>NC_137835.1:16846666-19510000 GCF_948465745.1 Chenopodium album | reverse complement strand
TCTACCAACTGATATTTATTGACATTTTTTGCATGGAGAATTCTCTCAAATTGTTCCAGTCCAAGAGAAGAAAGCCACTTGCCCAGTCCACCCGCACTTATTATGTTTCTTTCAAGATTGGATGCCCGCATCTTCTTATTGAAATATTTGATGGTAATGGATGGTGTGCAGATAACAGATAGGTCTTGTTGCATGGTAGTTCTGACAAGCTTTGGAGAAGTTTTACGGAATTTCAGATAATTTTCTGTCTTTCCAGAGAAGGATCTCGAAGCACCTACTTGGTCCTCCGAAGCCAGTCTCCTCAAAACTGGCTTTCGTGAATTCAGAATTGCTACTGCATTATCTAGAGGAGAATGAACTTTTGCACTAGATTGAGTATTTGATTTCGAAGACAAAGACAGTGATTCATCATTTCCCTCTATAAAATTTGCCTTCAGAGGCTTCTCCAACGGAACCTCTGATGGATTATTAGTCATATTACAAGACAAACTTCCACGTAGCTGACCTTGTTCAAGATCAGGCACGGAAGATTGCTCGGTACTGGGAAGACGAGGTATTAGAATGTTAACTCTCTGTTTCTTAACAATAGTCCAACAATCCTCTCCACACAAACCCGAATCAACTGTAATATTTGAAGTATTTTCCATAGCATTATTTTTGAGTTCTCCCAAGTGCTTCCACTTTGATTCCAACATATCCTATAGAGCTGCATAATGATTTTTCACAATCAGACCAGTAGTTATCGATACGAACTACAAATTGTAGCATAGTTGCACCAAATTCTACAATCAAGAGGTACCTAACTACCTATAGCTTGCAAAATTTAGCAGTGCCAGCAACAGTATTAATCACAAGAATAACAAGCAGGAGTCATCTTTGTAAAAGATGGAAAATAAAACACATGCAAAGCAAACTGTTAATAGTTATACACAAGTACACTGCCCATGACTCCATGAGTGCATAAAGGAGGAGGCCGCCCCAATAAATCTCAGTGATAAACAAGTTTTGGGATAAACCGCTACTTGAAGACTTGAAGTAGCGGTCTTGCCCAATTTTACCATGCCTCAATCAGTAAGTAGAAGCATGATTCTATTAGCAAAAGAGCCAAGTAAATAGAAGAAGAATTCAATATCATTGTATCTAGTCTTCAACATTGAATTTCAAAACAAGCAGAAGCTTGACCACGACGATACAATGTAAACCAAGACTAAAATATCATGATGATATGTCTAGCGGACTAGATTCGTTTTATACACCCCGACACCCGGGTGTACCGTACACCAAACTAACCCAAGGTTAGTTTTTGCTTTTCATTAAATAATTAAATGAAAAACAATCATCAAAATGAGTACAAAATACCCGTGGGTGTATGATACACTTGGGTGTATATAACAATCTCTCCTAGCAAACGAGCAGCTCCTACACTAGTATATTATCTTGATAAGTGATACGCTGTTGCAGAAGCCCCTATTTGCAAATCAGCTAAAACAATCTAAACAAGAGGGTTTTGACTCTTGAGTGTTTCGTGTTTTTGTCGTCAACATAATCAAAGGGGATACATCGCGAATGAATTGAAGTCGGGAAAAGATACCCGGCAAATTAAACTAACCAGTTTGGAATATATAGTTATAAACCAAGAAAAATGATGTTATACACATTACACTATAATGATAATGATCCTGATTGAATCAACTACACGAGGCGACAAAAAGGAAGACTCAATAATCAATATACATTACGATAAGTCGATAAATAATTTATACTAGGGTTTAATCATATATTATACAAAAAAATCAAGAAAATGTTAATTGAATCGAAAATTGAGAACTACAAAATTAACTGAAAGGCATTATAAACTGAATGATGAAATTTAGAAATAAAATTAATAGTTCGAGGATTAAAAGGAAAGTGAATTAAATAAATGAACCTGAGAGATGAAGAGACAACAATGGTGGAGCTTCAAGGTTGAGATATGAATATGATTGTAGGTATACTTCAATGGTGATCTTCTGGAAGCTTTAACAGAGAGAAAAAGAGGAATTCATTGGGGCTAATTTGGATATCTCACAAAGTAGCTTTGTGACTTTGTTCATCTATTTGGGTATCGGAGGAAAATAGTGGATACTGTAAATGTGTAATGTAGAGTAGATTTTTTTTTTTTTTTTTTTTTAAATTATTTTATTTCATTTTTTTATTATTATTATTATTACTTTTTTTTTTTTTTTTTTAACAAAGTTGAGTGGATTTGTTGCTATTTGAGTAAATACTTTATGTAATTGAGAAACTTTGAAGACGAAGATAAATGAAGGGACAATGATACACATACATTTATTGTATGTGGATCCTACATACATTACCAATCAGAGGCTACTACATTAGCAAAAGCCAAAAAAACAAAAAAAAAAAAAAAAAAAAAAAGGAAAAATAAGGGGGGGGGGGGGAACTTCAACCTTAATGGCGCCTAAGGAGCTATGTAAGCGGGAAAATGGCTGGCGAAAATCTTGGCGCCTAACAGCATTAAATGCACAAATTTATTTATTTTTTTCTGAAATTTTAATTAATTTATCAATGATATTATATAGCTGAAGATTAAAAGGACGCCATAGAAGATGAACAGCACGCTGGAGAAGATGACGGAATCCATCGCCGACGGTTACTCCGATGAAGTAATTAGAATTTTCAATTCGCGACCATGTTCACTAGTCAAACAAATTGGATTTTATGTTCAACAATCCATCATGATCGATTTATTTATAACATTTCTTTAATTTAATTAAATCAATTTTACTGCACTTATCTCGTTTTTCCAGTTTCAACAATTAACGGTGAACGATTGATTAAATTCCAGTATATGATATCTATTTGGATAATATATACTTTATATTGATATAATGTCATTCATTTCTTGAATTAAGATTTCCATGAATTTCCAAACTGGATTCTGAACTTGAACGGGTAATTAATTTTCAGTCCTTGCGACGTTCATGGCTGATATATATATAGTAACAATAACAATTGTTTAAGTAAAATCATAATGTTCCATTCACCATGTACAAATTAAATTGTGTTAGAAGGTTACATAATTTTTATTTATAACTAGTCTTTTGGCCCGTACATTGTACGGGCTTGTTATTAGTGTTTTTCTTTAGGTGCATTTATGATTAAATTATTATGGAGACGACCGGGACGTGGTTATTTTTTGTTCGTGAGTTATCTTATGTGCCTCTTGGACTTTTTTAATTTACATTTTATATCAAATATGACATTAAAATGTATTTTTGAAAGAGAATATGCACGGTCTTTTAGAAGATAGATTTGCAAAATATAATTTAATATGTCTAATACAGTAACTATGTTTACATAGGATATATGGGGTATGAGATGTCATTCTTCATCGTGTCGCATCCACATTTGTATGTTCTTTTTGGACTCCATTTTCATGTTGTGCATTTTGCGTTATGTAGTATTTTTGCCTCGAATTTCTCCGGCCTATTTCTGGAATTGTGTCGTCATTCCTGTGAAATGATATAAATATGAGTAAGGATTTTTTTTTTTACTACTATTAAAAAACTTTAACTTTGAATCACTATCAATCAAATATTATGATACTACAACCACAGCTGATTAATCACTCAATTATTTGTTAGTTAGCTTGCCAAGTTCAAAATCAAGATTTATGCATGACTTTGTAGTTTTGTACAACCAGACACACTACTAATTTGGGGCCTATTTTTAAATTTTAAAAAACTTTAATCATATTAGTCATCCAGAGATAATTGCAATTATAATTAGCAAAAGGGGTTGTGCTACTGCACTCGCTTGTTTTTTGGCAAGGAAACGGAGCTGACATGGACAACACCTAAGATGTAATATTCAAATACCAAGCTAGTGTGAAATTGAGGTATAATGAGCTTATGCAACAAACAATCTCAGTTCAATGGTATGGTATTTAATTTGTACAAACTTCGGATTGATTTAAACAATCCCAAACAAAACTGATTTAAAATTCACACACAACTTCAATTCCTAAAAATGTTAAAGCTTATACCAAATATTAGAATAATTAGCTTAAGAGCCTTACCTCAAGCTACCACCTTCAATTTGCATCAAGCTCTCTACAAAAGCCTGCAATAATTTCCCAATTTTGTTAATTGGGGTTTCAATATGAATACTACAATAATAAGGAAATTAATAAAAATTATTTTTTTTTTTAAAAAAAAATGCACAAGATAATAACCACTCACCAAATGTGAATGTGAATCTGCATATGAATTTGATGATGGAGGTACTATGTTATATAGAGTTGATATTGCATTGAGAGATGAGTGAATAAATACCCAAAAATCATTATCATTATTATAATTATGGGAGAAATTTGTAACCGAAAACATGATTTAAGAAATTTAATTTGTTGGAATTGAAGAGGGGAGATGAAGAGGAAGAGTTGTGGGTTTAATTTGCTGATGAACATTGATGAGCGGCTAGGGGATTATGAAGAGGAAGAGTTGTGGGTTTGCAGATACTCCATATTAGAAATTAATGGGTAATAAAAAGGTAATAAAGGTTATTCGTGGAGAAGCATTTGGGGTGCTAAGGGTCTGCTAAGGGATGGCATGGTGTGGAGGGTGGGTAACAGAATAGACATTAAAGTTTGGTCGGATGCATGGCTAGTTAAGGATGGGCGAACGGAATAGACATTAAAGTTTGGTCGGATGCATGGCTAGTTAAGGATGGGCGACCTTCTGTTCTACTTCGACCTGCTGGGGTTGATGATGGTATGTTGGTTAGGGACCTTATGGTTGATGGGGCTTTATGTTGGGATGCTGCTAAGGTGCGTGAACTGCTTGATAATGAGAGTGCAGCTGCTGTTCTGTCTACCCCATTACCCCAGCATAATAAGGCAGACTGTAGGTACTGGAGCTACACAAAGAATGGGATTTTCTCGGTAAAGACAACATATTGGTTAGCAAGGAGTGTGGGCAATGAGGTTGTTGTTAGCAGCCACGCAGAGGAGCTATGGTCTTCAGAGTGGAAAATGAGCGGGCCACCAAAGCTTAAGCACTTTATATGGAGTGTTGTTAAGGGTAACTTAGCAGTTATGGACAGGTTGGTGGGGCGTCACGTGCGCGAGGATGCCTCCTGCCAGGTCTGTGGTGATCAGAGGGAAACAATAATCCATTCCCTTTTTCATTGTACTGCTGCGTCGGAAATTTGGTCCCACAGTGGCTTGGCTGATCAACTCGTGGATGCTCCAACTGATTCGTTCTTGGCACGTTGGAGCTGGCTGCAGGGTAAGGTGGATGGGCAGGCGTTGAAACGCATGGCAGCTCTCATGTGGGCAGCTTGGAGGTGTAGAAACCTGATCGTTTTCGAGAATGAAACACCTAATTTTGTTCTTCTAGCTGCTGGGTTTTGCAAATTGGTGAGTGATTATGATGAATATGCAAAGAAAGTGTTCTTGCCTATACCTCAGCCAAGTGTTGGTAGTAGCATGAGATGGTTATGCCCCCCACAAGGCTGCATCAAGGCAAATATTGATGCCCATGTACCTGCCAGTGGCTATGCTGGTCTTGGAGTAGTGTTCTGAGATGATAATGGTGGCCTCCTTTTGACAGCAACAAAAAGAACTGAACTCTCCTCCCCGAAATGTATTGAAGCTCAGGCTGTGAGGTATGCTCTTACACTTGCTCGAAGGTTTGGGCACATAAATGTATGGGTGGAATCGGATGCAATAAATGTGATCAAGGCAATTGTTTCAAGAGCTTCGGGATTTTCCCCAATACACATCGTCTATGATGATATTATCTTAGATAGAGCTTGGTTTAATGTTTGTTTGTTTTCTCATGCGAAGAGAAGTTGTAATACCGTTGCCCACTTGGTTGCAAGGGGTGATACGGGTGACAGTTTGGAGGTTGTTCGTTTTAGTTCTTTTCCCCAAAGCATTATTACTCTGGCGGAATTGGACCTCTCTTCGTAATTAATATATGCTCTATCTTTCTTTCAAAAAAAAAAGGGTAGTAAAGGTAGAAGATGATTATGTGTCTCACACCAAAAAAAAAAAAAAAAAAAAAGGAAAATGATTGTGTGCTCTAAATTGAACAGGTGGAAGGTCAAAGCTTTAGTGCTTGTAATATAATATGGAAGGTCAAAGCTTTAGTGCGGCAAGATGATTATGAATCTAACAAAGTTGTTTGTACTATTATTTATGTAATTTAAATTTTATTTATAATAGTAATGCTTAATATATTGCTTGCATATGATATCGACTAAAGATCTTACAATTTCCTTCTTCTCAAAAAAAAAAAAAAAAAAAAAAAAAAAAAAAAAAACAATTTCTTGTTATAATTATCCAATTAATATATTTTTTTTAATATTATGTAATATTATTACAATGTAATATTATTATAAGTTTTAATTAATATTAATATTCTGTCAAAAAATATTACTATTAATATTATTATTATGTATTATGTATTATGTATTATGTATTATGTATTATGTATTATGTATTATTATTATGTATTATTATTATGTATTATTATTATTATTATTATTATTATTATTATTATTATTATTATTATTATTATTATTATTATTATTATTATTATTATTATTGGTTTTTAAAATAATGTAGTATTATTATTTATTTTAAATATTTAATTCTTAACTACAAATTCCTTTTAATACTAATATGAATAAATAAATGAATATATATGAATTGAAAAGAGAATATTGAACATGTGGCATATTTGATTAGAATAGTGAATACTCGGCACATTGAATTGGAATAGTGAACACTTGGCACATTGGATTGGAGAAGTGAACATAGAATGAAGACATTTGTGTATCATGGTTAGAGTTTTTAAATACTAAGTATAGATATAGATTTATGGTAGAGAATATAATATTAGAGTATACCACTGTAATTGAAATTGTCAATTGAATTATATAAATGATTTTTTATAAAATAATTAAAAATTAACTATATATCTTTTAATAAATAAACTATCCAATCCCATTTATTTACAGTACTAAGGGGATGTTCTCCGCAACGTATTTTAAATTCAGTTTAGTTCAATTCGGTTCCTAATTTACTTCTCTCATAAAATAGTTCAGTTCAGTTCAGTAAATCATCAGAACAGACCCTTACAAAAATTCTATTCATTAAGTGCATATGTATTTCGTATGCGACTTCCCAAGCAAATTCGGATAGTTATATAGTAACAATAACAATTGTTTAAGAAAAAGCATATCATTTGATTGACAGTGTAAAAATTAAAATGTCTTAGATACAACCTTCGTATTATTCATTTCATATTTATTTGCTAATTCATTTAGTAAATTTACATCCTGACCTGTATTATGTACAAATTAACCACATATATTAGCATTTTCTAAACTTTATTACATATGAATGAGAGGAAGAAGGAAGGGGGGGGGGGGGAAGTGAAAAGGAAGGAAGAAAGTAAGGTTACATTTTTTCCTCTAAATCTTTCTAACATTGGAAAAATTTAGTTTATTAAAGAGGGAGGGGAAAATGAATCATTCAATTTTCCTTTTCTTCCTTTCTATCAAAACTCAACATGTATCTAAAGAAAGGAGGATAATTCCTTTTGTTCTCTTCGCTTCCTTTTCTTCTATTCTCTCAATCCAAACAATGTGTTAGTGTCAAAACCTATGTTCACCGGACTCGGCTGAAATCCCAAAGTGTCCGTGTCGACACGACACGATGCGGACACGTACACGAAATTTGTGTCAGATTCGGCTATTTGCACTCGGACACTTCAGAGCAGGGGATGTGTGCGAAATTTTCTTCGACTCCATTGAAACCAGAGAGTGAAAAGGAAAGAGGGGGAAGAGAGAGAAAAAGGCAAGAAGAGGAAATGAGTGGGGCTGTCAGAAAGGTGAGGGGTAGGGTAATGGGTATAGGACAAATGTCATTTTCAACACCACTTGTTTTGCTTTTGACTTTTTGACTACTAACTTTAACCAAAATTACTTTTATGTGATACACTACCCAATATTTACAGCAGTAAACAATTCATTTTAGAGAAAATACTAGAATAATTATAACAAGAAATAGTAATCATATAATTTTTATTACAAGAATATAATATAAAATTTTAATTTTTAAAATTTATGAGTATTAAAATATTTTGTAATGTATAATTTTTTTTGCAAAAAATAAAAGTGTCGTGTCTCCGCACCCGTGTCCAAATATAGGACAGTCCTCATGTCCTAAAATTTTTGAAATTGACGAATCAGACACGACACGTGTCTGACACACGTACCCGAGTCCATGTAACATAGGTCAAAACTCTTCAACAAATGGTCAAGCATTTAATGTCATCTCAACAAGGGGGCACAATAGAAGTTAAAGATTACATATTTCCCTGATTCAATTACATTACATTTCAACTTGTGGGGCAGCATAGATTTGATGTTTACAAAAAGAAACAACAACCTACCTCAAATGCTACTTCAATGGAGGATTGAAATAACATAAGGCGCCTCAAGCGGGAGAAAGAGAGAGGACATATAGGTTTACGTATTTTTGGCAAGAATTTTCAACCCAAAGTTCGGCCCAACCCGACTTCAAAGACTAAATTTTAACCTTCTACTTTGACCTGAACCCGACACGACCCAACCTTTGATCACCTCAGTAGTGATCACAAGTTCACAACAAGTTAAACCATAATTTAGGGTCAGTTCTCTTACGTTGAAATTCAGCTCAGTTCAATTCAGTTCAGCTCAGCTCAGCTCAGTTTAGTTCAGTTCAGTTCAGCTCCGCTCCTAATTTCCTTCTCTTATAAAATATTCATTTCAGGTTCAGCTCAGCTCAGCTCAACTCAGCTCAGTTCAGTTCAATTCAGTTCAGCTCAGCTGAGTTCAGTCAATGAGAACAGACCCTTAATTCTTTTAAATCGTGCATTGGTCATAAAATCGACCACCCTTCCTCACTCAATGATTGTAAAGGCGTAGGCCAAACATCCAATATTATTAATAGGTATAAGTGTGTAACTAATTTTTTAATCAAATTTCTAACCTTTTAAAAGTCAACAACCCAATTATCGTTCCTTGTGAACAATGCCACACTTCTTTACTCTAGTCCCTTGCTCTGTATTTCAATATTTTTCTTTTTTTTTTTTTTTTGAAAAATAATCTTTGTAGTTCGTACACTTCTTTTTCTTGTTTCATGACTTCCCTCCTACAGACGTCTTTCACACAACTCTCTAGATTATACTCCCATTCTCTCTCCTCACTCTCTGTATTTTTTCCCTTGTTGCTGATAGTTACCTGTAAGTTTTGGTTTGAATTTTTAAGGGTCAGTCTGATCTTGTGTAAAATTTCCTCAACTACACTAGCAAGAACAGACCAGACCTGGCTTAAAAATTACAAACCTTACAATAAAATTATCTTGATACCGACCTTAGTTTGAGAGATAAATATAGTCCCTCCCTTCCAACTTACTTGCCCAAAGCCAATTTCACATGATTTTATGCAAATGAAATTGTAAAGAGAGAAATATGGGTGGGTAAGTGGGTAACAGCATGCACAATTCTACATTCATGGCAGCCAATACAACTCAATACAAGGATGTAACAACAATTCACTTTCATTTCCCATACATACATGGTTAAAGATCAACATAGTTAGCTTCTGCCACTTCGATCCTTCTCTATTTGATCTCTCTGTTTCTCAGCAAGCTTGTCGAGAGCAGCTTGAACAGCATCTCTTCCACCAATCAATAACCGAGTTATTACTTCATGATCTTTCTCAAACCGAGCCTCTTCAAATTCTTTACGAGCATTTTCTCTAAGAATATCTCGCCACAACACCCCTCTAGAGTCAGGCCACATGAAGAACCGTGTGGCACGGAGTATATCTCTGTAGAGACCCAATGCCTCTCGTCGAGTGCTGGTGAGTCGTTGACGGGTTAAGAGCTCATTTTCATCATCGTCATATGATGGTTTCTCTTTCACCAAATGCCGGTCAATCAGCTCCTCTATAGTGTCTGGACCATTATGTAATCTCCGCCAAAAGGTTGCTCTTTGGGCAAGTTGTGCCGTGATAAGATGGTGCTTTTGCAAGTGAATGATCATACCTATACATCTAAAAGTTAGTGAAAAGATTCTAGTGTATTCAGTAAGAATGATTTTATGTACTCCGGACTAGACTACTAGATAAACACAACCTTGGAAAATCAAATTTCAAGGCAAATGAGTCAACAAAGCAAACCAAATTCTCCAACTGCTATCAACCACGAGACCCAGGATTATGGAAATAGTATACTTATGCAGCGCAAAGCTGCCTGAACTAGGTCTGATCACCTTATCGAGTTGCCAAAATTCATAACACACAGAAACAAAGCACTACCACTACTTATGTAGGAAGATCAAGTTTCCATGTTCTGAACCATTGAAGGCAAATAATGAAGGGAGATTACGGAATTCAAACACGTTTTAGCAGTTACAGAATTTGTATACTCCAACATATGCAGTGCAGATCTTTCAAAAAAAAAAAAAAAAAAACATATGCAGTGCAAAGCTGCCTGAACTAGGTCTGATCGCCTTATTGAGTCGCCGAAATCCATATCACAAAGAAACAAAGCATTACCAGTTTACCACTACTTAGTAGTACTACAACACTAATTACCAAATCAAATGGAGGAAACATAGAAAAACCTTAAGAACATGATTTCTTCCAAGCCGAATACAACAGACACAAACAGATACCCCCCAACATTCAAAATTGATGGTATTCAATTTCATAGTTCAATCCTAAGATTAGCAATTATGAAATTTGATTCAATTATCAAATCATGCTCGAAAAATCACATAATTTTTGGGAGAAAAGGCACATTTGATTCAGTTATTATCAAAACAATCAACAATTTCATAGTTCAATCCTAACATGGGTTCGTTCTGCAACAAAATTTGATTCAATTATTAGATCAGTAATTGTAGGGAGAAAAAGCAGATTTAATTCAATTAGCAAATTAGGCTCGTAAGTTTCTTCTATCGTTAGTAATTAGAACCAATAGTTCAAATGTTCAAACCTTAAATTTACTATTCTGACAATTAAATAAAGTTAAATTAGATCAAAGATATAAACCCTAGATTGTGAAATTGAC
Organism: Chenopodium album; assembly: GCF_948465745.1. Taxonomy (NCBI): domain Eukaryota; kingdom Viridiplantae; phylum Streptophyta; class Magnoliopsida; order Caryophyllales; family Amaranthaceae; genus Chenopodium; species Chenopodium album. The sequence continues at coordinate 19,498,866 of NC_137835.1, read as the reverse complement.
AGGATCATTACAAAAAGAAACAACACATTACCTCAGAAGCTGCTTCAATGGAGGATACAAGTATTAGAAGGCGCCTCAATAGAGAACGTCAAGTGCTGGAGAACTGAGAGAGAGACGTTCGTCCGGTATTTTTTTTTCTTATTGATTTGGCAATTGGAGCAATTCAATGGGTTGGAGCCCCATTAGACGCTCGGACCCGCTCCAGTTATGAATGGGTCAGATCCGTCCAATAAATAAATGGGGCGGGTTTTAATACAGTCGTCTAACTATGGCTCTTTAACATGATGAGTTAAGGCTTATGAAGTAAATACAGATGTAGTTATTATAACATTACAAATTAAAAAGACTGTCTGCAGCCTTGATCAGGTTCGGGTGGAGGTTAAGCCAATAAGTCGTGTGATAGGAGGCATGTATATTGGAGAAAGAAGGAACTGATTTACACTCACAAACTCTCAGGATGCCTAGAATGCGAAATGTTGCATCCCTAAATAGAGCACTTTTGGCAAAGCAAGCACAGAGACTCCACCAACACCCAATTCTCCTAACAAGCAGAGTCTTTACAGCCAAGTATGGAGTATCACCGGTTACAATTGGCTATAAAGAAGGAAAGCTGAAACCAGGGGCTTCCTAGTCATCCTGAAGCTTGTGTGTAGTATATCCACCTTGAAACCATTAATTCGCCTTACTATAGGCGATGGCTCACACATCAGCATTCGAGGTGATACATGGATAGGGGATGGTCTGTAAAGGTTAAGGATCCACTACAACCTGAGTTAGCAAGCATTTCAAAGGTGAATGACCTGATGCATGAGGATTGCACGTGGAACGTTCATCTAATCAAACAGATATTTGAGTTTAAAGATGCACAAAAAATTATGGCCATCCCCATCTCTCAAGATGAGTAGGAAGAGGACTATGAGTGGATGCTCATTCCCTCAGCAGTTTACTCGGTGGGAACTGGGTACAAGATGCAGGAGAAAAGGGTAAGGATATCATCAGAGCTCAGACTTTTGAAAGTACTAAGAAGCAGGCTCTTCCCAAGATGGAAATTTTTCATGTGGAAATTGATGCATAATGCAACAAAAACGGCAGAAAATCTAAGGAAAAGAGGAATTCTTGTGGCACCACAATGTGCTTTATGTGGAGACTGTCAAGAATCCAAGGAGCATCTCTTCAGAGATTGTGCCATCACCTTAAGAATTTGGGCGACTTCATCTTTGAGCCTACACATAAAGCCTTTTGGAAGACATCCTTTATAGGATTGGATCCTTAACATTTCTAAGGAGAAACAGAGGGAAGCAGGGATTAGGAGTGATGGAATTCATGGCTACTTTGTGGTCTATGTGGCTGCAAAAGAACCAAACCAGACCAAATTCCACTCAGCTAGATCTGAATGGCGTCTTACAGTGGATAAAATCCACTACTAATACAATTGACAATCATAATAGTAAGAAGGAGCCCTCGAAATGCTGGACTTGGAGAACAGGTTGCCTTACTTCACCAACGTTAATGCAGATTCAAGTATACACCTACTGGAAGAAAAAAGACAAGATGAAGCAGCCTATAGCAGCATTAGGTTGGTACATACAAATAGGTGATGATTTTTATAGCTCAGGGACAGAGAGAATATTAGCGTTGAGTGTCCTACAAGCTGAGTGCGGAGTAGTGGAGGCCGAACTACAAGCAACTTTAGAGAAGAATAACCAAGTAATTGTTAGAACAGGTAATCAAGAAGTGATATGACTAATCCAACATCCTGAGCAAGCACAGCAAATATCAAACCTATTACTTAGGAGATCATTAGACTAGCCTCAATGTTTTCCTTTTGGCTCTGTATTAAGGTAGCTAGAGAACATGTGGAAAAACCCACAAACTAGAAACTAATGCTACTAATATCTAATTGTTTTATCTGCCGCAAAAAAAAAAGTTCATGATATACTGGTTTAATGGATAACATGTTAAAATGGGGGCATGGGTCGATATCTTCGTGTTTTCCCAGATGTTGGAAAGATTTCCAGTTATTAATAATTTGGGTTAAAGGTTAAACGGGTCATGGTTTGTAAATAAGTCAGGTATAATAGGTTATGATTAGTTTGATATTTGATATGGGTCATATATGGTTCAACAAATTTCAAGTTGGGCTGGTTTGGTTTTAGGTTGAATTAAATCTGATCAATTTTAGATTCCTTATTAATGCCTGACTCTAATTTATTTGATTCTTGCATAGTCGAGTTAGTGGGAAATTGACAAATTGATAATACTAGTATACATAGTACCATATAAAGATGAGACTGGGTCGACTGACCGAAGGCATTACACGACTTAGCATGAAAAAACATAGCACGACATGACACAATACATAAATGTACATGCTGGATTGTGAGTTGCCTAATTTAGGAGAAGCACAATATCACAATACAAACCAACACAACATAACATACTAAAATTAGCAATCGACTTAGGAATGCAAGCCCGACATGATGACACATGGGCTTGTATTGTGTAGGCCAAGTTTTTAAAAATTTGGCCATGACAAGTAGATTTACCTTGAGAGAGTCTATGGCAATCCCAAAGCACATGGCTCGACATGCCCCACACGGTCGCACTCATCTTTAATATGAGTACGGAGTACAGCCATGTTGCACCTCGAACCCGCTAGACCCAACCAATGTCATCTTTAGTTTGTAGGATACGTATCCACCGATGTGATAAGACGATCAGTTCAATGCTTATGTTGATTTAATTCTCCCAATTTATTAAAAAATTCACAAAAATTAAAATAGAGCAAAACAATGGTGTTTTCATTGTGGTTCTCTCATCTACACTCATCTTCCATAACCATCTTTACACACCTTCGATCATCCCAGCTTCAGAACTACACCACCCCTTCAACTGCTGCTTCTGAAGTTATCTCTTCCAAAGGAAACCCCCCCCCCCCCCCCATTTTTATGGTGGTCTTCTTACTTAGTCCCCATTTCATCTCCTTCACCTTTTCTTCAATTTCAATTTAATCCCTCTTTTTCTAACTCTTTCGATTCCGATTCTCGGTGAGTTTCTCATCTTTAATTTTCTTTTTACTAAAATTTTCAATTTTTAATATAATTTCCAGAGTAATAACTATGTTTGATTCTTTGTTTTTTGTGGCGTATCACCGCTATGTTACTAACTGTTTATTTAACTTCATTTACCCGTGTCGGATACTAGACACTTGCACATAGCCATAGCCCATAGCTATATAGGTGTGAATGTGTGATACTTAAGATTGTTTTATTAGACCAGTCATGCAAAATTTATATAAGATGGTTATATTTAAGTTTTTTTCCGTTCAATGTATTTAGTTTCATGTTGGGTTAGTTGTGTTATGTTTACTTTAATGTGTCTGTCCTTTCAATCGATATTGTATGAGTAATGAATAGTATTGTGAAGGCCCTGTGCGATTAAGAATAAATTGGGCCCTTTTCAATTTATAGTATAAAATTAATTAATTAGATGCAACTTTTCAACAATCACAATTGCTCCCGCCAAAAAAAAAAAATTAAAAAAAAAAAAAAAAATAATAATAATAATAATAATAATAATAATATGGCGGTTCAGCGCGTATTTGACGAGGCTTTTCTATCTTCCTTGGAGCGTATTGTTACTACTTTGGGGCCCAGGTTTGGTGATTGGCAGTGGCGGCTTGCCACCTTACCATTTGCGTTTGGCGGGCTTGGTGCTTATTCCGCAGGTGATGTTCGTCAATATGCTTTTCATGCTTCTTGGTTGCAGTCTGCTGGGTTGCAAACGAATCTTCTGCGTCGTACTGGTATTGTCGGTCTTGGTCAAGATTTTGAGGATGCGTTGAGTCTGTTTAATGAAACAGTGGAGTCTAACATTTTAGGTAATCCTTGTGAGGTCGTTGTCCCTAAACTCATGAAGAAATTGGCATATATATATTTCACAAAGGTTACCGCTTCTGAAGAATCCACCTTTTCTTTATCTATTTGTCAATCGGCTTTGTGGAAGTCGCAACAGGGAGATCACACCTCTACTTGGCTTCGGTCAGTCCCTATTTTAGGGTTGGGTCATACGATGAATGCAAAGACATACCGATGTGTGTTGTGCTACCGGCTGGGTATTCCACTATTCTCTGTCTCAACGTCGTGCTCTGCTTGCTCTCGGGTTTACACGGGGGATATTTTCGGCAACCACGCGGTGTCGTTTGCTGGTATTGTAGGTATTAAACATCGGCATAATGTTGTTCGAGATACACTTGTTGATATTTGCTACAAATTTGGGATTTCAGCAAGAAAGGAGGTTGACATATATAAGGTTGTCTGGAGGGAATGACGGGGCCCTCAGACCTGCCGATGTGTTACTTTATTCATGGGATTGTGGTCGTGATGTATGTGTCGACTTCACAGGGTCTTCTCCTTTGACACGGACAGGGCTATCTGACTTTTTTCCTGGACGGGTTGTTGCTGATGCGGCTCATCGAAAGTGGGTTAAGTATGAAGCTCGTTGTCGGACCATTGGCTATGGTTTCATTCCCTTTTTCTTTTCTTTGCTTGGGGAATTAGAGAAAGAGGTTGTTGCGTTGCTGAAGCGTATTCAGAGGTTCTCGACGACGTAAGACATTGGGGCTCGTGCTGCAGCTCATATCTTAACTTGGGTAGGCTTTGCTATAGCTAGAGGAGTGGGGGCCGAGATTGTATCTCGGCTTCCCACCAATTTATTGTAAATTGATTGACTTTGTAGGTTTTTTGATATAATAATAATAATAATAATAATAATAATAATAATAATAATAATAATAATAATAATAATAATAATAATAATAATAATAATAATAATAATAATAATAATAATAATAATAATAATAATAATAATAATAATAATAATAATAATAATAATAATAATAATAATAATAATAATAATAATAATAATAATAATAATAATAATAATAATAATAATAATAATAATAATAATAATAATAATAATAATAATAATAATAATAATAATAATAATAATAATAATAATAATAATAATAATAATAATAATAATAATAATAATAATAATAATAATAATAATAATAATAATAATAATAATAATAATAATAATAATAATAATAATAATAATAATAATAATAATAATAATAATAATAATAATAATAATAATAATAATAATAATAATAATAATAATAATAATAATAATAATAATAATAATAATAATAATAATAATAATAATAATAATAATAATAATAATAATAATAATAATAATAATAATAATAATAATAATAATAATAATAATAATAATAATAATAATAATAATAATAATAATAATAATAATAATAATAATAATAATAATAATAATAATAATAATAATAATAATAATAATAATAATAATAATAATAATAATAATAATAATAATAATAATAATAATAATAATAATAATAATAATAATAATAATAATAATAATAATAATAATAATAATAATAATAATAATAATAATAATAAAAGCTAGCAAATTGTGGATGATTAATTTGATTAAGTAAAGGTTGATACCAAAAAATAAAATCAAACCCCCCCCCCCTTTTTTTTTCTTACCAGTCTAGCAAATAGGATAATGTATTTTTTTTTCATTAGATTTCCTTATATATAATTTTTGATGATTTCTGTTGCTGATAAATATTTACAGCTTGAGGTTACAAAAAATGAGGCTGACATTACTCGAACACAAGTTGTTTTAAACATGCTAAAGTACTTGACCATTGAGCTACACTCCAATATTTTCAAAATATATATAACACCAGTGGAAAAAAGGTCATTCGTAACGGGCAAAAACTGCCCATGCGTAATGGGCAGCGGTCGTTACGTATGCGGCTGTTACGGATGGCCTTTGTTATTTGTAATGGGCACCAGAAATGCCCGATACAAATAACCTATTATTTGTAAAAGGCACGTTGTTGCCAGTTACAAATAACGACTTATTAAATTTAAATAAGTACTTATTTGTAACGAGCAACAAAAATGCCCGTTATAAATAAGTACTTATTTGTAACGAGCAACACTAATGCCCGTTACGAATAAGTTGTTATTTGTAGCTGATATTTCTCCCGCCCGTTACAAATAGTCTGTAAATTAATTTTTTTTATTAAATTTCAGCAACATTTATTTATATTTATAATTAATATATATTAATTAGAACCAATTATAATAAATCTGTTCCTCTACATACATGTAAATACATGTAAATAAACAATTATACCGAACAAACATTCGTAGAAATTAATAAGACATAATAATATAAAAATATAAATTACACATTACAAGTAAAAACTTTTATAAGTTTATCCAATACATAACAACACTAATAATATTACATAGTTCTACTTAATAATTATGCATTCAATAAATATTTAGGGCTAAAGTATTGCGCCCATTATTCTCAAACCACATTCAACTCCCAACATCATAAGGGGCTTTTCTTGGACAAAAATCCTTCAAAAAAAAAAAAAAAAAAAAAAACAGATGAATGAGGTTACAAAATAAAAACAATCATTAGAATAAATGTTTTCTTTCCCATATTTCATATTAAAGAAATACAACTCTATTTTTTTCGATCTTTCATGTGTTGGTCCAAATAATAGAAATAAAACTCATTACATCTATAATTAACTTATATTTTGGTTTCTATGAATTGAAATCAATGAAATATGACCATTTACTCACTTTTGGGAGCATTTAGAGCCAAAAAGGCTTTAAAATTGTCTAAGGGACTTCTATCTTTCCCATCTTTCATGTGTTGGTCCAAATTATAGAAATTAAACTCATAACAACCATAATTAACTTATATTTTGGTTTCTATGAATTGAAATCAATTAAATATGACCATTTACTCACTTTTGGGAACATTTAGTGCCAAAAAAGGCTTCAAAATTGCCAAAAAAGCTACTAACCTCCTCTAAGACACCTTTTCACTATAAGTGAGAAGTAACAATCTCATACATATATCTCATAATGTAGTAGCCACACACAACACCTCCTTGTTGTTGAGCGTACTAGCATATTGTAGACACCCATTTGTGTCTCCCCAAAACCAAACCCGGTGATGAGTACCTTTCACGTCGAATCATAATCGAATGAAGTGAAAGTATGGAAAGTCTAGCGTTGCGGATAGTTTTAATTTCTGTTCTCTTCTCTCTATTTTTGAAAACTTATTTTAAGAAAACAGTCAATCCAGTTTGGGTGGTCCATGATATGGGTCCAATAGTAGTGTAGTTGGATAGGGCTTGAAAAGAGCTTTCAGACGATATATTATAAGCCCAATTCCGATGAATATTGAGGAAGTTATGGCCAAATTACTAAACTGGGCCTAGTTTGAGCCTTATATGCGACCCAATGATCTAGAGGAGGGCCTAATATAGATTTATCATTCCTAATGTAATTAAGAATGGTTTTTGTCTTCTAGATTCTTCTAGAAGGTTCTTTTCATTCCTAATTCAATTAGCATTGATAAATTGACTTTTGTTGACTTTTTGGAGTTTTAATCAGAATAAAAGAATGTTTTTGAGGAAAATACGATTTTATCCTCCTGTACGGTTAATTTCTATCTGATTTTAGAAAACGCGTCAATAATTTAATTAGCGCCAAACGGCAGAATTAGTGTCTGGCGCTAACCTCGTTTTTGCGCGTCAGAACTCTGTTTCGATTTTTTTTATCTTTTTGGCTGATTTTCTTTATAAATAGCCTTCTAAAAACTCCGTTTTGAGTCACCAACTCTCATCAAGAAATTCTTGATTATTCTCTCTCTCTTTTCTAAACTAGCTTTTTCTCAAATACAAAATTCCGCACTCACAAGACTTAGATACACCTAGCCATATTCGAAGTTGCCTTCGCCCTAGACGTGAAAGGTTTAATTTCTGAGGGTTTGGTCCCAAATCTCTCTTTCAATTATTATTTAATTGTTGTTTGATTATTATTTTCCTTAAAGTTACTAACGTGTGTATTTTGTTATTAGAAAGAGGTACGAGGCATCCAAGTAAGTATTTTAATGGTTTTTATTGATGTTATTATCATGCTTAGGTTGTTATTATGATTCCTAGTATCATGTTAGGATGTTTTCCTTAATTTGATGTTTAGGGTGACAACAATAAATTCTTAGTATCATGTCTAGGGTAACTTTAATATCAAGTATGATTAAAAAGAATGATGTCTTTTATTTTCTTCCTAATATTTATGATCGTTAGTATCATGATAGGGCTATATATTTGATTTTTGATGTTTAGTGACATGCTAGGGTTTGTTATTAATCTTGTTAGTATCATGCCTAGGATCTTGCTATTATTATTATGCTTAACATGATTATGTTAATTATGATTAATTTTATTATTTTAATTATGATTATAATTGTTATAATTTATGATCATGATTATTATAATTATTATTATGATGATTATTATTATTATTTGTGATGATTATTATGTTGCTTGATATTATATTTTATTGTTATTGTTTGATCACGCCTTTTATGCATGTTTAAAGGGAATTGGTATTTGTAATCACGATTAATAAGATAATTAATAATCTTGTTTAGGGTTAATTTGATTATAATTCAAGTGATCGCCAATAATAGATTTATTTGTGCATTAATGTTCAACTAACATAGATAAACAGGTTTAGGGTTAAACCTATTGATTGTATGTTAGTCAGAAAGCGCACATGAATACGGTCAGAATAAAGTAGAGGCCTATTATTAGGGCAGGTTCAATCTCTTTTAGATTGGATTTGTACCTTCATCCCCGAACTACCAGTCATGGTTCCAGACCTATTGGAGTTAACGATCTCCTGGATCGTTAAGGGGTGTAACCTTCACTTCGTGAACGGTTTACAAGTTCCTAAAACTTGTTGGCGACTCTTTTGCTCTAGCTTCTTTCCCTTTGGACGCCACTGTACTTAAGTGTATGATCACAGTGGGGTTCAAACTAGGGGTAATGCTTGAAATATTCCCTACACATATATAACAAATAGTTAAACATTTTGTATTCAAGGTGAACAATGTATAACAATATGGGGTGAGTAGTGTATTTACCTCCATTTGTATGAATTTCAATTTTTGCCTACGTGATTTCAATTATTCATTCCCTGTGAGATTAATTTGCCCGATATACTTTATAAGCCCTACAAAAATGATAGATATTCTAACACTTAGAACAAAATAATCTACAACACCACATACAATATGAAAATAGAAACTAGGGCATTTCAAGTTTGTGGCTCACGTCATCATGATTTCGGCAATTCTCATTTGTCGTGGTTTTTCTTAAGTTGCTTCATAGAATCAAACTCGTACGCTAAACCTAATTGCAAATCTACCACCACAAGAACCCAATGACCACTACATCATTTAAAAGGTAAATACAAGTTAGAGTATTAGTAAATTGGTGAAAAACATATAATTGATATAAATAAGTTTAGTGGAAGTATAACAAACTTAGTTTGAACCTTGCTACATATGGGGCCACTATGAATTTGCAACGTTTACCCGTCTTTCTTACTTCATGCAAAAATGTATTCTTCACATATGTATAAGCTTCAAGGTAATCATTCTCAATTGAAGATTCAGAAATGAGTTGAGGACAAAAGAATGTGATCTCAAATCTGTTGAAAAGGTCGATGACGCTAACAAAGAAAAATCAGCATTATAGCAGTAAAAATATTACTATAGTAAATATAAAAACTAAAGTAAAGGATTATTAAGTAACCTACATGATATAAATATGGATCAATGAAACATTAGCCCACGCTCCTCTTAGAAATTCACGTACATCGGTAGCGGTTACCCAAATCTGTTTGTCGCTGTCAAAATTAAACATTGAGGCTTTTAAAAGTACCGATGTTGTATCATACTTTTCATCATCAGAACTCATTAACAAATACTACAAATCACACCCCTCTCCAAAAGTCTCAAAAATTTTATTATCAAGTCGTTGGAATTTTGTATCTTTGATGGCAGATTGCGTTGATTTAATGCCACAACTATTGTCCCTTTCTTTGCTTTGGCTAGACCTAGGCTTCTTTTTGGGCGATGGTGAAACCTTTTCCTGCTCAAGACACAACTTTTTTGTAACGGACATTGATTTTGCTCGTTACAAATGATGTTATTGTCACGGGCTGTAGGGAATATTTCAAGCATTATCCCTAGCTTAAACCCCATTGTGATCATACACTAAAGTACGGTGGCGTCCAAAGGGAAGGAAGATAGAGCAAAAGAGTCGCCAACAAGTTTTAGGAACTTGTAAACCGTTCATGAGGTGAAAGTTACACCCCTTAACGATCCATGAGATCGTCAACTCCAATAGGTCTGGAACCATGACTGGTAGTTCGGGGATGAAGGTACAAATCCAATCTAAAAGATATTGAACATGCCTTAATAATAGGCCTCTACTTTATTCTGATCATATTCATGTGCGCTTTCTGACTAACATGCAATCAATAGGATTAACCCTAAACCCGTTTATCTATGTTGGTTGAATATTAATGCACAAATAAAACTATTATTGGTGATCACTTGAATTATAATCAAATTAACCCTAAACAAGATTATTAATTATCTTATTAAGCGTGATTACAAGTACAAATTCCCTTTAAACATGCATAAAAGGTGTGATCAAGCAATAAATAATAAATATATATCAAGCAACATAATAATAATCAACAATTATTATAACAATAATAATAATCATAATAATAATAAAAAATCATAATCACTTTAAAGCATAATAGTAATAACAAGATCTTAGGCATGATACTAACAAGATTAATAACAAACCCTAGCATGTCACTAAGCAATAAAGATCAAAGCTTTAACCCTAACATGATACTAACAATCATAAATATTAGGAAGAACATAAAAGGCATCATACTTTTAATCATACTTGGTATTAAAGTTACCCTAGACATGATACTAGGAATTTATTGGTATCACCCTAAACATCAAATTAAGGAAAACATCCTAACATGATACTAGGAATCAAAATAACAATCTAAGCATGATTCTATATCATAATATCAATTAAACCATTAAAGTACTTACTTGGATGCCTCGTACCTCTTTCTAATAACAAAATACACACGTTAGTAACTTCAAGGAAAATAATAATCACAACAACAATTAAATTAAATAAATTGAAATAGAGATTTGGGATCAAACCCTCAGAAATTAAAACCTTTCACGTCTAGGGCAAAGGCAACTTCGAATATGGCTAGGTGTATCTAGGCCTTGTGAGTGCGGAATTTTGTATTTGAGAAAAGGCTAGTTTAGAAAAGAGAGAGAGAGAGAATAATCAAGAATTTCTTGATGAGAGTTGGTGAGAATTAGTGAAACAGAGAATTAGAGAATTGATGAATGAAAACGGAGTTTTTAGAAGACTATTTATAGAGAAAATCAGCCAAAAAGATAAAAAATCGAAACAAAATTCTGACGCGCAAAAACAAGGTTAGCGCTAGACGCTGACATTAGTGTCAGGCGCTAACGCTAGCGCCAGGCGCTAACGCTAGCGCCAGGCGCCAAGCTTAGCGTCAGGCGCTAATGTTGGCGTTTGGCGCTGACTAAATTATTGACGCGTTTTCTAAAATCAGATAGAAATTGACCGTACAGGAGGATAAAATCGTATTTTCCTCTAAAACATTCTTTTATTCTGATTAAAACTCTAAAAAGTCAATTTATCAATGCTAATTGAATTAGGAATGAAAAGAACCTTTTAGAAGAATCTAGAAAACTAAAACCATTCCTAGTTGCATTAGGAATGATAAATCTATATTAGGCCCTCCTCTAGATCATTGGGCCGCATACAAGGCTCAAACCGGGCCCAGTTTAGTAATTTGGCCATAACTTCCTCATACAAATTTTTCACTACACTCTAATGTAGGCAATAATCCCTGCACCCCCTTTAAACGACGCCGCATCTCAATTCTCAACTTCGGTTCACTGCTGCTCTCTACACCCTATTGCTCCTGCAGCACCACATCACGCACCTAACAGACTTCCCAGCCACAATTATTCCATTCCTCACCGCACAAAAAATTGCAGAGAAGCTACTAAGTTTGTATGTGCCTCAACCGACTTCGCTCTATTCAGGGCAAGAGTTAATTGTATATCATAGATTTTGAATTCTTATCTCGTTTTCTCTGCATTTTTTGAAAAGGAAAGAAAATGCAGAGATTTATTCATGGTACCGATGTATTTGATCACAAATTGATTATCCTAACTTGTATTCAATCAATTTAACAAGCAAAATACAAGCCTTATTAAAACAAAAATATTACTACGTAGGATAAATTATTGGAAGATAGAGTATTTGATACAATTTAATTTATTTATGCATAATTTTATATCTTTTTTTTTTTGAAAGAAGTCCTAAAGGACATTAAATTTCATTAATAATAGCCATACGGCATCTACAATTGACAATTAACGATAATGAAAACAAATTTAGCAAAATCAAACAAGAATTAATCGGGGAAGGGCTAAGAATCCAAATACATAAATATAACAATTCGGCACATTCTCGGTTCGTTGTCTCATACAACTTTTTGAGTGGATCCGTCGCCGCTTCGCAATTTTGTGAGAAAGAAAATTCTTGTGTTGATTCCGTAACCCGAATCCGAGCCATAATCAATAGTAGCCCTGCACAACCAGAGACCAAATTAAACACAAATAAAACCTTGTCTTTCGAAGGAGATAAACCCTTTCTTTCGAGGGAGACATTATTGTAACCTAGAAAAAATTTAAAAACTTGAAAGGAAATAAAATTTGGGGCTTTCCACCGGTGAAATCCGATGGAAGCCCCTTCAAAATTGACAGTGGAGGCTAAAGTTTAGGAGAGAGAAGAGAGAGATGAGGCTAGGGTTTTTTTTTTTACTTGTGCATAATTTTATATCTTAATCGTATTAAAATTGATAGTGTATGTTTAAATATCTTAGTTGATTGTCTTGCAAGTTGCTGTGTAAATATTGTGCTTTGCACAATTAAGGAAGGTTAAAAACTATGCCTTAACTCTACAAATAACAAGCAATTAACACTATAAGAATCGTAAAGAGAGTTTGAGCCAAAATTCCCTGGTTGGGATGGAGACGTGGAGTTTTGAACAAAGGTTGTAATTATGCTATTTTTTGTTGTTGTGACTTGTGACAGCGACATTGAGGCAACAAACAGTTACTCTAAAATGTACAAATTATAACAATGAAAATGAACATAATTAGCTTCTAAAATATACATATTTGCCTTTTAAAACGAACATATACTTATATATTAGGATAAATGGTTCATTATATTTTTATAATATACAAACTATATAAATGTGGTTGTTTGAAAGTAATTAACATTTGAAGTTCAACTAGTAATAAAATTTGGATGAATATCTTTAAATTTGAAATTGTACATATAATAAAAATTTAGATAAATATTTATTAAAGTGAATAAATATGAACATTAGCCAACATAGGGTGAATGAACATTTAGCAATATGGAAATGATCATATTTTAATATGAAATATCATTTATCAGAACTATAATGATCGTCTATTAATATAAGGATGGTCATATTCTAATATATAAATGAACATTTATCAAATTGAAAATGAACATTCAATAAAAAAGATTTTTCCGTTGTTCAATAGATACACTATTGCTAGGTTGTGCAATCAATTTGTTCTCCTATAGTTATCAGTTTAATTGTATTGTCAATATATGAAAGTCTCATATATTATCTATAGCTCACTCACTTGATGTACACGTATTAATATGACAATGAACATGTTTCCATATTTAGATGAACATATTTTAATACAAGAATGAATATTTATTAAAATACTATTATATAATTAAAAAAAATAAAAATAAATATACTAACCGCTTCATTTAAATTATGGGATTGAACAATTGCAATGTTCATATAAACATCTACTAAAATTCAAAATATACATCTATCAAAACTTTGTCTATATATCTACATGAGAATGAACACAAGACTTTGATAAGAACATCAAATAATCCATTTAAAGTTTTATTGACTAGTATCTACATGAGATTGAGCACAGTAAAAGACTTTGATAAAAACAGTTGAACACCAAATTTATTTGTAAGCAGCTTAGTTTTAGTATTAAACAATGAAATAGTATTTACATAATTAATAATGAACATGAAATAGTATAAAAATTGGTATGATCAACATAATATTGTAAATGAGCATCTACTCATATATAAATGAACATAAATTGGAATGATAATGAACATGAAGTGAAAATTAATGAGCATTAAAAATATATAGAGTTAAACTTGTTAAGTTCCCTGCTCATCATTTTTAGTCTTTTGTTGCTTGTCTAATATATATTTTTGTATTAGTTGTGACATAGAAACAAAGTACCGGGTATACTTAATTACTTACTACTCCATACTATACATAACAATCTTATATTATAATGTAAATTCAATATGAACATCTATTAATATGAGATTGACCATGTATCCTTATATTCTTATGTAATTGTTTTATTTCAAAAAAAAAAATAAAAAAATTCTTATGTAATTGTTAAAACAACAATTATAGCCTTATAGGTAACTTAATATATAACGAGTATTTTACGATACAAAAATAAAGAAAAATCAATAATAAACATGTAACACTTTTAAAATGAACATTTTACTAAATGAGAATGAACATTAAACAATGTGATTATTGAAGGCTTAGCATCCAGGTTTGAGCAATGAAGTTCACTTTGTCCAATTTCTTGTTAAATTATTAGAGTTACGCTCTAGATCATGCCAAATTCAATAAGGAACTACAATTGAACTTCAACTTAGACCGCCTGACGTCATGACAAAGATGGCGGTGAATTATGAATAATGGCATGAATAAACGGGAGTGGGATAGTGGAGGTTAGGCGGTGTCGTATAAGTAGGGGTGTAGGGAAAGATACATGCTTCAGAGTGTAGGGATAAATAACTAACTTCCTCAATATTCATCGGAATTGGGCTTATAATATATCGTTGGAAAGCTCTTTTCAAACCCCATCCAACTAAACTACTATTGGACCCATATCATGGACCAACCAAACTGGTATGGCTGTTTTCTTAAAATAGATTTTCAAAAACAAAGAGAAGAGAAAAGAAATTAAAACTATCCGCAACACTAGACTTTCCACACTTTCACTTCATTCGATTACGATTCGACGTAAAAGGTACTCATCACCGGGTTTGGTTTTGGGGAGACACAAATGGGTGTCTACACGGGCAAAATCAACAGCTCGCATAATTTATGAATTGGTGAGTATAAAAACTAGAAATTGCTTCAAATTGCTGATTTTGCTACATTCTAACCTTGCATAGAATTATGGTCATTTACAAATCAAAATGTGGCAAGTGATAGGTTACATATGTGATTTAGGCCATTAATAGATTTGTTCAAAAAGTTATAAAACCTGACTCTTTTATATGTTTATTACTGTATTAGGTTTATATTGTTCTGTTCCAAGAAACTGGTACTATCAAGTTTATACATTGTTCCCAACTCTTGCACTAATGATTTTCAGTATTTTATTATTTCACCAATGGTTTAAATGGAGTGATTTTCCTGAAGGGAAATATCAGTAGCTGGCTAGCTTTTATTTGCTTAATAAAGAATGCACATGAACATCATTTCTGGTGGTTACATTAGATCATCTTCTAGCTCATATTTCTGGTTCTGTTGCTCTAATTATTATTGTTTCCTAAATGGATTTATCTTGCTGAAATTAATAAGTGTATATATGTGATTTGATAAGAACTTGAGGCACAAGCTTGTGAAAATGAGAATGAGGTCACCGAAATCAATGGTTCTAGTTCAAATGTAACCACCTCATCCCAAGCTAATGATGATCCCATGTATTTAAAGTTATGGGAGAAGTCAAAGAGGTATATTGAATATTTGTCTAATGCACGAACACTTTGTTTTTCTTTATTTTAAAATTCTGACTTTGTTTTATCTTGTAAGGCATAAAAATGGGAAGTTTGACGATGAGGCCGAGGAGAAGTTCAAGGAATTAAGAGAGTTGCATGAGAAAGAAATTGGTGAAAAGGGGGTTGATAATCTTACTCTTGAAGAAGCTTATGTGAAGGTTCTTAGACATCGTTCAAGTTATGCCCGTGGTTTAGGCAAAGGGCACCTGGTGTCGTCTAAAGATGGAAAGATATATAGGAAGAGCTGAGCTGGAACATAATGTTGAAAAACTCCAAAATGAAAATAATATGATGCGAGCTGAATTGGAAGCGTTTAAGAAGAAACAAGAAGACCTAGAACAAAAGCTTCAGTTAGTCATGGAGAAGATTGGCCTTGATGCTTGATAGAGGTAATATTTTCTAGCTCACTCTTTGCATAAAATTGCCTTTTGGATGCATTTTCAAGTGATACCTTGTTAAGACTTGTGCTTTCCCGGAGTGTGTGATATTTATTTATCCTTGATTGCTGGAATTTAACTTCTATTTTGTGTTGGTTCTATTTATGTGAAGTGGTGATGGTTGTTAATAGCTGTAGTGATATTGATTTCTTTTATTTTCAAATTTTATAAAGACAACTGTTATCAGGCATTTAGTTGCTTCTGCTGGTATTATTTTCAAATTTTAGGTTCCTCTTAATTGATAAAATTCTCATGATATAATATGTTTCAGTGCTCGTGTAGCAGACTACCTTTTGCAAGCATCTCTGTTTTGTCTAATAGTTGTTTGATCACTACGGTTATATTGCGTAAAATACCGGTCTTGCAGTTTTGTTTGTGATTAGAGACCATGTTTGAGCTCTTGATGTTGAATAATTGTTTTAATAACCTTTATTTTGATGTTGCATTTTGCTACACTATCTTAGATTCCTAATCATGTAGCGATCAAGATTGCTTTGGAACTTCAAAAGCTTCTTATCGACAACAACCTGCTTGATGGGTATGTCATTAGTTGGTTTTTGCTTTAAATGATCTGTATTGTAGCAATGTAATACTCTAGTGTTTCTTTATTAATTTACATTAGTCTTGTTTTTGTCAAGTTTGCAGTTAGGGGATCAAATCCATGTTAGGGGATCAAATCAATGTTTTGGGGATGGAGTACACCAAAAGGTTGGTTGCAAGGATAAGAAGATTGCTTGATAGACAACTTGGTTAATACTTTTGTATATATTTGGTATTAAATATTATTTAATATTTGCTATTATAGAAAACTTGGTTAATACTTTTGTATATATAATGACAAAATTAAAATTTATGCCTATTAGCATCTATTATAGAAAATTTATGCCTATTAGCACCTAGAATTATTTTTTTTAAAAACAAAAAATTGAACAAAGAGGGCGACTTTGATTTTGCCCTTTTAAAATATGATCAAACAGGGCGAATTTTGAGCAAGGAGGGCAATATGAATTGACTTGTTTGAGTTGATTACACGGGGCAAAAAACCTTTTTGTCTTGCTTGATTCAATCAAAGAGGGCGAAAATTTTGCCCTATTTGATTTTGGTCAAAGAAGGCAAAAATTTTGCCCTATTTGATTTTGATCAAAGAGGGCGAAATATTTTGTCTTCTTTGATATTTAACAAAGAGGGCGAAAAATTTGTATGCCCTTTGAAGCTAATAGGACGAGGCTAATAGGGCGACTTGGGGGCGATTTTAAAATCGCCTTCTTTGCCTAATAGGGCGAAATTTGAACCTAAGAGGGAAATTTAAATTTCCCTCTTTGATATAATATCTTGTAGTGATTCCACGGAAGAACAACGAGGTACGATTTTTTTTATATAATTTTTTTTTTGTAATTTTGACGATTTTTTTTTCTATTTTGGTAATGTTGAACATAGATTCGAAGTTCTTGACGAGGAAAAGTTGTTTGCAAGGGAGTGTGTGAATATATTTTTAATGTAATTTGTATTTCAATATTAGTCTTAGATTATATATTTATATTGTTAGTTAAGGCTTTGTAAAAATTAATGTAATAAAATAAATTTTGAGATTGTCAATTATCATATCTTTAGTTTATTTATCATCAAAATGATATGATTTTGTTCATTTTTCTATATAATTTTGCAAATCTTAAAAATTAAGGTAAAAAAAATTCGGATTCTGGATTGGATTCGGTTTGCTTGTTTGAAATTCAGTTCGGTTTGGATCGAACCAAATTCTAATTCATTTTGAAAATAAAAAATTGAATTAACTCGGTTTGGTTTCGTTTTGGGCCTTAATTTAAACTGAACACCGAACTTTCACCTCTATTATAAGATTGTCTCCACTACAAAAGTGAACTAGAGCAATTAGGCAACTATCTTACGATTTAGTCGTTGACGCTTGTGACGAGTGCACAAGAATAAGCGAAAGTTCTGTGAAGTTGGCATTAGAAAAGTTTACCGATGGTATCATCAACCAATTCGGTGATCAGTACTTGAGACTACCAAATGGTAATGATATGGAAAGGCTGCTACGAATCGAAGAGGAGCGTGGATTTCCAGGCATGATCGGAAGCATTGATTGTATGCACTGGGAGTGGAAAAATTATCCTGCGGCATGGAATGGACAATATCAAGGCAGAAAAGGGGTAGCTACTCTTATACTACAGGTTGTTTCTAATCGAGACTTGTGAATTTGATATTCTTTCTTCGAGATGTCGGGTTCTTACAATGACTTAAATGTGCTACACCGATCTCCTGTGTTTAAGGATGTGTTGGAGGGGCGTACTCCTCATGTGAGCTTTGTTGTTAATGGTCATCAATACAACAAGAGATATTGCCTTAATAATGGTATTTATCCCATGTGGGCCAATTTGTGAAGTCTATCACTAGTCCGCATACTCAGAAACATAAATTGTTTGCACAACATCAAGAAGCAACGAGGAAAGATGTTGAGCGAGGTTTTGGAGTTCTACAATCTCAATTCGCTATAACTCGAAAACCGTCTCTTGATTGGGATGTTTACGTACTTCACTAGATTATATTATCGTGCATCATATTGCACAATATGATCGTTAAATATGAGCGAGATACGTAATAGAACAACTCTGACACATTTCACTTCATTGGCAGCCAAAGCGGTTCCAAAGAGGATGCTTTTGAGTATTGTAATGAGCGAGTGGTAGACATCAATATATAATTGCAACGAAGAACATATATTGAAGATCAACAAGCTCACTTGCAATTAAAACACGATTTGGTTGAACACATTTGGAAAAAATTTAGGTGTTATGAGAACAATAAAAATTAGATTTCAATTCTGGTAACGATTAAGTATGTGTTATGTCTAATGCACTTGGGTTGTTTTTTTTTTTCAAATTTGTAATTAATAAAAAAAATAATTGTATTCCGCATTTAAATTAACAAATTAATTAATTATGCTAATTATGCTAATCGTAAACAATTAATAACACTAATTACGATAATTTTAGCTAATTTTGCATGCAAATAACGCTAACTGTAATTTCCTAATACTAAAGCGTAACTAATTATGGAATAATAAAGGTAATAACAATCAATTACATATCAAATGAGATTAATATATTGTTAATTATGGAATAATAGCGGTAATAACAATCAATTACATATCAAATGAGATTAATATATTGTCAATTATGTTTGTTTTTTAATTTTTAGAGCACTCACAACAATGAGCATTTTTTTCCTCATTCTCTCTCTACCCACTTTCTCTCTCTTTCAAACTTATTTTACTCATGAACATTTTTTGTGGTTATATTTTATCCCATCAATGATAAAAAAAAAAAAAAAAATGTTCATCATTCTCTCTCCTACCTATTTTAATACCCCATCAACATTTCTCTCTCTTACAGTTTAATAGCTATAGTTGCAATTTCAATCTAGGCTCACTACTTACTATTCATCTATACAATTTTGCTCATATGATGAGCAAATTATAAAATGCTCATGAGCATTTTAGCTTTTGCTTATTGATGGGTCGGGATGGACAATTATATGCTTTTTGCTCACCAAAATGCTCATGAGCATTTTTTGCTCACTGTCGTGAGTGCTCTTAGTAAAAGATAAATTGAAGTAGGGTATGTGAATAGTAACATGTTTCTTTTTTTTGGTCATGGCTAAAAGAAGGATGTTAAAATTTTTTGTTTGGTATGTTTATGAGAGAGAAAGTATTTTTTTTATATGAATAGTAACATGAACAATATTTTTTATATTCATGAATAAGGATGCTCTAAGAGCACTCTCACTCCCCATGAGAAAAGTTTTATGGTAAAAAATGATTTATTGGCTTCCCACTCATGAGGAAGTTTGGTACTGCCCATGAGGAAGTTTGTTAATGCTCATAGCAACCACATAAATGAATTGCTACAGTTATGTGGGTCTTCCAAGTAATATAATTTATTAAAAAAAAACCTGAATGTCGCTACGTTTCCTTATCATGCACAAATAATTAGATGATGATAATGGATTGAAGAGAGAAAAAGTAAGAGAGGGAGTGGTGTGGGTATTTGTTTTTTAGTTGTAAATGTATGAGAAGATGTAAAAATAAAATGACCATGAGGAAAAGTGGCAATGAGGAGTGACAAAGTAGGTAGAGAGAGAATATCATTTTTTTTATTTAATCATGAGTGAGAGTGGTCTAAGAACACTCACTTATGGGCAAACAAATGCTCATGAGAAGAATATCATGATAAAAGTGGTAAAAATGGTATCCCACTCATGAACAATAAAGAAAATGCCCATGAGGAGATTGTCAAAATGCCCATGGAAATGGCAAAAATAAAATGCTACAGTTCCGTGGGCCCTAGCTTTAAAATAAAATAATTAGATAGTGTAGGAGAAAGTGAAATGTAGGAGAAAAAGTGGTGTGCCTTTTCTTTTTAGCCCATTAGTGTGTGTGAGGAGTTGTTAAAATATAATGTCCATGAAGAAAAGTTATAAAGAGGAGTGAGAAACTAGGTAGAGAGAGAATGACATTTTTTCCCATGAATAAGAGTGGTCTAAGAGCACCCTGAACCATGAATAAAGTAAATTATTTGAGTTACTATTCAAATAAAATAATACTAAAAAAAATCAATTGTTGGTGTGCAGTGTGGTAAACAGGGCCGTAGCAATGCTTTTAGGGGACTTGTTCCAAATCGAAAAAGGGGCCCTTAATAATGTGAAAATAATATAATTTTTTTTATCTAGAATTTCGACCTAAATTGCTTAGATACAAAGTAGTATAAACATATTAAAGTGTATACAATTCATCAATAATTATGACTATTATTTAATGAACCGATTATCAAAATAGATTTACCTTAAAACGATTATCAATTCATTAGCAGAACATATTTACCTTTAAAAAACTATTAAAATTTAACAGATTATGTAATTAACAGATTATCAATAGTATAAACAGATCAACTTGTGTATAAAATACTATTAAAAATTGCTTCAATTCATTATAAAAACCAGAAAAATTATATTTAAAAAAAAAAAACTTATTTACATTTAAACGATTCGATGAGCACTGAGCAAAGAGCTGAAATTGCTTTAAGCCTTCAATTTGTTTTTTATTTTGTATCAATTGGGAATAGATGAAGATGATTGAAAATTGATGGAAGATAACCCATATATATAAACAGTAAAATAATTACCGTTTGATAACAATAATTATGGAAGATCGAAATTGATTTCTCATTGCCATTGTTATGGAACAAAAATATGTTGAATTTGACTGAGTTTAATTTTTTTCCGTTGAAAATCTTTGAATGGGTGAATATGCAATAAAATTTTCGGTATTTTCCATAGAACTGATTGATGTAATTATGGAGGAATTTGGAAAATAGAAGAAATTAATATGAAAGGTTGAAAAAAAGGGGGAAAATAATGAGGAAGATTAGTGTGAATATCAGAATATGCATAGTATGCTGCTTGCTTGGCGTTATAAATAAGGAAGTTTAGCTTTAAAAAAAAAAATCAGAATTAGAAATAAAAAAAATAGGCCCCTTTAAATTGGGGGCCCTATGCAAAGGGGCACCTTGGGGGCCTTGTGCAAAGGGGCACCTTGCATTTGTTGTTCTACGGGCCTGGTGGTGAACAACAATGAACGGTTTGAAAAACCAAATTATTTGTGGGAAATTGTTTGTCTGACAAAGCATTTGCTTTTGGTGATTTTTTAAGCAAAAGTCACATGAATGGTGACACTGGTAGCATGCAGAGCGTGTCACATGTCGTTATGCATGCCGTTGGATATGCAACGGTTATTAACGGTATAATTTTTTGAAACGTTAATAACTTTTAACATATTCTTTTTTAAAAAAAATAATTACCAACAGTCATATTTTTTCATTCTCTCTATAAATAGACACCCATATTGATAGAGTTTCAACAACCTAAAAAATAACCTCTTTTTGAAACCATATTGTTTCCTTAAAAAAAAAAAAGGCAGCTTATATCTTAATTTGATTTCTTCCACAAAACTAGCAAGAAAAAATTACAAATTATGGATCCAAATATTCCTAATCAATAATCAATAACTTAATACTAAAAGCGAAACCAGTGATGACACATGTCATTCACTGGTTAAAAATTTTCCCTCCATTTTTTTTCTATTTTTTGTGTTTTTTTTTTCTATTTTTTTATTTTGTCAATTCTTCATGAAAATTATTTATAGCCTATAATATTCACCTAATGAAATATTCTGATATGTATATATTTTTTATGTTAAGTAATTTTTGTAATTTTCTCCAAGATTTCTACAATATTCTCATCAATCAATTAATAACTTAATACTAAAAGCGAAACCAGTGATGACACATGTCATTCACTGGTTAAAAAATTTCCCTCCATTTTTTTTCCTTTTTTTGTTTTTTTTTTTTATTTTTTATTTTGTCAATTCTTCATGAAAATTATTTATAGCCTATAATATTCACCTAATGAAATATTCTTATATGTATATATTTTTTATGTTAAGTAATTTTTGTAATTTTCTCCAAGATTTCTACAATATTCTCATGCTAATATTTCTATAATAATCTCATGCTAATATTATAATTTGGGAAAACCTTACTTCTATATTAATCTCATGCTAATATTTTTTTATAAGAATATTTGATAATTCATTATTTTCCTCACCTTACTTATATATCATAATAAAAAACCTATGACTCACTCATTTTTAATAATTTGTCAATAACTTAATACTAAAAGCGAAACCAGTGATGACACATGTCATTTACTGGTTAAAAATTTTCCCTCCATTTTTTTTCCTTTTTTTTTAATTTTTTTTATTTTGTCAATTCTTCATGAAAATTATTTATAGCCTATAATATTCACCTAATGAAATATTCTTATATGTATATATTTTTTATGTTAAGTAATTTTTGTAATTTTCTCCAAGATTTCTACAATATTCTTATGCTAATATTTCTATAATAATCTCATGCTAATATTATAATTTGGGAAATCCTTACTTCTATATTAATCTTATGCTAATATTTTTTTATAAGAATATTTGATGTTTCATTATTTTCCTCACCTTACTTATATATCATAATAAAAAACCTATGACTCACTCATTTTTAATAATTTGTCAATAACTTAATACTAAAAGCGAAACTAGTGATGACACATGTCATTCACTGGTTAAAAATTTTCCCTCCATTTTTTTTCCTTTTTTTTTGTTTTTTTTTATTTTTTTTATTTATTTTGTCAATTCTTCATGAAAATTATTTATAGCCTATAATATTCACCTAATGAAATATTCTTATATGTATATATTTTTAATGATAAGTAATTTTTGTAATTTTCTCCAAGATTTCTACAATATTCTCATGCTAATATTTCTATAATAATCTCATGCTAATATTTTAATTTGGGAAAGCCTTACTTCTATATTAATCTCATGCTAATATTTTTTTATAAGAATATTTGATGTTTCATTATTTTCCTCACCTTACTTATATATCATAATAAAAAACCTATGACTCACTCACTTTTAATAATTTGATTTTTACATATAGAAAACTAAAGTTAAAGTTAACTAAACTTGTATAAACCAATGTGTATGTCAAACTACGTCAACAAAATAAGGACAGGATAGGGTATATAGCATGGGTTCTAAATAATCAATAGACCCTATTTTTTTTTTCATATTTATAAAGTCTAACACATCAATAGCCTTAAAAATTTACATGCATCATTGTCAAAAAAAAAAAAATGTCAATATAGGTATTGTTTTTTACGTTTATAAATGTAATTATTTGTTTATATATAATTGTTAAATTAATGTTATAGTTTGTTAAATAATTTTATAAAATCCGTGCATTGCACGGGACTTTAACTAGTTATGCTTTTAATAATCCAAAACCTCAAACAAAGCGCAATTAATGAAAAAAAAAATTGTATTCCACATTTAATTTAACGAATTAATTAATAACTCTAATTATGTTTATCGCAACAATTAACAATGCTAATTACAATAATTTAGCTAATTTTGCATACAAATAAAGCTAATAATAATTTCCTAATACTAAAGCATAACTAATTATGGTAATAATAACGGTACTAACAATCAATTACATGTCAAATAAGATTAATATATTGTTAATTATATGTATTTTAATTTGGGTGCTGATATTGCCAAGGCAAAAAAAAAAAACGATTTCCAAGGCAAATTATCTACCCGCCGCCCATAATATTTGAGAATCTAAATATGTCAAACTTATTAATTCAATAATATTTTTTGTAATATTTTATTGCCTATAATTTTAGTAGCTAAATATTCCAATTAAAATCTTTCCAACTCCAACTACTAATTATTCTCGTCAAAATCTGCAATTAATTAAATTATTAATCACCATATACTCACTAAATTTGACATTTTATTGGGAGAGACACCATTATCAAAGCTTTACAGATATTAGCTACCTCTAAACTTGTTTATTAATCAATTTTATTTATTTATCAAGTGCTTAATTAATTTTTAAATGATTTTTAGTATGAGTGTTTTCATGTCAACATTATATATGTATGAATGTTCTACCTCTATTATAAAATTTTCCATTGAAACAAATTTCATATTTACTTTTTTTAGTGTAAGAAAAGTTATTTAAAAAAGAAAAAAAAATTAGCGTTATGTTTGTACATTAACATTGGACTAACTACTACTTCGTATATCTTTTGGTGGCAGAAATTATGTATATGAAATAATTCATATAATGTAGAACTCCTTGGACTGTTGGACATACGCTAAACTTCTCTCCGGATTAGTTATGTTTATCGTCTGCTATTGTTAAACATTTGTAATTTAATATTTGCATTTTTTTTATCAATGATCTAATACATTTTTTTTTTATTATTAATTTAATAAAATTTGGACCATTTTTGTAGTTGTTGGAAGTTTTGGTTTATACCCATTGCAATAATCAATTCGTACTTTTGATTGTTTTGATTCTTCTTGGAGTGTTGATGATTAGAATAATATAATGCATGTGTGTGTATACATAGTGATTTAGTATATGTGGAGGTGAAGATCATATGCCGATTTGGTATGTGCCAGAATAAAGTGATTTAATTATTATTGGCAACATTATAGGCAATAAAATACTACAAAGTATATTATTGAATTAATAAATTTGACATATTTAGATTCTCAAATATTAAGGGTACGTAGCAGGTAGATAATTTGCCTTGAAAATGGTTTTTTTTTGCCTTGGCAATATCAGCACCCTTTAATTTTTAATAAAAGATAAATTGAGGTGGGGTAGGTGAATAGAAACATGAACAAATTTTTAAATTTTTTTTGGTTCATGGTTAAGAGGATTATGTTAGAAATTATTTGTTTGATTTATGTATATGAGAGAGAAAAAATATTTTTTTTATGTGAATAGTAATATGAACAATTTTTTTATGTTCATGAGTAAGGTTGTTCTAAGAGCACCCTTAACCATGAATATAAGAATTTATTTGAGTTACTGTTTGCATAAAAAAATATTTAAAAAAATAAAGATTGGTGAATATTGATATGAACAAATACAAACCGTTTGGAAAAAGCAAATCAACTGTGAAAAATTATTTGTGTCACAAAAAATTCCTTTTGGTGATATTTTACACAAAAAAGTCATGTGAATGTAGAAGAAATAAAAAAAAAATCAAAAAGGGGAATTGGTGACATTGACATCATTTAGATTGTATTTTAATAAAAAAGAGCACCCTTATTGTATTTTGTATTTTAATTAACGAAGTAATTAATAACGCTAATTATGCTAATTGCATACAATTAACAACACTAATTACGATAATTTTAGCTAATTTTGCACGCAAATAATGCTAATTGTAATTTCAATTCATAATACTAAAACGTAACTAATTACGGTAATAAACAATAAATTACATATCAAATGAGATTAATATATTGTTAATTATGTATGTATTTTAATTTTTAGTAAAAAGATAAATTAAGGTAGGGTAGGTGAATAGCAACATGAACAATTGTTTATTGGTTCATGGTTAAGAGGAGGATGTTGGAAATTATTTGTTTGGTTTATGTGTATGAGAGAGAAAGTACTTTTTTTTTTATATATGAATAGTAACATGAACAATTTTTAATATGTTCATGAATAAAGGTGCTCTAAGTATAAGTGAGGAAGAGAGAGAATATGAAAAATATTAAAATATGATGTGAGAAGACCACTAGTGGGGAGGAAAATTATACTCCCTTCGTTTTTTTTTTTAATGCATCACTTTCCTTTTGTGAGTGTTTTTTTTTAAAATGCATCACTTCCTTGTTTGGTAACTTTATACTATAAAATATCATTTTTCTATTTTACTTTAAACCCCACTTAAATTATTTTTTTTTTCATTTTTCTCTCCTCCATGGTCCCCATTTATATAATAAAAATATTTACTCTCTCTCACATTCATTCTCTCATGGTCCCCATCAACAAATTATTCACCACTCACAATATTATATTACTCTCCTAATTAAAACTCCGCGCATCACCAACTGATGCAAATAAAAAAAAAACAAAAAACAAAAAAAGGGAGTAATAAACTACTGTTCAAAGTTTCCAAAAAAGGAAAATGGAACAAGTAATAAAATACCGCTATAAAAGAAAAGTGAAGCAAGTAACAAAATACGGAGGGAGTAAGAAGTAAAGTGTACTAAGGTCTTGTTCTTTTGAGCTTTTAAGCAAATTTCATTAGGGCATAGAATTAGTTATTACTCCATCCGTCCCATACTCCCATAATACTTGAAACGTAGTTGGAGTGGACAACTGGACACGTAGTTTAAGAAAATTGCAAGTGGGTCCATTTTAAATATATATATATATATATATATATTTGTGTGTGTGTGTGTGCGTGTGTGTGTGTGTGAGGGTGGGTGATGAGAATTGATCCCAAAATCTCCTAAAATTGGCAGGGGAGTTCTAACCACTTGAGATATACCTCACTCTCAAATATTTGTTTATTATTGTAGAGAAGATGCTCTTTTACCCGAAATGGGTGGGGAGAGGAAAGGTTCCTTTTTTTGAGGATACTCCCGCTATAATTTTATATTGCTGGAAAACTAAGTGGGCCTACCAGTTACAGGATTGGGGGGGGGGGGGGAGGAGGGGGCACCTTAAATTCTACTACAGAGTTGCATGCTGCCATTTTTATTTTGAGATAAGATTTATATTGTGCCAAATCAACTGAAAAATTCACCAAAAGTTAAATTAAAAGTTATAGAATTTGTTTTCATTTTATTCAAATTCAAAACTTTACAAAGTCAATTAATTTCCCTCACAAAAAATACACAAATTTAAGAAATTGGTCTAAAAAATTTCAGCTACCAGCTAACATTTGCCACCATCGAACTTGTTAATGCAACTTCTATAAAAGCCTTTTTTGAAGTCCAACATTAATTGTTCATC
The DNA here is from genome assembly GCF_948465745.1 of Chenopodium album. Taxonomy (NCBI): domain Eukaryota; kingdom Viridiplantae; phylum Streptophyta; class Magnoliopsida; order Caryophyllales; family Amaranthaceae; genus Chenopodium; species Chenopodium album. The sequence continues at coordinate 19,470,995 of NC_137835.1, read as the reverse complement.
TAACCCCCCCTCCCCTCCCCCCCCCCCCCCCCCCCCAAAAAAAGAGAGATTTAGATGGGGTTGGGGATTTGAAGAGGTGTATGGATGAGTGAGTCTAAATTTTTTATTATTTCCTAAAAAGCGGTGGGCCCATAAATAGTAAAGGAAAATAATTTTATAATAGTGGTCCTATTTCAAAATTATTAACGTGTCAACTATTGCGAGACAACGGTAAATGAGATTGTGTCAAGTAATATGGGACAGAGGGAGTATTAAAGGAGTATTAATTATTAGTTATTAATTCTGATTGTAGTTATTATTATTAGTTATTAATTATTATTTATTAATTTTAGTTATTAATTATTAATTATTAGTTATTAATTATTAGTTATTAATTATTAATTATTAATTATTAATTATTAGTTATTAATTATTAGTTATTAATTATTAGTTATTAATTATTATAATTATTAATTATTGATAATTAATTATAATTATTAATTATTATTGTTTATTCATTATTAATTTTATTGTTTATTATTTATTATTTTTACTAATTGTTATTTATTAATTATTAATTTTATAATAATAGTTATAACACTTACAAATTTACAATAGTACTAATTCATAAAGTTCATATGATACATGTTTAATGGATAAAAGGTTAAAAGGGGCTAGTATATTTGGGTTTTCCGCATGCTGAAATGATTTCTTGTAATTAATGATTTGGGTAATAGGTTAAACGTGAATGGGTTGTAAATAATTCAGGTATAATAGGTTACAATTAGTTTAATATTAGGTATGGGTCATATATGGTTATGAAAAATTGGGTTGGTTCAGTTCCAAGTTGACTTATAATCAAATCAGCCGATTTTTCGATTCTCGATTGACATGCGGATTAAAAATGATTCAATTCTCGTTGAGCCGAATTTTTGGAAAATTGACAATTGACAGTTTTAGTATACCACATAAAGATGAGATTGTCTTGGAATGACCCAAGGAATGACACGACGTAGCATGAAAAAGTATAGCACGACAGGACACAACCCATAATTATGTGTTGGGTCGTGAGTTGTCTTTATTTGGGAGAAGCACAATAACACAACATAAACTAGCACAATAAAGCACGCTAAAGTTATTAAAACTGGCTTTAGCATGCAAGCCGGACACGGTGTTGTGTAAGCCGACATTTTGAAAAGTCCGACATGGCAAGTAACTTTAGCTTGAGGGGATCTATGACTCTATGATGACCCCAAAGCACATGGCTTGACATGACCCATACTCATCTTTAGTATAAGTATCATATCACCCTTGCGGCGTTGTGCTACACCTCGAGCATGCTAGACCCAGTGCTATTTGCATATGGCCCTCTATAACTTATACCCCCTTTGTCCCAATTTGTTTATCTCATATTCAAATTTAGGATGTTCCTTGAAGATTGCCCTTTTTTCAAATATAATAATATCCCCATCACTAAATCTACTTGCATACATCCATTAAAGTGAAAAAGACAAATACACCCTTATCCGCTTGCAATTTTTTAATTCAATCTTTAATTATTCACACTTTTGAAGTGAGACAAACAAATAAAGACGGAGGGGGTATTACCGAGATGTCAACAAATGGATAGACAAGGTGCGCTGAATTTTAAGGCTTTAAGCACGGATACGCATCCACTACAAGGTTCAGTTCAAGACTTCTGTTTGATTTGATTCTCCCAATTACAAAAAAATACAAAAGTCAAAACAGAGCTAAACAATGGCATTTTCATGGTGGTTCTCTCGTCTACGCTCGTCTTCCAGAACAATCTTTACACATTTTCGATCATCCCAATTTCAGAATTACACCACCCCTTCAACTGCCGTCTCTGAAGTCATCTCTTCCAAAGGAAAAAACCCTTTTTTATGGTGGTCTTCTTATTTAGTCCCCATTTCAGCTGCTTCACTTTTGCTCCAATTTCAATCCAATCCCTCTTTTTCTGACTCTTTCGATTCTGATTCTCGGTGAGTTTCTCATCTTTCCCTTTTATTTAATTTTTTCAATTTTCAATTTAATTTTCAGGGTAACTATGTTTGATTCTTTGTTTTTTGTGGGATATCACGGCTATGTTACTCGAACTCTTTATTTAACTTCGTTTACCCGTATCGGATTCTCGACACTTGCACATAGCCATAGCGTATAGCTATATAGGTGTGATTGTGTGATACTTAAGATTGTTCATTTTGGACCAAAATCATGCAAAATTTATAAAAGATGCTTATGTTGACACTTTTTTAACCACTTCTAGCCAAGTCCGAATAGCATTGTTAGTGAGTATGTAAATGATTAATTTAACAAAATAAAATAAGAATTTAACTGTGGTTCTTGTTGAATGATTGTATTCTTCCTATGTTGCTTGTAGTTTTTTTGAGCAAAAGTTGAGTGTTGGGTTAATAAGTTATATGCATTTGCTTTTTTGTAATTGTTGAGAAATTTAATGTGTGAACTTGAGTAACATTAAATTTGTTATTGATTGTCGTTGTTGATGTTGTTTTTCGTGTTCTGAATTATGTTCAGAGGTGTTGGCATTGGTGGTAAAGGAAGTACTGAGTTTGTGGTGAAGGGTTCTCACAGAAGTGTTCCACAAGAACTCATCAATGATTTGAAGGCTATTTGTGGGGTATTATTTTATAAAATTTGTTTAACTTGGATGATTGAATGTAATTGCTGCCTTTGCTTACTTGGCTTACTGTATCTTGAATGTATAGAATGATTTTTTTTATGGGATACTTTTATTTGAATTCTTGAAAGTTAAGCAAGTATCAAGTCTTTTAGAAGCTACTTTATGTTCCAACCTTGTCATTGGACTTGTATGAAGTAGTGAAGTTAATTGGCTCTAGGACGAGCAATATGGTAGGATTTGTGAAATGTATTGGAATTTGGAATTGGCATTCTCTTTGAGGTTATTTAAAGTTGCCGAGATATTACAAGTATAAAGGCTACACCTTGGTGCTACAAAGTCAATGATGACATTTAGTGTCTGAGACTCCTTGTGAACATTGACTTATGTGCAGAGAATAAATAGTATGTTATGATAGTTGGTTTTATTATCCACGGTATCTTGAGTCGGACATAATAATGGTGCTAGTTCCTCTCGGTTATTGAAATATTGATGTAGATTTTATGAGGATTGAGGCGGTCACCTTGGTGCTTTTAGTCAATGAGGATATCTAGAATAAGATGGTCAATGAGAGCATACATGCAAGAGTACCACACTATTTAGCTTAATATCATAATACCTTAGAAAATTTCCAAAATTATATCTTGTTTATATTGAAGTCAACATTTTATAATGTCTTCCATTCCGCTTTTCTCATTTGTAATACAAAGTGCAAAGAATGTGCTTTGATTGAGATGTAGTGTGGGAAAGTTGTTGCCTTACTTGCCTTTTGTAAATCTTAAACTGTCCTTGTGGTTGGACGCTAGACATGTGATGTTTTCAAATTCCATTTTGTAAGGGATATCGACTCTGCTATCTTGTATGTGATTAACGAAAATTTATAATAACGAAGAGCGGAAAGCAAGTAAACAACAATGTTACAAGATAAGGAAGAATTTATTGTGGGAAACCAAAAACTGGGAGAAAAACCCACCAGTCTACTACTCCCTCCGTTTCACATTAATTTTAACAGCATGCTTGACTCATAGTTTAAAAAAATTATAGCCTAGGCTTATAGGCTTATAATATAAAGTATTGTTAGTAAGAGATAAAAATAATAAAAAAAATAGTGTGGGTGGGGTTGGTAGGAAAGAGAAATAATAAAATATTTGTGAAAGTGGGGTTAGTGGGAGAGAGAAATTATAAAATAATGATAGGTCCTTTCCAAATATAGTAATGTTGCAACTAATATGAAACGGCCGAAAATGGAAAGTGTTGCAACTAATGCGAAACGGAGGTAGTATAGAGTAATCTTTGATGAAGAATACTGTAGTTTCTAGGCTTTCAAAGCACCATGAAAGCTCCCACCCCAAATACACCCCTCCTTACACTTAAACTCTAAGTTTTAGGACTTTTTCATTCGAGGCTCTCTTTCTCTACATCTTTCTCTTCATTATCATACCTTATTACAATGACTAACCTGAGTCTGTATAGTGCAAGGCATAATAAACAATCCCGTGGCCTTAAATAAGCCATGCCACTTAATTAGCAAAACTGTAGAAAATAGGAGCAAGTGGGTTCAGGCAAACCCACCCGTTGTTCGGGCAAACCTGGCTTGGTTCGGCCAAACCTTTTTCAAGTGACTTCGAGTCACTTTTCCTGCGAGTTTGGGCGCACCTTTTACAGGGCAAATCTTCCATCGGTTCGGGCGACCTCGTAGCGCAAACAACTCTTTGTTAATCGGTCATAACTTTCTGTTTTTTTATCCTAAACGAGCTTATGACTAGTTGTTAGAAAACTCTTGAGACAGACTTTCACTTCAAACTAGAATCATCTCAAAATCGTTTCTTGATTTTGAGGTATAATTAAGCTTATACTCCAAAGCTATGCATCCTTATGCCTTGAACTCCACACCTTCCAAACCTAACACTTTTGACCCGGACAAATAGGCTCTTAGAAAGTTAAGTTGCTCATGATGGTAAAAAAAAATTCGTTAGGTGTTTGAAGACTATAAGCTCCACCATAAATTGAAGGAAATAAAGCAAAAACTGGTGCATTAGTGTTTTTTAATTTTAATTTCTTGATAAATGGTTATCTAAAGTGTGTTTTGGTTTGTGTTTCTTTATTGACCTGTCCTCCACTAATATGGTCTATATATTTTCACTCTACTTACTGGTTTATTCCTTTATTTTGTTTTGTTTTGTTTTTTTTTTTTTATTTTCATAATAGAATCTTCCCTTCTGTGATTGGAATATTTATGCTCCTAGCTTAAATAACATAGAAGGAATAGAATTTCATGACTTTAGCCTTTTTTTTCCTTTGCCTCAAGAGGTTTATTCTTCATTTTGTGGCAGAGTTGTATAGTTGAGTTGTGCACTAGATTATACAAAATTGCCTGAAGAGTATATGTTCTAGTCCTTTTGTATACGTAAAATATAACCCAAAGTTGGCTTTTAATCCACTTGATGAAGGAAAGAAATATATAATAGTTTTGGTTGCCAATTTGGTGCATTATAAATTCGATTTTTGGTATTATTTCCCATTTAATTTTATTTTTCTTAGCTTTCCTCCTCTCCACAAGACGGTGGGTTAGGTCTTGTATCTATTTTCAAGAACTATAATGTTTTTCATTTGATCATGAAAGTTGAAATCATGGCTTTGCCTAGCTACACCAGAGCAAGAATACAACTTTTGCGGACTTTTTTATCATAGTGTAGCCTAGGGGATGCTATTGTAGAAATTCAGCTTAAAAGATATGCTGCGCTTTTTCATTTTTTATTTTAATATTTGGTTTCAAGACTCCAGAAATTAGACCAGGGTGATTTTGTAAAATGATAACTCATATTGAAGACTTTTTATTATGGTTTCAAAAAATTGGATCCTAATTTTATATATGACTGAAATGTAAAAACAGGCAAAACACAAAACCGTAAAACTGCCATATATGCTAATATAGTACTTGTACTGATACTGTGTTTCGTTAGACCTTATATCTTGTAATAAATGAACTGTAAAGTGTCTTTTTTCTTAAACGTAATATGGTTTCTACATTTTGTATCTTTTGTATATGTCAATTTCTGTTTAAGAGCAGAAGGGGTAATGCATACTAATTGAATAGTTTTTTTATTCAGCCACTGAAAAAAATCATCTTTTTAGGTGGATCATTTCAATTTTTGGCTTTTAACAGGAAAACATGTCAATGGATTATGAGGAGAGATCCGTGCATGGGAAACCACAAAACAGCTTTCATAAAGCTGTAAATATTCCTGACATTGTCATCTTTCCGAGGTTTGGGAGCTTTCTATCACTATTTTATTCACTGCTTGAAAATTTAATTATGTCAATTCATTTTGTTCAGATTTTTCAGTGAGGTTTTTATAATTTAGCACAAAATAGTTGAATGTTGATGGTGCTCAGGTCATATTATTTAGCACCCATCGGGGAAAGTTTCTACTCCTTCCGTTCCTTAATGTTTGCTCCATTTGACATATTTACAGTTTTCAATGCTCCTCTTTAAGTGAGATAAAATCTAAAATAAATATATAACCTAAATTTATGAACATTGATATTTTGAAACTATACATTCAAACCAATCTAACAAGATAACACATGAGCATGTTTCTTCTTATATATACTGATCAATATTTGGGGTCAAAGTTTCACGCTCTGCAAATGGAATATTTGAATTGGGAGAGACATAAAGAGACAAAGGGAGTATTATTTAAAGCCAGTTTTTCTAATTCTAAATTAATAACGAATTGCTTGATTGCTGAATGCAAGATCTGGTAATATGCTGCTTTCTTATCTTATTGTATCTTTGTCTCCTTGATTCTGCACCGGTTTTTGGTTATATTTTTACCCTCTAGTTATGGAAGTTAAAATTTTTTGATTTTATTATTTGTAGATCCGAACAAGAAGTTTCGTTGATTGTTAAGTCTTGTAACAAGCATAAGGTATAGTTTCTTGGACATGCTTGTTAGAAGCTTAAACCATGTGCTAGTTATCTTACTAAATTTCTCATATTTAGTGTGACCTGTTCTTGTGAGAAATATGATCCATACTTAGAAACTCTTTTTGAATTCCCTTTGCAAGTTTGTTAAAAGTTTCTTCTTCTTTCACGAGCAGGTTCCTATCGTACCATATGGTGGAGCTACATCTATAGAGGGTCATACTTTATCTCCTCATGGAGGGGTCTGCATTGACTTGTCACAAATGAAAGTATGTAGTCTTGTCTTTAGATTATGCTGATTCTTGATATAAAATTAAAATGATGATCCTCAAGGCTATATCTCGTGGATGTTAAAAAAACAACTCACTTGCTGATGTTTAATAAGATGCGACAAGAATCTAGATTCACAGTAGTATAATGGCACCAAAAGTGATTTACTGAAGTTTTAAACACATTGAGAGAGGGAATAAGGTAAGTAGTGTAAGGTTAGAGAAAGAGGAATATAGTTCAGAAAGTAAAGCAGTTAAGCTCCATGCACACAAAGCAAGGAAACCTGTCAAAGACAATGGCCTTTGACTTAGTTAATATATGTGCTTAAATTAGATATGTAAGGGCTCTTATGTATGATAATTATTAAGAGCTCAAATTTTTTTCTAATTGGATTGCAGAGTGTTAAAGCATTACATGTCAGGGATATGGATGTGGTTGTTGAGCCTGGGATTGGATGGATGGAGTTAAATGAATACTTGGAACCTTATGGCTTATTCTTTCCTCTTGATCCTGGTAACAGTTTACTAACTCTTCTGTGTGATACTGTGATGTTTCCATTTGTTTTTTTTGTAGAGTTTTTATAATATTGCACTGCTGTTGATTTGATTCTTATATAAACTCTTTCTTTATGTACTAACTAGTACATCCGTTTCCTGTACATTGTCCAAACTGAATGCTATAAGTTGATAGACAGCAGATTTAGAAGCAATGGGGTGGCACTTAGTTGTCTTATTTTGAGAGATCGAGAATTTAGATGTAGTAAACATCTTTAATGAGGGGTCTATAAAGTGGGAAATTAGTGTCTCATATACCAAGAGCTCATATATTATCTCCAATGTGATATGGTTGGGGTGCCCTGGTTTTATCCATAAAACATAAGAAGTTGATAGACCAGCAGATATAAGAACTGAAGAAGCAATGTAGTGGCATTTAGTTATCTTATTTTGCGAGATAAATAAATTTAGATATATTAAACATCTTTTGGGAGGGGCTGATATAGTGGGAAATTGGTGTCTCATATATCAAGAGCTTAAATTCTTTCTCCAATATGTTATGGTTGAAGTATTCTGGCTTTATCCATAAAATAGGTGTATTGGTAAGATGGAGATTGATTATCCATAATATCCAGGCTTCTTCTTAAGCAGTCAAGTACTGAAGTATCTGTGTCAAACAAGTAGTTGGCTGAAATTTTACTATGGTCTTCATTATGTGTCACTATTGCTGGAGTGTAGGTACATGACAACTGCGATATTATTTCCTTTTTAGATGGTAAATGTACAGCTGAAAATGTTCTAATTAATGGAAAATGTGTTTGTATCATTGATTTTGGAGATATTTTGTTACAATTGGTTACATTTCATATTTATATTGGAAAATAGTCATTGTTCTTGCCTCAAATAGAACAAAAAATGAAGAGAAACAAATTACATGGCTGACATAGCATATGCTTGGAAATATGATTTACGGATCTTTCAAGTGTATTGGACATCAATCTTTGTTTTGATTCAAGGTCAGTGTCTGAAAAGTTCCAGAGCACACTAAGGTCTTTGGGGTCCTAGAGCGTAGGTGCAAAGCAGGTGTGAGGCACAATACTTTCTATTAAGGTTTTGTTCGTAAATACAATGTGCATACAAAGAATCAATGCAGCTACTGCCCCATTTTTTCACAACTCAGTGCACCTCATCGAAATGGCCTCGCCCATGCCTTTCTAAAAGCTTAGGCAACAGGCTTGGGCTTCAATGCCTAGAAGTGTACCTTTTCAAATAAAGATGAAATATTGGAGGAAGTAAAGTGTGGAGGGTTCATTATTACATATGGAATCCAAGGGTGGCTCTTTACTCTGTTAAATTTAAATTTCCATATAAAAGAACTTTAAGATGAACATTTTATGAAGCCATAATCATTGTACTTATTTGTTTACTTGAAGCTTTATCATATATATCCTTCAGGCTTCAACTGTTGCACCTTTGTATTTCAATTTTGATATCTTGATGGGTTTCTTTATATCGTTTCATCTTATGATGATCACTGTACTTCCATCACGTAAGGTTACTTTGTATGTTGATCAAGTGTTATTGGATCTTATCTCAATGGACAGGTCCTGGTGCTACCATTGGTGGTATGTGTGCGACGCGCTGCTCTGGTTCATTAGCTGTGAGGTTGGTACCCAATTCATTTATGTTTTGAGTAGTTGACTTTTGACTTACAGAGTGAATTACTTTTCTAGGCAGGCTGCCCTGCGACGCAAAGCTGATGGACTATCTTAGCCTTGTTCTTTCCAACTTAAAAATCTAAAATTAGGAAAATTAAATTTAATACTAAGAGCTAAGTATTCTAGTATTGTGACCTTGTCAATTATTTCTTGGTCACTAATAATAGATTGATTTACGACAAGACTGTAGTTTGCATCCTGTAACTGGAGCTAACACCCAGTTTGAAATGATATGATGCTGGGGATGTTCGAGGGCCCTACTCCCTAGGCTTACTGAGTTACTACTGTTTATTTGCTATTGTCTTTGGGTTATACTAGTACTCTTCTTGTGAGTATGTTCATTTTGTACAATGTTCTATGCATTGCCTATATTTGCAGCATGAAATGTTTAAGAAATAGGTGATTCAATATTTTTTATGCAGTTAGAGCATAAATGTTGATGGCATTTTTTCTTAGCATGTAGGTATGGAACAATGCGTGAAAATGTCATCAATCTGAAGGTTTGTTGTCAGTCTGTCTTATCTTGTACTCCATATGGTTTTGAAGATAACAAAATCTTAAGAAATATATATTTTTCATGCTTTGTAGGTTGTTTTAGCAAGTGGTGATGTTGTCAAGACTGGGAATCGTGCCCGAAAGAGTGCAGCAGGGTTTGTTTTTCAATTTGATTTAAGTTGCTAAGTTTGAATCAATTTTCCATATATAAGATTATAAGGGTACTTTAATGCAAACAAATGAGAAGATTGTTCCCCACAGATAAACAAAAAAGATTGAATTATCAGTTCATATTGCCTTTTAATTCCACTGAATGCTCAAGGGGAAGCATCCCTGGTTCCTGGAAGACTGATAGAAGATATTCGTGGAGGATATCTTATTATACAAACTCTCTTGATGAGCAAGGTTCTTAAAGATACGACATCACTCGCCTACCACAGTACCCCTCCCACCATTAGCTGATATCTCGCTTTCCTTGCTATCTGACAACTCATGTTTCCTTTCTGACTCATGAGTCCCAAAAAACGCTTAATTTTTTTTTTTCTTTTTTTTTTTATAATTTTTTTTTAAATAAATAAATAAAAAAAAAACAAAATCTATAGACTCCATAGGACTCAGTGAATCACAAAGCTCACCAAATTCCTGAGACACCTAGATTCCTAGAATATAACAAAATAATGGACAAAATTGGATGACATGCTCATGCATTTGAAAAATATTGTGGTCCGTTGAACAAATTTTAGGAGAAAGGACTTTACAAGTCTTCCTATTCTCTGTGATTTATTGGTGTTTGTTGAAATATAGAGTTGAGGTTGAAGCCTTCATCTTTGACGGGACTTTATTAGGGTGAAATAGATGGTTGTAGCGGTAGTTTTCCAACATGAAAGGAAAGCTTAAGAAAAGAGCAAAGCAAGTTTTCAATAATAATATTGTCAAAACATACAAGGATCAACAGTTAAGGTGAGTGGCAACTATGTGGTTTTCCTTCCAAAAATTTGGTCGGAAAGAGTAAAACTCTAATGGACAGCAACACCATCAAAGGAATAGAACTGAATAACCGGCTCATGAAGTCTATTGTAGCTATATAATGGACATAAAACATCAACACTATTCTTAGATCCAATTAATAAAGGAAATTGGGGATGATACCTGAGATAGAACTTATTGTTGAGGTTGGGATGGGCATCAAGTTGATTGGTAATATTGAATACTGAGGATGAGCTTAGTTATTTCAGAATTATACTTTGAAGACTACTCTGAAGGAAGAGTGTTAGTAAAGCAGCTCCATGGTGAGAGCAAAGTAGCAAGTAGCATTAAGAGGGTTTTGTTTTTTTACCCAAAATCCTGACCTTTTCATTTCTTAAGCAGATTTGAGAAGATCAACAGAAGAATTGTTGTATGATTGTGTGGAAAAACCTTCCATAGTCAATGTATCACAACTGAATTATGTAAGAATGAGATTGAAGTATTTACATAGAATCTTTCATGAAGGAGAATTACATTGATAGCTCGCGTATTTGTGGCTTACATTTTGGTTGGATCAAAAGGATGATGTAGAAGTTGATGTTGTCAACTACATTTTGATTTGTTGAATGGGCTGGGCGTATTTTTATTGGTGGTTAGGCGGTGAATTAGTGCACTTAAGCTCTTTACCTCGCAGACAAAACAACTTAATAGTGGATACAGAAATAAAGGTTTTGAGAACAGAATGGATTATATAAAGAAATTGATGCACATTTTACACATTCATACATCTTTAAAGGTTCCTTAACTACAGGATCCTTATAGGAAGAGTAACTTTGGTAGAACTTGCTTAGTCTGAACTGAGACCTTCATGTAAGTAAGAAAAGTATAGCAGTTTTACCAGGATTTATGTTTTGATCATGGATCTAGAAGAGACTTTGGATATGTTTTATGATAGTAATTGTTTCTGGTGTAATGCAATTTAAGCATGTCATTTTATGGAAAACGATTATTGAGCCACCAGTTAGGTTAAGTTGCTAATGTAAATTCTACCTGTTTGATAAAGATGGGCAAAATTCTATGTTTTGACTTTTAAGAGATTTATAATTGATTCAGGGGTCATCTCATTCATGATTTTATCCATCTTAAAGCTCATCATTTGTTCCTCTTTCTCTTTTGCATTTTCCTCGTTTTGCAAGAGTTGTAACCTTGTAAATATTTAAATGATGACATTAAGTTTCCTCAATGCTTACTTGTCAGGTATGATTTGACCCGGCTAGTCATTGGAAGTGAAGGAACCTTGGGTGTGATTACAGAAGTTACTCTACGCCTTCAGAAAATCCCTCAGTACTCAGTAGTATGTACTTGCTTGCTTTTACAAGGGTTTTTTTTTTCCTCTTTGGGTCTTTGTTGAATTGTTGACTGTGCTATATATCATCCATCTGAGAAAGGAAATCCACTATTCTATTCTGGGATCCAGATTGGATGTACTAGCAAAAATGTGAACAATTTTCCTCACTTTGAATTTGAAGTCAAATGAATTTTCTTGTATTGTAAATTTGTGGGAAATGTCAATGTGGACATTCTATGTGGGATAAAGGGATTTAAAATATATTTTGTGTTCCTGATCTTGCCCTCTAATTACTTCATTAGAATTTGTAAGTTGTGACATTTTCTTGTAAACTACTTTAAGCCGCAAAAGTTTTTTAACTTATGTACAGGCTGTGAGGTATGTACAGGCTGTACACTTGAACTTGTTAGTGTAGACTGACTGTGATGTGATATGTACAGGTTGCAAGGTGTAACTTTCCTTCAATTAAGGATGCTGCTGATGTTGCTATCGCCACTATGATGTCTGGAATACAGGTAACGAGGAGATTTGTGTGGCACTTTATTTGTTTCATCATTTCTTAACTGATTGAGTGTTTGTAAAATTTTAATTCATGTCCGGAGATTGCTCTAAGCTATTATCAGATTTCCAGTCATGCCCTTTTAACTGAAATGCCATTAAAAGCTTTGTTTGAAACCCCTTTTAATTTTAAAACACTCGCTCAACTCTTAACAATCCAAGGTTTATTTCCTTTTATAATTTTTCGAATTAGCATGTAATTGACACGACCACTTTAAGTAATTCTTGGTTGACAAAATTCATATGCATTCTTGGTTTTCAAAGTTTACTTACTATATTATCTCATTAACCAGGTATCCAGGGTAGAACTTATGGATGAGGTTCAAGTAAAGGCAATAAATATTGCTAATGGATCAAATTTGCCTGAAACACCTACTTTATTATTTGAATTTGTTGGAACAGGTTAATTGCACTCTCTCTTCATGGTCTGGGTTCTGATATTTGTTTTGAGTTTTCATGTAATAATTGTAGAATGTAGTAATGTTCATTATTAGCTCAAAATATGACACTCATATTAGGAGAAATTGCTCCCATTAATCTGAACTTTGCCTCGTCCGCCCATATTAATCCGAACTTTCGATTATTATCTATCACTCCCAACTTTAGGGGGTATTAATTTTTATTGCACCCAAATGACTTGCAACCGGTAAATCAGGTAAACATTTGTGAATTATTTTTTTTGCACACGTGTCAATATGTAATTGGTTGAGAAAAATAGAGAAAATAAAAAAAAAAATAAAACTAACCCAGCAGCTGCCCCACCACACGAACACCACCGATGCCCACCAAACCACCACCACCAATGCTCGAAAATGGTTGATTTCGGCCGCAAATGGCCGAAAATGGGGCTGAATACCCTAAACCGGCCGATTTCGGCCGTTTGTGGCCGAAATCGTGGCTGAATGTCGTCGATATTATGGCTGAATGTCGCCGATTTCGGCCACTTGTGGCCAATTTTGTGGCCGATTTCGTGGCTGGGTTGCTGGGGAGGGGTTTTCGAGGGTGGATGGGCTGCAGGGGAGGGGTTTTCGAGGAGGAGGAAGGGTTTTCGCAGGTGGCTGGCGGCTGGGGAGGGGTTTTCGGGGGTGGGGGAAGGGAAGGGGTGGCTGGGCGGCGGTTACTGGCGGCAGGGGAGGGGTTTTCAGGGGTGGAGGCGAATTTCCGGCGGGGTGGGGGTGGTGATGGAGTGTTTTCTGGGATAGGGGTGGGGGGCTGGGTTTGGTAGTTTTTTTTTAATATTTTTTTTTATTTTTTTTAAATTTTTTTTTAACCTATCACGTGTTGACACGTGTCTAGGTAACCTGCTACATTAGGTTGGATGACCTGTTGGGTGCAACAGAAATTAATACCCCATAAAGTTGGGAGTGATAAATAATAATCCAAAGTTCGGATTAATTTGGGCGGACGAGGTAAAGTTCAGATTAATGGGAGCAATTTTTCCCTCATATTATGTGATGGACCAAGGTCAACCACCGTTGGTGTACACGAGGCGCGAGAAACAGCAGCAGCAACAGCCTAGGGAAGGCATTTCTTTGCAACATGACAAAAGCAATTAAGAGAAGAAGAAAGAAGCAGGGCAAGCTACTTTAGTTATGTTTATTGTTGGTCTTTCCATTTTAGTAAATTAGTCACATGTATTCTTCCTAAGGTCAAGTATTGACCATTAGTATAAGAATGGTAGAATTAGGCAGTAAGAGTTTCATCCAGAAATTTGTAAGGCAATCTCAAGAGAGTGGCTACCTAAAGTGGCCTAGAGACTTGTAGCCTCAAGCTACTAATTATCCTTTGTAAGCTTGGTTAATCATATGAGAAATCTGCCCTTCTTCCATTAATTGAATCACTTAGTACAATTATATTACAACCGAAATTCAGTCTGTTACAACTTGGTATCAGAGCAACTCGATCATGGCGGGGGGACCATCACTTACCCAACGTGCAGATGCAGTAGACGAGAAGCTAGAGGAAGTGGAGTCTCGGTTAAAGTCGATAGAGGAGAAATTGACTGATCAAGGCAACACTATCGGACGTGTAGTCACGGAGGCAGTAAACCGAGTCATGGCCGATACCCAGAAGTCGATCACAGACAACTTCACGGCTCTTTTCGAAGCAAAACAGAAGAGGCAGGAGGAGAACCGGTTGCGCATTGAAGGGCGGTTTGACCGCTTTCGCTCCGAACAAGAAGTACAAGTGGCAATGGCCGCGAAGGAAAGGGAGAAGTTCCAAGAAGAAGTGCATGCAGCCCTGGCAGCGGCGGTGCAGCGAGGACCACCACCGCCAAACCCGCCTCCCATACCGTTGGACGGTGAAAATAGCCACAACCACGGAGAAGACGAGGTGAAAACGCCCCGCCACGGAGAATTTGGGATGCCACGATGGAGAACGAGGGACCCTCGTGCGTGGCCGGAAGAAGGTGGTGGCGACGGAGGAAGGTGGAAGCATAAGAAACTGGATCTGCCGGTGTTCAACGGGAAATACCCAGATAATTGGGTCATGAGAGCTAAGATGTACTTCGACTTCTACCGGTTAACGGAGGAGGATAAAATCTAAGCAGCCGTGGTGGCGATGGACGGCTCGGCGTTACAGTGGTTTCATTGGGAGCAAAGGCGACGACCGTTTCTTCACTGGACGGATTTGCGACAAAGGTTGTTGAAGGAGTTCCGGCCGCCGGCACGCTACATGAACAGTGGTTGGCCGTTACCCAAACAAGGACGGTGGAGGAGTACTGGTGCAAGTTCATCGAGTTAGCTTTTCCTCTCGACGATGTTCCCGAAAATTTAAAGAAGGGGCAATTTGTGAATGGATTGAAGGAGAATATCAAGGCGGAACTCCGATTGCTCAATCCGACCACCTTGGAGCATGCCATGGATTTGGCAGGAAGAATAGAGGAGAGAGACAGGGTGAACGGGAACAAAAAGGGGGGTATTAGCCCTTGGAAAGCTGGACCCAGCAATGTGGGCCCAACTTACACCGGATCCGTGAGCAAAACGGGTGGGGGCTTGATTCAGTCGTATGGGTTACCCGCTGCCCGACCCACCCATCTTGGTCACGGGCCTCCGAGTCCCAAGGATCTGTCAATATGGGCCGAGCTAATTCCTCTCAACCCGCACAAAGATCCAGTAACGGGCCCAGACGACTCACTGAGAGTGAATTGCAAGAAAAACGAGCCAAAGGGCTGCTTCCGTTGTGATGAACGGTGGGGAATCGGACACCGATGCAAGTGTAAGGAGTTGAGTGTGTTACTC
This sequence comes from Chenopodium album, assembly GCF_948465745.1. Lineage (NCBI taxonomy): Eukaryota > Viridiplantae > Streptophyta > Magnoliopsida > Caryophyllales > Amaranthaceae > Chenopodium > Chenopodium album. The sequence goes on along the minus strand of NC_137835.1, from coordinate 19,455,338 downwards.
GCCGGCAACGACGGGAAGAAGAGATAGGAGTGAGTTACTTGGAGGAATGGGAGGAGCCCGAGGCTAATGTGGAAGTTTCTTTGTGTTCGGTGGTTGGAATATCCAATCCAAAGACAATGAAATTGAGAGGCACGATCATGGGAAGAAAGGTAGTAGTGATGATAGATCCCGGAGCAACGCATAATTTCATCTCTACGAAGTTGGTGAAGGAGGCGGAAATTCCATTAACCAAGGGCGGAGAGTTTGGGGTTTTGCTCGGGAATGGTGACACCGTTCGTGGTAAGGGAGTATGCCATGGGGTGAGGGTCAAGTTAGATGGTGGATTAACGGTGGTGGAAAATTTTCTTCCACTCGGGTTGGGGAACACCAATCTCATTCTAGGGGTGCAATGGTTGGAAAAGCTCGGAGTGGTCACCACAAATTGGAAGACTCATAAAATGCACTTCACGGTCGCCGGAGCTCAGGTGGAACTCACCGGCGACCCGTCATTAGAGGCGTCGATGATCTCTCTCAAGGCCATGTTTCGCACCTTTAATAAACAAGGGAATGGGTTGTGGGTTGAAGTAAATCAGCTAGAGCAGGCCCAAGAGAAGGAAGGAGAAGGAATTGGGCTTCCTTGTGGGGTTGGGCCGAAGGAAGGATCTGGGCCAGTAGCTTTCTTAGCTCCTATTTTGGAGCAGTTTCAGAATGTGTTCCACCTCCCTAAGGGACTGCCACCCTCTAGGGGACGTGAACACGCAATCACCTTGAAGGAGGGTCGTGAAATGCTAGAGGCCGGCATCATCAAGCCTTCGACAAGCCCTTTCTCAAGCCCGGTATTGCTAGTTAAAAAAAAGGATGGATCGTGGCGTTTTTGCGTTGATTACCGAACTCTCAATCGAGAAACCGTTCCGGATAAGTATCCAATTCCGGTTATCAACGAATTATTGGATGAGTTGCATGGGGCGACAATCTTCTCTAAGTTGGATTTAAAATCCGGCTATCATCAAATTCGTGTCAAGGCCGATGACACTCACAAGACGGCTTTCCGGACTCATGAGGGGCATTACGAATTTCTCGTCATGCCTTTCGGGTTGACCGACGCACCGACGACCTTCCAATCCCTCATGAACGACATTTTTAGGCCATTCTTAAGGAAGTTTGTGTTGGTATTCTTCGATGATATTCTTGTGTATAGCAAGAGTGAAGGTGAACATCAAGATCACCTCAAGCAAGTCCTCATGAAGTTGACCGAACATGAGTTGTATGCCAATTATAAGAAGTGTGAATTTGGTAGTTACAAGGTGGCATACTTGGGGCATATAATCTCACGGCAAGGGGTGGCAATGGATGAAGACAAAATCAAGGCTATCCTTGACTGGCAGCCCACGAAACCTCAAGGAATTAAGGGGGTTTCTTGGTTTAACGGGCTACTACCGCAAGTTCGTAGCCCACTATGCTCAAGTGGCCGGACCTTTAACTGCTCAACTCAAGAAGGATGCTTTCGGTTGGTCCGAGGAGGTGAGTCGGGCCTTTAAGAAACTTAAGGAGGCCATGACTACCGCCCCGGTCCTTGCAATGCCCGATTTTCAAAAGGAGTTTATCTTAGAAACCGATGCATACGGTTATGGGCTAGGAGCGGTGTTGATGCAAGAAGGCCGCCCTATTGCTTACTATAGCAAACTCTTGGGTGTGAGGGCTCAAGCTAAGTCCGTGTACGAGAAGGAGTTAATGGCAATTTGTTTGGCTATTGTCAAGTGGAGACATTACTTGCTCGGTCGGCATTTCGTGGTTAGAACCGACCAACAAAGCCTACGTTATATCACACAACAACATGAAGTTGGAAATAAGTATCAAAGATGGATGAGGAAAATCGTGGGTTTCGACTTTGAGGTACAATATAAGCCCGGGACCTCCAACCGCGTAGCCGATGCACTCTCAAGGAAACACTGTGAACTGAGAGCCTTAGGAGAGCCTTAGTAAGTTCACAGAATATAAATTGGGAGGAGCTGAATAAGGAGTTGGAGGGAAGTGAGTGGATCGCTGAAATGAAGAAAGGCTTAAAGCCCAATGAAACTGGGCCCAATGGCTTTAGTTTGGTGAATGATCAGATCCGTTACAAGGGAAGATTTGTGCTTCCTAAAAAATCTAGTATCATTCCGAAACTTTTATATGAGTACCATGACTCACCCACCGGCGGCCACGACGGCAAGGTGAAAACCTATCTCCGGGTGGCGGCCGAATGGTATTGGCCGGGAATGCGCAAGGCGATAGGAGAGTATGTGGGCGCGTGTGATGTGTGTCAAAGGAACAAGGTGTCTCAGAAAAATCCAGCCGGCTTTTTTTCAACCCTTGCCGGTGTCGACGACCGTCTGGGAGGACGTGTCTATGGATTTTATCGAAGGCCTTCCGCTTTCGAAGGGATTTGATGTGATATTGGTGGTCGTTGACCGCTTCTCGAAGTACGCTCACTTTATGGGGTTGAAACATCCTTTTTTTGCCATGTGGCAGACCTGTTCATCAAGGAAATAGTAAGGTTGCACGGATTCCCTTCCACCATAATTTCGGATCGAGATAGGGTGTTCTTGAGCATATTTTGGGGTGAATTATTTCGGCTACAGGGAACACAATTGAAAAAGAGCACCTCCTACCATCCCCAAACGGATGGACAGTCCGAAATTGTGAACAAGAGCGTGGAGGTATACTTGCGGTGCTTCGCTTCAGCTCAGCCTGGGGGGTGGGCTCATTGGCTGCCATGGGCGGAGTATGCATACAATACTTCCCCTCATACCTCCATCAAGACCACGCCCTTCAAGGTGGTCTATGGCCGCGATCCACGGAAGCTATTACGGGTGGGCTTGGGCCACACAAGTGGGGTCGCTAGAGGAGCAGCTCCAAGAGCGCGATTATATGTTGGACGAGCTCCGATGGAATCTCATTCGAGCCCAGCAGCTTATGAAGATCAATGCCGATAAGCATCAGCGGGATGAACAATTCGCGGTGGGGGAGGAGGTGTTCCTCAAAATCCGCCCTTACCGTCAGAGGTCCCTCGCTAAACGGCCGTTCGAAAAGCTAGCAGCCCGTTTCTATGGGCCGTTCAAGGTTCTCCAGCGCATAAGCGAGGTGGTGTACAAACTGGACCTTCCCAGTTCGTGCAAAATCCATCCCACCTTCCACGTCTCGCAACTAAAACGAGCGGTGGGTGGGGGAATTATCAGTCAAACCATTCCGGCACAACTCACGGCAGACTTGGAATTGGTAGTCGAACCCGAAAAGGTGTTAGATGTTCGAAAGCGCAGGGGTGGTCACAAGGTGGTCTTAGAGGTCCTTATTCAATGGTTGGGTCTGCCCGAGTTCGAAGCCACATGGGAAGATTATCAGTCCATGGTCGATCGTTTTCCGTCCTTCCACCTTGAGGACAAGGTGAAGCTTTGGGGGGGGGGGGGGAGTATTGTGATGGACCAAGGTCAACCACCGTTGGTGTACACGAGGCGCGAGAAACGGCAGCAGCAACAGCCTAGGGAAGGCATTTCTTTGCAACATGACAAAAGCAATTAAGAGAAGAAGAAAGAAGCAGGGCAAGCTACTTTAGTTATGTTAATTGTTGGTCTTTCCATTTTAGTAAATTAGTCACATGTATTCTTCCTAAGGTCAAGTATTGACCATTAGTATAAGAATGGTAGAATTAGGCAGTAAGAGTTTCATCCAGAAATTTGCAAGGCAATCTCAAGAGAGTGGCTACCTAAAGTGGCTTAGAGACTTGTAGCCTCAAGCCACTAATTATCCTTTGTAAGCTTGGTTAATCATATGAGAAATCTGCCCTTCTTCCGTTAATTGAATCACTTAGTACAATTATATTACAACCGAAATTCAGTCTATTACATATTATACTTCATTTGTTTTTTGTTTGCAATTTTGCAATGTAGGGGGATGGGGGGAGGGGTTGCACATAAATTAAGGAGACAAGACAAATGGAGAGAGGTAGGAAAAGGGATCCATGTGATACATAGGAAGATATACTTTTAACCAAACAAAGTAATATTGCAATTATTTAGCAACCTCTCAAAAAAGAATCTGTTGTGATTAAAAGAGGACAAGAGGTTGTAAAATTTACTACAGAGTGCTTTTTTTTGTTTTTTTTTGTTTTTACTGAAAAGGAAAACCAAAGTGTCAGGTAACTATATAGGCATGCGTTTGAGCGGATTTAATGACCTGGAGGAAATGAATATTTAAAGCTTTCTGAATTCTGATCCTGATTCTATGTATGTCTGTGTTTGAGCATATTTAATGACCTGAATGAAATGAAAATTTAAAGCTTTAATAATGAATTTGTTTAACTATGCTATTTCTGATATGGATTTTGTATAAAGCAACCATGGTGCTTGCCTGATAGAGGTCACTTGCAATACATTGCTCATAAAGTCCAAGACTGGGGGCAGGTTGTTCTGAAGGATATAAATGTGTGTGTCTGTGTTGGTGTCCATGCTTGGGTTTCTGATTGAAATATCAGGAGGGCTATATGTTGTTTTGTTTTCCTGAAAGCCATATAATTGTTTGCTGGTGATTTTTGTTGGCGGGCAAGAGGTAGGATGGGGATAGGACATAAGAAAACATCAAGGTTTAATGCTTGCTCGTATTATGTCAATGAATCTATTTTAAGTTACAGATTGCATTTATCTGTTGCTGAATGATAATATTATGTCTCTTCCTCTTTTTGCAGAAGCATATTCACGTGAACAGACAAGACTGGTCCAGAAGATTGCTTCTGAGCATAATGGTTCGGATTTTATTTTTGCAGAAGAACCTGAAGCTAAAAAGGAGCTCTGGAAGGTAATTTGGCTATTTGACTTCTCGTATCTATCTATCTATGGTGAAGAGAACAGGGCCTTAGTAAGCTTTGGAATTGGTTTGTATTTCCATGAATGTTATTCTTCTTTCCCCTCCCCCAAAGTGGAAAAAAGGAAGATGATTAGATGAGTGAAGACATGAAGAGAAACTAATGAGAAGAAAAAAATAAATAAATAAAGGTGACAACATAAACCTTTTTTGCTCTGCATTATTATGCAGATGAGGAAGGAAGCTCTCTGGGCGTGTTTTGCAATGGAACCTGAATATGAAGCAATGATTTCGGTCAGTTGATTATTTCTTTCCAGTTTCACCTGTTTTTATTTTATTTTATTTTATTTTATTTTTTGTCCTGCGTGTGTTGGGTGGCCATTTTTGGAGGACTTTGTCATTTTGCAGCTCAAGTACTGTTTATATCCCCTAATCCCATTAATATAGAAAATTTAGAAATGAGAACTTCTTTTCCACCTTTATTGTCTATGTATCATTGTATCCTCTTGTTGTGTTATGTGTTATGAGGTTAGCCAATGTTGATATTAGTAGACTGTTAAATGATTTTTGAACTCTTATTTACATTTATATCTTTAATCTATTCTTGTTGCACACTTTATATATTGAAGCAGCATTTTCCAGTAGCTACTTCAATGTGCTGGATTGTTTAATTAAAGATTTCATCTTAGTCATGAACTTTGTCCCACCAGGATGTTTGTGTGCCTTTGTCGCAACTTGCTGAGCTAATATCAAAGTCAAAAGAGGTCCTGGATGCATCTCCATTAATCTGGTAAATGTTTTTTTCCCCACTAGCTTTCTGCATGCTTAGAATGCGGTAACTTTGAGATGAACTGCCAAATTTCTGTTATTTTTTTCTTTGTTTTTTTAAATATTATTATGGGCAATGAAAACAGTGCAGTGGTTGCCCATGCTGGTGATGGGAACTTTCATACCTTGATCTTATTTGATCCTAACAACGAAGAGCACAGAAAAGAAGCTGAAAGGCTAAATCATTTCATGGTCCAGGCAGCCTTGTCAATGGAAGGTATCCTTCTGAGTATTGATGACGCTTTACAAGTTAGACCCTTATGGCCAACATTCTGGGAATTCCCAACACAACCCCCCCCCCCCCCCCCCCCTCTTTTCTTTTTCCCGGCTTCCTCTTTGATCATCAAATTTCTTTTGGAGGTTCAATGACTAGCGTCAAATCCTATTGTTTCTTGTGTAATATGTTAATTATGCTGGTTCTTTCAATTGGGCAGGAACATGTACTGGAGAACATGGAGTTGGTACTGGAAAAATGAAGGTATTGCACTGAATTCTTTTGATTTAGTTTAGTCTAGTATAATTTGTAAAAATATGATTTCTATGCGCTTGCTAATCATTTTGTCCAAGCTAGAATGTAGATTTTAAATCACCATGTATTTATTGACCGGATTCCCTGAATAGTATTATTGTCTTTTGACTTCTCATTCATTCTTGCGAGACGAACTTTTCAAAACCTTCTAGATTTACTTGCTAGATTGTTATAAGAATGCAGTGTTTGATGTCCATTCTTTTATCTGTTTTTTCCTTTCTCTGTTTCAGTACCTGGAACAAGAGCTGGGGATAGAAAATTTGAGGACAATGAAAAGCATAAAAGCAGCTCTGGATCCCAACAATATTATGAATCCTGGAAAGCTGATCCCTCCTCATGTCTGTTTCTAAAATCGCGTTTTGGCACAACCTCGGCCCCTACCAATAAATTGGTGTAGGTGACCATCATTATAGTTTGTCTACAGCCAATGTTTGCTGTACTATTGTAAACTTTGGAGTTCATGTTACCATTCAGTACTGACATCTTCTTCAAATCTTTGGTGTTGAGACTTTTTTGAATTTCAATAACTACTTAGAACGAAATAGAGCTCAATCTAAAGTTTTGTAAACCAAAGTTACTACCCAATTAATAGATATACTATCATGTGCAAAAAGTTATAATCACTCTATTATAATCGAAGAATGCCACATTTTTTTGATCCGTATATCTTCATCAACTATCTTCAAATGTTCGCCAAAAAGATGACAATCATAATTCTAGTATGTAATTTGGTGTTTGACATATTTATCTACGCAAGCACGAAACATAACAAAGAAAAAAGGGGAGGGGGCGCGAAAGAAACTTAATACTCCGAAGAAATTGCAAACGTATATGGGGCGAAAATTATTTAGCAAAGTAGGGTTATTTCCCTGCAAAGATGAATCGTTTGATGAGTTGAGAAAGTTGGTTAGAGACAGGGGAGCAAGGATTATGTGTGAGAAAACCATGGTGTTGGCCTTCAAATTCAACATAAGTAATGTCTTTGCCAAGCTCCTTTAACCTCTTTGCATAGTCCTCCACTCTATCTTTCATGATCTCTTTGCCACCCACTATAACAAGCATTGGATCAAGGGATACCAATTCTAGATTTGGACTAGATGGTCCAAATGGGTTTGCTATTGGATGATCTCTATCTTCTCCTTTAGGTAGAGATAGTCTCCAAAACCTAAAAAGAGAATGAAGAAAAAAATGTTCAGTTCTTTTGATGTTTTAGGTTTATTAAACGCATAACTTTTAAAAATTTAAAATACAAATACATATAGGATAATTTCAGATGATCATTACTCCACATTCTACAGGAAACAAGTACAAGAGTTAAGGTTATTTGGACAAGTAATTTTTCAAAAGGTATTGGATTAGCTAGGTCTTGTAAGGGTGGATTTTTTGATATATATATATATATATATATATATATATATATATATATATATATATATATATAATTATAATAAATTACTTTTTTTAGATTTTTTTTAAAAGACAAATTACTCTTTTTAGAAATTAACTAGTTTTTTTGGCCTCGGGCGATGCCCCGAATTACTACATTAATTTCATGATCAATATCCTTGATTATATTTAATTTTAATAAAATGACATATGATACGGTATACCTTAGTGGTAGGCAATATAGTTTTAATAAAATGAAATACTTGAGGAAGATGCCACGTGACACCTAAATTTAATTAGGAACACCTTTAAATATAAAGTATAGATTGTTATATTATCTCAATTGATCGATATTTGAAAATGTTCTTTTTGATATTCTCCTTCACCAATATTTTTGGTAACTTTTCCTCTAAAAAAATAAAATAAAATAAAAAATAAATAAATAAAAATTGGTAACTAAATAAATGGTAAAATTCATCAAGTGTCAAATAACCCTAAGCCACCGCCCACCGGATCCACATCTATCATTGAAAGAGATAAATTACTAACTTTTTTGCTTATAAAATGATAATAGTATTAAAATGATTTATATTGCTTTATTCTCCAATGAGGATCAAACAGGTTATGGACATTATTTAATTTTATTTATTTATTTTTTGGAAAGATTAAGGACATTATGTATTGAGAGTTGATTTGCCAAATGATCTACTAGGATTTATTTGTGATCACATGCCAAAAGCCTAAGCGTTAGCCAATAAATCAATTTACATACTAAACCAATTATTTCTGCTTTTTGTGACATTATGAATCAGCAAATCATGAGATTATTAAATTGTTATCAACCTAAGATGATGTTTGCAACTGATTTGTTGAAGCAAGTATTTCTTGTACTGCTCAAGGATTTCATCGGGTCATAACAGATACGACTCCACTATCTAATTTTGGCAACTCATACTATTACGGTATTGTCTGTAATCTATTAATACATTTGTGTTTTTTTTTAGCGTTGTTATCGTAATCATTACTCCTCCGTATCTGCAAATAAAATTTACTTGTATTAAAGCTAAGGTGTTTGGTAAAAAGTTTGATGAGATAGAAATTAGCTTATTTCATCAATATTAGTTGATTGATGATCATGAAATAAGCTAATTGGAGTGTTTGGTGGTGAGCTTATCCCGCCAAATAAGCTCAATGATTTTATAAAGTTCCTAGGAAGTCCCACTTCCTACATAATTGTCAACCAAACAAGTATATAGAAATCTATTTCCTAGGAAAATAAACTTCCCATGAACTTATTAGGCAACCAAACAAGTTCTTGGTAAATAGCTAGCTGATTGGCATGATACATGATTGCTTAAGATATTTGAGTATGCAAAATGACTAAGGCGTTGTTTAGTTCAAGTTATTTTTACGTGTTTTAGAAAAAAAATAAATTAAATTAAGTTCAGATTAGATCAAATTAGAAAATATAATTTGGAAAATATCATCATTTTATGTACGGTTTTTTATCGCTAAATATTTTTAATTTTGTAATGAAAAAATTATAATAGTTACATATTAATACAAATAAAACAAGACTCCACTTGATATATGTCAGGAATTATCGTATACATAAGGTAAGAGGAATTATCAAATCGATAATTTAAGCAAAATTAAGGTGAACTAAACAAGCACTAATAAAGGCATTGAATGAGAGAAGATAGTTGAGGTAGGATTTTGGATTAAATGGGAGTATGATTTTAATTTGACCTCAAAATACTTGTATAAGCTAACAAAAAAGCTCCTTTAAGTTAATACAATCATTTATTCAAAATTAGTTAATACAACCATTTACAACTTTTAGATTTCAGCTTTTCACCAAACACATTATCTTAAAATAAATAAAATTGTTTGATTATCGATCAATAAAAGTATTAATATGATTCCTTTTCTTTCTTTCTTCTTTTTTTTTTTTTACAAAAAAACATTCTCTTTTGAAAAAAAAAAAAAAAAAAAAACTCAACATCTCTCATACATTGTCATAAAGTCGTAAACCCATTACAAAAAAAAAAAGTAAAATTTGGATGATGTATTGATGTGGAAGATTTTGAATTTGTATATACTACCTCCGATATTATTAGTTGCAACTTTGGAATATTTTATATCTCACAAATAATACCCCGAAGTTGCAACTAAAAAAAATCGAAGATAGTATTCTTTTCCGGGGTATTTGTATTTAACTCTAAATAAATGTAAAATGCGTTTTTTTTTTATATTTTTATTTTAGGAAATGTAAAATACGTCGTAAGACTACAATACGGTGTATTTCATAATACTGTGTCGTATTGTTGATGACGTAAACAACTAACAAGTGATAATGATAACTAAATTTTTTAAAGAATGGAGTCATCATTATTTTAGATGGAAAAAAGTTTTGATAATGACTACAGATATAAATTTCTAATTGTGGTAGGCCTCAACCTTAGCTATTATATTATGCAATTGAATATATATATTTTTTTTAAATAAAAAATAATTCAAGTCTATATACGAAGTATTAGGTCTCAATAATTGTACGTACTCCGGTAGGCTACTATATTTAGTCTAATTTGTTCCAAAATTAGTAAGTTAAATTTTAAAATATCAAAAAAAAAAAAAAAAAAAAAAAAAAAAAAATTATATGAATGCAGTGTGATCAAGGTTTATAGAGGTTAGGTTTAGATGTTGAATACTTAGCAAATAGAGGAAGTATTCATTTTAATTTTATTTAGATACTGTAATTAACTTGAATACATACAATAATATGCAGTTAGAAGTTTGATTTTTTTCAATATAAATTGAAGATTTATGAGGATTAATTATATTGATAAAATCACACATTCATTAGTCAAACAATAATTCCTCATTTTAAAAGTAATAATTATGATTTGGATTCTAAATATTTTTAATCGTATGCGTGATTGTGAAATATTGTATTTTTTTTTTTTTTTTGAGAAATATAGTATTCTAATTTTGTCATATGACACCAAATACAATTGTCCACATTAGATCATATTGATAATTTATAAAACTCCTCCATCATACAGAGTTCTTATTAATTAATTAAAATAAGAACAAGTTTTTCTCCTTTGGCTGGCGGATTATATCACTCATCTTTACAATAAGCACATATATAAAATAATCAAGGTTACGTGTTTGAAAAAGGAGTTCATCAAAAATTGATCAATTGACAAAAAAAAAAAAAAAGGGGTTGGTGATGAAATATATGAAGTATTAAAGAAAAATTACCTATCAAGGGAGTCCAAGGTAAGAACGGGTTCAGAAGGACCATTAGCCTCGGATATGGTCCTAAGAGACCCGCCGAAAAATGGAGCTAAAAGCACATAGCCACAAACCCGGACCGGTGAAAGTTCGGGAGATCCGGGTCCTAAACGGACTGCCAAATGATGGGCAATATTTCCACCCGAAGAGTCTCCCATAATGAACACCTTTTCAAAGTCTACTCCATCTTCTAGCAATTTCATGCACGTATTTTGATCGTTTTGATTGTGATCTTTTCTAGGGTTACCCTTTTCTCTTTGTTTAGCCTGTAATTGTAGCCATTTTACTGCATTTAACCCATCTTCAATTGCTGCTGGCAGCTTGTGTTCTGGTGCCAACCTACTCATTAAAAAAAAAAAATATATATATTACTTCATATATTATATACCGTTACAGAAAGTATTATCACACACACTTTTCTAATATATAATATGGCACGAAATAATGGTTCATGATCTAGTTATTCAAATAAAACCAAACTAAAGTTGAATAGATTATAAATGGGACATGAATGAATCTAATTATCTAACAAAAAAAATAATAACACCTCTATTTTTTGTATTTAATTATGTTGCATTCTTATACATAAGGGGTTGAGGAAATATATTACTTGTATAAGAAAAGGGTTGAGAAAATATAAGAATTTGGGTGAATTGTTTGTCAAAAACTTTTTAGCAATCAAAATTTTCTCTTGAATTATAATCATACTTTTCCCAATCTTAAGGTTGACCAATAATAATTTTCCAAGTATACATTATCCCAAAAAATGGACAATATCTTAATATTAGCTATTGATTAAAGAGGAGACTAAGACAACATTCAAATAATGGACCCCAAAATTTGCCTTTTTCGCTAGCTCCTTTTAAATGGAGCATATCCCTTTCGAACCAAACTAAAAGGTTTTAGACCACGCACGTTTAACCTTGGCATAGTGTTTAAAAATATCGGAAATGTTTGGTACGAGAAGTGGGATGACAAAATCAACTTCATGCATGGTGCTTGATTAGTTATGTATCGATTTATTAGTAAAAATAATTAACCACTCATGTATGTGTGGACGAAAGAAAGATACTATTTTATCAAATTAAATTACAGGAAAAGTCAACTATTCTATCATATGTGTGTGGATCGTGCAAAATTTAAATGAGTCAGTTTATAAGAATAGATATGAAATATACATGATAAAGGTTTTAGGATTAAAATATAAAATAAAAATAAAAGCCAAGAAGGCTAAAGAACTCAAAATTAATTAGACAAGTATTTGTCTCAAAGAGTGTACTTGGCACTTGTTCTTAAGGATGATTATGTAGGCTAAGAAGCAAAAATGTTTGTTGAAGTTACGTTAGGGTAACATATTGCTATATTAGTATAATACTAATATCTTATGTTTTTGAAACACGCAATTGATTTAACCGATCCAAAAATCCATTCAATCAAAATGAGTGTGAATTGAAGTCCATTGTTTAGGTTGTAAATATATACCCCTTAATGAATTTAATATGTATCAAAATATTGCTATCCTCTATTTTTTACTTTTTAATAATAAAAAATTAGTTTTCATAGAAAATATATTTTCAAGGAAAACTACATTAGCAAGATAATTTTCCTTTGTTTGGTTGTTACAATTAAGGAAATGTAAAGAGAAATTAAAAAAAAAGGAGTGAAATGTAGGGATGGATGAGAAATAAAAAAGAGATAAGGAGAAGGGAGGAAAATATGACTTCCCTTGTTTTATGAAGGAAAATGTTTTCCACCATTAATATGAATGCAATTTTCCACCTCTTTACAAACCAAACAAAGGAATTAAGATATGAAATAGTTGAGAAATCTTTTTCTATGAAACTTTTTACATAAAATCAAACAGAGCTTTAATACTAGATATATTTTCGGCAAGTTATTTATACAAAAATGGTGAGAAATTGTAGAAATACCTAAATCATACAAGTAATATTTTATCCATATACCCTACGTGCAAGAGTTCTAACTTAACATATGAGTCCCTCAAAAAAAAAAACCTTAACTACTAATGAAACCATTCTAAAAGTGACGAGACTTATGATCAAGAAAAATACAATTGTAATTACATGTAAAAATCAACCTTACAAAAAGCTTATTTTTGTTTTCTATTTTCTTTGGTATGAAGAACACCTCTGACTTCAAGGTTATAAGGTAAAAACCCCCACTAATTATGTACACCAAGCCTGACTAGATAAAGCTAGGCGATTTCAGAATCATATAACCACTAATTGTATATCATACACCTGTTGTATAAAAGACGTATGAATAAGCTAATACGAATGAAAAGAAAGTGGTTATGTAGCTAACCTGTAGTCAGGTGCAATAACAAGAGCTTGAAGTTGAGAGGAAAGTCGAAGGCAGCAGTTATGACAGTTAGGCCACGTGCGAGAGCCTAGGCAGAAACCTCCTCCATGTATGTAATACAAAATTGGCAACTTTTTGCTCATGCTATTCTTATAACTAGGCTTATAAACACGCAAATTAAGTTGATTTTTCTCATCAAACAAACAATCTTCCCATTCAACTATACAATCTTCTCCAACTATTTCTTGGCTACTCTTATTATTGTTAAATTCTCCAAAATCTATATCGGAGACATTTGCCCTATATATCGACCCATCACTATATAATTGGAGGACTCCAAAGCAGTCTTCCACGACTTCTGCTAAGGATCCCATGATGCACTCGTGTGTATGATCTTATTATTTTCTCTCCGTCGCTCACTCAATACTTTTTAGTGAGAGAGTTATGAGATAATATGATATGACTTTTGTGGAAGGCCAAGCTATTTATAGGCATTATATTATGATGAGGGCATAGAAGTAAAAGTGTGTGATGGATATTAGTCCTCTTATATATTGATCCAATCCAATATTATAGAATATGAGCATATTAAATGAATATTATTGGTAAGTCTATTTTGTTTTGTATATAATTATGGTCCCATCAACTGTAGTTGAATGCATGAATTAGAGCTGATAAGTACTATACATACATGAGCTATATATGAAATAGATATCACTCCTTTGTGGAGTGGCCCTTGCACTTAACTCGCCATGTTAAGGATGATGTATGTACTATGACTAGCACTAGCTAGCTCTCTTTTTGAATAAAATAAAAAATGATGTTACAAATTCATCGGAATACATTTGAATATTTCGAAGTATAATATTTATGTGTATTACCTGTCGGCAGAATTCGATAGTTGTTTTATCACGATTGGCTAGTAAATAGTTTCAATATGATATAATAACACTTAAGCATGTACTTTAAGAATTACTATAGTGTATGTACAAATACAATTAGCTTACCTCGTGAAATTGTTCACAGTAATGTGTTAACCTCCACAATGAAAACGTATAACACTGGTGTTAAACTCTTATACACCATACCATAACACTCCACGTAATTTCAATTGTTGAATAGAATCCTGGATGTCATATCATTAATTAAATTAAATCACGTTTATATCATTGATAAGTACAACTCTCTTTGTAGCTATAGTACCGACCTCCAAGTGGCGAAAACACGTGATGATCGTACAAATTATACAGTGAAGTGGGTAATGATAGTGAAAGTGCAATGCGGCGAACTATGCTTCTTTGGAAGCTTTGCCTCTAGCCATTATATTTCGGAGGATTCATCTCATTCATACATTCTACATGTATGTCCTCATCAAACCCATTTTCTACTTTTTTGACTCTCCCTAATAGTGGGCAGCCATTAAGCCAAGGCCAAAAAGAATTGATAACGACTTATGGAAGATTATTGGAAGAAAATTATAATATGATATTTGTGACCCTCGAATCAATTCATTGGTTCAACAACAACAACAAAAATAATAATAAATACTAATAATAATAACAATAGTAATAATAATAGGCATAAACCTTGCAATATTATTCATTCTTAAAAATATTTGAAAGGGACATATCCTCCCTCCCACGGTTTTTAGCCTTTCCTTGTAACCAAACGTTACCCCCTCTGCTATATTTAGTGTAATAAGTTGACCGACACATTTGTTAATACGCATGTAGCTTACTCATTACTTAATATTAATTAGATAATGTTGATATTATATACATAAAAGTGAACATTGTAAGTAATTCTACAGTATAGAAGTACATGATAATATTATTTATACATTCTATTTCATTAATTAAGTCAATTCATCAAAGTCACTTAATGAACAGTGCACCGAGTACAAATGTTGCATTTGAAAAAACCACCTGCCACCTAAAACAACGAGATAACTTCAAAATCAACAGTACATTTCTAAAAACGTTTTAATAATTTGACATGTTTTAATTTTGATTTGGTATGTATCATTGTATGTATACAGAAACTGTTGCATCAAGTAGTATATCTGAAACCGTAAGCTAATTAAAGTGCTTTGATTTTACTTGTCCACTCAAATATATATTGGATAATTGGATATGTATGATGAAGATACAGTAATGAGAACATAATTCTTGATGCTCCTAATTAACAAGCATGATGAGTATCTTACGATTTACGAATGTGGATAGTACTATATTGGATAAGAATAGATGACGATTTACTCACTTCTGATCTCAGGCTCCTTTCATCAACGACGTGCTCCAATTTTTGACATAGATTTGGATTTATCATAGTATCATCACTCATGTAGATGAAATTTTATCAACATGGCATCACTGCTTCGAGTTATTTCATTAAATTGTTGATAAATGCTTGCTAATTATAACTAAGAAAAGTAAGAATGTGAAGTAAAAAGTAAGAACATGGTCCCCTCAAGCCTCATTTTCAAAAATTACCACATGTCAGTTTAAGCTAATGATTGAAACTCATAATTGGTTTATATACTCTATCACTCTATCAGGCTACTTGGTGTTCGATTGTTTGACGTAGGAAGAAGTTGCACTTAGCTTCTTGTGGAAGTAGGTTTCGTTTCTTTAACAAAAACACACTAAGTAATTGAACACTTCGCACTTTCCATGCCGAATATTTCACATTTCAAAAAAAAAAAAGAAAAAAAAAGGTTGATTTGGTTAACCTAAAATCTACTATAAGAAGAATAGTATGATGTAAACGCATACAAATATGGTAGAGTTAAAAGATTCAAGATCAAGACAAGATTTATCAATTTTGTTTAGTCTTGCAAAAACAAAAAATTGTATCAGTACGAGTACTAATAATAACTGAGAATTGATAGAAATTGAAAGTACAACTAGCTAATGTGTTTGGTCTATATATTTGCCTTAATTTTAGTAACAAAAATGTTGTACAAACCCTCAGAAGTGAATAAGGGTCTGTTCTCTTCATTTTAAGTTCTTTAGTTCAACTCAGTTCACTTCAGTTCAGTTCAATTCAGTCCAGTTCCTAATTTCCTTCTCTCATAAACAGTTCAGTTCAACTTAGTTCAGTAAATGAGAACAGACCCTAACACCAAGAGAAAAACAGAATAGAAAAGAAAGATGAAGCAGCTATGCAAGTAGCAAATATTATTATTCATTGCTTTCGTTCTGTCCACAATTGTTTAGCACAACATGATATGATGTCTAGTATAACCTGAAACAATCGAAAGTCCCTACCCTCTTAGCAATTTCATCAGAAAATTATATGAAGAGTAGACCAAGTACAATACTGATGACCAAAAGCATTTCTTTTAAAAGTGCGCTGCCCCAAATGGGAAATTCCCTATTTCTCATATTGAGAAACGAAATTTGTTTTTATGGGATTATTTTCATGAATAAATCAACAACTTTTTCATTACTGTGGGTTCCACAATTGAATAAAGTTGAATAAAGTAGTTGGTTTATTTAGGAAAATGCCATGCTTTGTTTCTCATTATGAGAAATTGGGGCATTCCCACCCCAAATCAGGCTGATAGTTTTTCTAAATTTTTACTTTAGATAACCTCAGAAACAAGACTACGGCCTTGAAGTTGTCACACTTGAGACTATAATGAAGTGGATTAATGATAACAAGGTGGTGATTAAAGATAGCAAGCCACAAGGCCAGGCCAAATGCATAGTCCTGACCAAACAGCGCAAATTCATCCAAGAATTTTTTTTCCCAAATTAATACAACTGCTATTCTGACAACGAACATGACTCAAAGAGATCTAAACAAACGCAATTATGTAGAGCTAATATCAGCAGATTTTAAGGAGATGAACCCCTAGACTACTTTCCAAAGCTTCGTCAGGTTCTACAAAAAAACTAGCTAATAAATAAGAGCCACTATAGAGTGAGAAGATTGTCTGAACCAACGCGTGTTAATTAGTAGCAAGAGATGAGGGAGAAGATTTTCTGCAGCTAGTCAGTTATTAGCTAATGGGACAAAATCTCTAAAACCAGGATTACATGTTATTATATGTACAAAGCTTAATAAAATCATGCATACATAAATGAGCTAAGTTTGTGAATGTAAATGGGCTAGAGAATCTTATTAAGTTATATCAACTACTGATACAGTAAGATTTCTGAGTACTGATCAATAAAGAGTAGTAAGTTCGTATTGCACAAAGCCTTGAAAAAACCTCTAAGTTCGCAAACCACTACCTAGAAGCTAGCTTAAGCCCGCGATATGTTATTTCACAACCTGTAAATATTACTATATGGCGGGTTGAAATCTAGAACATAATTTGTGATTTCATACAAACTTCCACTGAATTATTGCTGAACAAAGCTATGTAGATGGACTGTTAATCCAAACTTAGGCAGTTAAAGCAAATGTAATATGAATGTATCTAAGACGACATTGGATTAATTACAATGAATATTTTCATACTATCATGTTAGTTAGTTAGTGAACCATCTCAACCAAAAGCTTAAGCTGATGGTTAACCCGTTTGGACTAGAAGTGTGGATGCAGTATGGGTCCTCCTCATACCCAGCGCTCATGCTGTCTACGATACCATGTTAGTGGACAAACTCAACCAAAAGCTTAAGATGATGATTTTGGCTCAAGAATATGTTTTATACTCTATCACGATACTATGTTAGTGGATCATCTCAACCAAAACCTTAAGCCGATGATTGAGATCCATGATTATGTTTTATACTCTATTATATCAACATTTTATAATTAATACTGATATATAATTCATGTATCAATAGTCAAAATTTTATATTAACAAACGTGTCTATTCAAAGTGTAACACTATTTCAAAAAAGATAGTCGTGGGATGGTCCATATAGACTATCACATAAAGATTCACGGCTAATATCCTCATCTAATCATGGGATCATACCTGAAATAAAGCTATATTCTTTAGATGTAAATTAAATAAACAAATGTTATAAGTAGAATAGTGACATTACATGAAAAGTTACATACTTATCATTATCATTATCATTATCATTATCATTATTGAGATTATATAAAGTGACAATAGACATGATTTTAATAGCTTTTAGTAATAACAAATAAACATACCATCATCATCGTGTCATCATTTACTCATTATATTACCATAAAAGTTGAAATAAGTACTACAGTTGTAACATTCATGGAGCCACCAAACACCCTGGCAATCAAAATCCCCTGCTAGTCTGCTACTTTCAAAAAAGTTGTACAATATAAAATAAAGAGAAATGGTGGGGATCATGGTTGGGCTTAGTTCTTTATTACTTGGGCCTAAATGATCTAAAGATAAAGTTGAAAATGCACAAATAATGCCCAACAATGTTACTTTGTTAGTCCAATACTTGTATATATAAGGCATCCGGAGATTTACGTCTTACTTGACAATTAATTGGGAGTAGTTGTTAGTTGTTTTACTACGTAACTAGCATATAGCTATTGTATTTGTTGTCTTAACTATCTGATTGTATTACTTATTTATGTAAATAGTTATCATCTGATATATACTCTAGTGTGTAAAATGGCCAATAAAAAATATTTGAATTATTAGTTGTTTTTTTTAGAAAGATACAAGAAAATTAGGAACGTCTTCTCGCAAAACTGTAACCTAATTTATCGAAAAGTAAAAAATAAGAAAATTTTCTATTCATAAAGGAGTCGATATCTTGATCGGTCGGGATAGAATAGCCTAGAGAGGCAACATAATCTGCAGCTCAATTTCCTTCACAATAGATATGCTGAGAATCAAAAGCTGAGAAAGACTCCAGAATCCTTTTGATGTTATCCATGAGCAGATGCAACTTCCAAGGGCAGCAGAATTTTCCCTATTAAATTTTAATAACAGTTAGATTCCTTCAATGAAAATACAGGAGATGTTATGGTCTCTTGCTAAAATAAGACGAAGAGCAATAGATTCAGCCAAGAAGGCTAGACAAGAGCACAAATTATAAGTGCGACTAGCTATGTTGTTACCTAGGTGGTCACAAAGGACCACACCAGCCATCGCCGAGTTATGTAATGCAGAGCCATCAAAGTTTAATCCACAAAAACCTAGAGGGGGAGGGGACCAAGAAATAAAAGAAGGTGTGTGTGTGTGGGGGGGGGGGGGGGGAAGCAGAGGAGTGAACGGGATTATCAATAGAATGGAGATTATCCAAATGAGAACGGACTTGCCATTCTTGAAAAGGGTAAAAGCACAAAAAAAAAATAGTATCAACGGTAAGGGGTAGAATTCTTAAAGATAAGAGCATTGCGACATTTCCAAATGCTCCATAACAGAATGACTATCTTTGGAATATCCCTGGGAGAAGAAGCTTTAAGAGAGCGAAAAAGGTCATGGACTGACAAAGAAGAGACAAGGGAGCCGACCCAGTTATGCACAGCCATAGAAGACCAAACATCCCTAATAAAAAGGCATGAAAGAAAAAGGTGGTCTTGAGATTCCGGAAGGGAGTTACAAAGGGCACAAATGGGAGAAACAACAATATTTCGGAAAACCAAGGTTTGTATAGTAGGAAGACTATTTAGGAGAATTTGCCATAAAAACGTCATAATTTTGGGAGGAATATCTAATTTTCAAATCCATCAAAATACCCATTTAAGGGGTAAGATAGAAGGAGAGTGGGCTAACCAAGTTGCAAACTTAACCTTGTTAGGGTATTTCTAAGGATGGGCAATTTTCGGTTAAGTCTTGAGAATGTGAGTTTTAATAGCATACCTCAATGAATGAAATATTTGGACATAAAAACTCCCTTCAAAATTCATATGGGGTCTATATAATAGCATACATTTCTTATAAAAAAATCGCATAAGTTTATAAAACCTCAACCCCCACGTGAAAGCATAAGGTCCAAATCCCAAAATAAATTAAAGCATAGTCAAATACATGGTTGGGAAAAAATTCATAAATGTGTTATACTCCCTCCGTTTTTAAATACTTGCTCCATTTCTCCATTCGCGGAGTTTTAGGAGAAATTGGAGAAAGTAATAAAATATGAGGGTAGTGGGGTTGGTGGAAAATAAAAAATTGTAGAAAGTTAAAGTAGTGGAGAGAATTGGAGGAGAGATAATATATGTTGGGTCCACTATGTGAGAAAAATTAATTAAATATTGTAAAAGCTTTCCAAATAAGGAAATGGAGCAAGTATTTAAAAAAGGCCGCAAAAGAAAAGTGGAACAAGTATTTAAAAACGGAGGGAGTAGAACTTAGGTGTAACAACATATAAGGTGGACAAGAGCAGAGATCTGAATTAATCAAAGATAGTAATTCAATAACACTTCAAAATATCAATTCCCAATGTCATCATATAAAATTCAAGGCATTTACAAAATTACTCATGCTTTATTCATTAAGGATTATAACACGATAAAGAGTCATAGGCGGTAACAACAAACCATCATTAAATAATGGAAAAATTGTAGTCTAATTCCCAAAATACTTTTTTCAAAAATTCTCCAAAGAGAAAGTCATATAAGCCTTAAGGAAAACTTATCACATAATTTCTCTTCACAAAACTCAACAAGAGTATTGTAATTAATGAAATCAATTGAGTGATGAACAAAGCTTTCTCAATACGAGTATTGCATATCATGGATTCAGGAAATTGATATAATACATGCTCAACATATACATGAATCATGATAAAAGTAGTACTCGGAGTTACATACATGTACCTCAAAAACATGTTAAAAAACATTGCTAAAAGCATTCCGCCAAATAGATATTTAAATTAGTAAAGTTGTCTCTTAAGGACCAAATACAATCCACAAAATGTAGAATTAGGAAATTAGAGGTGACTAATTATATGCAATGTCATACTCATAAAACAAGAATCGTATAACTCTTACTTTGTATTAATCATTTCAACAAACATTTAATTGACAAATATTCTTTGTCAAAAACCGCAAAAGCATATACTTTATATTTGTTAAGATGAATACTAGGAATTAAACCAAATGAAATGATAAACATAAATAACATGAGACTTGGTTTAAAATGAACCTCCTTTGAATTGAATCAAGTAGCATAAGTAAGACCTCTATGAGATACCAATCGTCTTCATTATAAATACAGGCTTCAAGATGCCATCATAACCAAAAAAGCTACAAATACATTGAATGTATGTAGCTCCCACATACATTGTGATATGGAAGCATTCCATTTGTTAGTAAAATGGGCCCCAAAATCCACTATATATGAAATTTTTATTTGAATTTCAAATAAATTTGTGGTTTAAACTTTGAATTTCAAATTATTATTTTTTGTCATTTCCAATATAAATTTTATTTTAAAAAAAATTAAATTTATAATGGAATTAGTGTTTCTTGGCATTAGTGTTTCTTTTCATTAGTGTTATTGCAGTCGTGATGAGTCTGATAACCCTTTGAAATAAAGATCAACCCTCTTCTAATTGGATTAGTGTTTCTTTGCATCTTTTATGGTTATTTGATTCTTTGGTAAAAATGCAAAGAAACACTTAGCCTTGAAAATTTTTTATTCTGCTTTGTTTGTCTTTCCCTTCCCACATACATGCATATTGTTGTATAATATATTTGTCTTGTATATAAGATCACACCGATGATAGTCGCCTATTAGTTATTTTACATGAAAACATTTTATTTTATAAAAAAAAAAACACTGTTCATCTTCAACACGTAAAAAAGTCATATCTAGAAGATAATGTGTAATCTAGTTTGTGGTTTAATTGAGTTAATCTTCATCATTTAATCATCTACAATAATTAGAATTAGGCAATTTTCTCTCTCTAAATTTAAATTCTCTCTCCTCTCTCTTAATAAAAACCCTTTTCCCTTCCTCCTCTCTGCCGCCGGCAGCCTGAGCATAGCCGCTCATCCTCGGTCGTCGGCGAGCATCTTTTTCCTTAATTTTCTTCTTGTTTCTTGCCAAGTTTCTGTTAATATCGTTTTAGGGTGGGTTAATCAGAGCTTTTTACCAGAGTTTTGTTTCAGATCTGGATTGAGGAAGCTCTTGTGATCTTTTACCCAAAGCTAGTCCTAACACCACGCATGACCTCACTAGTGGAAAAATTCCTATTTGTAACACCCTATTTGTAATGGACAAAGATATGTCAGTTACAATAAACCCATTCGTAACGGGCAAAATAGAAGCCCGTTACATTAAAGCAATGTAAAGGCTTAGAAGGTATGTATTCGTAACGGGCAAATAGGTGCCCGTTACAAATATTATATTATTCGTAACGGACAGTGTTTTTTCCGATACACAAATTATAATATTCGTAATAGGCAAACTTGCCCGATACAATTAGTATAGATGATAAAAAAAAAAAACCCTAGCCCCTTACTCCCTTAGCCTTCTAACTTTAAATTTCTCCCTCCTCTCTCTTTCTCTCTCCTCAATCGACTCTTTCTCCCTCATCTTTCTCATTCTTGCAATGGAAACTGAGCTATTTTGGGTCGAAACATGCTAGATCGTTGTCTAAGAAGGGATGCTGCTGTAGGAGTTCATAGGTACTACACAGCGGAAATAATATGAATCATATTCATAAAGCACCTAAACCAAGAATCGCATGCATAGCACACAAGACACATAATCATACCTTTGATGCGTGAATTCCACGAAGCTATTCGACAGGAAAATCAGGGAGAGAATAGAGCCCCAAATGTTGCTCCTCTACTTAGTCCACGAGATTCGAACGAGCCGTCCACCAATACTAGATTGGTCGAGTGATTGAGGAAAACTGCGATCACCACCTTTTCGGGACAAGGACTGACCACCACGAATCACCACCACCACGAACCACCACCGCCGTGAAGGAGAGAGTCGTGAGAGAGAGGATAGAAGAGTTTTTGAGGGCTAGGTCTCGTGTTTTCTAATTAGGGTTTTGATTAGATAATTGCATACTGCAAACCCTAGGCACCTAGTCTATTTATAATCCTATTATAATTAGACTAGTGTTAGGAAGCCCAAAACTCTCTTATCCACTCCATATGGCCGACCACTATAGGGGATGAGGCCCATGTTGGGCCTCGTCCTCTCGTGCTCAATCTAGGCCCTTTGTGTGACCTTGTAGGATCCGTCCAATTGGGCTTTAATTTGGGCTATTTTACTAGTCCAAAGATCGTTAGTACCTTAAGCTATGACAAAACGACGACCCAAATGTACAAACTTAATTATCTCCATAATTTGATCCATTTATATATCTAGTAATTGCACACGACGAAGACATAAATCCTTTAATCTCCCACTTGTCTGAGAAAAGGGTGCAATATTCAAATTCCTTAAGTCAATATATGTTTCAATTTGATAATATGATTGCATCACATGTCGAGATCAGATCATATTAATCTACAAATCGTTTCTTGAAATTTGAGTTAGAATTACAAAACCAAATGATTATTGTGTAATGCATTTGAACGCGGCCACGTATTTTTTGAATTCTCCCTTTTCAAGCGGCCATGACACATTTCCTAATTTAATAGGTAGACTCTATCCAATCTTGTGGCAACAAGCCTCCTACTCAACTTCTGAAATAACCAGGAAACACCCTTTATAATATCCAGTTACAGCTAGACGTTTGAGTGTACCACAGTCACAACATCCATTGAATGAAATCAATGTTCCACTCATGTCAAAGGAATCCACTAATATATACGGAAGTTCTATACTTGAACTTCAAAGTAGGTTAATAGTTTGATCATGCATCATTCATGCATATCCAAGTGATTGACCGAGCATCACTATGCCCCTATAGCCCATGAAACTACGCTATCCAATCAATCTTATGTGCTAGTCCATTTATTGAAATCATTTATGTCAACTTTAATGATCTCGAACTAGGAACTTAAATAATATATGAATTTTGTTCACCTGTGGGGTTTCAATTCACCAGGTCATCAACCTGATCAGCTCATCAATTCATAATTATTTTGGACTTTTATTTAATTTCCAAAACCATAATTAAATAAGAGAAATAATAATTTCTATTTTAAACATAATTCTGCAAATTGATGCATTTCTCATGTAATATGTTTTCTCAAAACATATACAACTTAAATTACATGACTTGCTTCAATCCTAAGACTTTAATATGACTCTCATACCTTAGTCCATGGAAGGGGTTTAGTGATTTCTCACTCATAATAAAACTTTGCAGAACATGACCTTTCGCTGGTCAATGATCTCATAGTTGAGGTGATATCTCATATCTATAAGTTTGGATTTGTGATGTGACCCTAGCTCCTTTGTTCTTGGGCAAAGGTGACCTGTTAGTCGCATGACACTTTAATCTGAACTTCCTCTCTAACTATCTTACTATAGTTTAATACACATATTCCGACATTGAGCATGCAACAGTGCTCCGCTTTGAACTCTTCAAGCTCAATGTCCTTCCTCCATCCAGACACAAATATGCATTTAGATCACCATCTAGAATCATCTTTCCTGTTTGGAAAACTTGCATTCGTGTAACCTTTTGACAACTTGCTTAAATTACTTTTTAACTCAATAGCTAGAAGAATTCCTTTTAGTGCTTCTCAAGTACTCAAGGATCTGTTCTTGGTAATTCCCCGTATGATTATTCTGTATTTGCTTGAAACTTGCTACATATGCACAAGTCATATGCAACATCTTTCTTTGTACATTTCATGGCACATATAATGAACCTTTTGCAAAAGCATAAGGTACACTATCCATACAAATCAACTCTATTAGCTTTTGAAAGCGTTGAGTTTTACCGAGCGTACGTACTACCATGAAACATGGGAAAACATCTTCTCTTAGAGTCTTGCTTCATGAACTTGTCAAGAACCTCATCAATGTAAGTCTCTTGATTCATTCCAATCATTTTTCAAGATTCACTTCATGGATCTTGATTCCCAATATGTACTCAACATCTCCTAAGTCTCTCATATAGAAACAACCTTTCTAACCACTGCTTGACTTATTCAAGCATTAATATATCATTTCATATGAACTGTATGTTAACTACATGCTAGACTAAGAAGACCAATTACTCCCACTAAACTTCTTGTCTCTACAAGATTCCCTTTTTGTTCTACTGAGTAAATCAAATTGTTTGATTGCCTAATCAAAATGAATATTCCAACTCCCTGATGCTTACTTCAATCCATAAATGAATTTCTGAATTTTACAAAGCTTTCTAGGAATTTTTGGATTTCAAAACTCTTAGGTTGTATCATATACATGTTCACCATGAAGAACATTTCATGAAGGTGATTTTGATATCCATAACTAGAATAATCCGAATAGGCTAACCCAACTAATAGGTTTGACCCTATTTGTAAGACTATTATGGACTAACACATCTTTACAGGTATGGAGTCCATACTGGATTTCATGGCTTTAAGCCATTTCCAAGTTGACACTTATCTAAAGCTTGCTTGTAGGGCATGGATTCTAACGGTTCTAATAAGAAAATTTTAGAATCCACCTTTTCTCAGAATTTCAACAAACTGTTTGTCTTGATCCCAAGTAACCTACAATAGGTATGAGCAACAATAGAATTATTTTCTTCAACTCTTTGAAGCCTTTCATTCTAGTGGGACGATAGAAGTCTTGCTAGTTGAATTAGCTTGCTTTGACACATGGTTTATCAAATTAGCTGATTTTATATGCCTTCATCTCTGATGTAGTGTTATCCACATCCATTTTTTGCTTGTCTCAAATCTCATTGAGATCTAACTTTACTCCCACTTGGCTTTGTAGGAAGACATTTCTTTCTATAAAGATACTATCGCGAGCAACAAACACTTTGTTTCTACGCGATTGTAGGAATAATACCTTTAGTTTCCATGAGAAAACCCATGAAGAACTATTTTTTCTGATTTAGGGTGCATTATGTCATCTTTGTAAACATTTTATATTGATTTCATAACCCTTAATCCTGTTTAGAAAAGATAACTTTTAGAACATTTCCAAATCATAACTCTTATGACATCTTTTCTACTGCTTTGGTTAAGTTTCTGTTTAGTATATTCGCAATTATTGTTGTAATGTATATCCTCAAAACGATATTTGTAAATCATTAAATCTTGGATCGAACCATGGCAAGCAAAGTTTGATTCCTTCTTCATAAACATACATTTTAGTTGTAATATTTCTGGATTGTGAATTAATTCAACAATTCCCTTTAGATGATCATTCCTTTTGAGTTAAATATTTATCACAACAATCATATTGTGGTGTTAATTTGTTCATCTCAAACTGATTTTACATTTCATTTTGGAATTTTGAACATTTCAATGTTTCCAAACTTTAAGCTTGCTTACAAAAAGAACCAATATCCAAACTCATATATCACAATCTCCAATAACATGACCATTTGCTTCACAAAAACTAAAAATGAACAAAAATGAAACAAAAGGCTCAAAGTACTAAAGATGTGGCTTGAAAAGAAGGGAAAAAGATTCAAATGGTTAACAAGTAGGCAAATGTAAACCCATGGACTAAAATAATGAAGACTATCCTAGAAAAGAAAAATTACCACCCTGAAAAGATGCCTTTGTCCTCCCTAGATGGTTCGGTCTCGTGTTTGAGAATTATGAGTCAAGATTCAAGATTAGGTCTACAATAGTCAAGGATCCATGCCGCTCATGCAAATAATTGTAGAAGGCTTGGAAAATTGTAAACCTTGCATGGATATAGTAAAAACTCACTATAGATGTCAAATCAACTGTAGGAAGCAACTACCAAGCATAACACAAACAAGTAGAATCGGGTTTCATGATCCCCCTATTTCTTAGACACACTATCTTAGCATACACCATCCTAGAATCAATCAAGCATATTCTCAAACCGTGCACACCAATACCAATTAGGAAGATGTTAATTCAAAAGCAAAAGTCCGTTGGTATATAGTCTAGTTCACAAGAAAGACAACAAAAAGAAAAATAATGCCTCAAAAACATTATGCAAACCAAAAACAAAAAGAAAAGGAAATAAAAGAAAGGAAAAATAAAGAAAAATAAAGAAAATAGGAAAACAAAGATAAAGGAATAGTAGGAAAATAAAGAAAGGAACAAAGATGCAAGTATAACATGTAATTCCCAATCGTCAAACAAGTGGTCATTCGACAACAACGTCAATGACCCCAAACACTCTAAGGTGTTACAAGCATACATCCTCGAACTGTTCAACTTATCCTAAAACTAATCCTAATATATGCATCCAAGAAAAGTAAAGAAATAAAAGAAAGAAAATAAGAAGGATCTCACCGGGCTTCCAAGCAATGCTAATAAAAATAAGGCGAAAGATCAACCACCTTCATTAGGCTCCAAAAATTAATAGCATCATCATAAAAGCCAAGTGAGAAGAAAAATGGAAAATAGAGCTATAAACAAAGAAAACGGTTAGTAACTTCAAAACAAAATAAAAGAAAGCAAAACAAAACAAAAAGAAGCTACAACTACCAAAAAGAAAGTAAGAATAAGCAAAGAAAACAAAAGGAACTATACACACACACACTCTCTCTCTCTCTCTCTATTTCTCTCTCTTCATATCGTCTTCTCTTTTCTCTCATACACTTTCTAACTTTATCATCGGAGTGGTTATCCCCGGATTCACCCCGAGGTTAGCTAATCCTCTATTCCTGTGTAGGTACTTAGCCAGACGATAGGGTTTTCATGGATCTCGGATACGGGCAATCGGATCTGAACGGGAACAACAACATACATGCCATTAGCCATCAGTAAAATAAAATTTGTACTAGACATATAGAGCATGAAAACATCCATTCAAGAAATGTCGCATTTTGACAAACGAGTAAAAATACTCGAAATAAGCATAAGAAAGCTAGAACACTCCACTAATGATACAAAATTCATATTTCAACAGTTGCACCTATTGCATGCAATTCGCAATAAAAGACTACTCATTACTCAAGAAATCATAGAAAATCGAAGCATGATATCAAATAATAGAATCAAAAATATATGTGCACATATTACTTCATGTATAGAAGCCCAGCAATAAACCAAGTGAAATTTCTATTACTAAGAATAGTGGAGAACTAATTACATACTCCATATCTATCAATATAAATAGTCGAGAGCAACAAAATCTCAACCTTTCCATAATCCAATATATATAAATAAAATAGGCATTTTTTGAGAGCATTCGGCATGCCACATAAGCAAAGATACTATTTCGACCAATAAAAAATTAGATTTCTATTTTATTTTAGAATTAAAAAATTCACTCACCACCTAAGCAAAAGTGAAGAATGAGATTTAATAATTTTGCCACGTAAGTAACAACAACAAATAGTGATTTATTATGATTCCATATATTTATAAAAAACTAAAAGTTATCTTTTAAAAAAAAAATATTATCCATTATATATAAATTTTGATAGTGTTTAGGAAATTTTTTAAATTATCACCCAAAAATGTAACCATTTTCGAACTAACCACCGGATAAAAAATATAAAGAGCGTTTTTAAAGAGAAAATTCGGGTAAAAAAATCAGTCAAAAGGGTCAAAATAAGTGTTAGGTGGGGCCTACAGACGAAAAATCCACCGGATTTTTAAAATGGGTAGTAATTTGACCATTTATTTAATTTAAGAGGTGGTAATTTAAAATAAAAAAATTAAACGGGTGGTTAGTTCGAAAATGGTAACAATTTTAGGTGGTAATTTAAAAATTAACCATTTGTTTATGATAATTTTGATAGTGTTTATGATAAGAATAATAATTATCCCTTGATTATAATTAAATTAAAATTTGTGATATTCACCATTATAAATTGACGCATCACACAACATCAACAAAATTTTATATCAATACAAAACCAAATCAAGCAAATTTTGTGTCAGTAATTTTGTGCGAGTTTTCTTAGGTCAACAATGGTTGGGTAATTCTTAGCTTAATTTTTAAAATCCATGTTTAAATGTATATTTGTGATTATTGCTTACATTGTGTTTATTTGGGATACTTAGGCCCTGTTCTGATACGTTTATTTTCAGTTCAGTTCAGTTAGCTCTAATAAGTTCATTTTAGTTTAGTTTAGCTCCTAATTTTCTCCTCTTATAAAATATTCAATTCAGTTCAGCTCTAATAAGTTCAATTCAGTTCAGCTCATTTCAGTCAATGAGAACAGACCCTTAATGATTATATGTTCAAGTTTTGTTTACTGAATTTACTGAATTTTTTTTTACATGCAGATCCAATTTAATAAGAGAATCAGTTACGTTCATGCATCAAACAAAGACAACTTTGCTCAACAATTTTGTTCAAAATTGATTGAAGGAAAAGTTTACTCCATTAAATAATTTTCAGTCCTTACAAAATATTGTGTAGAACGGACTCATGTGAGTCAGTTATATTAATCGGCCTGTGCTCGTCTCGTTTATTTAAAGTTCAGCCCGCCCGCGGCCCGAACTTTAAATAACCATGATTTTTTTTTTCAAAAAAAAAAAAAAAAATCAAACCCAACGTTCCGTCTTTCTCCTTCTTCTTCTCACCCGCGTTTTCTGCATTCTCACTCCATTTTCATCAGAACACTCCATTACTATCGACTTAACTTCACGTTTCCGAATTATTCGCATCACTACTTTATTTTCCAGCTTTAATTTTATTTGCATGTATTTAATTTTTACTTCTTTTATATAAACCCTAACTTTCGTCATTTTTGACTCCATTAATGGCTGACATTCCGTCGGTTAAAAATTCTTCTCTGTTAAAAGTTTATTTTAAACGAACTAAATAAGCACGAAAACAGGAGAAGACATTTGCAATGGCTAAAAGGTTTATTATATTTCAGTTATTTTTAGGTTTTACTTTTTTTTTTTTAAAATCCATTTTTATAAGTTATTATTTCGTTTTGTAGGGTCGATTCAGAACCTCCATTGAAGAAGTGTGGTCCTAAACCTGGTTTGAAACGAATTCGACCTGTTAGGTGTGAAATTCTATTATTTTTATTTCGCAAAAAGACATAGCATTCTGTACTTGTTGTTTTATATAGAATCTTTTTTCTTGGGTAACATATCATATCTGGTTATTATATTGTAATTTGATGATAGATTATTTTTGTCAGAGTTATCATGTTCTTATTTTGCCCTTTGGTATGGATATGGTTGTTTCACTATGCATAATGCTATATCATGATGTGAATACTTAAGAGTTTTGCATTTAACATTTTTAAGTCAGAAATAAGATTATTATAATAAGGAATTAGATATTATTAGCCAGGAATTAGGATGGTTTAGCCAGATATTAGATAATCATTTATTTTTGTTAGGAAAAGGATATTTATTCTCATGAATAAGATTACTATTATCATGAATAACATAATTATTATCATGAATAAGAATGTTTTATATAACTCTCAATTTTAATGTGATTTTTTACTTTTCAAATTTTCAGTTCTCTTACTGAAGATGATATTGAAGACTTAGAGCTTGGTAATAAATCTGGTCCTAATCATCTTTGTCAAATTCTGGAAGATTTAAGTAATCAGCAAACGAAGGATGTAAAAGAAATTGGTTTTAGTGGATTGCTAAATATGATTGAAGGATAAATTTAGCCATCAGTTTCACGGTTATATAGTAACTCATTATAATCCCAAGGCAAGAAATCTGGTTGTTGGTAAAAAGGAACATGCCATTCATATTGATAGTTCTGATATTGCTGATGTTTTGGGTATTCCTTATACTGATGTACCTGTGAAAGAGATTTTAAAAAACAAGAAAGGATTTAATCCTGATGACAGTTTGAAGTTAGAGTGGAGGAAGTTTTTGGGTTTGGATATAGAAGATGAATTGGAAAAAGGAAATGACTCTGAAACTAACAAGAAAAAGAAGAGGAAAACTGGTGCTGAATCTGAAAAAGGTATTCAAAGTAAGAAGAAGGAATCTGAAAGAGTAGCTCAAAGTAAGAAGAAGAAGATATATGTCAATTTTCTTACTTATCAAGCATTGTTTGAGAAATATAAGGGGGGAGGTTATGAATTCAAGAGACTCTTTGTTATGTTTGTTGTATCTAATTTTTTGGTTCCAATTGGTGATTAGTCCCCCAATTTTAACATCATCAAGGCTTTGGAAGATGTATGACAGGGTAGAGTCGTATCCCCTAATAAAAAATAATTACCTAAATCACTAACTAAAGTAGATAGGGAAGTAGGGTCGAACTCCACAGGGAAACAGGTCTTTTTAATTCTAATTAATTAATATAATCTAAATTATCTAAGTAATCAATATTTTAAATGTGAATTCTATACTACGAAGAATGAGTTTAGGGAGAAAAGAATTAATAATAAGGAAACCTAGGGTCACAGGTTCACCAATAATTAATATTCCGGGATAGAACGAAGTAATTAATAATTAACAATGCACAAATAACATGATTAACAGGCTCTCGCAATTTATTAACCAACATAGATCTAACAGGCTCTCGCAATTTATTAGACCTAAGTTCCTATTAAAAATAGCCTTTAATATTAAATCAACATATGCTTGATTCATCAATTAAATATTGCTAAACATTCACAATCAAATTACATCTGCTCGATTCATAATCTAATTGCAAAGAATTAAAACAATTCAATAGGAAATTATCATGCAATATCAACAATCAATAATAACAAACTATCCCTTCATATTAATTATGGATCCCCATAAACCCTAGAATTAAACTACTCACTAATCATCATAACTAAACCAATCAAATAAATAAATAAGAACATAATCAAGAAAACAATTAAAATAGCTGAAATTAAAAAGGGAAGAAATTGTACCAAAATAAATCTGGAATTAATGAAGGAATTAAGAACAAGAGTTAGAGAGAATTTAAGAGAGAGAAAAATACTAAGTAGAGAGAGAAAGTCTAAGAGAAGAGGTTCGTAATTATTCCGTACAAAAACGTATATAAACTCCTCCTAAAACAAGAATTAAACTAAACTTAATCAGACTCTAGGAAAAACACGCTCCCGATCGGGCTCGCCTTTTTTACCATGCTTCTTCAGATATGCCGCGCCCGATCGAGCCTACGCTCACCCGATCGGGCGCGCCTTTCCTTGATGGCACTCATGCGCGCAGCCGCCCGATCGGGCGTATGCTTGCCCGATCGGGCCCGGTCTTCATCTTCAAGGCTCGGACTTCGATTGGGCTAGATTTCTCGGCCCAATCCATATTTCCTCTCGGGTCTCGAATACATGGTCCAATTGCCTCGTGATCCAAATAACTGAGCCCTTAGTCACCGGCTCTCACCGATCTTGGGCTCCGAAAGTGGTCGTGTCCTTCTAGCTTCCGTAGTCGATCCAATAAGGCCCGGAAAAATGCTCCAAGAGTGCAATTTCCTGTAAAATACAACTAAAACTACGAAAACACTAGAACACACAAATTAGTAATAAAAGTGGCCCGAAAGAGCCAAAAACACTACTAATAATGACCACGGGACGGGGGTAAAACACTATATAAAATAGACATATCAAACTCCCCCAAGCCAAACCTTTGCTTGTCCCTAAGCAAAGAGCTCATCAATGAACATATAAAACATACTTCACCCCAATAAACAAATCAAAAACCAACGATTCAAGGTAAAATTAAATGAACATGCTTCAACATCAATCAATCTTATTCATCTAATCACCCTTCCTCCCCAACAATTGTCAAGTAGAGCAAACCACAAGAGCATATAGAATTCAAGACTAGTGCTCACACACTCGACTCTCATTTATGTGGCGAGTAAAGAATGAACTCGATCGTTCTCCATCCCAACCCCTTTAATGTGAACAATGCCCTCCCAACTCACACTCTCGTGTGTATAAAAAACATTGAACGCTCATCCTACTAGTCGACTCGAAATATGCCAAGTCATAACTTGCATTGAAAAACAACACTTTCACATTTACATAACTTCTATGCACAAGGTCGGAAGGTCTTTTAAGCTTGTAATGTAAGGCTAGGGTAGAGGTAGGATAAATTTGGGATTATGTGAGAGAAAAGATATGCATTAAGGGAGCCAAATCCTAATAAACCCATGATAAAAAATAATGATCATACACATCTCCAACATAACCAACTCCAACAACAATCCACCAAATATACTCCAAACAATAAAAACAATCCCAACACTCACAATTTCACTCATAAAAATATGATAATGTAGAACTTGAGTGAAAAACAAACCTTGAACTCATAACTTGAATTTTTTTCATTGAAGCTCTATCATTTTTCTTTTGATCAACCTCAAACTAGAACATTTGAACACTTTTTTTTTCTTTTGAAGTTCACTTATTTTTTTACATTTTTTTTTCTTGAACTTCTTTTTTTTCATAATATCATGCTTTATTTTTTTCAAGAAAATATAACTCTCAAACTCATCAAAAATAAACATGAATAACAAAACAACTTCTCAACAACCCACCCAAGTTGTGCAAATAATAAGCACACTACAAACTCCCTCACCTCACTCACTAATAGCTCCCCCAAGCCAAGCTTGGGACTAGTAACCAATGGGGCAAAAGGCTTGTAATATGGCTAATAAACAACAAAAAGTCAATGCAGCAACATGGGTAGCAAGAAGGGAACAAATGTATCTACAATATCTGGAGGCTACCTAAAAGAACAAATGCCTTTGTCCTCCTCATGTGCATAATAAAAAGTCATGAAACACTACTCATAGTTGCAAATCAATACTCAAATTTATTGACATACCAGGAATTATGGAACTATCACACATTTCCTAACCAAATCAACTAGTCAAGCACTATATTCACAAGTAGTTGGACAAAATTGACGTAAGTTTAGGAATCCAAACAATTAGACTTCAAATCATGACCAACAAATCCACAAAATTCATCATCAAATACCAAGAATCAAAACAAATTTTCTCAAGTATGGGGCACAGGGAAGCATGATTTACAAGTCATTGGAACGAAACCAACCTAAGAAAGCAATAAAATCTATACTAAGAAAAATAAAAGTAAAAAGAGAAGAGAGAGAGTGAAAGATGTACCATACGAACACGAGAACCTCCCCCCAAGCTAAATCACACAATGTCCTCATTGTCTTAAAGGGAAGCTAGTAGTCAAGGTAACTACTCTTCATAATCACCAAATCAATGTCACCAAAGCCTCGAGGATTGCAATGCATCTCTTTGGAACAATATTGGGCAAGAAAGAAACAAAGTGTTAGTGGGAAAAAGTTCAAATTTGTGTCAGGTGCACTATTCTGATCATAACTTTTGATATATAAATGATAATACAGTAATTTTAATTGCATTGGAAACTAGACTTGAATAGCTTTCCAACGACAGGTCACACGCAAAAATCAGATAAGAAACGCAAAAGTTATGGCCTGTCGAAGTTGACAAAGTTTGCTGATGCATACTCGCGCCCGATCGGGCGAGCTCTGCCCGATTGGGCCTGTGCTACTGATTTGACGGGGCAGCTTGCTGCTGCTAATTGCCCCGGGATTCCTTTAGCCCTTCGATCTTTTCTCGACTTTTTTAGTATCTCTGCACAAAATCACACTCCCACAAATATAAGATATACTATCCTCTACCTCTCTAAAACAAAACAAAAAGAAAACACACAAACAAATAAAAAAAAACTAAATAAAAAGCAACCAAATACGGGTTGCCTCCCGCAAAGCGCTAGTTTATCAAGGTCCCGCTCGACCATACTCCTTCTCTCAATCGGAAGAATTCAATGCCTTGAGTAACTTATCAAACGCTCCTGCAAACATTTCATTAAGCACTATATAGGGCTTAATAGCAAGCACATTTATCCCTACAAAGAAAAAGTTAGGAGCACATAAAGAGAACTCAAGGTAGAAAGAAAAATCAAAAGAGTGAGATGATAATACACCACAACCTTCTACTTCCTCCGCTAAAAATTTAGAATTAATAGAACGAACATGGAGGTAGTCATTGTCTTTATCATCCAATAATGACTTTAAAATTTTACCCTCACAAATAACCTCATCGTCAACAAAGGAATTATCAACCACCATTTCTACAACTAATGATTTTTCAATCACTGATTCGTCAAACCAATGATTTTTCAACCATAAATTCTATAACCGATGGTTCTTCATCCTCAATAACATTCATATTATTATAGTGTCCATAGACTTTTTCATCAAGAGCCTTCCAATAACTTTCATTAGCAACTAATCGTTTCCGAATATGATCATATGTATATAGAAAGACTCTAAAATCATCCGGAGCACGCACAAAAAACTCACTATAAGGGCATTCAGGATTTTCATGACAAAGACGTTGACAACTACAGTAGTTAGGTGCTGCATAAAAATTATATAATTCTTGTAGTGATATAAGCATGGATATTTTCAACTCATAAAAAAAAAAAATTAAAAATTAAAAAAAATAAAAAAAAATACAAAAATAAAAAAAATAAAAATAATCTAGACTGTAATAATAATTAGAAATAAAAATAAA
The DNA here is from genome assembly GCF_948465745.1 of Chenopodium album. Taxonomy (NCBI): domain Eukaryota; kingdom Viridiplantae; phylum Streptophyta; class Magnoliopsida; order Caryophyllales; family Amaranthaceae; genus Chenopodium; species Chenopodium album. The sequence goes on along the minus strand of NC_137835.1, from coordinate 19,419,714 downwards.
ATCGTTTCCCCGGCAACGGCGCCAAATTTTGACAGGGTAGAGTCGTATCCCCTAATAAAAAATAGTTACCTAAATCACTAACTAAGGTAGATAGGGAAGTAGGGTCGAACTCCACAGGGAAACAGGTCTTTTTAATTCTAATTAATTAATATAATCTAAATTATCTAAGTAATCAATATTTTAAATGTGAATTCTATACTACGAAGAATGAGTTTAGGGAGAAAAGAATTAATAATAAGGAAACCTAGGGTCACAGGTTCACCAATAATTAATATTCCGGGATAGAACGAAGTAATTAATAATTAACAATGCACAAATAACATGATTAACAGGCTCTCGCAATTTATTAACCAACATAGATCTAACAGGCTCTCGCAATTTATTAGACCTAAGTTCCTATTAAAAATAGCCTTTAATATTAAATCAACATCTGCTTGATTCATCAATTAAATATTGCTAAACATTCACAATCAAATTACATCTGCTCGATTCATAATCTAATTGCAAAGAATTAAAACAATTCAATAGGAAATTATCATGCAATATCAACAATCAATAATAACAAACTATCCCTTCATATTAATTATGGATCCCCATAAACCCTAGAATTAAACTACTCACTAATCATCATAACTAAACCAATCAAATAAATAAATAAGAACATAATCAAGAAAACAATTAAAATAGCTGAAATTAAAAAGGGAAGAAATTGTACCAAAATAAATCTGGAATTAATGAAGGAATTAAGAACAAGAGTTAGAGAGAATTTAAGAGAGAGAAAAATACTAAGTAGAGAGAGAAAGTCTAAGAGAAGAGGTTCGTAATTATTCCGTACAAAAACGTATATAAACTCCTCCTAAAACAAGAATTAAACTAAACTTAATCAGACTCTAGGAAAAACACGCTCCCGATCGGGCGAAGGGGCGCCCGATCGGGCCCGCCTTTTTTACTATGCTTCTTCAGATATGCCGCGCCCGATCGAGCCTACGCTCACCCGATCGGGCGCGCCTTTCCTTGATGGCACTCATGCGCACAGCCGCCCGATCGGGCGTATGCTTGCCCGATCGGGCCCGGTCTTCATCTTCAAGGCTCGGACTTTGATTGGGCTAGATTTCTCGGCCCAATCCATATTTCCTCTCGGGTCTCGGATACATGGTCCAATTGCCTCGTGATCCAAATAACCGAGCCCTTAGTCACCGGTTCTCACCGATCTTGGGCTCCGAAAGTGGTCGTGTCCTTCTAGCTTCCGTAGTCGATCCAATAAGGCCTGGGAAAATGCTCCAAGAGTGCAATTTCCTGTAAAATACAACTAAAACTACGAAAACACTAGAACACACAAATTAGTAATAAAAGTGGCCCGAAAGAGCCAAAAACTCTACTAATAATGACCACGGGACGGGGGTAAAACACTATATAAAATAGACATATCAATGTACGCTTCATAAAGACCTACAACTGGGCTGGTTATGTGATGAATTGGTTATGTATTTCAATAGTAGAGTTTCAGCCTTTTGTTTTGAAGAAGAAGGCATGAGAGGAATTGAAAACTAAATCAAAACAAGTAAATGGTTGTTTGGTTGCCTTTATAATTGCTTTTTTGCAAAAGTTTGAGTTTGGGACCACATTAGATTGGAAGCCATTTGTAATGAATTGGTCTTGTGAAACTCTGAATGAGAGGATTAAAGTCGTTGCTGAAAATATTGATTACGGTACTGTGAAATTGTATCCTCAGACATTACCATTACAATATGTTGGGAAAGGTGAACAACAGCTTCTAAAATCTTTTCAGTTGGATAGCATTGAGTTTAAACTTGAAGATACTGATGATGAAGATTCTGGTGAAAATAAGGAAGGTTAGGGTGTACTGCTACCATTGATTTGAAAGCTAAAGATGACCAAACTAGATAAGTAATGTACAGGATTCCTAAAGAGTACCCCACTGATGATGATGATGAGATTGATATAATGGATATTGATGTAAGTTTAAAATCTCATCTTTTTATTAATTTTTTAAAAGTTTTTTATTCAAGAATTCATATTGTAGAACCTGCTATTATGTACTAACTCTTTTTGCCAGGAATTCAGTGATTAATATAATATGAATCAAGATTAATTGCGGTCAGATTTTAGTATAGATTTATCAGGAGTAAGAAATTTAATATCAGAAAATAAATTATCTCAGTGAGCATTAATATGTCAGTCAGAAATCAGATTACCTTCATTAGGAATATGAGAATTTTGGTCAGGAATGAAATTATTTTAGTCAGGAAATAAGTTATACTTTAATTAGGAATAACATTGTTTCAGTTAGAAATTAGATTACTTTTATAAGGTTTAACAAAAAGTTAGTCTGGAATGTGATAATTTTTGTCAGGAATGAATTTTTTTAAGTCAGGAAATAAGTTATTTGATTCAGGAATAATATTGTTTTAGTCAGAAATTATATTATTTTTATCAAGAATTAGAATGTTGTAATTCTCTTGCAGGTAGAATATTTTATTATATTTAACTCATTCACTCTTTATTCTATTTTTTATTAGGTTGTGAATAAGAAAATGATGAAATTGGGTCATGACTTGAAGATCGTATCAGATAAAAAAATTCACTTTGTTATTGATTTGAAGGATGAAGCAATAAAAACTTCACAAAAATCTCAATCTCAAGGAGAAGATGATGTATATTCCAATCCTCAATTCGTAGCAAAAATTGATGAAATAGTGTTAGCTGCTTGTAGAGAATATTTCAAGCGTTATCCCTAGCTTGAACCCCACTGTGATCATACACTAAAGTACGGTGATGTCCAAAGGGAAGGAAGCTAGAGCAAAAGAGTCGCCAACAAATTTTAGGAACTAGTAAACCGTTCACGAGGTGAAGGTTACACCCCTTAACGATCCATGAGATCGTTAACTCCAATAGGTCTGGAACCATGACTGGTAGTTCGGGGATGAAGGTACAAATCCAACCTAAAAGAGATTGAACTTGCCCTAATAATAGGCCTCTACTTTATTCTGATCGTATTCATGTGTGCTTTCTGACTAATATGCAATCAATAGGTTTACCCTAAACCTATTTAATCTATGTTGGTTGAATATTATTGCACAAATAAACTATTATTGGCGATCACTTGAATTATAATCATAATTAACCCTAAACAAGATTATTAATTATCTTATTAAGCGTGATTACAAGCACCAATTTCCTTTAAACATGCATAAAAGGTGTGATCAAGCAATAACAATAAAAAAGCATTAAGCAACATAATAAATCAAAATAATAATAATTATAATCATCAAGCAACATAAATAATAATAATAATTATTATTATTATAAAAATAATAATCATGTTAAAGCATAACAATAGCAAGATCCTAGGCATGATACTAACAAGATTAATAATAAACCCTAGCATGTCACTAAACAATAAAAATCAAAGCTTTAACCCTAACATGATACTAACAATCATAAATACTAGGAAGAATATAAAAGGCATCATACTTTTAATCATACTTGATATTAAAGTTACCCTAGACATGATACTAGGAATCATAATAACAACTTAAGCATGATTTCTACATAATAACATCAATATAAACTATTAAAGTACTTACTTGGATGTCTCGTATCTCTTTCTAATAACAAAATACACGCGTTAGTAACTTCAAGGAAAATAATAATCAAAACAATTAAATTAATTAATTGAAATAAAGATTTGGGACCAAACCCTCAGAAATTAAAACCTTTCACGTCTAGGGCGAAGGCAACTTCGAACTTGGCTAGGTGTGTCTAGTGCTAATGTATGAGGAATTGTGTTTGTAAAAGGCTAGGCTAGAAAGAGAGAGAAAATCAAGAATTTCTTGATGAGAGTTGATGATTAAAAAAGGGGAGATATGACTTCTATTTAAAGAGAAAAAAGAGAGTCGAAGAATAAGAAAAGAATCCGAATTCGAAACGAAATAGAACTCGATGGACAACAGTTTTTGCGGATTTTGTTTTTATCATATCTTTTGATATAGAAATCCAAATAAAGCATTTAATATGTCGTTGGAAAGATCTTGAAGTGCAATTTTCAACCCAATTAGAATCAGATTAAAATATTTTGTATATAAAAAGATATGGCGAAAATAGTGAGATGGTGTCAGTTTTGGATAGAGTTTCATATCTCATTCATATCTTTTTCGTTATAGCTCGGATTTAATATTATAATATATCATTGGAAAGATAATTTCAAGATCTATCCAACCATATAAAGTTTGGATAAAGATTATGAGGCATGAAAATAAAATCTGACTGTCTTTGAACATCTTTAAATTCGAATAGAATTAAGATTTAAGAAAAAGGAAAGTTTTAAAAAAAGAAAGTTTTTATTTAACTCAAATTCTTTAATCTTATCTTTTCAAAAAGGATAATTAAGATCTTTTAGAAACTTATAGAAGCTTCTAAGTAATCCTAATTAATTTAGGAATAGGATTAGACCTTTGGACCCTCCACATGATCATTGGGTTGTAGGTAAAATCCGGTTTGAGCCAAGTTTAGTATTTTGGCCATAACTTCCTCATTATTCATCGGAATTGGGCTTATAATATATCATTGGAAAGGTATTTTCAAGCCCCATCCAACTACACCATTATTGGACCCATATCATGGACCAAACTAAAATAGAATGCACATTTTTCAAAAATAAGGTAAGAAAAGAAATATTTTCAAAAAAACAGAAAGGAGAGATATTTTAATAAAAACATCCTCATCACTAGACTTTTCACATTTTCGCTTTGTTCGATAATTAAATGACATAAAAGGTATTCATCATTGGTTTTGGTTTTGGAGAGACACAAATGGGTGTCTACACTGCTATGCAGAAAAAAAAGTTAGCCACTGAGTTGGATAATTTTGATTTTAAGCTTAAGCCTGATGAAATTGCAAGTTTAATTACCTTTATCATAGTTTTTATATGAAATTAATTTAAGATTTGTGTTTGATATTAATGTTGATTTTATATAGGTGAATAATATTATTGCTGATCTTGATTTGGAGTAAGACCTAAGTCAAGATATACCAGAAAGTGATAATTTATAGGATGCAAATAAAGAAAAAGAATTCAATGTAGAAGAAGAAACTGATATACCTAAAACTGGTATGCTTGAACAGATACCAGAGAAAAATACAAATGAAGGCAAAGTCTTGACTGTTCACCAAGGAACTGATGTTGCTGTTTCACTTGGTTTAAAAGCTGCTGTTGTTGAAAAAGGAACTGATGTTGCTGTTTTAGTTGGTGTAGAAACTGTTGCTGCAAATTCTGAACTTGGCACAGCACCATCAGAAAATGTGGTTAGTTCAGTTGGTGGGGAGGGTGTTCTTTGTTTTACAACCCTGGTTGGTCATGAGCTGGTTACGGGATCATTAGAAACTTCAACATCACCTCCTAGGACACCAAGGAAAGCTAAGGGACTCAATGAATTTTATTATGCTGGTTTGAATGATAATTAGGCTAGGGTTGTGCAACAAGGTAGGAGTTTTTCCACGGGAGTTGATTCTATTCCAAAGTTTAATTTAATTACTCCTGCTCCTCCTTCTCCTCAACCATCCCAAGAACAAAATGCAAAAGTTACTGAAGAAGAAGTTCCAGTAACTGATGATGAAAAAGAAAGAAAAAATGACAAGGATGATGACAGCTTATCTAAGGTCTAATATGTGTATTTTATTTGAATAATTTATTAAAATAATTATTGTATTTAACTTTGATTTCTTATATAAATAAATTTATATATTTTTTTTTAATTAATGTTATACATATGTTTTAATTTTTTTACTAAATCTGATGATGTAATTCAGAGTAAAGTTACAGAAGAACATCGTTTACCTATTGATGATGTGCATCAGGTAATTTTTTATGTTATTTTTTCATGAATTAAAGTATTTTGGTCAGGAATTAGATATATTTTTGTCATTTATTAAGTAAGTTTTGTTAGCAATTAAAAGATTTTTGTCAAGAATTAAAATATGTCTGAAAGCAATAAGATTGGTTGGGTTAGAAATTAGATTTATTGTATCAGGAATAAGAATATTTTAGTCAGGTATTGGATGAGTTTGAGCAGGAATTAAATTATTTTTGTTAGGAAGTAAATTATTTTAATTAGGAATAAAGTTGTTTATGTCAGATATTAGATTATTTTTAACTGTAATAAGAATACTTTAGTTAGGAATTATAACTTTTTGATCAAAAATTAACTTTTTTTTAAAAGTAATACATTCTTAATCAGGAAAAAGATTTATTCATTCAGCTATTAGAATACCTTTGTCAGTAATAAGAATCTTGCTATTAGGAATTAGAATTTTTAATTCAGGATTCATATTATATTAGTATAGGTTATTATTGTTTGGATTTAGATTACTTTTGTTTGATTTTAATACATTTTATTTTTCTTGCGGGAAGCTCAACCTAGAGATACAACTGCAGTTTTAGATTTATTGAGAAATAAATATGTTGTAACGGAATTGGTTGCAAATGAATTTGTTCCAACTGCAGTTTTAGAATCTCCTACTACTCCTTATCTGACCTAATTGTAATCGATAAAACTCCTACTCCTTGTACTGCGACTTATTTGTCTCAAGATGAGTTTATGGAAATAGGAACTCAACCTCCTAAAATACACATTCAGTTAATTGATGTAGACAAAATTTCTGCTGGTGCAAATGTTCCACCAGAAATTACCTTTATTGCTGCTGATGCATATGCCGAAAAAAAGGTTGAGAGATCGCAATATTTAAGAGATAAACATCAGTTGGGATTGCAGGCTAATTTGGAAGCAGTGATTCAGATTGGGTATATCCCGCTATTGATAAGATTCCGATTATCGACAAATGCTTGTCTCTAGGAGTTTGCAGAAAAATAAGCCTCTATATCTGAAAAATTTAAGTGAGCATGAAATATGTATGTGTGAATTCCTCTTTTTTAGGAAATATGATGAGGAGAAAGAGTTATATCCTACAGGAGAAAATGAGGGAGTTAAGGCGCGTAACAGAAGGCGGTATGTGGAAGATACTGGTGATGTTATCTATCAGTTTGCCACTGAAGATCTTTCCCAAAGCGATATTATTTTGGTAAAAGAGGAGTTCTATTCGTTGCGTCCCTCTGTCTGGGTTAATAGTGCTATTCATGATGCTTGGGCTTCTGTGTTGAATATTGAAGAGAGCAAAATAACTGACAGAGAAATTTTTCAGTACAAGAGATTTGTTTTTTATACTGGAGTTGCTATAAGTTTTTTCTTTTTCTTTACTTATTATCTTTGGAATTTTTATGTATATAACATAATATATGTTTTATTTTTTTGTGTTGTAGGAGACTATACAGAGATATATAGCAAAGAGAGAAAACTATAAAAAAAAAAAAAAAAAAAAAAAAGTCAAGTTCATCAAAGGATAGGAAAAAATTTTGATTTCTTTGGAAAATGATCAAGTAGAATATGCAAAGTTTAAGGATGAGTTGACAAAAAAGGAGCTTCATAAAGAATCGAAAAAACATGATGCTAATGATGTTTATGTTTCCATTGATAAATGGGTTAAACGTTTTCCAACGCTCAACATAGCTGAAGTAGAGTTGGTAAGTTTTTAACTTTATTTCTTGTTTTACTCAGGTAATATATTTTTATATTCAGGTACTAGCTTTTATAGTCAGGTATTAATCTATTTTTTCATGTATAACAATATTTTGTTCAGGAATTAAACGGTCTTGGAGTTAGAGTTTTGGATTTAACATATTTAAGTTTAACATAATATAGGTCAGGAATCAAACATTACAATATTTAGTCAGGAATTCGATTATTTTGATCAGGAATTACTATGCTTAGTTAGATATTAGATAATTAATCTCATGTATTGTTGTATTTTGTCAGGCATAACAATTTAAGTCAGAAATATGATTATTACATTTAGGAATTAAGTTATATTGATTAGGAATTTATAAGTTTTAGTCATGAATTTAACAATCTAGGTTAGGTGGTGTATTTTTGTCTAGGATTATAAGATCTAAGTCAAATATTAACATTTTATAGTTAGATAATAGATAACTTATGTCAGGTATTAATCTATTTTAGTCAGGCATAACAATATTTTATTCAGGAATTAAACAATATTTGAGTTAGAGTTTTGGAATTAACATTTTGAAGTTTAACACAATATAGGTCAAGAATCAAACATTACAATATTTAGTCAGGAATTAGATTATTATAATCAGGAATTCGATATTATTAGTCAGGAATTATCATGCTTTAGTCCGGTATTAGATAATTCATCTCATGTATTGTTGTATTAAGTCAGGCATAACAATCTAAAAGTCAGAAATTAGCATGTTTTAGTCATGTATTGGTCTATAAGAAATAATAGTTTACCTTTTTTTTTTTTTTTTTTTTTGCCGTTAACCTTTCCCATTTGGTACAATAATCACTATACTCTGATGGTTTTTAATTTTATTCCTGGTATAACTATACGTATAGATTGGATAAATAACAAGACCGACATTGATCGAACTCATTTAAATGGAATAGATAAGTATTTGGTAAGGTTTTGTATACTAACTATCTCATTTTGTATATTGAAAATTACACTTTTAGATGCAAAAGAAACAACATCCATTAGCGGAAAGTGTTCCTAATTTGCCATGGCATACTCCATCTTTTTCTTGGAAGGAGAGCACAGAAAATTATGATTGTGGGCTTTTTGCATTAATGTGTATGCCAAAATACACTGGACTAGATGGAGGACTTCTTGATTTAAAACTTGTAAGTGTTTTTCTCTCTTGATATTTGTTGTGATTTATACTAATTATTTTTTTAGTGTTCTTATTTTTATTTGTATTTTTGTATAAATTTGCAGAAACAAAATCGGAAGTTGTATAGATGCAGAACAACTTATAATTTGGTTGATAGAGAAGACAATTTTATGCGCAAGAAATTGTGGAATGATTGTATTGCATTTTCTATTACCAAAGACAAAATTTTCAAAGCTCAGCCTTCAAGGAAGAAGCTTGAGGCTTAATATCACAAGGAAAAAGTTGCTATACAGAAAGAAAAAGAGAGGAGATACAAGTTAAAGCAGAAGAAACTAAAGGAAATGAAAAGACAATAAAATATAGACAATATTTAGATAATTCTATTTTGTATATATATTTCCTTTTTGTAGTTAAATATTAGGTTCGTTTTGGTTGATAAATTTTGTTTTTACAGTTATTTATATATGTATATATTTTCTTTTCTTTAATATAATCAGTCAGGTATACATGCTTGTTTTTGCATAAGTTAGATTACTTTTATCAGCAAAAACAAAAGACAGTTAGGAGACAGTATTTAAGAAATAAGTGATTTTTATCAGGGAATAAATCATATTAGTCAGGAATAGCATTATTTTGTTCAAAAATTAGATTAATTTTGTCAGGAATAATAAAAAATATCAAAACTTAATTTTGATTATAAATCTAAAATATCAAAATCAAAATATACTTGAATAAAATATAATATTTTTTACAAATATTTTACAGGAATAAAAATTATTTGATGAATGTCTCAATATTAAATGAGTTGTGGATTTGGAGTTTTTGTACCAAACTCATTTGGATCTCTAGTTGTTGTTCTTCTTTTTTCAAAATGCCCTCTAATTCTTTTGTTTTTCTTTGGCCTTCTTTTTGTTTTTGGTCGTTTTGGATCTTTTACAGCATTCCTTCTCTCTTGTTCTTCATCAAGCTCACAAATTTTTTCTTCATTTGTTTGGAACACTTTTCTTACAGATTTGTACATTTGTTCCAAAGCGTTGTCACGTAATTTTGTTGCTTCTTCGTTCCCTTGACATATTGTTACAAGGTTGTAGAAATTCTTTGTTATTGATTGCCTCCAAGGAGTGTTTATTAATGAATGATCCGTAGTTGCATTTCCTAACAAAAAAAAAAAAGATTACTATATTTGTCATAAAATAATATAGGTCAGGAATAAATATATGAATATCAGGAATAATATTATTATTGTCAGTAATAACAATAAATATTAGGAATAAGATTATAATGTAAGGAATAAGATACGTATAGGCATGAATAAGATATGTTTAATCAGGAACAAGAATTTAAATGTCAGGAATAAGATAAGTTTGGTCAGAAGTAAGTTTAAATTTTTTAGTAAAAACAATAATGTTTTCTCCTTGGGCCATAAGTATTCTTGTATCATGATAAGTTATAAAAATATGAAAATTTAATATATTTTAATATGAAAAAGTCATACGAATTTGACTAAAGTCATGGAAAAGTCATATAAACTGAAAAAGTATTTAATTGCAACTTCAAAAAGTTATACAAATCTGAAAAAACTGAAAAAGTATTTAATTGCAACTACAAAAAGTCATACAAATATGAAAAAACTGAAAAAGTATTTAATTGCATCTTAAAAAACTCATACAAATCTGAAAAAACTGAAAAAGTCATATCATTTCAAAGTAACTTATTGCATCATGAAATAGTCATAAAAAACAGACAAAAGTCATAATTTCTTATGTTAAATTACATATTAATTATACATAACTTTTTTATATTTAAAGGCTGTTTAAATCAAGTTTTTTCTATAAAAAGACTTAAATTAACAACCTCTATTGTTTCTATATAAGGTTGAGTCTTATATCATTAACTTTACATTAAATTATATTTTTGTTCTTTAATTCAATCTTGAAGACAATGGCTAATTTCTATGAAAATTTGGCAAAATATTCTGTTAAGTTCAGATCAGTTTATTCAATAAAAGAAAATAACCTTTTCGTAGCGATTATTTTAACCTTTAGTATCGATTGTAATTGCAACAAAAAGCTTTCCCAACGAATGGTCATTCGATACAATATCCCCCGTTGCCTTAGTCTTAAGTAGTGGTTTTCAATATCCCTGGGGTTGGCCTCAATAATCGATACGAAAAACTACATCCATCGTGGTGATTATTGTAACGATTACAATCGCTATAAATGTTTAACTCATTTTCTTCAAAAAAAAAAAAAAACATGCGTATGATCTTTACAAGATTCGAACATGCAACCTCAAACTCTTATATTAAATGTTTCACCAATAAGCTATGACATATTTTATGTATTCTTTGTCAAACAATATTTATATATCTAGTGTTGAAAAGGCTTTTCGTATCGATTTTTAGGATTTAGTGGCGATTGTAAATGATACAATTTCTCAAAATTATATAAATGTGTAAAAATAGTGTGAATATGTATTATTATGTTTTCCGTATCGATTTTATATGGTTAAACCATGGCGATTGTAAAATGATACGACTTCCTTAATTATTTCACAAACATATATACTAGCATATTGTAGCGAATGTACAATCGCTACGAAAAGACATTTTTCTTGTAGTGATTGGCTTAGTTTGGTAAATACATTAAGCTTTATCTTATACATTTGTTTTGTGTCTTAGTAAATATTTAATGTTTTCATTCTTTTTTGTGTGTGTATGGTTTTTTTTTTTTTTTTTTTTTTTTTTTTTTTTTTTTTTTATAATTTCAGCCACTTCCTGCAAATTGGAAAGCTTTTCTTTTAAAATTCACAGGTCCAGTTAGAGTCTATCGTGGGAATAATTGCAAATTTTGGGAGGTTAGAGTGTTAAGCGTACCACAAAATACAGGAACCTATGGTGGTTGTTTAATTGATGATGCATGGACAAGTTTTGTATCATCCAATAATATTGTTGAAGGAGAAAGACTGGATATTAATCATGATAATGATTCAAATTTTTACATTAGAGTGTTTAAGGCTAATGGTAATGGGAGGATTCCTACTGAAACAGAAAATGGTATTAATGGATAAGTTTATTTGTTAAGATTATGATTGTAATAAGTAAGTTTATATTTATTAGAAATAATAATATTTGTATTAGGTATAAGATTATGATTGTCATAATTAAATTGTTTTATTAGAAGTAGCTATATTTGTTTCAGGAAAAAAGACTATTTTTGTCAGGAATAATATAATATTTGTCAGGAATAAGTTCTTATAATTAGGAATAATAATACTTTTATTTTATATTTAATTAACAAATAATAAATTTTAAAATAACAAAGTATGTACGTACCTGTAGGGAATAATTTCAAGCCTTTAAATCCCATTAGCTTGAACCCCACTGTGATCATACACTAAAGTACGGTGGCGTCCAAAAGGGAAGAAGATAGAACAAAAGAGTCGCCAACAAGTTTTTTAGGAACTTGTAAACCGTTCATGAGGTGAAGGTTACACCCCTTAACGATCCAAGAGATCGTCAACTCCATAAGGTCTAGAACCAAATAAGGGTTCGGGGATGAAGGTACAAATCCAACCTAAAAGAGATTGAACCTGCCCTAATAATAGGCCTCCACTTTATTCTTATCGTATTCATGTGCGCTTTCTGATTAACATGCAATCAATAGGATTAACCTAAACCTGTTTAATCTATGTTGGTTGAATATTAATGCACAAATAAACTATTATTGGCGATCACTTGAAATTATAATCATAATTAACCCTAAACAAGATTATTAAATATCTTATTAAGCGTGATTACAAGTACAAATTCCCTTTAAACATGCATAAAAAGGCGTGATCAAGCAATAAAAATAAATATAATCAAGCAACATAATAAATAATAAATCATGAATAATAAAATTATAATCATAATAATAATCATCATAGATAAAATAATCATCATCAAAATAATAATAATAATATTCATAATCATCATAATCATAAATTATAATAATTATAATCATAATCATGTTCATGTTAATATTAAAGCATAATAATAGCAAGATCCTAGGCATGATACTAACAAGATTAATAAAAAACCCTAGCATGTTGTAGGGAATAATTTCAAGCCTTTAAATCCCACTAGCTTGAACCCCACTGTGATCACACACTAAAGTACGGTGGCGTCCAAAAGGGAAGAAGATAGAGCAAAAGAGTCGCCAACAAGTTTTTTTAGGAACTTGTAAACCGTTCACGAGGTGAAGGTTACACCCCTTAACGATCCAAGAGATCGTCAACTCCATAAGGTCATGAACCAAATAAGGGTTCGGGGATGAAGGTACAAATCCAACCTAAAAGAGATTGAACCTGCCCTAATAATAGGCCTCTACTTTATTCTGATCGTATTCATGTGCGCTTTCTGATTAACATGCAATCAATAGGTTTAACCCTAAACCTGTTTAATCTATGTTGGTTGAATATTAATGCACAAATAAACCTATTATTAGCGATCACTTGAATTATAATCAAATTAACCCTAAACAAGATTATTAAATATCTTATTAAGCGTGATTACAAGTACAAATTCCCTTTAAACATGCATAAAAAGGCGTGATCAAGCAATAAAAATAAATAATCATCAAGCAACAATATCAATCATAATAATAATAATAATCATAAATAAAATAATCATCATTAAAATAATAATAATAATAATAATAATAATAATATTCATAATCATCATAAATTATAACAATTATAATCATAATCATGTTCATGTTAATATTAAAGCATAATAGTAATAGCAAGATCCTAGGCATGATACTAACAAGATTAATAACAAACCCTAGCATGTCACTAAGCAATAAAAATCAAATCTTTAGCCCTAACATGATACTAGCAATCATAAACATTGGGAAGAACATAGGAAGCATCATAGCAATCATATTTAATATTAAAAATACCCTAGACATGATACTAGGAATATCATAATAACAATATAAACATGATCATAACATCAAAAATCAATAAATCAATAAAGTACTTACTTTGATGCTTCGTACCTCTTTCTAATAACAAAATACACACGTTAGTAACTTCAAGGAAAATAATAATCAAACAATTAAATTAAATAATTGAAATACAAATTTGGGACCAAACCATCAGAAATTAAACCTTTCACGTCTAGGACGAAGGCAACTTCGAATATGGCTAGGTGTTTCTAGATCTTGCGAATGCGGAATTTTGTATGAGAAAACCAAATTTAGGAGGAGATGAATGAGAGAATTAAAAGAATACTAATGAATGTTGATGAATGGTGAGAATTGATGAAATCTGGTGAATGAAAACAAAGTTTTTAATACGATATTTATAGAGAAAATCAGCCAAAAAAGATAAATTAACAAAACAGAGTCTGACGCTCAGGAAACAGAGCTGGCGCCAACCCTGGCTAGCTTGCGCCAGGCACCAGCACTAGCGCCAGGTGCCAATGGCTAGCGCCAGGCGTGGTTCCAGGCGCCAAGGCCTGGGTTTGGACGCCAAGCTTGATTTTAACGCGTTTTCAAAAATCCGATAAGTTTACCGTACTGGAGGATAAAATAATATAATTTCTTCAAAAATGCTATTTGATTTTGATTAAAACTCTGAAAAGTCAACAAAGTCAACTTATCAATGCTAATTGAATTAGGAATGAAAAGAACCTTGTAGAAGAATCTAGAAGACTAAAACCATTCCTAATTGCTTTAGGAATGATAAATCATATTAGGCCCTCCCCTAGATCATTGGGCCGCATATAAAGCTCAAACCGGGCCCAGTTTGGTAAATTGGCCATAACTTCCTCAATATTCATCGGAATTGGGCTTATAATATATCGTTGGAAATGCCTTTGCAAGCCCCATCCAACTACACCACTATTGGACCCATATCATGGACCACCCAAACTGGATTGGCTGTTTTCTTAAAATAAAGTTTTCAAAAACAGAGAGAAAAGAAAAGAGATAAAAACTTTCCGCAACACTAGACTTTCCACACTTTCGTTTCATTCGATTATGATTCGACGTGAAAGGTAATCATCACTGGGTTTGGTTTTGGGGAGGCACAAATGGGTGTCTACAGAAGCCCCCACTTTGACTGAGTTTGGAGAAACGCAAGTTTCGAAAACGAAAGTCAAAGTATTGATAGGGACGAAGAATGATTCAAAACGTTCTGCGATCCTAAACCAATCTTGTAACGCCGATACCTGCAAACTAACGTTAGTTAAACAGATAAAAGAGTTAAGAAACGCGTATCTTGCACCGTCGAGCACACGTCTCCGAAAGTAACTGATTGTTGCCGCTTTACTGTATCCTTGCTTTGATGACCTCCTACAAGCTAGAGAATGCCATCCCGCTTGAAAACCGCTACGCCTGTAACTGCTTCCAAATTAGAAGATTTCTTCGCCTAAAACGATCCTCCTCCGCATTGATAATATTCCACATCTTAGGGAATACCATCGAAGATTATTTCTCTTGAAACAATCTCTATCCGCATTGATAATATTCCACATCCTAGGGAATACTATCGAAGATTATTTCGCTTGAAATAATCCTCATCCGCATTGATAATATTCCACATCCTAGGGAATACTATCGAAGATAACTTCGCCCGAAATTACCTCCAGTTGTTCACGACAACTCTCCGCAAGCTAGGGAACGTTGTCGAAGATATCTTCTCTTGAAGTTATCCTCATTTCGTGCGATAGTTTTCCAAAGGAAATTACCGAAGATCCAAGCCTGTCGATCTTTAAAAGTTCGCCTGAACTTTGCTTCCGCTATGCCTGTACGTCGGCGCTTCCGTTGCTTTGAACCTGTATGTCGGTGCCCTTTGCTTTTGAAACTATATGTTGGTGCCTTTTGCTAATGAGCTAATGCTTAGGCGCTTTAAGCTAAGTGAGACGATCTCTTATCAGGTCGATCACTTTATGTAATCAAGCCGATTACTAAATCATGTAAAATTGCTTAGAGGGGCTAACTGGCGTACCAAGGAACCCAAAAATATGTTGCAGAAGGCTAGCACAACCTCATCAGTTGGCTGGATGCTTTGGCGTCGTTGAAAACCATCAGCGCCAGCTATCTGGTGTTAGCGCCAGGCGCTGATGTTGGCGCCAGGCGCCAAGCCTAATTTGTGACGCCAATGCATAGGGACTGGCGCCAGCACGAGATCTCCCTTAAATACCCCTTTCCTCTTCATTTTGCTGCTCCGTTCGTCGCGAAACTGCTCGCGGAAACCGAAAGCTTCAATTGCTCATTGCTTGCTCGTTTCTCAACCGAATTCGCTCAAATTTGTTGCAAATCAAAGCTCTTCTCATCTATTTTCCTGATCTATGTAAGTTTTCTTCAAACTCACATCAGTTTTTATGAATTCTTGGCATGTTTATTCACGAATTTCATGAAAATTGGAAATTTATAATGCTCAACTTGCTTTGTTTGTCAAGTTTTATGCCATGAAATTGCTTGATTATGTTTGTATATTGCCTTGGGAGTAATTTGAGACTTGTTTGACTCAATTTGGTGAAGAAATGAGCAATTTGCCATTGTTGGACCTCTCAAGGTCGTGAAGAACAATGTGACTCGTTCTTGATGTTTTGGCCAGCAATTCTTATTCAATTTGTCACAATAATCACTATAGTATTGTAAGAAATTGTTTGATTGCTTGAATAATGCTGTCATGCTCAATTTGAATTTGTGCTATGTTTTAGTACTACGTACTCTATTTTTTGCGAACATAGTATCATGTGGCTAGGCGAACCTTAGATACTATAGAACCTTAATTCATGATAATTCTGCATAATGTAGCATGGCTAGACAGCGAAGCTCAGGTTCACGGTCCCGAAACACTAGACGGGAGCATGAACCCGTAGAGGACGACGCCACGCCGTCCACTTCACTCGGTCGGCTTCTGGAGTGGGACGAGCGGACTCTGTTCTTCGCCCCTGTCCACCACATTTCCGAGAGGGTGAGACAGGGTACCGAGCCTGGGAGGACACGGCATCACGACTCTGGCTGTGACGGTTTAGGCGATTTATACAGGATGCACATCGCCAGGGATCCTGAGACGAGGCTCCTATGGGAGTCTTGCGGGCTTGCTACTCTGTTTGAGACCTCCGAGGCTATGGTCGCCTCCAGCGGGGGTCATCACGTAGTGCGCGCTTTGGTGGAGTTCTTCTAGGACACCACCAACACCTTTCATTTCCCTTGGGGCGAGATGATGGTCACCCCTACGGACTTCAGTCTCATAACAGGACTGGAGTTCACTTATGCGCCACTGCCGTTTGACGGTGGGATCGACGTCTTCTCTTCAGAGGTCGAGGAGTTGTTAGGGCCGATCACTATTCGGGCCCGAGCTAAGGTCGAGGCGACTCAGTTCAGTGCTAGGAGAATTCGCTGCTTGACGCTGGCAGCGGCTCTTGATGACGATGCGACCACCCGAGAGCAGCGGGTGCGCATCTTTGTGCTGATGTTGTTGTTAGGGACATTCTCTCCTGACAAGGGTAGTATGGCATTGTTTTACTACCTTCCTGCTGTCCGTGATCTCCAGCAGATCGGGACTTATGACTGGGCCAACTTGGCCTATGCTGACTTCGTTCGTGCGCTGAGGGACTCGTGTCGTCACCGGTCCTTTAGGACGAACGTCACTTTGTCTGCTTTTTGGAAGGTCGTAGAGGTAAACATTATTCCCTATAAAGTTTAGCCCTACATATTAGTTAGCATTTACTCACACTTTTAACTCCTTGTAGATTTGGTTCTACCAGTACTTTCCTTCCGTTGCGCCAACGAGACCATCGCCGAGGGGATTTCCAGTGAGCGCCTCTTGGGGTGGCCACCACGTGGACATGTCTACTGCATGTGTCCGGAGCTGGATCATCTCGGTACGACTTTTATCATTTATCTTGCTTTTCCGCGGTGTTTTAGATATATTCTTGCCTGATTGATGCTTTTTATAGGGACCTGAGGTGGTATACCGACCGTGGGGCGGTTGGACGGTCCCTAGATTAGCCGCACAGTACTCTGCTGAGCGTCGCTATTTTCTGGGGACCTATGGAGCGGTCGCGTACTTAGGAGAGAGGGTCGCTAGACAGCACTCTTCTGATGTCTTCGTCGTTCCTGCCGCTCCACCACGTCATATGTTCGACGAGGCGCGGTTGTCGAGCATGTCTGAGGGAGCTGGTACCCCTTAGCGGTCCCACGTGATCCTCGGGCGGTGTTATTCTGAGTAGCTACTACCTTTGTTAGCTCCAGCCCCCGTACCGGCTGAGGATGTGAGGGTAAGATTTTCAGTTCTTTACTTTTCACTAAGTAGCCCCCAAGTAATGCTTTACTGATTTTTTCTGCTTTATCAGGATGGTTCTGCAGATTTCGTGCCACCCCGTATGTCTATCCACTACCAGGGGATGTACAGGCCGATCGAGGAGATGATTTCTCCGCTCCCGAGGGCGAGCGCTTCGTAGAGCGGTCGATTCCTCGCCACCAGACTCGAGTAAGCCTAGTTTTTTTAGAATTTTATGTTCATATATTATGCATTTTTATTGACTTATTTTTCTAAAAGTTTTCACGCGAGGTGGTTTCGGCTATGGCACGATGCATAGATGCCATCCGGAGCCAGCTCGTCCTGATGAGGAACGCGGCCACCTGTCGTCGGTATGATGTCGTCCGAGAGGTAGCCTTTCTTTACTCATTATTTTTGCATTGCTACTTCAATTTTACTTTGTTTCTGATTTAACTCTTTTTGCATGGCCAGCCTATCGCTTCTCACACCCGCACGAGACCTGAGGGGCGGAGGGATCCAGCGAGGTCTAGCTCGAGACGTCGTCAGAATTCGTCAGGAGGTAGAGGCGGTTGCTCTGAGGCTGCTCGAGCCGACGTTGCAAAGGGCTCGGGATCTTCTTCTGAGGGTGGTCACACTGCACTGGTAGGAGAGGCTACCTCGGTTTTCAGAGGTGGTGGGATGTACGAGGTGGGCTCGTCATCGCAGCAGCCTCCGCGGCCTCAACCTCAGGTTGATCCTGGCTGGAGTGGTCCTATCTTGAGTCTTCCTCCTCTTACGGAGACTGGAGTTGGTGTTGGAGGTGGAGCTGGAGCCGGTGGAGAGGTGACTCCTCGTACGGCGCAATTTTACAACATGATGGGCCTACGTCCTCCGGCGCCGTAGTTTGTTCTTGTATATATTTTATTTTGACTTTTTTATAGAACTTTGCCTTAAACTCATTATTTAGACACATTTTGTATTATTATGAATTTATTTATTGTTGTATGTATGTTTGTGTGTGCAAGAAAAGTGTGACAACAATTTTGCGCAAAAATTCCGTCATTTTTATTATTGATGGAGGGTATCCGACTCTCTCCCCCAAAAAAGAAAAAATAAAAATGGAAAAAATTAACTAGAATGTCGGGTGTTTGGAATTTAAAATAAAGTCCAAAAAGAATAATATAAATTAAAAAAAATAATGGCTATATTTAATTAATTAAGAAAAGGATAAAAAAAAAAGGATGTTTATGAGAATTAAATGGAGCCATAAAGTCATTAACCGACTCGAGTTTAATATTAAAAACGCAAGCTGAGCACGCGCATATGTCTTGGTGACTTGGCGCCAGCTGGCGCCACACTATGGCGCGTGACGCCAGGCGCTACACTTAGCGTGTGGCGCCAAGCTCTGGCGGTTGGCGCCAATCACGGGTGTTTGACGCCAATTGACGCTGACTCCGTGTTTCATTCTGATTAAAACTCTTCGCAATTTGTGCATAAATAGCCCCCTGCCCAGCCGATTCTTCTCATAATTCCAGCGAGTAAAATTCTTCTCTTCTTTAGAAAAAATAATAATCATGTCTTTAGCCACTAAAACCTTCACCCAATACACTCATGAATGGTGTCGATCTCTTAATGCTAGAGATAGAAAAGAATTAGATTTATTTCACTTGGGGGGAATTTATGGCATCAAAGGGGTAGATCTAGACCTAGACTTCATACATACTGCTCTATAATTTTGGAATGTTGATACTCATTGTTTCAGAATAGGGTATGATGAGATTAGCCCTTTGCCAGAGGAATTTGGTGCTATTTTAGGCTTCCCTGCAATAGACCTCGTAGTAATCCCTAGAGTAGATGCATACTATTATAAGGATTTTGAGCGCTTCTTTAATTTAAAGGAAAGGGATTTATCAAAAATAGTGGATGGCAATATAGTTAATTTGAAAGATATTGCACGTCATTATTTTGATAAACCTCTTTCTGAATCTTTTCATATATATAGAAGAGGGGCGTTCTTATTTTTCATGCTTAACCAATTTTTTCTTAGTAGTGGTAAAAAATAATGAAGATCAATCAATTATAACCACTGTACAAGAACAAATTGAATCAGGGAGAAATCCAATGCCATTAATAGTTGGAGAGACTATGATTAGTCTAGATGAATTGAAAAGGGACCCAAAAGCGCCTCTTCGCGGCTCTCCAATTTTATTACAGGTAGAAAAATAATATTTTTAATTACAGAAATCAAAAAATATATTTTTGTATTGTAATAATAATTTATTTGCATTGCAATTTTTTCACAGATGTGGCTAATGGAGAGGCTAGGATTAATTAGCCCTCCGGACGACATTGAAAAGTATACTCCCAATTGCTTCGTGAGAAGGAAGAAGCGCATCCCAAAAATTGGGCGCCATGGGTGGAGAAAAGTCTTCGAATCACGTGATTTTGCTATCAAGTGGGTCGTCCCGTGGTGGAAAATAGAAAGGATGGTTAGTGTAAACAAGCAACCTTTCTGCCGTCTTCCAAGCTTGTCTCGTGTAACTTATTATTACCCCTGCAGGGTAAAAAGACAATACGGCTTACTTCAGAATATTCCTTCCGGAGATCTTCGTCCTCCCTTTGAGTACCCTATTTCTCAAGAAGTAGACAGATTTGATGCTTACTGGGGTGCTAGACCTTTATGGGAAGTGATTACCCAAAAGGTTCCTCCTTCTTTGCCCAATTATTTAAAGAAGTGGTTGCTGAAAAAATCTTCGATTGATCAGGGTAGAACCAATGTGAAGAATCGTCTAGGTGATAGGGTGATTCCTGCCAAGGAACGCCTAGGTGCAAGAATTGAATTCAAAACACCTACAATGCCTAGGAAGAAAGGTGCTACCAAAGATAAAGGGAAAAGGAAAGCTAACACCACATATAAAAAAGCTTGGGTGGAAAAGAAGCATGGAGTGTTAGCTGAAGGGGAGAATATCTAATCCAAGATTGAATGTAGGTCCTCTAAAGGATGCCTACTAGCTAAAGTTATGGATGAGGAGGAGGAAGCAGACAAAAATTGGAAAAGAGCTAGAAAGGAAAAGAAAGATTAAGAGCATTGCTTAGCTTTAGATTTATTAGACTTCGATTATTATTTTTATTTAAAGTTAATTTATTTCAGCTTTATTTAAATTCCATAAATAATGTAATTTTATTTTACTAATGAAATTTGAGCTTTCAATTAAATTGTTTACTTTAAATTTATTTTATTAAAGCGATGAAAATCGAAAAAAAAATCAATTTTCCAGAAATTCTTCGAGTACGGAAGTCGTAAAATTTCCGAAAAACACCGAAATTCGCCCAGAGTTTATTTCCGAATTGGCGCCGGTCATTGGCATTTGGTGCTTGCCATTGAAGTCTGGCGCTAGGCGCCAATTTCATCGGTTGGCGCTAATGACTTCTGGCTGGCGCTAGGTTTTTTTCTGCGACGCCAATAATTCGCCGATTTTCTGTTGAATTTTTAATTAATTCTGGAACGCAGAGATGTCGAAAAATAAAGTGGCCGCACCCGTAAAGGGGTTCCTACGTATCCATTCTTAAGGAATCAGGCCGAACGTAGCTCTCTTGAGTATCCTACTCAAGTAATTATGGGTAGTATTTCTTAAATTGGTACAGATTTGTCATGTTTAAGAATTCATTGCCATCCATATCAGTTAGTTTTGTTGCACCTCCTGACAGGATTGTTTTGACAATGTAGGGTCCAGACCAATTAGGTCTAAATTTTCCCCTTGGGTCTAAAACATTTTTCCTTAGTGCTTTCAATACCAAATCACCTACTTTGATATTTCTTGTCTTGACCTTCGTATTAAAATGCCTAGCCATACGAGTCTGGTAACACTGAGGGTGATGTAGAGCTTCTAGTCGTTTTTCGTCGAGTAGAATCAATTTTTCTATCTTGCCCTAGTCCATTCAACTTCATCGAGTTTACTCTCTAACGCGATGCGTAGAGATGTTATTTCTAGTTCGACAGGTTGTACTACATCCTTTCCATATACCAAGGAAAATGGCGTATTTCCTGTTGATGTACGGATTGACGTGCGGTAACCCCACAATGCGAAGTGAAGTTTGTCAGGCCAATCCTTATAATTTTCTGTCATTTTCTCGATGATCGTCTTTAAATTTTTATTAGCTGCCTCGACTGCTCCGTTTTCTTGAGGTCTATAAGGGGAAGAATGATGATGTTGAATGCCATATTTTTGTAGCAACTCTTCACATTCAGCTTGAAAGTGAGTTCCATTGTCACTTATCATTTCATGTGGGACTCCATATCGACAAATAATATTTCTTTCGATAAAGAGTGCTACATGTTTTGCAGTGAGTTTAGCGTACGATTGCACTTCGACCCACTTTGTAAAGTAATCAATTGCTACTAGAATAAATTCGTGGCCTCCTGTTCCTAGGGGAGTGATTTTGCCAATGATGTCGATTCCCCATGTAGAGAATGGCCATGGCGATGTGTAGGTGTAGAGCAAAGATGGAGGGACATGTTGTAAATTGACATAAATTTGGCACTTAGGGCATCTTTTTACGTATTGATGGCAATCCCTATTCATTGTAGTCCAATAATATCCTTCTCGCATTATTTTATGGACTAAAATTTTGCCATTTATATGTGTCCCAGAGATTCCTTCGTGGACTATTCGCATTGCTCTTTGTGCATTCTTCTTTCCTACGCATAGGAGATCTCGACCTTTAGGTACCCTTTTATGTAGCTCGTTGTCTATGAGTACATATTGAGAAGCCAAAAGTCTTAATGCTCTCTTTACTCTTTTGTCAGCATGAGGAGGGTATTCTCCATTGGTGACATAATTGAGTATGTCCGTGTACCACGGTTCTTCTTCTTCTTCTTCTTCTTGGACTAAGTCGTCGTCTTCTATAGCCTGGATATATGCTGGTTTGTGCCTTTTTTCGATAGTTAGAGGCATTTGCTCGATTTCCGTGGGAATCCTAACCATTGAGGCTAATCTTGCCAAGGCATCGGCAAATTGGTTTTCTTCTCTAGGTAGATATGTGTATTCTACCTTCTCTAACTGATCGGTAAGAGTTTCCAGATAGGTTTGGTAAGGGGCTAGGCTTTCGCTCCTTACTTTCCACCTTTAAGATATCTGATTGATGATCAAAGAAGAGTCTCCGAATATCCTTAATTTCTTTACTCCCAATGCCAAAGCTGTTTCAAGGCCTACCACGCATGCTTCATATTCGGCAGCATTGTTGGTAACGTCGAAATCAAGCTTTATGGAGATTGGAACATGCTCCTCTTTAAGTGATACCAGTAGTACTCCAACGCCACATCACTTTTGGTTTGAGGCTCCGTCGAAATACAAGGTCCAAGTATCATCTTCAGTGACCATTAGGTCTTCATCTGCAAATTCATTGTCTTGTATTGGCGTCAAGTCTTCTATTGGAAAGTCTGCTAGAAAGTCTTACACCACGGATCCTTTAATAGCTTTTTGTAGCATGAATCTTACATCAAACTGGGCTAGATTGACTATCCATCTTGAAATGCGTCCATTGAGTGTAGATTTCTCGAATAGATACTTGAGTGGATCTAATCGGGAGACTACGAAAACGGTATGCACCAACATGTAATGTCTTAACTTAGTTGTGGCCCACACCAAGGCGAGGCACAATTTCTCGAGCGGTGTATAGCGTGTTTCGTATTCGAGCATCTTTTTACTTAGGTAATAGATTGCGTTCTCTTTGCCTTCTACTTCTTGTGCTAGCATGGCTCCCATTATCTCTTTGGTAACTGTCAAGTATAACCTAAGAGGTATTCCGGGGAGTGCTGGTGCTAATACAGGAGGATTTGCGAGATAGGCTTTGATCTTTTCAAAGGCTTTTTTACACTCGTCATCCCATATTACAGGTACATTCTTCTTGAGCTTCTTGAAGATTGGTTCACATATCGTCGTCCGTTTTGATATGAACCTACTTATGTATTGCAACCTACTTATATTTTCTTAACCTTTCGAAAAATTTCCTTAAGGCTACTTGATGGCCTGGACGGTCTTTTGATTTTACAATCATGTCGTCGACATATACCTCGACTTCTTTGTGCATCATGTCATAGAGTAAGGCAGTTGTTGCACGTTGGTAAGTAGCACCCGCGTTTTTCAACCCGAATGGCATTACCGTGTAGCAGTAAGTGCCCATGGTGTTATAAAGGTTGTTTTCTCCATGTCTTCTTCTGCCATGAGAATCTGGTTGTAACCTGCGTACCCATCAATGAACGAGAGAAGTGCGTGATTTGCCGTGTTATCTACCAGAATATCGATGTGTGGCAAAGGAAAGTCGTCCTTTGGACTTGCCTTATTTAAATCTCGATAGTCGACACACATCCTTACCCTTCCGTCTTTCTTCGGAACTAGGACGATGTTGGCGACCCATTCGGGGTATTTGGATACCTTGATGAAACATGCAGTTATTTGTTTTTGAACTCCTTCTTTTATTTTAAGTGCTACGTCGGGTTTCATTCGCTGCACTTTTGTTTTGCAGGTTTCATTCCTGGATTAGTGGTATAGTATGTTGAGCTATTTCTCTATTAATGCCTGACATATCTTCATATGACCAAGCAAATACATCGATAAATTCTTTAAGTAAGCTAATTAAATCGGTTCTTTCTTGCTTATTCAATGTTAATCCGATTTTAACTTCTCTTTTATGAGTTGAATCATTCGAGATGTCAACTGTTTCAGTTTCTTCAATTACCGGTGTTTTCTTTTCGAGTGTTTCCATTGCTTTAATAATTTCTTTGTCTTTTTCATCGTTAGCTAAGCAATGCTCGTCATCTTGGGTTAGAGAAGAACACAAGAAGTAAGAAGAATGAGAAATATTATTGTACTCTGAGATTATTACATCAAAGAGTGATATGTCCTCAGGGACTGGATCACTAACTATCCTAGGAGAAGAAATAAGAGGGGGAGGTGTTACTACTAAAGACTTAGAAGATTCTAAAGGGAAAGACTCTGACTCGGACTCTGACTCAGACGACTCCTCAAACATCGGTCCTTGTCCTGTCGTGATTGATATTTTCCTTCCGCTTGGAGTAGTCACCTTGATAGTCTTGCGCCACCCTTGCAGTGATCCTTCAGATGGAGTAATTAGCTTTGAGGGGTCGAAGCTTTCACTTTGTAGGACCCTTTGAATGAGCGAGGAGTTATCTTCTTCATAAGTTTGCTCATTCTTTTCTCGCCCAAACAGTAATCCCATGACGTTAAAGTCAAAGCATGGAGGTGCTTTCTCCTTATGGACGGGAGTTGGGATTTCATCAGTGAAGTAGCAATCCAAGAAAATCTCGAATCTCGGTTGTCTTATGCTGTTTACAACAAATGGCTCAGGAAATTCATGACATGGATAGTCCTCTCCTTCTTTTATAAAATGACCATTAAGCGTAAGAGGGTACTGATCCATTGGAATTGCTTTCTTTTGAATGCGAGCGTCCCTACGTGCTTTCAACTTTTCCTGGGCTCGCTTGAGATCTTTTCGAGTCGGTTCAAAACCAAGTCCGAAAGTATCTAACTTAGGGAGGCCAGGTGACTCTAGTGGTTTTGCTATTCCTTTCTTCTTTCCTAAAGTCATCCCAGGAAAGTGTCCTTGTTTCTTCAGCATGGTGTTGACAATCATGTTGGAATGGGGGTCATGGCAAAGAGAGGTCCTTTCATCCTCCTGGATTAAGGAGACTTCTTCGTTAAAGCCACATAGGTCTTCATTATCTTCATCGTATTCCACATTAATAATTGGATTTTCTATAGATTTAATTCTCATTGGCGAAGCATCAATGGTGATTGGAATTCCTCCAACTATAGCTTTTACTTGTTGGTGGAGAGATGAAGGGACGGCCTTTAGATCATGAAGCCAAGGGCGTCCCACAATAAGTTGAATGAAGCTTTGATGTCCACTACTTGGAAAGTAGTAGCATGTTCTATTGCTCCTGCCGTTACATTTAGGGTAATTTTGCCAAGAGCTTGACGACGAGTATTATCGTAGGCTCTTATTCCTTGTGTGGACGGAGTTAAGTCTTCATCCCTTATGCCGAGCATCCTCGCGGTTCTAAGTGGACAAACATTGATAGCCGATCCATTGTCTACAAGAGTCATAGGAACATTCATCCTTTTGCAAACTACCGTGACGTTTAATGCCTTGTAATGTTTGTCACCTTCTGGGGGTAAATCTTTGTCAGAAAAGGTGATCAAATTAATCGGACTAGGAAGGTCACTTGTGAGGAAGTTGGCTAGTCCCTCAGGAGTGGTGTCAGAATCTATCCCGATTTTATATATCCAAGGCATTCATTACAGCCAACCTATGTTCTCGAGATGTTGCCAGAAGTTTCCACACATTCATCTCAACTTTTGTCTTCTTAAACTGTTTAACAATGTCATTGTCTTCGATGATAGGTATGGGAATTTGGTGTATGGTTGGCATAGGTTGTGTTGAAATGGGAGGTTGCATTCTCCCAAATCTTGTGAGGACGTCTATTGATGAATCCTCTTCAGCCCAAATGTCATCTGTGGTGTATGACACAGAAGGTGAAGGTCCTACTATATCCTTTAGATAGACATCTTCTTCATCACTGTCCCAAATTCCATTAACGGTTGTATCCTCTTCTTGTTGAACTTGGACTAGTTTCTTTTCATCAATCATTTTCTGTACCAAATCCTTGAATTTGAAACAGTTTTCTATAGTGTGACCCCCTGATTGATGATACTGACAGTAATATATATTTGTCCTTTTTAATGACTCGAATGGTCTCGGTTCGAGAGGTTTGACCTCGCCACTTTCGGAGAGCATTTCGAACATTTGCGCATATGGGATCCCAATTCGAGTGTAGATTCTATTGCTCTTCTTGGGTTTTTCAGTGACTTGTAAGGGAAAGTGCTTTGCCTCATAAGTCGTTCTCACTGGTGTGAATTCTTCTTTAGATTCTTCTTTCGGAAGTGGAAGCTCATCATATTTCTTATGGAGTTCGTTCATAACTTTGAGAGCTTCACGTAGTAATTGCGATGCCTCCTTCATAGACAGTGTGAGCAATTGTATATCTTCCTTATTCGCCGGTTCTGGAAGGTTATCCTTGACATCGAAAAAGATCTCCTCTTCTTTTTCTATGGCACTGATTTCTTTGACAAGTTTAATAAGAGATGAGGGGTCAACCTCGTTTTCTTCATCGGAGATAGCCAGGGTATGAGCTAGAGGTGCATTGTCAATGCTTGGCTTCTTACTGGCAGGGGGCAACAGTAGTTTGTTATTGTCGATTAGGTCTTGGATAGCTTCCTTAAGCTTCCAACAGCTTTAAGTGAGATGGCCCCAACCTTGGTGATACTTGCAGTGTGCATTGGGGTTCCAGTTAACCGACCTTTTCTCAACTGGTGGGTCCCTAAATGGTCCAATAGGAGTTATAAGACCTTTTGCATTTAATCGATCAAATGCGGTGTCATAACTCATGCCAATAGGAGTGAAGTTCCTCCTAAATGGTTTCTTCTGTCCTTGGTTGTTCATGGCAAGAACTTCTCCTAAATTAAAGGTGCTAACATTATTTGAGTGGGCGGTTCTGGAAGAAGAAGGATTGTCGTTCTTCTTTCCTTTCCAGCCACTGTTGGAGTTATTGTTGGCATATTTTGACTTAGCCAAGTCATCTTCAATATTGATCCCAATGTCATAAACGACCTTGAAGGTATGGAGATTATTTTGATATTTGAGATGCTTGGAATATTTTTCTTGGAGATTTTTGATAAACAGTCTCAGAGATTCTTTTTCACTTGGCACCTCAATCATCTTAGCTGAGGTTTCTCTCCACTTGTTAAAGAAAGAGGTGAAACCTTCATTCTTTTTCTGCTTGAGGATTTCAAGTTCTCTATGGTCAGTCTCGACTTGAATGTTGCACTTGTACCTATCAACGAAAGCGTTTGCTATTGACTCCCAAGTAGAGGTCTTTTCTTTCTCGAGAGAAAAGAACCATTGTTGGCAAACGGTCTTGAGAGATAATGAGAATAGAGAAGGGAATACCTTCTTATCGACACCCTTAATACTCATTATGGTTTTGAATGCTCTTAAATGAAAGTATGGGTTGTCAATTGCTCTGAATTTTGGGATGTCGTTGGCGCTGAACTTCTGCGGAAGAAGATCTTTGTCCACCGAGACCCCTTGTGATGTAAGTTCTTGAAACTTGTATTCGCTAGACAACTTGCTTAAACTCTCTTGCATGAGGTCCATTTGTTGTAGTTTCACGGGATCATCGATCCTAAGTGCGAGAAGCTTCAGTGTCTTAGTCACGGTAGCCAATTGGTTCTTAAGATCATTGAATTCTTCTTGAGTTGCCATTATAGTCTTAGCTTTTCTCTTGCGAGCTATGGGTTTGTCGAAAAGTTGGACTTGTACGAAGAGGTTATCTTTGATTAATCGTCCTTCCTTTCTTGACCACGCTATGTAAATTAAACCATTTTGCGTTTTAATTACTTGACTCGAATCAACTTGGCTTTACGGTTTATTTTAAGGAAAAAAGAAAAAGAAAAGGGTGCATATTTTTGGCAAAAATAATGTACATATTTTTAGGGAACTAAGTATTATTATTTTTTATTGGAGGATTAATATCCGACTTACCCCCCTAAAAAAATGACGGAAAAACGCGCACACAAGACTCTCTTAATCATGGTCAAAGTATGTGTATTGGTGTGTGCGTTGAGTGTAAGTGACATGCTTGGACTCTTGTGTAAGACCATGGGACTTAGTGCCTAAACTCGATCATTGATTCAATTAAATATTATTGACAGCAAAATTAACCGAATTAAACAGAAGACTGATTAATTAGACCCTAGGTGATGACTCGACCAATAATCCGAACTGTCGACCAAGCAACAGGACTAGCGTCACACTGTGGAGCTTGGCGCCAGGCGACAGAGGTGTCGTTAGGCGCTACACTCCATAGTGTGGCGCTACAGCTCAGACCTTGGCGCCAATATTGGAGCTTCGGTCCGGGACTGTTTTCGGTGTTATTAGTCAACTGGGGTATGCCTAAAGTCGTACTAGGTCAATTCCGATTAAAATATTAGACTTTATTGACTCTAATTAATTAATTAATTAATTAGGCAAAGTTCTTTAAGTCATTAATTTATGTAGTCTCAACACAAGTCAACAAACGGTTAAGAGAAACATAGAATATATATGCACAACAAATAATGCACAATTAGTCAAGTAGGCACAATATGATGCAATGCGTTTGCAACCTAACCATGGCTCTAGTTCTCTAAAGTTTGGGATATGGTTTAGTCAATAGAGGGTACATAGTTAATTGTCCGAATGCACCGCGCGGAAGCCTAACCGTGAAGGGTTGGCGCGAGTGGATGGGACACCGCGAGTTTTAGAAAAAACTCGCTTGCATGGTTTGGTGAATTCAACATCTCGGATGTACCCTTTGTTGCACGGAGCGTTCAATCAGGTAGATGGAGCATGAATTCCCAGAGGGTTATGTCCATATGTAGAACACACATGGGTTTCAGAAAAGTGAGAAAAAATTCAATCAGGAAGTAGGATCGAGCAAACAATACGAAAAACCGGTCGAAATTAGAACGCATATTTCTGGCTCGGTATTGGGGGAAATTGGCGCCAGTAAACAGAGACCGGCGCTAGATTTTACCTGTAGCGCCTGGCGCCAATTCTGGCGTCTGGCGCTACAACTAAAACACTGGCGCCAAGCTCTGGCCCCTGACGCTACTTCCCACATGCCTCAGCAGCTTTCTGTGCTCGATAAAATTTTCCAGTTTCGCGCGATGTTATTTCAGTCCTAGTTGTGAAAGACATTCCTCAAATTTCCTACGTGTAAAATCCTATGTTTTTAACTCATTACGGATGGTCTTTCCAGTGAGATCTTTTTTTATGCATATGACAATAATGTTAATCAAAATTAAGCACATGAAATACTTAGAACGTTTTGAGTCTCATCCACTCATTCTAAATCATTGCCGAAACAAATTCAGGAATTAAAATAGAAATCCTCCCCAGTGGAGTCGCCAAAAACTGTAGGGAATAATTTCAAGCCTTTAAATCCCATTAGCTTTAACCCCACTGTGATCATAAACTAAAGTACGGTGGCGTCCAAAAGGGAAGAAGATAGAGCAAAAGAGTCGCCAACAAGTTTTTTAGGAACTTGTAAACCGTTCACGAGGTGAAGGTTACACCCCTTAACTATCCAAGAGATCGTCAACTCCATAAGGTCTAGAACCAAATAAGGGTTCGGGGATGAAGGTACAAATCCAACCTAAAAGAGATTGAACCTGCCCTAATAATAGGCCTCTACTTTATTCTGATCGTATTCATGTGCGCTTTCTGATTAACATGCAATCAATAGGATTAACCTAAACCTGTTTAATCTATGTTGGTTGAATATTAATGCACAAATAAACTATTATTGGCGATCACTTGAAATTATAATCATAATTAACCCTAACAAGATTATTAATTATCTTATTAAGCGTGATTACAAGTACATAATTCCCTTTAAACATGCATAAAAGGCGTGATCAAGCAATAACAATAAATATAATTAAGCAACATAATAAATAATAAATCATGAATAATAAAATTATAATCATAATAATAATCATCATAGATAAAATAATCATCATCAAAATAATAATAATAATATTCATAATCATCATAATCATAAATTATAATAATTATAATCATAATCATGTTCATGTTAATATTAAAGCATAATAATAGCAAGATCCTAGGCATGATACTAACAAGATTAATTAAAAAACCCTAGCATGTCACTAAGCAATCAAGATCAAATCTTTTGCCCTAACATGATACTAACAATCATAAATATAAGGAAGAACATAGGAAACATCATAACAATCATATTTAATATTAAAATTACCCTAGACATGATACTAGGAATATCATAATAACAATGTAAACATGATTTCTACATCATAATATCAATAAAAACAATTAAAGTACTTACTTTGATGCCTCGTACCTCTTTCTAATAACAAAATACACACGTTAGTAACTTCAAGGAAAATAATAATCAAACAAATTAAATTAAATAATTGAAATAGAGATTTGAGACCAAACCCTCAGAAATTAAAACCTTTCACGTCTAGGGCGAAGGCAACTTCGAATATGGCTAGGTGTTTCTAGATCTTGTGAATGCGGAATTTTGTATGTAAAAACAAAGTAAGAAGAAAGAATTGAATGATTTAAAGAATGCTAAAGAAAAACTTATTGTAGGTGAATGATGGATGTAGATGATGAGAATTGGTGAATGAATGAATGTAGATGATGATAGTTGGTGAATGATTAGTGAGAATAGGTGAATGAAAACGGAGTTTTTAATACGATATTTATAGAGAAAATCAGCCAAAAAGATAAATTAAACAAAACAGAGTCAGACGCACAAAAAACAGAGATGGCGCCAACCCTGGTTAGCTGGCGCCAGGCACCATCACTAACGCCAGGCCTGGTTCCAGGCGCCAAGGCCTGGGGTTAGGCGCCAAGCCTGATTTTAACGGGTTTTCGAAAATCAGATAAGTTTACCGTACTGGAGGATAAAATCATATAATTTCCTCGAAA
The DNA here is from genome assembly GCF_948465745.1 of Chenopodium album. Classification (NCBI taxonomy): domain Eukaryota; kingdom Viridiplantae; phylum Streptophyta; class Magnoliopsida; order Caryophyllales; family Amaranthaceae; genus Chenopodium; species Chenopodium album. The sequence goes on along the minus strand of NC_137835.1, from coordinate 19,388,090 downwards.
ATGCTATTTGATTTTGATTAAAACTCTGAAAAGTCAACAAAAGTCAATTTATCAATGCTAATTGAATTAGGAATGAAAAGAACCTTCTAGAAGAATCTAGAAGACTAAAACCATTCCTAATTGCATTAGGAATGATAAATCATATTAGGCCCTCCCCTAGATCATTGGGCCGTATATAAAGCTCAAACCGGGCCCAGTTTAATAAATTGGTCATAACTTCCTCAATATTCATCGGAAATGGGCTTATAATATATCGTTGGAAAGGTCTTTGCAAGCCCCATCCAACTACACTACTATTGGACCCATATCATGGACCAACCAAACTGTATTTGCTGTTTTCTTAAAATAAGTTGTCACAAACAGAGAGAAGAGAAAAGAAAATAAAACTTTCCGCAACACTAGACTTTTCCACACTTTCGCTTCATTCGATTATGATTCGACGCAAAAGGTACTCATCACTAGGTTTTGTTTTTGGGGAGACACAAATGGGTGTCTACAGTACCTGATTCATTCTCATCCCATATCATTAATTTAGCAAGCTTTGTCCAACGTTTCAGAACGTATCTCTCTGGTATAGCATGTATGCTGTACATTTGCATTATCTTGAGGATGTGAAAGCACAGCAATCCAGTCTCTGTGAAGCACATACAAGAACACATAAACTCATTGTTTTGACAGTGATATATGACTTGATAGGTGTTCTTATAATCTTCATCAAGAGAAACATCAAAGAATTTGACATATTGCATTGAAGTTGGCTTTTTCTTTGCATATGCTCCTAGACTTGTGTCAAATTCCAACTTAAAATCCTTGTATAAGTTTAGAGTATAAACTTCAGCAGCATGTTTTAATATTTTTGTTGTTGTTTTTGGTTTCTCAGTAGTACATCTGAAGTTGTCACTCTTTTCAGTGCTTCTCCATCTTCTCACAATAGCCTCAAATATGTGAAAGAACTCCAAAAGTTTAGTGGTTCTGTTGGCTTTAAATGAAATTGCTCTGTTTGTTACTTCTACTCTTTGAGATGAAAGAATTCCAGCAGAGAAAATATCCCTGCTCAATGTTGTGCACCATTTTTCTCGTAGCCCGAATAACCTATCAAACCATTCTGTTTTTTTTTTTTTTTTTCTAATCCATGCTTTTGAACCATCTTGTTCCAGCAATCTTCAAATTCAGATTCTGAATCACAACCATTTAAGCACTTGTCAAACATATTCTTGAATTTAGGATTTTTTTTAGAGTTCCAAAGTGTGATACAAAATTCTTTTGCAAATGCCATAGACACAGTCTATGTCTTGAATTTGGATACACCTGCAACAATGATAGAACAATTTGATTATTTTCTTTAGTTTTTAACATTTTGAAATCAGAAATATGATTATTATAATCAAGAATTAAATGATAATGATCAGGAATTAGCAAGTTTTAGTCATGAATTAGACAATCTAAGTCAAATATTAGCATTTTATAGTCAGATATTAGATAACTCATGTCAGTTATTAATCTATTTTTGTCAGGCATAACAATATTTTAGTCAGGAATTAAAGAGTCATTGTCAGATATTAGATAACTCATGTCAGTTATTAATCTATTTTTGTCAGGCATAACAATATTTTAGTCAGGAATTAAAGAGTCATTGTCAGATATTAGATAACTCATGTCAGTTATTAATCTATTTTTGTCAGGCATAACAATATTTTAGTCAGGAATTAAAGAGTCATTGTCAGATATTAGATAACTCATGTCAGTTATTAATCAATTTTTGTCAGGCATAACAATATTTTAGTCATGAATTAAATAGTCTCAGAGTTAGAGTTTTACATTTAACATTTTTAAGTCAGAAATAAGGTCATAATAATTAGGAATTAGATATTTTTAACTAGGAAATAGGATGGTTTAGTCAGATATAAGATAGTTTACTAAGGCATTGGTGTATTTTAGTCAGGCATATTATTCTCAAAGTCAGAAATTAGCAAGTTTTAGTCAGATATTAGCTAACTTATATCAGGGATCGTACTATGTTTATTAGGCATAAAAAAAATTAAATAGTCAATTGATGATGTGAATACTTGGAGTTTTGCATTTAACAATTTTAAATCAGAAATAAGATTATTATAATCACGAATTAGCATGCTTGATTCATATATTAGATAATTAAATTAAGTTATTGGTGTATTTCAGTCTGGCATAACATTCTAAAAGTCAGAAAATAGCAACTTTAAGTCAGAAATAAGATTAATATAATCAAGAATTAAATATTATTAGTCAGGAATTAGAATAGTTCAGTCAGATTTTAGATAATTTATCTCAGATATTGGTGTATTTTATTCAGGAATAACAATATAAAAGACAGAAATTAGCACGTTTTTGTCAGATATTAGATAACTTTTATCAGGTATTGGTGTATGTTTATCAAACATAAAAAAATTAATAGTTTTTTATTTTACTTAGAGTGGCTCTTAGTACTTTGTGATTTGGATAAAGATATTTAAAATAAATATATTTAAAATAAAGACATTTACCTAGAGTTTTGGATAAAGATGACAAAAATGTAAGAATAAGAAATAGAAATATATTTTAAAAGTTTTTATTTTAATCTTTTTTATCTGTCTATAAAACCATAATTTGCTCATACATTTTGCATGTTTGTGTACTTGTATATTCTCTCTCCTAAAACAAATTCTTTTTCTTTATTGCTCAAATATGGAAGCAATTCTCAGTCTTCTACTTCATCAAATCATCCAGAGGAAAATGTTTTTGACAAATTTGAAAAGAGATTAAATGATCTATTTGAGAGAAGAGATAGAGTGAAGGATGGGTTGATGAAGCTGTATGAAAAAGTTGAAAAGAATGAAATCGAAGAACTGAGGAAGAGAAAGAGGGCGCAAGAAAAATTCCAGGAGGAACAAAACAAAAAAAAGAAAGAGCACGATCAACAAAAGAAGGAACCAGAAGAAAAAAAAAGAAGATCAAAAGAAAAAACAAGTTTAAAATTTGAAGAAGAAGATTAAGATTCTAGGGTTTTTTTTTTCTCTCTCTCTCTTAAGGATAAACCTCAATCAATATCATTATAATATATGAAAAAAATGATATGTAATAATTAAAATTTCAATAATATATTATATTTTAGGGAAATTCTCAATGGTACTCATCAGATTTTCTTTTTTCTCAATGGTAAACACTAAAATATCAAATTATCTTTGGTAATCAATAATTTGTAAAACTAATCAAGTGGTAACATTAGTTAAGTATTTTAAGAAAATATTAACTATGGTTAATGTTTTAAAATGGAGAGAAGTGAAATGCCTAAAATACCTCTATTTTTTTTAAATAAACCACCACACTTCTTCCCCCTCCCCCAACCCAGCCCCAGCCCCTACCTACCCACGACCCCGGCGCCGACACTGACCTCACCAATCGATCATTCCCTCTCTCTTTTGCGGCATCGGCGTCTCTATCACCACCCTCCCTGCTCGGCCGAAACCACCACCCAATTCCCCTAAACTCGGCTGAAACCCTATAAACCCCTCAGCCTAAATTGAATTAAAAAGAGATTTGATCGAGCTAAAAAGAGTTAGAATCTGAATTAATGTGCCATATTTGAAGGTAATCAGAGGAAGTAGTCAAGTAGCGAGATTTGATCAGGTTTTGGGATTGGGAGTGTTCGAGGAGGGAGGCGATTGCGAGATGGTTTTGGGTAGGGGGTTGTGGGTTTTCGCATTAGCCGGTTTTAATCAGCGGGGGATTGGCCAGATATTGGAGTGGAAAAGGAGGGGAATGGGAAGGGGAAGATGGCCAGGGGGAAGGGGATTGGGCAGTTGGGTCGGGCCACAAGGGAAGGGGGATTGGGATCGAAGGGCAGCACCGGCGTGGGCTATTTTAAGGGGTTTCGTGATTCATGGGGAGCGAGAGACGCGACATGAGAACATAGGAGGAGAGTCTTCGCCGTCGCCGGAGCAGGGTGGTCAATCACTACCGGCAACGGGGGGGCAGGGTGTTGGGCTGCGGTGGTAGGGGCTGACAAAGTGGCAGGGGAGTGGTTGTGGATGTTGGGGTGATTTTTTTTCAATTTATTTTAAATTAATTAATTAATAAAAAAAATACAAAATACTAACCATGGTTAATAAATGATTAAATTGATTAGCTAATATCACCATTGAATTCATAACAAAAATACATGAGTACCAAAGATAATTGAAATTTTGTTGTTTACCAAAGAGAAAATTAAAAAACGTGTGAGCACCATTGAGAATTTCCCTATATTTTATGATATATTATATTTTATGAAATACTACCTTAGGTCCAAATTATTCGCAACTTTGGAATATTTTATATCTTACAAATAATACCCCAAAAATGCGAGTAATTTGAACCGGAGGTAGTATATGAAATATGTAGTCTATACATTGCCGAGTATTTATTTAGTATCGTACTTTGATTTTATTTTGTTTTGTTATTGTATATTATTTTAAGTTTAAATTGGTTTGTTTGACTTATGAATTTTATTATTTTAGTCATGTATGGTCTTTTTTTTTTTCAGGAATTAAATTATAATAATCAGGCTATAATACTTTTTGGTCAAAAAATAGTATATTTTAGTTAGGAATTAGATTTAATTTTTCATGTAATGGTTTATGTTTGTCAGAAATTAGATTACACTAAATTCCTTATATTATAATATTTTATATTAGGGCTAAGTATAATACGTGGACAAATTAAAAGCCATGAAATGATGAATTGATTTATTTAGAATAAAATTACTTGGGGAAGCGCGCAATAATAACTGATTTAAGTAAAGTATTAAAAAAAATCATATTCTCAAAAAAACTATCAACCTTTCATATTTCTCTTCTATTCCTTAAAAAACCATCCATTTCCAAAGCTTCAACAAAGGAGATTTAGTAGTTTCTTATTCAATTTTTATTCGGATTCAACTAAATTGCAAGGTACATTGTTTTCTCTGTTATTTTTATTGTTTTAATATTGAAATTAAGTCAAAAATATTATTGGTATTGTAGGATTTAGAATTCTATGTTGATCATCAATTTTTTTGTATAGACGTATACAATGTGTTATAATGTGTGGAATTTATGTCTTTTGTTAGTTCTGATTGAATTTTTGGCCTTGTTACTTAAGTAATTTGATGCTTATAATTGGTTGATGTTTATTGTTATTATTTTTTAAAACAGAGTATTTTTTGGTTTGGATAATTTTAATTTGTGGTTGTGTTAACACTATGATTATTGGGTGTTTTGTTAGTGTAAATGGATCTAGTAGACGACCCTCACTTTAGAGGATGCCCACATGCTTTATCTATTCCTGAAATCTTATGCATGTATATCTTTCCAAAGTGCACCCCTCGAGCCCAAGCAATGTGTAATTGCGTGTGTAGGCATAGGAATGATATGTGGTATTTGAATACCTGGATCCCTCATGTTGTTAGAGCTAGACAGGTCAGTGAAAGGTGGTGGATTGCAACTGATATTATGAGGCATAATGGCCATGGCTTTCATAATTCAATGGTTCGGGATTCGGCTGAGTTTCTGGATGGTTTGCAATTGTTATTTAGAGATGAGGAAGATATGTGGAGTAAGAAAAGGAAGAGGGAGGAAGCTATTCAACCTGGTGGGCAGCAGAAGAAGATTAGGCTAAAGTAGTGATGTAACTAAAGGGCAGTCTTTTGTATAACATGGAATTTTTTGCTCTTGTCATAGTTTAGTGTGACAGTGTTCTTTTGCTTTTGTAAGGAAATGTCACCAGTATGACAAAGTATTATGTACTTATTTACAATTATTAATGAAATGAAGAAATTTAAGTACTGATTTGGACTTAATTTTTTGTTTTGGTTTTGGTTTATATTTTGTATGTTTTAATCGTTTATTCTTTTTTGTGCATAATGTTGGTGAATGAAAAAACACTCTTGAATAAATGGACTATGTTACCTCAATCAGAATTAAAATTCTTTCAGTCAGAAATTAGATTAATTTCATCAGGAATATTTACATTTTAGTTTGGAATTATACTAATTTAACCAGAATTTAATTTATTTTTGTAACTAAATATATATTTTTAATCAGGAATAATATTATTTCTTTCAGGATTATTATCCTTATAGTCAGGTATTAGATTATTTAGGGTAGGAGTTAAATTATATTTGTTAGAAATTATTTTTGTTGTATTTGTGTTAGGAATTATAGTCAGATATTAGATAATTCTTGTCGGGTATTGATCTATTTTTGTCAGCTATAACTATATTATAGTCGGGAATTAAATAGTTTTAGAGTTTAATTAGATTGGTTGTGAATAATTAGAGTTTTGGATTTAACATTTTTAACTCAGATTTAAGTTTATCTTAATCAGGAATTAGATATTATTAATCAGATATAATTTCTTTCATCTTAGGCATTGGTTGATTTTAGTCAGGCATAAAATTTTATTCAGGTATTAGATTATGTAGGGCAGGAGTTAATTTATATTTGTCAGGAATTAAAGAATATTTGTTAGGAATATATTTATTTTTGTAAGTAAATACATTTTTAATTGAGAATAAGATAGTTTCATTCAGGTATTAGATTACTTTTGTCAGGATATAAAACTTTATCATCAGGAATAAGATTTCTTTCATCATGATTAAATAGTTTGAATTCAGGAATTAATAAATTTAAATCTGTCATTGATATCATAGTCAGTTATTGCATTATTTTTCACAAGAATTATATTATTTTTGTCAGGAATTAAGCTACATTAAATTACTTAGACTGTGTTAAGTTATAGAATACAAATAATATATTAAAGTATAAAATACAAATATTATGAAGCTAAAACTGCCTATCTTTGGTATGGTGTTGCTCATTGCAAGATCTTGATCAGTAAAGATTGATATTGGTTCAATTCCACACATTAACTTTTTGAAGATTGAAAGCAGCTAAACAAATGTTTCAGTCTTTTCATTAGTTATGAATGCACATCCAAACATTGTTGTTCTCTGGTGATTGTTTATACCAACAAATGGAACACATATCAACCCATATTTGTTTGGTTTGTATGTTGTATCGAAGATTAAAACATCACCATAAGCTTTGAAATCTTCAAGCATTTGAGAGTCACGCCAAAAATAGCTCACAACATTATTTTCTTCAAATTTCAGTCTATAAAAGAATGAAGGATCTTGATCCGCTCTTTCTTGAAGGGTATCTAATACATTCTGCATGTCTCCACCTTCAACCATACTACCTTTGATACATAGTTAAGGTGATCTCTCTTAGTATGACCTAAACATTCTTCTCCTCTAGCTTCATTGCTTATATAATTATAAGCATCCATTGGTTTAATACCACTCTCAATCATGCTCTCAATTAGCTCACCCATTGGAGCTGATATTTGCCTTTCTGATCTTAGATGATGTCGTTGAACTATTATTACCAGTTCATGATTATGTTCCAACTCATGTGTAAGAACAGCAAATCTATCTTCTGCATTTTTCTTGAAACGGATATGAGCTTTGCATCCAGATCTTGTCTCATTTACTTCCCTTTCTTTTCTCTTTCTTTCATCAGTTTTACCCAATATGGGTATTTCTACTGAATTTTGTTCACCTGTAATCTTCATTTTACCCTTTGTTTGTCCTTCCTTAGAAAATCTAAAATAAAACTCATATAGGAAAACATTATTATCTCTTCTCTTTGTTGATTTTCTAACGCTGAAACCAACAGATCTTGAATGAGCTTTGTATAAAAATATCCATCATTGTAGTCTGATACTGTATAACCTGCTAAACATCTACTTATGTTTTCATCCTTGTCATATTTGTAATAATCTGTAGCAAAAGTGAATATAAATTATACAAAAGTCAGGAATTAAAATATTTTTGGTGTAAGAAATTATAAAATTTAAGTCATGAATTAGAATATTTTACTCAAGAAATATATCAATTCAAATAGTTTATAAGGAATTAAAGATAGGGTAAATTCAAGTTTCTCTCTGAGATAAATGCTCTGAATAAATCTCCTCTCACAATTTAATCATTTTCTTTTATTTTTTTAAATGATAGAAGTAAAATAATAAAGTGGCACAGATTTCAACACATAAAGTTGTGAGAGGAGATAAATTAGAATGTTTATCTCTGAGATCAACTGGGGTTCCCTCATTAAAGATATACAATCAGAAATTAGATTTTATATATCATGAATTATAGTTATACTGTCAAGAATTAATTTTAAGCAATAACACTATTATAATTACAGAGCATTTAATTATCAGTTGGTTGAGTAGGTAAAATATTTAATATAGTTGGTTGAGAGTCATTTATTCTTACCCTAAACGCATTGTTCTTCATTAATCTTTAAAAGGTCAACCTCTTTCATTACTTTCTATTGTTTTTCTTCCTAACTGCAATTACTTTTATTTTTCTTCTCAAATCTATATCTTTATCAATGGCAAGTCAACATTCTAATGGCTCATCTTCAAAATCCAAGAAATCTGACTCCCCTCATCCCCTTCTTTACTGCTATCACGATGTTGTTGCTCCATTAAGGACTATGAAGCACGATGGACCCAACCAAGGAAAGTGATTTTACAGTTGTTCTTATTGGTCGATAAAATACATCCACTCAAATTCCTTGAATTTTAATTTGCATGACTATGTTGCTTGATTGGGTAATAAATAAATTTTTTTTTCCTAGGTAGAAAGGACGTGCAGATTCTTCAAATGGGTGGATGAGGTCGATGATATTGACCATCTGCAAGCTCAAATTCTTGATAAGAACTTAATTATTATTGAGTTGGAGGACAAAGTTGAGCAGCTAAAGGATAAGGTGAGAAAGTTGAAGGATAAAAAGTAGAAATTGGCTGAGGAGGTTGGAATGATGGGTATTGCAACAACTGAATCCTTCATAGAGATGAAGGAGAACATCAGTGATAAGAAACTGATGTTGACCTTGATCTTGTGTTGCATGTTTTTCATTGTAGTGTTGTTTATGAGGTGAAGGTTTTACTACTAGGGGGATGTCAATTGTCCATTTTTGGGGTTTAATCTAGGTTAGTGGGATTATGTTGTGGGGTATATGTCTTATTTTGGGTCATATAGTATGTTATTAGATATGGTATTGTTAATGATGACGAACTTTTTGTAGAAGTATTGACATCAAAAATGCAGCAGCAACAATGCTTTTAATTATGTTATGGTTGTAATTTCATGGCACTATATTACTTAGTATATATGTAGTTATTGTAAATCTTTTGAAATGAATGAAAATGATGAAATTTTCAAGTATGTATTTCAATTAATTATATTCACAGTTAACATATGAAATTTTAAGGTGTCACGAATTAGTATGTTTCAATCAGGAATTAGATATTTTATGTCAGGTATTGAACAATTTTTGTCGAACATTAGAATATTTAGTCAGGAATTGAATTAGAAAATTACTATGTTTTAGTGAGAAATTATATGATGTATATATCAGATATTAGTATATTTTGGTCAAGCTTAAATATACTTTAGTCAGGGATTAAACTTCTTTTGAAAATGACTGATTTAATGAATTAGCATCTTTTATTCAGGAATTAGATAATTTATGTTAGGTATTACAATATTTTAGTCAGAAATTTAATAGTTTTTTGTCAGTTTTAAGATAACATCTCAGGAATTACATAAAATTACACAAGAATTATATATTATTACACAGGAATTACAATTTTTTTAGTCAGAAATTAAAATTCTTTTGAAATTTATTTCATCGGGAATAAGATTAGAATAGTCAGGTATTTGATTAAATGATTCAAGAGTGAGATTTACAAATAGAATTAAAAAATAATTCTTATGTGTAATTACTATGTTTTAGTCGGGATTACTCTATTTTTGTAAGCATTAAAATATTTTTCTCAGGAACTAAACTATTTAAGATTATTTTAACACTTCATAAATTTTCAAACAAACATACCTATTATATTTGCAGCATCTTCATCTCTTTCTTCATCATCTCTTCCTTGATTGGTGTTCTCTTCTATAATTACATTATCTGTTGCATTCATTATTAGTGCTTAACACTTTATGTATACAATCTAAAACTAAAATAGCTTTGCATGCAAATTATAAGTCAAAATTAACTACGATCTGAAATCAAATTAGCCTTGCATGTAAATTATATGTAGAAATGAAATTAACTACGATCTGAAATTAAATTAGTATTGCTTGCAAATTATAACTTGAAATTAACAACGATTTGTACTTTTGAAAAAAAATACTTTCTCTCTCTAGACTCTCTCTCTCTCTCTCGACTTTCTCTGCCATGGAGAGGAAGATGAAGGGCAAACAGATCTCTCAGACGGAGGAAGCCATTGTTGGAGCAAACTATAAAGCTGGGAATTCTCTGGGTTTGTATGCTGGAGTTCAGAAGACGAAGTCGCAAGGTGATGTAGGTCAGATTCCTCTGGTTTTTTATATGGAAGATGAATTGGATCGATGTATTCTCTCTCCGGAACAATCAATGGAAGAATTGATCAATAGATCGCAAGAGAAGTCCAAACTTTCTGAATGGATGTCGAATTTGAAGACTATTGAATCTAGGTCTAAGGGGTCGAAAAACAGAGCATCGGGAGTTCAGGTATTACCTAACCCAGTTCCTGCTGAAACCTTTAATTCACTTGATAATAGCTTGAATCTATTGGATGAATGTGATAATCAACCTATGCATGATCAATTTGATAAACCTTTGCTAAAATTGTCAATGGAAGATATTGAGGATGAATTGGATTATTGGAAATTGGGGGTAGTTGCTTTTACCTTAGCTGCTAATCCTCATATTAGGGTTTTTGAAGGTTTTTGCTGGAGAATTTGGGGGAAATCAAATATTGATAAGGTGATTCCATTATAGAGGGGGGTGGTTTTTATTAGATTTCTGAATATTGATACTAGGGATAAAGCATTAGCGAATTTGACCCTGTTAATGGATAAGAAACCAGTATGTCTTAAGCAATGGGAGGATGGTATGGAATTGAATGTGAGTGACCTTACAAAATTTTCGGTTTGGGTTCAATTACAAGGGTTACCTCTGAAATATTGGGGGAAGGGTTGCCTTGAGAAGATTTTAGGTCTGATTAGAAAACCGATTCATCCTGATAATGCCACTCAATCTAAGGAAAGAGTTGCTTATGTAAGGTATCTGATTGAGGTGGATATTAAGCAGCAGTTCCCTGACCATATTGAGTTTTATGATGAAAGAGGGCAGTTGTTTCATCAAGAAATCACATGGCAATGGAAGCCTATCTTTTGTGAAGAATGTGGTGGTATGGGACATAAGGCTGTCTTCTTCCCAACCAAGAAGATCAGGAAAGTTTGGAGGAATAAAGAGGTGCAGGTTGTTGCTAAGGTTCCTGCAGATGATGGATCTGGTATAGCAGATGATTCAATTCCTATAGAGAACACCATGAATGAAGATATTCCTAAAGAAAGTACATTAGACAAGACTGATCCTGTGTATACTCCAAATGGGAATATGAGAAGACCTAGCCCAATTACTAGAGCCTCTATTGGGGTTGTTCTGCAAAATTCCTTTAGTTCTCTTGATGAAAAGGTTGAAGCCCAAATGGTGGTTGGTGAGGTGCCAATTGAGATTAATCTTCAAGGGGGAGGTAATTCTCCTATATTGGGGTTTGGATAGAGCCATTGTTTAGAATATTAGGGGCTTGAATAGCCCCATGAAGCAGCTTGAGATCGGGAATTATTTGATCAGTAATCATGTGGGTCTTTGCTGCTTGGTTGAGAATAAAATTGCTAGTGGTAAATTTGTTGAGGTTTACCATAGAATGTTCTCTGGGTGGTGTATAACTTCTAATTTCAGCATTGTAAGAGGTGGGCGAATTTTGGTGGCTTGGCTGCACGATTTCTTTAGTGTGGATATTATCTGCATCTTGCCTCAGATAATTCATACTAAGATTGTTAATAGAACCTTGCAAAAAACCTTTGAATGCTCTTTTATTTATGGTGATAATGATGCTAGAGAAAGAGTGGCTTTATGGGATCAGTTGAGGAGAATTGCTGATCATTGCAAGGGTCCTTGGTTGATTTCTAGAGACTTCAATTGTCCCCTTAATATTGAAGACAGGATTGGTAGAAGAATAAGTAATTCTGAGATGGCCCCTTTTAGAGAATGTGCTGACTATTGTGATATTCAAGATATGAATCAGACTGGAGCTAAGTTCACCTGGACTAATAAACAAGATGGTGAGGCTAGGGTTTATAGCAAAATTGATAGAACAATGGTTAACTCAGATTGGGTGACTACTTTTCCAAGCTCTTTTGTGCACTATAATCCAGAGATGTGGTATGATCATTACCCTGCTGTCATATGCTTTGAAGAGGTTGTCAGGTCTGGCCCTAGACCTTTTAAATTCTTTGACATGTGGGGTAGCAACCCTACCTTTGGTGATTTAGTTAAGCATGCTTGGAATACCAATGTTACAGGAAAATGGATATTTAAGGTGGCTAAGAAGTTAAGGGAGGTGAAGAAAGTTTTAAAGCAGTTAAATAGATCTGAATATTCTGAAATAGGGGCTCGATTTTTAGCTGCTAAAGAGGATGTCATAAACATTCAGAAGATGATCCAAGATGATTATAGTAATGTTGAGTTGCAATGCAAAGAATCTGAGGTTCTGGCTTCTTATGTTCAAATTAGGAAGGATTACTTTTCTTTTTTGCAACAGAAAAGCAAGTTAAATTGGTTGAGAGTTGGTGATGAGAATACTAAATTTTCTCATCAGAGTATTAAAATGAAGCATTATAAGAGAAGAATCATTTATGTCAAAGATATTAGGGGTAATTGGTGTGTAGACAGAAATGTTGTTGCTAATGCCTTTGTTGAGTATTACAAATGATTGTTAGGTACTACTTAGGAATGTTCTGGGACAGTTGATCATACAATTATTGCTCTAGGCCCTATAGTTTCTGGTGAGCATCATGCTATTCTACAATCTCCAGTCACTAAAGAGGAAATAAAGAAGGCTATGTTTAGCATTCCAGGGAGCAAGGCTCCTAGTCCTGATGGGTTTAATAGCACCTTTTCTAAGTTGAGTTGGGATATTATTTAAGAAGACATTTGCAATGCTGTCATGCAATTTTTTGAGACAGGGAAGCTTCTGAAGGAGATTAACTACACCAACTTAATTTTGATCCCTAAAACTGATCAGCCTGAATCAGTTACTGATTTCAGGCCAATAGCTTGTTGTAATGTGGTGTACAAGCTTATCACAAAGCTGCTGTGTTCAAGGCTTAAGAAGGTGCTTCCTGATATCATAGCTCCTAACCAATCTGGATTTGCTTCATGAAGAAGAATTTGTCATAATATCTGCATAATTCAAGACTTGATTGGTAGATATAAAAGGAAAAATTCACCTCCTAGTTGTATGTTTAAGGTGGATATAAGGAAGGCTTATGATTCATTGAGTTGGTCTTTCTTGGAGGATATGCTAAATGCTCTATTGTTCCCTGCTCATTTTGTTAAGCTTATTATGGCTTGTGTTACTTCCTCTACCTTTTCTCTTGGGGTTAATGGGGAAGTTAAAGGTTTTTTCCATGGTAAAAAAGGGCTAAGACAGGGAGACCCATTATCTCCATTGTTGTTTGTGATCTGCATGGAGCACTTGTCAAGAATTTTGTTCAAAATAGGGGATCATAATTCTTTCATTTTTCACCCTAGGTGTAAAGGAGTGAGCCTTAACCACTTAGTGTTTGCAGATGATTTGATTGTCATGTCAGGAGGAGATGTTAACTCTGCTACTCTTCTCATGAGAGGACTAGCCACTTTTGCTGCTGTTTCTAGGCTGGTTGCAAATGAAGGGAAGTCTAATGTATATTTCTGTAATATGGATCAGGATACAAAGACTACCATTATCAATAATTCTGGTTTCAAGGAAGGTTCTTTTCCCTTTAGATATCTGGGTATTAAGGTGAATGCAAAAAAGTTGTTTGTTGATGATTGTAAGGTGCTCATTGATAAGGTGGTGGCAAGGATCAGAATTTGGGGAGGAAGAACTCTCTCTTATAGTGCTCGTGGGGTTTTGGTGTATGCAGTTCTTCTTTATTTACATACATACTGGGCTAACTTGTTTATCATCCCTAAAAAGGTGTTAGATGGGGTTATGTCTATTTGCAGGAACTTTCTGTGGGATGGTAGAGCTATTTACTCAAGGGCTCCTCCCATCTCTTGGGATATAATCTGTAGGCCAAAGAATCAAGGAGGTCTGGGTATCCATGATTGTTATATTGGTAATATTGCTACTTTGGGCAAGTACATTTGGGATATTGCAAACAAAAATGACAGTCTATGATTAAGGTGGGTTAACCATCATTATATCAAGGGTAGAAACTGGAAGAGATTAGGGTGTCCTGCTCAAGCCAGCTGGCAGTGGAAACAAATTTGGAAAGTCAAGGAGAAAATCAAAAATGGTTTTGTTAGGGACACCTGGAAATGGAATCAGAAAGGTTACACTGTTTCAAGTGCTTATCACTGGCTAAAGGAGATGAACTCTGAAGTTGATTGGTGTAACCTTGTCTGGAATAGGTATAATATCCCAAAGCAGAGATTTATTATGTGGATGGCTATGTGGGGAAGGCTTCGCACCAGGGATAAACTGAAAAAATTTGGTGCAGTGGAGGATGATTTGTGCCCTCTCTGTCAGGAAGTTGTTGAAACTAACCTGCATTTATTTTTTGAGTGCAAGTATAGTATCCAACTGAATTCATTGCTGCAAAATAGAATTAATGATCATCTGAACTTTTGTAATTTGGATGAGTGCAATACTTGGTGTTGGAAAGCGAGGAACAGATTCAAGAAAGCTGTATTTCAGAGCATATGTACAGACTGGTCTACTCCATATGGCAGCAGAGGAATGAAACAGTCTGGAATTCAAGAGTCTTTAGGCCTAGTTTTGTTGTGAATAGATTGTGTTTGGATGTATATAACAGGATTAGTAGTATTGTTTCTTGTAAATTTAGAGCTAGTGAGTTAGCTTGGGTCAAGCATACTTGCTTAGGGGCTTAGTAGCCTCCGTGTATTTTTCTGATTTGTGATTAATAAATCTTTGCCTTTTCTCAAAAAAAAAAAAAAAAACAACAATCTGAAAATTATAAGTCGAATTTAACTCGAAATTAAATACGATCAGAAATTAAATTAACATTGCATGCAAATTATAAGTCGAAATTTATTGTATGCAAATTTAAATTGCATCCAAAATTGAATTAATTTTTTGCGAAAATTTATAAACTCGAAATTGATTATGAACTAAATATGATCTGAAATTAAGTATAATCTGAAATTAAATACAATCTGTAATCAAATACAATATGAAATTAAATACGACCTGAAATTATAAAATTAAATTGAAATAAATTGTACCTTTTTCAGTAGTAATTGAGCTCGAAATTGATTCTATAGGTGAATCAGATTCTTCTTCAATTATCATTCTATTGTTTGATTTCTCCATTTTTTGTGATTTGAATTTTCAAAAGTTTGAAGATTTGAATGCTCTGAAGTTTGAGTAAATGAAGGAGTTCTTAGTTTCACGAAATGAATGCGTTCGCAATTTTGATAGAAAATGTCGGCGCTCGAAATTTGAGGAAAATGATAAATGATAAAAAAAAAAAAAAAAAAAAATCTTTGGTCGGGTATCTTAGGCCCACACCTTTTTTATTACGAGCCCGGTCTCACGTGAGTCCAGTTTCACACAAAACGCTATAAGAAACAATATTGCACGCATTGTCAGAGACAACAAAATAATGAAATAAATTTCAACGCATAGATTTGATTTTGACAATTATAATTTTTAGATCAATTTCGCAACAATTATTCACTTCCTGCTAAATATATTGATTTATTTTATAAGACTATAAAGATTAATTTTATATAAATTTATTTGTCTGAGATTACATAAATTAAATAATTATTAAGAATAAGCTTAGAATCTATAGGAAAATATCTTTTCTTGAGATTTATATATGAAAAACTGTGCATCGCATGAGCCTTCATCTAGTACATACTACCTCTGTTTTTTATTAGTTGACACGTTTTGACTATAACACTATTCACACACCTTCCCTTAACCATGTTTTGTGATTTATATGTAAAGAAAAATATAGTCAAGTGGGATCTTGTTAGATTCGTCACAATGTATATTTTCAAAATATCAACTTTTTATAATTTTTCCTTATGAAAAATTGCTCCCATTAATTAGAAGTTTGTCTCGTCCGCCCAAATTAATCCTTACTTTGGATTATTCCCCATCACGCCCAACTTTAGGGGGTATTAATTACTCGTGAACCCAACCGGTCATCTAACTTGGTGTAGCAGGTTACCTAGACACGTGTCAACACATGATTCGCTTAAAAAAAATTATAATTAAAGTAAATAAATAAAGTTAAAAAAAATAAAATTAAAAAAAAAACACCTTATCTCTCCTTCTTCCTCCCCCTTCCCTCTCTGCAATCTATGATCTCCACCAAGCCACCACGGCCACCAGCAACCAGACGCCGGCAGCCTCCTTGCCCATCTCCCCTTCCCCCCACCTCTGTATCGCCGCCTCCCTACCCACCTCCCCGCTTCCCTTTTCCTGCGCACTTCACACACTCCACCAACCTCCCTGTTTCCCCTTCCCTTCAACTCCACCAACAGCCCGCTTCCACCACGACAAGCGTCGATGCTGGTGCTTCCCCGATCACCTCCCCTTTCCTCTTCGATCACCTCGCAAACCAGCTGTAGGGAATATTTCAAGCATTAACCCTTAGCTTGAACCCCACTGTGATCATACACTAAAGTACGGTGGCGTCCAAAGGGAAAAAAGATAGAGCAAAAGAGTCGCCAACAAGTTTTTTTTAGGAACTTGTAAACCGTTCACGAGGTGAAGGTTACACCCCTTAACGATCCAAGAGATCGTCAACTCCATAAGGTCTTGAACCAAATAGGGTTCGGGGATGAAGGTACAAATCCAACCTAAAAGAGATTGAACCTGCCCTAATAATAGGCCTCTACTTTATCCTGATCGTATTCATGTGCGCTTTCTGACTAACATGCAATCAATAGGTTTGCCCTAAACCTGTTTATCTATGTTGGTTGAATATTAATGCACAAATAAATCTATTATTGGCGATCACTTGAATTATAATCAAATTAAACCTAAACAAGATTATTAATTATCTTATATAAGCGTGATTACAAGTACCAATTCCCTTTAAATATGTATAAAAGATGTGATCAAGCAATAACAATAAATATCAAGCAACATAATAATAATCATAACAATAATAATAACCATGATTAAAATAATCATGTTAAAGCATAATATTAATAGCAAGATCCTAGGCATGATACTAACAAGATTAATAACAAACCCTAGCATGTCGCCAAACAATAAAAATCAAATCTTTAGCCCTAACATGATACTAACATGAATATTAGGAAGAGAAATAGGAAGCATAATAACAATCATACTTGATTTAAGGAACTTATTCTTTACCCTAAACATGATACTAGGAAGCAATAAAACATCCTAACATGATACTAGGAATCATAATAACAATCTAAGCATGATTTCTATATCATAATATCAATAAAAATCATTAAAGCCCTTACTTGGATGTCTTGTACCTCTTTCTAATAACAAAATACACACGTTAGTAACTTCAAGGAAAATAATAATTAACAATTAAATTAAATAATTGAAAGAATTTGGGACCAAACCCTCATAAATTAAACCTTCCACGTCTAGGGCGAAGGCAACTTCGAATATGGCTAGGTGTATCTAAGTCTTGCGAATACGGAATTTTGTATTTGAGAAAAGGCTAGTTTAGAAGAGAGAGAGAGAGAATAATCAAGAAAATCTTGATGAGAGTTGGTGAATGAAAACGAAGTTTTTAGAAAGCTATTTATAGAGAAAATCAGCCAAAAAGATAGAAAATCGAAACAGAGTTCTGACGCTTATAAAACTTGATTAGCGTCGACGCTGGCAATTACCGCCAGGCGCTAAAGGTTAGCGCCAGGCGCCAAGCCTTAGCGCCAGGCACTAATAATCAGTTTCACGCGTTTTTGTTTTTATCATATCTTTTGATCTGGAAGTCCAAATAAGGCATATAATATGTCGTTGAAAAGCTCTTGAAGTCTACTTTCCAACCCAATTAGAATCAGATTAAAAATTTTTGTAGATAAAAAGATATGACCGAAATAGTGGAAGGGTGTCAGTTTTGGATAGAGTTTCATGTCTAATTCATATCTTTTTCGTTATAACTCGGATTTAATATTATAATATATCATTGGAAAGATAATTTCAAGATCTATCCAACCATATAATATTTGGATAAATATTATGAGGCACGAAAATAAAATCTGACTGCCTTTGAACATCTTTAAATTCGAATAGAATTAGGATTTAAGAAAAGGAAAGTTTTAAAAAAGGAAAGTTTTTATTTAACTCAAATTCTTTAATCTTATCTTTTCAAAAAGGATAATTAAGATCTTTTAGAAACTTATAGAAGCTTCTAATCAATCCTAATTAGTTTAGGAATAGGATTAGACCTTTGGACCCTCCACATGATCATTGGGCCGTAGGTAACAACCGGTTTGGACCCAGTTTAGTATTTTGGCCATAACTTCCTCATTATTCATCGGAATTAGGCTTATATTATATCGTTGGAAAGGTATTTTCAAGCCCCATCCAACTACACCATTATTGGACCCACATAATGGACCAAACTAAACTAG
Organism: Chenopodium album; assembly: GCF_948465745.1. Lineage (NCBI taxonomy): Eukaryota > Viridiplantae > Streptophyta > Magnoliopsida > Caryophyllales > Amaranthaceae > Chenopodium > Chenopodium album. Next base: position 19,369,347 of record NC_137835.1, on the reverse strand, counting down.
AATGCACGTTTTTCATAAATAAGGTAAGAAAAGAAATATTTTCAAAAACAGAAAGAAAAGATATTTTAATAAAAACATCCTCATCACTAGACTTTTCACACTTTTGCTTTATTCGATAATCAAATACCGTGAAAGGTATTCATCACTGGGTTTGGTTTTGGGGAGACACATTTGGGTGTCTACAGAAGCCCCCACTTTGACTGAGTTTGGAGAAACGCAAGTTTCAAAAACAAAAGTCAAAGTATCGATAGGGACTGAGAATGATTCAGAACGTTCTGTGATCCTAAATCATTCTTGTAACGCCGATACCTGCAAACTAGCATTAGTTAAACAGATAAAAGAGTTAAGAAACGCGTATCTTGCACCGCCGAGCACACGTCTCTAAAAGTAACCGATTTGATGCGACGATCTTCCGCGATCTAGAGAATACCGCCTGAAGACTGCTACGCTTGTAACTTCCTCCAATTTCCGCTATGATAGTCTTCAAAAAGATCACTGCTTGTTGATCCTTAATGCTGTTATGCCAGTACGTCGGCACTTTGCTGCTTATGAACCAGTATGTCGGTGCTTTTGCTGTGATGACAATCCTCTTTTCTTTGGGAATAGTTGCCAACACAACTCTTGTATGATGTATGACAATCCGATTTAGGGAAAGTTGTCAATACTTCGTAACAATCCATCCTTGGAAATGTTGCTACGATGGAGCGACAATCCGTATCTTGGAAAATTTACCAAAATCCAATTTTTGGGAAAAGTTGCCAATGCTTCGTAACAATCTGTCATAAGAACTTTTCTACGATCGACAATCCACATCTTGGAATATAACTCTTAAAAGCAATCCACCTTGGAAATTTGCCAATGCTATGCGACAATCTTTTTGGGAAAATATTGCCACTATTGACAATCCACGTCTTGGAATATTTGCAAAAAAGAGTCGACCGACAATCCACTTTGGGAAAATTTGCCACTTACTAAAATGAATGACAATCCACGTTGAGGAACTTTTGCCGAAATTTATGATGAGTAGAGACCTACAACAATCCTTTGGGAAATTTTGCCATAGGGAACTGGGTGTATGACAATCCAATCTCGGAAAACTTGCCAGCGATGACAATCCGAACTTGGAAAAAATTGCCAAACAGAGAAGGAGCACGACATCCACTCTTGGAAACTTTGCCAGAGATGACAACCCAATCTTAGAAAAATTATTGTCGTTTGAAGAAGATGTGCGACAATCCATATTTGGAAATATTGTCAGTTGGGGATGACAATCCAATTTTTGGAAAAATTGTCGTTAAAGAAGAATGTGCGACAATCCATATTTGGAAATATTGTCGTTTAAGTGCTTGCTTTTAAACCGATACGTTGGTGCTTGTAATGAGCCAGTGTTTTAGGCGCTTAAGCTAAGTGAGACGATTTTTTGTCAGGTCAATCACTTACTACGATTGTAATCGGGCCGACTACAAATCATGTCAATTTGCTTATAGGGGCTAACTGGCGGACCAAGGAACCCAAAATTGCTGTATGAGGTCGAAATAACCATTCTGAGAGGCTTCGAGCTCTATGCTGCTGAAATATCTCTGGCATCAAGAATTGGCTCTGTCGCCAGACGCTGGGATCTAGAGTCAGGCGCTGAACTCCGTTGCCAGACGCCAAATATTGTTGCTAGACGACAACCTTGTCGTCTGGTGCTGAAGTCGGGTCTTCCCTATTTTGCTCTTGCTGCCGTTGTTTCTCGGTTTCACTTTGAACTTTGAACTTGGTTGTTTCCTTTCAACCAAATCCGCTCAAATCTTTTGTAAATTAAAGCTCTTCATCTCTAATTTACTGATCTATGTAATTTTTCTCAAACTCCTCTCATCTTGGAAGAATCTTATGTATCATATTCGCGGTTTTTTTCGAAAAAATCCGGGAATGTTCTTGCTTGCTGGGATGCACCTGCATTTAATCTTTGACTATAGAATTTTGCTTATCTTTCTTTAGGGTTGACCTAAGCCTTAGTGTTGCTTGACTCATTGACTTGTCGTGACTCAAGGTATGAACTTGACTCGCTGTAATTGACTCGAGGTTGACTCGACTCAAAGTGTTTGACACATGTGTTTGACTCAAATCAAGGTGATATCATGACATGACTCAACGTATACATGACTCGTGTGTGCATTGTAATGTGATCGTGCGACTCGAAAATGCAAAAAAGTAAAAAATTTCCGTCATTTTTGTGGAGGGTACCGACTTTCTCCCGAAAAAGAAAGACGCGAAAAAGAATCGAAGTGAAGTTTTTGAAGGTGCATGTTGAATGAGCTTAGTCAAATGTTGTTTCTCACAGTACAAGGATTGTAACATCTTAGACTATCCTAGTTGACTCGATAATGAAAGTATTTAGGTAGCTTAGGCGCGGAGCCTAAGCACTTCATACTTTGTGATGCAATGATGATTAATGAGCGATTTTGACATGACAAGGCATGCTTCAGCGTTATGTTAAGATTTCATGACAAAGGGTTCCTAAGGGAAAGTATATTTGGTCATGTATCTGTGCGATGTGTGAAAGTGATACTAAAGTTAGGCCGCAAGGGCTAAGTGTGTGGGAAGATATTATTTTTTAGAAGAGTCAAATGATGGTGACTCTTAGGCTAGGTAAGCTAATGATGTAAGGATCAAGCCCCCAAGTCTAGTTCTAAATGAAAAGGGATGAGCATTGGAAATTCCTAGATATGATCATGATGTGTGAATGTGAATGTGAATATGAATGCGTGTTTATTACGGCCGCACCTCGATGTGAGGTTGCCTACGTATCCGGTAGGAATCAGGCCGAACGTAGCTCTAGACGAACCTCGCACAAGTGTGTATACCTCAAAAAGGTCTTTTTAAAGGTTGTAACGTGGTTAGGCTAAAGGTTATAGAAGAAGGGGATAAAGGCTCAAGACCCTCGATAAGCCCCCAAGGTGTACAACCTTGCTTTTGAATATTTGTATTTTCATGCTTGAGGTTTTCTACTCTTTTTTAGCTCTTTTTTTTGCTTTAGCATTTATTTCATTTTTATAAGTGTGGGCAATCCCGATCATGCGGTCTATCACTCACTTGGCATTCATGTTTCTTAGGCACGGTACCGATCACTCGATAAGAGATGCAATCTGAGACGTGTTCATATCGAAGACATTTTCATATCAAAAACATTGGAACACTTGCCCTTTTGTACACTTTAATTATTTTTTTATTACTTTTTTATTTATTTTTTCTATTACTTTTTTATTTATTTTGATCTTTTGAAGTCACTCAAGCTTTTTAAAATTGCATAAGTGGTACACCATCCCATCCCAAAGTTAGGTAGATATAGGTTGAAAAATGAAAGGTCTATCGTTAGACGAGGCTCAAAATGGTTTATCAAAAAAGGATTGCATATTTGAAGGGTGAAATGTGATATGATGTGGCTATAAGGGGTGCCTCAAATCATTGGTATACCTTGTGCTTAGTTTGACATGGATTTTTTTTTTTAAATGCAATGTAATGAAATGATCATATGTAAGGAAATAAATGCTCATTTTATTAAAAGGAAAAAAAGAATGAATCTACAAAATTAATCTAAGGGGAAAGTAAGAATCTACAAAATTAATCTAAGGGAAGAGAAAGGTGTCTATGCTAGACTTATTGAGGAAAGGAAAAAATGAAAAAGAAATAGAAAAGGAGGTCATGAAATCTTGTCGTTGAAGCTCGCCTCTTGTCTTGTGTCATCTGCTCCGACATCATCCAGTCTTCTCGCTAGCTAGAGGCAATGGGATCTTATTTGCTTCTATGAGATCTTGAATGAGATTTTGAAACCTGTAGCATTCATCAGTGGTATGACCGTTTCCTCGATGGTACTTGCAATAGGAGTTGGGATTCCATCTCGAAGATCGATTTTCTGGCGTTGGATCCTCGGTAGGGCCAATAGGTTTGATTAACCCTCGGTCATAGAGACGATCAAAAGCAGCATCATAGGTCATTTCAATGGGTGTGAATTCTCTCTTGGGTTTACTTTTAGATCCTTGATTGTCCATGGATAAGACACCATTATGGTCAAAGGTACTAACATTATTACTAGAGTGGGCGTTTTCGGAAGAAGAAGGATTGTCGTTCTTCTTTCCTTTCCAGCCACTGTGGTTACTATTGTTATTAGCTTTTTGTTTTGCGAGGTCATCTTCGATTTCAATTCCGATGTCATAAACGGCTTTGAAAGTATTCAAATTATGTTGATATATTAAATGCTTTGAATACTTCTCTTGGAGATTCTTGATAAACATCCTCACGGATTCTTTTTCGGAGGGCACCTCAATCATCTTAGCGGAAGTTTCCCTCCATTTATTAAAGAAAGAAGTAAAGCCTTCATTCTCTTTTTCTCTTAGCATCTCAAGTTGTCTATAATCGGTTTTAACTTGAATATTACACTTGTATCTATCAATAAAAGCGTTTACTATTGACTCCCAAGTAGAGGTTTTCTCTTTGTCAAGGGAGAAGAACCATTGTTGGCAAACGGTTTCAAGAGATAGAGAGAATATAGAGGAAAACACTTTCTTATCAATACCCTTAACACTCATTATTGTTTCAAAAGCTCTTAGATGAAAATATGGGTTGTCAGTTGCCTTAAATTTTGGGATGTCGTTGGCATTGAACTTATGCGGAAGAAGTTCTTTATCCACCAAGACCTCTTGTGAACTAATGCCCTGAAATTTATAGTCACTAGATAGCTTGCTCAAGCTTTCTTGCATGAGGTTCATTTGTTGTTGCTTCACAGGGTCATCAATTTTGAGGGTTAAAGCCTTTAACACCTCAGTCACGTCAGTAAATTGACTCCTAAGTTCATTAACTTCCTCTTGGGTTGCCATTATCCTTTTAGCCTTCCTCTTTTGACGAATCGGTTTATCAAAAAGTAAGACTTGAATAAAGAGGTTATCCTTGATTAATCACCCTTCTCTTCTCGACAAGGTACTATGGAAAAGGAATTTGGGGATATTCATTGTTAATTGTTTGACTCAAACTTTATTCAACATGCAATGGATAGAAGAAGGTAGAAAAATGAGGGTGGTGATATGGAGAAAGCATGTAGATGGAGAGATGTGAAGAAATTAGGAATAGAATGTACCCCCAACTCGAACGACGGAAAAAACCGACTCATGCATGAACCTAAGACATGGTCATGGTGGCATATACAAAGTGTGTGCTAAACTAGTGAGTGTAGGTGACATGTTAAGACACGTTTCCTGACCATGTGGCTAGACTATGTGACTAGACTCAAACAAAGACTAAGTTAAGACTTCACGTATATGCATTAAACTGGATAGGCTGTGGTATTTTAGTCATACCTTTTGATCTGTGACTCTGATTGGGATGAAACCAACTCCAAATTAAAGATAAAACTCGGGGCTACAGATCCATAGGTTATAGGACTCGTAGTTTTTCCTAGAACTTCGGCTATGACCAAAACAATTTGACGTTTGTGCAGTATACGGGAATAAAAATCCGGGTTGACTTAAAGGAACTATGACTCGATTTTAGACATATTTATCAGCTCAAATTAATTAATTAATTAATTAAGCAAAGTCCTTTAGTCATTAATTAGTTTATTAAGACTTATTTAAAAATACAAGTCAAACCAAACGGTTAGTTTAGTCACATAATAAGTATGCACAAGTAAGAGATGCACAAGTAGTCAAGTAGTCACAACATGATGCAATGAGTTTGACACCTAACCATGGATCTAGTTCTCTAAAGTTCAGGATATGGGTTAGTCAAAGAGGGTCCATGGTTAATTGTCCGGATGCACCACGCGGAAGCCTAACCGTGAAGGGTTGGCGCGAGTGGATGGGACACCGCGAGTTTAGAAAAACTCGCTTCCATGGTTTGGTGAATTCAACATTCTCGGATGTACCCTTTGTTGCTCAGAGCGTTCAATCAGGTAGATGGAGCATGAATTCCCAGGGGGTTATGTCCATATGTAGAACACATATGGGTTTTAGAAAAGTGAGAAAAACTCAATCAGGAAGTAGAATCGAGCGAACAATGCTAAAAACTGGTCGAAATTAGAACGCATATTTCTGGCTCGGTATTGGAAGAATTTGGCGCCAGCAAATAGAGGTTGGCGCCGGCTTTTGTCTTTAGCGCTTGGTGACAGGGCTGTCATCTAGCGCTAAAGTAAAAAATCGGGCGCTAACTTCTGTTCGCTGATGCTAATTCCTACATGCCTCAGCAGCTTTCTGTGCTCGATAAAATTTTCCAGTTTCGCGCAGTGTTATTTCGGTCCTAGTTGTGAAAGATATTCCTCAAATTTCCTACGTGTAAAATATCCTATGTTTTAACTCATTACGGATGGTCTTTCCAATGAGATTTTTTTTATGCATATGACAATAATGTTAATCAAAATTACGCACATGAAATACTTAGAACGTTTCGAGTCTCATCCACTCATTCTAAATCATTGCCGAAATAAATTTCAGGAATTAAAATAGAAATCCTCCCCAGTGGAGTCGCTAAAAACTGTAGGGAATATTTCAAGCATTAACCCTTAACTTGAACCCCACTGTGATCATACACTAAAGTACGGTGGCGTCCAAAGGGAAAGAAGATAGAGCAAAAGAGTCGTTGTAGACACCCATTTGTGTCTCCCCAAAACCAAACCCAGTGATGAGTACCTTTTACGTCGAATCATAATCGAATGAAGCGAAAGTGTGGAAAGTCTAGTGTTGCGGAAAGTTTTAATTTCTTTTCTCTTCTCTCTGTTTTTGAAAACTTATTTTAAGAAAACAGCCAATCCAGTTTGGTTGGTCCATGATATGGGTCCAATAGTAGTGTAGTTGGATGGGGCTTGCAAAGACCTTTCCAACGATATATTATAAGCCCAATTCCGATGAATATTGAGGAAGTTATGGCCAATTTACTAAACCGAGCCCGGTTTGAGCTTTATGTACGGCCCGATGATCTAGGGGAGGGCCTAATATGATTTATCATTCCTAATGCAATTAGGAATGGTTTTAGTCTTCTAGAATCTTCTAGAAGGTTCTTTTCATTCCTAATTCAATTAGCATTGATAAATTGACTTTTGTTGACTTTTCAGAGTTTTAATCAAAATCAAATAGCATTTTCGAAGAAATTATATGGTTTTATCCTCCAGTACGGTAAACTTATTGGATTTTCAAAAACGCGTTAAATGTAAGCTTGGCGTCTGACCCCAGGCCTTGGCGCCTAGAACCAGGCCTGGCGCCTGGTGCTAGACATTGGCGCCTGGCGCTGGTGTTAGTGCCTGGCGCCAGCTAGCCAGGGTTGGCGCCAGCTCAGTTTTCTGAGCGTCAGACTCTGTTTTGTTTAATTTATCTTTTTGGCTGATTTTCTCTATAAATATCGTATTAAAAACTCCGTTTTCATTCACCAATTCTCCTCATTCGCAAGTTTTCATCTACAATCATTAATTCTTTAGCATTCTCTTAATCATTCAATTCTTTCTTCAAACTTTGCTTTTCATACAAAATTCCACATTCACAAGATCTAGAAACACCTAGCCATATTCGAAGTTGCCTTCGCTCTAGACGTGAAAGGTTTAATTTATGAGGGTTTGGTCCCAAATCTCTCTTTCAATTATTTAATTTAATTGTTTGATTTATTATTTTCCTTGAAGTTACTAACGTGTGTACTTTGTTATTAGAAAGAGGTACGAGGCATCAAAGTAAGTGCTTTAATTGGTTTTAGTTGATTTTATGATGTAGAAATCATGTTTATATTGTTATGATATTCCTAGTATCATGTCTAGGGTATTTTTAACGTTAAATATGATTGTTGTGATGCTTCCTATGTTCTTCCTAATATTTATGATTGTTAGTATCATGTTAGGGTTAAAGATTTGATTTTTATTGCTTAGTGACATGCTAGGGTTTGTAATTAATCTTGTTAGTATCATGCCTAGGATCTTGCTATTATTATTATGCTTTAATATTAACATGAGCATGATTATGATTATTATTGTTATGATTATAACTATTATTCATGATATTGATTATTTATTATGTTGCTTGATATTATATTTGTTGCTTGATCACACCTTTTATTGCATGTTTAAAGGGAATTTTGTACTTGTAATCACGCTTAATAAGATAATTAATAATCTTGTTTAGGGTTAATTGTGATTATAATTCAAGTGATCGCCAATAATAGATTTATTTGTGCATTAAATTCAACCAACATAGATAAACAGATTCAGGGTTAATCCTATTGATTGCATGTTAGTCAGAAAGCGCACAAGAATACGATCAGAATAAAGTAGAGGCCTATTATTAGGGCAGGTTCAATCTTTTTTAGGTTGGATTTGTACCTTCATCCCCGAATCCTTATTTGGTTCTAGAACTTATGGAGTTGACGATCTCTTGGATCGTTAAGGGGTGTAACCTTCACCTCGTGAATGGTTTACAAGTTCCTAAAAAACTTCTTGGCGACTCTTTTTCTCTATCTTCTTCCCTTTTGGACGCCACCGTACTTTAGTGTATGATCACGGTGGGGTTCAAGCTAGTGGGATTTTAAGGCTTGAAATTATTCCCTACAGTCGCCAACAAGTTTTTTTTAGGAACTTGTAAACCGTTCACGAGGTGAAGGTTACACCCCTTAACGATCCAAGAAATCGTCAACTCCATAAGGTCTTGAACCAAATAGGGTTCGGGGATGAAGGTACAAATCCAACCTAAAAGAGATTGAACCTGCCCTAATAATAGGCCTCTACTTTATCCTGATCGTATTCATGTGCGCTTTCTGACTAACATGCAATCAATAGGTTTACCCTAAACCTGTTTATCTATGTTGGTTGAATATTAATGCACAAATAAATCTATTATTGGCGATCACTTGAATTATAATCAAATTAACCCTAAACAAGATTATTAATTATCTTATATAAGCGTGATTACAAGTACCAATTCCCTTTAAACATGTATAAAAGATGTGATCAAGCAATAACAATAAATATCAAGCAACATAATAATAATCATAACAATAATAATAATCATGATTAAAATAATCATGTTAAAGCATAATATTAATAGCAAGATCCTAGGCATGATACTAACAAGATTAATAACAAACCCTAGCATGTCGCCAAACAATAAAAATCAAATCTTTAGCCCTAACATGATACTAACATGAATATTAGGAAGAGAAATAGGAAGCATAATAACAATCATACTTGATTTAAGGAACTTATTCTTTACCCTAAACATGATACTAGGAAGCAATAAAACATCCTAACATGATACTAGGAATCATAATAACAATCTAAGCATGATTTCTATATCATAATATCAATAAAAATCATTAAAGCCCTTACTTGGATGCCTTGTACCTCTTTCTAATAACAAAATACACACGTTAGTAACTTCAAGGAAAATAATAATTAACAATTAAATTAAATAATTGAAAGAGAGATTTGAGACCAAACCTTCATAAATTAAACCTTTCACGTCTACGGCGAACGCAACTTCGAATATGGCTAGGTGTATCTAAGTCTTGCGAATGCGGAAATTTGTATTTGAGAAAATGCTAGTTTAGAAAAGAGAGAGAGAGAATAATCAAGAAAATCTTGATGAGAGTTGGTGAATGAAAACAGAGTTTTTATAAAGCTATTTATAGAGAAAATCAGCCAAAAAGATAGAAAAACAAAACAGAGTTCTGACGCACATAAAACTTGATTAGCGTCGACGCTGGAAATTAGCGCCAGGCGCTAAAGGTTAGCGCCAGGCGCTAAGCCTTAGCGCTAGGCGCTAATGCTTAGCGTCAGGCGCTAATAATCAGTTTCACGCGTTTTTGTTTTTATCATATCTTTTGATCTAGAAGTCCAAATAAGGCATATAATAAGTCGTTGGAAAGATCTTGAAGTCTACTTTCCAATCCAATTAGAATCAGATTAAAAATTTTTGTATATAAAAAGATATGGCCGAAATAGTGGAAGGGTGTCAATTTTGGATAGAGTTTTGTGTCTAATTCATATCTTTTTCGTTATAACTCGGATTTAATATTATAATATATCATTGGGAAGATAATTTCAAGATCTATCCAACCATATAATATTTGGATAAATATTATGAGGCACAAAAATAAAATCTGACTGTCTTTGAACATCTTTAAATTCGAATAGAATTAGGATTTAAGAAAAGGAAAGTTTTAAAAAAGGAAAGTTTTTATTTAACTCAAATTCTTTAATCTTATTTTTTAAAAAAGGATAATTAAGATCTTTTAGAAACTTATAGAAGCTTCTAATCAATCCTAATTAGTTTAGGAATAGGATTAGACCTTTGGACTCTCCACATGATCATTGGGCCGTAGGTAACAACCGGTTTGGACCCAGTTTAGTATTTTGGCCATAACTTCCTCATTATTCATCGGAATTGGGCTTATAATATATCGTTGGAGAGATATTTTCAAGCCCCATCCAACTACACCATTATTGGACCCACATCATGGATCAAACTAAACTGGAATGCACGTTTTTCATAAATAAGGTAAGAAAAGAAATATTTTCAAAAACAGAAAGAAGAGATATTTTAATAAAAACATCCTCATCACTAGACTTTTCACACTTTCGCTTTATTCAATAATCAAATGATGTGAAAGGTATTCATCACTGGGTTTGTTTTTGAGGAGACACATTTGGGTGTCTACACAAGCCAAAAACCCTAACATTTAAAACACTACAAAAATAGCGACGAAATCAGCCACCAACCGCCAAAATCGGCCGATAAAGGGTTGAAATCAACCATTCAACCCCAACATCGACCGATTTTCGGCCATTTGTGGCCAATTTTGGTGGTCCATTTTGGGGAGGGGGTTGTTTTTTGTTGAGGAAACAGTTGTGTAGTGGGTGTAGTGGCTGGCCTTTTTCGGCCATTTATGGTGGTCGATTTGGGGGGGGAGCTGTGATGGGTTTTCCGATAGTGGTAGGCTAGGAAGGGAGTGCGTTTGGTGGTTGGCTGCGCTGGGCTACGTGTGGGGAGGGTGTGCGTTGGTGGTGGTGGTGTGGTGGTGGAGGTGGGGCAGGTGTTGGGTTAATTTTAGGAAATTTTTTTTTTTTTGTTTACGTTTTTCTTTTTTTTTTCTCTTTTTTTTTCCAACCAATTACATATTGACACGTTTGCAAAAAAATTTAATTCACAAATGTTAACCTAATTAACCGATTTCAGGTAAATTGGGTGCAATAGAAATTAGTACCCCCTAAAGTTGGGAGTGATGGGGAATAATCCAAAGTAGGGATTAATTTGGGCGGACGAGGCAAAGTTTAGATTAATGGGAGAAATTTTTCCTTTTGCTTATCGGTAATAAAAGATATTAACGATTGAAATTGTGCATTGGCAAACATGACTAAAGAAACGTGTCAATTAAAAAGAAACGAAGGAAGTATACATTATAGCGGCACTTCTCACAATACGGGACAATCTTCAATTTTATAAAACAATTTCCATCAATACCTTGAAATTATTCATCATAAAATTAGTAATATGACCAATAACTGCACATATACAAAACAGAATTGATCCAAATAACACCGCATCCTAACTAACATGCAAAAGTTCATAATTCGTAGAATAAAGAATTTGCAATTTCAACATATAAGGAATCAAAAATTTGAAATCAATAAATCGTCTTTTAGATTGTTAGTAAATAAGAAAATATAATAAGATAAATACTTATCTCAATGTTGTGTAGACCAAATTGACAATTGTCGCGTCGTGGAGAACCACTGACCTAAAAGACGATTCTGCGATACCTCGGTGCAGAAGACATCAAGCGGTCGCCCTCTAGGATAAGCACAACGCCGAAATTTGTGTGCACTCACAAGCCTGGCCGGAACCCAGAATACTTGCCCAAAAACCAAAGGGATATTTTAAGAAGAAAAGATAATATTTCTGATTTTTTGCTTTTTGTGTGTATATGAAGTTGGGAATACAAAAAATATATATAGCAAAAAAATAGAAGAATATGGAAGCAACATAAAAAGGAAATCTACCAACAATTAAGAGGAGTAGCTATTCCTCTTAATGAGATAATCAAGGGGTTATAACAATGGGTTAATAGCTATTAATGAGCGTAACTCCCGAATTAATGACATTCTCAACAAACTAACTCAAATAAATAGACCATGAATATTGTAATATATACAATATTTCAATAAAAATAGCCCATAACCCACTTACCACTTCTCAAACAAGTGGTACAAAACTACTCCAAAGAATAAACGACATAAAGCTTTGGTAAATTATCAAAGTAGGACTCTCTCTTGTATTTCCTCTCACCTTTCTTTGTATTTCACTCAAGGACTTCCAACAGAAGCACCATTGGTGATCGCCGAGAATCCAATTCTTGGAACTCCGCTATGTTTTAAATCGCGTTTTTCCAATGTAGATGGTCTCTCTGTTGAGGTAGCTCTGAGAGTATCTATCTCATCTTTTGTTTTTTTCCGATGGATTTGTTTTTTATTTTTTGAAGCTAAATTTTCTTTTTCCTCTTCTAATAGCACGCTCCATTTATTATTAGGAAAATTGTAATTATTAATCCCAACTTTTGGCCATTTACTTTCATTAATTTCAACTATCGATTATTTTTAAATAATCTCAACTTTAGGGAGCATTTTCTTTCATCAGGCCAAAACCGGTCAACAAAAGTCAATCACCTATTATACCAGGTTATTGGATACGTGTCAACACTTAATTTGTCCATAAAATAAAATTCAAAGTTTTAAAAAATAAAATAAAAAAATAATTAAACTAGTCATCCACACCCATCGCCAACACCGACCTCACCCAGCCCCTCACCCGAAACCACCTTCTCCCTATCCTACCAAAAACCGATATCCTCCCTTAGCACCACCAAGAACCCAACTTCTATCGCGCCGCTTGAAAGCTGGAACCCACCAAAAATCAAGGATAAGGTGGTTTCAGCACCCGAAAGTCCAGAACCACCTTGAAAACGAACGGGTGAGGTGGTTTCGAGGGATTGGATATAGGGATCTGGTGTTTTTGGCGAAGGGGAGTAGAGTTGCAGTGGTTTCGGGTGAAGGTAGGTGTGAAAATAGTAGCTTGCGGGGCTTTTGGCGAAGGGGGGTGGGGCTGAGAGTGCATCTGGGGGAAGAGGTTGAGGTTGCGGGTGGTTTAGAGGGAAGAGAGTGAGGCAAAGAATGGTTTTGCGGAATTTCGGTGGTTTTCGGTGGGTTGGGGAAGAAGATGGTGGTTTTTGGTGGGGTTGGGAGGGAGATGGTGGTTTTCAATGGCTGCTAGGGAGGAGGTGGTGGGGCTGCGTGGGATGAAGGTGGTTGGGTTTTTTTTTAGTTTTATTTGTTTTTTTTCTAATTTTTTTTACCAATGAAATTGCGACATGTGGCATTTAAGGAAAAAAAACCTTTTAACAGGTCACCGGTCATTTGACCTGATAAAAGAAAACACCCCCTAAAGTTGGAATTATTATAAAATAATCGATAGTTGGGATTAATGAAAGTAAATGGCCCAATTAATAATTACAAATTTTCCTTATTATTATTTAAAGCTAAAGGGCGGCTAGATGGTTCCCTATGCTGCTTTCCTTTTTTACCATTGTTTCCTAATTTATCCTCTTCCAATGTTTTTTCCTTTTTGTTATTTCCCCCTTTTTATTACTACCTCCGTTTTTTTTAGTTGACACGTACTCATTTTTGGAAATTATTTTTTAGTTGACACGTTTCTATTTTAGGCATTTTTTCTATAGTAAATGGTCAATTGTGCCCTTATTCTTATTATCTCTCCTTATTAGATCATTAGACCAATCTACCTCCTCTCTATCTCTCACCTGACCCAATAAACAAACCAGTGACCACCCACGTTGTACGTCATTCCTCACCACTACCACCACCACCGCTCGTTAGACGTTACATCTTTCTCTCTTCTCCTTCTGCCTTCAACCCATCAGAACCCTCAATCATTGCCATGGGATTGAACCCACTAAATTAAGATATCGATTCCATCAATCTCGTCATTCCTCTTTCGATTCCGTTGGCTTGATTAGTAATTTCTTTCCCGTAAGCAAAGTGTAGAAATGAGATTTATTTAATTAAATTACTGGAACTTTGATTGTAGCATCTTTGTCATCCTTGTCATGTACCTTTACTACACTACTAGAAATAGGCCTATTTCCGACGGATTGGTTCCAACGGACACCTAATTCCGTCGGAAACATAGGAAATTCCGACGGATTTTTATTCCGTCGGACATTTACGACGGATTTTAAAGATCCGTCGGAGATTTTCGACGGAATATAAATCCGTCGGAATATATAAGCTTTCCGACGGAAAATTCCGTTGGAAATGTAATTTTCCGACGGAATTAAAATCCGTCGGAAATTTCAGACGGAACATTCCATCGGAATATATTTTAAAAAAAAATCTACAAACCCTAAAATCGGCCCTCCTTTTATTTCACCCCTCAGCCGTTTTTTTTTCACTTCCCCCTTTTCATTCTCTCTCCTTTCTTTTGCTATTTCTCTCTCATCTATGGCTTCCTCTCCTTCTCCCCTCGTCATCTCACCCACGACCCTACGTTCTCTCCTTCGTACTTCCTCTCCGTCGTCGTCTCACGCCGCTGCAACCTCTATAAATCCCCTTGCCGCTCCAATTGTCTTATGTTTTTGATTTTATATGGTTTTTAAGGTTAAATTCGACAGTCAAAACTCTAGATCTAGAGTTTTTATTGTCGAATTAAGCCTTATTAACTTAAATTTGGTGAAATTCGAAGCTAATTTCATAATTAAAGGTATGCTTTGATGTTTTTAATGTTCTTTCTTTTGTTTTAAAGTTTTTTTTAAAAAAATTTGGTGGTTCTGGTGGCTCGTTGGTGGTTTTAGGGTCAGTTTAAGGGTGGGTCAAGGGAGGTGGTGGTGGGTGCCGCCAGGGCTAAGGGTTAGGGTTAGGGTTTGGGTGGTGAGCGAAGGTTGGTTTAGTTAGGGTTCGTTCTGGTCTGGGTTAGGGGTTTGGGTGTTTTAGGTCGGGTCTGGGTTTGGGTCTGAATTTGGGGGGTTTGGGTCTGGGTTAGGTCGGGTCTGGGTTAGGGGTTTGGGTCTGGGTTAGGTCGGGTTTGGGTTAGGGGTTTGGGTCTGGGTTAGGTTTGGTTTTGTGGTGTGGGTTAATTTAGTGGGTGGCGGCGGTGGTGGTCTATAGTGGCGGTGTTGGTCTGATGTGGTTGGTGGTGGCAGTGGGTTAGGGTTTGAGAAGGTTGGTTTGGTTGGGGTTGACAGGGCCTTTTTGAGTGGTTGGAGGTGGTGATACGCCGTGCCGGTGGTGGCACGGCGTTTTTTTTTTAATTTCCCGAAAATAGTTTCCGATGGAATTTCCGTCGGAAATTTTCGACGGAATTCGCAGCTACCAGAAATTGTCTTGCGACGGAAAATTCCGTCAGAATAGTGTTTCCGACGGAATTTTCGTCGGAAAAGGTGGTTTTTCCTACCAAGGCATTTCCGACGGAATTCCGTCGGAAACACCTTTTCCGACGGATTTCAAGGTGTTTTCGACGGAATTTTTCCGTCAAAAATGGGCCTTTTTCTAGTAGTGCTAGTATTTGAGATCTAAAGGTTATACAAATTGATAGTTGGGGCTGAGAATGCTTTTGGGGATTTTTTTTTTTTTGTATTTATTTTGTATTTTTGTGGGTTTTATGTTACGAAGGTAGTGCACAAATGTGAGGGTGGTGCCGGAGAAGTACATCTAGGTAGTGGTGGCGGTGGAGTAGAATTAGTAGATGAAGGTGGGGTGGGCTGGTGGTGGCTCACATGGAGGAAGAAAGGGGAGTTTAAGTAGGGGTAGTATTGTCTTTCACATGTCTATCTCACTCTCCTAAATATGTGTGCCTAAATCAAACATGTCATCTAAATAGAAACGGAGGAAGTATATTTTTTGTTTTGGGCTGCAATCATCTATGGCCCATATTTGTCTTCATTTGCATCCTCCTTCCCAATGTTATTGGGCCTCTCCCCATGAATATTCTTGCTGCAAATTCCTCCTAACTCTCTACTTCTAAGCTGCTCCATAATGGTTTCTCTTGTTTCTGGCTATTGTTTATGTTTGTAATATTCTCACCTACCAACTCTATTATGATTTAGAGCTGCTAGGTCTTGTTTCTGTGGAGGGTTTAGCTTATGTTTCTATACACATCCTTTTTTAACATGGTCGATTCTCCCACAATTGAAAAATAGGCTATGAATTTTTTCGTATTCAAATTTTTGCTGAGCTTTCCCTACCCAGACCTTAGTAACTAATGGCTTGCTTATTAAATCTATTTCCAGACATATACACTAGCGTATCTACACTATTCATCTTGTCTGTTGAATAATCCACCCTCAATGGATTTCCCACCACTACGACTATGCTGTACAGGGCTTCCTTATCGTAATGTTCCACCGATAACTCAGGGAATCTAATCCAAACTAACATACTTTGGAAATTTTTGGATGAAGGTCTAAAATTCGGCTTCCACTTTGCTAACATAAGGTAATGTTAAAAAATAATGAACCAAGGACCTCTTAACAAAGCTTTTCCAAATCATCATGCAGAGTAAATCTAAAAAGATAAACTCCCCCTTCCATTTCAATAATTTCTAAACCTCCTTTCGGGTTCCACATCCTTCTTACCCGCTGAGATAAGAACTCCACCCTTATTCTCAATCCTAAACATTTTCTAATCAAAGTTAAACCTCAAGGCTTCCTAAGCTCCATTAACTTGTTCTTAGGGAACTTAACTGCATGAGCATGAGTAACCACCTCTTCTTCTTCATCCTCCCATTCCTGGGATTCTATCATGGTTTTCCTAGCCTCTATAAATCATTGGCTAGACCTAGTAACTGCTTCTCTAAACGATCCCTTGGTTTTCTCTACCAAGGCTTGTGATGACTCCTTTACCATGTCGTTGTCATTACTACTCACCTGCATGACCTCCTCCCCTTCCATTTGGCTAATTCTTTCATTAACAACGGCAGGAGAACCTTTACTAGCTCCACTATCTAACCTAGTGACTGACCTATCCACCAAATCAACTTCTTGAACTAACATTATATCTATATCTACTACTTACTCCATAATAGACCCTAGACGGACTGAACTTGACTAAACGCACTAACTTGGGAATATTAAGACTAAATCTTAATGGCAAAACGAACACCCTGACTCGGATTCCTACAAGAAGAGAGCTCCCGGAGTCCTAAACACCAAGGTGTTAGGGGTTATCTCCGATGGCTAACTTCTAGAGAGAGAAAGTCTCACTTCTCTTTAAACTTCGTTTTTTTAAACTTCCTAAAGTAGAGCAATAGAGCATATAGAGGAAGTGTATTTGGAGGGTTGTGAGACAAAATAAAATGTCTCGCAACATAAAATAATATAACAAATGTACTATGAAGAGGGAGAAAGGAAGAGAAAGCGAAAAAAGGGTGGGGTAGCTAGGGCCCACCTTTTCGTCAGAAATAGTTTCACGTGCTAAAAAAGACAAAAAGAATTAGGACCATAACTACCGAGGCTATATTTTGTACCACTAAGGGTTTTTGTAAGTGCCACTGAAACTATATTGAGTACCACTAAGAGTGTATTTTGTACCACTAAACCATAATGATATTATTTGACAGCCTAATGAGACATTTGAACCTTTTTTGAAATACCACTGAAATTATATCTTGTATCACTGAGAGTGTATTTTGTACCTCTGAATCTACAATGGTAAAATTTAAATCCCGCATAAATGACCAACCTACCCCTGTGAGACACTTCTAAATCCCTCTCAACCCTCCGTTTGGAATACCGGATATATATATCCGGTATTGTTTATAGAATCATGCCTTAATTAACACCCTTTTTCTTTTCTTTTTTTCTTTTTTATTTATTTTATTTATTTTTTACACCAAAGTAAACAATTGATCAAATTATCATCAGTAAAGTAATGCAATACTCCGTATTAGTTTAGTTAGTACAGTAGTCGATTGCAACTTTGCAAGAATATAATTACACTACTTATATGCACACATTATTTAGATGTCTTTAAGTGATTATTAATAAACAATTAAAAATAATTACATTATTTAACTTATCATCATCATCACAATTAAATCATTATATACTACCTCCGTTACACATTATTTGCAACGATTTGACATAAAATAGAGAGGGAAAATGTCTAATCGTTGCAAATAATATGTAACGGAGGTAGTACATGCTTTCTCTTGTTATCAAATTATCATATAACTATTCCAGCCATCATTGTTGTAAAGTTAATAAGCACACCGCTACTGACCACCTTAGAAAAAATTAATGATGGATCACGCTGATGGGCGGGCTCAACCCGGCCCATTAAGGTTTTACGGAAATAATAATAAATTTAAAAAAAAAAAAATTCAAAATACAAATTTGAAAGTAAAATAAAAGACCAAGTATATAAGGACAGAAAATTAGAAATTGAAAAAATTGATTACTCCTTGATTGTGGGACAAGCTGGATGACCATATTACAGCAGCACACGTTGGAGATTATTGCTTATGCTGTAATACTCTTTACAACAGGAATGACCAAATCACAAGGTTATGTATATAAAATCCAAGAAATTATGAATTTCAATTTCAAAAAATAGGAGCGTAATAATTTTTAAATTATAAAATTTTAAAAATTCTATCTTATGTTGACATTTTATTTTCATCCATGAAAACAAAAATTGCTCCCAAATTTTTCCTAAACGGCAAAACATTATATCTTTTCGATTTTTAGGCGAAAACTTTTTTTTTTTTTGTAGGTAAGGAAAAGTAACTAATCAGTTTGAGTTCTGAATTGTGCTATACATCTATGAAATATTCACTCTTAATTGCCTTTAGTACCTTGTCAAAAAATAAATAAATAAATAAATAGCTGGTTTAATCTTGTGACATACTATATATGCAAGAAATCAAGATGGTGTAATCTTTTTGTAAAGGATGAAAGATACTATTACCTTCTATAAAGATTTATAAACAAATAATTTACAGTTGTTACCTAATTGTACTCTATAATTAGTATAAGGATTAAGTTGTTAAATGTTAATGGCTATTTTACATGAACCCCTTTGACAAAAGAGTGTTTACAAAAGTTTTGACAATTTAACAATAGGATACATTGATTAATAAATATAATTAAAAAAAAAATGAACAAAATATGGTACTATGAACTTATATTGATTATTATTTTTGTGGATGTAGCGGGTTTATTTGGTAAAATTTTGAATATATTCCTTAATTATGGTAATTTATTAGTTAATATTGTACCATCAATGTCAAGGTTCGTTGTGATTCTTCATAGTGTCAACAATATATATTACGAGTACTCTTTTGATGAAACTTATTTTCACATAAGACTAGGTTTTTAGCTTGGCTTGCCAAATAAGATATATATGGTAGAATAATATAAAGACACGGTATTCCTTGATTGTTAGTTACAATACCCGTATCTTGCATAAATTATTATAATAAATGTATATTGTTTTATATAATTGAAATTTACAAGCGTTGTAGTAGCATGTTTAGCATGAAGTGTATCAGTTACAAGTAAAATTTATGTTAGACATTATAAACAACTTGCAAGCAGGTGCTTATATATGTATATCATTGGAGATGCTCAATAAATTCTAAATGATTAATGAGTTGGTAATGTTCAACAGTTGAGGAAATGGCCGGTCCAGTTAAAAAGGAATAAAAATCTTTAGAAACGTTTTTTCTTAGCATGTAAATACCAGATCTGAACTTACGTGATTCGCACAATCCAACTTAGCACTTACACTATTACACATTTACACCTACACCTTCATATACCACTTCTTCATAGATCAATCGATTATAATGTAACACTTAACAAAACAACATAAAATACTATGTATACAGATATTTATACGGACTGATTTATCTGTATATAAAAGAGAATGTGATTATGTGAAACGTTATTTATAGCTCATTCCAAGCAAACCTCCATTCCCAACAAATGATTTCCCCCCAAAACCCCCTCCTCTCCCCATCATCAGTCTCATCACGTCAACCAACCAAACAAAATAACACCCAAAAAATATCATAATTTAACACCAAAAAACATTAATCCTAGGGTTCCCAAATTAAAAAAAAATAAAAATAAAAACAAATAAAACTCTTTCTTTTTCCTCCATTTTCTCTCTCATCTTCTTCGACAGATTTTTCGTTCCTCTTTCTCTCTCCTCTCTTTCTTTTCCATTTTCCCTCGCTTTCTCTCTCTACCTCTCTCTTTCTCTCTCCTCTTTTGGAGAAAGAGAAACCTTCATTCTTCTTCTCTTTCTCTTTCTAAAAATTTTTTTTTCGCCATTTTTTCTGCGCTTTCAGATCACTCACCTAACCGTCGGTTTTTTTTCTGGATTTATTGATATAATTTTTATTATTATTTTTTTTGAGGTACGCGATTTTATTCTCGACTCCTAATTTTGCTTGTCACGTTATTTGAATTTGTCAAATGTATTTTATTTTTGTTCATGAATGCGTGTTGTTGAATGTTTCATTTTGAATTTTACAATTTTGATTAGGTTATTGATATTTTAATTTGATTTTATGAGCTGAATTTTTATTGTTATTTACTGTTTTGCTGGATTATGTATTATATTAGGTTTAATTAATGGCATATGGATTGTATTTAATGGTTATTATTATAGTTTTGTTGTTTAGATTTTGAATTTTGTTTAAATGTTGATTTTTATAGGAGTTCAGCTCACGTCGACGATCTGAGAGGATTGTTGATTTCGTTTGTTTGAGGAGAGGTGGTATTGGGGGGTACATTGGTGATATTTCGATATCGAATTGTCGATATTGAGGACCCGGGGAAGGAGGTAGGGGAGAATGGAATTAGAGAGGGGTTTTTAGGTTTTTGATTGAATTTTTAACTTGTAGGTTTGGTTAAGGGGGAGAGAAACTCGGCCGAATAAGTTGGTCGAGTTTGAATGCATTCGGAATTTTGTGTGGATTTCAATATATGGATAGAGATATTGTGTCGTTCCCTTCGAAGAGCCTGGAAGAACAATGCTGTGATTGTGGATGTAGTTGTTCTTTGACAGTTAGCTCTTCGTCGAATGATCCTTGGTTACGGTCTGTGAAGAGGAAACACAATGAGTTTGAGAAGAGCAGCCGTTTTTACATCCCGGGGCTTGATGTTTTGCCTGTTGCGCGTGTTGGGATTGAAAAAGAATGTGCAATGTTGCGAGAGACACTTGGCAACCAGCAGGCTACAATTCAGGAGTTGTGTTCGGAATTGGAGGAAGAGAGGAATGCTGCTTCCTCTGCTGCTAATGAGACAATGTCCATGATTTTGAGGCTGCAGAGGGAGAAGGCTGAGGTCCAAATGGAATCTAGGCAGTTTAAGCGTTTTGCTGAGGAGAAAATGTCACATGATGCTCAAGAGATTTCTGCCTTGGAGGAGGTTTTATACAAAAGAGAACAAACTATTCAGTCCCTTACATGTGAAATTCAGGCCTATAAGCACAGAATGATGAGCTACGGCCTGACAGAATCAGAGGCAGAAGGGTTGAAGGGAAATTATAGTCGCAATGCTAGTTTTTCTAGTGAGTTGGCTGGTCCTGGTGACTCACACTTTTCCTATCCTCCACTAAGGTGCAGTATGTATGGATCTCAAGAGCAATTAGAGCTTGAAGATGATGTTGTGGATATTGAAAATTACCCATTTTCTGAGACTCCAGGAACTCAAGATCTGAGGAGTTTGGAATACAGGATCAATCAATTGGAAGGAACTCCTCAGGGTGATCAGATAAATGGAGACTTTGGCTCTAGAAATGTTCTTGAGAAGGTTGTCGTTGGTCAGTCTCCAAGGCGGTCTAGACATTCTAGGAGGATTTCTACTGACAGCTCAGGTTCGGTGTTGGGGCCAGATCACACAATGGATTCTCCTAGATATGGTACCAGTTTTAAAAAACTTGATTGTGTAGCTGAGGAATTAAAAAATTCAGACAGTGCATCTGATTATGAAGATGATATGACTGATAGAGTTTATACTATTGATTCTATTCATCCTGGGGCACCTTATAACCATTATATGGAGCCCAAGTTTGCTGCAAAGTTGGGTGATGAGTATGTATCAACACCAAGATCTCTAGGTCGTGGAGACCTGGGAGATCCTGAGGTTAAGAAGCTATACTTGAGACTTCAGGCTCTTGAGGCTGATAGAGAATCAATGAGGCAGACAATCATGTCAATGCAAACTGATAAAGCACAGGTTATGCTACTTAAAGAAATTGCTCAACAGTTGTGCAGAGATATGACACCTGCAAGGCATATGCCTGTTCAAAAGTCATCTATTGTTGGGAGCTTTTCCATAACAGCAGTTTTTAAGGTAATCCTCAGTCCATACAATTGTTTGGTCTGTTTTTCACGTGATTGTGTAATTCTGCTGTTTTCGTCAGTTATCTATACCATGATCCCTGAAACATGAAAGCAAAACTGTAATGTAATATAGGCTGTATAGCTGATCTCATTCACTGACTTTATCATTTTTACCCTCTGTTGTTCGAAGTATTTTTTAAGCGTACTATCATCATCTTGTATCACCTTGAATATATGTAACATGAAGACGCAGAAGACTATGCTTGTAAAATTAAAACGAAATGGACTAATAACCACACACAATTGAGGGTACCTCATACGTAAGTATTAAGTGTAACGTGTAGTGATGCTGTTTAGCCTAATTGATTGTCGTCCATGGGAACACTAATCTGACTGTAGTTTCTGTCATACAGCCAAGTAAAAAAGCAGCAAAACATAAATTCTCTTTTTAAGGTTGCTCTAGTTTTCCGTTAATATTGTTTACTTAGGAAGTGACCGTGACTGTAGGCTTTAGAATGATATTTCAGGCTGTTAGACTGAAGGCCTGTTGTTTTTGGCTTTAGTGATCCATACTTGTAAACTGCCTCTCTCACACAAATTCTTGCATGTACATTTTTACATGCAACGTGTTTAACCCTACCTTTTATCCCCGGTGGTAATTCGTAACTTTATCTGAACTAATAAACATGCATGGGATTGTAAATCTAGAGATTGAATGTAATCTCCTTATCTCAAGAACTTCACCTAAGTGTTAAATTTTGTATGTGACAGTTTGACAAAGATTTCTTTATTCTGCTTTATTTTATTCTGTTTTAATATTCTCCATTTATTTTGTGTTCAAATGTGCTTTAGTTTGCCTTGACATTCCAGTCCTTTATTTTTTGTCATGTATAAGAGATATCAACTTTCAGATTGGGTAAAATTTGTTCTCTGTTTCAAAATATCAATAAATCGATATTTGATGGGCTTGTAGATAAATTGATTGAAAAGTGTAAACAAAATTTGCTTTCCAACACCACTTTTGATGAGCAAAGAAAATTCATTTATTCTGTTTGCTTCTCTCTCTTATCGCCTTTGGCTAGCTGTCATTCTTTTTCTGTGCTTTTGTGCATGGATTGCATTTAAGCTTTTATGCAATTTAAGGGTCATGAACAATCCTTACGACTCTTTGCTTGCTTCTTTCTGATCTAAAGATGTTGAATGACTTATACAGAATATATTTTTTACCAAAACTGAAGATCTATTGAAATTTATGTTTCAACTGACTAGTTATTGGTCCTCCCAGGGTGATTACATTTATGAGTTTTTAAAAAAATTTAATTCTTTTTTTTTTTTTTTTTTTTTAACCAAACAAAATTGTTGATACTTGATAGCTAAAGTTGTGATGATTGGCTGTAAATGTTAATGAAAATAATTTTAGATCTTACATGCTAATCAATTTTTAGATTCATTTGGTTGTAATCTTAAAATAAATCCCTTGCCTTTTAGATACTACAAAATATTATAGGTCTATGTGATCAAATAAGAAATAGTATGGTATAGATTTGCTGATAAGTTATTTACATCTAGATGAAAGGTTGTGGGTCCATAGACACACATATTTAGTGTGAATAGAGTATTGAAATTGCGTCACCAAGGATGTGGCATCATGCCATCTTTAGATTTCTGGGTGACACGTGGATGCAGTAGCATATCTTTCCCTTTTAATTTTAGGAATTATATAGATATTATTAATTAGTATTTTAATTTCTATGTGTGCCTTGTCATGTAGAACCAGTCCGTTCTTTCCTGGTTGGAGCCTTTACATTTTTCATGTTTCATTTTCAGTGGATCATGTCCTTCATTTTCTGGAGAAAGAAATCACGTCAAAGCAAGTAAGTTTTTCACATTTTAGTTATGGATGATTGGTTTATCATTTTTCTCCAATTATATATACTACACTCTTAGGTTTAAATGATTTTTCTTCTCTCCACTATCTCTCTGCACTATCTCTCTGCTTATCTCCTATTACTACAAATACAAAATTTAATAAATTTTGGCAAACGTCTTTTTTCTTCTTTCCTTGGTATTTCTATGGTTCATTGAAAGCTATGAACAGAACAATGGAGATAGACTTATTGGTTGGAGCCTCTTGTAATTAGATTCAACCTTGAGGGCTTTTTCAACTTCATATTCATGATCAGTCTTTTGTTATTGCTCTTATTAGCTTCTACCTTAAGGACACTTGGACTTAGAATTCATCTAAGCTTGTACACATATTTCAGACTAATAGAACTAAGGAGATGGACTATTTGGTAAGAGTCTTTTTGTGGTCAATTACAAACAAAAGCCTAGCAAACTTTTTTAAAAAAAAACAGATATTATTATTTACTTTACTACCCTAGCTTATGTTATTTACTGGTCTTCCGTGGATTTATTTATTATCCTTTTTGTTTCATAACTACACATTTCCTTTTTTGCGTAAAGAATGTCAATAGATGATAGATTTTAAGCTTTGCATTTCTTTGTTGATAATTGTGGGAATTTACGATTGGAGAGCAGAGCCAATAGCTCTGAGATAACATATGAGATAGTTGTGTAGAGCAGAGCCAATAGCTCTAAGATAATATAAAAAGATTGTTATTCTTTTAGTATGAACATTATCACCATGTATGCTGTATCATGTATATGGCGAACATCAGACTGTTAATTGTTTAGACAGATCATTCATCCTTACTGGTCTAATTTCACTTGTTTTGCTATTTGTTATTTCTGTCTCTTTTGCATCTGATGGTATTTAATTATTTTCTGTCATATACTAATTTTTTTATGGATGATAACAGGTACATGTTTGAATTGACGGCGAATAATGTGGGTCTGCTACTGCTTTTGGATAAAAACCCACGCTCCAAACTCTGGAGATGTGTTTCATCAACGCAAATTCGATAAGCTGAGCTACCAAACTTGTAGCGAGTTTGTCAATTTAGGAGCTGCATTTCCGGGCTTGCGTTTAGATAAACATTTGTTTCTGGATTTATGGAATATGGTTATTTGTGCAGCGTTCTTTGTGATTCATTTTCTCCCTTTACCCTCCATTGAAAAGTTTGGGGTTCGAATTTGTTTAGCTGGTTCTTCAGCAAAAATCATGTGATATAGGCCAGTGTGCAGTTTGGTTTTTCTGAAATTTTAGCATTTGAGGTAGGTATTTTGACAAATTCTCCTGTATAGTTCAAGATTCATGTATTATGTTAAATTGCTGCTCATTTTTTACTTTCAGAGTGAAAAAAATGAAATCATATATTTGTTCTTCTCTCACAGTTTCAACAAATAAGGCAGTAAAACCTTTCCAGCTTTGAAGGGTGTATTTCTCTCTTTTAAATTGCACTATTATTTCGTATTATGACTACTAGTTTTGTGCCCCGTGCGATGCCTGGGTTTTGTTTATTGAATTATAAAATAAATTTTTAATCTTTATACGATTAGAGTATATTATTTTAACCGATTAGTATATATTATAAATGTATGTTTTACGCTTTGAATTATTTCCTTTGCCCAAAAAATATTATGATAAAAAAAATAATTTATTAATTCATAAGAATTATAATCTAATAATTTTTTTAATAAAATTATAATTGAATTTGTACATTTGAAATATTGGTATTTTATCGAAAATAAAACTAATTTTATCCTAAAATTCTATCCAAATAGAATTTTAAATTAACTATTTTTATCTTATGAGGTCTATTTAAATCTATCCAACGTGGCGCGACACTTGGCGAAAAATTAGAACGCCAAGTGTCACAGCGTCGTGACCTGGCTAAAAGTTTAGCTTTATATATTAGTTATTATGTTGTGTGAAGACTGTTGAAGCCCTTGGAGGAGTATCATGTAGGGTTCCATAGGAACAAAACATATGATTAGTACACAATAACAGTTACCCCAAATAAAGTACTCCCTCCGTTACATATTACTCGCAACAATTACTATAAATAGTCGGTACACATTACTTGCAACAAATTCAAATCTTTCCTTTTTTAGTAAATTTTTTAAATGAAATTACAAAAACACCATTAAATAAAATTTTATAACCTCAATTACATACTTTAAACATAATTAATTAAATTCATCTTATCTTTTTAAAATCATCTTCTCCACAATCTCTCTCTTTTCCTTCTTCATCTTCTTCCTCATTCCTTTATTTTTCTCTCCTCCAAACCCCATTCTCATAAATTGTTGAAGAAGACCACCCTTTCGTTGTGGATTTTCCAGATGTGACGATTTTGGTTTTCGATTCGTGTTTGGGTTTAGGTTTTCATGGGATCGGGTTTTGGGTTCATGGGTTATGTATTTTGAGGTTATGGGTTCGAATTCAAGTTTTTGGGTTGAGGGTTATGGGGTTCGTGGGTTCGCCGGTTGTTCAAATTCGTGGGTTCGTCGGTTGTTCAAATTCGTGGGTTCGATTGTGGGTTGAGGGTGATGGGTTTGGGGTTCATGGGTTGAGGGTGATGGGTTTTGGGGTTCATGGGTTCAATTCGTCCATTGTGGGTGGTGGCGCTCAAAGTCGTGGGTTCCAGGGTTTGATTGTGTGTTCGATTGTGGTGCTGCTAGGTCATGGTGGTACAGGGTGGTTTCATGGTGTTGGATTGTGGTGCTGCTAGGTGGTGGTGGTATGGTGCTGTGTGGTTGTGTTTGTGTTTGATTTGATTTAATTATCTTTTTATTTTTGGTTGGATTAATACTAATTACATGCCCTTATTTTTCAATGATTACACTTTAAGAACTTTTGCCTAGGAGTCCGCAATCCTCCCTTTTGTTGTGAGTAATTCGTAACGGAGGGAGAATATAATTAGTGTAACAATGATTGAGCGAAATTGCTTATACTTTCTAGTGACACAAGCTTTGGGTGTGTTGCAATAACACAAACTAGAAACATTGACAATATTAAGGAAAAAATTGCCATGATAACCCCAATTTTGCCTCATCCGTCAATATCAATCTCAACTTTAGATTATTTTTTTTATTAATCCCAATTTTATAACCCGTCTGCCAATAACACTCCTAACCGGTCATTCAACCTAATATTACAGATTACAAGACACGTGTCAGCCTAAGATTGGCATTAAAAAAAAAAGAAATTAAACTATAAAATTAAAAATTAAAAACAAAAAAAAAAACAAAACCACCAAGCTATCCCCTTGCCACGGTGCCACCCACGGCCAGCCCCGCCCAACCCCTTCCCCCAAAGCGCCAGCCGCCGCCCATACCCTCTTTCCCTCCTCCGGTGCCGGCGCATCCCCGACCACCTCCCCTTTCCCCTTCAATCACCACGAAATCCCCCAAACCACAAACCCTAACTCTAACCTTCAGTCTCCGACAGCGGAAGGCTAAGGCGTTGGTGAGGGGGAGGTGCGATTGGATATTTCCGGTGGTTAAGGAGGTCACTTAAGGATTTTTAGAGGGGAGGGGGAGGGGTTACGGGAGGTTTTAAGGGAAAAGGTGAAGGTGGTCGGGAAGCACGACACTGTGGGAGGGGAAGAGGGTCCTCGCGGCGGCCGCACTCCGAGGGGATAGGGTTTGGCGGGGCTGGCAGTGAATTGGCTAGTCGTGGGTACCACGGCAGGGGGGCTAGCCTTGGTGGTTTTGGCTTTTGAGTTAATTGTTTTTTAATTTTGTTTTTACCAATCACAAGCTCACATGTGTATATTAAACTTAAAAAAAAATATCTCCTCAACAGGTAATCAGTCACCTAGGAGTGCTATGAGCGGGAGGAGTATAAAGTTTGGATTAATAATAAATAATTCAAAGTTGGGATTAATATTGGCGGATGAAGCAAAGTTGGAATTAATCATATTAATTTTTCCAAAAACTAAACCAAGTTGGTTATACATAGACATAAACTAGTATAAATCATGTTATAAGGTAATACATAGGCTTCCTACAAATCTACAATGGAATAAAATTGAAAATTTCTTACATAATTATGTGTAAATTGTTGTAGGTAATGTTTATACTACCTCCGATTTTTATTAATTGTAACTTTGAAATACTTTATATCTCACAAATAATTCCTAAAAGTTGCAACTGAAAAAAAATTAGAGGTAGATATTCATAATATTTTCTTCAATTTTTTGCAGGTTAGGGCTCATAGAGGACAATGTCTACCAGTGGTCTCATGTTGACTTGTAGTGTTACAAAATACACTATATTCCTTCAAAAAAAAAAATACCAACTATTAGTAACGAATGAAGCTTAAAGAAACACTATTCTACCCCCTTGTTTCACTCAAATATTCGAAGTATTAAGGTTTGCATTCATCAATTCACATCAAACTTCAACACCAAATAATAATCCAAACATTATTAGAGCAATAAAAACATGTTTACAAATAATCAACAAACAATTCAACAAATAATTTCATTTAATCATCACAAAACCCTAAGGAGTTATGAATATACCTAGCTTAATTTAAGAGAATTTGGTCGAAATCGCAGCAAAATATGAATAATCGCCTTGCTTTTTCCTCTAACATGGTCACTTTAGCTCTAGAATTGGGGAAAAGAATGAAAGGGGGCCAAGTTTTTTTTTTGTAGAAATGAATAAAATATTAGAAAAAATTGTCAAGAATAAGCCAACCTTTGTGTGGTTAGCTCAAAATAAGCCAACTTTTCGATTAACTCAAAATAAGTCAATTTTTATAAATTTCTTCTTCAAAATGAGTCAAAACCTGTTAGATTAAAAGGTAATCGGTTGTTAAAGTAAAATATGACATATGTCATTATATGGTTGGTCATTTTTTACAAAAGTTAACTAAGGCTCCGTTCTCTTCACCTTATTTTTGCTGAACTTAAATTATTTTTACTGAAATAAAATTATTTTTGCTGAATTGAGATTATTTTTACTGATTTATGTTATAATTCTTCTTTAAGAAAATTGAATTTTACTGAACTGAACTTATTTTTACTGAAATGAAATTAATTATGCTGAACTGAAATTATTTTTACTTAATATTGTTTTTTTAAGGTAAAGAGAACATGGCATAAGACTTATTTTTTGATTAAATGTTAAAAAAAATCAATTAATAATTGAACAATTATATCAAATAATTAAAATGAACATAAAAACTTTAAAATTTTGAAAAAAAAACATCAGCCACCACTTTTTACTAGCCCCCTCCCCCGGTCAACGGTCGACGATCACCTCCCTACCCCGGCGTCGGCGACTCTACCACTCTCCCTTTCCTCATTCTTGCTTCCCCCACCCCTACCCCAACTCCCAACATTTTCTATTTTATATCTACTGGAATGTGGATTTCTTCTTTTGATTCTTTTTGTATTGTTTCTAAACTCATCTTTATTTTTTTTTTATTTTTTTCCAATTCTAGTATTATCTTCTTGTGAAAAAGTTGAAAAACAAAATCAATTAATTTATCAATGTTTACTAAAATTTGGGTTGAAATTAAAGAGATAAATCTCCATACATAATAAATTTTCCCCAGAAAACACATTTAACTCATTTTTATTGTGATAAATATAAACTCGAAAAAGGGGTGAAATAGAGAGAATGAAAGAGGAAAGGTGTAGATTGTGGGTGGGGGGAAGAGGGGATGGTTGGTGGTCTATCACCGCCAGCGGCTAGCAGTGGGTGGGGGGAGGGAGTTGCTGGGCTTTTTTTTAATTATGTTATTTATTTTTTTTTACAATTTGTTTACATAATTATAGTTAAACATTTAATTAAATTTAATAAATTATTTTCAATTAAAAAGGTGACATATTTGATAGGTTGTAGTTCATTTGACCTATTAAAAAAAATATCCCTTAAAAGTTGACTTATATTGATTTATCGAAAAGTTGACTTATTTTGAGCTAATTACCACGCAAATGTTTGGCTTATTCTTGACAAATTTTCTCAAAATATAAGGAGGGTAACTTCTATAAAATAATTAAGCACACTTCCCCATGCCACATCACCCATGTGACAATGACTAGTTGTCAGTTAACTAAAAATTAAATTTTAATTAATCATTGTCTCTCCTAAAGTAAATGTGTAAAAAAGGTGAAAAAATCGTTTCTTAACCAATATGAAGCAGATTTCGGATAGAAAATTAATTATTACCAATCAGGGGTCTATTTTAGCAAAGGCGTGTGTGTTTTGAAGCAAGAGGAGTTGATCGAGTTGTTAAGCATGAAGAAGATGGAGAAGCATGAAAAATATTTAGGCATCCTTACCATCATAGGGAGGTCAAAATAGGTTATTTTTAATTCTCTCAAGGACAAGCTGTGGAAAAAGATGCAAGGTTGGAAGGAAAAGCTTCTTTCTAAGGCCGGGAAAGAAAGTCTCATCAAATCGGTGATTCAAGTCATTCTAACATACTTGATAGGTGTGTACAAGATCCTAACGAGTGTTATTGATGATATTAGGTCTATGACGACGCAATTCTGGTGGAGACATTCGGGTCAAAAGAGAAGGGTCCACTAAATTAATTGGGATGTTTTGTGTGCTCCAAAATGTTTAGGGGGGATGGGGTTTCATGATATGGGGGTTTCCAACACATCCCTCCTTGGAAAGCAATCGTAGAGATTCTTGATAAATCCAACCTCGATGTTAGGACGGGTGATGACTGCTAAATATTACCCTACGTCTGAGTTTTTAGGCTCAACTTTAGGTCTTGCGGGTAACTAGTTTTGGACTGGCATGTAGGCGTCAAAGGCTTTATTAAAGGAAGGTCTCATTTGGCAAGCTGGAAACGGCTGTCGCATTAAGGTTTGGGAGGACCAATGGGTGGCTGAAGAGCAGGGAAACCATTTTGTTTCTAATCGGGTGTCGAATGTTAAAAGGGTTAAAGACCCCATTAAGGATAGCAACAAAGATTGGAGGGCTGATTTTATTGTGGATAATTTATGTGAAAGGGACGTCAAATGCATTCTTTCCATTCCTTTAAGCCACCTTTCTCTTGGAGACGAATTAATTTGGGCCTCCTCCAAAGATGGGAGGTACTATGTGAAAATCGCTTTTAATTTGTCGGGAAAATCTTGTAACCTTGATGGCTTTCATAAAGCTTGGGTGATTATTTGGAGCATGAAACACCTACCAAAAAATCAGATACTTTATGATGAGAGCTTGCGTTGGAACACTACCCGTGCGAGTTTATCTATAGGCTAGGCATATGTCCGATTTTAATAGCTGCCTTTGGTGTCTTGATAAGGCTGAAACTCTGCATCACACGCTCTTTGAAAGTTTGAATGTTCAGCTATCAAAGACATATGAAGAGAAGTGGGATGTGAGCATCTCGTAATTAGTTATGGGATGTCTTTTGCAGATCTTGTTGTTACTTGGAAGGATCGTTATGCATCTAGTTGCCACATAGGTGTGTAGGCATCATTCGAAGCGTGCCTAATGTGCTTGGTACTCATTGGAAGTGGGAATTGACGTACAATTAGGGACACGATTAAGGAAAATGCAAAGTAGGAGGCTGCCATCAAGTTTTTAAGGAACTTGTATACCGTTCACGAATCATTAAAAGGCAACCACAAAAAGGGACAACGATAGGCAACAATGATTACCCAAGAAGGTTACATCCCATTCAAACCCATGAGATTACTAACTCCATATAGTTCGAAACGAAGAAAGGAGGATCGGGGATGATGGTACGAAGTGAGTCATGGAGTCAAATTCGCCCGTATTGACCTCTACTCGATTTTTATAGCGAAAAGTATTTCCTGCGATCTCAAAAGCATACAAACAAATATTCAATGTGCTCCAAGCTAAATTAGGATGAATTGGTTAAATGTTAATGAAACATATAATTCTAAGTATCGTGATCAATTAAATTAACAACAAGATTAAAAAGGATCCTAACCGGTCGTCCGAATTATCTTATTAGGCGTTGTATTCAATTACATATTCCTTTAACATGCAATATGATGATAAACAAATATTATTATATCAACATCAACATTTGAAGCAATTTAACCATAAAAACAACGATTAATATGGGAAAAAACATAATAAAAATCGTTAGAAATATAAAAGGAACAAAAGGAACCTGATTCGTTACTTTGATGGCTTTTGCTTGCAACTATAAAACAATAAATTTGTTAGTAGTTTCAAGGAAATAATAAACAATAATGGAAATTAAGTTAAATTAAAGTAGAGTTAATTTGGGGCCAAACACTCAAACAGTTTTACCTTTCACGCCTCGGTTTAAGTTTAGAACCTCAGGTAAAGTACAGACTCTGGAGAGAGCTTAAGGGGTGTATTGTGAAAGAATAAGAGAGGTTAGTATTTAAGTTAGAGCATAAAAGAGAAAGATCGAATTATTTGGTGCCCCGAAATTGAGAAATCAGCCTCGTATGTATAGAGGAAATGAGGGGGGTAAGGTCCGGAACCCTAGAATTGAAGCGCTACGGAAAAACAAACCTTAGAAATTACCATGTCACGGCACAAATTGTTATGACACGGTACAATTTGTCGTGACACAATAGAGTCTACCGTGGCGCGAAATTTCCGCCGTGACACATCATATGCCTTGTCTCGAATTCTGTCTAAATTCATTTTTATCTTTTTTGTTTAACATTAAGCACGTGATAATTTGGTTGTTCCAGATCTATTTCAGGTTTAGGATTATAATGTTTATTAATCAGGCTTAATTAATAAATAAAATGAAGTGAATTAAAAAGATTTATGATCAAATGAGGCCATGAGGGTTGGACTATGCTTTGACTAAATACTTAGATTGGTCTGTTGACTGACTTGTTGAATGTATTTGACTGAATATGGATTTAAAGCACTCCCGAGATTAAATACTTGACCCGACTAATAATGGCAGTGAAAGATTGTTCATCATCTGGTTTGGTTTAAGGGAGACATTTTTAGGTATCTACAAGGTGCCATCCTTTTTATGGAAAATATGAAATAGAAGAAATGACAAGGTGTTTAAAAGAGTGAAGTCTCACACTATACCGTTGTAGAGCATACTAGAAAACTTGTTGGAGACTTGATCTTATACGCTGTGAAAATTTATGGGAGTGCTAGCATGATGGGGGTGCAAGAGTCCAAAGAAGTAGGTAGCCCCTCCGAGTGAAGTGGTAAAAGTCAATTGTGACGCTTGATTGACGAAACTGGTTGGGTGGGTCTTGGTGTAGTAGCAAGAGATGCTTCAGGGAGACAAGGACTATTCTATTTGCAGCCATGAGGAGGATCAAAGCTTATTGGGATCCTATTGTTGCCGAAGGGAAGGCACTAACAATGGCTGTGAGGCTAGTTTGCAGGTTTAAGTACAAGAAAATTATTTTTGAAAATGACAATGCTTCGTTGATCATGCGTCTCATAAATACATTGATTTATTTATCAGAACTTGATGGCATCCTTGAATATATTTGTTCACTTTATTGTTATTTTGATTTAGTGTATTGACTCAGGTTAAAAGGGATGATAATTTTGTAACCCATCACCTTGCTACATTGGTCCCCTTTGATGTAGAACAAGTATGGGTAAATCATTTTCCTTGTGAGACATTTCACCCTATGCTTTGAGCCTTTGATGGACTCATTGAGTTAATTTAATGGATTACGATTTTTCAAAAAAAAAAAAAAAAAAAAACTTTATACATGCTCGGATCAAACATTCGAGGCCATGATATAGAACAAGCCCAAGTGAGCAAAAACCCCCAAACCAAAAGCAGGCGGGAGGGAAATGAAAATGCACTTCAAATAAACACTTCCTCTGAAGAATCTTCATCTTCATCTTCCCCCCCTTTTTTTTTTCCATTTCAATTTTTCACCTTCTTCATCTTCCCTCCTCTTTTTCTCTCTCCTCCCCACTTTTCATTCTTACCCAGATTCGCCCTAAATCCCTCGTTTGGGGCGGATTCTTCCCTAATTTCACCCTTCTCTTCTCCATCTTTCTCCTAACCCTAATTTTTCGCCTAATTTAATCATTTAATCAGGTACTACTATTAACCAGTTTCTATTCAATTTCTTATCCTTTTCTGTTCTTCGATTTTTAATTTTCTTGTGAATTGATTTGGTTTGATTTGATTGAAGTTTGAATGATTGTGAATTGCAGTGTAGCAGTAGGGCTGGCTGTGATCTTAGATTCATAGCATGGCCAAAGTTGCCAAAGTTGCTGCTGCCCCGGGTTCTTTACCTTCCGATTCGGCACGGTTTTGTGGGGGTCCCATGAATGCTGGTCCTGCTCTTAAGAGAAAGACACCGTCCGAATTAAGAGTAAGTTTTTCTGCTGTTGCTTTGGTTAATTTCAACTCAACTTTATCTTTGGAATCTGTACTATGTGTTGATGCTATGTACTTGAACGTATTGAGGGTGGAATGCTTCTAAATGATGTAGTATCAATGTTGATCGGGTTATAAAGGCGAGTGCTATGTCATAAGTTTGCTTAAAGTGTTGTAATATTTGATTCATTTTATTAACATAAAATTTCTGAATATCAAGTTTTAGTAGTAGGGTTGGTTTTCCATTTATATATTATTTTCGCCGTTAATGATATGATTACTTATAAAATGTGCCGTGGGTTGGAATTAACAATCAATAGGTAGAAGGAGGATAAAAGCTGAATTTAGTAACATATTTGGTATTGAACACGAATGAAGTTGACAGTGTTTAACTTAGTCAAGTGAAAATTTGTGTGGGTTTAGCGGAGTAAGAAAAATTCAGCTTTAGATTTAGATAACAAATGTGTTAGTGAATTAGTCAAACTCTTTACTGGATCGTGTTATATACATTCAAAGATTATTGTTGCGTATAATGTGCTTTTTATTGTTTTCATCTATGAAAACTTCTATTACGGATTAGGTTACTGTCACTCCACTGGTTTGCTGAAAAGGTATAGGAAATTTTAGTATTGTGTCTGTAATCTGTATAACAAAGAATTCTCTTGCAGTTTACTGATATGTCTTATTCGTAACTTGTAAGCTAAGAGAAAGTTGATGGAAAGCTTCTTAATTTGGAAATGTGTAAGCATTTATTGCACTAATTTTAGGTTTATTGATTCATGCATTTGTCTCGGTACTGCAGGGTGAGCAATTAAAGAGAAGAATAGCAGTGGAGCTTGTCCGTGAATCTGCTGCACCTTCAGAGTATATTTCATTCCTGCCTTCTACTTGCGTGTTTAGTTTTCATTTGTTATAGGCTCTCTTCTGCCTTTAAATTTTGACCTATTTTTTAGAATTTTTGGTTCTAATGTTTTAATACTAAAACCAATACTTTATCCCAGAAATGCAGATGTCGTGGATTCTGGTTCTAACAAGTCACAAGGCCCAAAAAATACAAAATACATAGACAAGCGTCTTGATGAAGTATATCCTGCTAGAAAACCAAACAGCAGGATCAGCTTGCTTTCTGGAAAATCAAATTTTAAGGTATTTTCTGTACTGTTTGTATAGTTTGAATGAATATAAGGACTAATTATTATTCTGGATGCCTGATTTCAATGTAAGTAATAATGCTCACTTTTGTCTGTATCTCGATCTCTTGCATGCAGGAAAATCAAGTTGTTCAGGAAAAAAGTGGGTTTAAGAGTTCTTTTTCTTCACGTTTGACACCCAAGAATCAGCAAGAGCTTAATGGGTATAATTTTTCTGATTCTAGAGGTTTTGTATTTCGGGGGTGGGGGTTCAGTTCTGTATAGGAAACAAAGTTATATATTGAAAAGATTTGCTAATTTGTTCTATTTTACCCTTGGTATTACAGCAGCTCTAAAGTATCAGTTGCCAAGGCCACTGGCTGTGTTTTACGACAGTGTGAAACTGGTGAAAAAGGCACTCAAAATAAGTTTCGTAGCGTAGCTGAGCTCTCACTTGGTAGTGACAGATTTACAGAGCAGGGCACAGTTGATGTGGTATTGCTATGGTTTCTTTGGCTACTACAATATTCTTGTGTGATATTTATATATTGTTAATAACTCTTATATTTTTAGGATAAAGCACTGAAAGGACTCGCTGCTCATGAGACTTCTGGCTCTTGTTCTCCATCAAGTTCAGCTGGAAAGTCTGGGGATGTAAAGTCTACATCTATGGGAAATTATTGTTCAGAAATACAAATTCCTGGAGTAAAAGTTCCTCTTGATTTTACCCTGAAAACCACCATGCGTATAGTATCCTCTTCACCTGTGGACAGGTAAGAAAATCTGATTTCCTTTGCCATTATTTGTGTATTAATACTGGTGAAGATGGTTTACTTGTTGGTAAACTAATATACATTATACATTCATACTATGGAAGAGGAACTTTACTCTTTCACCCTTGATACCTGAGTTTGTTGTCTCATGTATTGCAATTTCAGGTTTCACAGGTTGTTTATGGGTGGCACTTATAATGGAATATCCTCTTTCTCTTTATCTGGCAACTCTGCCAATGAAAGTATTGGGTCTGCTTTAAACACTCCAGCATCTGGGGATTCTTATAATTTTCAATCATGGATATACCCCCAGTCCTCATTGCCAGCTTTTGTAATATCAGTATTGAGCTCATCTTCAGGAGGAGGTAAATGTGCCCAAATTCGCTGAGCAGTGAAGTCTTTGTGGCTACCAAATATCTTTAATATCCCCTCTCCGTTTTACATGAGGTTGAGAACAATCTTATCTCAGTTTATCTATGATTTTTCTCTGGTATGGATTATGTCACTTTATTTGCAGCTGAAATGGACTTTTTGGAGAAACGCCAATTAGCTTGGGAGGATTCCTTTAGAAGTCTTTACTACATGCTACGGAAGAGTGGGTGCAATATATTTTATGGTTAGAATTCTACTCTTGCATTTCCCTTTCTCATTTCAGTTCTACAATGATACAAATATGGTAATATGAGCCGTGCAATTTTATTCTGGAACATAAAGAATGATGTTGTAAGATTTCTAAGTACAATTTTATACCTTTAGAGACTTATGTCTCAAGCTGCTACATGTATAGCAAGATATTATGCTATACAGATCCAAATTTTCTAGAAGTTTACCTTGACTCTGGAGTGAAGACATTGCTGTCTTATTAGATCTCAGGCGGCACTCGGAAGAATTTTTTGTAAAGTTGATTCATGTTTTACCAAAATTCAATCTCGCACTTTTCCATAGATTAGGAAAATGGGCTGCATGAGTTGCAGCCAAACAAGGCTTTAGAAGAGAAGTAGTAGAGGATGGAAAGGATTGGTGTCTAGGGTGGGGGTTTGCTGGTTTGGTTTACACGCAGAAATAAAAAAAAAAAAAAAAAAAAAAAAAAGAGAATTTATTGAACTCTATTTCACAAATGGAACTTTGTCACAAGATAAAACTGCAAACCTTTGTATTTTTCCGAATATACTTGTTAGGGTAACTATGATTCAATTTGCATTGTTTTGTTTTTTGTTTTCCTGTGATATCTGCATTAAAAAAGGGCTCGAAACTTGGGGCTTGGTTGCCGCGATCAATTTGCATCTTATTTTTGTGTGTTACTAGCTCTAAAGTTGACAAATAGTTTGTGTAGAGGGAATTATTAATTAAAGTTCAAGTGAAGTAGTCAGTTTATGGTTGGGTAAAACCGTAAAAGTCTTAATTAGTTCATAAATTGAAGTAGATTTTGTATCCTATGTGCAAAAAATAAAAGTATTTTAAAGTTGCTTGTCTGCTTTGCCTCCACCCGTTTTCAGTGCACACAAGCCTATCTATGATTTGGGGCAGAGATTCGGGGTGAGGGAGGGGGAGGTTGCCGGTGGGCAGATGGCCGGGGGAATGCCGTGCGGGGGAGGGGGGTCTAGTCCAGGGAACGGATGACTGGGGTTTTAAATTTTTTTTTTTATAATTTTAGTTATTTCTAAAATAGCTTAATAATTAAATATAAATAAAAAAAATCTAACCATGGTTAATGATTTTAATTGAAAATAATTGTTTTCTTTAGTAATCAATAATACAATGTTACCAAAGATAATGGATTTTTTTGCAATTCAACAAAGAGAAAAATAAAAAGTTTGATGTTACTAAAGAGTATCTCCCCCCTCCCCCCCCCCCCCCCCCCCCCAAAAAAAAAAAAAAAAACAAAAAACAAAGGAAGCATATTAGTTCATATCTCTAAAATCTAATGGCACAATCAAAAGCTAATCTATTGAAACCTGATTCCCGTTGTAGATATTTTTGATCAACCCCTGGTTAGATATTGGATATGGCTAAATTGATAGACATGACATAGTTTACAATGGTTGCTAAATACCAACAAGATATTTTGGCATATTGGCAATTTGGCTTTATTAGTTTGGGTGTGTTTTCTCTGTTGAGAATCTTGTGTCTTCCCATATTCACTTTGTTACTGTTATGATTTGGTATACTCTAATCCTTAGATTTTTATATCTTTTACCAGTTTGTACATCACAGTTTGTGGTGATCTTCACTGCTGTTGAAGGCACAGGGAAGGTCAAACGCACATGCAATGCATTTATTTCCAAATCAACAAGAGGTTTAAGATCTTTATTGAAGGAGCATGTAAGTTGTAAATCTTGTAATATGGATATTCTTCCAACTATTGTCTTACTTTTTTCCAATTGAAATACATAAAGATGTTTATCATTTGTCTTTGTCTTGCAAGCTCTCCATGTCTCTTTCAATTTATCACTCCCTTTGTGTTTTTTTTTTAATGTATTTTTTTTGAACATATTTGACCTTTTGTACTATTTACCAAATCCACTTTGATTTATGTTAATGATATATACATAAGA
The DNA here is from genome assembly GCF_948465745.1 of Chenopodium album. Lineage (NCBI taxonomy): Eukaryota > Viridiplantae > Streptophyta > Magnoliopsida > Caryophyllales > Amaranthaceae > Chenopodium > Chenopodium album. Next base: position 19,330,314 of record NC_137835.1, on the reverse strand, counting down.
AAAAAATAGTCTTGCGGGTACTTGTTGGAATCATCTCAATGAATAGTTTATTAATATTCAATTGTTATAATTTCAACGTATTGATAATTAAAAATATTATTAGTTAAGGTTTTGCATTGTGGCTTAAATGCATGGGAGAAACGTTTCACTTAAAAAAACAAATGGAGTATTTGTAGTTTTTTAAAAGTTGGGTAGCATTGGTATGCTATATTTCTATTGCTTCCTAATGAATAACGGTTCAACATCCCTTTGTATAATTAAAACTATCTTCAGGGTGAACATCAAAGCCAAAGTGAGATTAAAGATAAATTATGAAATGTGGCTATCCATCAATATTAGGAGGAGGGACACTTTAGAAGATAGCATAATAATTCAGTTGGAGAGAGAGAGAGAGATTCTTTAGCTTTTAGATTGAATAGTGCACCTTGAGCCTTTACATATGAATAGCGCACTTCATTTGAAAAAAGGATTAATGGTATCTTCAGTTAACATGTGAAGATTATGAAATATTCATTGCTAGATTTGTTCAACATTTCAAATTTCTATTTATTAGAAGTTTCTTAATTATTGATTCAGCTGAATGGATTTTTAATTCTGAATTCAAGTTTAAACCTTACCTTTCTTCTGAACTTAATCTAATTTGATAGTGGGATGCTGATTTAATTAGCTATTAATCCCTTTGTTACTTATTAAACTCCCTATCTGTGTTGGGCACAAGTATTTGAAAGAGAAGTTGTAGTGAGATCTTGTTGTTTAAATGTCAGTAGAAATTTTTAAATTTTGTGTGTGTTTGTGTGTGTGTGTGGTAAGAAAGTAAGAAGCTTGAATTTGAAAACAAAATGTTATTTATCATTTTTGAGAAATTGGAAGTTTGATGGGGGATGGAGGGAGTATTTGGATTTATTCTCGCCAGTTTAGGTCCGGTCTAAACATAACCTACAAAGATTGAAGGGAATCACATTTAAAGGATGGCTTTCTTGACTGCTTTTAATATTTTAGAATGAATTATGCGTAATGAAGAAAGGTGCTAAAATCTGCAGAATCTTAAACATAACATTGTGATCGAGGGATCTAATGGAAGAACTATAAATCAGAAGTTTGTGTATGAGTGGGAGCCAATCTACTGTAAGCGTTGTACCAAAGCTGGTCATGACTGTGGTGTGAGTAAACCAGTTGAGAGAAAGAAGAAAGCACAAGAGAAATGGGTGCCTAGGGTGCAAGCCCAACCACAGTGAGCTGCATCATGAGAAGGAGGCACGCCAAAGTAAACAACACATAAAAAAGCTTGAGCCATGGGTTAGCTAAGTGAATTGAGCGGCTACAAATAAAGATCTCATTTTGGCACCACAAAGATGGCTAAAACCATCTTTTTATATGGGAAAGTTCATTTAGGGCCTGTTCTGTTCCGTTGAAATTCAATTCAGTTCAGTTCAGTTCAGCTTAGCTTTTAATTTATGTCTAATGATATTGCTAATGATATAAAGCCAAATTTCATTCTTTTAAGCTCTTATTACAACGACAACAACAACAAAAACAATAATAATAATAATAATAATAATAATAATAATAATAATAATAATAATAATAATAACAATAATAATAATAATAATAACAATAATAATTGAAATAATAATACTAATAATAATAATCAATAAATAATAATAATCATCAATAAATAATAATAATAAATAGTATATGTGTTTAAAATGTTTAGAGGTTTCAAGTTTTTAATATATTTTCCATACATTTTATAATATATTTTCCATACATTTTATAATTATAATTATATAGTATATTTTTCGTAAATATTTTAATATGCACATTTGTATATACACATATGTATAGTAATAAATAATCAATAAATAATCAATAAATAATCAAAGATCACTAATCCGTAGTTAAAAATCACTAATTAATAACTTCAGTTCAGCTCAGCTCAGTTCAGTTCAGTTTAGCTGAGTTCAGTCAATCGGAACAGGCCCTTAGGGTCCATAAAGTTGATTTTCCTTTTTTCAACCTGATTTTTATGTTAGAGGTGATTTTTTTACCTGGGGGCTTGATTGGTAGAACTTCCACGACACCTCTTGTTACATTTTAATTGTAGGAATTTTAAACGTATTCCTAAATAGCTTTTGTTACCTATAAAATCATATTATAATTTACATATAACCCACAAACATGGGGCCAGATAGACACTTTCAATATTCATTTGTGCATTCTGTATATCTATGTCCTAACAATCAATTGTGAATTTATCTTAGGTAATTATTATTTGTGAAGTTTCAACCTTGCTTTTATGCCTCCTTTAGTCTTATGAGTTGTGACTATATGGGCTTCTTGGAATTACCCATGCTAACATTTTCTTCCTTATGTCACCAGGATATCAGTTTCACTATGCCTTTGTGTTGCTCTGAAGTGGAGCAGATAAGTAGAGAAGACTTGGTGGAGCTCTCTGAAATTGAGAAGCATAATTTAGGACAGGTTCCAATCTGAGCTTTAATTTGCAAGTCAAGCATCTCTTTTTCATAGGTTATTCTCATATCAACCAGAAATAGCAGGAAAGTTATTTGTTAGGGTATAGTAAATAAAAACAAAATCAGAAAACAAAAGTAAAATAGTTTTTGTGACTGACTAGTGAGTACTGAGTAGTGACTACAGTTCATCTTAATTTCTTGTGGATATACTAATTCTGTTTCTATTTCTTTTTTTTTTTGGTTATTGAAATCAACCTGTGCAGGCTAAACGTTTTGGTTCTATGCCTGACGTGGACAACAGCCCAAAATCTTTGTTAGCATTCAACGGAAATGAAAGTGTTCATGGCTTATATGATTTTCTATTAAATTATAGGTACATAAGCCTGGAGTTTGGCTGTTGGATACTTAGAATTGAGATTTCTGTCAGCATTTCATTTGGGCTGTTTGTTTCTACAGGTCTTTGTTGACAACTTTGAGCAATATGGATGTACCTGTGCTGTGTTCTCCTATTCCTTTTCTTAATGCTGCTCTATCTTCCCCACAGGTGAATTATTTTTGCATTCTTAATCACCTGGCGTATATTTGTCAAAATGCAGCAAGATGTATATATCGATTAAAAATTGTTGATCGTGCTATTTTGCTCCTATTCTATTCAAATTATTCGGTAAATAAATTTGACTTACATCTTTCACGGAAAATTCATCAACAAATGCTGAAACTGACAGTTTTCCTTACGCAATACTTGAACTAAGTTCCCCTTTATAATGAACAATTAGGGATTTTCTGAGGTATTATTCGTTAAACATGCGCAGTAAGATGTCTGAATGCTAAGCACCACATTAAAAATTGTTGATCGTGCTATTTTGCTCCTATTCTATTCAAATTATTCGGTAAATAAATTTGACTTACATCTTTCATGGAAAATTCATCAACAAATGCTGAAACTGACAGTTTTCCTTACGCAATACTTGAACTAAGTTCCCCTTTATAATGAACAATTAGGGATTTTCTGAGGTATTATTCGTTAATCATGCGCAGTAAGATGTCTGAATGCTAAGCACCACATTAAAACGGAATCAAAGATGGTTCTAGTTTATATCTTTGATATTAAAGTGGTAGTGGTCAATCTAAATGGTCTGTACCTCTAAATCAATTCAATTGCCTGGTTTTTGTGTTTGTTCAGCATGTAAATTTTATTTTGCAGATCAGGTGCAAGGAGATCAGGAGAGTTGATGCTTTGCAGTCAAAAGGATCATTGGCAAAAGATGGGGAATCATTTGCTTTAAAGACTGGTATCTGCTACAGCATTGAAGTAAAGGATGCATATCTTCCTCCTTGGATAGTTTCTTCCCTATGTGCCGTGATGGGTTCTGAGGGGAGAAGTTTTGAGGCATGGTATGTGCTCATCTGTCTTTTACGTTTTGGGGGGTGGGGTTTGGTAGATGATGTTGCAAACTAGATATTGACGTATTGAATGACTCTTTCTCTGGTTTCATGCAGCTTTGTGACAGACCCTAACACCATGGGATTGAATGCTGCTCTTGAAGCCGTCAGCCAAAAATCCAACAGTAACACTGATGAGACAACTGGAGATTCACAAGATACTGCCTATGCATTTGGTATTTCAGCAGCTGTGGTAAATTCTGGCTTACATTCCACATGTTTGAAGGCGTTGAAATATTCAAATGGGTCTTATGTAGCTGCCCTTTCCCCTGTTTAAACTCTAATCAAACTTTTGCTGTCTAATGGGAGGAAGTGACTAGTGTGGTCAACGCTCCATTCAACCCCTCTTGTTTTGTTTATACTTTCCCTAAGATGTGCTCATCCTCGGTGTATAATGGTTTTTGTACCATGCATATTCTTACATAGGAAGGGGTAAAAACCGTGTTAGTTTGAATAATTATAAATGAATATTGTAGTCATTTTGGAAGAACTTATATATATGGCCCTATGTCTCCTTCACAAACATTTTAACTGCTAAGTAATGGGCTTATTGACAAAAAAACCTTTGTTTTTCTCAAATGTTAACCTGCATTCTTTAACATTTGGATTAGTTTTTTTTTTTTTTTTTTTTTTTTTTTTTTTTTTTTTAAGATTGCGGAGAGTTATGATATTTTAGGTTTCTTAAATCACTATGATTGAAGGTAGGATAGTGAGGCTTTGTTTGGTTCACCTTATTTGTGCTTCTCTGATGTGAATGTCAAATTTGACCAAAATTTGACCTTAAATATATGATAATCTATACGGAAAAAAAATATAGGAAATTTTTTTAATTACCACCAAAAAAGTAACCATTTTTTAACTATCCACTCGTTTAATTTTTTTATTTTTTTTAAAAAAATTATCAGCCCTTAAATTAAATAATTCCTCAGATTACCACCTATTTTAAAAATCCGGGGGATTTTACACCTGACTAACTTCCCTGACTACGAAAAGCTTAACATGGCGGCTCCGGAGAAGAGAAGGTGGTTGAGACGGCAGAGAAGATCATTCTCCGATGAGATTGCACTGTTTCCGAGGAAGCTTGTGATAAGATGATTTTCTTCGGCGACCGCCATGAAGTTGACCTTTACCTCTGTGCTATTGATGAGATCCAACGCTCACTTCATTCGCTCGTAATTTTATCTTCGTGCTGCTTCCTTCATTGATTTAACCCATTACGTACAACAACTCAACACACCAACAACTCTATAGCACCGACCCTCTCAACCCAGCAAATACCCACCTCCGACCCCATTTCATCTGTAGCCGCAAACAACCGCGCAACAACTCGCATCCCCTCTCCAACCGTAACAACAACCCACACAAAGAAGCTAATTGCAGGAGCTAAGCGCCAGCAAGAATGAATTGCAGTTGGCGCAACTTTCAATTTCAACCCCAATTCGATTTGAATTCAAAGCCCCAATTTCAGTCCCAATTTGATTTGATTTCATGAACACTAATTCCCAAATCTACCTATTTACCCCAATTATAGTGAAATTTGGTAGAATTTGGTGAAGGAAATGTGAATTGAAGTTAGGAGAACTTTTTACAGAGAAAAATCGAGGAAAATCAGTCAAAAGGGTCAAAATAAGCGTTAGGTGAGGCCCACCAATGGAAAATACACCGGATTTTTTAAAATGGGTGGTAATCTGAGCATTTATTTAATTTAAGGGGTGATAATTTAAAATAAAAAATTAAACGGGTGGTTAGTTCGAAAATGGTTACATTTTTGGGTGATAATTTAAAAATTTTCCAAAAATATATCAAGTGAGGTCTTGTTACATTCGTAATAATGTATTTAATTAATGTTTAATTCATAATTTTTTTCACTACGAAATTAAAGATATTTAGCGATAAAAAACTTTACATAAAACGATGAATCTTTTTTGAGGAAACATAAAACGATGATTTGATCTGAACCTATTTTTTCTGATAAACTTATTTTTTTTCTGATCTGATTAGAACTTATTTTTTCTATTATAAGTAAAAATAAGATGAAATAAACAAGGTCTGAGTCCTCGTAATTTAGGTGGTGCACTATGGTGTATTTTTTGCGTTGCACACTCTAGAGCAGAATTGTAGTTATGTTTGGTTACCAATTGTAATATCTCACAAATACTCCCTGTCCCCAATTGTTTGCCTCAAACCATAAATTTACTTTGTTAAGGATTTGGGCAAAAAATGATGCATATGGGTTGACACAAATATCAATAAGGAGAGAGATAGAGAGAGTGCAAGTGGGAAAACATGCCAAAAGTAGTATGGGGCAATCTTTTGGGGACACCTTATAAAAAGGAAAGTGAAGCAAACAATTAGGGATAGAGGGAGTATCTTATTATAGTATATTTTCAATTAAAACATTTATAAAAAAAATATATATGAGTAGATTCCTATGAAATTGACTAATTGTAGGAAGAATAGAGAATATTATATTTAATACAAACAAATTATATATTGCCAATTTTTAACACATGAAATGTAACTATTTAAGTCGTAAAATAAAATGAGAATCTTCTAGAATTATTGCAAAACTAATAAAGAGCACTTTCTTGCGGAAAAATAATAATAATAAATAAATAAAATTAAGAGACTCGTATTTGATACATGATACAACTTACAAGCTATAAAATGGGAAATACATTTTGTTAAAATAAAAAAAGGAAATACATTACAATTTAGACCCACTTAACTAAAAGTCCATTCCCAATTTACCATGCTAGACAGGCTTACCCCCAGGACCTAGGTATAAGAAAAGTCTTACGATTATAATAGTTCGTACGAAAAATAGAGGGAACTAGCAAAGAGACAAGGTCACCTAAGTCACGATATCCACTTTGTGCAAAGCCAATAGATATGTTGACACTTAGACATCACACGGTCACACCGCCAATTTATCATATGCATTTTTCATCATGGAAATTTATAGAATAAAAATAAACATTTTAATTTCATAACATATGCTTTTGTTTTTAAAGAAAAGGATCAGTCATCAATTAATGTGTCATTTTTTTTTACAAGAATGTGTCAAACTTACTTTTTTAAAACGAAAGTTTAAAATTAGTTGTATACTCTCGTTTTTAGTTAATAAACTCTTTCTATCTCTCTCCTATTCCATGAATCCATTTTTTTTTGGACTGTAATTAGCAAAGTGATGCAACTAAAAAAAGGAGAAAGTATACATAATGAAAATGCTCACTTTCGTGCCCTAATATTTGACTTATTGGGTGTGTGTGTTTGTGTGGTGTTAGAGCCAGATCTAGTTTATATCACTAACAAAATATGTTAATATCCTTCTATGCTCTATCTCCTCCCCTCCCAAAGCAATTCCTTCTATCTCCTCCCCTCCCAAAGCAATTCATTCTTTCTCCTTTGCACAACCACCGTCGCACAACCACCTTCGCGACTGTAATATGGTCGACCGACCAAATAAAAGACACCCTATTCGCAAAGCATGTAAATTGGGCCCGTGCTAATCCTTTAGAAAAGGAATTTACTCTTGTGGTGGTGTTAGTGGTTGGGTGGTTGTGCTAATAGTCGTGTGGTGGTCGCGTGATGGTGTTAACAGAAGTACGGTGGTCGTGCGATGGTGCTAGTGGTCAATTGGCCCAACTTAATTAATTTTCTTAAAAACAACATTTGTTATAAAAATTGAAGAAAAAATTATTGATTTAAAATTGAAAATAAATTGTCAAGTTACTCATTTTTTTTTCGAGGACAACGCCGATGCATAATATTAATTAATGGACAAAGAGTCCTAGAGTACATAAGGAGAAATCTCCATGGGACAGTGATTGACCCACACTTGCTCAACCCCAAACGACACTACTCTAGCAAGATGATGTGCAACATAGTTGCCACGTCTCTTTACATGAGACCACTTGAAATAATTAAAAGTACTACTTAAAGACAAAATATCATCAAAACAATATCAAAATCAGAGAAATAAGTCGCAGCTTTCGAGAGGCGATTAATAAGCACTTCACAATCGGACTCCAAAATTACATCATTATAGCCCCACCTTCGTGCTAGCTTGATTGCCATAAGGAGTGCTCTGCCCTCTGCTATCTCCGGAGGCCAAAAGGCCTTGACCCTTCGAATAGCTAATAGAAGTACCTCACCTTTGTTATCCCTCGCCACCATTCCCATGCCAATCCAACCTTCCTGCTGAATGCTAGTACATTAATTTTGATCACACCAAGTGGCGGGGAAAACCATCTTGATGGACTCTTGCAGCCCCTAGCTTGAGCAATCCCATAAATCTTCTTGCTATATTTCCCCTGCTCATCCACAAGCCTATCAACCCTTGCAATCAACAAAGCATTGGATGTAATTTTTCCTTCAAACACTCGAGTGTTTCTCTTAGCCCAGATAACCCATGTCAAGAAGGTTGCCTTCTATTTCAATTTGGCATCAACGTTCTTCCAGCGCTCTAGCAGGTCACACATAGAGCCTTCCCTATTCTGCAGCAAGCTCACGCAGCCACACTCTTCCCATAGTTCCTGAACCCGAACACGATCAAAAAGAGCGTGAGAACTTGTTTCCTCTGTCTCGCTGCACCATGGACACCCAGCCTCCTAAATCAAGTGCGTTGACTTCAATAAAGCTCGAGTTGGTAGAGTGTTTGTACATAGGCGCCAAAGAAAGTGACGTATTTTTGGAGAAACATCCATGCCCCAAATTTCAACCCACGCAATGTGAAAGTCATCAAAGTTACAACCTTTCCCAAGCATATAAGACGTTTTGGTAGAGTGAAAACCGTCTTTAGAGAAGGCCCAAGTAAGCTGATCTTGAGGTGATCTCATACTCACTGGAATTGATAAAATGCACAGCTGGTCCCGCTCATTGAAGGTCGCAGAAATCAAGTTAAAATCTAACTCCTTCGGTTGCATATCAATTAGATCAGAAACTTGTTTAAATTCTTCGAATTCTGTAGATGTCACGAACCTTCCTTCAACATCTGCCAACCAAGGATCCTTCCAGATGTTTATCTTTGCTCCATTGCCAACACGCCATAGCAAGCCTTCTTTTACAAGTGCCTTGGTACTCCAGACACTCCTCCAAGAATAGCTCCCCCCCACCCCCAAATACGCATCAAGGAATGATGAGTTTGGGTAGTATTTTGCCTTGAACACTCTGCTCAACAGGGATCTTTCATACTGTATCAATCGCCAGGCTTGTTTTCCGAGCAACGCCTCATTAAAACCTCAAGATCCTTGAACCCTATCCCCCCTAAACATTTTGGTGTACACATATATTCCCATGATTTCCAGTGAATTTTCCGGCTCAAACCACCATACCCCCAGAAAAAACGAGCCATATATGATTAGATGGTATTAATTGTCGAGCTCGAGAATTTGTACACACCCATTAAATAAGTCAGGATTGCCTGTATCACTGACTTCAAAAGTACTTCTTTTCCTGCTCTTGAAAGCAATTTCTCTTTCCAACCCTATAGCTTCTTCCATATTCTGTCAATAAGTGCGGTGAAAATAGCTGTTGTTGATCTCATTTATAAATTGTCAAGTTACCCAGTTATAATTTCTTTTTCTCTCTAGGGTTCTTTAAAAAAATTTCATAGGCCCGAGAGTTGACTATTTCCAACCCCTTCCCTTTAATTTCTTCATGTTTTTGGTTATTGAATATAATAACTCTACACTCTTTGATGGTAGTAAGTACCCTTATAGTGGGTTTGAGTGTAGTAAGTGTCCCTATAATGAGGATTTTTTTTATTATTTATTTATTTTTTAATTTTTTTTTTTTTTTTTTTTTTGTTTTTTGAGTTTAGTATGGTTAAAGATTTGTGCGGAGTTGAGAAAGAGGTTAATCCTTTGATTACAATCAGATGAATCAGTCGGAAATTTTCTTCATGACTATAACAGATCTATAGACCCCCTCGTCGAAGAAGGCTGTAAATCACAACAATATGAAAGAGGGTATAAAAAAGGTACGATTTGCAATAACTATCGTAGATTTGATGAAATAATGTTTTTATTTGATTCAATTTTCATGTATTTATTATATTTAAATCTCTTTATAGATGTCGTATGACTTTTCATTTATTGATATCTTTATTAAAAAAAAAAAAAAACTAATCTGCCATTGATATTATTCATGATGTAATAATTTGATAGATATGTTTACACACCAACATTTTGTAACACTCCCAAATTACTCTCCAATAATAATTATTATAAAACATGATTTAGAGAGAAACTTAGGGATATCACCACCACGTGATTACGTTAGGCTTTTCAAAACAAAGATTTGCACCAGAAAAAATGCATACTTAACTTTTCTATATTAATAATAATAGTAATAATAGCTTTTAAATTGAACTATATGATAACTTTTCATAAAAAGGTCAACCATGAAACCTAGACTACATGATTATCGCCCTTCATCCCCAATGCCACATTTAGATCACGTCGAGTTATCATCACCTATCTACTTATCATAATGATAAGTAGGGCCAAACAAAAACAAAAGAGAAATACGTATTAGCAAAAACGCTAAGTACATACCAACGCTAGATATGAAAACCTAGTTATTTAATTAAACATACTTTCGTAAGATTTAGCATTTGTGGATAATAATTATTCAAACGTTCCATAAATAGAAATTTCGCATTTATCTTAGAAACATTAAGAAACATTCCAAAAATTATCATCATTTCAAAACCAGAGACTTTCCCAAAATAGATTCCAATATAAATGGAAGATCAATTTTTTCGTAAACCATTTTCCCAACCTAAGTGTGCACACACCCCCAAACTAGTAACTTCTTACATAGTGCTATTAAGGGAAAACTAGGTCATACATAGCTCATAGTCTTCGATCAATTTTATCTCCGCATAGTGTGAATTCATAAAAATCCAATATATATATTTGATAAATCAACCTTCCAATTCGCATGTATGGCATTTCAATAACATTTGTTCTTAAAAATGAATTTAAATTCAAGTATGTGTATAAAAAACTTTTAGAGCATTGAAATTATTTCCAAAGATCAAACAATAAAATATTTCACAATATTTATTTCATAAACATTCATAAATCCTTGTTCAACATTCCAACATATTTGTATAAAATTACATAGTTAAAGATCTAGCCACGAGTACGTATCTTGCTCTTTACAACTATTCCACCTAGATTTACAAGCACGAGCTGTCTCCTAAATAAACATTATATGGAGTATATTAAATAAACATCAAATATGAAACCTTATAAAAATCATAAATTTTAGTTTTTTAGGAAACTAATCACAAAACAATCTAAAGTAGCAAAGCTCACGGGAAGGTTCATATTGTAAAGGAGGCAGATCTTGCAGAGGTCATATCTCATAGTGTATAACTCGGGTGATTCTTGAGTCTAACCTCAAGAAATTTTCAAGAGGAACAACTTTGTCTCAAATAGCAGAATAGCATAAAGTTAAAAATGATCAGAAATGGTTGAAAAATAGCTTGGAATATTTACGGGCTGAACTAGTACAAAAATGAAAGACATAAGAAGAAAGAAGAAAAGGAGGATGGAGCTTTAAGAGCAAGAGACTTTTGGCTTAAAATAGCTGAACTTTGGGTTCTATTTATAGAGTTTGAGAACTCTATTGACATCATGTATGATGTCAATAATTTGGGGGTCAAGTATTCAAATTTATAGAGTAAGTTTATGATTTTGGTCATGCTATTGATATCATGTATGATGTTAACAACTTGACGGTTAAGCATTCAAGTTTGTAGAGGAAGTTTATGACTTTGGTCTTGTTTTAAGAGTAAGAAATATCGACTCTGGTCTTTATGTTAACTTGGAGAAATAATGAAATAAAGATGCACACGAAGTAGAAAAATCTGATTTTTGGCTACTGAATTCCCTGCTTCCATATCAAAATCTTTTATAAAACATTATTTTAACCAAGGCATTTTCGTAACTAAGGTGTTGTTTGGTTGATAAGGGAATTTAATTCTCATGGGAATTTGTATTTCATGGGAATTAAATACCTATATCTAATTCCTAGGAATTGTCTAAACTTGTTTGGTTAGGATGAAGGAAGCTGCAAATCATGGGAATTTTGAGTCACCTAGGGAAGATTAGGTAATTAACGTCCTAAATTTGTGGGAAGTCACAATTCCCATGAATTTGCAATTCCCCCATTTACACTTTTTATTTTCAACCAAACAACTCACTCATTTGCAAATTCCCATGATTTTTCACTTTCCCCATTATTATTGTTATTGTTACAAAACCCTATAAAAACCGGTCTTGGATCAGACCGATTTTTTTTATTAAAAATGTGCGTGAAACCTTAAATAATGGTTAATATTATCCTTAATAATCTTAGAAAACTCTAATTTATGACTTTTTTTGTACTAAATATACAAAAAAAAAGTTAAAGTGTAGATTTTCTTTACTTTTTTTTCGAGTTTTTCGTAAAATTATTAAAAAATTAGAATTCTTTTTAAAATATTCTTAAATCGGTTCAAAGCGATCCGGTATGGATTTTGGACCGATTCTTTTGGTCCAATCCGGGATTGCTCCTAGCTTAATCGGTCCGGTCTTAGGTTCTTAAAATTCTAATTTTCGGCATTCGGTCCGGTCCGGGTCAGTCTGGTCTGGTTCGGTCTTAGACCTATGATAATCATGTTTACTCTTAAAACCTATTAATCATCCCTTCAATAATGTCCATTTTAAAGTTGAAATGTGTTTCCTTAGAAATCATTTGAACACATAAAAGTAAATATCTTGGTTTAAAATTTTACTTTTCCATTACAATTTATTACATTACAATGTATTATTTTTGGAAGACATTTCTTATGGCATTAACTAAATTAATTATCGCCCCAATAAAAAAAATATTTATTGTGATACGATAGTTATTTATCAAATCCTTAGAAACATAAATAAAAAAAATCTAGTATTATATTTTCCGTTACATTTTCATTATTTTGGTAATAACATATATAAAATGTGTCAACATCTTTATTTAGAGTCAGAATTTCTACGTTACCCAATATGATTCTAATATTTATATGCATACAAGATACTAATATAAAAAAAAATTACATACTAGATTTACATGGAATTAAAATTAAATAAAATAGGAATTTTGTTACATTAAATAAAACAAATTACATGAAAATAATTTATAAATTATTTTTATTATGATACAAGAGGATGTCCAAATATAATGCTGGAGGTTTTTAATCAATTTTAGTGTATTTTCAATTCTGTTTTAAGTTTGTTATTTTTGGGTTTTAGAAAGCAATATTTTCTTTTATGAATGAGTGGGTGTAATGTGTTTGCTAAAGGCTTATTACAACTGAAAATTGTAATTGAAAATTAAGAAATGAATTACAATTTTATCTATCTCTCTTCTACTTCTCTCTGATTCTATCTTTTACTTCTTGTTTCTTCTATCCTATTCCGCTTCTATCTATCATGCTGCATTCTTCATCCCCTCTCTATTATTCTGAAAATTGAGTTCGATCTCGACAATTGAGGTCTGTAGGCGTCGTTTGAAGTGCGCCTATGTTAAGCATGTATGAATATGCTTAGAATTATTAGAAAGTGGGAATTGACATATATGATTAGGGACAACGATTAGTGTAATACTCCATATTTTTATGTATTTTTATAGAGTATTTAAGCATTTATAAAATATATTTTAAGGGCTCACGTATTTTAATTAAATATTTTAAAGGGTTAAAGTATTTTAATTACTTCCTCCGTTTTTTATTTTTATTTTTATTTTTTTTTTATTATTGCACCATAGGGATTAAGTAAAAATATTTTGGTAGTTGAAAAAAGTAAGAGAGAGATAGGTAAAAATACAAAATTGCCCATGTGACATATTGATAAACTAAAAAGTAAGTGTGAAAAAGCAAGGGTATGTTGGGTATTTGTAGTGTGAACACAAATAATTTTTTTCCTAAAGAGGAAATGGTGCAATATTTATGAAACTTCCTAAAAAGGCAAGTGGTGCAATAATAAAAGAACGGAGGAAGTATAAGGTTTTATAAAAGTAAAATATATATTTTAGGTCAAACGTTTACTAATTATTGGGCCTTGTTTAAAATATTGTATATAAACTATTTCTACATACTCTTATTGAAAATATCCATTTCATTTAAATAAGCCCAACCCTTCATTTGAACCGTTGTGGGTCAAATGTCTTATAATTCAAGCCCATTTATTTATTAAGCCCAAACCTACCCTATACTCTCTACTCTATAAATATCCCCCAAGACCCCAAAATTTTTTTCACACAAGTAGGCCAAAATCAGTTTTTGCTATGTAAGTATTTATTTATTCTTTTTCTATTTTTTCTTTCTTTTTCTTTCTCTTCTTTTTGGTTCATGCGTGAACAACATCACGCAAGCAAGCAAGTTGCTTGCCTTGTTTCTTGACTTTGCCACCTTGCTGCCACGTCATGCTGCCAGCCTACCGTCGGCCACCACCCATGGTGGTTCTCCTCTTCTCTCTCCTCGTTCTTAATTTAATTTATATACTTCCTCTGTTCTTTTATTATTGCACCACTTGCCTTTTTAGGAAGTTTTACAAATATTGCACCATTTTCTCTTTAGGAAAAAAATTATTTGTGTTCACACTATAAATACCCAACATACCCTTGTTTTTTCACACTTACTTTTTAATTCATCAATATGACACATGGGCAATTTTATATTTTTACCTTTCTCTCTTTTACTTTTTTCTACTACCAAAATATTTGCACCCAACTCATATGGTGCAATAATAAAAAAACGGAAGAAGTATTATATATTTTTGGGTATTGATTTTTTATTGTTAAATTATGACTAGTATATTTTATTATTGTGTTTTGATGTTTAAAGATTGTAAATTTTAGATTATAAAGTGTTTAATTTTCAGATTTTATAAAGTATTAAAAGTTAGGGTTTTTATTATTAAAGTGTTGATTTTTAGGGTTCTAACTTACAATTGATTTGGGGGTTTTATATACCCATTAATTCTAAGTGATAATAAAGCTTAAAGATTGTATCTTTATGGAGTTTTGATGAAGATTTAATGGGTTTTTGATTAAATTATAATGCTGGAATTTTTCCCAAAGTACTACTTTTGACGGTTTTAAGAAAAGGGTTTAGTTACCCATTTAAGAGGAGTTTAATTAGGGGTTTTAAAATAATTTTCAGATTATTTTTAGTAGTTTAAAGTGAATTTAAGTAGCTGAAAATTGTGTATACAAAGAGAAGTAATATAGTGTTATTGTCCCTTTATGTAGGAGACTTGATTCGGGAATTGTTGAAGTGTAATCGCATACTTAAGGGCTTAATTGAGGTACGCACGCGTACTTAGAAATTTATTAGGCCTGTAGAAATATGCTAGGTTTTGCTTAATTGATTCCAAGTTAGTGTCATGCTAGGAATTTATTGGAATGGTTGAATTGAAATGAGATTGGTGATTTGGATTGGGTTGAACGAATTGAGAATGGTTTTGGTGAATTATTTGTGAAGCATGATTGGTTGAAATAAATTATTTATTGGATTGGTGATATTGGAATATTGTCATTGAACTATATTTTTATTATTGGAATGTTTGAAGGTTTATTTAATAAAACTAAATGTTTAGTTTGGTTTAGAATATTGAAAAGGAATTTTATTATGGTTCATGTAAATTTTATCGATGCTTTAAGCATGAGGAAAGAGCTATTTAAGTGTCTTTGTACACGAGGGTTAAATTATATTTTGGTGCCTTAGTGCACTTAAGGTGTTTTTAACACCGAGGGATAGGATTTGTGGCGCTTTATGCGTTTAAGTTGTCATCGACAACGAGGTAGATTTAAAAAGGGTTCAACATTAAATATTATGTGGTCACTAATTATTGAAGAATTAAATTGGTATATTTGATTGTTTGAATAATTATTGTTGGTTGAATGATATGGATTGAGAGTCATCACCAAGTCTAATAATATGTAAATAACGTAAAGTGAAAGAGATTACGTACCAAAACTCTTAGAACGTATATACCTTGAGTATGGACATATAGGGGGAGTTATGGGGTTTTATATTCAATCATAAATTATACTGGAGTACATGACGCTGTACATTCCTTTTATTATTATTATTATTATTATTATTATTATTATTATTATTATTATTATTATTATTATTATTATTATTATTATTATTATTATTATTATTATTATTATTATTATTATTATTATTATTATTATTATTATTATTATTATTATTATTATTATTATTATTATTATTATTATGCGCAGGAATTCTGCCACTTACGAGTGGTTATTTGATGCTGGCACGGTTAGATCCCGTGTTAGTAACCCCATTATTGGGGGAGGTTATTTGGGAAACCCGTTCGATGCGTAACCAATATTAAATAAATTATTTAGTTGGCTAGTTGAGAAGTATTTGTTGAATGTTGTGTGCTTGTAAATAGGTGCATTGAGGTAAGTGTGTGTTGATAGGTGAAGGCATGTTAGTGTGTTTTATTTACGCTTATGTATTCAACATTGCTGATTGTGTGTTTGTTTGTATGTTTGTTTGGCCTTGTCTTTGCTTTGGCCCTACAAAGACCCATTTCTAATGGTGAGTAGTGGGGACAAGTAGAGAGGATTTTTTCAGGTGATGAAGCATATTTGAGAATGACAACAGATCGGACTGTATAGGATCCGACTCCGATCCGCCACACAATCGGACCTGAAATCCGAGTCCAACTCCAAATCCGACTCCGAGTAGCTGAGCTCCGAGTCCGACTCCAGTATCTTCTGCGACCTCCAAATCCTAACGATAATGATATTAAATTTTCACTTTTTATGAATCCAAATTATTGAAGACTAAATTAATGTATAATTGCAAACAAACATTCAATAAAATTATACTTTATATAAATTAAATCAATTTTAATGAATATACAATTATGAAAATAACAAAATGAACTCGAAAAAAAAGAAAATAAAATTACAGAATGAGCTTAGATGTAGAAATATATACTAACACTACTATTAATTGAAAATGGCATAATACTTTGCTTTCCCTCAAATTTCATCCTTATTAATGATATGTCCATTTTATATAGTATTTTACCCCCGTCCCTCGGTCATAATTTGTAGTGTTTTTGGCTCTGTAGAACCACTTTTATTACTGATTGGTGTTTTCTAGTGTTTTCGTAGTTTTAATTGAGTTTTGTAAGAAATTGCACTTTTGGAGCATTTTTCCGGGATTTTATGGAGCAATTACGAGCATTGGAGATGCATGACCATTTTTTATAGCCCAGGGCCGGTTAGAGCCATCGAACCAGTGATTAAGAGCTCGGTATATGTGATACCGGGGCATTTGGACCAAGTATTCAAGACCCGAAGAGGAAATCCGGATTGGGCCGAAGAATCGAAGCCCAATCGAAGTCCAAGGAGTAGCCCAAGAGTGCCGCCCGGCCAAGAGAGCTCCCGCCCGAAGGCGCGCCCGGCCGAGCGAGGAAGAGTGAACTCGCACCCGACCTAGCGCGAGAGATGCTATTACCGAAGAAAAGGCGGGCCCGATCGGGCGGCGCCTCGCCCGATCGAACGCGTGTCAGCATTAGGAGTTTTTGAGCGTCGTTAAGTTTGTTTTAGTTTAGGATTCTTGCTTAATATAAATACTTTTCCGTTAAGCAAGTTTAGTATCTCTTTTTACACTTTCTTACTTCTTTTCTTAGACTTTCTCTCCCCACTTATCTTTTAGATTATTTTCTCTCTCTACACTTGACAGGGTAAAGTCGTATCCCCTAATCAAAAATAATTCCTAAGTCCTCTAACTAAAGTAGATAGGGAAGTAGGGTCGATCTCCACAGGGAAACAAGTCTTTTTACTCCTAATTAATTAATATAATCTAAATTATTTAAGTAACCAATATTTATAATTAAGTAAGAAACTAAACTACTAAAGTTGAGAATAGGAAGAAAACAATATATGAAAGGATCTAGGGCATAGGTTCACCAATAAATAATACTCCAGGGTAAAACATAGTAATCAATCATTGACATTGCATAAATAACATGATTAACAGGCTCTCGCAATTTATTAATCAACATAGATCTAACAGGCTCTCGCAATTTACTAGATCTAAGTCCTTATTGAAAATAGCCTTTAATATCAAATTAACATCTGCTCGATTCATCAATTTAATATTGCTATACTTTTACAAGCCGCAATTGTAAAACATTAAAACAATCCAATAAGAAATTATCATGCAATACCAATAATCAATAATAGTCAATCATCAATGCATCAATTAACCAGATTGTAAAGGGCTCTCGCTACGTATTACAATCACACAATTAATTTACCGGTATTAAATCTCATCTCTCGAATCTTGACTTAACCATTTATAAATTAACTTGCCTATTGAAACTAGACCTAAACATTAATTCTCATCTCTCGATTCTTGAATCAATATTGTCAAACTCATGCATAAAAGATAGGCCTAATCTAGTCACAGAGCATTAAATCAATCAATAGGAAATTAATCTAGCATTGATAATCAACAACAATAATTTACCCCTTCATATTATTTATTAGATCCCCATAAACCCTAGAAATTAAACTACTCACACATAATAAAAACTAAACTAATCAAAGTAATAAAATAAATAATGGTGAAAGGAATAAAATAAATAACTAAGATTAAAGGAAGAGAAATCGTTACCAAAATAAATATGGAATTAATGAAAGAATTAAGAACCAAAGTTTAGAGAGAGATTAAGAGAGAGAACTAAGTAGAGAGAGAAAGTCTAAGAAGAAGGTTCAATGAAATTAATCGTCCTAAAAACGTACTTAAAACAAAACTAAAAACAACTCCTAATTAGAAACTAATTGCTCGACAAAAGAGCCTTTCCAGAAACACGCGCCCGATCGGGCTATAGGCCGCCCGATCGGGCGCGCCTTTTTTCTCGCACAACTCTTCTCACAGCCGCGCCCGATCGAGCTAGAAGCTCACACGATCAGGCGCGCCTTTGGCCACGCACCAGCACACTTGCGTGCCTTGCCCGATCGAGCTAAGCTGCCCGATCGGGCCCTTGCTTCACCTTGAGGCTCGGAGCTTCGATTGGGCTTATTTCTTCGGCCCAATCCGGGTATCCACTTAGGGTCTTGATCACTCGGTCCATATACCTCAGTATCCCGATTACCGAGCCCTTAATCACCGGCTCTCATCGGTCTTGGGCTCCAAAAGTGGTCGTGTTTCTCCAATACTCGTGATTGCTCCAAAATATCTCGGGAAGATACTCCAAAAGCATAAATCCCTGCAAAAGTCAACCAAATCTACGAAAACACTAGAAAACACCGATTAGTAATAAAAGTGGCTCTAAAGAGCCAAAAACACTACTAATTATGACCAAGGGACGGGGGTAAAATAATATATAAAATGGACACATCAACACTTTATACTTTGTTCTTTGCTCAACTCTTAATTCCGATTACTTTGGTAACGATTTCTTTTCTCTTAATCTCAACTATTTATTTTATTCCTTCGATCATGTCTTATTTTATTGCTTTGAATTGTTTAGATTTGATTATGTCTGAGTAGTTTCTTTTCTAGGGTTTGTGGGGATCCATAAATAATATGAAGGGGTAATTTATTGTTGTTGATTATCAATGCTTGATTATTTTCCTATCGATTAATTTAATGCTATGTGACTAGATTAGGCCTGATCTTTTATGCATGAGTTTGACAATATTGATTCGATATTCGAGAGATGAGAATTGATGTTTAGGTCTAGTTTCAATAGGTAGGTTAATTTATAAATGGTTAAGTCGAGATTCGAGAGATGAGATTTAATACCTATTAAATGAAGTCTGTGATTGTAATACGTAGCGAAAGCCCTTTATGATCTAATTAATTGATGCATTGATGATTGATTGTTATGCTCTACCCTGGAATGTTATTTATTGGTGAACCTATGCCCTAGGTCTTTTATTCATTGATTTCCTCTACTTTTATTCTTCCCTACTTTTACTCTTAGTAGTTTAGTTATTCTTCGATTACAATATATTGGTTACTTTATAATTTAGATTGCTTTAATTAATTAGGAATAGAAAGACCAGTTTCCCTGTGGATTTGACCCTACTTCCCTATCTGCATTAGTTAGAGGATTTAGGTATTATTTTTTATTAGGTGATACGACTTTAGCCTGTCAAAATTTGGCGCTCCTGCTGGGGAATCGGTTTTATTTTTTATTTTTAATTGTTTTCTGTAGTCTAGGTTATTTCTTTTTGTCTTAGAGAACGTTAGTTCTTTGAGGCAAGTCTCATATTTGCTTTTAGTTCTTTGTTTATGCCCAGGTGTTCCAGATCAGGCTATATTCCATTCGATCCTGAGATCGAACGATCCTTCCATAGACGAAAGAATTTTACAGGCAAATCCTGGCGGGTTCTGGTGATAATAATATTCGCCGAGACCCTCCAACTGATTCTAGAGATTTAGAGGTATCTTCAAATCTAGAATCAGAGATGGCGGTACCTAAGAAGCTCAGTGATTATTCACAGCCAAAGCTTACAGATTTTTCCACACCTTACTCCCACTCCAGCTCTTGATGGGGTACAATTCAAGATTAAACCCCAATTTATCACGATGATAGAAAGGAAGCAATTCAGTGGAGCTAAGGGTGAAGACCCAAATCTTCATATTGCAGACTACTGTCAGTATTGTAATACCATCAGGCAAGCTGGGGTCACACAAGACCAAATAAGGGAGATTCTCTTTCCTTTCCCTTTATTTGGAAAATCCAATTATGGTTTAATGGATTAAATAGAACTGCACTTGGTATAACCGACTGAGAAACTCTTGTTTTAAATTTTTATAATAAGTATTATCCAACAGAGAGAACAGCTGTACTAAGGAGTGCTATTCAGAACTTTGCCCAAGAAGCCGATGAAACTCTATATGAGGCTTAGGAAAGGTTCAAGGATCTTCAGAGAGAATGCCCCCACCATAATCTGGCACAATGACAGTTGATCCAAGCCTTTTACAATGGGATTGGAAATTCATCTAGAATAATATGGGATTCTGCAGCTAGTGGGAGGTTTATGAACCTTAATGTTGATGATGCAGGTTAAGTTATTGAAGATATGGAAATACATAATTCCCAATATGGGAATCCCAGAGGCTTTGCTAACAAAGGGAAACATAGTGTCGACTCTGTATCCTTTTTACAAGCTCAATTTGCCAGAAACTAGATAATCTCAGTACTGCAAATGTAGCTAATGTTTCTGCAATTAATAATAATGCTAATGAGGCTTTCTGTGAAAATTGTGGAATTGTAGGTCATTAGGAGCAAAATTGTAGGAGTTTCGTGGAGCAAGTCAATGCCTTTCAAGCTTATAGGCAGAATGACCCATACTCCAACACCTACAATCCTGGTACCAGAATCATCCATATCTTTCCTACCGGAGCACCAATGTTCAAAATCCACCACCTCCACAAGAATCACAGGCGCCACAACAAACTCAGCAGAAATATTACCACCCCAATGCTGGCCAGAAGAACCAATCACAACAACCCTCATCTTCCGACCCTGCTTTCGTAGAAATTAGAGCAATGCTGGTTAGTATGTAGAAGCACATGGAGAGTAGAGATGCCTAAATTGATTCGATCATAGCACATAATAAAATTGTAGATAATCAAATTGCGCAAATTTCTGCTACTCTGCAAGCCTGTCAACAGGGAGCCTTGCCAGCACAACCAACCAGGCCTATGGATCAAGCTTTTGCAATTACTCTAAGGAGTGGTTCACACTATGAAGGGCCCCCTATGCCCAGAGATGATGAACCTGTTTTAATAAATAATGCTAATCTTGATTCCGTTAAACCCGACAATGTAGCTAATAGCCTTGCAGGGATAAAGAGTAGTGCTAATATTTCTGATAATACATTGCAGGGTACGACTCCAGGGAAGGTAGCAGCTCCAGATAAGAGCAGCAATGCCCCAAAGCCAATTATCAAACTTCCATTCCCCAATCGTCACTTGAAAACAAATTTGGATAAGCAATTTGGTAAGTTTCTGGAGATGGTTAAAGATTTGCAGGTAACAATTCCCTTCACTGAATTAATTACACAAATTCCTATATATGCATAATTCATGAAGGAAATATTGACAATAAAAAGGTCTATTAATGAGGTAGAGACAATAGCTTTCACTGCAGAATGTAGTGCCGTACTTCAAAATAAATCTCCACCTAAACTGAAAGACCCGGGTAGTTTTTATATCCCATGTCATATTGGAAATCTAATGATTGATAATGCATTATGTGATTTGGGTGCTAGCATTAGTGTTATGCCATTGTCTGTGTGTTCCAAGATAAATATGGGTAAATTAAAAGCTACTAATATTACTCTACAAATGGCCGACCGTTCTTTTAAATACCCTTTAGGTGTTTTAGAGGATGTTCCTGTTAGAGTAGGTAAATTTTATATACTTGTTGATTTTGTTGTGCTTGATATGGCTGAGGATATGCAAACCCCAATTATTTTGGGTAGACCATTCCTTAACATTGCAGGAGCAATTATAGATGTGAGATGTGGCAAATTGACACTATCAGTAGGGGACGATAAAATTACTTTTAATATGAATAATACTCTTAAAAGCCCCATGACATAGGAGAAGTATTTTAGTGTTAATGTGGTTCATAGTTATTCTAACAAGCCCCAAGCTCTTGTAAAAGATCCCTTGGAGGCGGTATCTTGTGTTGCATCCTCTACCAATGAAATAGACAAATGGAAAAATGAAGTTGATGCAATAGAAAAAGCCCTCTACACTGTTGGTCTTGGCTTTGAAGATGAGAAGGTGGAAATAAACAAGCAAGTTTTGGAAATTGAGCCTACAGTAAGTGTTCCGCCAAATAGAGTTGCAATTGCTAAATCTAGTGACAATTTACAGAAACCATCGATCGAAGAGGGGTCTCTAGTGTGAAGTATTAAAGAACCCCCAGTCCAAGTCAAGGAGGATCCACCAGATAAGGTGAATTGGCGTCCCACATGGTATGTCAGGAAGCCGCGTTGTGGCCAAAACACCGCTCGACCGGGTGAGAAACCACTCAACCAAGCGTTAGGCCAAGGGTCCTAGTTTTTAAACTTGGTAAGAAGGTCGTGCGGGACCTAAATAAACCAGCGCTTTCCGGGAGGTAACCCGTATTTTCTTGCTTTTAGTCTTCTTTCTTTTTCTTATGAGAGGAGAGATGAGGGAAGTTAATGAGTTTATTGAGTTGTACAGGTTTGGAAAGAGTTAGACAAATTTGGAGAAAAGAAAAAAATCAATCGTTAAAAGTTGCCTTGGGCCCGACCGGGCGAAGCTCGCCCGATCGGGCGTGAGAGTAAAGGAAGAAAAATTGGCAATTTTCACCCGATCGGGCACGAGATTTGACGAAATACGGAGATTTTGATCGCCTGACCGGGCGCGAGAGTAGAAGAAATTATGGGTAAAAGATCGCCCGACCAGGCGCAAGAGCAACGTAAATTAGAGTGTTAGATCGCCCGACCGGGCGACAGCCCGCCCGATCGGGCGCGACAACACCTTACCCGTGCTTTTCTTCTTTCTTATTCCTTCTTTTTCTCAATTTCTCATCTTTCCTCCATACTTTCTCTCACTTAACCTCCATTTTTCTCTAACTTCTCTCTAAGTTTCCCTCACCATCTCTTACCCAAATCCAATAATTCTTACATATTCTTAATCCTCTCTTCACCTCTACACTTATATACCAAATTTGCCCAAATTCAATCAAATATTTTCATACCCATTTTTCTATTATGGCTACAAAGAGGTCCCGGTCGATCTTTGGGAGGGGTTCTAGTTCAAGGGAGGAATATGACCCGGATTTGCAACTTCCTTGTTGGCCAACAATCCAAATTGCTACCTAGGAGCAAAATGAACGGCTAGAACACCTTTGCGGGCGGGAGGTAATTCCTTCACGGTAGTTACATCGCTCTACCCTTGAATCTTATGTCTTATATGATTTTGTTAAACGTTTTTTGAACGATATAGGAATGAGAAAATTTGTTGACATGCATTATCCTACATATCGTGAATTAACGTGTGAATTTTTATCCTCTTTGAAAGTTGTAAATAGTAGAAATGGGCCGAACTTATTTTTTAGGTTGAACAATAGGAATGTTAGTTTAACTTGTGTTGAATTTTGTAAATTTTTTGATTTGAATTCTGAATTACCTCATCAATGGTATGCTGATTATAAAATGGGTGATATTTACCATGCTTTAACTGGTTTACCGACCCCCGACCCCCAACATGCTAGTACGAAACCTATCCATCACCCTGTCCCAAAAATCTGGCAAAGATTTGCAGGTTGTTGTTTTCTTGGTAGGTACTAGCCTCATCACGCCCAAACCAACGAACCAACTGTTAGTGGACACTATGTGTATGGGTTTGGTAAACCGAACATAGGTAGATACATCATCCACCATTTGAGTAGACATGCCACGGCCAGTACCTAGTCTAGTACCCCTATTCGTTTAGGAGGCCTGATCACTAGGATAGTAGTTAAAAAGGCCGGTTTTGTTGAGAGTGGACCCCACCAGATGAAAAACTGTGGACCGGATACCTATATGACTGCTAGGTATTTTGAGGAGTTGGGTTGGGTACGATTAGATAGTGAGCAAACCCCCCCACTGGTGTATGAGGACAAGGATTGAGAAGCCATTGCCTATCTTTCCTTGCGTAGTCCTGATTTGACCGCTTTTCCCCCCGGGCAAGCATCCTACACGTATGACCTATTAGTTGCCCATGCCCGAGGGCAAGCACCTCCCATTCCACCACCACATCCACCATCCGAGCCTAAGCCAATGATCCCATCACCACCTCGCATGTCTCACTCGGTCCCCCATGGTGACTCTGACCCAGTTTGAGACCTCCAGAGTATAGGTTAGGCTTTAGGTCGTATTGAGCATTCCCACACTGACCTTAGGAGGATGGTTGGCTCCACAGACCATATATTAGGGTACCTTGAGAGGAACCAGAGTAGATCCCTCTACCCTATGTATGATGATTATGCTCGGCGGGGCAACATTCCCGCGATGCCATCTACCCTGACTGGTTTTAGCCTCCACCCTAGGGATAAGATAGGGATCCCACTGCCCATGGTATTTATACTGACTATTCTACCTTCCATGAGTACGACCAGGACATTCCTTTTGCGGGACCGCTGGGGGGGGGGGGAGTTTTCACGCTAACTATTTTTTGTGGTAGCTCTTCTGGTGCAGGTGGCAGCGGAGGAGGAGGCTTCGCCTCAATGGATGAGGATTAGCCAGCTGGGCTAGTTTCCGAGCCAGTGAGGACATTGTCTGATTCTAGATTGGGGGAGATTTTGGATTTGGTATCTTTCTTCTTTTCTTTTCTTTTGTTTTTGGTGTGTTTTCTTAGATTAGATTTATTGATTTTTAGGTTAGTTTTATTGCTTTCTTATATGAAAAATACAAACAAAAAAAAAAAAATGAAAAAAAAATCCAAAAATACGTTCCAATGAATTGTAAATCATGCTTTCCTGTGCCCCATACTTAAAAAATATTGTTTTGATTCTTGGTATATGATGATAAGCATTGTGTATATGTTGATCATGATTTGAAGTTTGATTGCTTAGATATCCTAATATGCGTCAATTTTTGCCAACTGCTTGTGAATATAGTGCTTGACTAGTTGATTTGGTTAGGAATTGTGTGATAGTTCTTGGTATGTCAATGAATTTGAGTATTGGTTTGCAACTATAAGTAATGTTTATATGACTCATTATTATGCACATTGTGGAGGACGAAGGCAATTGTTCTTTTAGGTAGCTGTAGACACCCATTTGTGTCTCCCCAAGACCAAACCCAGTGATGAGTACCTTTCACGTCGAATCATAATCGAATGAAACGAAAGTGTGGAAAGGTCTAGTGTTGCGGAAAGTTTTATTTCTTTTCTCTTCTCCCTGTTTTGGAAAACTTTATTTTAAGAAAACAGCCAATCCAGTTTGGTTGGTCCATGATATGGGTCCAATAGTGGTGTAGTTGGATGGGGCTTGCAAAGACCTTTCCAACGATATATTATAAGCCCAATTCCGATGAATATTGAGGAAGTTATGGCCAATTTACTAAACTGGGCTCGGTTTGAGCTTTATGTACGGCCCAATGATCTAGGGGAGGGCCTAATATGATTTATCATTCCTAATGCAATTAGGAATGGTTTTAGTCTTCTAGAATCTTCTAGAAGATTCTTTTCATTCCTAATTTAATTAGCATTGATAAGTTGACTTTGTTGACTTTTCAGAGTTTTAATCAAGATCAAATAGCATTTTCGAAGGAATTATATTATTTTATCTTCCAGTACGGGAAATTTATCAGATTTTCGAAAACGCGTTGAAATCCAGTTTGGCGTCCAACCCCAGGCCTTGGCGCCTGGAACCAGGCTTGGCGCCAGGCGCTAGCCATTGGCGCCTGGCGCTAGCCACTGGTGCCTTGCGCCAGCTAGCCAGGTTTGGCGCCAATCCTGTTTTGCGATCTTCAGACTCTGTTTTGTTAAATTATCTTTTTTGGCTGATTTTCTCTATAAATATCGTATTAAAAACTCCGTTTTCATTCACCAATTTTCACGTTTTCATCATCTACATCTACATTCACCAATTCTCCTCATTCGCAAGTTTTCATCAACAATCATTAATTCTTTAGCATTCTCTAAATCATTCATCTCTCTTAAACATTCAATTTATTCTTTCTTTGTTTTTTTATACAAAATTCCGCATTCGCAAGATCTAGAAACACCTAGCCATATTCAAAGTTGTCTTCGCCCTAGACGTGAAAGGTTTAATTTCTGAGGGTTTGGTCCCAAATCTCTCTTTCAATTATTTAATTTAATTGCTTTGATTATTTTTTTTCCTTGAAGTTACTAACGTGTGTATTTTGTTATTAGAAAGAGGTACGAAGCATCAAAGTAAGTACTTTAATTGATTAATTGATATTATGATGTAGAAGTCATGTTTATATTGTTATTATGATATTCCTAGTATCATGTCTAGGGTAATTTTAATATTAAATATGATTGCTATGATGCCTTTTATTCTCTTCCTAATATTTATTCATGTTAGTATCATGTTAGGGTTAAAGATTTGATTTTTATTGCTTAGTGACATGCTAGGGTTTGTTATTAATCTTGTTAGTATCATGCCTAGGATCTTGCTATTTTTATTATGCTTTAATATTAACATGAATATGATTATAATTTTAATTGTTATAATGATTATGAATATTATTATTTTGATGATTATTTTATTTATGATAATTATTTCAATTATTATTAATATGATGATTATTTTCTTTTATGATTATTATCATGATTATTTCAATTATAATTTATTTTTATGATGATGATTATTATTATTCATGATTATTATTTATTATGTTGCTTGATATTTATTATTTATTGCTTGATCACCTTTTATGCATGTTTAAAGGGAATTTGTACTTGTAATCACGCTTAATAAGATAATTAATACTCTTGTTTAGGGTTAATTGTGATTATGATTCAAGTGATCGCCAATAATAGTTTATTTGTGCATTAAATTCAACCAACATAGATTAAACAGGTTTAGGGTTAATCCTATTGATTGCATGTTAGTCAGAAAGCGCACATGAATACGATCAGAATAAAGTAGAGGCCTATTATTAGGGCAGGTTCAATCTCTTTTAGGTTGGATTTGTACCATCATCCCCGAACCCTTATTTGGTTCATGACCTTATGGAGTTGACGATCTCTTGGATCGTTAAGGGGTGTAACCTTCATCCTATGAACGGTTTACAAGTTCCTTAAAAAACTTGTTGGCGACTCTTTTGCTCTATCTTCTTCCCTTTTGGACACCACCATACTTTAGTGTATGATCACAGTGGGGTTCAAGCTAGTGGGATTTTAAAGGCTTGAAATTATTCCCTACAGTTTTTTGGCGACTCCACTGAGGAGGATTTCTATTTTAATTCCTGAATTTGTTTCGACAATGATTTAGAATGAGTGGATGAGACTCGAAAAGTTCTAAGTATTTCATGTGCGTAATTTTGATTAACATTATTGTCATATGCATAAAAAGGTTCTCATTGGAAAGACCATCCGTAATGAGTAAAAAATATAGGATTTTACACGTAGGAAATTTGAGAAATGTCTTTCACAACTAGGACTGAAATAACACCACGCGAAACTGGAAGATTTTATCGAGCACAGAAAGCTGCTGAGGCATGTGGGAAGTAGCGTCAGAGGCTAGAGCTTGGCGCCACACTTTTAGCCGTAGCGCTAGATGCCAGTATTGGCGCCAGGCGCTACAGTTAAAAGTTGGCGCCAGTCTCTGTTTGCTGGCGCCAATTTCCCCCAATACCGAGCCAGAAATATGCGTTCTAATTTCGACCGGTTTTTCGTATTGTTTGCTCGATCCTACTTCCTGATTGAATTTTTTTTTTTCTCACTTTTCTGAAACCCATATGTGTTCTACATATGGACATAACCCTCTGGGAATTCATGCTCCATCTACCCGATTGAACGCTCCTGGCAACAAAGGGTACATCCGAGATGTTGAATTCACCAAACCATGGAAGTGAGTTTTTTCTAAAACTCGCGGTGTCCCATCCACTCGCGCCAACCCTTCACGAATAGGCTTCCGCGCGGTGCATCCGGACAATTAACCATGGACCCTCTATTGACTAAACCATATCCCGAACTTTAGAGAACTAGAGCCATGGTTAGGTTGCGAACTCATTGCATCATATTGTGCCAACTTGACTAATTGTGCATTATTTGTTGTGCATATATATTCTATGTTTCTCTTAACCGTTTGTTGATTTGTGTTGAGACTAAAATTAATGACTTAAAGAACTTTGCCTAATTAATCAATTAATTAATTAATTTGAGTCAATAAAGTTTTTTTTTTTAATCGGAATTGACCTAGTACGACTTTAGGCATACCCCAGTTGACTAATAATACCGAAAACAGTCCCAGACCGAAGCTCCAATATTGGAGCCAAAGTCTGAGCTGTAGCGCCACGTTATAGTGTGTAGCGCCAGACATTTACTAAATTATCTGGCGCCAATCACCATAATGCGACGCCAGTCCTGTCGCTTGGCCGACATTTCGGATTATTTGTCGAGTCATCACCTAAAGTCTAATTAATCAGTTTTCTGTTTAATTCGGTTAATTTTGCTGACAATAATGCTTAATTGAATCAATGTCCGAGTTTAGGCACTAAGTCCCATGGTCTTACACGAGAGTCTCAACATGTCACCTACACTCACTAGTCTTAGCACACATTTTGAGTACACATCACCATGGCCATGTCTTAGGTTCATGCATGAGTCGGTCTTTTCCGTCGTTTAAGTTGGGGGTACATTTTATTCCTAGTTCTTCATATCCCTCCATCTAAATCTTTCTTCACATTCTTCCATCTTTCTTCACCTCCTCCATCCATTTCATGTTGAATAAAGTTTGAGTCAAATAATTAACAATAAGTATCCCCAAATTCCTTTCCCACAGTACTTGGTCGAGGAGAGAAGGGAGATTAATCAAGGACAACCGCTTTATTCAAGTCTCGCTTTTTGATAAACCGATTCGTCAAAAGAGGAAGGCTAAGAAGATAATGGCAACTCAAGAAGAAGTCAATGATCTTAAGAACGAACTGGCTACTGTGACTGAGACACTAAAACTTCTCGCACTTAAGGTCGATGATCCCGTGAAGCAACAACAGATGGATCTCATGCAAGAGAGTCTAAGCAAGCTATCTAGTGACTATAAATTTCAGGGCATGAGTTCGCAAGGGGTCTCGCTGGACAAGGAACTTCTTTCGCATAAGTTCAACGCCACTGACATCCCTAAATTCAAGGCAACAGATAACCCTTACTTTCATCTAAGAGCTTTTGAAACCATAATGAGTATTAAGGGTATCGATAAGAAGGTTTTCCCCTCTCTGTTCCCACTATCTCTTGAAACCGTTTGCCAACAATGGTTCTTCTCCCTTGACAAGGAGAAAACCTCTACCTGGGAATCGATAGTAAACGCTTTCGTTGATAGGTACAAGTGAAATATTCAAGTTGAAACTGACCATAGACAACTTGAGATGCTAAGACAAAAAGAGAATGAAGGCTTTACTTCTTTCTTTAATAAATGGAGGGAAACTTCCGCCAAGATGATTGAGGTCCCCACCGAAAAGGAGTCTGTGAGGATGTTTATCAAGAATCTCCAAGAAAAGTATTCAAAGCACTTAAAATATCAACACAACTTGAATACTTTCAAGGCCATTTATGACATCGGAATTGAAATCGAAGATGACCTCGCAAAGCAAAAAGCTACTAACAATAGTAACCACGGTGGCTGGAAAGGAAAAAAGAGCGACAATCCTTCTTCTTCCGAAAATGCCCACTCTAGTAATAATGTAAGTATTTTTGACCATAATGATGTCTTAGCCATGGACAATCAAGGATCTGAAAGGAAACCCAGGCGAGAGTTCACACCCATTGGAATGACCTACGATGCTGCTTTCGATCGTCTCTATGATCGAGGATTAATCAAACCTATTGGCCCTACCGAGGATCCAACACCAGAAAATCGATATTCGAGATGGAATCCAAACTCCTATTGCAAGTACCATCGAGGGCGCGGTCATACTTCTGATGAATGCTACAGGTTTCAAAACCTCATTCAAGATCTCATAGAGGCAAATAAGATCCCATCGCCTCTACCTAGCGAGAAGACTGGATGATGTCGGAGCAAACAACACAAGACAAGAGGCGAGCTTCAATGACAAGATTTCATGACCTCTTTTTCTATTTCTTTTTCATTTTTTCCTTTCCCCAATAAGTCTAGCATAGGCGCCTTTCTTTTCCTTTAGATTAATTTTTGTAGATTCTTTATTTATTTTCTTTTAATAAAAATGAGCATTTATTTCCTTGCATATGATCATCACATTGCATTGCAAAAAAAAAAAAAAAAAAAAAAAAAAAAAAAAATCCATGTCGAATTAAGCACAAGGTATACCAATGATTTGAGGCACCCCTTGTAGCCACATCATATCTCCTTTCACCTTATAAATTTACAATCTTTTCTTCATAAACCACTTTGAGCCTCGTCTAATGATATACCTTTCTTTTTTCAACCTACATCTACCTAACCTTGGGATGGGATGGTGTGTAACTGACAGGGTAAAGTCGTATCCCCTAATCAAAAATAATTTCCTAAATCACTAACTAAGGTAGATAGGGAAGTAGGGTCGAACTCCACAGGGAAACAAGTCTTTTTAATTCTAATTAATTAATATAATCTAAATTATCTAAGTAACTAATATTTTAAATGTGAATTCTATACTATGAAGAGTGAGTTTAGGGAGAAAAGAATCAATAATAAGGAAACCTAGGGTCACAGGTTCACCAATAATTAATATTTCGGGATAGAACGAAGTAATTAATAATTAACAATGCATAGATAACATGATTAACAGGCTCTCGCAATTTATTAATCAACAAAGATCTAACAGGCTCTCGCAATTTATTAGACCTAAGTTCCTATTAAAAATAGCCTTTAATATTAAATCAACATCTGCTCGATTCATCAATTCAATATTGCTAAACATTCACAATCAAATTACATCTGCTCGATTCATAATCTAATTGCAAAGAATTAAAACAATTCAATAAGAAATTAACATGCAATATCAACAATCAATAATAATAAACTATCCCTTCATATCAATTATGGATCCCCATAAACCCTAGAATTAAACTACTCACTAATCATCATAACTAAACCAATCAAATGAATAAATAAAAAACATAATCAAGAAAACAATTAAAATACCTGAAATTAAAAAGGGAAGAAATTGTACCAAAACAAATCTGGAATTAATGAAGGAATTAAGAACAAGAGTTTAGAGAGAATTTAAGAGAGAGAAAAATACTAAGTAGAGAGAGAAAGTCTAAGAGAAGGAAGATAATTAAATATCCGTACAAAACGTATATATACTTCTCCTAAAATAAGAATTAACTAAACTTAATCAGACTCTAGGAAAACATGCACCCGATCAGGCGAAGGGGCGCCCGATCGGGCCCGCCTTTTTTTTACAACGCTCAGACCAATGTGCCGCGCCCGATCGAGCCTACGCTCACCCGATCGGGCGCACCTTTCCTTAATAGCAATCATGCACGCAGCCGCCCGATCGGGCGTATGCTTGCCTGATCGGGCCCGCCTTTCATCTTCAAGGCTTGGACTTCGATTGGGCTAGATTTCTCGGCCCAATCCATATTTCCTCTCGGGTCTCGAATACACGGTCCAATTGCCTCGTGATCCAAATAACCGAGCCCTTAATCACCGGCTCGATGGCTCTAGCCGACCTTGGGCTCCAAAAGTGGTCGTGTTCCTCCAATGCTCGTAATCGCTTCATAAAAATCCCGGGAAAATGCTCCAAAGGTGCAATTCCCTGCAAAACTTAACCAAAACTATAAAAACACTAGAAAACACATATTAGTAATAAAAGTGGCCCGAAAGAGCCAAAAACACTACTAATAATGACCACGGGATGGGGGTAAAACACTATATTAAATAGACATATCAAACTCCCCCAAGCCAAACCTTTGCTTGTCCCTAAGCAAAGAGCTCATCAATGAACATACAAAACATACTTCACCCCAATAAACAAATCAAAAGCCAACGATTCAAGGTAAAATTAAATGAACATGCTTCAACATCAATCAATCTTATTCATCTAATCACCCTTCCTCCCCAACTATTGTCAAGTAGAGCAAACCACAAGAGCATATAGAATTCAAGACTAGTGCTCACACACTCGACTCTCATTTATGTGGCGAGTAAAGAATGTACTCGATTGCTCTCCACCCAACCCCTTTAATGTGAACAATGCCCTCCCAACTCACACTCTCGTGTGTATAAAAACGTTGAACGCTCATCCTACTAGTCGACTCGAAATATGCCAAGTCATAACTTGCATTGAAAAACAACACTTTCACATTTACATAACTTCTATGCACAAGGTCGGAAGGTCTTTTAAGCTTGTAATGTAAGGCTAGGGTAAAGGTAGGATAAATTTGGGATTATGTGAGAGAAAAGCTATGCATTAAGGGAGCCAAATCCTAATAAATCCATGATCAAAAATAATGATCATACACATCTCCAACATAACCAACTCCATCAACAAACAACCAAATATATACTCCAAACAATAAAAACAATCCCAACACTCACAATTTCACTCATAAAAATATGATAATGTAGAATAAGAGTGAATAACAAACTTTGAACTCATAACTTGAAATATTTACATTGGAACTCAACCCTTTTTTTTCTTTCTTTTGATTAACCTTCCCTTAGAACATTTGAACATCAAGCATTTTTTCCTCTTTTTTTTTCTTAGAAGTTCACTTTCTTTTTTTTTCATCACACTTTTATTTTTCTCAAATATTTACAACTTTCAAACTCATAAAAACAAAAATATGATAAAAACAAATTACTTCTCAAAACCCACCCAAATTGTGCAAATAAAGTGCACACCACAAACTCCCTCACCTCACTCACTAATAGCTCCCCCAAGCCAAGCTTGGGACTAATAACCAATGGGGCAATTAAGGCTTGTAATGTGGCTATAAACAATAAAAGGGCACAAGCAACAACATGGGTGACAAGAAGGGAACAAATGTATCTAAATACTCTGAATGCTACCTAAAAGAATGAATGCCTTCGTCCTCCTCATGTGCATAATAAAAAGTCATGAAACACTACTCATAGTTGCAAATCAATACTCAAATTCATTGACATACCAGGAATTATGGAACTATCACACATTTCCTAACCAAATCAACTAGTCAAGCACTATATTCACAAGTAGTTGGGCAAAATTGACGCAAGTTTAGGAATCCAAACAATTAGACTTCAAATCATGACTAACAAATCCACAATGCTCATCATCAAATACCAAGAATCAAAACAAGTTTTCTCAAGTATGGGGCACAGGGAAGCATGATTTACAATTCATTGGAACGTATTTTTGAATTTTTTTATTTTTTTCAATTTTTTTGTATTTTTCATATATAAGAAAACAATAAAAAAAACTACACAAGGAAAGCAAAAAAAACTATACTAGAAAGCAAATAAAGAGAGAAAAGGAAGAGAATTTCCAAGTGAAAGAACACTCCCCAAGCCAAATCAAGCAATGCCCTCATTGACTTGGGAGAGTAGCCTACTCTTCATCCTCATCCATCCTAGAGTACCCCCCACCGTGGCTAGAGCCGGCTCCTCCATGGCTAGAGCCACCACCACCATACCCCGAACCACCAGCATAGTAGTTAGGGTCTACATTCCCACCCATACCCCCATATCCGTGGACCGAAGAGTAGTCCACGTAAGTACCATAAGCACCGGGGTGAGAATACCCTCCTTGGGGGTATTGGAACCAATCGGAAGTAAGGGAATCGAGAGGAATAGCCCCCCGACGGGCATAATCATCATACATTGGGTAAAGGCCCCTCCCAAGGTTCTTCTCAATAAGACCAACCCGCCCATCTAGGGTGCTTAACCTAGAGTCTAGGGTTTGCATCATGCCCTCAACCCTCCCTTGCCCCGTCTCAATGCGGTCTAGTTGGCTCCTAAAAGCTGAAAAGTCATATGGGGCATTTGGGTCGACATTGTAATCGACCGAGGAAGTGGGCATGCCGTAGGTGAAAGGTGGGGGTGGTTGGTAGTGGGGTGAGTGGTGAATGGGGGATTGGTGAGGTTGTGGTGAGGGGTGAGGTTGTTGAACCTCACCTTGACCATCTAACTCGAAAGTATAAGAGGGCTTCCCCCTCTCAAATTTGGTCAAGGCGGGGTTGGGTAAGGTAAAGGCTTGGTCCGTCCTACCCGATTGTCGGTGGACAATCCACCAAGTATCACTCCCCACCGGTTGTACCCAATTCAAGCTCCCTAAATAGGGTAGGTCCATTAGGTTCGATCCCACAACCTTCCTATGGCCATCGGGGTTCCAACCTAAGTATTTCCTAGCTATATGGGTCACTAACCCCCCAAAGTAAATAGGCGCTCTAGACCTACTAGCCTCGGCCGCGTTGGCCGCCCTTTGGAAATGATTGGCTATCCTATGGGGTATGTTTAATTTTTCAGCGTTAGGAATTATATAGGATGCCAATAGTTCCAATTCATCCCTCCGAACATTTGCCGGTTCATGCCTCCCAAAAATGGTGAGGCCGACAAATCTTTGCCAAAGTTTGGAGACGGGATGTTGAATCCACGTACCTTTGGCATGTTGGAGGTTCACTAAATCCTCCCCGGTTAACCTCTTATAGACCACGGCGGTGTGGTCTTGAGAGGGTTCAATAGGCTTGTCCGATTTTAAGTCAAACAACTTTCCAAATTCTTTTAAAGTTAGTCTCACATTGTTGTTCAACAATCGAAATTGTACATGAGTGATAAGTGAATTCATTTTAATAACATTAAAACTTGAGATAAATTCCAATGTTAAATAATCATAAGTATCATGGCACATTTGAAACAAACCACTCATGCCTATGCCCTTAAACAATTTTTCTACGTATTTATCAAGACCTAGCCTAGCTAAAGTAGGATGATGAATGAAACGGGTAGAAATTACCTGACGATCGATGAGGTTGATCATCCGAACCCGTTGCTCCTCCGAGGTGATTACAACCTCCTCCCATCCCGGAATTTGAAGGTCCGGGTTGATTGTTGGTTGTGGTGCACTGGAGCTCTCACCCCTTTGATTCCTTGAGCGCTTGGAGGCCATAATCTTTTAAAATAGTAGAAAATTTGAGGATTCTCTCTCTTAGGGTTTGAGAAAAGTTGAGAGAAAATTGGGGAAAATTAGTGTAGAATGTAGAGGAGGATGAGGGGAGATGGAATATGTAAGAATTTTTTATTTTGGATGGAAGAATTGGAGAAGATCTTGGATTGAAGTGTAAGTTTAAGGTTTGAAAATGGAGGTTTTAGAGAGAGAAAGTGAATGAAGAATATGAAATAAGGAGAAAATGAGGAAAGAAAGAAGAGAAAAGAAAATAAGGGGGGGACGGCCTGAAGGCGCGCCCAATCGGGCGAGCCTCGCCCGATCGGGCGAAAGAGCGTAATTCCAAAACTCAAGTTGCGCGCCCGATCGGGCGAGCTCCTCCCGACATATCTTTTTCTTTAACGCGATTTTCCAAAAAAATTGCCCGATCAGGCAAGCTTCGCCCAATCGGGCGGAAATTGCCCCCAAATCCAACTGAGCTTGCGCGCCCAATCGAGCGAATTTTGCCTCGATTTTTAGCTCGCTTGCGCGCCCGATCGGGCAACGTCACCCGATCGGGCGAAATTGCTGCTGAATTCTGGGTAGCTTGCGCGCCCGATCGGGCCTGAGAGAGCCTTATTCCCCGATTTCGTTTCTTCTTCAAATTTTTTCTAAGTCTTTATACCTATCAAATTCATACCTGTACAACAACACTTAAAACAAGTGAAATACCACTCTCCTTTCCTCTCTAAAAACAAAAACAAAAACAAAAATAAAAATAAAAATAAAAATAAAAATAAAATAAGAAAAATTAAGGAAAAGGAAAAATTAGCCTAGAAAGCATGAAATACGGGTTGCCTCCCGCAAAGCGCTGGTTTATCTAGGTCTCGCACGACCTTCTCACCACCTTGAAGCTCATGTTGGAAGTGGAGTTAGGAGAGTCTCCTCCACGTCTCTGATGGTAGCACCTTCATGATACAATTTCAACCTTTGACCATTCATCTTGAATTCTTCACCTTTGTCATTCACCAACTCTACCGAACCAAATTTGTTCACCTTTGTGACAGTGAAGGGACCGGACCATCTAGACTTCAACTTTCCTGGGAAAATCTTCAATCTAGAATTAAAGAGAAGAACCTTATCGCCCGGTGCAAACTCTCTTGGTAAGATCCTCTTGTCATGCCACTTCTTGGTCTTCTCCTTGTAAATCCGCGCACTATCATATGCCGACAATCTAAACTCATCCAACTCATTGAGTTGGAGGAGTCTCTTCTTACCCGTGGCCTTAGAATCCATATTAAGCTCTTTGATCGCCCAAAAAGCTTTGTACTCCAATTCTACGGGAAGATGACATGCCTTACCATAAACCAATCTATAAGGTGAAGTACCGATCAGTGTCTTAAATACTGTTCGGTATGCCCAAAATGTGTCATCAAGCTTCATGCTCCAATCTTTCCTTGACTTGGCCACTACCTTTTCTAGGATCGCCTTGATTTCCCTATTAGAGACCTCAACTTGACCACTAGTTTGAGGGTGGTAACTAAGCCCTGTTCTGTGATATACGCCATACTTCTTGAGGAGGTTGTCCAATTGTCTTTCATGGAAGTGGGTACCCCCATCACTAATAATAGCTCGTGGAACACCAAACCTGGGAAATATGATCTTTTTGAAGAGCTTAATGACTACCTTGGAATCATATGTTGGTGAAGCTATGGCTTCTACCCACTTGGACACATAATCAACGGCTACAAGTATGTAACAATTCCCATTGGAAGTTGGGAACAACCCCATATAATCGATACCCCAAACATCGAATATTTCAAGTTCGAGAATCCCAGTTTGGGGCATCTCATGCCTCCGCGAAATGTTGCCACTCCTCTGGCAAGAGTCACAAGCCTGCACAAAAGTGTTAGCATCTTTAAACATAGTAGGCCAAAAGAAGCCTGACTCATTAATCTTAGCCACTGTTTTAGTGGAGCCATAATGTCCACCATAGGGTGAAGTATGACAATCTGGTAAGAACGCCGTGAACCTCCCATTCGAGAACACACCTGCGAAATAATCCATCTGCACACTCACGAAACAAAAAAGGATCATCCCAAAAATAATGTTTAACATCATAAAGGAATTTCTTTTTCTGTTGGTAGAACAAGTCAGAAGGTAGAGTACCACCCACTATATAATTAGCAAAATCGGCGTACCAAGGGTGATGCTCTACAACTGCATACAGGTTTTCATCAGGGAAAGAATCATCTATAAATAAAGAATCCTTACCCTCATCATACCTGATACGTGACAAGTGGTCTGCCACTACGTTCTCTGCTCCCTTTTTATCCTTTATTTCAATGTTGAAATCTTGGAGCAAGAGAACCCAACGGAGTAGCCTTGGCTTTGATTCCGCCTTGGCTATCAAGTATTTCAATGCTACATGATCAGTAAAAACAATAACTTTAGAACCAACTAGATATGATCTAAATTTTTCTAAAGCATAAATAACAGCAAGAAACTCCTTTTCTGTGGTGGCATAGTTGACTTGGGCTTCATCTAAGGTTTTGCTAGCATAATAAATAGCATGCAAAACCTTATCCTTCCTCTGTCCGAGCACGACTCCTAATGCAAAGTCACTTGCGTCACACATGATCTCGAAAGGGAGGTTCCAATCGGGAGCACATATGATGGGTGCCGATATCAAAGCTTGCTTTATCCTATTAAAAGCCTCAAGACACTCGTCAGTAAAAATAAATGGGGCATCCTTGAGCAAAAGCTGAGTCAGTGGTTTAGCAATTTTAGAAAAATCTTTGATAAAGCGGCGATAAAACCCCGCATGACCCAAGAAGCTTCTAACTCCCTTTACATTGACTGGGGGAGGTAATTGCTCAATCACTGATATTTTAGCTTTGTCTACTTGTATGCCCTTATCAGATATAATATGGCCAAGGACTACTCCCTCTGTCACCATAAAGTGACATTTCTCCCAATTAAGTACTAAGTTGCATTCTTCACATCTTTTCAAAATTTTAGCGAGATTAATTAAGCATGAATCAAAGGAAGAACCATATACGCTAAAATCGTCCATAAAGACCTCCATAATAGACTCTATGAAATCAGAAAAAATGCTCATCATGCAACGTTGAAAGGTAGCAGGTGCATTACATAAACCAAAGGGAATTCTACGATATGCAAAAGTGCCATAAGGGCATGTAAAGGTGGTCTTTTCCTGATCTTCGGGGTGGATCGGATTTGGAAAAATCCCGAATACCCGTCCAAATAGCAAAAGAATTTGTGATTAGCTAACCTCTCAAGCATTTGATCAATAAAGGGGAGAGGAAAGTGATCCTTTTTAGTGGCGATATTTAATCTACGATATTCTATGCACATACGCCACCCTGTTACAGTTCTAGCGGGAATTAATTCATTTTTATCATTAGTTATCACAGTCATCCCACCCTACTTCGGTACTACCTGCACAGGACTTACCCACTTGGAGTCATAAATAGGATAGATGATACCTGCATCAAGTAATTTCATCACCTCTTTCTTGACTACTTCCTGCATGTTTGGATTTAATCTTCGTTGGGGTTGAATGCAGGGCTTGTAATTTTCCTCTAGATGA
This sequence comes from Chenopodium album, assembly GCF_948465745.1. Classification (NCBI taxonomy): domain Eukaryota; kingdom Viridiplantae; phylum Streptophyta; class Magnoliopsida; order Caryophyllales; family Amaranthaceae; genus Chenopodium; species Chenopodium album. The sequence continues at coordinate 19,290,996 of NC_137835.1, read as the reverse complement.
ATCCTGTGCATGCAAAAATCAGGGCTAATACCCTTGAGATCATCAATACTGTACCCTATAGCCTTCTTATGGGTTTTGAGGACCCCTAGAAGTTGGGAAGATTGTAGGTCAATGAGTGCAGTACTGATGATCACGGGGTGTAGTTCCTGCTCATCTAGAAAAACATATTTTAAATGAGAAGGGAGAGGTTTTAGCTCAGGTTTCTTGACCTCTACAGGTTTTGATTCCTGAACTAAATTTACTACCTTCATTGTCTCCTTGGGGCTTAACTCTTCTAAGGAAAGGGCTTTTTCAATACTTTGTACCTCATTACCCCAAATGCTTGCATTATCGCTAGATAAATTCCCGCAGAGAACTTCCTCCAAGGGATCCTTCGCAAGAACCTGTGGCAAGATATCAACACAAATATCGTCCATTATATCAATTGTATCAATATAACAACAATTTTCCTCTAACATAGGCCCTTTCAAAACCTTCCCTAAATTAAAGGTAACATTATCGTCACCTACAGAAAGGGTTAGTTTACCATTTTTCACATCAATAATAGCTCCTGCAGTGTGGAGGAAAGGCCTACCTAATATAATGGGTATTTGTGTGTCCTCTGCCATATCTAAAACAACAAAATCAACAGGAATAAAAAATTTACCAACTCTGACAGGTACGTCCTCTAAAATACCTAGGGGATGTTTTACCGAACGATCTGCCATTTGCAAAGTTATATTAGTAATTTTTAATTCCCCCATATTTAATTTAGCACATATAGATGATGGAATGACACTGACACTAGCACCCAGATCACATAAAGCTTTATCAATAAAAACATTCCCAATGTGACAAGGGATAGAAAAACTACCGGGATCCTTTAATTTAGGAGGTGATTTATTTTGCAAATAAGCGCTACACTCCTCTGTGAAAGCTACAGTTTCTACTTCATTAAAGGCCCTTTTCCTAGTCAGAATGTCTTTCATGAATTTAGCATAAGCAGGTACTTGAGTGATTAAATCAGTGAAAGGAACTGTTACCTGCAAGTTTTTCACAACCTCTAAAAACTTACCGAATTGTTTATCAAGCTTACTCTTCAGTTGTCTATTAGGGAATGGAAGCTTGATAACTGGGCTCTACACATCTCCTCCCTTATCCTGCAATTTACCCTGCACAGAAACATTAGTAGGGTTAGTATCTTTTTGAAGCCCTGCAGGGCTAGCAGGATTACCGTTTGGTGTAGAGGAATCTGGATCAGGAACTGGTCCATCTTCCTTTGGCATAGGAGGTCCATCATAATGTGAACCACTCCTTAGAGTGATTGCATTAGCATGATCTGTAGGATGGATAGGTTGTGATGGTAGAGCTCCCTGCTGACGGGATTGTAGGGTAGATGAAAGTTGTGCAATTTGATTGTCCATGATTTTATTATGGGCTAGAATAGAATCAATTTGCGCATCCCTACTCTCCATATGATTTTGCATATTTGCTAGCATCGCTCTAATTTCTGTCATGGCAGGGTCGGAAGATGATGAGGGTGATGCTTGGCTTTTCTGGCCGACATTAGGATGGTAATATTTTTTCTGTGGTGGGGGTTGTTGTTGTGGTTGTTGTGGAGGTGGAGGGTTTTGTAAATTGGTACTCCGGTATGAAAGATAAGGATGGTTTTTATAACCAGCATTGTAGGAATTGGAATAGGGGTTATTTTGCCTATAGGTTTGAAAGGCATTAACTTGTTCCATAGAGCTCATACAATCTTGCTCCCAATGACCTACAATTCCACAATTTTCACAAAAAGCCTCATGGTTAGCAACAACAGAAACATTAGCTACAGAGTTAGGAGCAGCAGTAAGATTATCTAATTTTTGACAAATAGATGTTAATTGAGCTTGCAAAAAGGATACAGAATTGACATTATGTTTTCCCTTATTTGCAAACCCCCTCGGATTCCCATATTGGGAATTGTGTATTGCCATGTCTTCGATAACCTGTCCTGCATCATCCACATTTAAATTCATAAACCTCCCACTAGCTGCCGAATCTAATACTGATCTGGAGGAATTTCCAAGTCCATTATAGAATGCTTGGATCAATTGCCATTGTGCTAGATTGTGGTGGGGGCACTCTCTCTGTAGATCCTTGAACCTCTCCCAAGCCTCATATAATGTTCCGTCGGCCTCTTGAGCGAAGTTCTGAATAGCACTCCTTAGCACCGCTGTTCTCTCTGCAGGATAATATTTATTATAGAAATTCAAAGCAAGAGTTTCCCAGTCAGTAATACCAAGTGCAGTTCTATTCAAACCATTAAACCATAATTTTTCTTTGCCACATAAAGAAAAGGGAAAAAGAATCTCCCTAATTTGGTCATGCGTAACCCCGGCTTGTCTAATGGTGTTACAATATTGGCAGAAATCTGCGATGTGAAGATTAGGATCTTCACCCTTAGCTCCGCTGAACTGCTTCCTCTCTATCATAGTGATAAATTGGGGCTTGATCTCAAATTGAACTCCATCTAGAGCCGGAGTAGGAGTAAGGTGCGGGAAATCTGTGAGCTTCGGTTGCGAATAATCACTGAGTTTCTTCTGGGCTGTCATCTCTGATTCTGAATCTGAAGGAATATTTGTATCACTAGAATCAGGGGGAGGATCTCTTCGATCGTTGTCCTCCTCAGAACCCGCCAGAATTTTTCTATAGAGTCTCCTTTGCCTATGAAAAGAACGCTCGATCTCAGGATCAACAGGGATGTCACCTGATCTCGAACACCTGGGCATAAACAAGGAACTAAAGACAAATATGAGATTTGCCTCAAAGAACTAATGTTCTGTAAGGAAAAAGGGGGATAATCTAGACTACAAAAATATAATCAAATAATAAAAAATAAAACCGTTTCCCCGGCAACGGCGCCAAATTTTGACAGGGTAAAGTCGTATCCCCTAATAAAAAATAATTTCCTAAATCACTAACTAAGGTAGATAGGGAAGTAGGGTCGAACTCCACAGGGAAACAAGTCTTTTTAATTCTAATTAATTAATATAATCTAAATTATCTAAGTAACCAATATTTTAAATGTGAATTCTATACTATGAAGAATGAGTTTAGGAAGAAAAGAATCAATAATAAGGAAACCTAGGGTCACAGGTTCACCAATAATTAATATTCCGGGATAGAACGAAGTAATTGATAATTAACAATGCATAGATAACATGATTAACAGGCTCTCGTAATTTATTAATCAACAAAGATCTAACAGGCTCTCGCAATTTATTAGACCTAAGTTCCTATTAAAAATAGCCTTTAATATTAAATCAACATCTGCTCGATTCATCAATTCAATATTGCTAAACATTCACAATCAAATTACATCTGCTCGATTCATAATCTAATTGCAAAGAATTAAAACAATTCAATAAGAAATTATCATGCAATATCAACAATCAATAATAATAAACTATCCCTTCATATCAATTATGGATCCCCATAAACCCTAGAATTAAACTACTCACTAATCATCATAACTAAACCAATCAAATGAATAAATAAAAAACATAATCAAGAAAACAATTAAAATAGCTGAAATTAAAAAGGGAAGAAATTGTATCAAAACAAATCTGGAATTAATGAAGGAATTAAGAACAAGAGTTTAGAGAGAGAAAAATACTAAGTAGAGAGAGAAAGTCTAAGAGAAGGAAGGTAATTAAATATCCGTACAAAACGTATATATACTTCTCCTAAAACAAGAATTAACTAAACTTAATCAGACTCTAGGAAAACACGCGGCTGATCGGGCAAAGGGGCGCCCGATCGGGCCCGCCTTTTTTTTACAACGCTCAGACTAATGTGTCGCGCCCGATCGAGCCTACGCTCACCCGATCGGGCGCGCCTTTCCTTAATAGCAATCATGCGCGCAGCCGCCCGATCGGGCGTATGCTTGCCCGATCGGGCCCGCCTTTCATCTTCAAGGCTTGGACTTCGATTAGGCTAGATTTCTCGGCCCAATCCATATTTCCTCTTGGGTCTCGAATACACGGTCCAATTGCCTCGTGATCCAAATAACCGAGCCCTTAATCACCGGCTCGATGGCTCTAGCCGGCCTTGGGCTCCAAAAGTGGTCGTGTTCCTCCAATGCTCGTAGTCGCTTCATAAAAATCCCGGAAAAATGCTCCAAAGGTGCAATTCCCTGCAAAACTTAACCAAAACTACAAAAACACTAGAAAACACATATTAGTAATAAAAGTGGCCCGAAAGAGCCAAAAACACTACTAATAATGACCACGAGACGGGGGTAAAACACTATATAAAATAGACATATCAGTAACTTATGCATTTCTAAAAAAAAGAGCTCGAGTAATTCAAAAGATTAAAATAGCAAAAATAGCAAAAAATAAATAAAAGTGTACGAAAGGGCAAGTGTTCCAATGTCTTTGATATGAAAATATCTTCGATAAGAACACGTCTCAGATTGTGTCTCTTATCGAGTGCTCGGTACCATGCCTGAGAAACATTAATGCCAAGTGAGTGATAGACCGCATGATCGGGATTGCCCACACTTATTAAAATAAAATAAATGTTAAAGCAAAAATAGCTAAAAAAGAGTAGAAACTCAAGCATAAAATTATAAAGATTCAAAAGCAAGGTTGCACACCTTGGGGGCTTATCTAGGGTCTTGAGCCTTTATCCCCTTCTTCTTCAAACCTTTAGCCTAACCACGTTACAACCCTTAAAAAGACCTTTTTGAGGTATACACACTTGTGCGAGGTTCGGCTAGAGCTACGTTCGGCCTGATTCCTAACGGATACGTAGGCAACCTCACATTAAGGTGCGGCCGTAATAAACATGCATTCATATTCACATTCACACACTTACACCATGATCATATCAATGGATCTCCAATGCTCATCCCTATCCACTTAGAGCTAGACTTGGGGGCTTGGTCCTTACATCATTAGCTTACCTAGCCTAAGAGTCACCATTATTTGGCTCTTCTAACAATATGTTTTTCCACACACTTAGCTCTTGTGGTCTAGCTTTAGTGTCACTATCACACACTGCACAGATACATGACCAAATATACTTCCCTTTAGGAACCCTTTGTCATGAAATCTTAACACAACGTTGAAGCATACCTTATCATATCAACATCACCCATAATTGTCATTGCATCACGAAGTATGAAGTGCTTAGCCTCCGTGCCTAAGATACCCAAATACTTTCATCATTGAGTCAACCATTGAGATAGCCTAGGATGGATTAATTCTTGCACCTTGAGAGATAGTATCAAATGACATTTGACTAAGCTCATTCAACATGCATCTTCAAACTTCGCTTCCTTTTTTTTCCGGGAGAAAGTCAGTACCCTCCACAAAAATGACGGAAAATTTTTGCTTTTTGCATTTTCGAGTCGCATGATCACATTACAATGCACACACGGGTCACGAGTCACATGTGTCATGTTACTTTGAGTCGAGTCAACCTCGAGTCAGTCAATCACATCGAGTCAAGTTTATACCTTGAGTTGTGTCAAGTAAATGAGTCAAGCAATGCTAAGCCTTAGGTCAACCCTAAGATAATTAAAGAAATTGCCAAAGTTCTATAGTCAAAAATAAATACAGGTGTAGCAGAACAGGGAAAACCCTATCACAGCGTTCGGCGACAGAATCAATTCTTGGCGCCAGAAATATCTCAACAACAACAGAGCTCGAAGCCTCTCAGAAAGGTGATTTCGACTTCATACAGCAATTTTGGGTTCCTTGGTGCGCCAGTGAGCCCCTATAAGCAATTTGACATGATTAAGTAGTCAGTTTGATTACAATCACAATAAGAGGTCGACCTGATGAAAGATCGTCTTGCTTAGCTTAAAGCGCCTAAGATATGGCTCATTACGGAAACACCGACATACTGGTTTTAGCGAAAGCAAAGTTCAGGCGAGCTTTAGAGATCGACAAACTTTGGTCTTCGGAAATTTATCTTCAGAACATTATCGCAACAAACATTCAAGCACCGAAGCTCTATTGTTCAGAGACGCGTGAACATTTCCATCAGAAGCTCTTTTGCTCCAGAGACGCGTGGGCATATCATCAAAGCTCTTTTTTTCTGAGACGCGTGGACATTTCATTCAAGCTCTTTTGCTCCAGAGACGCGTGGACATTTCATTCAAGCTCTTTTGCTCCAGAGACACGTGGACATTTCATTCAAGCTCTTTTGTTCAGAGACGCGTGGACATTTCCTATTTTCAAGCTCTTTTGTTCAGAGACGCGTGGACATTTCCTATTTTCAAGCTCTTTTGCTCAGAGACGCGTGGGCATCCTATTATTAAACTCTTCGTTCAGAGATACGTGGACACATCATTCAGAAGATCATATAAAAAAGAAGCTCTTTTGTTCAGAGGAGCGTGAACATATCAAAAGGAAGCTCTTTGTTCAGAGACGAGTAAACATCGAAACAGCAAGGTGGCGTTCCCTGGATTATGGAGAGTTGTCACAAACAACTGAGGATTGTTTCAAGAGAAGAAATCTTCGATAGTATTCCCTTGGACGCGGAATATTATCAATGCGGATGGAGATTGTTTCAAGAGAAGCAATCTTCGATGGTATTCCCTTGGACGCGGAATATTATCATTGCGGAAGAGGATCGTTTCAGGCGAAGCAATCTTCTATATTTGGAAGCAGTTACAGGCGTAGCGGTTTTCAAGCGGGATGGCATTCTCTAGCTTGCAGGAGGTCATCAAAACAAATCGGTTACTTTTAGAGACGTGTGCTCGACGGTGCAAGATACGCGTTTCTTAACTCTTTTATCTACTTAACTAACGCTAGTTTTGCAGATATCGGCGTTACAAGAGTGATTTAGGATCGTAGAACGTTCTGAATCATTCTCCGTCCCTATCGATACTTTGACTTTTGTTTTCGAAACTTGCGTTTCTCCAAACTCAGTCAAAGTGGGGGCTTCTGTAGACACCCATTTGTGTCTCCCCAAGACCAAACCCAGTGATGAGTACCTTTCACGTCGAATCATAATCGAATGAAACGAAAGTGTGGAAAGGTCTAGTGTTGCAGAAAGTTTTATTTTTTTTCTCTTCTCCCTGTTTTAGAAAACTTTATTTTAAGAAAACAGCCAATCCTGTTTGGTTGGTCCATGATATGGGTTCAATAGTGGTGTAGTTGGATGGGGCTTGCAAAGACCTTTCCAACGATATATTATAAGCCCAATTCCGATGAATATTGAGGAAGTTATGGCCAATTTACTAAACTGGGCTCGGTTTGAGCTTTATGTACGACCCAATGATCTAGGGGAGGGCCTAATATGATTTATCATTCCTAATGCAATTAGGAATGGTTTTAGTCTTCTAGAATCTTCTAGAAGGTTCTTTTCATTCCTAATTTAATTAGCATTGATAAGTTGACTTTGTTGACTTTTCAGAGTTTTAATCAAGATCAAATAGCATTTTCGAAGGAATTATATTATTTTATCTTCCAGTACGGGAAATTTATCAGATTTTCGAAAACGCGTTGAAATCCAGTTTGGCGTCCAACCCCAGACCTTGGCGCCTGGAACCAGGCTTGGCGCCAGGCGCTAGCCATTGGCGCCTGGCGCCAGCTAGCCAGGGTTGGCGCCAATCCTGTTTTGCGATCGTCAGACTCTGTTTTGTTAAATTATCTTTTTTGGCTGATTTTCTCTATAAATATCGTATTAAAAACTCCGTTTTCATTCACCAATTTTCACGTTTTCATCATCTACATCTACATTCACCAATTCTCCTCATTCGCAAGTTTTCATCAACAATCATTAATTCTTAAGCATTCTCTAAATCATTCATCTCTCTTAAACATTCAATTCATTCTTTCTTTGCTTTTTTATACAAAATTCCGTATTCGCAAGATCTAGACACACCTAGCCATATTCGAAGTTGCCTTCGCCCTAGACGTGAAAGGTTTAATTTCTGAGGGTTTGGTCCCAAATCTCTCTTTCAATTATTTAATTTAATTGCTTTGATTATTTTTTTTCCTTGAAGTTACTAACGTGTGTATTTTGTTATTAGAAAGAGGTACGAAGCATCAAAGTAAGTACTTTAATTGATTAATTGATATTATGATGTAGAAGTCATGTTTATATTGTTATTATGATATTCCTAGTATCATGTCTAGGGTAATTTTAATATTAAATATGATTGCTATGATGCCTTTTATTCTCTTCCTAATATTTATTCATGTTAGTATCATGTTAGGGTTAAAGATTTGATTTTTATTGCTTAGTGACATGCTAGGGTTTGTTATTAATCTTGTTAGTATCATGCCCAGGATCTTGCTATTTTTATTTTGCTTTAATATTAACATGAATATGATTATGATTATAATTGTTATAATGATTATGAATATTATTATTTTGATGATTATTTTATTTATGATAATTATTTCAATTATTATTAATATGATGATTATTTTCTTTTATGATTATTATCATGATTATTTCAATTATAATTTATTTTTATGATGATGATTATTATTATTCATGATTATTATTTATTATGTTTCTTGATATTTATTATTTATTACTTGATCACCTTTTATGCATGTTTAAAGGGAATTTGTACTTGTAATCACGCTTAATAAGATAATTAATAATCTTGTTTAGGGTTAATTGTGATTATGATTCAAGTGATCGCCAATAATAGTTTATTTGTGCATTAAATTCAACCAACATAGATTAAACAGGTTTAGGGTTAATCCTATTGATTGCATGTTAGTCAGAAAGCGCACATGAATATGATCAGAATAAAGTAGAGGTCTATTATTAGGGCAGGTTCAATCTCTTTTAGGTTGGATTTGTACCATCATCCCCGAACCCTTATTTGGTTCATGACCTTATGGAGTTGACGATCTCTTGGATCGTTAAGGGGTGTAACCTTCATCCTATGAACGGTTTACAAGTTCCTTAAAAAACTTGTTGGCGACTCTTTTGCTCTATCTTCTTCCCTTTTGGACGCCACCATACTTTAGTGTATGATCACAGTGGGGTTTAAGCTAGTGGGATTTTAAAGGCTTGAAATTATTCCCTACAGTAGCCTTCAGATGATTTTAGATACATTTGTTCACTTCTTGCTACCCATGTTGTTGCCTTGACTTTTTATTGTTTATTAGCCACATTACAAGCCCATTTTTCCCCATTAATTACTAGTCCCAAGCTTGGCTTGGGGGAGCTATTAGTGAGTGAGGTGAGGGAGTTTGTAGTGTGCTTATTATTTGCACAATTTGGGTGCGTTTTAAGAAGTTATTTTGTTCTTGATCATAGTTATTTTTGATGAGTTTGAAAATTGTATTTTCTTGAAAAAATAAAGTATGATGATATGAATAAAAAAAGAAGTACAAAAAAAAGGTGAAAAAAATAAGAACTTCAATGAAAAAAGTTCAAGTGTTCTAAGTGAAGGTTGATCAAAAGAAAGAAAGAAAAAAATTGAGTTTCAATGAAATAAATCAAGTTTGAAGAGTTAAAGTTTGTTTTTCGCTCAAGTGTTACATTATTATATCTTTATGAGTGAAATTTGTAAGTGTTGGGATTGTTGTTTATGTTTGGAGTTGTATTTGGTGAACTTTTGTTGGAGTTTACTATGTTGGAGATGATTGGTCATCATTTATTTTTGACCTTGGTTTTATTAGGATTTTCTCCCTTAAGCATTGCTTTTCTCTCACATTTTCCCAAATATTTGCCTTACATTACAAGCTTTAAAGACCTTCCGACCTTTGTGCATAGAGTTGTATGGATGTGAAAGTGTTGTTTATCAATGTAAGTTATGATTTGACATATTTCGAGTCGACTAGTAGGTTGAGTGCTTGTCTTTTTAAACACACGAGAGTTGTGAGTTTGGGAGGGAATTGTTCACATTAAAGGGGTTGGTTGGTGAGCGATCGAGTACATCTTTTACTCGCCACATAAATGAGAGTTGAGTGTGTGAGCACTAGTCTTGAATTCTATATGCTCTTGTGGTTTGCTCTATTTGACAATTGTTAGGGAGGAAGAGCAATTGGATGGATGAGATTGGTTGATGTTGAAACATGTTTATTAGATTTGCTTTGAATTGTTTGTGCTTGATTTTTACTTTTTAGGGTGAAGCATATTTATTTATTCATTGATGAGATCTTTGCTTAGGGACAAGCAAAGGTTTGGCTTGGGGGAGTTTGATATGTCCATTTTATATAGTATTTTACCCCCGTCCCTCGGTCATAATTAGTATTGTTTTTGGCTCTTTAGAGCCACTTTTATTACTGATTGGTGTTTTCTAGTGTTTTCGTAGTTTTGTTTGAGTTTTGTAGGAAATTGCACTTTTGGAGCATTTTCCCGGGATTTTATGGAGCAACTACGAGCATTGGAGATGCACGACCAGTTTTTATAGTCCAGGCCCGGTTAGAGCCATCGAACCGATGATTAAGGGCTCGGTATGTGTGATACCAGGGCATTTGGACCAAGTATTCAAGACCCGAAGAGGAAATCCGGATTGGGCCGAAGAATTGGAGCCCAATCAAAGTCCAAGGAGTAGCCCAAGAGTGCCGCCCAGCCAAGAGAGCTCCCGCCCGAAGGCGCGCCCGGCCGGGCGGGGAAGAGTGATCTCGCGCCCGGCCGGGCACGAGAGAAGCTATTACCGAAGAAAAGGCGGGCCCGATCAGGCGGTGCCTCGCCCGATCGGGCGCGTGTCAGCATTAGGAGTTTTTTAGCGTCGTTAAGTTTATTTTAGTTTAGGATTCTTGCTTAATATAAATACTTTTCCGTTAAGCAAGTTTAGTATCTCTTTTTACACTCTCTTACTCCTTTTCTTAGACTTTCTCTCTCTACTTAGCTTTTAGATTATTTTCTCTCTCTACACTTTATACTTTGTTCTTTGCTCAACTCTTAATTCCGATTACTTTGGTTAATGATTTCTTTTCTCTTAATCTCAGTTATTTATTTTATTCCTTTGATCATGTCTTATTTTATTGCTTTGAATTGTTTAGATTTGATTATGTCTGAGTAGTTTTTTTCTAGGGTTTGTGGGGATCCATAAATAATATGAAGGAGTAATTTATTGTTGTTGATTATCAATGCTTGATTATTTTCTTATTGATTGATTTAATGCTCTGTGACTAGATTAGGCCTGATCTTTTATGCATGAGTTTGACAATATTGATTTGAGATTCGAGAGATGAGAATTGATGTTTAGGTCTAGTTTCAATAGGCAGGTTAATTTATAAATGATTAAGTCGAGATTCGAGAGATGAGATTTAAAACCGATAAATTAATTCTGTGATTGTAATACGTAGCGAAAGCCCTTTATGATCTGATTAATTGATGCATTGATGATTGATTGTTATGCTTTACCCTGGAATGTTATTTATTGGTGAACCTATGCCCTAGGTCTTTTATTCATTGATTTCCTCTACTTTTATTCTTCCCTACTTTTACTCTTAGTAGTTTAGTTATTCTTCAATTACAATATATTGGTTACTTTATAATTTAGATTGCTTTAATTAATTAGGAATAGAATGACCAGTTTCCCTGTGGATTTGACCCTACCTCCCTATCTGCAATAGTTAGAGGATTTAGATATTATTTTTGATTGGGTGATACGACTTTAGCCTGTTAATTAACAAGTTTCAAAACTAGATCTACAACTGATAAGAACACATTTTGAAGGAGACTTGTATATTTGCACCCAGCACGTGCATAGCTAGTTAGCTACACATATTACGAACCAAATTTGGTTTCTTCAATTGTTATGAGAGGAGAGAGATTGACTGATGAGATTAGAAATAACAAAGGAATTAAAAAATGGGAGATTTGGAATTTTTAAGAGTGAGAAAAATGAGTAGAGGAGAGAAGATGGTTTAGACTTTTCAGTAGGAGAGGAAAATAAAGCGGCGGAAGTAGCATAATAAGGGTTTTGGGCTTTTGGCTCTTTAGGCCCACAAAAAACAACTATACTATAAAACCTACTCTGTATGACTATCATACATACATAGCGGGTCGGACTCGAATTTGGGTTGGATCCATCGGTCCTCAAGCAGGATTCGAGTCCGATCCGACTCCACTCGGATTCGGACTTTTTAATCGGTTTCGGATTCGGATTTTTCTTTTTCGGATTTGGATCGAACTTTTTTCTTTGAATCGTATCGGACTTGGATTGAATTCGGATTAATCTGCCATCCCTAATCATATTCATGATGGGCATGAGAGAAGAGCTAATCATGCTTAGTTTCCATAAGACTATGATGTGATACATTGCTTTATTGATTATATTATTATTATGCTTGTGAGACTAACGCAAAGGTTTTCACGTTTTATTTGGTTTTATTAAGGGCGTACAATGGTTCCAAGTTGTAGGTTGTTTTTGTTTGACTTTACTTTCGTTTGGTTTGGTTTTTTTTTGGATGGTTTTAAAGATAGTCTTCCGCTGTGTGTCTTGGATAATTGCCTTAGCGTTTTCACGGTGGTGGTAATATCTTAGATTTTACTATTTCAAGTTTTTAAAAGAGCAAAATAGGTATTTTAAAGGAAAGGAATTTCTAGGGTGTTACAATTAGGGACAAGAAAAGTAGGGAGCCGCCAACAAGTTTTTAAGGAACTTGTAAAACGTTCACAGATCATAAAGGGCAACCACGAATAAAGGGACAACGATAGGCAACAACGATTGACCCTTGAAGGTTACACCCCATTCATAATCCATGAGATTACTAACTCCATATGGTTCAGAACCACGAAAGGAGGATTGGGGATGATGGTACGAAGTGAGTCATGGAGTCACATTCGCCCGTATTGGCCTCTACTCGATTCTTATAGTGAAAAGTGATTCCTGCGATCTTTAAGGCATGCAAACAAAGACTCAACTTTCCCTAAACTAACATTAGGCTAAATTGGTTGAATATTAATGCAACATATAATTCTAAAATATTTGTGATCACTTGAATTAATAACAAGATTAAATAATAAGATTAAAAAGGAACCTAAATCGGTCGTCCAAATTATCTTATTAGGCGTGATTTTCAATTACATATTTCCTTCAACATGCAATATAATGATCATAAATATAATAAAATCAACATTAATATTGGAATCAATTAAACAATAAATTGTTAGTCAAATCAAATCATAATAAACCTAATCATGATACTAGCAACAAGAATAAAAATAAGAGTAATTAAGTGATTAATTACTCACTTTCTGCGTTTCCTTGAATTGCTCATCATGAATAAACTGTTAGTAACTTCAATAAAAATATAAATCAAATTGAAACAATTCAATTAAAAAAGTAGAGTTGATTTGGTCCAAACCCTCAGTTAATTCTACTTTTCACGCCTTGATTTAAGGACGGAACCTCAAGTGTTGTATGGACTCCTTGGAGTGCTTAAGGATGGAATGGTGTAATAAGGAATATAGGTTTAAGGCTTAGAGTATGAGAGAGAGATAGAGAAGAGAATTATTTTTGGTGTAGAAGAGAGGAAGAGAGAATGATTTGGTGCCCCGAACTGTAGAAAAAAGGGGGGTACTTATAGAGGAAATGAGTAGGAGATCACACGGAACCCTAGAAAAGATAAAAACCTTAATTTAGGGCACTGTGACACGAAAAGTATCTGTCGTGAGTCGTGACCAGTCACAGGATGCCGTGACACGGTCACAGTTACACCGTGGCGCGGTGCATAATTTGCCCAAAAATGATAAAGCCGTGCAGTTGTGTATGCGGAGAAAATACAGAAAAATTTCGTTACACAGTATGTGTACCATGACACAGAAAAGGATTCCGCGACGCAGCATTGTCCACCGTGGCGCGGCACGTGGCGTCGTGTCACGGTGCACAACCTACCCAAAATTGTGTCCAGATTCATAAACGCGTGAGAAAAAATGCGGAATAGACATGGGAAAGCACTGTGTCACGGTATATGTACCGCAACACGGTGCAGCATACCGTGTCACGGTACCATGCACCGTGACACGTCAATAATTGCTGTGACACGATGTAGACACCCATTTGTGTCTCCCCAAAACCAAACCCAGTGATGAGTATCTTTCACGTCGAATCATAATCGAATGAAGTGAAAGTGTGGAAAGTCTAGTGTTTCGGATAGTTTTAATTTCTTTTATCCTCTCTCTGTTTTTGAAAACCTATTTTAAGAAAACAGCCAATCCAGTTTGGTTGGTCCATGATATGGGTCCAATAATAGTGTAGTTGTATAGGGCTTGAAAAGACCTTTCCAACGATATATTATAAGCCCAATTCCGATGAATATTGAGGAAGTTATGGCCAAATTACTAAACTGGGCCTGGTTTGAGCTTTATATGCAGCCCAATGATCTAGAGGAGGGCCTAATATAGATTTATCATTCCTAATGCAATTAGGAATGGTTTTAGTCTTCTAAAAGGTTCTTTTCATTCCTAATTCAATTATCATTGATAAATTGACTTTTGTTGACTTTTTAGAGTTTTAATCAGAATAAAAGAATGTTTTTGAGGAAAATACGATTTTATCCTACTGTACGGTAATTTCTATTTGATTTTAGAAAACGCGTCAATAATTAAGTTAGCGCCAAGAGCCAGCATTAGCGCCTGACGCTAAGCTTGGCGCCTGGCGCTAGCGTTAGTGCCTGGCGCTAATGTTAGTGTCTGGCGCTAACCTCGTTTTTTGCGCGTCAGAACTCTGTTTTGATTTTTTTTTATCTTTTTTTGGCTGATTTTCTCTATAAATAGCCTCCTAAAAACTCCATTTTCATTCATCAATTCTCATGAAGTCTTATTCTTTCTAATTTTCACCAACTCTCTCAAGAAATTCTCGATTACTCTTTCTCTCTCTTTTCTAAACTAGCCTTTTCTCAAATACAAAATTCCGCACTCGCAAGACCTAGATACACCTAACCATATTCGAAGTTGTCTCCGCCCTAGATGTGAAAGGTTTTAATTTCTGAGGGTTTGGTCCCAAATCTATCTTTCAATTATTTAATTTAATTGTTTTAATTATTATTTTCCTTGAAGTTACTAACGCGTGTATTTTGTTATTAGAAAGAGGTACGAGGCATCCAAGTAAGTACTTTAATTGTTTGCATTGATATTATGATATATAAATCATGTTTAGGATGTTATTTTGATTCCTAGTATCATGTTAGGATGCTTTCTTTAGTATGATATTTAGGGTGATTTGCTTATATCAATCATGATTCCTGCGATGCCTTTTATTCTCTTCCTAATATTCATAATAGTATCATGTTAGGGTTAAAGCTTTGATCTTTATTGTTTAGTGACATACTAGGGTTTGTTATTAATCTTGTAAGTATCATGCTAGGATCTTGCTATTAATATTATGCTTTAACATGAATATTATGGTTACAATTGTTATTATTAATTTATGATTATTTTATCATTATTATTATTATGATTATTATTATGTTGCTTGATATTTATTGTTATTGCTTGATCACACTTTTTATGTATGTTTAAAGGGAATTGGTATTTGTAATCACGCTTAATAAGATAATTAATAATCTTGTTTAGGGTTAATATGATTATAATTCAAGTGATCTCCAATAATAGATTTATTTGTGCATTATATTCAACCAACATAAATAAACAGGTTTAGGGTTAATCCTATTGATTGCATGTTAGTCAGAAAGCACACATGAATACGATCAGAATAAAGTAGAGGCCTATTATTAGGGCAGATTCAATATCTTTTAGATTGGATTTGTACCTTCATCCCCGAACTACCAGTCATGGTTCCAGACCTATTGGAGTTGACGATCTCCTGGATCGTTAAGGGTGTAACCTTCACCCTGTGAACGGTTTACAAGTTCTTAAAACTTATTAGCGACTCTTTTGCTTTATCTTCTTTCCCTTTGGACGCCATCGTACTTTAGTATATGATCACAGTGGGGTTCAAGCTAGGGGTAATGCTTGAAATATTCCCTACACACGACAATTTAGTTTTACGCGGTAATTCTAGTTTTTTACGCGTTTTTAAGACTTTGATAACTTTTGATTCGTAACTTGGAATAAGACATATAATATATCATTGGAAGCTTATCAAGTCTACTTTCCAAGCCAATTGGAATTAGGTAAAAATATCTTGTAGATTTTAAGATATGACCGTTTTAGTGAAAGGGTGTCGGTTTTGGGCCGAGTTTAGTATTTTGCTCATATCTTATTCGTTTTAAATCGGAATTGGGCTTATGATATATTGTTGGAAAGCTTATTTCAATCCCTATCCCATCAAATAATAATTTGATCAAAATTATATGGCCAAAAATATTTTATTCTAGGTTTTGTGATGTGAACACGAAAAGTGGAAAGTAAGTTATGGTTTAGGGAAATGAGCTAGGAATTGGATTGGTTTATGAAATGTATTAGGAATGAATATGGATTTAAGTATTTCAAAGGTTAAATACTCAACTCGTCCAATAATGACGGTGAAAGATTGTTCATCATCGAGTTTGGTTTTGGGGAGACATTTTTAGGTGTCTACAAGGTCACATAAGGATTTCACCCTTATCATATTATTATTAGGAATCTTATATTGGATAACACCTAACTTTTTGTTTTTCTCTTTAGTGAATTAAAAAAAAAAATATTTCTTCTGTATTATTGATTACAAAAAATAATAACAAATTTAAATTACAATTATTAACCATGGTTAGTTTTATTTTTATATTTAAACAATTAAATTATTTTTGAATTATTAAAAAAAAAAAAACAACCTACCCTCTCTACTAGCCAACCACTCCTACCCCTCTCCCATTGGCGCCGGTGCCTAGTCCTTCCCCCATGTCGCGTCCAACCTTGTATCTCGTTTTTGGAGAAAGCTATACATATGTTCTACAATTGACTCTTGCACAATTCAATGACACATTTTCTTTCCGACACGATTTTTGATATGTTTTTGCAAACAATGATATGCTGAAAATAGTATGAAGCACTCAGTGCAGTCTCATATAGCCCATGAGTTGTCATCTCATAGGTCTTTACAATTGCAACAATGAGAGGAAATATAACTATGCTAAAAAGAGATGAGCCTAGAATACCTTCTTAATAGTCTCCTTCATCTTTGATGTTATTGTAATCAGTAATTCACGAATAAATGTCACTTCTTCCAAATAGTGACTTAATTCACATTAAAGATCTTTGGGAAGATAATTTGGAGAATAAATTTTGTTTTAGTCATGATATATTAGGTTATTAGAGGGATTTAGAATTTAAGGACAACATTTCGAGATGGGAGAAATGGCTCAATTTGGGGTGCAGTGGGGGACAGGAAAGGGGGTCGTTTTGGAGTTACTGAAAGGGAGGAAGGGTAGGTTGTCAGAGTAGGGGAAAGGGAGGGTGGGGTGTCGGCTGGGGCAACGGGTAGAAAAGGGAATGGGGTTGCCGACGGGGGGAGAGTGATGGTGGTCGGCGTGGGTAAGGGGGCTTCCGGTGGTGGCAGGGGAGAGAGGTGGGAGGGGTGAGTTATTTTTTTATTTTAATTGTTCAAAAGTTATTTAAGTAATAATTATTTTTTTTAATTGTTAAAAATGTAAATATCTAACTATAATTCAAAATTTAATTAAAAAAATCATCATTTATGTCATAAGTAATATGATATCAATAATACAAGATTGCCAAATAATAATAATGATGATGATGGTGATGGTAATGGTGATGGTGATGGTGATAATAATAATAATAATAGTAATAATAATAGTAATAATAATAATAATAATAATAATAATAATAATAAAAATAAAAATAATAAATAAATAAATAAATAAATAAATAAATGAATAAACCTTATCATAAGAGAAAATAAAATTATCCCAAAATACAAATTTTCTTTCTTTAGTTTTTTCATTTTTTATTTGAAAACTATGAACTAGAATAAGTGTCACCTTCCAACTTTGGAAAAATGTCGATGCGATGATTTACCTTATTTTATTATAAACTAATTTAGGTCTCGTGCCAAACACTGCATAGCTATTTTTAATGCTATTTTAATTAGTTAAAATAACATATAACTACAAAACTCTCTTCATTTTTTAAGTGCATCACTTTGCCTGCCATATATGCCAATACACAGCTCTGGCCATTAATATATTTTAAATTCATAAGTAAATAATATAAAAATTATTATTATGAAAATATGTAACGATCAATCCATTAACTTGTACATATTATTACATTTGTTTGTTATTTTGAATATATTAGAAACAAAAATTTAGCAAGTCAAAATCACAATTGAAGTAACACTTGCTCAATCAAAAATGATATTGCTAATAATATGTATTTATACATATAATTTTTTTTTAATATAATTACTTAATCTTGCGTCATAAGTTATAACAAAGGAGTAAATTTTTTATTTTTTATTTTTTTGGAAAAAAACTATCTTTATCATTTTTTTCCCAAAACTTTTTTTATGTAAAGTTCGAATTAATACAAAGTATATTTTAGTTAACAAAAACATTGCTTGGAGTTAAGATATAAAGATTTTGTAATAAGAAAAATACCATATGATAATATTATGCTTTCCTTACAAATTAAAATGATTGCCTTAAATGTTAAAAGTTATAATTTTATTTATAGATATAAAAGTACTTAAAAAAAATTATAGACACACCAGGAGATGACACGTGTCATTGTTGGTGCGTCTTTTAGTATATAGTTATTGTTTGATGATTATTGATAATGAAAATTATTTTTATGAAAATCATATTAAGAAACTTTATATTAATACTTATCTAAAAACATATTTTATGAAACTAGCTAGGTTGCCATGACTCAGCAACAATTGTTACGTCACGGTAGACCCTGTAGCTATGCGGCAAAATCTAACATGGTGCGGAACTGATTGCCATGACGTGGCATAAAATATCATGTCATGACAAAGTCAGTTTTCCATTTTTTTTCACTTTAATAGATAAGTTTTATTAGGTCGATTTTAGAGTTTGCACTAATAATTAATAGGTGAAGACATTCCATTGGACAATCGTTAGTTGAAGATATAAATAAACAACAACCAAAATGAAGAACATATATTAAGGTTAGCATATGAAAATCACATAAATTATGCACATGTAAGGCACATAGTCACAATAATGATGCAATGAAGTTCGCAACCTTAAGTCATGGTTCTATGGTATTACGATGGTCAAGCTTATTTCGATGGTCAAAAGGTATATGGTTAGAAGTTTGGACGTGTAACAAGGCGACCTCCCTTAAGGGAATATGCATACAAGCGGCTTCGCGAGTTAGTGATGTCTCCATGGCTTGGTGGATATAAAATCTCTGATGAATCCTTATTGTGAAGAGCATTTTTGAGTCGGAAAAGCATAAATCATCGGGGCTGAAACATGTGTAAAATACATACAATGATACAGGTTTGAGAAAAGGTCGCAAAGTTGACTGCACGAAATAACAAACCATCACGTCATTTTCATTTTTGTCGAGCAGCAGTAAAATTAGCATTGACGAGGAAATTATTCCGCTGTGCGACGATATTATCGTGTCACGACAAATACTACCGAGGTGCAACAATAATAAAAAAGTTGTGGTCTTGTACGTTCCAATTGCGTTAAGTTTTTCGATTTTAACCTATATTGCAGAATCTATTTCGACAATTTTAACTTCAATGCTTATGCAATAGATGCCAATTAAATCGTAAAAAATACAAGTAAAAACTCATTCAATTCTCATCCACTCATTTCAATTAAATAATACCAATCCATTAAATCGATAAATAATTAAAAGTCCTCCCAAGTGGAGTTGTCAAATTGTAGGAGTCGAGCGACGTGCACCTAATTTAGCATGTTGTGAATATGCTTGGCAATCATAGGAAGTTGTTATTGGTTGTATAATCATTAGGGACAATGAATAAAATAGGAAGACTCCAACTAATTTTTAAAGAGCTTGTAAACCGTTCACAAGTTCTACGAAAGAGACAATGGCAGCCACGAATATTAATTTATGAAGATTACACCTATTCACAATCCTTGAGAGTGATATCTTCATATATATGGTCAACAATTAATCCACGACTAGAGGATCGTGGATGATAGTACAAATTGAGTCATGGAGACAATTCCGCCCGTATTGGCCTCTATTCTTATTGCGAAAAATATTCTTTTGCAATTTGATTGACATGAAAATAAAGCTCAATTAGCTACAAACTAATATTTCTATGTTGGATGAATATTTAATGCACATAAAATTTTCAATATCGGGGTCACTTCAAAACTATCTTATTAGTCGTGGTTTTTAATTACATATTCTCAATTAAACATGCAAAAGGGTTATCTTAGAGAAAATTAGAGGAGAGGAGATAGGAGAGAGAAATGGTTGCAGATTTTTTTGATTGTTTCTTAGAGAAAATGAGAGGAGAGGAGAGAGAAAATAAAAAATAAATAAAATTGTGTTTGGTCGTACGGTATGGCCAGCCACATACTCCCTCCGTTTTTAAATACTTGCTCCATTTCTCCATGCGCGGAGTTTTAGGAGAAATGGAAGAAAGTAATAAAATATGGAGGTAGTGGGGTAGTTGAGAAAATAAAAAATTGTAAATAGCAAAAGTAGTGGAAGAATATGAGGAGAGAGAGTATTATGTTGGGTCCACTTAGTGTGAGAAATGAATTAAATATTATAAAAGCTTTCCAAAAGAGAAAATGGAGCAAGTATTTTAAAACGACCGGAAAAGGAAAGTGGAGCAAGTATTTAAAAACGGAGGGAGTATAAATCTTTGTCACGAGTCAAAAGATTTACTGCTTAATGTATAAAAATAAAATTTTAAAGTTCATAAGCTAGAATTTGACAGTATATTTTATCAAATTGACTGTGTATATATTATTCCTCTGTTTTTTATTAGATGTATCACTTTTGTAATTGAGGAATCCAAGATAATTTTTTGGAGTAAAGAGTGATAGAAAGAAAAATTAAGAGGGTACATATGCGGGAAATACAAGTTACTCATCCTGAGTAACAACAAATGTAACTCAAGGGGCACGGATGTAATTTTATGCTTTTAAGTTGGGGGTAAAAACGTCCACATCATATTTCATAGCAATGGATGAGTTCCTTTCATCCTCAACAACACATTCCTTCCTCCTCCATTCTCCCACCAGTAATCCTTGGCCCTAGCAGTACTCTTCTTCTTCTCCACCGTTCTTCCTCCTTCCCTCCGCAAGAGTAACACCTCCGCCAAAACAAGATCGATGCTAGCCCTAAGGGGTTGATATGGCCCTAATTAAAACTATTTGTTCCTAGGGTTTCGTTTTGTTCCGCCGCGAAGCGACGTTTAGGGCTTGAAGCCATTGTTATCGAGGAAGGAAGAAGAAAAGGGGGACAACGGGGAAGAAGATCAAAG
Organism: Chenopodium album; assembly: GCF_948465745.1. Classification (NCBI taxonomy): domain Eukaryota; kingdom Viridiplantae; phylum Streptophyta; class Magnoliopsida; order Caryophyllales; family Amaranthaceae; genus Chenopodium; species Chenopodium album. Next base: position 19,269,683 of record NC_137835.1, on the reverse strand, counting down.
ATCGTCGGTGAACGGTGGTTCAGACGAAGAATGGTGGTGGTGGTGGTGGTGGTTAGGACAAAAGACGAATAACGACGATGGTATTGGTGTGTGTAACGAAGACGGGAAACGGATAAGACGAAGGGTAATGGTGGTGAAGCGCAAACTGGTGGTGGTGGTGAAGCCTTGAAGCGCACTCAACGTTCTCCAAGAAGACGAAGGTTTTTTTTAAAAAAAAAATTAATAATAAAAAAATTTGTGTAAAATTACAATATATGCCACTAGGGGTGAACATGGTCTGATTTGGTGTGGTTTGAGTCTAAACCAAATCAAACCAAACCGCAAAATACAGTTTGGTCCATTTCCAAACCAAACCAAACCATATTAGTATTGAAACCAAACCAAACCAAATCGTAATAATGCGGTTTGGTGCGGTTTGGTTTGCGGTTTATGATGAGACGGCATTTTTTCCTAAAAATTGTCAAATATTAATAAATTTATAATAAAGTTCAAATAATTAGCCCAAAGGGATTAAATTCTACTACAAATTTTCAATAAAAATAACAACCAACTAATCAAGTGCTAAGTGCTAACACAATAACACATAATAAAAAAAATAATACATAACAAATTAACAGTGGAAAAAAACATAATACATTTGTCCAAAAAAATAATTCATACTACATTATAGTTATATGACCTATTGAATTTTAAGTATTGATATTTTGAGATTGAGTATAGAGTAGTAGTATATTAACCGTATAGTCTTCTAATGATTTTCATGTTTTATTATTTTTTTTATTTTTTTATAATATGTAATAACTATTATAATTTATTTAAAAATTAAATAAATATTAAAATGCGGTTTACTGGTTTACGGTTTGGTTTATAATTTTTTGAAAAACCAAACCAAACCGCAAACCGTATTTCCCAAAAAATCGAAACCAAACCGTATTTTTCCAAACCGTAAACCAAACCAAACCACTAAAATGTGGTTTGGTCTGGTTTGGTTACGGTCCAGACCAAACTGTGTACAACCCTATATGCCACTTGAGTAACAAATTTCGTTACTCAGGCTGAGTAACTGGGGCTTGCTCGTACATATGTGATAGGAGAGATATATTGGTATGTTCTCTTCTGCTTATTTCCAGTTCAGTTCAGCTGCAATAATTTCAGTTCAATTCAGTTCGTTCAGCTCCAATAAGTTCCGTTCAGTAAATTAAAACAGGCCTTAAAAAGAAAAATGATCTATCTAAATTGAAATTTTAATTTATGGGACTATGGGAGGGACACCAATGAAGCACAGTTGGTATAAATGAGAAGTCGAATATACTCCCTACTACTAGCCAGTCGAAGGCCCCATAAATAAGGAAGAGCAAACATGGTGTGGCCTGCCAGGCACATCCACCAGTAGTTGAATTGATCCTTCGCAAAATCCAACCAGCCCTGCACTATCATCTTGATTACTCCAAGCTCCATCCAAAATGAGGCAGTTATCAAGAGAACCATCAATGGATCCTCTGAGGCATCTGAAATAAGGATCTTTGGGAAAATGAGACTGAGCGAGTTGTGAGAATTGCGATTTAGAGTAAAAAACCCAACTTGCATGCTGCGAGATATCCACTCCTTCGAAAGATGGGAGATAGCACCTTTGAAGATGATTTGATTATGAGTTAACCAAATAGACCAAAGATAGCAAACCCTACCAATTTCTAGATTTGCGAAACGCAGACACCAAATCCTTAAACCATCTCTCAGAAGGCGAAATAGACATAGACAGAGAACACACATGTAGGATTTACCGGAAACCTCATAAACTTAGAGCAGTCCCAGAGGCAGTGGTATGTAGTATTTTTCCAGCAAAAAAACTTCCAACTTTGGGAGGAGAGGCAATTCCCAAAAGCGTCTCCACTAGGGATCTCCGGAGGCCATGAACTAGCAATATGTATGCTGACCTTATAAAAAATTGGCCATCACGAGTAAACTTCCAATAAACAAAATCATCCATTGTACACAGAGGGTGCTCAGCGGAGAGAATTTGCAACACCGTAGAATTATCGAACTACCGGTGAACAAGGAAATATCCCACATGTGTGAACGCTGATTAATGACAATTTTTTATGTTACATTGAATTTTTTCACAAATTCAACTATTTCCTTGTGAACAAGAAAGTACAATTCTTTCTATGTAGACATTACACCCAAATAGCACCGTCTAGAAAGAACAACTTTTGGAGCTTATTCAAAATTTTACTATTGCCTACAGAGATACAGAGCCTTTCATTGAGAGTTGAGATGCACAAGAGCATGTATGAAATGAGGCAATTTGTTTTACAGACGCATCAGAAGAACTATTGCAATACAAGATCAAGCAAACCTTGGAATTGTATTAAGAAATTCCTTCCAAAAAAAGATGACAGCCAAGGACAAAAGTATAATGGAGACATGGAAAGAAAGACATAATTATACTGAAACAAAATTGACTGTAATATGATCATATCAGAAATTTTTTTAAAGTAAATAATTGACTATAAAAAGGAATCCTGAAAATGAACTTAAATGAATATACCAGAGTAAGATATCAATATATAAGCTCACCACCAGAATATGTGTCCAGCAACCCAAAACCTGCATAGTCTAGCCTAAGAAGGAAAACTTGAAAGCTCCAGCATTAGAATCTGAAACAGTTTCCCAAAATGGACGTTTCTTCTTCATTTCTTCAGCTTTAGTCACTAGCTGATCTATAGTCCCAGGAAAAGCAACCTCAATAGCTCCTTTGAACTTATTGTGCAGATTGACACGGTCCCTTGTTCCTGATACAAGTTCACTCGCATTTGGCTTCTGGAGGAATTCCAATACATTCAGCAAATTTCTCCTGATGAGGCAAGATAAGAAAAATGTCACATGATTCATCACTTAGGAGCAGTGAAGCTCTGCAGTGGCTTATACAAGTCTTAATACCAATTACCATATAAGAACAATTCTTGCATTCTTGACTTCTCAAGGCATGCATAGCAAAGTAAACTTGAATAACACGAGCAGACAGCAATCATACTAAAGCCAAATTTATAAAGATAATATGTACTGAAGACAAGCTGGACAGTCTCTCATGGCAATCCCAGAACAATGTAAGGATAGAATTTCAATTAGTGATTCAATTTATAGAATCTGGATGTCTTTATTTATTTATTCAGTACTTATCTTTGAACAGCCACACTTGATATCAATTGGACATTCTTAGCTTCTGTTCTCCTTGAAAATAAAATGGTGTTATTGCTCTTGACTCTTGTATAGGCTGTGTCAAAAAGAAGATTCTCAGACCCAAGGATGACTTGGCAGTAAAAGCCTCAATGCGATAATATGGGCAAATACAAGCACATCTGACCAGCCCCCAAGGAATAAAAAGGCTCAAGGCGCACCAAGGTGATAGGGATTTAATCTCATTAAAGTGAGGAACATTTGCGCATTAAATAAAAAAGTGAAAAAAAAAATCTGGAGAAAACATGTGCGACATCTGGACTCTGGAGCGTCTAGGCATAGTGCCCCTCTGGAGACATACCAAAAAAGGCACACTGCCCATGTCACCTTGGGCCTCAGTGCCTAGGCACTCCTACTTATACACTGCCAGCCCCTATCCTGTCCAAGCCAGAAGCCTCGTTAGAGTCAGAAAGAATGCTGCACCAGCATGACATCTAAATTGATTTAGTTCAATACACTCAAATGACTCAACTTTGTTGCCTCCTCTAATAGACCAGGACCCAACTTACCCTTATAAGAACTTGTCAATTATTGGGTTGCCCACAAATGGCCAAACTAATTACTATTATTACATAATAAGTTGATTGAATTGCTACCTTAATTGTCAACTATGACTAGAGAGTGATTACACTTTCAAAAACATGATGAAAAGTAATGGAATGAGATTAGACAGTGTTCTGGTAGATGACAAGTTTTTGATCAAAAGTTTCCAGGTAAGCAGTAATTTTTGAGGTATGGAGCTACTCCCCTACCCCCTTACAGTAGAGGACCATAATATAAATATCAAAAAACAATTATAGGATTATACATAATATAAATATAAAGTAGCAAACTAGCAACCGATAGGACTATAACATAGATCAGAACATGTGCACTCGGAATGAGTTATAATCACATAGCAGCAAAACGATAAAAATTAAATTGGCACAATGAGAAAAGTGGACATGTCTTAGTTCTAGGAATCAACAACTTAACATATATGGAAGAGTAAAATCTTTTCATCTCAATTCAATTTTTTTCAGCAACCGTACACATACTAACACTTTTCAGCAGGTTATTATTATAATGAGGGCAGCCCAAATAAAAAGATATTTCAGCAGGTTATGCTTACAAAATCAAAATATTGATTTAATAAAGAAATTCTGTACCATCAACTAGGAGGATATGGTTTACTTACAGCAAAATGCCATCACTTATTTCTTTTTAAATTGTCTATACTAATGAGAGGAAACAAAGGGAAAAAAGAATGTGGTTCACTACTTCACCAAGCTTAGTGATACTATGTGTAGACATATCTGGCAGCAGTCTGATAAGTATGCATATGATACACTCTTTCACTAGAGTCCACTTTACTCCTTGAGAGTGGACACTATTGCTAAATTCTTTAAGAACTGTAAATGATAAGCAATTTATCATAATAAATTTACAATCATCAACAATAATCTTCGATCATTAACTTGAAAACTAAGTTATCACAATTGTAGCATTTTAAGGTGAGCTAGAGAAGGCACTCAAACACTTGAGGAAGCAGATACAGAAAGCCAATAATACAAAAAGGGTTGATTAGTCTAGCCACAGTAAACTTTGTCATTTTGACATTGCAGAGTGATTAGCAGAGAAATTTGGGAGATATACCTGCTAACATAGTTCTGTGTGATAGCAATAGATTCTTCTAAGTTGATAACCAAATGCCACCATCCATTAGGCACAAAGAGAACCTCGCCTGCTTTACAGACACACTCAATGGGTCTCCTCCTCCAATCTTTTGTGGCTCCATAAAAATTCATAAACCACTCAATTATTGAAACTGGACATGCCACTTCAGCACCATCAGGGCTAGGATGGACACCAGGAGGTACAATCTCAGGAGGAAATAAAACCCACTTTTTGGACCCCTTAATCACAGCATTCCAAGCTGATGTAGAATTAGGATCAATATGAAACGAAGAACCCGACCCAGCAGGTCCAATTATTATCCATCTGTAATCAGGCCTCTCTTTACCCAAAACAGAAAATAAATCCTCCCTAAAGTATATAGGAACTTCATACTCTCTACCCAATGTCGGAACTTTCTCTGCAAACTTAGGATCAAACAAATACAAGGGTCTCTCTTCCCTAGTAAGGTCAGAATACCTAAAGTAATCCTCAAGCTTCATTTCAACTGGACCAACCGAAAACTTAACATCACCACAACTTTTAATCAAATAATCCTTATCCCATGTATCCTTTGCATCCCAGCTATCCAAGCAACCTTCCAACAACACAGGCTTATTAGGCTCCTCAAAATCTTTTATAAATTCCTCAACTGAAATCCCCCGCCTTCGCGGTATGTTATCCCTCTGTAGCCACTCATGTTTCATCTCAAGATTAGCACATAACCAACTTTGAAACAGAAAATCAGAATAAAAATCCCTAATTGCCAACCCACAAGACCCAATTTTTGAATTATCAAAACATGGGTAATGAGCAGCAATATAAGTTTTTCTCCATGACCCATTATACAAAAATCCACCTTTAAGGGTTTCCAATACCAAATCCCTCCAAAGGGGTTCATGGGTACTAAATACATATAAAGATTTACTAACAGTAGCTAAAATCCCTAAATAATTAGCATCCAAAAACCCTAAAATCTCAAGAACAAGTTCATCAGTAAGAACTTTCAAATTACCTAAGCCAATGTCTCTGGAATTATGAGAATTTGAGCTGAGAAAAAGATTACCAAGTGGTTGAACTCCATGATTATTTGAAGGTGCAGAAGCTCTTAGCCTAAAACCACCTTCTTCTGGTTCATCTTCTTCAAAACTATGAGTAGGTTGTTGGGTTTTTGGAAAATTAGAGTCATTTTTGTTAGGAGTTGTTCTAGACTTGTTTAGCTTCTTTTTTTTCTTTCGTTTAATGGGTTTTTGCAGGAATCTCTTGCAGCTTAGCATTATGGAATGTTGAGTTCGGTAATTTTGAGGAAGGGATATATGAAACTATGAAAGCGGCACGTTAAGCCTAACTGTTTTGGACACTTATGCAGGGTTCAGGTTTTACTCTTGATTTAGCATTTCTGGTTCGACCCGCGTGTTCTATTTTTGTTGGGCGATCGTTTTTGAACTGCCACAAGGACTAATTAGTGGTTCGTAGAGGCGAATGTACCATGCGCATGATGCATCCGTTCTGAAAAAAAAAAACAAAAAACGGAATGAATATTGTATAGAAATGTAAAGAACATTTAGTTAAAGTGAAAAGAACATGTTATAGAATTGTAAAGATTAATAAAAATGAACATAACACTATCTTATAAAGAACATCATCTTCAACATTTGTCACATTATTCTCAAATTCAACATCTATCCAGATTCATCAAATTTCAAAAAAGAAAATAAACAATGAATTTTATGATTACAAAATATTCTAATTCAAATCTAAAGTAACACAATTAAAGAAAAATAAATACAAAATTTCATTCAAAATTACCTTCGATCTTGATTAGCAAATCCACATATTCACCTTCATTAAAAATTCCTCCATTAACAAAACAATTATCAAAAGCACCACGAAACTCGATCTAATGCACAGCCATCGTCTTCTATCAGAATAATTTCTTTTTCTCTATAAATTTTCTATTTCTCTCTCTAAGATTTTTATTCCTCTCTAAAAAAAAATTCAAACAAGTGAAATTAAATATGAAGAAATATACAAATTTCTAAATTGAGATTGGGAAATAATTACCAAAACTCTTCAATTATGGAACAAATAATTTATTTAAAGATTGAAAAGCTAGATGTTCTTTAAAAACTACTCCGTATTATGTTCTTTCTGCTTTTTTTTTTTTTTTTTTTTTTTTTTTTTTTTGTTGAATAAAAATAATATTCATTACATTATATTATCATGCTCTTTATTAATATTATGGATGTTCTTTAGATATATACAAAGAACATAAAGTTAGATGTTTTTTTTTTTTTACAAAATAGTTATATGTTCTTTACAAAACAACTATATGTTCATTACAAAACAACCATATGTGATGTTCTTTATAAAATAACTATATGTTCTTTACAAAACAACTATATGTTCTTTACTGAACAACTTTATGTTCATTCCGCCTTTTTTAAAAGAAAATCGGATGCATGGAGCACGGTGCATCCGCCTCCATGATAAAAATTTCAGTTCACCTATCCAAAATCGGATTAAAACCTGTGCGTTTTCTGAGTGGCTGGATAACACACCCGAGCAACTCCTAACTAAGTAGCCCTTTATCGATCGAGTAACCCTTAACCAAGTAACTCCTACTGATTAAGTAACCTTGGCCACACGATATAGTTAGTCACATATAAATTTTTGTGATGAACTAATAATGCATTTCAATACTCCGTATTTAACTATTTTTTCAAAACAAATTCTCAACTGAAACAAATTACTTATTATTCAATATCAGCTTACAATATAGAATGATATATAGAGTATAAATTAAATAGTGTGATCCCCATATGTTCCTTGTCGATTATTCAATTCATATCCATCGATTATTCGATTCAAGGTTAGGGGTGTCCGTTCGATTTTCGATTTGGATTTAGTCCAAATCCGATCCAATTCGAAATATAATTCGGTTTTCAATTTTTAAATCTGATTTGATCCGATTTCTCTCCCAGTCCAATCTAATCCGATCGATCCGAATTGAAATTCGGTTATTTGGATCCGATCCAAAAATCCGAATTATAATATATTATATTTTAGCGCCTGATACTATTAAAAAAAAACAAGCTTTAATATAAATACAAGTCTTCAAAATCATGATTAAAATAAATAGTTCAACAGCAAGTCATTAATTAATTAATACAAAGTCTCCTTAATTAATTTTATATAGTAGTAAGTATTTGAACTAAACTTTATAAAACAAAGAAATCCATATTTATACAAGCTTAATTTTACAATTCGGTTTGGATTGGATCCAATTAGGGTCAATCCGATCCAATTCGAAAATTTGAATTTTCAAAAAATTTCAATCCGATCTAATCCGATTTAAAATTCGGATCCGACCTGAATTGATAATTCATTGGCCTCAACCATAGAACTCTCTTATAGATTTCTCATACTACTAGAAAAGGCCCAACCGAATCAATAACACAAGCACATAGTAAGGCAAGGTTAAAAAATATGTCCTCAATCTCACCCTTTTGTAATTACCCACCAATATTTAGAGGTGATCAAATTTTGGGTTGATTAGGCCTTAACATAAGATATCTTACTTAAACATGTAAAAAAAAAAAGAATTAGCTTGAATTAAATTGGAACTTTTCGGTTTTTTCGTGTTGAGTTTGAATTTTTAATTAAAAACATGTTTTTGGACTTGCCAAACTTGCTTCGAGATAAGACTAGCAGGTTGGACCGTTGATTTTTTAGCACCTTTACCAACATCTACAACATTAGAAATTGGCTTACAAACACCATAATTTTGAATGTCAACCTCTTTTTGAACAATTTCATCCATAACTTAAAAGAGAGAAATGCATGCAAACAGAAACTGGTATAGATTTAGGGTTTACAAATAAATCCAAGTAACAAATAAAAAGAATAGATGCACATTATTTTTTGATTTTTATTTAATTATTATTATGTACAACGTTATATATATAATTAAAAGTGAAAATTACTTTCCTCAAATCAAAAATTAAAAAAATGAAAATTATCGTGTATGACATACTCCGTAGCTAATAAAAATTTGAACTTAAAAAAAACAACGGGACAATTTTACCTGACGGTAGAGAGTATTAAATTTATCTACCATCTTTATTTTTTTGTTTGAATTTTCATTTTCAGCTAAAAATCTTTTATTACAAAAACTTTTGTATACATCCGGTTTACACTAATATTAGTGTAGATCGAGCAGTATAGGGGTAACTTTAAGCCAATTTAGGGTAACATTTTGCCTTTTTTTGGGTAACTTGGAACATAATATGATTTTTTTTATAAATCGAATAAGAAAAGTTTTATAAGAGTGATAAAATTACTTTCAATCACTAATAATTGAATTTTAGTCATTTAAAATGTGATTCTTTACCAATAAAACGTAGATTATTTTTATTTGTATTGGGTTACTTTTATATATATTAAGGTAACTTTTATTCATTTTAAGGGTAACTTTTGATCACTTTAAGAGAGATTTAAAATGGATGTACAATAATTATTGTACACCCGATTTTTTTTAAAGTTTGTGTTTTTATTATTATTAATTTTTTTTGGACAAAAAACAAAGTCATTATTGAACAATTTCCACTTTTTCTTCCTAAAAAATAATTTATTTTAAAGATTTTTAACCATACCCAATTAATTTAATTATTTAATTAAATAATCATTTTCCGGATGGGGAACACAAGCTCAGGCCCCACAACAACTAAATCTAGTTTTTTCGATTCTGTTACCGCCGCCGTGTGGCGTCCCCGTGCAACGGAAAACACCCTTCCTCCTCCCACCATCACCACCACCGACAAAAACTCCGACACCAACCTCAACACCGACAAAAATCCCGACAATAACAACATTAACACCGACCAAATCTCCGACATTAACAACCTTAACAATGATCTCATCCAAAACTCCGACAATAACAACAATGTCAATAAGGAAATTACCAATCCACCCTCCCCGAAAACACCCACAACCACCGACAAGAAACCACCACCACCACCCCCACCCCAGCACGTGCGGCGGATTTCCAACATGGGGTTACAACTAGAATCTGTTCTCGGTCGTAAAACCGGCAACCTTAAAGACACCTACATTCTCGGTCGGAAACTCGGTCAGGGTCAATTCGGTACCACCTTCATGTGCGTAGAGAGGAGCACAGGTAAAGAATTTGCGTGTAAATCGATTGCGAAACGAAAGCTAACATCTATGGAGGACATCGAGGATGTAAGGAGGGAAATTCAGATCATGCATCATTTAGCAGGGAATCCTAATGTGATAAACATTGTGGCTGCGTACGAGGATGTCGTGGCGGTCCATGTGGTTATGGACTTGTGTGCGGGTGGAGAGCTTTTCGATAGGATCATACAACGTGGACATTATTCGGAACGAAAGGCGGCTGAGTTGGCTAGGGTTATTGTTGGGGTTGTTGAGGCTTGTCATTCTTTAGGGGTTTTGCATAGAGATTTGAAGCCTGAGAATTTTTTGTTTGTTAATAATGATGAGGACTCTGCTTTGAAGACTATTGATTTTGGTCTCTCTGTGTTTTTTAAACCAGGTATTTTGATGCAGTGTTGGATTACATTATTGTAGTTTGATTGGGTGGATCGGGTCCACAATAATCTTATTGTGCATCCATGCATAAAAAATACCTTCTTGTGTTTGAGGAAGCCTCAATTAATCTCCTCTGACAACTTTATTCATTTGTTTCTGTGCCATTTTATTATTTCACTTTTATTAATTTGAAAATAAAAATAGAACAACATATTGTGCGAGGAGATAAATTTCTATGTTTATCTCATAGATTGAATTTTCCACTTGTGTTTTGGTGGAGATTATTTTAGTGTTTAAGTTAGTTTTGGTATTACAAATTTGCTTAGCGTAAATGTTATAATTTGGGTTTGTTTGATGATAGTGTTGTGTCATTGTAATAGGGATAGAGTAGCTCATAGAATACCCCATAGCAGTTTGGGGAGTGATTCGAGTGATTGGTCTTGTGTGGACAGGGTCTGCAATAAAACATCCATGCATAAAAAATCCTTTTTAAGTTTGAATGGAGATTTTGTAGTGATCTATGCTGGTTTTGAAATTATAAATATGTCAAATTTATTGTTATGATTTGGTGTTGTATACTAATATTGCCATGGTATTGGAATGAAGTATGGGCTATATGAAATGCATGGCATTTGGCAGTGATCCTACATTAAAATGGCTCTTGGATCAATCCAAATAGTTTATAACTTTATATATAATGTTATAACGAGTGTTTATTGAAGTAAATGGCTTTTGCACTTTCTCATGATATTAACTAGAGTAGGCCTTGCATAAGACAAGGCTTTGGTGAGATGGGGGTGGCTTTCTGTGGGATACAGGGTGTGACCTTTGTGACTGACTTAATGGAATAAAGGGTAGCTTTTTATAGAATATGGGGTTATTGGGATCATCATATGTATGAGTCTGTAAATGTAACAACGGGGAATGTAGGAACTAGCTTGATCATCTAGTTTTTGAGAGTTGTTGTGAACTATGAAGCCACTTCTGAAGTTCTGGTATATACTTTTGTCACCAAAAGACCTTGATTACTGATTCTTGGGACCTTGTATAGGAACTACCCATTGTTTCCCGTAGTCATCACCTTGACACTAGCACAATGAGCTTTTGTTTTTCCATAAATTTACATTTGAGCATATGTCTATTGATTGTTGGTTATAAAGGACATGGATTTGACTCTTCAGTGGTCATAGCAATGTGCCTCACCATCAATGTCATTCTTTCTTTGTCTATGAGTATGTTCGACGTTCTGTCTTCCTAAATTATTAGTATTGATTATTGGGCTACCATACTCGCAGCAACTTATCAGGCAAAGTTTCCAAACCCCATTCCATCTTGTTGTAGTCTCATAGTTAGCTTTGCTAAGACATGAATGTTGCTTAGTAGAATCAGTTTTCTTTTTTGCTTATTTAACATGGCGTAAATTTGATGATTGCTATAATGTGATCTGTATACATTGAAGAAAAGGATTTGAAAGGAAGTACTTGTTCTTTTACAAGTTCTTGATAAAAATGGTAGTCAAGATGTCTTTGTTTGGTGGAATATTCTACACTAAATGATATCCCTTTAAACTGTGCATGTCGGACCCCCTTCCTTGTGTGGGAGCCCCTTTAGCTACCATGGGTTAGTGATTTGATGGTCAACTTAGTTTATGATGTGAAATATCTAATTAAAGGTTTATGATGCAGGTGAAACATTTACAGATGTAGTGGGAAGTCCATACTATGTGGCACCTGAAGTTTTACGGAAATTTTATGGTCAAGAATGTGATGTTTGGAGTGCTGGTGTGATCATCTATATATTGCTTAGTGGTGTGCCCCCATTCTGGGATGGTTGGTATTCAGCTAAACCTACTTCTAGTTCTATATATGCTTACCTGCATTGCATTTGGCTCACTTGGTGCACTTCTTTGTATTTGGTTCAGAAACGGAGCAAGGAATATTTGAGCAAGTTATGAAAGGTGATCTTGATTTTATATCTGAACCATGGCCTAGTATCTCCGACAGCGCTAAGGACCTGATGAAAAAAATGCTTGTAAGGGACCCTAAGAAGCGGCTGACAGCTCATCAAGTTCTTTGTGAGTATTATGATTTACAATGCTAAAATCTCTTGTTTAAAATTGGTGCCTATGCTCATGTCAAATTATAAAATTTACACAAAAAATGTGCTAGTCCTGACCATTCACAAAGCTAAAGATAATTCTTTGCAATAAGCAGTTAATTCACCAACAGTTGAATAGGTACACAGAAAAATTCTGTAGTCTGTATTATGAACTGGTCATAAAAACCGGAAGTAAAGAAAATGTTCAAATTAAACTAAACTAGTGATTTGGTTTGTACCTCACTTAGTTTCATGCGCTAACATAGGCAGACTTTGTTTTTGGTTGTAGTAAGCATTTACTCTCAGCAATAATGAATGAACCTATTGTCAGCTTTTCTCTCTGAAAAACATGGTAGCAGCAGATCCATGGATTGTGCATCCATGGAAATATCTTGGTGGACAGACTATAAGGTGTAATTGAGAATCTGGATTGTGCATCTTCTAGACTTTATTATATTTTATATGGATCTTACCGTTGTTTACTTCAAACTACTCTCTTCTTTTCTTGTTAATAAAATGTTTTTATATCTTATCTTTATTACTTTCATTTGTCTCTGTTATTCGGTGTGAGAAGATTTCAGAATTTATTGCTCCATCAAATAAACGTGACACATTTTATTGTTTTGCATCAGTTATGAATATAATTATGTTTCCAATATAAATGTTTGTGAATCAAATATTTGCTGGTTACATCTTTCTCTGTTATTTGATGGTCATAGTTGACTATAGAAATTCTGGCTGTTGGTTACTCGTTTGTCTCAGGTGTAGGTTTTTCGCTTTACTGGAGAAATTCTTAATTGTTTAGCTATATGATTTTCCACCCATTGTCTAGATCTTGCCAAGGTGCATGTTCTTGATGAAAATTTCATTATCACTATGTGGCCAATAAGATAGCTGCCTTACAAGGCCCTCTTGATTTAAATAACTCATCTGACTGTTATGGTAAATAGTCTGTACACTTTTCTAACATCTCCTTTACCTATTAACCATGGCAATTAAATAGTTTAATTACTCTCAATAATGCCTTTACTCTATTGTCTTGCATCTGTAGATTCAAAATCATCTTGTTACCTATAAGAATCGGATAAATTCCTGCCTAGTGAGTCAGGACTGTTTTCGCTGTTTCCTGTGTGTTTTAAGCAGTATTTAGAGATTTTTCTATTTCCTAATCCTCATTGCATCTCAGTCTTTTGGATCTGGTGGTTTGGTTAAGACATCATACTTGTGTAGTTGTGTTGTTTGTCTCTCTGTATGTAATCTTGCTATATTCCAGTCTTTACTCCTTAAACCTTGTTTGTCTTTCCATATTATTGCTTGAGTCCAGTGATTTTGTCTATACATGTATCAATGTAGACATTATTGATCACACTAATCCTGTTAATATTTATCATTATGTCAATTAAACAAAAACAAAAAAAAAATAAAATAAAAAAATAAAATAAAAGGGTATCTTCTTACATTTTACATGCCTCAATATGATGATTCAGAATTGAGAAGCGAGGTTACCAAAGGATGAGTAAAATGTGCAAGTTTCTAATCCATAAAATAAAAACAAAGATTAAAAAAAAAAAAAAAATACTAGTCGAGCACTCGAGCAAGATTCACTGCATATAAGATGACTTAGTTTGCTAGTTATCATCTGTACATGTAACCAGCTTGATCACCAGGTGTAATTTATTTATTTATTTTGTCTTGTCTTTGCTGGAGAAAATCTTCTGTAAAGGAATTTAAATTAGTCTAATACGGTGGGTAGTACTATGGTTGATGTTTTTACTTATATAGAGAACTATAATCTTCGAGCTTCTTGTGTACAGGCCATCCTTGGGTTCAGATTGGTGGTGTGGCTCCTGATAAGCCTCTTGACTCTGCTGTTCTTTCTCGTTTGAAACAATTCTCTGCCATGAACAAGCTAAAAAAGATAGCTATAAGGGTATGTTCTGATTATGATTCCAACAGTTCTGCCTGGCTAATTAAAACTGATGTGTCACAAGCTCAAATGGGATTTAGCTCATGGTAATGGTACTATGCATAATGTTAACTGAGCATGTCATGCAAGTCAGCTATCTGAATGACTATACAATATTTTCACTGCATTTGTATGCCAGTAAATCTTGATCATTAACTCAACATTACCATAATGTCTGAAAATGTTCATATTCTTAGCGAGTTAAGGGAAGGGAGTGGCAGTCCTGGCAGACCTTTGAATTTTTACTTCCAATAACAGCAGAGAGAATGTTTCCATCCAAAATATTAACTGAAATGCAACTTACAGCTCCGCAGTGCTTGTAGGGCATGTCATTTGCATTTTTAGATTTAAGTAGCTGCATCAACTTCGGCATTGGAACAGTATTCAGGCCAATTAGAATATACTCTTCCACAATAAGTTCCTCCTTTCCACAAGAGTAAAATCTTTGTAAGACTAATGTAGAAGTAGTATTTGGACATCATTAATCTATACATATAGCTAATTCAGAGAAAACATGAAAAATTAACATGAACGGATGAACCTCAACATCTGGTAGTACGTATAACATCATAATAGGGTATAGTCTTACAGAACTACCAAGCCCATAAAGATGAGGTATTGTTGGTATCATATTCATATGTCAATACAAAATAACCACAAAGGAATATTTTCACTGAATTATTCTTCTCCAATATGGGCTTAATTCATAATCATCTTTGCAGGTTATTGCAGAGAACCTTTCTGAAGACGAGATTGCAGGTCTGAAAGAAATGTTTAAAATGATAGACACTGATAATAGTGGACATATTACCCTTGAGGAGCTGAAAAAGGGATTGGAAAAAGTTGGTGGCAATCTCAAGGATTCTGAAATCGTTGGGTTAATGCAAGCAGTAAGTTGTGCTAAATTTAGATTTACACATAATCAGCTCTTTATTGTCTTTCTTTTCCTTCTCCAATCATTGTTATTGGCTATGTTAAATGAAAACGTCCATTTTCTGTCTACATTTGAATGCCTGCTAACAAACATAGATTGTTAGATTCCACTCTATTCATACTGGTTTTGTAACATCATCTAAAAGCTGAAATCTGAAGTGATTGGCTAATGGATTATGTGTTAATTAAAGAAGATGCTTAAATCAGCGAAGGATACAGCATGTAGTTATAGGCGGGGAAATCCTATTTTAACTAAATGATTGTCCATAGAAAGCCTCAGGCAGACCAATCATTGCTGCACAGTGCATATGCATTAAACCCTTTGGCGTGACCAAAACCTAGGCCCTGACATTTCCTATCGTGTACACTGTCAACATAATTGTTTTGTATATGTAATGGCAATCCACTAGGTAGAGTGGGTTAGTTTGTTGCGGCTTGGAGATGAAAATAAGCTTCTAGAGAACATTGCCAATATCGTGTTGTCAACATGCTTCTGAAATGTTCTTAATCCCTGGTTATTTAGTTTGATGAAAATCCCACATGGCCACATGGGTCTGGGGTTCATACATATGCAATCCTACCTAAATAGTTAGTCATCATTGGGCCCACATTTAAAAAAAAAAACTGTTGATTTAGTTACAAAAATGCCACTAGATAAACGTTTTTTGTTTATCATGAAGATAAACTTGTATTCAATAAATACATTGCGAGTTAAAGAGAACGGATAATGTTACAATTACTTAAATTTCCCAGAAGATTGAGAGCATTATGTCATATTATTATCTGAAAACATTATAGTTCAAGTTTCATGCTATGCAACTTGACATGGAGCAAATATATGACTACGGTGGTATGTAGGACTATGGTAAAGATGGCTTACATGCCTATTTCAGAACCAAAATTAATTCTTTTCTTATTGCAGGCGGATGTTGACAACAGCGGCACAATAGATTATGGCGAGTTTCTGGCTGCAATGCTCCATCTAAATAAAGTTCAGAAGGAGGATCACCTTTTTGCCGCATTTTCATACTTTGATAAAGATGGGAGTGGCTATATCACTCCGGATGAGCTCCAGCAGGCTTGTGAGCAGTTCGGTTTGGGAGATGTGCACTTGGATGAGATGATCCGTGAGGTTGATCAGGATAATGTAAAGTCTTAATCATCCCTTTGCATATGTTTATCTCTCCCATTTGGCAATATGAAGGAAAATATCGCGTAGTTATTCATATTGTCTTAAAGTCTAAGAGATATCTGATAATAAATTTCTCATGCATCGCAGGACGGACTCATTGACTACAGTGAATTTGTGGCAATGATGCAAGACACTGGTTTTTCCATTAAGGGAAAGGGATTGGCTCATTTGAAAATTGGCTAGCTCTCAAATCCTGATCCTGGTAAAATAAAAAAGTTGCTTTACATATATATCATGTAGCTTCTTGGAAAATTGTTTTGTTGATTTTCGTAACGGCACTTCAAGTACGGAGTGTGTTTTTGTTGTAAATCTCAATTCCAAACGTTTGTAGAGAGAACAAGGAAGGATGAGCAAGGAATAGTTCAATTTTGCTTAGATTCTAATGTAATTATCACAAGCTGACTTGGTTTTTCACGTTTTTCGTTCGTAGTCTTTGATTCTTTTTTGTCAGCTAGAAATTTGCTGTAGACTCAAATTCATAACAATTAGTCTCAAATCTTAACATTAAGACCACTTTGATCTTTCACATGCAAGTTCAAATGTGGGTTAAGACAACAATGTAGTTGTAGAGAAGTTACTTGTTACATTCTCTAATTCTGGATTATATGATAAATAAGTGATATTTAGCTCTGTTCTAGTTTTCGTTTGTCAATGTGAGGCTCTGATCCCCTTGTAGTATGGTTGGAAATACCGACTATTAGCCCCTCGGAATCGTTTTAAGCTGAACCTAAACAAAAGGGAGTGTGGCAACCTAGATTCAAACTCATAATACCTACATTCAGTTCATCAGATCCAAGCATCAAGAATACATCTAAGAGTACTGCAGTAAGGACTACAGAAAATGAGAATTTTTACTTCTCATTGGAATAGATAGGGAGCACAAAATGACAATTGAGTAACATCTAAAAAATAAGATAGAAAGATGGGCAAACTGAAATTCAACCCTGACTTCCCATTCATAGTTCATTCAGATAATTCGCGTCCAAGATTATTCATCTGACTAGGAAGTATTCCATCTTCGAAGTCGTTGCTCGGTACATTACATAAATAGAAACCATGAAATACCTCTTAAATCGATCTCTGTAACAGAACAAAGTTCTAAATCTGAGATAAATTACAACATACTAGCTCAAATTTCTTACAATTGGGACATAATCGGGAACATAAAGAACTTCACATTTCATACAGAACATAGAAATACATTGTAGAGCAGATGATAATATCTTACAGAAAAACGACTAGCATTTAGAAATTACAACAATACTTAACCTTGACATCCATTCAAAATTCATTCAGACAATTGACGGCCAAAATAATTAACTATACTAGGTCCAACATCTAAATTAGGGGTCGTTGCTTTGATTATATAGTGACCTTCAAACTCGATCTCACAAGCTGATGATCTCATCGAAAGATTAAACAATGTTCTACAGAACATATACTCCCTCCATAGCTGATCCTTTTCTCCATCATCATCTTCGAGGTTGTCGAGGTTGTCAACCATTACACGAAGTTGCTCCAACACATTTGCATTCTTCGAAATGTACTTAACGAACCTTACATCACTCTCATCCCCTGTAAGTTCCGAAATTTCTATATACTGGAGCTTCCTCAACAAACATACCGGTATTAGAACACTCTCATTCTCAATCTCCTTAGTATATTTTGTCAAGATGAGGCGCGTCAAATTGTGAAAAACCGGCCTCACTTTAACACTCATATATCGAAAGCAGTTGAATAATTAACTATACTAGGTCCAACATCTAAATTAGGGGTCGTTGCTTTGATTATATAGTGACCTTCAAACTCGATCTCACAAGCTGATGATCTCATCGAAAGATTAAACAATGTTCTACAGAACATATACTCCCTCCATAGCTGATCCTTTTCTCCATCATCATCTTCGAGGTTGTCGAGGTTGTCAACCATTACACGAAGTTGCTCCAACACATTTGCATTCTTCGAAATGTACTTAACGAACCTTACATCACTCTCATCCCCTGTAAGTTCCGAAATTTCTATATACTGGAGCTTCCTCAACAAACATACCGGTATTAGAACACTCTCATTCTCAATCTCCTTAGTATATTTTGTCAAGATGAGGCGCGTCAAATTGTGAAAAACCGGCCTCACTTTAACACTCATATATCGAAAGCAGTTGAATATAGTAAGATCATCATACAAGTCAAGGGAGTTTATGCTAGAAATTCCTTGAATAAAGTATGATAAAACACTCACAGAATCAGTTTCGCCTTTACTGGTAGAATGCCGAAAGCTGATGTTTGCATTTTGTAATCTACATGGATGATTCACAAAGCTGTAACAGGCCAAACTACTGCCAATTACAATGTCTTTCAGCCGAGGTGCATCGATCATAAACCTGCTACGCCACGATGTTCCAGACATACTCGCCTTAAAGTACCTCAAGTTAGGAGCACATATATCCATGACAAATTCATCACATGACCATTTTAATATCAAAGTCAAATTTTCCAAAATCGGGCAGGATTTAAGTAATGTGATGATTGTTCTAATGAATGTAGTATTCAGAACAGGAAGATGAATTTCAAGCTTCTTCAAATTAGGAAGAGTAATAATTCGATTTTCAGGCAAATTAAAACGAAAATTTCCACGAAATTCAAGTTCAATTAAAGAATGACAATCAAATATGCAAATGGGAAGTGGGATTAAAGGTAGATTAGAATCAAATTCCACTTTCACCAAGATTTCTTTCGCGTTTCGGGTGCAAACCTGTTGAAACCAGGACTGCAAAAGCGAAGAGCAGAATTCCCTATCATCATCTTCACAGTACAATTGAAGTTGGAAGGTGGTGATGTCAGGGGAGGTAACTTGCCGGAGAATTAGATCAACAATGGTTAGGAATTTGTGACGACCGCCAGAGTATGGAGTAAAGGATCCCCGTGAGAACTGAAAGTAGCGGAGGATGAGGCGGGTGACGAATTGGGACCAGAGACCGCGCCATCGACGAGATAAGACGGAAGTGGTGGCAGCCAAATGAAGGGGTAGGCGAGAGAGAATGTTGCCCAAAAGGAAGTTTGGGAGAGTGCTTAATCTGTCTACTTCGCCGTTGCCGCGGCTGCTGCCATTGTTAGTGGTATCACATGGATACAATCTTCTCTTCTTGCCATTGTTGACGCTGTTTTCCATTGGTAATTTTGAGTTTGTGAGAGTTAGACAAGCGAGTGAGAAAAAAAAAAGAAAAGAATTGAGGATAAATGACAGATAAAAAAGGTGATGATTACTATTGACTCAATACTAATGTTTTTGGAAAAATGGTAATAAATGATTTTTTTAGCGGGAAATTGTAACAGTTGTGTTGTTTTTTGCGGGAAAATGGTAACTATAAATAAAACAAATGGAGGGAAATTGCAACAGTTGTGTTATTTTTGGCGGGAAAATGGTTGTTGCTCAAGCTTTATAGTGTAATGTGGTGAACAGTTTTCTTTTCTCAGACATTTGTAAAGTTATCTTCAAACATAAAGTCCATGACTATTACTTCAACTTGTCAACTGTCAAGCAACTACTCTCCCCAGCATCTATGATCAATGTATTCCTAATTACTATGAATGCCAATTTTGACATAAATTTTAAAATGATCTAAAGTGTAAAGTGAAAAGCAATTTCATGAAACAGAAGGAGTAGAAATTTGTCGTGATAATGTAAGAGATATGTATTACTCCTTTCATCTCAAAATAATTGACACATTTAACTTTTTAATATTACTAACATAGGCTACAAACTTTGATCAATTGGAAATCAACATTTATGGTATGATATTAAACCAGAACTAGCCACTGAGAATATTAATACAGAGAGAGCAAAGTTTATAATATTAGCCATTCCATGAGAGTTACAATAACAGGCAAAAGACTGATAAGGGTTACAAGCTCTTTGGACATTGTAAAATCTCAAGGGAAAAGCTTACATGAATTACTCCCTACAAAAGATGAGCTGAAACATACAATTCAGGTGTACAAATTAAGACCCCCATAGACTCCATTCAAGTCGACAAGCAATCGATCCATGCCTATAATCATTGCTCGATGAATCTACAAAACTACCAGAGAACTTAATATCACAAGTTGAGGATTTCCTAGGAAGCTCAAACAATTCCTTACAAAAGTTCAACTCCCACCAGAGTTGATCTTGTTCACTTCCTCCAAGGTATTCAACAGTGGGAACATCAACCAAAATCTCCTCTAAAACTTCTGCATTCGAAAGAATGTAGTTGAGTAACCACATATCATTTTCATCACCCTTAAGATCGTCTAATTTCATCCACTTAACCTTAGCTAACAAACAAGCAGGAATTGGAGCATCCGAGAACATCACTTGGTGTAGTGAAGGATGGATCAAGCAAATCCGTGTCAGATTATGAAAGGTTTTCCAAACATTGGCCACTACATAGTTGATCGGATTGAACATTCTAAGGCCACCCACTATGTGAATGCTCCCAACACAAGATATCTCTTGAAGAAGTTTCGCTAAGTGGCTAAGATAATCATTTCCAACCTCGAAAGTAGAACTATCAAAATCTAGTTTAGCGTGGAGTAATGTGTTTCGATTGTTAGCAAACTGGTAACACGCTAACCAGCCACCTAGCGAAACACGTTCCAATTTCGGGGCATCAATCACAACTTTGCAATGTTTCCAATTTCCAGTATTTCCTCTCAAAATCACAACCAAAGACTTCAAATTCAGAGCAGATACATTCATAGTATCCGCATTCTCAACCCAAGGCAATCGCAAATCTAAAGACTCCAACAACGGGCAAGATTTAGTAAGTTTACCAATCAAATAAGGTGCGATGTCGACAGAATCTAACACCAGAGATTTTAAATTAGGAAGATGAATAGCTAAACTATCAGATAACACACAAGCAAAAGGTCCCCTTAATTCGAGTTTCGACAAATTAACGCTCTGATAAACACAAACAGGTACGGGAAATCGAGGCATACCAGTATCAAAAACATCAACCTTAAGTTGATTGACAAATCTACTGCAAAAGAGAGTAATCCACGAAACAATAAACCTTTGAGTAGTCTCAAATTCTTCATCCATAAAAGGATGTTCGATACGAAGATTGAAGGTGTTGATTTTGGGGGACGAACATTGGCGGAGAATGTGGTCGACGGTGGTGGAGACATTGGAAAAGCAGTCATCCTCAGAAATTAGCGATTCGAAATCGTCGTAGTCGATTTCAAGGTGGGTGACCTGGGTCCAGAGGTAACGCCACCGGCGGGATAAGACGGAGGTGGCGACGGCGGAAGGGATGCCGAGAAGTGAGAGGATGTCGGTGAGAATGGAGTCTGGGAGAGAACTTAATCGGTCTTCATTTTCTGAGTCTCCGCCATTGTTGTCTTTAATGGAGCTCAATTTCTGCTTTTTTGAGCTACTCTCTTGGTGTTCTGCCATTTATGTGATTCTCAAGTGAATTGTAAACAGTGAATTGTAAATTGCTGTAATAATGCTAATTTGGGATTTTTTTTTTTTAATGACATTATTTTAAAAAACATAGTGCACAGTAACATTATTGTAAAGTAGCCCAAATTAGGCAAGTTGTGCTCTATCCATTTGGGCTTCATGTGAGTACCTTTTATGCTTTTATAAAAATATAAAATAGGACTCAGTTCACCTTAACAAAATAATATTAAGTAAAAATAACGGCAATAATTTCAAATTAATAAAAATAAGTTCAATTCAGTTCAAATAATTTAAATTCAATAAAAATCAGTAATTTAAAATAAAAAATATATAATAGAAAATCATAACCAAAGGGCCCAATTTTTTTTTTTTTAAAGTATTAAAATAAAATCTGGAAACTTCTTCTTAGCTATCTTTTTTTTTTTTGATGCAAACGAGGAGCTAAGCCCCGGAAAAGAAAATTACAAAAAAAGAACTAAACAGAAATAAAACGTGGCCACGCCACCCCAACAATATCATCATGGATAATACGTCCTAGCTCGAGAGGAGGGAATTGAATCAACTCGATATTGTTGTTCTGGGTGACCCCTTGATTAGCAATCCAGTTTGCGGCCCGATTTGCTTCTCTATAAACATGAAGGACTTGAACTTGCCAATTAGTTTCTTCAATGAGCCTCTTGCACTGCCGAATTATGTGATAACCTTGGCCTCTATAAACTTCATTATTGTTCAATGCTGTAACAACAAGCTGGCTATCCACTTGAACTTGTAACTTAGCAGCATTCATTCTTATTCTACAGCCTTGAGCTCCGCCATAAACGCATTGCAATGACCATTTTTTATGGAGAAAGCATGCAACATTCTTCCTGTATGGTCTCGGATTAATCCCCCACTACCAGCAGGACTAGGGGCACCCCTCGCAGCCCCATCCGTGTTCAAAGCTAGCCATCCAATAGGAGGTGCCCTCCATCTAATAAGAATCTCTTCTCTGGTTCGATCATTTGGAGATATAGCAGGGTTACTCTCTCCTAGAACACGCCACACTTCTTCAAATCTTGCAAGAAGGAATTGATTTATATCTATAGGAATTTCTTGCGGCCTATATATCGAAAGCCACAAGATTCCTCCATCTCCAAATCCACCACAAAGTAATGGAGAAGTAAGTTGGCCAAAGTTCAGGTGACTGATCACTGCGAGTTTGGGATTTGATATTTTTGCTTACCCATTGCTTTAGATTACCCTGGTAAAAGGTTGGAGCCACAGCTGGTCCACCAACCTGACGCCAGACCTCCTTTGCAGTTTGGCAATCTCGTAATACATGTAATGTAGTCTCCTCCGAGTTAGCACATGTCTTGCACCAAGGGGAGTTAGTGAGATTGCGCTTAACTATATTAGCATTGGTCATTATCCTATCATGCATTGCCAGAAAGACTTTAGCGCGTTGTTGCACTTTTAATCTCCAGATTAAATTCCAGGTGCCATCATCACCTATATCATCATCTCTTCGAATGATTCTCATTGCAGACTTTATTGAGAATTTACCCTTCGTTCCTCCACCCCAATACATGAGATCACCAATATCATTGTCCTTTCGCAAAGCATGTGCCTCAATCAATCTGAGAATATCCGCGGGGAGTAATTCAGCGAACTCATCCCACTTCCATCCAACCTCCTCATCCCAAAGTTCTTCTACGGTTGCTCCGTCCAGATGGTCTGGAATAGGACTTGTAGCAACATTCCTCAATGGACTCGGCATTGCCCAGTTATGATCCCAAAAAAGGGTGGACGTACCATTGCCAACAACAACTCTTGAGCCTTGAGAAATATAGCTTGCATTTTCTGATATACCCCTCCAGACGTTGGACATATTAGTCTTAGGTTCGAACATATCAATGTCACACCTCCCCTTACAGTATTTAGCTCGTAGAACCCATCCCATAAAGCATTAGGCTCGGTTAGGACACGCCATCCTAATTTCATTAAAAACGCTGAATTTATTTGTCTAGCCGATCGGATTCCCAATCCACCTTGGTCTTTTGTTCTTTGCAAAAAATCCCATGAGATTAGATGGATTTTCCTGTGCTCATCATCACCACCCCAAATAAAACGTCTAATTTTTTTTATCAATGTCATCACAAATTGATCTGGGGATCTTAGCTGTTTGCATTGCATATGAGCTCATTGTAGTCAAGGTAGTCTTAGCCAGTGTAATTCTTCCAGCCAAAGAAATATATTTAGACTTCCACCCTGCAAGTCTACGATCAATCTTTTCACATAAATAGGCAAAAGTGTCCTTAGTCACTCTACTAGTGAGAGTAGGCATTCCAAGGTACGTACCCAAATCATCAGTTTCATCAATACCCAAGGCATGACATATTTCTATAGTTTTATCCATAGGCATATTTTGAGAGAAATATACTCTTGATTTCGGGTAACTGACCTTTTGTCCGGAAGCACTACAAAAGATAGCTAGACATTCTTGAATAATCACTGCTTGTTCTACAGTGGCTTCCGCAAATAAAATTACATCATCTGCAAAGCAAAGGTTGGAGAGTTTCGGTCCGTTTCTACTAGCATAAATCGGTTTCCATCTTTCACCAATAATTGATTCCTTTATTAGTTGATTCAAACGCTCCATGCATAAAACAAAAATATAAGGAGAGAGAGGATCCCCTTGCCTGATTCCACGCCCCGGTTTGAAAGCTTGTGTAGGTTCTCCATTCCACAAAACCTTCATAGAAGGGGTAGTAATGCACTCCATAATAAGGTCAATCAACAAAGGAGGAAGAAGGATTTCATAGAGGGTGTCTCTGATAAAATCCCAACGAAGTCTGTCGTATGCCTTTTCAAAATCAATTTTAATCGCCATTAGACCCTTTCCTCCTTTTTTCTGTCTCATGGTGTGAATAACCTCTTGCACAATAACTATGTTGTCAGTAATTTGTCTTCCGGGCACAAAACTAGTCTGAGTACAAGAGGTTAGATGGGGCATCATAGGCTTAATTCTGTTAACTATAGTCTTTGTAATAATTTTGTAAGCCACATTGCAAAGGCTAATTGGTCTAAATTGTGTAGCTAGTTCCGGAGTATCCACCCTAGGGATGAGCACAGTAAAAGTATCATTTAAATTCTCCAGGAGACCCTTACCATTCAATGCATCAAGAGCAACCTTATAAAAATTTTCTGCCACTATATCCCAATATTTCTGGAAAAATAATGCTTGAAAACCATCCGGGCCCAGGGCTTTCATAGCACCCATTTCAAAGACCACCTTTTCTATCTCACATTTAGCAAAGGGGCGAGACAATAAGTCCCAATCTCTTGTTGTAAACTCCGGAAATACTCCAGTCGGCAGTGATCCAATTGGTTATTGCTCGTCGGCCTCAAACAATTTCTGAAAATATGATACGATATTTTGCTTAATTTGCTCTTTCTCATAAAGCCATTCGCTACTCTCAATTTCTTTAATGGCTGTGATATTATTCCTCCATCTCCTTGTGATAGTACTAAGATGGAAATAAGAAGTATTTCGGTCCCCATCTCGAATCCATTCAACTCCGGATTTTTGGTACCAAAGAAGCTCCTCCTGTTAAAGCACATCATCTAGTTCCTTACGGAGTTTAGACTCGAGTTTGATAAGGTCTCTCGAACGTTGCTCGGCTAAACACTTCTGAACTCCAGCGATTCTAGCGAGTAAATTTCTCTTTTTTAAAAAAAAATGTTATGGAACACATTCTTGTAATTCATCACCCATATTTTTCAGTAAAGGAACAAGAGGGCTCGATTTATCCCATTTTTCCACCATAAAATCTCTAAATCGATCATGATTCAACCAAGCGGCCTGAAATCTGAAGGGTTTGTTGATCGAGGCAGTAGGAGCAAAACCGTTTGGGGATATTAGGATCGGGCAATGGTCCGACTGTACAGCCGGTAGGTTCTTAGCTGTTGCATTGGCGAAACGTAGACTCCACTCCGCATTACACAAAGCTTTATCCAACCGAGCACTGACTCTAGTTTCTATGGTGTTTCCTCTAGCCCATGTATGATTTGGTCCACAAAATTCAATTTCGAGTAAATCCATATCTTCAACCCACTCATTAAACTGAGCAGTACGTCTAGTAGTTTCAGAGCAACTAGAACTACGTTCATGAGCAAACCTAGTGTCATTAAAGTCTTCCGCAATCATCCATGGTTTATTATGAGTTGTTGTAAAATCGTTCAAATCACGCCATAATTCACTTTTCTTAACAGGATCCGGGCTTGCGTAAACTGCAGTGAAATACCACGGTTCTTCACCCACCCTTCGAATATTCATAGTAATGTATTGATTATGCTGATAGATAGGTTCAACAGTAACTAAATCCGGTTTCCAATAAATCCAGATCCCACCACTAAAACCTTGAGCATCTACTCTTGTATGTCCTGTATACCCAAGCACATTGGAGATATGTTCGGCTTGTTGACCACCCATATGGGTTTCTACAAGGGTTAAAACATTCGGCTTATGATTTCTAACAACTTCTCTAAGAGCGCTAATAAAAGCACGACTTCCTGCTCCTTGAACATTCCATACCATGCATGAAATAGATTGAGAGTTTAGGGCTAAATTGGGAATAGTATCTTCCATTAATAAAGGAATAGAAGGTAAAGAACTTACATAGGCACTAGAAATAAGTCTCATAAGACGACTTACTTCATTGGGGATCTTGAGAGTGACTACCAATTCCATTGGCTCCGGAATTGGTTCCATCCACGACTCCATCCTTACTTCCAATACATTCGTCAGGGGGTCTGCTATGCCCAAATACGGAATCTCCATTGGTTGTCCCACGCATAGAATCTTGTCCGTTAAGATCTTCAACTGGACTACATCCGAAGGTGGTGGAAACATGAGTGAGTTCCTTTGGTGTTGCATCTGGATTTTCTGTCTCTACAACCTCTCGAATATCTTCTTGATCTTTTTGAGTAGCTTCTGCCGAGGGGTTATTTTGTGAAAGCTCCTTCTGTGTATTATTTTTGTTAGAAAAATATTTTTTGGCTTCTTTCAAATTCTGCAAATTCGTTATTGGCTCCAGTGGATTGACTTTTCGAGACCCACTTCTTGTAGCTTTGATAGGATCTTTTTTCTTTTGCTGAGAATTATTTCCCAAAATATTTTCCTTATCTTTTTTACCAAAATTAAAGGATTTTGTTTTAGGATAGTTACCAAAATTATTTTGTGAATTATCGCCCAATTTGACCGTGGGAATATTAACCTCACTAGCCGTATGAGAAGATGAGATCAAATCTTTTTCCATACTATCAGTTTCCAAATTTATAGCTCCCGTAAACTTATCTTTGGACACTAAATTCTCTAGAGGAATATCTTCTAGCTCAGCTTGGCCCGCAAGTACCTCAAAACTTGATTTTGTTTCCTCAATACCCCCCCGTGAATTTAGTTTGGGGTTTAGCCAACTGTTGACCTTGGTTTTTGCTTTGATTCTGTCCATCCTGCCCATGGTTCGACCCACCCTTGTCGATTTTTGGGTTGCGTTTACGACCCGGTTTCTTCACGAGCATCCAATCTCCATAGCTGTCAACTTCCTCGGGCTTAGTAATTGGAGCTTTTTGATGCACTCCTACCTCTTGCTGCTGCCTGGCTACTTCATTAACTTGGTCATTAACATGGTCAACTACCATATTATCCGGTTGGATTCTTGAGGCACATTGATCCTTTACATGTCCAAGCATTCCACACTTGTAGCATAACATTTTAATTCCCTCATATTGAATTCTCCAAATACGACCTTTCAGCCAAAATTTAGCTAGCAAGGGTTTGGACAAATCAATTTCCACGCTCAGTCTGGTAAATTGACCTCTTTCTGCATACGCTGTGGACATATCGACACGAATTACTCTGCCAATTTTGGCTCCAACCTTCTTCAAGAATTCTTTATCAAAGTATTCAACTGATAGGTTGGGTATTCTTACCCAAGCAGTCAGTACATTAATCGATGCTTCCTCAGGGATGAAGTTAGGAGTCCATTTGCGAATTGTCAGATACTTATCATCTATTAGCCACGGTCCCTGTGTAAGCACATAAGTATAGTCATCTACGTTGGTAAAACGCGCAATGAAATACTTGCAACCAATATCAGTGAGGATGAGGTCACCCTTCAATTGCCATTTCCTTTTCAATAGTGAGCAAAAACAATTGATCAAGAAATTGGTATCGCTTCATGAGTCCCATATAGCCTAGACTACCATCGAACATACGTATAATCAGTGTATGTTTCCAAGGTTTTCGCATTGCACGCTTTTCCTCTTTTGTGAGAAGAATTACTGGACATCGTTCATTGTCTTCAACCCCTTATGGCACTTCATCATCATCAGAAACATCATCATCCTCAATTTCTATTGGATTTCCTATCTCTGCAGATGCTGCAATTTGAGTATCCCTAAGAAGATCCCTAAAGGACTTAGGATTAATTCCAGGAACAGAGGAGTTTTGAACAGAGTTTTGAAAAAGGGGATTTGAAATGGGGTTTTCCACCTCCATTCCATTCTGATTTTGGTGACCATTAGAGTTTTCAGAATTATTCCCAAAAATTTCATGGGTAATTTTTCTTTTAGGTTTTTTGTTTGAACGCTGCAATTGATCAACCAAATCAGGAGGATTTGGATGAGGATATTATCACTTACAGTCTTACCTTGAGTCGGATTTTCCCTCACAAGGTTAGGTTTCGCAGCAAGCATTTTAGAGAATTCCATCGAGAGTCAATAATCACACGTCCAAGTTAAGTTTGTTATGTTCTTCTTAGCTATCTTTAATGGCAATAGTCAACATACAACAATATACTCTAGTTTACTCCTTCAAATTAGCTTCATAGTTTTTAACTGAAAGATCCAATTTTCCAATTACAAATATTTACCTTCCTTTAATTTTTCCATTTTTTCAAAAAAAAAAAAACCCCCTCTTATTACTCTTTTTTTTTTCTTTTGCAATTCCCACAAAAATATCAAACCTTCCATATTCTTCATTTTAATTTCTGTAATTGATAATGGAGCAATTAAACCGATTTTTGCCTCATTTAATTTTCATTTCAACGGTTAAAATTTTCAATCCAATATACACTCCTACCAAATTTTTATCTTTTCATAAAAAATTATTGATCAATTTTGTTCTTAAGGGAAAAAAAGTTAGATTGATTTGGCCTTACAAATCGGCAAAGTTTTATAATTGTCCGAAAATTTGATACAATTTTATTGTTGGAGTCTTGAAGAGGATTAATGGAAGCTTTCATCTTCATTGTTCAATTGAATATTAGCAATGATAGCAATTGAAAATGATATTTTGGAGAATATACAATACGAAAATTTGGTGGATGAATTTGCTTCAAAGATTGTTAGAAGAATGACTCTTTTTAAGTAGTAGTTTGATACTAAGATGTAGTAGTTTAGTAAGGAGTTTGATTTATTTAATAAGTTTGTTTTATATATATATATATATATATATATATATATATATATATATATATATATATATATATATATATATATATATATATATATATATATATATATATATATATATATATATATTTATATACACGTTTTTTTTAATACAATATAAATATTTTTTTTAATACAATATAAATATATCAAAGTGTTGAATTCATTACGTATATCATAACATAATGAATTCAACACTTTGATATATATACACGTTTTTTTAATACAATATAAATATATTTTTTTTTATATAAGTATTAGGGCCCATTTTTCAAACTAGAACAGGGCATCAAAATTGTTCAAGACGACCCTGATTTGATGTATCTATCAAAGTGTTGAATTCATTATATTGTACTTCTCACTTACTTTTATGTTATGATATACTCCGTTTTCATGATATATTCTTACGAATATATTTTCCTTAATTGTAGTAAATTTGAATATCAGATATATATGCACAATGAAGACTACTCAATCAAAGCCTACATTTAAGGAGATAATACTCCTTAGCACACATCAAGAATACTGAGGCCCTGTTCTTTTGAGCTTCTGGGCAGAGCAGAGCAGAACATATTTCAGCAGAGCAAAGCAGAGCAGAGCCGAGCCGAGCAGATTTCATTATTATTATTATTATTATTATTATTATTATTATTATTATTATTATTATTATAACTATTATTATTATTATTATTATTATTATTACTATTATTATTATTAAATATTAATTATTATTATTGTTATTATTATTATTATTATTATTATTATTATTATTAGAATTTATTTATTTATTTATTTATTATTGTTATTATAATTATTGAAATTAAATATTAATTATTATTATAAAATAATAATAATAATAATAATAATAATAATAATAATAATAATTATTATTATTATTATTATTATTATTATTATTATTATTATTATTATTATTATTATTATTATTATTATTATTACTAGTACTACTACTACTACTACTACTACTAATATTATCTCATTATTATTATAATCATTAAATTTTTAAAGTTAAACATTAATTATTATTATTATATTAATTCTAATTATTATTATTAAATATTATTTAATTATTATTAGTATTAAAAATTAATAATTAGTATTATCTTTAAATATTAGTTATTATCTTAATATTAATTGTTATTGAAAAAATCAATTATTGTTATTATAATTAATAGTATTAGTTATAAGTATTTTTATTACTATTAGTATAATTACTATTATTATTACTATTATTATTATTATTATTAAATATTAATTACTATTATTAGTATTATTATTATCAATTAATAACTTATTATTATTATTATTATTATTATTATTATTATTATTATTATTATTAATAAATATTAATAATTGTAGACACCCATTTGTGTCTCCCCAAAACCAAACCCAGTGATGAGTACCTTTCGCGTCGAATCATAATCGAATGAAGCGAAAGTGTAGAAAGTCTAGTGTTGCGGATAGTTTTAAATTTCTTTTCTATTCTCTCTGCTTTTGAAAATTATTTTAAGAAAACAGCCAATCTAGTTTGGTTGGTCCATGATATGGGTCCAATAGTAGTGTAGTTGGATGGGGCTTGACAAGACCTTTCCAACGATATATTATAAGCCCAATTCCGATGAATATTGAGGAAGTTATGGCCAATTTACTAAACTGGGCCCGGTTTGAGCCTTATGTGCGGCCCAATGATCTAGGGGAGGGGCTAATATGATTTATCATTCCTAATGCAATTAGGAATGGTTTTAGTCTTCTAGATTCTTCTAGAAGATTCTTTTCATTCCTAATTCAATTAGCATTGATAAATTGACTTTTGTTGACTTTTCAGAGTTTTAATTGAAATCAAATAGCATTTTCGAGGAAAATATATGATTTTATCCTCCAGTACGGTAAACTTATCTGATTTTCGAAAACGCGTTAAAACCAGGCTTGGCGCCTGACTCCAGGCATTGGCGCCTGGAACCAGCCCTGGCGCCTGGTGCTAGCCATTGGCGCCTGACGCTAGTGTTGGTGTCTGGCGCTAGTTAGCCAGGGTTGGCGCCAACTCTGTTTTTTGTGCGTCAGACTCTGTTTTGTTTATTTTATCTTTTTGGCTGATTTTCTCTATAAATAACGTATTAAAAACTCCGTTTTCATTCACCAATTCTCATCATTCACGAATTCTCACGATTATTCACCGACAATCAGTTTTCATTCAATTAATTCTCATCATTCATCTTTCTTTCTTTCTTTTTCTAAACTTTGCTTTTTGCATACAAAATTCCGCATTCACAAGATCTAGAAACACCTAGCCATATTTGAAATTGCATTCGCCCTAGACGTGAAAGGTTTAATTTCTGAGGGTTTGGTTCCAAATCTCTATTTCAATTATTTAATTTAATTGTTTTGATTATTATTTTCCTTGAAGTTACTAACGTGTGTATTTTGTTATTAGAAAGAGGTACGAAGCATCAAAGTAAGTGCTTTAATGGTTTTAATTGATATTATGATGTAGACATCATGTTTATATTGTTATTATGATATTTCAAGTATCATGTCTAGGGTTATTTTAATATTAAATATGATTGTTACGATGCTTCCTATTTTCTTCCTAATATTTATGATTGTTAGTATCATGTTAGGGTTAAAGATTTGATTTGTATTGCTTAGTGGCATGCTAG
Source organism: Chenopodium album (assembly GCF_948465745.1). Taxonomy (NCBI): domain Eukaryota; kingdom Viridiplantae; phylum Streptophyta; class Magnoliopsida; order Caryophyllales; family Amaranthaceae; genus Chenopodium; species Chenopodium album. The sequence continues at coordinate 19,237,423 of NC_137835.1, read as the reverse complement.
AGTTTGCTATTAATCTTGTTAGTATCATGCCTAGGATCTTGCTATTGTTATTATGCTTTAATATTAACATGAACATGATTATGTTTATAATTGGTATAATTCATGATGATTATGATTATGATTATGAATATTATTATTATTATTATTATTATTATTATTATTATTATTATTATTTTTATTATTATTTTTATTATTATTATTATTATTATTATTATTTTGATGATGATTATTTTATTTATGATTATCGTCATGATTATAATTATTATTCATGATATTGATGATTTATTATGTTGCTTGATATTATTTATTGTTATTGCCTGATCACGCCTTTTATGCATGTTTAAAGGGAATTTGTACTTGTAATCACGCTTAATAAGATAATTAATAATCTTGTTTAGGGTTAATGTGATTATAATTCAAGTGATCGCCAATAATAGATTTATTTGTGTATTAATATTCAACCAACATAGATAAACAGGTTTAGGGTTAATCTTATTGATTGCATGTTAATCAAAAAGCGCACATGAATACGATCAGAATAAAGTAGAGGCCTATTATTAGGGCAGGTTCAATCTCTTTTAGGTTGGATTTGTACCTTCATCCCCGAACCCTTATTTGGTTCTAGACCTTATGGAGTTGACGATTTCTTGGATCGTTAAGGGGTATAACCTTCACCCTGTGAACGGTTTAAAAGTTCCTAAAACTTGTTGGAAACTCTTTTGCTCCATCTTCTTCCCTTTTGGACGCCACCGTACTTTAGTGTATGATCACAGTGGGGTTCAAGCAAGGGGATTAACGCTTGAAATATTCCCTACAGTTATTGGCGACTCCACTAGGGAGGATTTCTATTTTAATTCCTGAATTTGTTTCGGCAATGATTTAGAATGATTGGATGAGACTCGAAACGTTCTAAGTATTTCATGTGCGTAATTTTGATTAAAATTATTGTCATATGCATAAAAAAGATCTCATTGGAAAGACCATCCGTAATGAGTTAAAAACATATGATTTTACATGTAGGAAATTTGAGAAATATATTTCACAACTAGGACCGAAATAGCACCGCGCGAAACTGGAAAATTTTATCGAGCACAGTAAGCTGCTGAGGCATGTGGGAAGTAGCGTCAGGGGCCAAAGCATTGGCGCCAACATTTTAACCGTAGCGCCAGCTGCCAGTATTGGCGCCAGGCGCTACAGTTAAAAGCTGGCGCCAGTCTCTGATTGCTGGCGCCAATTTCCCCCAATACCGAGCCAGAAATATGCGTTCTAATTTCGACTGGTTTTTCGTATTGTTTGCTCGATCCTACTTCCTGATTGAATTTTTTCTCACTTTTCTAGAAACCCATATGTGTTCTACATATGGACATAACCCTCTGGGAATTCATGCTCCATCTACCCGATTGAACACTCCGTGCAACAAAGGGTACATCTGAGATTGTTGAATTCACCAAACCACGGAAGCGAGTTTTTTCTAAAACTCATGGTGTCCCATCCACTCGCGCCAACCCTTCACGGTTAGGCTTCCGCGCGGTACATCCGGACAATTAACCATGGACCCTCTATTTACTAAACCATATCCTGAAATTTAGAGAACTAGAGCCATGGTTAGGTTGCGAACTCATTGCATCATATTGTGCCTACTTGACTAATTGTGCATTGTTTGTTGTGCATACTCTATGTGATTTTTCCTAACCGTTTGTTTGACTTGTGTTAAGACTAAATAAACTAATTAATGACTAAAGGACTTTGTTTAATTAATTAATTAATTAATTTGAGCTAATAAATAAATATAAAATCGAGTCATAGTTCCTTTAAGTCAACCCGGATTTTTATTCCCGTATACTGCACAAACGTCAACTTGTTTTGGTCATATCCGGAGTTATAGGAAGAACTACGAGTCGTAAAACCTATGGATCTGTAGCTCCGACTTTTATCTTTAATTTGGCGTTGGTTTCATCCAAATCAAAGTCACAGATAAAAAGTTATGACTAAAATACCACAGTCTGTCAAGTTTAATGCATATACGTGAAGTCTTAACTTAGTCTTTGCTTGAGTCTAGTCACATAGTCTAGCCACATGGTCATCACACGAGTCTTAACGTACCATCTACACTCACTAGTCTTAGCACACACTTTGAGTACACATCACCATGACCATGTCTTAGGTTCATGCATGAGTCGGTCTTTTCCGTCATTTGAGTTGGGGGTACATTCTATTCCTAATTCTTCATATCTCTCCATCTAAATCTTCTTCACATTCTCTTTCAATATTTCTTCACTTCCTCCTTCCATTGCATGTTGAATAAAGTTTGAGTCAAATAATTAACAATAAATATCCCCAATTTCCTTTTCCACAGTACTTGGTCGAGGAGAGAAGGGCGATTAATCAAGGACAACCTCTTTATTCAAATCTTGCTTTTCGATAAACCGATTCGTCAAAAGAGGAAGGCTAAAAAGATAATGGCAAGTCAAGAAGAAGTCAATGAGCTTAGGAACCAATTGGTTACCGTGACTGAGACACTGAAGCTACTCTCACTCAAGATCAATGATCCCGTGAAGCAACAACAGATGGACCTCATGCAAGAGAGTCTAAGCAAGCTATCTAGTGACTATAAATTTCAGGGCATGAGTTCACAAGGGGTCTCGCTCGACAAGGAACTTCTTCTGCTTAAGTTCAACGCCACTGACATCCCTAAATTCAAGGCAATAGATAACCCTTATTTTTATCTAAGAGCTTTCGAAACTATAATGAGCATTAAGGGTATCGATAAGAAGGTTTTCCCCTCTCTGTTCCCACTATCTCTCGAAACCGTTTGTCAACAATGGTTCTTTTCTCTCGAGAAAGAAAAGACCTCTTCTTGGGAGTCGATAACGAATGCTTTCATAGATAGATATAAGTGCAGCATCCAAGACGAAACAGACCACAGACAACTTGAGATGTTAAAACAAAAAGAAAACGAAGGGTTCACTTCTTTCTTCAACAAATGGAGGGAAACTTCTGCTAATATGGTCAAAGCTCCCACTGAAAAGGAATCTGTGAGGATGTTTATCAAGAATCTCCAAGGGAAGTATTCAAGGCATTTAAAGTACCAACACAATTTAAATACTTTCAAAGCTGTCTATAATATAGGCATTGACATTGAAGATGACCTTCTGAAAGATAATAGTGCGAGAGGAAAAAAGAACGACCATCCTTCTTCTTCCTCTCCCATTAATGAAGTACATGCCGCAAACGCCTCTAAACCACGAATCCAAAGATCAAAGAGGGTGTTCACTCCACTTGGTATGAGTTATGAAACGACTTTTGAGAAGCTACATCACAAAAGACTAGTCATGCCCATAAGGCCCATCAAAGATCCGGTTCCAGAAGCCAGGCCACCTAAGTGGGACCCTAATAAGCACTGCAAATATCATCAAGGAAAGGGTCACGACACTGAGGAGTGTTGGAAACTCAAAGAAGCTATTCAAGATCTGATCGATAACAATGAAACTTCTGAGATTCTAGCCATCGAAGATGACCAAGCATCCTTCGATCCATCACTTCTTATCACACCTGTAGGAGAGCCCATGATCGAGACAGCTTATATGACCTCTCTTGATGAAGTGGCCATAATTGAGGAAGATGAAAGTCTTTTCTTAGATAATTCTAGGGAAGACCCGTCAAGTCTAAAAGAGGACGTTCGAAAATTGCAAGATGTCATTGCCATGCTTTTGAATGTGGTAGAAGGACTAGCAAATCGGGTGATGGCCATTGAACAAAATTCTTGCTAAGGGTTTAATGAAGAACTCAATACTCCTAAGCCACAGGCAAAACGGACTATTGAATAATACACACCAATAGGAATGACTTACAATAAAGCTTTCGACTGTCTTCACGATCAAGGTCTTATCCACCCCATTGGTCCCAGTCAAGACCCTCCGCCTGAAAAACGGTTTCCCAATTGGGATCCAAATTCTTATTGTCGATACCATAGAGGTCGTGGTCACACCACCGAAGTATGTCTCGCCCTCAAAGATCGTGTTCAAGATCTCATTGATTCAAATCTCCTTCATGTTCCTCCACGCGACAAGAAGGCCAAGATTAGTAACAATAGTAACAGTGGCTGTAAAGGGAAGAAGAATGACTATCCTTCTTCTTCCGAAAATACCTACTCTAGCAACAGTGTTGGTACTTTCGACCTTAGTGAGATCCTAGCCATGGGTAATCGAAAGCAACCAAAAAGGGAATTTACCCCTATTGGAATTAGCTACGATGATGCTTTCGATCGACTCCATTCCAAGGGAATCATCACTCCCATTGGACCTATTCAAGATCCCCCACTTAAGAAGAGATTGCCTAGTGTAGGGAATAGTTTCAAGCCTTTAAAATCCCACTAGCTTGAGCCCCACTATGATCATACACTAAAGTACGGTGGCGTCCAAAAGGGAAGAAGATAGAGCAAAAGAGTCGCCAACAAGTTTTTCAGGAACTTGTTAACCGTTCACAAGGTGAAGGTTACACCCCTTAACGATCCAAGAGATCGCCAACTCCATAAGGTCATGAACCAAATAAGGGTTCGGGGATGAAGGTACAAATCCAACCTAAAAGAGATTGAACCTGCCCTAATAATAGGCCTCTACTTTATTCTGCTCGTATTCATGTGCGCTTTCTGATTAACATACAATCAATAGGATTAACCCTAAACCTGTTTAATCTATGTTGGTTGAATTTAATGCACAAATAAACTATTATTGACGATCACTTGAATTATAATCACAACTAACCCTAAACAAGATTATTAATTATCTTATTAAGCGTGGTTGCAAGTACAAATTCTCTTTAAGCATGCATAAAAGGCGTGATCAAGCAATAAATATAAATAATCAACATCATGAATAATAATTATAATAATAATAATATCATCATAAATAAAATAATTATCATCAAAATAATAATAATAATAATATTCATAATCATAAATTATAACGATTATAATCATAATCATGTTCATGTTAATATTAAAGCATAATAAAAAGAGCAAGATCCTAGGCATGATACTAACAAGATTAATAACAAACCCTAGCATGTCACTAAACAATTAAAATCAAATCTTTAGCCCTAACATGATACTAACATGAATAAATATTAGGAAGAGAATAAAAGACATCATAACAATCATATTTAATATTAAAAATACCCTAGACATGATACTAAGAACATAATAACAATATAAACATGATGTCTACATCATAATATCAATTAAACCATTAAAGTACTTACTTGGATGCCTCGTACCTCTTTCTAATTACAAAATACACACGTTAGTAACTTCAAGGAAAATAATAAACAAACAATTAAATTAAATAATTGAAAGAGAAATTTGGGACCAAACCCTCAGAAATTAAAACCTTTCACGTCTAGGGTGAAGGCAACTTCGAATATGGCTAAGTGTTTCTAGATCTTGTGAATGCGGAATTTTGTATGAGAAAGCAAGAAAGAATATAAAAAAGAATTCTAATGATGAATGAAAGAGATGAATGAAAAAGATGAATGAAAAAGATGAATGAAAAAGAATTGATGAATGATTTGTGAATAAAGAGAGTTGATGATCGATGATGCTTGTTGATGAATGAAAACGGAGTTTTTGATACGATATTTATAGAGAAAATCATCCAAAAAAGATAATTTAACAAAACAGAGTCTGAAGATCAAAAAAACACCTTGGCGCCAGCCCTAGCTAATTGGCGCCAGGACCAGTGGCTAGCGCCTGGCGCCAATCCTGATTCCAGGCGCCAAGGCCTGGGGTTGGACGCCAAACTGACTTTTAACGCGTTTTCGAAAATCTGATAAATTTCCCGTACTGGAAGATAAAATAATATAATTTCAATCGAAAATGCTATTTGATCTGATTAAAACTCTGAAGAGTCCTAATTGAATTAGGAATGACAAGACCTTCTAGAATGTTCTAGAAGACTAAAACCATTCCTAATTACATTAGGAATGATAAATTATATTAGGCCCTCCCCTAGATCATAGGGCCGTACTTAAAGCTCAAACCGGGCCCAGTTTAGTAAATTGGCCATAACTTCCTCAATATTCATCGAAATTGGGCTTATAATATATCGTTGGAAAGGTCTTTGCAAGCCCCATCCAACTACACCAATATTGGACCCATATCATGGACCAACAAAACTGGATTGGCTGTTTTCTTAAAATAAAGTTTTCAAAAACAGGGAGAAGAGAAAAGAAATAAAACTTTCCGCAACACTAGACCTTTCCACACTTCGTTTCATTCGATTATGATTCGACGTGAAAGGCACTCATCACCGGGTTTGGTTTTGGGGAGACACAAATGGGTGTCTACACCTAGTTGGAATCCAAACGAACACTGCAAGTACCACCAAGGTAGGGGTCATACTACTGAGAGCTGTTGGAAGCTAAAGGAGGCTATCCAACATTTGATTGATAATAACAAGCTTCCCATGCCTCCAGTTAACAAGAAGAGCGAGTGATGATAAAGGAAACAACGCAAGACAAGAGGCGAGCTTCAACGACGAGATTTCGTCACCTCTTTTTTCTATTTCCTTTTTATTTATTTACCCTTTCTCCAATAAGTCTAGCATAGGCACCTTTTCTTTTCCCTTTTTTAATAAAATGAGCATTCATTTCCTTGCATATGGTCATTTCATTATATTGCATTATATAAAAAAAAAAAAAATCCATGTCGAACTAAGCACAAGATATACCAATGATTTGAGGCACCCCTTGTAGCCACATCATATCTCCTTTCACCCTTCAAATATGCAATCCTTTCTTCATAAACCACTTTGAGCCTCGTCTAACGATATACCCTTATTTTTTCAACCTACATCTATCTAACCTTGGGATGGGACAGCGTGCAACTTATGCAATTCTACAAAAAAAAAAAGCTTGAGCAAATTCAAAAGAAAGCAATAGCAAAAAATAAGCAAAGATAAAAAATGAAAGCAAGTGTACAAAAGGGTAAGTGTTCCAATGTCTTTGATATGAAAATATCTTCGATAAGAACACGTCTCAGATTGCGTCTCTTATCGAGTGCTCGGTACCGTGCCTGAGAAACATGAATGCCAAGTGAGTGATAGACCGCATGATCGGGATTGTCCACGCTTATAAAAATAAAATAGATGCTAAAGCAAAAGATAAAAGAGAGCTAAAAAATAGTAGAAACTCAAGCATGAAAATACAAAGATTCAGAAGCAAGGTTGCACACCTTGGGGGCTTATCTAGGGTTTTGAGCCTTTATCCCCTTCTTCTTCAGCCTTTAGCCTAACCGCGTTACAACCCTTAAAAGACCTTTTTAAGGTATACACATACTTGTGCGAGGTTCGGCTAGAGCTACGTTCGGCCTGATTCCTAACGGATACGTAGGCAACCTCACATTGAGGTGCGGCTGTAATAAACATGCATTCATATTCACATTCACACACTTGCACCATGATCATATCAAGGATTCCTTATGCTCGTCCCTTTTCACTTAGAGCTAGACTTGGGGGCTTGATCCCTATATCATTAGCTTACCTAGCCTAAGAGTCACCACCATTTGACTCTTTTCAATAATATTCTTTCCACACACTTAGCTCTTGCGGCCTAGCTTTAGTGTCACTTTCACACACTGCACAAATACATGACCAAATTTACTCCCCTTAGGAACCCTTTGTCATGGAATCTTAACATAAAGTATGCCTTGTCACATCACTAATCAATCATGATCATCATTGCATCACGAAGTATGAAGTGCTTAGCCTCCGTGCCTAAGTTACCTAAATGCTTTCATCATTGAATCAACAGTTGAGATAGCCTAGGATGGATTAATCCTTGCACCTTGAGAGATAGTATCAAAAAACATTTGACTAAGATCATTCAACATGCACCTTCTTTTTTTCACGTCTTTCTTTTTCGGGAGAAAGTCGGTACCCTCCACAAAAATGACGGAAATTTTTTGCTTTTTTCGAGTCGCACGATCACATCACAATGCACACATGAGTCATGTACACATTGAGTCATGTCGTGTCATATCGCCTTGATTTGAGTCTAACACATGTGACATTTCACTTTGAGTCGAGTCAACCTCGAGTCGATCATATCGAGTCAAGTTTATACCTTGAGTCGTGTCAAGTCGATGAGTCAAGCAATGCTAAACCTTAGGTCAACCCTAAGATAATTAAAAAGATTGGCAAAGTTCTATAGTCAAAATAAATACAGGTGCAGCAGAATAGAGAAAACCCTACTCCAATTCCTGGCGCCAGAGATATTTCAGTAGCGACAGAGATCGAAGCCTCTCAGAAAAGTAATTTCGACCTCATAAAACAATTTCGGGTTCCTTGGTACGCCAGTTAGCCCCTATAAGCAATTTCACATGACTAAGTAGTCAGTTTGATTACAATCACAATAAGTGGTCGACCTGATGAAAGATCGTCTCACTTAGCTTAAAACGCCTAATCACGGAGACACCGACATACTGGTTTTAGCGGAAACAAAGTTCAGGCGAGCTTTAGAGATCGACAAGTGTTGGTCTTCGGAAATTTTTCTTCAGAATATTATCGCAACAAACGTTCAAGTACCAAAGCTCTATTGTCCAGAGACGCGTGGGCATATCATCAAAAGCTCTTTGTTTAGAGACGCGTGGACATTTCTTTCAAGCTCTTTGCTCCAGAGACGCGTGGGCATATTATTCAAGCTCTTTTGTTCAGAGACGCGTGAACATCTTCAACAAGCTCTTTTGCTCTAGAGACGCGTGGGCATATCATCAAAAGCTCTTTGTTTAGAGATGCGTGGACATATCATCAAAGATTTCCTATTTTTAAAGGTCTTTCGCTCAGAGACGTGTGGGCATCCTATTATCAAGCTCTTTGTTCAGAGACGCGTGGATATATTCAAAAGAAAAGAAGCTCTTTTGCTCAGAGACGCGTGGGCATCCTATTATCAAGCTCTTTTGCTCATAGACGCGTGAACATATCAAAAGAAGCTCTTTGTTCAGAGACGAGTGAACATCGAAACAGCAAGGTGGTGTTCCCTAGATTGTGGAGAGTTGTCACAAACAACTGAGGATTGTTTCAAGAGAAATAATCTTCGATAGTATTCCCTTGGATGTAGAATATTATCAAAGCGGAGGAGGATCGTTTAAGGCAAAGCAATCTTCCAAATTTGGAAGCAGTTACAGGCGTAGCGGTTTTCAAGCGGGATGGCATTCTCTAGCTTGCAGGAGGTCATCAAAACAACAGTAAAGCGACAGCAAATCGGTTACTTTCACAGACGTGTGCTCGACGGTGCAAGATACGCGTTTCTTAACTCTTTTATCTGTTTAACTAACGCTAGTTTGCAGGTATCGGCGTTACAAGAGTGATTTAGGATCGCAGAACATTCCGAATCATTCTCTGTCCCTATCGATACTTTGACTTTTATTTTTGAAACTCGTGTTTCTCCAAACTCAGTCAAAGTGGGGGCTTCTGTAGACACCCATTTGTGTTTCCCCAAAACCAAACCCAGTGATGAGTACCTTTCGCGTCGAATTATAATCGAATGAAGCGAAAGTGTAGAAAGTCTAGTGTTGCGGATAGTTTTTAATTTCTTTTCTCTTCTCTTTGTTTTTGAAAACTTATTTTAAGAAAACAGTCAATGCAGTTTGGTTGGTCCATGATATGGGTCCAATAGTAGTGTAGTTGGATGGGGCTTGACAAGGCCTTTCCAACGATATATTATAAGCCCAATTCCGATGAATATTGAGGAAGTTATAGCAAATTTACTAATCTGGGCCCGGTTTGAGCCTTATGTGCGGCCCAATGATCTAGGGGAGGGCCTAATATGATTTATCATTCCTAATGCAATTAGGAATGGTTTTAGTCTTCTAGATTCTTCTAGAAGGTTCTTTTCATTCCTAATTCAATTAGCATTGATAAATTGACTTTTGTTGACTTTTTAGAGTTTTAATTGAAATCAAATAGCATTTTCGAGGAAAATATATGATTTTATCCTCCAGTACGGTAAACTTATCTGATTTTCGAAAACGCGTTAAAACCAGGCTTGGCGCCTGACTCCAGGCAATGGCGCCTGGAACTAGCCCTGGCGTCTGGTGCTAGCCATTGGTGCCTGACGCTAGTGTTGGTGCCTGGCGCCAGTTAGCCAGGGTTGGCGCTAGCTCTGTTTTTTGTGCGTCAGACTCTGTTTTGTTTATTTTATCTTTTTGGCTGATTTTCTCTATAAATAACGTATTAAAAACTCCATTTTCATTCACCAATTCTTATCATTCACGAATCCTCACGATTATTCACCGACAATCAGTTTTCATTCAATTAATTCTCATCATTCATCTTTCTTTCTTTCTTTTTCTAAACTTTGCTTTTTGCATACAAAATTCCGCATTCACAAGATCTAGAAACACCTAGCCATATTTGAAATTGCATTCGCCCTAGACGTGAAAGGTTTAATTTCTGAGGGTTTGGTTCCAAATCTCTATTTCAATTATTTAATTTAATTGTTTTGATTATTATTTTCCTTGAAGTTACTAACGTGTGTATTTTGTTATTAGAAAGAGGTACGAAGCATCAAAGTAAGTGCTTTAATGGTTTTAATTGATATTATGATGTAGACATCATGTTTATATTGTTATTATGATATTTCAAGTATCATGTCTAGGGTTATTTTAATATTAAATATGATTGTTACGATGCTTCCTATTTTCTTCCTAATATTTATGATTGTTAGTATCATGTTAGGGTTAAAGATTTGATTTGTATTGCTTAGTGGCATGCTAGAGTTTGCTATTAATCTTGTTAGTATCATGCCTAGGATCTTGCTATTGTTATTATGCTTTAATATTAACATGAACATGATTATGTTTATAATTGGTATAATTCATGATGATTATGATTATGATTATGAATATTATTATTATTATTATTATTATTATTATTATTATTATTATTATTATTATTATTTTTATTATTATTATTATTATTACTATTATTATTATTATTATTATTATTATTATTATTATTATTATTATTATTATTATTATTATTACTATTATTACTATTATTACTATTATTATTATTATTATTATTATTATTATTATTATTATTATTTTGATGATGATTATTTTATTTATGATTATCGTCATGATTATAATTATTATTCATGATATTGATGATTTATTATGTTGCTTGATATTATTTATTGTTATTGCTTGATCACGCCTTTTATGCATGTTTAAAGAGAATTTGTACTTGTAATCATGCTTAATAAGATAATTAATAATCTTGTTTAGGGTTAATGTGATTATAATTCAGGTGATCGCCAATAATAGATTTATTTGTGCATTAATATTCAACCAACATAGATAAACTGGTTTAGGGTTAATCCTATTGATTGCATGTTAATCAGAAAGCGCACATGAATACGATCAGAATAAAGTAGAGGCCTATTATTAGGGTAGGTTCAATCTCTTTTAGGTTGGATTTGTACCTTCATCCCCGAACCCTTATTTGGTTCTAGACCTTATGGAGTTGACGATCTCTTGGATCGTTAAGGGGTGTAACCTTCACCATGTGAACGGTTTTCAAGTTCCTAAAATTTGTTGGCGACTCTTTTGCTCTATCTTCTTCCCTTTTGGACGCCATCGTACTTTAGTGTATGATCACAGTGGGGTTCAAGCAAGGGGATTAACGCTTGAAATATTCCCTACAATAATTAATTATTATTATTATTTTAATAAATATCAATAGTTAATTATTGTTATTAATATTATTAAGTATTAATTATTATTATTATTAAATATTATTTATTTATTATTATTATTAATTACTAATTATTATTATAATAATTTAATATTAAGTATTAATTTTAAGCAGAGCAGGGCAGAGGAGAGCAGAGCAGATTTCAGCAAAGCAGAGCAGAGCAAAGCAGATTTCAGCAGAGCAGAGCAGAGCAAAGCAGCTCTAAAGAACGGGGCCTGAATATATCATCGTAACAGAAAGCAAATAAATTAATAAAATACATTACTTTGTACATAATTAAGCTCCCAGTCCATAAACAAATAATATAAATATTATGTAACTATTGTTATAAAATAAGGTGAAAATATGAGAGATGGAGAGAGAATTAATCATTGTGTTCTCCTTATATTCATATGTATCTATCTATCTATCTATCTATCTATCTATCTATCTATATATATATATATATATATATATATATATATATATATATATATATATATATATATATATATATATATATAGGGTAGAGATCCGGTGAGTATAGGTTCATATGTGAGAATTCATACTTATATGAGAACTGATTTTAAGTTTAGAACATGTGAGTAAAAATTTAGAACATCTGAGTAATAATTTAGAACATCTATGTGAGTAATATGTTTAGAACATTGATTTAAAAATTAGAACAAGAAATTAAAAATTTATAAAATCTGTTGTATGAAAATTAAAACATATGAGTAAAATTTAGAACATCTGATTTAAGATTAGGAACATGTGATTAAAAATTTAGAACAAACTGATATAGAATATAGAAAGTATGAGTAAAAAATTTAGAACATACGAGTAAAAAAATAGCACATACGCTTTAAAATCTGGAACATATAATTAAAAATCTTAGAACACACATTTTAAAATTTAGAACATATAAGTTAAAATTTTGAAACAAGTTATTTAAAATTTATAATATCAAACTTAACTAATTTATGGTTTAGAACATGTGAGTACTAAATTAGAACATTTGATTTAATTTAGAACATTTAAGGAAAAGTTTAGAACATCAGATTTAAAATTTAGAACATACGAGTAAAAATTTAGAACATAAAGAGTGTTCTCACATAAGAAAAATTCTCATGAGAGCCTCCGCCATATATATATATATATATATATATATGTGTGTGTGTGTGTGTGTGTGTGTGTGTGTGTGTATATGTATGTATGTATGTATGTATACAATTGATATGGTTTGCTTGGAGAATAACAAACCCTAAAATCTAGAAAGTTCTGGAATGATACAAGGGTATAATGGGCATCCACAAATGTATATTTCATAACACTCCCCCTTGGATGTCCATTATCTAAGAATGTGTCTCGTTAAAACCTTATTAGGAAAAACCCTGTCGGATAATTATTTTTTCCTTAACCATGATTTTGTCCCACATTGGGTTTTTATAATGATTTTGTCCCACAATGTATAACGTAAACGTGAAATCTTCTAGTGCAATAAATCTCATGCAATATGGTTGGGTAACTTCTTCCATGTAGCAGAACACCACTTCTTGATGATTGATCCTTTCAAATTGAACTTGAATCTTCAGATCTTCAAATAGACTTATTGAGTCGTCTTCATTTCTTCATACTTGTGGAAATAATACAAGTGTTTACCACTATTTCATTCGATAGTTTTGTTTCGAATTATCATAACAATTATATCATATGTATGCCTTCTTCTGGAGGTCATATATACTACAAAATAATTATCAATAATTGATTACATTATCCAAACATAATTTCATGGCAACACTTGATATCATATATATATTTCATTTTCCTGTATCATATGAATTAAGAAATTAAAATAATTACATATTTTGCTCATGGCTCTTCTAGACCATAAGAATATTATTCTCACTCAATGGTGTTTAGGGTATTTTTACCCTAGACACGTGGACCAATGAGAGGTCTCCACGTGTCGAGCTCAGGATAGCCCATGTGGCCCAACATCTTCTTGACACGTGGACCAATGAGAGGTTGCCACGTGTCGAGCTCAGGACGGCCCATGTGGCTCAACGTCCTCTTGACACTTGGCGCCCTCAGATATGTTTCTGCAATGGCGGCTTTCAAAGGCCCAAACTCCTAGGAGCGCCGTAAAACGGCGCAGCCCACTAAAATCTAGGTCAAGTGACCTAGGTAGAGGCACTTTTTCCAACGACCCTATAAATAGGGAGATATTTCCCCATTTTGGGGACACATTGAATCATTTATTACACCCTTATTCTCTCACATTAGAGAAAGACCTAAGCTTGGAATCCGAGCAGAGACCCACCTAAATTTTCGTTCTCTTTATTCCGTTTCAAGTTACTAACTTGACCTTCGGAGGCGGAGCTCCAACCTCCCGGAGTCTCCGTTATTTTGCAGGTACAACTCAGCCGGATCAGCCTTCGTGACGTAACTCTCCCTAGGGACAAAAACACCCAAAACATTTGGCGCCGTCTGTGGGGAGAGTACCTCGAAGATGGTTCAAGAGTCTGTACCACCCCCTAACCGTCTGGGTGAAGACCCAGAAGTTTTTACAGACCATGAGGAGGATGAAGACCCTCAGGTCGAAGCCTTTACAGCCGAAGACGGCTCTCTCAGAACTAAACGCATCCGACCCAGAGACACTCTGGAGCAGGGTGCCTCCCAGGCGGGTCCAAGTCGACCCTCTGGGCAGCCGGAAAGGGAAACCCAAACGGCCGCTGGATCAGCCCTTGTCACTCGAGACGAACTCATGAGATTCATGACAAGTTTCAAGGGTGAAATAAAAGAGCTGATCACCCAAAGCCGGGCTGGCCCAAGTAAAGGTCAGTCGGCGAAGAAGACTCCTCCAGAGAAGGGGAAGTCAGTCAGAAACCGGCATCCCACTCCCCATCCAAAGGAGAAGGCAGCCGGGACCATTGATTGGTAAAAAATTCTCCTTCCTGGGAAGAACACCAATAACACTCGCCGGACTCAGCAGCCGGTGAGAAGTAAAAAATCAACTATTGATGCCCGGGAGATCATCAACTGGAAGAAAAACCAATCATTGTCTGAGTTGGCTTCAACGTCGAATTTTTCAGACAGCTTCAACAACATTTCTGTAGGGAGTGCACCCTCCTTGCATGAGAGTCAGACAGGCGGTAATACCGTCCATTCTGGCCCTCATATGATTGGAGTTGCCCCGTATGTGCCTACTCAGGCTTACGGGCAGTATCCTCCTCACTTCATGCAGCCGGCCTTCTTTGGGGGTCAGGCGGCATATCCAAATGTCCAGCCATTGGACTGGCAGCTTCGTCTGCTGTGCCTGGGTGAACAGCCTTCTGCGTTCACTCGGGAGATAACCGAGGCGGCTCAGCCGGCCAAGGTTAAGAACGTGTTGGTTGGTACTTATGATGGTACCACCAATCCAGAAGATCACCTCATAGCTTACACCAACCTCATGTATCTGCAGGGGTTGGATGATGCCACTTGGTGTCGATGCTTCCCGGCTACATTGAAGGGCATTGCCCAACAATGGTTTGGCAATCTGCCAGCCGGGTCCATCGATAGCTTCAGGAAGCTTGCCTTCCTGTTTGCTTCCAACTTCTCAATGAACATCCCTGCTAAGAAAACAAGCCTGGACTTGAGCACCATTAAGCAGGGGGAGAGAGAAGGGTTGCGCTCCTATGTCAGGCGGTTCAATCAGATTAGAATTTAGATTCAAGGACTGCCTGATGAGGTAGCTTTTACAGACTTTTTCAAGGGTCTGAGAGACGGGTCGACTTTTAAGTTCGACTTAGTCAGAAAAGGGGCTTTCACTTTATAGGCGGTCTTGAGGGAGGCGGAAAGCTATATTCAAGCAACCGACCTCTGTTCGCTTGGAAGCTAGTCGCACTCCAAGAAGTCTGACAAGCAAAAAGGCAGCCGACCAAAAAGAAAGAAGGGAGCAAGAAAAGAAAAGAAGTTTGGGAAGTTTCTCGGATTCCTGATTGATCAAAAGGGGGATAGAGGCTAACCCTGAGAAGATACAGGCGGTGATTGACATGAAGTCACCCCGCACTGTCAAGGAAGCGCATAGACTAACCGGTTGCCTGGCTGCTCTGGGAAGATTCCTCAGCCGGTCAGGTGACAAATGCCTCTACTTCTTCCAAGCAATCAGGAAGAAAGCCAGATTTGAATGGGGGGATGAGGCTGAGGCGGCCTTTCAACGGCTGAAAGAACACCTCCACTCTTTGCCAAGACTTGTTAGTCCGTTGCCTAGGGAGGTGTTATACATGTATTTAGCCGTCTCAGATCATGCCCTCAGTGCCGTTCTCCTTGCTGAGAGAAACGGTGTTCAGCTTCCGGTCTATTTCATTAGTCATGTCTTAAAAAATGCTGAGCTCCGGTACCCCATGGTGGAAAAATTTGGCCTTGCTCTGTATATGGCTTTCAAGAAATTGAAGCCATACTTCCTGGCTCATCCGGTGGTTATCTACACCCACCAACCCCTCAAGCGGCCAATGTCTACTTTGGAGTCATCCGAAAGAATGTTGAAATGGGCTATTGAAATGCAAAGTCTTGAAATCACTTTCGAACCTAGAAAAGCAGTGAAAGGTCAGGCGTTTGCCGACTTCATTGTTGAAATGACCCGACCAGTGCAACCGGATAATCTTGACCAGGTTTGGAAAGTGTATGTAGACGGAAGCTCAACAAAGAACGACTGTGGTGCAGGAATTATATATGAGTCCCCAGAGGGGGACAAATTTGAATATGCACTGCGCTTTAAGTTTCAAGCCTCAAATAATGAGGCGGAATATGAAGCCCTGCTAGCCGGAATCCGCATGTGTAAGGCAGCAGGGGCAACGAAGATTGACGCCTATTTTGATTCACAGTTGGTCGTTAGCCAGTATGAGGGAACATATGAGGCAACTCATCCGGCTATGATCAAATATCTTCAGGCAGTCAAGGAAGAGACTGGGGCACTTGAGGAATTCCGTCTAAATCAAGTGCCCAGGTCAGGTAACAACCAGGCGGATGCATTGTCCAAATTGGCTTCATCCGCCTGCTGTGATACTCCTCGGTCGGTCTTTTGGGAAGTTCTTGAAAAAAGAAGCATACATGAAGAGCCCATTGGAACCTTAGACCGAAGCTCCACCTGGATGGATGCCATCCGGGCTTATCTTTCAGATGGCACACTTCCTGATTCACCATAGGAAGCAGCCGCCTTGAAGAAGCGAGCTGCAAGCTTCGAGTTGAAAAATGGAGAACTCTTCAAGGCAGGGTTTCTTAAGCCCCTGTTGAAGTGTGTCACCCCAGAAAAGGGGAAGGAAGTTCTCGAAGACTTGCACTCAGGATTTTGCGCCTCCCACATAGGCGGCAGGTCCCTAGCCGTCAGAGCCAGACGACATTACTTTTGGCCCACTCTTGAAGCAAACGCCAAGGAGTTGGTGAAAAAATGTGACAAGTGCCAAAAGTTTGGTAAACTTATTCGTCGTCCAGCTACTGATCTGACGGCAATTCGCAGCCCCCAATCCCATTTGCCAAATGGGGCATGGATATATTGGGTCCTTATACGCCTGCTCCAGGCGGAAAGCGCTACATTTTGGTGGCTGTGGATTATTTCACCAAATGGGTAGAAGCTGAGCCGGTTAAAAACATCAAGACAAAGGATGTCATCTCCTTCATCTGGAAGAACATCATCACCCGGTATGAGGTACCTATGTCTATGGTGTTTGACAACGGCCCTTAGTTTGAAACCCCCCAACTAAAGACTTGGTTAGGAGATCAGGGTATCTCACATTGTTTTGCATCAGTCGGCCGACCCCAAGCAAACGGCCAAGTTGAAGCCTTCAACAAACTCATCTCAGACGGCATTAAAAAGAAAATTGAACGGGCTGGTGGCTTATGGGCAGAAGAATTAATCCATGTCCTATGGGCTATCCGGACAACTGCTAAAGGGGCAACCGGAGAAACCCCATTTCTTATGGTATACGGTGCTGAAGCCGTCTTGCCTATTGAGCATTACGAGCCGACTCTCAAAGTTATGCTCTATGATGAAGAGGCAAATTGGGAGGCCATGCGGCTGGCATTGGTCTCCCTCCCGGAATGTAGGGGCAATGCTGCCCTGCGCCATGAGATATACCGTCTGAGGATGACCAGAGCCTATAACAAGAGAGTGCACAAGCGTCCTCTGAAAGTGGATGACTTTGTGTTACGGAAAATGGAGGCAACTGGTAGGGCCAATGAGTTGGGAAAGCTAACTCCAAATTGGGAAGGCCCCTACCGGATTTATGAAGAAGTAAGGGATGGCACCTACCGCCTGGAAATCCCAGACGGCAGGCGTCTGCCTAGAACTTTGAATGTAGACAATCTTAAAAAGTACTACTTCTGAGATTGTAAATTTTTTTGTAAACTGTGAGTCAATTAATGAAGATTCAGACTTTGTTTGCAAAATCGAGTTATTGCTTAATTATCCATCCGGGTAATACCCAGGCGGATTTTTCTTTACCTAACCAAGTTTGACACTTAGTAAAGGTTACATTTGTTGGACCGCCTGGGTAATACTCGGATCCCTTGTTTATTTAAGTTTAATACTTTGTTTATTCAACTGCCTGATTATCTGCTGGGTAATACCCAGACAGACTCGCTTGTTTAAAAAACTAAGTTTGATACTTAGTATAAATCCAATACTGACTAAAAACTAAGCACAAAAACGTTTAGTGGCTATACAACCGGTCTCAAACAAGACCAGAGGCTAAAATAGCCGGATGGTTGCTCATTTTATAAAATCGCCTGTCCCAACATGGACAAAGGCGTCCGGCGACACCCCTCCGGGTGCAATCGTCGCAGAGAACAGACTATTTGTCGTTTCTACGTACCAATGCAGACGACAAAAATTGAACGACCAAATTGGCCAACTCATAGCCATCTGACCAAAATAGCCTATGAAGAATGAATAAGTTTCCAGATACCGGATGCTCATAGGCATCAGTCGGTCATTGGTAGAAATTCTTACTTGGGTTATTTATTCCAAAGTTGCACTCACTTCCCCTATTGGGGCAAAGGATTGTGTAATGGCTATGCGTTAACCCCAGACGGAATATAACCGCCTGGGTAAGAAGCTCAAAGCACCCGCTTTTATGGCCGGCTGTGCACTTGGTTTGGGGCAATCACCATTGTGATTGATTGGCCTAAAAACACTCCATACTTCTCCAAGTATCAAGTGTTTTTAAGCCAATCAATCAGCTTGGCACTAAACCAACCACATAGCCGCCCAGGGGCAAGAGCACCCGGATTGCAAATTACCGCATGCTTTTTTACGTTAGGCAAAATACTGAAAAATTGCAGACATATGAAATATTCAAATTGAAAAAACTCAAAACAGACATATATAAAATCCGACTGAGTCGGAATACTTCATTCATATTTGAAATGGCACAAAGGCCAGGATAATTGTTAACCGGACACATCCGGTAAAAGAAAGAAAGTAAAAATTGTTAATCCAACCCCATGGTTGGTAAAAAGATACAACAAAAACACGGCATGCAAGCCGGTAAATAACAATGATTGGCATACTGCCGCAGAAAGGTGGGAGGCTCGTTTAAGGCTGAGGCGGAGTCTTCTCCGGCTGAGTTTGGCTGGCTTGGCCCTCTTGATGATCATCCGCCTGCTCCTCATCATCAGAGACTTCATATCCCTGCTCAGCAGCCCAGTCTTTAAAGCGAGGCGGTGGAGCATCACCCAATTGCTGGGCATCATACACCTCAGTGGCGTAATCATACCTCAGCTTATAGACCTCAAAGTCTATTTCTGGGTAAAGGAGGCCCCAGGTGATCTTCAGCCGGGCCAAGTTGTCCCGTTCGTTCTCCTCAGTCAGCCGGGTCTGCTCCCGGGCTAGCTCATCCGACTGCTTGTTGCGTAGGGTCATGAGCTCGAGCTTCAGGCGGTCATTGTCAATCCGGAGTTGGGCATTCTCTTTGTCAGCATCTTCTAATGCCTTGAGATCAGATTTGGCATCTTTCAGCTGCTTGTCAAGGTCATCAGCCCGACTGTTAGCTTCATCGTTTGCAGCCGTTAAACTCCGGATCAGCTCCTCCTGTTTCAACTCTACTGCTTTAATCTTTAAATTACACATATAATCAGAATGTTCAGCAAAGTTGAGGTTTTCTAGGGCCCTCCGTTTGGCGTCATTTACCTCTTCTTGCTTCCGCCTGAAGGGGCCCCGGAGATTGTCCACTCTCACCATAGCCTGAGTCAATAACAGCCGGTTAATGAGTTACTTAGTCAAATTAAAGATGAAAGACATCAAGATAGAGGAATCATGTACCTCAGCCAGAGAACCCATTATCCGGTTGAAGTCCACGACCTGCAGATCAGGTATGGAGGCCTTCTCAGACCGGGTGAGGGTCCTCACCATCCGCTTTGTGAAGCTTGGAAGATCCGGCTGATCAGGAGTCAGATCTGCATCAAAAGTAGTGCTTTGTGAGATAGAAGCAGCGTAGCTGGCATTCATCCGTTGCCGGCTGCTGACTGACCCTTTTGAAGAATCAACCTTGGTCTTGATTCTCATAAAATAAAGTGGCCAAGGTATTTCAGTTCGTTCCTTACCTTGAGCTTCCGGATGGGTCTCCGGCTTGTTCTCCTCCCCAGTGGTTGTCGCGCCGCCTGCAACCTTAGGTGGCTCGCCACCCTTCGATGCCGTAGAGGCATCCGACGTCTTCTGCTGTTCTAAGCTTTCACTTAGCTTTTTCAGAACAGCAGGGGATTTGCCCCCAGTCGTTGGACGACCGGATTGGGCAGAACTTTGTTTTTGGGGGGGTCCTTCCTTGCGGCTTTGGCAGCCGGAGCCTTTTCCAGATCATCTCCTTGCCTTTTGAGAAGCTTGGAGAATGATCGAGGGATTCTCTTGACGGACTCCTGAGAAAGAAGCAAATATAAGTATACCCAACCGGTATATATATAAAAAAAAAAAATGCAAACATAAAGTCAGGCGGTCTTACCCCGCCTTTCTTCGTGTCTTTAGCCTCGACGGCTGCCTTTTTGGCAAGTGCCGCCTCCTTGCGCAGTTGCGCCGCAGATTTAGCAGGAGTCTTGTCCTAGTCAACCATCCTCAGGGCTTCTTCTGCAAAAACAAGAATTTCAAGTTAGAAAGAATTACGGCAAGTTTGCAATAAAAATGAAATGACAATCATTCCGGATGAGAAGTATTCTACCCTTGGGAAACATTGTACTCAGTCCACAGGCGGACAAGAAGCACTCATCTTTGAAGAAGTCCGGATGGGGGATCCAGTTCTTGGGAACTATGATGTGAGTCCCATCCCCCATGGGCTCAGTTGTTGTCTCAAAAAATCCCGGCTCCATTATTTGCTCCCGGGCCTTAGTAGATAGCGCCGGGAGGGGGCATTTTTGGCCTAGAAGAGCCGGCTCGGTGTTATACTGGAGCAGTGTCCGGTTATGTCTTAGGGTTGGGGAGGAAATCAAATAGAACTTGTCCTTCCACCCGGACCATTTGGACACTTTGTCCAAAGTCATCAAGTATTGGGGCAAGGTAGTTAGTGTATACCATGCCCCATGGCCACCTGGAGCCTTGCTCAAGTAGTGCATGTGAGCGAAGGCAGAGAAACCGGGGTTCAAGTTTTGGAACTCGCAGGCGGCGATGTAACTTAATATGTTCACCCACGAGTTAGGGGTGAGCTGCCAAACCCCCAGATCATACCCCTTAAGGATTTTCCTAATCCCGGGGTGGAGGGGGAACCGGAGGCCGACTTCTATTACCGCCTCATAGCAGATGAAGTAGTCATCTGCATGGTCAATGTCGTCCCCCCAGGCCATCACAACATCAGCCGGAGGGACAATAACTTCCCAACCCCTTCCAAAGGGGTGTTTCTCTTTAAAGGCCCTGAACCCGCTATTAAGAAGGGCAATGTTACTCGGCAGCATCCGGGTCCTTTTGGGGTTGGGATTGTCAGCTACCTTGGGCGGCTACTGATAGTCAGCCGCAAAATCTCCCTGGTCAGAGCCGGAGGATTCCGCTCTTGATCCCTGGCCGGCCTCAGCGTCGCCGGCTTCATTGGAGGAGGCAGCTCCCTCGCCGTCTACTTCTCTCACTCCAGAGCTCCCGGAGGTAGAGGGAGCCTCTTCGTCGGATCCACTCTCCTCCCAATTCCTCTGATCCCCATCCGGGAAAACCTCATCAGCTGGCACTCTCATGGTGCGTCGGCTTTTAGACCCCCTGGCCGTTTGTTTCGTTCTGGCCATTGTGTCCTGCACAGACACAAAGAGGGAGGAATTCGGAGATGAGCATATTGGTTCCGACAGTCCAGAAGAGGCACCCCCTGTTCTAGACTCAGCCGTTCTAGGGGATCGGCTGAGTGTCCTAGGCAGTGCCGAGTGGGTGGATTGGGAACTCATTTATATTTTCTATTTTCTAAAGAAAGCCGGGCATGCAGGCGGAAAAAATGGTATGTAAATTGAAAGGGAGGAAAGCTAAAATGGTACAGGCGGTTACCTTGCTTTGACTCTGAAAAATCTGAAAACCGCTACAGCCGGTGAACCGGATGATGAACTGCTAGCACTCGGAAGCTTGAAACTCGCTGTTATGCAGGCAGGAGCAGAGAAAACTCTCTCTAGAATCTCTCTTTTTCTCTCTCTAAAAAGTCAATATGAGTGTAAAGTGTGAAAAGGAGGGGGGGTAACTTTCTATTTATAGAAAGTAAAATGGGGGGAAAATTTTGATTTGAAATTCAAAATTTTAACCCGTTACTGTTCACCTATGAAAGGTGGACACGTGTCATAGGCCCCACGTGACATGCGCGTGCGACCTGTGAGGGGCAAATGTTTAGGGTATTTTTACCCTAGACACGTGGACCAATGAGAGGTCGCCACGTGTCGAGCTCAAGATGGCCTATGTGGCCCAACATCCTCTTGACACGTCGACCAATGAGAGGTTGCCACGTGTCGAGCTCAGGATGGCCCATGTGGCTCAACGTCCTCTTGACACTTGGCGCCCTCAGGTATGTTTCTGCAATGGCGGCTTTCAAAGGCCCAAACTCCTAGGAGCGCCGTAAAACGGCGCAGCCCACTAAAATCTAGGTCAAGTGACCTAGGTAGGGGCACTTTTCCCAACGAACCTATAAATAGGGAGATATTTCCCCATTTTGGGGACACATTGAATCATTTATTACACCCTTATTCTCTCACATCAGAGAAAGACCTAAGCTTGGAATCCGAGCAGAGACCCACCTAAATTTCCGTTCTCTTTATTCCGTTTCAAGTTACTAACTTGACCTTCGGAGGCGGAGCTCCAACCTCCCGGAGTCTCTGTTATTTTGCAGGTACAACTCAGCCGGATCAGCCTTCGTGACGTAACTCTCCCAAGGGACAAAAACACCCAAAACAAATGGGATCTCAACTTTATTCTTTAATAGACATTTCATGTTTTATATAAGAGTTCACCAATGAATACATAGACTGGTTGAATCTCACATACTCAAACTTCAAGTTGAGATATCGATGATGTATGTAGTCATATTGACTTATCATGAGTTTGATAATAATTGCAACATTCAAGATATAAAATATGTAGGGCTGAGTATATAAATACGTCATATATAAGTTCTTCAGTAGTTCTTCTTACATGAATCATAACAAGCTATTATTAAAATGACGTCATCAATAATTTCATCACTAGTGTAAGCCCATTGTAATATAAATATTTCTTTGTAAGTTCCCATCAATGTTGTATATATGCCTTACTATACATTAGACAGACATTCACACATATTACAATTATTATATTGAAACTAGCTAGTGCATGAAATATGGATATGAGAATCATGATAAGATATTGAACAATATATACAATGAGTAGTGCATCTAACAACACCCTAAACATACAATAAGCAAACCATTAACCTATGACTCATGCACGTACATGGGTATAAGACTCAAATTAATGCAGGACACTGTACAGTGTGGATTTAAAAATCCATATTTCATTACACTTCTGGTCCATGATAAAATTTTGATGATTATCATCTTGTCAACATCATAATGGTTATATGTTTTAGATCCCCTATTCAATAGTCCATTCTATCATTCATATGCATATTATTCATCGGTTTCATTGTGTACCGGTATCATAAAATTACTTTAATGTACATTTTGCATGCTATTTTATAATGATATCTGAATACATTTCTCATTGTTGGTACCATCATAACATTTCTTACATAATAGGCCATATATTATATTAATTCAGATATCTATACCACCTATCAAGGGTATTTCTCACACTATGATATTAATATACTATTATTATACTTTAAAAGTATCAACTGCATTATCTTGCCATATATTGCGTATTTATATTGGAACCGATCATACAAACTATACTCGCAGTGATTTAAAGGAAAATTGGCAAAATCTATCTTAATGTAAGCACATAATATCATTATCACTATAATCAAAATATATCTCTTTATTCCTCTCGATGAGCCATAACAGTATACAATCAAATCATAGATGTGCAACATATGTTGATACAAAAGTTGGCATATAACTTTACAAAGTATCATTAGAGGGATCAACTAATTATAGTTTTATAATTTTGCCAACTTTCTTCGATTCTTCCCCCTAAGTTGGTAAAATATCTCAAATATTGGGGCAATTCTTCACCAACTTAGAATATAATTTCAAGTGCATTAAGTTTCGATAATCATATATATATTCAACAAAGTTCTATCTCTTCTGGAGAATAATGAAACTTTGTTCTCTTCCAGAGATCAATATTAATAGGGGGTAATAAATTGCGCAGTTGCTAATTTCTTATTCTATTCCTTATATGCTGACATACAATTTATAGCCCCAATCAAGAGAATTGTTATACAAATATAAACTTTCTTGTAATTTCACTAGGTGGTGATCTTCGGGATCACTAGAAACATTGATAGTATGATACTAGTTACTTAAAATTTCCACATATAACTTGTACGTGTGAGCTTCTGGTCACCTAATATTTGTCAACATATAAATTATTCTAGTGAACTTCTGGTCACCAGTTATTCAGAAAAACTAATGTATTATCTCTTGAACTTTTCTTTTAATACAAAATATAAAAAATCACAATCCAAATATAACTCAATATCAATGTTCTGTCTTGCCATTCAATTTATTTCATATATTTAACATGAGAGTGTGTCAGCACATTATTTCTTTCATATCAAATGAAACTACAGGTTTTCATAACGGGAATTTATTAAACCGGTTTTAGGCTTCGGTTATAATCCATGGTAACCGATTTTGGGCTCCGGCTACCATGCACGGTAACCGATTTTGGGCTCCGGTTACCACGGTTGCCTAAATAAAAAAACCACCACCTTCACATCGGCCAGGGAAGGTGGTGGGTTGTCATAGAGGAAGGTGTGGTGGGTCGTCGGTCAAAAGGGGTTGTGATCGCCGGTTGGAAGGAATTGTGGGTTGCCGGGAGGATGAAGGGATGGTGAAGTAGGTAGGGTACGATTGTCCATTCACAACAAATGTAGGCGGTGGTGATCATTTTTGTTGGCGGTGTTTAGCAATCCACTTAACAAATGAATTTGTTTTAATTATAGTTAAGGAATCCGTTTTTGCCAATTTTTTTATAAATCATATGTACTCGTATTATATTTGTTCTTAAATAATTCTACAGATGAACATGGAAGGATTTGATGATAAGGAAGAACTATAGCTAATAAACATAAAACAACAAGGTGAATAAAAGCTAATCACCAATATACCAAAATTGTAGGTACTAATTTATATGCCCAAGATTTTAAAAATATCTTTTCCAAAATAATAAGATAATAATCCCACAAATCTTTTTTTTGCTAAAATAATATGATAAGAATTCCACAAATCTTTCCTAAAAAATAAAATCTATAATTTTATTTTATTTTATTTTATTTTTAAAATAACGTATAGTTGGGAATTGGGATTTCAATTAAAAATGAAAACATATTGCGGGATATATTTTGGGAATATTTTAGGATATATTTGGTTCCATATTTTATGCCTAGAATATCTTTAAGATATATTTTTGGTAGTTTCCTAATCCTATCAAATTAGGGTTAGCTCGGTTAGCTTGTATCTTATATATTGGGGTTGAGGCCATCAATAACAATCAAGTCATTCTCTTCTATTTTCTCTCTAATTTAGCATGGTATCAAGAGCAGATTAATTTTTTTTTCTTCACAACCATGGCCGGTTTTTTGGGTAATACAATAATTTCGGAAATCCATCTCAATGGTAAATTTGACAGCACTTGTTGGATTATTGATACAGGTGCAACTCATCATGTCACCGAAAATAAATCTTGGCTATTTGACTCTTACAACATTGAATGCCCTGCTGGTTTGCCCAATGGTGACAGTGTACTCGTAACTTTGGCCGGATCTGTTTGTTTGTCTGATTAAATTACTATATCTGGAGTTCTTTTTGTCCTGATGAATTTGAAATGCAATCTAATTTCCATCTCTTAACTCAGTGATCAATTGAAAGTTGTTGTACAATTTAACTCGCATATGTGTGCTATACAGGATCCAATGAAGGAGCTGATTGGTACGGGTCTTAGTCCAGACAGACTCTATTATCTTAGTACACTGGATGGGGTGCAACGTGTGTCGGTGGTTGGAGCTACTTCGGAGTTGGATCTTTGGCATAGAAGAATGGGTCATCCTTCTGAGAAGGTAGTTAAGTTGCTTCCTCATATTAGCAAAAATAACACTAGTTTAGCAAAAGATTGTGAAGTATGTTTTCATGCTCAACATTCTAGAGACAAATTTCCTTTGAGTGATAATAAAGCTTCTAGAATTTTTTGAAAGAATACACTGTGATTTATGGGGTTCATATCGTCATGTTTTCTTGTGTGGGGCCCGTTATTTCTTGACTATTGTTGATGATTATTCCCGTGAATTTTGGATCTATTTGCTTCTTGATAAAACTGAGGTTTTTCGGATGTTTATGGCTTTTGTTACTACGGTTGATAGGCAATTTAATCAAACAATTAAAATTGTGTAGAGTGATAATTGGACTGAATTTAATTGGTTTAACGATTATTTTGTTGCAACTGGTATTCTCTTTTAAACCTCTGGTGTTGGGACTCCTCAACAAAATGGAAGGGTAGAGAGAAAACACAAACACATTCATAATGTTAGTTGGGCCTTGAGATTCCAACCAAATCTTCCTATTTATTTTTGGGGTGAGTGTGTTTTAGCCGCGGCTCATTTTATTAATCGTACTCCTACCCCTATTCTACAAAACAAATCTCCTTTCGAAATTCTTTTCAATAAACCTCCTTCTTTTGGTGCTATTCGTATTTTGGTTGTTTGTGTGCAACACACAATCAAAAGACGAGGGGGGATTAGTTTGCTATTAGGAGTTGTAAATGTGTTTTTATGGTGTATCCATGCGGGAAAAAGGGATGTAAGCTATTTAATCTTGAAACAAAGGAATTTTTTGTCTCTCGTGATGTGAAATTTGTCGAGGATATGTTCCTTTTGGTAGTCTGGATAATGTAAATATTGATGTCAATTTGGGAAATACGCAGGATGAGGTTCATGTGGATTTTGATGATCATAATTTGAGTTATGATGACAATGTTACGGCTGTACATGACACATATAATAATTTTGTTGACCAAGGTGCATTTACATCTCAAGAAAGGGAGGAAACAGTTTCCTCCGCACCCCACCTGCGACATAATGCTGCTAGCCGCAGGGGGGTGCAAAGTCACCTGCCAACACCTCGGCTCCGCCATTTCAAGAGCAACAACAGCACGTTGAAGTGTAGCAGCCACCTGCGACAGAAATTGTACAGCAGTAGCATGAAGGGCAGCTGCCTCCTGAGGCAGAAACTGCCTAGTCAGTGCGGTCGGAGCAGCACTCCTGTAGGGAATAATTTCAAGCCTTAAATCCCACTAGCTTGAACCCCACTGTGATCATACACTAAAGTACGGTGGCGTCCAAAGGGGAAGAAGATAGAGCAAAAGAGTCACCAACAAGTTTTTTAAGGAACTTGTAAACCGTTCATAGGATAAAGGTTACACCCCTTAACGATCCAAGAGATCGTCAACTCCATAAGGTCATGAACCAAATAAGGGTTCGGGGATGAAGGTACAAATCCAACCTAAAAGAGATTGAACCTGCCCTAATAATAGGCCTCTACTTTATTCTGATCGTATTCATGTGCGCTTTCTGACTAACATGCAATCATTAGGATTAACCCTAAACCTATTTATCTATGTTGGTTGAATATAGTGCACAAACAAATCTATTATTGGCGATCATTTGAATTATAATCATATTTAACCCTAAACAAGATTATTAATTATCTTATTAAGCGTGATTACAAGTACCAATTCCCTTTAAACATGCAATAAAGGTGATCAAGCAATAAAAATAAGCATCAAGCAACATAATAAATAATCAATATCACGAATAATAATTATAATAATAATAATAATCATCATAAATAAAATCATCATCAAAATAATAATAATAATATTCATAATCATTATAACAATTATAATCATAATCATGTTCATGTTAATATTAAAGCATAATAAATATAGCAAGATCCTAGGCATGATACTAACAAGATTAATAACAAATCCTAGCATGTCACTAAGCAATAAAAATCAAAGCTTTAACCCTAACATGATACTAACAATCATTAATATTAGGAAGAATATAGGAAGCATCGTACTTTTAATCATACTTAATATTAAAATTACCCTAGACATGATACTAAGAATCAAAATAACAATCTAAGCATGATATCTACATCATAACATCAATTAATCAATAAAGTACTTACTTTGATGACTCGTACCTCTTTCTAATAACAAAATACACACGTTAGTAACTTCAAGGAAAATAATAAACAAAACAATTAAATTAAATAATTGAAAAAGAGATTTGGGACCAAACCCTCAGAAATTAAACCCTTTCACGTCTAGGGCGAAGGCAACTTTGAATATGGCTAGGTGTTTCTAGATCTTGTGAATGCGGAATTTTTTATGAAAACAAAGTAAGAAAGAAAGATGAATGTTTTAAAGAATGCTAATTAAAACTTGTGAATGAAGAGAATTGGTGAATGATAGATGTAGATGATGAATGATCCATGAAAACGGAGTTTTTGATACGATATTTATAGAGAAAATCAGCCAAAAAAGATAATTTAACAAAACAGAGTCTGACGCTCAGGAAACAGAGCTGGCGCCAACCCTGGCGAGCTGGCGCCAACCCTGGCTAGCTGGCGCCAGACACCAACGGCTAGCGCCAGGAGCCAATGGCTAGCGTCTGGCGCCAAGCCTGGTTCCAGGCGCCAAGGCCTGGGGTTGGACGCCAGTCTTGATTTTAACGCGTTTTCGAAAATCTGATAAGTTTACCGTACTGGAGGATAAAATAATATAATTTCTTCGAAAATGCTATTTGATTTTGATTAAAACTCTGAAAAGTCAACAAAGTCAACTTATCAATGCTAATCGAATTAGGAATGAAAAGAATCTTCTAGAAGATTCTAGAAGACTGAAATCATTCCTAATTGCATTAGGAATGATAAATCATATTAGGCCCTCCCCTAGATCATTGGGCCGTATATAAAGCTCAAGCCGGGCCCAGTTTAGTAAATTGGCCATAACTTCCTCAATATTCATCGGAATCGGGCTTATAATATATCGTTGGAAAGGTCTTTGCAAACCCCATCCAACTACACTACTATTGGACCCATATCATGGACCAAATAAACTGGATTGGCTGTTTTTTTAAAATAAAGTTTTCAAAAAACAGAGAGAAGAGAAAAAAAATAAAAACTTTCCGCAACACTAGACCTTTCCACACTTTCGTTTCATTCGATTATGATTCGACGTGAAAGGTACTCATCACTGGGTTTGGTTTTGGGGAGACACAAATGGGTGTCTACAACTCCCCAGGTTCGAAAACTACCAAGGACCAGCACTGTCAGTCCGAGTAGCCCTCCTCCCAGGCAGTTCTTACGACACAACTGTCTTCTCATGAGTTGGGTTGTGGTTTTTGGGATAAATATCCCTCGGTTTTGGTGATTTTGTTACACACACGGTTGTTGCTAAGAGTTCGTCTCCTACTTCCAATCAGATTCCAGGTACCCCATATCCCCTGGCACACTACATAAACTGTGACATGTTTTCTATGAATTATTGCAAATTTCTTGCAGCCGTAGTTTTGGGAAAGGATCCAAAATCCTTTAGAGAAGCCATGAAATCTGAAGATTGGCAAAATTTTATGAAAGAAGAAATAAGGGTTTTAGAAAACAATGGGACTTGGACCTTAGAGTATCTTCCTCCCGGTGAGAAGGCTTTAGGCAGTCAATGGGTGTACAAGACAAAATTTTTGTCTAATGGTGATGTTGAACGTCTCAAGTCTCGCTTGGTTGTTTTTGGTAATCATTAGCAGGAAGGTATTGATTATGTGAAACATTCGCTCCGGTTGCAAAAATGACTACAGTTCGGGCTTTTCTTGCTATAACCACTTCTATAAATTGGGAGCTTCATCGAATGTATGTTCATAATGCTTTTCTACAAGGTGATCTAGAAGAGGAGGTGTACATGAAATTACCGCCGGGTTTTGAGAGCTCGGATCCAAACTTGGTGTGTCATTTGAGAAAGTCTTTGTATGGGTTGAAATAGGCTCCAAGGTGTTGGTTTGCAAAACTCACTACGGCTCTAAAAGGGTACGGTTTTATTCAATCTTACTCTAATTATTCTCTTTTCACATACACTAAATGCAATGTTCAGATTAATGTCTTAGTTTATGTTGATGATCTTATTAATTATTTATGGGAATCATTCCGCTGCATTAACCGTGTTCAAGGCTTATCTTGGTGATTGTTTCAAGATGAAGGATCTTGGTCCTTTGAAGTATTTTTTAGGCATTGAGGTAGCTCGTAGTAAATCAGGATTATTTTTGTGTCAACGAAAATATATTTTGGATATTATTTCAGAAGCAGGGTTGTTAGGGGAAAAGCCAAGTGGCTTTTTGATTGAGCAAAATCATAAGCTTAGCCTTGCTAGTGGTGAGTTACTTGCTACTCCTGAGTCTTATCGCACACTGGTAGGACAGTTAATATATCTTTTGGTCACTAGACCAGATTTGGCGTATTCTGTTCATATTCTCTCGCAATTTATGCAAGAACCTCGCATTGAGCACTGGGAGGCGGCTTTAAGGGTAGTTCGTTATTTGAAGGGTACCCCAGGACAAGGTATTTTGTTGAGTGCGGATAGTGACCTGACTTTGCAAGGTTAATGTGATTCAGATTGGGCGGCGTGTCCTCTTACTCGTCGTTCGTTGACAGGTTGGCTTGTGTTTCTTGGTAAATCCCCTATTTCTTGGAAAACCAAGAAACAACCTACAGTTTCCTATTCTTATTATGAATATGAGTATCGATCAATGGCGTCGATTACACACTAGTTGAAATGGTTGAAGGCTTTACTTTTAAGTTTGGGGGTTCAACACCCTAAAGCAATTAAATTGTTTTGTGATAGTCAATCAGCACTCCATATAGCCAGAAATCCAGTTTTCCATGAACGAACAAAGCACATTGAGATTGATTGTCATATTGTTCGTGATGCTATTACAGAAGGACTAATTGCGCCATCTTATGTTTCCACTAAGGAGAAATTGGCAGATATTTCCACTAAAGCGATTGGGAAGACTCAGTTTAATCACCTCCTTTCCAAGTTGGGCATCTTTTATCCACATGCTCCAACTTGAGGGGGGATATTGCGGGATATATTTTGGGAATATTTTAGGATATATTTGGTTCCATATTTTATGCCTAGATTATCTTTAAGATATATTTTTGGTAGTTTCTTAATCCTATCAAATTAGGGTTAGCTTGGTTAGCTTGTATTTTATATATTAGG
Source organism: Chenopodium album (assembly GCF_948465745.1). NCBI lineage: Eukaryota > Viridiplantae > Streptophyta > Magnoliopsida > Caryophyllales > Amaranthaceae > Chenopodium > Chenopodium album. The sequence continues at coordinate 19,205,782 of NC_137835.1, read as the reverse complement.
GTTGAGGCCATCAATAACAATCAAGTCATTCTCTTCTATTTTCTCTCTAATTTAGCAAAACAGAATTGCTAGGTATAATTGGGACGACTTGTTGATTGAAATTTTGTTCTATGTTTCAACTAGATTATGCATACAAGATTTTGAGAGTGGTTAATTAAGATTATGAATGAAGGGCAAATAACAATGAAGAACGATGATGGCCTTTTGATTTTCTAAATTATAATTATAATTTAATTTTCGAAAATGATTTTTGAAACTAAAAATAAAATTTTCAAATACTATAATTATATATTTTAATAAAAAAAATGCATGCATTAACAATTATACATACATGCATGATACATTTGACTATTAAAAATTAATGAAAATTTAACCAATTATAAGTTTATAACATGTCACGTCAGATGTTATGGTCCCTTTCTTAGAAGAATAACATAGTAGACACTTCCAAAATAACACAATAGGAATTATATTATAGGACGGAGGGAGTATATATTTTTTTTTAAGGATTTTTTGTAAATAACCACCCCAAAATGTACCCTGTATTGAATTTACTACCCGTTTTTTTCGAAATTAAAAATTACCACCCATTAATGTCAAAACATGTAGATTTCACCGCCCTTTTTCAATTCTGGCCAATTTTCCGACTTAGGGTACAAGTGTCACCACATAATTGCTAAAAAAAAATCAAAATTAAAAAAAATCCCCTTAACCCAACCCTTGGAGCTCTCCCATCTCCTGCCACTCCACCCAAATAAACGACCTGACACACCACCCTCACCCTCACCCTCACCCTCACCCGAACCAACCACCACTCTTGCCGGCAAACCTTACCAAGCCCCACCTAGCCTCCACCCCTAACCCCTACCCACATCGCCTCTTCACCACCAAACCCCACCCACTTCGTCACTTCCTCAAATTACCCCTACCCATATCACCGCTCCATCCTCACGAAACCTACACGTTACCGCTTCCTCACGAAACCTTCACGTTGCCGCTTCCTCTGCTCATTCCAAGGTTGATTGCACTCTTCAATTCGTTTTTTAATTTAATTTTCTGTTTTTATGGTTTTGATTTTTTGGCTTGATAAGATTGTTGAATTAATTCAACCAACAATAGATTTAAAGCATGTACAGACTTCTAAAATTTCAAGTGAGTAGCTTGTAATTGATTGAAGAGGAGGAGATTTAGAGAGTTGGCTGATAATTCTAGAATATGGGTTGACAGTGGTAACTATGGATAGAACTATATAAGAGATTAAGAGGTGGGTTGTGGTGGTGGTGAGATTGAGGAGTGGAGGAAATTGCAGGAATTATGGTTGTCGAAAATCGAAACGGGGAAGGGGAGGGGTGTCGGAGGTGGCAGAGCTGCCGCCTTCCAGAGGTGGTAGTGGTGGGTTTGTTTTTTTGTTTTTTTTTTTATAATATAATTTTGATTTTATATTTTGTGGGCGCTAAGTCGGAAAACTGGCCAGAATTGAAAAAGGGTGGTAAAATCTACTGGTTTTGACATTAATAGGTGGTAATTATTTTTAATTTCGAAAAAAATGGGTGGTAAATTCAATACAAGGTAAATTTTGGGGTAGTTATTTACCAAAAAATCATTTTTTTAATTACTCAATTATATTTAATGAAGTGATGGAAGTCTGGAGAGTCTTCAAATGAAATTATCAAGCCAAGATGTTTTGAACATTTAAATAATTTAGCTTAGCAATCTTTGTTTTTCCACATTGTTTGTAAGTTTTTGTATATACTACGGTCTACGGAGTAGATATCAACTACTCCCTCCTTCCCCGAAAGAACGACCCATTTGGGTTGATTTCGCGGGTATTAAGAAAGTTAAATAAAAAGAAGTAAAAGCATATTGGAAAGATAAATTTACATGAGGTTTATAAAAAAGTAGAGAGAGAAAGTAATAAAAGTACATAGAGAAACAAAATTTTATATGGGGAAGCTAATTTGCACAAATATTATTGCAAATTGATGGAGATTTTAATGCAAATGGGTCATTGTTTTTGGGACTAAAATTAGGCCAAATGGGTCGTTCTTTTGGGGACGGAGGGAGTAATATTAGTATTTTACTGACATGTTTTAAAAAGTACAAATTAATTAGCTGATGAGTGAGTTGCATCTTACATTCTTACCGTATATACAAAAAATGCAAATTACAATGAAGTTTGTAGAACTATACGCGCTTTTTTACTCACTTGTTTAATGTACAAACTTAACTTATCTCTCAACACTTCTCAAAATCAAATCGATCATCATTCTACTTGTATGATGTAAAAACCTAAGGGGGTGTTTGGTATAAATTCCGTAAACGGAATGAAAATGATTTATATAAGGGAAAGGGTAATGATACACGTTACCTTTGATATATGTTTGGTACCTTTATAAAATGGAAACAAATTGAGGAGTTTATGATTGAGGAGGGAAACACATTTTGTTTCCACTAGTTGAATAAGGGTAACAATTTGGGAGATTTTGTTACCCTTTGAAAACGGTATTTGTTACTTATAACTCATACCAAACTAATAGAAACGGAAACACTTATTTGTTTACGTTTCCTATGTTATAAATTTTCATACCAAACACCCCCTAAATCTCTTGTGTAATAGAGTTTCAATTAAATCTATAATATTACTTGGTTACGATTTTTTTAATCTTTAATAATATTTTAGTATGGTTTGAAAATGTTATTGACAACTACTATATGGGAGACCTAATGAATATGATGATCTGATATACTTCGATTTCTAATCTAGTAATTAAAGAAATCTTTAGCTGAAGTTTTGATGTCACGATAGTGCTGAAATCAGTAGCAGTAGCCAGTAGGCTATCTGTTTTGAAAAGCAGGGGTTTCAGCGTAGTTAGAATTAAATACCTCGGTTTTATATGAATCATTGATGCCTTAATTCATCGATTTTGATTGAGCACGAGATAATGAATTTGACTAGTTAAGTTTTGAAGCTACAACTTGAAAAGGCTCTTGAACCAAGTCATACTAATAGATTCGACTAGTTTATTCTGTACTACTACTTATAAATATCAACCAAGTCATACTAATTCTGTTGTGCAAGAACTAATAGATTTAGAGTGGCAAATGATTCAGATGAACATCAATGCAACACAACATTAAAATGTTATCAAATTATGTATCACTTAAGAATCTGCAACATTACGCAAAAGTTTATTAGGAGACGAATTAAAATCAAGAAATATCTAACTTAACACTTTAATATAAAACAGAGGAGACGCAAACCAACCACTCCAAGGTCAATCAAGAATCATTCTGTCAATAAACTACATTGTAAATAAAATTATGAATATAATTTAACACAGTACATGAACCAAAAGAGCATGCTAGGCTTTAATTACCAAGATCGTCAATAACTAGTGCGGAGTACTAAATTATATTGTGCTTAGCCAAGCGAATGCTCCGACGACGAGGAATGAAGTTCTTATTTGAAACTTTGACATATTTACCAGAATAAATGATCTCAATACCTGAAGAATTCCGAAGACCAAACAATTTCTCACACAAATCATATTCAAGCGATATGATATTTTCTTTGGTACCATCTCCACGATACTCTACCGACAGCAATTCTATCTTGTTTGGGCATTTTAAAATATGTTCGATGACATTCTTTAATAAACCAGCAACCTTAGTTAGCCAATATATCACTAATTGCAGGACCTTTAAACGGGGACACCATCTTAGAAAAGGCACCACACTATAAAAAGTATCGTCGATACTTACTTCGGACAGCTTATCAAAGTTAGCAGCGCATTCGTACCGTAAACTATGAATAACAGCATTCAAAGTTCTACTTTTTAGGCTAAGGGATTTTACACTAGATATCAGCTTCACGAGTCCTACTAAATCATCTTGCTTCCAAGGACATCGTAAACAAATATCTGCTTTTATTAGCGCACCTGTATCCCCAATAACACTAAGAAACGGCATCCTACCAATGTGTAATGTAAAATCTTCCAGCTTTGACACATTGATTACTAGTTTTGCTTGTTTGGCTGGATTATACTGTTCCTTAACAACCAATCTTTTCAGATTATGAGCCGATAGATCCAATATTTTCACACTCTCAGGCTCAGCCTTAAATTTAATCCCCAGATTTAAATCTTCCAACAGTGGACAACACCTTAATATTATAGCCAACAAAATACAATCGGCAAATAGTTGTAGTTTCTTCAATTTCGGAAGATTAACAACAAATCCTTCATCGGGACATTTGATACTAATATCTCCAATCAGTGTAAGTTCAACCAGAGATTGACATTGAAGAATACAAGCAGGTAAAAGAATTTTCTTATAGAAATAGCCCTGCGCTTCCATTACAAATTCTTCTGGATTTCGGGTGCATATACCGCGAATACATAATTCAATATTGAAAACTCTTTCCATTTCTTCAGGAAAAACGAAATAGAAACGGTGAATTTTCGTCGAGGTGAGCAGCGGAAGGATGTGCTTGACAGCCGCAGAGAAATCATGAGTACGAAAAGGGAGACAAGTTCGGGTGAAGACTATGTTTGTGATGTGAGTCCAGAGATAATGCCATTGGTGCGATAAGACGGAGGTTGATACGGCGGATTTGATTGGTAGGAGAGACAGAATTTGTATAAGAATGGCGTCTGGGAGAAAACTTAATCGATCAATCTTCTCCATTGCTTTGAATCGTTTATTGGCAGCCATATTAACAAGGGTTTTTGCAGTAATAAAGCTTAAACAGGAGATAGAAAAAGGGACTTCAAAAGACTTTTTTTTTTTTTTTTTTTTGAGAAAAAGGGACTTCAAAAGACTTGAAATAAAGTTTTCAAGTTATAAAGGCTTAAAAAGGCTTTAGGTATTTTACTTGCATTTTTTTTATGAGTGTTTTACTTACATCGGGTCCTGTTTGGCTGATTTTTTTTATTTTTATTTGTTTTATGATTTTTATTTTTTTTTTTTTTATAAAGTTAAACTATTGTTGGCCATCACTTCAAAAGACAAGTGGCGGATCAAGGATTTTCGAACTTATGAGTTACCATCAATAATTGATCACTTGTTTCAATCCAAAAATTATATAAAAAAAATTATATTTCACCAAAATGATTTTAATCCAAAAATAGTATATAAAAATACATACTATAAAACTATTACATTAAACTAACTTTATGATTTTTTACTTAAAAACAAGAATTATTTTAAAAAAAAAAAGTTAGATAACTTAAGAGACCGGTTATTAAATATAACAGGTCTCTTTAATGAAATATAAAAGCAGCACAAAAAATTATTCTAATTCAATAGCTGACAAAAAGAGACCATCTATCTAATATTTTAATAGGAGGTCTCTTTAATATTTAAAAAACTGACAGTGGGCTAATCTCAAATAGAAGAAAAAAAAAAGAGACCTCATATCTGTAAATAGGCGGTCTCTTAGGGTTTTTTTTTTTTTTTTTTTTTTTTTTTTTGTGTGTGTGTGTGTGCGCGCTGGTGAGTCATGTGACTCACTGTGCACCTTAATCGATCCGCCCCTACTTTGTTGTTGAGTGATTTTAAGTTTCATGTCTATTCTTAAAAAAATAAAAAATAAAATAAAAATAAAAAAGCGTCAAGCGATTATTACGGAGTAGTCAATTAAATCAGTAAATCACCCCTTTTTATTCCATTTCTTAAAAAAAAAATTGAGTATAGGGTGCTCAAGACTTTAATTTGGCCGGGTAAGGTAAACTTGGATTTTGTGTTTGGAAACCCGCTATATTTACCAAAAGTCAATCAAATTGTTTTTGGAAAAGATATACTCTAGTTATTTCTTATTTCTATCTTTTTAACTTCTTTAGTTAGATGAATTTGGTAAGGTAAGTACCGATTGATTTCTATACAAGGGCGAAGCTACATGGGGGGCGGGTGGAGGCCCGGTCCCTCATGGACCAATTTTGTGGCCTTTAATCTTAACTGATGGCCCCTATAAGTTTTTCGAACAAATATTATCTTTGTTTCATATTATTTGCAACGATTAGACATTTTTTCTCTCTACTTTATGTCTAATCGTTGCAAATAATATGAAACAGATGTACTCCCTCCGTGTATTTAATAAGCGTTACAATTTGACCAAACACGCCGAGGCACAAGTTTGACCATTAATTTATGTAATTATATATTAGTGAAATTATAGAAAAGTTGATATTATGAAAGTATATATTATAGCGAATCTAACGATGTATTATACAATGACATTTGATTTTTATATATTGGTAAAATAATCAAGTCAAAACCATGATGTGAATAATGAAAACAGCGAAAACACTTATTAAAACACGGAGGGAGTAGTAATATTATTGTTATAACTTAAGTTGTATTTAAGGATTGCCGCAGCGGTTTGAATACCATTGTTTGGGGTTTAATTAGATCATAGGATCAAGCCTATTTTCACATTAATTTTTTATTAAAGTTTTAGTCGGCCTCTATAGCTTTAAAATCCTGGCTTCCCCCCTGTTTCTATACGTATATCAATAGCATTATACATAATGGAGGTAGAATATTCTATAATAAAATTATTGTGGTATCGTTAATCTTAATCTTTTACTTTGTACATAACAAGTTGAATGATTATGGTAATAATTAATATATAATCTACTCCCTCCATCCCCAATTGATAGTCATTTTTGGCATTTTTAATAATTCAAAATGTTAGTCACATTTGCTTTTTTTAAGTACCATTAATATTATTTTTTTACCAAAATTCTCTAACATTTGCAAAAATATTTAGGAAAAATGGAAATAAATAATCCCCACTACTAAAATTCGGTGATATTACGATTGTTTTCTTGCGACGAGCCAAAAAAGGGTCGCAATTAGTATTATTTACTACCGTTTATTAGCCTGTCGTAATTTTAATTAATTGCAACCGTTTTTTTAATAAATTGCGGCCGTTATAACGGTCGTTAAAATTATTAGAATTAATTTTTTTTAAAATAATAACGACCGGTCTAAACGGTCGTAGAGACGGTCGTAACATTTTAAATCTTTTTTTTTTTTGTTTCGCTAAATCCTAAATTAAAACAAAGTCGGGCTTTCATATTTTCAGAAGGGGAAGTTTGAAGCAGAGAAGAAGGGGGAAGAGGGAGAACAGCTACGACGGTCGCTGCTCCGCCGTTGTTCCCACCGACGCCTGTCTCTGGCCAGCGACGCAAGACACAGGTATGCCGTTCTATTTTTTTTGTTTTTGATTGTATTAGTTTAGTTAATTTGTTCGAAAACCCTAACTTTGGGTCTCAATTCAACCCCCACACAGACCACCGTCGCCGGATTCCCCCCAGGTCGTCTCTCCTTTGCTTTCCGACGATTGTATCAAGGTAAGTCGATACAATTGATTTTTGGTTTTTGATTTTATTATTTTGTTTTGAATTTTTGTTAATTTGGGCCAAAACCCTAAAATTGGGTCACAAATCAACGTTTGCAGGGCGAAAAGTCGCCGGTTTCCTCCTTCTATCTTAGCCTCCTCCGTCTTTCGTCGACTGTAATCCGGCAAGTCATGCAATTTTGGGGTTTTTTTTTATTTTATTTTATTTTTTAAAAATTTATTTACTGTTTATGACCTTCTCTCTCTCTCTTTCTTTCTTTTCCTAGATGAACTAATTACCTTATTGTGGATTGATTAATGAAGCAGTTTATTTATGGAATTGGGTTTGATTCATTTTTTGATTGAATTAGGGTTAATATGGTTATTCTGAAGTCTTATTTGGTTTAATTTGAGTTAAATGGTAACCAATTTTACACATAGATAATGATCAATAAATATTACAACAAAAATGTAACATAAAACAGCATGATTGCACAAAATTTTCTGCAAGCTGATACCAATTAGTTCACATATATGCTTCAAATTGCCTTTCACACTGACATTGTATTCAGTAGCATATGTATTAGAGTGAATTTGACCCAAGAGATACCACTGGATACCTTCAGGCTTCAGCAGGGTAAGAACCAATATTTTACCACAGATGAACAAAACTCTAATCAACAAATTGTAGACACACCACTAAGATTGACAAAAAAATTGTTTCCCAAAAATTAATTAATGAAGCAGTTTATTTATGGAATTGGGTTTGATTCATTTTTTGATTGAATTAGGGTTAATATGGTTATTCTGAAGTCTTATTTGGTTTAATTTGAGTTAAATGGTAACCAATTTTAATTTTTCTTTCATTTGTAATTGTTTATATTTTGATGATGAAATACTGAAGTCCATTGATGTTGTTGTTGATAGATTGTGGTGTAGTCTGATGATTAATGTGATTGTGTTAAAATTGAATTGATTTGCTTTGGTGTAATTTGAGTAGAAAGGAACTAATGTCGCAGTGAATTTCAAGTTTGGTTTTAATTAAACTGTTTGGGGTGGCAATTTGATTAGAAAGGGAGCCACTATCACATTGAATTGTTTGGATGTAATGAAATTTTTGTCTTGAATCGATTAAATAAGCCATGTAACTTTGTTTGCTTTGAGATTTACTATTGAATTTGTACATGATTTTATCTAATATGCAAGATTCATAATGACTAGTTAAGAATTAGACATGGTAAATGTGCATTCCAAATAAGCTACCTTATCGTAAATGTGTATTACACTACGTGAAAAAAGGATTTTGACACCGGTTCAAACCCGGCCTAAGGCACCGGTTTGAACCGGTGCCAATGTGGGGGGTGCCAAAAAGGGGTTTTAAAAGGCACCGGTTTGTACCGGTGCCAAAAGTGCCAAAAATATAATTTTTTTTTTTTTTTGTTTTTTCCACTTAAAAATAATTAATTAGTCTAAAATACATAACAACATCAAAACGTAAAACACATCAATATCATCGAAAATTACAACATCAATATCATCGAAAATTACAACATCAATATCATCGAAAATTACAACATCAATATCATCGAAAATTTGCAATACATAATAAAAAAAAATTACAACATATAAATACAAAAAAAAAATTACAATATAAATTTAAAAAAAAAATTACAATATTGTTAATAAAAAAAAACAACAAAAACACCATTCATTCTGAAAAACGAAAAAAAAAATTCAAACCCTAAACAACAAAAAAACCCAGAATTTAATCCCAAAAATTGAAAAAAAAAATTCAAACCCAATCTGTAAAACGAAAACCCAGAAACCCAATCTGAAAAACCAAAACGCAAAAACCCAAATCTGAAAAACCCAATCTGAAAATAACAACCCAGAAACGCAAAAACAAAAACCCAATAAAAAAAAACCCGGAAACTCAATTTGAAAACAAAAATTGAAATCGAACAAAACCCTTACTATTTGGATTTTAATCGATAAAAACCCAGAAAACAAAAAAAATTGAAAGAGAAGTGAAACAAAAACCCAGAAACGCAAAAAAATTGAAACAAAAAACCCGTTAAAACCCAGAAACGCAAAAAAGTTGAAACAAAAAACCCTTAATGTTGTTGTTGTTGTTGTTACGGTGGTGAAACCCTTGTTGCGGTGGTGTTGTTGCGGTGGTGGTGTTGTTCTTGTTGCGGTGGTGTTGTTGTTGTTGTAGAGAAAGAGAAGTGAATGGGGCGGAGAGATCGAGGAGAGAGAAGGGAGATCGAGGAGAGAGAAGGGAGAGGAGAGAGTGAAAGAGGCGGATTGAGAGGAGAGAGAGGAGCAAGCTGCGCTTTTAGGGTTTTAAGGAGAGATAAGGCCGGTTTTTTTTTTTAATAGTTAAAAGGTTTGGTTCGCAAAGGCACCGGTTCAAACCGGTGGCCTTTATGTTTTAGGCACCGGTTTGAAGTGAACCGGTGCCTTTTCTTCTGGTTTAGCTTTGTACCAATTTTGTAGCCCATTTTTTGCTCCGGTTTGGACTGAACCGGTGCCAATTAGGGGGTGCCTTTTGATATTTTCTACTAGTGTTAATACATGGGTTTATCTCATTGTAAATACTTTAATATCAGGATACATAGTTGAATATTTTCTGTAAATAGTATAAATAGCCTTTTCGCCTAATTTTTGGTTAAAAATGGTGAAATTTAACTCTTGAACTTTTGATTAAAGCTATGTTCTCAGTCTTGACCTTTTGGTTGAATTTTTTTTTAAATTTTTTTTTTTTTAATTTCGTTATTTAATCTGAAATAGCTAATTGTGAGTCGCAAATTAACCCCCTTTGCAGCTCCATCGTCGCCAGATTCCTCTTCTACCTGTCCTTCCTCCTTTTTCTGTATTTTTCCATCGCCCCCACTAGGTAAGTGGGCTATAGTTATTTATTTTTTTCATTTTAAAATTTTTATAAATTCCCTGTCCAAAAGTGTAACACCACCATATACCAGGAACACCTTCGTCGCTGCCTCTACTTTTCTGATCAACTCCTCCGCTGTGTGTTTTTCTTCCCTTATTTATCTACTTTTTTTACTTGTGCAATATGATTCATATTTATGTTAGTTGTTTATGGAGTTGTGATCTCATGTGTTGGATAATTTTAGTTTGCTATTGATAGCTTGGTTCATTGTTGGATTTTTTACGCTTTATTGTGCGTAGGCTAGAACTTGGATGTGGTTTGGTTGGAATAAAAAATTTATTTTGCTTTATGTCCAATGTAGGACTATTGGATGGTGTGAACTCATGTGTTGGATAATTTTAGTTTTCGTTTTAAAAAAAAAAATGATTCTTATTGAATTACAATGGCTTTATTAGAAATATGTATGTTTAAGGGGTTATTACAATCTTTTGAACAATAATTTGTATTATGTTTCTATAAAGTATTTTGTAAATTATTTTGTTTTTTCATGAAGGGTTACATGTGGTTGTTTTTTTTTAATATTTTTATATTTTGATTTTTGTTATCAAACTCTCATCTTTGTTAAGTATACAAATCACATTGCTTCTATTATTTTATTAATGTTACATCAATTTACTTTGAAATGGTATAAATATAATTTTTTAGTGTAAGTTATAAATAATTTAATCAATATTGTAAATTATAAATAATAAGTATCTTAGAAAAAATGTTGTAAAAATTATAATTATTTATCAAGTTAGAAGCATGTGACATAAGATATGTTTAAATCTCTTAATAAAGAATATGAAATCAGCTTTCCTGTTCAACTCATGATAAGGACCTTTGGATATCATTTCGGTTCTAATTGTATCGTATGCCATTATTGTAATGAATACAAGTTCAGTGTGAATGCTTAATGTGATTTGTTTTTCATAGTGTTGTAGAATTTGTCACCATGAAAAGGAAAGAGCGTTGGTGGATGTACGATAGATACGATGATGGCGGTAATGCTCGTAGACTTAGGCCAGAGTTTGTGGATGGTGTTGAAAAATCATACAGTTTTATGAAGCTCATCCTGAGAGCCCGGACATAGATGAAGTAGGATGCCCTTGTCTGTTATGTAAGAATAGACGTCTTCATGATGCCAACATAGTAAAACTCCATTTGTACAAAAAGGGGTTTATACCTGATTACTATGATTGGGTTTCTCATGGTGAAGGGTTCCCTACATCAAGTGTAGAGCAACCAAATACTTACCGTGAAATGGTTCTGGATGCTCTTAGGAGTAATCATGAACCACAAGGTGACGATAGTACTAGTGGTTCAGACGAAGAGCCAAATGCTCAAGCAAAAGCATTTCAAGAGCTTTTAAAGGCTGCCGAGCAACCACTATACGAAGGTAGCTGCATGTCTGTTCTAGAAATGGCATCTCGAATTGTATCTTTGAAGTCGAAATACAATTTACCCCATAGGTGCGTTGATGGGTTTGCTTCATTACTAAACGAAGCGATTCCCGACAATAATAAGATGGGGAAAACATTCTATGATACAAAGAAGATTCTTAACGGACTTGAGCTTCCGCACAAGAAGATCCATGCATGCCCAAAGGGTTGTATGTTATTTTGGAAAGCTGATGCTGAGTTGGATAAGTGTAGAGTGTGCGAAAGGGATAAATACAAGAGGAATTCAAAGGGGTCATTGCTTCCAATAAAAGAGCTCATCTATTTTCCAATCACTCCAAGGCTACAACGGTTGTTTGCAACAAAGAACGTTGCGGAGGAAATGACTTGGCATTCCAAAAATCCAAGAGTCCAAGGCACAATGGCGCATCCTAGTGATAGTGAAGCTTGGAAGCACTTGGATAGATCCTTCCCCGATTTCGCATCTGAACCTAGAAATGTGAGACTTGGTATGTGTACCGATGGGTTTGCTCCTAATGGCAAGTTTGGGGGTCAGTATTCATGTTGGCCAGTCATTCTGACCCCTTATAACTTGCCTCCATCGATGTGCATGAAAAAACCATTTATGTTCCTTTCTTTGCTCGTTCCTGGTCCTAAAAATTCGAAGGGGAACTTGGATGTGTATATGCAACCGTTAATTGAAGAACTGAAAGAACTGTGGGATGTTGGTGCAACAACTTACGACATCTCGCAAAGAAAAAACTTCAATTTGCGTGCAGCAATCTTGTGGACTATAAGTGATTTCCCAGCCTATGGTATGCTTTCTGGATGGGCAACAGCTGGTAAAAAAGCATGTCCATATTTCTTAGAAAAATCAAAAGCTTTTTGGCTTGAACATGGTGGTAAAATGTCTTGGTTTGATTGTCACCGACAATTTCTTCCTCCCGGACATCCTTTTCGAAACAACAAAATTGCTTTTTGTAAGAACAAGGTTGAAAAGGGGACACCACCTCACATAATGTCCGGCGATGAGCTATGGCAACAAGTTCAACACTTTGCTAAGGCAACAGATGGACCAGAAGCACTTGCAAGCTTGAAAAAGAAGAAACTAGGTTGGTTTAAGCAAAACATTCTTTGGGAGCTACTGTACTGGAAGACTCTTCTCCTCCGCCACAACCTTGATGTGATGCATATTGAAAAGAATTTCTTTGACCAACTAATTCACACAGTGATGGATGTGAAAAAAATACTTCAAACACAGTTGCATCTAGAAATGACATTGCCAAATATTGCAAACGACCACAACTACATGTGACGGAGGATGCGAGAGGCAAAGACATTTTGCCGAAAGCCCCATTCTCACTCGATAAGGCTCAAAAGAAAGTGTTATGTGAGTGGGTAAGGAACTTGAAATTTCCCGATGGTTATGCTTCTAATTTGAGTAGATGTGTAGATTTACAATCATGTAAGCTTCATGGTTCAAAGAGCCACGACTGTCATGTCTTCATGAAGAGATTGTTGCCAGTTGCTTTGAAGGAATTGCTCCCGGTCCATGTTTGGAAAGCTATTACTGAGATTAGTCTTTTCTTCCGTGATCTTTGTTGTTCCACCATCAAATTGAGTGATATGGAAAGATTGGAACAAAACATTGTAGAAATTATTTGTAAGCTCGAGAAGATATTTCCACCGGCGTTCTTCAACTCTATGGAACACTTACCAGTTCACTTGCCTTATGAAGCTAGGTTATGTGGTCCTGTCCAATATCGTTGGATGTATCCGTTTGAAAGGTTTAAGCTCCTACAAACTCATAACTGCCATTTTCGTTTATACACCTATAGTTGTTTGCATAACATATAACTTATTCAATATTTTTTATTATAGGTTCCTTAATCATTTGAAACGTAAAATTGGCAGTACTCTAACTACTTCCAACAATGAGTGGATACCAAAACACGGGACTTAGGTCGTAATGTTCATGATGATGTTGCACTACAAGAAAAAGGGTAATTAGCGACGACCAATGTAGTCGCAAATCCGTCGCAAAAATGGATTTGCGACGGATTTGCGACTACTTTGGTTCGTTGCCAAATACCTCGTCGCAAATCCATTTTTGCGACTAATTTTTGGACAGTCGCAAATTTAGCGACGGATTTGCAACGCCTTTGCAACTACCATTTAGCGACTAACTTTCAAATTTTAGCAACTAAATTATTGTCCGTCGTAAAATATTTGCGACGGATTAGCAACTACTTAGATCAATGTTTTAGGACTACTTTTGCGACGGATTAGCGACTACAAGACCAAACTTTTGCGACTACAGAGACTAGTTTAATTGCGACGGATTTGCGACTATTGAGACTAATGTTTTTTGCGACGGATTAGCAACTACATACGAGACCAAATTTTTGCGACTACAAAACTAATTATTTGTGACAGATTAGCGACTACTGAGACTAATGATTTTGCAACTAACCAATTAGTCTCTAAACCAAATTTGCAGTTGCTAAATATTTGCGACTAACTATCAATATTTGAGACCATAATTAAGCGACAACCAATATTAATCACACAGCAAAAAAGGTACCCACGCATAAATTCAAAAAACCAAAATGTTAATTTTATTCAAATATCCAAAATAACAATCAATTTTGTATCAATGTATTAAAAAACAATATTTAACTTATAAGACTAATTGTTCCAAAAGTCACCTCCCATATAAAAAAAAGCTACTTCAAACAAGAATTAATGACAATGTAAAAGACCAGTTGTTCATAAAATTACCACCAAGAAAATAAAAATCACTTAGTTGTATCACGAGAGCGGGTGACTACAGGCGTAGGAGGCTTATAAGGACGGTAAACTTGTTTTACAAGTGATGCCATTTCCTGCAATGTTTTTTGCATAGCTAATTTTTCCTTCTTCCATGTAGCTTTTTCGATCTCATGATTTTCGACGAATTCCTTAGCACATTTTAAGCTCTCTGCCGCTATTTTTTGGCTTTCTTCTACCTTGTTATGGTTTTCTTCCGCCATCTTCTTTAGTTCTTCAACTTGAGAACTTAATTGAGAAATCATGGAAGGAGTGGAAGATGATGCAGTAGATTGAGAAGTAGGATCACTCTTGTAATACATTTGTGAAGCACTCCCTAAACCGTAGACTTTTCCTTTCTTTTGCCCACCTACAACCTCCAAGTAGAATTTGTCGGGGTTTATCTCAATTCCTTTGTTCTTATATTCCTCAAGTTTTTCCATATATTCTCCCTGCATTAAGATATGTATTAGTAACTATGATCTCAAATGTTAAAACTTAAATAAACTAAATACATTTTTTAAAAAAACAACTATAATAAAAATACAAGCAATGACTCGGGACATCGTCCGGGATAAAAACTTGTTTGGACTTCTAAAACACAATTTAATTTAATTGCTTTAGAGCAGCTAATAGAGTATTACCCATCAATGATGCAAGAACATGAATACAAGTACAGTCAGAGTTACCTCTTAATAAATGTTCCAGATTACAAAGGTACAACTATTGGGAACAGAGGATCATGGGTATTTTTATTATAGTTGTTTTTTTTTTTTTTTTTTTTAAATAAAAAAGGTAACACTTATAGCAAAATAATTTATGTAAACAGTTATTAGTAAAAATTTCGGCAGAGTCTCCTTTGTAAATTGAAGAATCCCCTCCTATAGGGTATGGCTTCAAAATAAACCTGTCTCAATTCACATTGTGCCATACCACATTAATCATATGATTAATGTCGGCAAATCATTCTCATCCTCCAACTCAATCACACAAACAAATAAACAATCTATAATATCTCCAAACATTAACTACCACATTTTTTATTTTTATTTTTTATTTTTGTAATCTTAGCAAAATATAGAAGTATACTCATACCATGACTTTTTGAGACTTGTCACCCATCAATTCAACTTCATCATTGCCCACACAAACAGAATGAGTGCTCTCATATACTTCAACAGCAGTTGGTAAAATTCCATCATTTTTCTTTGCCTTGTATTAGAAGAAGTTGTTAGCACTAAAAAAAATACAACAAAAAATAGGGGACATAGACTACAAAGCAATTGTAATAAAGACTAGTTATTGTCATCTCTTAGTGGCTAAAAATTTTCTACTTGCTTCAATCTTATATAAAATCACAAGTTAGCTTCTAAAATCATACACTTACCATTTTTTTAACCACTTGAGGAGTAGAAACGCTACCTTGGCGATGGCCAGGGTCAAACTTCTCTAATGTTTGGCCAGATAACCGATTATCTCTTGCTTGGTTAGAACGTTTCAGAAAATCAGGATGCTTACGCTTATTTATGAATTCAACTCGAACAGTGTCAGTCATGAAACTAACTTCCTTATGGAGAGGCATTTTGTAAACTTGGTTCAATGTGCCCCTAAGTCGGTCCCCAGCTTTTTTGTCAAATTCTCTCCTAGCCTTAGCATCGAACTCAGTTCTCCAAGTATATGTACGCTGCACATAGTTAACATGTAAAGCTTATAATTTTAACTCAAAATAGCATATTATACATAAATAATTTTATTTCTAATTTATAATTTTAACTCAAATTTTGCAGATTGTGGTTGGCGGCAGGAACAAGTATCTGATTAATGGGCACCTTGCCCAACCTAGTAGGGTACAAAACCTCTTCCATTCAGTGCAGCTCAATGTGAATAATCCACATTTTCTAATTATGCAAGGGCGTATTACAAAAGTTTTAAACATGAAGCCTCCTGAAATATTGTCTATGCTTGAAGAGGCTGTTGGGACAAGGATGTATGAAAATAAGAAAGATTCTGCTTTGAAAACACTTGAAAAAAAAGCAAAGTAAAGTTGATGAGATTGATAAGCTTCTTGATCAGGAAATCTTACCTGCTTTGGAAAAGTTGAGGAAGGAAAGAATGCAGTACATGCAGTGGGCTAATGGGAATGCAGAGTTAGATAGGCTTAAAAGGTTTTGCATTGCTTATGAGTATGTGCAAGCAGAGAAGATTAAAGATGGTGCAGTGTTTAATTCTTTGATTTTATTTCTCATTCATGTGAGCTTAGATCAATAATGCAAGAATGAAATAGAAAAGCAATAAAGAACAGAAAATAGACAAAACACACATTAGTGAGCATATGAGTGAGAAACGCACTCGTGTTTACATCAGAGTGAGATTGAACCAGTTACCACCAGTAAGAATGGAAATGTAGAGCAATTATTTGCGAGGATCGGCATGATAGAATTAAACGAAAGATGTATCGTACCAACTGCAGACAAATGAATGCTACTTGCCCCCTCCGAATCCCCAAACAAACTGATTCAGGCAGGCCGCCCAGCATGAAAACTATGAAAGCTACTCTTTAGTCTTGCAAAAATATTAGCAATACGATCATACATTTACACTGCAGTCATTAGGTCTCTTGTGTGATAAGAAAATTCTGATAAACAATATTATAAGTGAATTTCAGTATAACATGGGGTTTTAATGTGAGAAACAAGGAAATTACAGCAAATATTAGCTCACGATGGTTGCATTGGTGTCAGGAAAGCAGGGTGCAGAAAGGGACCGTTAACTAAAGCTTATCCAATGCAACTAATTAACGAAACCCAGAAATCAACGCCGTAAAGACAGCATTGTCATCAAACCTGGTTGCAACTCAACTTTAAGCTACCCTTATGAAACTAAATCCCAGGATTTGAAACGGTTGTATTTTTTCCTTTTCTACGGTACACTAAAATGGCTATGCTTCTCAGACTTCTAGCCTAGTTTCCAAACACACAGGTTTCAAGCTGCCCAGTCTTCTGCACAAGTTCAGGCATATTTTACAAGCATACATGCAGAAAAAACTGAACTCACCTGAAGCTACAGCAGATTAATATTAGTATGAAAATGAAAATTTGAAGCGTTTGCTTGCATGACAATTAGTTTGAAACAAAAGCCAGAAGAAAGTAACTAGGAAAAGGTTTCTCTTTGGCTAAAACATATTTTGTTGAGTTACCCACTACTCGATCTATTCTTTCTCACCTGTTTTCACAATTTATCATAAACTTAGAATAGGGAGACGGATGAGCCATCCTAGATCATTCACTATGACTCCAAACTGAACTACAGCCAAGAAGCAAAATATTCTTCAGAATTTTATGTCAAATTCACAACACTGCACTCATAAATAGCTAGAAAAACTAGAGTACGTAATGCTGCTTATTCACTGCAAATAAATAAGTAACCTAATCAAGACATAAAATTGAAGCATTCTCCTCATATAACAGATTAAATCAGCAACAACCCATATTACATTCAGAGCAAAACAATGAACACTTCTTATACAGTCAGAAAATTCAAAACACTTCTAGTGTATAGGCAACCCCCGCTTGCCCTACAGCAATTTCAGAAAATCAAGCGAACCCTAGAACACAACCACCAGAGTTTTCAAACAGTTAGCAATGATGCAGTAAATAGGAGCAAGAAAGACAGAGTTTTCAGCAAGATCCTACAACGAAATTCGAAAGAGCGTGCCCTACCATAAAATTTAGAGGTTACACATTTGGATTGGTACTTAAAATTTCTTAAAACAAACCTGGCATGGCTGTTGGAATACATGAATGTTGTCTCTGGTGGGGTTAGAAGTGCTGCTGCTGTGGGTTGTGGTTGTTGGAGGTGTCCTGCTGCTGGCACTGTGCGCATCAACGCTGATGCAGCGGTGTTGGAAGGGTGGGTTGTGAGCTTGGGGGCTGTGATTAGGGACTCTGATGGCAGCATTATGGCTGTGATGGTTCGTCATGTGAGTGCTCAGGTCCGTGTGGCTATGGCAGAGGCTTTCGCAGCACGAATGGGGGTGGTTTTGGCTACTGAGTTAGGCTGTCAGAGGGTGTAATATTCATAGCATGTGAAAGACACCTATCAAGATTGAGCCATCTCTAGCCTTAAATCAAATTTCTCCATTTTTTCTAGACTCCGTAATAAATATAACTATAAACAATATATACATAACAAAGATATCATAACCACCTCTTTGCAAATTCCAACTCCAAGGGTAATATAACTAACACTATAAAAATATCTAAGATGACAACTAAATTCTAAACATACCTTAAACTCAGTGAACCAACGATCTCTAACCATAAGTGGCACCTCAGTAAAATTCATGTATGGGTGGTTGTAGTGTGCCTTCCAAGATTTTGTGACATTTCCACTAACGGTATGGTCATCAAACCTGATGCAAGAAAGATTAAGCACAAGCATAAATAATGATAATAAGCTACTAAGACAACAAATATAATACATAGATAAATATAACTGACCATAGCCCATCTGGTGAGAGCTCAATCTTTCCTTGTTCCACTCCATTCAAATTTTGTGGTGCCACATCATTCTCAACAGCAACATCAGCATTAGAATTTACTTGTACTTGTTCATTAGAAGGTGGTGATGTCGGTCATGTGACCACAGGATTTTCTTGGTCAACCGATTGATTATTGGCTCGGACACCGCCTTGATTACCTCCCCGGCCAAATTTTGAATTTTTCATGAAGGATTTCATTTCCAAAGAACTAGAAAGATCAGAAGCACAATAATTAATATATACATAATAACCCATAATTAAAAAAAAAAAAAAATTAAAAAGTAAGCTCACAAATATGATCAACAAATTTTAAAACATTTATCATATATCAAACAAATAAGATAAACACATTGTCTATCAAACAAATAAGCCCATAACAAAGAAAACACATTGAAAACTACAAGCTTAGAGATTATTCTTCTTCTTCATCCACATCATCATCATCATCATCCTCGTCATCGCTGTCAGTATATCCTAACTCTCCATCAACCTCTTCTTCAGATTCAGATTCAGTATCATCCCATTCATCTTCTTCATGTTGTTCTTCCTCTTCACCACCAGAGTCGTCCTCCTCCATTTCATCCATATCCTCTTACATAACACCATCATCATCATCCGACGAACAAAGGGTTGGGGTCTCAACAATGTCTACTTGGAAAATTGACTCATCGATTGGGGCATCCACACTTGACCTAGCTTTAGTCTTAAAAACAGCCCACCATTGGCTCTTATCTTTCTTTAAGCTTGGATAAGAGGTAAAATACACTTGATAAACCTGATGTGCTAGAACAAAAGGATCATATGCAGGGTATTTCTTAGAGTGGCTTACATCAACTAATCTATACTGCTCATGAATATTCATGCCATTCACTGAATCCATCCAATTACATTTAAACAAGATGGTTTTGAAGACATTTACGGTCCCCAAGTAGACCAGCTCAATGACTTCTTCTAAAATACCGAAGTAATCAATTTCCTCCTCACTTATTACACCCACACCATAATTCATAGTTGCCTTGTGCTTTCCATAATCAAAAGTGTGAAACTTAAAGCCATTGATGTCAAATTGCCTCCATGTTTTGACTTGTCTAGACGGACCCATGGCAAGTGCTCAAATCACTTCATCAGTCTCATTAGATTCGATAACCTAATTTCAAATTCAAGCCATTAATTAATAAAATATATAACCTTAGTCATATTTAGCGAATGATATATCGAAACTTGATTGTAAAAACTTACAAAATCCTGAAACCATTTGGAAAATTCATGTGAAAACTTGCTCCAAATATCATGTAGGTCAATACCAGGATATTTTTGCATCATCGACTCTTCAAACTTCCTATAAACCTTAAAACGTTAATTATCTAGCAAATTTCATAAAATAATTACCAATTATAGAAATTTGTACCTTTCATATCCTCCTAACACCCCACAATTGGAAAGAACATAGTGGTGTGCATGCTTGACTTCTTTCGAATCTAAAAACCTTGTTTGGACACCTTTGCCACGACCTTTGCTAAATTGGAATAATTCTGGTATAGTTGAATCTAGATCATCATCATCAACAACATTGCGTCCTAGATCTCTAGATTTCGTATCAACATGAGGTTGAAAGTAATAAGAACAAAAGTTAGAAATCTCTTCTGCAAGATAAGCCTTGCAAATCGAGCCTTCCACTCGTGCCTTATTACCAATTTTCTTCTTCAGATGATTAAGAAATCTACAAAATAAGTTAAATTGACTCATTCACATGTAAAATTATAAATCATATAGAAGAAACTTGAAAACAATGGAGTGGATTAGGAAAATGTATATTACCTCTCAAATGGATACATCCATCTGTATTGCATAGGACCACCCACTTTTACTTCATGTGGCAAATGAACGGGTAAATGCTCCATTGAATTGAAAAATGCAGGTGGGAATATTTTCTCCAACTTGCATAAGATTTCTGGAATGTTTTTTTCTAAACGAGTCACATCATCAACTTTAATAGTGTAAGAGCATAGATCGCGAAAAAATTGGCTGATTTCAGTGACTGCTTTCCAAACATTATCAGGAAGAAGTTCTCTCATTGCAACGGGCAACAACCTTTCCATGAACACATGACAATCATGGCTTTTCATTCCATGTATCTTACAGGCTTGTAAATCCACACATCTACCAAAATCAGAAGCATATCCATCTGGAAACTTAAGATCTTTTATCCATTCACACAACACTCTACGTTGTGCTTTATCAAGAGTGTATGGTGCTTTTGGGAAGATCATGCTCCCATCATCAGATTCAATAGGCTCTAAGCTACTCCGCTTACAATATCGCTGAACATCTAGGCGAGCCTTATCTGTATCAACTGCGGTATCTTTCACATTCATTATTGTGTGGATGAGTTGATCAAAAAAATTCTTTTCAATGTGCATAACATCTAAATTATGTCGAATCAACAAATCTTTCCAATAAGGAAGCTCCCAAAAGATGCTTTGCTTATGCCACCCTGTCTTAACCTTTTTTGATTTTGTCGAACGGATTTTTGGATCAATGGACTTTGGAATCTCCTTAACCTGCTCCCATAGTTGATGGACCGTCAATATTGGAGGAGGCAATCGAGTTTCTGCTCTTTTTTTGAAAAAAGCAGTGTGGTTTTTTCTATAAGGATGTGTAGGTGGGAGAAATTGACGGTGACTATCAAACATGATACTTTAGAGCCGTTGTCTAGCCAAAAAGATATATGCTTGTCCATGCAGTATGGACAAGCCATCTTTCCCGATGTAGTCCAACCAGATAACATCCCAAACGCAGGAAAGTCACTAACCGTCCATAAAAGGGCAGCTCGTAACTTGAAATTTTGCTTTGTGGATACATCATATGTCATTGTACCTACTTCCCATAAAGATTTCAGTTCGTTAATCAAGGGTTGCATGTACACATCCAAGTTCCCTTTTGGGTTTTTAGGACCCGGAATGAGCAAGGATAAAAATATAAACGGCTTCTTCATACATAACCATGGAGGCAAGTTATATGGGGTAACAATTACTGGCCAATAAGAATATTGCCTTCCAAATTTTCCATGTGCTGAGAAACCATCTGTGCATAGACCCAATCTAACATTACGGGGCTCACTTGCAAAATCCTTGTATGTGTTATCAAGATGTTTCCATGCTTCACTATCACTTGGATGGGCGAGTGTTCCACTTACCCTAGAATTTTGTGAATGCCACTGCATTTCATGTGCAAGGTCTTTAGTCGCATAGAGCCTTTGCAACCTTGGCGCGATCAGGAAGTAGAATAACACTTTGGCCGGCACACATTTTCCACAAGAAGTCTTCTTATAACGCTCCCCTCCGCATTTTGAACACTTTTCAAGGTGAGCTTTATCCTTCCAAAATAACATGCATCCTTTAGGGCATGCATGTATCTTCTCATGAGGAAGTTCAAGGCTCTTTACCACCTTTTTAGTGTCATAGTACGTCTTGGACATTGAATTCTCATCAGGAATTACTTAACTAATGAGCGATGAAATACTATCGACACATCTATGGGGCAAGTTGTATTCACACTTCAAGCTTGTAATCCTTGAAGCCATCTCTAAAACAGATAATCGACTTCCTTCATACAATGGTTTTTGTGCGGCCGCTAACATCTCAAAAAACATCTTAACTTGAGGATTAGGTTCTTCTTCAACATTCCGAATATCTTCATGCATTGGATCACCATCAACTTGACCAAATGCATCAATAATCATGTCAACATACGGATCCGATGGCTCATCAGATGCTTTTAAAGAATCAAAATCCTCTCCATGACAAACCCATTCATAGTAGTCATTAAGAAATCCTTTTTTATACAAATGCTCTCTTACACTTTCAACATCTAAAAAAGGAACATTTTTACACTTTGAACAAGGGCATCTGATCTTTGAAGATTCTTGAAAATCACGGTGTTGTTTAGCAAACTCAAAGGTGGTAACTTTCGAAGCGGAATCGTGGCCACAATTCAATTTCCGTTCAATCGATAGTGGTATTGTTCGAGGTAATTTCTGAAACCCTAACTGTGAATTTTTCTCATTGCATGTAATTGGATTAATTGGAGTTAAATTTGTGTGTTTATCGAAGGAATTAAGGTTATTGAAATAGTTTAATTGCACGAATATCCTGGTTTGATTTGTTAACTATGGAAAATGTATGTCTGAAATTGTACCATGGGGGGAAGTTTAAGATGGGGAAAAATGGTGCATGGAATTATGTTGGAGGGAAGTATAGGACATTTTCCATTGATGCTAATGATTTATGTTGGTTTTATTCAAAAGAATTGGTAGCTAAATATGGTAATTATACTGATGTTTACACTATATACTACTTGATGCCTGGTTCTGATGTTGGGGTTGGGTTAAGGAGTGTCTATAATGATGATGAGGTCAGAGCAATGGGGGAAGTGTTGCTTAGTTCTAGATGTTTGGATTTGTATGTTGATCATGGTTGTGTTGAGGTTGATTTGTTAAACCCAGTCCATCTATCCCAAACTAGATCAACAAACACAGTCCAGCCCATCCCAGTTGCAGCCCAAAACACAGCCAACCAAGTTGCAGCCCAAAACACAACCCTAGTAAAACAAACAGGCTTAAAAAATTAACCCCAAAAAAGGGATCTAGGTTGACCTAAGAATCTATTGTAGATGCTGAGTTTCCTGACAGAAGGAAGACAACAGTTGAGGTGGTCCCCATTCCCACATCAAACAAATTAAAGGCAAAAGTAATGGCTGATTCCAACACTTTAGCATGTGAAAAAGTCTCAAACAAACCACAACAACATAAAGACCCCAGTGAAACACACAAACCCCAAACTGAACCTACATACACAGTTGAACCTTCACCATTATTTCTTAGATCTGAAGTGCATGAAGATTATGAATGGGAGGAAAACAGACCAAGCAGTCCAGTTCCTTTAGATTTGTTGTTGCATGATGTGTGGTCTGATGATGAGGATAGGTCAGATGCTGATTATGAATTAGGACCAAGCGAGGAGGAATATGAAGATGATGAGTATTTGTTTCAAGCAGAAGATGAACTGAATGAAAGGAGTACTGAGGTTGAGGATTGGTTAGCTGATTATGAGATTTATGAGGCAAATTTTGGAAACAATTACATAGAGCAATTAAAAGATCCAGAGTTGTTAGATGGGGTGGATAGTAGTGATGATGAATTACAGACAGGTAGGGGTAGGGATAGGGTTAGGGGATACAACTGTAGTATTGTAGAGTTAGCTCATAAACTACAAGCTGATGCTGATAAGGATAACCTTACTGCACAACAAGTGGGGGCAGGAGTGGTTCAGAACAGTCATGCAGAGGGGGAGGGTGACCCTAAGTCTGAGTATGAGGATTCTGGGGATGAGATTCACACATATGTTGGTAGTGGGGATGAGGAAGAGACCATCAAACAAAGAAAGGAGAGAAGAGGGCTGTTAGCGGGGAAGCAAACTGATTTCACAGTTTTTTAGTGGAGGGTTGGTCAAAGATTTACTACTAGGGATGATTTTAAGGAAGCTGTAGCTAAGTTTGCAGTGTTCCAAGGTAGAAATTTGCACATTGTTTTGGCTATCAAGAGTAGGCAACAAAGGATAGGAGTAAAGTGTAGTGATGGTTGTCCATTTAGGTTGTATGGAAACTGGGATTCTAGGAGGGGTGCATTTGTAGTTAAAACTGTTGTGCCTGACCACAGTTGTATTAGAAACATGGAGAAAAACAAGCAATTGAAATGTAGCTGGCTTGCTGACCAATTGCTTGATGTGTTCAAGGCTAGGCCTCACTAGCCTGCTAAAGAAATTGTGGAGACTGTTAGGAGAGCTTATAGGGTTATTGTGAAGACTGATTTTGCATACAAGGTGAAGTGGCATGCTCATAGGAAACTACATGGTTCAATGAGGGAGCATTATGGGAAAGTAGGTAGGTATTTGGAGGCCCTGAAAAGGTCTACTCCAAACACACAGATTGACTTAGTGACTTATATGGAAAAAGACAAACCTCCTTTGATTTTTCAAAGGTTATATGTGTGCTTTGAGGGTGTGTAGAAAGGTTGGAAGGAAGGGTGTAGGAAGATAATTTGTGTAGATGCTTGTTTCTTGAAAACCTTTCTTGGAGGGCAGTTAATGTGAGCTGTAGGGAGAGATGGGAATGACCAAATGTACCCAATTGCTTAGGCTGTGGTGGAAGGGGAAAACTACAGCTCATAGGAATGGTTCTTAAGCAATCTCAGCAACAGCATTGGCATTGGGGATAGTTCTGGAGTTGTGATAGTGTCTGATGAGCATCAGGTAACTCCCTGCTCTAGCTTGCATTACATTTTTCTATTTTTCTTGCTTTCTTGTATTTGTTGTTTAATTTGTAATTTTTTGTATTGGTTTGATTTGCAGTCAATTTTGAGAGGAGTCAGCGAGGTACTCCCTAAAGCTGAGCACATACATTGTGCAAGGCATATATATGCTAATTGGCATAAATCCTTCAAAGGGGATGAATATAAGCTCCTCTTTTGGAATTGTGCAAAAGCATATAAGGAAGCACTTGAGAAATTAGCAAAGACAAATCCAGCTGCTGCTCAAGCTTTCAAGGCATGTAACCCTAATTTCTTCTGTAGAGCCTTTTTGAAGACAGAAGTGAAAGCTGATGTGATTACAGCAACATGGCAGAGACATTCAATGGGTATATTATAAATGCTAGGACAAAGCATTTACTTTACATGTTTGAGGACATAAGAGCTTCCTTAATGAAGAGATTAGTGACCAAAAAACAAGAGATGGAGAAATGGACCACTATAATTTGTCCTAGGATTCAGAAGAAACTGGACTGGGAAAAACAGGAGGCTGCTCAATGTGAAGTACTTCCTTCAAGCCCAGCATTGTTCCAAGTGAACCATAGACTGGACACAGTCACGGTTCATCTTGAAAACAGGACATGCACTTGCAGAAAATGGGATATGACTGGAATCCCATGCTGTCATGTTGTTGCAGCAATGTTTTTGTCTCACAAGAATGCAGAGGATTTTGTGGATGACTGTTACAAAAAGGATACGTACCTATTATTCTATTCAAATTCAATTCCACCATTGGATGGTGAAAGACATTGGCCTAGGAGTGATTTAGTGTTAGAGCCACCACCCATAAAAATAGACCCTGGTAGACCAAGGAAAAATAGGAGAAAGGACCCATTTGAAGACCCTAAGCACCCATGGAAGCTCACTAAACATGACATGGAGATAACTTGTAGTGTATGCAACACCAAAGGACACAACAAAAGAAGCTGCCCCAACAAAGGAACTGCCACCACCAGCATAGAACCCCCTCCAAAGAGACCAAGGGGCAGGCCTAGAAAGCAAGTTGATCCACCTCCACAAGATCAACCAGGCCCATCTGTCCATTTAACAGCAACATCCCAACCTTCTAAAATTGGTAAAGGAGGAAGAGTAGTGGGCAGGGGAGGAGCTACTACAAATGTGAGGGGCAGGGGAGGAGCTACAGGAAATGTAAGGGGCAGGGGC
Organism: Chenopodium album; assembly: GCF_948465745.1. Taxonomy (NCBI): domain Eukaryota; kingdom Viridiplantae; phylum Streptophyta; class Magnoliopsida; order Caryophyllales; family Amaranthaceae; genus Chenopodium; species Chenopodium album. Next base: position 19,179,232 of record NC_137835.1, on the reverse strand, counting down.
AGAGGAGGGGGAGAAACTCAAACCAGGGGAAGGGGTAACACTGCTGCAAGGTGTAGGGGAAGTGCTAGAGGGAGGGGAGACTCTTCCACAAGGGGAAGTCAGACTACTGGGAGGGGCTCCAGGGGTGGCAGAGGAAGAGCTTAGGTGCCACAAGGTTTTGGGGTGTTTGTTACACCTGATGGCTCTACATACTCAAATGTAAGCCTCTCCCATTGTATCAATAGATGATAATGATTAAGTATGTTCATTTTTAAGTGACTTAACACTTGTTTGTATAGGTACCTGGAGGATCAGGAGCAAAAGATGTGATTGTATACATGCACCACAACAGTCAGCTACAACTTCAGCCAAGGGTCTACCTCCTAAAGATCTTGTGTTCAATACTAGAAGCTGAAATCTCTGTATTTTGTGTTAGCCTGAACTTTTAGATTTCATTTTCAGCATGTAATATATCTTATGTAATAGATTTGGGTTAAGTGTTTTGTTTACTGTTGGATACCATTTCTCAACTGTGAACCTTATCATACCTTTGGGTATTGGTTTATGATAGTATCAGTATTGTTATGTTGTCCATGATTTTGGTACAATTATTTTATTTTATTTATTTTTTTTTTTAAAAAAAAAAAACAAGAATGACTTTGGTACATAATTGCAATTATGATGCTACATTTAAGTAAATTAAAGAAATAACTAAAATAGCAACAATTACTTAAAACAGTCATATATATTGCATAAGAAAGTCTTACATTCTCAAAAAAATTTAGATACTTCTGCACTTACATAGACTTTATGTCCATTTCTTAAAACTAAACTTAACTACTAGTCCCTTAGGACATTCAATTCTACTAGCATCAATCAACCAGATGAGCAAAAAAAGAAAAAAAAAAACCCCACATCAATCATGTTCATGTTAATATTAAAGTATAATAAACATATCAAGATCCTAGGCATGATACCAACAAGATTAATAACAAACCCTAGCATGTCACTAACCAATAAAAATCAAAGCTTTAACCCTAACATGATACTAACAATCACAAATATTAGGAAGAACGTAGGAAGCATCACAACAATCATACTTAATATTAAAATTACCCTAGACATGATACTAGGAATCAAGATAACAATCTAAGCATGATATCTACATCATAACATCAATTAAAAACCATTAAACTACTTACTTTGATGCCTCGTACCTCTTTCTAATAACAAAATACACGCGTTAGTAACTTCAAGGAAAATAATAAACAAAATAATCAAATTAAATAATTGAAAGAGAGATTTGGGACCAAACCCTCAGAAATTAAACCTTTCACGTCTAGGGCGAAGGCAACTTCGAATATGGCTAGGTGTTTCTAGGTCTTGTGAATGCGGAATTTTGTATGAAAACAAAGTAAGAAAAAAAGATGAATGTTTTAAAGAATGCTAATTAAACTTGTGAATGAAGATAATTGGTGAATGATATATGTAGATGATGAATGATCCATGAAAACGGAGTTTTTGATACGATATTTATAGAGAAAATTAGCCAAAAAAGATAATTTAACAAAACAGAGTCTGACGCTCAGGAAACAGAGGTGGCGCCAACCCTGGCTAGCTGGCGCCAGGCACCAACGGCTAGCACCAGGCGCCAATGGCTAGCGCCTGGCGCCAAGCCTGGTTCCAGGCGCCAAGGCCTGGGGTTGGACGCCAGTCTTGATTTTAACGCGTTTTTCGAAAATCCGATAAGTTTACCGTACTGGAGGATAAAATAATATAATTTCTTCGAAAATGCTATTTGATTTTGATTAAAACTCTGAAAAGTCAACAAAGTCAACTTATCAATGCTAATCGAATGAGGAATGAAAAGAACCTTCTAGAAGATTCTAGAAGACTAAAATCATTCTTAATTGCATTAGGAATGATAAATCATATTAGGCCCTCCCCTAGATCATTGGGCCGTACATAAAGCTCAAACCGGGCTCAGTTTAGTAAATTGGTCATAACTTCCTCAATATTCATCGGAATTGGGCTTATAATATATCGTTGGAAAGGTCTTTGCAAGCCCCATCCAACTACACCACTATTGGACCCATATCATGGACCAATAAAACTGGATTGACTGTTTTCTTAAAATAAAGTTTTCAAAAACAGAAAGAAGAGAAAAGAAATAAAAATTTTCCGCAACACTAGACCTTTCCACACTTTCGTTTCATTCGATTATGATTCGACGTGAAAGGTACTCATCACTGGGTTTGGTTTTGGGGAGACACAAATGGGTGTCTACACTACTGCATCACCACTTATTTAAACAAGAGCACCAAAGTGAAAAAGCACCAGGAGAAAACCAATGTCAGCATGAGCTTCCTGTCAGCGTTGTGTTCTTTGAGCTCATACATTGTCTCAGTGGTTGCGATGCCCATCTCTGCAACCTCATCCTCGAGCACCTCCTTCTTGGACTTCAGCTTCTTCACCCTCTCTTCACCCTCTCTGTTAAACACATATTCTCATCTTCAAGCTTCATGATCCTAGAGCCCTTATCAGCAACACCTTGTTGCAGCACACGTACATCATCAACTTCACCATGCCACTTGAAAAACCCACAGGTCCTATGCTCATAAAAATTAAGCAAATTAATACTCCAAAAATTTCAAAATTCAATTAAAAAAACTTCTCAACATCAATACACAAAAAAAACCTAGAAAATTTAATTTCACAAATAAGACGACTTACGGGCCAATAAGAACACCCATAGAACCGCTTTCCCTTTGTAGGACCATCATGGCGTACAGTTCTTAGAGGAGAACCTCGTCATGGTAGCAATACACTAGCCCTAGCTGTGACTGAGCAGAGTATGCCCTACCCCTAGACTTCGATTTTGAAGCAGAGCCAATTGAAACATGACTTGCCATTGCGAAGAGAGAGAAATCAGAAAATTAGAGCAAAAAGGGGTAAGCTTTTTAGGTTTAATGGAGAAAATGAAAGGGGGCTGACTGGAATTTAAAGGGGAAGAACAGGGGAGAGTAGAGGAAAGAGAGAATTAATGACAGTTGAATTAAATCTCAACTGTCAGCATTAATTAGGGGAAGAAACCGGAAGTTTTTAAATCTTAGGTGATTTAACCTGTTTTAGAAGGTTGAAGCCTGTTAGAAGAAGATTACTGACCAAAGTGGGTTTGCCTCATAATAAATGAAAGGTGGGATTGTTTTTGTCAGACCAAGCAAATGTGGGATTATTTATTTCCATTTTTCTAAATATTTATGCAAATTTAATTTTCCCATGTAAATTTTAATTTCCCATGTACTTTAATTACTTTCTCTCTCTATTTTTTTGCATACCCAATGTAAATTTACTTTTTCAATATACTTTATTTATTTCTCCTTAATTCCCGTGATTTTTTAGCAAAAGTGATTATCAATCGAGGACGGAGGGAGTAATAATTTTTAGGGTTTTTTTTTGTCAAAAACTACCTGATAGAATCCAAATTTGTTAGAAACTACCAAATAAAAAAAATATTGTAATAAACTACATAATAAAGGTAAAATGTTGTGAGAAAACTACCTTAGAAAATGTAAAATGTTGTGCTCCCTCCGTCCCCTTTTGGGCTTTTGATAGTCCCTTATGGGCAAATTTTAGTCCCAAAATGTTCACCCCATTTGCTTTTTCCACAACCATTTATATTAATTTTTTACCAAAATTCCCTCCAATTTGCAACAATATTCGTGCAAATTTAAATTTCCCATGTAAATTTTCTTTTCCCATGCACTTTTATTACTTTCTCTTTCTACTTTTTTGCATACCCAATGTCAATTTACTTTTTCAATGTACATTTGCTATTCTTTTTTGTATTTATTAATTCCTGTGGAAAAAGCCCATAAGGGACTATCAAAAGGGGACGGAGGAAGTAATACTACCTAAACTGAATTTTCACCGTTGATCGACCTTAAAACACTCCCAAAACCACCGACACTTTCATTCCCAAAACTAACGCAACTTGCTTGAAATCGTCTCCCTTACATCTAAACAACCTTTCAACCCAAAAACCACCACCTCTAACCCTAAAAATCACCATCTTGAAGCATTAATCTACCATCACCGACTTGAAATATCCTCCAACTACCCCGAAAATAACCTTACCACCTTGAAAACCAATCCTCACGGTGGTTTTGGGGGTGTTCTAATAGACCAAGATCCTAAAATTAAGTCAACGGTAGAATTTCGGTCAAATGTAGTATATTACAACATTTTTCTTTTATTAGGTAGTTTCTCACAAAATGTCCTAATTTATTTTACAGAATATGTTTATTTTTTTTTTTTTCAATTATAGTGATATTTTTTTTGAAAGGGAGTTGTTTTTTTTTTTTTTTTTAAGTAATTTTAACGAGTTAGTTTATCTTTATTACTAGGCTAGGTCCCGTGCCAACCATCAATAACATAATATTAAAACCGATACTAGGAATGACACATTCCATTTTTTTATGTGGTTATTGATTATTAGTTCATTGAGTTGAATTATTTTCCAAATCTTTTCATACAATTAAAGAATTAAAAAACGAGGTTGTTTTCAAGTAGTAATTTGTATATCATTACTATTTTGAGGGTAAAAAATATATGATTAAGACAAATTCATCAGTAAAATCATTATTACTCATTAAATCATTTTATTTTAAAATTTTTGTGAAATAAATATAAGTAAACCGTTGTGTTTTATCTTTCTACTATTAATCGATACAGGGGAAATAAGATAAGTTATAGGAATGAAGGGAGAACAATATAACCTGAAGAGAAGCTGATACGATGAGAACAAGGGGGGTATGCAGAAATTTTTAGTTCACCAATTCCTCCTACAAATAAAGACAATACAGTAATACATAAAATCATACAAATGGCTTACCTTTTATCCTCTCTTTGCAAGAACCATACAACGTTAAACAACCCCTAATCACTGGTGACTGATGGCGAAACTGCGGAATTCTCTCGTTCAAGGAGAAAGTCAGAAAGAACTAGTTTGAGATTATTTTAGCTGACATTAGAGGCAGAAGAATGAAGTTTATAGTTGTTAAAAAAAATTAAGGCTCAGCCAAATTTATATTACAATTATTCATGAGACCGTGACAATAAGAATTTCTATTTAAAGTCAAATCAAGTCATTGTCATTGTCATTCCCATTCTCCATCTTCAAATTTAAGGCTTAGTAGTGCACATTTATTGTACAATTTCGTGAGATCATGACTATAAGGGTTCCCATTTAAAGTTAAGTCAAATCATTGTCGTTCCCATACTCCATCTTTAAATTTAAGGCTCAATGTTGCACATTTATTTTACAATTATGCGTGAGACCGTGACAATATGGATTCCTATTTAAAGTAAAGTCAAGTTATTGTCGTTCTCATTATCCATATTTATATTTTACAATAATGTTAAACATCATATGCCTTTTTTAAAAAATAAAAAAAATACTCAAAAGAAAAGAAGTTGTAGGCCCATCCACTAAGACATTTCCAGTTTCCCAATAAAAGGTATGTCATTTGTATGATTTTATGTATTACTGTATTGTCCTCGAAACCATTGGAATTTTCAGGCCCATCCACCTCTCTAAACCTTGGATCATCCCTTGAATTAGCCGGGAGTTCCGAGTCTCTACATGCTTGAATAAATAACTTATGAGTTCGAATTCTGCTCGATTAGACTAGCAGTACACATTGCTAGGTTTAATCCATGTTAAAACCTGACACATTTTCTATTAATTTTTTAAAAAGTATTTTAAAAAAAAAGTATATACTAAGGGCCTGTTCATATTTACTTATTTTCAGTTCAGTTCAGTTCAGCTCCAATCAGTTCAGTTCAGTTCAACTCTTAATTTACCTCTCTCATAAAATATTCATTTCAGCTTAGTTCAGTTCAGTTCCAATCAGTTCAGTTCAATTCAGTTTAGCTCCAATCAGTTCAGTTCAGTAAATATGAACAGGCCCTAAGAGCATACCAAAAGATTACACTGTCATTTTTGGTGTGGATTTTTAGTATATTTACTAGTCAGCTCTCTTCCAAAATCAATAACTCTACTATATATCTATCTATCTATAACTAATCCTGTATATCTATCTATCTATAACTCTTAACTTATTGAAATGTAAAGGATAGAGAATGTTTAAGGGATAAATGAAGTGTTACTCCTGATTTAAGAGAGTAAACACAATAATTAGACCCTTAATTGTTGATTTTTTCACTTTTTGAGTACCCTAAACCATTTTCCGGCAAGCTAACTCACCCTAATTCACCTTTAACCACAGATAATTAAATACTAATTAAATTTAATTACAAAACGCATTAATTTAATAAAACTGTTTTGAAGTAAAAAACTAGCCATTAGAGGCTTTTTAAAGGATTGTACAGCAACCAAAATAAGCCATTAATATATCCTTGCAAACCAGAATCCAAAACCAATTCTGTAAGGTAAAATTCATTCCACAATTTGCTAAAAACAAAATACTACAGAGATGCTTCATCCTTTGTTTGATTCAGTCCAGCTTCATCCCTTCTTTGTTAACCCAAGGTACTAACCCAAAAAGCCAAAAAATAATGCAAAGCTATATAACCAAAAACCCTAACCTCAATTTTCTTATTTTTATTCAAAATTGATTCGAATTTGCTGATTCTTGAATTATTGTATGAAAAAACGTTTTATATTGGCTCAAAATTTAGTCTCAAATTTTCTCAATTTAAGGCTGGATATTTTCGTTCTTGAGGAAAATTTATCGAATTCTACCTAATAAATTGCACAAATTGAAACCAGGACTTGTAGAGACGACGGTGGAGGATGATGAATCGAAAGCCGAGAAATGGAGGATGTTGTGGAGCTTAGGAGAACCCTAAATGTGTGTGTAATGTGAATAAAATGTAGGATAAAACCCTAGATTGAGAAATTGAAACTAGATGATGAAAAAAACAAGAAATTAAAATTTTACCTCAGAAACTGCTTTAATGGAGAACGTTGAGTGCGCTTCAATGGAATGTTGGGTGCGCTTCAATGGAAACCGAGAAATTTGAGCTACTTCATCCCTTAGCTTGTTTGATTCCGAACAGGGGAGGAAAAAGAAAAAATTTTGAGTGGGCCCCACATCTTAACCCAAGGTACTTAATTTTTAACCAAGGGTACTTAATTGTTTGGTTGATTTAATTTTTTGGCCAGAAATTGGGTCAGAGTGCCCAAATGATTGAAAAAAAAATTGAGTACTCAAAAGGTGAAAAAATAAAAAATTGAGGGCCCATTTGTTGTGTTAACTCCATTTACGAGGTACAAAATATATTTAACAGAGTTAAGACAATAATTGGGCCCTCAATTCTTGATTTTTTCACGTTTTAGGTACTTAATTATTTTATTTCACCGTTTGGGTACTGTAGGGAATATTTCAAGCATTACCCCTAGCAACCCCGCTGTGATCATACACTTAAGCATGGTGACGTCCAAAGGGAAGGAAGCTAGAGCAAAAGAGCCGCAAACAAGTTTTAGGAACTTGTAAACCGTTCACGAGGTGAAGGTTACACCCCTTAACGATCCAAGTTCGTCAACTCCAATAGGTCTAGAACTATGATTGGTGTTCGGGGATGAAGGTACAAATCTAACCTTAAAGAGATTGAACCTACCCTAATAATTGACCTCTACTTTATTCTGATCGTATTCATGTGCACTTTCTGACTAACATGCAATTATTAGGTTTACCCTAAACCTGATTAATATATATTGGTTGAATATAATGCACAAACAAATCTATTATTGGTGATCACTTTAATTATAATCAAATTAACCTAAACAAGATTATTAATTATCTTATATAAGCGTGATTACAAGTACCAATTCCCTTTAAACATGCATAAAAGATGTGATTAAGCAGTAATAATAAATATCAAGCAACATAATAATAATAATAAAATAACAATCATAATAATCATCATACTCATGTTAAGGCATAATAATAGCAAGATCCTAGGCATGATACTAACAAGCTAAGATTAATAACAAACCCTATCATGTCACTAAACAATAAAAATCAAAGCTTTAGCCCTAACATGATACTAACATAAATATTAGGAAGAGAAAGGGAAGCGTCGTAGGAATAATTCACTACTACAAAAAGCGTGTTTTTTGGACGCTTTTTAGGCCTTTTTTCGACGCTAAAAAGCATCGAAAAAATATTTCTCGACGCTGCAAAAAAGCGTCGAAAATACGTGAGTCGAGAATTTCGAGGGACACAAAAAAGCGTCGAGAATCACGACGCTTTTTTGTGTCCTGACTAATATACGAAGTGTCGAAAATTATGTATTTCGCGCATTATCCCAAATGTGTGTAGTTTTTTAGCGACACTTTTACATGTCCACATAATTAAATTTAGCGACGCTTTTTGTTGTCTTGCGTTTATTCGTGTCAACCTATGGTATGGCGGGAAACTCTTGAAATATGAAAATGTGCAAAATATGTAGACATTAAAAAGCGTCTAGAATTTTTTTTAAGCTTTTTTTTTTTCCTTTTATTAAATTATTACCATCATCATACATATATTATAGTTATTAAAATTTATCATAAATTAAATTAATAACATAAAAATTAAAATAAACAAATATTGTATATAACTAGATTTAAAAAAAAAATTATTAATCAACAATAATAAGAGTACGTAGTTAATTACCAAATTTATAAAAAGAAAACATCAACACAATTAAAAACAAATTAAGAAAAAAAACGTCGCATATTATAGTAGCTTGTCCCTAAATAAATACATCACTAATATAAGACTAAAAACCAAAATACATAGGTGATGGCCTTATAGACAATATAGTCACTTGTTTTGATGCTCAAGTGTCCCGGTGTCACGGTCCGAGTGATTCAACACCGGATCGTGCGGCGCGCTCTCGTCTATTGGCGACAAGGGCGCAAGCCTAAAGCAAATGAGGTTCGTGAGCACACACCAACACGGACCTAGGGTTTCTCAAGAGGGCACACGAGGACAACGAGTGCGGAGTCGGGGCTTGTGACGGCCGATACTTCAAAGCGGGCACAAGCGGAACCGACGAAACGAGGGCGTCTTCGGGGTCTCTTGGTTTGGTGGGGGATGCTTTAAAATAAGGCAAGCACAATATCTATAAAGGCTTAAACAACACACAGGTCTTAAAGAAATAGCAACGGGGTAGAGAGCTTTGATTGAATAACCATTCGCTTCCTAAAGAGCTTTATATTGCATTAGTAGAGAATTACAAGTGAACGTTAACATGACAGTAACACAATGATTCTCCCTAGAGCCTAGAAAGTAAAAAGAAAGACTAAAGAGACATTACATAAGGGAAAATACAAGGAAAATAAAGTAGAATACATAATAAAGACGTTGGATTCTAACAATCTCCCTCACTTAAGCCGTCGACGACCTTGTCGACTCAAAAATTCTACACTAAGATCCTAACAGCTTCAGTCTTCTGTTGTAGGGATGGCTCTTGTCCTGGTTCTGATGTTGGCGCGGTAGCTGACGTTGCGATTGCTGTCATCGGGATCTGGATGGTAGGGTTTGAGACGACTAACGTGGAAGACGGGGTGAATACTCATCCACGCAGGCGGTTCTACCTTGTATGCGTTCTTCCCAATCCGTTTAGTGATGCCGATGGGGCCTTCGTATTTCCGAATTAGACGACGATCTCTTCCTCTGAGAAATTTCAGCTGTTCTGGTAAGACCTTCACCATCACCATGTCCCCAATGGCAAAATCTACTGGCCTTCTATTTTGATTAGCCCATTTCTTCATCCGGCGCGATGCTCGCTCTAGGTAGGCTTTCGCAATGTCGGTGTTTTGCTTCCACTCTCTTGTAAAATCTCGAGCCTGAGCGCTCCTACGGCCCTCCCAGTCAGCCACTGTGTGCGGGAGGAGAGGTTGTTGACCCGTGACCAGCTCAAAGGGGCTTTTGTTGGAAGAAGAACTCCTTTGAGCGTTGAAGCAAAGTTGTGCTACGTCCAAAAGTCTCACCCAATCTTTCTGGTTGGCGCTCACAAAGTGACGCAAGTATTCTTCAAGAAGCCCATTGAATCTCTCTGTCTTCCCATCAGATTGAGGGTGGTGGCTTGACGACATGTTGAGATCAGACCCCATCATTTGGAATAGCTCAGACCAGAATATGCTCGTGAATCTGGTATCCCTGTCGCTCACTATGCTCTTTGGCAATCCTTAGTACTTCACAATATGTTTAAAGAAGAGCGATGTCGTTTCTTCCGCTCCACAAGCCTTTTGCATGGGTACGAACGTTGCATATTTGGAGAACCTGTCTATCACCACCATGATGGAAGAGAATTGGTCCACCTTCGGGAGGCCACTAATGAAGTCCATCGACACACTCTCCCAAGGTTGAGTGGGTACAGGAAGTGGTTCAAGGAGGCCCCCGAGCTTTTGTCTGTCAACCTTGTCTTGCTGGCACACAAGGCAAGTTTTGGTGTAGCTCATCACGTCTTCTTTCATTCCTGGCCAGTAGTACCCCATCGCGAGTAAACTGAGGGTTCTCTGCCAACCTGGGTGTCCCGCCCACAGCGTATCATGGCATTCCTTCAACAACATTTTCCTCAATCCTCCTGCTTTTGAGATGAAAAGCTTTGTACCTTTGGTGAAGATGAGGCCATCGTCCAACCAAAAGCGTCTAGTCTTCCCTTCTTCAATCATCCTTGTTATGGTTTTTGTCATCGGATCATCTGGGAGATAAGCACGAACTTGATCTCTAACGGATGTGGCAATGTTGCTTGCAGTCATTGGCACTAACTTATACATCACAGCAAGATTGGCCCACCTACTCAGGGCATCGGCCACTCTATTGCTGGATCCCATTCTATAGGTGAACTCCACGTCAAAGTCGGCTAAGTCCTCTTGCCACCGAGCTTGTTTTCCTGTCAGCTTGGGTTGGGTGAGAAAGTGACTCGTCGCGATGTTGTCGGTGTGGACGGTGAACTTTGATCCCAACAAGTAGTGCCTCCACCCTCTTAGGCAGTGCACAATGGCTAGTAGCTCCTTTTCTTGTGCCGCATACCTCCTCTCAGCATTATTCAGCTTCCTACTTTCAAAAGCAATAGGATGCCCTTCTTAGAAGAGCACTCCTCCTAAAGCAAAATCTGAAACATCCGTCTCGACCACAAATGGTTTGGTGATGTTTGGAAGGGTAAGGATCGGCTCCTTCACCACTACTTCTTTCAACTTCTAGAAAGCTTCCTTTTGGGGCCCTAACCATTCCCAACGACTTTCTTTCCTCAATAGGTCAGTGAGGGGACTTGCAATCTCCGAGTATCCCTTAATAAATCTTCTATAATAGTTCGCCACTCCTATAAAGGATCGCAACTCAGAGGGGTTCTTGGGATCCTGTCAATCGCAAACAACACATATCTTCTTTGGGTCCATCCTCAATCGACCCTTCCCCACAAAGTGTCCAAGAAATCCGACTTTTTCCTGCGCAAAGGCACACTTTTCTCGTTTCACAAACAGGTGATGTTCTCTCAACTTCTCGAAGACCAATCTTAGGTGCTCGAGGTGCTCTTCCAAAGTCTTGTTGTAGACAACAATGTCATCGAGGTACACGACCACAAATTTGTCTAAGTATTCTCGGAATACTTGGTTCATTAGAGTACAGAACGTAGCAGGTGCATTCGTCAAGCCGATGGGCATGACTAACCATTCGTATGCCCCGTATCTCGTTACACAAGCTATTTTTGGTTCATCTCCTTCGGCAATGCGAACTTGGTGGTAGACAGACTTCAATTCTAGCTTTGTAAAGTACACTGCATCCCCTAACTGATCGAACAAATCCGCCACCAAAGGGATAGGGTAGTGATTGCGCATCGTAACCTTATTTAATGCTCGGTAGTCGATGCACAATCGAAGACTTCCATCTTGTTTCTTCTGAAAAAGCACAGGGGCCCCATAAGGAGCCTTTGATGGGCGGATGAAGCCTGCCTCAAGTAAATCCTCCAGTTGTCTCCGGAGTTCGGCTAATTCCAGGGGAGCCATGCGAAAAGGGCTTCGTGCTGGGGGTTTCGCCCCTGGAACCAGCTTGATCTCATGGTCCACTGTCCTACTAGGTGGGAGAACTTTTGGTAGATCTTTCGAGAGGAGATCCTGGAACTCTATTAGTAGCTCGGAAACTGCAGGCGGAAGGTCTCCACTTGCTTCATCTTCCTTAGTGGAAAGCGTTGCTTGGAACGTGGGCTCGTTCCTCTTCAACCCCTTCTCCAATTGCATTGCTGAAAGGAGGGGCCCCTTCAGGCCTTTTCCCGGATCGTAGGTTCTGAGGAGACATGGTTGCTACCCGGCCAGACATGGTTGCTGCCCGGGCACAAGAATAGATCTAAGGTGCGGCATCGGGACTGCCTTACTAGAGTGTAAGAAGTCCATGTCGAGCACCAAGCTAAAGTCGTCCATTGGCGCTACGGTAAAGTGCACCTATCCGCTCCAATCTCCTAGCTTCATTGTTACTTTCTTGGCAACGCCGCGGATCGGTTTGGCAACTGAATTCACCGCTTTCATACTGCCTCCTTCTGGTTGCAGCTTCAACCCCAGTCTTTTTGCCTCCTTTTCTGAAATGAAGTTGTGGGTAGCACCTGTATCCACCATGGCTCGAGTTTCCTTTCCGTTTACCAACATATTCATATACATCAACTTAGAGTTTCTGGGTTGGCCCTAAGAGTTTCTGGGTTGGCCCTCAGAGACTTCTCTTCCCATAGCACACATCATGCGAATGGCCCCCAGTCTTGAATGTTCTCCTTCACTAGGTTCTATCTCATCGACTTCTTCACCTTCAGGGGTTTCTAAGGACATGGAGGACAACTTCTTTTGGAGATTGTCAATTTCTCCCTTGTGTCGACATTCAAACCACTTGTGCGGTCCTCGGTAAAGGATACACGTCAATGGTCTGGCTGCCGAAGATGAACTAGGGGTGCTTCGTATACTAGAGAAGGAAGAAGCTCCACTCTTCCGAGAGTCTTCTCCCCCACTCCTACTGTATCTATTGTTCGAGTTGTTGGAGCTCACTTGCGAACCATGTCCCGAGTTCCTAGGAGGGTTCGGTGTCGGCCACTATTTCCTTTCTTCAAACTTTGCCCTCTCTCTGAGGAGTAGTCCATCATCCTTTCAGCTGCGACGATGGCTCCCGATAAAGTATCAATCTTCTGGCGCCAAATTTCTGTTTGGGCCCACTCCTTCAGACCACGCACAAAGTTGAATAGGCGACCTTCCTTGGACATATTGTGGATCTCCAACATGCACGCTAAAAACTCTTTGACATACTCCCAGATGGAACCCTTATGCTGCAAAGTAGCGAGTTTGGTGCGAGCAACAAACTCGGTATTCTCGGGATAAAATTGGGCCATCTGTTCTTTCTTCAGATCCTCCCAAGTATCCACCGACGTCCTCTTAGCTTGGATGTCGGCGTACTTGGTGCGCCACCAAAGCTTTGCATCATCCACCAAATACATAGTGGCGGTATCAACTTTTAACTCGTTCTCCAATAGACAGACCCGAAAGTATTGCTCCATGTCGAAAATGAAGTTATCAACTTCTTTTGAATCTCTCGTACCATTAAAGGTCTGGGGCTTGGGAGGTTTTATCTTGGCACCTCCACTTCCCCCGAGCCCTCTCTGGGCACGCATTAAAGTTGCACATTTATCTTTTGCTTCATCAGCAACGCCTTGCACGAAGTTAAGTTGCTCCGTTAACCCATCCACGGTTGCTGCAAGCCTCTCCATTTGTTCGGCTTGTTTTATCACAATATCCTCGAGTTTGGGCAACCTTTCTTCGAGCATAGCCCACTGTTCGGACTTGTCTTCAAGCCAAGCAAGTATTTCCTCAAATGTGTATTCATGCATCTCTCCTTCTTCTGCCATCTCTACGGCAAACTTGGCTCTGATACCAACTGTCACGGTTCGAGTGATTCAACACCGGATCGTGCGGGGCGCTCTCGTCTATTGGCGACAAGGGCGCAAGCCTAAAGCAAAGGAGGTTCATGAGCACACAGCAATACGAACCTAGGGTGTCTCAAGAGGGAACACGAGGACAACAAGTGCGGAGTCGAGGCTTGTGACGGCCGATACTTCGAAGCGGGCACAAGCGGAACCGACGAAACGAGGGCGTCTCCGGGGTCTCTTGGTTTGGTGGGGGATGCTTTAAAACAAGGCAAGCACAATATCTAAAAAGGCTTAAACAACACACTAGTCTTAAAGCAATAGCAACGGGGTAGAGAGCTTTGATTGAATAACCATTCGCTCCCTAAAGAGCTTTATATTGCATTAGTAGAGAATTACAAGTGAACGTTGACATGACAGTAACACAATGATTCTCCCTAGAGCCTAGAAAGTAAAAAGAAATACTAAAGAGACATTACATAAGGGAAAATACAACGAAAATAAAGTAGAATACATAATTTAAGAGGTCGGATTCTAACACCCGACCTATTCTCTTGTTGTACCTACATTGCCTTTTCCAATCTTAAAAAAAAAATACAAATTATAAATTAGTACATTACACAATATTGGCTCAAGCTTCATAATCGATTTGAGACAATAACACGGACATTATACTTTAACCTAGGCAATTAATTATGTACAATGCACATATATAAATCTGTAAAGTAGGCCTATAAATTTTTAAGCTTTCTTGTTGTCCATTAGAAAGCTTAAGAGAGTTTGTCTAATAATGGGAATAGTTTTATGATTAATTCAAAACTAAACCTTGCCGAGAGTGTAGTATCATTATGCATTTAAAGCATTTCCAAACTAACTGATTATACAGCCATTGCAGCACGCGCGCGTGCACATACATACACACACACACACACACACAATCTTTACACTAAATGAAGTTAAAAAATATCATTAAACAGCTGATAGAGAACCTAGAATAAGAGCAATTAGTAACATCATTGAACCATAAAACAGAAATCATCTACTATCAATAGCCTATGCCTTGTGCATGCGCGTCTTTTGTTAGGCACTTATTGTGCAGGTGGGTGTTGTGTAAGATTTCAGAGGAAAATTACAACATGTGCAGGCGCTACTGGGAAGAGGTTCACAAAAAAGTAAATGACGTCTCATTGCAAAAGATAAAAATGATTATATTATTTCAAAATTGTCAGATCACTTTGATGTCCGTGTATCGTCATAACTCTTCAATATTCTATAATTGATAATTACAGCAACTTCCTAATAAGTCTATTTTAATCTTTCATTACTGATTCAATAGATTTCATTATACAAAAATTGAATCATTAATCAACTAACACTCCCATTATGAAACACCCTTCCCCCTTTAAATCACTGAATAATTAGCCGTAATTAAGCACCCTCTGTCCATTCATATAGAATTGAACTATTTCCCTAAATTGTAGCCTCTGACCCAAAAATGGGGAGCCACTATGACAAGTTATCATTATCATTACCCTATGTAGCTATATTACATTATTTCTTGCAGTTTTCTTCCTTTATGTTAGTCACAGCAGGTTCCTACTTTAAATCATAGCCTCAAATCAGAGGAAAACTAATCCATGCTATCATCTCACTCAGGTGATCCTGTAAGCTTTAGGTATCTAAAATTATAGCTTTTTTTTTACAAGCACCAAAGCAGAGAATTATATTAAAGCTTGGTCTGCAAAGGAAGATCTAAAATTATAGCTTACTACCTTTAATGAACTGAATTCTACGAGTTCACGAGTATTGATTAATATTTTGAGTTTCTACTTTAACTTCTACAATAGATTACTTTTCTCTAAGTTGTTATCCTGTCCATCATGCTTTATATCATGGTTTTGGGCTCAAATATAGCAGCAAAAGAAGGAAGATAAGTCGTAGAAATCTCACGCATCCAGCTTAGGCAGGGGAGCAGGACAACAAGCAGCAGAGGAGCAGTAGAACAAGCAGCAGGGGAGCAAACCAGGGGAGCAAGCAACAAGCAACAGGGGATTCAATTCTAAATTCAGTTATGGATTCAGTTCTTGATTCACTTCTCAATTTAGTTCTGAATTCAAACTCCCAAAAAATCAGGTCTGAATTCAGTTCTGAATTCAGTTTTGGATTCAGTTCTGAATTCAGTTTTGGATTCAGTTTTGGATTCAGTTTTGGATTCAGTTCTGGATTCAATTCTAGATTTCAGCTCTGATTTCAGTTATAAAGAGAATGTGACTTTGCTACCTGATGTTATGCCTTTCCTAAGAATTCAGATGCTTTGTTTAGAAGACCCGGAGATGCATTCCCTTGACGAACTGCACCTACAATCTGAGAAAATTGTCCAATAAACGCTTTAAGAAGAATATTGTTGTGTCCGACCTCGTCTTTCAGCTTTTCATTTTCTTGAGATAGTGTATCATTTTTTTGTGCAAAGCATTCACTTCTTGTTTAAAACTATCCATCACAATAGTCCTCTTTTGAACTTTTCCATATCCTTCCTTCCTTAACACACCACGTACTCCAAAAATGTCCCCCTTTTTAACCCCTAGTCCGTAACCCACCAGACGATCGGGAATCTCAGCGCCATACATAGTTTGCTGAAATGCTTCATCTTCGAGCTCTTGTTCAGACATTTTAGGGTGCACCATCCTCAACTCTTCAACCTTAGCTTTAACATCATCCTATACCAACATTTAGGAGCAATGTAAGACCACAAATAACACAAAATCACACCACAAAATCTACACAAAATGATACGAGAAATCTGTCACAAAACCAAACCACAAAATCTTGAGTGACTGTGTCAAAAAGAAATTTTCCGTCTTTACCCGTATGGGTTTTAATCCACAGCGCTAACAAGCTCATTTTTTGTCCATGTTCATCTTCCTATAAATAATAAGGCAAAACAAGCATTAAATATATGTACAATAGTATATAAAGCATATAACTTGGCTTTGCTCTTACTAACATCCTAAGTAAATAAAAAATGACATATATATTCCATACATAATCAGCTTGTTGGTTTGCAAAACTTTTAGAGCCAGATGTATGAATCTGATTTTGAGAAGCTCGTGCCTTTTTACCGCATTCTGACATAGACTGGAATCACATTTTCAGATTTTTAGTTAGAGATTAAATAACGTTTAATAGAGTAAACAATAAGGTGAATATTGTCCTTACTTTCTCGTAATCCGAATTCCAATATTTTACCAACTTAACCCAGTTACTACTGGTAATTCCATGTGGCACATTATTACAAATATCATCCAATTTCTTCTCTAGTGGCTTGTAATAAAGCAGTTTCAGAGAGTATTTGAACTGCCTCCAACATTTAATGGCACGCTTGAGAGCTTGGTGTCATATTCCACACCAGGAGGAATCACAAAACGGTCCTTCAATAAAAATAATTAGTTAAAAATATAAATCAGTAAGTAATCTATTAGAAGTAAGAGACCGGCTAAGTATGTGTGTTTAGGCAATGACAAGGGGATGTCTTAGGGATGAATATACTTACACTTATGAATTTAATTATTTTCCCTTTAAAATGCTTGTCGATTTCTTTCCAATCTTTTTCCCCAACTGGACAATGTGACTCCATCTTCGCAATCATACTAATGAATTTAACCAAAATATGTCCACCCTTCCTAATTGGCTGTCATAAATCATTGAATTCGACATAGTAGTGGACGTCGTTATTACTCCATACATCAATTGGCAGAATAATACCACTTACTAATGTAGTATTACCCTTGGCATCTAAATAAAATAACAAAATTAAGTTAAAAGAAATAATCAGTTTAAGTGGATTAGCAAACAAATTAAGTGGCAAGTTGCAAGTAATATTATCAGTTATACCTCAAACCAAATAGAAAAATACTATTAAACATCCTAGAAATTTCAGAGCTAGTAATTTGTAAGGCAACCCTTCCAAACATCTTAAAATAACTTTTGCACCTTAAAGCAAACAATAAAATTAAACTTATAAAGATATATTATTGAATCACATAAATTGACCACATCTCTGAAAGCAAGGTGAAATGCCATATAAATTAGAAGATCCAATGAGGTTAAAAAAACAAGGGTATAGAATCTGGTTAGTGGAGTTTAGAGTTTTTGTGCATGTTTTCTTCGGAAAGATTGCTTTGTTCCTCATGAAGTTATGATAACTGAGTGTGGTCTTAGGTCTTCATGTGAATAATAAGATCATAGTACCTCACTGAAACTGTATTCTGTTTGTCAGTTTCTAGTAATTTTTATAACATGTCAAGAAAGTTTCTTCTAGGATAAAGGCAATCTAATATTTTGGCAAGTTTGTGTAACGAATGCATTACTCAACAAGGGCAATGGGCTGATTACTTATTCAAGAAGAAGGAGGAGAGGTCAGTAGATTGGAATGTCAGGAAAGGGACAGCAGGGCAATCACCTAGCAGGGCAACCTCCAATCATTGAGGAGCTCTGACAGCTGCAGTAACAACTTCTGTTGTTTTCTTTCTTTTGGCAGATTATGTGTGTATAAGAAAGGGAGGGTAGGATGTGCTAGTTAGGAAAGATCATTGTGATACTTAGAGCTAGAGAGTGGTGCCCTAAAGGTGCTAAACTAGAGATTAGTAGCCTAAAGCTACCCTTATGCTTGTTACTCCATTTTCTAATTAATCAAAAAGCTGTCAATTCTCCCCAAGATTGAATCTTTATTGCTTTAACTTATTTTATTACAAGTAAATACCCACTAGAGTGTTACAGTTTATATAATCAAATTACATCTGCACTTATCTGTTGTTTCTCCTGATTTTGCCTCTTAAGTCTCAACAGTTTCAAATGGTATTACTATCTAGTTCTAATGGTCCTACTTAGCTGCAGCAACAATACAAGACTACCAACTGTAATTAGGAACCTAATTATCAAATCATAAATACAAGAAAAATACAATTAAAGGTTCAGAAATTCTTTCGTTCAGAATTTCACACCCCCCCTAACAACAACAAGCAGAAGCAACATGGCAGAAACACACCACAACAACAACAAGCAGTAGACAACTTTAATAAAAATATTTACCTATGGTTAGAACCTCCTCCTTGTCGTCAAAATCTATGTCTACAGGCCAATCCGGAAGTGCTTTTGGTCGTAAAGACTTAGATTGTTTCGGGATCTTCTCTGATTCTTTCCCACTGTTTTGTCGTTCTTGATTATTCTGTGGAGCTGTTGCTGAAGTTTTAACAGCACCAGTCTCAAGGTTCTGAATTCCTCGTCTCACAGCTTGCTCGGGAGGTTTATGAGAAGTAAAAAGGGAGTTCAATGATGAGTTTGGTCTACTTGATTGTGGAATATTAGGTGGGATATTAGGTGGGACTTTTGCTGGGTATTTATTATGATAACCTGATGTAGTTACCTCTTTGACTGAACTCGATGTTGAACCAGGAGGGTTTTTCCAAATGGATCCTAAACTATTAGGTGGTTGTTGGTCAGATTTTGTAGTGGTAATGGGTGGAGAAAAAGGTCCCCATTTGTCATCCTTAAGCACCTCAGTCTGTGGTGACTTAGTAGCTTGTTTTTTGGTGGGTTGTGAAACAACTTCAGTAGCATTTGACTTAGATGTGGCAGCAAGTATTTCCCTTGCTCTCTTGCTTCGATAAGTCATCTTTTACCTGATTAAACCATAAGACAAGCTACATTAGTATGTCAAAACTGATATAAATACAAGACATAAACTAAAATACAAACTATACATCAAACTAAAATACAAAATAAACTGATATACAGATCTAAACTATATATCTAAACTGTATAGTTCTGAACTATAATCACAATATGACAATTACAGTGGGTTCATTACAAACAACACTTTGTTCAATTACAGTTTTGAACTGATGTAATCACAATATCAGTGGAAAGTAAAGACAATATATAAAGACAAAACTGAGATAAAGACAAGACACTATATGTACAGCTAAACTAAACATCTAAACTGAAATACAAAATAAGAACAACAAAAATCAATGCATCATAGTTGAAATAACAAGAAATAAATTTGATCAAAAAGACAAAATCTGATGACTCACACACACACACAAGCTCTGAAATATAATCACACACACACAAGTTCTGATGTTCAAAGCTACAATTCAAAACTGAATTCCAGAACTGATTTTCAGTTCTGAAGATCAGCTCTGCGTTCACTTTTGCATTCAGTTCTGGATTCAGTTTTGAAATTCAGATCTGAATTCAGTTTTGGATTTCAGTTCTGATTTCTGCTCTGAATTCAGTTCTGGTATTCAGATCTGAATTAAATTCTGTATTTCAGCTCTGATTTAAGTTCTTATTCGACCAATAAGAAACCAAGACGATAATACTACGTAGTAACATAAAAATAAAAATTAAGTTAACAAAATACAAACTTTGATGAATTAGAATACCTAAATGAAATATAAAAATACACACCCATCCAAATTTATGAACTCAAATCTATAATAAATTATAAAAGTTGTAAACAAATTATTCAGGTATATCAGATAAGTCCCTAGGCTTAGTTTTCACAATATGACACCACCCTTTTTGTATCTCATCCTCAATATAAAAAACTTGTTTTGCTTGAGATGAGAAAACCATTGATAATAACACTTTTCATCCATTTCCCGCGGTTACTCAAGCCACCGGCTAAGGCTTTTCTTAACTTTCCATCTACCGTGCTATCATCTAAATTATGGACCTATAATTCGAGAATAATAAAGTTTGAATTAGAAAGTTGTATAATATGAAAATAAAAAGACCCTAAATGTAAAAGCATATGACCTGGCTTTGCAACCAATCTGAAAATTCATCAATTATCCACTGATTTTCAATAGATTCATCAGCTTGACTTCCTCCAACGTCATTCTCTTGCCTCTTTAGTTTTAGGAACTCACTATCGAGATTGTAAATTTTATGTTAGTAACAAGTATATATTGGGCGCTTTAACTAAACACATAATGCTACTTACTTGAGCACCGGGGTTAGTTCATCAGAATGAAGTAAAACATAGCGATGAGCTTGCTTTAAACTTCTATCATCCAAACGGACATTTTCTTTCTTTCCAACAACACGACCACAAGAGTTATACAAATAGTTGTCAATATTTGATACACCATCCTCATTCCTTCTAGGCCTATTGAACATAGTCTCAACACTTTCTTAATATCTCGAACAAAATGCAATTGTCTCCCACAAAAGGTAACCTTCCGCTATAGATCCTTCTGGTTGCGCTTTATTGCTTACATGAGATTTCAAAAAGGCCAAGTACCTTGAATTATAGTAACAATTTTGTATGTGAATGTGAAAGAATAGAAAAATTATTATATAAAAAAAATAATACAAATAATAATAATAATAATAATAATAATAATAATAATAATAATAATAATAATAATAATATTAATATTAATAAGTACCTTTCAACAGGATACATCCATCTATAATGAACCAGTCCGCCTAGTCTGACCTCTTCCACTAAATGAATTAGTAGATGAACCATGATTGTAAAAAATGTTGGTAAAAATTCTTTTTCAAACTTGCAAAGAGTCAACACGAGCTTTGATTGAATGGTATCTAATTCTCTTGTATCTATAGCAGTTGAACATATCTTTTTAAAAAACTGAGACAACTCCTCAAGCAAGTCAATAACTCTTGTGGCATTCGACGCCCTTAAAGCAACCGGGAGGATATCTTGCATGAGAATATGATGGTCGTGACTTTTCATATTAATAAGTTTCCGTTGCTTTAGATTCACACATCTTTGCAAATTAGATCCATATCCATCAGGAACTTTCATCTTTTTCAAGACTTTCAAAAATCGTTCTTTCTCCTCATTAGACATGGTGTATACAGCCGGCGGGATGTAACCTTGAGCGTTGATCCATAGATGAGGTTTTATATTCAAATTCTTTAGGGCTTCTCTGCCACTCTCATCATCCTTACTATTATCCATATCTAAAAGAGTTCCTAATAAAATATCGGACACATTCTTTTCAATGTGCATAACATCTAAATTATGTCTAAGAGGATTATGCTCCCAATACTCTAATTCAAAAAATGTACTTTTCTTTTTCCAAAGAATATGATCACCATCGGGATCGCAATCATCATCAAGTTCATTGGCAGCTTCTTTCCCTCTTTTTTTAGGAACTTTTTTTGTCTTCCCATATACATACTTTACCCCTTCTTGTTGCTTCAAAACTTTGGTCCCGCTGGTACAAATCGGAGCAATACCATATTCTTCTTTCCCATCAAACAAATTAGCTTGTGAACGATATGGGTGATCAATAGGCAACCATTTTTGATACCCAGTGTAGATAATTTTGCCACCAAATCTGTCTGAATAAGTAGAATGAGTGCAAGAAGGACAAGCTTTGTAGCCGTTCGTACTCCAACCTGACAGCATAGCATAAGCCGGAAAGTCATTAATAGTAGAGTGTAGGGCTGCTCGCAGTTTGAAGTTGCTTCCACTATAAGAATCAAAAGCATCAACACCTTCCCACAATAATTTCAATTCATGGATTAGTGGTTGCAAGTACACATCAATATCCATACCGGGACCAAATTTACCAGGAATAATTATAGAAAAAATAAAGGATGATGGTTTCATACAAAGCCATGGTGGTAAATTATAAGGAATGAGGACCACCGGTCATGTACTATAATTTGTGTTCATAAGACGATATGGATTAAAACCATCACTCGCTAGGCCTAATCTAACACTGCGAGGATCAACGTCAAACTCTGTATATTTTTCATCAAATTTTTTTCAGGCCTCGCCATCAGCAGGGTGTCGTAGAATCTTATCATCCTTACGATTAAAGTGCCATCTCATGTCCTCTGCAGTTTTAGATGACATGTAAAGCCTCTTTAATCTAGGGATAAGGGGAAAGTACCGCATTACTTTAGCTGCCTCGCCTTTCTTACATGCTTCTTTTCCTTTTTCATTTACATCACCCTCCTTTCCTTTCACATTTTTCCACCTTGATGTATGGCATATATGACACTCACTTTTATTTGCGAATTCGCCCAAATATAACATGCAATTATTTGGACATGCATGGATTTTCTCATATCCTAACCCTAAATCATTTATTATCTTCATGCCTTCATAATAGGACGATGGAAACTCCTTAATAATGGGAAATGCGTCAATTAGAAGTTCAAGTATTTTATTAAATGACTCTGCAGACCAATGGAACATACACTTTAGGTGAAACAAATGCAATAGAAATGAAAGTTTCGAAAAAGTAGTACACCCCTCGTACAGGCCTTTTTCAGAAGCTTCCATGAGATTTCTATACTTTTCCTGTTCTTCATTTGAGAAAGTTGATTGATACTCATCATCTACCTCGCGATAAATGGTAAAGCCCTCATCCATGTCATGTGAATTGTCATCTTCAATACTTTGTTCATTAAATGATGGATCTTGAGTTTTGTCGGTTTGTCGTGTATTAACTCTAAAAACTGCTCTTAGTAACCCGTCCATATCATCTCGACCTACTGCATTTACTTGATCATCACTTAGATCATAGGTCTTACTCCCTTCATCTTTACAATGAAATATTCAATTTCTATAGTTTTTATAAAAACCATAATATAAAATATGGCCTCCAACTTCTTCTACAGAATTCGTTTTATTTAACTTGCACTAATTACATGGGCATTTAGTTTCCCATGTATTTGGTAAAAGAGTCTCTTTAGAAAGTTTCAAGAAGTTCATGCAACCTTTAAAATATCCAGGATCACCTCTTGGTAAATCAATCCAACTAGTATCCATTTCTACAAAGAAGTATATAATTAATTGCTAATTAAAAACAATGACATTAAAAAAAAAAATCATGTTACAAGGATCCTTAAACCAATATATAATAGGGACATCACTTTCACTAAGTAAATAGACATCCATCAAACTTATAATATCAAGAAGTTTATCCACTTAAAAATAATGTAAGTAAGTAATTCAAGCCTGCAAACTTGTTGAGGGGTGAAAGAAGAAAATTAGAATGAAACATGCAACAACAAATAAAAAGTTATACAAGTTCGATGAATTTCTCATTCAACAAACCACTGAAAATCTACAATATATGACTCCAAAGCAGTAGGCACATGTTTTTCAAGCAAGTAGAAGATAGTGTACATGAAACATCCAATTAGGGAAATCTAATCAAGCCTACACAATTGAAATAAGTATATGACATACACTAATCAAGCCAACATCTTTAAAAATGTATTCTACTTTGGGCTAATGTCTAAGGTAGAGTGTACCTTCTCTTGCCGCAAAAGTACAGTAAGAGCATACAATCTGTGCGAATCCAGATGTTGAACAAGGCTGTAAAAACAGAAAAGGTAGTGTTAGTAAGCTTTTACATTTTGAAGGATGTAAAGAAGCAAGTGTAAATGCATTATAGTCCATACCTAACCCCTATCTAAACATAATTTGTGAGATTATTGAAAAAAAGAACATTATAAAAAGCAAATTTGGGTGGCTCCATTCTTTTCCCCCCACATAACTTATAAGATGGTTACTCTCACAGAGTCACAGTCTCAGTCTCACTCTTCTTCTCTGATCTTAGATAACTCTCATGAAAGTTTAACATAAATGAGCTCAACAATATCATGAGTGATTAAGAATGTCAATATGTCTTACGAAAAAGAAAAAAAATATGCAAGGAAATGATAAGAAAATACAAGGTGACCAAATTAATCAAGTTATACTCATTTAATAATCACTAACACAGCAACCAGCCAAGAAACTCAATTAAAAAACCGTATGAAACTCTTTCCTTGAATAATAACACATAGATACCAAGTGAACAACTCGATAAAAACGAATCAACCCATTTGTAAGTGAGGCACCAGCAAGCAAGTAACCCTCTGACTATATAAACAGTCACCTTTGCACAATAAAAACAGTAGCTCTTACATATTGTAAAGTTATCCCTCAATGAATCACTTCTCAATAACATATCAAGTCAGAGTGTCTCATATATGTATGTTACTGTACTACATAGGTACTCCATCTCACATGATGACATGAGCATTGAAAACCAAAACACAATCTCAGTCATCTTCATAAGCAAGTCTAAGATAGCAATATGAATGTCAACCAAAATAGTCAAGCCATCAAATATTGTCCAAATTAATATTAATCACTATCTTTGCCTATCATGAACATCACTTATTCACATCCATGGATTTCAAAAATATAAGAACAAGTATCCAGACAAGCAATTGGGTAAAAATTACCGAGTATAGAGTCTTTTCAACCATAGCAACAAAAGATATCCACACAATAAACAGCAGCAACATCTGTCATGCGATAAACTAGATATATTATAACCTGATGCCTTTTTTTTAACTTATTTTGCTTCAGATTAGAAAATCAATTATAGTTGTTAGGATTATAAGTAGGTATATATATACAGTAGTGGCTGAATTTCATTTTCATATTTTAAAAGTTAAACAAAGACAATGTACATTTAAGGATTTAAAAACAGAAAACTAGAAGACTAATTTGTTTTGCAAACTCATTTTTTTTTTATCACAAATTATAACAGTTCATATTCAACTGCCTATTCATGAGCTACAAACTTAGCTCTAAAACTGAAACAACTTTTGGGAGAATTGTATGATGATCAGGTTAAAATTAAAGAATATCAACAAAAATGTAAACCTTGTCATATGATAAACAGAGTGGTAATTTATCTCTCCATAAAAAAATTAAAATTTTAACCCACAAACCCCCAAAAAAATCAAAATTTCACAAAATTATCACAAAAAACTCAACAATTCAATAAACATAATCAAGTAAAACAAATACCAATCAAAAATAAAAAGTATTATAAAAGAAGTATCTAATTAATTAGACCCTAACTTGTGATATATATTCTTGACTTCTCTGCGTCCACCGTTTTGAAATCCCGTTATCAAGATGAATTCCCAGAACATGCAATGAATAAACAAAGAAAATTTTGATAAGATATCAGCATAAGCAACCTAATTTGAGTGATATATCAACCAAAAACAACGAAATTGATGCCTATAACAAAGAGATTAGGGAAAAATGATGACAAGAGCAAGGGGATTACCGAAAATTGAAGATAATACTGAAGAGAGGAACAAAAATTCAACAATTGATGCCCGTTATCAAGATGAATTCCCAGAACATGTAATGAATAAACAAAGAAAATTTTGATAAGATATCAACATAAGCAAACTAATTTGAGTGATATATCAACCAAAAACTACGAAATTGATGCCTATAACAAAGAGATTAGGGAAAATTGATGATAAGAGCAAGGGGATTACCGAAAATTGAAGATATTACTGAAGAGAGGAACAAAAATTCAACAGTTGCAAGTGGTTTAGCAGATCATATGAGAACGTATAAGCATAGAAAGAGATTAGGGTTTAGTTGTGTGAGGAGTGCCGATGAGAACAAAAGGCTTTTTTTTATTTGTTCAATTTATCATTTTGGTATACTGTAGAATTGTGGGCGGTTTTCCTTTCTTTTTTAAATTTTTTTTTATGTAGCCCGCTTACTTTTTCCCTAAAAATTTTGATGTTCCGTGATGGATTATAGTCACGTGCAGTACGACATGTTAATTTGTGACGCTTTTCTGTGTCAAGACCCAATTGTGACGTAGAAAATCGTCCAAAAAGAACGGAAACTAAATTTTATGCTAACGCTTGTTACCTGGCGTCGAGCAAACAGCGTCTAGAAACTAAGGGGTTTGTAGTAGTGATAATTGTCACATTTGATACTAGAAATTATAGTTGTTACCCTAAACATGACACTAGGAAGATCAAAACGCCCTAACATGACACTAGGAATCATAATAACAACCTAAACATGATTTCTATATCATAATATCAATAAATCAATTAAAGCACTTACTTGGATGCCTCGTATCTCTTTCTAATAACAAAATACACGCGTTAGTAACTTCAAGGAAAATAATAAAATCAAAGAATTAAATTAAATAATTGAAAGAGAGATTTGGGACCAAACCCTCAGAAATATCAAACCCTTCACGTCTAGGGCGAAGGCAACTTCGAACTTGGCTAGGTGTTTCTAGATCTTGTGAATGCGGAATTTTGTATGAGAAAAGCTATTTTAGAAAAGAGAGAGAGAGAGAGAAAACTAGAGAGTTGATGATTTTTTGATGATTGAAAACGGAGATTTAGGAGGTTATTTATAGAGAAAATCAGCTGGATAGATTGAAAAACGAATCAGAGTTTCGAAGAGAATAAAATGAATTGGCGCCAGATGCCAGACATTAGCACCAGAAGCCAAGCCTAGCGCCATACGCTAGACATTAGCGCTAGGCGCTAATCCTGTCGTCAAGCGCTTTATTCTGATTAAAACTCTAAAAAGTCAACTAAAGTCAATTTATCAATGCTAATTAAATTAGGAATAAAATGAACTTTCTAGAAGATTCTAGAAGACTATAATCAATTCTAATTGCATTAAGAATGATAATTCAATATTAGGCTCTCCTCTAGATCATTGGGTCGCATATAAATATCAAATCGGGCCCAGTTTAGTAATTTGGCCATAACTTTCTCATCATTCATCGGAATTGGGCTTATAATATATCGTTGGAAAGCTCTTTTCAAACCCGAACCAACTACAATAATATTGGACCCTTTCCATGGACCAAAAAAACTGGATTGACTGTTTTCTTAAAATAGGTTTTCAAAAACAGAGAGAAAGAAAAGAAATAAAAACTATCCGCAACACTAGACTTTCCCCACTTTCACCTCATTCGATTATGATTCGATGTGAAAGGTACTCATCACTGGGTTTGGTTTTGTGGAGACACAAATGGGTGTCTACAGGTACTCTGACCCAATTTCTGGTAAAAAAAAAAAAATTAAACCACCCAAACAATTGAGTACCCTTGGTTAAGAATTGAGTACCTTGGGTTAAGTCATGTGGGGCCGACCCGAAAAAAACCGCGTGTAGCTTTCTCTCTTTCCCCTTTTCATATTCCTTTATTATTGTCTTTCTTGGAAAATTTGTCGCGGAGGTTGGTGAAGAACACAAGCTCGATTGTGGCCAAATTTGGGGAAAATGACAAGAATCGCAACCATTTTTTGAGGTATGTTTGATTACAAAACCTTGTAGTAGTTAATTTGTTAAAATTTTTGATTTTTTAGGCGATTGATTATCGTTTTGTTGCGATTTAGGGATTTTGGTTTTTTGGGTTAATAACGAAATTGAAATGGTGATTTGTTGTTGTTTTGTCGAATAATTTATGCTTGTGATGTTGTATGTTGCTTCTATATGTGAGCGATGTTGTTGGATTGTGGGTAAATGTTGTTGATTTAAAAAATTTTCATAATGGGTTTTGATGTGTTTGGGACATTTGGTCATTTTTGAATCATGGATTTGGTTAGCTGGTTTTTAAGAGGTAATTTGGTGGATTTGAATTAATGGTTTCATATACTTTGGATTTATGCGTGTCAATTAGAGTAGTTTAAATGTTTGGTAAATATTATGCTTTTGATTTTTGAGTGGAAAAGTAGTGAATTTAAATTAATGGGTTTTGTTGGCTTGTAAGTGTTTGATTTGTGAAATTAGAGTAAAAATTTTGGATTTTATTGATTTTGAACCACCCAAAATTCAAGCTACTGTAAGCCTATTATAAAGATTGCTACAATCTCTATTGAATATCATCAATTGGAAAAAGTTTTTATACTCCCGATTGATTTGTATGCTATTACTGTGGCCTCTTCGTCTTCTTTTTTTTATTTTTTATTTTTTTTATATATATGTATACAATCTGTATTGAAAATCATCAATATGGGCTGAGTTTCTGATTTTGCAATTCTTCAACTAGGACGCTGTAGATGGATGACAGTGGACTGAATCACACAGTGGATGAAGCAATAATTCTTTAGAATTTTTTTTTTAAAAAAAAAAATAATAAAATTGGGCAAATCGTGTATGATGAATTTAGCCTTAGAAAACTAAATCTGTTTTCTATTTTGCAAGGATGTATTCATGGCTTTTTTTGGTTGCTTTAGATCCCTTTAAATAGCCTATAACGGCTATTTTTTATTCTGTGGAAACGGTTGAATTAATTACTTTTTTTAATTATAATTTAATTATTTTTTAATTAAGTATGGTTAAAGGGTAATTTAATTAGTTTTTAATCATGTATGGTTAAAGGGTAATTTAATTAGTTTTTAATTATGTATGGTTAGTTGGCCTGAAAATTTGTTAGAGTACCTAAAGGGTGAAAAAAAAATTGAATACCTAAAAGGTGAAAAAAATCAAGAATTGAGGGCCTAATTGTTGTCTTAACTCATATTTTCCATGTAGTTAAAATTATTATAAATGTATAAATTGTACACTTTTCAAAATAGCACATACGCATCATGTGCAAAGAAAACTAGTGTAATGGAAGTTAAGATGCTTTAATTTGGGTTGATAATAATAGACATTGTGCTTTTAGCTAATTAGTGTTCTATATTGATTTCTCTCATAATGGTAGAAAGGGTAGTTTTTAGCTAATTAGTGTTCTATATTAATTTCTCTTATATTGGTGGAAAGGGTAACAATGTAGCACATAAATTAGCGCTCAGCAAGGAATTTGAATACATGAGGGTGTGGATAAAAAAGATTCGCCTAGTGTTTCATATGACATACTCCGTTACTGAGCTCTGATTCCTTATTAATACTTTGTTAAATGACTAGTGTGATTAAATATTTAAATCCCTACTTTTATAAATTTATTATAAATTTTAAAAAGTAGAAAAAAAACTCTTATGAATAGTGTTCTTTCAATTATACCCTTCAAAACGTATATTTATATATTTATCCCTATTAACCTTAAAATCTAAGTTCATCCATTTACTTTCTCCTAAACACTCTTTTCTCCTCCTCTTCCTTTTCCGTTGAAGCGACCTATGAGTTCTCCATTGAATTAGTTTCTGAGGTGAATTAAATTAATTAGTTAATTTATTTTTAAACTATTGAATTTCAAATTTCACAATATGTGTTTGTTGTTAAATTTATGGTCTACTTTTTTTTCATTAGAAATCCGAAATGCTGTATCTGAATCAATTTTATTTTTGCTTTCTTCACTTTCTCTCACTTTGGTTTGATTGAATCTTACAATGCAATTTAGTCGTGTATTGAAATTGAATTGAGACGATTGTAGAAAGGAGTTTGTTAAGGGGACACCATTGTTGGAGTTTGGTGAAATTGCAAAAACCTTAGAAATGGTGGTTTGGGAGAGTGAGGAAGAAAGTGTTAAACTTTCAACGTGTTAATCGTACTTAGCGTGCGTCCATAGATACGTGCAATACCTTACCCCAAAACAACCTCTCTTATCCTGTAATTTTTCAATTGTATTGCCTTTTGAATTTATTTATGTTTTTATTTGTTTTTTTTTATTTATTTTTCCTTAATTTTGATGTTTTAGTATAGAATTTGATTGCTTTAGTGGTTTTATTTGGTGGTCTCCTAAATCAACGAATTGAATTAAGGATCAACGAAAGTACGGTTGCCGAAATTCTCGGACGATCAGGAAGTTCAATCTTGTAAGTTTACTTGCTGAATAATTTCCATTTTAGAGTTAATATGAGGTTTTAATAAGTGATATTCATTTTATGTAGTGGTTGTTATATGTTAATAATGTTATTCATTATTGATTTTCAATTCATCTTAAGTTTTCTCCCAAATTCTTAGCTCGAAACCC
Organism: Chenopodium album; assembly: GCF_948465745.1. NCBI lineage: Eukaryota > Viridiplantae > Streptophyta > Magnoliopsida > Caryophyllales > Amaranthaceae > Chenopodium > Chenopodium album. The sequence continues at coordinate 19,148,588 of NC_137835.1, read as the reverse complement.
CATTTGTAATTCTTTCGTTAGCTTCATCTTTTAAAAGTTGAATCTTTTCATAAACAGAGTAGTTTATTTTATCTGTTAATCGATTTCTTTTGATTTTTAAGTGCTGAAATGTAATTTGGCCGACCATTTGAATGTGGAACAATGTGAAATCCTTTTCTTCTCTCTATTCTTGTTCATTTGGAGTAGAGCAACACTATTTTCATTCTTTTACAGCTTCTAAGAATTTCGAAAGTTTTATCAATAAGAATGATGTCCGGGGTTGGATTTTCCTTAATACTATGAATTTTATGTAATCAAGTAGTAAGGCAAAACTTCTTTTCCTATCAAGTTCACTGCAACCACTGGCAATAGGATTTAAAGAAGCAAATCGTCGACAACTAGGGGTGGCAATATCATCCAAAACCGGTGGATAACCATCCACCCGATCCAAATATATGAATGAAAACCCGAACTTAAGCAGATGACGGATGGATGATGGATGAATCGAGTGACGGATCGGGTCGGATACGGATGATGATACATCCAACCCTTCACCCGATCCATCACCCGAGCCATCCATCCACCCGTTAAATTTATATAAAAAAATAAAAATAAATACCATTTTTTAATAATTTAATGTCTATTATAGTGTTAGGAATTGACATTTGTTTTAATTTAGTAAAAAAGAAACAAGTATTAGAAAGATGTATCAAAGTTTTAATAAAATTGATCACTTTGTTTTTCAAATCTTGATTTTAATTATGAAAATGAAAAGTTTTATTTATATATTTATTTCACCCGAATTATCACCCGATCCACCCGATTCATTCATGGATGACGGATGGATCGGATGTGGATGAAAAAAAATTAGGTGATGGATGGGTCGGGTGATGGATGGATCGTTGGTGGATGGAGGCCAGGCGGATGAAGCATCACCCGAGCCACCTCCGATCCATTGCCATCTCTATCGACAACATGCAGGATGCCTCCATGGAGATCGAAGGTGAACATTTTGTTAGGCTTCTTGGTGAAATATAAAACTACATTGAACAATACTTCTACGTAACGAAGAAGAGTTTACCATGGAAGTTTCTAGGCTCATCTCAATAATAGCTTATTTGGTGCTCATAATATTGTGGAGTACTAGAAGATGGTGCGACAAAGGCCTACTACAAAAGGGTGACCAAGAAGTATATTAATGGTTGGAGGTGGCAAATCCAATTGACGAGAACCTGGTGTTATATAAAATGTGAACGAATATTATTCTTTAATTGTTTAATATTGGGTAGGTAGTCATATTTTTATGTTGTATAGAAGACATTTCAACCTTTTCACCTTTTCAATTTTAATTTTGATTATGAATTTTAAAGGTGTAACATGATTATGTATGTAGATTTGCGAGCTCATATATATGTCAAGCACTTGAATTTTATTGCGATGCCCCGGGTCATTATAAATTTATTAATTTAATCGAACTATATATATTTTGGCTTGTTCGTCATTAAGAGCTTAAGTGGTTTTTTTTTTTTTATTTAATTTGATAGCTTAAGTACTTTGCTGCTTATATGAGTTGGTTTGATTATAAGAATAATTTTTTTACATTAAAATCATAAAATTATTATAAAACAAATATTTATAAATTTGATGTCAAAATATATACTACTTCATAATGCATTAAAATCTTTTTCTCTATGATTACAATTTTATAAGGGAAAAATGTAATCTAAAATCCCACCTTTAGTCGGTCTTCCATAAACAATCCCACATTTTGAAATTCCAGAAACAATCCCAACTTTGACCCCCATCTTCCATTAACAATTCCTTTTACCTAGAACTTGTTAAGCAGGTTATTTTTTTTTATATCATTTTTTTTAATTTTTTTCAAAATCTCTCCTTGGACCACCCATCCACCACCATAACACCACCTGAATTGCAACCTTGCCATGGCCACCCCCACCCACACCTCACCCACCACGAAACTCTCCAGCCACATCAAAAATCCTTCAACCACCCTGAAAAAACCAACCCAGCCTCGAAAAAAATCACCAAAGCCACGAAAAAACTCCACTTAGCCCCGATCTAACACGAACACCAACCAACCACCCAGCATCACCACCAAGACCAAGAACACCAATCACACCACCTTCACCACCAAGACTTGGCAACACTGCTCACATCGCCTTCACCACCACCAACACCCCCACGAAAACCCACCATCTTCAAGAAAATCACCCTCACGAAAACCAGGCCACCACCTCCACAAAATTCACCCCATGAAACCCACCTCCACAAATTTCAATCCACGAAACCCGGGCCTACAGCCCCATGAAACCCAAGCACCAACCCAATGAGATCCCACCCCCACGAAAATCTCAAAACTCAAGCCCCAACCCCGACGAAATTCCCACTTCCCAATCGCCGATTTCTGGTTGCAGTTGCCTAGCTTGGGTCTTCAAATTATATTATCGTTGAACTCTGAAATTGTGCGAAATTGATGGTCGTGGATGGGGTGTGCGATTGGTGGTGTTTCCGGTGGGCCTGAGGGTGGTGGTTTCAAGGGTTGCTGGGGAATGAAAGGGCGGGGATGAAGAGAGGATTGTAGTGGCGTGGTTGGGGATTTTATTCTTGTTTTTTTTTTTTAAAATTAGATTTGTTTTTTTTTTTTTTTTTTTTTGAAAATTAGACTAAACCTATTAAAATCCGACACGTGTCGTATATAACCTAAGAAAACCGGTTACCAAAACATTACAACCGGTCAAGGATTGTTAATGGAAGATGGGGGGTCAAAGGTGGGATTGTTTCTGGAATTTCAAGAGGTGGGATTGTTTATGGAAGACCGGCTAAAGGTGGGATTATTAGGTTACAATTTTCCTTTTATAAGTTAATGCACAAAATAAAAATGGAGTAATGTTTAATTTCTTACTAACTTTATTATTATGTAATTATTAAGGAGTTATAGTCCAAGGGAAATTGTCATGCATATGAAGAGTTTATCAATTAAAATTAACATTAATACACGAAAGTTAATGCATAGAGTTTTTCAATAATTAATGCTATGGTATGATTGGCGACGACACATCATATGCCAAATGGCAAAATTGTTGACACATGACATAGAGTTTTTCAATAATTAATGCTATGGTTGGATTTGGCGACAACACATCATATGCCAAATGGCAAAATTGGAGCCGAGCCGAAGGAGCTCTCCAAAATGAAATTTTTTTATATGAACAAGATTAGTATAGAAGAGTTGGTGAACATTTATATATATATATATATATATATATATATATATATATATATATATATATATATATATATATATATATATATATATATATAAACATATATATATATGTATATTTATATATATATATGCATTCATATACATACTGACGGAAACTTAGAATTATAGTGCCATAGAGCTCCAAATCATCACGAGCCTCAATATTCTTATATATAACCATAGAACACACACTTCAGGGCTAGCTATTTTGCTCGCATCGCGCGCATCAGACCCCCTAGTGAAAATGAAAAATAGAGGGAGAGGAGGAGAAGATTAATAAAATCAATTGTTGAATTACACTACAAGAATCAGGTGGAATTCCGACGGAACAGTTCCGACGAACATGAAATTCCGTCACCAAAATTTCAGACGAAATTATCCGACGAAATACAAAATTCCGTCGGAAATCCGTCGAAAATTTCCGACAGAAAATTATTCAATCGGAAAATATGTACTTTCCGACAGATTATTTCGTCGGAAATTAAATTTTCCGATGGAATTTGTACCCGTTGGAATTAATTTTTTTTTTTAAAAAAAAAAACTTGTTTTAAAAAAAACCCTAAATATCAAACTCATCTCCTCTCCTCTCCGCCTCTTTTCACTTTCCCCTTCTAGTTCTCATTTCCTTTCCTCTCCTCTCCTCTTCTCTTTCCTCTTTTCCCTCTGCCCCTCCTTTCCTTCTCTTCTCCTTTCCTCTTCTCCAATCCTCCCTTTATTTTTCTCGATCTTCTCCTCTTCCCTTTCCTCTCATCTTTATCTTGTCTCTCTCCATCATCCTCTTCTCTCTCCGTCCACCACTATCGACCGCAACAACGCAACAGCAACGACGCAACAACGATGCAACAACAACCACGCAACAACAACAACAACGACGCAACAATAATTGTAATTGTAGATCTAGTTAATTTTTTTGTAATTGTTATGTTAATTTATGAATTTTATTGGATAATTGTATATTTATATATTTCATGTAATAAAATTATCGTTTTTTTTAAATGAAATTCTTTTTAAATTTGTAGATCTACAGGTTTGATTTTATTTTGTGTTATTTTTTTGATTTCGTTGTTGATTTTCAGATGTTTGGGCTAATTTTCATTTTTTGGTGTTAATTTTTTGATTTTTTTGGGGGATTTTTGTTTCGTTGGGGTTGATTTTCGTGTTTTGGTGTTTAATTTACTGGGTTTAGTTTTCGTTTTCGTTTTTTGGTGTTTTCGGGATTGATTTTTTGGGGTTCGTTTTTGGTGTGGTAGTGTCGGTGGTGGTAGGATAAGAATGGGTTTGTGGTTGGGGTTTGGTGTGCAGTTGTTCTGGTTTTTGGGCTGGTGGTTTTGGTTGGGGGCCGGTGGTTATAAGGTATGGGCTGGTGGTTGAAGGGTGGGGGTGCATTATTTTTTTAATCGAATTTTTCGAAGGATTACCGACGGACTTTTCTAGGCCAGAATTTGTCGTCCGACAGAAAAATTCCGTCGGAAATTCCGTCAAAAAATTGGTTTTGACGGAAATTCAGTCAGAAAACATCAATTTTCCGACAACACCTATTCCGACGAAAACGGGTTTTGCGACGGAAAATGAGGTGTTTTCGACGGATTTTTTCCATTGGAATTGCGTTGTTTTCTAGTAGTGATTAGTCAAGAAAATAAAATATAAAGAGCTATTGAGAAATAAAGTGAGGAAGATGGAAAATTTTTATGTAAACCTAAGAAAATAGATGGGAAATTCTCAACGGTTGGTGACCCCCCAACTTCTGCTACACACCAACGCTGACCTTCCTTTTTTTATTATACAAAATGACCCTAATTAAGAATTTTATCTTACATATGACATTGTAGGCGTCGCCCAAAGTGCGCCTACGTAAAAGCATGTGGTGAATATGCTTGGCACTCATAGGAAGTGGGAATTGACATAATACGATTAAGGACAAAGCAAAGTAGGGAGCCGCCAACAAGTTTTTTTAGGAACTTGTAAACCGTTCACGGATCATAAAAAGGCAACCACGATAAGGGATAACGATAGGCAACAACGATTGACCCGTGAAAGTTACACCCCATTCATAATCCATGAGATTACTAACTCCATATGGTTCGGAACCACGAAAGGAGGATCGGGGATGATGGTACGAAGTGAGTCATGGAGTCACATTCGCCCGTATTGGCCTCTACTCGATTCTTATAGTGAAAAGTAATTCATGCGATCTCAAAGGCATGCAAACAAAGATTTAATTTTCTCCAAACTATTATTAGGCTAAATTGGTTTAATATTAATGCAACACATATTTCTAAAATATTAGTGATCACTTGATTAAACAACAAGATTAAAAAGGAACCTAAACCGGTTGTCCAAATTATCTTATTAGGCGTGATTTTCAATTACATATTCCCTTTAACATGCAATATAGTGATCAATAACAATAGAATAATAGAACCAACATTAATACTAGAAGCAATTTAATAATTCCAACAATATAAAATCATTAGAAAAATAATAGAAATAAAAGGAACATAATTCTTACTTTGATTCTGTTTGCTTGCAACTACAAAATAATAAACGAGTTAGTAACTTCAAGAAAATAATAATAAAACAATAATTATATTAAATTCAATAATGTAGAGTTGATTTGGGGCAAAAACCCTTAAACAGTTCTACCTTTCACGCCTTAGCTTAAGGACAGATTTACAAGTAAAGTATGGACTCCTGGGAGTGTTTGAAGAAGGAATTTTGAAAGAAGAAGGGTAGGCTAGTGTTTAGGCTAGAGAATAGAAGAGAGAAAAATAGAGAATTAATTGATGCCCCGTACATCAGAAATGAGGGGGGTATTTATAGAAAAAATGTGCTGAGGGAACACACGAAACCCTAAAATAATAAAAACCCTAAAAAAGTATACCGCGACACGGCAAAGTGTACCGTGACACGGGAAATCCCACCGTCAGACGGAAAACATTCCCGTGACACGGTGTACTTTTTGTGTGACGCGGGAAATATTTAGTGAACGGGGAAGAAAACGCGTTAAGGGTTTACGCGGAAAGGACACAGAAACCCCCGTGTCACAGCAGGTGTCCCGTGTCACGGGGAACCCCACCGTCAGACGAGACAGTTTCCCGTGACACGGTGGACTGTTGCCGTGAAGCGAGAGTTTTCAGTCCGCTCTTCCGTCAAAATTCATTTTTAACCCTAAATTCATTCAGTATTTTAAGTGTCGATTGATAATTTCGGGCCATTTTCTGATTTTATTATTATTTGGGCTAAAATAAATTAAATAAATAAAAAGTTTGGGCCAAAAATAAATAATAAAACAATAAAATAAAAAAGATTTGGGCTAAAATTAAATAATAAAACAGTAAAATAAGTTTGGGCTGAAATTAAAACTATGCTTTGACCAAACATCAAGACTCATCCATGGACTATTCAAAAATTGAATTTAATTAAATACGATTTTTTAGGCACTCTCGGGATTAAATACTAAACCCGACCAATAGTGGCGGTGAAAGGTTGTTCATCATCGGGTTTGGTTTTTGGGAGACATTTTTAGGTGTCTACAGACATTATGAGTGTTATTGATTTTAAAAAAACTAACTATGGTTAGCTTTGATAAAAAAAAAACTAAAAACAAAAACCAACCAATCCAGCCACCACCTTCACCCTCATCCCCACCAGATGTAGTCAGCACCACCTCCACCTGGACCTCACCGGAGCCCCCGAACCCCCTCAGCTGAAATGTCGACCCGCCGGAGCCAACAAAAAGCTAATACACATTGGCAATCCAATCGGACTTAATTGTCTTAAGCTCCAAAAATCATACTTGTATCAAATATTTCTAGCATAAGAAAATCAACAAAATGGCTATTTATAAAATTTCATAATTTCAGTCATCACAATTAATAGTCAAATAATCCACCTTAGAAAAAACCCCAATTTGAACAAATAAATCAATGATAAACCCTAGATTTTGTAATTGATAATTAAAATTGAATCATAATTGAGATGATTCGATGGAGAAGAGAAAGATCAAAAGTCGCTTCAAGGGAACTTGGGAATATGCTTCAATGAAGGAGAGAAAGACGCAGCGTAACACTGAGTGAAAAGCTCCAAATGAAGACTCATGACACCAACTTGTCAAGATGGTAATAAGGTCGAGTATTCGAACCTCCACTACTAGAATCAGGTCGATTTCCGACGTACTGGTTCCGACGGACACCTAATTCCCTTGGAAAGTGCATTTTTTACGACGGATTTTGTTTTCGTCGGAAATTTCCGACAGAATAAAAATCCGTCGGAAAATATGAACTTTTCGACGGAATATCTTGTCGGAACTTTAAATTTACTACGGAATTTTTATCTGATCCGTCGGTAATTTTTGACGGAAATTCCGTCGGAATCTAATTAAAAAAGAAAAACAAAAACCAAAACCCTAAAACAACCCTTTTCATTTCCGCGTTCCGCTCCCTAATCTTTACCCTACTCCTCCTTTTCATTAAATCTCCTATCCTCTCATATTTTTCTCTTTCTCTCTCCTCTTTTCTCGGTGTTCTTTTTCTCCTCTCATCTTTTTCTCCTCCTGTGTCCTCTCATCTTCTTTTCCTCCTCCTCTATCCTCGATGTTCTCTTTCTCCTCTTATCTTCTTCCTTTCTATCTCTCTCCGCCCCCTCCTCTCGCTTCGTCCTCCTCTTCTCTAAGAAAATTCATGGTTTTAAGGTCAAGTTCGACCATAAAAACGCTTAATCTAGTGTTTTCATGATCAAATTTGACCTTATATAACCAAAGTGTTGTCAAAGTGTAGTGGTAAGTGTAGTTGTAGGGAATATTTTAACCATTACCCCAAGCTTGAACCCCATTGTGATCATACACTAAGTACGGTGGCGTCCAAAGGGAAAGAAGATAGAGCAAAAGAGTCGCCAACAAGTTTTAGGAACTTGTAAACCGTTCACAAGGTGAAGGTTACACCCCTTAACGATCCTGGTGATCGTCAACTCCAATAGGTCTGGAACCATGATTGGTGTTCGGGGATGAAGGTACAAATCTAACCTAAAAGAGATTGAACCTGCCCTAATAGTAGGCCTCTACTTTATTCTAATCGTATTCATGTGCGCTTTCTGACTAACATGCAATCTATAGATTTACCCTAAACCTGTATATCTATGTTGGTTGAATATTAATGCACAAATAAATCTATTATTGGCGATCACTTGAATTATAATCAAATTAACCCTAAACAATATTATTAATTATCTTATTAAGCATGATTACAAGTACAAATTCCCTTTAAACATACATAAAAGGTGTGATCAAGCAATAACAATAATCATCAAGCAACATAATAATAATAAAAAATTAATAATAATAACCATAATCATAATCATAATAATTCATGTTAAAGCATAATAATAGCAAGATCCTAGGCATGATACTAACAAGATTAATAACAAACCCTAGCATGTCACTAAACAATAAAGATCAAATATATAGCCCTAACATGATACTAACATGCTATATTAGGAAAGAACATAAGAAGCATCACAGAAATCATAATTGATATAAGCAAATAACCCTAAATATCATACAAAAGAAAGCATCCTAACATGATACTAGGAAGCAATAAAACAACCTAAGCATGATTTTTATATCATAAAATCAGTAAATCAATTAAAGCACTTACTTGGATGCCTCGTACCTCTTTCTAATAACAAAATACAAGCATTAGTAACTTCAAGGAAAATAATAAAATAAACAATTAAATTAAATAATTGAAAGAGAGATTTGGGACCAAACCCTCAGAAATTAAAACCTTTCACGTATAGGGCGAAGGCAACTTCGAACTATGCTAGGTGTTTCTTGATCTTGTGAATGCGGAATTTTGTATTCAAAAGGGGTGGTTTAGAAAAGAGAGAGAGAATAAGCTTTAGCTTAGAGAGAGAAGAGAATTGTTTATAGTAGAGAATATTTGATGATTTGATGATAAAAAACGGAGGTTTTAGGAGGCTATTTATAGAGAAAATCAGCCAAACGGATAGAAAAACAAATCAGAGTTTCGACGAGGATAAAAGAAGTTAGCGCCAGGCGCTGAACATTAGCGCCATGTGCTAAGGCTAGCGCCAGGCTCTAATGTCTGTCGCCAGGCGCTAACTTTTATATTCACGCGTTTTCTTAATTCAGATAAAATTTAGCCGTACAGAAGGGCAAAATCGTATTTTCCTTAAAAACACTCTTTTATTCTAATTAAAACTCTAAAAAGTCAACCAAAGTCAATTTATCAATCCCAATTGCATTAGGAATGATAAATCCATATTGGGCCCTCCTCTAGATCATTTTGCCGCATATAAGTATCAAATCGGGCCTAGTTTAGTAATTTGGCCATAACTTCCTCATTATTCATCAGAATTGGGCTTATAATATATCGTTGGAAAGTTCTTTTCAAACCCCATCCAACTACACCATTATTGGACCCTTGCTATGGACCAACCAAACTGGATTGACTGTTTTCTTAAAATAGGTTTTCAAAAACAGAGAGAAGAGAAAAGAAATTAAAACTATCCGCAACACTAGACTTTCCACACTTCACTTCATTCGATTATGATTCAACGTGAAAGGTACTCATCACCGAGTTTGGTTTTGGGGAGACACAAATGGGTGTCTACAGAAGCCCCCACTTTGACTGAGTTTGGAGAAACGCAAGTTTTGAAAACAAAAGTCAAAGTAGCGATAGGGACGGAGAATGATTCTGAACGTTCAGCGATCCTAAATCACTCTTGCAACGCCAATACATGCAAACTAGTGTTAGTTAAACAGATAAAAGAGTTATGAAACGCGTATCTTCCACCGTCGAGCACACGCTTCAAAAAGTAATCGATTTGCTGCCGAATTGTTGTATTACTGCATTTTTTATGACCTCTTGCAAGCTAGAGAATGCTGCCTGAAGACTACTATGCTTGTAACTACCTCCAATTCTGCCATGATAGACTTCTGCAAGCTAGAGAACCCCATAGAAGATTGCTTCGCTTGAAATGACCTTCTAGCACTTTGTGACCATCTTCCGCAAGCCAGGAACACGATCGAAGACAACTTCGCTTTAAATCACCTTCAATTGTTTGTGACAACTCTTTGCAAGCTAGGGAACGTTGCCGAAGATATCCTCGCCTGAAGCTATCCTCATTTGTTGTGATAATATTCCGAGGAAAATTACTGAAGACCCACGCTTGTCGATCTTTAAAAGCTCGCTTGAACTTTGCTTCCGCTATGCCAGTACGTCGGCGCTTTTGCTGCTTGTGAACCTGTATGTCGGTGCCTTTTGCTGAATTTTGAACCAGTATGTCGGTGCCTTTTGTTGTATTTTGGACCAGTATGTCGGTGCTCTCTGAATTATGAACCAGTACGTCGGTGCCTTGTGATGAGCCAATGCTTAGGCGCTTTAAGCTAAGTGAGACGATCATTCATCAGGTCGATCACTTTATGGAAATGTAATCAATTCGATTACCAAATCATGTCAAATTTCTTAGAGGGGCTAACTGGCATACCAAGGAACCCAAAATCGCTGAAAGAGGTCGAAATAACCGCATTGAGTGGCTGAACAAGCCGTCGCCGCTGAAATATTGTTGGCGCCGTATATATGGCTCTAGCGCCAGACGCTGGCTCTAGCGCCAGGCGCTAAGCCTTATCGTCTGGCGCCAAGGCCTGTCGCTTGGCGCTAGAGTTGGGATTTCCATATATACCCTTGTCTTCTTCATTTTCGCTGCTGCTGCTCACCCTTGCTCGAGAAATTGTCCGCGAACTTCAATTCACTCGTGTTCGTTCGTTTTTCAACCGAATTCGCTCAAATTTGTTGCAAATCAAAGCTTATTCAATCCATTTTCCCGATCTATGTAAGTTTTCTCCAAACTCACTCCGGTTTTAATGAATTTTGCGCATGAATGTTCACGAATTTCTTAAAAATTCAAAACTTGAATTGCTTAATTCACTTTGTTTGTCAAATTTTATGCCATGAAATTGTTTGATTATGTTTATATATTGCCTTGGGAATAATTTGAGACTTGTTTGACTCAATTTGGTGGAGAAACGAACAAATCACCATTGTTGGACCTCTTAAAGTCGGGAAGACAATGTGGCTTGTTCTTGACATTTTTGCTACAAATTCTTGACCAATTTGTCACAATAATTACCATAGTATTGCAAGAAATTGTTTAGATGCTTGAAAAATGCCGTGTATGCTCAATTTGAATTTGTGCTCTGTTTTAGTACTACGTAATCTTTTTTTTGCGAACATAGTATCATGCGGCTAGCCAAACCTTAGATACTATAGAACTTTGATTTATGATAATTTTGCACAATGTAGCATGGCTTGACAGTGAGGTTCGGGTTTACGGTCCCAAGACGTACGACGGGAGCATGAGCCCGTAAAGGAGGACGCCGACCTGTCCACTTCTCTTGGTCCCCTCCCTAAGTGGGATGAGCGGACTCTGTTTTTCTCCACCGTCCACCATATCTCTGAGAGGGTGTGACGTGAGATTAAGGTTGGTAGGACGCGCTACCACGGCTCAGGTTGCTACACCTTGGGCGATCTGTACAAGATGTACATCGGTATTGACGGTGAGAAGAGACTTCTTTGGGAGTCTTGCGGGTTGACGACGCTTTTTCAGACCTCGGAGGCCATGATTGCCTCAAGCGGGGGTCAGCAAGTGGCTCGTGCCCTGGTGGAGTTCTTTTGGCACACCACCAACACTTTCCACTTTCCTTGGGGTGAGATGATGGTTACCCCGACCGACTTCAGTCTTATTACAGGACTCGAGTTTAGTTCTGCTGCGCTGCCGTTCGACAACGAGGTCAGCGTCTTTTCTCCTGAGGTTGAGGAGCTGTTGGGTCCGGTTACTATTCGGGCTCGTGCTGAGGTAGAGTCGACTTAGTTCAGCGCCAAGGAGATTCGCCGTTCGACTCTAGCGGCGGCTTTCGAGGATGATGCGACCACCCGAGAGCAGCGGGTGCGCATCTTCGTGCTTATCTTGCTGTTAGGGACGTTCTCCCCTAACAATGGTAGTAGAGTGCTGCTTTACTACTTGCCTGCCGTCCGCGATTAACACTTGATCGGGACTTATGACTGGGTCAACTTGGCCTATGTTGACTTTGTTCGAGCATTACGAGACTCGTGTCGACACCGATCCTTCACGGGAAACGTTGCTTTATCCGGTTTCTGGAGAGTCGTAGAGGTACACTTTATCTCCTATAAAGTATAGCTCTAAGCTTTGGATAGCACTTGCTGATGCTTTTTGCTCTTTGTAGATCTGGTTCTATGAGTACTTTCCCTCGGTTGCGCCGGCGAGACCGTCGCCGCGCGAATTTCCAGTGAGCGCCTCTTGGGGAGGCCGCCATGCTGGAATGTCTACAGCCTATGTCCAAGATCAGATCATCTCGGTATGGTTCTTTGCATATTTGAACACTTTCGTATTACCTTTGATGGATTCTTATCTGATAGGCGTTATTTGCAGGAGCCTCACATGCAGTACTGTAGACACCCATTTGTGTCTCCCCAAAACCAAACCCGGTGATGAGTGCCTTTCACGTCGGATCATAATCGAATGAAACGAAAGTGTGGAAAGGTTTAGTGTTGCGGAAAGTTTTAATTTCTTTTTCTCTTCTCCCTGTTTTTGAAAACTTTATTTTAAGAAAACAGCCAATCCAGTTTGGTTGGTCCATGATATGGGTCTAATAGTGGTGTAGTTGGATGGGGCTTGCAAAGACCTTTCCAACGATATATTATAAGCCCAATTCCGATGAATATTGAGGAAGTTATGGCCAATTTACTAAACTGGGCCCGATTTGAGCTTTAAGTACGGCCTAATGATCTAGGGGAGGGCCTAATATAATGTATCATTCCTAATGCAATTAGGAATGGTTTTAGTCTTCTAGAACATTCTAGAAGGTCTTTATCATTCCTGATTCAATTAGGATTCTTCTGAGTTTTAATCAAGATCAAATAGCATTTTCGACTGAAATTATATTATTTTATCTTCCAGTACGAGAAATTTATCAGATTTTCGAAAACGCGTTAAAAATCAGTTTGGCGTCCAACCCCAGGCCTTGGCGCCTGGAACCAGGAATGGCGTCAGGCGCTAGCCATTGGCGCCTGGCGCTAACCACTGGTCCTAGCGCCAACTAGCCAGGGCTGGCGCCAAGGTTGTTTTCCGATCTTCAGACTCTGTTTTGTTAAATTACCTTTTTTGGATGATTTTCTCTATAAATATCGTATCAAAAACTCCGTTTTCATTCACCAAGAATTATCAATTCTCTCTTCATTCACAATTCATTCATTCATCAATTTTTAATATTAATTCTTTAGAATAAATATTCTTTCTTGCTTTTTAATACAAAATTCCGCATTCACAAGATCTTGATACACCTAGCCATATTCGAAGTTGCCTTCGCCCTAGACGTGAAAGGTTTCAATTTCTGAGGGTTTGGTCCCAAATCTCTCTTTCAATTATTTAATTTAATTGCTTTGATTATTATTTTCCTTGAAGTTACTAACGTGTGTATTTTGTCATTAGAAAGAGGTACGAGGCATCCAAGTAAGTACTTTAATGGTTTAATTGATATTATGATATAGATATCATGCTTAGATTGTTATTTTGATTCCTAGTATCATGTCTAGGGTAACTTTAATATCAAGTATGATTAAAAGTACGATGCTTCCTATATTCTTCCTAATGTTTATTCATGTTAGTATCATGTTAGGGCTAAAGCTTTGATTTTTATTGCTTAGTGACATGCTAGGGTTTGTTATTAATCTTGTTAGTATCATGCCTAGGATCTTGCTATGTTTTAACATGATTGTGATGATGAACATGATTATGAATATTGTTATTATTATTATGATGATTATGATTTTTATTATCATGATATTATTTATTATGTTGCTTGACACATATTATATTTTGTATTGTTATTGCTTGATCACCTTTTATTGTATGTTTAAAGGGAATTAGTACTTGTAACCACGCTTAATAAGATAATTAATAATCTTGTTAGGTTAATTGTGATTATAATTCAAGTGATTGCCAATAATAGTTTATTTGTGCATTAAATTCAACCAATATAGATTAAACAGGTTTAGGGTTAACCTATTGATTGTATGTTAGTCAGAAAGCACACATGAATACGAGCAGAATAAAGTAGAGGCCTATTATTAGGGCAGGTTCAATCTCTTTTAGGTTGGATTTGTACCATCATCCCCGAACCCTTATTTGGTTCATGACCTTATGGAGTTGACGATCTCTTGGATCGTTAAGGGGTGTAACCTTCACCTCGTGAACGGTTTACAAGTTCCTTAAAAACTTGTTGGCGACTCTTTTGCTCTATCTTCTTCCCTTTTGGACGCCACCGTACTTTAGTGTATGATCACAGTGGGGTTCAAGCTAGTGGGATTTTAAAGGCTTGAAACTATTCCCTACAGTTTTTTGGCGACTCCACTGGGGAGGATTTCTATTTTAATTCCTGAATTTGTTTCGGCAATGATTTAGAATGAGTGGATGAGACTCGAAAAGTTCTAAGTATTTCATGTGCGTAATTTTGATTAACATTATTGTCATATGCATAAAAAGTTTCTCATTGGAAAGACCATCCGTAATGAGTCAAAAACATAAGGATTTTACACGTAGGAAATTTGAGAAACGTCTTTCACAACTAGGATTGAAATAACACCGCGCGGAACTGGATGATTTTATTGAGCACAGAAAGCTGCTGAGGCATGTGGGAAGTAGCGTCAGGGGCCAGAGCTTGGCGCCAAACTTTTAGCCGTAGCGCCAGACGCCAGTATTGGCGCCAAGCGCTACAGTTAAAAGTTGGCTCCAGTCTCTGTTTGCTGGCGCCAATTTCCCCCAATACTGAGCCAGAAATATGCGTTCTAATTTCGACCGGTTTTTCGTATTGTTTGCTCAATCCTGCTTCCTGATTGAATTTTTTCTCACTTTTCTGAAACCCATATGTGTTCTACATATGGACATAACCCTCTGGGAATTCATGCTCTATCTACCCGATTGAACGCTCCAGGCAACAAAGGGTACATCTGAGAGGTTGAGTTCACCAAACCATGGAAGTGAGTTTTTTCTAAAAACTCGCGGTGTCCTATCCACACGCGTTAACCCTTCACGGTTAGGCTTCTACGCGGTACATCTGGACAATTAACCATGGACCTTATTTGACTAAACCATATCCCGAACTTTAGAGAACTAGAGCCATGGTTAGGTTGCGAACTCATTGCATCATATTGTGCCTACTTGACTAATTGTGCATTATTTGTTGTGCATATATATTCTATGCTCCTCTTAACCGTTTTTTGATTTGTGTTGAGATTAAAATTAATGACTTAAAGAACTTTGCCTAATTAATTAATTAATTAATTAATTTGAGTCAATAAAGTTTCTTTTTAATCGGAATTGACCTAGTACGACTTTAGGCATACCCCAGTTGACTAATAATACCGAAAACAGTCCCAGACTAAAGCTCAAACGTTGGTGCCAAAGTCTGAACTGTAGCGCCACTGTATGGTGTGTAGCGCCAGACATTTACTAAAAATCTGGCGCCAATCACCTTATTGTGATGCCAGTCCTATCGCTTGGCCGACAGTTCGGATTATTTGTCGAGTCATCACCTAATGTCTAATTAGTCAGTTTTCTGTTTAATTCGGTTAATTTTGCCGACAATGATGCTTAATTAAATTAATGCTTGAGTTTAGACACTAAGTCCCATGGTCTTACACAAGAGTCCAAACATGTCACTTACACTCCATACACACACCAATGCACATGTCTTGACCATGATTAAGAGAGTCTTGTGTGCGCGCGTCTTTTCGTCATTTTTTTTAGGGGGGTAAGTCGGATATTAATCCTCCAATAAATAGTAATACTGTTCCCCAAAAACACATGTACATTTTTGCTCCCTAAAAATATGCATATTTTTTTTTAATAAAAACCATAAAGTCAAATTGATTCGAGTCAAGTAATTAAAACGCAAATTGGCTTAATTCACAGCGCGTGGTCAAGAAAGGAAGGACAATTAATCAAAGATAACCTCTTCGTACAAATCCAACTTTTCGATAAACCTATAGCCCGCAAGAGGAAAGCAAGAGTCATAATGGCAACTCAAGAAGAAGTCAATGATCTCAAGAACCAACTGGCTACTGTAACTGAGACACTAAAGCTTCTCGCACTCAAGATCGAGGATCCCGTGAAACAACAACAAATGGACCTCATGCAAGAGAGCCTAAGCAAGTTGTCCAGCGACTACAAGTTTTAAGAACTCACATCCCAAGGGGTCTCGGTGGATAAAGATCTTCTTCCACAGAAGTTCAGTGCCAACGACATCCCAAAATTTAGAGCAATTGACAACCCCTACTTCCATCTAAGGGCATTTGAAACAATAATGAGTATCAAGGGTATCGATAAGAAAGTCTTCCCTTCCCTATTCTCACTATCTCTCGAGACCGTTTGCCAACAATGGTTCTTTTCTCTTGAAAAAGAAAAGACCTCTACCTGGGAATCCATAGCAAACGCTTTCGTTGATAGGTACAAATGCAACATTCAAGTCGAAACTGACCATAGAGAACTTGAAATCCTCAAACAAAAAGAGAATGAAGGCTTCACTGCTTTCTTTAACAAGTGGAGAGAAACCTCAGCTAAAATGATCGAGGTACCAAGTGAAAAAGATTCTGTGAGACTGTTCATTAAAAACCTCCAAGAAAAATATTCAAAACATCTTAAATATCAAAATAATCTTCATACTTTTAAGGCTGTTTATGATATTGGGATAAATATTGAAGATGACTTGGCTAAATCTAAAGCTGCCAACAATAACTCTAATAGTGGCTGGAAAGGAAAGAAGAGCGACAACCCTTCTTCTTCCAAAACCGCCCACTCGAATAATGTTAGAACCTTTAATCTAGGAGAAGTTCTCGCTATGAACAACCAAGGACAAAAGAAACCATTTAGGAGAAATTTCACTCCTATTGGCATGAGTTATGACACCGCATTTGATCGATTAAATGCAAAGGTCTTATAACTCCCATTGGACCATTTGGAGATCCACCAGTTGAGAAGAGGTCGCCTAACTGGAACCCCAACGCACATTGCAAATATCACCAAGGTAGGGGCCATTCTACTGAAAGCTGTTGGAAGCTTAAGGAAGCTATCCAAGACCTAATTGACAGTAACAAGCTGCCATTGCCCCCTGCTAGTAAGAAGCCGAGTATTGACAATGCACCTCTAGCTCACACTTTGGCTATCTCCGATGAAGAAAGCGAAGTTGACCCCTCATATCTCATTAAGCCTGTCAAAGCAACCAATGTCGAAGAAGAAGAAGAAGAGATCTTTTTCGATGTCAAAGATAACCTTCCAGAACTAGCAAATGAGGTAGACATACGGTTGCTCACACTGTTTATAAGGGAGACATCGCAACTGTTACGTGAAACTCTCAAAATTATGAATGAACTTCACAGAAAATATGATGAAGAACCTAAAAGAGAATTCACACCAGTAAAAACGACTTATGAGGCAAAGTACTTTCCCTTACAAGTCACCGAAAGACCCAAAAAGAGCAATAAAGTTTATACTCCAATTGGGATCCCGTATGAACAAATGTTTGAAATGCTCTCCGAGAGTGGCAAGGTCAAACCTCTCGAAACGAGACCATTTGAATCATTAAAAAGGACAGATAGATATTACTGTCAGTACCATCAGTCAGGAGGACACACCCTAGAAAACTGCTTCAAATTCAAGGATTTGGTGCAGAAAATGATTGATAAAAAGGAGTTAGTCCAAGTTCAACAAGAAGAGGACATAACTGTTAATGGAGTATGGGACAGTGATGAAGAAGATGTCTACCTAAAAGACATAGTAGGACCTTCACCTTCTGTATCATACACCACGGACGACATTTGGGCTGAAGAAGATTCATCAATAGACGTCCTCACAAGATCCGGGAGAATGCAACCTCCCGTTTCAACACAACCTATGCCTACTGTACAACAAGTTCCCATACCTATCATCGAAGACAATGACATCGTTAAACAATTCAAGAAGACAAAAGTTGAGATGAATGTATGGAAGCTTCTGGCAACATCTCGAGAACATAGGTTGGCTGTGATGAATGCCTTGGATAGAATTGGGATAGATTCTGACACCACTCCTGAGGGACTAGCTAACTTCCTCACGAGTGACCTCCCTAGTCCGATTAATCTAATCACCTTCTCTGATAAAGATCTACCCCCAGAAGGTGACAAGCACTACAAGGCGTTAAACCTCACGGTAGTCTGCAAAAGGATGAATGTTCCCATGACTCTTGTAGACAATGGATCGGCTATCAATGTCTGTCCACTTAGGACTGCGAGGATGCTCGGCATAAAGGATGAGGATTTAACTCCGTCTACACAAGGAATAAGAGCTTACGATAATACTCGACGTCAAGCTCTTGGCAAAGTAACCCTAAATGTGACGGCAGAAGCAATAGAACATGCTACTACCTTTCAAGTGGTAGACATCAAAGCCTCATTCAATTTGTAGTTAGGACGCCCTTGGCTCCATGATCTAAAGGCCGTCCCTTCATCTCTTCACCAACAAGTGAAAGCCATAGTTGGAGGAATTCCAATCACTATAGATGCTTCGCCGATGAGGATCAAATCAATAGAAAATCCAATCATCAACGTGGAGCACGACGAAGATGATGAAGACCTATGGGGCTTTAACGAAGAAGTATCCTTAATCCAAGAGGATGAAAGGACATCTCTTTGCCACGACCCCCATTCCAACATGATTATCAACACTATGCTGAAGAAACAAGGACACTTCCCTGGGATGACCTTAGGAAAGAAGAAAAGGATAGCAAAATCGATAGAGTCACCTGGCCTCCCTAAACTAGATACTTTCGGACTTGGTTTCGAACCGACTCGAAAAGATCTCAAGCGAGCCCAGGACAAGTTGAAAGCATGTAGGGACGCTCGCATTCAAAAGAAAGCAATTCCAATGGATCAGTACCCTCTTACGCTTAATGGTCAGTTTATAAAAGAAGGAGAGGACTATCCATGCCATGAATTTCCCGAACCATTTGTTGTAAATGGCATACGACAACCAGGATTCGAGATTTTCTTGGATTGCTATTTCACTGATGAAATCCCAACTCCCGTCCATAAGGAGAAAGCACCCCCATGCTTTGACTTCAACATCATGGGATTACTGTTTGGGCGAGAAAAGAATGAGCCAGTTTATGAGAAAGATAACTCCTAACTCATTCAAACGGTCCTACAAAGCGAAAACTTCGACCCCTCGAAGTTAATTACCCCAGCTGAAGGATCACTGCAAGGGTGGCGCAAGACTATCAAGGTGACTACTCCGAGTGGAAGGAAGATATCAATCACGATGGAGCAAGGGCCGATGTTTGAAGAATCGTCAGATTCAGAGTCAGAGTCTGAGTATGAGTCTTTCCCTTTAGAATCTTCTAAGTCTTTAGCTATAATGCCTCCCCTTCCTATTTCTTCTCCTAGGATAGTTAGTGATCCAGTCCCTGAGGACATATCACTCTTTGATGTAATGATCTCAGAGTATAATAATATCTCTCATTCTCCTTACTCCTCGTGTTTTTCCCTAACCCAAGATGACGAACATTGCTTAGCTAACGATGAAAAAGATAAAGAAATTATTAAACCAATGGAAACACTTAAAAAGAAAACACCAGTAATTGAAGAGACTAAAACAGTTGACATCTCAAATGATTCAACTCATAAAAGAGAAGTTAAAATCGGACTAACATTGAATAAACAAGAAAGAACCGATTTAATCAACTTGCTTAAAGAATTCATCGATGTATTTGCTTGGTCATATGAAGATATGCCAGGCATTAACAGAGAAATAGCTCAACACACTATACCATTAATACCAGGAATGAAACCTGTAAAACAAAAGTTGCGTCGAATGAAACCCGACGTAGCACTCAAAATAAAAGAAGAAGTTCAAAAACAAATAACTGCAGGATTCATCAAGGTATCCAAATACCCCGAATGGGTCGCCAACGTCGTCCCAGTTCCAAAGAAAGACGGAAGGGTAAGGATGTGTGTCGACTATCGAGATCTAAATAAGGCAAGTCCAAAGGACGACTTCCCTTTGACACACATCGACATTCTGGTAGACAACACGGCAAATCATGCGCTTCTCTCATTCATGGACGGATATGCAGGGTATAATCAGATTCTCATGGCGGAAGAAGACATGGAGAAAACGACCTTTATCACGCCGTGGGGCACTTACTGTTACACGGTAATGCCATTTGGGTTGAAAAACGCAGGTGCTACTTTCCAACGTGCAGCAACTGCCTTACTCCATGACATGATGCACAAAGAGATTGAAGTATATGTCAACGACATGATTGTGAAATCAAAGGACCGTCCAGGCCATCAAGTAGCCTTAAGGAAATTTTTCGAAAGGCTAAGAAAATACAATATGAGGTTGAATCTATCAAAATGTGCTTTTAGAGTCACTTTAGACAAGCTCTTGGGATACGTCATAAGCTCTAGAGGAATAGAGATAGATCCAACCAAGATTAAAGCAATCATGTCGATGCCACCGCCCAAGACCGAGAAACAGATTCGAGGATTTATTGGCCGGTTGCAATACATAAGTAGGTTCATATCAAAACTGACAACGATATGTGAACCAATCTTCAAAAAGCTCAAGAAGAATGTAGCAGTTATATGGGATGATGAGTGTCAAAAAGCCTTTGACCGGATCAAAGCCTATCTCGCAAATCCTCCCGTATTAGCCCCAGCACTTCCCGGAATACCTCTTAGGTTATATTTGACGGTTACCAAAGAGACAATGGGAGCCATGCTAGCACAAGAGGTAGAAAACAAAGAGAATGCAATCTATTACTTAAGTAAGAAGATGCTCGAATACAAAACACGCTATACACCACTCGAGAAATTGTGCCTCGCTTTGGTGTGGGCCACAACTAAGTTGAGACATTACATGTTGGTGCATACCGTTTTCGTGGTATCTCGATTGGATCCACTCAAATACTTGTTCGAGAAATCAACACTCAATGGACATATTTCAAGATGGATAGTCAACTTAGCCCAGTTCGATGTACGATTTATGCCACAAAAAGCTATTAAAGGATCCGTGGTGTCAGACTTTCTGGCAGATTTTCCAATAGAAGACTCGACACCAATACAGGATAATGAATTTCCAGATGAAGATTTGATGGTCACTGAAGATGATACTTGGACCTTGTATTTCGACGGAGCCTCAAACCAAAAGGGATGTGGTGTCGGAGTGCTACTAGTATCACCTAAAGAAGAACACGTCCCAATCTTAATAAAGCTTGATTTCGACGTTACCAACAATGCTGCTGAATATGAAGCATGTGTGGTAGGCCTTGAAACAGCTCTGGCATTGGGAGTAAAGAAGTTAAGGATATTCAGAGATTCCTCTCTGATTATCAATCAAATATCTAAAAGGTGGAAAGTAAGGAGCAAAAGCCTAGCCCCTTACCAAACTTATCTGGAAACTCTTACCGACCAGTTAGAGAAGGTAGAATATACATATCTACCTAGAGAGGAAAACCAATTTGCTGATGCCTTGGCAAGATTAGGCTCAATGGTTAGGATTCCCACGGATATCGAGCAAATGCCTCTAACTATCGAAAAAGGCACAAACCAGCATATATACAGGCTATAGAAGACGACGACCCAGTCCAAGACGAAGATGAAGAACAAGAAGAAGAACCATGGTACACAGACATTCTCAACTACGTCACCAATGGAGAATACCCTCCTCATGCTGACAAAAGAGCGAAACGAGCCCTGAGACTTTTGGCTTCTCAATATGTACTCATAGACAATGAGCTACATAAAAGGGTACCTAAAGGTCGAGCTCTCCTATGCGTAGGAAAGGCGGATGCACAAAGAATAATGAGAATGGTCCACGAAGGAATCTGTGGAACTCATGTAAATGGCAAAATGTTAGTCCAGAAAATAATGCGAGAAGGGTATTATTGGACTACCATGAATAGGGAGTGCCATCAATACGTGAAAAGATGTCCTAAGTGTCAAATTTATGCCAATTTACAACACGTTCCTCCATCTTTGCTCTACACCTACACATCACCATGGCCATTCTCTACACGGGGAATCGACATAATCGGCAAGATCACTCCCCCAGGGACAGGAGGCCACGAATTTATTCTAGTAGCAATTGATTACTTTACAAAGTGGGTTGAAGCGCAATCATATGATAAACTCACTGCAAAACATGTAGCACTCTTTATCGAGAGAAATATCATTTGTTGATATAGAGTCCCACATGAAATGATAAGTGACAATGGAACTCACTTTCAAGCCGAATGTGAAGAATTGCTACATAAATATGGTACCCAACATCATCATTCGTCCCCTTATAGACCTCAAGCAAACGGAGTTGTTGAGGCTGCTAATAAGAATTTAAAGACTATCATCGAGAAAATGACAGAAAATTATAAGGATTGACCTGTCAAACTTCACTTTGCACTGTGGGGTTATCGCACGTCAATCCGTACGTCAACAGGAAATACACCATTTTCTTTGGTATATAGAATGGATGTCGTACAACCTGTCGAACTAGAAATACCATCTCTACGCATTGCGCTAGAGAATAAACTTGATGAAGTCGAATGGACTAGGGCACGATATGAAGAATTGATCCTACTCGACGAAAAACGACTAGAAGCTCTACACCACACTCAGTGCTATCAAACTCGTATGGCTAGACATTTTAATAAGAAGGTCAAGACAAGAAATATCAAAGTAGGAGATTTGGTATTAAAAGCACTAAGGAAAAATGTTTTAGATCCAAGGGGAAAGTTTAGACTTAATTGGTCTGGCCCCTACATTGTCAAAACAATCCTGTCAGGTGGTGCAGCAAAGTTAACTGATATGGATGGCAATGAATTCTCAAACATGACCAATCTTGACCAACTTAAAAAATACTACCCATAATTACTTGAGTAGGACACTCAAGAGAGCTATGTTCGGCCTGATTCCTTAGGAAAGGATACGTAGGCAACCCTTTACGGGTGCAGCCACTTTATTTTTCGACATCTCCGCGTTCCAGAATCAACAAAAAGTCAACAAAAAGTCAGAAAACTATTGGCGTCGCAGAATAGAGTCTGGCGCCAGCAATAAGCCATTAGCGCCAGCCGATGGAATTGGCGCCTGGCGCCAAACCTTAATAGCTGGCGCCAATCTGCAATTACCGGCGCCAATTCAGTAATAAGATCTGGGCGAATTTCGGTGTTTTCCGGAAAATTTTCGACTTCCGTACTCGAAGAATTTCTGGAAAATTAATTTCTTTTCGATTTTTCATTGCTTTAGTAAAATAAATTTAAAGCTGAAATTTCATTAATAAAATAAAATTACATTGTTAATGGAATTTAAATAAGGCTGAAATAAATTAACTTTAAATAAAAACTAACAATCTAATAAATCTAAAGCTAAGCAATGTTCTAATCTTTCTTCTCCTTCTTTGCTCTTTTCCAATTCTTTTCTGTTTCCTCCTCTTCATCCATTACTTTAGCTAGTAGGCATCCTTTAGAGGACCTACATTCAATTTTGGAATAGATTGTCTCCCCTTCACCTAGCACCCCATGCTTCTTTTCCACCCAAACCTTTTTGTCTGTAGTCGTAGCTTTCCTTTTCCCCTTGTCTTTAGTATAATTCTTCTTCTTAGGCATGGTAGGTGTTTTGAATTCAATTCTTGCACCTAAGCGTTCTTTGGCCAGTGTCACCCTGTTACCTAGACGATTCTTCACATCGGTTCTACCCTGATCAATTGAAGACTTCTTCAACAACCACTTCTTTACATCATTGGGTAAAGAAGGGGGAACCTTTTGGGTAATCACTTCCCATAAAGGTCTAGCGCTCCAGTAAATGTCAAATTTATCCACTTCTTGAGACACGGGGTACTCATAGGGAGGACGAAGATCCCCGGAAGGAATATTTTGAAGTAAGCCATATTGTCTCTTTACTCTGCAGGGATAATAATATGTCACACGAGACAAGCTCGGGAGACGGCAAAAAGGTTGCTTGTTAACACCAACCATCCTTTTTATTTTCCACCATGAGATGACCCACTTAATAGCAAAATCACGTGATTCAAAGACTTTTCTCCACCCATGGCGCCCAATTTTAGAGATGCGCTTCTTCCTTCTCACAAAGCAAGTGGGAGTATAATTTTCAATGTCGTCCGGAGGGCTAATTAATCCTAACCTCTCCATTAGCCACATCTATAAAAAAAATTACAGTGCAAATAAATTAATATTACAATACAAAAATATATTTTTTAATTTCTGTAATTAAAAATATTATTTTTCTACCTGTAATAAAATTGGAGAGCCGCGAAGAGGTGCTTTTGGGTCCCTTTTCAATTCATCTAGACTAATCATAGTCTCTCCAACTATCAATGGCATTGGATTTCTCCTTGATTCAATTTGTTCTAGCACAGTGGTTATAATTGATTGACCCTCGTTAATTTTACCACTACTAAGACAATATTGGTTAAGCATGCAGAATAAGAACGCCCTTCTTCTATATATTTGAAAAGACTCAGAAAGAGGTTTATCAAAATAATAGCGTGCGAATTCTTTCAAGTTCACTACATTGCCATCTACTATTTTTGATAAATCCCTTTTCTTCAAATTAAAGAAGCGCTCAAAATCCTTATAGTAATATGCATCTACTCTAGGGATTACTACCAGGTCTATTGCAGGGAAGCCTAAAATAGCACCAAATTCCTCTGGCAAAGGGCTAATTTCATCATACCCTATTCTAAAACAATGTGTATCAATGTTCCAAAATTCTAAAGCGATATGTATGAAGTCTATGTCTAAATCTACCCCTTTGATGCCATAAATTCCCCCCAAGTGGAATAAATCCAATTCTTTTCTTTCTCTAGCATTAAGAGATCGACACCATTCATGAGAATATTGGGTGAAGGTTTTAGTGACTAAAGACATGGTTATTATTTTTTCTCTAAGGAGGAGAATAATTTTTTCGCTGCAATTTTGAGAAGAATCGGCTGAGCAGGGGGCTATTTATGTACAAATTGCAAGGAATTTCAATCTGATTGAAGTACGGAGTTTGCGTCAATTGGCGTCACATACCCGACATTGGCGTCACCCATCAGCTCTTGGCGCCACACGCTAAGTGTAGCGCCTGGCGCCACACGCCACAGGCTGGCGCCAGCTGGCGCCAAGTCAGCAGAGAAGCCGAGCGTGCTCAGTTGCGTTTTGATATTAAATTTGAGTCGGTTACTGACTTTATGGCCCCGTTTTAATTTTTTCTAAATATTTTTTTCTATCCTTTTCTTAATTAATTAATTAAATATAGCTATTATTTTTAGTTAATTTTCAAAAAAAAAAAAAAAAAAAAAAAAAAAAAAACCAGCTTTTTCTCCGTTTTATTTTTCCTTTTTATTTTTCTTTTTGGGGGAGAGAGTCGGATAATACCCTCCATCAATAATAAAAATGACGGAATTGGAATTTTTGCGCAAAATTGTTATCACATTTGCACACACTAACATACACTCACATAATAATTGATAATAATGAATTTACAATAACATAAAATACAAAGCGTCTAAATAATAAGTCAAACGCAAAGTTCTATAAAAAGTCAAAATAAAATACATATACAGAAACAAACTATGGCGCCGGAGGACGTAGGCCCATCATGCCATAGAACTGCGCCGTCCGAGGAGTCACCTCTCCACCAGCTCCGGCCTCAGCACCAGCTCCAGTCTCCGTAGGAGGAGGAAAACTCAAGACAGGACCGCTCCAGCCAAGGTCAACCTGAGGCTGAGACCGCGGAGGCTGCTGCGATGACGAGCCAACCTCGTACATCCCACCACCTCTTAAAGCCGAGGTAGCCTCTCCTACCGGTGCAGTAGGAGCACCCTCAGAAGAAGATCCTGAGCCCTCAGCAACGTCGGCTCAAGCAGCCTCAGAACGACCACCCCTACCTCCTGACGAAGTGCGACGACGTCTCGAGCTAGACCTCGCCGGATCTCTCCGCCCCTCAGTCCTCGTACGGGTGTGAGAAGCGATCGGCAAACCTTGCAAAAAGAATTAAATAAAAAACAACGTAAAGCTAAGCCATAATGCAGAAATAATAAGTGAAGAAAAGTTACCTCTCGGACAGCGTCGTCTCGACGACAGGTAGCCGCGTTCCTCATCCGGACGAGCTGGCTCCAGAAGGCATCTATACATCGTGCCATAGCCGAAACCACCTCGCGTTGGAACTGTCAAGAAAATAAGTCAGTGAAAATACATGATAACTGAATACAAGATTCTAAATTAAAACTAGACTTACCCTGATCTGGTGACGAGGAATCGACCGCTCTACGAAGCGCTCGCCCTCAGGAGCCGGAGAAATCATCTCCTCGATCGACCCGTACATCCCCTGGTAGTGGATGGACATACGGGGTGGCACGAACTCAGTGGGACAATCCTGATAAGACATAAAGAAATCAGTAAGGTATTACTTGGGGGCTACTTAGCGAAAAATAAAAAGCTAAGGATCTTACCCTCACATCCTCGGCCGGCACAGGGGCTGGAGCTAACAAAGGAAGTAGCTCCTCAGCATGACTCCGCCCAAGGATCACATGGGACCGCCAGACGGAACCAGACTCCTCAGCCATGCTCGACAACTCTCTCTCGTCGAACATATGACGCGGCGGAGAGGCAAGAACGACAAAAACATTGGAAGAGTGCTGTCTAGCAACTCTCTCCCCTAAGTATACAACCGCTCCATAGGTCCCCAGAAAGTAGCGGCGCTCAGCAGAGTACTGTGCGGCTAATCCAGGGACTGTCCAACCGCCCCACGGTCGGTATACTACCTCAGGTCCCTATAAAAAGCACCAATCAGATAAGGACACGTCTAAAACATCGCAGAAGAGCAAGATAAACACTAAAAGTCGTACCGAGATGATCCGACTCCGTACACGTGCAGTAGACAGATCCACATGCTGGCCGCCCCAAGAGGCGCTCACCGGATATCTCCTCGGCGATGGTCTCGCCGGCGCAATGGAAGGAAAGTACTCGTAGAACCAGATCTACAAGAAGTTAAACGCTTGAGTAAAATGCTAACTAACATGTAGGGCTAAACTTTATGGGGAATAATGTTTACCTCTACGACCTTCCAGAAAGCAGACAAAGCAACGTTTGTCCTAAAGGACCGGTGGCGACACGAGTCCCTCAGCGCGCGAACGAAGTCAATATAGGCCAAGCTGGCCCAGTCATAAGTCCCGATCCACTGGAGATCGCGAACAGCAAGGAGGTAGTAAAGCAACGCCCTACTACCCCTGTCAGGGGAGAATGTCCCTGACAATAAAACATTAGCACAAAGATGCGCACCCGCTGCTCTCGGGTGGTCGCATCATCATCAAGAGCCGCTGCCAGCGTCGAGCGGCGAATCCCTCTAGCACTGAACTAATTCGTCTCGACCTCAGCTCGGTCCCGAACAGCAATCGGCCCCAACAGCTCCTCGACCTCTGGAGAAAAGACGTCGATCCCGCCGTCGAACGACAGCGGCACAGAAGTAAACTCTAGTCCTGTGATGAGACTGAAGTCTGTAGGGGTGACCATCATCTCGCCCCATGGAAAGCGAAAAGTGTTGGCGGTGTCCCAGAAGAACTCCACCAAAGCGTGTACTACATGGTGATCCCCGCTGGAGGCGACCATAGCCTCGGAAGTCTCGAACAAGGCAACTAGTCCGCAGGACTCCCATAGGAGCCTCGTCTCTCGGTCTCTGGCGATGTGCATCCTGTACAAATCACCTAGACCATCACAGCCAGAGCCGTGATGCCGTGTCCTCCCAGGCTCGGTTCCCCGTCTCACCCTCTCAGAAATGTGGTGGACAGGGGCAAAGAACAAGGTCTGCTCATCCCACTCTAGGAACCGACCAAGCGAAGTGGACGGTGTGGTGTCGTCCTCCACGGGCTCATGCTCCCGTCTAGTGTTTCGGGACCGTGAACCCGAGCCTCGTTGTCTAGCCATGCTACATTGTGCAGAATCATCATAAATTAAGGTTCTATAGTATCTAAGGTTCGCCTAGCCACATGATACTATGTTCGCAGAATACAGAGTATGTAGTACTAAAATAGAGCATAAATTCAAATTGAGCATGACATCATTTTTCAAGAAATCAAACAATTTCTTGCAACACTATAGTGATTATTGTGACAAATTGAACAAGAATTGCTAGCAAAAACGTCAAGAACAAGCCACATTGTTCTTCACGACCTTAAGGGGTCAACAATGGCGGATTGCTCATTTCTTCACCAAATTGAGTCAAACAAGTCTCAAATTACTCCTAAGGAAATATACAAACATAATCAAGCAATTTCATGGCATAAAACTTGATAAACAAAGCAAATTGAGCATTATAAATTTTGAATTTTCATGAAATTTGTGAATATACATGCCAAGAATTCATAAAAACCGGTGTGAGTTTGAGGAAAACTTACATAGATCAGGAATAGAGATGAAAAGAGCTTTGATTTGCAACAAATTTGAGCGAATTCGGTTGAGAAACGAGCGAGCAACGATCAATTGAAGTTTTCAGACTTCTCTCGGGCTGTTTTGCGACGAACAGAGCAAGGAATGAACGAAAACTGGAATTTAAAGAAGATTCCGTGTTGGCGCCAGTCCCTAGGCATTGGCGTCACGTTCTGTGTTTGGCTCCTGACGCCAACGCCAGCGCCTGGCGCTAATGCTATTAGGCAGGCGCTGATGGTTTTTCAGCGACGCCAAAGCAGCCAGCCACCTATTGGGGTTGTGCTAGCCTTCTGCAACATATTTTAGGTTCCTTGGTACGCCAGTTAGCCCCTCTAAGCAATTTGACATGATTAAGTAATCGGCTTGATTACGTAAAGTGACCGACCTGATGAAAAGATCGTCTCACTTAGCTTAAAGCGCCTAAGTATTGGCTCATTAGCAAAAGGCACCGACATATAGGTTCAAGAGCAAAAGGCACAAACATATAGGTTCAAGAGCAAAAGGCACCGACATATAGGTTCAAAAGCAAAAGGCACTGATATATAGGTTCAAGAGCATAGGGCACCGACATACAGGTTCAAAGCAAAAGAGCGCCGACATACAGGCATAGCAAAGGCAAAGTTCAGGCGAACTTTTAAAGATCGACAAGCGTGGATCTTCGGTAATTTCCTTGGGGAAATTATTGCATCAAATGAGGATGACTTCAAGAGAAGATATCTTCGACATCATTCCTTAGCTTGCGGAAAGTTGTCACAAACAACTGAAGGTAATTTTGGGCGAAGTTGTCTTCGATCATAGTTCCTGAGGCATGGAAGATGATCATAATGCGGATGAGAATTATTTCAAGAGAAATAATTTTCGATGATGTTCCCTTGGACGTGGAATGTTATCATAGCGGGGAAGATAGTTTCGGGTGAAGCAATCTTCTAATTTGGAAGCAGTTACGGGCGTAGCAGTTTTCAAGCGGGATGGCATTCTCTAGCTTGCAGGAGGTCATCAAAACCACAGTAGCAGCAACATGTGGTTACTTTCAGAGACGTGTGCTTGACGGTGCAAGATACGCGTTTCTTAACTCTTTTATCTGTTTAACTAATGCTAGTTTTGCAGGTATCGGCGTTACAAGATTGATTTAGGATTGCAGAACGTTCTGAATCATTCTCCGTCCCTATCGTTACTTTGGATTTCGTTTTCGAAACTAGCGTTTCTCCAAACTCAGTCAAAGTGGGGGCTTCTGTAGACACCCATTTGTGTCTCCCCAAAACCAAACCCGGTGATGAGTGCCTTTCACGTTAGATCATAATCGAATGAAACGAAAGTGTGGAAAGGTTTAGTGTTGCGGAAAGTTTTAATTTCTTTTTCTCTTCTCCTTGTTTTTGAAAACTTTATTTTAAGAAAACAGTCAATCCAGTTTGGTTGGTCCATGATATGGGTCCAATAGTGGTGTAGTTGTATGGGGCTTGCAAAGACCTTTCCAACGATATATTATAAGCCCAATTCCGATGAATATTGAGGAAGTTATGGCCAATTTACTAAACTGGGCCCGGTTTGAGCTTTAAGTACGGCCTAATGATCTAGGGGAGGGCCTAATATAATTTATCATTCCTAATGCAATTAGGAATGGTTTTAGTCTTCTAGAACATTCTAGAAGGTCTTTATCATTCCTGATTCAATTAGGATTCTTCAGAGTTTTAATCAAGATCAAATAGCATCTTCGACTGAAATTATATTATTTTATCTTCCAGTACGGGAAATTTATCAGATTTTCGATAACGCGTTAAAAATCAGTTTGGCGTCCAACCCCAGGCCTTGGCGCCTGGAACCAGGATTGGCGCCAGGCGCTAGCCACTTGTCCTGGCGCTAACTAGCCAGGGCTGGCGCCAAGGTTGTTTTCCGATCTTCAGACTCTGTTTTGTTAAATTATCTTTTTTGGATGATTTTCTCTACAAATATCGTATCAAAAACTCCGTTTTCATTCACCAAGAATTATCAATTCTCTCTTCATTCACAATTAATTCATTCATCAATTTTTAATATTAATTCTTTAGAATAAATATTCTTTCTTGCTTTTTAATACAAAATTCCGCATTCACAAGATCTTGATACACCTAGCCATATTCGAAGTTGCCTTCGCCCTAGACGTGAAAGGTTTCAATTTCTGAGGGTTTGGTCCCAAATCTCTCTTTCAATTATTTAATTTAATTGCTTTGATTATTATTTTCCTTGAAGTTACTAACGTGTGTATTTTGTCATTAGAAAGAGGTACGAGGCATCCAAGTAAGTACTTTAATGGTTTAACTGATATTATGATATAGATATCATGCTTAGATTGTTATTTTGATTCCTAGTATCATGTCTAGGGTAACTTTAATATCAAGTATGATTAAAAGTACGATGCTTCCTATATTCTTCCTAATGTTTATTCATGTTAGTATCATGTTAGGGCTAAAGCTTTGATTTTTATTGCTTAGTGACATGCTAGGGTTTGTTATTAATCTTGTTAGTATCATGCCTAGGATCTTGCTATGTTTTAACATGATTGTGATGATGAACATGATTATGAATATTGTTATTATTATTATGATGATTATGATTTTTATTATCATGATATTATTTATTATGTTGCTTGACACATATTATATTTTGTATTGTTATTGCTTGATCACCTTTTATTGTATGTTTAAAGGGAATTGGTACTTGTAACCACGCTTAATAAGATAATTAATAATCTTGTTAGGTTAATTGTGATTATAATTCAAGTGATTGCCAATAATAGTTTATTTGTGCATTAAATTCAACCAATATAGATTAAACAGATTTAGGGTTAACCTATTGATTGTATGTTAGTCAGAAAGCGCACATGAATACGAGCAGAATAAAGTAGAGGCCTATTATTAGGGCAGGTTCAATCTCTTTTAGGTTGGATTTGTACCATCATCCCCGAACCCTTATTTGGTTCATGACCTTATGGAGTTGACGATCTCTTGGATCGTTAAGGGGTGTAACCTTCACCTCGTGAACGGTTTACAAGTTCCTTAAAAACTTGTTGGCGACTCTTTTGCTCTATCTTCTTCCCTTTTGGACGCCACCGTACTTTAGTGTATGATCACAGTGGGGTTCAAGCTAGTGGGATTTTAAAGGCTTGAAACTATTCTCTACAAGTACCGGCCGTGGGTCAGATGGGTTGTCCATGGGTTAGCCGCGCAGTATACCGCTGAGCATCGCTATTTCTTAGGGACATATGGAGCAGTCGCATATCTTGGAGAGAGGGTTTCTATTCAGCATTCCTCGGACACCTTCGTCGTTCCTGCTCCTCCACCGCGTCACATGTTCAATGCTGCGAGGTTGGCGAGCATGTTAGAGAGAGCTGGCACTCCTTGGCGATCTTATACGATCCCTAGGCGGTGCTAAGAGGAGGAGCTACTGCCGTTATTAGCTCCAGTCCCTGTACTAGCTAAGGAGGTGGCGGTATGATTTTCATCTTTTACCTTCCGTTAAGTAGCCCCCAAGTAATGTTTTACTGACTTTGGTTTGCTTTTGTCAGGATGGACCTAACGAGTTCGTGCCACCTCGTATGTCCATCCATTATCAGGGGACGTACGGGTGTAGACACCCATTTGTGTCTCCCCAAAACCAAATCCAGTGATGAGTACCTTTCACGTTGAATCGTAATCGAATGAAGTGAAAGTGTTGAAAGTTTAGTGTTGCGGATAGTTTTAATTTCTTTTCTCCTCTCTCTGTTTTTGAAAACTTATTTTAGGAAAACAGCCAACCCAATTTGGTTGGTCCATGATATGGGTCCAATAATAGTGTAGTTGGATAGGGCTTGACAAGATCTTTCCAACGATATATTATAAGCCCAATTCCGATGAATATTGAGGAAGTTATGGCCAATTTACTGAACTGGGCCCGGTTTGAGTCTTATATGCGGCCCAATGATCTAGGGGAGGGCCTAATATAGATTTATCATTCCTAATGCAATTAGGAATGGTTTTAGTCTTCTAGATTCTTCTAGAAGGTTCTTTTCATTCCCAATTCAATTAGCATTGAAAAATTGACTTTTGTTGACTTTTCAGAGTTTTAATTAAAATCAAAGAGCATTTTTGAGGAAAATACGATTTTATCCTCTTGTACGGCAATTTTTATCTGATTTTAAGAAAACGCGTGAATTTTTGAAATCATCGCCAAACGCCAGCTGTAGCGCCTGGCGCTAGTGTTGGCACCTGTCGCCAATAGCCAGCGTTGGCGCTGGTTCTGCTTTTTGTGCGCTAGACTCTGGTTTGTTTATTTTATCTTTTTGGTTGATTTTCTCTATAAATAACGTTGTTAAAGCTCTGTTTTCATTCACCTACAACCAGTTTTCAATTCTCTCTCATTCTCTTCAATAATCATTCACCAACTCTCATCAAGATTCTCTTGATTTCTCTGTCTCTTTTCTAAACTATCTTTTCACAAACAAAATTACGCATTCATTAGATCTAGAAACAACTAGCCATATTCGAAGTTGTCTTCGCCCTAGACGTGAAAGGTTTAATTTCTCAGGGTTTGGTCCCAAATCTCTCTTTCCATTATTTAATTTAATTGTTGTTTATATTTTCCTTGAAGTTACTAACGTGTGTATTTTTTTATTAGAAAGAGGTACGAAGCGTCAAAGTAAGTGCTTTAATGGTTTTTGTTGATGTTATTATGTAGAAATCATGCTTAGGTTGTTATTATGATATTCCTAGTATCATGTCTAGGGTAATTTTAATATCAAGTATGATTAGTATGATGCTTCCTATGTTCTTCCTAATATTTATGATTGTTAGTATCATGTTAGGGTTAAATATTTTATTTTTATTGCTTAGTGACATGCTAGGGTTTGTTATTAATCTTGTTAGTTCATGCCTAGGATCTTGCTATTATTATTATGCTTTAATGTGATTATGTTAATTATGATTAATTTTATTATGATTATAATTTTTATAATTTATGATGATTATTTTAATTTTAATTATGATTATTTTTATTATTATTATTATGATTATGATTTATGATTACAATTATTATTATGATTTTGATTATTATTATGTTGCTTGATAATTTATATTGTTATTGCTTGATCACGCCTTTTATGCATGTTTAAAGGGAATTTGTACTTGTAATCACGCTTAATAAGATAATTAATAATCTTGTTTAGGGTTAATTTGATTATAATTCAAGTGATCGCCAATAATAGATTTATTTGTGCATTAAATTCAACCAACATAGATTAAACAGGTTTAGGGTTAATCATATTGATTGCATGTTAGTCAGAAAGCACACATGAATACGATCAGAATAAAGTAGAGGCCTATTATTAGGGAAGGTTCAATCTCTTTTAGGTTGGATTTGTACCTTCATCCCCGAAGCCTTATTTGGTTCAAGACCTTATGGAGTTGACGATCTCTTGGATCGTTAAGGGGTGTAACCTTCACCCTGTGAACGGTTTACAAGTTCTTAAAACTTGTTGGCGACTCTTTTGCTCTATCTTCTTCCCTTTTGGACGCCATCGTACTTTAGTGTATGATCACAGTGGGGTTCAAGCTAGGGGTTAACGCTTGAAATTATTCCCTACAACGGGCCGATCGAGGAGATGATTCCTCCAGCTCCTGAGGGCAAGCGCTTCGTGGAGCGGTCGATTCCTCGTCACTGGACTCGGGTAAGCTTTATTTATCTGCAATTTTTGTTCATATATGTTATGCATTATTACTAACTTTACTTCCTTGACAATTCTCGCGCGAGGTGGTCACGGCGATGGCACGGTGCATAGATGCCTTCCGGAGCTAGCTCGTTCGGATGAGGAATGTGGCTACATGTCGGCGTGATGACGCCGTTCAGGAGGTAGTTTCCCTTCTTATGCATTACTGCTTCTATTTTGATTGTTTCTGACTTAGTTTCTTCTTGCAGGGTTAACCCATTCCTTCTCGTACCCGGGCGAGACCTGAGGTGCGGAGAGAGCCGGCGAGGTCTAGCTTGAGATGTCGCCATACTGGTTCTAGTGGTCGGGGTGGTCGTTCGGAGGTTGCCCGGACCGAGGCGGTGGAGGGCTCAGACTCTTCATCTGAGGGTGCACGTGTTGCGCCGGTAGGCCAGGGAGAGGCTATCTCGGCTGTTAGAGGTGGTGGGATGTACGAGGTCGGTTCGTCATCGCAGCAGCCTCCGCAGCCTCAGCCTCAGGTTGATCTTGGGTAGACGGGTCCTGAGTTGAGTTTTTCGCCTCCCGAGGAGACTGAAGTTGTAGCTGGAGCTGGTGGAGAGGTTACTCCTTGTACTGCGCAGTTTTATGAGATGATGGGTGTACGTCCTCCGGCGCCGTAGTTTATTCCTGTGTTTTTTTTATTTTGACTTGTATAGAACTTTGCCCTTTTTTAGACTCATTTATTGGACATGTTTGCATATACATACTACTATGAGTTTATTTAATTAATATTTTTCATTTTTATGTGCATATTTGTGTGTGCAAAGAGTTGTGATAACTATTAATTTTGCGCAAAAATTCCGTCACTTTTATTATCGATGGAAGGTATCCGACTTTCTCCCCAAAAAAGAAAAATGAAAAAATAAAAATATTGGATTTACAAAAACTTAAAAACTAAGTCCAAAATAAAAATCCAAAAAAAAAATATAATTAATATAATTGATATATTAATTAAGAAGAAGGAAAAAATGTAATTAGAAAAAGGGTATATATAAAAAAGAATAAAAGACCGTAAAGTTAATTTGAAAGAATTTGCTCGCCATTTTTTTTTTCCGAAAAGCTCGTATGCTTGCCAAGCTCGTATGTTAAGACACGTCAGCGCCATCTGGCGCCACGCGTTTTGGGTTAGCGCCTGACGCTAACCTTTAGCGTTTGGCGCCAAGCTCTGGCGTCAGGCGCCAATGTCTGGCGGCTGGCGCTGATGAGCGCTGACTCCGAATCCTCTCCGGATTGAAACTGTGCCGATTTTGTGTATAAATAGCCCCCTGCCTAGCCGATTTTCTTCATAATTTTAGCAGATTAAATATAACCTTAGCTTTTGAAAAAAAATAATAATCATGTCTCTAGTCTCTAAAAGTTTTACCAACTTTACTCATGAATGGTGTGGGTCTCTAACTGCCAAGGAGAGAAAAGAGTTAGACTTTTTTCATATGGGGGGTATTTAAGGGGTCAAGGGGGTAGATCTTGATGTAGAATTTATTCATACCGCCTTAGAATATTGGGATGTGGATACACATTGTTTTAGACTAGGGTGTGATGAAATTAGCCCTTTGCCGGAAGAATTTGGTGCTATTTTAGGCTTCCCTGCATTAGATCTTGCAGTATTCCCTAAAATAAATGAATATTATTATAAGGATTTTGAGCGCTTCCTTAATTTTAAAGACAAAGATCTAACAAATATAGTAGATGGTAGCACAGTTAACTTGAAAGAATTTGCTCGCCATTATTTTGATAAACCTTATTCTGAGTCTTTTCATGTTTATAGAAGAAGAGCTTTTCTTTTTTGCATGTACAATCAATATCTTCTCACTAGTGGTAGACCTAATGAGGGTCAAGCAATCATATCGACTGTTTTGGAGCAGATTGAATCTGGGGGAAATCCAATGCCATAAATTGTTGGAGAGACTATGCTTAGTCTTGATGAATTAAAGAAAAATCCAAAAGCACCTTTTCAAGGCTCTCCAATTTTATTACAGTTAGAAAAATAATATTTTTTAATTACAGAAATTAAAAACATATTTTTGTATAATAATATTAATTTATTTGCATTGAATTTTTTTTTAACAGATGTGGCTAATGGAAAGACTAGAATTAATTAGTCCTCCTCAAACGTGAAGAAATACACTCCAAATTGCTTTGTGAGAAGGAAGAAACACTTCTCTAAAATGGGGCGCCATGAATGGAAGGTCTTTGGCTCTTGTAATTTTGCCATCAAGTGGGTCATCCCTTGGTGGAAAATAGAAAAGATGATTGGTGTCAACAAGCAACCCTTCTGCCGTCTTCCAAGCTTGTCTAGGATGACTTTTTATTATCCCTGCAGAGTAAATACTTCAAACAATTCCTTCCGGGGATCTTCAGGCGATAGGAATTGTCGTATGGGGCTAGAGTTAATCGGCTGGCGCAGGGATTTTTTCTGTGACGCCGATGTTTCGTCGATTAAGTCTGGGATGCGAGGTTTGAAATAAATAAAGTGGCCGCACCCGTAAAGGGTTGCCTACTTATCCTTTCTTAAGGAATCAGACCAAACGTAGCTCTCTTGAGTGTCCTACTCAAGTTATTATGGGTAGTACTTTTTAAGTTGTTCAAGGTTTGTCATGTTCGAGAACTCATTGCCATCCATATCAGTTAGTTTTGTTGCGCCTCCTGATAGGATTGTTTTGACAATATAGGGTCCAGATCAATTAGGCCTAAATTTCCCCCTTGGATCTAGAACATTTTTCCTTAATGCTTTTAACACCAAGTCTCCTACTTTGATGTTTCTTGTCTTGACCTTCTTGTTAAAATGGCTAGCCATAAGAGTTTGATAGCATTGAGTATGATGTAGAGCTTCTAGTCACTTTTCATCGAGTAGAATTAGCTCCTCATATCTTGCCCTAGTCCATTCAACTTCATCGAGTTTACTTTCTAATTCAATGCGTAGAGATGGTATCTCTAGCTCTACAGGTTGTAAGGCATCATTTTCACAAACCAAGGAAAATGTCGTATTTCCTGTTGATGTGCGAATTGACGTGCGATAACCCCACCATGCGAGGTGGAGTTTGTCAGGCCAATCCTTGTAATTTTCTGTCATTTTCTCGATGATAGTCTTTAAATTTTTATTGGCCGCCTCGACTGCTCCGTTTGCTTAAGGTCTATAAGGAGAAGAATGATGGTGTTGAATGCCATATTTTTAAAACAATTCTTCACACTCGGCTTGAAAGTGAGTTCCATTGTCACTTATCATTTCATGTGGGACTCCATATCGACAAATAATGTTTCTTTCGATAAAGAGTGCTACATGTTTTGCAGTGAGTTTAGCGTATGATTGCGCTTCAACCCACTTTGTGAAATAATCAATTGCTACTAGAATATATTCATAACCTCATGTTCCTGGGGGAGTGATTTTACCAATAATGTCAATTCCCCACGTAGAGAATGGCCATGGCGAAGTGTAGGTGTAAAGTAGAGATGGAGGAACATGTTGTAAATTGGCATAAATTTGGCATTTAGGGTATCTTTTTACGTATTGAAGACAATCCCTATTCATGGTAGTCCAATAGTATCCTTTGCGCATTATCTTTTGGACTAGCATTTTGCCATTTACGTGAGTTCCACAAATTCCTTCGTGGATTATCCTCATTGCTCTTTGAGCATCCTTTTTTCCTACACATAAGAGAGCTCGACCATTAGGTACCCTTTTGTGTAACTCGTTGTCTATGAGTACGTATTGGGAAGCCAAGAGTCTTAATGCTCGTTTTGCTCTTTTGTCAGCATGAGGAGGGTATTCTCCTTTGGTGACATAATTAAGTATATCCATATACCACGGTTCTTCTTCTTCTTCTTCTTCTTCTTCTTCTTCTTCTTCTTGTTCTTCATCATCATCATCATCATCTTGTATCACTTCATCATCTTCTATAGTCTGAATGTAAGCTGGTTTATGCCTTTTTTCTATAGTTAGAGGCATTTGCTCGATTTCCGTAGGAATCCTAACCATTGAGGCTAGTCTTGCTAAGGCATCATCAAATTGATTTTCTTCTCTAGGTAGATACGTGTATTCCACCTTCTCTAACTGATTAGTGAGAGTTTCCAAATAAGTTTGATAAGGTGCTAGGCTTTCGCTTCTTAATTTCCATATCTTAGAGATTTGATTGATGATCAATGAAGAGTCTCCAAATATTCGTAATTTCTTCACTCCCAGTGCCAAAGCTGTTTCAAGGCCTACCACGCATACTTCGTATTCAGCAGCGTTGTTGTTAACGTCAAAATCAAGATTTATAGAGATTGGAACATGCTCTTCTTTAGGTGATACTAGTAATACTCTAACGCCACATCCCTTTTGGTTTGAGGCTCCATCGAAGTATAAGGTCCAAGTATTGTCCTCCGTGACCATCAAGTCTTCGTCTGGAAATTCATTGTCGTGTATTGGCGTCGAATCTTCTATTGGAAAGTCCGCTAGAAAATCTGAAACCACAAATCCTTTGATAGCTTTTTGGGGCATGAACCTTACATCGAACTGGGCTAAGTTGACTATCCATCTTGATATGCGCCCATTGAGTGTAGATTTCTCGAATAAATACTTGAGTGGATTCAATCGGGAAACTACAAAGACCGTATGCACGAGTATGTAATGTCTTAACTTGGTTGTGGCCCACACCAATGCGAGGCACAATTTCTCAAGTGGTGTATAGCGTACCTCATACTTAAGCATCTTTTTGCTTAGGTAGTAGATTGCATTTTCTTTGCCTTCTACTTCTTGTGCTAGCATGGCTCCCATTGTTTCTTTGGTGACTGTTAAGTACAACCTAAGAGGTATTCCTGGAAGTGCTGGTGCCAATACGGGAGGATTTGCGAGATAGGCTTTGATCTTTTCAAAGGCTTTTTGACACTCGTCATCCCATATTACTGGTACATTATTTTTAAGCTTTTTGAAAATTGGTTCACGTATTGTTGTCAATTTTGATATGAACCTGCTTATGTATTGCAACCGACCAATAAATCCTCAAACTTGTTTCTCGGTTTTGGGCGGTGGCATTGACATGATTGCCTTGATCTTGGTTTGGTCTATCTCTATTCCTCTAGATCTTATATAACCCAAAAGCTTTCCTGAGGTGACTCCAAAAGAGCACTTTGATGGATTCAACCTCATGTTGTATTTTCTTAGCATTTCGAAGAATTTTCTTAAGGCTATTTGATGGCTTGGGCGATCTTTTGACTTCACGATCATATCGTCCACATATACCTCAACTTCTTTATGCATCATGTCATGGAGCAAGGCAGTCGCTGCTCGTTGGTAAGTGGCACCTGCGTTTTTCAACCCGAATGGCATTACTGTGTAGCAGTAAGTACCCCATGGTGTTATGATGGTTGTTTTCTCCATGTCTTCTTCCACCATGAGAATTTGATTGTACCCCACGTATCCATCCATGAACAAGAGAAGTGCGTGATTCGCTGTGTTATCTACCAGAATATCCATGTGTGGTAAAGGGAAGTCGTCCTTTGGACTTGCCTTATTTAGATCTCGATAGTCGACACACATTCTTACCCTTTCATCCTTTTTCGGAGCTAGGACGACATTGGCGACCCATTTGGGGTATTTTGATACCTTGATAAAACCCGCAGTTATTTGTTTTTGAACTTCTTCTTTTATTTTAAGAGCTACGTCGGGTTTCATTCGACGCAACTTTTGTTTTACAGGTTTCATCCCTGGAATTAGTGGCATGGTGTGTTGAGTTATTTCTCTATTAATGCTTGGCATATCTTCATATGACAAAGCGAATACATCAATGAATTCTTTAAGTAGATTGATTAAATCGGTTCTTTCTTGTTCATTAAGTGTTAATCCGATTTTAACTTCTCTTTTATTGGTTGAATCATTCGAGATATCAACCATCTCAATTTCCTTAGTTATTGGTGTTTTCTTTTCAAGTGTTTCCATTGCTTTAAGAAGTTCTTTGTCATTTTCATTATTAGTTAAGCAATGCTCGTCATCTTAGGTTAAAGAAAAGCACGAGGAGTAAGAGGAAGAAGACATATTATTAAATTCGGAAATCATTACATCGAAGAGAGATATGTCCTTAGGGACTTGATCGTTAACTATCCTAGGAGGAGACATAGAAGAAGGGGGTGCTACAACTAAAGATTTAGATGACTCTAAAGAAAAGACTTTGACTCTGACTCTGACTCAGACGACTCTTCGAACATCGGTCCTTGCCTTGTCGTAATGGAGATTTTTCTTCCGCCTAGAGTAGTCACCTTGACTGTCTTGCGCCACCCTTATAGTGATCCTTCCACTTGAGTGATGATCTTTGAGGGATCAAAGCTTTTGCTTTGTAGGACCGTTTGGATGAGCGAGGAGTTATCCTCTATGAACGTCGACTCATCTTTTTCTAGCCCAAATAGTAATCCCATGACATTAAAGTCAAAGCACGGAGAGGCTTTCTTCTTGTGGATAGGAGTTGGGATTTCATCTAGAAAGTAGCAATCTAGGAAAATTTCGAATCCCTGTTTCCTTTTGCCATTTACGAAAAAAGGTTCGAGAAATTCGTAGCATGGATAGTCCTCTCCTTCTTTTATGAATTGTCCATTGAGTGTAAGAGGATACTGATCCATTGGGATTGCTTTCTTTTGGATGCGAGCGTTCCTACGTGCTTTTGACTTTTCCTGGGCTCGCTTGAGATCTTCCCGAGTCGATTCGAAACGAAAACCGAAAGTGTCTAATTTAGGGAGGCCAGGTGATTCCAGCGATTTTGCTATTCCTTTCTTCTTTCTTAGGGTCATCCCAGGAAAATGTCCTTGTTTCTTCAGAATAGCGTTCACTACCATATTGGAGTGGGGGTCGTGGCAAAGAGGGGTCCTTTCATCCTCCTCGATTAAGGAGACCTCTTCATTAAAGCCCCACAAAGCTTCATCATCTTCATCGTGCTCCACATTAATTATTGGATTTTCTATGGCTTTAATTCTTATAGGTGAAGCATCGATTGTAATGGGAATTCGTCCAACTATGGCCTTCACCTGTTGGTGGAGAGATGAAGGGACGACCTTTAGGTCATGAAGCCAAGGGCGTCCCAACAATAAATTGAATGAAGCCTTAATATCTACTATTTGAAACGTAGTAGCATGTTCTATTGCTCCCGCCTTATATTCATAGTAATCTTGCCAAGAGCTTGATGACGAGTGTTATTGTAAGCTCTTATTCCTTGCGTTGACGGGGTTAAGTCTTCATCCCTTATTCCTAGCATCCTCGCAGTTCTGAGTGGACAAACATTAATGGTCGATCCATTGTCTACAAGAGTCATAGTGACGTTCATTCTCTTGCAAACTAATGTGAGGTTTAATGTCTTATAAAGCTTGTCACCTTCTAGAGGTAAATCCTTGTCGGAAAAGGTGATTAAGTTGATAGGACTAGGGAGATCACTCGTAAGGAAGTTAGCCAACCCCTCAGGAGTGGTGTTAGAATTTATCCCTATCTTATCCAGGGCATTCATCACTGCCAACCTATGTTCTCGAGATGTTACTAGAAGTTTCCATACATTCATTTTAACCTTGGTTTTCTTGAACTATTTGACAATATCATTGTCTTCTATGATAGGTATGAGAACTTGCTGCGTAGTTGGTATAGGTTGTGTTGAAATAGGAGGTTGCATTCTCCCATATCTTGTGAGGACGTCTATAGATGAATCTTCTTCAACCCAGAAGTCATGCATGACATATGACACTGTAGGTGGAGGTCCTACCGTGTCTTTTAAGTAAACGTCTTCTTCATCGCTGTCCTAAACTCCATTAATACTTATGTCTTCCTCTTGTGGAATTTGGACTAGTCTTTTGTCATCAATCATCTTCTGAATTAAATCTTAAAATTTAAAACAGTTTTTGATAGTGTGACCCCCTGATTGATTGTATTGACAGTAGAACCTATCTATCCTTTTTAATTAAATGGTCTCGATTCGAGAGGTTTGACCTCGCCACTCTCGGAGAGCATATTGAACATTTGAGCATATGGAATCCCAATTGGAGTATAGAGTCTATTACTCTTCTTGGGTTTGTCAATTACTTGTAGAGAGAAGGGTTTCTTCTTTGTGGATGGAACCTTGTCACACTTTTTTGAAGCTCTTCTAATTGTTTCTTCGCAACTTCGAGAGCTTCACGTAACAAGTTTAATCCCTCCAACATAGACAGTGTAAACATTTGTATATCCTCTTTACTTGCAAGTTCAGGAAAGTCATCCATGGCATCGAAAAAGGTCTCCTCCTCTTCTTCAATAGCATGGATTTCTTCAATAGGTTTGATGAGAAATGAGGGATCAACCTCGTTTTCCTCATCAGAGATGGCTAAGGAGTGAGCGAGAGGTGCATTATCAATGCTCGGCTTCTTACTAGCAGGAGGCAATGGCAGTTTGTTGTTGTCGATTAAATCTTAGATAGCTTCCTTAAGCTTCCAACAATTTTCGGTAAGATGGCCCCTGCCTTGGTGATACTTGCAATGTGCATTGGGATTCCAGTTAACCGTT
This sequence comes from Chenopodium album, assembly GCF_948465745.1. Taxonomy (NCBI): domain Eukaryota; kingdom Viridiplantae; phylum Streptophyta; class Magnoliopsida; order Caryophyllales; family Amaranthaceae; genus Chenopodium; species Chenopodium album. The sequence goes on along the minus strand of NC_137835.1, from coordinate 19,105,573 downwards.
CTCTTCTCAACCGGTGGGTCCCCAAATGGTCCAATAGGAGTTATAAGACCCTTTGCAATTAATCAGTCAAATGCGGTGTCATAACTCATACCTATAGGAGTAAAGTTCCTCCTAAATGGTTTCTTTTGTCCTTGATTATTCATAGCAAGGACTTCACTTAAGTTAAAGGTACTAACATTGTTTGAGTGGGTGGTTTTGGAAGAAGAAGGGTTGTCGTTCTTCTTGCCTTTCCAGCCACTGTTGGAGTTACTGTTAGCAGCTTTCAGTTTAGTCAGGTTGTCTTTAATATTGATTCCAATGTCATAGACGGCCTTGAAGGTATGGAGATTATTCTGGTATTTGAGATGCTTAGAGTACTTCTCTTGAAGGTTTTTAATGAATAACCTCACGGATTCTTTTTCACTTGGCACCTCAATCATCTTAGCAGAGGTTTCTCTCCATTTGTTAAAGAAAGAGGTAAAACCCTCATTCTCCTTCTGCTTGAGGATTTCAAGCTCCCTATAGTCAGTCTCAACTTGAATGTTGCATTTGTATCTATCAATGAAAGCGTTTACTATAGACTCCCAAGTAGAGGTTATTTCTTTTTAAAGAGAAAAGAACCATTGTTGGAAAACGGTTTTGAGAGATAGAGAGAACAAAGAGGGAAACACCTTCTTGTCAATACCCTTGATGCTCATTATTGTTTCGAAGGCTCTTAGGTATAAGTAAGGGTTGTCAGTCGCTTTGAATTTCGGGATGTCGTTGGCATTGAACTTCTGCGGAAGAAGATCCTTGTCCACCGAGACCCCTTGTGAGCTAATTCCTTAAAATTTATAGTCACTAGACAGTTTGCTCATACTCTCTTGCATGAGGTCCATCTGTTGTTGCTTCACAAGATCATTGATTTTGAGGGTTAAGACCTTTAACGCCTTAGTCACAGTAATCAATTGGTTCTTGAGCTTATTAACTTCCTCTTGAGTTGCCATTGTTGTCTTAGCTTTCCTTTTACGAGCGATCGGTTTGTCGAAAAGTTGGACTTGAATAAAAATGTTGTCTTTGATTAAGCGCCCTTCTTTTCTTGACCACGCGCTATAAATTAAACCATTTTTGTTTTAATGACTTGACTCAGATTGACTTTGACTATACGTTTTGAAAAAGAGAAAAAGCAAAAATAGGGTGCATATTTTTGGCAAAAATAAGGCATACATTTTTTGGAGTTAGGTATAGGGTTCAAACAAGTGGTTTAATTGGAGGATTAATATCCGACTTACCCCCCTAAAAAAATGACGGAAAAATACGCGCATACAAGACTCCCTTAGACATAGTCAAAGTGTATATTAGTGTGTGCTTTATAAGGTGAGTGTGAGTGACATGCTTTGACTCTTGTGTAAGACCATGGGACTTAGTTCTTAGACTCGATTTATGACTTGACACGGTATTATTACTAGTAAAAATAACTGAATTGACTAGAAAACTGTGTAATTTAGACAGAAGGTGATGACTCGAGTAATAAACCGAACTGTCGCTAAAACGACAGGATTGACGCCTCTCTTTGAAGTGTAGCGCCAGACGACAGGATTGTCGCCAGGCGCTACGCTCCACAGAGTGGCGCTGCAGTTTTAATCTTGGAACCATTGCTGGAACGTCGATCTGGAACTACTTTCGGTATTATTACTCCACAGGGTATGCCTAAAGTCGTACTAAGTCAGCTCTGATTAAATTATTAGACTTTAATTACTCAATTAATTAATTAATTAATTAGGCAAAGTTCTTTTAGTCATAAATAAGTTTATTTAATCTTAACACAAGTCAAACAAACGGTTAGGAAAAAACACATAGAGGATGCACAACCAATAATGCACAATTAGTCAAGTAGGCATAACATGATGCAATGAGTTTGCAACCTAACCATGGCTCTAGTTATCTAAAGTTTGGGATATAGGTTAGTCAAAAGAGGGTCCATGGTTAATTGTCCAGATGCACCGCGCGGAAGCCTAACCGTGAAGGGTTGGTGCGAGTGGATAGGACGTCGCGAGTTTAGAAAAACTCGCTTCCATGGTTTGGTGAATTCAACATTCTCGGATGTACCCTTTGTTGCTCAGAGCGTTTAATCAGGTAGATGGAGCATGAATTACCAGAGGGTTATGTCCATATGTAGAACACATATGGGTTTCAGAAAAGTGAGAAAAACTCAATCACGTAGTAGGATCGAGCAAACAGTGCGAAAAACTGGTCGAAATTAGAACGCATATTTCTGACTCGGTATTGGAAGAACTTGGCGCCAGCAAACAAAGGCCAACGCCATAATTTGGCATTAGCACCTGGCGACAGAAGTTGTTGCCTGGCGCTAACGTCAAATAATTGGCGCTAGACTTTGTTCGCTGATGCTAGTTCCTACATGCCTCAGCAGCTTTCTGTGCTCGATAAAATTTTCCAGTTTCGCGCAGCATTATTTTGATCTTAGTTTTGAAAGATATTCCTCAAATTTCCTACATGTAAAAATCCTATGTTTTAACTCATTACGGATGGTCTTTCCAATGAGATCTTTTTTATGCATATGACAATAATGTTAATCAAAATTACGCACAAGGAATACTTAGAACTTTTCGAGTCTCATCCACTCATTCTAAATCATTGCCGAAATAAATTTCAGGAATTAAATAGATTTCCTCCCCAGCGGAGTCGCCAAAAACTGTAGGAAATATTTCAAGCATTACCCCAAGCTTGAACCCCACTATGATAATACACTAAAGTACGGTGGCGTCCAAAGAGAGAGAAGATAGAGCAAAAGAGTCGCCAACAAGTTTTAGGAAATAGTAAACCGTTCACATGATGAAGGTTACACCCGTTAACGATCCAGGAGATCGTCAACTCCAATAGGTTTTGAACTATGACTGGTAGTTCGGGGATGAAGGTACAAATCCAACCTAAAAGAGATTGAACCTGCCCTAATAATAGGCCTCTCCTTTATTCTGATCGTATTCATGTGTGCTTTCTGCCTAACATGCAATCAATAGGTTTACCCTAAACCTGTTTATCTATGTTGGTTGAATATGAATGCACAAATAAATCTATTATTGGCGATCACTTGAATTATAATCAAATTAACCCTAAACAAGATTATTAATTATCTTACTAAGCATGATTACAAGTAAAAATTCCCTTTAAACATACATTAAAGGTGTGATCAAGCAATAACAATAATCATCAAGCAACATAATAATAATCAAAAATTAATAATAATAACCATAATCATAATCATAATCATTGATGTTAAAGCATAATAATAGCAAGATCCTAGGCATGATACTAACAAGATTAATAACAAACCCTAGCATGTCACTAAACAATAAAGATAAAATATATAGCCCTAACATGATACTAACATGCTATATTAGGAAAGAACATAGGAAGCATCACAGAAATCATAATAGATGTAAGTAAATCACCCTAAATATCATACTAAAGAAAGCATCCTAACATGATACTAGGAAGCAATAAAACAACCTAATCATGATTTCTATATCATAAAATCAATAAATTAATTAAAGTACTTACTTAGATGCCTCTACCTCTTTCTAATAACAAAATACACGCATTAGTAACTTCAAGGAAAATAATAAAATAAACAATTAAATTAAATAATTGAAAGAGAGATTTGGGACCAAACCCTCAAAAATTAAAACCTTTCACGTCTAGGGCGAAGGCAACTTCGAACTATGCTAGATGTTTCTTGATCTTGTGAATGCGGAATTTTGTATTCAAAAGGGGTGGTTTAGAAAAGAGAGAGAGAATAAGCTTTAGCTTAGAGAGAGAAGAGTATTGTTTATAGTAGAGAATATTTGATGATGAAAAACGGAGGTTTTAGGAGGCTATTTATAGAGAAAATCAGCCAAACGGATAGAAAAACAAATTAGAGTTTCGACGAGGATAAAAGAAGTTAGCGTCAGGCGCTGAACATTAGCGCCAAACGCTGAACATTAGCGCCAGGCGATAAGCATTAGCGCTAGGCGCTAATGTCTGTCGCCAGGCGCTAACTTTTATCTTCACACGTTTTCTTAATTCAGATAAAATTTAGCCGTATAGAAGGGCAAAATCGTATTTTCCTTAAAAAAACTCTTTTATTCTAATTAAAACTCTAAAAAGTCAACCAAAGTTAATTTATCAATCCCAATTGCATTAGGAATGATAAATCTATATTAGGCCCTCCTCTAGATCATTGTGCCGCATATAAGTATCAAACCGGGCCCAGTTTAGTAATTTGGCCATAACTTCCTCATTATTTATCGGAATTGGGCTTATAATATATCATTGGAAAGGTCTTTTCAAACCCCATCCAATACACCATTATTGGACCCTTTATATGGACCAACCAAACTGGATTGGATGTTTTCTTAAAATAGGTTTTCAAAAACACAGAGAAGAGAAAAGAAATTAAAACTATCCGCAACACTAGACTTTCCACACTTCACTTCATTCGATTATGATTCAACGTGAAAGGTACTCATCACCGGGTTTGGTTTTGGGGAGACATAAATGGGTGTCTACAGTAGTAGATCTACAAAATTTTTTTTATCTTTTGCCTTTAGTTTTGGCGGGTTCGGTTAGGCTGGATCTAGGTTTGGGTATGAGTAAGGTAAAGTGGGGTGGTGGGTAGATCTGGGTTTTGGGTGGGTGGGTGGGGTTTAAATATGGTTGGGATTTTTTTGGATGTTTTGTGGATTGTGGTGCGGTGGTTTAGTGGTAGGGACTGGTGGTGGTGGGGGATAAAGGTTAGGATCAGTTAGGAGGTAGTGGAAGTGGTGGTCTAATGTTGGGGTTAGGGTTAGTTGTGGTGGTGGTTTGGTTGGGGTTGGGGTTGGAGGTGTTGATACGTCGTGTCGGTGGTGGCGCGATTTTTTTATTTTGGTTGATGCAGTTTCCGACGAAATTTCCCTCGAAAATTTTCCAACAGAATTGTGCTGTCGGAATTTTTCGACGGATTTTTCCGGCGCCGAAAAATCCTATATGTCGAAAAAGTGTTTTTGATGGAATTTCAATCGGAAAAGACCATTTCTCCTACCAACCATTTCTGACAACCCGTTACGACGGAATTCAGGGTGTTTCCGATAGATTTTTTCCTCCATCAGAAATGGGCTATTTTCTAGTAGTGCTCACTATCTTGGCGGTGGTCGGATGGTCGGGGGAGTCTAGGTAGCATCGTCGGCGATCGATGGAACTTGGGGTAATGTCGCCGGAAGGGAGATGGTGGTTGGGCAGGTGGCGGCTGTTTTAGGTTGTTGGGGTTACTTTTTAAAAAAAAAATAGAAATCTAACCATAGTTAATATTTAATGAAATAAGGTTAGGAGTGAGATCAAATTTTTATCTAAGGTCATTTTGTATATTAAAAAAAAGGAGAGATCACCATTGGTGCGTAGTAGAAGTTGGCGTTCACCGTTGAGAATTTTCTAAAATAAAATGATTATAGAGAAAGGTAAAGGGGAGGATATTTCACAATTTTGCTTTGTGTTTTTAACTACTAAGTATAGATTCCATAACTCGTGAAATGTAAGTGACTAAAGTGCATCATTTTCACCATTTAAAAAAATTAAAATTAATATATAAGGTCTGTTCATATTTACTGAACTGAATTGATTGGAGCTGAATTGAACTGAATAGAGCTGAAATGATTTTTTTATGAGAAAAGAAAATTACAAACTGAACTGAACTGAAATTAAGGTGAAGTGAAAAGACCCTTAGTGCACATTATATCTATTATATGTTTGTCTCAAAAAAAAAAAAAAAATCTATAATATGAAGTTTGAAAAAATTTATTCATTCTATTTCTTGACCGTAAATCTATTAGAATTGAGCTCGTGTGATAAATAAGGTGAATAATAGGAATTAGGAACAAATCTCACCTTTTAATCACCCTACATCCGACGGCTCACATCTCTCCTGCATTCATTAATGACATTTTTGTAATTTTGCAAATTTTTAATTTTTTTTTCCAGTTTTTTAACTTTTAAGGCAATTTCATTTACTTGATGACTAATTTTATTTACTTTTACTAACTTTTTATTTACTTGTTAGAAATGAAACTGAAAAATCACTTTATAAAGTTGAAATATTACGAAAATGTCATTAATGACATGGGAAGCATGTTGACCGTCCGATTAACATGATCTAAGAGCCTTGATTAGTTTCTAGTTCTTATTATAGCCTTGGATCTCATTATAACTTGGTTCTACATATATACTCAACAAATTTATAAATAAATATAACTGATGTTATTACTTTCCACATGTCAAACTCTTATAAAAAAAATTTCCTCCAAAAATAATAATGACATCATTATTTTTTTAACATAAATAAATATTTGAAAATTGTAAATTAATTATACATTTTCCTAACAGATTTTATATTTAAATTGACTAATTATACAATTTTCATTGAAGAAATTAAAGGAAAGTCGGACTATTCCATTTTCTTATAAACATTATCTTTTTTTCCTGATCCGTATATTTTATACATATTATATGAATTGGGGTTTCCACTCTTTATTAATTTCTCAATTTATTAAATTTTGTTTAAATTATTTGTACTATGTACATATTACACACAAATAAGCTAAAAAATATAGTTAAAATCATAAAATAATGGAAAATTTGATTCTAATAATCCAATTTTTCACTCGTCTTTTTCTATTAATCCCACCTTTTGATTATACATGATTACTCCCACCTTTACACCTCATTCTAGTTCATTAGGCAAAGGTGACCGATAACCTTTTCTTCAGGTAATTTATTTTATTATTTTTTTCTTTTACAATTTTTAACAAAAATAGTAATGAATGAAAAAAAATAATAAAAAATTAAAGACATCCCCTACCACCCCCTTCCCCAACCAGGCGACCACCCTCGCCCCTGCCACCCCTATTCATCCAGTTTCCAATCCCTCCCTCTTCTTCCTGCACCCTTCCCCTCCAATGGTAGATCATGTATAATCAAAAGGTTGGATTAATAGAATAAGACTAGTGAAAGGTTGGATTATTAGAATCAAATTTTTCTAAAATAATGTTAAAATTGTGCATCGTACGAGTTTAATCTAGTTTTTTTTTATTAATCTGGTTTTTTTTTTCTAAAAAAAAACCTTCATTCTTTTCCACCTCCTCCATCTCTCTCTCTTTTAAGCTTTAGCAATTTCATCACAATTGTTATACTCCCTCCGTCCCCTTTTAATAGTCACTTATGCCATTTTTAGTGACCCAAAATGTTGATATATTTGCTTTTTTCAAGTACCATATATATTCTTTTTTTTTTTTACCAAAATTCTCTCCCATTTGCAAAAATATTTGTGCAAATTTAATTTTTCCATGTACTTTAATTACTTTCTCTCTCTACTTTTTTGCGAACCAATGTAAATTTATTTTTTCAATGTACTTTTACTACTTGTTATTTATGTTTATGAATTCCCGTGATTTTATACCAAAAATGACTATCAAAAGGGGACGGACAGAGTATGATACTTTTTTTTTTGACAAGAAGAAGAATATTATCACTAATAAATAGCCATACGGCATCTACAACAATAATAAAGATTTGTAAACCACAGATCTAGAGAAAATAACATAACTTTTACAATCAAAATCATAAAGATTTTGCATATCGGGCATAGCTCACACTCCACCGCTTCAAACTTGACGCGAGTAGTGATTTTCGATGTCTCTTCATCTTTCCAAATAGAGACCTTCGCAATCTGCGCTGATGTTTTGATCGTAAAGTTGATGACGAACCCTAAACCCATATGAATCCAAATCACCTTCTTAATTATTATTAAAACCCTAAAGATAAAATTCTCATCCATAGATGAGAATCAAAATCCCAAAAAATTGAAAAAAACCCACAAAAATTGGGACAGACTCTCACAAACAGAGAGAACAAAACAAAGCAAAACAAATCAAATAACAAAAAAGCAAATTAAATTAAAGAAAAGAGAGAAGAGAGAAAATAACAAAAAAGCAAATTAAACGGCCAAGAAAATTGAAACCCTAAAGAGAGGAGAGAGAAGAGAGAAAAGAGAGAAGAGGGAGACGGCTAAAAAAACCGACAGAGTATGATACTATACCTATATTAATCTTTGTATTTTATATCAAAAGTTAACTACAGAAAAGCATATATATGAATCATTAGCGAAACTCAAGCAATTCATTTTTATTGAATAAACAGAGTTGTTTAGTCATCAATTTTAAAAGTATATATATAATATATCTACCCAATTTTAGTTTGTTTTCTTGATAGGTATCAAGGTATGTTAATAACATCTATCAATGATGTTGATGTAAATATTTTTGTTGTTTTTATCATTCAATTTTAAGGGTTTGATCTCTAGATTCAAATTATTTATTTAATTACTTATTTACAGAAAACTATCACTTCAGAATGAACTCACATTATTATGCCAAAGATTGCTTTGTGCAGCACCATACCGGTAGCATCATCAAGAATGAAACCAAGAAATCCGGGGAGACTCAAACAAACTAATTTACTATATCAAAATTAAAATACAAGGATAATATGAATATCAACTAAAACACATGAACTAAAAGATCATATTAGGCTTTTAATTACCTAGTTAACAAACTACTACTTACTAAACTACTTTGTACTTTGCCAAACGAATACTTCTACGACGAGGAATGAAGCTCTTATTTGAAGAGTTAACAAATTGACCTATGAACTTGATCTCACAAGCTGAGGGATTCTCAAGGTGGAACAATTTCTCACATAACTCATGCTCTCGCCATATGGCTTCTCCTTTTGAATAGCATTGCCGGTCTAGGTACACATCGACTGATAGCAATTCTAACACTTTTCCACAACTCAAAATATACTTGATCATCTCTACATCTTCATTAGTATCACTAAGGTATTTGATCTCTACGTACTTTAACCGAGTCCCACAAGTAGGCCAATGTTCAGGCAAATTCGATTTTATAAAGTGACTCGAATGTTGAGGTAGTGATAAGTGGAACACCTCTAAACAAGGACAACATCTTAGAAGTAGCACCACATCATTCCACCTAATAAACTCAATACCACCAAGTTTAATACCATCAATATTATCATACACGGCGATTCTTAGTTTGGACAACTTAGCAAAGCTAGGAAGAGGGTCATACTGTAATCTATTAGCAATAACATTAAAAGTACTAGTATCTAGGCTAAGGGATTTTACACGAGAAATCAAGTACGCGAGTGTTGTACCACCATTACGGAAATCTTCTTCTTTCAAAGGACCATATCCTAAACGAATATCTGCTTTTTTTAATGCACCTATACTCCCAACAAATCGAACCAGCATTAGACCAGGAGCCTGTAATGTAATTTCTTCCAGCTTTGACAGATTGATCACGAATTTCGGTTGCAGAAGGGTTGGTTCATCCCATTTAATAACCAATTTCTTGAGATTATGGGTCGATAAATCTACAATCTGCTCAATCATTCTAAATTTATTCGTCGACAGACTTAAATCTTCCAACAGTGGACAACACCTGAGAATTTCAGCCAACTGATGACAATTGAAGACCGATAATTGAAGTTTCCTCAACTTCGGCAGATTCATAACGAACCCTTTATCGAGTGGCTTAATACTGACATCTCCAATTATTTTAATCTCCACCAGAGATTGACATTGAAGAATACAAGACGGTAAAGTAATATCCTTTTCATTAAAACGAGTCGATTCCAATACAATCTGCTCTGGATTTCGGCAGCATATATCATGCATCCAAGATTCTATATTGGAAAATTCCTTCCCCTCATTCCACAGAAAGAGATAAAAACGGTGAATCTTTGTTGAGGTGAGCTGCGGAAGGATGCGATAATCAGACGCAGAGTTATCATGAATAGGATGAGGAAGACAAGTTGAGGAGAAGACAATGTTGGTTATGTGAGTCCAGTGGTAACGCCATTGGTGCGATAAGACGGAGGTGGTTACGGCGGATTTGATTGGAAGGAGAGACAGAATATGTATAAGGATGGCGTCTGGGAGTAAGCTTAATCGATCAATCTCCTCAAATTTTTTGGATCGCTTAATCTCAGCCATATTAACAAGGATTTTTGCGGCATTAAAGCTTAAACTAGAGATTAACTGAGTTATGGGGACTTAAATAATAGACTAGAAATAAAGTAGTACTCCGTATTACTTATTTATTTATTTATACCGTTCAAAAAAAAAAAAAAAAAAAAAAAAAAAAAATTATTTATTTATATATTTTTTTTTTGGAAAGATATTTATCTTGTTTAACACAACTGAAAATTAGGAAATATGTTCTATATATTTTATTTTAAGTAATCTTATAAAATCAATTTATGTTTACAATATCTTTATTGTTAATTTAATCAAATATTATCTTCGTTTAATCTGGCATTATCTAGGGTTGTTTGATCGGATTCGAGTAAGGTGAATGATATTTTTCCGACTTTTTCAATAGTATTTTTGTTTATTATTTAGCATTTTTATTTAGTAGTGTCAATATAGCTTTAGAGTGGCAGATTTTCACCCTGGACACAGGTTTTCAATTACAACTAGCGTTAGGCCCGAGTGATACTTTGAGTTATCACTTATTTTATAAAAAAAATTATAAATATTTAATTTTTACAAATTTTTGTATACGGCTGGCCACATGGTGCGGCAGGGGTTACTTGTAGGGTGTTACTGGTTTTGTTAGGAGTTACTTGTAGAAGTTACTTGTATTATGGGGTTACTTGTATGGGTGTTACTGGTTTTGGTCAAGGGTTACTTGTAGGGTGTTACTGGTTTTGTCAGGGGTGACTTGTAAGTGTTACTTGTATCATGATGTTACTTGTACAAGTGTTACTGGTTTTGGTCAGGGGTTACTTGTAGGTGTTACTTGTACTCTGGGATTACTTGTAGGGTGTTACTGGTTTGTTATGGGGTTTTGGTTTAGAGTTACTTGTAGCAGTTACTCAGAATAAAAGTAACACCTACAAGTAACTCATACAAATAACCCATACAAGTAACCTCATAAAACAAGTAACACCCTACAAGTAACCCATATAAGTAACCCTAAAATACAAGTAACACCTTACAAGTAACCTCTGCCGCACCATGTGGCTTGCCGCACTGAAAAACCTCTGTTTAATTTTTATTAAATAATAATGTTAGTCTCATAAACAATTTTGGGCGTTTTTAAAAAATTTACCCATATTAAATATATTCTATTTTTAACTTAATTTTTTTGGAATTAATTGGTTATGGATTGATGACATAACTCTAAATAAGGAAATCTCTATATTGAATTATGCCATTATGATTTTTAAATATCAAAAAACTTAAATAAGATAAACTAATTTATTTTATGTGATTGATTATATATGGGACTAAAATTATGAAACGGGGAGAGGGTAATAGGTTAGTGGTTAACATCATTTGGCACCTAACAATCCCAATCATCATCATATAAAGCGTTTTTTATATTGCTAAAATTGAAATTGAAATTCATTGGACCAAAGACATTTAATGGACCCTAGGCGAAATACTAGACTTCTTAGTTCTTACTGATTGTTTAGAAAGAAGCTCCGCAACCAATTCCAACTTTTTGTGTTTTGTACCTCAAACATCTGCCATGCTTTACTGATTAAACACTTACAGCATTGCCGTTTAAATTTAGGAATTTCTAGCAAGTGCTTGTACCAAGATTAATAAAAACAAGTTAAAATTAAGGGGAACCTTGGAATATGTAGAGTAAATTGGCCTGCAAATTAAATTTAATGAATAACACATCTGATTTCAAAAGACTAGTATGATCAGTTAAAAGATAGATGAACATAAATTTATCAGGCCACTACAAATACACAAAGTTTTATATGTGGACGGCCAGCCACAATATTTTTTTTTTATTTTTATTTTCTCTCTCATTTTCTCTATCTCCTCTCTAGTCTCTTCTAGTCCTCTCCTCTCAATTTCTCCGGAAACTAAAAATCAAACAAAATCAGCAACAATTTCTTCAAAATAAACAACAAATCTGCAACCATCATTCACCATCATCGATTTCGCCGTCATTTCAATTGAAGACAAAATTGCAGGAGGGTTACGGTTTTCGATTTCAATCGCCGGTAGTCATGGAGGTTTGTTCGTCGGTGGTGTTGGTTTTTGGTGGTTTCAAGGGTGGTATTTTGTTTGTTGTTCCAGATCACATGGTGTTTCGTTCGTCGTTAGATCTAGTATAGTGGTTTTTTCGTTGGGTGGGTAGTGGTGGTTTGATTGTGGGTTCGTTGTGGGTACGTACAAGTAGTTCGTTGGTGGAGGTCGCTGGGTGCGTAGTGGTGGTTTGTTGGTGGTTTTGTTGTTGGTAGAAGTGGTTTGTTGGTGATGGTTCTCCTTTCTAGATCTAGGTTTGTTGGTGGACAGGGGTTACTTATTAGGTCGGCCAGGGGTTACTTATTAGGTCGATCAGGGGTTTCTAGGTCCGGTCAGGATTACTTGGTCTGATCAGGGGTTACTTATTAGGTCGGTCAGAGGTTATTTTTAGGTCTGGTCAGGGGTTATTTGATCCGGCCAGGGGTTACTTATTAGATCGATCAAGGGTTACTACGTTGGAGGGGTTACTTTTTGTCATGTGTTAACTAGCCACACTGTGTGGCCAGCCACACACAAAACGTGTGGTTACAAATAGAGGTGTCAATTCGGATAATCGGATGGAGTTTGGGTCGGGTCTGTTCGGATCGGGTCTGCTCGGATCGGATATGTTCGGATCAAAATTATCCTTTTAACTCGGATCGGGTCGGATCGGGTCAAATTCGGGTCGGGTCAAATTCGGGTCATGGTCTATCGAGTCCGGGTCGGATATGGGTCGGGTCAACTCCAGATCGGTTCACTTTCGGTTCGGATAATTTTGGATCGGGTTTAAAACGGGTTTAACCGGATAACTTCGGGTCGGATGAACATGGGTCGGGTTGATTTCGGTTCGGTCAAGTTCGGTTTAATTAAGATAAGGTTGATCCGTTGATTCATTAATTGGTCAGTTTCGATTCAATTCCTTTTTGTGTTTGGCTGGATTTTGGTCGATCTGACCAAATTCATATCCAAATAAGGTTATTTTTAATCTAGAGATATTATTGAGTTTTTACCTTATTATTGGTTCGATATGATTATTAATTATGAAGCACGAAATTTTAGTTTTCTCATTTGATCAAGTTATGTATAATTTTTATCTTAAAGGAAAATTGAGATTGAATAATTATCGATAACTTATCATACCTATATAAGTGAGACCGAGCTAGTGATATATTGATGAGTAATAATAGTTACATATGGTGATATATACAAAATAGAATATCAGTTTTTTAAGGTTATTACAAGGTTACAACTCTTCATCAATTGTACAATCTTGCGAGGTTATGAGTTCTGTACTATTAGTTTAGTTTATTACTAATTCAATTTGTATAAGATATTTGTTATGGTTGTTAGAATTACTTTATTACTAATTCAATTTTTATATTAAAAACTTGACATTATACATAGTGATAGTTAATTGTTACTATGTACATTCTTTTTATTTAAGCATAAATTATTGCATATGTATGTAGTGTGTATATAACCGTACGATGTATAATGCCTATAATTCTAGGATAATGCACAGTCGTAGAGGAAGTAGTAATGAAGGAATGTTATGTATTTGTAAATACATAACAACAATTAAAATATTCTAAAAACACATGGTAAAGAGAGAAAAAAGGAGAGAGATAGGAAGAGAGAGCTCTTTATATGGACCCCACCTACTTTTTGGTCAGATTGTCTCACTTGATGGGTTTGTAGTAAACTTAAGACTCTAGACTATTTCTTTGTAGTAAAAAAGTTAACTTATTAATAATTAGTAAATATATAGTATAAGAACTTGAATAAAAAGGTCAATAATCAATTATGGTCGGGTTAAATTCGAATCGGGTAAAAATCAAATCGAGTTAAAATCGGGTCGGGTTAATAACAGTTCGGGTCAAAACAGATCGGATCTGATCGGTTATTTGTCGGGTCAATTTCGGATCGGATTGAGCTCGGGTCGGGTCAAATCAGTTCGGTTTGAGTTCAGGGCGGGTCAAATCGGATTCGGGTTGAGTTCAGGTCGGATCAAATCGGTGCCGGGTTAAGTTCAGATCGGGTCAAGTTCGGATTCAGGTTGGGTTCGGTTCGGTTACAGATCGGGTTTGGGTCTTGAATTTCTCGGATCAAATCGGTTCGGTTACAGTTCGAAACGGATAATTTTTTTCGGGTCGGTTCGGGTTTGACACCTCTAGTTACAAATAATAAATTGTTAAATTGGCATCATTGTACAAAAGATTAAACAATGCACCATCAAGATTCATGTCTTGATTAACAACGAGCCGAAATGAAACCAAGAAGTTCCTCACTTCACATTAAACAGATGAGACTCAAAATAACTATTTTACTCATAAACCAAATAAATATATAAGGTTCAAAACCAGAAAAAGAGGGGAAAAAATGCAAAGATCTATCAAGTTCAAACCAAGGAAGAGCATACTAGGCTTTAAATTACTAACATCATCAATAAATTATTAATAACCAAAATAATTTGTGCTTTTGTGCTTAGCCAAGCGATTACTTCAACGAAGAAGGAATGAAGTTCTTATTTGTAGCGTGCACATATCGACCCCAGAATTTGATCTCACAAGCTGAGGGATTTGGAATGCCAAACAATTTCTCACAAAAATCATATTCTTCTGGCATGACTATTGCTTCGTCACTCTGTACATCATACGCTTGATCAACACAAAAAGAGAGCAATTTTATCTCTGTTTTGTACTGTAAAAGAAGCCTAATCATCTCTGAATTAGGACGAATTCCTCTACACCAATGTAACACTAATTGCAGGACCTTTAAACAGGGACAACATCTTAGAAAAACCGCCAACTGGTGCACCTCATTCAACCCAGTACAACCGATAACAACCTGATAAGCAATGACATTTAGGCTAAGGGATTTTACACTAGAAATCAGCTTTGCGAGTTCTGCTACACTACTTCGCTGGTATTCTAAAGGAAATACTAAACGAATATCTGCTTTATCTAACGCACTTGAATCCCCAACAAAACGAAAAAGTGTCATACTAGAAGCATGTATTGTAATTTCTTCCAGATTTGACACATTGATTACAAATTTTGCTTGTAGTTGGGTTAGATAATCATACACATCATCAATAATAACCAATCTCTTGAGATTATGAGCCGATAAATCTATAAAATGCTTGCTCTTACCAGAACACTCAATGTTCACATTTAAATCTTCCAGCAATGGACAACTCCTAAAAATTACCGACCACAACTCAACAAAACCCCCAGATAAATGAAGTTTCTTCAATTTCGGAAGAGTCACAAAAAATCCTTCGTCGGGACATGTAATACTAAAATCTCCGATCAGTTTAAGCTCAACTAGAGATTGGCATTGAAGAATACAAATAGGTAAAATAATCCTCTTACCTAATAAATTGGGCTGCATCATTTCCACCATAATTTGTTCCGGACTTCGGGTGCATATATTACGAATCCATGATGCTATATCTTCTTTATTTTCGTAATTATTCCACAAGAGATAAAAACGACAAATTTTCGTCGAGGTGATCTGCTTAAGGATGCGATAAACAGTTGCGGAGAAATCACGAGTTGGAGGTAAAGGATTACATGTTGGGGTGATGACGACGTTGGTGATGTGAGTCCAGAGGTAACGCCATTGGCGCGATAAGACGGAGGTGGATACGGTAGATTTGATAATATACGGATTGGTTTGATCACCTTTGGTTTTGATAATATGTGATTAGTTGTGTTTTCATTAACATGAAAAATGATCTTAAACTTTTGATGTGATATCTCACATAATTAACCACCAACATATCATTAGTAAAATGGCTATCATTCATAACCAAATTAAGTAGATGACCTATATAAATTTGATCTTATGAGCATTAAGAACATTTGATTCATCATGTACATAATTTTTTTGGATATACAATTAGTTATATCTCAATAAGCTATTCAATATTGCAAATTAAATGCATGGTTTTATTATTACAAACCCGTTGATAAGAACTACACATCAGTTGATCAATGCCAAGATAAGAATATTTTTTTCCGATGAGCTCTATCACCACGTATCACCATTGAACTTAAGGCCTGTTCATATTTACTTATTTTCAGTTCAGTTCAGTTCAGTTCCAATCAGTTCAGCTCTTAATTTCCCTCTCTCATAAAATATTCATTTCAGCTTAGTTCAGTTCAGTTCCAATCAGTTCAGTTCAGTTCAGTTCAGCTCCAATTCAATCAGTTCAATTCAGTTCACTTCAGCTCAGTTCAGTAAATATGAACAGGCCCTTACAGTTTAATCAGTGCTAATAATGCATGTTGTTGCGTCTTCAATTCAACTGAGCAAGAACAAATATGATAAAATGCCTCTTTCATATCCCGTTTATTAAATAAAAAAGTGCTACTCGTGCATAATATTTATCATATGGCAGGTTGACTCATATCCCGTTTTAAATTATTTCCTTAGCTTGGAATCTATAGCCTTTTAGAGTGAATCGGTGAGACGGTAATGCCAAGATAGATGTGTTTTTTTAGGGGAGAAGTCTTGCTAGCCGGAGGAATCGGGGATCCCACACTTGCTTATTGGGGTGAGAATTGAATCTCGGGTGAAGGAGGTTCTCCAATCATTAGGCCAACAAAAAGTACTCCATAAGTCCATATAAGCAAATAATAAAATATGGAGTACAAGTACAACGTATGTGTATATGGAGTACGTATCATTATTATCTATTAAATTTTAAGATTGTGAGGAGTCTTTTTTTTTTTAATAATAATAATAATAATAATATAACTAATATATAAAGCTAAACTTTTAGCCAGGTCACGAGGTATTGACACTTGGCGTTTCAACTTTTCGCCAAGTGTCGCGCCACGTTTGATGGATTTAAATAGACAATTAAAAAGTTAATTTAAAATTCTATTTGGACACAATTTTAGGATAAAATTGTTAGTTTAGAGTTTTATTTTCAATAAAATACCAATATTTCAGAGGTACAAATTGAATTATAATTTTGTTAAAAAAATTTCAATAAAATATAGCAAATCATCATAAAAGTACATCAATTTCCTAACTAATTGTGTATCAATGATATATTTAAAAATTTGACATATAGATTAAAAATTTATCTTCAATAAACAACCCGGGTATCGCACGGGCACAAAACTAGTAATAATAATAATAATAATAATAATAATAATAATAATAATAATAATAATAATAATAATAATAATAATAATAATAATAATAATAATAATAATAATAATAATAATTTTTTTTTTTTTTTGAAGGGAGAGATTAAAATTCATTAATAATAAGCCATACAACACTTACATAAGAAATCGTAATCGAACAATACAAAGACAAAAGAACCAATTACAAGTTCGAAATAAAGGAAACTACAATTGCACGCGCAAAATGACTTTCTGAAATACCCTTGGCTCATATAACGTTGTCCTATGCAGCCTCTTGCAAGTGGGTCTGGCAATATGTTGTAGTTTCTGACGTGAACCTTCATTGACTCAGAATCCCGTACTCCTCGACCAAAAATCAAACTTGGTGCCATACACTTCACCATTGACAATACAATCTCTGATTCAAACACGGACCCCAGCTCAGAAGCATAACCCTTCAGCCCAAACCAACAGAAGATCAAACCAAAGCCCCATAGCATAGCCAAAAAACCCGGTTCAAAACATGCACCAGAAGATCGGCACACCGATCTGCACACCCCATAGCACACAAACGCACCACACAAGAAGAAAAAATAAAAAACCCTAAAGAACAACACAAACAACGATTAAAATAAGAAACAGACAAAAAATTAAAAACGAGAACTACAAACAAAACCCTAGCAAACGACCCCGCAGCCAATCCGAGAACCACCATCCAAGCACCGAGGTTCACCAACCCAACCCACAAACCACCGTACAGGAAAGCCTGACCCGCAGGAACCCGCCCGAGAAGCCCAAACCCCACACAACCCTGAACCACGGCAACGACGGCTGGAAACACCAGACTGAGAACGGCCCTACGCGAGGGACTTAGAGGGAGATAACTCTCCCTCCCCGTTCTCCTGCAAAACGTCGCGACGACGACGGCCAAGGCGGTGGAGCAGAGACACGGCGGGGAAGCGGGGAATAAGAGCGGCGGCAAGCCGGCAACAAGGCCGGTGAGGAATAGCGGCGGACGGAGAGGGGAAGCGGTGCAAAAAGCTAGGTCTACCGGACAAAAAACCAAAGCGAAAAAAGAAAAAAAAAACACCTCAAGGAGGTAGATCAGAGGCTCGCCGACATAATGGCATGGGCGGTGAGCCGCACACCCGCCGGCGAGCCTCATGGCCGGAGCGATTTTGAGAAGACGGATGAGTTTTTTGGGGGAGAGAGAGAGTGTTTGTTATGAGCTTTCTTTAGAAGATTTATTCTTTTTATTTTAAAACTAGACAAATTAATAATATGAAAAAGTGGAAGACATATTTTATAAAGAAAATATAAAAAAAACAATTAAAACTGATTCAATTCACACACTAATAATAATAATAATAATAATAATAATAATAATAATAATAATAATTATTATTATTATTATTATTATTATTATTATTATTATTATTATTATTATGATTATTATTATTATTATGAAAAAAATGTCCTAACTAATTTGCTAAAAATGCTCTTAGTTTCTTTCTTGGCTTCCTCCCTCCCTCCATTTCCAGAAAATTTCTCTCTAACAACATCTCTACTTCCTCTTCATTCTGGTGTTGAATTTTTGGTGCCCTAGTCGTCTTTCAATCATGCCCTTTTCATATTAAGGTTTTGCGCCCTTCTCTATCTCCCAATTTTATTTTATTTTTCATGTACAAGTTAATTATCTATCAAAATCATGAGATAATTAAACATTTGATGCTTAGAATTATTATTACAAAATTTAGCTACATTTTGGATAAAGAAACTTACAATTTGCGTTATGTAATGCTCTAGGGTGTTTGTTTATATATTTCACATGTACATTTATTTGTTATGTTCAATTTAATGTTATTTATTTCTTGATATTACACAAAATTTTGATAACAAAAGTATTTAATAAAATGGCGTGTCTTCTCCAGAAATCGAATAAAAGCTTTCGACTCATTCATTCGTGCATACTCCACATCGCTCATTTGGTAGAGCGTTACTCTTACAATTGTGTCATTGCTATATATGACACCTTTTTCTTATGTTAAAATGTATGTGTTCAATTAAAATCGACACAATGTCTAGAAGTCGTGTCATTCAAATTGTTGTAATAAGGCTCTCACCTACGGTTTATAGTCGATTTTGCTATGCATAACTTGTACAATTCTAGTGCAGGATTATTTTGTCAAGTTGGTGACATTTGATACAGGCAGTCGTAAATAGGGGTGTCCATTCGGTTTTCGGTTTGGATTTAGGCCAAATCCAATCCGATCCGAATTATAATTCGGTTTTCATTTTTTCAATCCGATCCGATCCGAATTACTCTTCCAATCCAATCCGATCCAATCCGAATTAAAATTCGGTTATTTTGGATCCGATCCGAAATCCGAATTAAATTAAGTTGATTTATAACGTCTAATAAACTAATACGATAACATAAAACGGTAGTCAAGATTAACATAAATTATTTAACATCAAGACTAATTAAATTGTTCAAAATAAATAGTACAACTTAAAAGCAACACTAAGAGTTCACTACAACAAAAAAGCTAGCAGGAACAACTTAAGAAGAAAAGTAGCAGCAAACAGCAGCAAAAACAGCAGCAAACAACAACAAAATCAGCAGCAAACAGCAGCAAAATCAGCAACGAACAGCAGCAAACAGCAGGAAAAACAGCCCACCAGCATTCTTTAATCAAGGCAGAAGCTTAGTCGTCTAAAACCTCAACTGTTTCAGGCTCAGCAATGGATATCTTGCACAAATCTTGATATTGAGAGAAAAAATAAAGAACAAATAATAATTAGAATTAAAATCAATAACAATATTAATACATAATTAAAACAAGAAAATAAAAAGATTTAGCAATCACCTTCTTCAAGTTGCTCAACTTCCTCCAAACATCAACATTACTTTCAGCATTATTAGCTTCAACATTATTAGGTTCAACCCCCCCTTTGCGTGAGACTCGTGACATACTGCAACTCTGCAAGTATAATTACGAATAAATTAAAAAAATTTAGTTGAAATTCAACAAAAAAAATAATAATAATAAAAAAACAATAGAAGAAGGGTAGCAAATTACCTTAAGTGGTTTAGGATTGTGAGATCAGAATAAGGAATGATTTGATTTAAATTTTCATGAGATGAATAGATGATGAAGAAAGAGCGCTTGATAAGTTGAGGGAATGAGGGAGTCAGGAGGCGTTGAGGTCTTGAGGAGTAATGAAGACTGAAAGAGGCAAATTTAGGGTTTTTAGTTATATAGTCTGTATTTGGGCTAAATTTTAAAGGCCCAATTATAAACTACAGCAGACCATTATATAAATGTTGGTAACTAAATTTCGGTGTTCGGTTTTAATTGGATCCGAATAGGGTCAATCCGATCCGATCCGAAAATCCGAATTTTCAAAAAATCTCAATCCGATCCGATCCGATTTAAAGTTCGGATCCGATCCGAATTGATAATTCGGTTTGGATTGGATTGGATTTCGGTTTTTATCCGAATTATGGACACCCCTAGTCGTAAATATTAATTTCGCGACTGAAGTATTGACAGTCACAAATATTCAGTAGCAAATTCAACAATTTGATGTAGTTTATAAAGAGCTTACTTCCTCAATTTGCTTTAGTTGATCAACTTCTCCACGAATTTAGATATGGCAGCTTACAAATCACAGGTCATGAATGGTCAAAGAGAAAAATTCGTCAGGTATACGAACTCATAATCTTGTAGCATTATATGTTCATAATTAACATTAACTATAGGTTACTCTGCTTTAGCATCATTCTTATATACTAATTGTTCGTGTCGGATTTTGTTACATTGATACTAACCCAAGTTGTATATCAAATAAATAAACATCTAAATGTTTATTTTAAGATATAATCTTACTATACTAGATTTGTTTAAAAGTGTGGCATGTATAATGGTTTCTTAATTTTTGACAGACTACATAAAATGGACTCATTCTCAACAAAGGACAATGACTCTACAAATCGTTTCGCCTTCAGTATAGAAGGACTAAAATGTAGTGTTTATAAGTCACAAAATTCAACAAGGTCTTTTAATATAGGAATGATGAAACCTCATGGACTAAGGACAATTGGTAAGTCACTACGATCTGGGGTTACTCGAGCAGTGTTTCCAGAAGATCTGAAAGTGTCTGACAAGAAAGTGTTTGATCCTCAAGATAAATCTCTTCTTCTTTGGAATCGACTTTTCGTTATATCTTGCATCATTGCAGTGTCCATAGACCCTTTGTTCTTTTATCTACCTATAGTTGAACATCAGAAGAATTGCTTAGGCATGGACTATGGATTAGCTGTTACAACTACGACTTTGCGTACCATGATTGATGCTTTCTATCTTATTCACATGGCTTTTCAATTTCGTACTGCATATATTGCACCATCTTCTCGAGTCTTTGGACGTGGTGAGCTTGTTATTGATACCGGAGAGATTGCTAAACGTTACCTACTGCGCTATTTCATCATAGATTTGTTAGCTGTTCTGCCCTTACCACAGGTATTATATGTACTTGTAATATTTTCTTGATGATGTCAAGTAGAGGCAATGTTATTTCTTTGATTCGTCGTTCTTGGTTCTGCAGATTGTGGTCTTAAAATACCTTGTTAAAGCTCAAGGGAAAGGTATACTAGAGACAAAGAAATGGTTGCAAATAATTGTATTTTCACAATACATTTTTAGATTTGCTAGGTTTTATCCTCTGACTTCAGACTTGAAAAAGACTGCTGGTGTCTTTGCTGAAAGTGCTTGGCTTGGAGCTGCTTATTACTTGCTGTGGTACTTGCTCTCTAGTCATGTAAGCGCGTTAATTTGTTATTTCAATCATTGTAAGTGTGTTCTAGTCTTGTTGTGGTACATTTTGGTAAGTGGAACAAGCATGGGAAACACAATTCGCTACCTGATTTTGTTAAACTAGTCTAAAAATGTATCACTAGGCCATGTACCATGTACCAATTCGTAGTTTGTGGGGGTATTATTGAATTTGGTAACAATGGTCGGGTTTGTTTGTTTTAGTCTTGAAGGCTATATGCTAAGTATCAAAAACATCATTGCAGATTGCTGGGGCGCTGTGGTATTTATTTGCTGTGGAACGTATAGACACGTGTTGGAAAAATGCATGTCAAAGTCAAGGTGATAAATGTGATAACGATTTTTTGTATTGTGGGAATCATGATATGGCTACTTTTGAGGTATGGCAAAATATTAGTGTGGATGTTCTTAATAAGATGTGCTCAGTTGAGGAAGAAGATTCAAACTTCAACTTTGGAATTTATACACAAGCACAATCCTCTAAAATCGTCGAATCTCAAACTTTTGTCAATAAATTTTGCTACTGCCTCTGGTGGGGTCTTCAGAATCTAAGGTTATTTACAACTACTAAGCATTTCTAGTTCTGCTAAACATGTTAGTTATTTAGCCTCACTTTTTAACTCGTACATTTGTTGTACTAACAGCTCAAAAACGTTATTTTTTGCAGTACATTGGGTCAAGGGCTACAAACTAGTACCTATCCAGGGGAAATTATATTCTCTATATGTCTTGCTATATCCGGTCTTATTCTTTTTGCACTTCTGATTGGAAACATGCAGGTATTTCCTGTTTCATACACGGTTTTCTGTTGATTACTAGTCAGGTTTACCTGAAATTGACATATTATTAAACCAAATAGGCTTAATTTTATGAAAGAGGTGTGGCTTCTAACTCTGTAACCTCATGCTGTTGTTTGCAGACGTATCTACAATCACTTACTGTTAGGCTAGAGGAGATGAGAATAAAGAGGCGCGATTCAGAGCAATGGATGCATCATCGTTTACTGCCACAAGTTCTTAGGGAACGAGTAAGACGATATAACCAATACAAGTGGTTAGAAACACGAGGAGTTGATGAAGAGAGATTGGTTCAGAGTCTACCAAAAGATCTTAGAAGGGACATCAAACGCCATCTCTGCTTAAATCTAGTCAGAAGAGTAAGTGTCTGAACTGTCAACTATACTAATTGTCTGAATGTTTTCTTTGAATTTTGGTGGCTCTAACTTCAACTTAATATGTATATCAATTGTGCTCGGTATCTTTAGGTTCCCTTATTTTCAAATATGGATGAAAGGTTGCTCGATGCCATTTGTGAACGACTGAAGCCTAGCTTATACACCGAAAACACCTTCATTGTCAGAGAAGGAGATCCAGTCGACGAAATGATCTTCATCATAAGGGGACACCTAGAAAGTGTGACAACAGATGGTGGAAGAAGTGGATTTTACAACCGAGGATTGTTAAAGGAAGGAGACTTTTGTGGTGAAGAGCTTTTAACATGGGCCTTAGACCCTAAATCCAGCATAAATTTACCACTGTCAACAAGAACTGTGAAAGCTCTAACAGAAGTAGAGGCCTTCGCTTTAAGAGCAGAAGAGCTGAAATTTGTTGCAGGGCAGTTTCGAAGACTTCACAGTAAACAGGTGCAGCACACCTTCCGGTTCTACTCTCAGCAGTGGAGGACTTGGGCAGCTTGCTTTATACAAGCTGCTTGGAGACGCCACATGAGGAGGAAGATAGCTGAGCTTCGACGATTAGAAGAAGGGGAGGAAGAGGATTATGGTGATTATTTAGAACATGGAAACAGGTCAAGTAAGAAGCGTAGAGCCAAGGGTGATGAAAGTGGCTCTAGCCTTGGTGCTACCATCTTTGCCTCAAGGTTCGCTAGGAACGCTCTTCGTAGGGTTCATAGACTTCGTAGTGGGAACAACACCACCGGCTTGGCGTTGCAGAAGCCTCCTGAACCTGACTTCTCCAATATTGATTGAGGTTTGTAGTCATGATTTTAGTTAGCAGTATAACCTATGTTATGTGATAGAGTTGTACTACGTTTTGCTCGGGTCAATTAAATTGTATAGTTACTTATATAGTTTGAATGGTATAAGGTGATATAGAATGTACTTTGTATCATTTGTGTGTTACATTTAGAAATGACTAGAGGAAATTGCCTAGAAAATAAGATAATTGAAATTTAAAGAGGCAATCAAAGAGAGATGAAGCATATGAAGTATGAACTTGATGATTGTAGGCGAAACAAAGAATTTGACTCCATGATCTTGTTATAATTTAGGTGTACTCAGTTAAATCGTGTCATCGTGAGGAACAAAATTTGTTTAACGTCTTGCATATAATTTATTTGAATTCTTCGAAACACCCCCTATTCCCAAACCTTTTTTTTCGTTCCTGTTCACAATCTCCATAGTGCAAAATTTTGTTCTCAAATTTGCATTTCAGAAAAGCTAATCTTTACATGATTAATAAAATTTATTTGCCACTTCATTTGACTCACGTTTTTTTTTTCGTAATTCTTTTATTATTATTTTACTAAAAGACATTAAAAAAAAAAAAAAAAAAAAAAAAAAAAAAAAAAAAAAGAAGAAGTAATTGCTTCTTTTAAAATAAAACAATACAATTCCTCAAAAAAAAAATAAAAATAAAAATAAATAAAACAATACAATTTGTCCCTATAAATGCTTAATAACAATGACTTTTTCTTAATGCCTATAACTTTTTTTAATTCTTAAATAGAAAGTTCTCTTGATTTTAGTTTTCAAGAAAAGATGAAGGAAATAAACAATGTTTATTGGCACAATCAATATTTTTAATTTTAATCAAACTCGTTCTAATGGATTTTGTAATGGACCGTTTTTCATGAGTGGGCCCGTCTTCTTTTAGAAATAGAAGTATGTTTGGGCTAGGAATTCTAAGAACTTTCGTCCAATCCTTTGATTCTCAACTGCCAACTCGCTTAAGCTTAAGCTTACTTTTTTTTTTGGGGGGGGGGGGGGGGGGGGGGGGGAGCTTAAGCACATTGATCGTCAATTAGTAGTGACAAAATTAATTTGTTATTCTCAAATTTCACTGTTCAAATGTTCCATTCAAAGGGGGTGTTTGTGGACTCATATTTGATGGGAGCGTTGTTACTATTTAAGTATAACTCCGGACACTGGCAAGTTTGTTATGTAAGGCACTTAAACTGATAACACAAAGTCTTATATGTGGCTTGCCACACCGTGTGGTCAGCGCTAGCCACTATAGGGATTACTTTGCTAGTGTAATGGGGGTTACTTGGTCAATATTAAAGGGGTTACTTCGTCATTGTTATGAAGTTACTCAGTCAGTGTTGTAGGGATAGTGTAATGGGGGTTACTTAGTATTAAAGGGGTTACTTGGTCATGGTTATAGAGTTACTGAGTCAGTGTTATAGGGGTTACTCGATCAGTATTATAGAGGTTATTGTTAGATTTCGGGAAAACTCCTTGGGTTGGAGTGTGTACCATTGAATAATATATATAGTGTTACAATACTAGTCCTAATCTTGTTAGGAAACCTAGTACGATAAGAATACAAACTATATCACAAATATATACAAATATATCCTACTCTGCGACAAATATTATAATATCCTATAATATCTATCACACCCCCGCAGTCGTAGCGGGAGGAGGGCGAACGCTAAGACTGGACCTAAATTCCAGAAATAAATCTCGTGGTAGGCCTTTGGTGAAAATGTCTGCAGACTGATATCTAGTAGGAACATGCAAAACCCGAACTTGTCCCAAAGCGACCTTTTCTCGAACAAAATGAATATCCATCTCCACATGTTTGGTGCGTTGGTGTTGTACCGGGTTGCCAGAAAGGTAGATAGCACTGACATTATCACAATAAACAATAGTAGCCTGCCGTAGAGGACAATGTAACTCAAGTAAAAGATTACGAAGCCAACATGCCTCTGAGACAACATTCGCGACGCCTCGATATTCTGCTTCTGCACTCGACTTAGACAAAGTATGATGACGCTTAGATGACCAAGACACGAGGTTGTTCCCAAGGAAACAACAATAGCCCGATGTGGAACGTCGGGTATCGGGACAACCTCCCCAGTCAGCGTCAGTGTAAGTAATAAGTCGATGAGAAACAGTCGGATATAAATGTAAGCCGTGATCAATGGTACCCTGAACATAACGCAGAATGCGTTTCAATGCCTCAAAGTGAGGTTCCCGAGGATCATGCATAAAAAGATACACCTGTTGTACCGCATAGGCAATATCTGGCCTAGTGAAAGTGAGGTACTGAAGAGCACCTGCTAAACTACGATACAAAGTCGGATCCCGAAATGGTGGTCCTGCATCTGCACTAAGTTTTGACTTAGTGTCAACTGGAGTAGCTGCAGGCTTGCATGAGCCCATACCTGCACGCTCTAAAATCTCATGTGCATACTTTTCCTGTGAAAGTAGCAAATAAGAGGGAGTACGGGTTACCGCTATCCCTAAAAAATAACTCAACGGACCCAAATCAGTCATAGGGAACTCAGTTTGTAACTGAGATATGATCCCTGCACGCAACTTGTCAGAAGAGGTAGTTAATATAATATCATCAACATATAGAAGCAAATATGCCATATCATCACCCTGTCGAAAAATAAATAGAGAGTTGTCACTCTGAGAGATGACAAAACCCAATTTGATGAGAAAATTTGCAAAGCGTTGGTACCAAGCTCTGGGAGCTTGTTTCAAACCATAGAGAGTCTTGCGGAGTCGACAAACATGAGTGGGTGCTTTCTGATCAATAAAACCCGGAGGTTGGCGCATATAAACAGTTTCCTGCAAGTCACCATGTAAAAATGCATTTTTGACATCTAATTGATGTATCGACCACTTTTTAGCCATAGCTAAACTGAGAACAGTACGAATAGTGACCGGTTTAACTACCGGACTGAAAGTCTCATCACAATCCACACCAATTTCCTGCGACCTGCCATCACATACAAGACGAGCTTTGTGCCTTTCAAGGTCACCATTAGACTTGTATTTATGTTTAAATAGCCACATGCAATTAACAACATTCACCCCCGCAGGCCTAGGCACCAATTCCCATGTCCCTGTCTTAATTAAAGCACCATATTCATCATTCATCGCCACATTCCAATTATGGTCATTTAAAGCTTGTTTATAGGACTTTGGAAGGGGTGATTTATGAAGAGTGGGACCCGAAGGTTGAACTGTAAGGTTACAATATTTCGGGTTGGGTTTAAAAATACCCCGTTGACTACGGGTGACCCGGGGCGAGGGAGGTGGTGGCCGAGTTGGTTGTATGGGAGGAACGCCACGCATCGGTGGCGGAGAGTAGGCTGCTGTGGCTGGGCCGGGGTTGCTGGCCGTGGGAGGTGAGGGCAGTGGGGTCCGCGGGCTACTCGCGGCTGGGACTGGGCTGCCGCAGCCAGCCTGCGGAGTAGCCTGCTGGACAGGCGTGTGTCTGGGCTGGTGGGCAGGTGACACGAGGCTGGGCTGCTGGGCAGGTGGGCCGTGTGTGGGATGTTGGATAGGGGAGATTTGTGGGCTGACAGGATTGGCAGTTGGGCCTTGTGTGTTTGGGTTGGTTTGTTGCGGGCTATGGAGTAAGGGGTGCAACAAATGGGGTGAAGGTGTATCATCATCACTTAAAAAATCATAATCCTTACTTCGGAATTGAGCGAGATTTCGGAAAGGAAAAGTCGCTTCATCAAAGGTGACATGTCGGGAAATGATTATTTTATTTGTGGTGAGATCAAGACATCTATACCCTCTATGGTCAATAGGATAGCCCAAGAAAACACATGGTGTAGACCGAGGAGCTAGTTTATGTGGAGTTGTTGCGGATAAATTAGGAAAACATAGACACCCAAAGATACGAATGTGATCATACGAAGGAGTTTTTCCAAACAAGGCAAAAGCAGGAGTATTGTTTTTAAGAGCTTTTGTGGGCAAAATATTTAGGAGATAAGTGGCCGTTTCAAGAGCATAAAACCAATACGAAGGGGGAAGAGACGCATGAAAAAGAATAGTACGCTTAATATTATTAAGAGTACGAATCATACGCTCGGCTTTGCCATTTTGTGAAGAAGTGTGTGGACAAGAAAAACGAAAAAGCATCCCATGGTCAATACAGTTCTGCTTAAAGGGGTCATTATCAAATTCCCTACCATGATCACATTGAAAGCTTTTAATTTGACGTTCAAATTGGGTTTCAACATATTTTCGGAAATTGATAAAAGAGTGAAAAGCTTGAGATTTGTATTTTAACGGAATGGTCCACACAAAATGAGTATGATCATCTAATAAAACTAAATAATATTTGTGACCTTGAGTACTACGAATAGGAGAAGTCCATAAATCGGCATGTATAATATCAAAAGCACAAACTGTAGTATTATTAGAATTATCAAAGGGAAGTTGAGTGTGTTTTCCTAATTGACATGAATTGCAAAAATGGGAGACATGCTCCTTATTACAATAAATATGATTTTTAGACTTAAGAAAGCTAAAAACTTGAGCCCCAGGATGTCCTAAACGACTATGCCAAGTAGAAGGGGAAACGGCATTGAGGGTAGTAGCAAGGCAGGTTGATGGAGTGGACTTGGTGGTTCTGACTGGATATAAATCTCCCGAACTATCACATCTCGTTATTAGCCTCCCCGTATGAAGATCCTTCACAGAAAAACCAAAAGGATCAAACTCAATAGACACATAGTTATCAGTAGTAAATTTACGAACTGAAATAAGGTTCTTAATGAGTTGGGGTGCTAGGAGGACATCACGAAGGATAAGAGGTGTGTTAGGATGGGGAAGGGAGCCATGACCATAACCAGTTACTGGAATACGATGACCATTACCAACTAAAATATGATTTTTAGTGCTTAAATTAAACAGGGGTAAGAGATTACCAGCGTTATTTGTCATATGAGATGTGGCACCCGAATCCACGTACCACTGATTGTCGGGATTTGGAAGTGTCATTGTGGAAAATGAAGAAGCCAAGTCTGTTGGAGTCATGGGCTGCCCATATTGGGCCGTATAGGCCTGCTAAGGTCTAGGCTGTCCAAGAATGGACTGTTGGTGCTGCTGAACAGGAAAAGGTGCTGGCGGCCTGGCCCATGTTGCCTGCTGGGCCCATTGCTGGAAGCTCGCCCATAACTGTTGCTGCGTTGGGCCTGACGGATTAGGTGGGGTGGTCTGGGCTTGGGCCGATTGCTGCTGCTGTGTCTGGCCACGGCCCCTGCCCTTTCCCTTGGGTTTTCCACCCCGGTCTTTACTGTTGCTGCCACGTCCTCCGCCACCACCACCCCGGCCTTGCTGTTGCGGTGGTTGCTGCTGGGCGGCTGCCGCGGTGGTGGTGGTGGTGTTGGTTGTTTGCGTGAGAAACGCTTGCCCGGAGTTGTCCTTTGCCGATTTTCGAGACTCCTCTAACAAAATTCTTGATCTTGCTTCATCAAATCCGGGTAGAGGTCGAATTTGAGTGATGGACTGAGCCACTCCATCATAGTCCGAGTCAATTAATCCGGCACAAAGACGTAACACCAAGGTTCTCTCGGACACGGGTTGACCAACGTTAGCAAGTTGATCTTTTAATTCCTTCAATTTCTGACAATAAGAAGACACATCTGGAAAATTCTCAACAAACAAATTGTTAAACTGATTCTCAAGATAAATAGCACGAATTTCACCATTGTCTTGAAAAATATTAGCGAGCCTATCCCAAGTTTCTTGTGCCGTAGCATTCTTGTATAACACCGTGCTTCGTAAATCTGCAGAAATTGTGTTATAAATCCACTTTTTCACAATTGAGTCAAGGCGGTTCCACTGCGCCGTGGTGAGGTCCGTAGGACGAGGTGATTTTGGATCTATATGGTCGATAACATTGCAGGAATGACAATGAATCTCAAAGAGTTCTACCCAACTACCATAATTCCCTTTGTCACGATCAAGAATTTCAGGCACCTCATTCTTGATATTGCTAATAGAATTAGCAGGGTGATAGTCGTTGGAAGGTGGAGGAGGAGGTGGGGAAGGTGGTCCATCTTCTTTGGCCATTGTTGATTAAGGAAAAAAAAAAACAAAAGGCTGCTACTGGGAACAAACAATCGTCAATCTTGCGGCAAGAAGGACAAAGAAGGTAGCAAAATTTGGTGATGAATAACCACGTGAAAGAAGAGTGTTGCGGAAGAAAGGATCGGATTTTTTTAGAAAATTAAAAATTTTGTGGAACCCTAAAAAAATCTAGGCTGTGATACCATGTTAGATTTCGGGAAAACTCCTTGGGTTGGAGTGTGTACCATTGAATAATATATATAGTGTTACAATACTAGTCCTAATCTTGTTAGGAAACCTAGTACGATAAGAATACAAACTATATCACAAATATATACAAATATATCCTACTCTGCGACAAATATTATAATATCCTATAATATCTATCAGTTATTTAATAAATGTTATAGGGGTTACTTTAAGTGGTCACACGGTGTGGCCGGATGCACACAAGACGGACTGAACAGATAGTGTATGAGCTTTAACTTATAATGTCTCATAAACTAATTCAATGTATCACAAATTGGTTTAATTAGAATGATCTCTAAATGAGATTTGATATGAGATTTTAATTTTAGCGTGTTTATTACAATGAACTATCATTGTCCACTATTAACGAGTAGAGTTTTTGAGTTTTTTGTGGTTGAAATATTGTTCGTTACCTTAGCTTGCTTGGAACTAATTGCCTAGTAGCCTTGAATTGGAGCAACTTCTTTAGTTCTTTATAATGTCATAAGATTTCAATTGGCAATGGGCAAATGATACCCTCTTTTACACTTAATAAAAGTTAGATTATTGAATTGGATACGATAGTCAATCATCTAGTGGGGTTGCTTTTTTTTTTTTCCTAAGCTTTCTTGATTTGCATTATTTTATAATTTTTTTGGCTCTCAAAAGCTAACTTTTCTTTTGTTTGTGATTGGAAATTGATTGTCTTGAATAACAAACAATTGGACAAAACAAAGAGGTCAAGCTTTAACTCCACCAAAAATAAAGTAACTTTACTGGCCAATTGATACATCAACTAGGGCTAAAATTAAGAAGCTTTCGAGTTTTTGTAGCTTTTTTACTATTTCTCATGTTAAGAGAGCCGGAAATGCCGTGGCCCATTTAGTAGCTAGATGGGATACAAATGATTGTTCCGAACGTGTTTGTATGAACTCTTTCCCCCAAAGTATCTTAACTTTGGCGGAACTTGATTTGAAATAAATTTTCCAGCTAACTTTTCCTCAAAAAAAAAAAAAAAAGCTCTTAGTTTCGATATGTTAGCTATCTAGCGTGAAAGAAACAATAAAATTAGAATCGAAATGCACACGTAATCTATCGTTAACGGAATTTTTAACAAATTTTACACTAACAAGAAGTCACATAATTAATTAACATTTTACCATATGATACAGTTATATATATGCTTCCTTGTGTATATAACTCTATGCATTTTATAAATATGTTTAATTTTTAATATTTAAAATCATAAAACATTATATTTAGATTATATTAATCGATATAAATTTAACAAGATCATATATAACTATATTCATTTATGTATAAATCACAATTGAAATGATTAAAAAGAGCTCAATATGAATATTGTAAAAAGTTAAACAAAGGAGCTAGGAGGTTTCTTTGGCATTGGCCTACTTATGATTCATCGCTTGTCATCACACACTTGATGATATAATCTTCATGAGTTATTGTATGCTCAATTAATTCCACATTATAAGATAATATCTTTTCTTTGTTTTTTTTACACAATTTCTTTACCAAATAGAAAACCATCACAAAACTCATGCACTCACGCTTAATCATCCTTCATCTGACCACAACCCCACCCCTCACTATCTCCCCTTGCTTATTTATCAAAGTCTATTCCACTAACTTTGCCATATCCTATCATCCACACCTTCAATCAATAACAACCATGTCCACAACACCACCGCCAATACCGAAACTAGAAGATAATCATCAATCTTTACCTCCTACAGTGGCGTCATGGACAACATACTTGGTCCAAGATGTTACTTTTGAACTAAGGAAGCAACGGGGGATAGCGGTCCCACTGGTGATGATGAACTTAACGTGGTTTATCAAGCAGGCAATCACGGTAGCCTTCTTGGGGCGGCTTGGTGAGCTACAATTGGCTGGAGGTGCTCTAGGGTTCACGTTTGCAAATGTCACCGGATACTCTATACTGACGGGCTTGTGTGGAGCCATGGAACCAATATGTGGTCAAGCATATGGTGCAAAGAACTACAGACTACTTCATAGGACCCTCTTCATGGAAACTCTTTTGCTGCTCGTTGCCACCCTTCCTATCTCTATCCTTTGGCTGAATATTAGCAAAATTCTTCCCCTTTTTGGGCAACAAGAGGATATGGTAGCTATGGCTCAACGCTATCTTCTCTATCTGCTCCCTGATTTGATGGTGAACGCCTTTCTTTGCCCTCTGAAAGCATACTTGAGTGCTCAGGGTATCACCGTTCCTATTATGTTAAGCTCTACTCTTGCAGTAGTTTTTCATGTTCCCATCAACATACTTTTGATAAAAACAAAGGGTTTTGAAGGGGTAGCCATAGCAGTCTGGATTAGTGATCTTCTAATAATGTTACTGCTCGCATTATACGTGCTACACATGGAACTGAGGGGGAGAGAAAAGTGGCAGGAAGGGGGGTGGTGGGATCAGGGTATCAAGGAATGGCGTGCCTTGATCAGCTTATGCGGGCCATGCTGCCTGACAACCTGCTTAGAGTGGTGGTGCTACGAGATCCTAGTCCTCCTCACAGGGAGACTTCCTAATGCTAAGGAAGCGGTTGGGGTGCTTGTAATTGTGATCAACTTCGATTACTTGCTCTTCTCGGTAATGCTCTCCCTTTCTGTAAGTGCATCAACCCGGGTGTCCAATGAGCTCGGGGCAAACCAACCAAAAAAAGCTTACAAATCAGCCTATGTGTCCCTCATAACAGCAGCCTTCTCTGGATGTTTGGGGGCCTTGGTCATGGTGGCAGCCCGGGGTTGGTGGGGCTCACTGTTCAGCCATAGCAAGGGGGTAATCAGAGGGGTCAAAAAAATGATGGTCTTGATGGCTATGATTGAAGTGGCAAACTTTCCATTGACAGTTTCCGGAGGGATTGTCCGAGGAACAGCAAGGCCATGGCTTGGTACATTTGCAAGCCTTGGTGGGTTCTACTTGCTGGCTTTACCTTTGGGGAGTGCATTGGGTTTCAAAGCAAAGCTCGGGCTTGGGGGTCTTTTCTTGGGGTTCTTGGTAGGTGCATCAACCTGCTTGCTTTTGTTACTGGTGTTTATAGCAAGAATTGATTGGGTCAAAGAGGCAGGCAAGGCTCAAGTACGCGCCTCAACAGGCGAAGAGTTTTTATCAGATGAGGGCTCAGTTAAAACCTTAGAAAAAAGAGAGAATTTTGAAGTTACTACGTGATCACTATTGGTCAGCATTCTAAGGCAGAGAATTCAGACACACCTAAAAGTAAGAAAATTATCTGACTGAAGGAAAAAAATGGACTCAGCTATGATTTAATCTTCTATGTCCATGAATCACTGCGATATGTAGGATACAAATGTAAATGTAAGAGACAATTGTATGAAATTTCTATATACTAAACCCAAAGATACAAACAATTGTAATTCGGATTTTATAATTCATAAATTCTGGAATAAGTGAATCATGATTTTCCCATCTGGAAATTTTTCCATCGAGGGAATGGTAGTACACAAAAAGCATGTGGAGTGAAGGGACTTTCCGCAACTGAAGAATGAACGAAAAGCTATGAATTGAGCACATTACTTGAGCTCAGTCACCATTCACATGCTTTCTAAGATCAAAGAATTACAATGTTAGCAACATCGGAAGTTAATTAAATATGAATTACTTATCTTCATCAAAACCAGGTTTAGAGCCTATTGATTTAAGCTTGTTGGCCTTCTCATCATCGAAACCTAGGGCAGCCAATATCTTATGGCCAGGAGATTCCTCCTCAGACCATATGCCAAGAAGTAAATAAATTGTCGTAATTACCCCATTTTCATCTGCTTAGAGGACAATGCGTAACGAGTCATAATATAAACTGAAGTTCCATTTCTTTTTTCTTTGTTCAGAATCAGCAGTCTAAATTTTGATAGAGAAAATAAACCATAAACAAAAGTGAAATCAACATCCAAAAGATAGTGATAATGTGTCGTCAGTACTCACTACTTTCTTTTTACAGGTGCAATCCACAACAAAAGGATATTATAATTGGCCCCTTTAAAGATTTGGTTGGAAATATTTTCAGACAATGATATAGTTGAACTTCAGAAGCAATACCAAACACAATTTACAACATTGCAATTATTATTACTAGAGTGTACCCGTACAAAATGCACGGGATATATATTATATTAGAAAGATTTTAATTTTATAATATAAGAAAAAATATATTTCAAATACGGGGTTGATTTAGATGTAGTAACGTATGCCCTGTTATTTTGAATTATTTATGGTCTGCTCTTGCTCTACTCTGCTAAAATCATACTTTGTTGAGCTCTGCTCTACTCTATTGTCACATGCTCTACTCTTTCGCAATCTGATGTGCTCTATTCTGCTCATAAACTCGAAAGAACAAAACCTTACTCTTATATGTTGGTGGCCATGCAAATGTGTCAAGCTATTATGGGGGTTACTTTTTCAAAGCTGTAGAGTTACTCGTTCAATGTTATAGGGGTTATTCGGTTAGTGTCATATGGGTTATTCGGTTAGAGTCATATGGGTTATTCGGTTAGTGTCATATGGGTTATTCGGTTAGTGTCATAGGGGTTATTCCATCAGTGCTATAGGAGGGGTTACTTTGTTCTTTTGCAAGCAACTATTTGATGAGGCCAATTACGCAAAAAAGCGTGTTGTACATATTTTTATTTTGATTATTAGAGAAGTGGAAGTTGTTTGAATTGAACGGTTGGGGATTTTGAGTTCATAGTGAATTGTTGATAAATGAACTGTAAATCCGTGCATCTGTGCTAATACATGACACATATTATACACAAAAGAAAATAACACAAAGTGAAATGTTAATAGTGTTTAAGAAAAAAATGAATTGTTATTATTAGTTATTGCAATCCCTTGAAAAAATACAATTTTTTTTTTTGTTTCAAAAACAAACAAATAAAGTAATGGAATGATAGTTATTATTTTTTTTTTAAAAAAAAAAAAAAAAAAAAAAAAAAAAAAAAAAAAAAACCTCAAATGCATGAGATTTGAGGATTGGGGATTTGAAGGGTTGTGGTGAAAACGACTCTTCAATTATATATTAGATTATTATTATTATTATTATTATTATTATTATTATTATTATTATTATTACTAGTTTTGTGCCCGTGCGATACCCAGATTGTTTATTGAAGATAAATTTTTAATCTATATGTCAAATTTTTAAATATATCATTGATACAAAATTAGTTAGGAAATTGATGTGCTTTTATGACGATTTGCTATATTTTATTGAAATTTTTTTAACAAAATTATAATTCAATTTGTACCTCTGAAATATTGAT
Organism: Chenopodium album; assembly: GCF_948465745.1. Classification (NCBI taxonomy): domain Eukaryota; kingdom Viridiplantae; phylum Streptophyta; class Magnoliopsida; order Caryophyllales; family Amaranthaceae; genus Chenopodium; species Chenopodium album. The sequence goes on along the minus strand of NC_137835.1, from coordinate 19,069,879 downwards.
ATTTTATTGAAAATAAAACTCTAAACTAACAATTTTATCCTAAAATTGTATCCAAATAGAATTTTAAATTAACTTTTTAATCGTCTATTTAAATCTATCAAACGTGGCGCGACACTTGGCGAAAAGTTGAAACGCCAAGTGTCAATACCTCGTGACCTGGCTAAAAGTTTAGCTTTATATATTAGTTATATTATTATTATTATTATTAAAAAAAAATAATAATAATAATAATAATAAGACTCATCACAATCTTAATATTTAATAGACAGTAATGATACGTACTCCATATACACATACGTTGTACTTGTACTCCATATTTTATTATTTGCTTATATGGACTTATGGAGTACTTTTTGTTGGCCTAATGGTTGGAGAACCTCCTTCACCCGGGATTCAATTCTCACCCCAATAAGCAAGTGTGGGATCCCCGATTCCTCTGGCTATCAAGACTTCTCCCCTAAAAAAACACATCTATCTTGGCATCACCGTCTCACCGATTCACTCTAAAAGGCTATAGGTTCCAAGCTAAGGAAATAATTTAAAACAGGATATGAGTCAACCTGTCATATGATAAATATTATGCACGAGTAGCACTTTTTTATTTAATAAACGCGATATGAAAGAGGCATTTTATCATATTTGTTCTTGCTCAGTTGAATTGAAGACGCAACACCATGGTGCAAGGAACTAATTGCCTAGTAGCCTTGAATTGGAGCAACTTCTTTAGTTCTTTATAATGTCTTAAGTAGGGGTGTCAATTCGGTTAAACAGTTCGGGTTTGGGTTGGGTTTATCAGTTTCGGGTTATAACGGGTCGGTTTATAACGGGTTGAAATAATAAGCGGGTCGGTTTCGGTCGGTTTTGAAAAATATCGGGTCAGTTTGGTTTGGTTTTTTTAATTGCAGTTTCCATTCGGATCGGGTCCTTATCGGGTCGGGTTCTAGTCGGTTCAGGTCATAATCAATTTGGGTTGAACCGGATCGGTTTGAAAACGGGTTAAGCCAGTTTAATGTGGGTTTCGGTTAAAAACAGTTTGGGTCTTAATCAGGACGGGTCGTAATTGGTTCGGGTCATAATCAGTTTGGGTTTAACTGGGTCGGTTCGAAAATGGGTTTCGGTTGAAAACAAATTGGGTGAAATCGAGTCCAATCATTATCGTTTCAGGTTATAATCGGTTTAGATTGAACTTGGTTGGTTTGAAAACGAGTTTACCCAATTTGAAGCGAGTTTCTAATCAAATCATATCGTGTTAAAATTGAGTCGGATGATTATCGAGTCGAATTAGTCAGATAACGGGTAGGAACGAGTCATGTTATAATCAAGTCAAGTTATAAATAAGTTGGGTTTATCGAGTAGTGGGTTGAAACAGATTAGATCATAAACATATTGGGTAATAGGTTGTAAATGACTCAGGCATAATGGGTTACAGGTTTTAAACGGTTTGGTCACAACGGGTTACGGGTCGTAAACGGCTCGGTCACAACGGGTTACGGATTATAACCGGTTTGGTCACAACGGATTACGGGTTGGAACGATTTAGGTTTATCGGGTTTTAACGGTTTTCGGTTTAAAACGGGTCGGGTTACTATCGGGTTTAAACGTAATCGGTTTGGGTTACTTTCAGTTTCGGGTTGTAACGGTTTGGCTTGATAACGGGTTGGGTTAGTAATGGTTTGCACAAATTCAATTCAGTTCAGTTCAGTTTCGGGTTGGAAAAAATTAGGTCGGGTCAGTTTTCGGTTTCTAAAAAACGGGTTTTAAACAGTTCAGTTTTATTTCGGATCGATTCGAAACAGTCGGGTTTAACGGTTCGTGTCAGAAACTGACAGCTCTGGTCATAAGATTTCAATTGGCAATGGGCAAATGATACCCTCTTTTACACTTAATAAAAGTTAGATTATTGAATTGGATACGATAGTCGATCATCTAGTGGGGTTGCTTTTTTTTTTTTTTTACTAAGCTTTCTTGATTTGCATTATTTTATAATTTTTTTGGCTCTCAAAAGCTAGCTTTTCTTTTGTTTGTGATTGGAAATTGATTGTCTTGAATAACAAACAATTGGACAAAACAAAGAGGTCAAGCTTTAACTCCACCAAAAATAAAGTAACTTTACTGGCCAATTGATACATCAACTAGGGCTAAAATTACTTAATTGTGTCCTTAGTCATTATACTAGTTGGCCGTGTTCTCTTTTCTAATTTCTATCCTCATAATTAGTGTTATGTATTACTGTAATACTTCTGAGTTTATCATAGTTATCATTTAGTTTCAAGTACATGAATTTTGTGATTTAAACTTCAATTGTTTTAAAAAAAAACGTCAAGTACATGGATTTTGTGTTCCTCGTCATCATAAGATAGTAGCAACGAAGGTTTGGTGATGAGAGGGTGAATGTGTATAGAATATAATGAAGAGCAAGTTAACTGGTCAAATATTTAGAGATAGTTATAGGTTTTGTGTAGAACATATTATGTAGAACCCCATATTATAGGTTTAATTTTGCAATAGAACGAATTATGTGGATGACAGGCTAAAGTCGTATCACCTAATCAAAAGTAATTCCTAAAACCACTAACTAAAATAGATAGGGAAGTAGGGTCGAATCCACAAGGAAACAAGTCTTTCTATTCCTAATTAATTATTATAATCTAAATTATTAAAGTAACCAAGAGTTGTTGTTATTTAAAGGAATTATACTACGAAAATAAAAGTAGGGAGAAATAAAAGTAGGAGGAAATCAATGAATAAAAGACCTTGGGCATAGGTTCACCAATAAATAACACTCCAGGATAAAACATAATAATTAATCATCAATGCAACAATTAACCAGATCATAAAGGGTTTTCGCTACGTATTACAATCACAGAATTAATTTACCGGTATTAAATCTCATCTCTCGAATCTCGACCTAACCATTTATAAATTAACCCGCCTATTGACACTAAGCCTAAACATCAATTTTCATCTCTCGAATCTCGAACCAATGTTGCGTAACTCATACAATTAAACCAACACTAATCTAATTGCATAGCATTAAATTAATCGATAGAAAATTAATGTAAAACATTAACAATCAACAATAATAAATCACCCCTTCATATTATTTATGGATCCCCACAACCCTAGAAATAAACTACTCGTACATAACCAAAACTAAACTAAACAAAGCAATTAAAGAAAGCATATTTAAAACAATAACTAAAATAAAGAAAATAATTAAATAAAACTAAGGAAAAGCAATATCCATCGAAAGCGTGAAAATTGCAATTACGTAAACACGAATAAGCAACAGTAAAAGCACTAAAAGGAAAATATAATTTCTAACTACAGAATAAAACTAAAAAGCAAACTAAAAGAAAACGTATATCAAATAAAGCTTAACAAAACTAAAATCAATGTTAAAGGAAGTTGACACTAAAAACAAAACTATGAAAAACAAAGAATGCAAAAGCTGCCGAAAAAAAAAGAACTAAACTCAAGTCTCAATAATCAATCCCCCACTCACCTATACTACGAACTACTACTCCTATTTATAATAAAAAGCCCACAAATCCCACTAACTATAAAACACTCCATCAAAGCCGACATAAGCAAATCAGGAGCCCACAAATTAACTTTCGCCCAGCTGACTTTCTTTTGAGGACTGGGCTTCGTGCTTCGTTTTGCTTTGGGCCCAAGATCCTTAACTTGCTTGCTCATTACTTGATCCGAAATATTAATTTGGATCTCTTTACAAGTTGAGCCCTTATTCACCGAACCAAATTTCTTTAACTCGGCCTTGAGCTTTAAATATACGGTCACAAAATACAATCCGACTCCAATATCTTTGTAGTGGATCAATAAGCTCAGAAATTGTCATAAATCTGTAAATTCCTACAAAATAAAACCAACTCTACAAAAACACTAAAAAACGTATATTAGTAATAAAAATAGCCCTGCAGAGCTCAAATAAGCACAAATATGACCGTGGGAAGGGGAATAAAATATATAAAGAATAGACTTATCAAACTTCCCCAAGCCAACCTTTGCTTGTCCCTAAGCAAAGCAATGAATAAATAAATCAATACTTCACCCCAATAATAATTAAATCAATAAATACGATTCAAGGTAAATCTGACAAACATGTATCAAAGTCAACCAATCAAATCCATCCAACTACCAATCTTCCCTAACAATTGTCAAATAGAGCAAACCACAAGAGCATATAGAATTCAAGACTAGTGCTCACACACTCAACTCTCATTTATGTGGCGAGTAAAAGATGTATTCGATCGCTCTCCAACCACCCTTTTAATGTGAACAATGCCCTCCCAAACTCACAACACTCGTGTGTTTTAAAAGACATACACTCAACCTAATAGTCGACTCGGAATATGTCAAGTCATAACTTGCATTGATAAGCAACACTTTCATATATATACAACTCTATGTACAAGGTCGGAAGGTCTTTAAAGCTTTAAATGTAAGGTTAGGGTAAGGGGTAGGAAATATTTGGGAATATGTGAGAGAAAAGCTATGCTTAAAGGGAGTCAAATCCTAATAAAACCCATGATCAAAATAAATAATGATCAACATCTCCAACATAACCAACTCCAACAAAAATCCACCAAATACAACTCCAAACAATATAAACAATCCCAACTCTTACAATTTCACTCATAATAATATAATAATATAGAAATAGAGTGAATAAACAAACTTACTATCAAACTTGAAATTTATCATTGAAACTCAGATTTTTTTTTTCCCCCTTTTGATCAACCTTCACTTAGAACACTTGAACATTAAACATTTTTTCCTTTTTGCTTTTTTTTTTTTCTTTTGAAGTTCACTTTTTTTTTCATTTTTATTTCGAACTTTTTTTTTTCATATCATCATACTTTATTTTTTTTCCAAGAAAATTCAACTTTCAAACTCAACAAACAAAATATGATCAAGAACAAATAATTTCTCAAAACTCACCCAAATTGTGCAAATAATGTGCACACTACAAACTCCCTCGCCTCACTCACTAATAGCACCCCCAAGCCAAGTTTGGAAATAGCAACCAATAGGGAAAATATGACTTGTAATGTCGTTAATAAACAATAAAGGGGCACAAGCAACAACACGGGTAGCAAGAAGGAAACAAATGTATGTAAATACTCTGAAGGCTACCTAAAAGAATGAACGCCTTCGTCCTCCTCATGTGCATAATAATGAGTCATGAAACACTACTCATAGTTGCAAACCAATACTCAAATTCATTGGCATACCAGTAACTAACACACATTCCTAACCAAATCAACTAGTCAAGCACTATATTCACAGGTAGTTGGACAAAATTGACGCATGTTAAGGCATCTAAGCAATCAAACTTCAAATCATGATCAACTAATCCATAATATTTATCATCAATAACCAAGAATCAAAACAATTTTCTCGAGTATGGGGCACAGGGAAGCATGATTTATAATTCATTGGAACGTATTTTTGGATATTTTAATTTTTCAATTTTTTTGTATTTTTCATATAGGAAAACAATAAAACTACACTAGAAAGCAATAAATCTATACTAAGAAAGCATTAAAAACTAAACTAAGCACACTAAAGAAAATAAAAAGAAAAGGGAAAGAGTATGTACAAGAAATCCCCCCCAAGCTAAATCAGACAATGTCCTCATTGGCTTAAAGGGAAACAAGTAATCCAAGTGACTACCCCTCATCATTAAACTCGTATCCACCACCATCCCAAACATTGCAATGCATCACCTGGGTACAAATTTGAACAAAATAGAAACAAAGTGTTAGTAAGAGAAGAAGCAAAAACGAGTAAGGTCCACTATTTTGTTTATACAAATGATAATTAAGTTATTCTAATTGCATTGGAAAGTATACTTGAAGAGCTTTCCAATGATAGGTCACACGCAAAATTTCGTTGAGAAACGCAAAAGTTATGGCCTGTCGAAGTTGAGCAGTTTTGCTGTCGCGCCCGATCGGGCGAGCGTGGCCCGATCGGGCCCGACTCTAAGGTCCGAACTGGCGTCCTCTTCTTAATTACTGCTCGAAATCCTTTTCTATATTTGATTTCCTTCGTTTTTCCACAAGATTGAGCATTTATCACTCGATCGGGTGGAACTTTCACTACGGGCTCAAACTCTACAACTTGTTTCTCAATCTCCACTTGTTCATCTTCAAACCCGAGTCCAACACAATTTAAAGCTCTTTCTATAGCATCCACTTCATCTTTCCATGTACTAGTTTTTCCTGCAGAAGATGCAACACAAGATACCGCCTCCAAGGGATCTCTAACGGGAGCTTGGGGCTTATTAGAAAAATTTTGTACATCAACCACACCAATACTAAAACACTTTTCCTCTAACATTGGGCTTTTAGGGACATTATTTAGATTAAAAGTAATATTATCATCCCCTACACATAATGTAAGTTTACCACTTTTGACATCTATTATTACCCCTGCAGTATGAAGGAATGGTCTACCCAAAATAATCGGAATTTGCAAATCTTCCTTCATATCAAGAACAACAAAATCAACAGGTATATAAAATTTACCTACTCTAATAGGAACATCCTCTAAAACACCTATAGGGTATTTAACAGAACGATCAGCCATTTGCAGAGTAATATTGGTAGGTTTTAATTTACTCATATTTAATTTAGAGCTCATAGATAATGGCATAACACTTACACTAGCACCCAAATCACATAAAGCTTTTTCAATCATCAGATTACCAATATGACATGGAATAGAAAAACTATCCGGATCTTTTAGTTTAGGTGGAGATTTATTCTGTAATATAGCACTACATCTGCAGTAAAAGCAACAGTCTCTATTTCACTAATAGATCTTTTTCTAGTCAAAATTTCTTTCATAAATTTAGAATATGCAGGAACTTGAGTAATTAAATCTATGAAAGGAACTGTTACCTGCAAATTTTTCACAACCTCAAGAAACTTACCAAATTGCTTATCCAACTTACTCTTTAAATATCTATTAGGGAATGGAAGTTTGATACCAAGACCCTGCACATCTCCACTCTTATCTTGGGGTTTACCCTGCAAAGAAGTATCAGAAAAGTTAGTTTTGCCCTGTAGCCCTGCAAGGCTAGTAACAACATTGTTTGGTTTAACAGAATCAAGATTAGCAATTTTTGTTGTAGCAGGTTCATCTTTGGGTATAGGAGGCCCATCATAGTGTGAACCACTCCTCAGATTAATTGCATTTGCGTATTCTGTTGTTTTTATTGCCTGTGATGGTAGGGCTCCCAGCTGGCGAGTTTGCAGAGTAGAGGAAAGTTGCGCAATCTGAGTATCTATTATTTTATTATGTGCTATTAATGAGTCAATTTGCGCATCTCTACTCTGCATCTGCTTCTGCATATTGGCTAACATCGTTTTGATTTCTGATAGGCCAGAATCAAATGGAGGAGTAACAACCTGTTGTGGTCTCTGATGTGGAGGTTGGTAGTACCTCTGTTGTGGTTGTTGTACCTGTGGTGGGGGGTTAAGCACATTCGTACTATTGTACGACATATTTTGGTTATTTTTCAACCCTGTATTGTAGGTGTTAGAGTATGGACTAATTTGCTTATAGGTTTGAAAAGCATTAATCTTCTCAATCGAACTCCTACAGTCATGTGCCCAATGACCTACAAGACCACAATTTTCACAAAATATTGTAGAGTTAGTACCAATAGCAGAAACATTAGCAACGGAAGATGAATTAGAATTATTAATACTGTCTAGTTTCTGGCTAATAAAAGTCAATTGTGTCTGCAAAAAGGATATAGAATCGACTTGGTGTTTTCCCTTGTTTGCAAACCCTCTGGGATTCCCATATTGGGAATTATGAATAGCCATCTCTTCAACAACCTGTCATGCATCTTCCACATTAAGATTCATGAATCTCCCACTATACACTACAAGAAAATAACCTTTTCGTAGCGATTATTTTAACCTTTAGTATCGATTGTAATTGCAACAAAAAGCTTTCCCAACGAATGGTCATTCGATACAATATCCCCCGTTGCCTTAGCCTTTAGTAGTGGTTTTCAATATCGCTGGGGTTGGCCTCAATAATCGATACAAAAAACTACATCCAATCGTGGTGATTATTGTAGCGATTACAATCGCTATAAATGTTCAACTCATTTTCTTCAAAAAAAAAAAAAAAACATGCGTATGATCTTTACAAGATTCGAACATGCAACCTCAAACTCTTATATTAAATTTTTCACCAATAAGCTATGACATATTTTATGTATTCTTTTTCAAACAATATTTATATATCTAGTGTTGAAAAGGCTTTTCGTATCGATTTTTAAGATTTAGTGGCGATTGTAAATGATACGATTTCTCAAAATTATATAAATGTGTAAAAATAGTGTGGATATGTATTATTATGCTTTTCGTATCGATTTTAGATGGGAAAACCATGGCGACTGTAAAAATGATACGACATCCTTAATTATTTCGCAAACATACTTGCATATTGTAGCGAATGAACAATCGCTACGAAAAGTGATTTTTCTTGTAAGCTGCAAAATCTAGAACTGATCTAGATGAATTTCCAAGTCCATTGTAAAAGGCTTGGATCAACTGCCATTGTGCCAGATTATGGTGAGGGCATTCTCTATATAGATCCTTGAACCTCTCCCAAGCCTCATATAGAGTTTCATCGCCCTCTTGGGCAAAGTTCTGAATAACACTCCTTAGTACAGCTGTTCTCTCTGCAGGATAATACTTGTTATAAAAATTCAAAACAAGAGTTTCCCAGACAGTTATACCAAGTGCAGTTCTATTTAAACCATTAAACCATAATTTGTCTTTTCCAGTTAAAGAAAAAGGAAAGAGAATCTCCCTGATTTGGTCTTGTGTGACCCCAGCTTGCCTGATGGTATTACAGTACTGACAATAGTCTGCAATATGAAGATTTGGGTCTTCACCCTTAGCTCCACTAAAATGCTTCCTTTCTATCATCGTTATAAATTGAGGTTTTATCTCAAACTGTACCCCATCAAGAGCCGAAGTGGGAGTAAGGTGTGGAAAATCTGTAAGCTTTGGTTGTGAGTAATCACTAAGCTTCTTTGGAGCCGTCATCTCTGATTCTGGATCTGATGATACCTCTGAATCGCTAGAATCAATTGGAGGATCTCGGTAATTATTATTATCACCAGAATCTGCCAGAATTTTCTTGTATAAATTCTTCTGTCTATGGAAGGATCGAATGGGATGTACCCTGATATGAACACCTTGGCATAAACAAAAAAACTAAAAGCAAATATGAGACCTGCCTCAAAGAACTAACGTTCTCTGAGACAAAAAGAAATAACCTAGACTACAAAAATAATCAGAAATAAAAATAAAACCGTTTCCCCGGCAACGGCGCCAAATTTTGACAGGCTAAAGTCGTATCACCTAATTAAAAGTAATTCCTAAAACCACTAACTAAAATAGATAGGGAAGTAGGGTCGAATCCACAGAGAAACAAGTTTTTCTATTCCTAATTAATTATTATAATCTAAATTATTAAAGTAACCAAGAGTTGTTGTTATTTAAAGGAATTATACTACAAAGAATAAAACTAGGGAGAAATAAAAGTAGGAGGAAATCAATGAATAAAAGACCTTGGGCATAGGTTCACCAATAAATAATACTCCAGCATAAAAAATAATAATTAATCATCAATGCAACAATTAACCAGATCATAAAGGGCTTTCGCTACGTATTACAATCACATAATTAATTTACCGGTATTAAATCTCATCTCTCGAATCTCGACCTAACCATTTATAAATTAACCGCCTATTGACACTAAGCCTAAACATCAATTCTCATCTCTCGAATCTCGAACCAATGTTGTGTAACTCATACAATTAAACCAGTGCTAATCTAATTGCATAGCATTAAATCAATCGATAGAAAATTAATGTAAAACATTAACAATCAACAATAATAAATCACCCCTTCATATTATTTATGGATCCCCACAACCCTACAAATAAACTACTCGTGCATAATTAAAATTAAACTAAACAAAGCATATTTAAAACAATAACTAAAATAAAGAAAATAATTAAATAAAACTAAGGAAAAGCAATATCCATCGAAAGCGTGAAAATTGCAATTACGTAAACACGAATAAGCAACAGTAAAAGCATTAAAAGGAAAATATAATTTCTAACTACAGAATAAAACTAAAAAGAAAACTAAAACAAAACGTATATCAAATAAAGCTTAACAAAACTAAAATCAATGTTAAAGGAAGTTGACACTAAAAACAAAACTATGAAAAACAAAGAATGAAAAAGCTGCCGAAAAAAAAAAGAACTAAACTCAAGTCTCAATAATCAATCCCCCACTCACCTATACTACGAACTACTACTCCTATTTATAATAAAAAGCCCACAAATCCCACTAACTATAAAACACTCCATCAAAGCCGACATAAGCAAATCAGGAGCCCACAAATTAACTTTCGCCCAGCTGACTTTCTTTTGAGGACTGGGCTTCGTGCTTCGTTTTGCTTTGGGCCCAAGATCCTTAACTTGCTTGCTCATTACTTGATCCGAAATATTAATTTGGATCTCTTTACAAGTTGAGCCCTTATTCACCGAACCAAATTTCTTTAACTCGGCCTTGAGCTTTAAATATACGGTCACAAAATACAATCCGACTCCAATATCTTTGTAGTGGATCAATAAGCTCAGAAATTGTCATAAATCTGTAAATTCCTACAAAATAAAACCAACTCTACAAAAACACTAAAAAACGTATATTAGTAATAAAAATAGCCCTGCAGAGCTCAAATAAGCACAAATATGACCGTGGGAAGGGGAATAAAATATATAAAGAATAGACTTATCAAACTTCCCCAAGCCAACCTTTGCTTGTCCCTAAGCAAAGCAATGAATAAATAAATCAATACTTCACCCCAATAATAATTAAATCAATAAATACGATTCAAGGTAAATCTGACAAACATGTATCAAAGTCAACCAATCAAATCCATCCAACTACCAATCTTCCCTAACAATTGTCAAATAGAGCAAACCACAAGAGCATATAGAATTCAAGACTAGTGCTCACACACTCAACTCTCATTTATGTGGCGAGTAAAAGATGTATTCGATCGCTCTCCAACCACCCTTTTAATGTGAACAATGCCCTCCCAAACTCACAACACTCGTGTGTTTTAAAAGACATACACTCAACCTAATAGTCGACTCGGAATATGTCAAGTCATAACTTGCATTGATAAGCAACACTTTCATATATACACAACTCTATGTACAAGGTCGGAAGGTCTTTAAAGCTTTTAATGTAAGGCTAGGGTAAGGGGTAGGAAATATTTGGGAATATGTGAGAGAAAAGCTATGCTTAAAGGGAGCCAAATCCTAATAAAAACCATGATCAAAATAAATAATGATCAACATCTCCAACATAACCAACTCCAACAAAAATCAACCAAATACAACTCCAAACAATATAAACAATCCCAACACTTAATAATATAGAACTAGAGTGAATAAACAAACTTACTATCAATTTTGAAATTTATCATTGAAACTCATTTTTTTTTTTCCCTTTTGATCAACCTTCACTTAGAACACTTGAACATTAAACATTTTTTCCTTTTTGCTCTTTTTTTTTCTTTTGAAGTTCTTTTTTTTTTCTTTTTTTTTTCAAACTCTTTTTGTTTTTTTCATATCATCATACTTTATTTTTTTTCCAAGAAAATTCAACTTTCAAACTCAACAAACAAAATATGATCAAGAACAAATAACTTCTCAAAACTCACCCAAATTGTGCAAATAATGTGCACACTACAAACTCCCTCGCCTCACTCACTAATAGCTCCCCCAAGCCAAGTTTGGGACTAGCAACCAATGGGGCAAATATGGCTTGTAATGTCGTTAATAAACAATAAAAGGGAACAAGCAACAACATGGGTAGCAAGAAGGGAACAAATGTATCTAAATACTCTGAATGCTACTTAAAAGAATGAACACCTTCGTCCTCCTCATGTGCATAATAATGAGTCATGAAACACTACTCATAGTTGCAAACCAATACTCAAATTCATTGACATACCAGGTGTTTAGGGTAATTTTACCCCGCCACGTGGTCCAACCAGAGGACGACACGTGTCAGCTTCAGGTTGGCCCAAAGTGGACCAATCTCCGCTTGACACGTGTCACTCCAGAAATTAAAGGAAAAAGGCGGCCTTCAGGTCCAAATCCCGAGAAAGCCGCAAAGCGGCGCAACCCACCAATGATTAGGGCTCAGTGACCTAATCAGGGGCACAAATCCCAAAGACCCTATAAATAGGGAGATGTCCCTCTTTTTGAGGACACATTGAATCATTTATTACACCTGCATTCTCTCACATCAGAGAAAGACCTGAGCTTGGAATCCGAGCTGATACCCACCTAAATTTCCGTTCTCTTTATTCCTTTTCAAGTTACTAATTTGACCGTCGGAGGCGGAGCTCCAACCACCTGGAGTCTCCGTTATTTTGCAGGTACAGCTCAGTCGGATCAGACTTCGTGACGTAACTCTCCCAAGGGACAAAAACCCCCAAAACATTTGGCGTCGTCTGTGGGGAGAGTACCTCGAAGATGGTTCAAGAGTCTGTACCACCCCCTAACCGTCTGGGCGATGACCCAGAAGTCTTTACAGACCATGAGGATGAAGATCCTCAGGTCGAAACCTTTACAGTCGATGATGGCTCTCTCATAATCAAGCGCATCCGGCCCAGAGATACTCTGAAGCGGGGTGCCACCCAGGCGGGTACAAGTCGACCCCCTGGGCAGCCGGAAGGGGAAACCCATACGACCGCTGGATCAGCACCTGTCACCCGAGACGAACTCACGAGGTTCATGACAAATTTCAAGGGTGAGATTAAAGAGCTGATCACCCAGAGTCGGGCTGGCCCAAGCAGAGGTCAGTTGGCCAAGAAGGCTCCTCTGGAAAAGGGGAAGTCAGTCAAAGATCGGCAGCCAACTCCCCATCCAAAGGAGAAGGCGGCCGGGACCATTGTTTGGTCCAAGATTCTTCTTCCTAAGAGGAATAACAATAATACCCGCCGGACTCAGCAGCCGGTGGGAAGTAAAAAGTCATCTCTTGATGCCCGGGAAATAATCAACCGGAAGAGAAATCAACAGCTGTCTGAGTCGGCTTCAACGTCGAACTTCCCTGACAGCTTCAACAATTCTCCTGCAAGGAATACTCTCCCCCTGCATGAGAGCCAGACGGGTGGTAATACCGTCCATTCTGATCCTCAGATGATTGGAACTGTGTCGTATGTACCTACTCAGGTTTACGGTCAGTATCCTCCTCACTTCATGCAACCGACCCTCTTCGGGGGTCAGGCGGCATATCAAAATGTCCAGCCACTGGACTGGCAGCTCCGTCTGCTACGCCTGGGTGAACAACCTTCTGCGTTCACCCGGGAGATAACCGAGGCGGCACAGCCGGCCAAGGTTAAGAATGTATTGGTGGGTACTTATGATGGTAACACCAACCCGGAAGACCACCTTATGGCATACACCAACCTCATGTACCTACAGGGGTTGGACGACGCCACCTGGTGTCGATGCTTCCCGGCTACATTGAAGAGCATTGCCCAACAATGGTTTGGCAACTTGCCAGCCGGGTCCATTAACAATTTCAGGAAGCTCGCTTTCCTGTTTGCTTCTAACTTCTCAATGAACATCTCTGCTAAGAAAACAAGCCTTGACTTGAGCATTGTTAAGTAGGGGGAGAGAGAAGGGCTGCGCTCCTATGTCAGGCGGTTCAATCTGATCAGAATCCAGATCCAAGGACTGTCAGACGAGGTAGCTTTTATAGACTTCTTCAAGGGTCTGAGAGACGGGTCGACCTTTATGTTCGACCTAGTCAGAAAAGGGGCTTTCACCTTACAGGCGGCTCTGAGGGAGGCGGAAAGCTACATTCAAGCTACCGACCTCTGCTCGCCTGGTAGCCAGTCATACTCTAAGAAGTCCGACAAACAGAAAGACAGCCGGCCTGCTTAGCCGGCCAAAAATAAAGAAGAGAGCAAGAAAAGAAAAGAAATCTGGGCGGTTAATGATTCTGACCAGCCGTCCCAGAAGAAAAAGAAAGTGTTTAAACCGTACGTCCCCAAGTACGAGTTTAATAAAGACTGCAACTCCATTCTCATTGAGGTAAAGGACCGGCTGTCCATTGAAAAGTCGAATCCAATGAAGAGTTATGTTCAGTCACGGAAAAAAAATAAATTATGTTAGTTCCATAAGGAGGTCGACCATGATACCAACGACTGCTTCAGTCTTCAGCGGGCGTTGGACCGTCTGGCTGACAAAGGGCTGTTGAAGTCCTACATTTCTAAGTCTCCAGCCAGGGAAAAAAAGAAAAACAAGGGTCAGTCCTCCAAGACTACCCCCAACCTGCTAGTAGCTCGGATACCGACAAGGAGTCGGTCTTCACAATAGCAGGCGGGTTCTCCTATGGTAGCCCTACCATCCGGGGCACCAAGAGCCATCTTCGAAAGATGGACAAGGATGATGATGAGCAGGCGTCTGCAAGCACATCCTTCCCAGACGTCTTGATCACTGAAAAGGACAGGGGCAGCGTCCGCCGTCCGCATGATGACCCGGTCGTCATTGAATGTAAGGTTGCCAACCAGCTGGTTGGAAGAATCCTTATTGACACTGGCAGCTCATCAGACATCATCAGCCTCCGGTGCTTGCAAAAGCTGAAATACAACGTCAGCAGTATGCATCCGGTCACCCACCCCTTGGTTGATTTTGGGGGTGGGATGGTCTACCCAGCCGGAAGAATTGACTTACCCATCCGGCTGGGAGAGAAGGGCCAAGGACGACATATTGTCGCCAGATTCTTGGTCGTTGAGGAGTTGACCGCCTACAACATTATCCTTGGCCGGCCAACACTCAACGTAGCCAAGGCAGTAATCATCCCGTCTCTCATGCTCATCAAGTATGAGAGGGATGACGGCACTATTGGTTCCCTGAATGGGGATCAGAAGACGGCCCGAGAGTGCTATCTCTTAGCCGTCAGAGAAACTGTGGCCCCAGGCGGCCAGGAACCAATAGACCTTGACAATGTCAAGGATGCCGACCCAGCGCCTGCCCCATCAGCAGCTGGGAAGAAAAGAAAGGCACCTCTGCTGGTGGAGGTAAAGAAAGAGAAAAAACAGCAATCACTGACCGGTGAACGGTCAGATGAGCTCCGTCCCCAACCGGCTGGTGAAAACATTGATCTCGTTTTGGATGACAGCCTTCCAGAGCGTACTGTAAAGGTTGGGACGGTTGCTCATGCTACCTTGGGTGCAAGCTTGCACCTCCTGCTGAAAGAATTCAAAGACATTTTTGCCTTTGAAGTGGAAGAGATGCCAGGCGTCAGCCTGGATCTTGCTAACCACAAACTCGCCGTGGACCCCAAAAAGAAGCCCATCCGGCAAAAGAAAAGAAACCACGGCGAGGAAATAAGTCAGGCGGCAGCTGCCGAAGTCAAAAAGCTGCTAGACGCCAGGTTCATTCGGCCTTATAACTTTCCCGACTGGGTGGCCAATGTGGTCCTTGTTAAGAAACCGAATGGGACCTGACGCATGTGTGTTGATTACACAGACCTCAACAAGGCGTGTCCAAAGGACAGTTACCGCTTCCAAAGATTGACAGTCTGGCCGATTCTACAACCGGTCACGCCTTGATGAGTTTTATGGATGCCTACTCCGGCTTCCATCAGATACCCCTGTGGAAAAAGGATCAAGAGAAGACGACCTTCGTCACTGATCAGGGGTTATTCTGTTATACTGTGATTCCGTTTGGCTTGAAAAATGCGCCTACCACTTTCCAACGGATGATTAATACGGTCTTCATTAATCAAATTGGGAGAAATGTGGAGGCGTACATTGATGATATGATAGTCAAATCCAAGCTACAGACGGATCACCTTGCTGATTTCTGAGAAACATTCACCACCCTCAGGCGACATAAGGTCATGTTAAATTCAAAGAAATGCGTCTTTGGTGTTGAATCTGGGAAGTTTATCGGATTCCTGATTGATCAAAGGGGGATAGAGGCTAACCCTGAAAAGATACAGGCGGTGATAGACATGAAGTCACCCCGTTCTGTCAAGGAAGTGCAAAGACTCACCGGTTGTCTGGCCGCCTTGGGGAGGTTCCTCAGCTGGTCAGGCGACAAATGCCTCTACTTCTTCCAAGCAATCAGGAAGAAGACCAGATTTGAATGGGGGGATGATGCTGAGGCGGCATTCCAGAGTTTGAAAGAGCATTTACATTCTCTACCTAGGTTGGTCAGTCCTTTGCCTAGGGAGACGTTGTACATGTATTTAGCCGTCTCAGATCATGCCCTCAGTGTCGTTCTTCTTGCTGAGCGAGACGGCGTGCAGCTCCCGGTTTACTTCATTAGCCATGTCCTCAAAAATGCTGAACTCCGGTACCCCATGGTTGAAAATTTTGGCCTTGCTTTGTATATGGCATTCAAAAAACTGAAGCCTTACTTTTTGGCACATCCGGTGGTGATTTACACCGACCAGCCACTCAAGCGGCCAATGTCTACCTTAGAGTCATCCGGGAGAATGTTGAAATGGGCTATTGAAATGCAAAGCCTTGAAATCACTTACGAACCAAGAAAGGCAGTGAAAGGTCAGGCGTTTGCCGACTTCATTGTTGAAATGACCCGTCCGGTGGCTCCGGATAATCTTGATCGGGTTTGGAAAGTGTACGTAGACGAGAGCTCTACAAAGAACGGCTATGGTGCAGGCGTAATCTACGAGTCTCCTGAATGAGACAGATTTGAGTATGCACTACGCTTCAAGTTTCAGGCCTCTAACAATGAGGCGGAATATGAAGCCCTGCTAGCCGGCATTCGCATGTGTAAGGCGGCAGGGGCCATGAAAATTGACGCCTACTCTGATTCCCAATTGGTTGTTAGCCAGTATGAGGGAAGCTATGAGGCTACTCATCCGGCTATGATCAAATATCTTCAGGCAGTCAAAGAAGAGGCCGGGGCACTTGAGGAATTCCGACTGAATCAAGTGCCTAGGTCGGAAAACAAACAGGCGGATGCATTGTCAAAATTGGCGTCTTCCGCCTGCCATGATACGCCTCGGTCAGTCTTTTGGGAAGTTCTTGAAAAGAGAAGCATCTATGAATACCCCATTGGAATTCTAGACTGAAGCTCTACCTGGATGGATGGCATCCGGGCTTACCTCTCAGACGGTACACTTCCTGATTCGCCACAGGAGGCAGCCGTCTTGAAGAAGCTAGCTGCAAGCTTCGAGTTGAAAAATTGAGAACTCTTCAAGGCGGGGTTTCTTAAGCCCCTGTTGAAGTGTGTCACCTCTGAAAAAGGGAAGGAAGTTCTCGTAGACCTGCACTCGGGATTCGGAGCCTCCCACATAGGCGGCAGGTCCCTAACCGTCAGAGTCAGGCGACATTATTTTTGTCCTACTCTTGAGGCAGACACCAAGGAGTTGGTAAAGAAATGTGACAAGTGCCAAAAATTTGGCAGACTTATTCACCGTCCGGCTACTGATCTGACGGCCATCCACAACCCTATCCCGTTTGCAAAATGGGGCATGGACATTCTAGGTCCTTACACGCCTGCTCCAGGCGGAAAGCGCTACATCTTGGTGGTTGTGGATTATTTCACCAAGTGTGTGGAGGCTGAGGCGGTTAAAAACATCAAAACCTCAGACGTGATTTCCTTCATCTTGAAAAACATTATCACCCGGTATGGGGTACCTATGTCTATGGTATTTGATAATGGTCCTCAGTTTGAGACGCCTCAGCTAAAAACTTGGTTGGGAGATCAGGGGATCTCAAGCTATTTTGCATCTGTCGGCCGGCCCCAAGCAAACGGCCAAGTTGAAGCCTTCAACAAACTCATCTCAGACGGCATTAAGAAGAAAATAGAAAGAGCCGGTGGCTTATGGGCAGAAGAGTTAATCCATGTCATATGGGCCATTCGGACAACAGCGAAGGGGGCAACCGGTGAAACCCCATTTCTCATGGTTTACGGTGCTGAAGCCGTCTTGCCCATCGAACATTACGAGCCAAATCTCAGAGTCATGCTATATGATGAAGAGGCAAACTGGGAAGCAATGCGCCTGGCATTGGATTCACTCCCAGAACGCAAGGGCAATGCCGCCTTGCGTCATGAGATTTACCGTCTGAGAATGACTAGAGCCTACAACAAAAAAGTACACAAGAGTCCCTTGAAAGTTGACGGCTTAGTGTTACGAAAAATGGAGGCAACCGGTAGGGCCTATGAGCTGGGAAAGCTGACTCCAAATTGGGAAGGCCCCTACCGGATCTACGAGGAAGTAAGAGACGGCACCTACCGCCTGGAAATTCTAGACGGCAGGCGCCTGCCTAGAACTTGGAATGTAGACAATTTGAAAAAGTACTACTTCTGAGAATGTAAGTTTTTTGTAAACAGTGAGTCAATTAATGAAGATTCAGACTTTGTTTGCAAAATTGTTTTGTTGTTTTTTTATTATTCGCCTGGGTAATACTCAGACGGATTCTACATTTACCTAACTAAGTTTGATACTTAGTAAAGGTTACATTTGTTTGACCGCCTGGGTAATCCTTAGATGGATCCTTTGTTTATTTAACTAAGTTTGAAACTTGGTATGATTTAATAATTTCCTGTCCGTCTGAATAATACCCAGACAGGCTTCTTTGTTTAACTAACTAAGTTCGACACTTAGTGTAAATTCAATGTTGTAATAACGCTCGGCCAATGCTCCGATTAAAAACTAAGCAAAAAAAACGCTTAGTGGCTATACAACCGGTCCTAAACAAGACCAAAGGCTAAAATGGCCGGATGGTTGCTCATTTTATAAAATCTTCTGTCCGGCGACACCCCGCTGGGTGCAATCGTCGCAGAGAACAGACTATTTGTCGTTTCTACGTACCCATGTAGACGGCAAAAATTGGACGGCCGAATTGGTCAACTCATAGCCGTCTGACCAAAATGACCTGTGAATAACGATCAATTTACCAAATACCGGATGCCCTGGGGCATCAGTCGGTCATCGGCTGAAGTTCTCACTTAGGTTATTTATTCTAAAATTGCACTTTCTATCCCAATTGGGCAAAAGAGTTGTTCAATGGCTATGAAATCTCTACCAAGACGGACAAACTCCGCCTGGGTAGTGACTGGAACGCCTGTTGGTGTACGGCTGTGCACTTGGTTTGGGGCAATCACTACTGTGATTGATTGACTTACAAACGTATCATGCTCTTTGCAGCATCAGACGTTTCCAAGTCAATCAACCAACTCCACTTGAAACCAATCACACAGCCGTCCAGGGGCAAGGACAACCAGGCTTTTGATAAGTTAGGCAAAAAATTGTCGCATGCTTTTGATAAGTTAGGCAAAAATGAAAAATTAAAATTCGCAAAAAATTGAAAATCAGACGCAAACGCAAAATGATCAAAACCGACTCAGTCGGTGCATTCCATAAAAGTCCACCCAACCAAACGGTTGTAGTGGATCAAATGTTAACCGGACCCCGTCCGGGAGAAAAGAGAAATTGTTAATTAACCCGGCTCCATAGCCGGTAAATACAAAGATACTCGGCACACAGGGCGGAAAAGTAAGTTTTGGCACACTACCGCAGAAAAGAAAAAATAAAAACAGAGATTGGCATACTACCGCTGAAAGATCACTTCTGGCCTTCAGGCGGTGCCTCCTGGTCCTCTTCCTCACCGTCTGAGGGAATCTCTTGTGCTACACCTGGACCAGATTGCTCAGGCGCGGGGGGCTCATTGTTGGAGTTGACCCAGGCTTCAAAAGACGCAGACTCTGGCTCACCTTGCTCTCTCAAGTACACCACGTACTCGGCATAACTGTGAGCCAGTGCCCAGATGCTGTAATCCGCGTCTGGGTACAAGGCAGCCCAAGCGATTTTCATACGGGCATCATTGTCAGCATCACTCTCAGCAACTAGGCGGTTTTGCTCCGCCTCCAGGGTTGCTGCAAAGTTTATCTGAGCCTGAGCAGCCTCCTTCTCCAACCTCTCAACCTTGGTCTTCATTTTGGTGTTCTCTTCAGAAACACCTTGAAGTGTGCCAAGGTCCGCCTGAGCCTTCTTAAGCGCCTCATTAGCCTTCTCGAGGCTCTCATCTGCCTTCTTATGGGCCTCCTCCACTTTCTTCTGGGCCGTCTCAGTATCGCCCGCCCGTTGGTTGGCCGTCTTCAGATCCGCCTCCAGCTGCTGGATTTTTGACGCCTGTGTCATTATGATTGCTTTAGTTTCAAGTTCATTTACGATAGTTGAGTATTGTAGGGAATAATTTCAAGCCTTTAAAATCCCACTAGCTTGAACCCCACTGTGATCATACACTAAAGTACGGTGGCGTCCAAAAGGGAAGAAGATAGAGCAAAAGAGTCGCCAACAAGTTTTTAAGGAACTTGTAAACCGTTAACGAGGTGAAGGTTACACCCCTTAACGATCCAAGAGATCGTCAACTCCATAAGGTCATGAACCAAATAAGGGTTTGGGGATGAAGGTACAAATCCAACCTAAAAGAGATTGAACCTGCCCTAATAATAGGCCTCTACTTTATTCTGCTCGTATTCATGTGCGCTTTCTGACTAACATGCAATCAATAAGATTAACCCTAAACCTGTTTAATCTATGTTGGTTGAATTTTAATGCACAAATAAACTATTATTGGCGATCACTTGAATTATAACCACATTAACCCTAACAAGATTATTAATTATCTTATTAAGCATGATTACAAGTACAAATTCCCTTTAACATGCAATAAAAAGGTGTGATCAAGCAATAACAATAAATATAATCAAGCAACATAATAAATAATCATCATTAATAACAATAATAATAATAATAATAATAATAATCATGTTAAAGCATAGCAAGATCCTAGGCATGATACTAACAAGATTAATAACAAACCCTAGCATGTCACTAAGCAATAAAAATCAAATCTTTAACCCTAACATGATACTAACAATCATAAATATTAGGAAGAATATAGGAAGCATCGTACTTTTAATCATACTTAATATTAAAGTTACCCTAGACATGATACTAGGAATCAAAATAACAATCTAAGCATGATTTCTACATCATAATATCAATTAAACCATTAAAGTACTTACTTGGATGCCTCGTACCTCTTTCTAATAACAAAATACACACAATAGTAACTTCAAGGAAAATAATAAACAAACAATTAAATTAAATAATTGAAAAAGATATTTGGGACCAAACCCTCAGAAATTAAAACCTTTCACATCTAAGGCGAAAGTGACTTCGAATATGGCTAAGTGTTTCTAGATCTTGTGAATGCGGAATTATTTATTTGAGAAAAGGCTAGTTTAGAAAAGAGAGAGAGAATAATCAAGAAAATCTTGATGAGAGTTGGTGAATGAAAACGGAGTTTTTGATACGATATTTATAAAGAAAATCATCCAAAAAAGATAATTTAACAATACAGAGTCTGAAGATCGAAAAACAGCATTGGCGCCAGCCCTGGCTAGTTGGCGCCAGCACCAGCGGCTAGCGTCAGGCGCCAATGGCTAGCGCCTGGCGCCAATCCTGGTTCAAGGCGCCAAGGCCTGGGGTTGGACGCCAAACTGATTTTCAACGCGTTTTCGAAAATCTGATAAATTTCCCGTACTAGAAGATAAAATAATATAATTTCCATCGAAAATGCTATTTGATCTTGATTAAAACTCTGAAGAGTCCTAATTGAATTAGGAATGAAAAGAACCTTCTAGAATGTTCTAGAAGACTAAAACCATTCCTAATTGCATTAGGAATGATAAATTATATTAGGCCCTCCCCTAGATCATTGGGCCGTACATAAAGCTCAAACCGGACCCAGTTTAGTAAATTGGCCATAACTTACTCAATATTCATCGGAATTGGGCTTAATATATCGTTGGAAAGGTCTTTGCAAGCTCCATCCAACTACACCACTATTGGACCCATATCATGGACCAACCAAACTAGATTGGCTGTTTTCTTAAAATAAAGTTTTCAAAAACAGGGAGAAGAGAAAAGAAATAAAACTTTCCGCTACACTAGACCTTTCCACACTTTCGTTTCATTCGATTATGATTCGACGTGAAAGGCACTCATCACCGGGTTTGGTTTGGGGAGACACAAATGGGTGTCTACTAGTATAAAGCAACATTATCAGCTTCTGTGGAGGATTTCTTGGCCCTTTTTACCTCTTCCCGTTTGCGGGAATAAGGACGCTTGAGCCCGTCCACCCGCAGCATAGCCTGCAAAAAATCAAGCGGGATAAATATTGCAGGCGGGATAAAACATTTAAAAAAAAATTGACAAGTCTCTTACCTCAGCCAGAAGGGATAGAATGCGTTCCAGATTGAACGTCTCTATCCCAAGGATGTTGTCTTTATCCCTCTTCCGGACGGCGTCAAGTTTGGCCTTGGCATGCTTCTGGACGTCTGGCCAGCGGGGAGATTGATCTGCACCATAATCAATACGTGATGAGTGCGAAACTAAGGCAGCACCTATCTGTTGCCGATCATCTGAAGATGACGTCTGTTGAGAGTGGGATTTCACCCGCAAAGGCCACCCCAGCTCAAGCGAGGATTCAAAAGGGTTCTTACCTTCAGAGCCGGCCAAGCGGGAACCGCTTGCAGGCATGGTGAACCCCCCGGTCGCTGTTACGGGGTTGACGAGGTCGAGGCCCAGGCTGCCGTCTACCCTCTCGATTCGCCCCGCTATCCGTATTTGTTGATTCCCGGCGGAGGCGCCAGGAGTTGAGGCGGAGGCGGACTTTTTGATTTTGTTGAGAATGGCAGGGGTTTCCTCCCTAGCCCGTTTGAGATTTTTCTCAAACGTCTTCCCTACCTCTCCGCCCTGTGAAAATAACAAAGTTAAAGTTAGCATCCGGAGAAAATAATCTTTGTGACCAATCTAAGAAAGGGTCAGGCGTTTCTACCTTGGCCTTGAGTTCGGCCGCAGTTTTCTCCGCAAGCGCCTTGCGGATGACTGCAAAGGACCGCTTGGGAGTCTTCTCCGTCTGCAGCATGTCTAAAGTTTCTTCTGCAAAAAGAAAGAGATTGATTAGTATCATAAATCAATTCTGATACAAAAACACTACAGACGGATATAAACTCAGGCGCATACGTTTGGTAAACATGTGTCCTAGCCCGCAGGCGGCTAGGAAACACTCGTCCCTGAACCAGGCGCTCTTGGGGAAACAATTCTTGGGGACTTTTATTGTTACCCCGGTTGACAAGGTCGCGTTTGTGAGGCCGAAAAATTCTGCCTCAATGATCTTGTCAAAATCTTCCTCTGGGACTTCCGGCCCATCAAGTCGGGCTTCTTATTGTACTGACGGAATTCATAATTCTCCCGTCTGCTGGGAGCTGACATCAGGTAGAACATGTGCTTCCAGCCGTCGAATTTTGAGACCTTGTCCAAGGTCATCATGTATTGAGGATGCGTGGTTAGAGAGTACCACGCCCTCCAGCCGCTTGGGCTTCTGCTAAGATAATGCATACTAGCAAAAGCCTCCCAGCCGGGGCTAAGCCTCTGGAACTCGCAGGCGGCAACATACCCCAAAATGTTTGTCCAAGAGTTTGGGGTAAGTTACCAGACTCCGAGGCCGTAGCCTCTCAATATTGCCTTCACTGCCTAGTGAAGGGGGAAGCGAAGACCAGCCTTGAACGCCGCCTCATAACAGCCGAAATAGCTGTTGGCGTTCTCTTGATCATCCTCCCAGGCGATGGTGCCATCCTCAGGCGGCACCCGGATTCTATACCCGTCTCCTAACGGGTGCATTTGCGTAAAGTTTTTTAAGTTCTCCTCCATTTGGATCCGGTCCTTGGAGGAGACGTGGATGTTGAAGGGATCGTCCTTCTCATTCCACTTCTTCCTTTCTTCCTCCTCACTATCCTCAAGCGGGGGTAAATCGTCGTTGCTCTTAGAGGCAGAGGCGGAGCTGTCGCTCTCCGTCTCCTCCTTATTCTGGGTCAAAGGGGCTGAGACGGCCTCATCGTCGCCTTGGTCGCACTCTTCCAAAAAGGAATCAGCGGGAGTTGAAGGGGCACGCGGAGGGGATCTCTCCAGAGCCGTCTGGTTTCCCTGACCAGACGTTTCTCCCTCAGGCTTTTGGCCGCCTGAGCCTTCGCTTCTGTAGTTTGGATCAGTGGTCGTCTGCATAGTCCGAGCCATTGTGTCCTGCACAGACACATAAATGGTCGGAATCCAAGGCAAAGGGTGGTCCCAACACCCCGAGACGGCACTCCCAGTCCTAGACTCAACCGTCCCAGGTGACCGGCTAGACTCTAACCTAGGCTGTGCCGTGTGTGTTGGTGATGCATCCATTTATTGCAAGAAATATGTACAAGCGGTGAAACAAGAAAAGGAGTGAGAGAGGCAGATACGGTACCTTTGGATTTGATATCTGAAAACGGACGGATCTGGCAGGGTTGACGGAGTACAAGCTTCCTTGCTTGCGCCTGACTCAAACGGATGACTTCTGCTCTCTCAAAGTTTTCTCTCTAGAAATTTTTTGTAAACGTACAGAATTATGAGGGTAAACGGCTATATATAGAGGGTAAATACGGGGGCATTTCCGTAATTTACTCGGAAGGTGAACGCTTACTTCTTTATGGTAAAATTACCACCAATCGGAGCGTGACACATGTCACAGATGCCACGTGGCGTGCCACGTCACATCTGTGAGGGGAAAATGTTTAGGGTAATTTTACCCCGCCACGTGGTCCAACCAGAGGACGACACGAGTCAGCTTCAGGTTGGCCCAAAGTGAACCAATCTCCGCTTGACACGTGTCACTCCAGAAATTAAAGGAAAAAGGCAGCCTTCAGGCCCAAATCCCGAGAAAGCCGCAAAGCGGCGCAGCCCACCAATGATTAGGGTTTAGTGACCTAATCAGGGGCACAAATCCCAAAGACCCTATAAATAGGGAGATGTCCCTCTTTTTTAGGACACATTGAATCATTTATTACACCTGCATTCTCTCACATCAGAGAAAGACCTGAGCTTGGAATCCAAGCAGATACCCACCTAAATTTCCGTTCTCTTTATTCCTTTTCAAGTTACTAACTTGACCGTCGGAGGCGGAGCTCCAACCACCCGGAGTCTCCGTTATTTTGCAGGTAAAGCTCAGCCGGATCAGACTTCGTAACGTAACTCTCCCAAGGGACAAAAACCCCCAAAACACCAGGAACTAACACACATTCCTAACCAAATCAACTAGTCAAGCACTATATTCACAGGTAGTTGGACAAAATTGACGCATGTTATGGCATCTAAGCAATCAAACTTCAAATCATGATCAACTAATCCACAATATTTATCATCAATAACCAAGAATCAAAACAATAGTTATCGCCTATGTCAAGCTAGTTCGAAGAATGTAGATGGTTATGGGTGGTAACTAAAGTATCAAGAAACTAGACAAATCGAGAAATACAATATGCTAAACAATAGGGATATAGGCTCCTCATGCAAGCTCAATGATTATGCTAATTGATAGATCACTCAATCGATTCAAACATCACAAAGGACAAACAATAGTAGCAATCAAAGGAATCCAAAAGCTATCTCCTATAAGCCAAGCTAGGGTTCACTATGAATGGCTAACTAGGAAAAATCACATCAAATTCAATCAGTTAAAGCAATTCTCAAATCAAGGGTTCATGTCATTGAAATTTGCTATGCAATCTAGATTAATCTTATAGGTTGATCACTCCTAGTCTATTTAATCACATGCGCAACAATGTCAACCAATTTAATTGCAACAATTCAATCAATTTAGGATCATTAACTAGCAAAAATCATCAATCAAGCATGCTTCCCCTTCTCCCTAGCAATAATCTACTCACTAATCATGGTGAAATTGAGAAACAAAACAGATTATATCAAAATCATATTCATTTCAAGCTTAATAAAAAAGAAAATCAATCAATCAACAAATTCTAGAGCAAAGAATATAATCTCAATCAAAATTCAAGAAACTAGAAGGAATTGCATTGAAATAAAATCAAAGGAAAGAATTCTTACAAATTTTCATTGAATTGAAGAAGGAATTTCATGATCCAATTGAAATCTAAGATCAAATTGTAGTACAAACTAAGTAAATCCTAAGCTTCTCTCTCTACTTTCTCTCTCTACTATTTCTGAAAAATTATCTCTCAAGTACAAAAATTAAGTAGTCCCGAAAAAATAAAATCAAAAGCTATAAATAGAAAATTAAGCGAAGGCGGCTAAAAAGGGTCGTGCGCACACACCAAACAGTCGCGCGCGCACAACAGGGTCTGCACGCACGCACCCCCTGTGCTCTGCGCACACACCCCTGTGTGGTGCACGAGGCCTTGGCTCATTCGCTTGCTCGATCAAACTCCGCGCTCCCGAGCACCCCTATCATTGGTGCACTCGAGGTGATGCTTGTGAGAAGGGAAGCTCCTATAACTTCAATTCCAAGCACTTGAACATCCCAAGATAAAGCGTTGCTTCCAAGGTTCTTATGCTTGCGGAGCTAGCTTGGATTCCCGAACCTCGCTCCATCAAACTCCTTGAATGCACTCGAGCTTCCTCCTTGATAATTAAATCCCGGGAAACTCGATACACCTACAAAACAAGTCAAAGAAACGAAGAAGCGAGAGAAATAGCCGAGAAATGAATAAAATAGAAAGAAAACCATTAAAAGCACGCATTTCTCTAAACTAACACACAAACACGCAAATCAAGCATTTTTTCCTAAAAATTCGACATAAAAGACTAAAAACGAGAATAAAACTATAAAGAAAACCTAGCCTAAGAGTGTCATAAATGACACTCATCAGATTTATGGTGGAAACACATATTTATTTTGTAAAATAACTCCAAATAATTTATCACCAAATATTTTTATATTAAAACTGTGTTCTTACGAACTAAACTAAGTAATTAATTAAATAAAATTATAAATGATACACATGTATTCTTATGAATTGAACTAGTAAATGATTAAATTATCAAATAAAATAGTTACAAACTAGAATAAGGAAATTAAATTCTTATCACCTTATCAACTGAACTTGTAAGGCCCTATTCTCTTCACCTTAAAAAAATAATATTAAGTAAAAATAATTTCAGTTCAGTAAAAATAAGTTCAGTTCAGTAAAATTAATTTCAGTTCAGTAAAAATAATTTCAGTTCAGTAAAAATAAGTTCAGTTTAGTAAAATTCAGTTTTCTTACAGAAAAATTATAATAGAAAATCAGTAAAAATAATTTAAGTTCAGTAAAAATAATTTAAGTTTAGTAAAATTAAGTTCAGTTCAGTAAAAATAATTTCAGTTCAACAAAATTAAGGTGAATCAAACAGGGTCTAACTCCAAATAAAATAGTAAATGATCAAACATATAATTATTCAAAAACATATTCACTTGATTTTTTTAAAATTTACTTTTTCAACATTGAGATTTTGTTTTACCAATTTATATCATTAAGCTTTAATCCCTAAAATTCCCTTCCTTTTTTTTTTAATTAGACAAAAGGCTCTTAAAGTAAAAATGAAGATAATTATTGTACAATAGTTACCATTTGCGTTTGTCAATATCGAAAACGAGAGAAAAGAGACGATAACGGTAGCGGAAATGGTGTTTGGCATTGTTATTGAGTAAGAACAGAGAGCGTAGATTTTGTTAATAATTTTAGAGACGGCTAAGAAGAGAGTGAAAATATGAATGGCGAGTTGGAGATGGATGTTGTTTTGGCCAAAATCTGCTCGCTAGATTTGACAAGGTTCTATAGGTCAACAACTAGATTAGAAAGTATGCAAATGATAGTGTAGGTTCAATGGATGAGGGTAAATAACCTACGAAAGATGAACAAAGGAGAAAGGGAAGAAGAGACACAAGATGATGACGCAGAAAACCCCAAGAATAAGGGTAAAATCTGCGGGTGGTGTTGAGTCCACCAATCTACTAGTTTGAGAATGAATTACAAGTACAATACAAGTTGTTTTGTGACTAATAATGAATTTGTAATTTAGTACTAATTGCTAATGACTATCAAATATGATGCCTAGGGTTCGTATCTTGTGTTTTTACAATGGTCTTCCATCCTATTTATAATAGGGGAGTCTTTTAAAGTCTTGTAACAACTTCTTTGATGATTCCTTGAAAGTAGGAGTTAGCAGGTTCAGCTCCGAGGTTCATGTCATGTTCTCTTTTTGCTTATCCATTGCCTTTTGACTTGTTCTTTGCTACTGGTTAGTTGGAGAATAGTGGGAGTGTCCTCCATGAAAATAGGAGAAGTAGTTTGACTCCTTGTTTTGGTCTTCAACGAATGTGGACTTATTTGTGGTGCAAATACATTTAACATTTCCAATTGACTTATTCCTGGTCAGAAATATCTCCTTCTTGATTGTAGGAAAGCTTATAACAACTTTGACTTTGTTCAAACTTGGATTCTCTTAGAATATTCCTTGAAAATATTTTTGTTTGATTTCTTTTAATACATGTAACCAAGTAGTTGGTCACGTAGCAATCTGTAACCCGTAATCTAGCAACCTGTGACCTGCGATCTAGCAACCTGCAGAAATCTGAACCTGTCATGTAGTAAAAACTTAGGCACAACAGATGTTAAGCAGAGGAAAAGAAATAATTGAGAATTTGGGGCAAAGAAGAAGGCTTAGTTGTTAGATGGAAAAGTTGTAGGGGTGGTGGTAAATTGGTGGATTCTTCTTCATGCGTTGTTATATAAGCTAAGGGAGTAGCGACCCTCGATTGATCTACCAATTTTGTCAATCAAGGTTATTTTCTAGTCGTAATAATGACAGTAACTAATGCCAACAATATCACTGAAATTATTAAAAAGATAGTTGGAAAACTCCAACATCTACTTGTAAGTCACCAGACCTATAAATTAAATTTTGTTTGTAGGACTGTAAGCTCAATCTGGGTATCTAGAGTAGAGTTGTCAATTCGGCTGATCGGATCGGGGTAAATTTTTTAAGTTGAGTCATGCTAAATTATTGTTTGCTAGCGAGTTCAAATCTGAATCAGATATTTTTTTAGTCGGTTTCGGATCAGGTAGGGCGGTGTGGTTATAACACCTCTAGTCTAAATCAAATACAAGTAGCAAATTAGCAATGAGTCACATTTGGCATACCATGCTGATATTATAAACTAGAAGTACAAATCATCAAGATATAATTTTAATCAACACATAAAAAAAAAAGGCTATGAACAACTTTGAGTATATGAATCTAAAGTTTTTCCTAGTTGCTTATATTTCCCTCTTAAACTTTATAATCTCATAAAGCGGATGATAAGCCCAAAGACTTGTGCTAGTTACAGAGTAGCATACAACTCTAGCATCTTACATCGTATAGGAGGTAAACTCAATACCAACTTACATTACGATGGTAAAAGAGGGAAATGGACCAAATGGTATAAACATAACATCTTATTCTTAAGCTCAATACCATCTGTTTCTTTCTAAAAATAGATGACAAAACAGTTCCGAAAGGTATGCAGTACGTAGTAAATTGAACTGACCAGAAATTATCAACACCAAATTGATGAAAAATCACCATTTAAAAAAAAAAAAAAATAGACATAAAATAAAGGAAAATTTGTCCAAAATAACACTACCTTTAGGCGATCTTCCAATAATAGCACGACCTTTTGATTATTCCAAAATAACACCACCTTTCACATGCATCTGCCAAAAATGGTACAAAACTGGTTGGTAACCTGGTTTACAAGTTGCCTGATATACGTGTCACAATCTCATTGGGTTTTTTTTCTAAAAAAAAATTGATTTACAAAATAAAAGAAAAACATAAAAAAAATAATTTTAAAAACCTTAAAATCATCAATCAATACTATATACTTCCTCCGTTTTTCTTTTATTGCACCATAAAGACTTTTACACTATTCACTTAATTTCTTTGACCATCATTTGTGATTTATCCATTAGGAAAAACATAGTCATGTGGGATCTAGTTAGATTCGTCTCGAAATTTACTTTTCAAATATCAAATTTTTATAATTTTTATAAAAGTAAAATTGAAGATATTAATAGTTAAAGTAATGCATTGGGAAGTGTAAAACCCCTCATGGTGCAATAAAAAAAGAACGGAGGAAGTATTAAAGTAATCACCAGGAATATTCTAAAATCACAAGCCAAAAACTTTTTTTTTATATTATTTTCCTTAGAATATAAAAAGATAATTAATGAAAAGAAATATATATATATATATATATATATATATATATATATATATATATATATATAATAGAACTATAACAACAAAATTAAATAAATAAAATATTAAAAATTTACACAATTTATAAACAAATACAAACTTATAATAATATATAAATATAATTTTTTTTTTTCCTGTTAATATCTGAGTGTTGCTCGGGGAAAGGAACGATTTCCCTAGAAATTGTTTAAATTAAAATTAATTCCCACTTTACATTGTTTTAAAAATTTATTCCCTAAACAGTGTCCACGTAGGATCGGGTATTAGCTTAGTTTTTTTTTTTTTTTTTTTTTGGTTCTATATAGAACCGCATTTGGTGATAGCGGTTTTACAATTACAACCGCAATGTATTTGATGAACCAATGCTGCTATTAAATATTGCTATTATTGAAGGTTCTTCCTGCAAGTTTATTTAACCATCCCATTAAATATCATCTCAACAATTTATATGTAATCATCTACAAGTTTTTATTTATTTATTTATTTATTTATTTATTTATTTTATTTATTTATTTTTTTTCGAAACCATCTACAAGTTTTTTTTTAAAGAAATTAAAATAGGAAGTAAAAAAAAATACATGGGAATTGAAGTTCTTGAGGTTGAATGCTGAGATATATATATGTTGAAATATTCTCTTGAATTCATACTTTTAGAAATTACCCAGAACAAAATTACAATTAAACATTGGTTTTAGAGAGAAGAAGAGTAGAGAAGATCTAAGAAGAAATAAGAGGTTTATAAAACCTGAAATTCTTTCTTCTACTATTTTCTCCTTTTCTTCTTCTTCCTATTTCTTCCGTACAATCCCTTAATTTTCTACTACTCTCATTCTCTCTCCTCTAAAAACTTTGTGATTTTCCCTCACTTTTTCCACCCCTTTTCAATTTTCTCCCAAATTCATCGATTTTTCATGCAAAATTGCAAAATCCCATTCGAAGAAATCGAGAATAAGAGGTTTTAAAAGAAAAAAAACAAGAGTAAAAGTTGAGGAGAGTGAAAATGGGAAGACAGGGGAGACGTGGAACAGAGAAATAGTGTTTTCTTCTTTTATTTTTGGAGGGCCCAATTTCATCATTGTAATTTATCATGTAAATGTAAAACCGCTATCACCACTTACCAGTTACCAGTTGTGGTTCTATACCGAACTAAAAAAAAATAAAGCCTAAGCTAACACCCAATCCTACGTGGACACTATTAAGGGAATAAGTTTTTTAAACAACACAAAGTGGGAATTAATTTTGATTTAAACAACTTCTTGGGAAATCGTTCCGGGGAAAGAACTAGTTAAAAAAATAAAATTAAAAAAAAAAAAAAAAAAAAAACCCAACCCAGCCCTCCCCCTCCCTCACACTGTCCAACCCCCTAATTCACCGGAAAACGCTAGCCTACCAACCCAGCCCCCTATTTCACCGGAAAACACCACTACTCTCTCTCAATTTCTAGTGCACACAACCTTCCCCTTCTTTTCCCTCCCCATTTCCGGCCCCTACTACCCTTCTCCTCCCCCAAAACTATCTCCTCGAAACCTTAACTCACCGAAAATGCCTTTATGTAGAGGGGAGGGGCTTAAAATAGGTGAATGAAGATAAAGGGAGGGGGTCGAAATTTGCTAAGGGAAAGGGGAGGCTGACATCGAGAACAAAGAAGGGAAGGGGATGAAATCGGGAAAGGGAAATGGAGGGGCGTCGAAAAAGGGTCGGGAAGGGGAGGGGGGTGCCGGAAATGGTGTTAGGAAGGGGGGGGGGTGCCGCAAAGGGGTCGGCAAGGGGAGCAGGGTACCGGAAATGTTCGAGAAGGAAAGGGTGTCGGAAATGGGTCGGGAAGTGGACGGGGTGCCGAAAACTAGGAAGGGGGGCGGGGAGAGGGTGGTTTCAAGTGGGTGGTCTTGGCGGGGGTGGTTGATGCCGGTGAAAGGGGATGAGCAAGGGGGTTATTTATTTAGTATTTATTTTATTTTAGGTTTTTATAAATCAAAATTTTTTTTTTTAAAAAAATCACCAATCTGACAGTGTTCCAGGGTTACCTGTAAAAAGGTTATCAGTTTTTTGTTTCATTTTTGGCAAATGCATGTGAAAGGTGGTGTTATTTTTGAATAATTAAAATGTCGTGCTATTATTAGAAAACCGCCTAAAGGTGGTGTTATTCTAGTTAGGCAAAATTTCCATAAAAAAATGAGTATTTTCAATTAGAACATGAAAAAGAACACAAGGAAATTTAATTTGAAATAAAAATTAATGAACAGAAAAATTATAACCAATAAAGCTACAGAACAAAACCGTTTCTTCCCTGAAATAAATCAAGGTATCAAAGGAGATATTCTGTTGAGTGACTATGAAGTACACTTCAAAATCATATAAATAAGAGAATTTTTAAAATGATCCATATGCATTTAAGAATATAATACAATCAAATCTTAAAATAGAATTGCAAGGAGATTTTCATAGTCAAAGGGTATCTTCCATAGAAGGGAATCTTAGCTTTGGTAACATTTTGCTTGAACTGATCAAAAGCACCAGCTCTATAAGTATCAGCACAAACCAGGGCTAGTTTCCAACCCTTTGATGATAATATGCATGTAGCGTGCTTTAAGAGCTGGCCCATCTCATGGATCCATTAGGGCTAACAGGTACTCGTAAGTAGAGCTGTTCAATGGACAGAGGGTCCATCAAAAGCCCTGATCCAGCCCAATTATAAACGGGCCAGGCCCGTCCAATAATTAAACAGGTCGGGTCTTTATAGGGTCAGCTAACCATGGATCCTTATAGGACTGGGCTGGGCTCTTATAGGGTTTATAATTTTTTGGCTGGACTCTTATAGGGTCTATTTTTTTTTTTACTCTTATAGGGTCTATAATTACTAGTATTAAAATCAAAAACAAATTTCCAAAGAAATTTCTTCCTTTCTAACGTCAGTTTCAAAAAAACAAAAAAAATTCCCTTTTAAAATCCCCTATTTCCCCCAAATGATGAACCCTAAAAAAATTCCCAAATTCTAAATCTTCAATTTATCACCTTCTTGCTTGCCGCTCTCAATCGTTGATTCCGTCATATCATTTCAATTACCAAGGTATGTTGTTCGATTTCGCTCAATTCTTCTCGATTATATTCAAGTAGTACATTTTAATTTCTTTTTTCAATTATTTTGATTTGTTTCATCTGGAATTTGTATGTTTTTGTGATTTTCATTATTAATGAGAAGATTAATGTAGTTTCCTATGCAATTTGTATGTTTCTTCTATTGCTAATTTTGTCAATTTAGTTTAGTTTGAAATTAGGAGCTCTGTTTAATATGTAATATCGGGTTTCGATTAAATTTTGCTACCCCGATTTTGTTGTTGTAATGTATTTGGATTAATAATTGTTATTGGGATTTGATCTGTAACATTGTTTTCGCCTGATTTTTGTTATCCCATTTTGTTTGTGTATTTGTTTGGAGTACCAATTGTTAGTGTAGTTTGTGATTCTGTTTCGCCTTAGTTTTGTCACCCCCATTTTGTTTTTTATGCGTGGACATTGGAGTACCAATTGTTTCGGGTGCAATTACCCTCGTTTTGTTTGTGTAAGTTTCGTGTACTAATTGTTATGGGCGTTGATGTAGCTGGAAGCTATGTGTACTTAGTAATAGCGTATTTTTTGGTCTTACTCAGTTCTCTACTTTTAACTTGTTGGCTAAGGCCCTTTATAAGGCCCCTTAAAGACCCTTTATAATTCTCTTAATTATATTGTGTTTACTTTCTGGTGGTTGTACCTTGTTTATACATTTTTAAATGGGCCGGGCCGGCCGGGCTTTATGGCCCATGGACTAGTTCAGCCCATTTTGGATTAGTCTTAACCCGGCCCGACCCGGCCCATTTCATATAAAGCCCTGACCGGCCCGGCCCGGCCTGTTGAACAGGTCTGCTCGTAAGCATACCATCAAATAATCTGAATCCACTAGTTCATCCTTTGAATTTGGAGAAGTACATGCCAAACCAAGCATACTCGGAAATAATACTAAGACAATTTTATTCTCAGTCGAATCAGAAGATATGGCATCAACAATAGGCAAGAGCTTTTTTACTTCATTCTTTGACAGACCAAAGTTTCTAGCAGCACTTAAGCAGATCATCACAAGCACGCATCCTGGGATATATTATTTTTAGAGCAAACACTCAGATGGCTATAAACTGTTTCAGCTCTATTACTTCTAGGTGGAAGACTTACCCGATGAGGTAAGGAACATATACTTAAAAATAAGCAACCATATCCACAACATGTTCACTAAAGCATGCCCAGAGCCAACTTACCAATTTACGTTGCCACGAGTACATGAATCTCCCTGTTATGACCAACTAAACGCATAGGCTGAACATCATAGAAAGCAACAACACCAAATCTTGAAAAGAAAATATAATGAGTTCCTTACAAAGTACAAACGCACCCAATGCTTCCAATTGCGCATCCAAAAACATACAATAACCAAGGAAAGGAACAACTTAAGAGATTATCCACACTTTAATGCCGAAGAAGTCAGGACTCAACCTAGCATCTCATCAGTTACACATAGGAGACAAAGATACAAATGATTAACATCTAAATCGATTCTTAAGAAATAAGGTGAAGCAATCATTTCCAAATTTATTGTCTATCTCTTGCCCTCCCTTTATCCCTCTCATTCTCCCATATTAATCTTTTCTGAGATGACAAAATTCATAAGTGTTACCTATGTTTCTCGGTTAATTTCTCTAGTAGTAACAAAAAATTATTCCCCTAAGCCTAAAAGTGACTGTTATAGACTATACACTCACACAAGAATTAAAGTCAATGCAAACAAATACTCAGCAAGCTAAAGGAATATTAATTAATGCTAGTTAATCATAATCTTTAATGCTACTCTATGATACACTGATTTACCGTGAGTGTGATAGCACTGGCAGTAATTGATAACATCCAACTTCTTGCCTCGGAATCAAACTGTCTAAATTTAATTTGATATAGTAACTGTTTGGCCTAGTTTCTACAAGTGTTTCTTTATCTAAGAAATAGAAACTGGGCCAAACAAGGGTTTTTTAAGAAACAAAAACACTTTCTCAAGAAGCCCAAAATAACTTCTAGAGTGGGAAAAATAAGAAGCACCAATTTTGAGCTTCTCTATATCAGTTTCTCGGGGAGCTGATTTCCCATTTAATGAAACTTTTTTTTGGACAAAAATATTCTTAACATTTTACAAAAGACCTCTAATATCCCATTAAAAAAAAGAAACCCCCCTTCTCTCTCTCTTCACCTCTCATAAACACTAAGCAGCTCTTTCTCTCTCCAAAAACACGAAACGCTCAACCCTCAAGGCCAAACGAAGACGGCGTCCGACGACATGCAATCCGGTCCTCCTAGACCACCGGCGCCACCATTTCGTCCACCCAAGAGGACACAACCAAGCAATAATAAGGTAATTTTTTTTACTTATTAAAATTTTCTCTTTTGTGGGTAGATACCTAATTTCTTTGCATTGATTTTGAAATAGGAGAAAGCTATAGATCTCAGTGGTTCTCCTCATCCAAATCATCCCAATACTTCACGATCAAGAAGTTCTGCCAATGAGGTTAGTGAATTGGTCCAGAATATAGATCTTGAAAATTTCATTTTTGATTCAATTTAGCAAAATACTGACCGTTTACACAAATTCAATTTATGGGTATTCTTAGAATTTAAAGACTGGGTAAATGATACATGTGTTAGGACAATGCCATGAAATTAATGTTAAATATAGTATGGTTATAAGTTTAATGTGGTTTAGGCGGAATAGCAGTCGAAACTAAAAACAATGTCATCTGTAAGGGCTGAGCTTGTTAATCTCATACGCAGTAATGAAAAAATTAGAACTCGGAAGCTTTTCTTTCATATATGTTACATTGAAGTTATTTGTAATCGTAGTGGGTTCGATATAGTTGTTGTCTAATACAGCATTAGAGCCCAGAAATATGCAAAGTCATTAAGCTAGAGATAGGAAGTTGTTTGCTAGGCTGCTTGTTCTGGGGCATAAGGGGGTGTCAGATTGACAGTTGGGGACAATATTAGAACTATGGTCTTTATTAATTGGTAAAGTTAGGAAATGTGTCTACTTTTTTAGAACATCCTAAATTCTTAATATTGTATTATAATTGACTATTGTTTTTTGACAAAGGGATTGCTGAGTACCTCGATATTGTGTGCCTTGTTGCTATATCAGAGTAAATAAATAAATAAGGCCTCCTTGAGAGTCTTGACTTTGATATTATAAGTTGTTAAGATGAATTATCGATTTCTTTCTCTTTTAACCATTACAAGCTATGCAGTACCTGTTATACCTCTACATATATGGATGTGGTTTATTATATGCCACTGATAGCTGTGCAGTGCAAATTTTGGGCAGTTGGCCACTTGGCCATATAATTGGACGTTTATCTCGTTCTAATTGAAAGTTATATTTAAGGGCTATAGTCATGGGTATTTCTGATCTATGTTGACAATGGTGTAGTATATGTACGTAGTTGGATGTTTATTTAGTATATTCATTACTTGTGTTGGTATCAAATTTACTTGCTTATATCCGGACAAGGTGATAGTGGAATGGTTGAAATATATTTTTGAGGTATTGAGGTTATGATGTCATTTATATAGTATCATATTCTTTGTAAGAACTTATAGACAGGGAACCATTACCTAACCTTTCTTAAAGGGAGAAAAAAGCTTCTCAACGTTAATTATTTTTTTATTTGTTATGAAACATTGTATTTATGCTTTGATTGCTACTTTTTTTAATTACCTTGTTGTAACAGACCAACTTTCTTATTTATGTCAGTTATTTTGATTTTCTTAGTATTTGTTATATATTATTATCATTATACTTTCTCATATAATATTAGCTTTTTATAGTTGCTTCGTTATATAAGGTTTACTTTAAAGTATACAATTTTAATTGGTTCCTTGTTTTTTTTAATCAGGTTAGTTCAAATGGAAGTGCTTATGATGATGTAATTGATGAATCCTCCTCCGAAGAAGAAGACGATGAAGATTTATTACTTCAAGAACAACTGAGGGGTAAACAAATGATGTTATATGCCGCCACAGGGGTAACGATACTTACCAAATTTTATCTTAAATATTTAATTAAACAACCTACTAGGATTTCGTTATGTTCTGGATGGCAATGGTTGCAAGAGGTTTTATCTACATCGGGTGAAAGTTATAGGATATTAAGAATGGAACCCCATGTGTTTTATAGCCTTGCTAAATTATTAATGGATAAATATGGATTAAAGTCAACTAGGACCATGTCTGCTGAAGAAGCACTCGGAATATTCGTAAATTTATGTGCACAATTTCAATCTAATCGTAATATGCAAAATCGCTTTAAACATTATGGTGAAACAATAAGTAGAAAATTCAATGAAGTTCTTGAAGCAATGACAAGATTTTCTAAAGATATTGTAAGACCTTCTGATCCAAACTTCAAGGAGGTTCCAACTAAGATACGAAATAATTATAAATATTGGCCACATTTCAAGGATTGTATTGGTGCCATTGACGGAACTCATATTCCATGTGTTGTTTCGGAGGAGGATAAAATCCCTTACATTGGGCGCAAAGGTAACCCTACTCAAAATGTTTTAGCAATTTGTGACTTCGACATGTTATTTACATATTTTGTTGCTGGGTGGCCGGGATCTGTTCATGATAATCGAATCTTAAAAGATGCAATGGAAGACCGCAAGAAATATTTCCCTCATCCACCCGAAGGTATATATTTATGAAACTATATATTATACTATCTTCTTTACCATTATTATACTATGTTGTCATTATCTAATATTGTACAATGTACAGGAAAATATTATGTTGTTGACGCGGGTTATCCGAATATGAAAGGATTTATGGCTCATTTTAAAGGCGAACGATACCATGTTCCTGATTTTCGTCGTTCAACACAACCTCCAAATGGTTTCTACGAGGTCTTTAATTATTCACATTCGTCATTGAGAAACGTTATAGAGAGAACATTTGGTGTCTGGAAAAAAAGATGGAGGATATTATCAATTATGCCCAGCTTTTCGTTGGAAACTCAAAAGAAACTTGTTGCAGCTACTATGGCTATGCATAACTATGTAAGAAGACACGCGCTTGAAGATTTGGAATTTGATAAATGTGATGCAGATCCTTATTACATACCTGAAGTTGAAGGGGATGAGGATATTGGAGGCAACCCGGTAACTACTCTTAAAGAACATGATGGATCAATGGATGATTTTAGTATGGAGTCTATTCGCTACAATATTGCAACTTCTCTAATGAGTCGTGGATTGTAACATTATTGGATCTTTTATTAGGAATAATAATAGCAGACATTTTGGATATGAATTTTTTATATTTTGACAAAAAAATCTAAGTATTTAGACTTATGAATTGTTCAATATTTTAAATTAAATTTAATCTTACAAGCTATTATAAACAATTTGCTATTAAAAAACAAAAAAAAAACTATTATTAACAAAAAAAAAACTATTATTAACAACAATGTACAAGAAATTAATACTAATTTATTCTCCCAAATAATTTTTTTAAAAAAAAAACTAATATGGGCCAAACAGGGTAAAATAGTTTCTCAATCTAAGAATCACTTCTGATTTTTGATGGGCCAAACAAATCTATTTCTTACAACTGTTTTTCTAGAAATAGTTTCTGGAAAACTACTTCTGGGAAACAAAAGTTGTTTTTCAAAAGCTTGGCCAAACAAACCCATAGTATTAAGATGTTCAAGATGAGAAATTTTGGCTCACTTGAAATGTGTTAGTGCTACCCAAAGGTTTGGGGTCGTAAGATTTTGCAACAAAGATTAATGTAAAAGTAATTGAAATTGAAATTGATTTTGACAACAATTAACATAATTACTTTTAATTAGCATAATCTACCACAATGTGTAAATTAAGATAAATACATGGTCTTTCAAAAAAAAAAAATTAAATATATGGTACACATAAAATAGACATGTAAATATGTAATACATAGACTGTATGTGTACATAGAAGTTAAAATGTTTTACAAAAAAATTTGCCGTTCAAACAGTTCTACCACTTAGGCTGTTACAATTAATAAGACCAAACTACTGGTGTGCACATAAGTTGGTATAATTCAGATAAAGTATAACTAACCCAGCTAACCAACATACGAAAGTCGCAGCAACTGCAAAGACATATTCTATACATGGATTCTTGTTGCAGGAGTGTAATCTATTGCCAATAGTGTAAGCAATTGTTCCACTCCCATAGAAGGCTGAAAAGATGGTCGCATATAAGATCTGCACAAAGAGCCAACATACAAAATAATCAACCCCTACTGCTATAAGAATTAATTAACTATTGTACGGAGTAAGATATTCTGTAATTAGATTTTGTGTAAAACTACCAATAATCAGTTAATGTGATTAATTATAGATAAATTCATTTCCCTCCACGCTCTTTTCATTTCATTTTTTCCCCTTATTTGTATAACTCACTCAATCCCACAATATCAAACTGCCCTCAACTCCCAATTAATCAAATAGGTCATGGCTTCGATCTACACAAAAGTTCAAATGCAAAAATGTGTTATTTTTTTTTAATATGAGAGTAGTATGAATATTGAAACATGATAGTAGGCAAACGCTATTCAAATCTAATACGTACTATTTTAATCAATAAAAGAAGGGTAAAATAAATTGCAAACTAAAATTATAAAACACATGATAATCTAAGATCATAGGATCTTACCCCATCAGCAATGAGACATGCAATGACAATCTTACGACTCCAAAATGTGCGTTTAGTCACAATACTATAAAAGTCAAATAGTATCATGAGAATGCTCCATACAAGTTGAATGAGAAGAGCGGCAATCAAAAACCTATAGCATAGAATCACAATATATGTTCGCATAAGATACTCAAAGTTAAGAAAATGAAGTCACTGATATGCTATCTATCTATAATCTATAACTATAACTGTATACTAAACGCGAATAATATATGATTCGTGTCAATTTCTAAATAAAACATTTTCCGCTAAAATTATTTTGTGATTTTGTTTTTATTTTTACTGCCAATTTGTTTAGGAAAATTCTGTTTCACTATCATATATGTTTCTTCAGTATAAAAATTTATTTCAAATCTTTATATTATTATTTATTTTAAGAAAAGATAATTTGAAGTAATATATGGTTGGTGCACCCGAAAAGAAAATAAGGTATATTTAAAAGAACATGGCAAAAAAAGAACATTATATATATTTATAAAGAACATGAGCATAATATGTTCTTTAAGTTTGATGATTATGTTCTTTGAGTTTGAACTATATGTTCTTTATATTATACAATATATTCTTTAATGTATGTACATTAAAAAAAAATAAAAAAATAAAAAAATAAAATCAATCACTCGAGTAACCAGAAAAAAGAACATGTTCTTTAATGTATTATCATGTTCTTTTTGTAAAGACTTTATGTTCTTTGGCTAGAGGTGATCAAAGTTAGAACGGCCCGACCCGATTTTGGACGGGTTTTGGGCAGAATTTTTTCGCCCCCAAAATCGGGTCGGACCTGGCCCTTAAATTTAATTTATTGGGCGGGTTTGGGAATGTGTTTTATGCATTTTAGTTGATTTTTTTACTCGACCCGAAAAGCCCGCATGGCCGGACAATTTTGGGCACAAAAACTTCGGCCCAAAATTTGGCCCGACCCGAGAAGTGAGCTAATTTTTTAATCTTGGCCCGGCCCACCCAATGATCACCTACATCTTTGTCAAACACGAACATGTTCTTTTTTGTCAAATATAATGTTCTTTTTCAAACACGTTCAACACCTAAATAACCATGAAAAATAACATGTTCTTTTTGTAAAGACTTTATGTTCTTTGTAATGTCATGTTCTTGTCAAACACAAACATGTTCTTTTGTCAAACATAGGTATGTTCTTTTTCTAACACTAGCATGTTCTTTTTTTTTCCCATGTTTTTTAAAATATGTCTAATGTTTTTTCCGGGTGCGTACCAATACTATTTTCAAATTTGAAGTTAATGTAATCTTTCTCTCCCAAATCCAATATAAGAAAAAATTGGCTTTTACCCCACTTAAAAGATTTATGGATGAAATCCGTTAATGAGGCCTATAATGCTGACGTGTCAGCATATTATAGTTCCAAAATAATGATTTTTTTTAAAAAAAAAAAACAAAAAAAACTAACCCAGCCACCTAACCCCACCATCGCCACTCCCTCACCTTGACAGCCCCATTCCCAACCCCAGCCACCGGAAACTTGCCCCCTCCTTTCCTCCTCCCCAAAACCGATAGCCCTCCCTAACGGCTATGTTTTTCAATCCCCTTAAAAATGGCCGCTAGCATTCGAAATTGACCGGTTAAGGGCTGAATTGGTTGATTTCAACCATAAATCGGTTGATTTCATATGTAAGTGGAGGTTATTGTTGGTCATTTTTGGGTTGTTTGAAAAAACAAACGACCGTTTTTTATGGCCATTGGGGAGTGATTGTCGATTTTAGGGAGAAAGGGGATTTTTTTGTGGCTGGGTCGGGAACGAGAAGGCCAAGGTGGTGTTGTGGTGGCAACGCGTTGCCGGTGGTGGGGCTGGGGCTGAGGTGACTGGGTTAGTTTAAGAGTTTTTGGTTTTTCTTTTAAATTTTAATTTTTTTTTCCTCTTCCTTTTTTTTTTCTTTAATATAATATTTTTTTTTTTAAAAAAAGGGTCAAACTAGTGCTATTGACCAGTGTGCAAAATTGGTTATGTCAGTTATTAAAAAACGAGTATTGTTGTAACCTCATTTAAAAGGATAAATTACCAAGCAACAAATCAATATATTAAAATGTTATCTCTTTCAACAAAATTTAGAGTGAATTTCCAATGGTATCCAACCAAAAAGAAATAATTTTGTGATTACAAAGGTTGTTAGAGTAGATTTCATATTACTACGAGTAATACATACTTCCTCTGTTATTTTTTACTTGACCTGTTTCTTTTAACACGCTTGCCAATGTAAAACTTTAACGATCAATAACTTAAAGTCTCCATAAGTAAAAATTATAAAAGTTATATATTATGATAGTACTTATTGAGACGAAAAGACGGTCAAAGGAGGGGTGGTGAGTAGTGTAAAAGTCAAAACCGGGTCAAGTAATAAAGAACGGAGGAAGTATGTAATTTTAATCTTGTCATTGATATTTTCAAAGATAATTTGGCTTTAATCTATGACTTTCTGGCGTGATAACATTTGATTTTCCATAATTATTTTAAAAAACATAAACTTATCATCACACGAGCAAAAGGAAAGATAAATCAATTACCGGAAATAAAAAATGGTGTTGGAATCATTAGTTGTGAATAAATCAATCACCCCGAAGATTATCGACAAGCATTGAGTCAGGCGCAGGACAAAGCTCACCAAGGAACCTACGGAACCGACAACGATTGTCACCGCGTGAGGTGGAGGCCCTTGCTGTCCACCTTCTACATTCATCTACACCGGAAATCCGAAATTATATACAAGTATATGTTATTTTGTCATTTTTGTGTACTAACACATAACTCATGCACAATTTAACTACAAGCAATCATCCTAAACCATAAAGCATATATACATAAGCCACCAGCCAAAATCTGAATTAATTAAGAAAGTAGGAGTAGAACAGTAAAACAAATTTCTTATAAAATGCTACACACCAATACACCATGATAACCAACCATGACCACCTAAATTAATAATCCAATATTACAATAACAGTAAAAAGCAACTCCTTAATTGCTTAAGGAATGATGTAAACCTCCCCTAAAATCAAAACCCTTTTCTCCTTCTAATTTAATAGAGGTGGGGACGGGCTGAAAATAGCCCATTCCTTAGGCTAGGTCAGGCCAAAAAATTATGTGTCAAAATTAATCATGCTATTTCGGGCCGGGCTAATAAAATCAACTAAAATCCCATTGCCAAAGTTGTCCAAAAACTTAAAATTGGGATAAGCTGTACCCGACCCAATCTTGGGCCTATAAAATGTGCCAAAAACCTCATCCAAAATCGGGCCGGGTCGAGCGGAAAATGCAGCATTTGAGATTTTGAGCACATAAACAGTGAATGAAATTATCACTTGATGGGTTAAAAAAAAAAAAAAAAATTAACACTTGATGATATATTAAAATGAAAAACTAACCGTGTAATGGGGAAGACCGGTGAGTGGACGGAAACGGAAATCCGATGATCGAGTAGAAAAATGAGTGTTTTCAGTTTTGGTATGTAATGTTTTCGATCTTAATATCAATAATTCTGCTTTATTTCTGTCTTCTTCTATTTCCATTTTTGTTAAAACCATCTTTCTCTCAGCTTTTGCTCAAATTGGAAATTTCAAT
The DNA here is from genome assembly GCF_948465745.1 of Chenopodium album. NCBI lineage: Eukaryota > Viridiplantae > Streptophyta > Magnoliopsida > Caryophyllales > Amaranthaceae > Chenopodium > Chenopodium album. The sequence continues at coordinate 19,026,218 of NC_137835.1, read as the reverse complement.
AAACCCCGCTTTTGACTTGGAAAACCTTTACTTCTTATCATAACTCATTTTTAAATTCATTTTTTTTGCTGCTTATTCGAATTTTACAACAATATCAAATAAATTTCAATACGCCTTGTTATTGGCTTGTGTTGATATATGAAATTAGATGATTGATTAATGAAAATGTTGATGATATATCAAATTAAACCTGTTCAACGGGCCGAACAGGGCTTTATCTAAAATGGGCCGGGCCAAGTCTAATCCAAAATGGGCCAATATTGTCCATGGGCCATTAAGCTCGGCCCGGCCCATTTAAATCAGTAGAGGAAAGGTTTTGTTACCTAAAAGATGCTTATGAAGAATTAAAATTGAATTATGTAGTACTGAACTACAATCTTACTAATATAATCTTTCTTTGTCCAAATCAAATAACAATTAATTGAAAACATACATACTTAACTAAAACTCAAAGTGTCTCTAAGTCACATTTAGTACACTAACATAAAAGAGTATCATCGAATAGTGTATTTTTATGCTAAACTATTAAAGATAAGAGTTAATTTGATCTTAGAATTTGCGGCACCAAGACCATAATGGCAGCTTCCAGTTGCCTCTGCATCAATTATTCTCAGACCTTCCACGCTGTTGCTCTGCATCTTGGTTGTGTTGGCCAAATTAACAGCATCAATTTGTCTGCCACTATTAATCAGCACTTCAATTACACCTGCAGATTCCAGCTTGAAGTCAACAACCATAACACATAAATGCAAAAGCATCTAGCCTAAGAGTGAGAAATGCCAGATTTGTTAGATAAAATTATGTAAAGGAACAGGAAAGGGAACGTATTAACTGAACCAACTTCCTCAAACAGAACCAGAATATAATATACATATAAATATATAATGTGAAACTTTGACAAGTCTTTCAGATGTATGACAATATTTCTAAATATTAACATAGATCTAACAGTATGTCAATATCTAGCACATCAAAGAAAGTATCATAACAAAAAGTAATAATGCCAAGAGGTCAAATCACAAAACTACGAAAAAAAATCTAATTTTTTCAACAGCCAATATTCATTATATATCAAGTTTATAATTTTAAGGTGTATACAATACAACAATATCCAACACAAATTCCAGAATTATTTCTTGCCATAAGAACTTTTGACTGTTCTGATACAAGAGAAGCTCAATACAAGAAAATGCATCACATAAAGCCAAGTATGTCATAATTCATTAAAGGATATTCATAAAGGAAAAATGGAAATAAAAGCAATAAAAAGCAAAATAAAAACAATTACCTAGTATAGGAAACTATCATCAACCTCATCATCATCATCTCCATCATCAACGGCCTCATCATCATCCGAGCTAGAATCACAATCCAAATTTGAAGGGATGTTATATTCATCACGACACCAATCTTGAACACAAACTAGGGCTTGAACCGTTGAGGGTTTCAATGAGCTACAATTAGGAGACATAGTTTTTCCCCCTACACTAAAAGCCGACTCGGAAGCCACCGTACTAACCAGAATTGTTAGAAGATCTCGTGTCAATATTGCAAGCTCCGGAAATCTCCGGAAATCAAATATAATGTTTTATTGTCTTGTGATATTTCACGTTTTAAAACTAATTCCGTACTCTGTAGTCTTTAAACTCCAAAATTAAAGGTATATGATATCAAATACGTGTAAGTGAGTATGCCTTCAAAGTTTACGTAATGAGATTGTTCTTCAATAAATTATTGTCTTAGGTATTAGATTCTAATTTTATTATTGAAGAGCAGTGTTTATTTCAGTAAAATGAAGAGCAATCTCCATCAGACTTGCTCACTCTTGTACTATACAAGACCTTGGTCACTATGTATTTCTAAATTTCTATCATATCTCATTTCTAAACTTATTATAATTATACAACTAGTGAGTTATAATTTTCCACTCTTCAACTTTTAATACTCTGTAGTAAAATTGTACAGGTACGATAGCAAGCTAGTAATTTTTTTTTTTTGACAAGAAGAGAAAGGATTTCATTAATGAAAGATAGCCAAACAGCACTTACAAACAATTCCGAAGAAATCTAAAATTCCAATACAAATACCTTAGAGTATTGGCAACAAAATGCCGTGAGATTTCCGGAGCTTGTAATATTGGCACGAGATCTTCTAACAATTCCAGTTAGTACGGTGGCTTCCGAGTCGGCTTTTAGTGTAGGGGGGAAAACTATGTCTCCTAATCGTAGCTCATTGAAACCCTCAACGGTTCAAGCCCTAGTTTGTGTTCAAGATTGACGTTGTGATGAATATAACATCCCTTCAAATTTGGATTGTGATTCTAGCTCGGATGATGATGAGGCCGTTGATGATGGAGATGATGATGATGAGGTTGATGATAGTTTCCTATACTAGGTAATTGTTTTTATTTTGCTTTTTATTGCTTTTATTTCCATTTTTCCTTTATGAATATCCTTTAATGAATTATGACATACTTGGCTTTATGTGATGCATTTTCTTGTATTGAGCTTCTCTTGTATCAGAACAGTCAAAAGTTCTTATGGCAAGAAATAATTCTGGAATTTGTGTTGGATATTGTTGTATTGTATACACCTTAAAATTATAAACTTGATATATAATGAATATTGGCTGTTGAGAAATTAGAATTTTTTTTCTTAGTTTTGTGATTTGACCTCTTGACATTATTACTTTTTGTTATGATACTTTTTTTGATGTGCTAGATATTGACATACTGTTAGATCTATGTTAGTATTTAGAAATATTGTCATACATCTGAAAGACTTGTCAAAGTTTCACATTATATGTATATTATATTCTAGTTCTGTTTGAGGAAGTTGGTTCAGTTAATACGTTCCCTTTCCTGTTCCTTTACATAATTTTATCTAACAAATCTGGCATTTCTCACTCTTAGGCTAGATGCTTTTGCATTTATGTGTTATGGTTGTTGACTTCAAGCTGGAATCTGCAGGTGTAATTGAAGTGCTGATTAATAGTGGCAGACAAATTGATGCTGTTAATTTGGCCAACACAACCAAGATGCAGAGCAACAGCGTGGAAGGTCTGAGAATAATTGATGCAGAGGCAACTGGAAGCTGCCATTATGGTCTTGGTGCCGCAAATTCTAAGATCAAATTAACTCTTATCTTTAATAGTTTAGCATAAAAATACACTATTCGATGATACTCTTTTATGTTAGTGTACTAAATGTGACTTAGAGACACTTTGAGTTTTAGTTAAGTATGTATGTTTTCAATTAATTGTTATTTGATTTGGACAAAGAAACATTATATTAGTAAGATTGTAGTTCAGTACTACATAATTCAATTTTAATTCTTCATAAGAATCTTTTAGGTAACAAAACCTTTCCTCTACTGATTTAAATGGGCCGGGCCGGGCTTAATGGCCCATGGACAATATTGACCCATTTTGGATTAGGCTTGGCCCGGCCCGGCCCATTTTAGATAAAGCCCTGTCCGGCCCGGCCTGGCCCGTTGAACAGGTTTAACGTTAAGATATTGATCCACAATCTTTTCATTCTTGCATGTAAAAGTTGCTCTTGATATTAAGAGGATTGAGAGATTGTATACACTTGGTAGATTATCCATGCTCTCATTGTTTATTTTTAAGTGGGTTTTCCCTCACTGTTGGGATTCTATTCAATGCTAAATTTGATGTGCTTGTTCCTGCTGAATTCTGCTTCCGTTAATGTCTGAGGGCTAGTAATGGTTTACCGTCCAATTGCTCACCTACACAGCCAATACAGATTAGCTAGCCCGGGGGTTATCAGGGAATAACCACTCCGATGCTAAAGTCAGTATCTTTGTGAGAAGAAAGTGAAAGAAGAGAGAGAAAGTGTTTTAGAGAGAGAGAAATTCTACCTTTGAAATGAGGATTTGCTTGGGTATTTATAGGAACACAACCAAGCAGGTGCCACCTATACAGATAGGTGGCACACCGACCTTGTAAATAGCAGGTGCCTACGCGGCACCAAGCAACTCTCCACGTGTCAGAGGGACATGCCACGTTCCAAGAAGCAGCTCTCCACGTGGTAGAGAATGATGCCGGTAAGGACATGAATTATTCCATGATTAACGGGGGCTTTAAACTGCGCGACACTCTTTTACCGGCATATTATAGATGTTACCGGCATATCCCGTACAACTAGCCCCCCAAGTGAGGACGTTAGTAAAACTGACGTGCTCGCTTGTTATGGAACATGGTGCTAGTACACAATACACAATATATTATACAAGAACGATCAGGAAACAAAAAAATCTGCGATTTGCCCCCCAAGTGAGCAAATTGCCGAGAGGACTTTGCTCAATTTAGGACGAAAAAATCTACGATTTGCCCCCCAAGTGAGCAAATTGCCGAGAGGACTTTGCTCAATTTAAGACGAAAAAATCTACGATTTGCCCCCCAAGTGAGCAAATTGCCGAGAGGACTTTGCTCAATTTAAGTCGAAAAAATCCACGATTTGCCTTCCAAGTGAGCAAATTGGTGATAGGACTTTGCTCAATTTAAACTAAAACCGAAAATAGTAGTGAATACGGTTTCACTTTATTTGAATTTTTTAACCCAGGATTTGGCGGGAAAATTAGTAAAATAATGGGGCACGTGTCAGTCATCAACCTATGGTGTCTTTGAAAAGGCGTTTTATTACAGCCGTTGGATTGCATGCAGTAAATGTCACATCAACCGCTTCATTTGGACAGTATAAATAGTGAATTTCGTACTTTTGACCCTTCATTTCCTTTGCGAAAAAATTTCGAAAAAACTTCTACTTCATTTCGCTCGTAATACGCACATATTTCTGCGATTCAGGAGTCGATTTGTCAAAGGTTTGTTCAGTTGTGTTGTGACCAGTGTTTGTAAACGGAGGACACTTAATTCCTGAGTTACGCTTTCAAGAGTTGAGTTCAAAAGAGGTAAAAAACCCTAACTTTCTTTTCGATTTCTCACTGGTTTGTGGTTAATTAGATTTTGCGTTTATTTCATTATTTGTGAATGTCTGGTTCTGGAATGCATGCAAATACGGGTACAGCCAATGAGGCTGAACTCTGTACACCCTTAACTTCTATAGAAGAAAGAGAAGCTTATTACCGTCATAAGTTTCTGGCTGACGCCGAGAAGGCTTTGCGTCCTACCAACCCCGATATTCTGGAGGACACAGAGATTGCCGATGTCGAGCCTATTAGCGTTTGTTATCATTTGAGGTTAAATTTGGATTTATTTAATCAATACGGCACTAATATTGACAGGATGCCGAGAACAAAACACACCAGTTACCAACCTGAGGTTGGTGAGAGCAGTAGACGCTCTGGTGGGGGAGAAGATGATGATCCTGAGCATGGAGATTCGGATATCAGAGAAGAAGATATCCTATCAGTAGAGGAAAGTCTGGAACGACAAGGAAGTAGGGGTGAAAGCATTAGTGATGAGGAAGATGAAGAGCAATCAGAAAGGTTTGGGGAGGGAGAAGATGATGATGAAGAAGATGAGACCGACGAGGATGTTCGGGCGGACTTCAATCTTGCTGCTCAGATTGCAGAAGAGGAGCGACTTGATGAGGGATACGACTCAGACCAAGATGATCCGAAGTATCTAGAACCCCAAGAAATTCCCAGCAGCTATGAGATAACTGAGTCAGTTGTGGATCCGGTATGGTTGCGGACAACCACCGAGAAAGACTATTGCCAACATGGCAAACGCTTCTACCGTTTTCCTGACGTCTATGAACTGAGACTACCAAGCGAAGGTCAAACGGCTTTGGATTGCCCTGCCGGCCACATTGTCGTGTATGCAAAACATTTGGAATTTGGTTTACGGTTTCCACTCCATCATTATATCGAAAAAATATTCAGGGCTTGGAACGTTTCAATTGCACAGTTAACGCCTCCAACCATCCGAAACATAGTGTCTCTTGTCTGGGTTATGATATTTATGGACTTTTCCCTTACCCTGAACTTATTTCGGAGATTACACTAGATAAAGAGAGATAGCTAGTCACCCGGATGGTGGTCCCTTTTTACCGCTCCCGGTAAATGCACAGTGTGGCCTAAATTGACCAGTTGCAAGAACTGGAAGAATGAATTTTATTTTATGAGTGTGCCTGACGATTTTACCGTCCGTAGGACATTTCATCACCCACACAGCATGTTCGAGACCATACGGTCGAGAGCGTTAGGAACGATGGAAAAAAAAAAGCTTTTACGTGGTTTAATTGTACATATGTTAGTGCTGGTAAGAAGAATAAAGCTGTTCCGGGGGTGTGGTTGCCCCATTGTAATTATATACTGGGCAACACCCCTCTTTCTCATGTCGGTCTCTGCCATACCGATGCTTTTGGTATGGAAACATTTATAAATTATATACATTTGCTTATATTTATCTTTACTGTACTCGTGATTTGGAATTAATTTATAAAAGTGTTTTGCCTGGTTATTCTCGTATCTGCCTGCGTGTATTTTACTTACACTTGTTTTTACGCCCTAGTTTACCTTTACGATATTGGTCTATTGACGTTATTATCGGCTTTTCTTCCGCCAGGTATTGACAAACTTGACTTCAGCCGACTAGGGTTGCATCCTGACGGGAGAGTGAAGCAACAGTGCCCGGATCGGCCAAAGAAGTCATACGACACCTTGCCCACTTTTGCTACCAGAGCGTCGAAAAGAAAAAGAATAAGACAACAAGATATGGCTCCTACCGAACACACTACCAAACCCCGCACCGTAGCTGTGAAAAGGGGGGGGGGGGCGAGAATGCGTCTAAGAGGACTTCTGAGCCCTGCGACCGAGAGCCACAGAAGAAGCAGAAAAAGCACGACGACGATACGGTCCCTGTCCGTCAGGAGGCACAGGAGACTTGGCCGGAAGGAGTCGTCGACCTGGAGCACGAGACCGACCCCCATCCTGAGAAAAAGCTGACGGTCACCTTGAGAGATCCAAAAGGTCTTGGGGTCAGCAGCGAGGTCAGAACCGGCCAGATGGCCAACATTGAAATGCCTCCAAGCAAGGAGACAACAATCATCTCGGGGCGCACTGGCGGCCTAGGCAAGAACGCTTTCGTCCCGGCTCTCGTCAGTGACTTTATCGAGATTCCTCATGTCAAAATCCCGGCAAAAGTCGCCGACGAGTTGGCTGTGCCCTTTGGTGCTGCCGGTGACCCATGACACCCCAGGATCAACGTTAATCGCGGAGAGTCTGTTCTCTGTGATGACCCTGCGACTGGCGGAAGCATGGGGTGGAGGGTACTCAAGGACTTGGCAACGCCAGCCGATAGGCCTGCCAATCGTGTTGCCGCTCCCTGCGGTCAGCTGATGAACAATATGCTCCGGGTAAGACAACATTCTGACCTGTGTTATTTATATTGCTGTTTATATTTATTATTATTATTACTAAATTTTTATTATTAATTAATTAATTTTTTTTATTTATTTTACTAACGGCAATTTCTATTATCGTCAACTAGACCGTCAACTCTGCTGTCGAAGTGGTACACATGTACCAGCATTATCAGCGCGCCGCCGATAACGCTGAGACCAAGCTGAAGAAGGCTGACGATGCTTGTAAGCTCGTCATCAAGGAGCGCAATAAGGTTAAATCTGATATGAAGACCTTGCAAAAGCAATTGTCTGAGCTAAACAGGAAGCTGACGGACCAGGAGCTGTTACAAAAGAAGGTAGTCAGCCTTGAGCAAAGTCTGAAGGATGAGAAGGAGGCTAAGGCAAAGCTGGCCAGCAAGGTTGAGGAAATGGAGCGTGATAAGCCGGGAATCAGGCGCCGAGCCGTTAATCGGTTCTTGCAGACCGACCTTTATGCCAACTTGTTGGTTGACCGGTATACTACCGGTTGGGTCTCTGCGCATCGCTGTGTGTGCAAAGCTGAGGGGTGGGATTCGACGAAATGGCAGGCCGTTGAGAAGGATTTTAATGAAGAAATGAACTACTCTCCTACCAGCTATGAGAGTGAGTACTTTGACGAGCTCCCCCCGCATGTTGTGATAACAAACTTAGACCCACGCGAATTGCCAGAAGTAGAGTTCGATGACGGCCTCATCAGTAGCCCTGTTAGCACTCATGCTGGTAAAGATGGGTCTGCCGGTCCCTCCAACAAAGAAACTGAGAAAGAGCCCGTTAACGTGGCTCAATCAACAAAGGGGGCTGACAAGAATTAACCAGGAGGGCAGTCATCTTTGGGATTTAATGTTTGTGCTTGTCTGTATCTGTTTCTATGCTTCCAACGATTATATTTGTCTGTATTAAGCAACATTTTTTTTTCTTTTAACCGTTGAATACTTTATCTGTGTACGTCTGTACTTAAAACAACTATTTCTGAGCAGTTAGTTTATTCACTTCTTTACCATAATCCTTACTGTTGTGCGTATTTTGTTTATGCTATGGTCGTTGCTTACCTTTTAACTAACACTTAAAGATCGCATTCCTTGAATCGTTTTTTTGTTATTCTCTCGGTTTTTAATACGAATTTACCTTTTTTGGCATTTCAAAATTACACTTTTCGGTATTTTATTCGTAAATAAAATTTTGGAAAACCAAAGAATGCCTGCATTCAACTTTGTTATCGGTATTTTCAAGATACACCTTACCAATAATACTCCCCGAGTTTTTCGGCAAAATTTATTTGTAAACAAATTTTGGGAAAACTCTGTAATCCTTGTGTTGAATATCAGATGTAAAACATACCGAGATAAAGTATCCAACCTTTGTCAGGCTGAGTAAAGGCAGTGGATCAGACCGCACTTTCAACTCCCCTTGAGGTCCATTATTATTTTATTTCATTATTTTTCCCTCACTTGAACGACCGAGTCAGCTAGCTAGGCTGTGATCAGATCGTATCGAAAGTAGGTAGAGTGATTGCATTTCATAAGTATTGAAACAGGTTACAATGCTAGTAAATGCCAAAAACGTACGTATGACAACATGTCATCAAAATTTATACTACATAAAATAGAACAAATTTAAATTTCACATGAAATACTTCTTTAACATACTAGCGTTCCAAACATTCTTCAGGGGTACTCCTTCAAGGGTCATTAGCCGATAAGACCCCTGCCAAAGTGTTTCATATATTTGGTAAGGCCCCTCCCAGGTTGCAGTAAATTTACCCTCTGCGTTTCCCTTGCCGGTTGCGGCCGTTCTACGCAGAACTAAATCACCATCTTCCATGAGCCGATAATTGACTCACCGATTGTAAGCGTGGCTCATTCGGTTTTTGTATGCCGCAGATTTTATGGCAGCCGTCAGCCTTACTTCCGGTAGAAAATCCAATTGTTGTCGAAGCAACAAATCATTTTGACTTTCGCAGAAGTGTTGTACCCGAAAAGTAGGTAATCCCACTTCCGCCGGAACCACTGCCTCAGAGCCGAAAGCGAGGTTGAAAGGAGATTCCCCCGTAGTTTCTCTTGTTGTCGTTCGGTTCGCCCACAAAATCTCAGGTATCAAATCCGCCCACAAGCCTTTGGCGTCTTCTATTTTTTTCTTAACTGCCCCTAGTATCTGCTTGTTAGCGGCCTCCGCCTGGCCGTTTGACTGCGGGTGACATACCGCCGCATACGCAAACTTCACTTTGTATATGCTTAGAAAGTTCTTTACCGGACTACAGTCAAATTGTGATCCGTGATCAAACACCATTGCTGTCGGTCATCCGAACCGCGTAAAGATGCTTTTCCAAATGAACTTTTTTACCTCGTTCGCTGTAATCTTTGCTACCGGTAGGTGTATCCCCCACTGAGCAAACGGGATTGTGTTAAGAATAGGTGTTAAATCATTTGGAGGTTGATTAATCACCGGCCCGTACTTCTGGCATTTATCACATTTTTTAACGTATTCCATGGTATCTGCATTCATTGTCGGTCAATAGTAGCCCCGCTTCATTGCTTCCAAGGACATTGACCGACCCCCCGCATGATTACCGCAATCACCCTCGTGTATTTCTTCTATCAGTCTTGCCAACTCATAAGTCGTTATACACCTTCGCAACGGTAACGAAAACCCCCGTTTATACAACAAACCTCGGAACATGATAAACCAGACACTGTCTTTCTGGACCTTTCTTGCCTCCGTCTTATCGGCATGAAGGACATTATGTACCTTGTAAGCCAAGATATCGTCATACCATTCCCGTCCCGCAGTTGTACAGTACACATCCTTAGGAGGTTGTTCATCAATACTTCTTTCTTTCAAAACCTGTACCATAACCGTCCTCTCTAAGTTATTGAAGCTTGAACTTGCGAGTTTCGCCAATGCGTCTGCCTGTGTGTTCATTGCTCGAGGAACCAACTTGATTTCGAAATATTCCAGTCCATACGTAACACTCTTGAGCTTTGCTAAATATGCCGTCATGCTTGGCTCTCGAGTTTTGTAAGTGCCATTGAACTGATTTGCTACTAGTTGCGAGTCAGTTGTCATCTCAATACGCTTCGCTTCCGCAGATATGCATAGCTGTATCCCTGCCAACGCTGCTTCATATTCTGCCTCATTATTTGAGGCTTTGAACTTGAACTTAACATCATACTCGAACACATCTCCCTGGGGAGAGATCATAATTACTCCAGCTCCTGAGCCGGTTGCAGCAGACGAGCCGTCAACTGATACCTTCCATGTGCCGATACCATCCTCCTCGTCATAATAAGACGTCTCCACAATGAAGTCGGACAAGGCCTGGGCTTTGATTGACACTCTTGGTTTATACGTAATAACATATTCAGACAGTTCAATAGCCCATTTAAGCAGGTGGCCAAACGTTTCCATCTTCTGCAAAGATTTCTCTAACGGTTGATTCGTTAAGATATCAATTGCATGTGCATCAAAGTAAGGGCGCAACTTTCGTGCGGCCACAACTACTGCGTACGCGATCTTCTCTACTAACGGGTACCGTCTCTCGGCAGCATTTAAAATGTGGCTCACGAAGTAAATTGGCAGTTGTGCTTTTTGCCGCTCTACTAGGAGCACCGCTGCTACCGTCTTTGCTGACGCGGAGATATAAAGCTATAATATTTCTCCTTGTTCCGGCCTTGCGACGGTGGGTAAGGACCTCAAGTGATTTTTCACATCCTGAAACGCCTTGGATTGGTCCTTCCTCCATTCAAACAGCTTGTTCTGACGCAAGATCACGAAGAACGGTAAGGCCTTATCAGCTGACTTGCTGATGAATCTTATTAACGCGGCCATTCGACCAGTGAGCTTTTGTACATCCTTTATGCACTTTGGTTCTGGTAAACTAAGAATCGCCTCAATCTTATCGAGGTTTAGCGTCTATCCCCCTTTCGCTCACCATGAACCCGAGAAACTTTCCTGACCGAACACCGAACACACACTTCTCTGGGTTTAACTTCATCCGGTAACATCGAAGAGTTTCGAAAGTTTCTCTCAAATCGGCGACGTGGTCTGTAGCCAAACGGCTTTTCACAATTGAATCATCCACATACACTTCTACATTTCTTCCTTTCTGGTTCGCAAATACCTTGTCGACCAACTTCTGATACGTAGCCCCTGCATTTCTCAATCCAAACGGCATAGCCCTGTAACAGAAAACTCCGGAGTCGGTAATGAATGCCGCCTTGGTTCGATCTGGCTCATATAAGCTGACCTGATGATACCCGGAGAAAGCGTCCATGAAGCTCAATAGCGCGTGACCGGAAGTTGAATCTACCAATCTATCTATCCACGGCAAGGGGTAGCAATCTTTCGGACAGGCTCTGTTCAAGTCCGTAAAGTCCACGCACATTCTCCATTTCCCTGACGGCTTCTTTACCATAACCACATTTTCTAACCATTCGGGGTATGTGCAAGGTTCGATAAACCCTGCCGCTAGCAATTTATTCACCTCTGACTGAATAGCCTCCATTTTCTCTGTTGAGAAGTTCCTTTTCTTCTGCCGAACAGGTCTTGCTCTCCTGTCGACATTTAGCTTATGTACTATGACGTCGGGATGTATCCCGGGCATCTCGTCTGCCGAGAAGGCGAACACGTCAGCACTTTCTCGCAACAATTCTACCAAATGGCAGCGCGTGTCGACATCCATATCGGATCCAACACGCACTACCCTACCGGGCACTCCAGGCTGTAATTCGATCTCTACAGTTTCGCCTCCTGGGGAAGGACGTGGCGCAGTTACCGGTTGAGTATCAAAATTTTCCATAGCCAAGTCATGTGTGGAGGGAATTCGTTCTCGCTTGGCTGGTGTCTGTTCACAAGTTTGCTGTCGGCCTGGCTGCTTTAGTGCTGAAACATAACACTCTCTTGCCATAGTTTGACTACCCCGTACGCGCTCTATCGTTCCCGCGTTGGATACATACACCATTGTTAAGTGGTACGTTGAGACCACAACTTGCATGTCATGAATTAGAGGCCTACCGACAATGGCGTTGTAAGCGGATGTCACATCAATCACCAAAAACTCCGCCATGACATCTCTTACTGCCGGACCCTCTCCCATTCGAACCTGAAGAACTATACTACCTTCAGGTCGTACCGTTGATCCGTTGAAACCTATCACGGGATAGGACACTGACGTCAAGTATTTTCGGCCAATCCTCATGGCATCAAAAGCCCTAGCAAACAGGATATTTGCGGAACTTCCGCCGTCAACGAGTGCACGCTTGATATCTGCTCCATTTACCGTCAATATCCGCACCAACGGATCATCATGAGGGTAAATTATTCCCTTAGCATCCTCCTCCGAAAAAGATATCGAAAGCATGGAAGAAGGTCGAGGTCGTTCCTCTACGCTCAAAGCGTTCACTAGGTGCCGGTATTCCGATAAACTCTTCTTCGCCCCGCTTACGGAACCCCCATATACTGGTCCTCCCGTAATAACATCGATCATTATTTTGCGCCCTGTCGGATTACCTCCCTGTCTGGATGTTTCCGCATGATTCTGCCTGTAAGTATCATCTTGCATCGATGAATCTCCCTGCTTTCGGTACTCAATTTGCCTAGGCTGTGAATTTTGCTATCGGCTGGGACCTGCTTGGGTACGATACTGGGATAATCGCCCCTTCCTTATGAGATCTTCAATGTTCTCTTTTAACTGAACACATTCTTTGGTGTAATGACCAACATCTCTATGAAACATGCAATATTTCTTCACGTCCCGGCCCTTCGTTATCATCGGTGTCGGCCAACTCCAATCTTCTCTATTCTGGTTTATTGAATATATTGCCGCTCTTGGGGTGTTTAATTGCGTATAACTACTATAACGGCCCAATCCCCTTGTCGGTCGTCCAGATCTCTGCTGGCCTTGCGGCAGTACCCTGCTTGCCCCACCCATCTGGGAATTTGGGCTATTATCACTTTGCCTTCTGGAGGGCTCTGCTGACGATATTTGACGGCTCGTTCTCAGCAGCTCCTCACTTTTTATGTATTCGTGAGCCTTGGAAAATGCTACCCCTAAGTTTGGGAAAGACTTCCGCGACATATATTTTTTGAAGTCGTTGTCACCCAGCCCATTCATCAATGCCATCACGGCAATTTCTTGCTGCAATTTTGGTATAGTGTTAGCCTCGTTATTGAAGCGTCTAATAAAATCTCTGAGCGACTCCTCCTTTCGTTGCTGAATTGCCATGAGCTCGCCAGATGTCCTTTGTCTCGCACTGTTACTTATGTACTGACCTGTGAACAACTCCACCAGGGTCTCAAAGCAGTCAATTGATCCCAGCTTTAAATTGGAGAACCAATCCAAAGCTGCGCCGGTAAGAGTCGTAGGGAAAACTTTACACCACACAGCATCAGTGTCGGTATATAGCAACATGTGACTCTCAAAAGCAGCTACATACCGCTTTGGATCCCCCTTACCGTCATACGTACAGGACGACATCTTTATTTTCTCCATTTGTTGGTCAAGTACCTCTTGCGTGAACGGAGATATTTTGGGCCTGATGATCGCCCTAGCTGCCCGCCTTTCCAAACCGCTGGAAACCTCATGCCGATAAGAACCTGAATCTCCCACCTGGGCGCCTTGCGTGAGTTGGCGCTCGGCCGGTATGGTTTCTCGGCCCCGGCTTCTTGACGGTTGTTGCTGTCCCGCCTGATTGAACTGGCTCTCCAGGTTCACTATCAGCGGCTTTGTCGGTACATCACCCCGCATTTCCCCTGCCGTTAACTCGGCCTCCTTTCTTTTTTTAGACATAGCCCGCATGACCTTGGCCGTTATCTCTAGCTCCTCTGGGGTAAACCCTTCCAAGGGATCTGGGGTTAATGCTCTATTACGGTAAGGCGTTATGGGCATGTTCGTTGTGTTACCGTGAAGGAGATGAGTTTCATCCTCGACCATGATTTCTGGTAGTACGGTTTTATTCGTGTTAGCATTAAGGACACTGTTATCATATTGCCGGTTATCAACCTCTAGTACTGGTACTGTAGTTTCCTTACTTCCTTCCATGACTATGAGAGGTCCTGTTGGACGATAGAAGTTATTACTATCCGCTCCTTCTAGCGCCAATTGTTCCTGCTGAATTCTGCTTCCGTTAATGTCTGAGGGCTGGTAATGGTTTACCGTCCAATTGCTCACCTACACAGCCAATACAGATTAGCTAGCCCGGGGGTTATCAGGGAATAACCACTCCGATGCTAAAGTCAGTATCTTTGTGAGAAGAAAGTGAAAGAAGAGAGAGAAAGTGTTTTAGAGAGAGAGAAATTCTACCTTTGAAATGAGGATTTGCTTGGGTATTTATAGGAACACAACCAAGCAGGTGCCACCTATACAGATAGGTGGCACACCGACCTTGTAAATAGCAGGTGCCTACGCGGCACCAAGCAACTCTCCACGTGTCAGTGGGACATGCCACGTTCCAAGAAGTAGCTCTCCACGTGGTAGAGAATGATGCCGGTAAGGACATGAATTATTCCATGATTAACGGGGGCTTTAAACTGCGCGACACTCTTTTACCGGCATATTATAGATGCTAACGGCATATCCCGTACAGTGCTAATTTTGATTTTCAATCCCCCGAAATTTTAATTTAACCATTGTCTTTACCCCATAATCCATGACAGTTTGACAATTCTACTCTTTTGATTCCTCCTGTAATTTTTATCAATCCCCCTTTTCAAACCTCTTGATACAACAAGCTAGGATTTCTTATTTGTGTGTGCATATAAAAGGCTGATGTTGCCCATGTTGGATTATCTAAGTAAATGGATCATTATTTAGATTTGTATTATGGTAAATTGGTGATCTTTGCAGGTTTCAAAGAGGAGCTTGCAGGACTTTCTGATAAGGAATTCTCTGGAATTTGGAGTGGCGTAAGATGACGATCATCTCGATGCTATTGGCGCTATGCTTATATTCTTAATTCCATTGTTCTAACATAGCTACCTTTTACAGTTTCATGCGTGAAAGAAGCTCCTTATGTAAGTTTTTAGGGGGATCTTGAATGCAATGTAGTTAACTTCATATTTTGATCAGATGGTTTATTTGGTTGCCTGAAGCTATTTAAAGCCATAACTAGGAGACATTCACTTTCCCTACTCTACTACTCATTTTATGTATTGATGCTCAATGAATTCAGCTTGCTTGATAGAAAAATGGTTTATAGCTATTAGGGGTGTTCAAAAAAACCTGACCCGATTGTCCCGTCCCGATTAACCGATGACCCGCAAAAAACCCGATGAGAAATTAGTAATTTTTTCTGTTTTTTTTTGGGTCAGGTACCCGTCCCGCCAAAACAGCTGTTTCGTGGGCCGGGACGTGGGACACACTTTGTTAATCTCGGGTACCCGGATACCCGTTATATATATATATATATATATATATATATATATATATATATATATATATACACACTAGTATTTTGTTTCTCCCTGAACAAGCCAGCCCACTTAGACTTAGGTTTCATTTTTCTCACTGAAGAAAGCACCCAATTTCACTCCTCCGCCATTTTCCTCACCCAATTTCCCTCAAAGAATCATTTCTCTCTCCTCTCCTCTCCTTCCTCTCTCTGTTCAGAACTACTCCATATGTTAGGAGAGTATTTTGTCAACTACTTTTCCAATTACACCTCCCTTGAATTCTACTATATTGCTATTATCGATTAATGATGGAGATCTAAACCAAAACAACAACCGTGAACATAATCTATGTGTCAATTACACTTGAAGATATAAAGCTCGAAGCCAAGAACAACCTTGGAAGTTCTCCGTTTTCCAAGATTTAATTTTTGTATAAATCTGAAAGTTTGTAATTTATTTTTGTGCAGATCTGAAAATTTAGATAATTTTTCTTATAATTATTCAAGTGATAATCATCATTTTTTTTCTGTGTAGAAACTCTGTACTTCTTCAATCCTTTTGTTTTTTTTTTATTATTATTTTTAAATTCTGATCTAAAAAGAAGGAAAATTTATTTGCAAAACAGACATGGCCTGGATTCGGATGTGGTCATTCCTAAGTACAACTTGTAAAAAAAAAAGGATTTTAGGTACAAACTTATAAAAAAAAAAAAACAAAAACAAAAAGTTTCGGGTACCCATGTCCCATCCCGGATAATTCGGGTACCCGGATTCGGGTACCCGAATCATCCGGGACGGGACATGGGACGACTTATCAACTACCCGAATATCCGGGTACCCGGATTTGAACACCCCTAATAGCTATGTGTAGACACCCATTTGTGTCTCCCCAAAACCAAACCCAGTGATTAGTACCTTTTACGTCGAATCATAATCGAATGAAACGAAAGTGTGGAAAGTTCTAGTGTTGCGGAAAGTTTTATTTTATTTTCTTTTATTTTCTCTTCTCTCTATTTTTGAAAACTTTATTTTAAGAAAACAGTCAATCCAGTTTGGTTGGTCCATGATATGGGTCCAATAGTGGTGTAGTTGGATGGGGCTTGCAAAGACCTTTCCAACGATATATTATAAGTCCAATTCCGATGAATATTGAGGAATTTATGGCCAATTTACTAATCTGGGCCCGGTTTGAGTTTTAAGTACGGCCCAATGATCTAGGGGAGGGCCTAATATGATTTATCATTCCTAATGTAATTAGGAATGGTTTTGGTCTTCTAGAACATTCTAGAAGGTTCTCATCATTCTTAATTCAATTAGGATTCTTTAGAGTTTTAATTAGATCAAATAGCATTTTCGACTGAAATTATATTATTTTATCTTCCAGTACGGGAATTTTATCAGAATTTTGAAAACGCGTTAAAAGCCGGTTTGGCGTCCAACCCCAGGCCTTGGCGCCTGGAACCAGGATTGGCGCTAGACGCCAGCCATTGGCGCCTGGCGCTAGCCACTGTTCCTGGCGCCAATGAGCCAGGGCTGGCGCCAAGGTGGTTCTGTGATCTTCAGACTCTGTTTTGATAAATTATCTTTTTTTGGCTGATTTTCTCTATAAATATCGTATCAAAACTCCGTTTTCATTCACGGATTGTCAACACGAATACACCATCAATTCTCTTCATTCATCATCTTTCGTTCATCAATCATCAATAACATTGATTCTTCAGTATTCTTTTCTATTTTGCTTTTTAATACAAAATTCCGCATTCACAAGATCTAGATACACCTAGCCATATTCGAAGTTGTCTTCGCCCTAGACGTGAAAGGTTTTAATTTCTGAGGGTTTGGTCCCAAATCTCTCTTTCAATTATTTAATTTAATTGTTTGTTTATTTTCCTTGAAGTTACTAACGTGTGTATTTTGTAATTAGAAAGAGGTACGAGGCATCCAAGTAAGTACTTTATTGATTTATTGATTTTAATGATGTAGACATCATGTTTATATTGTTATTATGATATTCCTAGTATCATGTCTAGGGTGTTTTTAATATCAAGTATGATTAAAAGTATGATGCTTCCTATGTTCTTTCTAATGTTTATGATTATTTATTATGTTGCTTGATATGCATATCATATT
Organism: Chenopodium album; assembly: GCF_948465745.1. Classification (NCBI taxonomy): domain Eukaryota; kingdom Viridiplantae; phylum Streptophyta; class Magnoliopsida; order Caryophyllales; family Amaranthaceae; genus Chenopodium; species Chenopodium album. The sequence goes on along the minus strand of NC_137835.1, from coordinate 19,008,338 downwards.
TTATATTGTTATTGCTTGATCACCTTTATTGTATGCTTAAAGGGAATGGGTATTTGCAATCATGCTTAATAAGATAATTAATAATCTTGTTAGGGCTAATTTTGATTATAATTCAAGTGATCACCAATAATAGTTTATTTGTGCATTAATATTCAACCAACATAGATTAAACAGGTTTAGGGTTAATCCTATTGATTGTATGTTAATCAGAAAGCGCACATGAATACGAGCAGAATAAAGTAGAGGCCTATTATTAGGGCAGGTTCAATCTCTTTTAGGTTGGATTTGTACCATCATCCCCGAACCCTTATTTGGTTCATGACCTTATGGAGTTGACGATCTTTTGGATCGTTAAGGGGTGTAACCTTCACCTCGTGAACGATTTACAAGTTCCTTAAAAACTTGTTGGCGACTCTTTTGCTCTATCTTCTTCCCTTTTGGACGCCACCGTACTTTAGTGTATGATCACAGTGGGGTTCGAGCTAGTGGGATTAAAAGCTTGAAACTATTCCCCATAGTTTTTGGCGACTCCACTGGGGAGGATTTCTATTTTAATTCCTGAATTTGTTTCGGCAATGATTTAGAATGAGTGGATGAGACTCGAAAAGTTCTATGTATTTCATGTGCGTAATTTTGATTAACATTGTGGCATATGCATAAAAAGGTTCTCATTGGAAAGACCATCCGTAATGAGTCAAAAACATAGGATTTTACACGTAGGAAATTTGAGAAATGTCTTTCACAACTAGGACTGAAATAACACCACGCGAAACGGGATGATTTTATTGAGCACAGAAAGCTGCTGAGGCATGTGGGAAGTAGCGTCAGGGGCCATAGCTTGGCGCCACACTTTTAGCCGTAGCGTCAGACGCCAATATTGGCGCCAGGCGCTACAGTTAAAAGTTGGCGCCAGTCTCTGTTTGTTGGCGCCAATTTCCCCCAATACCGAGCCAGAAATATGCGTTCTAATTTCGACCGGTTTTTCGTATTGTTTGCTCGATCCTACTTCCTGATTGAATTTTTTCTCACTTTTCTGAAACCCATATGTGTTCTTCATATGGACATAACCCTCTGGGAATTCATGCTCCATCTACCCGATTGAACGCTCCTGGCAACAAAGGGTACATCCGAGATGTTGAATTCACCAAACCATGGAAGCGAGTTTTTTTCTAAAACTCGCGGTGTCCCATCCACTCGCGCCAACCCTTCACGGTTAGGCTTCCGCGCGGTGCATCCGGACAATTAACCATGGACCCTCTATTGACTAAACCATATCCCGAACTTTAGAGAACTAGAGCCATGGTTAGGTTGCGAACTCATTGCATCATATTGTGCTTACTTGACTAATTGTGCATTATTTGTTGCGCATATATATTCTATGCTCCTCCTAACCGTTTGTTGATTTGTGTTTAGATTATAATTAATGACTTAAAGAAATTTGCCTAATTAATTAATTAATTAATTAATTAATTCGAGTCAATAAAGTTTTTCTTCTTTTAGTCGGAATTGACCTAGTACGACTTTAGGCATACCCAAGTTGACTAATAATATCGAAAACAGTCCCAGACCGAGGCTCCAATGTTGGTGCCAAAATCAGGGCTGTAGCGCCACTGAATGGTGTGTAGCGCCAGACATTTACTAAAAAGTCTGGCGCCAACCACCATATTGTGACGCCAATCCTGTCGCTTGGCCGACAGTTCGGATTATTTGTCGAGTCATCACCTAATGTCTAATTATTCAGTTTCCTGTTTAATTCGGTTAATTCTGCTTAATTGAATCAATATTCCTTTTTAAATATATATATTTTTTTAAAAAATATTTTATTAGCTAGTGATCTTATTCTAAAAATCTAATCAACTTTATATATAAATGTAAAACCAGTAGGGTTTCACAGGAACCGTTGCTCTGATACCACACTGTAACACCCCGACCTCTAATTCAGTTATTAAGATAATCTTAGTAGCGGAACTAACCTAACACGGTCGGGACGTTACTGCCATAAATCCCTCACGAGATTTACAAGGCAACAAACATACTTAATTAACAAACTTGATTTATAAAACATAGTAATCTATTTATAACAAACATTATTCTTAATTTTTATAATAGAAAATCCTATCTTATCTCAAACTTTACTAAGTAGCTTAGTCTTACTATTCAAATTAAACAAATTAAAACTATAACTACTATTAAGTGATAACTGAAAGTAAAATCCTTGCTACTACTCGTTTCCATCATCCCCAGCAGTACCTAAAACATAAAAACATAAAAACGGGTGAGCCGAAGACTCAGTAACGAACTACTCTAGTAGTGTAACATCATTTCAATTCATTTTAGTTAACAAAAAAGGGAGAATAGAGTATCTTAAAACATTTAATAAAATTCATATAATGATATATATATATAACGTTCATATTAACATGCTAGTCACTGGCAAGTATGACATGGCGGAACGTCTTCCGCGATGGGCCGGTGCCCATAAAATAGAGCAGATGCTCGACATAGTTGGGCTAATACCCCATGGGTACATGCATGACCGAGAAGTAACCTGTAAACATATCCTGCCAGACGGACTAGGTCTTTCACTGTTATTTATCATGTTGTGTAACTTTTACATAAGTCATTCATAGATTCATGACATACTTTTGTAAGATCCAAAGATCAATAAAACAACATTTATCAATAAAATCATTCATATAAATCATTAAACTGAAGTACATTAATAAACACGTTCATCATCCCGCAAGTCATTAAATCCAGAGATATAAATAACTTTCAAAAATAACATCATGATTTTATAAACACATTTCAAAGGGAATTGCGGGTACTAGCAATAGCCGTTACCTGGATTTACAGTTTGACAACCTTCCTGTTAGCCTTTATTCTATCGTTCTAACTGAGCTCTGAGGTCCGATTCCTCTTAAAAATATAAATTATTGCATTAGTAGGGAAAATTATTAAAATTATAAACTCTTTAATTAATTTAGTATGAAAACAATATTAAACTCATCTTTAGAAATAAATGTTACGTAACTTTTTGAGAACTTTTTGATAAAAGTAGTTGTATCATAATTCCTTCAAAAAGCTAGTAAAAAAGTATATTTAATTAAATCAAATCCTTTTACAAAACATAAATTATAAAGTGTCCCTTACTTTGGGTGTATAAATAAACAAGTTCAAGAGCTTGATTTCATAAGACCAATATTTAACTTGGCAAGAACAGAGCACGCATCACCCAAAATGAAAGAAATGGATGGGTGGTTTTGGGCAGTACAGGGGAGGCAGCGCACACGAGGGGGCGGCGACGGTTGACCGATGATGATAGAGGTTAGGCGGTAGTAGGAGAAGAGGGGTGACAGTAATTGCGGTATTTCTTTAACGGTTGGAAAGTAGTATGTTTGTTGCTAAGACTTGCAAGAGAAGGAGGAAGAAAATAGGATTAACTAAGTCACTTGATAACTATAATTTGATTCTAATAGGAATTGGATGAAACAAAATTGGTCTTATCCCAAGTCATTTCTTAACCGTGAAGGTGGTAATTGAAGAGGTAGAATTTGTCTTCTTATTGCATTAAGAAAAGGATGATAAGATCAAATTGCTATTATGATAATTATGGGGTTATGAGCAATCAATTGCATAAAGAAGCAAAATTAGACTTTGTACCATCTATTTCTTAACCGTGAGGAGAATAGAGAAGCAAGAGGTGGGTTTTGTCTCTTATGATAAGTAAGGGCATTTTGGTCATTTTATTTTCTCGGGTAAAAATACATATTTTGATACAAATCTTTAAACATTTTACTGACCGGAAATAAGCTGTAAAATAATAATTTACTTTCCTTAAAATTAGCTTCCGAAATAATATAATATTAAAATAAAATTCAAGATTAAAACATTCGTTCTTGTTAAAACAGAGACAAAACTTTAATTAAGCTAATAAAATAAATATTAGCGTATAATAAATCAGGTTTTAAAATCTCGGGTATTACATCCTTACCCCCTTAGAAAAAGTTTTGTCCTCGAAACTGGAGCTCAGTCGAACTTTGAACAATTATATCATTAAAGCATATAGGTCACATTTAATCAATCAATTCTCATAATATTTCTACAATAACAATATCACAACATATAATATATAATAGTCCATACGTTGTTTGTGGTTAAACAAACAGTTCGGGGTATTTTATTCGCATTTGTTCCTCCACTTCCCATGTAGCTTCAGATGTTAGGTGATTGGCCCATAAGACCTTTACCATTGGAATTACCTTGTTTCTGAGCTGTTTCTCTCTGCGGTCAAGGATTTCAATTGGTTTTTCCTCATATGTCAAATCGTTCCGCAACTGTAAGGGTTCATGTTGAATCACATGGCTTGGATCAGGGACATATTTCCGTAACATTGACACATGAAACACATTATGCACCTTCTCTAAGTCGGTGGGTAAGGCAAGTCGATATGCTACCTTATTCACTTTTTCTAAGATTTCGTACGGCCCGATGTACCTTGGAGTTAACTTTCCTGATTGACCAAATCTCATAACTCCTTTTGTAGGAGAAATTTTTAAAAATACATGGTCTCCAACATCAAACTCTAAAGGTCTCCTTCGTTGGTCTGCATAACTCTTTTGTCTGCTTTGAGCAGCTTTCATTCTTGATTGGATAAGACGAATCTTGTCAGTTGTTTCTTGAATCAGCTCTGGTCCTATGACACGTACCTCATCAATATCACTCCAACACAATGGTGTTCGACATCTCCTCTCGTAAAGGGCTTCATATGGGGCCATTCCAATGGTGGCTTGATAGCTGTTGTTGTAAGAAAATTCCACCATAGGTAAATATTTTTCCTAAGTTCCTTGAAAATCCAAGACACATGCTCTTAACATATCTTCAACAATCTGATTAGTGCGTTCAGTTTGCCCATCTGTTGTTGGGTGGAAAGCAGTACTAAAGTTGAGTTTTGTTCCAAGCGCCTTTTGTAATTCTTTCCAATATGTAGCCTGATATCTTGTATCACGGTCAGAAACAATCGAACTAGGTACCCCATGTAACCGCACTATGGTGTTCACATATAATTCAGCAAGTTGATCCAGACTCCAGTTATTTTTCATTGCTAGGAAATGTGCAGATTTTGTTAATCGATCCACAATGACCCAAATAACATTCATTCCCTTAGTTGACCTTGGTAGTCCTATGATAAAATCCATTGATATCGAGTCCCATTTCCATTCTGGTACATCCAACGGTTGTAATAAACCTGCTGGTCTTTGATGTTCTATCTTAATTCTCTGACACGTCAAACATTTAGCTACAAATTCCGCCACTTCTTGCTTCATGTTACTCCACCAGTATATTTGTTTCAAATCCTTGTACATTTTGTTTCCTCCAGGGTGAATCGAGTATGGTGAACTATGAGCTTCCTCTAAAATCTTCTTTTTCAACATCTCTTCATTGGGAACACATAATCTACCTTGAAACCTTAATGTTCCATCCTCCTGAATTACAAAACCCGGGGATTTCCCACTTCATACCTCATTCTTTATTCTTTCCAATTGTGAGTCCTTACTTTGGGCCTCCTTAATTTCATCTATCAATGTCGGTCTTATCTCTAGTGTATTTAAACAAGCACTCCCATCCTTATGAATAAATTCGATTCCCATCCTTTGTAAGTCGTTATAGTTGGCTTGAGAAAAAGGTAAAATTGAACTCAGGCGAGCTTTACGACTTAAGGCATCAGCAACAACATTAGCTTTGCAAGGATGGTATTGGATACTCACATCATAATCTTTTAAGAGTTCCAACCATCTACGTTGTCTCATATTCAGCTCCTTTTGGGTAAAAATGTACTTGAGGCTTTTATGGTCAGTGAAAATTTTACATGAAGCACCGTATAAGTAATGTCTCCATAATTTGAGTGCAAAAATTACGGCAGCAAGTTCAAGATCATGAGTGGGGTAATTTTGTTCATGTATTTTGAGCTAGCGAGAAGCATAAGCTATGACTTTATCATTTTGCATCAATACACATCCTAAACCATGCTTAGAGGCATCACTATAAATAACAAATCCTTCAGTTCCAGATGGAAGGGTGAGAATAGGAGCAGTGGTGAGACGTTTCTTAAGTTCCTGAAATGCAGACTCACAATCTTTATCCCAAATAAACTTGGTATTTTTCCTCACAAGTCGAGTTATAGGTAATGCAACCGGAAAAGTCTTTAACAAATCTTCTATAATATCCAGCTAAGCCCATAAAACTTCGTACGTCATGAACGTTGGTTGGTCTAGGACATTCCATAATTGTTTCTTTTTTCTCAGGATCTACAGATATTCCCTTATCAGAAATAATGTGCCCCAAAAATGATATTTCCTTTAGCTAAAACTCGCACTTTGTTAATTTTGCATATAACTGATTCTTGATCAAGGTATCTAGCACTATTCTCAAATGTTCCTCATGTTCCTCATTATTCTTGGAATACACCAAAATGTCATCAATAAAAACAACAACAAACTTATCGAGGTATGGTTTAAAAATACGGTTCATCAAATCCATAAACACCGCTGGTGCATTAGTTAACCCAAATGGCATTACAACAAACTCATAATGACCATATCGCGTTCTAAAGGCAGTTTTTGGAACATCTTCAGATTTAATGCGGAGTTGGTGATATCCAGACCTCAAATCAATCTTTGAGAATACTTTTGCACCTCGAAGTTGGTCAAATAAATCATCAATACGAGGTAAAGGGTATTGTTTTTGATTGTGATCTTGTTTAGCTCTCTATAATCGACACATAACCTCAAACTTCCATCCTTTTTCTTCACAAACAAGACTGGGGCTCCCCAAGGTGACACACTCGGTCGAATGTATCCTTTCTCAAGCAACTCATCTAATTGTTTCTTCAATTCTTGTAATTCAGTTGGTGCCATCCTATATGGTGCTTTAGAAATAGGAGTCGATCCTGGAATTAACTCGATGGTAAAGTCTAATTCTCTTGGTGGTCGCATGCTAGGTATCTCTTCTGGAAAGACTTCTGGGTACTCACAAACTATAGGAATGTTAGTTACTGATGATTCAGATGGGTTTAAGTCAACCACACTACAAAGATAACCACATATCCTCTTATCAATCTGGTGAGCTTTCAAAGCAGAGACTATTTGGATCTTTGGTTTTCTTTCAAACTTTTGATAAGATATCCTTTCTCCATTTGGAGCCTTAAGGGTTAAACTTTGCTTAACACAATCAATTTTGGCCTCATGCTTAGTTAACCAATCCATACCCAAAAGTATGTCAAACTCAGATAAGTCAAAAGCTATCAAATTAGCTGGGAATTCGACTCCCTCTAAAATAATTGGACAGTCTCTATACATGGTTCCACATTTTACGGTTTCTCCAGTAGGGAGGGAAACACTCATGCCAAGAAATTCATAATATTGTTTCAATTGCAAACTATTGGCGAATATTGGGGAAATAAAAGAATGTGATGCTCCAGAATCAAAAAGAACATGAGCATGTGAAGAATGGATAGAGAAAGTACTAGTGATCACAGTGTCATCATTATCTGCCTCATCCTGTCTCATCACATAAACTCTTCCAGTTGTGGGTGGTCGAGGTAGATTTCGGTTTGTGCCTCCTGTGTTGGTGTTGTTCCTTCCCCGATCTGCACCAAATGGAGCTGGTCCCTTTGAAATTGGTGTAACTGTTATGAAATTAGGACAATCCTTAATATAATGACTAGGACTTCCACATCGGTAGCAAGTATTGGTACCGACACGACATTCATTCTCAGTATGGCTTCTCCTTCCACATTTAGCACACACTAATTGAGATCTATTATTCTGATTTTTGTTCCCTCCTTGCTGACCTTGTCCTCTATTACCAGAGTAACCCCCTTGTTGATTTTGGTTTTGCCTCTTTGTTCCTCCTTGGTTTTGGTTATCATTCCTCCTTTTATAGCCAACATTTTGTGCTTCTCGAAGTAGTACAACCCTTTCCACATTAACTGCTACATCAACCATATCTTGATAAGAAGTAAATCGTTGAGATGATAGTCTGTCCTGATATTTCAAATGGAGACCTCGTTCAAAACGATTCATCCTAGATTGTTCCGTTGATACTAATTCTGGTGCAAACCTTGATAACTCCATGAATTTGTTTGCGTAATCCAACACACTCATGGTTCCTTGTTGCAAGTGGAGGAATTCATCTTCTTTTTGTCTCCTCAAAGATGATGGATAAAACCTATCTCGCATCAACTCTTGGAGTTTGGTCCAACTAAATCCAGACTCATTCTTCCTTTCCTTGTTGTCTTGTTGACCTTCCACCATAAACTTGCTTGACTAGTGAGATAAAATGTAGCAAAGTCAACTTTCATTCTTTCAGGACATCGCAAGGTCTCGAACAACTGATCCATCCGGTTAATCCAATCTTCAAACTCGACTGGATCAGGCTTACCATCATATGATGGTGGGTTAAGGGATGAAAACTTTTTAAACATTGACGCACTATCTTCCTCATTCGTATTTTTCTTTTTCCTGGAATCTTGAACTAGTTCAGCTAACAACGTACTCACATTCTCGAGTCGTCCCATTCTTTCTTCGTACTCCTCTAAGGGTTGCTCCTTGTTGTTTTCCTCATGGACGTTTTCTTCGTGGACCATTTCATTTCTTATAAAAACATCGTTTTGGGTTCCTTTGGAGGCATCGGTAGTTCCCTTGTAACTTGCCATTCTGCACATCAAATGTGATTAAGAAAACTAAGAATGGAAAAATAAACCCCTTTATCCTGTTCCTACACTCACATTCAATTCTATATATATATATATATATATATATATATATATATATATATATATATATATATATATATATATATATATATATATATATATATATATATATATATTTTAAAAACATATTTTATTAGCTAGTGATCTTATTCTAAAAATCTAATCAACTTTATATATAAATGTAAAACCAGTAGGGTTTCACAGGAACCGTTGCTCTGATACCACACTGTAACACCCCGACCTCTAATTCAGTTATTAAGATAATCTTAGTAGCGGAACTAACCTAACATGGTCGGGACGTTACTGCCATAAATCCCTCACGAGATTTACAAGGCAACAAACATACTTAATTAACAAACTTGATTTATAAAACATAGTAATCTATTTATAACAAACATTATTCTTAATTTTTATAATAGAAAATCCTATCTTATCTCAAACTTTACTAAGTAGCTTAGTCTTACTATTCAAATTAAACAAATTAAAACTATAACTACTATTAAGTGATAACTGAAAGTAAAATCCTTGCTACTACTCGTCTCCATCATCCCCAGCAGTACCTAAAACATAAAAACATAAAAACGGGTGAGCCGAAGACTCAGTAACGAACTACTCTAGTAGTGTAACATCATTTCAATTCATTTTAGTTAACAAAACAGGGAGAATAGAGTATCTTAAAACATTTAATAAAATTCATATAATGATATATATATATATAACGTTCATATTAACATGCTAGTCGCTGGCAAGTATGACATGGCGGAACGTCTTCCGCGATGGGCCGGTGCCCATAACATAGAGCAGATGCTCGACATAGTTGGGCTAATGCCCCATGGGTACATGCATGACCGAGAAGTAACCTGTAAACATATACTGCCAGACGGACTAGGTCTTTCACTGTTATTTATCATGTTTAGGGATGGCAATGGATCTGGACCCGACCCGGATCCGTGGATCCAGATCCGTTTTTCACGGATCTGGGTCTTCAAATTTTGGACCCGACGGATCCGGGTCGGATCTGGGTCCAGCTGACAAAAACGGATCTGGATCTGGGTCTGGGCCCTAGACCCGGATCCAGATCCGTGGAACCGTTTTTTTATTTTTCCTATTTAAAAAAAACTAAAACTGTTTGTTTCTTTATTAAAAATGTTGATAATGTTAGTAATGATAAAGATTAACCCTTTCAAGAGATGAATTTTGGATGCTCATATTATATACATCATCGTTGTTTTTTCACTAGCTCATATGTAACATTGTATTTTTTTTTTTTGTTTTTAATTTTAATTCAAAATATGAGTGTATAAGTTGGTTAATTTGGAGTTGAACTTAATAACCAACCACGTAAGTTTGAAATAAATTTTTTGACCCGAAAATTACATTTTTTGCAAAAAATTAGGCAAAATATATTGGACCCGTTTTGGACCCGGATCCGGATCCGGATCCGTTGGACCCGACGGATCTGGATCCGGGTCTTCATTTTCTAGACCCGACGGATCCGGGTCGGATCTGGATACTACATACAAAAACGGATCTGGATCCGGGTCCATCTGGACCCGGTCCAGATCCGACCCGTTGCCATCCCTAATCATGTTGTGTAACTTTTACATAAGTCATTCATAGATTCATGACATACTTTTGTAAGATCCAAAGATCAATAAAACAACGTTTATCAATAAAATCATTCATATAAATCATTACACTGAAGTACATTAATAAACACGTTCATCATCCCGCAAGTCATTAAATCCAGAGATATAAATAACTTTCAAAAATGACATCATGATTTTATAAACACATTTCAAAGGGAATTGCGGGTACTAGCAATAGCCGTTACCTGGATTTACAGTTTGACAACCTTCCTGTTAGCCTTTATTCTATCGTTCTAACTGAGCTATGAGGTCCGATTCCTCTTAAAAATATAAATTATTGCATTAGTAGGGAAAATTATTAAAATTATAAACTCTTTAATTAATTTAGTATGAAAACAATATTAAACTCATCTTTAGAAATAAATGTTACGTAACTTTTTGAGAACTTTTTGATAAAAGTAGTTGTATCATAATTCCTTCAAAAAGCTAGTAAAAAAGTATATTTAATTAAATCAAATCCTTTTACAAAACATAAATTATAAAGTGTCCCTTACTTTGGGTGTATAAATAAACAAGTTCAAGAGCTTGATTTCATAAGACCAATATTTAACTTGGCAAGAACAGAGCACGCATCACCCAAAATGAAAGAAATGGATGGGTGGTTTTGGGCAGTACAGGGGAGGCAGCGCACACGAGGGGGCAGCGACGGTTGACCGATGATGATAGAGGTTAGGCGGTAGTAGGAGAAGAGGGGTGACAGTAATTGCGGTATTTCTTTAACGGTTGGAAAGTAGTATGTTTGTTGCTAAGACTTGCAAGAGAAGGAGGAAGAAAATAGGATTAACTAAGTCACTTGATAACTATAATTTGATTCTAATAGGAATTGGATGAAACAAAATTGGTCTTATCCCAAGTCATTTCTTAACCGTGAAGGTGGTAATTGAAGAGGTAGAATTTGTCTTCTTATTGCATTAAGAAAAGGATGATAAGATCAAATTGCTATTATGATAATTATGGGGTTATGAGCAATCAATTGCATAAAGAAGCAAAATTAGACTTTGTACCATCTATTTCTTAACCGTGAGGAGAATAGAGAAGCAAGAGGTGGGTTTTGTCTCTTATGATAAGTAAGGGCATTTTGGTCATTTTATTTTCTCGGGTAAAAATACATATTTTGATACAAATCTTTAAACATTTTACTGACCGGAAATAAGCTGTAAAATAATAATTTACTTTCCTTAAAATTAGCTTCCGAAATAATATAATATTAAAATAAAATTCAAGATTAAAACATTCGTTCTTGTTAAAACAGAGACAAAACTTTAATTAAGCTAATAAAATAAATATTAGCGTATAATAAATCAGGTTTTAAAATCTCGGGTATTACATCCTTACCCCCTTAGAAAAAGTTTTGTCCTCGAAACTGGAGCTCAGTCGAACTTTGAACAATTATATCATTAAAGCATACAGGTCACATTTAATCAATCAATTCTCATAATATTTCTACAATAACAATATCACAACATATAATATATAATAGTCCATACGTTGTTTGTGGTTAAACAAACAGTTCGGGGTATTTTATTCGCATTTGTTCCTCCACTTCCCATGTAGCTTCAGATGTTAGGTGATTGGCCCATAAGACCTTTACCATTGGAATTACCTTGTTTCTGAGCTGTTTCTCTCTGCGGTCAAGGATTTCAATTGGTTTTTCCTCATATGTCAAATCGTTCCGCAACTGTAAGGGTTCATGTTGAATCACATGGCTTGGATCAGGGACATATTTCCGTAACATTGACACATGAAACACATTATGCACCTTCTCTAAGTCGGTGGGTAAGGCAAGTCGATATGCTACCTTATTCACTTTTTCTAAGATTTCGTACGGCCCGATGTACCTTGGAGTTAACTTTCCTGATTGACCAAATCTCATAACTCCTTTTGTAGGAGAAATTTTTAAAAATACATGGTCTCCAACATCAAACTCTAAAGGTCTCCTTCGTTGGTCTGCATAACTCTTTTGTCTGCTTTGAGCAGCTTTCATTCTTGATTGGATAAGACGAATCTTGTCAGTTGTTTCTTGAATCAGCTCTGGTCCTATGACACGTACCTCATCAATATCACTCCAACACAATGGTGTTCGACATCTCCTCTCGTAAAGGGCTTCATATGGGGCCATTCCAATGGTGGCTTGATAGCTGTTGTTGTAAGAAAATTCCACCATAGGTAAATATTTTTCCTAAGTTCCTTGAAAATCCAAGACACATGCTCTTAACATATCTTCAACAATCTGATTAGTGCGTTCAGTTTTCCCATCTGTTGTTGGGTGGAAAGCAGTACTAAAGTTGAGTTTTGTTCCAAGTGCCTTTTGTAATTCTTTCCAATATGTAGCCTGATATCTTGTATCACGGTCAGAAATAATCGAACTAGGTACCCCATGTAACCGCACTATGGTGTTCACATATAATTCAGCAAGTTGATCCAGACTCCAGTTATTTTTCATTGCTAGGAAATGTGCAGATTTTGTTAATCGATCCACAATGACCCAAATAACATTCATTCCCTTAGTTGACCTTGGTAGTCCTATGATAAAATCCATTGATATCGAGTCCCATTTCCATTCTGGTACATCCAACGGTTGTAATAAACCTGCTGGTCTTTGATGTTCTATCTTAATTCTCTGACACGTCAAACATTTAGCTACAAATTCCGCCACTTCTTGCTTCATGTTACTCCACCAGTATATTTGTTTCAAATCCTTGTACATTTTGTTTCCTCCAGGGTGAATCGAGTATGGTGAACTATGAGCTTCCTCTAAAATCTTCTTTTTCAACATCTCTTCATTGGGAACACATAATCTACCTTAAAACCTTAATGTTCCATCCTCCTGAATTACAAAACCCGGGGATTTCCCACTTCGTACCTATTAGCGTATAATAAATCAGGTTTTAAAATCTCGGGTATTACACTTACACTCAATACACACACCATTACACATGTCTTGACCATGATTAAAGTCTTGTGTGCGCGCGTTATTTTTTGTCATTTTTTTTAGGGGGGTAAGTCGGATATTAATCCTCCAATAAATAGTACTTAAGTTCCCTAAACACATGTACATTATTGCTCCCTAAAAATATGCATATTTTTTTTTAAAACAAAAGCCATAAAGTCAAAACTGATTCGAGTCAAGTAATTAAAACGCAAACTGGCTTAATCTACAGCGCGTGGTCAAGAAAGGAAGGACGATTAATGAAAGATAACCTCTTCGTACAAGTCCAACTTTTTGACAAACCTATAGCTCGCAAGAGGAAAGCAAGAGTATAATGGCAACTCAGGAAGAAGTTAACGATCTCAAGAACCAACTGGCTACTGTAACTGAGACACTAAAGCTTCTCGCACTTAAGATCGAAGATCCCGCGAAGCAACAACAGATGGACCTCATGCAAGAAAGCCTAAGCAAGTTGTCCAGCGACTACAAGTTTCAAGAACTCACATCCCAAGGGGTCTCGGTGGATAAGGATCTTCTTCCGCAGAAGTTCAGTGCCAACGACATCCCAAAGTTTAGGGCAATCGACAACCCCTACTTCCATCTAAGGGCATTTGAAACAATAATGAGTATCAAGGGTATTGATAAGAAAATTTTCCCTTCTCTGTTCTCGCTATCTCTCGAGACTGTTTGCCAACAATGGTTCTTTTCTCTTGAAAAAAAAAAGACCTCTACCTGGGAATCCATAGCAAACGCTTTCGTTGATAGGTACAAGTGCAACGTTTAAGTCGAAACTGATCATAGAGAACTTGAAATTCTCAAGCAGAAGGAGAATGAAGGCTTCACATCTTTCTTCAACAAGTGGAGAGAAACCTCAGCTAAAATGATTGAGGTACCAAGTGAAAAAGAGTCCGTGAGATTGTTCATTAAAAATCTCCAAGAAAAATATTCAAAACATCTTAAATATAAAAATAACCTTCATACCTTTAAGGCTGTTTATGATATTGGGATTAATATTGAAGATGACTTAGCTAAATCTAAAGCTGCCAACAATAACTCCAACAGTGGTTGGAAAGGAAAGAAGAACGACAATCCTTCTTCTTCCAAAACCGCCCACTCGAATAATGTTAGCACCTTTAATCTAGGAGAAGCCCTTGCCATGAACAACCAAGGACAAAAGAAACTGTTTAGGAGAAACTTCACTCCTATTGGCATGAGTTATGACACTGCGTTTGATCGGCTAAATGAAAAAGGTCTTATAACTCCCATTGGACCATTTGGAGATCCACCAGTTGAGAAGAGGTCGCCTAATTGGAACCCCAATGCACATTGCAAGTATCATCAAGGTAGGGGCCATTCTACTGAAAGCTGTTGGAAACTTAAGGAAGCTATCCAAGACCTGATTGACAGTAATAAGCTGACGTTGCCTCCTGCCAGTAAGAAACCGAGTATTGACAATGCACCTCTAGCTCACACATTGGTTATCTCCGATGAAGAAAGCGAAGTTGACCCCTCATCTCTCATTAAGCCTGTCAAAGTGACCGAAGAAGAAGAAGAAGAGATCTTTTTCGATGTTGAGGATAATCCTCCAGAACTAGCAAATGAGGTAGAGATACGAATACTCACACTATATCTGAGGGAGACATCACAACTGTTACATGAAACTCTCAAAATTCTGAATGAACTTCGCAAAGAATATGATCAAGAACCTAAGAGAGAATTCACACCAGTAAAAACGACTTATGAAGCAAAACACTTTCCCTTACAAGTCACCGAAAGACCCAAGAAGAGCAATAAAGTTTATACTCCAATTGGGATCCCGTATGCACAAATGTTTAAAATGCTCTCCGAGAGTGGCAAGGTCAAACCTCTCAAACCGAGACCATTTGAATCATTAAAAAGAACAGATAGATATTACTGTCAATACCATCAATCAGGAGGACACACCATAGAAAACTGCTTCAAATTCAAGGATTTGGTGCAGAAAATGATTGATAGAAAGGAATTAGTCTGAATTCAACAAGAAGAGGATATAAATGTTAATGGAGTATGGGACAGTGATGAAGAAGATGTCTATTTAAAAGACATATTAGAACCTTCACCTTCCATATCATACACCACGGACGACATTTGGGCTGAAGAAGATGCATCAATAGACATCCTCACGAGATCCGGGAGAATACAACCCCTTGTTTCAACGCAACCCATGCCTATTGTACAACAAGTTCCCATACCTATCATCGAAGACAATGACACTGTTAAACAATTCAAGAAGACAAAAGTTGAGATGAATGTATGGAAGCTTCTAGCAACATCCCGAGAACATAGGTTGGCTGTGATGAATGCCTTGGATAAAATCGGGATAGATTTTGACACCACTCCTGAGGGACTAGCTAACTTCCTCACGAGTGATCTCCCTAGTCCAATTAATCTAATAACCTTCTCTGATAAAGATTTACCCCCGGAAGGTGACAAGCACTGCAAAGCGTTAAACCTCACAGTAGTCTGCAAAAGAATGAATGTTCCCATGACGCTTGTAGACAATGGATCGGCTATTAACGTCTGTCCACTTAGGACTGCGAGGATGCTCGGCATAAAGGATGAGGATTTAACTCCGTCCACACAAGGAATAAGAGCTTACGATAATACTCGACGTCAAGCTCTTGGCAAAATAACCCTAAATGTGACGGCAGGAGCAATAGAACATGCTACTACTTTTCAAGTGGTAGACATCAAAGCCTCATTCAATCTGTTGTTAGGACGCCCTTGGCTCCATGACCTAAAAGCCGTCCCTTCATCTCTCCACCAACAAGTGAAAGCTATAGTTGGAGGAATCCCCATCACTATTGATGCTTCGCCAATGAGGATCAAGTCAATAGAGAATCCAATCATCAACGTGGAGCACGACGAAGATGATGAAGACCTATGGGCCTTTAACGAAGAAGTCTCCTTAATCCAAGCGGATGAAAGGACATCTCTTTGCCACGACCCCCATTCCAACATGATTATCAACACTATGCTGAAAAAACAAGGACACTTCCCTGGGATGACCTTAGGAAAGAAGAAGGGGATAGCAAAATCGATAGAGTCACCTGGCCTCCCTAAACTAGATACTTTCGGACTTGGTTTCGAACCGACTCGGAAAGATCTCAAGCGAGCCCAGGACAAATTGAAAGCACGTAGGGACGCTCGCATTCAAAAGAAAGCAATTCCAATGGATCAGTACCCTCTTACGCTTAATGGTCAGTTTATAAAAGAAGGAGAGGACTATCCATGCTATGAATTTCCCGAACCATTTGTTGTAAATGGCATACGACAACCAGGATTCGAGATTTTCTTGGATTGCTATTTCACTGATGAAATCCCAACTCCCGTCCATAAGGAGAAAGCACCTCCATGCTTTGACTTTAACGTCATGGGATTACTGTTTGGGCGAGAAAAGAATGAACCAGTTTATGAGGAAGACAACTCCTCACTCATTCAAACGGTCCTACAAAGCGAAAACTTCGACCCCTCGAAGCTAATTACTCCAGCTGAAGGATTACTGCAAGGGTGGCGCAAGACTATCAAAGTGATTACTCCGAGTGGGAGGAAGATATCAATCACGACAGGACAAGGGCCAATGTTTGAAGAATCGTCAGGGTTAGAGTCAGAGTCTGAGTCAGAGTCTTTCCCTTTAGAATCTTCTAAGTCTTTAGTTATAACGCCTTCCCTTCCTGTTTCTTCTCCTAGGATAGTTAGTGATCCAGTCCCTGAGGACATATCACTCTTTGATGTAATGATCTCAGAGTATAATAATATCGATCATTCTCCTTACTTCTCGTGTTCTTCCCTAACCCAAGATGACGAACACTGCTTAGCTAACGACGAAAAAGATAAAGAATTTATTAAAGCAATGGAAACACTTGAAAAGAAAACACCAGTAATTGAAGAGACTGAAACAGTTGACATCTCAAATGATTCAACTCATAAAAGAGAAGTTAAAATCGGACTAACATTGAATAAACAAGAAAGAACCGATTTAATTAACTTGCTTAAAGAATTTATCGATGTATTTGCTTAGTCATATGAAGATATGCCAGGCATTAATAGAGAAATAGCTCAACACACTATACCATTAATTCCAGGAATGAAACCTGTAAAACAAAAGTTACGTCGAATGAAACCCGACGTAGCACTTAAAATAAAAGAAGAAGTTCAAAAACAAATAACTGCAGGTTTCATCAAGGTATCTAAATACCCCGAATGGGTCGCTAACGTCATCCCAATTCCAAAGAAAGATGGAAGGGTAAGGATGTGTGTCGACTATCGAGATCTAAATAAGGCAAGTCCAAAGGACGACTTCCCTTTGCCACACATCGATATTCTGGTAGACAATACAACAAATCACGCGCTCCTCTCATTCATGGACGGATACGCAGGGTACAATCAGATTCTCATGGCGGAAGAAGACATGGAGAAGACAACTTTTATCACACCATGGGGCACTTACTGTTACATGGTAATGCCATTTGGGTTGAAAAACGCAGGTGCTACTTACCAACGTGCAGCAACTGCCTTGCTCCATGACATGATGCACAAAGAAGTCGAGGTATATGTAGACGACATGATTGTGAAATCAAAAGACCGTCCAGGCCATCAAGTAGCCTTATGGAAATTTTTCGAAAGGCTAAGAAAATACAATATGAGGTTAAATCCCTCAAAATGTGCTTTTGGAGTCACCTCAGGTAAGCTCTTGGGATACGTCATAAGCTCTAGAGGAATAGAGATAGATCCAACCAAGATTAAAGCAATCATGTCAATGCCACCGCCCAAGACCGAGAAACAGATTCGAGGATTCATTGGCCGGTTACAATACATAAGTAGGTTCATATCAAAACTAACAACGATATGTGAACCAATCTTCAAAAAGCTCAAGAAGAATGTACCAGTAACATGGGATGACGAGTGTCAAAAAGCCTTTGACCAGATCAAAGCCTATCTCGCAAATCCTCCCGTATTAGCGCCAGCACTTCCCGGAATACCTCTTAGGTTATATTTGACGGTTACCAAAGAGACAATGGGAGCCATGCTAGCACAAGAGGTAGAAAACAAAGAGAATGCAATCTATTACTTAAGTAAGAAGATGCTTGAATACGAAACACGCTATACACCACTCGAGAAATTGTGCCTCGCTTTGGTGTGGGCCACAACTAAGTTGAGACATTACATGTTGGTGCATACCGTTTTTGTGGTATCTCGATTGGATCCACTCAAATACTTGTTCGAGAAATCAACGCTCAATGGACGTATTTCAAGATGGATAGTCAACTTAGCCCAGTTCAATGTACGGTTTATGCCACAAAAAGCTATTAAAGGATCCGTGGTGTCAGACTTTCTGGCAGACTTTCCAATAGAAGACTCGACACCAATACAGGACAGTGAATTTCCAGATGAAAATTTGATGGTCACCGAAGATAATACTTGGACCTTGTATTTTGACGGAGCCTCAAACCAAAAGGGATGTGGTGTCGGAGTGCTACTAGTATCACCTAAAGAAGAACACGTCCCAATCTCAATAAAGCTTGATTTCGACGTTACCAACAATGCTGCTGAATATGAAGCATGTGTGGTAGGCCTTGAAACAGCCCTGGCATTGGGAGTACAGAAGTTAAGGATATTCGGAGATTCCTTTCTAATCATCAATCAAATATCTAAAAGGTGGAAAGTTAGGAGCGAAAGCCTAGCTCCTTACCAAACTTATCTGGAAACTCTTACCGATCAGTTAGAGAAGGTAGAATACACATATCTACCCAGAGAGGAAAATCAATTTGTTGACGCCTTGGCAAGATTAGCCTCAATGGTTAGGATTCCCACGGATATCGAGCAAATGCCTCTAACTATCGAAAAAAGGCACAAACCGGCATATATACAGGCTATAGAAGATGATGACCCAGTCCAAGACGAAGATGAAGAACAAAAAGAAGATCCATGGTACACAGACATTCTCAACTATGTCACCAATGGAGAATACCCTCCTCATGCTGACAAAAGAGCTAAGCGATCCTTGAGACTTTTGGCTTCTCAATATGTACTCATAGACAACGAACTACATAAAAGGGTACCTAAAGGTCGAGCTCTCCTATGTGTAGGGAAGGTGGATGCAAAAAGAATAATGAGAATGGTCCACGAAGGAATCTGTGGAACTCACATAAATGGCAAAATGTTAGTCCAGAAAATAATGCGAGAAGGGTATTATTGGACTACCATGAATAGGGACTGCCATCAATATGTGAAAAGATGCCCTAAGTGTCAAATTTATGCCAACTTATAGCACGTTCCTCCATCTTTGCTCTACACCTACACCTCACCATGGCCATTCTCTACATGGGGAATTGACATAATTGGCAAGATCGCTCCTCCAGGGACAAGAGGCCATGGATTTATTCTAGTAGCGATTGATTACTTTACAAAGTGGGTTGAAGCACAATCATATGCTAAACTCACCGCAAAACATGTAGCACTTTTTATCGAGAGAAATATCATTTGTCGATATGGAGTCCCACATGAAATGATAAGTGACAATGGAACTCACTTTCAAGCCGAATGTGAAGAATTGCTACATAAATATGGTATCCAACATCATCATTCGTCCCCTTATAGACCTCAAGCAAACGGAGCAGTCGAGGCAGCTAATAAAAATTTAAAGACTATCATCGAGAAAATGACAGAAAATTACAAGGATTGGCCTGACAAGCTTCACTTTGCATTGTGGGGTTATCGCACGTCAATCCGTACGTCAACATGAAATACACCATTTTCTTTGGTATATGGAATGGATGCCGTACAACCTGTCGAACTAGAAATACCATCCCTACGTATTGCACTAGAGAGTAAACTCGATGAAGTCGAATGGGCTAGGGCACGATATGAAGAATTGATCCTACTCGACGAAAAACGACTAGAAGCTCTACATCACACTCAGTGTTACCAAACTCGTATGGCTAGACATTTTAATAAGAAGGTCAAGACAAGAAATATCAAAGTAGGAGATTTGGTATTAAAGGCACTAAGGAAAAATGTTTTAGATCCAAGGGGAAAGTTTAGACCTGATTGGTCTGGCCCCTACATTGTCAAAACAATCCTGTCAGGTGGTGCAGCAAAATTAACTGATATGGATGGCAATGAATTCTCAAACATGACCAATCTTAACCATTTTAAAAAATACTACCCATAATTACTTGAGTAAGACACTCAAGAGAGCTACGTTCGGCCTGATTCCTTAAGAAAGGATACGTAGGCAACCCATTATGGGTGCGGCCACTTTACTTTTCGACATCTTCGCGTTCCAGAATTAACAAAAGACAACAACAGTTGGAAAAGCAACTGGCGTCACAGAACAGAGCCTAGCGCCAGCAAAAAGCCATTAGCGCCAGACGACGGTATTAGCGCCTGGCGCCAGACCTCAATATTGGTGCCAATTCGCAATTATTAACGCCAATTCAGTAATAAAGTCTGGGTGAATTTCGGTGTTTTTCGGAAAATTTTCGACTTTCGTACTCGAAGAATTTCTGGAAAATTAATTTTTTTCGGTTTTTTCATTGCTTTAATAAAATAAATTTAAAGTAACAATTTAATTGAAAGCTGAAATTTCATTAATAAAATAAAATTATATTGTTAATGGAATTTAAATAAGGCTGAAATTAGTTAACTTTAAATAAAAAACTAAGAATCTAATAAATCTAAAGCTAAGCAATGTTCTAGTCTTTTTTCTCCTTCTTTGCTCTTTTCCATTTCTTTTCCGCCTCCTCCTCTTCATCCATTACTTTAGCCAGTAGGCATCCTTTAGAGGACCTACATTCAATCTTAGAATAGATTGTTTCTCCTTCAGCTAGCACCCCATGCTTCTTTTCCACCCAAGCCTTCTTGTCTATAACTTTCCTTTTCCCTTTGTCTTTAGTAGTATTCTTCTTCTTAGGCATTATAGGTGTCTTGAACTCAATTCTTGCACCTAAGCATTCCTTGGCCGGTGTCACCCTGTCACCTAGACGATTCTTCACATCAGTTCTACCCTGATCAATTGAAGACTTCTTCAGCAACCACTTCTTTACATCATTAGGCAAAGGGGGGAACCTTTTGGGTAATCACATCCCATAAAGGTCTAGCGCTCCAGTACGTGTCAAATTTATCTACTTCTTGAGATATGGGATACTCATAGGGAGGACGAAGATCCCCGGAAGGAATATTTTGAAGCAAGCTATATTGTCTTTTTACTCTGCAGGGATAATAATATGTCATGAGAGACAAGCTTGGAAGACGGCAGAAAGGTTGCTTGTTAACACCAACCATCCTTTTTATTTTCCACCATGGGATGACCCACTTGATAGCAAAGTCACGTGATTCAAAGACTTTCTTCACCCATGGCGCCCAATTTTAGGGATGCGCTTCTTTCTTCTTACAAAGCAAGTGGGCGTATAACTTTCAATGTCGTCCGGAGGGCTAATTAATCCTAGCCTTTCCATTAGCCACATCTGTAAAAAAAAAAAAAAAAAATTTCAATGAAAATAAGTTAATATTACAATACAAAAATATTTTTTTTAATTTCTGCAATTAAAAATATTATTTTTCTACCTGTAATAAAATTGGAGAACCGGGAAGGGGTGCTTTTGGGTCCCTTTTCAACTCATCTAGACTAATCATAGTCTCTCCAACTATTAAAGGCATCGGATTTCTCCCTGATTCAATTTGTTCTAGCACAGTGGTTATAATTGATTGACCCTCATTAATTTTACCACTACTAAGACAATATTGATTAAGCATGCAGAATAAGAACGCCCTTCTTCTATATATGTGAAAAGATTCAGAAAGCGGTTTATCAAAATAATAGCGTGCGAATTCTTTTAAGTTCACCACGTTGCCATTCACTATCCTTGATAAATCCCTTTCCTTCAAGTTAAAGGAGCGCTCAAAATCCTTATAGTAATATGCATCTACTCTAGGGATCACTACCAGGTCTATTGCAGGGAAGCCTAAAATAGCACCAAATTCCTCTGGCAAAGGGCTAATTTCATCATACCCTATTCTAAAACAATGTGTGTCAATGTTCCAATATTCTAAAGCGGTATGAATGAAGTCTATGTCTAGATCTACCCCTTTAATGCCATATATTCCCCCCAAGTGAAATAAATCCAATTCTTTTCTTTCTCTAGCATTGAGAGATCGACACCATTCACGCGAATATTGGGTGAAGGTTTTAGTGGCTAGAGACATGATTATTATTTTTTCTAAAGAGAAGAATAATTTTTTTCGCTGGAATTATGTGAATAATCGGCTGAGTAGGGGGCTATTTATGCACAAATTGCGAGAAATTTCAACCTGACTGGAATACGTAGTCAGCATCAATTGGCGTCACACACCCAAAATTGGCGCCACACAACAGCTCTTGGCGCCACACGCTAGCAATAGCGCCTGGCGCCATGCGCCACAGGCTGACGCCAGCTAGCGCCAAGTCAGCAGGACAGCCGCGCATGCTCAGTTTGCGTTTTGATATTAAATCGGAGTCGGTTAATGACTTTATGCCCCCGTTTTAATTTCTTCTAAATATCTTTCTATCCTTTTCTTAATTAATTAAATATAGCAATTATGTTTAGTTAATTTTTTATTCTTTTTTTGGATTTTATATTAAAATTCAAAAATCAGTCTTTCTCTCCGTTTTATTTTTCTTTTTTATTTTTTCCTTTTGGGGGAGAGAGTCGGATAATACCCTCCATCAATAATAAAAATGACGGAATTTTTGCGCAAAATTTTTATCACATTTGCACACACTAACATACACTAACATAATAATAATACATAATAATAGATTTACAGAACAGAGTGTCTAAATAACAAGTCAAAGGCAAAGTTCTATAAAAAGTCAAAATAAAATACATATACAGAAATAAACTACGGCGCCGGAGGACGTAGGCCCATCATGCCATAAAACTGCGCCGTCCGAGGAGTCACCTCTCCACCAGCTCCAGCTCCAGCATCAGTTCCAGTCTCCGTAGGAGGAGGGAAACTCAAAACAGGACCGCTCCAGCCAAGGCCAACCTGAGGCTGAGACCGCGGAGGCTGCTGCGATGACGAGCCAACCTCGTACATCCCACCACCTCTGAAAGCCGAGGTATCCTCTCCTAACGGTGCAGCAGGAACCTCCTCAAAAGAAGACCCTGAGCCCTCAGCAACGTCGGCTCGAGCATCCTCGGAACGACCACCTCTACCTCCTGACGAAGTACGACGACGTCTCGAGCTAGACCTCACCGGCTCTCTTCGCCCCTCAGGCCTCGTATGGGTGTGAGAAGAAATTGGTTGACCCTGCAAAAGAAATAAATCAGAAACAAGGTGAAAACTGAAGCATAGTGCAGAAACAATAAGTAAAGAAAAGTTACCTCTCGGACAGCGTCGTCTTGACGACAGGTAGCTGCGTTCCTCATCCGGACGAGTTGGCTCCGGAAGGCATCAATGCATCGTGCCATAGCCGAAACCACCCCGCGTGAGAACTGTCAAGGAAAGTTAAGTCAGTAAAATTGCATGATAACTGAATACAAGATTCTGAATTAGAGCTAGACTTACTCTGGTCTGGTGACGAGGAATCGACCGCTCCACGAAGCGCTCGCCCTCAGGAGCCGGAGAAATCATCTCCTCGATCGGCCCGTACATCCCCTGGTAGTGGATGGACATACGAGGTGGCACAAACTCAGTGGGACCCTCCTGATGAAACAGAAAGAAATTAGTAAGGTATTACTTGGGGGCTACTCAGTGAAAAACAAAAAGCCAAGAATTTTACCCTCACATCCTCGGCCGGCACGGGGGCTGGAGCTAACAAAGGAAGCAGCTCCTCGGCATAACTCCGCCCAAGGATCACATGGGACCGCCAAAGAGAACCAGGTTCTTCAGCCATGCTCGACAAATCTCTCTCGTCGAACATGTGGCGTGGTGGAGGAGCAGGAACGACAAAGGCATCAGAAGAGTGCTGTCTAGCAACTCTCTCTCCTAAATACGCAACCGCTCCGTAGGTCCCCAGAAAGTAACGGCGCTCAGCAGAGTACTGTGCAGCTAATCCAGGGACTGTCCAACCACCCCATGGCCGGTATACTACCTCAGGTCCCTATAAAAATACCAATCGGGTAAGAACATGTATAAAACGTCGTAAAAGAGCAAGATAAGCACCAAAAATCGTACCGAGATGATCCGACTCCGGACACGTGCAGTAGACAGATCCACATGGTGGCCGCCCCAAGAGGCGCTCACTGGATACCCCCTCGGCGATGGTCTCGCCGGCGCAATGGAAGGAAAGTACTCATAGAACCAGATCTACAAAAAAGCTAAAGCGTGAGTAAATGCTGCCTAAACATATAGGGCTAAACTTTATAGGGAATAATGTTTACCTCTATAACTTTCCAGAAAGCAGACAAAGCGACATTCGTCCTAAGAGACCGGTGGCGACACGAGTCCCTCAGTGCGCAAACGAAGTCAGTATAGGCCAAGCTGGCCCAGTCATAAGTCCCGATCCGCCGGAGATCGCGAACAGCAGGGAGATAGTAAAGCAACGCCCTACTACCCTTATCAAGGGAGAATGTCCCTAACAACAACATCAGCACAAAGATGCGCACCCGCTGCTCTCGGGTGGTCGCATCGTCATCAAGAGCCGCTGCCAGCATCGAGCGGCGAATCCCTCTAGCACTAAACTGAGTCGTCTCGACCTCAGCTCGGGCCCGGACAGCAATCGGCCCTAGTAGTTCCTCGACCTCTGGAGAAAAGACGTCGATACCGTCGTCGAATGGCAGCGGCACAGAAGAGAACTCCAGTCCTGTGATGAGACTGAAGTCTGTAGGAGTGACCATCATCTCACCCCATGGAAAATGAAAGGTGTTGGTGGTGACCCAAAAGAACTCCACCAGAGCACGTACTATGTGGTGACCCCCGCTTGAGGCAACCATAGCCTAAGAGGTCTCAAACAGGGCAACCAATCCGCAAGACTCCCATAGGAGTCTCGTCTCTCGATCTCTGGCGATATGCATCCTATACAAATCGCCTAGGCCATCGCAGCCAGAGCCGTGATGTCGTGTCCTTCCAGGCTCGGTTCCCCGTCTCACCCTCTCAGAAATGTGGTGGACAGGGGCAAAGAACAAGGTCTGCTCATCCCACTCTGGGAACTGACCAAGCGAAGTGGACGGTGTAGTGTCGTCTTCCACGGGCTCATGCTCCCGTCTAGTGTTTCGGGACCGTGAACCTAAGCCTCGTTGTCTAGCCATGCTACATTGTGCAGAATCATCATAAATCAAGGTTCTATAGTATCTAAAGGTTTGCCTAGCCGCATGATACTATGTTCGCAAAAACAGAGTACGTAGTACTAAAACAGAGCACAACTTCGAATTGAGCATGACAACATTTTTTCAAGCAATCAAACAATTTCTTGCAACACTATAGTGATTATTGTGACAAATTGAACAAGAATTGCTAGTAAAAACATCAAGAACGAGCCACATTGTTTTTCACGACCTTAGGAGGTCCAACAATGGCGGATTGCTCATTTATTCACCAAATTGAGTCGAACAAGTCTCAAATTACTTCCAAAGCAATATACAAACATAAACAAGCAATTTCATGGCATAAAACTTGATAAACAAAGCAAATTGAGCATTATAAGTTTCGAATTCTCATGAAATTCGTGAATGAATATGCCAAAAATTCATAAAAACTGGTGTGAGTTGGAAGAAAACTTACATAGATCGGGAATATGGATGAAAAGAGCTTTGATTTGCAACAAATTTGAGCAAATTCGGTTGAGAAACGAATGAGCAACGATCAATTGAAGTTCCGACTTCTTTCGAGCAGCGTTCGCAACAAACCAGAGCACGAAATAAACTGAAAACGGGAATTTAAAGTGATTCCCGTGCTGGCGCCAGTCCCTAGGCATTGGCGTCACATTCTGTGCTTGGCGCCAGACGCCAATTTCAGCGCATGGCGCTAATGCCATAAAACTGGCGCTGATTGATTTTCAGCGACGCCAAAGCAGCCAGCCACCTTCTGGGGTTGTGCTAGCCTTCTGCAATATATTTTGGGTTCCTTGGTACGCCAGTTAGCCCCTCTAAGCAATTTGACATGATTAGGTAATCGGCTTGATTACATAAAGTGATCGATCTAATGAAAAGATCGTCTTACTAAGCTTAGAGCGCCTAAGCATTGGTTCATTAGCAAAAGGCACCGACATACAGGTTCATTAGCAAAAGGCACCGACATACAGGTTCAAGAGCAAAGAGCGCCGATGTACAGGCATAGCGAAAAAAAAGCAAAGTTCAGGCGAACTTTTAAAGATCGACGGGCGTGGATCTTCGGTATTTTCCAAAGGGAGATTATCGCATCAAGTGAGGATGACTTCAAGAGAAGATGTCTTTGGCATCATTCCCTAGCTTGCGGAAAGTTGTCACAAACAACTGAAGGTAATTTCGGGCGAAATTGTCTTCGATCATAGTTCCTGAGGCATGGAACGTGATCATACTGCGGATGAGAATTATTTCAAGAGAAATAATTTTCGATGATGTTCCCTTGGACGTGGAATATTATCAAAACGGAGAGGGTAGTTTCAGGCGAAGCAATCTTC
Source organism: Chenopodium album (assembly GCF_948465745.1). Lineage (NCBI taxonomy): Eukaryota > Viridiplantae > Streptophyta > Magnoliopsida > Caryophyllales > Amaranthaceae > Chenopodium > Chenopodium album. The sequence continues at coordinate 18,981,363 of NC_137835.1, read as the reverse complement.
TAATTTGGAAGCAGTTACAAGGCGTAGCGGTTTTCAAGCGGGATGACATTCTCTAGCTTGCAGGAGGTCATCAAAACAGATCGGTTACTTTCAGAGACGTGTGCTCGACGGTGCAAGATACGCGTTTCTTAACTCTTTTATCTGTTTAACTAATGCTAGTTTTGCAGGTATCGGCGTTATAAGATTGATTTAGGATCGCAGAACGTTCTAAATCATTTTCCGTCCCTATTGATACTTTGACTTTCGTTTTTCGAAACTTGCGTTTCTCCAAACTCGGTCAAAGTGGAGACTTCTGTAGACACCCATTTGTGTCTCCCCAAAACCAAACCCAGTGATGAGTACCTTTCACGTCGAATCATAATCGAATGAAACGAAAGTGTGGAAAGGTCTAGTGTTGCGGAAAGTTTTATTTTCTTTTCTTTTCTTTTCTCTTCTCTCTATTTTTGAAAACTTTATTTTAAGAAAACAGCCAATCCATTTTGGTTGGTCCATGATATGGGTCCAATAGTGGTGTAGTTGGATGGGGCTTGCAAAGACCTTTCCAACGATATATTATAAGCCCAATTCCGATGAATATTAAGGAATTTATGGCCAATTTACTAAACTGGGCCCGGTTTGAGTTTTAAGTACGGCCCAATGATCTAGGGGAGGGCCTAATATGATTTATCATTCCTAATGCAATTAGGAATGGTTTTGGTCTTCTATAACATTCTAGAAGGTTCTCATCATTCTTAATTCAATTAGGATTCTTTAGAGTTTTAATTAGATCAAATAGCATTTTCGACTGAAATTATATTACTTTATCTTCCAGTACGGGAATTTTATCAGAATTTCGAAAACGCGTTAAAAGCCGGTTTGGCGTCCAACCCCAGGCCTTGGCGCCTGGAACCAGGATTGGCGCCAGACGCCAGCCATTGGCGCCTGGCGCTAGCCACTGGTCCTGGCGCCAATGAGCCAGGGCTAGCGCCAAGGTGGTTCTGTGGTCTTCAGACTCTGTTTTGATAAATTATCTTTTTTTGGCTGATTTTCTCTATAAATATCGTATCAAAACTCCGTTTTCATTCACGGATTGTCAACACGAATACACCATCAATTCTCATCAATTCTCTTCATTCATCATCTTTCGTTCATCAATCATCAATAACATTGATTCTTCAGTATTCTTTTCTATTTTGCTTTTTAATACAAAATTCCGCATTCACAAGATCTAGATACACCTAGCCATATTCGAAGTTGCCTTTGCCCTAGACGAGAAAGGTTTTAATTTCTGAGGGTTTGGTCCCAAATCTCCCTTTCAATTATTTAATTTGATTGTTTTGATTATTATTTTTCCTTGAAGTTACTAACATGTGTATTTTGTAATTAGAAAGAGGTACGAGGCATCCACGTAAGTACTTTATTGATTTATTGATTTTAATGATGTAGACATCATGTTTATATTGTTATTATGATATTCCTAGTATCATGTCTAGGGTGTTTTTAATATCAAGTATGATTAAAAGTATGATGCTTCCTATGTTCTTTCTAATGTTTATGATTATTTATTATGTTGCTTGATATGCATATCATATTTTATATTGTTATTGCTTGATCACCTTTATTGTATGCTTAAAGGGAATGGGTATTTGCAATCATGCTTAATAAGATAATTAATAATCTTGTTTGGGCTAATTTTGATTATAATTCAAGTGATCACCAATAATAGTTTATTTGTGCATTAATATTCAACCAACATAGATTAAACAGGTTTAGGGTTAATCCTATTGATTGTATGTTAATTACAAAGCGCACATGAATACGAGCAGAATAAAGTAGAGGCCTATTATTAGGGCAGGTTCAATCTCTTTTAGGTTGGATTTGTACCATCATCCCCGAACCCTTATTTGGTTCATGACCTTATGGAGTTGACGATCTCTTGGATCGTTAAGGGGTGTAACCTTCACCTCGTGAACGGTTTACAAGTTCCTTAAAAACTTGTTGGCGACTCTTTTGCTCTATCTTCTTCCCTTTTGGACGCCACCGTACTTTAGTATATGATCACAGTGGGGGGTCGAGCTAGTGGGATTAAAAGCTTGAAACTATTCCCCACACTATGCAAAGGGCCGAAGAATCCATGCCTCTTAAAATAGCATTGCTGAATTTGATGATTTCCAGAACACTGAACGCATCATTATTCCTCCTAGATCAAATTTATATTCTCTCAATAACCGCCCTCCCTCCCCAAGTCCCCAACTGTACCTCTCCCTTCTTTTGATAATAAGGATAACAGGGATAAGGGAGATTGAGAAAATGGTGTCAAATTAATGAAGAATTAGTCCTAATTTCTGTATTGTTATCTTTCAGGACAGTGATTAGATGATCATGTGCCATTTTATCATGCTGTAACCACTAGCCCTGTACTTTCAATTGCATCTTAGGGGCCGTTTGGTTGGGGGTAATCAGGAAAGGGAATGGGAATCAACTGGCCCGGTTCCCTTTATTGATGTTTGTTTACCACTTTCTTTCATTCCCTTTCCTCTCTTCATTACCCCAAATCCCTCTAAGTTCATTCCCCACCCCCCTAGACTTTTCCATTCCATTCCCTAGCCACCACCACACCACCACATCACCACCTTCTTACCTCCACACACCACCGAGAAACCCAACCACCGCACCACCCATTGCTTCGCCGCCTCTCCGACGACGTTCGCCGCATCTCCGAAGACCTTCGCCGCGTCTCCCCCTCCCTGTAAAACTCTCTTCTCCTCACGCAAACACTAACCCAGCCCCTAGAAATCCCTCCCTCTCCCCGCAAAACCGCCGTCCGACCCTCCCCCACCCTCAAAACCCTAGCCGCGCTAGAGCAATCTTGATTAGAGGGATTTAGGAAAAAGATAAATAATAACTCTATATAAATATAATAAGTGGAAATAAGGTGAGGAGAACGTTAATTTAGAACTTATTAACCCTAAACTTATCTGAACTTATTAACCCTTATCTGAACTTAACTGAACTTATCTTAACTTATTAAACCTGAAGTAAGTGAAAATAAGGTGAACAGAACAGACCCGTAATTTATCTATATAATTGAATTTTTTACCTTTTTTTTCCATGAAAATAATTTAATTTGTTGATTTTAATCTACGTGGCATTAAAATCGGAGATATATCAAATCTAATTCGTCACTTTTATCTAGGTGGTGTGTGAATTTTTTAATTCTAAAATAAAATAGAAACCTAATTTTTAATTGGTCGAAAAATATACCTTTGCTTACATGGCGCTCCCAATGCTCTCCAAAAATGCCTACTTTATTTATATATATTAGATTTAATCTATTTTTCTTTTACTCCTTCAATCAATCTTTTTCTTACTTTGTCAATTGTTTTGATTTTAAATTACTTATTTTATTTTTCCTATATTTCTAATTGACTAAATCAGTAAATTGCATACCTTAATTACATTTTTTTTAACTATCATATATTTTTATTTATTTTTTTGCAAATAAACCACAAAAGCAATATCAAACATATCGTAAACAAACCTTCACTTAGCTTTAATCCATGAGGCAAGTCCTTATTGGTTGAATGGTTGTAATATTGAATATTTTGATGGAATAATAATGTATTGCTTAATAAAATAAAGTCAATTGTAATTTATAATATTGTAAATACCGCAAAAGAATATATTGTGTAATGAGAAAATTGAATATTTTGATGGAATAATATTGTGTTGCTTAAAAAAATAAAGTCAATTCTAATTTATAATGTTGCAAATACCGCAAAAGAAAATATTGTGTAATGAGAAAATCGTATGAAACAGAGTACTATTTACCTAATAAGTCTCGGCCTATCCATATTTTAATCCCTGGCTTCGCCCCTGTATATATATAAATGTACAATTTTGTGTCATTTAATGATACAATTTTGTACTATCATTAAATGTTCAATCATGTTAATACGATGTGTTATATTCAAATTAGTATATTGTTTCCATTTTTATTTTTAGACAGTTTTCTTATTAATTTGTCTTATTATTTAGTTATATTAATAGACATAGTTTGAAAAAAAAATCTTTTAATGTAGAGTAAAATTAATTCGATTACAATTATAATATTATTTCAAATAAATACATACTCATAATTTCTTAAACATAAAAGGTAACTCTTTTAACTTTTCAAATGTACACATGGTTAATTTTTTTTTATTATTATTATTATTATTATTAATATAATAATAATAATAATAATAATAATAATAATAATTATTATTATTATTATTATTGCAAAACTCAAACTTCAAAAATATACATATCATATATATGTGCCTTACACAATGATTATTGTTTTTTAATGTAAAACATTTGGTATAAATTAAAAGTAAATAGAATCATCGCCCTTCTCACACGATTATACCCTTTCTACTCTAATGATATTGGTATGTTCTCCTTTATACATATCTTTTTCTCAATATAAACATAATCGTCTTCAACTTTTTTATATTCATTGTCTAGTGTAATAAGATATCAAAATATTTTAAAGGAAAATGTTATAATAACAATCAAAATACTATAAACAAAACTAGATAATTAAAAAAAATTATAAAAATAAATTTGAATACGTTGTCAGAAAATGAACATAGTTTAATATGAGAATGAACAAGTAGTAATATATATGAATATCTTTCAACAGTAAAATGAACATATACCAAGAGTCAAATGAACATTTTCAAAAGGAGAATGAACAAATATAAAAATTCAATTGAAATTTTTGTAATATAATTTACATCTAACAAGTATAGAAATTGAAACAAATATATTTTAATATGAGAATAAACAAGTGTAAAATAAATGAATATATTGGGAAATAAAAATAAATATTGTATTAGATTGCAAATGAACATCTTTCAATGTGAGAACATATATGTAATGCAAAGAGAATGAACATGTATCAAATATATATATATATATATATATATATATATATATATATATATATATATATATATATATATATATATATATATATATATATATATATATATATATATATATATATATATATATATATATATATATATATATGTATATATATACATATATATTGCAGGGAATAAATTTCAAGCGTTAACCCCTAGCTTGAACCCCACTGTGATCATACACTAAAGTACGGTGGCGTCCAAAAGGGAAGAAAATAGAGCAAAAGAGTCGCCAAAAGTTTTAGGAACTTGTAAACCGTTCATAGGATGAAGGTTGCACCCCTTAACGATCCAAGAGATCGTCAACTCCATAAGGTCTTTAACCAAATAAGGGTTCGAGGATGAAGGTACAAATCCAACCTAAAAGAGATTGAACCTGCCCTAATAATGGGCCTCTACTTTATTCTGATCGTATTCATGTGCGCTTTTTAATTAACATGCAATCAATAAGTTTAACCCTAAACCTGTTTATCTATGTTGGTTGAATATTAATGCACAAATAAATCTATTATTGGCGATCACTTGAATTATAATTATGTTAACCCTACCAAGATTATTAAATTATCTTATTAAGCGTGATTATAAGTATCAAATTCCTTCAAACATGCATAAAAGGCGTGATCAAGCAATAAAAATAAATAATGTATCAAGCAACATAATAAATAATCATAATCAATCCTTATAATAGTCATAATAATAATCATAAATAAAATAATCATCATCAAAATAATAATAATAATAATAATAATAATAATAATAATAATAATAATAATAATAATATTCATAATCATCATAAATCATAACAATTATAATCATAATCATGTTCATGTTAATATTAAAGCATAATAATAATAGTAAGATCCTAGGCATGATACTAACAAGATTAATAACAAATCCTAGCATGTCACTAAGCAATAAAAATCAAATCTTTAACCCTAACATGATACTAACAATCATAAATATTAGGAAGAACATAGAAAGCATCGTAACAATCATATTTAATATTAAAAATACTTTAAACATGATACTAGGAATATCATAATAACAATATAAACATGATCTCTACATCATAACACCAATAAAAACCATTAAAGCACTTACTTTAATGCCTCATACCTCTTTCTAATAACAAAATACACACGTTAGTAAATTCAAGGAAAATAATAATCAAAACAATCAAATTAAATAATTGAAAGAGAGATTTGGGACCAAACCCTCAGAAATTAAACCTTTCACGTCTAGGGCGAAGGCAACTTCGAATATGGCTAGGTGTATCTAGATCTAGTGAATGCGGAATTTTGTATGTAAAAAGCAAAGTTTAGAAAAGAGAAAGAAAGAAAGATGGTGAATGATTAAAGAAGAGAATGAGAGAAGTAATTCAATAAAAACTGATTGTAGGTGAGAATTCGTGAGAATTATTGGTGAATGAAAACGGAGTTTTTAATACGTTATTTATAGAAAAAATCAGCCAAAAAGATAAAATATCAAAACAGAGCAATTGGCGCACGGAAAACGAGATTGGCGCACGCAAAACAGAGCTGGCGCCAGCACCAGCTAATTGGCGCCAGGCGCCAATGGCTAGCGCCAGGGGCCAGGCCTGGTTCCAGGCGCCAATGCCTGGAGTCAGGCGCCAGGCCTGTTTTTTTACGCGTTTTTGAAAATCAGATAAGTTTTTTCGTACAGGAGGATAAAATCGTATGTTTCCTCGAAAATGCTATTTGATTTTAATTAAAACTCTGAAAAGTCAACAAAAGTCAATTTATCAATGCTAATTGAATTAGGAATGAAAAGAACCTTCTAGAAGAATCTAGAAGACTAAAACCATTCCTAATTGCATTAGGAATGATAAATCTATATTAGGCCCTCCCCAAGATCATTGGGCCGCATATAAGGCTCAAACCGGGCCCAGTTTAGTAATTTGGCCATAACTTCCTCAATATTCATCGGAATTGGGCTTATAATATATCGTTGGAAAGGTTTTTTCAAGCCCCATCCAACTACACTACTATTGGACCCATATCATGGACCAACCAAACTGGATTGGTTGTTTTCTTAAAATAAGTTTTTGAAAACAGAGAGATGAGAAAAGAAATTAAAACTATCCGTAACACTAGACTTTCCACACTTTCACTTCATTCGATTATGATTTGACGTGAAAGGTACTCATCACTGGGTTTGGTTTTGGGGAGACACAAATGGGTGTCTACAGAAGCCCCCACTTTGACTGAGTTTGGAGAAACGCGAGTTTCGAAAACGAAAGTCAAAGTAGCGATAGGGACGGAGAATGATTCAAAACGTTCTGCGATCCTAAATCATTCTTGTAACGTCGATACCTGCAAAACTAGCCTTAGTTAAATAGATAAGAGAGTTAAGAAATGCGTATCTTGCATCGTCGAGCATACGTCTCTGAAAGTAACCGATTCGTTTTGACGACCTCCTACAAGCTAGAGAATGCCATCCCGCTTGAAAACCGCTACACCCGTAACTGCTTCCAAATTAGAAGATTGCTTCGCCTGAAACGATCCTCCTCCGCTATGATAATATTCCACGTCCAAGGGAATACTATCGAAGATTGCTTCTCTTGAAACAATCCTTAGTTGTTTGTGACAACTTTCCACAATCTAGGGAACGCCACCTTGTTGTTTCGATGTTCACTCGTCTCTGAACAAAGAGCTTCTTTTTTATATGTTCACGCGCCTTTGAACAAAGAGCCTCTTTTTGATATGATCTTCTGAATGATGTGTCCACGCGTCTCTGAACGAAGAGCTTGATAATAGGATGCCTACGCGTCTTTGAGCGAAAGAGCTTTTGAATGATATGCCCACGCGTCTCCGAACAAAAAGAGCTTTTGAATGATATGCCCACGCGTCTCTTGAGCAAAAGAGCTTGATGGAAATGTTCACGCGTCTTTTAACAATAGAGCTTTGATAGAAATGTCCACGCGTTTCTGAACAAAAGAGCTTTTGAATAATATGCCCACGCGTCTCCGGAGCAAAGAGCTGTGATGATATGTCCACGCGTCTCTGAACAAAAGAGCTTGAATACTTGAACGTTTGTTACGATAATATTCTGAAGAAAAATTTCCGAAGACTAATGTTTGTCGATTTCTAAAGCTCGCCTGAACTTTGCTTCCGCTGAAACCAGTACGTCGGTGTCTCTGTGATTAGGCGCTTTAAGCTAAGTGAGACGATCTTTCATCAAGTCGATCACTTATTGCAATTGTAATCGAACCGACTACTTAATCATGTCAAATTGCTTATAGGGGCTAACTGGCGTACCAAGGAACCTGAAATTGCTGTATGAGGTCGAAATCACCTTTCTGAGAGGCTTCGAGCTTTGTCGCTGCTGAAATATCTCTGGCGCCAAGAATTGGAGTAGGGTCCTCCCTATTCTGCTGCACCTGTATTTGTTTTTTACTATAGAACTTTGCCAATCTCTTTAATTATCTTAGGGTTGACCTAAGGCTTTAAATTATCTTAGGGTTGACCTAAGGTTTAACATTGCTTGACTCATTGACTTGACACGACTCAAGGTATAAACTTGACTCGATATGATCGACTCGAGGTTGACTCGACTTAAAGTGAAATGACACGCGTGTTAGACTCAAATCAAGGCGATATGACACGACATGACTCAATGTGTACATGACTCGTGTGTCCATTGTGATGTTATCGTGCGACTCGAAAAATGCAAAAAAGCAAAAATTTTCCGTCACTTTTGTGGAGGGTACCGACTTTCTCCCGAAAAAGAAAGACGCGAAAAAAGAATCGAAGTGTTTGAAGGTGAATTTTGAATGAGCTTAGTCAAATGTAATTTGATACTATCTCTCAAGGTGCAAGGATTAATCCATCCTAGACTATCTCAATGGTTGACTCAATAAAAGTATTAGGGTAACTTAGGCACGGAGGCTAAGCACTTCATACTTCGATATGCAATGATGATTGATAAGTGATAAGCGATGTGACAAGGCATGCTTTATGTTAAGATTCCATGAAAAAGGGTTCCTAAGGGGAGTAAATTTGGTCATTTATCTGTGTAGTGTGTGAAAGTGACACTAAAGCTAAGCCACAAGAGCTAAGTGTGTGAAAAAAAAATATTATTTCAAGAAGAGTCAAATGATGGTGACTCTTAGGCTAGGTAAGCTAATGATGTAGGGATCAAGCCCCCAAGTCTAGCTCTAAGTGAATAGGGATGAGCATAGGAGATCCCCTGATATGATCATGATGTAAGTGTGTGAATGTAAATGCATGTTTATTACGACCGCACCTCGATGTGAGGTTGCCTACGTATCCGTTAGGAATCAGGCCGAACGTAGCTCTAGCCGAACCTCGCACAAGTGTATGTATACCTTAAAAAGGTCTTTTAAGGGTTGTAACGCGGTTAGGCTAAAGGCTGAAGAAGAAGGGGATAAAGGCCCAAGACCCTAGATTAGCCCCCAAGGTGTGCAACCTCGCTTTTGAATCTTTATATTTTCATGCTTGAGGTTCTACTCTTTTTTAGCTTTCTTTCCTTGCTTTAGCATTTTATATTTTCATAAGTGTGGGAAATCCCGATCATGCGATCTATCACTCACTTGGCATTCATGTTTCACAGGCACGGTACCGAGCACTCGATACGAGACGCAATCTGAGACGTGTTCATATCGAAGACATTTTCATATCAAAGACGTTGGAACACTTGCCCTTTTGTACACTTTTATTTATTTGTTTTTTGCTATTTGCTATTTTAATCTTTTGAATTTGCTCAAGCTTTCTTTAAAATTGCGTAAGTTGCACACCATTCCATCCCAAGGTTAGGTAGATGTAGGTTGAAAAAAGAAAGGTCTATCGTTAGACGAGGCTCAAAGTGGTTTATGAAGAAAGGATTGTATATTTGAAAGGTGAAAGGAGATATGATGTGGCTACAAAGGGTGCCTTAAGTCATTGGTATACCTTGTGCTTAATTCGACATATATATATTTTTTTTAATGCAATGCGATGCAATGATCATATGTAAGGAAATAAATGCTCATTTTATTAAAAGAAAATAAATAGAGAATCTACAAAAATAATCTAAGGGAAAAGAAAGGTGTTATGCTAGACTTATTGGGGAAAGGACAAAATGAAAAAGAAATAGAAAAAGAGGTCATGAAATCTTGTCGTTGAAGCTCGCTTCTTGTTTTGTGTTGTTTGCTTCATCATCACTCGCTCTTCTTGTAAACTGGAGGTATGGGAAGCTTGTTATTATCAATCAAATGTTGGATATCCTCCTTTAGCTTCCAACAGCTCTCAGTAGCATGACCCCTACCTTGGTGGTACATGCAGTGTTCATTTGGGTTCCAACTAGGAAATCTTTTCTTAAGTGGGGGATCTTGAATAGGTCTAATGGGAGTAATGATTCCCTTGGCATGGAGTCGATCGAAAGCTTCATCGTAGCTAATTCCAATAGGGGTAAATTCCCTTTTCGGTTGCTTTCAATTACTCATAACTAGGATCTCACTAAGGTCGAAAGTACCAACACTATTACTAGAGTAGGTGTTTTCGGAAGAAGAAGGATATTCGTTCTTTTTCCCTTTACAACCACTGTTACTATTGTTACTAATCTTGGCCTTCTTGTCGCGCGGAGGAACATGAAGGAGATTTGTATCAATGAAGTCTTGAACACGATCCTTGAGGGCAAGGCACTTTTCAGTAGTGTGACCGCGACCTCTATGGTATCGAAAATAGGAATTTGGATCCCAATTGGGAAAACGTTTTTCAGATGGAGGGTCTTGACTGGGACCAATGGGGTGGATAAGACCTTGATCGTGAAGACAGTCGAAAGCTTCATTGCAAGTCATTCCTATTGGTGTGTATTCTTCAATGGTCCGTTTTGCTTGTGGCTTAGGAGCATGAGTTCTTCATTAAACTCTTGGCGAGAATTTTGTTCGATGGCCATCACCCGATTTGCTAGTCCTTCTACCACATTCAAGAGCATGGCAACGACATCTTGCAATTTTCGAACGTCCTCTTTTAGACTTGACGAGTCTTCCCTGGTATTATCTAAGAAAAGACTTTCATCCTCCTCAATTATGGCCACTTCATCGAGAGAGGTCATATAAGATGTCTCGATCATGGGCTCTCCTACAGGTGTGATAAGAAGTGATGGATCGAAGGATGCTTGGTCATCTTCGATGGCTAGAATCTCGGAAGTTTCATTGTTATCGATCAGATCTTGAATAGCTTCTTTGAGTTTCCAACACTCCTCAGTGTCGTGACCCTTTCCTTGGTGATATTTGCAGTGCTTATTAGGGTCCCACTTAGGTGGTCTGGCTTTTGGAACTGGATCTTTGATTGGCCCTATGGGCATGACTAGTCCTTTGTGATGTAGCTTCTCGAAAGCCGTTTCATAACTCATACCAAGTGAAGTGAACACCCTTTTTGACCTTTGGATTCGTGGTTTAGAGGCGTTTGTGGCATGTACCTCATTAATGGGAGAGGAAGAAGAAGGATGGTCGCTCTTCTTTCCTCTCGCACTATTATCTTTCAGAAGGTCATCTTTGATGTCAATGCCTATGTTATACACAGCCTTGAAAGTATTCAAATTGTGTTGGTACTTTAAGTGCTTTGAATACTTCCCTTGGAGATTCTTGATAAACATCCTCACATATTCTTTTTCGGTAGGATCCTTGACCATGTTAGCAGAATTTTCCCTCCATTTATTGAAGAAAGACGTGAACCCTTCGTTTTCTTTTTGTTTTAACATCTCAAGTTGTATGTGGTCTGTTTCGTCTTGGATGTTGCACTTGTACCTATCAATGAAAGCGTTTGTTATCGACTCCCAAGAAGAGGTTTTTTCTTTCTCGAGAGAAAAGAACCATTGTTGACAAACGGTTTCGAGAGATAGTGGGAATAGAGAGGGGAAAACCTTCTTATCGATACCCTTAATACTCATTATGGTTTCGAAAGCTCTTAAATGGATGTAAGGGTTATCTGTTACCTTGAATATAGGGATGTCAGTGGCGTTGAACTTATGCGGAAGAAGTTCCTTGTCCAGCGAGACCCCTTGTGAACTCATGCCCTGAAATTTATAGTCGCTAGATAGCTTGCTTAAACTCTCTTGCATGAAGTCCATCTTTTGTTGCTTCACGGGATCATTGATCTTGAGTGTGAGTAGCTTTAGTGTCTCAGTCATGTTAGTCAATTGACTCCTAAGTTCATTAACTTCCTCTTGAGTTGCCATTATCTTCTTAGCCTTCCTCTTTTGACGAATCGGTTTATCAAAAAGTGAGACTTGAATAAAGAGGTTGTCCTTAATTAATCGCCCTTCTCTCCTCGACCAAGTACTGTGGGAAAGGAATTTGGGGATACTTATTGTTAATTATTTGACTCAAGATTTATTCAACATGCAATGGATGGAGGAAGTGAAGAAAGATTGGAATAGAATGTGAAAGAAGATTTAGATGGAGGGATAAGAAGAATTAGGAATAGAGTGTACCCCCAACTCAAATGACGGAAAAGACCGACTCATGCATGAACCTAAGACATGGCCATGGTGACATGTGTACTCAAAGTGTGTTCTAAGACTAGTGAGTGTAGATGGTACGTTAAGACTCGTGTCATGACCATGTGGATAGACTATGTGACTAGACTCAAGCAAAGACTAAGTTAAGACTTCACGTATATGCATTAAACTGGACAGACTGTAGTAATTTAGTCATAACTTTTTATCTGTGACTCTGATTTAGATGAAACCAACGCCAAATTAAATATAAAACTCGGGGCTACAGATCCATAGGTTGTAAGACTCGTAGTTCTTTCTAGAACTCTAGCTATGACCAAAACAAGTTGACGCTTGTGCAGCGGGAATAAAAATCCGAGTTGACTTAAAGGAACTATGACTCGATTTTAGGTATATTTATTAGCTCAAATTAATTAATTAATTAATTAAACAAAGTCCTTTAGTCACTAATCATTTTATTTAGTCTTAACACAAGTCAAACAAACGGTTAAGAAAAATCACATAGAGTATGCACAATTAGTCAAGTAGGCACAATATGATGCAATGAGTTCGCAACCTAACCATGGCTCTAGTTCTCTAAAGTTCGGGATATGGTTTAGTCAATAGAGGGTCCATGGTTAATTGTCCGAATGCACCGCGCGGAAGCCTAACCGTGAAGGGTTGGTGCGAGTGGATGGGACACCGCGAGTTTAGAAAAAACTCGCTTCCATGGTTTGGTGAATTCAACATTCTCGGATGTACCCTTTGTTGCACGGAGCGTTCAATCGGATAGATGGAGCATGAATTCCCAGAGGGTTATATCCATATGTAGAACACATATGGGTTTGAGAAAAATGAGAAAAAAATTCAATCAGGAAGTAGGATCAAGCAAACAATATGAAAAACTGGTCGAAATTAGAACGCATATTTCTGGCTCGGTATTGGGGAAAATTGGCGCCAGCAATCAGAGACTGGCGCTAGGATTTAGTTGTAGCGCCTGGCGCCAATGCTCGCGTCTGGCGCTACAGTTAAATGCCTGGCGACAATGCTCTGGTCATTGGCTCTACTTCCCACATGCCTCAGCAGCTTTCTGTGCTCGATAAAATTTTCCGGTTTCGCGCGGTGTTATTTCGGTCCTATTTGTGAAAGATATTTCTCAAATTTCATACGTGTAAAATCCTATGTTTTTAACTCATTACGGATGGTCTTTTCAATGAGATCTTTCTTATGCATATGACAATAATGTTAATCAAAATTACGCACATGAAATACTTAGAACGTTTCGAGTCTCATCCACTCATTCTAAATCATTGCCGAAACAAATTCAGGAATTAAAATAGAAATCCTCCCCAGTGGAATCGCCAAAAACTGTAGGGAATAAATTTCAAGCGTTAACCCCTAGCTTGAACCCCACTGTGATCAAACACTAAAGTACGGTGGCGTCCAAAAGGGAAGAAAATAGAGCAAAAGAGTCGCCAACAAGTTTTAGGAACTTGTAAACCGTTCATAGGATGAAGGTTACACCCCTTAACGATCCAAGAGATCGTAAACTCCATAAGGTCTAGAACCAAATAAGGGTTCGGGGATGAAGGTACAAATCCAAACTAAAAGAGATTGAACCTACCCTAATAATAGGCCTCTACTTTATTCTGATCGTATTCATGTGCGCTTTTTAATTAACATGCAATCAATAAGTTTAACCCTAAACCTGTTTATCTATGTTGGTTGAATATTAATGCACAAATAAATCTATTATTGGCGATCACTTGAATTATAATCATATTAACCCTAACAAGATTATTAAATTATCTTATTAAGCGTGATTACAAGTATCAAATTCCTTCAAACATGCATAAAAGACGTGATCAAGCAATAAAAATAAATAATGTATCAAGCAACATAATAAATAATCATAATCAATCATTATAATAGTCATAATAATAATCATAAAAAAAATAATCATCATCAAAATAATAATAATAATAATAATAATAATAATATTCATAATCATCATAAATCATAACAATTATAATCATAATCATGTTCATGTTAATATTAAAGCATAATAATAATAGTAAGATCCTAGGCATGATACTAACAAGATTAATAATAAATCCTAGCATGTCACTAAGCAATAAAAATCAAATCTTTAACCCTAACATGATACCAACAATCATAAATATTAGGAAGAACATAAAAAGCATTGTAACAATCATATTTAATATTAAAAATACCCTAAACATGATACTAGGAATATCATAATAACAATATAAACATGATCTCTACATCATAACACCAATAAAAACCATTAAAGCACTTACTTTTATGCCTCGTACCTCTTTCTAATAACAAAATACACACGTTAGTAACTTTAAGGAAAATAATAATCAAAACAATCAAATTAAATAATTGAAAGAGAGATTTGGGACCAAACCCTAAAAAATTAAACCTTTCACGTCTAGGGCGAAGTTATGGCTAGGTGTATCTAGATCTAATGAATGCGGAATTTTGTATGTAAAAAGCTAGTTTAGAAAAAGAGAGAGAGAGAGTAATCAAGGAAATCTTGATGAGAATTCATGAATCGAAAATAGAGAGAATTGGTTAAAACTGGTTGCAGGTGATTATGGATGATTATTGATGAAAACTGGTTGTAGGTGAACGAAAACGGAGTTTTTACGACGTTATTTATAGAGAAAATCAGCCAAAAAGATAAAATTATTAAAACAGAGTCTGGCGCCAGGCGCTACAGCTGGCGTTTGGCGCTGATGTGGAAAACTACGCGTTTTCTTAAAATCAGATAAAAATTACCGTACAGGAAGATAAAATCGTATTTCCCTCAAAAATGCTCTTTGATTTTAATTAAAACTCTGAAAAGTCAACAAAAGTCAATTTATCAATGCTAATTGAATTAGGAACGAAAAGAACCTTATAGAAGAATCTAGAAGACTAAAACCATTCCTAATTGCATTAGGAATGATAAATCATATTAGGCCCTCCCCTAGATCATTGGGCCGCACATAAGGCTCAAACCGGGCCATAACTTCCTCAATATTCATCGGAATTGGGCTTATAATATATCGTTGGAAGGCTCTTGTTAAGCCCTATCCAACTACACCACTATTGGACCCATATCATGGACCAATCAAACTGGATTGGTTTTTTTTTCTTAAAATAAGTTTTCAAAAACAGAGAGAAGAGAAAAGAAATTAAAACAATCTGCAACACTAAACTTTCCACACTTTCACTTCATTCGATTATGATTCGACGTGAAAGGTACTCATCAATGGGATTGTTTTTGGGGAGACACAAATGGGTGTCTACAATTATTAATTTTGGTTACTATAATTTGAATTTTTGTTTTACAATTATAATTTGAATATTAGTCCTTCTACAAATGAACATAAAGACCATCTAAAACGAACATTAACGATACATTAAATGTACCAGACACCGAATAATAGTTTTAATTAATTTATGTTATAATTATGGAAAATTCTTATAACATAAATCAATTATTATTATAAAAATCACTTCCATTAAAAACTATGAGGAATTACAAAGTCTAATTAAAATTTGTAACAAAGTATTAGGTTTGTGAAGAATTCTAATCATTATTTATTAAAATGTGAATGACCATATAGTAATATATAAATGAACAATTACATAAATGAAAATGAACATTCATATTAAAAAAATTCTGCTACGAACTAAATTTACATTTTTATAATCCTACAAAATAGATTAAATTGTCCATTATATTACAGTTTTGCACTCTATTTTTAATTATTTTGTCTAGAAATTTCAATTTATAAGCTAATAACACACCACAAGTTAAATCAACTTAAACGGAGTATATATACCAAACATCATTTTACTATAATCATAAGAAATCATTATTATGATTGTAGGCGTCGTTCGAAGTGCGCCTACGTTAAAGCATGTGTGAATATGCTTGGCACTCATAGGAAGTGGGAATTGACATTACGATTAGGGACAAGGAAAGTAGGGAGCCGCCAACAAGTTTTTAAGGAATTTGTAAACCGTTCACGGATCATAAAAGGCAACCACGAGAAAGGGACAACGATAGGCAAAAACGATTGACCCGTGAAGGTTACACCCCATTCATAATCCATGAGATTACTAACTCCAAATGGTTCGGAACCACGAAAGGAGGATCAGGGATGATGGTACGAAGTGATTCATGAAGTCACATTCGCCCGTATTGGCCTCTACTCAATTCTTATAGTGAAAAGTGATTCTTGCGATCTCAAAGTCATGCAAACAAAGTTTCAATTTGCTCCAAACTACTATTACGCTAAATTGGTTTAATATTAATGCAACATATAATTCTAAAATATCGTGATCACTTTAATTAACAATAAGATTAAAAAGGAACCTAAGCTGGTTATCCAAATTTTCTTATTAGGCGTGATTTTCAATTACATATTCCCTTTAAACATGTAAAATGGTGATCATAACAATAATAATAGAATAAAGATTAATATTGAAAGCAATTTAACAAATAGCGTTAGTCAAATCAAATAATAATAATAACCCTAATCATGATACTAGTTATATAAAATAATAAGAGCAATTAAATTAATTAATTACTCACATTCCGCGCGTTCCTTTAAATTGCTACATCATGAATAAACTGTTAGTAACTTCAATTAAAATATAAATCAAATTAAAAAATTAAATTAAATAAAAAGTAGAGTTGATTTAGTCAAAGCCCTCAGTCAATTATACCTTTCACGCCTTGGTTTAAGTATAGAACTTTGGGTATTATATGGACTCCTTGGAGTGCTTAAAAGAAGGAATAATGAGAGAATGGGGAGGCTAGTGTTTAGGCTAAAGAGGGAGAAGAGAATGATTTGATTATCAAGCTTGTTTATGATTGAAAAAGGGGAGATATGACCTCTATTTATAAGGAAAAAGAAGGGTCGAAGAATTAAGATAAGATCCGAATTAAATCGGAATAAAAATCGATAGACTGCAGTTTTTGCGGCTTTTGTTTTTATCATATCTTTTAATCCAGAAATCAAAATAAGATGAATAAGATATCGTTAGAAAGCTCTTGAAGTCTACTTTCTAAAAAAATTAGAATCAGATTAAAATATTTTGTAGAACAAAATATATGGCCAAAATAGTGAGACGGTGTCAGTTTTGGATAGAGTTTGACATTTTATTCATATCTTTTCCGTTATACCTCGGAATTGATATTATAATATATCATTGGAAAGATAATTTCAAGGGCTATCCAACCATATAAAATTTGGATAAAAAATATGGGGCATGAAAATAATATCTGTCTATCTTTGAACGTCTCTCAATTCGAATAGAAATAGGATTTTCAAAAAAGGAGTTTTATTCAATTTCAAACTTTTTAATCTTATCTTTTCAAAAAGGATAATTAAGATATTTTAGAAACTTATAGAAGTTTCTAATTAATCCTACTTGGTTTAAGATTAGAATTAAATCATTTGGACCCCCCACATGATCATTGGGTGGTAGGTAAGGTGGGCTTAGGTTCGGTTTGGGCTCATTTTAATATTTTGGCCATAACTTATTCGTTATAACTCGGATTTGGGCTTATAATATATCGTTGGAAATCTCTTTTAAAGCCCCCCATCCAATTATTTAATCATTTGACCCAGATTATGGACCAAAATAAACTGGATTAAACATTTTTTATAAAAAGGACACGAAATGAATTATTTTGGGTTTAAAGGCATGAAAAGAGGAAAACAAGTTATGGTTTGGGAAAATGGGATAGGATTTGGGTTGGTTTTATGAAATGGAAATATGGATTTAAGCACTCCAAGATTAAATACTCAACCCGACCAATAATGGCGGTGAAAGGTTGTTCATCATCGAGTTTGGTTTTGGGGAGACATTTTTAGGTGCCTACAATGATTAAAAAAAAAATTATTAGAAATCATGAACTGCTGCTACAAAATTTAATATTATTGAAGAATAAGAAAAATAAAAAGTTAGGTTTTGAACCTTTTTTTCGAAAAATTAACAAAATTATTAACTTCCAATTTGATTATTGGTTGTTCTTTTATAGAAATTTTCTTCGATTTCTTAATTTTGTCTCTTAAATATAATAATTTAGTAGAGATATAAGAGCATTTTGATTTATATTTTTAGAAAAATTTGGAAAAACTTTGGTACGTAGTTTGGAAAAGAGAAAATTGAAAGAGAAAGTGGTAAAAATACGAGGAGAGAGAAAGTAGTAAAATTATAAGCAAAGCGAAATTTTATATATTGGTAAAATTGAAAAGGAATCTAATTTATAAGAAGAGAGAGAAAATATGAAAAAGTGATTTTTATTGTTAAAGACTTTTGTATAGTACACTTGGTATCTATTCTATAAATATACTAAAATAACAAACGCTGAAATCATCACTTTTTAAAATTGTACACTTGTCAAGCTGTTGTTAAAAAATTTTCCTGCCTAAATCAATTGCTGACATCACATTTTTATTTATTGTTTTTTACCTTAAATTATTACAATATTTTTTTTGAAGACAATTATTATTATTATTATTATTATTATTATTATTATTATTATTATTATTATTATTATTATTATTATGATTATTATTATTATTATTATTATTATTATTATTATTATTATTATTATTATTATCTCAAAAACAAAATCATACAACCTACAATAAATTAGTGGGAAGCCGAGATACAATCTGGGCCCCCACTCCTCTAGCTATAGCAAATCCTACCCTAGTGAAGATATGAGCTGCAGCACGAGCCCCAATGTCTTGCGTCGACGAGAACCTCTGAATCCGCTTCAGTAACGCAACAGCCTCCTTCTCTAATTCCCCAAGCGAAGAAAAGGAGAAGGGAATGAAACCATAACCAATCACCTGACATCGAGCTTCATACTTAACCCGCTTCCGATGAGCAGCATCAGTCACAACGCGCCCAGGAATAAAGTCAGATAGCCCCGACTGTGTCAAAGGAGAAGACCCTGTCAAATCAACACAGACATCGCGACCACGATCCCATGAATAAAGTAACACATCCGCAGGTCTGAGGGCCTCGTCGTTCCCTCCAGCCAACCCAATGTCAACCTCCTTTCTCGCCGAAATCCCAGAACGATAGCAAACATCAACAAGGGTATCCCGAACGACATTATGCCGATGTTTAATACCCACAATACCAGCACAAGACACCGCGTGATCACCGAAAATATCTCCAGCAAAAACCCTCGAACAAGCAGAGCACGACGTCGAGACAGAGAATAAAGGAACACCCAACCGATAGGACAACACACATCGATAAGTCTTAGCGTTCATCGTCTGACCCAACCCCGAAATAGGAACCGCCCGAAGCCAAGCTGAGGTATGATCACCCTGCTGTGATTTCCATAATGCTGATTGTCGAGGAGTTAAAGAATAAGCAGATTCTTATTATTATTATTATGATTATTATTATTATTATTATTATTATTATTATTATTATTATTATTATTATTATTATTATTATTATTATTATTATAATTATTATTATTATTATTATTATTATTATTATTATTATTATTATTATTATTATTATTATTATTATTATCAGGGTCGTAGCATTGATTTTGGGGGCTCTGCTCCAAATCGAAAAAGGGGCCCTTAATAATGTTAAAAGTTATACATTTTTTTTAATCTATAATTTTGGCAATGCACAATTTCCTATATATACATTGCAAAATAAAAAAGCTTTCATATAAAATTAAATTCGGATATTTTATTTATGTTGATAATAGTAACTAAATACAACTCAAGGCTCATATCAACTTAAGCTATATTAACTTCTATTTATTTGAAAAGTGATATTCTTCTAACGCTCTTTGAGGCAAAATCATCAATCAAGTCTTCATATTCCACTTTCTCTAGAAGATCATTCTCAATTGCTATCATCGCCAATCCATTAAGTCTTTCTTGTAGCATCGTAGAATGAAGATATGACTTCAATAGCTTTAACTTTGAAAAACTCCTTTCTGCAGTTGCAACTGTCATAGGAATAGTCAACAAAATCCTATATGCAATAGTAGCATTAGGAAAACAACCCACATCATTCAAAAATACAAAATATCAAAAGGTCCTTTTATGTCATTGTGCAAAATTTCTTTAAGCAACTTCAACTCCACAAATAATTCTTTCCCATCAATATCTGATTTTTCATTAGACATAAGTGCATTTTCAAAATTCAAACAAGAGGATTTCAAACTTAAATCATCCAATGACTTCATCCTTTGAGGAGTGAATAAGAAACCAAAAATATTTTCATATTCCTCAAATTGCTCAAATCTTTTATAAAGAGAACTAATAGCTTGATCAACAATATAAAGAAAGTAATCAACTCTAAATGATTCTTCTGGAGATAGAGGAGCATTTGATGAAGTGCTTGGATTCTCATCAAAATGTTTTTTTCTTTTAATTTTACGCTTTTGGGGAAATATAGGATCAATATCCATTTCAATAGCAATGTCCTTAGCCTTACTCAAAGCATCATAAAAACCAGTTTCTCTATACCCCTCAAAAAAAGAAATCAACCCTCTTATTTTTTTAATAGCCACATCAATAAGCATATCCTTTGATTGTAATAGCTTGCTTACTAAATTAATTGCAAATAATATTTCATACCAAATTACTATTGCAATTAAAAACTCAAAATCATCAAGCTCATTATTTGCTAAGGATTTAGCTTCACTCTTTATATTGTAATCCTTATCATTGCTATCGGCTACTTGAAGTAAAGCTTCTCGTAAATCTGACATTTGAAATCTAATAGCCTTAACACTTTCAACACAACTTTCCCAACGAGTAGATGACAAAGACTTAACAGTTAGTCCTTTTATATTGTCTTTCAAGATTTTCCATCTCTTAATAGAAGCTGTAAAAATTGTATATATACGTTGGATGACTCCAAAAAAGTCTCTAGCTTTACTACATGTGTTAGCCATATCACATAATGTCAAGTTTAAACTATGACAACCACAAGGAGTATAAAAAGCATTAGAATTTAAATTCAAAAATTTCTTTTGAACTCCTTGATGTTTTCCTTTCATATTAGATCCATTATCATAGCCTTGTCCTCGCACATCCATTATATAAAGATCAAGATTTTTCAATTCATTCTGTAAAACATCAAAAAGCCCTTGGCCAGTTGTATCATTTACATTGAAAAATCCTAAGAAATATTCCTCAATGCAAACATTACAATTAGAGACATTCACATATCTTAATATCAATGACATTTGCTCTTGATGGCTAACATCGGGAGTACAATCAAGAATTGCCGAGAAATATTTTGCTTGCTTTATCTTTCTAATGATTTCATTTTTTATTGCAGAACCAAGCAAAAGTATTAACTCGTTTTGAATTGTATGACCTAAATAATGAAAGTGAATATCATTATTAGTTATACGGTTGACATGTTCTTGAATGATTGGGTCAAACTCGGTCAAGATTTCAATCAAGACCAAAAAATTACCATTACTTTTTTGGTATAGTTTCCCATTTGAACCACGAAAGGCTAGATTATGTTTGGCAAGAAATTTGACAATTGAAATAATTCTTTGCATTACTTTCTTCCAATGGTCTTTTTCTTTTTCAATTAGCAATTGAGTCGTCTTATCAATAGTTTGATTCTTTTGAAACCTAAGACGCAACTCATACCAAGTAGTCATATTCTTAACATGATCTATGCTTGTCTCATGCTCTTTAAGTCTAAAGCCTACATGCCCCCAATCTGAAAATCCTTCATTTGTCAATTGTCCTCTTCCCATCCCTTTTTTAAATATTTTACAGCAAAAACAATAGACTCTATCAAGCTCTTTGGAATAAACAAGCCAATCCCTATCACATTTCTCACCGTTTGATAAAACTCTAGTATACAAATTAGCCGTAAATCGTCTTGAAGATTTATCTTAGGACCTTTCACAATAGAATTATCTCTTTTAGGACCATTTTTCACTAATAAATCAATCATTTTAGAATCAAGACCATCCCAAATTCTAAGATCATATATATTAGGCACATAACTAGTTTCACGGTGATCAACATTATCATTATCAGAAGGCATATCATCAATATTTTCAGCATTATTATCATTCTCAATAGGCACATCGTCAACATTGCAATTAACACTAGGCACATCATCAAAAGTATTATCCACATCATCAACATTCTCCGCAATAGGCATATCACTAACAAGATCAACATTAACATTATTAATATCATCAACATCAACATTATTATTCTCAATAGGGACATCATCAACAGGCTCAACAAGAGGAACTTGAGGTTCTTTTATAACGAATTTATCAAGAGAACCTTTTTGAGAATTAATTAACACTCTAATTTTCTCTTTTTGTTACGCTTTTGAGACCCAGATTCATACTTTCTAGGAGGCATAATCTCAAAATCTCAAAAAAAAAAAAAAAAAATTACAGTAACATATAAATGGATTGAAAAAACCTGGAAAGCAGAAGCTTTATTTCAATCAATTGGACGAATTGGCGAATTACTCCATAACGTTGATTCTCAATCTTTGTTCAAAAGAATACGACCAATTTGGACCTTCAAAAAATAAACTTGTTACATACAAAACTAGTCTCCCATCTACTGTATATCAATCAAATCTGCTTACCTTAATAGCAATAGACTAGAATTTTATTTGATTTCAATATCCTCTCCGTTGGATGTGTAACCATAATCAAGGTTTGGACTTTGGAGAGTGATATTTTCTTTATTCGATTTCAATATCCTCTCCGTTGTCAAAGAATTGTGTCTAAAAGATTGTACTCGAGTACTCGACTGTCAAATATTTTTAAAGTAAAGTGATAAGGCTATTGCTATTAAGGTATATATGAGAAATTGAGAACATTATAATTTCTAGAATTTCCACTTTTCCAGATATTATTAGCCAAAATCAAAAATTAATGTCTCTGTTGCAACACATCGTTATCAATGCTTATCATATTAAATGTTTTCCTTCAAGGTTCATACACTTCAAAAATTATCATATTAGATGTTTTCCTTCAAGGTTCATACACTTCAACACATCGTTATCATATTATTAGCCAAAATAAAAAATTAATGTCTCTGTTATTCCTGTTAATGTCTCTATTAATGTCTCTGTTGCAACACTTCAAGGTTCATACACGAGCAGGGCCGAAATTTTTTTAAAAAAAATGAAATAAATATTGCTTCAATTCATCAATTGAAATTATCAAACCCAGAATTAATTAAAAACAAAAATAAAAAATTTACCAGAAGACACAGACACGAAGCATTCAAACTTCAAAGCAGGGCCGAAAAATTAAAAAAAATGAAATAAAAATTTCTTCAATTGAAATTATCAAACCCAGAAATAATTAAAAACAAAAATAAAAATTTTACCTAAAATCGATTGCTTCAATTGCTTCAATTCGTTCCCCTCAAAAAGAAAATAAAAATTTGCTTTAACCCTTCAATTCGTTTTTGATTTTGTATAAAGTATAATTGTATCAATTGGGAATAGATAGATGAAGATGATTAAATGGAAGATAACCCATATATATGGGAAAATAATTACCGTTTGATAACAAGAAATTCGGAAGATTGAAATTGATTTCTTGACTGAGTTTATTTTTTTTTTTTCTGTTGAAATTCTGGGAAAATATGCAATACAATTTTCCATGATTGATGTAATTAGGGAGAAATTTGGAAACATGGAGAAATTAATATGGAAGGTTGAATTGATTGAATGGGATTATGGGAATTGGGAAAGTTGAATGCGTGAATGTTGCTTCTCCTTCCTCTTTGTTGTCTTCTGGTTCTGGCGATAAAAACAACATTTAATTTTTTTTTTAAATAATAATTGGAAAAAAATTGGGCCCTTTAAATCGGGGGCCCTGTGCTAAGGGGCACCTTGCACATGGCCTTCTAAGGGCCTGATTATTATTATTATTAAGAAAATTTGTAATTATTAATCGATTTACTTTCATTAATCCCAACTATCAATTATTCTTAAATAATCCCAACTTTGTGGAGCGTCTTCTTTTATCAGGTCAAAAAACTGGTGACCCGTTGTAGGGAATAATTTCAAGCCTTTAAATCCCACTGGCTTGAACCCCACTGTGATCATACACTAAAGTACGGTGGCGTCCAAAAGGGAAAAAGATAGAGCAAAAGAGTCGCCAACAAGTTTTTTAGGAACTTGTAAACCGTTCACAGGGTGAAGGTTACACCCCTTAACGATCCAAGAGATCGTAAACTCCATAAGGTCATGAACCAAATAAGGGTTCGGGGATGAAGGTACAAATCCAACCTAAAAGAGATTGAACCTGCCCTAATAATAGGCCTCTACTTTATTCTGATCGTATTCATGTGCGCTTCCTAATTAACATGCAATCAATAGAATTAACCCTAAACCTGTTTATCTATGTTGGTTGAATTTAATGCACAAATAAATCTATTATTGGCGATCACTTGAATTATAATCATAATTAACCCTAACAAGATTATTAAATATCTTAATAAGCGTGATTACAAGTATCAAATTCATTCAAACATGCATAAAAAGGTGATCAAGCAATAAATATCATCAAGCAAAATAATAAATAATCATGAATAATAATAATAATCAATATCATAATAATAATAATATCATCATAAAATAACAATTATAATCATAATCATGTTCATGTTAATATTAAAGCATAATAATAATAGCAAGATCCTAGGCATGATACTAACAAGATTAATAACAAATCCTAACATGTCACTAAGCAATAAAAATCAAATCTTTAGCCCTAACATGATACTAACATGAATAAATATTAGGAAGAACATAGGAAGCATCGTAACAATCATATTTAATATTAAAATTTCCCTAGATATGATACTAGGAATATCATAATAACAATGTAAACATGATTTCTACATCATAACATCAATAAATCAATTTAAAGTACTTACTTTGATGCCTCGTACCTCTTTCTAATAACAAAATACACGCATTAGTA
Organism: Chenopodium album; assembly: GCF_948465745.1. Taxonomy (NCBI): domain Eukaryota; kingdom Viridiplantae; phylum Streptophyta; class Magnoliopsida; order Caryophyllales; family Amaranthaceae; genus Chenopodium; species Chenopodium album. The sequence continues at coordinate 18,955,926 of NC_137835.1, read as the reverse complement.
ACTTCAAGGAAAATAATAATCAAACAATCAAATTAAATAATTGAAATAGAGATTTGGGACCAAACCCTCAGAAAATAAAACCTTTCACGTCTAGGGCGAAGACAACTTCGAATATGGCTAGGTGTTTCTAGATCTTGTGAATGCGAAATTTTGTATGAAAAACAAAGTAAGAAAGAATTGAATGTTTAAGAGAGATGAATGAAATCAATTGGTGAATGAATGGTAGGTGATAATGATTGGTGAATGATTAGTGAGAATAGGTGTAGTTGATGAATGAAAACGGAGTTTTTAATACGATATTTTTAGAGAAAATCAGCCAAAAAGATAAATTAAACAAAACAGAGTCTGACGCTTAGAAAACAGGGCTGGCGCCAACCCTAGCTAGCTGGCGCCAGGGACCAGCACTAGCGCCAGGCCTGGTTCCAGGCGCTAAGGCCTGGGGTCAGACGCCAAGCTTGATTCCAACGCATTTTCGAAAATCTGATAAGTTTACCTTACTGGAGGATAAAATAATATAATTTCCTCGAAAATGCTATTTGATTTTGACTAAAACTCTGAAAAGTCAACAAAAGTCAATTTATCAATGCTAATTGAATTAGGAATCAAAAGAACCTTCTAGAAGGGTCTAGAAGACTAAAACCATTCCTAATTGCATTAGGAATGATAAATCATATTAGGCCCTCCCCTAGATCATTGGGCCGTACATAAAGCTCAAACCAGACCCAGTTTAGTAAATTGACCATAACTTCCTCAATATTCATCGGAATTGAGCTTATAATATATCGTTGGAAAGGTCTTTGCAAGCCCCATCCAACTACACTACTATCGGACCCATATCATGGGCCAACCAAACTGGATTGGCTGTTTTCTTAAAATAAGTTTTCAAAAACAGAGAGAAGAGAAAAGAAATAAAACTTTCCGTAACATTAGACCTTTCCACACTTTCGTTTCATTCGATTATGATTCGACATGAAAGGTAATCATCACTGGGTTTGGTTTTGGGGAGACACTAATGGGTGTCTACAGAAGCCCCCCACTTTGACTGAGTTTGGAGAAACGCAAGTTTCGAAAACAAAAGTCAAAGTATCGATAGGGACGGAGAATGATTCAGAACGTTCTGCGATCCTAAATCAATCTTGCAAGGCTGATACCTGCAAAACTAGCGTTAGTTAAACAGATAAAAGAGTTAAGAAATGCGTATCTTGCACCGTCGAGCACACGTCTCTGAAAGTAACCAATTGTCTTGATGACCTCCTGCAAGCTAGAGAATGCCATCCCACTTGAAAACCGCTACGCCTGTAACTGCTTCCAAATTAGAAGATTGCTTCGCCTGAAACGATCCTCCTTGCAATGATAGTATTCCACACCCTAGGGAACACCATCGAAGATTATTTCTCTTGAAATAATCCTCATCCGCATTGATAATATTCCACATCCAAGGGAATACTATCGAAGATTGCTTCTCTTGAAACAATCTCCATCCGCATTGATAATATTCCACATCCTAGGGAATACCATCGGAGACAACTTAGCCCGAAATTACCTCCAGCTGTTTGTGACAACACTCCGCAATCTAGGGAACGTTGTCGAAGATATCTTCTCTTGAAGTCACCTTCGTTTGATGCGATAATTTTCCAAAGGAAATTACCGAAGATCCACGCCTATCGATCTTTAAAAGTTCGCCTGAACTTTGCTTCCGCTATGCCTGCACGTCGGCGCTTCCGTTGCTTTGAACCTGTATAACGGTGCTCTTTTGCTTTTGAACCTATATGTCGGTGCCTTTTGCTAATGAGCCAATGCTTAGGCGCTTTAAGCTAAGTGAGACGATCTCTTATTAGGTCGATCACTTTATGTAATCAAACCGACTACTAAATCATGTCAAATTGCTTAGAGGGGCTAATTGGAGTACCAAGTAACCCAAAAATATGTTGCAGAAGGCTAGCACAACCTCACCAGGTGGCTGGGTGCTTTGGCGTCGCTGAAAAACCATCAGCGCCACCTATTTAGCGTTAGCGCCAGGCGCTGATGTTTGCGCTAGGCGCCAAGCCTAATTTGTGACACTAATGCATAGGGCCTGGCTCCAGCACGGGGACTTCCTTAAATACCCCCTTCCTTCTTCATTTCGCTGGCTGCTCGTCGCGAAACTGCTCGAAGAAACCCGAAAGCTTTAATTGTTCATTGCTTGCTCGTTTCTCAACCGAATTCGCTCAAATTTGTTGTAAATCAAAGCTCTTTTCATCTATTTTCCTGATCTATGTAAGTTTTCTTTAAACTCACATCAGTTTTTATGAATTCTTGGCATGTTTATTCACAAATTTCATGAAATTTCAAAATTTATAATGCTCAATTCGCTTTGTTTGTCAAGTTTTATGCCATGAAATTGCTTGATTATGTTTGTATATTGCCTTGGGAGTAGAAATGAGCATTTTGCCATTGTTGGTCCTCTTAAGGTCGTGAAGAACAATGTGGCTTGTTCTTGATGTTTTTGCTAGCAATTCTTGTTCAATTTGTCACAATAATCACTATAGTGTTGCAAGAAATTGTTTAATTGCTTAAAAAAATGTTGTTATGCTCAATTTGAATTTGTGTTCTGTTTTAACACTACGTACTCTAGTTTTGCAAACATAGTATCATGCGGCTAGGAGAACCTTAGATACTATAGAACCTTAATTCATGATAATTTTGCACAATGTAGCATGGCTAGACAGCGAGGCTCAGGTTCACGGTCCCGAAACACTAGACGGGAGCATGAGCCCGTAGAGGACAACGCCACGCCTTCCACTTCACCTGGTCGGCGTTCCGAGTGGGATGAGCGGACCTTGTTTTTCGCCCCTGTCCACCATATTTCTGAGAGGGTGAGACAGGGCATCGCGCCCGGGAGGACACGGCATCATGGCTCTGGCTGTGATGGCTTAGGCGATTTGTACAGGATGTACATCGCCAGGGATCTTGAGACGAGACTCCTATGAGAGTCTTGTGGACTAGCTACTCTGTTCGAGACCTCCGAGGCTATGGTCGCCTCCAGCGGGGGTCACCACGTAGTGCATGCTTTGGTGGAGTTCTTCTGGGACACCACCAACACCTTCCATTTCCCTTGGGGCGAGATGATGGTCACCCCTACGGACTTCAGTCTCATCACAGGACTGGAGTTCACTTCTGTGCCACTGCCGTTTGACAGTGGAATCGACGTCTTCTCTTCAGAGGTCGAGGAGCTGTTGGGGCCGATCACTATTCGGGCTCGAGCCGAGGTCGAGACAATTTAGTTTAGTGCTAGAGGAATTCGCCGCTCGACGCTGGCAGCGGCTCTTGATGACGATGCGACCACCCGAGAGCAACGGGTGCGTATCTTTGTGCTGATGTTGTTGTCAGGGACATTCTCCCCTGACAAGGGTAGTAGGGCATTGCTTTACTACCTTCCTGCTGTCCGTGATCTTCACCGAATCGGGACTTATGATTGGGCCAGCTTGGCCTATGATGACTTCGTTCGTGCACTGAGGGACTCGTGTCGCCACCGGTCCTTTGGGACGAACGTTGCTTTGTCCGCTTTTTGGAAGGTCGTAGAGGTAAACATTTATTCCCTATAAAGTTTAGCTCTGCATATTAGTTAGCATTTGCTCACACTTTTAGCTCTTTGTAGATCTGGTTCTACGAGTACTTTCCTTCTGCTGCGCCGGCGAGACCATCGCCGCGGGGATTTCTAGTGAGCGCCTCTTGGGGCGGCCACCATGTGGACATGTCCACTACACATGTCTGGAGTCGGATCATCTCGGTACGACTTTTATTGTTCATCTTGCTTTTCCGCGGCGCTTTAGATATATTCTTGCCTGATTGATGCTTTTTATAGGGACCTGAGGTGGTATACCGACCGTGGGGCGGTTGGACAATCCCTGGAATAGCCGCACAGTACTCTGCTGAGCGTCGCTATTTTCTGGGGACTTATGGAGCGGTCGCGTACTTAGGAGAGAGGGTCGCTAGACAGCACTCTTCTGATGTCTTCGTCGTTCCCGCTGCTCCACTGCGTCATATGTTCGACGAGGCGCAGTTTTCGAGCATGTCTGAGGGAGCTGGTACCCCTTGGCGGTCCCATGTGATCCTCGGGTGGTGTTATGCTGAGGAGCTACTATCTTTGTTAGCTCCAGCCCCTGTTCCGGCTGAGGATGTGAGGGTAAGATTTTCTTAGCTTTACTTTTCACTAAGTAGCCCCCAAGTAATGCTTTACTGATTTTTTCCGTTTTATCAGGATGGTGCTGCTGAGTTCGTGCCACCCCGTATGTCCATCCACTACCAGGGGATGTACGGGCCGATTGAGAAGATGATTTCTCCGGCTCCCGAGGGCGAGCGCTTCGTAGAGAGGTCGATTCCTCGCCACCAGACTAGAGTAAGCCTAGGTTTTTTTTTTTTTTCAGAATCTTATGTTAATATATCATGTATATTTACTGACTTATTTTTCTGACAGTTTTCACGCGAGGTGGTTTCGGCTATGGTACGATGCATAGATGCCTTCTGGAGCCAGCTCGTCCGGATGAGGAACGCGACCACTTGTCGTCGGGATGACGTCATCCGAGAGGTAGCCTTTCTTTACTCATTATTTTTGCATTGCTGCTTCAATTTTACTTTGTTTCTGATTTAACTCTTTTCGCAGGGCCAGCCTATCGCTTCTCACACCCGCACGAGACCTGAGGGGCGGAGGGATCCAGCGAGGTCTAGCTCGAGACGTCGTCGCACTTCTTCAGGGGGTAGAGGCGGTCGCTCTGAGGCTGCTCGAGCTGATGTTGCAAAGGGCTCGGGATCTTCCTCTGAGGGTGCTCACGCTGCACCGGTAGGAGAGGCTACCTCGGCTTTCAGAGGTGGTGGGATGTACGAGGTTTGCTCGTCATCGTAGTAGCCTCCGCGGCCTTAGCCTCAAGTTGATCCTGGCTGAAGTGGTCCTATATTGAGTCTTCCTCCTCCTACGGAGACTGGAGCTAGAGCTGGAGCTGGAGCCGGTGGAGAAGTGACTCCTTGTACGACACATTTTTATGATATGATGGGCCTACGTCCTCCGGCGCCGTAGTTTGTTCCTGTGTATATTTTATTTTGACTTTTTTATAGAAATTTGCCTTAGACTCATTATTTATAGACACATTTTGTATATTTATGCCATTATGAGTTTATTCGATTGTTATTATTATGTGTTTGTTAGTGTGTGCAAGAAAAGTGTGACAACAATTTTGCGCAAAAATTCCGTCATTTTTATTATTGATGGAGGGTATCCGACTCTCTTCCCCAAAAAGAAAAAATAAAAAAAGGAAAAAAAATCGAATGAAATGTCAGGTGCTTGGAATTTAAAATAAAGTCCCAAAAGGAATAATATAAATTAAAAATAATAGCTATATTTAATTAATTAAGAAAAAAGGATAGAAAAGATGTTTAGGAAAATTAAACGGAGCCATAAAGTCATTAACCGGCTCGAGTCTAATAATAAAAACACAGGTTGAGCACGCGTGGTTGGTCTGGCAACTTGGCGCCAACTGGCGCCACACTATGGCGCGTGGCGCCAGGCGCTACACTTAGCGTGTGGCGCCAAGCGCTGGCGGTTGGCGCCAATCACGGGGTTTTGACGCCAATTGACGCTGACTCCGTGTTTCATTCTGATTAAAATTCTTCGCAATTTGTGTATAAATAGCCCCCTGCCCAGCCGATTCTTCTCATAATTCTAGCGAATAAAATAATTCTCTTCATTAGAAAAAACAATAATCATGTCTTTAGTCACCAAGACCTTCACCCAATACACTCATGAATGGTGTCGATCTCTTAATGCGAGGGAGAGAAAAGAATTAGATTTATTTCACTTGGGGGGAATTTATGGCATCAAAGGGGTAGATCTAGACCTAGACTTCATACATACTGCTTTAGAATTTTGGAATGTTGATACTCATTGTTTCAGAATAGGGTATGATGAAATTAGCCCTTTGCAGGAGGAATTTGGTGCTATCTTAGGCTTCCCTACGATAGACCTTATAGCAATCCCTAGAATAGATGCATACTATTCTAAGGATTTTGAGCGCTTCTTTAATTTAAGGGAAAGGGATTTATCAAAAAGAGTAGATGGCAATATAGTGAATTTGAAAGAATTTGCACGCTATTATTTTGATAAACCTCTTTCTGAATCTTTTCATATATATAGAAGAAGGGCGTTCCTATTTTGCATGCTTAACCAATATTTTCTTAGTAGTGGTAAAAATAATGAGGGTCAATCAATTATAACCACTGTACTAGAACAAATTGAATCAGGGAGAAAATCCAATGCCATTAATAGTTGGAGAGACTATGATTAGTCTAGACGAATTGAAAAGGGACCCAAAAGCGCCTTTTCGCGGCTCTCCAATATTATTACAGGTAGAAAAATAATATTTTTAATTACAGAAATCAAAAAATATATTTTTGTATTGTAATAATAATTTATTTGCATTGCAATTTTTTACAGATGTGGCTAATGGAGAGGCTAGGATTAATTAGCCCTCCAGACGACATTGAAAAATATACTCCCAATTGCTTCGTGAGAAGAAAGAAGCGCATCCCTAAAATTGGGCACCATGGGTGGAGAAAAGTCTTTGAATCACGTGATTTTACTATCAAGTGGGTCATCCCATGATGGAAAATAGACAGGATGGTTGGTGTTAACAAGCAACCCTTCTACCGTCTTCCAAGCTTGTCTCGTGTAACTTATTATTATCCTTACAAGGTAAAAAGACAATACGACTTGCTTCAGAATATTCCTTCCGGAGATCTTCGTCCTCCCTTTGAGTACCCTATTTCTCAAGAAGTAGACAGATTTGATGCTTACTGGGGCGCTAGACCTTTATGGGAGTGATTGCCCAAAAGGTTCCTCCTTCTTTGCCCAATGATGTAAAGAAGTGGTTGCTGAAGAAATCTTCGATTGATCAGGGTAGAACCGATGTGAAGAATCGTCTAGGTGACAAAGTGACTCCTGCCAAGGAACGCTTAGGTGCAAGAATTGAATTCAAAACACCTGCAATGCCTAGGAAGAAAAATACTACCAAAGACAAAGGAAAAAGGAAAGCTAACACCATAGACAAAAAAGCTTGGGTGGAAAAGAAGCGTGGAGTGTTAGCTGAAGGGGAGACCATCTACTCCAAAATTGAATGTAGGTCCTCTAAAGGATGCCTACTAGCTAAAGTAATGGATGCAGAGGAGGAAGCAGACAAGAATTGGAAAAGAGCTAGAAAAGAAAAGAAAGATTAAGAGCATTGCTTAGCTTTAGATTTATTAGACTTAGATTGTTATTTTGATTTAAAGTTAATTTATTTCAGCTTTTATTTAAATTCCATCAACAATGTAATTTTATTTTATTAATGAAATTTCAGCTTTCAATTAAATTTTTTACTTTAAATTTATTTTATTAAAGCAATAAAAATCGAAAAAATTAATTTTCCAGAAATTCTTCGAGTACGGAAGTCGAAAATTTTCCGAAAAACACCAAAATTCTCCCAGATTCTATTTCTAAATTGGCGCCAGTCATTAGCATTTGGCGCCAGCTATTGAAGTCTGGCGCCAGGCGCTAATTCCATCGCCTGGCGCTGATGACTTCTGGCTGGCGCCAGACTCTGTTCTGCGACGCCAAAAATTCGCCAATTTTCTATTGAATTTTTAAATAATTCTGGAACGCGGAGATGTCGAAAAATAAAGTGGCCGCACCCGTAAAGGGTTGCCTACGTATCCTTTCTTAAGGAATCAGGCCGAATGTAGCTCTCTTGAGTATCCTACTCAAGTAATTATGGGTAGTATTTCTTAAGTTGGTCAAGATTGGTCATGTTTGAGAATTCATTGCCATCCATATCAGTTAGTTTTGCTGCACCTCCTGACAGGATTGTTTTGACAATGTAGGGTCCAGAGCAGTTAGGCCTAAATTTTCCCCTTGGGTCTAAAACGTTTTTCCTTAGTGCTTTTAATACCAAATCTCCTACTTTGATATTTCTTGTCTTGACCTTCTTATTAAAATGCCTAGCCATACAAGTTTGGTAACACTGAGTATGATGTAGAGCTTCTAGTCGTTTCTCGTCGAGTAGAATCAATTCTTCATATCTTGCCCTAGACCATTCAACTTCATCGAGTTTACTCTCTAACGCGATGCGTAGAGATGGTATTTCTTGTTCGACAGGTTGTACGGCATCCATTCCATATACCAAGGAAAATGACGTATTTCCTGTTGATGTACGGATTGACGTGCGATAACCCCACAACGCGAAGTGAAGCTTATCAGGCCAATCCTTATAATTTTCTGTCATTTTCTCGATGATAGTCTTTAAATTTTTATTAGCTGCCTCGACTGCTCCGTTTGCTTGAGGTCTATAAGGGGAAGAATGATGATGTTGAATGCCGTATTTTTGTAGCAATTCTTCATATTCGGCTTGAAAGTGAGTTCCATTGTCACTTATCATCTCATGTGGGACTCCATATCGACAAATAATATTTCTTTCGATAAAGAGTGTTACATGTTTTGCAGTGAGTTTAGCGTACGATTGCGCTTCGACCCACTTTGTAAAGTAATCAATTGCTGCTAGGATAAATTCGTGGCCTCCTGTTCCTGGGGGAGTGATTTTGCCGATGATGTCAATTCCTCATGTAGAGAATGGCCATGGCGATGTGTAGGTGTAGAGAAAAGATGGTGGGACATGTTGTAAGTTGGCGTAAATTTGGCACTTAAGGCATCTTTTTACATATTAATGGCAATCCCTATTCATTGTTGTCCAATAATATCCTTCTCGCATTATTTTCCGGACTAACATTTTTCCATTTACATGAGTGCCACAAATTCCTTCGTGAATTATTCTCATTACTCTTTCTGCATCCATCTTTCCTACACATAAGAGAGCTCGACCTTTGGGTACCCTTTTATGTAGCTCGTTGTCTATGAGTACGTATTGAGAAGCCAAAAGTCTCAACGCTCGCTTTGCTCTTTTAATTTGTCAGCATGAGTAGGGTATTCTCCATTGGTGACATAGTTGAGTATGTCCGTGTACCACGGTTCTTCTTCTTCTTCTTCTTCTTGGACTGAGTCGTCGTCTTCTATAGCTTGGATGTATGCTAGTTTGTGCCTTTTTTCGATAGTTAGAGGCATTTGCTCGATTTCCGTGGGAATCCTAACCATTGAGGCTAATCTTTGCCAAGGCATCAGCAAATTGGTTTTCTTCTCTAGGTAGATATGTATATTTTACCTTCTCTAACTGATCGGTAAGAGTTTCCAGATAGGTTTGGTAAGGGGCTAGGCTTTTGCTCCTTACTTTCCATCTTTTAGATATCTGATTGATGATCAAAGAAGAGTCTCCGAATATCCTCAACTTCTTTACTCCCAATGCCAAAGCTGTTTCAAGGCCTACCACGCATGCTTCATATTCAGCAGCATTGTTGGTAACGTCGAAATCAAGCTTTATTGAGATTGGAGCGTGCTCTTCTTTAGGTGATACTAGTAGTACTCCAACGCCACATCCCTTTTGGTTTGAGGCTCCGTCGAAATACAAGGTCCAAGTATCATCTTCAGTGACCATCAGGTCTTCATCTGGAAATTCATTGTCTTGTATTGGCGCCGAGTCTTCTATTGGAAATTCTGCTAGAAAGTCTGACACCACGGATCCCTTAATGGCTTTTTGCGGCATAAACCTTACATCGAACTGGGCTAGATTGACTATCCATCTTGATATGCGTCCATTGAGTGTAGATTTTTCGAACAGATACTTGAGTGGATCTAATCGAGAGACTACGAAAACGGTATGCACCAACATGTAATGTCTTAACTTAGTTGTGGCCCACACCAAGGCGAGGCACAATTTCTCGAGCGGTGTATAGCGTGTTTCGTATTCGAGCATCTTTTTACTTAGGTAATAGATTGCGTTCTCTTGCCTTCTACTTCTTGCCTTCTACATGCATGTTGTTTATTATAATCAACATTGATCATTTCAGTGTATAAAGTTGTTGTGTTAATTTGAATATTCCATACTCTTAACAATAATTTTCATGTATTATTAATTCTCTCAAAGGAATGAAAATACACATAAGTTAATTGGTTATGAACTATCAATTCTAAGCAAGCTTACACAAGGTCTAAGAAACTAACACAAATACGGGTATTAATGGTAAAATAACATGAGCTGAAACTTATGTAAACTAAAACAATGTTTGGCAAAATAACACAAATTTTATATAAAATAGCACGAGCTGATGTTGAAGTATATAACATATTATTTTAGCAAAATAACATAAGATTTAAGAAAAATAACATAAAGTTTAAAAAAATAACTCAAGCAAATTTAAATTGGATATGGAGTGCCAATGATCCATATAGTACTCAAGGAATATACTACCTCTACTTCCTATTACTCGCAACAAACATGGTTTTTGCGGAATCCTAGGCAAAAGCTCCTAAGCATGATTATTGAAAATTAAGGGCATATACTTAAATATTAATATAACCCAAAAAAAGAAAATAAATTGAACCAAAATTAAACTAAACCATCCACCACCACTACCACCACCCAGCAGCACTAGAAACACCCTATAACCACCACCCAGTAGCATCAAAACCAAGCAGCTAGTTGTAAAATTCTACCTTAAATCAGTTAGTGGGGTAGAATCGAATAGGTAAAATCGAATCGTAGAATCGAATCGTAAAACCGAATAAGATTCTACAAAATTGTAAAATTGGGCTTCAAAATGTAACTAATGACTACATAAATAATTTTATAGCAATGAGAATGAGAATGATAATAATATATATATTGTTGATAGCATAATATCGGCAATGTAAACATAAAATATTTTTAGAAGTAATTTCGCCGAGCATAACTCAAACAATACACTATAAACTATAAAATCATATTATTGGTACACATTCTTAACCACGAGAGTACACGATAATTGTTGTTAAATTATAAAAATAAAATAAAATAGTAATAACGTTGTTTGACTTGAAAAGCTGTTTTTCCTAGACCCCTAATAAAAACTCTAATGATAATAGAAAACTAAGTGTCAAGTTAGTTCATTTAATTAGATAGCTAAAAAATGATAAGTACAACAAACTCATGTTATAAAAGTGTTTTTTATATGCCCAAAGTTGAGTACATAAGACTCATGAATACATTATTATGCCCACAAAATTTAGATGGTTGGATAGAATCTTAAAAATATTTAAATTGATGTTTCATATAAGCTTTATTATGATTTAGATTGAATAATATTTAAGTCATTGACTAAAGATAGACTCAACTATGACACTCTTACACTCTTTAGTCTATAATATAAAATACACAAATGATATGGGTATGAACCAATTCTATTAGAAAGTAGACTTCAAGAGATTTCCAATGATATATTATAAGCCTAATTTCAACTTCGAAATCAAAAGTTATGGGCTTCGGAATATCAAACTTTTTGCAACTCAATTCTGATTGATTCTACCGATTATATGAACGTTTCTACAGCATAGCAGTTCTACCGATGATTTACATCGTTTAGGTGGATATGGATTGTAGAATCATACGATTCCACTATCCAAATAGCGATTTAATAACATTGCCAACAACCACCACAAATCATCGAACCCACCACTACCCTGCCGCAGCACCGATGAACCTTCAAGCCTTCGCAAACCACGAACCACCGCAACTCTCGAGCCAATGCACCCATGAACTGCAATAACTCTTGAGACACCGCACTCATGAACCGCAACAAACCACCACCCACGCCACCGCAACCAACGAACCTTCCACCCACAACCACGAAACCTCAACCACCGCAACTAACCCACGAACCTTTTACCGCTGCAACCCACAAATTTGGAATAAACCATCTCCAAGCCACCAACCCACAAAACCCTAGAGATCTAGAACATCCTTGAACCCTCTAACGCACGAAAACCTAGCGAACCCATAAACCTGCGAACTCTCTATTATCAATTAAAGCTTTAAATGGTCAATTAACCATCAAAACTCTACTCTAGATCTAGAGTTCTTATGGTTAAATTTGACCATTAAACCTTCAAATTTGAGCTTTAGCGGCAATGAGGAAACAACACAAAAAGGAAGAGAAAGAAAACAAAGGCGGTGACAAGAAAGGGACAACAATGATCGGTGGTAGTGGTGATCGGTTGGACGGTGGTAGTGGTGGTGGTGGTTGCCATTAGAAAAATTATGAAGGAAAATGTTGAATGTGGATGGAGGGGAATGAATTTGGTGGTAAGGGTGAAAATAATTAAACTTGGGGTTTAATGTAATGAAATTAGATTTGTAGTTTAATTAGGACGTTTTACAAAAAAGTAAGGGTCAAATTGTCTTTTTGCACCCAAAAACTTACTCGTACTAGTTAAGGAAAGAAAAATATTTGTTAAATTAAGGAAAGAAAAATATTTGTTACAAGTAATGTGAAGCGGCCATTTTTAGCAAATTTTGTGTGTAATTTGAAGCGGAGATAATATAATGCTCCGTACTTTCCCTAAAAAAAGGAAAGAAAAGGGAAAGAACACATTGTATGTATAATAATAATTGAAAAAAAACCGATGTACTCTCTCCATTTTTAAATACTTGCTCCATTTCTCTATAAACTTCTTCATGCGCGGAGTTTTAGAAGAAATTGAATAAAGTAATAAAATATGGAGTTAGGGGGAAGAATAAAAAATTTATAAAATGTAAAAGTAGTTAAGAGACAGAATATGAAATTAATATAATAAATTTGTGTTGAGTTCATTAAATGAGAGAAATGAATTAAATATTATAAAAGATTTCCGAATAAGAAGATGGAGCAAGTATTTAAAAACGGCCTAAAAAGAAAAGTAGAACAAGTAGTACGATATTTAAAAATGGCCGAAAAAGAAAAATAGAGCATGTATTCAAACACGTAGAGAATACTATAAAAGCTTAACGAGTAAGTATAGCCCACGGCAACAGAGGTCCATACGGACGTTGAAAAAATTGGGTCAGCCGTAAGAGGTAAGACACTCAGACACAACCCTCAAAATGTTATTACTTTCTCTCTATTTTTCCTCTCCTTCCCTGATTTTGACCTTTTGAGTTCGTTGCTCCCTCAAATTACTTACATTCTCCCCGTGAAATCACCAAGGGTTAGTTCAATTTTGTTTATTTATATGAAAAATTCATTTTTTTGTCATTAAATTTTTGAGGGTTATGTGTAAATTTCTGCTTATTTTGCATTCATTCATCAATATCCCTAAATTATGTTTTTTTTTTAATCTGTAATCCCCTTTTTCCTTTTAATTTAATTTTCTTATGTTTGTTATTTTATTGATGATTACTGTAATTATCCTGCGATTAATCTTTGATTTCTCATTTGAAGAGTTGCATTCTTTGATTTTGTATTCTGTCAAAAAATGGCTGAGATTAATTCTTTGCTGAATATGAATTAATTTAAAATTCAAACAAAGGAATTCACTTGAGTAGTAAATTTATGCGATTTGTACTCGATTCTGTTGATTACGACCATGTGAGGATTTGTCCCACATTGAATAGACTAATCCTCGTATCACCAATTGGTTTTAGAATAGAACCTCGTTTTGGTGTTATTGTATGATGATGTAGGAAAGGTCCGTTTATCGGCGATATAAATGCTCAAGTGCATAGACTCATACTTGAGGTGGATGTTTAATTGGGTGTATGTCTTACAAATTAGCTAATGATTTTATTATTATTAGTAGTTGTCAATTGGTTTTGTGATGGAACGTCGCTTGTGGTATAATAATGGGATTTAACTTTTCTCATTACTACCATGTTTTCAATAAATTTGTTTACAATATGATGTTATTCTTGTTTTTATGTAAATTAGTGGGAATGATGGAGAACATTGTGCATTGTTTGATGGCTTGATTCTGATATTGGGGTTCATGGCATTGATAAGAATATGTTCTGTTCTCATTTCTTAATTCGATGTTATGCTTACGAGGGATTTTATTGAATTGGTGGACAGATTACTTAACATGGAAGCTGGATCTAGGCCATTGGAGGATGGATCTAATTGTATGTATAGAGAAGGCAACAAGAGGCAGATATTGGAATCAACGGAGAAAATTGATCGATTGAGCTTACTTCCGGATGTCATTTTAGTTGATATTCTTTCTCTCATCCCGATAGAATCCGCTGCTGCAACCTCTATCTTATCTCGCCGATGGCAATACCTTTGGACTCAGGTCACCCATCTTGTCTTTGATCTCTATCACCTTCAGTCTAGCATTGGTTGCTTTAACTGGACTGAACCATTCTTTAGAACTGTTGACCACATCCTTCCGCAGCTCACCGCGTCCAAAATTCATAGCTTTTGTCTTAAATTTCCTTATGGTAGTACCTTTACAGATGATATGCAAGTAAGCTACGATGACTCTTTTGAATCCTGGATGAGTACTATTTGTGGCCGACATCCTGAAAGAATTGAGGTAACAGCATCTTTTGAGTCTACTATTCCTTTACCAATTTGTGTTTTTGAATGTCGATCTGTTGTTGAGCTCACTTTGAGGGGAGCCCTGGATATTGCAGCGCCGGATTGTGAACCAGTATGTCTTCCTAATTTGAAGAAGTTCAGTTGTCATCTCGATGTTTTAGCCACTGACTTGTTGGCCAGACTGTTCAAGTCTTCCCTGTTATTGGAAGAATTGACTATAATAGGTCATTATATAGAGGGTGTCTGTTGTTTTGATTTATCAGCTCTTAATTTGAAAAGGTTAGTTGTTGAGATAGTCGAGGAAACACTAAAAGGATTAAAATTTGTGATCAATTTGGCAAAGCTCGAGAAAATCTCATTAAAAGCTCTTACTGTAGATTCTGTTCGCTTTGTTGAGCATTCAGGCGCTTTAAATTCTGCTGAAATTTGCATAGAATCTGGGTTGTTTGGCGAAAATGAATATGTTAGAAACACAGTAGAACTTGCTAAACTGATTTCTAATGTTAAGTCACTTTGCCTAAATATCAGTAGAATAAGTGCACTTAATGATTTGGATGACGACAACTCTCAGCCACCTTTGGAAAATTTGACTGATCTTAGCATCAAATCTGGGATGGTGAATGCTGATAATGGTAGCTGGAATGATGTGCTGCTTTTCTTAAGACGTTCTCCTAACTTGCAGGCTCTTGTTATAGCGTTTGATACACATACAGATATGATAACATGGGCTTTACCACCAGATTTTGCACCTCCTCTTTGCTTAACTCGACTAAAGAGGATAGAGATCAAAGATCTTAGAGTCGATGAGGATGATGATATTAAGATGATGGCTTACATTCTGAAAAATGCAGAAGCATTAGAGGTGCTATCGGTTGATGTTTCTGTAACCACTACGATGGACGGAATGTGGGATGAATACAAGCTCTGCGAGAAGTTATTCCACCTTGACAGGAGTTCTTTAACCTGTGAGATTCAATTCTTTGGTCAGCATATAACATCGTCAAGTAAGGGCTTCAACAACACAGTTCCTCATTGTCAAATTTTCCGTCTGGGTAACCTGGTTATCAGTTAATCCTGATTCTTTTGCTGCTCTTTTTTTTTTTTTTTTTTTTTTTAAAGAAAGCTAAAAACCAAATCAGCAAGGGGTCATTGTTGACCTATCCCGTCGCAAAGATGATGGATGAATTGCTTCTGCTAGTCAGATATTTAACTAGATATGTATTTTGCCTGCATATGTAAAATGTTTTTTTAAAAATGTATAGGAAGAAGAAAGGGTTTCATTAATAAAAGGTAGTTAAACGATGCATATGTACAATGTTGAAACTAGTTTTTGGGATGCTCTGTGTTAGCAATCTTTATGATCGTACTCCGTAATGTATTGTAATTACCATATTATCCCCTAATATGCATGTCACTTTCTCAGCAAAAATTTCCCCGCCCAAAGTTTGTTATTTTTTTTACATTTTTTTTTGTTATCTTCTAAAAAAAGTTTGTTACAATATGATTGGATATTGCTTTAAATTGATAATTATCTCTTAAATTATTAAAAAAAATAAGACACTTTTGATAATTAAATAAAATAAAAGGTTTGTTACTATGAACATTTGATAAGTATACGTGTCACATTAACAACAAAAATTCTACCAATTTTTTTTTTTTATTTTTTATTTTCCCCTTTTTTTTCCCTTACAAAATAACAAAAGTTACAATAATTTATATATATATAAAAACAATAGATTAAAGGAAAAATACACTTTAATAATTTCAACTATTGCCGATTCAGAGGTTTTTCAGTGCGGCAAGCTACATGGTGCGACTGGGGTTACTTGTATGAGTTACTTATAGAGTGTTACTTGTATTATGAGGTTACTTGTATGAGTTACTTGTATCGTGGGGTTACTTGTATGAGTTACTTGTATTTTGAGTAACTCCTACAAGTAACCCTTGACCAAAACCCCATACCAAACCAGTAACACTCTACAAGTAACCCCATAATACAAGTAACACCTACAAGTAACCCCTGACAAAACCAGTAATACCCTACAACTAACCCCCGACCAAAACCAGTAACAGCCGTGCAAGTAACCTCATGAAACAAGTAACACCTACAAGTCACCCATGACAAAACCAGTAACACCCTACAAGTAACCCTTGACCAAAACCAGCAACACCCATACAAGTAACCCCTGACAAAACCAGTAACACCCTTTAAGTAACCTCTGCCGCACTATGTGGCCAGCCGCATACAAAAATTTGCATCGCTGATTTACTTTTAATAATCCCAACTAAGGTTTATCTACGTTAATCTTTAAAGGGAACACCCTTTTTTGGTTGAGAATTTTCCCTTTCCAAAAATACCCTTTCATAGTTACTGAATTATACAAACATATTAAAAAAAAAGGAAAAAAAATATCAAATAAAGTTCCATGCACGTGCATCCTATTCAATTGGTGGTAAAAATAGAACTGCTATCTACGGTTCCATTCAAAGCCAAAAAAAAAAAAAAATAAAAAACCTGCTCCTTGAAATTAGGTGTTGCATTAGTAGGTGAACACATGTCCACTACTATCAAATTACTCCCTAGTAGTTATCCTCCAATACAAATATGAGAACAAACAGTAGTTACTCTTCCTTTTCTCCTTTTACATCCAATTCTATATTTTCTAATCTTAATTTGGAAGACTAACACTCTCTTTTCAAATTCAACTGTGTGTTTTTAGTATTGCAATGTTAGTATTTTGGGCACATAATAATAATAGACGAATTTGATTTTATCATATCGAAATTATTGATTTATTAAACTCCATAACTTTTATAGTCAATCTCTTTTCTTTTTTTTTTTTTCAATTTTGCCAATCATTTAGATTATCTACTCATTTTCATCTTCTTTTATTTGCAGGATGTCAATTGCTTACGCTCCTTTCGTGTATTTGAACCCGTACTCCAAATTTTGGAATGTTAAGGCGAGGATAATTAGATTGTATGAAATTCAACATGTCAATAATAACAAAAAAAAATTGGAAAATGGTTCTTCTTGATGCTACAGTGTGTAAACATTTTTTATACTTCCTCTTTACAGTGCATTCTTATTATATTTTTTATTTTTTAAAAAATAACATATTCATTTATATTTATCTATATTTTTTTACAGGGAGAACTCATTCAAGGTATTATATTTACAAAGGATGTTGACAATTTTATTGGCAAGTTTCAAGAAGGTTTAGTGTACTGTTTTAAAAGGGTACAAGTTATTCAAGCTGACGATTGGTTACGAATAGTTCGTAATCCGTATCAACTCAACATTACTACAGACACAGAAATATCCTTGATTGATACCGACATTGAAGATTTCCCCAAGTACTTCTACAATTTGGTGTCTTTACACGGTGTGACCTCATTCAAGCGCATTGAAGGAATTGTGATAGGTTAATATATCACCTTTCATTTTACATTTTATTTTTATTTACGGTACTTTGTTTTTTTTTTTTTTTTTTTTTTTTTTTTTTTTTTTTGGAAATCTTCAGTAATCAATTAATTAATATTTTTCCTTTTGTGTTTTTTATTTTTTAAATTAGATGTTGTGGGACTAATTATATATGCAAGTGAGATTCACCGGAATGACATTACGGGTACTATTAAACAAGATATTATCCTGCTTGATCAAAGGTAAAATCTAAAGTTTTAGAGGACTTGAAAGCTTGCCCACTCAATCACTCATGCATTCATTCATTAATTTAATTTATATCGTACACTGCTTGACTACTAAGATATCAAAACCATATTAAGATATCATCAATTTATCCTATAAACAAGGTAACTACCCAAAAAATATAAGATAAGCATATCTAATAATATCTTAACAAATCCCAATATGATAATGACGCAATATTATATATATATATATATATATACACTACTTTATTCTAATGAACTAAATTTTTTTAAATAGTTGTTTTGCTATGAGATTGACAATATGGAATAGCTTTGTCAAAGACATTGGTGAAAGAGCAATAGAAGATTATGATCAAAATCTCACTTTGCTTGCATGTAGTGTCCAACTTCAAAATTATAATGGTAAACTTAATTACATGAACAATTTTTATTATAAAATCATAGTTTGCTACTACAAAAGATTAATTTTATGTAGATATTGATTTAATTATTCTAAACTCACCTTTTAGGTACACTACATTTGACATCCAGAAGGTACACAAGGTTATTTATCAATCACAATGATTCTATTTCCCATGAAATAGCAAAATGGTTAGTAATTTATGTTATTGTAATGCTTTTTTCTATTTTTGTTATATTAATGATTTTTTTTATATACATAAATAATAATATTAAACTAATAATTTCAACCGTCACTTTCTTATACATTGAGGATGATATGTATTTTTTTAAAAATATGATCAGCATGTTACTTAAAATATCTAATGCAATCTTAATTTTTTTAAAAGGTATTGTAATGATTACTTTGCTCAATCAAAAGCTAAGTGGATACAAACATGTGGACTTTCGTTACATCGGACACTTTTGATATCAAATGCCCGTCGTACTACAACATTTAAGTTTCCATCAAGGCCAAGAGTAATATTTCACCATATTTCAATAAATACACTATTTACATTTTTTTTCCATCAACTATTATTTTCAATTATTCAAGTTTTATTATTTAATACTTATTAAATTGTCCAAATTATCTTTTATTTGTTTTTACATAATTATATTTTTAAATTGTTGTACTTTATAAATTGTCCATGTATCTTTTCCTTATAATTTACAGGGAAAGGTATATAGAACTCTTGGGATGTTGGTTGATATTAATGTAAAAAGCCTCACATGGTATGATGCATGCTCTATTTGCAATTATAAAGTCAATTATTTTGGTGATCAAAGGACATGTTCAAATTGCCACAAATATAATCCTGAAATCATTCAAGGGTAAATTCCCTGAATTATTTTTAGTCTGTATCAATCATTTCTTATTTTTAATCAGTTTTTAAAATTGTTATGTATTTATTTTGGTAAACAGTTTATCACTCAAGATTACTATCAGAGACTCAAGTGGAATATTGCATTTGATTTTGTTCAACCAACAAATTGAATTCTTTCTTCGGTCTACTGTGTCCCAATTAAAGGACTTGCATGAACAGGTTAATCTACACAACATATTTTTACTTGCCATCTCATTTATTTCTTTTTCTAACATTATTATATTTTATATTATACACAGGTAAATGAGAAAGAAATGATGATGTTGTTACATACACATTATGATACCTCATATGTTTTTACTCTTGCATCCCAAAGTTCTTTATCGTCACACTACAAAGGTATTTATGTCACATTTGTTAATTGGGAGGAAGAATGTGCATATTTACTTAAAAGGTGAGCACATTCATAACATATTTTGGTTCAATTTAACTAAACTATTATATGCTATATTCACTATATTGATTCTATTTTTTTTAGGAGACGAGAAATGACTATAAATCAATCATGAAGCCAACGCGTTGTTGATGGTGCTCCATAAAGTTTTACTTATATAGTTTAGCACTTTGTAAAAGAATTTATTAGTTTGTACATTATGTGATAGGTAAATATATAGTCTTTATACGAATTTTACTATTTGCAATGTAATCAATGTTCATACTCTTACTTTCAACAATATTTTCACAAAGAAATAAATGATAAAAGTCTAACTTAAACAAAGAATTCATCAAGTTATTGATCATCAACGTAATATGTAATATGAAACAAAGAATTCATAAAGTTAAATTTCAACACATGTACAACGTATACATGAATATTCCATAATTAATGGAGGATTATTTTTAATCTATCATATATAATTATACCATGCTTTGGAAACCAAACCTAACAATTCAAAGTTATCATAATTCCACTATCTACTATTGGGATAAGAATTGATTAAATTAAATTAGTCACTATCCTACAAAAAAAAAAAAAAAAAAAAAAAAAAAAAAAAAAAAAACCGTCCTCATATAAAAAAAAATCGTCCATCTTATATGGGATACAATTTCAAAGGTTATTTTTCATTTGGACTCAATCAAAACTGCTTCTTTACTCCAACAAAAAAAAAAATATTAAAAAAAATGTATCGACAACCACTATTATTAAACATGTCATCAACTCCTTCCCATTAATATATCATCATTATCATGATCTTCCTCACTAACTATATATATCTAAATATTCATCCATTTAATTAAAAAAAAACATCAATATAAATTTTATTTCTACTTCTTAGATTATTCAATAACCTTTTTGTCAAAATAAAAAAAAAATAATAAATTACATTTCTTTTAACGTTTTTTTTTTTTTTTTTTTTTTTTTTTTTTTTTTTTTTTTCACATACAGTTTTACTACGTTACTACACTAAGTCTCTATTGTATTATTAAAAAACAACTACTTACACTATTATCCAAATAAGAAAGTAATTTCTCTTAACATTTAAGAAATGAATTATGACGTGACCATGTCCACTATCAAATTAGGAGTTATATTCCCTTAAAAACATGAGTACAATAGTAACTGTTTTTCCTTTTCTATTGACATCCACTATTTTCATTCTTCAATTGCAATGTACTAGATTAATGCTCCCTATTCAAATATAACTAGGTGTTGCAAGGTATTGCAAGGTGAGTTTTTGGGAAATCTAATAAAAAGCTTTAGGGAAACATAATAATATATGATTTTGGTTGTTTATAAATTTATAATTTTTTTTGTTATGTTTCAAGGTATGGAAAATCAAATGTCACCTACATCATACTATCGTAGGCTATCACGAGAAAGGATGACCCCTGAGCAACTTGAACAAGAAGCTATTGCCCGAAATGCTCAAAGGCGGGCTACTTACCAATTAAGGAGAGATGCTCGACAAAATGACAATCGTTCAGCTTTAATTGATATTACTAATCAAGATGTCGCAAGTGGCACACTCACTTCTTCAAACCATGTTTCAATTAGAAGCACATGTGAGTTCAGTTACATAGACTACGTTTGAAGCATTTTCCATATTGTAAATAGTGTCATTGTTCTTTATATGATATATGAATATGAGTTATTTACAAAAGATCATAGATATTTATGTTTGTAGTGTTAAAAAAATTATGTAGTTACAGTACTTACTTTATAAAGATGACTAAAAAATAGTTTGAAAGTATAAAAGTAGGCCAGGGGAGTATAGCTTATATGTTGTCGCAAATGGATTACATATATACTTAGTTGCACAAAACCACAATTAAGATCTGATTTATTTAAAGTTCTGACCAACAACAAAATTATTTTACTAATTACTAATTTTTTACTGTACAAAACAACATTATTATCTAATAACAATTAAGGTTTTAAAGAGCTATTGTATTGACTCGATTAGTCACTAATTGAGAGAAGAACACTAAATAATGATTCACCTCTAATACATGATTTAAATTTGGAAAAATTTCCAATTATAAGAGTAAGTGATTCTTGGAAGCTCGAGAAGAACAGTCTGTTGAGATTAGAAGAAGAAATGAATATTCAATTTCACTCTAAACAATAGAAATGAATGTATTTGATATATTTATTGGCATGTTGTCAATCAGCTTCACCTATTTTCACATTTAAGGAGAAATAAATATTCATCACCCATCATGTTTCAGTTTTTATCTTTGTGTTTTTATTTTCATTTTTAATGTACGTATATGTAAGCATTAAATGTACGATTTTATTTTCCACATTGCATTGCAAACTAAACTTTTCAAAACTCACTTTATTCTAAATAAGTGAATGCCAATGCAAAATTGCAAATATTATAACTCTCTCCTTCTCTTTCTTAATTACTAAATCAAATGAGACTTACATGATACTATACAGTAATTGTGTGTTTTCTACACCTAAATTTGTTTTAAAATTGTATTATTATCATTTTTAGATCAAATTATACCTGGTCATAGCTCTAATAAAATTCAAAGTGAACCTAACTCACCCTATACTATTCAAATATACACGTTACAAATGAAACCAATTTGCAACTGATTAACCATTGGAAAAATTCTTTGACTTATCAAATAATTATTAAAAAAGCCAACATAGCCTCCATCCAAAACCAAAAAAGGACCTTTTATAATAATTATAGCACACTTGCCATTATAATAATGCCTACGCCATGTCATATAGACATATACTAACTAAAATTTAAACCATTATATTCACACATTCAGACTATGCATACCAAAATTTTCTAATGCTTTTATGATGAAATCAATCGGTCCCAGCTACTATAACTATTACACTTCTCATGTTGGTGAGAAAACAATATCATTATAATATGATAAAGTAACAACAATTGAAAAGGGATTGGAACCTAACCATCTATAACTTATCCCCAAATCCGAAATATCCCAAACGGTGAACTGGATAAGACACAAAAAAAAAAAAAATGATAAAGTAACAATTTCCATAATAATTGTTCAAGAAAATGTGACACAAACTAATCAATAAGCTTATAAAAATATTTAATAATTGTGATTTATATGCACACTAATATTTCATTAATCTTTAAAGTCAATACATGTTCATTTATGTATTCTATCAATAATTGAAACATATTAAATTTTTATCAAACTTACTATATAGTATTTCATTCATTATACAGCAATTCATATTGGTGAAAGTGTCATATCGCACAATTTTACGTGTAATGGACAACGAAATATCCAAGGTGGTAGCACAATTTTTGGTGATAGTGGCATTTAAGGCAATCCTAATGTAATGCATAACAACAATGTTCAAAGAAGAAATAGGGGAAGAGTCTGTCATCGTTCTGCAATAAACTTTCATGAGCAAAGAGGAGTCCCGATCGTTCAACTATCACCTCCGAGAACGTGTGAGTTTTGTCAAGCTCACCTTTTTCATAATGAAACATCCCAAATATGTTGTTTGTCTGGGAAGATTACCTTGCCAACCTTACCTGTTCCCGAAGATCTACGTTCTTTATACATTGATCAAACACCTATTGGAATACAATTTAAGAGTGACATTAGAAAAATTAATCACTTATTCGCTTTAACCTCCATGGGAGTGCACTTAGATGAGATCTTAGCTAATGCTCAACACGGAGTATACACATTTCGAGCTCAAGGGTCTATATATCACAAGATAGGCGGGCTGCTCCCAAGTACATCAGAATCTCGACCACGATTCCTTCAGTTGTACATATATGACACTGAGCATGAGGTTGAAAATCGTCTTGCGGAGAATAACACAATACGACAAGATATTGTAGAAAAAATTAAAGCCATTCTTGATCGGTGCAATCCTTTTGTTCATAATCTTCGAAGTTTGGCTCAACAAGGAAACATACAAGAATGTGCACTCCGTATTAATGAACAACCATCAGATCGACCACAATATTGTCTTTCTACTTGTAGGGAATGGTTTCAAGCCTTTAAAATCCCACTAGCTTGAACCCCACTGTGATCATACACTAAAGTACGGTGGCGTCCAAAAGGGAAGAAGATAGAGCAAAAGAGTCGCCAACAAGTTTTTTAAGGAACTTGTAAACCGTTCACGAGGTGAAGGTTACACCCCTTAACGATCCAAGAGATCGTCAACTCCATAAGGTCATGAACCAAATAAGGGTTCGGGGATGATGGTACAAATCCAACCTAAAAGAGATTGAACCTGCCGTAATAATAGGCCTCTACTTTATTCTGCTCGTATTCATGTGCGCTTTCTGACTAACATACAATCAATAAGATTAACCCTAAACATGTTTAATCTATGTTGGTTGAATTTAATGCACAAATAAATCTATTATTGGCGATCACTTGAATCATAATCACATTAACCTAACAAGATTATTAATTATCTTATTAAGCGTGATTACAAGTACAAATTCCCTTTAAACATGCATAAAAGGTGATCAAGCAATAAAATAAATATCAAGCAACATAATAAATAATAATCATGAATAATAATTATAATCATCATAAAATTATAATCATAATCAAAACAATAATAATCATAAATAAAATAATCATTATCAAAATAATAATAATAATAATATTCACAATCATCATAAATTATAACAATTATAATCATAATCATGTTCATGTTAATATTAAAGCATAATAAAAATAGCAAGATCCTAGGCATGATACTAACAAGATTAATAACAAACCCTTGCATGTCACTAAGCAATAAAAATCAAATCTTTAACCCTAACATGATACTAACATCATAAATATTAGGAAGAGAATAAAAGGCATCATACTTTTAATCATACTTAATATTAAAGTTACCCTAGACATGATACTAGGAAATTAAAATAATCTAAGCATGATATCTACATCATAATATCAATAAATCAATTAAAGTATTTACTTGGATGCCTCGTACCTCTTTCTAATAACAAAATACACACGTTAGTAACTTCAAGGAAAAATAATAATCAAACAATTAAATTAAATAATTGAAATAGAGATTTGGGACCAAACCCTCAGAAATTAAACCTTTCACGTCTAGGGCGAAGGCAACTTCGAATATGGCTAAGTGTTTCTAGATCTTGCGAATGCGGAATTATGTATTCGAAAGAGAATTTAAGAAAAGAAGAATTAAAGAGATGAATGAGATGAATGATGGCGAATGATGAAAGAGTAGATGAATGAATATCGGTAATCGGTGAATGGTGATTGTTGATGAATCTTGGTGAATGGTGAGAATTGATTGTAGGTGAATGAATTGCGAATGAGATGAATTAGAGAATAAAGAGAATTGGTGTATGAAAACGGAGTTTTTGATACAATATTTATAGAGAAAATCATCCAAAAAAGATAATTTATCAAAACAGAGTCTGAAGACCACAAAACTACTTTGGCGCCAGACCCGGCTCATTGGCGCCAGGACCAGTGGCTAGCGCCAGGCGCCAATGCTGGCGTCTGGCGCTAATCCTGATTCCAGGCGCCAAGGCCTGGGGTTGGACGCCAAACCGGATTTTAACGCGTTTTCGAAAATCTGATAATTTTACCGTACTGGAAGATAAAATAATATAATTTCAATCGAAAATGCTATTTGATCTGATTAAAACTCTGAAGAGCCCTAATTGAATTAAGAATGATAAAACCTTCTAGAATGTTCTAGAAGACTAAAACCATTCCTAATTACATTAGGAATGATAAATTATATTAGGCCCTCCCCTAGATCATAGGGCCGTACTTAAAACTCAAACCGGGCCCAGTTTAGTAAATTGGCCATAAATTCCTCAATATTCATCGGAATTGGGCTTATAATATATCGTTGGAAAGGTCTTTGCAAGCCCCATCCAACTATACCACTATTGGACCCATATCATAGACCAACCAAACTGGATTGGCTGTTTTCTTAAAAATAAAGTTTTCAAAAACAAAGAGAAGAGAAAATAAAACTTTCCGCAACACTAGACCTTTCCACACTTTCGTTTCATTCGATTATGATTCGACGTGAAAGGCACTCATCATTGGGTTTGGTTTTGGGGAGACACAAATGGGTGTCTACAGAAGCCCCCACTTTGACTGAGTTTGGAGAAACGCAAGTTTCGAAAACGAAAGTCAAAGTATAGATAGGGACGGAGAATGATTCAGAACGTTCTGCGATCCTAAATCAATCTTGTAACGCCGATACCTGCAAAACTAGCATTAGTTAAACAGATAAAAGAGTTAAGAAACGCGTATCTTGCACCGTCGAGCACACGTCTCTGAAAGTAACCGATTTGTTTTGATGACCTCCTGCAAGCTAGAGAATGCCATCCCACTTGAAAACCGCTACGCCTTGTAACTGCTTCCAAATTAGAAGATTGCTTCGCCTGAAACGATCCTCCTCCGCAATGATAATATTCCGCGTCCAAGGGAATACCATCGAAGATTATTTCTCTTGAAACAAACTCCATCCACATTGATAATATTCCACGTCCAAGGGAATACTATCGAAGATTGCTTCTCTTGAAACAATCCTCAGTTGTTTGTGACAACTCTCCACAATCTAGGGAACGCCACCTTGTTGTTTCGATGTTCACTCGTCTCTGAACAAAGAGCTTCTTTTTCCCGCTGTGATAGTCTTCGAAAAGATCACTGCTTTTTAATATTTGCTATGCCAGTACGTCGGTGCTTTGCTGCTCGTGAACCAGTATGTCGGTGCTTTTGCTGTGATGACAATCCTCTTTTCTTTGGGAATAGTTGCCAACACAACTCTTGTATGATTTATGACAATCCGATTTAGGGAAAGTTGTCAATGCTTCGTAACAATCCATCCTTGGAAATGTTGCCACGATGAAGCGACAATCCGTACCTCGGAAAATTTGCCAAAATCCAATTTTTGGAAAAGTTACCAATGCCTCGTAACAATCTTTCATAAGAACATTGCTATGATCGACAATCCACATATTGGAATATAACTCTTGAAAGCAATCCACCTTGGAAATTTGCCAACGCTATGCGACAATCCTTTTGGGAAAATATTGCCACTATTGACGATCCGCGTCTTGGAACATTTACAAAAAAGAGTCGACCGACAATCTACTTCGGGAAAATTTGCTACTTGCTGAAGACAATCCACGTTGAGGAACCTTTGCCGAAATTTATGATGAGTAGAGACCTACGACAATCCTTTGGGAAATTTTGCCATAGGGAACTAAGTGTATGACAATCCAATCTCGGAAAACTTGCCAACGAGCCGACGAATGTATGACAATCCGAACTTGGAAAAACTTGCCAACAAAGAAGGAGCGCGACAATCCACGCTTGGAAACTTTTCCAGAGATGACAATCCAATCTTGGAAAAATTGTTGTTTGAAGAAGATGCACGACAATCCATTTTTGGAAATATTGTCAGTTGGGGATGACAATCCAATTTTTGGAAAACTTTGTCGTTTTAATAAGAATGCGCGACAATCCATATTTGGAAATATTGTCGTTTAAGTGCTTGCTTTTGAACCGATTTTAATGAGCCAATGCTTTAGGCGCTTAAGCTAAGTGAGACGATTTTTTGTCAGGTCAATCACTTAGACTGTAATCAAACCGACTACTTAATCATGTCAAATCGCTTTTAGGGGCTAACTGGCGTACCAAGGAACCCGAAATTGCTATATGAGGTCAAAATCACCTTTCTGAGAGGCTTCGAGATCTGTCGTTGCTGAGATATCTCTGGCGCCAAGAATTGGAGTAGGGTCTTCCCTGTTCTGCTGCACCTGTATTTATTTTGACTATAGAACTTTGCCAATTTCTTTAACCATCTTAGGGTTGACCTAAGGCTTAATGTTGCTTGACTCATCGACTTGACACGACTCAAGGTATAAACTTGACTCGATGTGATTGACTGACTCGAGGTTGACTCGACTCGAAGTGAAATGACATGTGTGACTCAAACCAAAGTGATATGACACGACATGATTCAATGTGTACATGACTCGTGTGTGCATTATAATGTGATCGTGCGACTCAAAAAATGCAAAAAAGAAAAAATTTTCCGTCAATTGTGGAGGGTACCGACTTTCTCCCGAAAAAGAAAGACGTGAAAAAGAAAATCAAAAGTTTGAAGATGCATGTTGAATGAGCTTAGTCAAATGTTGTTTGATACTATCTCTCAAGGTGCAAGGATTAATCCATCCTAGGCTATCTCAACTGTTGACTCCATGATGAAAGTATTTGGGTAACTTAGGCACGGAGGCTAAGCACTTCAACTTCGTGATGCAATGACAATTATGGTTGATGAGCGATTTTGATATTATAAGGCATGCTTCAACGTTATGATTTCATGACAAAGGGTTCCTAAGGGAAATATATTTGGTCATGTATGCGTGATGTGTATGATAGTGACACTAAAGTTAGGCCGCAAGAGCTAAATGTGTGGAAAAATATATTGAAAAGAGTCAAATGGTGGTGACTCTTAGGCTAGGTAAGCTAATAATATAGGGATCAAGCCCCCAAGTCTAGCTCTAAATGAAAAGGGATGAACATAGGGAATTCCTTGATATGATTATGGTGTAAGTGTGTGAATGTGAATATGAATGCATGTTTATTACGGTCGCACCTCGATGTGAGGTTACCTACGTATCCGTTAGGAATCAGGCCGAACGTAGCTCTAGCCGAACCTCGCACAAGTGTGTATACCTCAAAAAGGTCTTTTTTAAGGGTTGTAACGTGGTTAGGCTAAAGGTTATAGAAAAAAGGGATAAAGGCTCAAGACCCTAGATAAGCCCCCAAGGTGTGCAACCTTGCTTTTGAATATTTGTATTTTTATGCTTGAGGTTTTCTACTCTTTTTTTTTTTTTAGCTCTTTCTTTTGTTTTAGCATTTATTTTATTTTAATAAATGTGGGCAATCCCGATCATGCGGTCTATCACTCACTTGGCATTCATGTTTCCCAGGCACGGTACCGAGCACTTGATAAGAGACGCAATCTGAGACGTGTTCTTATCGAAGATATTTTCATATCAAAGACATTGGAACACTTGCCCTTTTGTACACTTTTATTTATTTTTGCTTGCTTATTTTTGCTATTTTAATCTTTTGAATTACTCAAGCTCTTTTTTTTAGAATTGCATAAGTTACTCACCATCCCATCCCAAGGTTAGGTAGATGTAGGTTGAAGAAAGAAAGGTCTATCGTTAGACGAGGCTCAAAGTGGTTTATGAAGAAAGGATCGCATATTTGAAGGGTGAAAGGAGATATGATGTGGCTACAAAGGGTGCCTCAAATCATTGGTATACCTTATGCTTAATTCGTTATGTTTTTTTTTTTTTGAATGCAATGTAATGAAATGATCATATGCAAGGAAATAAATGCTCATTTTATTAAAAAGGGAAAAGAAAAGAAAAATTACAAACATAATCTAAAGGAAAAGAAAAGGTGCCTATGATAGACTTATTGGGGAAAGGAAAAAATGAAAAAGAAATAGAAAAAGAGGTCATGAAATCTTTTCGTTGAAGCTCGCCTCTTGTCTTGTGTTGTTTGCTCCGACATCATCCAGTCTTGTCGCTAGCTAGAGGCAATGGGATCTTATTTGCTTCTATGAGATCTTGAATGAGATTTTGAAACCTGTAGCATTCATCGGTGGTATGACCGTTTCCTTGATGGTACTTGCAATAGGAATTTGGATTCCATCTCGAAGATCGATTTTCTGGTGTTGGAACCTCGGTAGGGCCAATAGGTTTGATTAATCCTCGATCATAGAGACGATCAAAAGCAGCATCGTAGGTCATTCCAATGGATGTGAACTCTCGCCTGGGTTTCCTTTTAGATCCTTGATTGTCCACGGTTAAGACATCATTATGGTCAAAGATACTAAACATTATTACTAGAGTGGGCGCTTTCGGAAGAAGAAGGATTGTCGCTCTTCTTTCCTTTCCAGCCACTGTGGTTGCTATTGTTAGTAGCTTTTTTCTTTGCGAGGTCATCTTCGATCTCGATACCTATGTCATAGACGGCCTTGAAAGTATTCAAGTTGTGTTGATATTTTAAGTGCTTTGAATACTTTTCTTGGAGATTCTTGATAAACATCCTCACGGATTCTTTTTCGGTGGGGACCTCAATCATCTTGGCGGAAGTTTCTCTCCATTTATTAAAGAAAGAAGTAAAGCCTTCATTCTCTTTTTGTCTTAGCATCTCAAGTTGTCTATGATCGGTTTCAACTTGAATATTGCACTTGTACCTATCAACGAAAGCATTTGCTATCGATTCCCAGGTAGAGGTTTTCTCCTTGTCAAGGGAGAAGAACCATTGTTGGCAAACAGTTTCAAGAGATAGTGGGAACAGAGAGGGGAAAACCTTCTTATCGATACCCTTAATGCTCATTATAGTTTCAAAAGCTCTTAGATGGAAGTAAGGGTTATCTGTTGCCTTGAATTTAGGGATGTCGGTGGCGTTGAACTTATGCGAAAGAAGTTCTTTGTCCAGCAAGACCCCTTGTGAACTCATGCCCTGAAATTTATAGCCACTAGATAGCTTGATTAGACTCTCCTGCATGAGGTCCATCCGTTGTTGCTTCACGGGATCATCAACCTTGAGGGTGAGTAGCTTCAGTGTTTCAGTCATGGTAGCCAATTGGTTCCTAAGCTCATTGACTTCTTCTTGAGTTGCCATTTTCTTTTTAGCCTACCTCCTTTGACGAATCGGTTTATCAAAAAGCGAGACTTGAATAAAGAGGTTGTCCTTGATTAATTGCCCTTCTTTCCTCGACCAAGTACTGTGGGAAAGGAATTTGGGGATACTTATTATTAATTATTGACTCAAACTTTATTCAACATGCAATGGATGGAGGAAGTGAAGAAAGATTGGAATAGAATATGAAGAAGAAAGATGGAGGTGGAGGGATATGAAGAACTAGGAATAAAATGTACCCCCTAATTCAAATGACGGAAAAGACTAACTCATGCATGAACCTAAGACATGGCCATGGTGATGTGTACTCAAAGTGTGTGCTAAGACTAGTGAGTGTAGGTGACATGTTAAGACTCGTGTCATGGCCATATGGCTAGACTATGTGACCAAGACTCGATTAATGACTTGACAAGGTGTTATTGACAGCGGAAATTAACCGAATTAATTAGCAAACTGGTTAATTAGACCCTAGGTGATGACTCGAAAAATAATCCAAACTGTCGGCCAAGCGACAGGACTGGCGTCACAATATGGTGATTGGCGCCAGACTTTTTAGTAAATGTCTGGCGCTACACACCATACAGTGGCGCTACAGTTCAAATTTTGGTACCAATTTTGGAGCTTCAATCCGGGACTGTTTTCGGTATTATTAGCCAACTGGGGTATGCCTAAAGTCGTACTAGGTCAATTCCGATTAAAGAAAATAGACTTTATTGACTCAAATTAATTAATTAATTAATTAATTAGGCAGAGTTCTTTAAGTCATTAATTATAATCTCAACACAAATCAACAAACGGTTAAGAGGAGCATAGGATATATATGCACAACAAATAATGCACAATTAGTCAAGTAGGCACAACATGATGCAATGAGTTCGCAACCTAACCATGGCTCTAGTTCTCTAAAGTTCGGGATATGGTTTAGTAAAATAGGGTCCATGGTTAATTGTTCAGATGCACCGCGTAGAAGCCTAACCGTGAAGGGTTAACGCATGTGGATAGAACACCGCGAGTTCTTTAGAAAAACTCGCTTCCATGGTTTGGTGAATTCAACCTCTCAGATGTACCCTTTGTTGCCAGGAGCGTTAAATCGGGTAGATAGAGCATGAATTCCCAGAGGGTTATGTCCATATGTAGAACACATATGGGTTTTAGAAAAGTGAGAAAAAATTCAATCAGGAAGAAGGATCGAGCAAACAACGCGAAAAACCGGTCGAAATTAGAACGCATATTTCTGGCTCGATATTGGGGGAAATTGGCGCCAGCAAACAGAGACTGGCGCCAACTTTTAACTGCAGCGCCTGGCGCCAATACTGGCGTCTGGCGCTACGGCTAAAAGTTTGGCGCCAAGCTCTGGCCCCTGACGCTACTTCCCACATGCCTCAGCAGCTTTCTGTGCTCAATAAAATCATCCTGTTTCGCGCAGTGTTATTTCAGTCCTAGTTGTGAAAGACATTCCTCAAATTTCCTACGTGTAAAATCCTTATGTTTTTGACTCATTACGGATGGTCTTTCCAATGAGAACCTTTTTACGCATATGCCACAATGTTAATCAAAATTACGCACATGAAATACTTAGAACTTTTTGAGTCTCATCCACTCATTCTAGATCATTGCCGAAACAAATTCAGGAATTAAAATAGAAATCCTCCCCAGTGGAGTCGCCAAAAACTGTAGGGAATGGTTTCAAGCCTTTAAAATCCCACTAGCTTGAACCCCACTGTGATCATACACTAAAGTACGGTGGCGTCCAAAAGGGAAGAAGATAGAGCAAAAGAGTCGCCAACAAGTTTTTTAAGGAACTTGTAAACCGTTCACGAGGTGAAGGTTACACCCCTTAACGATCCAAGAGATCGTCAACTCCATAAGGTCATGAACCAAATAAGGGTTCGGGGATGATGGTACAAATCCAACCTAAAAGAGATTGAACCTGCCGTAATAATAGGCCTCTACTTTATTCTGCTCGTATTCATGTGCGCTTTCTGACTAACATACAATCAATAAGATTAACCCTAAACCTGTTTAATCTATGTTGGTTGAATTTAATGCACAAATAAATCTATTATTGGCGATCACTTGAATCATAATCACATTAACCTAACAAGATTATTAATTATCTTATTAAGCGTGATTACAAGTACAAATTCCCTTTAAACATGCATAAAAGGTGATCAAGCAATAAAATAAATATCAAGCAACATAATAAATAATAATCATGAATAATAATTATAATCATCATAAAATTATAATCATAATCAAAACAATAATAATCATAAATAAAATAATCATTATCAAAATAATAATAATAATAATATTCACAATCATCATAAATTATAACAATTATAATCATAATCATGTTCATGTTAATATTAAAGCATAATAAAAATAGCAAGATCCTAGGCATGATACTAACAAGATTAATAACAAACCCTTGCATGTCACTAAGCAATAAAAATCAAATCTTTAACCCTAACATGATACTAACATCATAAATATTAGGAAGAGAATAAAAGGCATCATACTTTTAATCATACTTAATATTAAAGTTACCCTAGACATGATACTAGGAAATTAAAATAATCTAAGCATGATATCTACATCATAATATCAATAAATCAATTAAAGTATTTACTTGGATGCCTCGTACCTCTTTCTAATAACAAAATACACACGTTAGTAACTTCAAGGAAAAATAATAATCAAACAATTAAATTAAATAATTGAAATAGAGATTTGGGACCAAACCCTCAGAAATTAAACCTTTCACGTCTAGGGCGAAGGCAACTTCGAATATGGCTAAGTGTTTCTAGATCTTGCGAATGCGGAATTATGTATTCGAAAGAGAATTTAAGAAAAGAAGAATTAAAGAGATGAATGAGATGAATGATGGCGAATGATGAAAGAGTAGATGAATGAATATCGGTAATCGGTGAATGGTGATTGTTGATGAATCTTGGTGAATGGTGAGAATTGATTGTAGGTGAATGAATTGCGAATGAGATGAATTAGAGAATAAAGAGAATTGGTGTATAAAAACGGAGTTTTTGATACAATATTTATAGAGAAAATCATCCAAAAAAGATAATTTATCAAAACAGAGTCTGAAGACCACAAAACTACTTTGGCGCCAGACCTGGCTCATTGGCGCCAGGACCAGTGGCTAGCGCCAGGCGCCAATGCTGGCGTCTGGCGCTAATCCTGATTCCAGGCGCCAAGGCCTGGGGTTGGACGCCAAACCGGATTTTAACGCGTTTTCGAAAATCTGATAATTTTACCGTACTGGAAGATAAAATAATATAGTTTCAATCGAAAATGCTATTTGATCTGATTAAAACTCTGAAGAGCCCTAATTGAATTAAGAATGATAAAACCTTCTAGAATGTTCTAGAAGACTAAAACCATTCCTAATTACATTAGGAATGATAAATTATATTAGGCCCTCCCCTAGATCATAGGGCCGTACTTAAAACTCAAACCGGGCCCAGTTTAGTAAATTGGCCATAAATTCCTCAATATTCATCGGAATTGGGCTTATAATATATCGTTGGAAAGGTATTTGCAAGCCCCATCCAACTATACCACTATTGGACCCATATCATGGACCAACCAAACTGGATTGGCTGTTTTCTTAAAAATAAAGTTTTCAAAAACAGAGAGAAGAGAAAATAAAACTTTCCGCAACACTAGACCTTTCCACACTTTCGTTTCATTCAATTATGATTCGATGTGAAAGGCACTCATCACTTGGTTTGGTTTTGGGGAGACACAAATGGGTGTCTACACTACTGCTTCTCAAGTTGCGGTTGTGATTGTCGGAGGAGAAGAGGTTGCGAACTTAAATCCAAGGGATATTTTAGTTCAATCAACCTCTGGCCAATTAATGAATGTGTTGGATACTGCTGGATACTATGATCCCCTTCAATATCCATTACTATTTCCATATGGTTCTTATGGATGGTCGATAAACAGTCTTGCTAATAATTGAAGAACCATACCTTGCTGAGCATTCTACGCTTATATCATTCAAGTAAAGTACACTCCTCTCTCGGATTAACACGTAGATTTATATTATTTTCTCATAATTTAACAATAATTTATTGATTGTAGGTACGACAATATGTCTCCATCATCTTAATGGTAGGGCGCTTATTTCAACAATTCATTGTTGACATGTTTGTGAAAATTGAGGCAAATAAGCTAAGATGGATTCGAGATAATCAAGATACAATTAGAGCTGAATTGTATCAGGGACTTCAAGATTGTTTAGATGTCGGAGAACTCAATCCAGGTTCTTTTCTTAAATATGTTGTTTGCCTTTAATTTTAATTTTACTATTATTATGTACTATAATATAATTTACGGTACATTGTAATTATAGAAAATGCCGGGAAAACAACCGTTCTACCTTCTTCGTTTGTCGAGTGTCCAAGAGACGTGAATCAAAGATTTCAAGATGCAATGGCATTAGTTACACATTATGGAAAACCAGACCTATTTTTGACAATGACATGCAACCCATCATGGAGAGAAATTGTAGATTAGTTATTGCCAGGTCAAAGAGCACAAGATCGTCCCGACTTAATCACCAGAATATTCCATGCAAAATTTGAGGAATTCAAGATGGACGTTGTAGAAAAAGGCGCTCTAGGGAAGGTTATTGCCTATGTCTATGTCATTGAGTTTCAAAAAAGAGGCTTGCCACATGTTCACATGCTGCTCATTTTGGACAAAAAAGACAAACTAAAATCTCCGGAAGAGTATGACACATTTGTGAGAGCCGAGATACCTGATAGAGATGAAGAACCACGATTATACGATGCTGTTTTGAAGCATATGATCCATAATCCGTGTGGCGAAGGTCGTCAAAATTCTTCTTGCATGGAAAATGGGGTTTGTAAACGTAAATTTCCTAAACCCTTTTGTAGAAAGCACAGTCCAAGACAAGAACTCATATCCTATTTATCGTCGTCGTGGTGATCGTTCGCCAGTGCCTTTACATGAGAATAGTGCAACCTTCATTGATAATGGTTGGGTTGTTCCATATAATTCATGGTTGCTACTAAAATATGATTGTCATATCAATGTAGAGATCTGTAGTAGCATCAAGAGTGTAAAATATTTGTACAAGTATGTGCATAAGGGTGTAGATCGTGTTTCAATGGAAGTTCGAACAGGGGCTGAACACAATGA
This sequence comes from Chenopodium album, assembly GCF_948465745.1. Classification (NCBI taxonomy): domain Eukaryota; kingdom Viridiplantae; phylum Streptophyta; class Magnoliopsida; order Caryophyllales; family Amaranthaceae; genus Chenopodium; species Chenopodium album. Next base: position 18,920,158 of record NC_137835.1, on the reverse strand, counting down.
GATTCAACAATATATGGATGTTAGGTGGGTATGTGCACCTGAAGCATTATGGAGGATATATCAGTTTCCCATTACTCGAATGTGTCCATCTGTTGATCGATTACAGCTACATTTGCAAGATAGGCAAATGGTTAGATTCAGTACAAATCAATCTATTGAAGACATCCTTCAAATGCCACAAAACTCTCGAACTATGCTCACAGAGTTCTTCAAGATGAATTCCTTAGATCCACAGGAAAGAACATACCTATATAGAGAATTTCCTCAACGTTATCAGTGGCTGATGGCTACAAAAACATGGAGAAAAAGGAGGAGTACACAAAGAGTGATAGGTAGAATCTACACAGCCTCACTTATGGAAGGAGAAAGATTTTTCTTGCGTTTGTTGTTAGATCATGTTAAAGGCCCCGAATCATTTGAGCATCTACGTACTGTCAATGGGATTGTTTATTCTACTTTTAGAGAAGCAGCTGAAAAACTAGGTCTCATGGAGAATGATGCAAGCATTCGTGATTGTTTGCGTGAAGCATCAAACTCTAAGATGCCATCATCATTGAGAAGATTGTTTGTCACGTTATTGGTTTATTGTCAACCAACTGGGGTTCGATCTTTATGGGATGAATTTTATCATTACATGGCTGAAGACTACTTATATTCAATTTCAACAAATCCAGAGCTGGTACGTGATTCAGTTCTCTATGATATAGATCGCATGTTAAAACAATTAGGAAAGAGTGTCAATGACTTCGACTTACCTAAAATAAACATGCGATTGGATGGAAATGCACAAGTAGCTAGAGCCATATATGATGAATTATCAGCACCAGTGCCCCCTAAAGACGTGCATTGTGCGGAGCATCTTAATGACGACCAATAATCTTCATTTGATATCATAATGGAAGCTATTGATGCAGAGAATGGTCGAATTTTCTTTATAGATGGTCCAGGTGGGACAGGTAAGACTTATCTATATCGAGCCATACTTGCAACAGTCAAGCTTAGAGGGAAATTTGGATTACCAGTAGCTAGCTCAGGTATTGCTGCCACACTATTGCATCGAGGAAAAACCGCTCATAAAACTCTTGGTATTCCGGTTACGCTGCATGCTTCGTCAACTTGGAAGTTTAGTAAACAAGATGTAGAGGCGCAATTGGTCAAGTATGCAGCTGTCATTATATGGGATGAAGCAACAATGACTCATCGACATGCGTATGAAGCAATTGATCGTAGTTTAAGAGATCTAACAGGGGTTGATGTTCCATTTGGCGGCAAAGTCGTAGTGTTTGGTGGAGATTTTAGACAAATTTTACCCGTTGTACCAAAAGGAACAAAGGCTCAAAATATAGATGCGTGTTTGGTTAGGTCAACACTATGGAGACATGTTCAGCTACTCCATCTCACTCAAAATATGAGATCGATACAGGATCCTGAATTTGCAGCCTTTCTTTTAAGAGTTGGAGATGGATGTGAGCCTACAGTTTATGAAGACATGATAAAGTTACCATCTTCAATATGTGCAGGAATTGGTGATGATATTTCAGTTGATAATCTTATCCATCAAATATTCCCAAACCTCACTAAGCACGCAGGTGATGTGTCATACATGGTACAAAGAGCTATAATAACACCAACAAATGACGAAGTTGACATGCTTAATGAGAAGATACTTACAGAGTTTGTCGGAGAAGAAAAAACCTACTACTCATGTGACACTATTCCAGAAGATCGTCAAAATCTCTATCAACAGGAGTTCTTGAATTCATTATCCTTTGGTGGTTTGCCACCACATATTCTTAAGCTAAAAGTTGGCTCTCCAATCATGCTTTTGAGAAATATTAATACAAGCAGTGGGTTGTGTAATGGGACAAGGTTAATATGTAGTCGGTTAAGGGATCATGTGATTGAGGCAGAAATTTTGACCGGAAGTCATAAATGGACACGAGTGTTCATTCCATGTATTCCTTTAAAAACGGCAGAAGATGTGAAGTTGCCATTTGAAATGATCCAAAAACAATATCCTGTGAAATTGTGTTTTGCTTTGACCAAAAACAAATCGCAGGGGCAAACCATTCCTCATGTTGGTATATATCTCCCCCAACATGTTTTCAGCCATGGACAGTTATATGTTGCACTATCGAGAGGAACCTCACAAGAAACAACCAGAGTTTTGGTTAGTAAAGGAGATGTTCGAGGTAGATGTGGTGTATTTACAAAAAACGTGGTTTACAAAGAAGTCCTCCTGCCTCATATGCCACAACCCTAATTATCAGGTATAATCGTAAATATTAAACATGCATACATAACTATTTAAGTAATATACATCTATGAAATGACTTCTTTATCTTCTTATCAGGGAGCAAGCTAAGCGTGATAAAAGTCAACAACTAAGCATCAAAAGTGTATGGAAGCAAAAACAACTCATGCTAAGGATATTTTTTTTATGTTTTTTATATTGTAATTTTATTAAAGCATTATCTCCAAGTATATCTACAATATGTATGCGAAAATAATTTCAACTCTTAATTTTCATAAAATATCATGTATGTATGTGGTATATTGTGCACGCATGGCGTGCATATTTTACCTTGTTATTTAATAATCCTAACTATACCCTGAGTTTGCCTCTAATAGACCCAACCGGTCAACACCAAGTCAATGACTTAATGTAATAGAACATGTGTTAGCACATGATTATTGGTCCATAATTAAAAAAATAAAAATAAAAAAAAAAACTAAAAACCCTAACAGCCACAACCCCCTCCCCTCCAACCACCACAAAAAGCCACGGCCAACCCAATCTTGTTGAAAAACGGCCGACTGTCCCACCCTAACCCCCAAAACCACCTAACCGGCCCACACCCACCCCTAAACCACCCATCCTTCCTCGAAAACAGTAGTAACCACCGCTATGGGGCAACCAAAGCAACGACAGCCACCACAATGGGGCAACCAAAGCAGCAACAACCACTGCAATGGCGCAACCAAAGTAGCGGCAGCAACTAGAGATTGGAGCGGCAGCCGCACTGCTTTGGTTGCGTTTGCGATTGAAACCCCAATTCGCAGCAATTCCAGCCTCAATTTGCAGAAATTTTGCACTAATTCGCACAACAATCATCATAAATTGTAACTCGGATTCAAGCCGGCCAATTTCGGGGGGATCGGGAGGTGGCTGGCGGTTTTCGGTCAGCTGTGGGTGGCTGAAAATTTTACGGTGGAAGTTGGATGGGAAGGTTTTTGGTTTTTTTTTTTTAAATTTTTTTTTTAATATTAGGTCAATCAAGTGCTGACATGTGGCGTTTAACAAAAAAAAAAATAAAGGTTTACCATTTCAATAGGTAGCCGGTTTTTGGGTCTATTAGAGGCAAAGTTAGGTCATAGTTAGGTTTATTAAATAATAAACCTTAGTTGGTATTATTAAAAGTAAATCGGCAATAATTGGAATTATTAACGTATATTTTTCCTATATTAAAAAGAGTTTTAAGTAGATATCAACTAAATTCAATTTTTTTTTTTTTAAAAAAAAAAGTTATATAACTCATTCCATTTAAACTAACTTTATTTTAATTGACTTTAATTTTATGATTTACATCTCTTATTATTATGTAACCGTGCACGGCACGGGACAAAAACTAGTATTATATTAAAATAGAGTACACTAGCTCTAGACATGTGTCCCTGTCTTAGTTTTTTATTTTTTAGTATTAAATTTTAATTTTTTAATATTAGCAAATGATTATTGGATCATATCATATACATGATTTTAATGTGAATATTTCAGGTGAAACTTCCATACATATAAAGAATATAATAAAATGGTTTACCTTATAGTTTTCTACCATATAATTTTATAGGTATTACAAGTATATATATAGCATACTTTTGTATATTTTTATTTATGTTAATTGATTATTCAAATATCGTGTATTCGACCACTATGTATTTCCTACGAATGTAATTTTAGATTAAAATATTGAGTTTCCAAATTGTGAAGATTTAGGAATTTAATACCTAAAGTTCATTACAAAAGTTAATGCTCATATTTTCAAAATGAATTGTATATAATATGTATACTTTATAAGTAACCACTGTAATATTTTTTTTTTTTGACAAAGGATAAAAGACAGAAAAAACTACAACACAGTACTATTAAAGCAAATAAAAAGGATAGCAGCTTCACTTGCAATTAGGTGGGCCCGGTGAACACGTTGCATGTCAGCCTTGTAGATCTCGCAATGTTGGAAGGTAGAGCCTAAACGCTGTATTTGCTGTAGTAGCCACAGAATACAAATATCCCCTCGGCCATTGCCCCGCAAGAGGGAAACCAGATTATAAGAATCCGTAAATGGTCGGGGCGATCGAATGTGACGGTCTGAAGCCCACTGTAGGGCATACAGACAAGCTAAGGCTTCCGAATGAAGGGAGGAAGCGCAAAGTCCGAAATTACTCCCGCCAATAATCCTGTCATCCAGCGGATCGACATTATCAATACACCACCCCATACCTGCATGCCAAGTGTCCTTGTACCATGCCCCGTCTATCTGAATCTTAACGAAGAGAGAGGGTGTATGAGAAGCCCCTAACCGGGCCATATGAAACCCTGGCAGGGGCAAACCCTCAGGAATAGTGGAAGATGGGGGAATTGTCATAGTAGTATCCATATCCATAAAGAGGGTATGAGATTGCATGATGTTTAAAACGTGAAACCCAAGTGACTGTGTAACAGGCATATCCTAGTTGAAAATCCTGTTATTCCTGAATAGCCACAGTGCCCAAAGTGTGCCCACAAAGGTACTAATGTTGGAACTAGAAATTCCATCCTGATTAATGAAAAGTCGGATATAATATTGGATCCAATCTGAAATAGAAAGGTATCCATGAACTTGTGAGTGGATATTCAAACATCCACCCCTCCATGCTGCTTTTGCAACTCTGCACTCCCTAAACAAATGGTTGAGATCCTCAATATGTGCACCACACAGGCCACATGAAACGTCTTGAATTGGAACCCCCCGACAAAGAAGTTCTGACTTAACCGCTAAACCATTATGAAGTAACTTCCATAAGAATAATTTCCATTTTGGTTGTAAGGGAAGGGACCAAAGAGTTTTCCAGAAGGGGTCAACCGGTTGAGTTGAAAGTTGTTGTAGTAACATTGCGTAACATGTCTTGACCGTATAATTACCCGAGACAGTCGACGACCAGTAGCGGAAGTCCGCTTCATCTACATTTGGAGCTTCCATAGAAAGAATTGCAGAAGCGTGCGGGACCTGAAAATACTGTTGTACTTTATCCACATCCCAGGACAGAGTGTGGGGATGAATAAAGTAATTTACTGTGCAGTCACTTGAATTGTGTAGTAGGATTCCTGGTTTGAATTCAGGAATAGTACCATTGACCCAATTAGAGTGCCCTGCCAGAATGTTTTTCCCATTCCCAACTTTCCAGCTACAGCCATTAGAAAGCAAGGCATTGGCATGAAGGAGACCTCTAAGGCCGTAGGAATTTCGTCCCGAAAAGCGGCGGTCAGGAGAGGGAGTAGAAGCTAAGAAGTGAGCACGGGAAGTATAAAGTCGAGAAACAAGAAGTTGGGGGTTGTTAACAAATCTCCATACCTGCTTCATAAGAAAGGCTTTATTTAAAGTAGAGATGCAGCGAATACCCAACCCCCCCATACCCCGAGGGAGGTGCATCCTATCTTTGCCAACCCAATGCATACCCCGACTCCCCGAGTGGGACCAGAAGAATTTTAACAGAAGGCCATCAATTTTCCCAGCAATCGAAAGTGGAATTTCAAAGCAGGAAAGAAGGTGAGAACCCATAGCGACCAGGATGGAGTTAATGAAAATTAACTTTTGCGGTTGAGAAAGGCGGACAGCGTTGAGAGTCGTAATCCGCGCAACAATTTTATCTACCAAAAATTGGAAACAAACCCTTTTCTTCCCAATGAAATCAATAGGGGACCCTAGATGGTGGCCAAGCACGTGAAAAGAAGTCATTCTGAAAATAGTTTTAAATTCATCCTGCGCTTGAGGAGGAGTGTTGGGACTGAATTTGAGCAAAGACTTGTTAAGGTTGAGCTCCTGTCCAAAGACTTTTGAAAAACGCTGAATGACCTGGAGGATACTAGTGCACAATGAAGAGGTTGCCTTGAAGAAGACCATTGCATCATCAACGAAAAATAAATGAGAGATAACCGGACTACCCCTAGAGATTTTAATCCCCTGAAAATGGCGCAAATCCTGGCCTAAGTGAAGCATTCTGGAAAGAATATCCATGCAGAAGAGGAAGAGGTAAGGTGATAACGGATCCCCTTGGCGAAGACCACAATTAGGCCTAAAGGCTTCAGAAGTAGTGCCGTTGACGAGAGATTTATAGGAGACTGTCGAGATACACTGATGAACCATGTGAAGCCATCGCGCAGGTAACCCATAGGCTTGAAGAACTTGTAGGAGAAAAGACCAGTGAACTCTGTCATATGCCTTACTCATATCAATTTTGAGCGCAGCGAGGCAAGTAGCACCCGTTTTAGCAGAGTTAATCTTCTCCAAAAATTCGTGAGACATTAGGATGTTGTCTGACATAAGTCGTCCCTGAACAAAGGCATGTTGAGAATCAGAAATGAGACCAGACAAATAAGGACGTATCCGGGTAACTAAGCACTTAGAAGCACACTTGTAGATTGTATTGCAGAGGCTAATAGGACGGAGATGATTAACCTTGTAGGCGAGGCAATCTTAGGAATCATGACAAGAAGGGATTGATTCCATTCCTTAAGAAGGAAACCCGTATGGAAGAAACTTTGAACAGGTGCAATGACTGAATCCCCAACCGTATGCCAATGAAGCTTGAAAAATTCTGCGGTAACACCGTCAGGACCTGTGGACTTAGAGTTCCCCAAGTCAAACATTGCTGACCGTATTTCCACTGCATTGAAGGGGCGTTCCAGATTATTAACCTGGGAAGAAGTAAGTGAAGGAAGATGCAGTTCCTGAAGGACAGTATCAATCTCCGAATCATAGATTGGGAGAGCATCACACTTAAAAATTTTCTTCAGAGAATGGACAACAATTCGTTGAACCTCTTGTTGACCAGATTGTAACAGGCCGTCCTCATCCAGCAAGGAGGAAAGGGAATTCTTCTTTTGCCGGCACTTAACCTTCGAGAAAAGGAGTTTAGAAGAGCACTCCCCATTAAGGATCCAGTCTTTTTTACATCGTTGCCTCCAGAACTATAGTTGTAACAATATATTTTCTTTTGAAGTAACTATGTTGGACAAATAAGCAGACGCATCTGAGACAGATTAAATTGCCTCCCCTTCCACTGAGAGCCCTTCACTGAAATTCTTCCAATCCACCCCCCATAACTTCTTATTATTAAGGCACCAATTCCTTATTTGAACTCGTACATAATCGAGCTTCTTTGTGAGAGAGAACATGGGTGATCCAATGTTTGGCTTTTGCCAAGTGTGAGTAACAAAATCATGGATCTGTTGAAAATTGAGACACCAATTGTCTAATTGATAAGGACTGTTGGAGAGTTGGCGGAAGGGGGTATCCTAAAAAATAATAGCTGCATGGTCTGAGATCAGAATGGATTGATTGAGTAATCTACTGTCAGGGAAGTTATCGAACCAATCCGAGGTCATATAAGAGCGGTCTAGACGCTGTAGAATAAGTTGATCCCCTTCCCGATTATTAGACCAAGTGTAAGGTGGGCCTTTAAAAGGTGTGGAAATGAGACTCGAAGAAAGCTGAAAATCGATAAAAGAATCCCAACCCCTAATAACATTAGAACCACCAATCCTATCATAATGGTGTTCGATTTGATTAATATCTCCAATAATCAAAGTATTAGGTGCTATAGCTAACAAATCCAAAATCAAACCCCACACTTGGGGACGATCTTCTAAAATAGGAGCACCGTAAACAAACATCACACATTTATCTATTTCATTATGAGTTTTGACATTACAAAGTATAACATTTGTAGAGCAAAAAACACAAGAAATATCTTCCGATCCAAACCCAAAAACAACTAAGCCACCACTAGTACCTACCGAATCTGAACCCTCACAAAAGAAAAATTTGTATAGGAAAGCAAACTTTGAACATCAGAAACAGCTACCTTAGTTTCACTAAGAAACAAAAAAAACGGTTTAAACTTATGTAAAAGCCAAAAAATATAAGGGAGTTTGGGGGAGTTATCATCATTAAGACCCCGACAATTCCATGATGTAACAATCATGGACACCTTGGGAGCTGTGAATGGCCAGCTGCCGAACCAAAGGTACCACCTAGAACATGCGAAACAGTAGCAGACAGTGCAGGAACATTCGAAGGAGAATGAGAGGTGCAAGTAGCAGCCAAAACATCCAACTTTTGAAACTTAAAGGTTGATGTAACCCACGAATCTGTCCCCTTTCTCTTACACCGAGCAGCAGTAGAAGGGGCCTTATTAAACTCAACATTTAAAAAGGCCGAAGTAAAGCCCAAGTCTAGAGCAACCGACACATCAGAAAAGCATTTTTCCTTAGGGGAAAAACCTTGAGCTGAAGGTGAAAATAAAGAGAATCCACCTTTGCTATATAAATCGATTTTTTTTATTTTTCTCCTCTTTTGAGACCAAGTCGATCCAGCATACCCAAAGAAAGGCACCTGCTCATAAGACCTACAACGAGAGAAGGGAATTTGGCGGCTGCGTTTCTTGTGCCAACGGTGCAGCATTGAAGGAGCAGATGCCACACCTAGAGGTGGTGGCTTTGAAGAGCTGTGATCAGCCACTGAACGTGCACCAGAAAGAGAGTCATCAGTAATTGAGAGCGAAGCAAACAAAGAGTGTACTTGTGTATCCATTGGCACCTCCGAATCTGTTGATTTAGAGGAGTGAGATTGAGATTGAGGAAAGTGTGCAATCGGAGAGTCAGCAGAACTGGAAGTCAAACTCTCTGTTAAGAAGCTCTCCTCAAGAGCAACATACATACAGAAACCACCAGTAGTTGCGCAGCTTGTGCGTGGCAAAGTATAAGGAGCATAAGGATCTCCAAGGGGAATTGCAGCGCGAGGGTGATGAGTTTCAGCAGAAGCAGCCATATTTTCCGCAATAAACTGAGTAGAGCTGGGGTTGTGGTACGACTCCGGTGTAGTGGGATCCGTCTCACAGGTGGTGAAGGAATCCGAGCTCTGTCCAGAAGCAGAGTACTCTGAAAAGAAGGTGTAATTGCAGCAAATGTCTGAGCCATGTACCCGTTTTCATAAATTCCATTAATAGGAATTAAATCCGGTTCAAAGTTGTCGTTGTGATCCTCATTATTGTCGTTTGGAGGCCTATGAACATAGTCATTAGGAAGATTATGGTCTCCCTGCCCAGAAGAATCGGAGTCCGAACTGTCGGGGTTATTATCAGCATCTGAATCTGCATTTGCATCACCATTATCATCACTGCCATCATTATCCGGAGGCTCAGAATTGTTATGGTCATCATCAGTATTCTTTTCATTATTATTTCCTTGATTATCCTCATTATCATCATTATCATTTGGGTGATTAGCATTATCATCACCATCATTATCCGAGCCATTATTCCCACTATCCGATTTAGCAGCCTGATCAGAACTTGAGCTATCCTCATTATACTCAAAATCTTGAGCTAAGATGAGAAGATTAACCTTGGTGTTCCTAGTGTTAAAAGTTTCCTGAGTGCCCTTCACCATATTAGTATAAAACGGCCGCCTTAGAGGATCATAGTGTAGCGCCAAACCTTGAGCCTCAAAAGACTCCATTCGAGCATGAATTCGCCTAGCAGCAACATAATCCGAAGAGCTACAAAAATCTTCATAATGACCCATACACCCACACTTTTTACAAAACCTAAAAACTCCTTCATACCTAAAGTAAATCCACAGGGGAGCGAATTCTCCAGGCACAAAACATCCAGGAATTAAAGGCTTAGAAAGATCGACCATAACTTGTCCACAAAACTCAGGCTCTTTGGGAAGCCCATCACCATCATAATCTAGAGTTTCAACCAACCCTACAAGGTCTAGGGTTTTAAAAGCCCACTCGGGATCAAGGAGACCCAAAGGAAGACCATAAACACGAACCCACAACCTAGTCATGTCAAAATTAACCGAAGCAGGCACAGTGAATCTATTACACCTACAAACATTGCAAATTCTACCATCCAAAACGAAGGTGTGTTGCTCAAGTAAAGCCTCTACGTCCGCGACGTGAGAGCATGCAAAAATAAAGTAACACCCAGTACAATGGATAACAATATTACCTCGTGTGAGCCATTGAGTATCGACCATTTGTTGAACGATTGTACGACTTGGAGGATTGGGCCCAAAGAATCGCCCAATAACCGCTTTGCTCCAATCGATATTTGTAAGATAGTGCTCCAAGGGTTCAGTTAAATACACTCCCATTCGATATACGGTCCAATAATTTGTGTGCGCCATTAATTATTTGACAACAAAGGTAGAATCTTGTATGTTTTGTAATTAATAAAGAAGGTGAAAGAGAAAGAAGTCGCACAGAAGAACTTTGAGGAAAAGAGTGGAGTAAAAAAAAGAAGGTTGAAAATTGTTTAGGTAAAATAAAAAATAATCCTCACAAAGATAGAAGGCCACTGATGTTATTTGCATGAACACCACGTGGAGAATGAGTAGAAAAAAGAGGTGAGCAAGCTTCAAAGTGGGGTAAGAACAAAGGTGTAAGCACTAAGATAGCTTGTGATAAGGATATTTGGATTAAAAATCCTTAAAAAGTAGTGATTGGCTAGTAAAATCAGCAGCTTAGCACTAGAATACTCGAAAATCAACAACAAAGGAATGAAATATTGATGTAACTTACGGATTAGAGATCAAAGACTCAAGAACATGGAATAAACCCTAGAAACCCTAGGCAAAGACTCAAAAATTTGAGAGAAAAAGCGACCTGTGTGCTTATAGAAATCTATTTTGATTTCATGTTCTTAACACCCACTGTAATATTTTTCCTTAGTCTTAATAATTATCTTCTATTCATATACACACCATAGCATATAAATACCTAATTATTAGTGCTTATATTTAATTAGATGTTGTTGCTCGTATATGAATGTGATGCGGTAAATTTTTTTACTAAGCTTGTGATAAAATATACCTATTGGTGGATAAAATACAATTCATTATACTTGGGTGGGTAAATATATTGATGAATACTAAGGGGAAATTGGGTATTAGGTGTGGTATAACAATAATAATCTTAGAATTGTTTTTCTCCCCACAAACAATAGAAAGTTAAAAAGCCTATCTGAGTATTATTTATTTGTATGAATTTAAATTATAAGATAAAAAATACTTGTAAGAACTATTTTTATAAATTAAAAAAACATGATTACCATGTGTTGTACATGACAACTTGTATTTATTATTTTGTGAATTATGCGTGGGTAAAATATAAATTTATTATTTTGGGTGGGTAAATTGATGGATACTAAAGGAAAATATGGGTATTAGGTGTGGTATAAAAAGAATAGTTTTAAAAAAAAAAAATTCTCAAGCTTATAAATTTGAGTATTATTTATTCATATTAATTTAAATTATAAGGTAAATACTTGTAAGAACTATTTTTATATATATTAAAAAACATGATCACCATGGGTTATATGAATATTCGGTTCAATTTTATGGAAAAAATTTTAAGTTTTTAATTTCAAGATTGAAACTTTAATTTTATTTCAGAGCTTATACCTATCATCAAGGAAAACAATTTATTAGAATGTTTATAATAGATTATTAATTAAATAATAAAATGGGATAAAACAAAAAAAAAATGTGTATGACATACAGTAACTTTTTGGTGCAGCAAGTTTTATCGCGCGACAGAGATTACCCGAGTTATTTTGTTAAGGGTTACCCGAGTTATTCAGTCAGAGGTTATCCGAGTCATTCAGTCAGGGGTTACTCGGTTAGGGATTACTTGAGGGGTTTGGACAAGGGTTGCTTGAGGGGTTCACTCGGTCAAGGGTTACTTGAGGTGTTACTCGGTCAGGGGTTACTCGGTCATCAAGGGTTACTCAAGTTACTCGGTCGGGGATTACTCGGTCATGGGTAATTACTCGGCTTACTTGGTTAGGGATTACTCGAGTTACTCGGTCAAGGGTTACTCGAGCTATTTGGTCAGGGGTTACTCGAGTAATTCGATCAGGGGTTACTTAAAGAGTTCGGTCAGGGATTATTTTGTCAGAGGTTACTTAGGGGTTCAGTCAGGGGTTAGTCAATCAGGGGTTAGTTGAGGGGTTATTCGGTCAGGTATTACTCAAGGGGTTACTCGGTCAGGGGTTACTTGAGGGGTTATTCGGTCAAGAGTAACTCAAGTAACCCCTGATCGAGTAACTCGAGTAACCCCGACAACTTGAGTAACCCCTGATCGAGTAACTCGAGTAATCCATGACCGAAAAACTCGAGTAATCCCTGACCGAAAAACTCGAGTAATCCACACAACTTGGTTAATCTCTGACCGAGTAACCCCTGTCGTACGGTACATCAGTCCACATATCAAAAATTGTGAATGACATAAATTACTATACTACTCCGATAATATTCCTTAATTTTTTGTATTTGACCATTATTGTGAGTACAATAATTTATAATTTATTTGTTAGCATAAATGAGTTTATTTTTATTCATTAAACAAAATTATAGTTTACAATGGGATTAAATGATACAGTTTACAAACCGTGCATCACACGAGCACTATATATGCTAGTTACATCCTAAAGTTAAGTAAGCGAATGAAGTTTAATTAGATAGATATAATAATTTGGAAATTTTGGTTTAAATCGTCCTAACTTTGGCTTATATTTTTTAAGAAAATTTTGACTATTACTACCATAAAAAAAGCATAAAATTTCTTTTTTACCACCAAAAGTTCTTAAAGTTTTATTTTACCATCAAACATAAATCCAAAAATTGTCTTTTACCACTTGTCGTCAAAATAATCATTATATCTAACGGAATTATTAAAATACCACTCCTACCGTCCCACAATACTTGACACGTTACTAAATATGAAATGAGACCACTAGTAAAACAAAATGTTTTTCCACATTTTCTTTCTGCTCAGCTACCCCACACCTGAGGAAGTATTAATGTTGTATTGTTATGCATTTACAAACGCATAACAAATACCAAAATACTACGTATTAATAGCCACATGTAATAGAGAGAAAAGAGGAGAGAGAAAGATATGTAGGATCACTTTTAATTGTATCATTGAAAGCTTATATAATACTATAAGTTATTTAATGATACTATATATGCACTCAGTGTACCGTTGTACATAATAGCACTGGAATATTCAATGGTTTATTTGAATATGAATATATATATATATATAAAATTGAGATCATGTGAGAACCAAGGAGAATAATAGGAACTAAGAACCAATCTCAGCCATTGATCACACTCAATCTGATGGCTCATGTTTCACCCGCATTCATTAATGACATTTTCGTAATTATGCGTTTTTTGCAACTTTTTTTTCCAGTTTTTAACTTTTAAAGCAATTTCAGTTACTTTATGACTGATTTCATTTACTTTTACTAAATTTTTATTTACTTTTTAGAAATGAAACTGGGAATCAGTTTATAACATTCAAATATTACAAAAATGCCATTAATGACATGGGAAGCATGCGAGTCGTCGGATTAACCTGATCTAAGGGCCTAAATTAGTTCTGATTCTCATTATAACTTGGTTCTATATATAAATATATATACACACACACTAGGCATGTATGTCGATGAAGAAATTTGACGAAATTAAAGTAGAAATTTGACCAAAAATATCTTGATAATCAATAAATATAAATAATAAAAGTTGATATTCAACAACTATATTGAGGTATTCCAATAAAGACCTACGTAGCTATATTTTTTGTAATGTACAAATCACTAATATGGGTCAAAGTGGCTTATGTGAATAGTGCAAAAAGTCAACATGAGGAACTTAAATAAAAGCGGAGGGAGTATTACATGTACGCAATATAAAAAATATGAAAAATATGAGTTTGTGTAACATAAAGTAACATAAAGAATGTAAAAAGGTGGGTTTATATAAGAGCATCTTTGACCACGATATAAAATTTTATATTTTCTCTTTTTCTATATACTACTTTCTCACTTCACCACATGATCTTCTATACCACAACTGTAATACTCCGTATTTTTATGTATTTTTATAAAGTATTTAAGTATTTATAAAATGTATTTTTAAGGTATCAAGTATTTTAATTAAATATTTAAAAGGGTTAAAGTATTTTAATTATAAGGTTTTTTAAAAGTAAAATATATTTTGGGCCAAACGTTTACTAATTATTTATTTAAAATATCGTATGTAAACAATTCCTACATACTTCTAGTGCAATTAGTATTATGTGCACCATGGTGCACTTAGAAGTAGGTGCACCAGGCCCAAACTGTGCCCAACAGAAGAAGCCTAAGAAGAAAGAAGCCCACTTGGAGTTCAGTTTTTTATTTAAAAAATAAATGTTCCTCCTCTCTCTAACCGTCATATCATTTTTTATTTCATTTTTTAAAAAAATTTCTCTTCTCACAAATTAAAATCCTTTCTCAGTTAATTATTTTGTATTTTCTCTATCCTCTAGCCATTTTTCTCTATGTAAAAACTACAATCTACCATGGCGAAAGACGAAGAACACACAAAAACATCACTCAAAAGATGAACAAATTGTAAAATTGAAACTATATTTTATGATATAATTGTCTTTTTGATTTTTTTTCTTTCAATTTTTTTTTGAGTAGAAAATCGAAATTATCGATTTCTTTGGAAATATGATGACAAAAAAAAAAGGGATGAAAATGTGTAGGTAATTTATTGTTCAAATTAGCTACCTGAAACTTTTGATGAGACATAAGAGCCAATAGAAAAGCCCCTAAAATTTCTTATAAGACACTACAAGCAACACAAAAGCCCCAGAAACTTCTGATAACACAAAAACCACAAAGATCGCTGAACCTCCTACAAAAACTTCTGAACCCTTATTACAAACCATTGAACACCCTTCAAAAACAATTAAACCACCTTCAAAAACCTCTAAATCCCAACCACAAACCACTGAAAACCCTACAAAAACATTTGAACACCCTACAAAAACCTCTGAACCCCTTACAAAAACTTTTGAACTCCAATTACAAATTAAACCACTGAGCACCCTACAAAAAACTTTGAACCCCTTACAAAAAATTTTGAACTCCAACTACAAACCACTGAAGACCCTACAAAAACGTTTGAACCCCCTACAAAAACTTTTGAACCCCAACCACAAACCACTTAACACCCTACCAAAACTTCTGAACCCCCTATTAAAACTTTTGAACCCCAACCACAAACCACTGAGCACCCTACAAAAACCTCTGACCCCCTACAAAAACTTCTGAAACCAACCACAAATCATTGAACCTCCTACAAAAACTTCTAAATCTCAACCACAAACCACTGAACACTCTATAAATACCTATGAGCCCCCTACAAAAACTTTTGAATCCCAACCACAAACCATTAAACACCCTACAAATACCTCTGATCTCCCTATAAAAATTTCTGAACCCAACCACAAACTATTAAACACCCTTTAAAAACTTCTGCACCTGAAGACACTGCCGAGAATGCTGCTCAGCCTTTAGACTCTCCTTATAAAGTACAAAATGCCATTTTTTTTTTAATAAAAAATGATTACAAAATACTTAGATCTAAAAATAATTCATAAGTAATGTATCTCTTATTCAGAATTATAATTAAGATGTTCATAAATACAAAAATACATGTCAGTAAAAAAAATATATTTGTAGGAAACGTATCCTACGTTCATATTTTAAACTTAAAATGTTCAAAAATCAAAATATAACCAAAAACAGAACTGTTCATAACAGAATACACAAATATCACTAAAAAATCAAAATAATATAGAAGCTACATATTTCGAAACTCAAACCTAGCCATAGTGATTTAGATAATGGAGTCTCATCGGAAAATAATCATCTCCGTCGTCTTAACCACCTTCTCCTTGTCAAATCCGCCATTTTTAACTTCACTTCATTGCAAAAACTCCATTAATAAAGCTTCAAATTGAAGGTTGAAGAAAACAAACTTTGAAATTAATATATGATGATGATGATGATCAACAATGGTGATGAAGGAATTAAACCAACAACAAAATAATGAATGAATTTAAGAAAATTGAGGAGAGAGAAATTAGAAATTATGAATTGTAAGAGGAGGAGATGAAGGATCTCAATCTATGATGATCAACAATGGTCAATGATGATGAAGAAATTAAATTAAAAACAAACTAATGAATTAATTTAAGAGAGAGAAAAATAGAAGAGAGAGAAGATGGAGGAGAAAGAAACAGGAAATTAAGAAAGTGTGAGTGAGGAGAACAGAGGAGAGAGAAAATATTGAGGAGAGAGAAAATACCGAGATAGAAATAATTTAAAAGAACAAAGATACCGCTGGCAACTAATAACTACGTGGCATCAATTCATTGGTGGTGCACACAGTTTAAGGTACACCATGTTGTACCTTATAATTTGAGCTTCTACTGGACCTACCCATTATATTTAAGTAAGGACAATTCTTTATTTGAACACTCCTGGGTCAAATATTTCATAATTCAAGCCTAATTATTTATTGAGCCCAAATAAATACCTCTCAAAACCCAAAAATTTTCCCACATAAAAAGGCTCAATGAAATCAGATTTTCCCATGTAAGTTTTGTTTTCTTTTTCCTTATTTTTCTTTTTTTTCTTCTTCTTTTTCCCTTTTTTAATTTCTCCATTTCTTATTTTTTTTTTCTTTTTCTTTCCTCCTTTCATGCGTGATTTTTCACACATAAACTACCATGCAACACCTTGTTCTCTTGTTGCCACATCACCACCATTGGCTCTCTGGTCGTCCACTCGAGCACCACCGACGAAAAGCCACCACGTCCACCACCGTGAGCCACCACCTTCTCTCTCCTCCTTGTTTTAATTATTATTCCTATAATTATATATTTTGAGTATTGATTTTAATTGTTTAAACATGATTAGTATGTGTAAGGAGGGTGATCCCATCGTAAGGGGTACTCTCCTTAAATGCCCTTGACCACTTAAAAGCCTATGACTTTACACTTGTTAAGGTGTAGTAGGATTTGAATTCCTGACTGTTTGGGAGACCTTGAATTAGAATTGATTCTATCATCACGCTTTTTTTTTATAAGAAACAAGTAGGAGTCGCCAATGAGTTTTAGAAAAAACTCATAAACCTCGTTCATGCCTTTCTTCCATGTGGAGTTCATGGAATAATTAGCACAAATTATAAGTTTACCCATGTCCAAATTGTTCTATAAACCAGAAATGAGTTCGGGAGCGAGGGTACTAAGATATCGTTCCTTTTAGAGGGGAATCTTCATCCTAGCCCTAGTACGACCTCTATTAGCTCTTCCTTTTTCACAATTTCATCACCAAACAATATATGCAACGCGATACCTAAAACTATGTTAGTTGATTTTATTTACAAACATTAATTCACGTAGGAATTACATTGCAAAGTCGTTATTCTTATTTAATAAAATTCGTGGAAGAACAATAAACAAGATTCGCCTTGGCTTAGGTGATCAACCAACAATTATTTAATTCAATTCTAGTCTTTATTTAACGCAAGATACTATGTGAAATTGATTAATTAATTATTTTAAAAGTGACCAATCAACACTAATTAATTAATTAAAGTCCTTTTAAACAAGAAAATAAAGGTGATTTAACTAAGTGCTCGGAAATTTACCACTTCTCTTTGCTAGATCTCCGTTTAGAACACTTATGGACACCTTCTTGTTGGGGAACCTCCACCGTAGTAACAAAGTATCGAAAGGGTGGGTGTTTAGGACCAGAGGGCTAGGTTGCACAAGTTCACAAGTTATTTCGCCAGAGTTTTTAGGTTCATTTATGTCTGTTGAAGCCTCGATTTAAGCTCGTATTTATAGAGAAGGATTAAGTTTAGGGTTTCGAGCTTTCTGCCGCAGCAGGTGTCGCGCGCAACAGATCAAGTTGCGCACGGCATCCCAGCGCAAGTTATAGAGTTGTGCTTCTATGTGCAGCGCGACTTTTTGTCATGCGCGTGGCTTTATGGTAAGATTCGATTTTATATTTTCCATATAATTTCCGAATAATTACTAATCTTCCACATCACAACTTTGAAAGTTGCGCTGGGTGTCGCGTGTAACTTAATTAGTTGCGCGTGGCAACCCAGCGTGACTTTGTGAGATGCGCGAGGCTTTTTCTGCGACAACACTAAGTTTTAACCTAGGCGCTCCTAAATCCGTCATTGTTAGGGTTTGTCTAGAGTTAGCCCCGACTTTGATCGAGTCTAGAATAGACGATGATCAAAGTAGTCAAGGAAATAAATCCGGGACTCATTTTGCGAAGTTCTCTAAGGATAGAGAATCTTTCAGTAATGTTTAAGGATGTCGAAACAATCCTTGGCTCGCTAAGTGTTTAAAACAAGTAGCTATTAAGGCTAGAAAAAGTCCTTCCTAGTCTTAACGCGCTAAAGAATCTAGATTGATGCTTTGCAATTGTAGAACGCTCTTACAAGTAAAAGTATTTTGGGTGATGTCAGGTCATGAGAAGAGATCGGTTTTAAAAGAATAAAAGGGGAGGATTTCCTCTCAATCGTGTCATCGTTGGTCTAAAGTCCATCGATATTTCATTGAAACTTTAGCTTGAATTTAACAAAGTAAAAGATGAAAAAGAAATTTTCGGTATTCGAGCCGAAATATGGTCCGGTATTCGAGCCGGACGTCCACAAGATAGAAATACATGTCTCAGGACTGGAGGCATGTATCCAAATTCAGTGAGAGGGAAGAAAGTCAGCAACTCTCTCATCAGTTTTGTCCACAATATGAGTACATGTGTCTCAGGACTGGGGGCACGTGACTACATAGACGCGACTTCATCTCGTCGCTTCTTTATATATGGGGTGGATTTGACACCCTAACTGTCCGTTACTCGTTGAGCTAACGCCTATAGTAATTCTCTACCAATTAGTTCCGAGAGGTAGATCTAGCAAAGCTTGGGCTGAGTGAAATTTTACACATCACCTACGCCGTATAATTTTGCGCCGTACGATACGCCATTTGCATTTTTACGCTGCATGAAAACGCCTTCGTTTTTGCTTCGGACGTGAAAAAAGAAGAAAACCCGGACATTTGTAACGTCAGTACAGTAAAATGACAAACCTGTCTATGGGTGCTCTTACATAAAGCACCACCACGGAACGTCTTAAGGCACTCTTACGAAAAACTATCAAAACGTATGCTTGGGGAAGGCACAAAGCACGGTGTGCATGCAATATGATGCCAAAAACTAACAAAATAGAAAACAAACTACAATATGCAAAGCAATTAAAAAGATTTTGATGATTTGCGCGCCATTACGTCTAATAACAAGCAAAAACCGTTCAAAAAATGATCAAATGGATCAAAATCAAAATCCCGGTCTTTTAGTGACCAGTATATGCGCGTAACTCAGAAGGTCGCGCATCTTTCGGAGTTGCGCTGGTATGTCTCGCGCAACATCTAAAGTTGCGCGCGATATTTATGTTAGTAAGGTGAAAATCGCAGACGCGATTTTTCACTTCACCATTTTTCTCCTTCCTCAGCCATTTTCGACTCTTTTTCTCTCTAAAAAGCTCGGTTTTTTGCAATTTTTGAAGCTAAAGGAAGCTAATCTCGTTCTCAATTCATATTTACCGTAATCCAATGTAAGTTTTTTTGCTAAAAATTGTAATTTTTCGGCTAAATTTGAACGATTTCCGAATGTAAGTTAAACCCCGATTTTTGAATTTGGGGGTTTTCGATTCGTTTTATTTTTCTTAAAATTGTTTTCTCTATGTTTTTATGCTATGTTTAAGGAGTGTTTTGCAACAAATTTCATGAAAAATGGTTAAGTATTGAACCTTGTATGAGCATTTCTTGTTTCAAGTTTGTTCTTGCTTCTTCTTTCGAATTCTTTGCTTGATTTTCTGTTATTTTGTTTTCCCATTTCGGTTATACTTGTTAATTATGCAAAAATTGTAGTATTAGAACTAGTTTTGCTTCCATAATTAACATTTTGAAAATTTTGAATCCGAAAAAATGGCGCGAAGTGTATACTTAGCCTATTTGCCATATTCGAACTCCAAAATTGTTTGGTAGACGATAATCATGTTTAATCATGTTTATATTACTGTTATTCGTCTAGAATTAGTTGATTCTTTGAGATTTTAGGATATAATCCCTTGAATGCTTAATTGAAACTGGTATAGGATGGCTTTTGTGGGTGTTAAAAGCCCCCATTTACTGAGTTTAATTGAAGGTATCGTAGCCCCCAAGTATGGGTGGCATTCAATTTTCGTGTTTTGCCCTATCGGTAGCCGTTATGCTGCCAAAATGGATCTAGAATACGTATATTAGTCTAGTTTAGGAAATAAAATAAACTAATTAAAGAAATTTTATTCGTCATAGCATGGACTCACCTCCGTTTGTCGATGCCGAGGAGGTTCTTGTTGGTCCGGACGAGGCGATTCGCCCTCGGAAGAGGGTGACCCGTCCTCGAGAGGAGGTTCCAGAGCAACGCGTCGCGGCCGATCGACGTCGCCAGGAGGAGGTGGTTTGGGAGGCTCCTCCTAACTGGGACCCTAGGGTCCTTAAGTGGGACCTAGACCACCATGTTTCGATCGGAGGGTGGCGCGGCATCGTGAGTTTTTCACGCTTTTGTTTCTTTCTCTTTTCTTTTGTTTCTTCTCCTTTTTTAAAACCATAACCGTTTTTTTTATTTAGAGTGATCCTGGCATGCGTTTGTACATACGGCTCTAGTGACTTGCGAGCCCGTTTTGAGAGTTTGCCCGAGGTGGAAAAGGAGATGTGTAGACCCATTTGTGTCTCTCTAAAACCAAACCCAGTGATGAATACCTTTTATGTCATTTGATTATCGAACAAAGCGAAAGTGTGAAAAGTCTAGTGATGAGGATGTTTTTATTAAAATATCTCTTCTTTCTGTTTTTGAAAATATTTCTTTGCTTACCTTATTTTTGAAAAACGTGCATTTCAGTTTAGTTTGGTCGATGATAAGGGTCTAATAATAGTGTAGTTGGATAGGGCTTGAAAAGATCTTTCCAACGATATATTAGAAGCCCAATTCCAATGAATAATGAGGAAGTTATGGCCAAAATACTAAACTAGGTTCGATTTGGTTTTTATATACGGCCCAATGATCTAGAGGGGGGCCTATTATTAATTATCATTCCTAAAGCTATTAGGATTGTTATAGTCTTCTAGAATACTCTAGAAGGTTCTTTTAAATCCTAATTGTAGGGAATATTTCAAGCATTACCCCAAACTTAAACCCCACTGTGATCATACACTTAAGCATGGTGGCGTCCAAAGGGAAAGAAGATAGAGAAAAAGAGTTGCCAACAAGTTTTAGGAACTTGTAAACCGTTCACGAGGTGAAGGTTACATCCCTTAACGATCTAGGAGATCGTCAACTCCAATAGGTCTGGAACCATGACTGGTAGTTCCGGGATGAAGGTACAAATCCAACCTACAAGAGATTGAACCTGCCCTAATAATAGGCCTCTACCTTATTCTGATCGTATTCATGTGCGCTTTCTGACTAACATGCAATCATTAGGATTTAACTCTAAACCTGTTTAATCTATGTTGGTTGAATATTAATGCACAAATAAAACTATTATTGGCGATCACTGTACTTGAATTATAATCATATTAATCTTAAATAAGATTATTAATTATCTTATTAAGCGTGATTACAAGTACCAATTCCCTTTAAACATGCATAAAAGGTGTGATCAAGCAAGAACAATAAATATCAAGCAACATAATAGTGATAAAAATCATAGATAATAATCATAATAATAATAAAAATAATCATAACCATATCAACACTAAAGCATAATAATAGCAAGATCCTAGGTATGATACTAACAAGATTAATAACAAACCCTAGCATGTCACTAAACAATAAAGATCAAAGCTTTAGCCCAAACATGATATTAACATGAATATTAGGAAAGAATATAGGAAGCTTCATAGAAATTATAATTGACATATTTGATTTTAGAAATTATAGTTGTTACCCTAAACATGATACTAGGAAGATCAAAACACCCTAACATGACACTAGGAATCATAATAACAACCTATACATGATTTTTATATTATAATCAATAAATCAATTAAAGCACTTACTTGGATGCCTCGTACCTCTTTCCTAATAACAAAATACACACGTTAGTAACTTCAAAGAAAATAATAAACAAACAATTAAATTAAATAATTGAAAGAGAGATTTGGGACCAAACCCTCAAAATTATTAAACCTTTCACGTCTAGGCCGAAGGCAACTTTGAATTATGCTAGGTGTGTCTAGTGCTAATGTATGAGGAATTGTGTTTGTAAAAGGGTTTGTTTAGAAAGAGGGAGAGAATAAGATTTAGCTTAGAGAGAGAAGAGAATTAGAGAGAATAAGAATTGATGATGGAAAACGGAGGTTTTAGGAAGCTATTTATAGAGAAAATCAACCAAACGGATAGAAAAACGAATCAGAGTTTTGACGAGAATAAAACTCGATTAGCGCCAGACGCCGGTCATTAGCGTTAGGCGCTGAAGGTTAGCGCCAGGTGCCAAGCCTTAGCGCCAGGCGCTAATGCTTGTTGTTAGGCGCTAATAATCAGTTTCACGCGTTTTTGTTTTTATCATATCTTTTGATTTGGAGGTCCAAATAAGGCATATAATATGTCGTTGGAAAGCTCTTGAAGTCTACTTTCTAATCCAATTAGAATCAGATTAAAATATTATGTAGATAAAAAGATATGGCCGAAATAGTGGAAGGTATCAGTTTTGGATAGAGTTTCATATCTCATTCATATCTTTTTCGTTATAGCTCGGATTTAATATTGTAATATATCATTGGAAGATAATTTCAAGATCTATACAACCATAAAAAATTTAGATAAAGATTATGAGGCACGAAAATAAAATCTGATTGTCTTTGAACATCTTTAAATTCGAATAGAATTAAGATTTAAGAAAAAGGAAAGTTTTAAAAAAGGAAAGTTTTTATTTAACTCAAATTCTTTAATCTTATCTTTTCAAAATGGATAGTTAAGATCTTTTAGAAACTTATAGAAGATTCTAATTAATCCTAATTAGTTTAGGAATAGGATTAAGCCTTTGGACCCTCCACATGATCATTGGGTCGTAGGTAAAATCCGGTTTGGGCCCAGTTTAGTATTTTGGCCATAACTTCCTCATTATTCATCGGAATTGGGCTTATAATTTATCGTTGGAAAGGTCTTTTCAAGCCCCATAGAACTACACCATTATTGGACCCATATCAAGGACAAAACTAAAATGGAATGCACGTTTTTCATAAGTAGGGTAAGAAAAGAAATATTTTCAAAAACAGAAAGAAGAGATATTTTAATAAAAACATCCTCATCACTAGACTTTTCACACTTTCGCTTTGTTCGACAGTCAAATGACATGAAAGGTTTTATTAATTGGTTTGTTTTTGTGGAGACACATTTGGGTGTCTACACTAATGGAGTTAGGATTGATAATTATGTTTTAAAGAGTTTGAAATTGAATAAAACTACTCCTTTTTAAAATCCTTGTTTTGTAGGAAGTGGAATATATTCAGATTTTATTTTTGTGCCTCATAATCTTTATCCAAATTTTATATGGTTGGATAGATCTTGAAATTATCTTTCCAATGATATATTATAATATTAAATCCGAGCTACAACGAAAAAGATATTCGTGAGATATGAAACTCTATCCAAAACTGACACCTTTCCACTATTTCGGCCATATCTTTTTATCTACACAAGATTTTAATCTGATGTAGACTTCAAGAGCTTTCCAACTACATATTATATGACTTATTTGGACTTCTGGATAAAAAGATATGATAAAAAAAAAATCCGCAAAAACTGTTTTCCAGCGTCTGGCGCCAGAGTCTAGCGTCTGGCGCTAGCCCTAGCGTTTGGCGCTAAAGCCCAACATTTGACGCCACGCGCGTTTTTGACGCTGTGATCGTGTTTTATTCTTTTCGAAACTCTGATTCGTTTTTTTATCCATCCGGCTGATTTTCTCTATAAATAGCCTCCTAAACCTCCGTTTCCCATCATCAAAAATCATCGACAACAATTAATTTTTTTAGTCTCTCTAGTTTTCAAGAATCTCTTCTCTCTCTCTCTAGCTTTTCGCATAAAAAATTCCGCATTCACAAGAGCTAGAAACACCTAGCCAAGTTCGAAGTTGCCTTTGCCCTAGACGTGAAAGGTTTGATTTATGAGGGTTTGGTCCCAAATCTAGTCTAAACTTTCTTTAATCTCTATTTCAATTATTTAATTTAATTATTTGATTTTATATTTTTCCTTGAAATTACTAATGTGTGTATTTTGTTATTAGAAAGAGGTACGAGGCATCCAAGTAAGTACTTTAATTGATTTATTGATATTATGATATAGAAATCATGATTAGATTGTTATTATGATTCCTAATATCATGTTAGGGCGTTTTAATCTTCCTAGTATCATGTTTAGGGTAAAGAATAAGTTTCTTAGATCAATTATGATTTCTATGATGCCTTTTATTTTCTTTCCTAATATTTATATTAGTATCATGTTAGGGCTAAAGCTTTGATTTTTATATGTTTAGTGACATGCTGGGATTTGTTATTAATCTTGTTAGTATCATGGCTAAGATCTTGCTATTATGCTTTAACAAGATTATTTTATAATAATATGATTATTATTTTGATGATTATAATTATGTTGCTTGATGCTTATTTATTATTGTTATTGCTTGACACACCTTTTATGCATGTTTAAAGGGAATTGGTACTTGTAATCATGCTTAACAAGATAATTAATAATCTTGTTTAGGGTTAATTTGATTATAATTTAAGTGATCGCCAATAATAGATTTATTTGTGCATTAATATTCAACCAACATAGATTAAACATGTTTAGGGTTAATCTATTGTTTGCATGTTAGTCAGAAAGCACACATGAATACGATCAGAATAAAGTAGAGGCCTATATTAGGGCAGGTTCAATCTCTTTTAGGTTGGATTTGTACCTTCATCCCCGAACACCAGTCATGGTTCCAGACCTATTGGAGTTAACGATCTCTTGGATCGTTAAAGGGTGTAACCTTCACCCTATGAACGATTTACAAGTTCGTAAAACTTGTTGGCGACTCTTTTACTCTATCTCCTTTCCCTTTGGACGCCACCGTAATTTAGTTTATGATCACATTGGGCTCAAGTTTAGGGTAATGCTTGAAATATTTCCTACAAGATGGTAGCACTTTCTAGGATTGACTCCCAGCTGGCGGACCTTCGGGATTTATCGAGCTAGTCTGCGTCGTCAGCTTTCCTCCGTGGATTGCTGG
Organism: Chenopodium album; assembly: GCF_948465745.1. Classification (NCBI taxonomy): domain Eukaryota; kingdom Viridiplantae; phylum Streptophyta; class Magnoliopsida; order Caryophyllales; family Amaranthaceae; genus Chenopodium; species Chenopodium album. The sequence goes on along the minus strand of NC_137835.1, from coordinate 18,894,654 downwards.
AGTTTTGGTGGGATTCTACCAAAACTTTCCACTTTCCATGGGGAAAGATGACGGTTACCCCCTTCGATTTCTCTATGATTACGGGTTTTCCTTTCAGAGGCGAGCCTGTAGTTGTTGAGCTCGTTAAGGGGTCAGACAAGAGATTGCGCGACCTTCTAAGGGACCGTCTTGCGTCGGCCCTTCACGTGTACGCGCAATCTTGTCGTACTTGGTTCTTGCCGACAAGTTGTCGGCTAACGAGCTTGACCGACAATGTACACCTGAGCAGCTGGCTCTGATATACATTGCCCACGTTCTTTCCGTCATCATCTTGTGTGATCGAAGAGAGCGTTTCACCATTGGGTTACTCATTTGCCTCAACGATTTGGGGCAAGTAGGTAACCTGAGTTGGGCGAAGGTGTCGTATGCCCGTATGCTTACCGCTATGGGCAAGGAGACCCGGGTCATGGATTCCGCTACAGCTACTGAGGTACGTGTTTTAAGCTTTTTCGGTAATTACTTTCGTTTTTTCCTTTAGGCTTATCTTTTCTCAATTTCAGGCTTGGGGATACTCGTACCTGCCTTTCTTAGCCCCCAGGGTGCTTGGGGCTACTGTTTTCCCTATCGGCCATCGATTGGTCGAGATTAAGAGGAGACGAGCTACTTCTGCCGGCGACTTTTGAAGGAATTGTGTCTTCGATAAGTGCAATTACTAGATATATCAAGGATCACTATTATGGAGATAATAAGTTCGTTCTCTTGGGGCGTCATCATCTGTTGCTAGACTATGAGAGATGACCTTTGGACTAGTAAAATAGTCCAAAGCCCGCTAGAATGGATCCTATGAGGTCACACACAAGGGTATAGGGTTAAGCAAGTTAGAGGCCCATTAATGGGCCTCGTGAGCAATTAACTAATCATGAAATGGATTGGGCTAGCATAGTTAGATTGGAATTAAGTTTTGGGCTTTTGACATGGGCTCTTATTTAGAGATGAGATCTATAAATAAGATCCATGCCTAGGGTTGCATGCAAGAAGTCATAATTCACACACAGTGTATTTTGACATCAAGGCAACCAATCCCAAAGACCCTATTTCCTCTCTCTAACTCACAAATTTCTCTCTCCTCCCCTCGTCCGTACGGCCGGCCACCTTGGTGGCGCATGTGGTGGTTCGTGGTGGTTCATGGTGGTTCGTTGCTCGCACTTCTCCATAGAAGGTCAATTGAAGGGTTCAATTGCAACTAACTAGCATTAATGGAGGTCTTAACCTGTGCCCGTGGACCAAGTAGAGGAATCACACTTGAGGTTCTTTATCTCCCATTGTTCTTGCTCGATCGCAAATGGAATCACGCTTCAAAGGTACGATTATATGTTCTTTATGTGTTATGCATTAGATCTTGGGATTAGGTACTGTATGAATATGATTCATGTTTATTTCCGCTGCGTAGTACCTATAAACCCCTACAACTTTCTCTAGAGGATTCTTTCGGCGACTCGTGAGTCGGTGAGTATTCCAAACTACATGTTCTCTCTTCGTTTTTTATTTTACTCATTTTCCAACGATTTTTCATGTGGTTGTGTTTTATAGATCGATCTTCATCCTTGGATTTTGATCATCGGAGTCCCTGAGGCATTCCGGCCTGGCATGGTTCGTTGCCGTTTTCGGGCCCTCTATACGGGACTCTCGGTGTTCCAGAGGACCGACGCTTGGTTTTAAGGCGAGCGTGTTCTCTAGTAGCTTTCGACCGAGAAGCCTTTGGTCCCGCGGATCCCCCGATCCAGATGCTGCGTCCGGACCTGCTGTCTACCGAGGATCGAGCTCAGGCAATCCTTGGTTATCCAGCGGAGCAGCTGGTGCTGCCGGATGCTTCTTATCTGGCTTTTATAGCATCCAGGCTGACTCCTTTTTCGGCCTTTGTTCCGATTAGTTTTCTAACTCTCTTTTTTCGTGTTTCTATTTATTTTTCGGAATTTTGACATTTTTATCGTTTTTTTGTCACATGTATTTTTAGCGGGTCGAGCTAGGTGGTTGGGTGCCTCCTACAGCGGAGATCACGTATACCGATGCTATCGGATCGGTAATTCGTGAGACTCTTCCAGCAGCCGAGGATGATGAGGGGATACCGTTCGTACCTGAGACGATTGATTCGGTATGCCTTTTATGTATATTTACATAAATATTTCTATTTATTTTTTGTTTCATATACATTTGTTTATTAATTGTCCTTGTATTCTTGGAACAGGTTCCGCGAGAGACCGTGAACGGCATGGTGAGGACTTTACGTGCTTTCCGAGCTGCTTATCGGAGAGCCCTCGTGACTTTGTCATGTCGTGATCATCGGATGATCGCGGTAAGGGTTTTTTTTATTTTTTATTTTTATTTTGCACCGAAGTTATTACATTTCATGTATTAATCTTTGTTTTAGATTTTGCAGGATGTGCAGCAACCGTCTAGTAGTCGCCGAGCATCCTGATTCCTCTTGTACACATTTATATATATTTTTTAGGAAACTTATGAATATATATTGTTTGTATTTATTTTTTTTGTATATATGACACATTTGTATATATGTCATTATTATTAGTATTTTTTGGTTTCCATGTGTACATTAATGCGAAAAATTTTCGAGGGAGGGAAAGGGTTCCCGACTTACCACCCTCGAAAAAATAAACAAACTCAAAAAAAAAAAAGAAAAAAAAAGAAGGAAAAAGAAAATAAGAAAATAAAAAAGAAAATAAAGGAGTAGAAAAATATAAATAAAGAAAAAAGAAAAAAGAAAAAGAAAGTAGGAAAACAATGGAAAAAAGAAAATAAAAAAGAAAATAAGAAAATAAGAAAATAAAAGGAAAATAAGAAAGTAGGCAAGAAAAGGGACACAAAGTGTTAGAAGGCAAGCGTATGATTCGTCTTAAGATTTTGTGAAGATTTCGTCATTATATGAGCCAAAATACGGAAATTAACCAAACTTACACGCTGCGTCAGGGAAGTCGCGCACAACTGCGTGAGTTGCGCGCGGGTGTCGCGCGCATGTAATTCTGTTGCGTGCGGGTGTCGCACGCATGTAATTCTATTACACGCGGGTGTCGCGCGCAACTCTGCCACCTGTTAGTGAACTTTCCTTTAAGCCGAATTTGCCGAAAATTTGCCCGTTTTGGGTCTAATTAAACGTGGTTTCGTGTAGGCTTTTGATCATCTCGCATTCATTCGCTTAGTAACATAGAAAATTAAAAAGAATTAATCTCGCTAAAATATTATTCTCTCTCTTTTTATTTGAACAATGGTGAAGACCTTTGAACAACGTTTGAAGCAATGGGTCACTTCCCTTTCAAGCGAGGACAAACTAGCTTTCAAAATTTACCACTTAGACCCTTTATTGAATTATATGCAATTAGTGGTTAACTTTGATTTTCTTCATGCCGCAGTCAACCATTGGGATTCTAACCACCATCTTTTCTTGTTTAGAGGGGATGAAATTGTCCCCCTTCCTGGTGAGTTCGAGGCCTTGCTAGGTTTCCCTACAAACACCATCCCTGTGACTTATTCGCGTACCTTGTCGGATCCCAAACCTATATTCCCAAGTTTTTTTGGTTTGTCCGACAATGATATGACCAACATAGGAACTGAAAAAGGCGTGAATTTAATTCAATTTATTGAACACTTTGCCGCCCCTCGTTATAGCATGACTAAACAACGCTTTAAAATTCGTGCTTTATGTTATTGTCTTGCTGTTAATTGTTTACTTAGGACAGTCAAAGAATACGGAGATTATTCAATGGTGTCCATAGTAGAGCAAATAGAGGGGTGTCATTCATCCGCTCATTTGGTTTTGGCAGAAACCGTTCTGTGCTTGAATTGTCTTAGAGGAGATCCTAACGAAAACGGTTTCACGGGAAGTCCACTCCTATTACACGTACTTTTTTTTCCAGATTTGGCTCATGGAGCGTTTGCGAATTGTTGATCAGCCTCAAAACCTTGAGGCTAATGGAGTAAAGACATTCCCTGGACGTCGAATCCTTTATAAGCATAAGAATGAAGAGGAATGGACGTCGTTATTCTGTCATGGAGTTCCTAACATACGGTTTGTGATTCCTTGGTGGAACATAAATAGTATGATTAGGAATAGTCTCAATTGCCCTTACATTAGGCTTTTAGGCCTATCTAGTACTACGTATATTTTTCCTTGTAGGGTGATGAAACAATACGGGATGAGGAAAAATATTCCTCCGCAAGATTGTGATGCTCCTAAAGATGTGACTTTTAAACCCGAAAGGATTGCTCGTTGGATGGAATATTGGTCAAGTCTTCCTAAATGGGTAATACAAAATCCTCCTACGAGTATCACAATATCTTCCTTTTACAAGGCTTGGATGAATGCGGCGAATAAGGGTGAATTAAACAAGGCTCGATCTCAACTTCAAGCCTCCACCGCTCGCAATCCACCTAAGCCTTTGATGCATTCAACCGCTACTACTCCTCCTAGTGGTCAAAACAAAGGAGTGATAAGAAAGTTAGACTTCTCATCCCCTAAAGCTTGTTCGAAGGAAACAAAAAGAAAGGCTCCTTCCAAACCCGCGCAACAAGGTGTGAAAATTAAAGAACCTTCACCAAATATTCACAAGAAAGCTCCAATAGTCAAAGGGAAAGGAAAACATGTTGCAAAGGCCCCAATCCCAAAATTGAAAAACAATGTTTGGGTGAAAAAGAAGAGTGTAGGGGAAAGCTCCAAGGTTGCTGAAAATGCTGCGATGGAAACTACTCTTCCGTCATCTGTGACAATCGAGGACATAGTAAAACCTTAGAGTGTTACACAATTTTATCATTAGTTTTTTTTTTCAAATAAAGTGTAATCACTACTATGTCTTTTTTTTTTTCGTTTACTATCTAGTTTAATAATGTTTCTCTTTTGAATTTTGAATGAAATAAAATGAGATTTAAATTTTTATATTTTGATATGACCGAATCATAGATATTTCCTACGTATCCACATTATAAAATCAGGTCTTTGCATAGTTCTAATTTTTATTTTTTGTGTTTTTTTTCTTTAATCTCTTAGATAGATATTAAATGAAAAAATTAATCAAACCTTGTTTAAAAGAATTAAATCAAAGTTTAATTTTATTTTTCGAGTATATGTTATATTTAAGAAACACCACTTTTTTTTAATCGTAAGTAGAAATCGCCACTTCATTCAAACGCAAAAAAAATCGGGTTCGCAGTTCGTCATCAGGTGGCGCGCGCAACTTCTAGAGTTGCGCGAGCATGTCGCGTGCAACAAAATTAGTTGCGCGTGACATCCGCGCGCAACTGTTCCAATTGCCCGCGACACCAGTGCTATGAAATGTCTCGAAAAAAATTTATTTTTTTTAAAAAAATCATATTATTACCCCCCAAGTGTGAATATTTTTTCGTAATGTTCGAAAAAATTTGAACACTTAGAACGATTTATTATTTCTAAATTACCCCCCCAAGTGTTATGTATTTTACCGTGTTATTCGGTAAAATGCATAACACTTAGAATATTTCAAATGAATGCTAATTAAAGTTGGTTGTATGAGTGAACGAGTTTTTTCCGGATTTCATATGTAATATTTCTTAAGGCGATCAATGTTTATTAATTGGCGAATTTCATCTCCTCCAATATCCATTAATCTAACGGCTCCTCCTGATAAGATTTCAATTACGTGGCAGGGACCTATCCAATTAGGTTTGAATTTCCCTCTTGGATCAGTTGGTGGACCCCTAACCTCCTTTAGTACAAAGTTACCTTCTTTTATATTTCTAGGTTTTACCCTTTTATAAAATTGACGCGCAGTGCGCCTTTGGTAGACTTGTACATGATGCAAAGCTTTTAATCGTCACTCATCGAGGAATAAAAGCTCTTCATACCTCGCTCTTACCCATTCAGCTTCCGGTAGCTTACTTTCAAGTATGATGCGTAGGGATGGTATTTCCAGTTTGACTGGTTAAACTGCGTCCATTCCGAAACTAAGGAGTATGGAGTTACCCCTACTGATGTTCTTATAGATGTTCTATAACCCCATAATGCTAAGTGTAGTTTATTCGGCCAGTCTTTGTAATTTTCTGCCATTTTCTTAATGATGACTGTTATGTTTTTATTTGCCGACTGTAGACACCTAAAAATGTCTCCCCAAAACTAAACCCGATGATGAACAACCTTTCACCGCCACTATTGGTCGGGTTCAATATTTAATCCCGAGAGTGCTTAAAAAATCGTATTTGATTAAATTCGTATTTTTGTATAGTCCATGGATTAGTCTTAATATTTGGTAAAAGCATAGTTTTAATTTCAGCCCAAACTTATTATTTAGTTTTAGCCCAAACCTTTTTTTCTTATTTTATTGTTTTATTATTTATTTTTGGCCCAAACCTTTTATTTATTTTAATTACTTATTTTCTTATTTTAGCCCAAATAACAATAAATCAGAAAAAGACCCGAAATTATCAATCGACACTTAAAATGCTGAACGAAATTAGGGTTAAAAATGAATTTAAACGAAAAAGAGGATTGAAAATTCCCACGCCACGGCAGCTGTCCACCGTGCCATGGGAAATCCCACCGTCAGAAGGGAAAATTTCCTGTGACACGGTGGACAGCTGCCGTGGCGCGGGAATTTTCAGTCCGCTTTTCCGTCTAAATTCATTTTTAACCCTAATTTCGTTCAGCATTTTAAGTGCCGATTAATAATTTCGGGCCTTTTTCTGATTTATTGTTATTTGGGCTAAAATAAGAAAATAAGTAAATTAAATAAATAAAATGTTTGGGCCAAAACTAAATAATAAAACAATAAAACAAAAAAAAGGTTTGGGCTAAAATTAAATAATAAGTTTGGGCTGAAATTAAAACTATGATTTTACCAAACATCAAGACTAATACATGGACTATACAAAAATACTGATTTAATCAAATACGATTTTTTAAGCACTCTCAGGATTAAATACTGAACCCGACCAATAGTGGTGGTGAAAGGTTGTTCATCATCAGGTTTGGTTTTGGGGAGACATTTTTAGGTGTCTACAGAAGCTCCCACTTTGACTGAGTTTGTAGAAACGTCAGTTTCGAAAACGATAGTCAAAGTAGTCGATAGGGACGGAGAATGATTTAAGACGTTCCGCGATCCTAAATCATTTTGTACACGCCGATACCTGCAGAAAAATGTTAATTCCAAAGATAAAAGAGTAAAAGGATATAATACGTATCTGGCACCAGTGTATCGGTGACAAATGAGTTTGACAGCTTCCTATGCTTAAGGAATCCACCGGATAACGTTTGTTGAAACGCTTTCCATGCCTGAGGAAAGCCGAGTGAGGAGTTTGGTAGGTTTCTAAGCCTGAAGAAACCTATCGGATGATACTTTCCATGCCTGAGGAAAGTCGACGTATGAATTTGGTGTCATTCTATGCTTGAAGAAATCCACCGATAATGCTTTCATGCTTGAGGAAAGCCGACTTGGCGGTTTTCTATACTTGAATAAAAATCCACCGATAATGCTCTCCATGCTTGAGGAAAGCCGACTTGGCGGTTTTCTATACTTGAAGAAAAATCCACCGATAACGCTTTCCATGATTGAGGAAAGCCGACTTGGCGGTTTTCTATACTTAAAGAAAAATCCACCGATAACGCTATCCATGCTTGAGGAAAGCCGACTTGGCGGTTTTCTATACTTGAAGAAAAATCCACCGATAACGCTTTCCATGCTTGAGGAAAGCCGACAACTACTGTAATCGCTGAAATTTGCAAGTGGATGATGGTTCGATTATCCCCGAACGTGGGCTGCAGATGATTCACACCTTCAAGTCGATTATCCGATCATATTAGGTGTTTAAAATATCGACAAAATTGATTTTGACGCTTCCTAGGGGCAAAATAGTAATTTTGATACCCTTCAACCGTCAGTTAGAATTTTCTGCGTAATTTTACTGAAAAATTAACTTTCCAATTTGCGTGGAAAATTGCGCAATTTTAGTCAAAAAGCCAGGAATATTCGCTGACCGCTTCAAGGGACGTGCAGGACATGCGCGGGACCACCGTGTCATGAAGCAAGATTCTAGTGACACGGCAGGGATCCCCGTCACGCGGAACAAATTCCCGTGACACGGGAAATCCGTTGGCTGCAAATCAGTCAACTGGCATCATTGACCAGTCCAGACCACATACGCCACGTCAATATGTTGCCGTTACACAGTAATGGAAACCGTCGCACGGAAACGGGATGCTTTTCTTCTCTTTAATTCAAGCTGCTCTCTGCCATTTTCTTGCTATTTCCGCACTTCCTCATCTCCATTTTTTTAACTTCTGCTCAAATCACCGAGCCACGGTAAGTGTTCACCGGCGCTCAGATTTTTTTTCCATCAGACGGAGTTCCGTCCCGTGACGCGGCGTTTCAGCTTAGTTTTTGTTTCCTTTTTTATTATTTATTAATTTTTATTTTTTACTACTACTCGTTGCTGCTGCTGCTGTCGCCGTCACCTGAGGTCGCCGCTGCTAATGCCGGAGTTCCGTTACGACCCAAGCTCACCGTGACATGGGCCGTTGTCACCATGTCACGGCAGCTGCTGACCGTGTCACGGCGGTCGTGTTGCGGTCTTCACGGCTGTTCGAGGTTTTGGAGCTCAAATCTTCATCAATTGTGCTCTAATTTTTTGCTACTTTCCTCATTTTCGATTCTCTACAAGGATCCATGTAAGTTTCCTTTGATTTTTATCTCGAATTTGCTTCAAACGAATAATTTCATGTAGAAACCCTCAAAAATCAATTTGGGGATTTTTTATTTTGAGGTTTATGTTGAAATTCTTCCCATGAATTTACTTGTATATGTGTGTATGTGTGTTAGTGAACGATTTGAGACAAAAATTGCATGATTTGGTGAAGAATTGAGCAAATCACCATTTTTGGTACTACTTGTAGTAAATGGTGTTCCTTGTTGTTCATATTGTTCTTTTGCACTTGAAATGATGACATGTTGGTTGTAGATCTTGTGAAATATGCTATGATGCGTCGATCTATTGTTTTTGTGCAATTTTGAGACATGTTTTGTGTTGTGTATGTACTACATTGTCATGGAGTATATAGTATCATGCAATTAGGAGAACATAGTATTAGTTCGTCATGGAGAAACTAAATACTATAAATAATTCCATTATTTTGCCAATTTTTAGCCTTGAGGTAAAAATTTAGCGTATAATGCAATAAATAACTAAATAACTTAGGAAGTGATGCTAAGCATTTAGATTTTTTTATTAAAATGCAACTCGATATAAATAACTAAATGTCTTAGGAAATATTGCTAAGCATTTAGATTTTTTATTAAAATGCAACTCGATATAAATAACAAAATGTCTTAGGAAATGATGCTAAGCATTTAGATTTTTATTTTTATAATAGCATGCCTAGACGTCGGGATCACGATCTTTCCACTCATGGCCGATGTCAGGCTTTTCGGGAGGACACTCCCACGATTCCCGAGGGTATGGATGACGACGTCTTAGAGTCCGAGCCTCGGGCTTCTACGAGTAGAGGTAGATGGGCTCCACCTCCGTGGACCTTAGACCAGTTGGTTTTCTCTCGTGAGAACCACGTTTCTCATCGTCCTCTTGCCAGCATAGTTGATGGAACGCTTCGCCATCACGGTTCTGGAGCCGGAGATTTGATTCCTCGACTTCATCGGATTATCACGAGGGATCCTACGACGAATTCCATATGGGAATCAGCTGGTTAAGTGGACTTTTATTCGGCGATTGTAGGGTTTCGCAGCCCCCGGGGTTGTGGTACGACAGTCGTTCGCGCTTTGTTGGAGTATTTTTGGGATACTACCAACACCTTTCACTTTGCTTGGGGGGGAGATGACAGTGACCCCTCTAGACTTTAGCATAATTAGCGGTCTACGCTTCACTGACCGGGCTGTAGCACAGATGTCTGATCTCTCTTGGGGAGCAGCTGAGGCAGCTGATTTGTTAGGTCCGATCGTTCAGCATATTAGGACCCAGCCAGTGTCTCGAGGTGGTCCTAGGAGCGGGCGATCAGAGTTGGCTTCGGTTCTAGTCCGTGGTATTGACATGGAGGAGACATCACCTAAGCAACGATTGCAGATCTTCATTTTGATTCTCATTTCCATGACTCTTTCTCCTGATAGGAGTTCACGTGCACTCCTTTGCTACCTTCCTTCTTTAATCAGGATCAGTGAGATAGGATCCTTCAGCTGGGCCAGCCTCGGATATGCCGACCTTCTTGTCGTTACGTCATGGCTCTAGGCAGCTGAACGACGAGTCCCCTGTCACTGTCTACGATTTATGGAGAGTGGTAGAGGTGAAGATCCTTTCCTCTTCTTGTTTTATTTTAATTTGTTCGACTCATGTGCTCAAAGATTATTTTTCATTAAAGCTATGGTTCTACGAGTACTTCCCAGGATTGGCTCCTCGACGGCGTCGTGGAGCGGTTCATGACTTCCCTGTCGGGGCCAGCTGGCGTGACCGAGGAGAGTCACGGGTGGAGTTTGTCTTTGCGCTGCGCGGGCTGCTACACCAAGGCACCTCTTCTGTTGGCGTAAGAATAAGTTTCGTAGCCTGTTATTTTCTCTCTTGACGTTATTTCCGGTGCTTCATGCCAACTTTTTATGGTTTTCAAGTTGCTATTGATGTCAAGTATCGTCCTTGGGCTGGGATGATTAATCTTCCCTAGGCCTTGCAGCTTTCAGCGTACCGCACTATTTTAGTTGGTACCGGACGCTTTGTCTGGTATCTGGGGGAGCGTGTCGTTCGTCAGCACAGTGGTGATCGCTTTGTGGTGCCATTATTTACACCGGAGTCGATGCAGGACTCGCGCTTGCTTAGGGAGTTGATAAACAGGGGAGAGCGCTACACTTTTCCTTGGCAGGGGCTTGTGCGCATGGAGGGTGATTATGCGCAGGACTTGCTTCCCTCTCTGGCTCCTCCACCCCGCCTTCCTGAGGTGTGATTTCTTTTGAGGAGTTTTGTCGCTAGTCTCTGTTTAAATAGTCGAATAACTTGATTATTCGATCGTATTTTCAGACGACTGTTCGTTGTGTGGGGAGGATTGAGGTTCCGCCTCAATCTGTCCGCTACCCAGGGCCAATTGGTATTACCAAGGACCATATTGCTGACTCGCCAGAGGGTTTCAGACAGGCGTAGGAGTCTCTATTGAGGTTTTTGAGCCGATTAGTTTTTGATGCATTATTCATCCCTTTTAACACCGCTTGTTATTGATTTTTATCTGTTTGGTTCTTATCCTACCCGCTTGGAGATGATGGGATTCATGAAGCTGGTTGACGCTCTAAAGTACTACATCATCAAGCTTTGGCGTGGTGCGAGTTGTCGGCGCAGTTCTTGCGATGTTCTTGAGGTTTGTTCATTTTTTCCCATTTCTACCATTTGTTTTATTTTGCATTGTTGACGTGTTATGATTTTGTATCTTTCAGGAGCAACGGAGGTCCCGCTTCCGCTCGAGGCATAGAGGCTCGGACGAGGGGGAGCCTAGTCGTGGTAGACGATCTCTTGAGGTTCATCGGCTTCTCAGTCTCCGCGGGATCCTCAGATTTCTCAGCCGTTTCAGGAGGCTCAGTGGCAGCAGCCTCAGTCTTCCCAGCGCTTTCAGGGTCAGGGTCAGGGGCAGCGACAGTCGTTTTCACAGCCTTCACAACCTGAGTTTAGTCCAGTTATGACTCCCGTGGATCCTGGCTTATTTTCAGCTCCATCATCTGGGATTCCTCCACCGGTGTCGGCCTTGTTTTCAGTTCCAGAGTATGGGACGATGCCTCCACCGACGATTCCCATTTCTTTGAGTCAGTCTACACCGTTTGCCAGTTGGACGGGTCCAACTTTGAGTTTGACTGCTGCTGGAGTTATAGGGACTAGTAGGGATACTACTCCTCGTACTCGGATGATGGCGGGACTCTTTGGCTCACCGTTCCCATATTCACAGGTGGGAGATGACACTGATCCTAACTCTTCTAGTTCTGCAGATTTTTGACCGAGAGTCTTTATTTGTACATACTGTGATGACACTTGACGCTGCTTATTTATTATGACTCATTTTGTACATTATTCACAGTTTATGTATTTATTAGTGTGTGTTAGTGTGTGCTTGAGGCTCATTGTGTGTGGTTGTGCATTTATTAATGACGCGACAAAAAACAAAAGTGGAGTAAGTGGAGGGTACCGACCTTCCCCAAAAGAAAAAGAAATAAGAAGAAAAGAAAAATCTGAATAAGTTTTACAACTACTCCAAAATAAATATGTTTGGAAATGGGACGAGGTTTATAACTTCCCCAAAGAAAAATAATAATAGAAATAATAAATAATAACGATGAATAAAATAATAAATAAATAAATAAAAATAAAATGATAAAAATAAAAAATAAATAAATAAAAATATTAATAAAAAAAAATTTGAGAATTTTATTGGGAATGAAACTCTTGAAAAACAGAAAAATAAACGGTGAAGATAAAATACTAAAAAAAATCCGGATAGATAAAGGAAAAGATAAAAAAAGAAAATGCGTGGGCGCCGCGACACAGCACCGTACACCGTGTCACGGCAAGATCTGCCGTGTCGCGGCACAAATTCCCGTGACACGGTGGGACTTCCCGTGTCACGGTGCGCGTATTCTACAACGGTGTGGTTTACGCGTATAGAAAGATAATTTCTGAGTAGTTCCGAGCGTTTTTGCTATAAAATAGGACCAGTATATTCGTGATATGCATAATTATGAAACATAAAATAATTAGAATTTCATATTTCAATAATAATGTCTCAGAATTTTGATAATACATTGCGCGACTGGTCTTATTCTTTGACCAATGCTGACAAAAGAGAGTTGGAATTGTTTCATGTCAGGGGTTTACTAGCCCTGAGGCATGCATCGATTGAACATGATTTTCTTAGGGCAGCACTAGACTATTTGAGTCCAGAAACACATTGTTTAAAATTTGATTACGATGAAATCTGTCCCCTACCCGAGGAATTCGGTGCCATCTTTGGATTTCCTCCCAGAAATCTTATTGCCATGCCTACCCTACGGGAGTATTATTACCAAGACTTTGAACACCATCTGAATCTAACAGATCCAAATTTAAATAGAATTATGTGTGGTAATGAGGTAGAGTTAGAAAAACTTGCAAATTTATATTTCAATCGATGTCGATTCCCCAAGTGGAGAAAGGCCATGGAGAAGTATATGTGTAGAGAAGCGAAGGTGGAACGTGCTGTAAATTTGCGTAGACTTGACACTTCATACATTTCTTGACGTATTTGTGACAATCTCTCTCCATAGTAGTCCAATAATAACCTTGTCGTTGAATCTTTTGGACTAACATCTTCGCATTCATGTGCGTTCCACATATAACGGCATGAAGGTTTTCCATGGTTTTGTGTGCTTATTTCTTGGCTATGCATAAGAGATTTCTCCCCATTGCAGTCCTCTTGTGGAGTTCTTCCCTGATGAGCACATACTGTGAGGCCAGGAGCCTCAAAGCATGGCGTGCCTTTTTATCAGTATTTGGAGGGTATTCTCCTCTTGTCACATAATTAAGGATATCTATATACCATGGCTCTTCATCTTCTTCTTGTGATTCCTGTTCATCGTCGAGTGCGTGAACATAAGTCGGTTCATACCTTCTTTCTATGGTCAACGACATTCTGATTGTGTACGTAGGAATTCGCACCATTGATGCTAATTTAGCTAGTGCGTCGGCGAACTGGCTTTCTTCTCTCGGCAAATACGTATATTCCACTTCATCTAGTTACTCCGTGAGAGTTTCTAAATGAGCTTGGTACGTAGCGAGACTTTCACTTCTCACCTTCCATCTCTTGGATATTTGGTTAATGATTAGTGAAGTATCACCATAGATTCTGAGCTTCTTAATTCCCAAGGCGACAGCTGTTTCTAACCCCAAAATACATGCTTCATATTCTGCGGCATTGTTGGTGACATCAAAGTCGAGCTTCATGGAAATTGGGATATGCTCTTCATTGGGTGATACAAGCAAGACTCCTACACCACAACCTTTTTGGTTTGAAGCTCCATCGAAATAGAGTGTCCATCTATCATCTTCGGTCATGAGTAAATCTTCGTCAGGGAAATCGTACTCATCTTCTTCTTTCTCAACTTCTTCTACCGGAAAGTTTGCTAAGAAGTCAGAAACCGCAGAACCTTTGATGGCTTTTTATGGTATAAATTTCAAGTCGAACTGAGCAAGATTGACTATCCACCTTGATAATCTGCCATTGAGTGTTGCTTTTACGAACAAGTATTTTAGAGGATCCATCTTGGACACGACATGCACTGTATGAGTGAGCATGTAATGTCTTAGTTTCTGCGCAGCCCACACAAGTGCGAGACATAACTTTTCAAGTGGTGTGTATCGTGTCTCGTATCCTTGAAGCTTCTTGCTCAAGTAGTAAATTGCATTCTCCTTGCTTTTGATTTCTTGTGCTAGCATTGCCCCCATCGTTTCTCTTGTGACCGTAAGGTAGAGTCGAAGAGGAAAGTCATGTATTGCTGGCGTTAGCACGGGTGGGTTTGCCAGGTACTCTTTGATTTTGTCGAAAGCTTTTTGGCAATCGTCATCCCATGTGACTGGGACATTTTTCTTAAGCTTCTTGAATATCGGTTCACATATCGCGTGAGTTTCGATATGAACCTACTTATATATTGCAACCTTCCAATGAAACCTCGAATTTCTTTCTCATTCTTGGGCAGTGGCATGGCCATGATCGCTTTGACTTTTGTGGGATCTATTGCAATCCCTCGAGAACTGATCACATATCCAAGTAATTTGCCTGACGTGACTCCGAATGCACACTTTGCTGGATTTAATCTCATGTTGTACTTGCGGAGTCTTTCAAAGAACTTGCGAAGTGCAATGATGTGGCCTGGGCGACCTTTAGACTTAACGATCAAATCATCGACATAGACCTCCACCTCTTTGTGCATCATATCATGTAACAATGTTGTAGCTGCTCTTTGGTAGGTGGCACCCGCGTTTTTCAACCCGAATGGCATTACTGTATAGCAATATGTACCACATTGTGTGACGAATGTGGTTTTCTCCATATCTTCTTCATCCATCAATACTTGATTATATTCGGCGTAGCCGTCCATGAACGATAGAAGTGCATGGTTTGCTGTGTTATCGACCAGATTGTCAATGTGAGGTAGAGGGAACCCATCTTTCGGGCTTGCTTTATTAAGGTCCCTATAATCAACACACACTCTGACCCTTCTATCCTTCATTGGAACTGGAACTACATTTGCTATCCATTTTGGAATCTTGGATACTTTGATGAAACCTGCGGCCAACTACTTTCTGATTTCTTCTTTTATTTTAAGAGCCACATCTGGTTTCATACGGCGCAGCTTTTGTTTGACAGGCTTCATACCTGGAATGAGTGGTATCGTATGCTGAGCTATATCCCTGTCAATTCCTGGCATATCTTGGTATGACCAAGCAAAAACATCAACAAATTAACTAAGCAAGTTAATTAGCTATTTGCGTTCATCTTGACTTAGTGTTAATCCAATTTTTACTTCTTTAACAGTCGTATCATTGGAAATATTAACTCTTTATGTATCTTCGATAACTGTCGTTTTATTTTCGTGTTCTTCCATTACTTTTATTATTTCTTTATCATTAGCAAAGAAATATTGATCAGGGCTAGGGGAATGACACGCATCATAAGCAAAGTTACTTATTTTATTGAATTCATCGGTTACTACATCAAGAGGGGCAAGGTCAGCTGCGACCTCACCGGAAAGAGAAGACTCAACAAGAGACTCAGGATTGGACTCTATAGCAGAAAGAGGGTCGGCCTCAGACTCTAAGGACTCGTCTACAGACTTAGACTCAGAATCGGACTCAGACCCAGACGACTCAGACTCATCAAACATAGGACCTTCGTCAGCAGTTATTTCCAACTTCTCTCCGCTTGGTGTAGTGATCCTGAATGTCTTGCGCCATCCCTTTGAAATATTATCAGCTTGGACGATTAACTCGGAAGGGTCAAAATCTTTGTTTGCTATAACATCTTGAACGAGCTCGGAATTATCATTGCAGACGGTTAATGCCTAGATCATCAGAGCTTGGGCTAGCTGGTTTCTCAGTTGTGAAGAGCTCTTCGTCTTCATCAACAAAGTCACAATCGAGGAACATCTCGAATCTTGGTTCACGCTTCCCATCGTGGACGAATGGCTTAGGGAATTCATAGCATAGGAAGTCTTCCTCTTCTTTGATGTACTGGCCATTGAGGGTTAATGGATATGGATCCATGGCCATTTCCGTCTTCATGATTCGAGCGTTATTGCGAGCCTTCACTTTCAAGAGGGCTTGTTTCACATCTTCTTTTGTTGTCTTGAATCCCAAGCCAAAAGTATCTTTCTTGAGTGCACCAGGATGGCCCCAAAGTTCAGCCATTTTCTTTTTGAGCCCAAGGGTCATTCCAGGGAAATGCCCTTGATATTTCATAATGGCATTAATGTTGGTGTTTGAATAGGGATCAAAGTCGAGATGACACTTCTTCTCTTCTTCGATCATGAGAACATCATCGAGTGAAAACCCCCAAAGATCTTCGTCTTCATCGTCATGTTCGACATGGACGATAGGAGTGTCGATAACTTGAATGCGCATAGGAGAGGCATCAATGGTAATTGGAACCCCTCCAACTATGGCTTTCACCTTCTGGTGCAACGATGATGGAATCGCCTTTAGCTCATGAAGCCAAGGGTGCCCTAATAACTGATTGAAAGAGGCCTTAATGTCTACCACCTGAAACTTGGTGCGACGTTCAATGGACCCAGTAGTTATGTTTAGTGTGATAGTACCCACGGCTTGACGGAGAGTATTATCATAAGCGCGAATCCCTTGAGTAAAAGGAGTCAGTTCTTCATTCTTTATGCCCAACTTCTTTGCAGTGCGGAGTGGGCATACATTGATTGCAGAGCCATTATCAACCAGGCTCATAAGAACAATCATCTGCCTACACACCACAGTGAGGTGTAAGTCCTTATTATGTTGGTCCCCTTCCGGGGGCAGATCCTTGTCAGAAAACCAAATCAGATTGCTAGTACTTGGCAATTTAGTAGTGAGAAAGTTGACCAGCCCTTGAGGAGTCATATCATCATCAACTCCTATTTTCACCAGAGCATTCATCACATCCTTTCGATGCTCTTGAGAGGTGGCAAAAAGCTTTCATACATCATCTCCACCTTGGTATTTTGTAATTGTTTGACCACATCGTTGTTCACAGGGTCGATGGGATCAACTATCGGATGTGATTGTGGTGGAGGTGGAGGTGGAGGTGGACTAGGTTGTTGCAACCGTACTTCTGGTGAGAACCTTGACCTCAAGGTCTCCCCATACATCTTCACATGTGCCAAGAGATGAACAGGCTATATCCTTGAGATAGACGTCTTCATCATCACTATCCCAAATTCCATTCACTTCTTCAGAACTCGAGACAAATACAACTTCTGGCAGAGGTTTATTCACAGGTTGAATGAGTATTGACAGATCAAAGGAGACTTCATCTCCCATGATAGCCAAAGCATCGGAAAGAGGACCTGTTTGAATGTTAGGCTTCTTGCCCCCTGGAGGGATAGGAAGTTGATTAGCATCAATTAGGTCTTGGATCGCATCCTTCAACCTCCAACACTTCTCAGTATTATGACCCTTGCCTTGATGAAACTTGCAATAAGAATTGGGGTTATAGCTAGCGGTCCTATTCTCTAGTCGAGGTTCTGGAAATGGTCCAATTGGCATAATCAGTCCTTGACCATACAAACAGTCAAAAGCAGCATCATAAGTCATTCCCAAAGGCGTGTAAACCCTCCTTTTCCTTTGGAATCTTTGAGGAGGAGCATTAAGGGCCAGCACATCATTGATATTGATATTATTGGTAGCATTATTGGGCTTGGAAGACGAAGAAGAAGGAGTGTCGTTCTTCTTGTTTTTCCAAGTGCTGTTATTATTGTTGCTACCAGCAGTCTTCATTAGTTTGTCCTTGATATTTATTCCAATATCGTATATAGTTTCAAAGGTACTCAAAGGAAGAAACTTCAAGTGTTACTTGTACTTATGAGTCAGATTGGCAATGAACAAGCTAACCATCTCTTTTTCCTTGGGGGGATCCACAAAGAGTGCAGTTGTTTCCCTCCACCTCCTTAAGTAAGTGGTGAAGCCTTTATTCTCTTTCTGTTTGATAATGGAGAGTTCACGTTAAGAAGTCTTGGCCTGAATGTTACACTTGTAACGATTCAAAAAGCTTTCAGCAACATCCTCCCAGGTCGCGACATGTGTGGATTCCAAAGAGTGAAACAACTGTTGACAAGCATGCTCCAAGTAAAGAGGGAACACTATAGGGAAGAGTGTCACATCTACTCCCTTAAGAGCCATGGTTGCAGAAAAAGCCTTCAAATGGAAAAGAGGATTATCAGTAGGCTTGAATTTGGGAATGTCAGCAGTAGAAAACTTCTCAGGAAGCTTGTCCCTTATGGACGAAGGGGCGACAGGTTGTTCCACATAAGTGAATTCTTCAAAAATCTTACTCATCTGTTCCTTAATCTTGTCCATTGCAGCGGCAGTGACATTGTTTTGATTGTCTTGCTCTAACGTGTTGACTCTAATGGTGAGTGTTTGCATCATGTTAGACAACATTTCAATTGTCATGTTGATGTTCTCGATATCTTCCTTAATAGTCATTGGTTTAAAGTAGACTGGAGATGGATCTTGTGGAGATGATTGTGGTGGTTTCCTTGTATGCCTCTTTGGTATAAGAGGTTGTTGAGGTATTGACTCAAACCGTAACAATCTACCCCTGCTTCTTGACCAAGTGCTGTGACACCAAAACAAACACACCTTTAATGACCAAACTTAACGTTAACCCATCCAGAAAAATAAAAAAAAAATTGAATTTTAAAGATCTATTACATTGAAATTCTATTTATTTATTTATTTATTTTTTAAAAAATATGGGAGGATACTATCCGACTTACTCCGAAAAAAACGACACAATAAAGACTACCCTAAAACCGGTCAAAAAAGTGGTGCACGACTAACGAAAAAAAGTGTGTGAACACGACATGTGAGTGATTAAGTGAGGTTATGGAAGCGTGTTATGACCGTACAACTAGACATGACACCAAACTGGACACATACGTACGCACAAAAACCGAAAAAAGACTGACGGGACACTTTTCCTGGGCACCGTGTCACGGTGCTGACTGTCGTGACACGGTGCAGTTTACCGTCAGACGGTAGAAAGCGCCGTATCACGGCACTGTTCACCGTGGCACGACAGGACTTGCCGTGACACGGTGCACATTTCCAGGTCTTTTTTCGTGATTTTTCCAGATTTTAGTCGATTTTAGGTCCGTACTAATTACTATGTGAAAATAAAACCCTCGGCCATGGGTTAAACAAAAAGAGTAAACGCATGAAGGTTAGCACCAAACAACCATGTAGCATTTAGTCACGATGATGTAAAAAATTTCGCAACCTAGAGTCAAGATCTATGTTCAACTATTGGTCAAGCTTTGGGTGTCAAAAGGGTACCATGGTTAAGAGTTTGGACGCGTTAGCAAGGCATCCTCCCTTGAGAATGTATGCCAACGGGCGGCTCCGCGAGTTCGTGATGAAATCTAACTCGACTCCATGGTTTGGGTGGATTTAATAACTCGGATGAACCCTTATTGCCATGAGAGTTTTTGGGTTGATATAGCTTAAATCCCCCGGGGCTAAGACGCATGTAGAACACACACGTTTTTTCAGAAAAATCGAAGGAAGTTGACTGTGAGAAGATAAAACAAGCCACCGGACTGATTTTAGGACTGCCGTGACACGGCAAAAATTCCCGTGCCACGGTACTGCACACCGTCATACGGTGCACTGTACCGTGACACGGCAGCCAGAAAATCTGACTGGTGCCCAGTTTTCCTTCGTACGCAATCATGTTATTCAATTTCTCCTATGGGACAGACCTAAATGTGACGTTAAAACGTCTATGCTTATGCAAAAATACCTAATTAATCACATGAATATTTTTCAAGAATCTTTCAAGTCTCATCCACTCATCTTAATTAAATACCGATCACTCAAATTGATAAATAACCAAGAATCATCCCCAGCAGAGTCACCAAATTGTAGGCGTCGTTCGAAGTGCGCCTACGTTGAGCATGTTGTGAATATGCTTGGCCCTCATAGGAAGTGGGAATTGACATAATACGATTAGGGACAAGGAAAGTAGGGAGTCGCCAACAAGTTTTTAAGGAACTTGTAAACCGTTCACGAATCATAAAAGGCAACCACAATAAAGGGACAACGAAAGGCAACAACGATTGACCCGTGAAGGTTACACCGCATTCATAATCCATGAGACTACTAACTCCATATGGTTCGGAACCACGAAAGAAGGATCGGGGATGATGGTACGAAGTGAGTCATGGAGTCACATTCGCCCGTATTGACCTCTACTCGATTCTAATTATGAAAAGTGATTCCTGCGATCTCAAAGGCATGCAAACAAAATATTCAATTTGCTCCAAACTATTATTATGCTAAATTGGTTGAATATTAATGCAACACATAATTCTAAAATATTTGTGATCACTTGAATTAATAACAAGATTAAAAAGGAACCTAAACCGGTCGTCCAAATTATCTTATTAGGCGTGATTTTCAATTACATATTCCCTTTAAACATGCAATATGGTGATCATAAAAATAATAGAATAACATCAATATTGGAAGCAATTTAACAATAATTCCAACAATATAAAATCGTTAGAAAAATAATAGAAATAAAAGGAAAATAATTCTTACTTTGATTCTGTTTGTTTGCAACTACAAAATAATAAACGAGTTAGTAACTTCAAGGAAATAATAATAAAACAATAATTAAATTAAATTAAATAGAATTGATTTGGGGCCAAACCCTCAAACAGTTCTACCTTTCACGCCTTGGCTTAAGGACAAAACCACGAGTAAAGTATGGACTCCTTGGAGTACTTGAAGAAGGAATTTTGAAAGAAAAAGGGTAGGCTAGTGTTTAGGCTAGAGCATATAAGAGAGAAAATTAGAGAATTAATGCATGCCCCGTACATCAGAAATGAGGGGGTATTTATAGAAAAAATGTGCTGAGGGAACACACGGAACCCTAAAATGATAAAAAAAAAACCCTAAAAAAGTATCCCGTGACACGACAAACTGTACCGTGACATGGGAAATCCCACCGTCAGACGGAGAACATTCTTGTGACACGGTGCAAATTTTGTGTGACGCGGGAAATATTTAGTAAACGGGGAAGAAAACGCGTTAAGGGTTTACGCCGAAAGGACACGGAAATTCCCGTGTCACATCAAGTGTCCCGTGTCACTATGCTTTATGGGGATGAGTGATGATGTTTTACTTTATAACGAGCTAAGAGGGTCTCGACTTTAGCTTTGAATTGAGATCTCTGATCACTAATTAGTTCATGTTGAATTCCATATCTACAAACTATGTTTCGTTCGAGAAACTTTAAGACATGTTTAGAAGTGATATTCACATAAGAAGCAGCCTCAATTTACTTAGTAAAGTAATCAATGGCAACTAATACGTACTCGTGCCCTCCTGATCCTGTTGGTGAGACTTTTCCAATTATGTCAATTCCCCAAGTCAAAAAAGGCCAAGGGGAAGTGAGATTGTATAGTTTGGATGGTGGAAGGTGTTGTAGATTAGAGAACATTTGGCACTGTGGATATTTTTTTAACATATTGTATGCAGTCATGTTCCATAGTGAACCAACAGTACCCTTGCCGTGAAATTATTTTTGAAAGCATTTTACCATTCATGCGAGGTCCACAAACACCTATGTGAGTATTTTCCATAAGGCGTGTGGCTTCCGGTTGGTCTATACATAGTAAGCTTTGTCCATTAGGTCTTTTTCTGCATAATTGACCATTTATTAGACCATATTGGGCCGCAAGTGTTCGTAAGGCTTGTTGGTCTTTCGATGAAGTATTTTCAGGATATTTGCCATGAGTAATATATTGGAGGATATGATCATACCAAGGATTGTCTCCTTCAATGTCATTTATTTCCTCTATTGTGTTACAATACGCTAGTTCTTCTCTTCTATCAACGCATAATGGCATCATATTTAAGTAATCTAGAATGTTGATTATTGACCCTAATTTTGCTAGCGCATTGGCAAATTGATTGTCATCCCTTGGGAGATATTTAAAATCAATATGTTCAAAATGCTCGATGAGTTGCTCTAGGCGTGCTTGGTATAATATCATTGTGCAGTTCTTTAATTTCCATTTTTTAATATATGATTTATAATCAAACTAGAGTCTCCATATACCTCTAATTTTTGCACACCTATGCTAGCTGCTGCTTCTAATCCAATAATGCACGCTTCACATTCTACGGCATTATTAGTAGCCTCAAAGTCTAATTTAATAGAGATTGGAGTATGTCCTCCCTCTGGACTTATGAGTAACACTCCTACGCCACATCCTTTTTGATTGGACGCACCGTCGAAGTACATTACCAATTTATCATCTTGTGTCATGAGAATCTCTTTATCCGGAATATGAGTAGTTTCTGCAAGACTTGTTTAAATTGGATGTTGTGCCAGGAAGTCGGAAATTACTTTTCCTTTCATTGATTTTTCAGGAATATATTTTAGCTCAAATTGAGCCAACATCACCAACCACCTGTTTCTAGAAACAGAATACTCCTCGGTGTTAGGGTAATCAAGATGTCCTAGAACTATGTCCAATGAATGTCTGAATTTCCCTCAGCTGTGCCTTGCTATCCGAGAGCTAGGTCTGCAAAAGAGAAAGAAGGTTAACTGCCCCGGGGGTGTGACCCAGGAAAGCCCCTCCGATGCTTAAGTCAACGAATGTACTTTCTAGAGATAGAAAGAAGAGAGAGAAAGAGTACTTTAGAGAGAGAAAGTAGAGAGAGAAGGTTACAGAATTTGGAAAAAGTTACCATCATTAATGATTGGAGAGCCATTTATTGAGTACTTTCAGGTGGCAGAAGTTGTACTTAACTGGACATATTAGGGGTAAATCCGTACTTTGCTCTGACTAATGATGGGTTGGACCATGGAGGGGTATTTTCGTAATTCCAGGTCAATGGGCTTAGGACAATGGACTAGGCCCTAACATTTAGCCTCACGCGTGATGTAGGAACGAGATCGCATGAAGTTCGGATATCACGCGGAGAGAAGTTGTTGCATATGCCGGAGTAAAACCCGAGGCATACCTGAGGGTTAAAACGAGCCCCAAGGGTATCTGGGGGCTAAAAAGGAGTCCCGAGCGACTTGCAAGGGTGAAATTCAGCCCCAAGCAATGCATTGAAGGTACTTAAATTCAGATGATTGAGTAGTTTTGAGAGCTAAGCTTGATGATGGCTTAGGGATAATTGTTGGACTTTCCATTTTCAGAATATTTTCTTCAGGTTGAGCTCCATGTATCTTGCTGAAGGCATGTCTTATCTCCATTTTTTACTAAGCTTGGGATTTTTAGAGATAAGCTGATGATAATTTCTCGCTAATTAAGCTTGTAGACTACAAGAAAATAATCTTTTCGTAGCAATTATTTTAATCTTTATTATCGATTGTAATTGCAACAAAAAGCTTTCCCAATGAATGGTCATTCGATACAATATCCCCCCGTTGCCTTAGCCTTCAGTAGTGGTTTTCAATATCACTGAGTTGGCCTCAATAATCGATACGAAAAACTACATCCAATCGTGGTGATTATTGTAGCGATTACAATCGCTATAAATGTTTAACTCATTTTCTTCAAAAAAAAAAAAAAAAAAAACCATGCGTATGATCTTTACAAGATTCGAACATGCAACCTCAAACTCTTATATTAAATGTTTCACCAATAAGCTATGACATATTTTATGTATTCTTTGTCAAACAATATTTATATATCTAGTGTTACAAATGCTTTTCGTATCAATTTTTAGGATTTAGTGGAGATTGTAAATGATAAGATTTCTCAAAATTATATAAATGTGTAAAAATAGTGTGGATATGTATTATTATGTTTTCCGTATCGATTTTTTATGGGAAAACCATGGCGATTGTAAAATGATACGACTTCCTTAATTATTTCACAAACATACTTGCATATTGTAGCGAATGTACTATCGCTATGAAATAATCGCTACGAAAAGACATTTTTCTAGTAGTGGTAAGTAAGCTTAATCCTTCAATGGTGACTTTCTGGGCTCAAGAATCACTTAGACCCATTTGAACCAGGGTTTTGAGGAGTTTCTATCTCCTTAGCTTGAACATATGAATTCCCACCTCTCCTCATTTTCTTTTCACTCTTTTCATTTTCCTTAGAGAATTTTCAAAAGCACTTAGATATTTTTCCTTGTATGTGTGGTTGTTCAAACAAATACTTTATCGGATTTTTTTTGAGAAATCACATGAGTAGTGTGTGGTAACATATAATGTCGTAAATTTTTGGTTGCCCACACTAATGCTAGGCTTGTCTTTTCCAAAGTCCTATATTTTGTTTCGTATTGGATGAATTTTTTGCTTATATAATATATATTGCACGTTCGACTTTTTCTACCTCTTGTGCTAACATGGCGCCTGTGGATGTGTCTGTAGCTGTAATGTATAGCCTAAGAGGTAGTTTAGGTACTGGTGGTGCTAAAATTGGTGGACTTTTGAGATAATCTTTGATTTTCTCAAAGGCCTTTTGGCATTGATCGTCCCATTCATGTTTCTCCTCTTTTTTTCAATTTTTTAAATATTGGCTTACAAGTCATAGTCAATTTGTTGATAAATTGACTAATGTATTGTAACTTGCCAAAGAATCCACTAATTTCTTTTTCTGTTTGAAGGGGAGGCATGTCAACAATTGCCTTTATTTTAGAGGGATCGATCTCGATGCCACGTGTGCTTACTACGTATACGAGTAACTTACCAGAAGTGACTCCGAAGGTGCATTTTTGTGGATTCAATCGCATTTTATATTCTTTTATGCGACTAAAAAATTTAAGTAAAGTTTTTATATGTCCAATTCTATCTTTGGACTTCACTATCATATCATCCCCATACACTTCTATTTTTTATGCATCATATCATGCAAGAGAGTCGTAGCCGTTCTTTGGTACGTAGCTCCTGCATTTTTTAAACCAAATGGCATAACTATGTAGCAATACGTACCCCAAGGGGTAATAAAGCATGTCTTTTCTTCATCTTCTTTTGCCATTAAAATTTGGTTGTAACCTGCGTATCCATCCATAAAGGATAACAGCGCATGTTCAGCCGTGTTATCTACGAATATATCAATATGTGGTAAAGGAAAATCGTCTTTAGGGCTAGCTTTATTAAGATCCCTAAAGTCGAGACACATAAGAACTCATCCATCCTTTTTAGGGACTGGAACGATGTTCGCTACCCATTCCGGGTAATTACATACGCGAATAAAGCCGGCGTCCAAATGTTTTTGTACTTCTTCTTTTATTTTTAATGCAACATCAGGTTTCATTCGTCGAAGTTTTTGTTTTACTGGTTTAGAAGTAGGGTTCAAGGAAATGGTTTGTTCCGCGATTTCCATATATATTCTAGGCATGTCCTTGTATGACCAAGCAAACACGTCTTTGAATTCTTTGAGCGTCGATATGAGGGTCGATCGCTCTTCCGGATTTAAAGTTAAGCCAATTTTGACTTCTCTCTTATTTTTGTTAGTTCCTATATTAACTATTTCAGTTTCTTCAATAATAGGGTTCTTTTGTTCTCGTTCATTCATTAATTCAACCAATTTATTAATGTTATCATCTTCATTAGATTGATTGTTAGAGCATTCGAAATATTCAAGAGAAGGCATATACTCGGAAATAGAGCTCATATTATTAAAATCAAAAGAGAGTACATCAAGAGAAGAATCCTTTTTGGGATCTTCGTCCTTAGAACTAGAAAATAAAGACTTAGTAATGGCCACAAGGCCTAGATTTTCAGCTTCCCTAGAGTCTATAATAGATTCATCGTCCGATTCTTCAAACATCTTCCCTTCGCTTGTGACGATCTCCAGTTTATCGCCTTTGTGATTGATCCATTTGAAAGATTTCCTCCATCCATGCTCAAATGTTTCGTTTGAAGGGGTGATCAACGAGGTTGGGTCAAAGGCTTCATCTTGAATGGCGTTTTGATTGGTCATTGTTGCGACATAATTTTGCTCTCGTCCAAATAGCAAGTTAAATGCTTGCCCATCATAGCACCCTATAGTTGGGTGTTTTAATTTAACGATACTAAGATCGTCATCCAAGAAGTAGCAATCATGAAATATTTCAAATCCAAGCTTCTTGATTCCTTCCAAAACTAAGGGTTCCGGAAAGTCGTAGCATGGGTAATCTTCTCTCTCCCTAATGAATTGTCCATTAAGGGTTTGTTGATAGGATGGGAGTAAAGTGATTATCCATTTCTTATTATTGTTTCTACGTGCTTTGTTTTTGGAATCGTGAGACTCCAATTCTTCTTTGGTTGGTTTATATCCCAATCCAAAGGAGAAGTTTTTCTTTGGGATATGAAGTAAGAGAGATTTCTACATTCTTATTCCCAAAGGCATCCCAGGAAAGTAACTACTCTTGAGCAAGATGTTGTTTACTATCCGAGTGGAATATGGATCAAGCTTGAATGGTTCTTCCAAGTCTTCTTCCATTTCTATTGTGAAGATTGGCTCCACGGAAAATCCTCACATGTCCTCTTCATCATTATCATGGTTTATCTCTAAGAGTGATTGATCATTTATTGCTATTTTGAGTGGAGAAGCATGTATTGTCATAGGAAACCCTTGATAGTTCAACCTAATCATTTGATGAAGTGAGGATGGTATTACACCAAGCTCGTGTATCCAAGGATGTCCAAGTAAAAGGTTGAATGTAGGTTTTATGTCCATAACATGGAATTCAACCATCTTTTGAATTAGGCCTGTGGTAATTGGTAGCTTAACAGTTCGACACACCGATCTTCTCAAATTGTCATAGGCCCTTATGCTTTGTTTGGTTCATTGGAAATCTTTTTCTGGATTTAGGCCTAAGTATTTTGTCGTTCGTAATGGGCATACGTTTACATTCGAACCATTGTCTACCAAAGTTAGAGGGATATTGTATCCTTTGCATCCCACAGTTAAGTATAACGCATTGTTGTGGGTAATGTCCTTTAAAGGAAAATCATCATTAGTGAAAACGATTGACTTGTCGGATTTCTCTCTAGTAAGCAAGCTAATGAGATCCTGAGGGGTTGTGTCTGTACTTACAGATAAAGCTGTTAGAGAGTTCATGAGAGAATTCCTATGTTCTTTAGAAGTACTTATGTAGACACTCATTTGTGTCTCCCCAAAACCAAACCCAATGATGAGTACCTTTCACGTCGAATCATAATCGAATGAAGTGAAAGTGTGGAAAGTCTAGTGTTACGGATAGTTTTAATTTCTTCTCTCTGTTTTTGAAAACTTATTTTAAGAAAACAGCCAATCCAGTTTGCTTGGTCCATGATATGGGTCCAATAGTAGTGTAGTTGGATGGGGCTTGCAAAGACCTTTCCAACGATATATTATAAGCCCAATTCCGATGAATATTGAGGAAGTTATGGCCAATTTACCAAACTGGGCCCGGTTTGAGCTTTATGTACGGCCCAATGATCTAGGGGAGGGCCTAATATGATTTATCATTCCTAATGCAATTATGAATGGTTTTATTCTTCTAGATTCTTCTAGAAGGTTCTTTGCATTCCTAATTCAATTAGCATAGATAAATTGACTTTTGTTGACTTTTCTGAGTTTTAATCAAAATCAAATAGCATTTTCGAGGAAATTATATGATTTTATCCTCCAGTACGGCAAACTTATCTGATTTTCGAAAACGCGTTAAAATTAGGCTTAGCGCCTGGAACCAGGCCTGGCGCTAGCCATTGGCGCTTGGCGCTAGTGTTGGTGCTTAGCGCTAGTGTTGGTGCCTGGCGCCTGGCGCTAGTGTTGGTGCCTGGCGTTAGCTAGCCAAGGTTTGTGCCAGCTCTGTTTTTTGTGCGTCAGACTCTGTTTTGTTTATTTTATCTTTTTGGCTGATTTTCTCTATAAATAACGTATTAAAAACTCTGTTTTCAATCATCTACATTCACCATCATTCACCAATTCTCACGAACATTCATCTACAATCAGTTTTCTAATCTCTCTCTCTTTCCTCAATTCTTTCTTCTAACTTTGCTTTTTCATACAAAATTCCGCATTTGCAAGATTTAGAAACACCTAGCCATATTCGAAGTTGCCTTCGCTCTAGACGTGAAAGGTTTAATTTCTGAGGGTTTGGTCCCAAATCTCTCTTTCAATTATTTAATTTAATTGTTTGTTTATTTTTTCCTTGAAGTTACTAACGTGTGTATTTTGTTATTAGAAAGAGGTACGAGGCATCCAAGTAAGCACTTTAATGGTTTTTATTGATATTATGATGTAGAAATCATGCTTAGATTGTTATTTTGATTTCTAGTATCATGTCTAGGGTAATTTTAATATTAAGTATGATTAAAAGTATGATGCTTCCTATGTTCTTCCTAATATTTATGATTGTTAGTATCATGTTAGGGTTAAAGATTTGATTTTTATTGCTTAGTGACATGCTAGGGTTTGTTATTAATCTTGTTAGTATCATGCCTAGGATCTTGCTATTATTATGCTTTAATATTAACGTGAACATGATTATGATTATAATTGTTATAATTTATGATGATTATGGATGTTATTATTATTTTGATGATGATTATTTTATTTTGATGATATTATTATTATTATGATTATTATAATTATTATTCATAATTATTTATTATGTTGCTTGATGCTTATTTTATTATTGCTTGATCACCTTTTATGCATGTTAAAAGGAATTTGTACTTGTAATCACGCTTAATAAGACAATTAATAATCTTGTTAGGGTTAATATGATTATAATTCAAGTGATCGCCAATAATAGATTTATTTGTGAATTAAATTCAACCAACATAGATTAAACAGGTTTAGGGTAATCCTATTGATTGCATGTTAATCAGAAAGCGCACATGAATACGATCTGAATAAAGTAGAGGCCTATTATTAGGGCAGGTTCAATCTCTTTTAGGTTGGATTTGTACCTTCATCCCCTGGGATTAAAGCTTGAAATTATTTCCTACAGTTTTTGGCGACTCCACTGGGGAGGATTTCTATTTTAATTCCTGAATTTGTTTCGACAATGATTTAGATGAGTTGATGAGACTCGAAACGTTCTAAGTATTTCATGTGCGTAATTTTGATTAACATTATTGGCATATGCATCAAAAAGATCTCATTGGAAAGACCATCCGTAATGAGATAAAAATATAGGATTTTACACGTAGGAAATTTGAGAAATATCTTTCACAACTAGGACCGAAATAACACCGCGTGAAACTGAAAAATTTTATCGAGCACAGAAAGCTGCTGAGGCATGTGGGAAGTAGCGTCAAGGGCCAGAGCATTGGCGCCAGCATTTTAACCGTAGCGCCAGACAGCAGTATTGGCGCCAGGCACTACAGTTAAAAGCTAGCGCCAGTCTCTGATTGCTGGCGCCAACCTCCCCCAATACCGAGCGAGAAATATGCGTTCTAATTTCGACCGGTTTTTCGTATTGTTTGCTCGATCCTACTTCCTGATTGAATTTTTTCTCACTTTTCTGAAACCCATATGTGTTCTACATATGGACATAACCCTCTGGGAATTCATGCTCCATTTACCCGATTGAACGCTCCGTGCAACAAAGGGTACATCCGAGATTGTTGAATTCACCAAACCATGGAAGCGAGTTTTTTCTAAAACTCGCGGTGTCCCATCCACTCGCGCCAACCCTTCACGGTTAGGCTTCCGCGCGGTGCATCCGGACAATTAACCATGGACCCTCTATTGACTAAACGATATCCCAAACTTTAGAGAACTAGAGTCATGGTTAGATTGCGAACTCATTGCATCATATTGTGCCTACTTGACTAATTGTGCATTATTTGTTGTGCATATATTCTATGTTTTCTTAACCGTTTGTTTGACTTGTGTTAAGACTAAATAAACTAATTAATGACTAAAGGACTTTGTTTAATTAATTAATTTGAGCTAATAAATAAATATAAAATCGAGTCATAGTTCCTTTAAGTCAACCCGGATTTTTATTCCCGTATACTGCACTAACGTCAACTTGTTTTGGTCATATCCAGAGTTCTAGATAGAACTACGAGTCGTACAGCCAATGGATCTGTAGCCCCGAGTTTTATCTTTAATTTGGAGTTGGCTTCATTCAAATCAGAGTCACAGATAAAAAGTTATGACTAAAATACCACGGCCTGTCCAGTTTAATGCATATACGTGAAGTTTTAACTTAGTCTTTGCTTGAGTCTAGTCACATAGTCTAGCCACATGGTCATGACATGAGTCTTAACATACCATCTACACTCACTAGTCTTAGCACACACTTTGAGTATATGTCACCATGACCATGTCTTAGGTTCATGCATGAGTCGGTCTTTTCCGTCATTTGAATTGGGGGGTACCTTCTATTCCTAATTCTCCATATCCCTCCATCTACATCTAAATATTCTTCACATTCCATTTCATCTTTCTTCACTTCCTCCATTCAATGCATGTTGAATAAAGTTTGAGTCAAATAATTAACAATATATATCCCCAAATTCCTTTTCCACAGTATTCGGTCGAGGAGAGAAGGACGATTAATCAAGGACAACCTCTTTATTCAAGTTTCACTTTTTGATAAACCGATTCGTTAAAAGAAGAAGGCTAAAAGGATAATGGCAACTCAAGAAGAAGTCAATGATCTTAGGAACCAATTGGTTACCGTTACTGAGACACTGAAGCTACTCACACTCAAGATCGATGATCCCGTGAAGCAACAACAAATGAACCTCATGCAAGAGAGTCTAAGCAAGCTATCTAGTGACTACAAATTTCAGGGCATGAGTTCGCAAGGGGTCTCGCTGGACAAGGAACTTCTTCCACATAAGTTCAACGCCACTGACATCCCTAAATTCAAGGCAACAGATAACCCTTACTTCCATCTAAGAGCTTTTGAAACTATAATGATCATTAAGGGTATCGATAAGAAGGTTTTCCCTTCTCTGTTCCCACTATCTCTTGAAACCGTTTGCCAACAATGATTCTTCTCCCTTGATAAGGAGAAAACCTCTACCTAGGAATCGATAGTAAACGCTTTCGTTGATAGGTACAAGTGCAATATTCAAGTTGAAACCGATCATAGACAACTTGAGATGCTAAGACAAAAAGAGAATGAAGGCTTTACTTCTTTCTTTAATAAGTGGAGGGAAACTTCCGCCAAGATGATTGAGGTCCCCACCGAAAAGGAGTCTGTGAGGATGTTTTTCAAGAATCTCCAAGAAAAGTATTCAAAGCACTTAAAATATCAATACAACTTGAATACTTTCAAGGCCGTTTATGACATCGGAATTGAAATCGAAGATGACATCGCAAAGCAAAAAGCTACTAACAATAGTAACCACGGTGGCTGGAAAGGAAAGAAGAGCGACAATCCTTCTTCTTCCGAAAACGCCCACTCTAGTAACAATGTTAGTACCTTTGATCTCAGTGAAGTTTCAGCCATGGACAATCAAGGATCTAAAAGGAAACCAGGCGAGAGTTCACACCCATTGGAATGACCTACGATGTTGCTTTCGATCGTCTCTATGATCGAGGATTAATCAAACCTATTGGCCCTACCGAGGATCCAACTCCAGAAAATCGATCTTTGAGATGGAATCCAAACTCCTATTGCAAGTACCATCGAGGGCGCGGTCATACTACTGATGAATGCTACAGGTTTCAAAACCTCATTCAAGATCTCATAGAGGCAAATAAGATCCCATTGCCTCTAGCTAGCGAGAAGACTAGATGATGTCGGAGCAAACAACACAAGACAGAGGCAAGCTTCAACGATAAGATTTCATGACCTCTTTTTCTATTTCTTTTTCATTTTTTCCTTTCCCCAATAAGTCTAGCATAGGCACCTTTTCTTTTCTTTTAGATTAATTTTGTAGTTTTTTTTTCCTTTTCCCCTTTTTAAAAAAATGAGTATTTATTTCCTTGCATATGACCATTGCATTGCATTAAAAAAAAAAAAAAAAAAAATCTCTGTCGAACTAAGCACAAGGTATACCAATGATTTGAGGCACCCCTTGTAGCCACATCATACCTCCTTTCACCTTTCTAATTTACAATCCTTTCTTCATAAACCACTTTGAGACTCGTCTAACGATAGACCTTTCTTTTTTCAACCTACATTTACCTAACCAGGGGATGGGATGGTGTGTAAATTATGCAATTCTAAAGAAAGCTTGAGCAAATTCAAAAGATTAAAATAGCAAAAATAAGCAAAAATAAAATAATAAAAGTGTACAAAAGGGCAAGTGTTCCAATGTCTTTGACATGAACATGTCTTTGATAAGAATACGTCTCAGATTGCGTCTCTTATCGAGTGCTCGATACTGTGCCTGAGAAACACGAATGCCAAGTGAGTGATAGACCGCATGATCGGGATTTCCCACACTTATTAAAATTAAATAAATGCTAAAGCAAAAGAAAGAGCTAAAAAAAGAGTAGCAAGCCTCAAGCATAAAGAAGATAAAGATTCAAAAGCAAGGTTGCACACCTTGGGGGCTTATCTAGGGTCTTGAGCCTTTTTTATCCCCTTCTTCTTCACCTTTATCCTAACCACGTTACAACCCTTAAAAAGACCTTTTTGAGGTATACACACACTTGTGCGAGGTTCAGCTAGAGCTACGTTCGGCCTGATTCCTAACGGATACGTAGGCAGCCTCACATTGAGGTGCGGCCGTAATAAAAATGCATTCATATTCACATTCACACACTTACACTATGATCATACCTAGGAATTTCCAATCCTCACCCCTTTTCACGTAGAGATAGACTTGGGGGCTCAATCCCTACATCATTAGCTTACCTAGCCTAAGAGTCACCATCATTTAACTCTTCTAAATAATAATATTTTTCCACACACTTAGCCTTTGCGGCCTAACTTTAGTGTCACTTTCACAAACCGCACAGATACATGACCAAATATATTTCCCTTAGGAACCCTTTGTCATGAAATCTTAACGCTGAAGCATGCTTCGTCAAAATCAATCAATTGTCATTGCATCACGAAGTATGAAGTACTTAGCCTCCATGCCTAAGTTACCGAAATACTTTCATCATGGAGTCAACCATTGAGATAGCCTAGGATGGATTAATCCTTGCACCTTGAGAGATAATATCAAACAACATTTGACTAAGCTCATTCAACATGCATTTGAAAACTTCGATTCTTTTTTCGCGTCTTTCTTTTTCGGGAGAAAGTCGGTACCCTCCACAAAAATGACGAAAAATTTTGCTTTTTTGCATTTTTGCGTCACATTGAGTCAACATTATGCACACACGAGTCATGAGTCACATGTGTCATTTCACTTTGAGTCGAGTCAACCTCGAGTCAGTCAATCATATCGAGTCAAGTTTATGCCTTGAGTCGTGTCAAGTCAATGAGTTAAGAAATGCTAAACCTTAGGTCAACCCTAAGATAATTAAAGAGATTGGCAAAGTTCTATAGTCAAAAATAAATACAGGTGCAGCAGAATAGGGAAGACCCTATCACAGCGTTTTGCGACAGAGTCGATTCTTGGCGCCAGAAATATCTCAGCAACGACAGAGCTCGAAGCCTCTTAGAAAGGTGATTTCGACCTCATGTAGCAATTTCGGGTTCCTTGGTACGCCAGTTAGCCCCTTTAAGCAATTTGACATGATTAGTAGCCGGCGTGATTACAATCGTAGTAAGTGATTGACCTGGCAAAAAATCGTCTCATTTAGCTTAAGCGCCTAAAACACTGGCTCATTACAATCGGTTCAAAAGCAAGCACTTAAACGACAATATTTCCAAATATGGATTGTCGCGCATTCTTATTAAACGACAAAGTTTTCCTAAAATTGGATTGTCATCCCCAACTGACAATATTTCCAAAAATGGATTGTCGTGCATCTTCTTCAACGACAATTTTTCCAAGATTGGATTGTCATCTCTGGAAAGGTTTCCAAACATGAATTGTCGTGCTCCTTCTTTATTGGCAAGTTTTTCCAAGTTCGGATTGTCATACATTCATCGGCTCATTGGCAAGTTTTCCGAGATTGGATTGTCATACACCCAGTTCCCTATGGCAAAATTTCCCAAAGGATTGTTTTAGGTCTCTACTCATCATAAATTTTGGCAAAAGTACCTCAACGTGGATTGTCTTTAGCAAGTGGCAAATTTTCCCGAAGTGGATTGTCGGTCGACTCTTTTTTGCAAATGTTCCAAGACGCGGATTGTCAATCGTGGCAATATTTTTCTAAAAGGATTGTCGCATAGCGTTGGCAAGTTTCCAAGGTGGATTGCTTTCAAGAGTTATATTCCAAGATGTGGATTGTCGATCGTAGCAAAGTTCTTATGAA
Source organism: Chenopodium album (assembly GCF_948465745.1). Taxonomy (NCBI): domain Eukaryota; kingdom Viridiplantae; phylum Streptophyta; class Magnoliopsida; order Caryophyllales; family Amaranthaceae; genus Chenopodium; species Chenopodium album. The sequence goes on along the minus strand of NC_137835.1, from coordinate 18,860,128 downwards.
AGATTGTTACGAAGCATTGGCAACTTTTCCAAAAATTGGATTTTGGCAAATTTTCCGAGATACGGATTGTCGCTTCATCGTGGCAATATTTCCAAGGATGGATTGTTACGTGGCATTGACAACTTTCCCTAAATCGGATTTTCATACAAGAGTTGTGTTGGCAATTATTCCCAAAGAAAAGAGGATTGTGTCGCGCGGAACTTAATTAGTTGCGCGCGGCAGCCTAGCGCGACTTTGTGAGTTGCGCGTGGTTTTTCTGCGGCAGCACTAAGTTTTAACCTAGGCGCTCCTAAATCCGTCATTGTTAGGGTTTAAGCACGGGCTTAAGCCTAATTATGATCGGGTTTAGTTAATTGGACCTTTGTTTTGGCTTTTCTTTAATTTGGGCTAGTCTTTTGTGTTTTGTGGCTTAACCAGTTATCCATAAGTATTCTTCACTTTGATCCAACACGAAGATGACTTTATTTATCGTCATTGCACTTCCTGTCGGGACAGGTGGCCAAAAGTAGATGTCTACAGTATGTTTTATAATTATGTTTTGATGATTAAAGATTGCAAATTTTAGATTATAAAGTGTTTTGTTTTCAGATTTTTAAAGTATTAAAAGTTAGGGTTTTAATTATAAAAGAATTGGTTTTTAGGGTTCTAACTTGCAATTAATTTGGGGGTTTATATATCTATGGATTGTAAGTGATAATAAAGCTTAAAGAGTGTATCTTTATGGAGGTTTAATGGGTTTTTGTTGATATACACTAGTAGAAAATATCAAAAAGGCACCCCCTAATTGCCACCATTTCAGTCCAAACCGGTGGCAAAAATGGGCCACAAAAATGGAGCTAAAAGGCATTGGTTCACATCAAACCGGTGGCAAAAACATAAAGGCCACCGGTTTGAACTAGTGCCCTTGTGAACCGGCCTTTATATTTATATATAAAAAAAAATGGCCCTCCTTCTCATTCATTCCCCAACCCTAATTCATTCCCCTCTTTCTCTCTCCTCTCCTCCTCTTTCTCTCGTTGTTTCTCTCCCCTCTCCTCTTTCTCTCTCCTCTCCTCCTCCTTCCTTCTCCTGCTCCCTGAACTCTTCCTTCTCTTTCTCTATCTTTCTCTTTCTCGATCTCCTTCTCCCTCACCTCTTTCTCCACTATGAAAACCAACACCTTCACCACCACGAAGTCCTCCTTCTTTCTTTGATTCGAAGACCAATACTTTCACCACCATGAAGTGCATTTTAATCGAAGATCACCACATGCAACACCATTTTAATCGAAGACCACCACCAATTCGAGGTTTAATCGATTTTATTCGGTTTTCTTTTTATTTTTTCTTGGATTTTGTTTTAATCGGTTTTTAATCGAATTTTTTTTTATGTTAATACATTTTAATTCGTTTTTTTTTATTTTCTGGTTTTTTTTTAGTTTAATCGATGTTTTTTATGTTAATCGATTTTATTTCGTTCTTGTTTTTTATGTTCTGGGTTTTTGTCTTAATCGATTGTTTTTTTAGTGATTTTAATTCTTTTTTTTTTTTTATATTTTCTGGGTTTTTTATTTTAAATGATTTTAATTCGTTTTTTTATATTTTCTGGGTTTTGTTTTTTTTAATCGATTCTTGTTTTTTATTTTCTGGTTTTTTCTTTATTTTACACGATTTCTTTATTTTCTGGGTTTTTAATTTTGTTCTTGTTTTTTTTTCTTTTTTTAATCGATTTTTATTTTTATTTTCTGGGTGTTTGACTTTTTTATTTTTTATTTTCTGGGTGTTTCGATTAATTCTTTTAATCGATTTTTTTTTTTGTTGTAATTGGTGCAAATATATCGATGCAAGATCAAGATGCAAGTATATATTTATTTAGATGTTGTAATTGAGGTGCGTATGCAGGTAGGTATATTCATTATGCGTAGTACCATGTTAGGAAGTTAAATTTATTGGTATCAAATATGAGATTAGTATCATGTTAATTAAGTTGTGTTGTGATACTGGAGTGATTGATTGGTTATCCATGTCTATATGTAAGAACGTGAATATATTGGAATAATTATTATGAGCTTGATGCAAGTTGAAAGTAATAGAATCATGTTATATTATTCTTATATAAACCCGCCTTATGTTTATTGAAAAGAGATAAAGTTATATTTATTGAGCATGATTCATGATTTTACTCTCAACCATTCATTATTGAAGTTGAGTCAAGAAAGTTTGTTTATTTATTTACCCACCCACGTAAGTTGAGGTCGAGTCAAGAAGTTAGTTTATTACTCACTCACATAAGTTGTGATTGTGTCAAGAAATTTATTTGTGCATTTTATGCACCAAGGTAGTAATCGTGCAATTTTGTGCAAAAAAGTAGGCAAGGAACCTTAATTAAAATAAATACATAGTATGTGCTCACTAATTAATTCAAGAATAATTTGGAAGTATGTGTTGAATGTTCTTATGTTTATTCTTGATTGATTAATTAGAGTCTTCACATGTTAAATTGGTAAATCATGTAAAGTGTAAAAGGATATGCACCAAAACACTTGGAACATATATACATTGAGTATGAACATATGTGGGGAGTTATGAGATTTTATATTTAACCATAGCTTCTACAAATGTACAGGATGCTGTACTTTCTTGTATTATTAATGCGCTGGAATTCCGTCACCAAGTGTGACATAGTAGATTAGTAGGTGCCAATTGGGGGTGGCTCCTTGATTGGAAGCTCCATTTTTAATGGGCTATTTTTAAGGAATGAAACTCGTTCAATGTGTAATCCAAAACTATTTATTAATGAAATAAAGTAGAGTAATGAATCAAAAGTAAGTTGACTTGTGTTTATGACAAGCATACATGAATTTATTCATTTATTTATTTATTGTCTATTGTTAGGATATTCATGTTAGTGTGATTATTCCTATTGGTGCATATGTACTCAACTTTTGTTGATTCATACTTTAATGTTTGTGTTTGACTTTTCTTTGTATTGACCTACTATGACCTATTTTATATGCTGAGTAATGAGGTTGAAATAAAGAGAAGTACGGGTAGAAGGAGTATATCAAGCATGATGGGATTAAGCGAAGAGAGTTATATGTTTATTTGTTATTATTTATTGTATTGGATTATATATGTAATTGTAACACTAACATTAATTATTGTTTATACTTTAGTTGATTTTTGAAAAAGGCTTTTAATGGTTCTAATTTATTGGTTTAATGTAAGTTGGTTTTAAAATTAAGTTTTGTTTTATTAAACCTTATTTTATTTGAGTTTTAAAAGTTAAACTTTCGCTGTGCGACTTTGAAAATAGTCTTAGCCGTTATCACGGTGGCGGTAATACTTTGGATATTTTCTAAAAATGAGTTTTATTTGGAGTTAAAAGGTATTTTAAAGAAAGAGAATTTCCAAGGTATTACAACAACACAATACTCCTTATGTCCCCTTGTTATTAGCTGTTTGTTGCTCATTTTTAATGGAAGTTAAGAAAAGTAGATAAAATGTAAAATCATGTGTAAACATACATTGAAAATAATTACAAAAGCTATTATATTTAGTTTTCTTTTTAATGGAGAAAATAATGAAAATGCATTTAAGGCACTTGGTTTGTACAATTATTACATGTGAACACAAATTTTGAAGGGTCTTTAGGGAATTTAGTTTGAGGAAAGGTAAAAAGGGAGGGTATATATGATTGTAAATTTGCGTAAATGAGAAATGGTAAATATTAGGGGTGTGAAGGTAATTTTGCATAAAATAAAAACAGAAATAAACACAACGATTTGGGTAATTGTAGACACCCAAATGTGTCTCCCCAAAACCAAACCCAGTGATTAATATCTTTCATGTCATTTGATTATCAAACAAAGCGAAAGTGAGGAAATTCTAGTGATGAGGATGTTTCTATTAAAATATCTTTTTCTTTCTGTTTTTGAAAATATTTCTTTTCTTACCTTATTTTTGAAAAAATGTGCATTACAGTTTAATTTTGTCCATGATAAGGGTCCAATAATGATTTAGTTGGATGGGGCTTGAAAAGACCTTTCCAACGATATATTATAAGCCCAATTCCGATGAATAATGAGGAAGTTATGGCCAAAATACTAAACTGGGTCCAAACCGGATTTTACCTACGACCCAATGATCATGTGGAGGGTCCAAAGGTCTAATCCTATTCCTAAACTAATTAGGATTAATAATAAGCTTCTATAAGTTTCTAAAAGATATTAATTATCCTTTTTGAAAAGATAAGATTAAAGAATTTGAGTTAAATAAAAACTTTCCTTTTTTTAAAACTTTCCTTTTTCTTAAATCCTAATTCTATTCGAATTTAAAGATGTTCAAAGACAGTCAGATTTTATTTTCGTGCCTCATAATATTTATCCAATTTTTATATGGTTGGATAGATATTGAAATTATATTTCCAATGATATATTATAATATTAAATCCGAGTTATAACGAAAAAGATATGAATGAGATACAAAACTCTATCCAAAACTGATACCGTCCTACTATTTCAGTCATATCTTTTTATCTACAAAATATTTTAATCTTATTCTAACTGTATTGGAAATTAAACTTCAAGAGCTTTCCAACGACATATTATATGCCTTATTTGGACTTCTGGATAAAAAGATATGATAAAAACAAAATCTGCAAAAACTGTTGTCCATCGAGTTCTATTTCGATTCGAATTCGGATTTTTTTCTTATTCTTCGACCCTCTTTTTTCTCTATAAATAGAGGTCATATTTCCCCTTTTTCCATAGCCAACTCTCATAAAAAATTTCTTGATTCTCTCTCTCTTTCTAAGCCTAGCCTTTTACAAACACAATTCCTCATACATTAGCACTAGACACACCTAGCCAAGTTCAGTTGCCTTCGCCCTAGACATGAAAGGTTTTTAATTCTGAGGGTTTGGTCCCAAATCTCTATTTCAATTATTATTTAATTTAATTGTTTGTTTTATTATTTTCCTTGAAGTTACTAACGTGTGTATTTTGTTATTAGAAAGAGATACGAGGCATCCAAGTAAGTGCTTTAATTGATTTATTGTTATTATGATGTAGAAATCATGTCTAGGTTGTTATTATGATTCCTAGTGTCATGTTAGGGCGTTTTGATCTTCCTAGTATCATGTTTAGGGTAATAACTATAATTTCTAATATCAAATATGACAATAGTGTTACCTGCGATGCTTCCTATATTCTTTCCTAATATTTATGATGTTAGTATTATGTTAGCGTTAAAGTTTTGATCTTTATTGTTTAGTGACATGTTAGGGTTTGTTATTAATCTTGTTAGTATCATGCCTAGAATCTTGCTATTTTTATGCTTTAGCATGATTATTTTAATTATGATTATAATTTTATGATGATGATGATGATTATTATTATTATTATTATTATTATTATTATTATTATTATTATTATTATTATTATTATTATTATTATTATGTTGCTTGGTATTTTATTGTTATTGCTTGATCACACCTTTTATGCATGTTTAAAGGGAATTGGTACTTGTAATCACGCTTAATAAGATAATTAATGATCTTGTTTTGGGTTAATTTGATTATAATTCAAGTGATCGCCAATAATAGTTTTGTTTGTGCATTAATATTCAACCAACATAGATAAACAGGTTTAGGGTAATCCTATTGACTGCATGTTAGTCAGAAAGCGCACATGAATACGATCAGAATAAAGTATAAACCTATTATTAGGGCAGGTTCAATCTCTTTTAGGTTGGATTTGTACCTTCATCTCCGAACTACCAGTCATGGTTCCAGACCTATTAGAGTTGACGATCTCCTGGATCGTTAAGGGGTGTAACCTTCACCTCGTGAACGGTTTACAAGTTCCTAAAACTTGTTGGCGACTCTTTTGCTCTATCTTCTTTCCCTTTGAACGCCACCGTACTTTAGTGTATGATCACAGTGGGGTTCAAGCTAGGGATAATGCTTGAACTATTCCCTACAGTAACCAATAAATAAGGAACACATGTACATAATAAGAGACCAAGGTAGGACAATACAACTCATCATAAAATCATCACACTCGTGGACTCGTTTACCATTTATCTTCCTCCCTCTACACGTTCTCTCTCCATTATATATATTAAATCATATACTAAATTTAATTATTATTAACAAATTATTATGTAATACCACATATCAATATGAGCACATTATTAGATATTGTCTTCATTAGGACTTTAGGCCCTAGCCTGCAAAGAATATGCATAGATGCAGGAAACAAGTCCTACCCAAAATTGTTTCACGCAAATCGATGCGTTTTTGGTAGGCAAAATGAGACATTTGCATTAATTTTTCTTCAATTCTAACCTCAAATCGGATTTAAAGAGCCAAAATGACTCTCGAAACCATTAAAAAACATTTTTTGCACAAAAATCGTACTTCCTCTGGCCAATTATATTTGGAACGTTGGAGCTAGTAGACACATAATTTAGGAAAACTACAAGTGAGTCTGTTTAAAACATTTGTTTATTGTATAAAAGATTCTATTTTGTATTTTTATATTAGAAGAAAACAAAAGGTGGGGTGGGAGTGGGGGAGGTAGTTTAAAGGGAGTATTGTTATGCATGAACAATTGCATAATGAGGGGTAAGAGTGTAATTACACGTAATGTATATTCTGGTTATATGTATATGTGTGTGTGTGTGTGTGTACTACCTCCGGTCCAAATTACTCGCAATTTTGGAATATTTTATAGGAAATTTTGTCAATAACTACCAATTAAAGCACGTGTTTTGAAAACAACTACCTATTAAATTTTTTTTTTAAAGAACTACCACAAAGATATAAAGTTTAACTAGCACTACCACTTTAACAATTTTGGTTAAAATCTCCGGTATTTGGGTCTCACTTTTTATCACTTTTTACCTTTATGAAGGGTAATTTAGTCAATTTAGATGATGATTTTATGAGGTAAAGGTAAAAAGTAGAACCTACATGCCGAATATTCTAGTTGGAATTATTAAAGTGGTAGTGCTACTTAAACTTTTTACAACTTTGTGGTAGTTCTTTTTAAAAAAAAATTTAATAGGCAGTTATTTTCAAAACACGCACTTTAATTGGTAGTTTTTGACAAAATTTCCTATTTTATATCTCACAAATAATACCCCAAAGTTGCGAGTAATTTGGACCGGAGATAGTATTATTTTTATCACTTTAATTGTTACATTTATCAAATCATACTTTTGACCATTAATATCTATAATTATTTATCATTAAAAATTATAATTATTTTTTATAATGAAAATAGACATTGTAATAAATTCAATGATATAATAAATAATAATGTTTATTCAATGATATTTTAAATATTATGGTGTAACATTTATTTAATTTAACGTAGTAATAAATTAAGTAAAAAAGAGTATCAGAATTATGCATAAATCAAAGTGATGCAAAAACAAAGGGAGTAAAAGTATAGGGAATAACCGTGTACAGCATAATAGAAAGAAAAAAAAATTAATCAGCTGGGTGCATGTATTTTTTTTTTTTTTTTTTTTTTTTGTTTTTGTGGGATGTAATAATATTCCATCCGTTTATTAATAATTGCAACACACTTCATCGATTCTGCTTTATAATAATTACATCACTTTTGTATTTGGTAAAGACCCACTATTAATTTATTATATTTCATTAATTCCACTATCACAAATATTTATTATATTTTATTATTTCTTTTCTCTTCTAACCCCACTTAGCCCCCCCCCCTTTTTCAACAAAATCAATTTATAAATAAAAAAACATCCGACATTTACAAATGCTACAATCGTTGAGAAGACCTTGCACTATGGTACATCAGTTGCATACATCGCTGAAATCTGCAGCATTTTCGGAAACACGATCTAATGATTTTTTTAAGCCGTAAGGATAATTATTATCTGATTCGCTTGAACGCATTTGAGAGTATGACAATCGCTGCGATCCCAAACAAATTATGAATAATAATAGGGCAAAAGATAATTGCTTTTTTTATAAGCCATGACACATATAAACCCTAACGAAAAACAAACAACTATACTAACAAAAACAAACAACTTCACCATAGAAAGACACTACACAAGAGGGAGACAGGGACTATCTACATTACTTGTGTAGAGTTATTGAAACCTAAAATGCAAGAAAAAAAAAAGGATCGGGGATAGGTTTTTTTTTTTTTAATTTTTTTTTATCGGCCTATACGGCAAAAAATTATAAACCCTAGCTAGAAAAGAAGAAAGAGGAGAGAGAATATATTTTAAATGTACTTAGGCCCTACTTTATTCACCTTATTTTGATAAACTGAAATTATTATTACTAAAAAAAGTTTTTGTCTAAAACCACCCGCTAATACCACTTTTTTGTCAAAAACCATGCACCCACTTAAAGATTTGTTGCCCAACACCACCCAAATTTAAACTTTTGTTGTCAATAACCACGTGACTCAACATTCTGGCTTTGACCATAGACTCCAGTGTTGACTTAGTGCATGTGACTTTTGATGACCACCCACTAAACCACATCACCACCACCACAGACCCAACCACTGTCACAACCGCCACAACCACCCCAAAAACCTAGCGAATTCCACCACTTGAATCCACCCCTTCACCTAAAACCACCCAGAAAAACCCACCTACACAGCCACGAAATGTATCCACCTTCACCAATCATGAAAAGTAAAAAACCCGACCACCTAAATCATGAAAAGTAAACTAGATCCAAGCAAACCAACCAAAAACCCACCACAACTGCTCTTCTCCTTTTCCCCAAATTTACCTACAACACTTCAAAAACCTACCCCCACCACAAGTAACCCTAGACCCACCACCCCAACTAACATGTCTTGCCTTAAAAACCCATATACCCACTACCCACCTACACGCTAATTCCCGAAACCAACCCGCAACCTTGTATTTGAGTATGTGGAAAGTTTGTAGTGGTGATGGAAAATAGCAGGTGTTGCGCAATAAAGGTGTGGCCATGATTTTGCCTTGACCTTGTAGATAACAAAGGAGAAAAAGAGAACAGAGAGGTGAGAGAGAATAGATTGAAGAGAGAGAATGGAGGGCACCAAAATTTTCGTAAGAAAAAAAAGAGGGGGGGGAGGGGGAGGGTTCATTAAAAGTCATATGCAAGTCCCGTGGGGTAGGTCAATGCCGGAGTTTCGGGTCAACATCGGAATATGGAGTCAAGTGGCGTTTACAACAAATTTTTAAAATTGGGTGGTCTTGGGCAACATATTTTAGTGTGGGTGGTTTTTGAAAAATATGTGTTTTGAGCGGATGGTTTTAGACAAAATTTCCTTACTTGAAATTATTTTGGTTCAACTTAGGGCCTGCTCTCATCGAATGAACTAAACTGAACTGAAGTGAAATGAGCTAAACTGAACTAGATTGAACTGAACTGAACTGATCTGAACTGAGCTGAACTGAACTTATTAATTAGTGATTTTTAACTACGGATTAGTGATATTTGATTATTTATTATTAAAAATATGTGTATATGCAAATATACATATTAAAATATTTAAGAAAAGTATACTATATAATTAAAATATTTATGGAAAATATAGTAATAACGTGAAACCCCAAAACATTTTAAAAATATATACTATTTAATTAAAAAATAAAATTAGTTTAAGTTGTGTAGTACTCTCATTTTGTCAATGAGTTTAACAGTAAAAATGTGTATCAAAAAAATATAACCATTTGAACAATGAATTGTATCAATATTATTATTATTGTTATTGTTGTTATTATTATTATTATTATTATTATTATTATTATTATTATTATTATTATTATATGTTATTATTATTATTATTATTATTATTATTATTATTATTATTATTATTATTATTATTGTCGTTGTTGTTGTTATTATTATTATTAGATGTTATTATTATTATTATTATTATTATTATTATTATTATTATTATTATTATTATTATTATTATTATTATTGTCGTTGTTGTAATAAGAGTTTAAAAGAATGAAATTTGGCTTTATATCATTAGCAATATCATCAGACATAAACTGAACTGAACTAAATAGAATTGAACTCAATTGAACAGAGCTGAACTAAACTGAATTGAATTGAGCTGAGCTAAACAGATTAGAGCTGAACTGAACTGAATTGAACTAAAAATAAACGTATAAGAATAGACCCTTAATATATATATATATTAGTCCGTGTCGCTTGCCTTTAGCCTCATATTAGACAATGTTTATTTACTGTATTTGTTTGGTATCTTTCAAATCATGTCATGATTTTGATGATAGGATTGACATAATCTTAGTGATAATATCTTTTTATTATCCTCCTTAATTATCTCCTATAAAATAGATGTACACATATTGTTGCTACCATTACTCCCTAGATTGACGTTGACTTATATTCTCAAGCTTTATGAAAGAAATCATCAATAAAACATTCTCTACACTTGTATCCTATGTTGCTCGTACTTGATTATTCTTTAATTCACACACATGTATCATGAACTATATCCCAACACTGTTGCAATTATTAATCCTTTATGGATGTCATTATGTATCAATTTTATTCTATGTCTAATGACTTGTGATGGCTACTTATGGCTACTTAGCATTGCTCTCATGATCTTATGTACCTGATGTGGTTAATTATTCGATTTGTTTATAATTCTACCATGTATGCAGTAGCATTATACTTATAGTACTCTATTAAACTTATTACTTTCATTCATGATTATGTGATTGGAGAGAGAGAAATGATTGAAAAAAAAATTAGATAAATAAAACCGAGCAAGTATATTGTTTGCGGAATAGATGGTTTTATAAGCATGATTAAATTATTATATGATGTTTCTTATATATGACATCAGATTCTTATATATGATAATTAATTATAATGGTTAATAACCATGACACCGATATTATATGAGATACTTATGATTTACTTTGAAGTGGATAATAAGACAAGGAGTGTATTACTAGTAATTTTATTTCCTTAAGTATAATATGAAAACATACATGTACATGATGACTTACAAATGTCCAACAATAGTTTCTATGGTATGTTGTTGGCTATATTATCCTCCGTAAGCAAAACCAATGTATGTAAAGTGAAAATAAATACATAAATAAATACTTTGAACAATCGATATATTATTATATGGTCTTTGAGTGGATATCCTTGATTCCAACTTTGGGTTAAAAGTGGAGATCCTTGATCCCAAATAGACTATTAGCTCATTCCCAGAAGTGAATGAGCAATCTCAAGATTTAAACAATAATAATAATATAAGCATGTTTGCATGATGTTATTTTGATATAATTCATTGAAAATTCATGAGAATTACCAAAACGATTACATATATTAGCTATTTGAGCAAGAAATAGTGTTATGAGTTCAAGAAATTAATCCACGACATTACTTGTGAGCAACTTATTTAAAAGTATATTTATTATGCCCACACTTATAAGAGATTAATATGATTTATAATTGGGCTAGAGAAAAATAATAACTTTGCTTTGTTTGATACATGCATTGCTAAAAGAATTTATGGCTTGAGAAGAAGATGGATTTAAAGATTGTTGGACTAGTTTTATACCCCCATATGCAAGGAGTAGGGGGAGATAGTGTTTATTCCACTGTTTTTATGTAATCCTTGCACATGAATAATTAAATATGTTAATGATCAGTTTGGTACATACACTAGCCTAAACATCAATAATTTATTTAATAGAGGTGGCCACATGATAATCAAATATTTAGCATGATACCATCCTGAAGATGGATATGAATAAATGTCATTGCCTATATAATAGCTATAAATGTACATATTAATTTGATGTCCTAGGTGGACAAGATCAGTTGCTATTGAACTAGCACACCTAAAGTGTGGTAATGCAAAAGGTTACAACGATAAGAATCCTTGGAACAAGAAAGAAGCACTAACTGACAATGACAAATTTGAGAAAGCTAAGTGACACATTTTATGTATATCCTGAAGAGATCATTTCTAATACATTAAAATGTGATATGATTATATAAAGTACTCTAGAAGAGTATAAAATGTTGTCCAACAAGGTTAACATGTATCAAGATTACAATCAATGCTCCAGTGGAGTATGAGTATTAGTTAATTGTCTTGCCAATTGTAGAAAGAAACACATTGGTGTACTTATATCACATCATTTTCATGGCCATGCATAAAGTATCTCTAATAAGGTGATCACCAATATTATAAAACTGATCATAATTTAAATATTAAAGCAAAAGTGATTGGATGTGATAATTAATAATTAGGCCATCTGGGGTTTAATAAATTCCCGTTATGAAAACCTAAAGTTTCATTTGATATGAAAGAAATAATGTGTTGACGCTCTCTCATGTTAAATATATGAAATAAATTGAATGGCAAGACATAACATTGAGATTGAGCTATATTTAGATTGTGATTTTTAATAGTTTGTGTAAAAAGAGAAGTTCAAGAAATAATATATTGGTCAATCTGAATAATTGGTGACCAGAAGTTCACTAGAATAATTTATATGTTGACAAATATTAGGTGACCAAAAGCTCACCATGTACAAATTATATGTGAAAATTTTAAGTAACTAGTGTTACTATCAATGTTTCTACTGATCCCGAAGATCACCACCTAGTGAAATTACAAAAAAAAAAAAGTTTATATTTGTAAAACAATTCTCTTGATTGAGGCTATTGTATGTCAGCACATAAGAAATAGAAAAGAAGGAAATTCAACTGCACAACATATGTCTCCCCATTGATGTTGAATTATTGATCTCCTGAAGAGAACAAATTGTGAAAGATTTAATAATAAATACATATGTATTATGTAATGTATAGTTAATGAAGAAATAATTTAAAATTGCTCTCTAGAAGAGATAAAAGATTGTTTTAATATAATTATTCTGAGAGATAAATTTTGTTGATTATGATCCTCCCATGAAATGAATTTTATTGTAAATTTGTATACTAAGTTGGTGAAGAACTGTGATGCCCCTATATATGACATATTTTACCAACTTAGGGGGAGAATTGGAGTAAGTTGGCAAATTAATTAAACTGATGATCCCTATATAAATAATGGTAATTTGAAATATTTTCTAGCCAACTTTCGTCCATATGCTATCAAGATATGTTGCACATTTATGATTTGATTTTTCAGTTATGACTCATGTTGCATAGCGTTGAAGATACATTTTGGTCATATTAATTATGTGTATACATTGAGATAAAATCTTGCCAATTGTACTTGAATCACTACACCTGAAGTGTAGGTTGTATATGATCGGTTCCAAAATAAAGATATGTTTAATAGATATGATATTTGGCAAGATAGTGCAGTTAACACTAATAGTGTAATAGTATATAAATACCAAAGTGAATGAAATACCCTAAAAGTGGTATAGATATCTGAATTATTATTATAGATGGCCTATGATGTAAGAAAAATTATGATGGTACCAATGAAAAATGTATTCAGATATCATTGTCAAAATAGCATGCAAATTAAAATTGTACCTTGAGGAATTATATGATGATACCGGTATATGATGGAACCGATAAATAATGCATATGCATGATATAATGGACTAGTGAATAAGGGATCTGGAATATATGTCCATTTTAATGTCGACATGATGATAATAATAAAAGTTTATCATGGACCAAAAGTCCAAAGAAATATGGATTTTTAAAATCCACACTGTACAGTGTCTTGCATTATTTCGAGTCTTATTTATGTTCATATGCATGTGTGAGTCTTAGGTTTTTGGATTATTCATTGCATATGTTCGAAGTTGTAAATGCATTACTCATTGTATAAGTTGTTTATCATATTTTTATATATCATATTGCATGCTTTATTTTCTATATAATAATTGTGGTGTATGTCAATGTTCATTCAAAGTATACTAAGACATATTTACAACTTTGATGGAAAATTAGAAAGAAATACTTATGTTCCTATGGGCTTATACTTGTGATGAAAATATTGAAAACGTCGATTTAATAACATGTTGTGAATCATGTAAGAAGAGTTCTTGAAGAACTTATATACGACGTTTTTAAATAATCAGCCCTACAAATTTTTGAATATTACAATTATCAAACTCTTGAAAATTTTATGTGACTACATCATTGACATCTCAACCTGAAGTTTGGGTATATAAGAGTTAGTGAGATTTACTATTTCTATACGTAGAAAAATTATCGTGTAGTTAATTATGAAACTTCTAAAGAAACGGGATACTTATGCGTGAGACTGTTTCTTATGGTTCAGAAGAACCATGATTAATGTATATAATTGCATATGTTATATTATAATTCATATGAGATTGAAGAACGACATTAATAATGTCAAGTTTTGTCTATTAATGAATGTTTGATCAAATAATAATTATCAATTTCTATTATTAACGACTTCCAGAAGAAGTCATAACTGCATAAGTTTAATTTTTAGAGATAAACACAAGTATAGTGAAATGAAGACACTTCACATGTTCACGTGAAGACCTGAAGAATTGAAGATGCAACTTCAACTTAGGAGAGTCGAATATCAACGGATGATACTTTACTTACTACATATTAGAAGATATCCAAACATATTGGATTCATCGTTGCGGTACTAGAAGATCTCAAGTACAGTTATGTATTCAACAGAGGGAGAAAATACGCGCTGCACTCTTTTTCCCTTGACCATGGTTTTGTCCCAAATTGGGTTTTCCTGTTAAGGTTTTTAATGAGGCGGCATCTCGAGCGTATTACGAAGAATGATGTACTCTTTTTCCTTCACTATGTTTTTATCCCACGGGGTTTTTCTTAGTAAGGTTTTAATGAGGCACAGTCTTCGATAATGGACATCCAGGGGGGGTGTTATGAAATATTTGTGGATATCCATTATCCTCCTTTGTATCATTACGGAACAATCTAGATCTAGGGTTATCCAATCAAACCCTAATATATTGTATGTATATATATACCTTATCATATGGAATAAGATACACAAATTTATTCTCTCCTCAATTCTTCTCTTATTCCCTTTATTTCACAATAACAATGTATATTTTCATAATGTTAAATTTTTATATTTTTTTGCTAATCAATAATTAAAGATATTAATAATTTAATCTGTACATTGGCAAACGTGACGAAAGAAACGTGTCAACTAAAAAGAAACGGAGGAAGTTTGTCTTTTCTACTAATTATATTTTATGTTATAATAACATTTGTAAAAAAAATTGTGGAGGGAATGTTTATTTTTATTTTAATTTTTCTAGTAACGGCCTAAAAGTTCCACTTTTGATGATATGAGTCACAAGACAAACATGCTCACACCTTAAAACTCCTGATATCTTACCTTAAAACATTGAAACTTCTTTGACTATATAATTTCACCCCCAAACACCATTTCTCCAATAACCCCCCAACAAAATAAAATTAATTCATCCCAAAACTCCCCCAATTTCTCCAATACAAAAACCATGAATTCCAATTCCAATTCCAATTCCAAATCAAATAAAAAGATCAAAATTGATCCACCATTCGAATTCGAATGTGATGATCGATTGAGCGCACTTCCCGACCCAATTATCGTCGACATTCTCTCTCTCCTCCCCTTCACCGCCGCAGTAACCACCGGAATTTTATCGCGGCGGTGGTTTCACTTTTGGAACCAACTTACAACGTTTCGAGTCGATACCGATACCGATACCGTCCCATTTGGGTGTTACAAGAAGTTTTTCAGTGTCATGGATGATGTGTTACACCAGCTTTCTTCGCCGGAGATTGAAATCTTTGAATTTCAAGCTCCGCCACCTCCATTTGATTGTTCTGATCAATTCAAATCATTAGTTGAACACATTATTGACCGCCGTGTTAAGGAGTTTAAGGTAAATTTCACAAACCATGATTTTTTTGATCGGATTCTATTACCGGATTTTGTGCTTGAGAGCAGGTCATTGAAGGTTCTTGAATTAGGGTTTGGGTTTGATTATAAATTGCCTGAAAATGGTGTTAATCTTCCGAATTTGAGAAAGATTGATGTTAGTATTTATGATGATAATATTGATTTTTTGGGAAAACTTGTTAAATGTTGTCCTGTCTTAGAAGATTTGCAGATTGAAGGGGAATTGGTGGATTATGAGAACTCGATTGAGATATTTAGTCTGAATTTGAAGTTACTGCGGATAGGAATCGTTTCTTATTCGCCACTTACTAAGGTTTTGATTGATGCTCCTAAGCTTGAATACTTCAATGTGAGTGGTCCTAATTTGCTCAAGTTCTGTTTTGCTAAAGTCCCTAGTAAATTGTTTGATGTAGAAGTTTGTACAACCTTTGATGGGGGTGTATCGTCGAAAGGTTCTCTCGAATGGGAGCTTGTTAGATCAATTGCAAATGTTAGGACCCTTGTTCTACAAGGGAATATATCCCCTGCCTTCTATTACATGAACAAGTATCCATTGCCGGTTTTTCAAGGCCTCGCATCCCTTGAATTGTCCTTGCATTTTCCGACATTTTGGAAAGGGTTGATGCGCTTTCTTGAATTCTGTCCAAACTTGCAGATCATTAGGTTGCAACGTATTGATTTTGCGTGGTATGGAGCTGGTTGGGTTGAACTCGATATTGTTCCAGTTTGTTTGTTGACTAAGGTTAAGAGTATAATGTTAAAGGATCTTGTTGGAGTGAAACATGAGTTGAAACTACTTAGTTACATTCTACTGGTAGCAAAAGTTTTAGAAACCCTTCAGATTACTATTGCTGAGCCTAAATCTGAGGAACATAAAAGCCTTCTGTTACGCAAGGAATCCGAGTTTTGTCAACAATTGTACAGGTTTCCTAAGAGTTCGATAAGCTGTCAGATTAAGGTTGTAAGTCCTGTATCTTGTTATTAACCCAATTTTGTTGCCCGACAACTTAAAGTTATACCAATACAAGTTTCTGCTATTATAGTGGAGAACTAGATGCAAATTATAAACTAGAATTTATAGTGTATTGCCTTCCCCTTAACGCATATACAGCTCATCAACTGCTATAGTATCAGACTATCAGTACCTTATAGTGAGCTATATTTTGGTTATTGCTATAGTTTTGGGAAATATTTGTATATCAAAAAAAAGGTGAATGTAGCTGATTAGCTAATTTGAGTTGTATGTTAGTATATAGGAAAACATAAAATAATAATAAATAAAAAAATCTTCTTTCATGATATATGTGAGGAAGTTGAATGTATTTTTTTTTAAAAGAAAAAACAATTTATTGCATAGTTGGATTATCTGAACGTTTTTTAGATATGTTAAAGAAGTGAAGGTTATAGCTATGTTTGGGAGTATGATTAATGAATTAATGATTAATCTTTAAATCTAGAAATAAGGATTGAATAAATGGCTACACTTTATATTTTGGCAATATTCACAAATTTCACTTCGATCATCTTTGTGATTGTCACTCAACATCATTCATAATCTTTATGTCACGCTGAATTTTTTTACCATGTTATGTTTAGGGTCTGTTCATATTTACTTAATTTCAGTTCAGTTCAATTCAGTTCTAATCAGTTTAGTTCAGTTCAGCTTCATCAGCTCCTAATTTCCCTCTCTCATAAAATATTCATTTCAGCTCTATTCAGTTCAACTCAGCTCCAATCACTTCAGTTCAGCTCAGTTGAGCTCCAATCAGTTCATCTCAATTCAGTAAATGTGAACAGGCCTTTAATAACCAACTCAACAAAAAACTTAAATGATAGTTGAAGCATAGGATTGGTTAATTGGTTTATATAATTATATACTCTTCAGTTTCCTTTTTTTTATACTCGCTGGAGTTTTGGCATATGATCTTGTTGTTTCGATTCTTTGCAAGTTTATCTAAAGCGTTTCGCCATATAAGGTTGGTAATTGGTTTGAATTTGCTCATCGTTTATGTAAATCTTGCTCCTACCTTGGAAAAGTTGAAGCATGCTACACTCTGGCATATAGACCAATGGCGTTCTACTTTTGGGAACATCCAAAGTTGTGCTATTATTACAAGTTTGACTATATTGTATTAGAGCAAAATTAGAGGATTAAACGATAGAGATGGAATGTTACTTATGTGCCTGTAACTTAGGGCTTCTTCACATTTATTGAATTGAGCTGAACTGAACTGATTGAAGCTGAACTGAACTGATTGGAGCTGAACTGAGTTGAAATAAATATTTTATGAGAGAAGGAAATTAAGAACTGAACTAAATTGAACTGATTGGAGCTGAGCTGAGCTGAAATAAATATTTTATTTGAGGAGGAAATTAAAAGCTGAACTAAACTGAATTGATTGGAGCTGAACTGAATTGAACTGAAATTAAGTAAATATGAATAGAACCTTAATATTGTTTTCCTGATAATTTATTATTGCACCTCTATGAAACAATAGGGTAAACAGGATAAAACTATTGAGATACAAAAAAGTGATTAATTGGTTATTTTTTTATTTTTTTTAATCCAAACCAATCTACAAGAAATTTGTAAAAACAAAGAGAGAATACTCTAGAAAATTTTCTTATAAAAAAGCTATTTATTCTTGATCATGCATTCTTAGTTCAAGTTAGTAAAACCATGGGATGTACATGAAAGAGTGTCCTTCAAAAGACACGCCTTTTTAGTTTTTACCCAAAAGACATCAAATGAACTTAGGCTTCGTTCTTTAAAGCTACTCTGTTATGCTCTATTTTCAAATAATAATTAATAATAATAACAATAATCATAAATAATATTTAATAATAATAATTAATATTGTATTAGTGATAATAATTTATTATTTTAAATAATTATATTAATTATTAGTATTAAAAATAATTATAATTAATAATAATAATAATAATTAATAGTTATTATTCATCATAATAATTAATTATAATAATAATTATCAATAATAATAATTAATAATTCAAAATATAAAGCATTAATATTTAATAATATTATTAATTAATAATTTCTAATAGTTATAACCATTCATTATAAAAAATTAATAATAATAACAAATAATAACAATTTCTACTATTTACCGAGAATAATTATAACAAACAATTAATATTTTTTTTATAGGGAATAGTAATAAAAAATATTTTTTGAAAAGCAATACTTAATATTTTATAATAATGCTAAATACATATTTTTATTTAATAATAATAACTAATGATATAAGAAGAATAAAAAAAAAAAACTGCAAAAAAATTATGTGCTTTAAAATATTTGATAACAACGAAGATTAAAGCGACAATGAAGATGATAACAACAAAGATCAAAGCGACAATAAAAATGATGAAAATGACAGTCATATGGAAGTAGATGGTTAATTCACCACAGTGTTAACCTCTTATATAATTATATTCCTATTTTGATATGCAGTTGTAATAATTTGAAGATGTTAAACTATTGTTTTTTTATCATTCTACTATTAGCATATGTTAAATATGGTACACATTTATTTATGTTTTCACTCACCTAAATCAATGGTATATGAACTTAATAATAGTAATAAGGACGATGACAACAACAACAACAACAACAACAACAACAATAACAATAACAATAATAATGCCGAAATCTGCTCAATAACAATAACAATAAAGTCGAAATCTGCTCTGCTCTGCCAAAATCTAAGACCTCTATTCTGCTTTGAAGCTCAAAAGAACGGGCCTTAATTGTAGACAGTACAATCATTAACTACTTATATGTTATAAGTTCATGAAGTTTAGCAAAGGACAAGTATTTTCATGCAAAAAACACCAACGTAAGTTAATATACAATTATGTTTCATTGCTATATTTCTTTTTTTTTTTTCTTTCGTTTTTTTTAAACATATTGCTATATTTCATTTACTTACGCTCCCTTTATAAAATATTATACCATATGAATAATTTCGTAAACTCCCAATGATATAAACGTGAATCCAAAAAGCACGTTCAATATAATAAATAAAAATTTGCCCAGAATAACACCACCTTTGGACGATCTTTTAATAATACCACAACCTTTTGATTATTCCAAAATAACACCACCTTTCACATGCATTTGCCAAAAATAGTACAAAACCGGTTAGTACCTGATTTACAGGTTACTTGTGATAGATGTCATAATCTCATTGGTTTATTAATATTTTTTTATATATAATTTTGATTTAAAAAATAAAAGAAAAACATGAAAAATAATTTTAAACACCTTAAAATTAATTAAAAAAAATAACCCCCAACCCAGCCCACCCCCTCCATTTCCCAGCCCCCTACTTCGCCGAAAGACACTAGGCTCCCCTTCCCTTCCCCATTTCCGGCACCCAACTACCTTTTTCCTTTCCCTAAAATTACCTTCTCAAAACCCTAACCAACCGGAATTGCCTTTATTAGAGGGAGTAGCTCAAAATCAGGGAAGATAAAAGGGAGAGGGGTTGAAATTTGTTAAGGGAAAGGGAGGGGGATGATATCGGGAAAAAAAGAAGGAAGGGGGCTGAAATAAGGAAAGGGGAATAGAGGGCGTCGGAAAGGGGTCGGGAAAGGAAGGGGGTACTGAAAACGGGGTTAGGAAGGGGAAAAGGGGCCGAGAAGGGGATGAGGGTGCCAGAAAAGGGTCGGGTCGGGTAAGGGAGGGGGTGTCGGAAAAGGGGTCAGGAAAGGAAGGGGGTGCCGAAACTAAGGTCTAGAAGGAAGGGGGTGCCGGAAAATGGGTCGGGAAAAGAAGGGGTGCAGAAAAATGGGGTCGGGAAGGAAGGGGGTGTCAGAAAAGGGGTCAGGAAGGGGAAGGGTGCCTGAAACTGAGAAGAGCGCGGGGGAGAGGGTGGTTTAAGGTGGGGGTGGTGGATGTCGGTGCAAGGGGGTGGGCAGAGGGGGTTGTGATTGTGGGAAGAGGGGTTTATTTATTTATTTTTTAATTTTTACGGTTTTAGGTTTTTTTTTTTTGTTTTTGAAACAAAAATTAAAAAAACTAAACTGATAAATCATATTGGGACATGTGTCCTAAAGTTACCTGTAAAACAGGTGACCGATTTTTTGTTTTATTTTTGGCAAATGCATGTGAAAGGTGGTGTTATTTTGGAATAATCAAAAGGTTGTGCTATTATTGGAGGATCGCCCAAAGGTGGTGTTATTTTGGACAAATTTTCCTTTAATAAATGTTAAATGTTGTTGTTGTTGTTTTTTTTAAAAGCAAAGATAACTAACAAAACAAACAAAACAACAACTATAATTAAAAAGACCAACAAAGAAAGCGGTGATCACGAGCACCAACAGCCAACCAGTGCGCAGGAGCAACCCAATTCTGAGGCACCTTACAAAGATGACATATTGCCAACGAGGGAGAAGGTCCTGAAACTCTCGAAGTAACCACAAACAGGAAATATCAGAGGATCCAGAGAAATGAAACAAGGAAACTAGAAGGGCACACTCCGTGAAATGAGGAGACTAAGAAAATCCCTACGTAAGGCCAACCGAAGGCCCCACAAGCAGGCTTGTAATTTCGCCTGAAGAGCATTAGTAACTCGGCAGGCGCGTGCCCCACCTTTAAAGACTGTATCCGATGCGACCCCTCTAACCACCCAACATGTGCTAAAGCGATTTGTGAGATTCCCCTGCAGACACAAAGGCACCAACTCTTGACACATATTACTAGATTAGGAGAACCCCTTACCAAGGATGTAAGGTGACGATGGAACTTTTGCGCTTGCCCATCCCTAGTTGTCCAATCCTGAGAAAGAGGATGAAATAATGAAGGGGACCAAACTCCCTGCCTGAAAATTATCCAGATGGTCCATAGAATAGAAACAAAGGATATCAGACCAACCAAATCCTTGGACCTTCTAAAGTATGAAACCACATACACCACCTAGTCGATAAATGGCGCAGACTCTAGCAAGGTACCATTCATAGAGAGGAGAGTCGAGTTCCAAAGGGAACAAATAAAAGGACAGTCTCTAAAAAGATGAGATGTCGTCTCAAGGTCCGTGCGGCAGACAATACAGACCGGATCCACCGACAGACCCTTGGAAAATAAGGTTGCCTGTAAAGGTAGGGCATCATGAAGCAACTTCTAACAAAACAACTTAAAGCGAGGGAGAAAAGGAAGACTCTAAAAGGATTTCCACCATTGATCAGGAGCTGGAGCGCTGATAATCGAAGCAACGGATTGTCAAACCAGAAGAAAGTAGGCCGATTTGCTATCCCTAGAGAATTCCCAATAAAAAAAATCATTCATGGCTCGATGTGGCCTTTTAAGCGCTAGGATACGCAGGGCCGACTGAATGTCAAAGAGCCGATGGATCTTAAAACTGTCCTACGCACCAGAACATGGAATAATAAGATAAGAAACGTGAGTCGGTACATCCGACTCAAATATTGAAGGTTTGACAGACAAACCTCCAGGAACCCAATCACCATCAAGGGTTCTAACTTGGGAACTTGACCCAACTTTCCAACTTAAACCCTTTCCCAAAACAGACTGCCCTTCTATTAGGCCCTGACACCCCCAAGATGACCGAAAAAAAAATTAATCGGTCTAAGAGAACTAAGAGAAGGGTACTTGGCCCGTAAAACCCTGGATAGAAGAAGCTGGGGGTGTTGGAAAAGGCGCCAACGCTGACAGGAAATTAAGCAAAGCCTGATTAACCAAGACTGAACTACAAAGACCCAACCCTCATAAACCTTTAGGAAGGTGCAGGAGTGAGGCTGATCGACACGCCATACCCTTCGAAGAAGAAAAAAAAACCTCCACCAGAACCGGGCTAACGTATTATCAATATAACGACAGATTAAGGCTGGCAGTCCTAGAACCTTGAAGACGGACAAGACATGATTAAACGAAGCCACCAACATTGAGTTAATGATAACCAAATTTGGTGCTGCTGAAAGGTGGAGGGAAGCGAAGTGAGACAGACGGTCGAAAACATTATCAATTAGAAACCAAAAAGCTGAGACTTTGCTACGGTGGTACGGCCCAAATTCACCGGCAGACCCAAATATGAACCGAGAGACGATTGATGCTTTAACTTCAAACACGTCGCCAAATAGTCCTTATAATCCGAAAGTGTATTAGGATTGAATTTCACGAAAGATGATCAACCTTCAAAAATCTTTCGTCAAATTCAATCCTAAATGTTTTTAGCTTGCTAAAATGACAAAACACTTAAACTTATGTGTAATTGTAGACACCCATTTGTGTCTCCCCAAAACCAAACCCAATGATGAGTACCTTTCGCGTCGAATCATAATCGAATGAAGTGAAAGTGTGGAAAGTTTAGTGTTGCGGATAGTTTTAGTTTCTCTTCTCTTCTCTCTGTTTTTGAAAACTTATTTTAAGAAAAACAGTCAATCCAGTTTGGTTGGTCCATGATATGGGTCCAATAGTAGTGTAGTTGGATGGGGCTTGACAAGGGCTTTCCAACGATATATTATAAGCCCAATTCCGATGAATATTGAGGAAGTTATGGCCAATTTACTAAACTAGGCCCGGTTTGAGCCTTATATGCGGCCCAATGATCTAGGGGAGGGCCTAATATAAATTTATCATTCCTAATGCAATTAGGAATGGTTTTATTCTTCTAGATTCTTCTAGAAGGTTCTTTTCATTCCTAATTCAATTAGCATTGATAAATTGACTTTTGTTGACTTTTCAGAGTTTTAATTAAAATCAAAGAACGTTTTTTGACGAAGATACGATTTTATCCTCCTGTACGGCAATTTCTATCTAATTTTAAGAAAACGCGTGAATTTCTGAATCAGAGCAAAACGCTAGCTGTAGCGCCTGGCGCTAATGTTGGCGTCTGACGCCAATAGCCAGCGTTGGCACCAACATCGTTTTATGTGCGCCAGAACTCTGTTTTGATATTTTATCTTTTTGGCTGATTTTCTATAATTAACGTGCTAAAAACTCTGTTTTCGAGAACCAATTTTCATTCATCAACAATCATCAATTTTCATCCATTCCCATCCATTCTTATTCTTTCTCATTCTCACCAACTCTCATCAAGATTTTCTTGATTACTCTCTCTCTCTCTCTCTTTTCTAAACTAGCTTCTCTCAAATACAAAATTCCGCATTCATTAGATTTAGATACACCTAGCCATATTCGAAGTTGCCTTCGCCCTAGAAGTGAAAGGTTTGATTTTTCTGAGGGTTTGGTCCCAAATCACTCTTTCAATTATTTAATTTATTATTGTTTTGCTTATTATTTTCCTTGATGTTACTAACGTGTGTATTTTGTTGTTAAAAAGAGGTACGAGGCATCAAAGTAAGTATTTTGATGATTTTTATTGATGTTATGATGTAGAAATCATGTTTAGGTTGTTATTATGATATTCCTAGTATCATTTCTAGGGTAACTTTAATACTAAGTATGATTGTTATGATGCCTTTTATTTTCTTCCTAATATTTATGATTGTTAGTATCATGTTAGGGTTAAAGCTTTGATTTTTATTGTTAGTGACATGCTAGGGTTTGTTATTAATCTTGTTAGTATCATGCCTAGGATCTTGCAATTATTATGCTTTAACATGATTTATGATTATTAATTATGATTATAATTATTTTTATGATTCATGATTATGGTTATGAATATTATTATTATTATTATTTTATGATTATAATTATTATTATGATGATTATTTATTATGTTGCTTGATTTTAATTGTTATTGCTTGATCACGCCTATTTTGCATGTTTAAAGGGAATTTGGTACTTGTAATCACGCTTAATAAGATATTTAATAATCTTGTTTATGGTTAATTTGATTATAATTCAAGTGATCGCCAATAATAGTTTTATTTGTGTATTAATATTCAACCAACATAGATAAACAGGTTTAGGGTTAATCTTATTGATTGCATGTTAGTCAGAAAGCGCACATGAATACGATCAGAATAAAGTAGAGGCCTATTATTAGGGCAGGTTCAATCTCTTTTAGGTTGGGTTTGTACCTTCATCTCGAACCCTATTTGGTTCAAGACCTTATGGAGTTGACGATCTCTTGGATCGTTAAGGGGTGTAACCTTCACCTCATGCACGGTTTACAAGTTCCTAAAAAAACTTGTTGGCGACTCTTTTGCTCTATCTTCTTTCCCTTTGGACGCCACCGTACTTTAGTGTATGATCACAGTGGGGTTCAAGCTAGGGGATTAACGCTTGAAATATTCCCTACAGTTTTTGGCGACTCCATTGGGGAGGATTTCTATTTTAATTCCTGAATTTGTTTCGGCAATGATTTAGAATGAGTGGATGAGACTCGAAATGTTCTAAGTATTTTATGTGCGTAATTTTGATTAACATTATTGTCATATGCATAAAAAAAAGATCTCATTGGAAAGACCATTTGTAATGAGTTAAAACATAGGATTTTACACGTAGGAAATTAGAGAAATATCTTTCACAACTAGGACCGAAATAACACTGCGCGAAACTGGAAAATTTTATCGAGCACAGAAAGCTGCTGAGGCATGTAGGAATTAGCGTCAGCAAACAGAAGCTGGCGCCATGTCGCCAGGCGCTACAGCTAAATCCTAACGCCAACCTCTGTTTGCTGGTGCCAAATTCTTCCAATACCGAGCCAGAAATATGCGTTCTAATTTCGACCAGTTTTTCGCATTGTTTGCTCGATCCTACTTCCTGATTGAGTTTTTCTCACTTTTCTGAAACCCATATGTGTTCTACATATGGACATAACCCTCTGGGAATTCATGCTCCATTTACCTGATTGAACGCTCTGAGCAACAAAGGGTACATCCGAGATTGTTGAATTCATCAAACCATGGAAGCGAGTTTTTTCTAAAAAAAACTCGCGGTGTCCCATCCACTCGCGCCAACCCTTCACGGTTAGGCTTCCGCGCGGTGTATCCGGACAATTAACCATGGACCCTCTATTGACTAAACCATATCCCGAACTTTAGAGAACTAGAGTCATGGTTAGGTTGCAAACTCATTGCATCATATTGTGCCTACTTGACTAATTGTGCATTATTTGTTGTGTATATACTATGTTTTCTTAACCGTTTGTTTGACTTGTGTTAAGACTAAAATAAATTAATGACTTAAAGAACTTTGCCTAATTAATTAATTGATTAATTAATTTGAGTAAATAAAGTCTAATATTTTAATCAGAATTAACCTAGTACGACTTTAGGCATACCCCTGTTGATTAATAACACCGAAAACAGTCTCAGATTGAAGTTCCAACATTGGCACCAAAATATGAGCTGTAGCGCCACTCTGTGGAGTGTGGCGCCTGACGACTCTGTCGTCTGGAGCTACACTACACAGTGCGACGCCAGTCCTGTCGTTTTGGCGATAGTTCGGATTATTGATTGAGTAATCACCTAGTGTCTAATTAACCAGTTTACTAATTAATTCGGTTAAATTTCGCTGTCAATAATACCCTGTTAAGTCATTAATTGAGTCTAGTCACATAGTCTAGCCACATGGTCATGACACGAGTCTTAACATGTCACCTACACTCACTAGTCTTAGCACACACTTTGAGTATATGTCACCATGACCATGTCTTAGGTTTATGCATGAGTCGGTCTTTTCCACCATTTGAGTTGGGGGTACATTCTATTCCTAATTCTTCGTATCCCTCCATCTACATCACTTTTCTTCACATTCTATTCCAATCTTTCTTCACTTCCTCTATCTTTTGCATGTTGAATAAAGTTTGAGTCAAATAATTAACAATGAATATCCCCAAATTCCTTTTCCACATTACTTGGTCGAGGAGAGAAGGGCGATTAATCAAGGACTACATCTTTATTCAAGTCTCACTTTTTGATAAACCAATTCGTCAAAAGAGGAGGTCTAAAAAGATAATGGCAAGTCAAGAAGAGGTCAATGAACTTAGGAATCAATTGAATGACGTGACTGAGGTGTTAAAGGCTTTAACCCTCAAAATTGATGACCCTGTGAAGCAACAACAAATGAACCTTATGCAAGAAAGTTTGAGCAAGCTATCTAGTGACTATAAATTTCAGGGTATTAGTTCACAAGGGGTCTCGCTTGACAAGGAACTTCTTCCGCATAAGTTCAACTCCACTGACATCCCTTAATTCAAGGCAACAGATAACCCTTACTTTTATTTAAGAGCTTTTGAAACTATAATGAGCATTAAGGGTATCGATAAGAAGGTTTTCCCCTCTCTGTTCCCACTATCTCTCGAGACCGTTTGCCAGCAATGGTTCTTTTCTCTCGAGAAAGAAAAAACCTCCACCTGAGAGTCCATAGCAAACGCTTTCATAAATAGATATAAGTGCAACATCCAAGACGAAACACACCATAGACAACTCGAGATATTAAAACAAAACGAAAACGAAGGGTTCACTTCTTTCTTCAACAAATGGAAGGAAACTTCCGCTAATATGGTCAAGGCTCCTATCGAAAAATAATCTGTGAGGATGTTTATCAAGAACCTCCAAGGGAAGTATTCAAGGCACTTAAAATACCAACACAACTTGAATACTTTCAAGGCTATCTATAATATAGGCATTGACATTGAAGATGACCTTCTGAAAGATAATAGTGCGCGAGGAAAGAAGAACGACCATCCTTCTTCTTCCTCTCCTATTAATGAGGTACATGCCACGAACGCCTCTAAATCGCGAATCCAAAGGTCAAAAAGAGTGTTCACTCCACTCGGTATGAGTTATGAAACGGATTTCGAGAAGCTACATCACAAAGGACTAGTCATGCCCATAGGGCCTATCAAAGATCCAGTTCCAGAAGCCACGCCACCCAAGTGGGACCCTAATAAGCACTGCAAATATCACCAAAGAAAGGGTCACGACACTGAGGAGTGTTGGAAACTCAAAGAAGTTATTCAAGATCTGATCGATAGCAATGAAACTTCCGAGATTCTAGCCATGGAAGATGACCAACCATCCTTCGATCCATCACTTCTTATCACACCTGTAGGAGAGCCCATGATCGAGACAACTTATATGACCTCTCTCGATGAAGTGGCCATGATTGGGGAGGATTAAAGTCTTTTCTTAGATAATACCAGGGAAGACTCGTCAAGTCTAAAAGAGGACGTTCGGAAATTGCAAGATGTCGTTGCCATGCTCTTGAACGTGGTAGAAGGATTAGAAAATCGGGTGATGGTCATCGAACAAAATTCTCGCCAAGAGTTTAATGAAGAACTCAATGCTCCTAAGCCACGGGTAAAACGGAATATTGAAGAATACACACCAATAGGAACGACTTACAATGAAGCTTTTGACTGTCTTCATGATCAAGGTCATATTCACTCCATTGGCCCCAGTCAAGACCCTCCATCTGAAAAACGTTTTGTCAATTGGGATCCAAATTCCTATTGTCAATACCATAAAGGTCGCGGTCACACTACTGAAAAGTGTCTCGCCCTCAAGGATCATGTTCAAGACTTCATTGATGCAAATCTCCTTCATGTTCCTCCGCGCGACAAGAAGGCCAAGATTAGTAACGATAGTAACAGTGGATGTAAAAGGAAGAAGAACGACTATCCTTCTTCTTCCGAAAACACCTACTCTAGCAACAGTGTTGGTACTTTCGACCTTAGTGAGATCCTAGCCATGGATAGTCGAGGATTTAGAAAGCAACCGAAAAGGGATTTTACCCCTATTGGAATTAGCTACGATGATGCTTTCGATCGACTCCATGCCAAGGGACTCATCACTCCTATAAGACCTCTTCAAGATCCCCCACTTGAGAAGAGAGTGCCTAGTTGGAATCCAAATGTGCGCTGTAAGTACCATCAAGGTAGAGGTCATGCTACTGAGAGCTGTTGGAAGCTAAAGGAGTCTATCCAACATCTGATTGATAATAACAAGCTTCCCACACCTCCAGTTAACAAGAAGAGCGAGTGATGATAAAGCAAACAACACAAGACAAGAGGCGAGATTTAACAACGAGATTTCATGACATCTTTTTTCTTTTTCTCTATTTACCCTTTCCCCAATAAGTATAGCATAGGCACCTTTTCTTTTCCTTAGATTAATTTTGTAGATTCTTTCTTTTCCCTTTTTTTAATAAAATGAGCATTTATTTCCTTGCATATGATCATCGCATTGCATTGCATAAAAAAAAAACCCATGTTGAATTAAGCACAAGGTATACCAATGATTTGAGGCAACCCTTGTAGCCACATCATATTACCTTTCACCCTTCAATTATACATCCTTTTTTGGTAAACCCCTTTGAGCCTCGTCTAACGATAGACCTTTCTTTTTTCAACCCACATCTACCTAACCTTGGGATGGGATGGTGTGTAACGAGTGACTTCAAAAGATTAAAATGGCAAAAAAATTAGCAAAAAATAAATAAAAAATAAAAAATAAAAGTGTACAAAAGGGCAAGTGTTCCAATGTCTTTGACATGAACATGTCTTTGATATGAATACGTCTCAGATTGCGTCTCTTATCGAGTGCTCGGTACCGTTCCTGAGACACATGAATTCCATGTGAGTGATAGATCGCATGATCGAGATTGCCCACACTTATAAAAATGAAATAAATGCTAAAGCAAAAAAAAAGAGAGCTAAAAAAGAGTAGAAAACCTCAAGCATGAAAATACAAATATTCAAAAGCAAAGTTGCACACCTTGGGGCTTATCTAGGGTCTTGAGCCTTTATCCCCTTCTTCTTCAAACCTTTAGCCTAACCATGTTACAACCCTTAAAAAGACCTTTTTGAGGTATACACATACTTGTGCGAGGTTCGGCTAGAGCTACATTCGGCCTGATTCCTAACGGATACGTAGGCAACCTCACATCGAGGTGCGGCCGTAATAAACATGCATTCATATTCAAATTCACACACTTACACCATGATCATATCAATGGATTTCCTATGCTCATCCCTATTCATTTAGAGCTAGACTTGGGGGCTTGATCCCTACATCATTAGCTTACCTAGCCTAAGAGTCACCACCATTTGACTCTTTTTAATATCTTTCCACACACTTAGCCTTTGCGGCCTAACTTTAGAATCACTATCACACATCACACATACATGACCAAATATACTTCCCTTAGGAACCCGTTGTCATGAAATCTTAACACAACGTTGAAGCATGCCTTGTCATATCAGTCATCAATCATCATTGCATCGAAGTATGAAGTGCTTAGCCTCCGTGCCTAAGTTACCTACATACTTTCATCATTGAGTCAACCATTGAGATAGCCTAGGATTAATCCTTGCACCTTGAGAGATAGTATCATACAACATTTGACTAAGCTCATTCAACATGCACCTTCAAAACTTCGATTCATTTTTCACATCTTTCTTTTTCGGGAGAAAGTCGGTACCCTCAACAAAAATGACGGAAAATTTTTGCTTTTTTGCATTTTCGAGTCGCACAATCAACACTATGCACACACAGGTTATGAGTCACATGTGTCAAACACTTCGAGTCGAGTCAACCTCGAGTCCATCACAGCGAGTCAAGTTTATACCTTGAGTCGTGTCAAGTCGATGAGTCAAGAGACGTTAAACCTTAGGTCAACCCTAAGATAATTAAAGAGAATAGAAAAGTTCTATAGTAAAAAATAAATATAGGTGCAGCAGAATAGGGAAGACCCTACTCCAGCGCCAGACGACAACATCTAGCGTATGGAAATAGATTTCAGCGCTTGGCGCTAGATCTCAGCGTCTGGCGGCAGATTCAATTCTTGGCGCCAGAGATATTTCAGCACCAACATAGCTCAAAGCCTCACAGAAGGGTAATTTCGACCTCATACAACAATTTCGGGTTCCTTGATGCGCTAGTAAGCCCCTATGAGCAATTTGACATGATTAAGTAGTCTGTTTAATTACAATCACAATAAGTGATTGACCTAATGAAAGATCGTCTCACTTAGCTTAAAGCGCCTAAGAATTGGCTCATCACGGAGACACCGACTGTAGACACCTAAAAATGTCTCCCCAAAACCAAACCCGATGATGAACAACCTTTCACCGCCATTATTGGTCAGGTTGAGTATTTAATCTTGGAGTGCTTAAATCCATATTTCCATTTCATAAACCAACCCAATTCCTATCCCATTTCCCCAAACCATAACTTATTTTCCTCTTTTCGTGCCTTTAAACCCAAAATAATTCATTTCGTGTCCTTTAAAATCATTCATTTCGTGTCCTTTTTATAAAAATGTTTAATCCAGTTTATTTTGGTCCATAATCTGGATCCAATGATTGAATATTTTGATGGGGTTGAAAAGAGCTTTCCAACGATATATTATAAGCCCAAATCCAAGTTATAACGAATAAGTTATGGCCAAAATATTAAACTGAGCCCAAACCGAACCTAAGCCCACCTTACCTACTACCCAATGATCATGTGGAGGGTCCAAATGATTTAATCCAATTCCTAAACTAATTAGGATTAATTAGAAGCTTCTATAAGTTTCTAAAAGATCTTAATTATCCTTTTTGAAAAGATAAGATTAAAGAGTTTGAAATTGAATAAAACTTCTTTTTTGAAAATCCTAATTTTATTTGAATTGAAAGACATTCAAAGATAGACAGATATTATTTTATTTCCTCATAGTTTTTATCCAAATTTTATATGGTTGGATAGCCCTTGAAATTATCTTTCCAATGATATATTATAATATCAATTCTGAGCTATAACGAAAAAGATATGAATAAAATGTCAAACTCTATCCAAAACTGACACCGTCTCACTATTTCGGCTATATCTTTTATTCTATAAAATATTTTAATCTGATTCTCATTGGGTTAGAAAGTAGACTTCAAGATCTTTTCAACGATATCTTATTCATCTTATTACGATTTCTGGATCAAAAGATATGATAAAAACAAAACCGCAAAACTGCTGTCTATCGCAAGAGTTTTGTCCGATTCGAATTCTTATCTTATCTTAATTCTTCGACCCTTCTTTTTTCTCTACAAATAGAGGTCATATATCCCCTTTTCCAATCAACAAGCTTGATCATAAAATAATTCTCTTCTCCCTCTTTAGCCTAAACACTAGCCTCCCTATTCTTTCATTCTTTCCCTAAGCACTCCAAGGAGTTCATACAATACCCAAAGTTCTATACTTTAACCAAGGCGTGAAAGGTATAAATAATTGAGGGTTTGGACCAAATCAAATCTACATTTATTTAATTTAATTTCATTTGATTTATATTTTTATTGAAGTTACTAACAGTTTATTCATGATGTAGCAATTTAAAGGAACGCGCGGAATGTGAGTAATTAATTAATTTAATTACTCTTATTTTATTTTCTTATTGCTAGTATCATGATTAGGTTATTTTATATTTGATTTGACTCACGTTATTATTGTTAAATTGCTTCCAATATTAATGTTTATTCTATTATTTTTATATCACCATATTGCATGTTTAAAGGGAATATGTAATTGAAAATCACGACTAATAAGATAATTTGGACAACCGGTTTAGGTTCCTTTTAATCTTGTTAATTAATTCAAGTGATCACAAATATTTTAGAATTATGTGTTGCATTAATATTTAACCACTTTAGCTTAATAATAGTTTGGAGCGAATTGAATCTCTGTTTGTATGCCTTTGAGATCGCAGGAATCATTTTTCACTATAAGAATCGAGTAGAGGCCAATACGAGCGAATGTGACTCCATGACTCACTTTGTACCATCATCCCCGATCCTCCTTTCGTGGTTCCGAACCATATGGAGTTAGTAATCTCATGGATTATGAATGGGGTGTAACCTTCACGGGTCAATCGTTGTTGCCTATCGTTGTCCCTTTATCGTGGTTGCCTTTTATGATCCGTGAACGGTTTACAAGTTCCTTAAAAACTTGTTGGTGGCTCCCTATTTTATTAGTCCCTAATCGTATTATGTCAATTCCCACTTCCTATGAGTGTCAAGCATATTCACCACATGCTTTAACGTAGGCGCACTTCGAGCGACGCCTACAATTTGGCGACTCCACTGGGGAGGATTCTTGGTTATTTATCGATTTGAGTGATCGGTATTTAATTGAGATGAGTGGATGAGAGTTGAAAGATTCTTGAATTGTATTCCTGCGACGATTTAATTGGCATTGTCACATATGCATATGCATGTTAGGTCACCTATTTTGCCACAATAGTACGTGTTCTAAGTATGTGGCTAGCCCGGGGGATTTAAGCTCTATCAACTCGAAAACGCTCATGGCAATAAGGGTTCATCCGAGTTTTTAAATCCACCCAAACCATGGAGTCGAGTTCGATTTAATCACAAACTTGTGGAGCCGCCCGTTGGCATACACCCTCAAGGGAGGCTGCCTTGTTAACGCGTCCAAACTCTTAACCATGGTACCCTTTGACACCCAAAAGCTTGACCATAGTCGAACATAGAACTTGACTTTAGATTGCGAAATTCATTGTATCATGCGTGACGATATGCTTATGTGTGCATTTTTTTGACCTTTTTTAAAAAAAAAATAAAATTCTCTTATCAAACCCCTTTTTTTGTGTTGTTAGAGTCGAGCCATAGATTTTTTTTTTTTTTTATTTTTGAGTCACCCGGATTTTAATTCCCGTATACTGCACAAGAGTCAACGTGTTTTGGTCATAGCCGGAGTTATAGAAAGAGTTACATGTCGTGCCAACTATGGATCTGTAGCCCCGAGTTTTATCTTCGATTTAGAGTTGGTTTCGTCCAAATTAGAGTCACAGATCAAAATTTATAACCGATATACTACAGCCTGTCCGGTTTAGGTGTCTTTTTAGCGTTACCTTTTGTATTTTTTTTTTAAATAAAAAATTCGTGTCAAGCTAGTCTTAGCCAAGTCCTTTAATCCATGTCAAATCGTATAACATAGGATTATAGATTTTTTATTTTTTTATTTTTTATTTTATAGCCATGAGTCTCAACTCTTCTAGAATTCTAGTCCTCTTCCTAGTTTCTTGTGATCGATTTTTGTGCTAACCTTAACATGTGTTCTTTGTCTTTGATTGTGGTTGATCTTATTTATTACTAATGATTGACAATGGACCGTTTTCACCTAGTAAATAGCATAAACATTAAAATTGGACAAAATTAATCAAGTTAGTTTGTCTTTTAGTCTTCCGTGCTATTTGGTCATTGGGTCCTTTGTTTTTCACAACGTCCTCATGTCTAGCCATGCGATCATACCACAAGTCTTAATAAACTCACCTAATCACACATGTTGAGTCATTGCACACACTTTGTCTTCGAGTAATGCACTATATTGTTTATGATCGTATATTAGGACCATGCATGCGTCATTTTCCGTCGTAATAGGAATGAGTGGAGTATTTCCCATCAGATTTCAAAATTGTTTCATACACTCTTCCTTTCCAATCCGAGTATTGAGTGAAT
This sequence comes from Chenopodium album, assembly GCF_948465745.1. Classification (NCBI taxonomy): domain Eukaryota; kingdom Viridiplantae; phylum Streptophyta; class Magnoliopsida; order Caryophyllales; family Amaranthaceae; genus Chenopodium; species Chenopodium album. The sequence continues at coordinate 18,825,817 of NC_137835.1, read as the reverse complement.
GCATTAAGTGAAACCATCCTTACATATTACTTGAGTCTAAAATCACTAGGCAATAGTTGGAAGAATAAGGGAAACGTCATTCCTTCCTTCTTTTCTTCTAATCAAAGCATCAACAACAACAAATTTCTTGTCCCCCCTAGCGGTAACAAGTAACTCATAAACAACCATGAAGATAAAGCACAATGCAAGCCTTCTCACCAAGATTTCATGTTTTCTTCTTCTTTTGTTTCAAACCCTCCCCCTTAAAAGTCTAGCATATGTTCTCCTTATCCATGTGTCTATGTGTCACATTTCTTACCTTCTTCATAAATGAGCATCTCTTTCTTACATTCGATCATGTGATTAGAAAAAAATAAAAAAAAATAAAAAATGGCGAACTAAACACAAGGTACACTAATGACTTGAGGCACCTTTGCAACCCATTCATTCCCCATTAACCATTTAATCACATATCCATTTCTTCATCAACCAATTTGAGCCTCGTCTAACGTTTGGCCTTCATTTTTTCAACCCACATTCACTCAACCCTGGAATTGGAAGATGTGCAATTTGTGTAACATTCAAAAAGCAAGTGAAAAAAAAGCAGCAAAACAACAATAAAACAATGTCTAAAGGCAAGTGATCCAATGTCTTTGATATGACCATGTCTCAAATTGCGTCTCTCATCGAGTGCTTGGTACCGTGCCTGAGAAACATGAATGCTAAGTGAGTGATGGACCGCATGATCTGAGATTGCCTACATTGATTCAAAAGAATAAAAAAAAAATGTTGAAAATAAAACTTGCAAAGTCCAATTCACAATTACACGTCTTAGGGTTTCTCTCGGGTCTTGAGCCGTTTACCCCTTTCTTCCTTAAACCATCAGCTTAACCACATTACAACCCTTGAAAGACCTCTTTGAGGTGTACATACACTTGTGCAAAGTTCGGTTAGAGCTACGTTGGTCTGATTCCTAACGGATACGTAGGCAACCTCACATCGAGGTGCGGCCACATTCACATTCATATCCACATTCATATTCATATCCATGCATGATCGAGTCAAAGAATATCCAATGCTTACCCCTATCCATTTAGAGCTAGACTTGGGGGCTTGAACCCAAATCATTTAGCCTACCCAGCCTGAAGAGTCATCATTTTTTACTCTTCTCACATCTATTTCCATCACCATAACCCTTGCAGCCAGCCTTAGTATCACATTCACGCACTTCACTCACACATACATATCCATATCACCTTACCTTCTAGGAACCTTCTATCATGAAATCTTACTTCAACGATGCGCATGTTTCGTCATCTTTCAAGACAACATCAAAAGAGACATTGTATACTTGCCTAGCTTCTAGACCTAAGCAATGTTCATTGTTTCATACATCGCATATTGTGCTTAGCTCCTTGACTTATGTGACATTCATTATGCGATACTCATCGATCACTTCATACGTGCTTAGCTTCCAAACCTAAGTAACGTTCAAGATCGTTTCTTTACACCATATGTGATGCTTAGCTCCATGACCTAAGTTCATTCATCTATCGTGTCACATGACGTAATTGTCCTTAGCCTCCTAGCCTAAGAACATACATCATGCATACATTATACTCAACACGGGCAATTCAATATGACAAGAAGAAAATCCATGTGATTCATTTCGTCTTGCTCAACAAGGAAGTTCAAAACTTCTTCCCTTTTCTTATCATGACTTTTATTTTGGGGAAGTTCAAAAACAAAACTTCATTTTTCACGTCTTTCTTTCTCGGGAGAAAGTCGGTACCCTCCACTCATGACAAAAATGATGGAAATTTTTTGCTTTTGCATTTTTAATTGCTTGTGTTAGAGCACACACTCACTCAAGACACACACAATCACAAGTCAAACACATGTCATGTCATGTCATGTCAAGTCAAACTTGGTCAAGTCTTTTGCTTTTGCATTTTCGGTTGCTTGTGTCTGCACACACACACACACTCAAACTATACACACACAATCACAAGTCATACACATGTCATTTCATGTCATGTCAAACTTGGTCAAGTCAGTTGGTCAAGTCAATCATAGTCCATACGAGTCCCTTGGCAAATTTTATTTTGCAGGTCTTATCTACAGCCCACGTTCGGGGACAAGCAGACCATTTACAGCCCACGTCCGGGGACAAGCGGACCATCTACAGCCCACGTCCGGGGAAAAGCGCACCATCTACATCCCATTTCCGGGGACAAGCGGACCATCTACAGCCCACGTCCGGGGACAAGCGGACCATCTACATCCCACGTTCGGGGACAATCGAACCACCATCATTTCATGACGCAAGGTTCTCGATACACAGAGACTTGCAATCTCATCATCTGTCGACTTTCCTCAAGCATGGAAAGCGTTATCGGTGGATTTTTCTTCAAGCATAGAAAACCGTTAAATTCCTTTGTCGGCTTTCCTCAAGCATGGAAAGCGTTATCGGTGGATTTTTCTTCAAGCATAGAAAACCGCCAAATTCCTTTGTCGGCTTTCCTCAAGCATGGAAAGCGTTATCAGTGGATTTTTCTTCAAGCATAGAAAACCGCCAAATTCCTTTGTCGGCTTTCCTCAAGCATGGAAAGCGTTATCGGTGGATTTTTCTTCAAGCATAGAAAACCGCCAAATTCCTTTGTCGGCTTTCCTCAAGCATGGAAAGCATCATCGGTGGATTTCTTCAAGCATAGAATGACACTAAATTCATATGTCGACTTTCCTCAGGCATGGAAAGTATCATCCGGTAGGTTTCTTCAGCCTTAGAAAACTACCAAACTACTTAGTCGGCTTTCCTCAGGCATGGAAAGCATTTCAACAAACGTCATCCGGTGGATTCCTTCAAGCATAAGAAGATACCAAACTCATTTGTCACCGATACACTAGTGTCAGATAAGCGTTCTATCCCTCTACTCTTTTATCTGTGGAACTAATATTTTTCTGCAGGTATCGGCGTATACAGAGTGATATAGGATCGCAGAACGTCTTAAATCATTCTCCGTCCCTATCGACTACTTTGACTATCGTTTTTGAAACTAGCGTTTCTACAAACTCAGTCAAAGTGGGGGCTTCTGTAGACACCTAAAAATGTCTCCCCAAAAACAAACCCGATGATGAACAACCTTTCACCGCCATTATTGGTCAGGTTGAGTATTTAATCTTGGAGTGCTTTAATCCATATTTCCATTTCATAAACCAACCCAATTCCTAGCCCATTTCCCCAAACCATAACTTATTTTCCTCTTTTCATGCCTTTAAACCAAAAATAATTCATTTCGTGTCCTTTAAAATCATTCATTTCGTGTCCTTTTTATAAAAATGTTTAATCCAGTTTATTTTGGTCCATAATCTGGATCCAATGATTAAATATTTGGATGGGGTTGAAAATAGATTTCCAAAAATATATTATAAGCCCAAATCCGAGATATAACGAATAAGTTATGGCAAAAATATTAAACTGAGTCCAAACCGAACCTAAGCCCACCTTACCTACGACCCAATGATCATGTGGACAGTCCAAATGATTTAATCCAATTCCTAAACTAATTAGGATTAATTAGAAGCTTCTATAAGGTTCTAAAAGATCTTAATTATCCTTTTTGAAAAGATAAGATTAAAGAGTTTGAAATTGAATAAAACTTCTTTTTTGAAAATCCTAATTTTATTTGAATTGAAAGACGTTCAAAGATAGACAGATATTATTTTCGTTCCTCATAGTTTTTATCAAAATTTTATATGGTTGGATAGCCCTTGAAATTATCTTTCCAATGATATATTATAATATCAATTCCGAGCTATAACGGAAAAGATATGAATAAAATGTCAAACTCTATCCAAAACTGACACCGTCTCACTATTTCGGCTATATCTTTTATTATATAAAATATTTTATTCTAATTATCATTGGGTTAGAAAGTAGACTTCAATATCTTTCCAACGATATCTTATTCATCTTATTCCAATTTCTGGATCAAAAGATATGATAAAAACAAAACCGCAAAAACTGCTGTCTATCGCAAGAGTTTTGTCCGATTCGAATTCTTATCTTATCTTAATTCTTCGAACCTTCTTTTTTATCTCTAAATAGAGGTCATATCTCCCCTTTTCCAATCAACAAGCATGATCATAAAATAATTCTCTTCTCCCTCTTTAGCCTAAACACTAGCCTCCCTATTCTTTCATTCTTTCCCTAAGCACTCCAAGGAGTTCATACAATACCCAAAGTTCTATACTTTAACCAAGGCGTGAAAGGTATAAATAATTGAGGGTTTGGACCAAATCAAATCTACATTTATTTAATTTAATTTCATTTGCTTTATATTTTTATTGAAGTTACTAACAGTTTATTCATGATGTATCAATTTAAAGGAACGCGCGGAATGTGAGTAATTAATTAATTTAATTACTCTTATTTTATTTTCTTATTGCTAGTATCATGATTAGGTTATTTTATATGTGATTTGACTCACGTTATTATTGTTAAATTGCTTCCAATATTAATGTTTATTCTATTATTTTTATGATCACCATATAACATGTTTAAAGGGAATGTGTAATTGAAAATTACGACTAATAAGATAATTTGGACAACCGGTTTAGGTTCCTTTTAATCTTGTTAATTAATTCAAGTGATCACAAATATTTTAGAATTATGTGTTGCATTAATATTTAACCAATTTAGCTTAATAATAGTTTGGAGCGAATTGAATCTCTGTTTGTATGCCTTTGAGATCGCAGGAATCATTTTTCACTATAAGAATCGAGTAGAGGCCAATACGGGTGAATGTGACTCCATGACTCACTTCGTACCATCATCCCCGATCCTCCTTTCGTGGTTCCGAACCATATGGAGTTAGTAATCTCATGGATTATGAATGGGGTGTAACCTTCACGGGTCAATCGTTGTTGCCTATCGTTGTCCCTTTATCGTGATTGCCTTTTATGATCCGTGAACGGTTTACAAGTTCCTTAAAAACTTGTTGGCGGCTCCCTACTTTATTAGTCCCTAATTGTATTATGTCAACTCCCACTTCCTATGAGTGCCAAGCATATTCACCACATGCTTTAACGTAGGCGCACTTCGAGCGACGCCTACACCGACATACTGGTTTTAGCGGAAGCAAAGTTCAAGCGAGCTTTAGAGATCGAAAAGCGTTGGTCTTCAGAAATTTTTCTTCGGAATATTATCATCGAACCTCTTTGCTCCAGAGACGCGTGGACATATTAATCCAAGCTCTTTTGCTCAGAGACGCGTGGGCATCCTATTTTCAAGCTCTATTGCTCAGAGACGCGTGAACATTTCTTTCAAGCTCTTTTGCTCAGAGACGCGTGGGCATCCTATTATCAAGCTCTTTGTTTAGAGACGCGTGGACACATCATTCAAAATTTCATATTAAAAAATAAAGAAGCTTTATTGTTCAGAGACGGGTGGACATATCCAAAAAAGAAGCTCTTTGTTCAGAGACGAGTGAACATCGAAACTGCAAGATGGCGTTCCCTAGATTGTGGAGAGTTGTCATAAAAAACTGAAGGTAATTTCAAGCAAAGTTGTCTTCGATCATGTTCCCTTACACGTGGAATGTTATCAAAGCAGAAGAGGATAGTTTCAAGCGAAGAAATCTTTTATATTGGAGGCAGTTACAAGCGTAGCGGTTTTCAAGCGGGATGGCATTCTCTTGCCAGGAGGTCATCAAAACAACAGAATGCGGCAGCAAATCGGTTACTTTCAGAGACGTGTGCTCGACAGTGCAAGATACGCATTTCTTAACTCTTTTATTTGTTTAACTAACGCTAGTTTGCAGGTATCGGCGTTATAAGAGTGATTTCGGATCGCCGAACGTTCTGAATCATTCTCCGTCCCTATCGCTACTTTGACTTTTATTTTTGAAACTCGCGTTTCTCCAAACTCAGTCAAAGTGGGGGCTTCTGTAGACACCCATTTGTGTCTCCCCAAAACCAAACCCAGTGATGAGTACCTTTCGCGTCGAATCATAATCGAATAAAGTGAAAGTGTGGAAAGTTTAGTGTTGCGGATAGTTTTAGTTTCTTTTCTCTTCTCTCTGTTTTTGAAAACTTATTTTAAGAAAAACAGCCAATCCAGATTGGTTGGTCCATGATATGGGTCCAATAGTAGTGTAGTTGGATGGGGCTTGATAAGGGCTTTCCAACGATATATTATAAGCCCAATTCCGATGAATATTGAGGAAGTTATGACCAATTTACTGAACTGGGCCCGGTTTGAGCCTTATATGCGGCCCAATGATCTAGGGGAGGGCCTAATATAGATTTATCATTCCTAATGCAATTAGGAATGGTTTTAGTATTCTAGATTCTTCTAGAAGGTTCTTTTCATTCCTAATTCAATTAGCATTGATAAATTGACTTTTGTTGACTTTTCAGAGTTTTAATAAAAATCAACGAACGTTTTTTGAGTAAGATATGATTTTATCCTCATGTACGACAATATCTATCTGATTTTAAGAAAACTTGTGAATTTCAAAATCAGTGCCAAACGCCAGCTGTAGCGCCTGGCGCTACGCTTGGCGCCTGGCGCTAATGTTGGCGTCTGGCGCCAATAGCCAGCGTTGGCGCCAACATCGTTTTATGTGCGCCAGAACTCTATTTTGATATTTTATCTTTTTGGCTGATTTTCTCTATAAATAACGTGCTAAAAACTCCTTTTTCGAGAACCACTTTTCATTCATCAACAATCATCAATTCTCATCCATTCCCATCAATTCTTATTCTTTCTCATTCTCACCAACTCTCATCAAGATTTTCTTGATTACTCTCTCTCTCTCTCTCTCTCTCTTTTCTAAAGTAGCTTCTCTCAAATACAAAATTCCGCATTCATTAGATCTAGATACACCTAGCCATATTCGAAGTTGCCTTCGCCCTAGACGTGAAAGGTTTAATTTCTGAAGGTTTGGTCCCAAATCTCTCTTTCAATTATTTAATTTAATTATTGTTTTGCTTATTATTTTCCTTGAAGTTACTAACGTGTGTATTTTGTTGTTAGAAAGAGGTACGAGGCATCAAAGTAAGTATTTTGATGATTTTTATTGATGTTATGATGTAGAAATCATGTTTAGGTTGTTATTATGATATTCCTAGTATCATGTCTAGGGTAACTTTAATACTAAGTATGATTGTTATGATGCCTTTTATTTTCTTCCTAATATTTATGATTGTTAGTATCATGTTAAGGTTAAAGCTTTGATTTTTATTGTTAGTGACATGCTAGGGTTTGTTATTAATCTTGTTAGTATCATGCCTAGGATCTTGCTATTATTATGCTTTAACATGATTTATGATTATTAATTATGATTATGATTATTTTTATGATTCATGATTATGGTTATGAATATTATTATTATTATAATTTTATGATTATAATTATTATTATGATGATTATTTATTATGTTGCTTGATTTTCATTATTATTGCTTGATCACGTCTTTTATGCATGTTTAAAGAGAATTTGGTACTTGTAATCACGCTTAGTAAGATATTTAATAATCTTGTTTAGGGTTAATTTGATTATAATTCAAGTGATCGCCAATAATAGTTTTATTTGGGTATTAATATTCAACCAACATAGATAAATAGGTTTAGGGTTAATCCTATTGATTGCATGTTAGTCAGAAAGCGCACATGAATACGATCAGAATAAAGTAGAGGCCTATTATTAGGGCAGGTTCAATCTCTTTTAGGTTGGGTTTGTACCTTCATCCCCGAACCCTATTTGGTTCAAGACCTTATGGAGTTGACGATCTCTTGGATCGTTAAGGGGTGTAATCTTCACCTCGTGCACGGTTTACAAGTTCCTAAAAAAACTTGTTGGTGACTCTTTTGCTCTATCTTCTTTCCCTTTAGACGCCACCGTACTTTAGTGTATGATCACAGTGGGGTTCAAGCTAGGGGATTAACGCTTGAAATATTCCCTACAGTAATGAATATAGCAAAATGATTGAATTTCCAATTAGTATAATATGCTTAATAATGACTCCAATTATAATGATAGACTAAGGTTTGAATCATACAACCACTTTGAACCGTTGAAGATATTATACATACAAGTTCATACAAACTTTCATGTATCAAAAGTTGAGATTATTCAAAGAAAATTGGTCAAATTAAAGATTATGAAAACCAATATTTCCTAAATTTATAAAACAATTATCTGATGACTCAACTAAATTTTAAAGAAAAAACATACATAAATTAGCAGATATCGATGTTTTACATAATGTTTAATGTCGGTAAAAAATAAGTAACTCGAAAATAATGGATATAATTTCTATTATCTCCTTTCCTAATTGTTTGCACCATTTGACCCAAAAAGCTCTTACAAAAAGTGGGTTTGTGGTGCAAACAAAAAGAGATTGAGGGAGTAACTGATAACCAAATTTGTATTGTGTCTGCCCAACAACTCTACACCAAATGATCGAATTGTGTACTATTAAAGTCCAATAAATGGATTTAAGGTCCAATAATAATTTGAATTCAAATATATTAAATTATTGAGCTTAAGGCCTCCATAAAATATTATTGAGTCACCCATTCACTAGGCAAATTTTATCTTGCACCATGGTACATGTAAAATTGTGTGTTCCAATCAATAAACATATCAACATTATTCTCTCTCGTCTCTTCTCCTCCTTTCACACTTTCCTAATTTCTTATTTCTCTCTACTCTATTTTTCTCCCTCTTAACTTCATTCTTTATTTTATTTTTTATTTAATTCCTTCATCACCGTTGATATCACCATATATTGGATTCCTTCATCTCCTCCTCTTACAATTTCTTAATTTCTTATTTCTTTCTCCTCTATTTTTCTCTCTCTAAAATTCATTCATTATTTTGTTTTTGATTTAATTTCTTCATCACATTGTTGATCACCATAGATTAATTTCAAATTTTGTTTTCTTCAACCTTCAATTTGAAGCTTTGGTAATGGAGTTTATCCAATGAAGTGAAGTTAAAAATGGCGGATTTGACAAGGAGAAGGTGGTTACGACGACGGAGTTGATTATTTTCCAATGATCCATTATCTAAATCACCATGGCTAGGTTTGAGTTTCGAAATATGTAGCTTTCGTATTCTTTTGATTTTTTCATTAGTGATTTTTGTGTATTTTTATAAGAACAATTTTGTTTTGTTTGTTTTTTTTTTTTTTGTTTTTTTTTAATTATATATATATATATATATATTGGTGTTTTGAACATTGAAAAAATTGAAAAGAATAATCCCACCTTTGGCACATCTTCTCAAAATAATCCCACCTTTGCGTATTCCAGAAATAATCTCACCTTAACACCTCATCTGCTAAAAATAATCTTTTTTACCTTCAACTTGTGGTAGAGGGAAAGATCGGTCGTTGGACAATCACCTTCAAGCGAAAAACTATTTCTACCTAAACTAACCTAATACAAGTCTAGGGCAAGTATAGGATCGTATCCACAGGGAATGGGTATGAGTACACCAAGAATATGAAACGGTTTTAATCTAGCTCGGTCACAAATGGGGGGGTTTTTGACTAATTAACTACTATGGAGACATAACACTAGGGGAAAATGGGAATCGACACGAACCAAACCAATGGGTCAAAACAATAGGCAATCATGAACACAAATTGGGTGATAGAAAGGGCAGTCAACATTGTCTTATTTCGAAGCCACCACTCTAAGCACTCTTAAACCAAACTCAACTAGCAAGATAGGCTAACCAAGTCTTAACAATGGGAAGTAGACAACTAACTTGGGTTTGTCTTTCAATCGGTTCGATATATACTAAGGCACAAATAATTGGGATTTCTCACCTAATTATCGCAACTAAGACTACTACATCATCCAAACAAGGAACTGTAATCAAGACAGAAATTCGGTCCAATCATACAAGAAAAGGTTCACTTCTTCCGGAACCACAACACTAAGCATTCCTAAACCAAACTCAACTAACAAGATAGGCCAACCAAGTTTTAACAATGGGAAGTAAACTACTAACTTGGGTTTGTCTTTCGATCGATTCGAGATAGTACTAAGGCACAAACAATTGGGATTTCTCACCTAATTACCGCAACTAAGACTACTACATCATCCAAAGGAGATACCGTAATCAAGAGGAATTTAGCATAATCATACAAGAAAGGGCTCACAACTAGACCTCATCTTTCAATGCAAGCATATAAGTGAATACATGAGCAATAAGTGGTCATCCAATTACACATGCAATTAACCAATTCTTTAACAATCAATCATCAACCCAAAATGAACATGCAAGCACAAATATCAATCAACCCATGGCTTGGTTGGGTCTTCACCCAACTCCTAGCTAATTAACTACTCACTAAACATAGTGAAGAACAACATAACTACAATTTCCAATACTAGCATCAATCTGACAAGTTGAAAGGAGTGATAAATCTAAGTTAATTGAACATGCAACATCAAATAACCAAGATTAAAAGAGAAATCTATAATTCAAAGAAATTAAAAACAGAAAATAAAGAGTAAGGGATAGAGGAAAGAAATTACTAATGAAGCTTCAAGGTTGAGAAAATTTTGACAGTGAGTGTACAAACTTCAATTAATCTACTTCAATGATAGAGTTTGAGAGAAATTAAGCTAATTAATTAGAGTTTAGAGAGTTAACTAAGAGAGAAAAGCCTACGGAAGCTAAAAGGAAGAAGGTGATCTCCTTTAAGGAAGAAGATGCAGAAAGCTGAAGCCAAGGGTCGTATTTATACACCCCAAAGTTACATTGTAAAATCCGCCAAAAAATTCGGGTTCGCATGCAGGAGCGCCCTCTCCTGTGTCTTGCGCGCCCTCTCCTCCTACACCAGTTTGAGGCAGTTTGTGGAAGATTGGGGAGGAGCTCCCGCTCCTACTATGGTGCACGCCCACTCCTAAATGGGAATAAAGAGAGGTAGATTGTGGCGCTTGGGGCAGGAGCGCCCTCTCCTTGGGGACTGCACGCCCTCTCCTCTTGTGCTTTACTTCCAATATAGTTCTTCATGTTCTTGCTATATAACCTATTTCTCCATGCATCTACAAACACGAACACACACATGAAAAGGAACGGGGAAGGCAAAAGTTGTAATCATGCACAAAAAATAGTCGAAAAGGGGGGGAAAGTGGGGAAAATGACAACAAAATTGTGTTAAAATGCCATGATAAGTGGATAAATAAAACACTTATCAACCTGTTTTACAGGTTAATTTTTTTTAAAACATTCTATTACAACTTCACCCCCTTCATTCAACCACCATGACTACCACCACTAGACTGGCCACCTTCCCACCATCACCACCACACTAACCACCTGCTCAGTGGTGATTCAGCAGTAACTCAGCCCATCTGCTCAGCCCCAATCAACCACCAGTTTCACTCCCAAAATCTTACAATTAAGCAACCACTAATCCACCATTAACAACCACAACTTCAAAGACACCACTCACGCAATTGACCCAAGTGGCAGTGAGTATTTCACTTAATATCCACCAATTGACGCAAGATTAAGGAGAGGGTTTCGTGGGTGGCTGGGATGTTAAGTTTAGGAGGTTTCTAGGGTGGCTGGGTGGTCGATTAATAGGGGTTTCGTGAGTGGATGAGTGGTTGGGTTTAGGGGGTTTCGTGGGTGGAAGGGTTTAGGGGTTTTCGTGATTAGTTGAAAGAGGTGGTGTGGTTGGCAGTTCAAAGTGTAGGTCTCAAGGTTTTTGGTGGAGGTTTGGTGGTGGTTATGGAGGTCTGGTGGTGATGATTATGGTGGAGGTTTGGTGTACCTTCAATTTCAATTGTCAAGGGGCTGCCATGTGCAACCTTCAAATTGAAGAAGCCAAGGATTTTTTTTTATTTCTTTATTAATTATAAAAATAACAAGAACCAATTAGAAGGTGACACATGGAAAGTCACCTTCTAAAAACAGTTACCAACTTCACAAACCGGTAAAAGGACTATTTTGAGCAGATGGGATGTTAAGGTGAGATTATTTCTGGAATACGCTAAGGTGAGATTATTTTGAAAAAATGAGTCAAAGGTAGGATTATTCTATTCAATTTTTCCTTTAACATTTTAATAACAAAATATGAACGTATGATACGTTTCCTATAAATACATATTTTTACTAACATACATTTTTGGAATTATGAACATCTTAATCATAATTCTGAACATGTGATACATTACTTATGAAATTTTTTTGTTTTAGATATATGTATTTTGTAATCATTTTCAAAAAGTTGGCATGCGTTATGTACTTTATAATTTATACTTCCTCAGTTTTTTTAGTTGACACCTTTCTATTATCACGCTTGCCAACGCATGTTTTTAACGATTAATATCTCTAATTGTCAACAATGTAAAATATAAAAAGTGGATATTAATAAAATATACATTGAAATGATGCAAATAAGATCCCACAGAAATATGTTTTATCATATTTATAAACTACAAAAGTGAGTCAAAGTGTGTTATGTGAATTGTGTAAAAGTCAAAAGGTTTCAACTAAAAAAAACGGAGGAAGTATATCTGAACATGTAGTTCTTTGCATATGAAATTTGGTTTGTTTTGATTTATACATTTTAAAAATCTTTAAAAGTTGTGTAATTATGAACATATTAGTTAGATATCTAATCATGTTTATGTTTTTTATGAACATTTGAGTTAGATAGATATATGAACATAAATTAACTTTTGTTAAGGAATTATGAACAAAAATTGGGATATGATAAATAAAATGGACATTTAGTTTATTTCAAATGAACATTTAGTACATTATAATGAATATAAAAGAATTTATAATGAATTAATATCATCTATTTTTCTTTAACAATTATATAAATAAAGTTTTAAACTATAGCTTCTGAATAAGAATGGTAGAGGGATAAATCAGTCATTGGACAATCATCCTAAACCAAACAATATTTCTACCTAAACTAACCTAAGACAAGTCTAGGGTAAGTAGAGGATCGTATCCACAGGGAATGGGTAAAGAACACCGAGAGTATGAAACGGTTGTAAACCAATTCGATCACAAATTGGGGTTTGATTAGTTAACTTCTATACAGATGAACGCTAGGGGAAACGAGATTCAACACCAACCAAACCAAATAATCAATAGTAAGGATAAATCATGAACATACATGGGTAATAGAATAAGAACATAACATTGTCTTCTTTCAAAGTCACAACATAAATATTCCCTAGATCAAACACTATCATGACAAGGAGTGAGTCTCAATGGTATGAAGTGGGTTTCTAGCTCGAGTTTGTCTCTCGATCGTTCCGAACTAGCATGAAGAACAAATAATTGGGATTTCGCATCTAATTACCACACTAAAGCATCCTATACAATAGAACAAAACATCCATCATCATGAAAGTATCATAATCTAATTGAACAAGAAAGGACTCACTCATAAACCCCATCTTTCAATGTAAGTACAGGAATGAACACATGAGCATGAAGTGGCCACCAAAATACACATGCAATATCAATTCAAGCACAAAGAGACATCAACCCAAAGTAAAACATGAAGGAATCTAAGTCAATCAACCATGGATTGGTTAGGTTTTCACCCAACCCTTATCTAAGAAACTACTCACTAAACATGGTGGAAAACAAGCGAACAATTAAATCTAGGATTGTCATGAATTCAAATAAGCTAGGAGAGAGATAGAATAAGGATTGATTGAACATGCAAGAACAATTAACAAAGTTTAAACAAGGACTAAGATTAATCAAAGATAAAATCAGAAAACTAAACAACAAAGGAGAGAGAAAGAGATTTATAATTGATACTTCAAGGTTGAGAATAATTATTGTTCAAATTGAATATGCCTAAGGGAGTAAAGAGAGAAGAGGGTCCGTACAAATGAATCCAAGAGTGGTATTTATACTACCATAAATTGCATAGGAAAAGCCATCAAGAAAAACAAATTTACAGCGAGGAGTGCCTGCTCTCGCAAACAGGAATGCCCACTCCATACAACTGTGCGCCCGCTCTTCTGCTATTCAGAAACTTGACAGATTTCAAAATACCAGGGAGGAGCTCCCACTCCAGGTAGGTCAGGCTGAGACAGAATGTTTGGAGCATCTAGGAGCACCCGCTCCAGCTATGATGCACGCCTGCTCCTTGAAGGTCTCAAAACTTGGCAGAATGCTTGGTGGATGAAGGAGCTCCCGCTCCTCTAGTGGTGCATGCGCGGTTCATGTATTTTCTGTTTGGTACATGTGGACGAGTAGTCCTTCTCAATATTGATGTTGGACTAGAAGGTTGTGGCATGTTGGACTGTGGTGTACAGACCTATCCATTAGATTCTTCTTGTTGAGATTCTCTTAAAGGTTAGTCTTCACCGTATTATCAAGGATATAATCTTCATCTACAAGCATCGGCCCACTCTATATTGAGTCGCCGACTTCAATTTTGTGTCTATCCTTCTACATGACTCTTTCATTGAAAATCACATCTCTAGTATGGTTCACCTTTTTAATTTCATCATCCCTTATGCGGTATCCAAACTCATCCCCGTCATAGCCAATAAAAGTACATTTCTTAGATTTAGGATCAAGCTTATTCATGCCTTGATTACTAATATGCACATATGCTTGTAATACCCCGTATTTTTAATGTATTTTATAAATTATTTATTTCATTATAAAATATATTTTGGGTCAAACTATTTTAATTATTGGATTATAAATAAAGCAAGTATTTATATTTGGGTTAATAAGTATTTAATCCAAATGTAGCTCATTTTCTTAATAAACCAATTCATCCTACTTTTGTATTTGGGTTAACTTTTTTATCATGCAAGTCCATGACTTTATAAAGCCCAAACCTACTCTAATTACCCTACATTATATATATCTACTAGATCCCTAAAATTCCCCACACAAAAAGTCAAATGGTCAAATTCAGTCTCTAGTAGAAAAAAGCAAAAAGACACCCCTTAATTGTCACTGGTTCAGTCCAAACCGGTGGAAAAATAGGCTAAAAAATGGGCGGGTAAATGAACCAGGAATAATGGCACCGGTTCAGTTCAAACCGGTGGAAAAAACATATAGCCCACCGGTTTGAACCGGTGCTAATGTGAATCGGTGCCATTTGTTATTAAAAAAAAAAAACAGCCCCTTTAATACCCCCAACCCTAACTCTCCTCTCTCTCAGCCGCTCTCTTTCTCTCTCCTCTCCTCCTCTTTCCTTCTCCTGCACACCTCGTCTCCTGTTCTCCCTTCTCTTTCTCATCTCTTCCTTCTCTTTCTCATCTTGATCTCCTTCTCCCTCATCTCCCTTCGATCTCCTTCTCCTTCGTCTCCCTTCGATCTCCTTCTACCTCGTCTCCTTCTCCCTCGTGTCCTTCTCCTTCTCTTTCATTCGAAGACCACCACGAACACATGCAACACTGACTTTTCCACCACCACCAAGACCACCACGAATCGATTTTGATATTTTTTGAGCTTTTTAATCAATTTTAATTAGCTTTTTTTTTTAATCGATTTTTATTCAATTTTTATTATTTTAATCGATTTGAATTCGATTTTAATTTTTCGTTTTTTTTCTCGAGCTCTTGAATTCGCTTTCAATTTCTGTTTTTTTTTTTTTTTTTGAGTTCTTGAATTCAATATGAATTTCTGGTTTGTGTTTTTTTTTTTCTGGGTTTTTTTTAATTCGGTTTTTTTGTGGGTTTTTTTTTTTCAATTCAATTTGTTTTCCATGGTTTTTTAATTTCTTGATTCCACAATGGTTTTTGTTTTTATTTTTGTGGGATTTTTTTTCTAGGTTTTTTTGGTGTTTTTTTTTTAATTTTTTTTAAGCTTATTTATTTTAATAGATTTTATTTTTTAATTGGTGCAGGTATATTGATTTAGATCTTAAATTGAAGAATCAAGATGCAAGAATAATATTAATTTAGATGTGTATGTGTTTTTTTTATTTTGATGTTGTAATTTTTTTTTTTGATTTATATTGTAATTTTTTTTATTTGTATTGTAATTTTATTTTATTTATATGTTGTAATTGATCTATTTTATTGATATGTATTTTAAATTTTTTTATTATATTGATTAATATTCGATTTATATTTTTATGTTCGTATTTATTTTAGTCGATTTAATTTTTAAGTGAAAAAAAAAATTAATTTTTTGGGCACTTTTTGCACCGGTCACCGGTTAACCGATGCCAAAAACAATGAATAAATTTTTTTTGGCCATTTTTGGCACTGGTGAACCGGTGCCAATAACAAGTTTTTCCATCGGTTTGAACTGGTGGCTTTTCATGCAATTATTGCCACCCCCCAAATTGGCACTGGTTCAAAATCGGTGGCATTGAGGGGTTTTGAACCGGTGCCAATGTCGTTTTTTCACCTAGTGAGTGGACTTTTTTTCCCTTTCTTTCTTCTTCCCCTTTTCTAATTCTCACATGGGAATTGCACCATGGGTTCCAAGTGCTGCACCTCCACACCCCACGCTGCTGCAGCCGCCGGGATCAGTCGGCCGGTTGGTCGGCCACCCCAACCGGCCACGACCTTCCCCTCTCCTCTTCCTTATCTTCTTTTTTTTTCTTTTTCCTCTTGATTTCTTGCGTGAGACCACTTCACATGGTGCTCGGGTATGCGTGCTCTCCCACCGCTGGAAATTAGCGCCGCCATCCTCACCACCGTCGTCATCATCATCACACCTTTCTCATCTTTCTCCTCTTTTGGTTTAATTTCTTTAATTTGTATGATTATATATATTAGTTGTGGTTTTGGATTTTTATTATTGAAACTTATTTAATTAGTATCAAATTATGTTTTCAAGGATTTAAAAGTATAATTTCAGTTTATTAGTTGGGTTTTTATATTTAGATTTCATAAAATTATAAGTTAGGGTTTTTAATTTATCAAGACTTGATTTTTAGGGCTCTAATATCAAATAATTTGGGGCTTTTGTATACTTAGAGTTTCTAATTGATAACTAAGCATAAAAGTGATGTTTTGATGAAGTTTTAATGGGTTTTTTTATTAAAGCATAATGCTGGAATTTTGTCTAAGTGTTAATTACCCAATAAAAGAGAGGTTAATTAGGGGTTTTAAAATAATTTTCAGATTATTTCAAGTAGTCTAAAGTAAATTTAAGTTGCTGGAAATTGTGCATACAAGGAGAATTAATATGTTATTATTGTCCCTTTATGTAGGAGATTTGGTTCGGGATTAGTTGTAGTGTAATCGGCTACTTAAGGGCTTAATTGCGGTATGCTCGCGTACTTGGCATATTTATGGGTGATGTAGTAGCATGCTAGGTTTGTGTAGGGAATATTTCAAGCATCCCACACTTGAGCCCCACTGTGATCATACACTTAAGCATGGTGACGTCCAAAGGGAAGGAAGTTATAGTAAAAAAGTCGCCAACAAGTTTTTGGAACTTGAAAACCGTTCATAGGGTGAAGGTTACAGTACACCCTTTAACGATGCATGAGATTGCTAACTCCAATAGGTCTGGAACCATGACTGGATGTTCGGGATGAAGGTACAAATCCAACCTAAAAGAGATTTAACTTACCCTAATAATAAGCCTCTACTTTATTCTTCTTGTATTCATGTGCGCTTTCTAACTAACATTCAATCAATAGGTTTACCCTAAACCTGTTTATCTATGTTGGTTGAATATTAATGCACAAACAAAACTACTATTGGCGATAACTTGAATTATAATCAAATTAACCCTAAACAAGATTATTAATTATCTTATTAAGCGTGATTACAAGTACAAATTCCCTTTAAACATGCATAAAAGGCTTGATCAAATAAGGGTTCAGGGATGAAGGTACAAATCCAACCTAAAAGAGATTGAACCTGTCCTAATAATAGGCCTCTACTTTATTCAGATCGTATTCATGTGCGCTTTCTAATTAACATGCAATCATTAGGATTAACCCTAAACCTGTTTATCTATGTTGGTTGAATTTAATGCACAAATAAACTATTATTGGCGATCACTTGAATTATAATCATATTAACCCTAACAAGATTATTAAATATCTTATTAAGCGTGATTACAAGTACCAATTCCCTTTAAACATGCAATAAAGGTGTAATCAAGCAATCAATAAAATAATGTATCAAGAAACATAATAATAATCAATATCATGACAATAAAATTATAATCATCATAATAATAACATTCAGAATCATCATAAATTATAACAATTATAATCATAATCATGTTCATGTTAATATTAAAGCATAATAAAAATAGCAAGATCCTAGGCATAATACTAACAAGATTAATAACAAACCCTAGCATGTCACTAAGCAATAAAAATCAAATCTTTAATCCTAACATGATACTAACAATCATAAATATTAGGAAGAACATAAAAGGCATCATAGCAATCATATTTAATATTAAAATAACCCTAGACATGATACTAGGAATATCATAATAACAATGCAAACATGATTTCTACATCATAATATCAACCAAAACCAATAAAGTACTTACTTTGATTCCTCGTACCTCTTTCTAATAACAAAATACACACGTTAGTAACTTCAAGGAAAATAATAAAGAAACAATTAAATTAAATAATTGAAAGAGAAATTTGGGACCAAACCCTCAGAAATTAAACCTTTCACGTCTAGGGCGAAGGCAACTTCGAATATGGCTAGGTGTTTCTAGATCTTGTGAATGCGGAATTTTGTATTTGAGAAAAGGCTAGTTTAGAAAAAGAGAGAGAGAGAGAGAATAATCAAGAAAATCTTGATGAGAGTTGGTGAATTGAAATAAGAATTGATGAAATCTCGTCCTCGAAAACGGAGTTTTAATACGTTATTTATAGAGAAAATCAGCCAAAAAGATAAAATTAACAAAACAGAGTTTGGCTCACGCAAAAAGAGGTTGGCACCAGGCGCCAATGGCTAGCACCAGGCGCCAATGGCTGGCGCCAGGCCTGGTTCCAGGCGCCAATGCCTAGAGTCAGACGCCAAGCCTGTTTTTAATGCGTTTTTGTTTTTATCATATCTTTTGATCCGGAATTCCAAATAAGACATATAATATGTCGTTGGAAAGCTCTTAAATTCTACTTTCTAACTCAATTAGAATCAGATTAAAATATTTTGTAGATAAAAAGATATGTCCAAACTAGTGGAAGAGTGTCAGTTTTGGATAAAGTTTCATGTCTCATTCATGTCTTTTTCGTTATAACTCGGATTCAATATTATAATATATCATTGGAAAGATAATTTCAAGATCTATCCAACCATATAAAATTTGGATAAATATTATGAGGCACGAAAATAAAATCTGAATATATTCCACTTCGTACAAAACAAGGATTCTTAAAAGGAGTAGTTTTATTTAATTTCAAACTCTTTAAAACATAATTATCAATCCTAACTCCATTAGGATTTAAAAGAAACTTCTAGAGTATTCTAAAAGAATATAATCAATCCTAATATCTTTAGGAATGATAATTAATAATAGGCCCTCCTCTAGATCATTGGGCCGCATATAAAAACCAAATCGGGCCCAGCTTAGTATTTTGGCCATAACTTCCTCGATATTCATCGGAATTGGGCTTATAATATATCGTTGGAAAGGTCTTGTAAAGCCCCATCCAACTGCACTAATATTGGACCCATATCATGGACCAACCAAACTGGATTGGCTGTTTTCTTAAAATAAGTTTTCAAAAACAGAGAGAAGAGAAAAGAAATTAAAACTATCCGCAACACTAAACTTTCCACACTTTTACTTCATTCGATTATGATTCGACGTAAAAGGTACTCATCACTGGGTTTGGTTTTGGGGAGACACAAATGGGTGTCTACAATATTATATGACTTATTTGGACTTTTGGATCAAAAGATATGATAAAAACAAAAACGCGTGAAACTGATTATTAGCATTTGCGACAAGCATTAGCGCCTGGCTCTACGGTTTGGCGCCTGGCGCTAACCTTCAGAGCCTAGCGCTAATGACAAGCGTCTGGTGCTAATCGTGTTTTATTCTTATTGAAGCTCTAATTCGTTTTTTTATCCATCCGACTGATTTTCTCTATAAATAGCCTCTTAAAATTCTGTTTTCAATCATCAATTCTCAACAATAATCAATTTCCACCAACTCTCATCAAGAATCTCTTGATATTCTCTCTCTCTTTTCTAAACTAGACTTTTGCATAAAAAATTCCGCATTCACAAGATCTAGAAACACATAGCCAAGTTCGAAGTTGCCTTCGCCCTAGACGTGAAAGGTTTTAATTTCTGAGGGTTTGATCCCAAATCTCTATTCTAATTATTTAATTGTTTTGTTTTGTTTTATATTTCCTTGAAGTTACTAACGTGTGTATTTTGTTATTAGAAAGAGAAATGAGGCATCCAAGTAAGTACTTTTATTGTTTTATTGATATTTTGATATAGAAATCATGCTTAGGTTATTATTTTGATTCCTAGTATCATGTTTAGGATGTTTCTAGTATCATGTTAGGATGCTTTCTTTAGTATGATATTTAGGGTGATTTGCTTATATCAATTATGATTTCTATGATACTTCCTATTTTCTGTCCCAATATCATGTTAGTATCATCTTAGGGTTAAATATTTGATCTTTATTGTTTAGTGACATGCTAGGGTTTGTTATTAATCTTGTTAGTATCATGCCTAGGATTTTCCTATTATTATGCTTTAACGTGATTTATGATTATAATTTTATGATTATTATTATTATTATTTTTATTATCATGTTGCTTGATTTATTGTTATTGCTTGGTCACACCTTTTATGCATGTTTAAAGGGAATTGGTACTTGTAATCACGCTTTTATAAGATAACTAATAATATTGTTAGGGTTAATTTAATTATAATTTAAGTGATCGCCAGTAATAGTTTTGTTGTGCATTAAAATTGAACCAACATAGATAAATAGGTTAAGGGTTAAACCTATTGATTGCATGTTACTCAGAATACGCACATGAATACGATCAGAATAAAGTATAGGCCTATTATTAGGGCAAGTTCAATCTTTTCTAGGTTGGATTTGTACCTTCATTCCCGAACTACCAGTCATAGTTCCAGACCTATTGGAGTTAACGACCTCCTGGATCGTTAAGGGGTGTAACCTTCACCTCGTGAACGGTTTACAAGTTTCTAAAACTTGTTGGCGACTCTTTTGCTCTATCTTCTTTCCCTTTGGACGCCACCGTACTTTAGTGTATGATCACAGTGCGGTTCAAGCTAGGGATAATGCTTGAAATATTCCCTACAGTTTTTGGCAACTCCACTGGGGAGGATTTCTATTTTAATTCCTAAAATTTATTTTGGCAATGAGTTAGAATAAGTGGATGAGACTCGAAAATCTCTAAGTATTTCATGTGCGTAATTTTAATTAACATTATTGTCATATGCATAAAAAAGATCTTATTGGAAAAACCATCCGTAATGAGTTAAAACATAGGATTTTTACACGTAGGAAATTTGAGAAATATCTTTCACAACTAGAATCGAAATAATGCTGCGTGAAACTGGAAAATTTTATCGAGCACAGAAAGTTGTTGAGGCATGTAGGAACTAGCGTCAGAAAACAGAGTTTAGCGCCACTGATTTGACTCTGGCGCTAGGCGACAGCTTCTGTCGCCAGGCGCTAAAGCCAAATCGTTGGCGCCGACCTCTGTTTGCTGGCGCCAAGTTCTCCCAATATCGAGCCAGAAATATGCGTTCTAATTTTAACTAGTTTTTAGCACTGTTTGCTCGATCCTACTTCCTGATTGAGTTTTTCTCACTTTTCTGAAACCCATATGTGTTCTACATATGGACATAACCCTCTGGGAATTCATGCTCTATCTACCTGATTGAACGCTCTGTGCAAAAAAGGGTACATCCAAGAATGTTGAATTCACCAAACCATGGAAGCGAGTTTCTCTAAACTCGCGGTGTCCCATCCACTCGCGCCAACCCTTCATGGTTAGGCTTCCGCGCGGTGCATCTGGACAATTAAATATGGACCCTCTTTGAATTACCCATATCCCGAACTTTAGAGAACTAGAGCCATGGTTAGGTTGCAAACTCATTACATCATATTGTGCCTACTTAACTAATTGTACATTATTTGTTGTGCATACTCTATGTGATTTTTCCTAACCGTTTGTTTGACTTGTGTTAAGACTAAATAAACTAATTAATAACTAAAGGAATTTGCTTAATTAATTTATTAATTAATTTGAGCTAATATATATGCCTTAAATCGAGTCATAGTCTCTTTAAGTCAACCCGGATTTTTATTCCCGTATACTACACAAGCGTCAACTTGTTTTGGTCATATCCGGAGTTCTAGGAAGAACTAAGAGTCGTACAACCTATGGATCTGTAGCCCCGAGTTTTATATTTAATTTGGCTTAGGTTTCATCCCAATCAAAGTCACAGATCAAAAGTTATGACTAAAATACCACAGTTTGTCCAGTTTAATGCATATACGTGAGGTCTTAACTTAGTCTTTGTTCGAGTCTAGTCACATAGTCTAGCCACATGGTCATGACACGAGTCTTAACATGTCACCTACACTCACTATTCCTAGCACACACTTTATATATATGTACACCATGACCACGTCTTAGGTTCATGCATGAGTCGGTTTTCTCCGTCATTTGAGGGGGAGTACATTCTATTCCTAATTTTTCATGTCACTCCATCTACATGTTTTTTCCATATCACAACCTTCATTCCTCCTACCTTCTTCCATCCATGCATGTTGAATCGAGTTTGAGTCAAATAATTAACAGTGAATATCCCTAATTTCCCTTTCTACAGTACTTGGTCAAGAGAAGGGCGATTAATCAAGGACAACCTCTTTGTTAAAGTCTTACTTTTTTGATAAACCGATTCGTCAAAAGAGGAAGACTAAGAAGATAATGGCAAGTCAAGAAGAAGTTAATGAACTTAGGAACCAATTGACTGATGTCACTGAGGCGTTGAAGACTTTAACCCTCAAAATCAATGACCCTATAAAGCAACAACAAATGGAGTTCATGCAAGAAAGCTTGAGCAAGCTATCTAGTGACTACAAGTTCCAAGGCATTAGTTCACAAGGGGTCTCACTGGACAAGGAACT
Organism: Chenopodium album; assembly: GCF_948465745.1. NCBI lineage: Eukaryota > Viridiplantae > Streptophyta > Magnoliopsida > Caryophyllales > Amaranthaceae > Chenopodium > Chenopodium album. The sequence continues at coordinate 18,802,735 of NC_137835.1, read as the reverse complement.
TCTTCCGCATAAGTTCAATGCCAACGACATCCCAAAATTCAAGGCAACATATAACCCTTACTTTCATCTAAGAGCTTTTGAAACCATAATGAAAATTAAGGGGATTGATAGGAAAGTCTTTCATTCCTTGTTTTCTTTATCTCTTGAAACTGTTTGTCAACGATGGTTCTTTTCCCTTGACAAAGAGAAAACCTCTTCTTGGGATTCCATAAGAAATGCTTTCATAGAAAGATATAAGTGCAACATCTAAGACGAAACAGACCACAGACAACTTGAGATTTTAAAACAAAAGGAAAACGAAGGGTTCACTTCTTTCTTCAACAAATGGAGGGAAACTTCTGCTAATATGGTCAAGGTTCCTACCGAAAAAAAATCTGTGAGGATGTTTATCAAGAATCTCCAAGGGAAGTATTCAAAGCACTTAAAATACCAACACAACTTGAATACTTTCAAGGCTGTGTATAATATAGGCATTGACATTAAAGACGGCCTTCTGAAGGATAATAGTACGAGAGGAAAGAAGACCGACCATCCTTCTTCTTCCTCTCCCATTAATGAAATATATGCTACGAACGACTCTAAATCACGAATCCAACGGTCGAAAAGAGTGTTCACTCCACTTGGTATGAGTTATGAAACAGCTTTCGAAAAGCTACACCACAAAGGACTAGTCATGCCCATAGGACCTATCAAGGACCCGGTTCCGGAAGCCAGGCCACCTAAGGGGGATCCTAATAAACACTGCAAATATCACCAAGGAAAGGGTCACGATACTAAGGAGTGTTGGAAACTCAAAGAAGCTATTCAAGATCTGATCAACAGCAACGAAACTTCCGAGATTCTAGCCATCGAAGAAGATCAAACATCCTTCGATCCTTCACTTCTTATCACACCTGTAGGTGATCCCATGATCGAGACAACTTATATAACCTCTCTTGATGAAGTGGCCATGATTGAGGAGGGTGAAATTATTTTCATTGATAATACCAGGGAAGACTCGTCAAGTCTAAAAGAGGACGTTCGAAAACTGCAAGATGTCATTGCCATGCTCTTGAATATGGTAGAAGGATTAGCAAATCGGGTGATGGTTATCGAACAAAATTCCCACCAAGGATTTAATGAAGAACTCAATGCTCCTAAGCCACGGGCAAAACGGACCATTGAAGAATACACACCAATAGGAATGACTTACAATGAAGCTTTTGACTGTCTTCAGGATCAAGGTCTCATTCACCCCATTGGTCCCAGTCAAGACCCTCCGCCTGAAAAACGGTATCCCAATTGGGACCCAAAATCTTATTGCCGATACCATAGAGGTCGTGGTCACACCACCGAAGTATGTCTCACCCTCAAAGATCGTGTTCAAGACCTCATTGACTCAAATCTCCTTCATGTTGCTCCGCTCGACAAGAAGGCCAAGATTAGTAACGATAACAACAGTGGTTGTAAAGGAAAGAAGAACGACTATCCTTCTTCTTCCAAAAACACCTACTCTAGTAACAGTGTTGGTACTTTAAACCTTAATGAAATCTTAGCCATGGATAATCGAGGATTTAGAAAGCAACTAAGAAAGGATTTCACCCCTATTGGAATTAGCTACGATGATGCTTTCGATCGACTTCATGCAAAGGGACTCGTTACTCCTATTGGACCTATTCAAGATCCCCCTCTTGAGAAGAGATTGCCTAGTTGGAACCCAAATGTACGCTGCAAGTACCATCAAGGTAGGGGTCATACTACTGAGAGCTGTTGGAAACTAAAGGAAGCAATCCAATATTTGATCGACAATAACGGGCTTCCAATACCTCCAGTCGGCAAGAACACCAAGTGATGATAAGCCAAGGGACAAGAGGCAAGCTTCAACAACAAGATTTCATGATCTTTTTTCTATTTTTTTTTACCCTTTCCCCAATAAGTCTAGCATAGGAACCTTTTTATTCTCCTTAGATTTATTTTGTAGGATCATTATTTATTTTCCTTTAATAAAATGAGCATTTTATTTCCTTACATATGATCATCGCATTGCATTGCATTTTAATAATAAAAAAAAAAAAAAAAAAAAAAATCCATATCAAACTAAGCACAAGGTATACCAATGATTTGAGGCACCCCTTGTAGCCACATCATATTACCTTTCACCCTTCAAATATACAATCTCTTCTTGATAAACCACTTTGAGCCTCGTCTAACGATAGACCTTTCTTTCTTCAACCTACATCTACCTAACCTTGGGATGGGGCAGTGTGCAACTTATGCAATTTTTTTTAAAAAAAAAGCTTGAGTGATTTCAAAAGATCAAAATAAATAAATAAGCAATAAAAATATAATAAAAGTGTACAATAGGGCAAGTGTTCCAATGTCTTTGATATGAAAATGTCTTCGATATGAACACGTCACAGATTGCGTCTCTTATCGAGTGCTCGGTACCGTGCCTGAGAAACATGAATTCCAAGTGAGTGATAGACCGCATGATCGGGATTGCCCACACTTATAAAAATAAAAAATGCAAAAGCAAAAAAGAAGAGAGCAAAAATAAATAAAGCAAAAAAAAAAGAGCTAAAAAAGAGTTAAAACCCTCAAGCATGAAAATACAAATATTTAAAAGTCAGGTTGCACACCTTGGGGGCTTATTTAGGGTCTTGAGCCTTTTATCCCCTTCTTCTTCAACCTTTATCCTAACCACGTTACAACCCTAAAAAACCTTTTTGAGGTATACACACACTTGTGCGAGGTTCGGCTAGAGCTACGTTCGGCCTGATTCCTAACGGATACGTAGGCAACCTCACATCGAGGTGCGGCCGTAATAAACATGCATTCATATTCACATTCACACACCATGATCATATCAAGGGATCTCCTATACTCATCCATATTTACTTAGAGCTAGACTTAGGGGCTTGATCCCTACATCATTAGCTTACCTAGCCTAAGAGTCACCACCATTTAACTCTTTTCAATATATTTTCCCACACACTTAGCCCTTGCGGCCTAACTTTAGTATCACTTTCACACACCGCACAGATACCTGACCAAATAGTCTTTCCCTTAGGAACCCTTTGTCATGAAATCTTAACATAACGCTGAAGCATGCCTTGTCATGTCAAAATCTCTCATCAATCATCATTGCATCACAAAGTATGAAGTACTTAGCCTCCGCGCCTAAGTTACCTAAATACTTTCATTATCGATTCAACTAGGATAGTCTAAGATGTTACAATCCTTGAGAGATAGTATCAAATGACATTTGATTAAAGCTCATTTAACATGCACATTAAAAAACTTTGCTTCTTTCTTTCGTGTCTTTCTTTTTCGGGAAAAATTCGGTACCCTCCACAAAAATGACGGAAAATTTTTGCTTTTTTGCATTTTTAAGTCGCACGATCACAATACAATGCACACAAGGTTCATGAGTCACACGTGTCAATTCACCTTGGGTCGACGTCAGTCAGTCGCGTAGAGTCAACCTCGAGTCAATCACAGCGAGTCAAGTTTATACCTTGAGTCGTGTCAAGTCAATGTGTCAAGCGACATTAAACCTTAGGTCAACTCTAAAATAATTAAAAATATTAGCAAAGTTTTATAGTCAAAGATATATACAGGTGCATCCCAGCGGCAGCAGGAGCAGAATAGGGAAGACCCGACTCCAGCGCCAGACGACAACATCTAGCGTCTGGCATCAGATTTTAGCGCCTGACGCTAGATCCCAGCGTCTGGCGACAGAGCCAATTCTTGGCGCCAGAGATATTTCAGCAGCGGCAGAGCTCGAAACCACTTAGAGCAGTTATTTCAACCTCTTTCAGCAATTTTGGGTTCCTTGGTACGCCAGTTAGCCCCTATAAGCAATTTGACATGATTAAGAAGTCGGCTTGATTACAATCGCAATAAGTGATTGACCTGGCGAAAGATCGTCTCACTTAGCTTAAAGCGCCTAAACATTGGCTCATCACAAAACACCAACATACTGGTTCATAAACAGCAGAGGCACCGACATAATGGTTCACAAGCAACAAAAGCACCGACGTACAAGCATAGCGGAAGTCAAGTTCAAGCGAGCTTTAAAGATCGACAAGCGTTGGTCTTTGGAAGTTTTCTTCGGAATATTATCGCAACAAACATTCAAGTATCAAAGCTCTTTTGTTCAGAGACGCGTGGACATTTCTTTCAAGCTCTTTTGTTCAGAGACGCGTGGACATATCATTCAAGCTCTTTTGTTCAGAGACGCGTGGACATATTATCAAAGCTCTTTGTTTCAGAGACGCGTGGAAATATTATCAAAGCTCTTTGTTCAAAGACGCGTGGACATATTATCAAAGCTCTTTTGTTCAGAGATGAGTGGACAATCCTAAAAAAGAAGCTCCATTGTTCAGAGACGCGTGGACATATCATCAAAGCTCTTTTGTTTAGACACGCGTGAACATATAAAAAAAAGCTCTATTCTTCACAGACGAGTAAACATCAAAACAACAAGGTGGCGTTCCCTAGCTTGTGGAAGGTTGTCACAACAATAGCAAACAGCAACAAATCGGTTACTTCATAGACGTGTGCTCGACGGTGCAAGATACGCGTTTCTTAACTCTCTTATCTGTTTTAACTAATGCTAGTTTGCAGGTATTGGCGTGACAAGAGTGATTTAGGATTGCAGAACGTTCTGAATCATCCTCCGTCCCTGTCGTTACTTTGACTTTTGTTTTTGAAACTTGCGTTTCTCCAAACTCAATCAAAGTGGAGGCTTCTGTAAACACCCAAATGTGTCTCCCCAAAACCAAACACAGTGATGAATACATTTCATGTCATTTGATTATCGAACAAAGCAAAAATGTGAAAAGTCTAGTGATGAGGATGTTTTTATTAAAATATCTCTTCTTTCTGTTTTTGAAAATATTTCTTTTCTTACCTTATTTATGAAAAACGTGAATTCCAGTTTAGTTTGGTCCATGATAAGGGTCCAATAATAGTGTAGTTGGATAGGGATTGAAAATACCTTTCCAACGATATATTATAAGCCCAATTCCGATGAGTAATGAGGAAGTTATGGCCAAAATACTAAATTGGGTACGGTTTGGTATTTATATGCGACCCAATGATCTAGAGGATGGCCTATTATTAATTATCATTCCTAAAGATATTAGGATTAATTATAGTCTTCTAGAATACTCTAGAAGGTTCTTTTAAATCCTAATGGAGTTAGGATTGATAATTATGTTTCAAAGAGTTTGAAATTTAATAAAACTACTCCTTTTTAGAATCCTTCTTTTGTACGAAGTGGAATATATTCAGATTTTATTTTCGTGCCTCATAATCTTTATCCAAATTTTATATGGTTGGATAGATATTGAAATTATCTTTCCAATGATATAATATAATATTAAATCCAATCTATAACGAAAAAGATATGAATGAGATATGAAACTCTATCCAAAACTGACACCCTTCCACTATTTCAGCTATATATTTTTATCTACAAAAGATTTTAATTGGGTTGAAAAGTAGACTTCAAGAGATTTTCAACGACATATTATATGACTTATTTGGACTTCTGGATAAAAATATATGATAAAAACAAAAACGCGTGAAACTGATTATTAGCGCCTGCGACAAGCATTAGCGCCTGGCGCTTAGGCTTGGCGCCCGGCGCTAACCTTCAGTGCCTAGCGCTAATGACCAGCGTCTGGCGCTAATCGTGTTTTATTCATGTTGAAACTCTGATTCGTTTTTTTATCCATCCGACTGATTTTCTCTATAAATAGCCTCTTAAAATTCTGTTTTCAATCATCAATTCTCAACAATAATCAATTTCCACCAACTCTCATCAAGAATCTCTTGATATTCTCTCTCTCTTTTCTAAACTAGCCTTTTGCATACAAAATTCCGCATTCACAAGATCTAGAAACACCTAGCCATGTTCGAAGCTGTCTTCGCCCTAGACGTGAAAGGTTTTAAATTATGAGGGTTTGGTCCCAAATCTCTATTTCAATTATTTAATTTAATTTTTTTGTTTTATATTTTCCTTGAAGTTACTAACGTGTGTATTTTGCTATTATAAAGAGAAATGAGGCATCCAAGTAAGTGCTTTAATTGTTTTATTGATATTTTAATATAAAAATCATGCTTAGGTTATTATTTTGATTCCTAGTATCATGTTTAGGATGTTCCTAGTATCATGTTAGGATGCTTTCTTTAGTATGATATTTAGGGTGATTTGCTTATATCAATTAAGATTTCTATGATGCTTCCTATTTTCTTTCCTAATATCATGTTAGTATCATGTTAGGGCTAAATATTTGATCTTTATCGTTTAGTGACATGATAGAGTTTGTTATTAATCTTGTTAGGCCCTGTTTAATTCACCTGATTTAAGCTGATCTGATCTGGTTTGATCTGATCTGATCTTATCCAATCTGATCTGAACTTATATTTTTCTGATCTAATCTGATCTGAACTTATTTTTTTTTTATCTGATCTGAACTGAACTTATTTTTTCTGATCTGATCTGTTCTAAACTTATCTTTTCTTATCTGATCTGATCTGAACTTATTTTTTTTTATCTGAACTTATTTTAATTATTTCAATATTCTACTTTTAATTTTAATCAATATTAATGTTGTATTATTATTGTTTTTTATGATTATTATTATTATGATTATTGTTGTTGTTGTTATTATTATTATTATTATTATTATTATTATTATTATTATTATTATTATTATTATTATTATTATTATTATTATTAGGAAAATTATTATTATTATTATAGATGTAGCTCCATTGACTTGCCCATTTGAAACCCAAGCTCGTATCTCCGCATGTAGAGTTGAAAGTGCAAGGCCAGAAGATGCACCTCCCAACAAGCCTTATGTAATGTAGAATTTCATAGAATTTATGAACCGATGAAATTGAGAGAGAAAAACATAAAAGAGAATTGAGAGAATGCATGAGAAGATTTTCTTATTTTTGTAAAAACTGAATTAGAACATTATAAACTTATCTAACAAGCCTTGTTTAGTTCACTTATTTTTACTTATTTCAGAAAAAATAAGTTCAGATCAGATCAGATCAGGAAAAATAAGTTTAGATCAGATCTGATCAAGAAAAATAAGTTCAGATCAGATCAGAAAAAATAAGTTACAAATTATTATTATTATTATTATTATTATTATTATTATTATTATTATTATTATTATTATTATTATTATTATTATTATTATATCTCAAAAACAAAAAAGTCATACAACCTACAATAAATTAGTGGGAAGTCAAGATACAATTTGGGGGCCCACTCCTCTAGCTATAGCAAAGCCTACCCTAGCATGACCACCAAGCAACTTAACACCACGCGAAGGTCGAGCAATGTTAGGTGGAAAGACACCCACAAGCCTGCTTCGGGGGTCTTATGTAGGCCAGAAAACTTCAGTTTTGTCCACATTAAGATGTAACCAAAAACGAGGCCCTTCCTCCATAATCAGCTGCAAAATCTTCCCCACCACCAATGTGTCACCAATAATAGTGTCGTCATCTAAATACCAAGCCTGAAGACATACATCAAAAGTATCTCTGATTTTACACACCAAGGGTTGTAAAACCAAAGCACAAACAATAAACGATAATTATTAAAATTTCATTATAAAAAATAGCATAAACAATAAACGATAATAATTAAAATTTCATTATAAGCTCCAAATCATAAACGTTTACAAATATAATTTCCATTACAAGAAGTTTCCGCGCCCGCACCAGCATATGGCGCGGGCGCGCCACCCCTGTTCGCGCGGCCGCTCCTCTCTGGGTACTTCCTTGCTCGGTTTTTGTTCGCGCCTCCTATATATATCTTTGTAACCTGATTTTTTGGGCAAGTTTAGAATAAGTTTTAGAGAATTAGAATTCATAATTTTAGCTTAGTTGAGAGCTTCTCTCTCTAGTTTTAGGGTTAGTTTAGGAGTAGATTTTAGAGAGAGAAAGTGAGGAATTTCAATGGTGATTGAGAGATTGAAGATTCAATGGTGACAATTGTGTTGAAGATCTTCTCTATTGTCAATGAGCATTTCTAACTCTATCTTATTTTATTGCTTTGTTTAATATTCTTTTTAGTTTGGATTGATTTTGATGTTTGATGCTTGATTAGTGTAGTTGTTCTTCATATATTGTTGATTATTGATTTCTTTAGTTGTTTGTTGATTAGATGATGATGTTTGAGTAGTTGTTTGGCTAGGGATACGGTGAAACTTGTATGATTGATTTATTGTGCTTAATTTGGAAATTGTGTTGATTAATTGTTGAGATTAAAGTGATTAATGGAAGTTTGCATGTGTGTAATTCGATTAGGCCTTGAGAATTATGCTATATTGCATTGTGAGTCTACATTGATATGGACCATTGATTTGTAGCTTACAATTGTCGATTGAGCTTGATTAGTGATGCTCCTAGTTAGAGTCTCTTGTAGTTGGCGCTAGTTTGACCTCTAGGAGATAGCTTGTTGACTCTTTTGATTGAGCTTGCCATTAGTCTTCACAACCATTGACTTGCATGTATTTCCAAGTTGCTACAATTGTTATGATTACTTGTTGATCCCCTTTCCTAGTGTTTTATTTGTGTGGTTATTCGTTTGCTAGTTGGTTAGTGTTCTCTCTTTATCTTTGTCTTCGACCTAGCTTAGGTGCATAATTGAGAGCGCTTGAACATTACCGTTCCTTTGAGTTTGACCCTTGACTTGCCTCTATACTAGTATTCAGGTTGGTTAAGTGTTTATAAATTTAGTTTGACCAAGGGAGGATTAGTTTCAACGACCTAGTTCCACCCCTCGTCAAAATGGCGTCGTTGCCGGGGAATAGTGTCTATGTTTGAGTGTTTTTGATTGCTAGGTCATTGTATATACTTTTCTTTTATTTAATTTTTGTTTGTTTTGTGAAAAAAAATGGCATGTCTATCTTTTCCTCAATATAACAATGATCCTTTTTGTGAATATTTATATAGACTAGCGGGATTTCTTGACTATCATTGTTGTAGTCTTTGGGAGGCTCGTGAGATTTGTTATTTTGGTTTGAATGAACAAACTAGGAATGAAGTTGAATGCATGCATAATGGTAGATTTAGAGCATTGTCAATTGATGATGCTTGGGATTTCTATGTTTGGTTTTCTAGTGATGTTTATATTAGAGGTAATCGTACTTCTAATTTTAATGTGCAATGTGTTAATTCTCCTAATGCTAGCATGATTTCCCATCATGTATCACATGATCCCATTAGTGAACCTTGAACAAATGCTTCCAATTCTATTTCCTCTTTTGTTTATGATAATGAGGTGCATGCTCAAGTTGAAAAATCTCATATGTTTGATTATGCCCCCACTCCCAATGATGAATTCAATGTTGATTCTTCCAATCTTGGTTGTACTTCTTATTCTCTTGTTGAGCCTCAATCTTGTTTAAAACATGTCATACCTTCACAAATAGCATCCACTTATCATCTTGTTCAACTAGAGGACAACCGGTAATAGAATCAAATTTAAGGTCAGTCCAATTGAGCTCCATCTCAGTCCAAATTTTGAATTAATTCCTCAAATCATTCCAATGATTTGTTACTTGTTTGATATTGAATTGCTTTCCACTTTTTACGATCAAAGTACTCAATATTCTGTCCAAATTTAGCTTTAAATATCCAAATTCTTTCATCTCCAAGCATATTTCCAACAATATCTCCGTACATTCTTCATACCATGCTACCCTACCAGCCATTACACTATGATAAAGAACACTTTGGAATCAATATTTCATGCATAAATTATAGACATTAATGTTGAATTGGCACCATGATTTTAATCATAAGGATTCTTTTGGTATAAATGAACTGAAGATAAAATATTAATTGTGCTTTACATTTTCATCAATATTACTTGCATTAGGTCAAATGTAAAATTCATAAAATCAAATAAAATGTATATTTTCCTACATTATCAAAAAAAAATGGAAAAGTGATAAAATTAATGACATATAGTGTTGAAGTATTTACCTATGATGGAGATAAAAGACAAGCCTATTGAACAGATGAATAGAAAAATATTTTAGGAGATTAGAATGTGAAAATTATGACACTAAGATGTTGTTTTATATAGGAAAATAGAGGTGTTACCCATAGTTGTTCGGAATATTGAAATATGAAATGATAATTTTCAATTCAATTTAGTCAACCATTTTACATTGCCAAAAAATTTGTAAAATTCCCTATAACAAAAACAAGTCAAATCTCTTTTTTTCTATATAACAAAAAAGCTATGAAAAATTTAATCTGTGATTTAGGTTTTGTAGGATCCCATTTTAATACATTCTTATAAACAAATTCATTTATGATGTGGGATATTGTAAATAATAAAATTATCAAATATTACAAGTCTATTACCTTGTACTATTTGATAATATTAATACTTCTAGGTTTCTTTTAAAATATTTGTAAGGAATCTACAATATTTTATAATAATAATAATAATTTTCCTAATAATAATAATAATAATAATAATAATAATAATAATAATAAATATAAATAATAATAATAAAAAATAATAATAAAACATTAATATTGATTAAAATTAAAAGTAGAATATTGAAATAATTAAAATAAGTTCAGATCAGAAAAAATAAGTTCAGATCAGAAAAAATAAGTTCAGATCAGAAAAGATAAGTTCAGATTAGATCAGAAAAAAAAATAAGTTCAGTTCAGATCATATCAGAAAAAATAAGTTCAGATCAGATTAGATCAGAAAATATAAGTTCAGATCAGATTAGATCAGAAAATATAAGTTCAGATCAGATAAGATAAGATAAGATAATATCAGATCAGATCATACCAGACCAGATCAACTTAAATCAGGTGAACTAAACAGGGCCTTAGAGAGTAAGTATCAATAACTTGTGGGTTCTGTAGTAACTGCACCATTGCTGTTAAATCTGTGTAAACAATAATAGCTGTAGCTGACCATTGACTTGCCCATTTGAAACCCCCAAGAAAAGCTCGTATCTCCGCATGTAGAGTTGAAAGTGCAAGGCCAAAAGATGCACCTCCCAACAAGCCTTATGTCATGTAGAATTTCATAGAATTTATGAACCGATGAAATTGAGAGAGAAAAACATAAAAGAGAATTGAGAGAAAATATGAGAAGATTTTCTTATTTTTGTAAAAACTGAATTAGAACATTATAAAGAAGATATTCTAACATATTTATACAACAACTAACACAGAAAACTATCTAACAGAAAAGCCAGCTGTAATGATTCTTGTAACAAACTCATAACAAATTTTGTTATGTTAAGTCAGCAGCTTGCTCTGAGGTAGATATGCGTCATGCCAAGCTTATAAACTAACTTAGAATGCTGAGGATAAGACAAAGGTTTTGTCAGCACATCTGCAAGTTGTTTAGTAGAAGGCATGTATGAAAGTTCAAGTAGACTTCTAAAACTTTGTCTCTGGTAAAGTGGAAGTCAATTTCTATGTGTTATGTACGTTCATGGAACATTGTATTCCTTCCAATGTGAATAGCACTCGGATTATCACAATTGAGAACGACAGGCAATAAATTCTGAACACCAAGTTCCTACAGTAATCAGACAGCCAGTCTACTTCAGATGCAACTGTTGCCATTGCTCTATATTCACCTTCACTAGATTACTTAGAAAGAGTTGATTGCTTCTTATATTTCCATGAAACAGGTGAACATCCAAATAATAAGACTTTCTTGAACTTGGACAAGTAGCTTAGTCAAAATCACCATATTCCTACAGAATCAATCTTGTTGTAGCTCAAAGTAAAATTCCCTACCCTGTTGTATAAGCAATATAGCTAAGAATATGTTGTATAGCATTAACATGTGGCACCCTTGGTTTATGCATAAACTAACTAAGATCTTGAACAACTAATGATAGGTATAGCCTGGTGTGAGTACGTGAGGAAGTTTAGTTTGCCAACTAAACTTCTGTACTGAGTTTGATCATTATATAACTCACTATAGTCATCAATGAGCTTAAGAGTCACAGGAAGAGGTGTATTTGCCATTTTAGAAAGATTAAAACTGCAGTCTTGTAATAACTCTTTAGTAAACTTCTTTTGTATGATTATGATGCCTTGAGAAGTATAACTGACATCCATTCCCAAGAAATAATTCAATAAACCAAGATCCTTGATGTTGAAAGTATCATGTAAATGATTTTTCAAAGTCAAACTTTCATCAGGATCAGAACCAGTGAGGATTAATCATCCACATAGATGTCTGCATTTGTCATATGAGCACCATTAATCTTGATGAAGAGTGAATATTCATTCTATGACTGATAGTACCCTTTCTTTAGCAACTCTTTGTTCAACCTGGGAAACCACTATCTTGAAGACTGTTTAAGACCATATAAAGACCTTTTCAGCTTACAAACCAAATTGTCTATATTATGAAAACCATCTGGAACCTTCATGCAAACTTCTTCAGTTAAATATCCATGATGGAAGGCATTGTTGATGTGCAATTGATGCAACAATCACCGTACCCTTTACTTGCAGCAATAGACATGATACATCTTACACTAGTCATTTTCACTACTGAAGAAAACAATTATGAGTATTCAATGACATACTTTTGTGTAAATCCCTTTCCCACAAGTCTTTCTTTTAGCCTTTCAACAAAACCATCAGCTTTGAGTTTGATCTTATACACCCAATTACAGCCTATATTTTTTTTCCTTTAGGTAATGCAACCAACTCGCATGTCTGATTGTTTATGAGAGCATCACGCTCTTTTTGCATTACTTCTATCCATCCAGAATGCTGAGATGCCTCAAAGTAACTAACTGAATCAGATAAATCAGATGTATGATTTACTAAATCCTGGATTAGTGCTGGAATCTGATCAAACACAACAATGTTACACCAATGACCAGTAATGCCTTCAGCAACACACACATAGTTATCCATCCAGGCAGGTTTCTTTCTAACTCTATCAGGCTATCTGTTGTAGAATCAGAAGCTATAGATGAACCAAGAACATGAATAGGGATTGAGTTTGTATTTGTGGTTTCAGGAATGTTTGAGGTTGTATTTGTGGTTTCAGGAATGTCTGTGTGAGGTTCAGGAGCTAGTTGAAGAGTTTCAGGAATGTCAAATCAATTTCAAGGTTAAAATGGTGTGTGTATAGGTAAGAAAATAGGTGATTTGTGAGATGGATTGGAAGATTTGAAGTGGTATGGTAGATATTTTTCATGAAAAATAATGTCCCTGGAAGCAAATATTTTTCCTTTTTCTAGGCATAATACTTTGTAAACTTTCTAATTTGTTGGATAGCAAAAAAAAACACAAAATGTTGCTTTAGGTTCAAACTTAGATCTATTTGCTTTTATTGTAGAAACATAGCATAAACAGCCAAATACTCTAAGATGATCCAATCTAGGTTTTTCACCATTTAATTTTTCATATGGTGAAGAAAAAAATTATGCTACTAAGAGGCATTCTATTATGATATGTGTAGCACACAGCAAACACTCTCCCCAAAACCTAAATAGAACCTTTGATTTAAAGAACAAGCCCTTGTAGTTTCCAAGAGGTGTCTATGTTTTCTTTCAACTTTGCCATTTTGTTGAGGAGTGTCAACACAAGATCTTTGATGAACCATACCTGTTTCGCTAAACAAATCCAAAATATCACCCTCACATAACTCTTTAGCATTATAAGCTCTTATACACAAAATTTTCTTGCCATATTGAGTTTCAACAAAAACAACAAAAGAATTCAATATACCAACAACATTAGACTTGTTTTCATGATAAACATCATGTGGCTTTGTCTTATATGGTCCCAAAGTATCTACATGTATAATCTCAAAACAAGTAGAAGTGATTGTACTACTCTTAGAAAATGACAGCCTAGCTTACTTAGCTCTATGACAAATCTGATAAACTGTGTCCTGAGCAACATTACTAGGTAAATCCAACCTAACTAAGTGCAATTTATTGAAGGGAATATTCCCTAATCTAATACCATGCAGAAGTTCATAGAATTTATGAACTAATGAAATTGAGAGAAAGAAAATAGAAGAGAATTGAGAGAAAATATTAGAAGGTTTTCTTATCTCTGTAGAAACTAAATTAGAACATTACAAAGAGGAGGTTCTAACATATTTATACAACAACTAATACAAAATAAGGTATAACAAACTATATCTAACATAATAGCCAGTTGTAATGATGCTTGTAACAAACTCATAAGAAAATTTTATTATGTTGAGTCAGCAGCTTGCTCTGAGTTGGATACGCCAACATGTCCCATATTCCTCATACCTTGGACAACAACCCAACCCCCTTATGCGTGTGTTTCTGCTCCATGACACATCAACTAGGATAAATTTTGGTGGTGAGACACCCCTATTATTGTCACCCTCCACATTTCGTTAAATCGAATGGGTAAAGCCCATAGGGAAAGTAGACAAATCCTTAGACGGATGTAAAGATCTTGAGTTATCCATAGTTGAGTTTGAGAAAAGCCCCTATTGTTGAAGACCCTCTAAAATGACAACCAGTGTTAAAATCATGGTATGTCTCGGCAGCCCAAAGATCCTATTATTCCTTGATATCCACAACCCCGAAAGGGTTGCTATAAAAAAAAGGTGGCCATTGTATCCATCCTGGGTTATTAAAAACTTGATATAGTACATATCTAATCATTAAACGATTAGCCTGCATTAGTTTGTGAATGGATTTGTAGAATCCCACCCCTCCATGCATCTTGAGTTGAATTACAAAACCTAAACAAATGTTGTAAATCCTTCTTTTGTGATCCGCAAAGGTCATTGGAAAGGTTAAATTCTAGCCCCATTATTCCTAAATTACTCCAAGTAGCAATTCCATTCCTTTAAAGGTTCCATAAAAACAACTTCCACTTTAGTATGATGTTAAGCCACCACAAATATCTGTAAATCGTTAGCTATAATTTAAAATAGGCGACTAATTTAAATCTTTCATAAAAGCATTCCCATTTTTCATAGTAATACGACATGACTTATGAAGCCTTCAGTACATGTAATCGTCCACATCTTGATCCATCTAATAGTTCCATACTTACTATAAATGAGGCATTTTTCAACACAAAAGACTTGTTAAGGCAAGAAAGATCCCTATCATATCATTAATGAAGTGACTCACTTTCTAAAACTTATATATTGTCATAGAATTTGTCATAATTACTGTGATACAAGGAGAATGATCTACAACACATTTATGGGAATATAATAACATCTTAATCATAAATCAATAGGAGCACTTCAACATAGTTGCGCATATTCATGGAAAACTTTAATGCTTTGTGTAAGACCTCACTAAAACAAGCATCTTCCATTGTATAATAGATTTTTCAGTGATTTTTTAATACAGGAAGAAAATCCACCCTTGAATCTCATACATTTTTTTTATTGTATAAAGCATAAGTTTGTACAAAAAAATATTCTTGTCAATGGAGAAGCACTGTGACCAAATGGGATTTTGGGTAGGATTAGATTCCTTCGTAGAGAAAATGAAGAGTCTAGCAAGATGAGATCCAAGCTCGTTATAAATTTTTTTGACCTACCTATTAGACAACACACTTATGTGATATTCATTTGGGAGAGTTCAATGACGAGAAATACAAATTGCTTGTTGATGGATTATAAATAGGGACGAAGACCATCTATTAAGCAAGCATAGGCTAGTGCATAACAAGAAAAGATGAAGAAATAAATTTCTTATACAGATGAGAAGAATTTTACATCAATGCCTTACAAGATGGAGCTCACATAATCTTGAAAGGCATGATTAAAGGAAAGAAAATGCAAGGGACCACTGCACAAATAAATATCAAATCTAACCAAAATCTTAGCTAATATGTAACCTAATTAAGATTAACGAGTTTGTTGCCTAATGATTTTGATGATGACTTAAGCTACCGGCTTATTTACATACTAATAACTGTTTGATTGTTTAAGTGTGTGTTTAAATAAGTCTAAATGGAAGTAGGATCTTAGCGCAAAAATAAACCATAGGAAGTAAGTATTGCAGAGACATCACGAGGAACAAGAAGACACGAAGCAAAATATCAAAGTACATTTAAGATATGAGTTCCCTCATACGAACTAGAGCAATGAGAAAGAGAAGTTCTTTTTAATTTAAGGAATAGAAACTTCGAAGTAGAAGTTTCACAAGAGAAGCTTACATGCATGAAAACTTTAATATTTTGTATTTTAACATTAATGAAAGTATAATAATTGAAATTATACTCTATGTAGCTGTGTGGAATAGATCATAAAAGATATTTTTATGTTTAGCTTGATTTTACAAAAACAGTTGTATACAAAGTTTTATCCTTTAATGAAAACAAAAGGATTTTCTTTAACTTTTAACACATTTGATTTTTTTACTTCCTAATCTTGTGGCCTACGCCTTTGGAATAGGTTTAACCCATATTATTGCGCATTACTCTCTGTTAAGGTAAAACGTGTCCTTATTTTTAGGTTATGTTATTGCGTAATGGATGTACTATGTAATAGTGGCGTTAAGTTGCAACAATAATGGAGTTTTTCTAAAGCTAAGTGAGAGTATAAATAGCAGTGTCATTCAATTGGAAAAACTCACCCTTACCCAAGCATATTTTCTATCAAGTCATCAGAAGTATTATCCCACACAAGTAGCTATTACAAAGAGTGTACTTGTTTTCTTTTACTAGAATTAATTTGGGGAATTAGGGAGTTAGTTTCAGTGAACACTGTATTTAGATTCTCTCAACTCAATATTCCAACATCACAAATGGGAAGAACAAAAATGAGCGGATCGAAGGAGCTAATGACTACTCCCTGTGTTTCAAAATAAATTCCCCAATTTTGACAGACTCACTCGCCAACGCAGAACTTTAACAATATGGAGTAACTTATTTAATTATCAGTATGTATGTAAATTAAAAAAATTGATATTTGAAAAATATACAGATTCATTTGCCAATTCAGAACTTGGAACAATACAAAGTAACTTTGAACAAGTACGACCCACATCATGAATATATTTAACTTATGTATAAAGAAATAATGAAGGTTAAAGTGATGTATGTAAATAGTGCAAAAATAAAAAATGAGACATTTATTTTAAAACAGAGGGAGCATTGATTATATATATAAAAAAAAGAAGTTTTTCCCTCCATTTTCCTAAGTTCTACTCAATTTTTGTTCTTCTAATTCTTAGAAACTTTTGTTTTATTCCTTTTATGACAAATTTTATTCAAATTTTTAACATCCACAACACTACTTTGTGGATCCCATCCCAATTTTATTTTACAAATCTCTTACTCTATATCTCTCTCCTTAACACAAACATATACTACCAACATACATAGTTCTGATTTTTACTTTTCCTTGTTTTGCGTAGGTATACAATAACTAACTAAAATTGAGCAAACTAAGCTAAAGGGAGTATATGTCAAGTTTCGCGCGCTTTGATAAAAGTGAAGCACTAAGTTTGAATCATAGGGATTACTTTATGTGATTTTTTTTAAAAGTGCATTATTAGGACTTGGAATACGCGTTAATGCAAAACTTTGAACAATATTATCTTTAATTTTCAATGAGAATAAATTTTAACAACTGAATATTAATAAATTTTTAACTGAGACAATTTTAACAAGTACCCACAAATATTGGTCGAAGTAGGTCAAGTGAATAGTGCAAAAAAAAAAAAAATCCCAATAGCACACTCTAAATAGTAATTAAAAAAAACGGAAGGAATATAATCTTATGCATGCATAAATTTTTTTGTGCCTCCATTGGAATGGTCTTATTAATTTATTTGAGTAAGGACCTGCTCTGATTGACTAAACTGAGTTGAACCGAACTGAACTTATTGGAGCAGAATTGACCAGAGCTGAATATTTTATGAGAGAGGGAAATTAAGATAAGAACTAAACTGAACTGAAAATAAGCTGAAGAGAACAAGCCCCAAGACTGATATTAGTTGTATTATTGACTATAGATAACTCAACTTTACGGGGAAAAATTTGTTTTTAAGGTCAAGTCTGTTCACCTTAATAAAATAATATTCAGCAAAAAGAATTTCAATTCAATAAAAATTAGTAACTTTAAAGAACATATATAATAAATAATTCATGTCCAACTAAAATAATTTAAGTTCAAAAAATAGTATTATTAGTTCAGCAAAAACAAGGTGATATAACAAGGCTTGAACTTCTTTTTAATTATAAAATGGAAAAAGCTATATCCTGAAACTTGATATTTACAAGTTGAAGGGTTAATTTTGTTTAACAAATATACAAAACTATAAGAAACTCATGTGTTGCACATTTTTTTTATATATATATAATATTTTGTATAATTATTCTTGCTATCTTTATAAAAGTTAATAATTATATTTTTCAATAAATATCTATTGGAAATAATAATTTTTATTGTCTCTGTTCATTGTAACGGTATAGTCAAACTTAGCACGCATTTCAATACAATACTTTGACTATATGTTGTAAAAAATTACAAAACAGTTGATATTATGTAACTTTGTACTAATAACTATCTAACATTATATTTCATTATCTAATTAGTTTTCAATACATTAGTACAAAAATATAATTAAAGTTCCCTCAAAAAAAATATATAATTAAAGTTAGTACAATTATAATAATAGTGAAAAAGTGAAATTGTGTCAATTATCATGAAATAAATGGAAGGAAATTTTGGAATTTAAGTTGGTACCTCAAAAATAGGGGTGGTTAAATTTGAAACCCGTTTTTTATTTTATTTTGGTACCCATCAAACTTTTAGAATATAGCTTTTGGTACTTCCGTCAAGTTCCGTTAAGATTTTCGTTAGTTGGGCTCATTATCTAATTAAATAATAATTTAGTTTTGTAAAAAAAAAAAAAAAAAAAAAAAACCAACCACTGCCACCTCTCCCTTCCTAGTCAGCCACCTTTCACCCTCCCCTTGCCAGCTTCCAGTTCCCAAACGTTCCCCCGGCGCCAGCGACCTCACCGCGGCCCCTCTCTTTCCCTCGCCGATCTCCCTCCCCTTTCCCGCTCTTGGCTGACCCCGACGCCACCCACTCCCCCTTTCCTAGCCCCCAAATCAATTTTTTAGGGTTCTATGGTTTAATTTATTTTCTCTTTCCTGAAATCATATAGGTTTCAGTGGTTTTGCAGGTTGTAGTGGGCTTCATTTTGAGTGGTTTTTTGTTGGTTTCGGCTGGCAGCTTTGGCGTTCGTGGTAGTCGTTTTGGTGGTTTTGTAGATTGTGTGTTGTGGGGGTGCTGCGAATTGTGAGTTGTTGCTCGTCGACGGTCAAGTGGAGATGGAGGGTGGTTTCGGAGATTGTGATTAGCAGTATTTGCAGTGGCTTTGTGTATTGGAGTGGGCTGTAATTTGTGGCGAGCTAGAGTAGGTGGAGCTGCGGTGTTGCTGCAATAAAGGGGCAGTGATAGGTGGTTGTTGATGCAGTTGTTGTTGTGGGTTGTATTTGTGGTTGGAATCGGTGGTGCATTTGGAGGTGAAAGGGTGGTTTCTGGGGTCGCCGACAGCTAATACAGGGAGGGGGGCTGACAGTGTAGTTGTTGAGGATGAGGAAGGGGTGGCAGGACTATTGTTGGGCCCCACTAACGAAAAACTTAACAAAAGATAGATGGTAGTACCAAAATAAAATAAAGTTTTAATTGGGTACCAAAATTCAACCCCCCTATTTTTGAGGTACCAAATTCCAAAATTTCCTAAATGGAATATATCATATACACCCACCTTTTCATAATAAGTGACACACTTTGAATGTCGTATACTACCTCCGTTACATATTATTTGCAACGATTAGACATTTTTCCTCTCTACTTTATGTCAAATTGTTGCAAATAATATGTAACGGAGGTAGTATTTTGTATGAAAAATGATTAATATAATGTAAAATGTTTTGAAGTATAATTTTAAAGTTCTAAAATATTAACTGTTAATATTTTTTTATTAATGTTCAATCATAAATATAGATGTTCAAACTCATGTATTGGGATATGTGAGAGTGAGAGATAGCTCAAGTGGTTAGAGCTCCCCTCCCGGTTTCAAGTGATCTTGGGATCGATTCTCATCACCCGCCCTTGTGGCTCTCTAAACACCAAAAAAAAAATGTATTGGGATATGTGAGTCAATATTAAGGGTCTGTCGTGTTCAGCTTAATTTCAATTTAGTTCAGTCCACTTCAATTTCTAATTTTCTTCTCTCATAAACAATTCATTTTACTTCATTTCAGCCCCAATCAGTTCAGTTAAGTTCATCAAATCGGAATAGGCGTCACTGTTTACTTCACTTTAATTTTGCTTACATGATATAATTTGAACTTACTGATGTGCACTTATTATATATTTTTTCTCACCTGATTTGATTGTGTGAATTAACCAAACGACCTTATATATACACTAATCTATAATGAAAATATGTATGAAGTATCAATTAAGGTCTTGTTAGATTCATAATAATGTGTATTTTACTAATATAATATATATTTTTCATCACAAAAATGAAGATATTTTGCCATTACAAATGATACACAAACGACCTTATTTTTGCTGAATTGCAATTATTTTTTGTACTGAAACAAAATTATATTTGCTAAACTTAAATTATTTTTACTGAACTTAAATTAATTTTACTAAACTGAAATTATTTTTGCTAAACTTAAATTATTTTTACTGAACTTAAATTAATTTTACTAAACTGAAATTATTTTTGCTAAACTGAAATTATTTTTACCGATTTTCTATTGTAATTCTTCTTTAAGAAAACTGAATTTTATTAAACTGAACTTATTTTTACTGAAGTGAAATTATAAGTATTGAACTAAAATTAATTTTACTGAACTGAATTTATTTTTACTGAACTGAACTTATTTTTACTTAATATTATTTTCTTAAAGTGAAGTGAATCGGGCCTTTGTTCTTACTTATTTTTTCTTATCTAATTTGAACTTATTTTTTATGATCAATAAGTAATTTGTAATAAATGCCTTAAATAAGGTAACTGAACAATACCTAAGGAATCAACTAATTAGGAAAGAAATCAAGTCACCACCCTAATAATGTTGATTCTATTTGATTATTACCATCAAAATCACATTTGATATCAAATCACAGTATCACAAAGGATAGCAAGGACACTTCAGCATGAATTTGACTCTATAAGAACACTGAATTCTCAAAAGAATTTCATCACAATCAAACCCTTGTAATAATTTAGCCGCTAATCACATTTTGAAGTCCTCTCTCAAAACTACAAAAATGTCTGATAATCCTGTAGAGGGCAGCATCAGGATGCAGAGAATGCTCAACAATGGCAATGGCAATGGCGAAGACAGATTGAGCTCTCTTCCAACCTGCCTCCTTGTCGGTATTCTGTCTCTTCTTCCCCTCCACTCGGCCGTTGTCACCAGCGTTTTATCCAAGCGATGGCGCAATCTTTGGACTCAAGTCACTTCTGTTCGTATCGACAAGGAGTATTTCGACGTAACAAATTATCGGTTCTTGCCTAACAGCGAAGGTATTGCAGAGAAACTCACTTCCCCTGTTATTGATGTGTTCGATATATATATCCCTTTTCCGTTGGAGGAATTTGTTGCAGGGGATGATGTTGTGTATCGACAACAGCTACTGCGTGCCGTTCTGAGCATGTGTCAAAGGATCTTCCTTGGTTGGATTCAGAGCATTTTCCAAAGACGGGTGAAGGCAATTAAGGTACGCTTTGAGAAGTCTGATGAGTGGTCTGGAATTTATTTGCATCTTCATGTTCCTGATTGTGCATCATTGGAAGAGATTTATATCGAAAAGTGGTGTGATGGTCAATTTTTTTTTCATGATTTAGATGAAGTACAACTTTGTCTTCCTAATTTGAAAAAGATTGATGTCTCTATGCAATCTTTTCGATTTGATTTTTTGTCTCGCTTAATCAGATATTCCCCATTGTTGGAATATCTGAAGTTAGAGGGAACGCCGCTGGAATATATGTTGGATGATATGCTCTTGCAGATATCATCTCCGAATCTGAGGAGGCTATTGATACTGAGAGATAGTTGCTGTATGCCTATGGAAGTTGTGATAGATGCACCAAAACTCGAGTTCATTTGTTTGCAGGACTATAGCCATTTGTCAATATATAGATTTGCGAAGAAGACACCAACAACTTTGGGTGGTGCGATTATTTACCGAGGATTTTCCTCTGATCAATATGTAGAAGAAACGAACGAATTGGATTTCGTTAAGTCCATGTCTAATACTGTGAGAAGCCTTACTTTATCTGGTACCATATTAGGCATTCTCGCTAATTTGATTCATAGTAGTCAGCCTAGTCTTCCTGTATTTCAACAGCTTACTCATTTTAATGTGGCCATCATGTATCGGAATCACTGGAAAGGCCTCGTACATGTTCTCCAGTACTTGCCTAATGTAAGGACACTGCGCGTATTTCAAAGAGAAGATCAAGATTTGACCGACGACGACTTGTATGGCACTGGACTGGATTTTGTTCCTGCTTCTATATGGACAAAGATCACAAGGATTGTGTTGAAGAATATCGAGGGGAAAGAAATTGAGATGGATGTCATAAGATACCTGCTGAAAGTTTCAAGTGATTTGAAGGCCATTGAGATCATGATTGCTCCTACCAATGATGAATTAAAAGAATTTCAAACTTGCAATGAACTGGAACTCTGCGCCAACTTGTACATGCTTCCTAAAAGTTCTTCAGACTGTCAGATTAAGTTTACAGGCAACTATGTTAATGTGTCAACCAATGGATTGACAATTGGAGCACTTGATTGTGGTATTCTGCGCTGCACTCGAGATTAACCATGCTTACATTCCGAAAGTGCTAGATAATTAAGTTTACTAAGATCGATCATGTGATCTTATCTATGTATTGCAACTTTAATTTCTTTGTTTTATGTTACTAGTTATCATCTTCTTTACAGTTTATCTACCCTTATGTTTAGTATAAGAGATAAAAGTGTCCTGAAATTTGCTAGAATTGTTTTATGTATGAGATTGAATGTTCCCCAAAATTTGCTAGAATTGTTTTATGTATGAGATTGAATGTTCCCCAAGTTGACGCGATTTCTCTTTGCGTTCCTTATATGATGTTTTAAGTTTTTGGTTTACTGGGATTACTAGTAAAGATGTTATTTCAAGGTATTCCTCAGCTACATTAATAGTTACGGAGTGAATAAAAAGTACTTCATTAGCTATACTGCTATAGAAAGTAATAAAGTTTTAATGAACCAAAGGGAAAGCATTATTGTATCAACAAAAATGTCATTGTGAAACATTTGTGAAAGCTCAGATAAAACTGATATGCAGTTACACAGTATATCGTAAAACTGTCTTTAAAACAGATAGGCAGCAACTTAGAGGATGATCAGATCAACTGCAAGTCTAGATGTGTTACATTTTTCCATGAAAGCTGTGTAATTCAGCTCTTGGAAAATCAGTAACTCATTTTTTTTTCCCTATAGTACACATGAAGGATATAAATTCTATTTTGCCGCACTCACAAGTATAGCTTTAGATCTCAGTTTAATGCAGAAATCAGTGCACTTTGGTTACTAAAAAGACTGATGTATAAAGGCTGCTATAAGAGATTGCCCTGTATATGACTTTTTACTCAGTTCTGCATTCTTAACTATCAGATTTGCTGCATTTTCTAGAATGCTGATGGGCACATATATATCATATGGTATATATATGAACCTCTTAATTATCCATTCTAGTAAATTCGACAATTAGTGCTTGAACGGGAGTTTGTCCTTCAATTATACTCGTAAATAAAAACATTAAGGGTCATCTAATTAAGAATATATAGGAGATAAATCGGTACAGAAAAGAGCTATATTCTGGAATCTAAATGCTTCATCTTTGGAGTAATTTAAGCCTAGCTAGAGTTAAATGAATCCATAAGCTCTATGATGTTTCCTTACTCTTGTATAACATAAGAATGAATCCAAAAGAATGTAAGATCCCACACTCATTTTATCTGTTTCTTAATACAAAAGCCAATAAAATATAATCTAATATATACATATATATATATATATATATATATATATATATATATATATATATATATATATATATATATATTTGTCGTCTATGATCTAAGTACAAATATTGAGTTATTATAAATTTTAAATGGATTCGTAAAGTGTATATATCTTTCGGCAGATATTTGATTTTCATCTCGCCAATAAGGAAATAACTAAGATGGAAACAAAATCTACGGAGTATTTAAGTTACATAGTCACCTAATACCCGTCCTAAGTAACTTATGCAGTTACGCACACATGCCACATGTCTTATTTGCCTGAAGATATATTTCTTTAAAAAAAAACATACATCTTAACGAGAAAAAGACATATGTTTGATTATAATTATGTGAATTATAGTTTTATTCATCTCTTTGTGATTCTAGATTAATTAGAAGGTGATATGATTTTTATAATACAGAGTAAGCTAAAATATTTTGAATTGCTATATGTGATAGTTTAATATCACAGCACCAGGAGAGGGTGTGATCTCCGCATATATTGGTGCTTTAAGTCTAATAGGAGAACCCATTCATAGAGATTACATGGTTTGTTTTATTGGTACATCCATGGCATGCCCTCATATGCTATATCTATGTTGTCGCTGGTCTTCTCAAGGCGCTCCACACCCTACTTGTAGTCCTGCTGCCATTAGATCTGCTATAAACCTCTTTTAATAGTTTCAATCATTTTAAGTTAACCTAGGATGCATATATTTGGTGAAAATTCTAATGTAGTCATGACTTTTGAATACCACAATTACTTAAAATGGTAAAACTAGAGACAATACGGCTAGCTTGGTGGAGGATTCAGGCTAGCCTGGTGGAGGATTCAGATTTCAAACATGCAACCATATGGTGCATATAGCTCTGGTGCTGGACATGTCAAACCAAGCCACACCACGGATCCTAGATAAGTCTATGACTTAAGCACTTAACCAAAAATGGTTATTTGGAATTCTTACGTGCTCTTGCCTACAATGAAACCAGAGTTTGAACCTTTTTCAATGGTTCACACAAAAATGTCATTGTGAATTTTCTATGAAAACTCCTTAGAGAAAACTGAAATGGTTCAGTTACACAGTAAGTCCTAAAATTGTCTTTAAAAAAAGTAGGCTGCAACTTAGAGGATGATCAGATAACTGCAAATTTAGATGTGTTACATACTTACATGAAAGCTTGTAATTCAGCTCTTCAAAATATCATGTTGGATTTCCTCTATAGTATCCGTCTTTAATATATCTGAAGGAACAACTTGAACTGCTGAAAATCTGAAATATGTTCAACCCATTAGAATTTTCGACATGAGAATCAGAGTGGCTGAGAGAATGACCAAGACTAAAAAGTGGTAACAAAAACATATAACATGCCTGTGTTTTGTCAGATGAACAAATGTTATAGTACACATGTAGGATATAAACTCTGTTTTGCAGCGCTCACAAGTACAGCTTCAGGTCTCAGTTTTAAAGTAGAAATCAGTGTACTTTGGTTACTGTAAAGACTGATATATGAAGGCTGCTATGAAAAGATTGCCCTATGTATAACTTTTTACTCAGTTCTGCATTCTTAACTATCAGATTTGTCGCATTTTCTAGAATGCTGATGAGCACATATTATATGGTATATGAACCTTAATTCATCATTCATTCCAGTAAGTTTGGCAATTAGTGCTTAAATGGGGGTTTGGCCTTTAATTACTCGTAAATGAAAACATTTAGGGTCTAACTATCTAAGAATGTACAGGAGATGTACCAGTACAGAAAAGAGCTATATTCTGCAATCGAAATGATTCATCTTTGGAGTAACTTTAGACTAGAGTCGAATGGATCCATAAGCTCTAAGATGTTTCCTTATTCCTATATAACATAAGCCTTCAAATTCACAACATTTTCTTATTTAGAACATATCCTCCTTTATACTACGTATTAGATTGGTACTACACTTCCATTTTTCATCTGTCTCGGATTAGCTATTACGTCTATATTTTGTTTAAGACCTAACTATTATGTTCATGCATCTCTTTCATTCCAACAAAAAAGAGGTAAGATCCCACACTTATTCTATATATATATATATATATATATTTTGTCGTCAATGATCTAAGTACAAACAATGAGTTATTATAAATTTTAGATGGATGTGTAAAATATATGTATCTTTGGACAGATAATTTGGTTTTCATCTCGCCAATACCTAAGATGGAAACAAAATCTACGGAGTATTATATTACATACCCGCCTTAAGTTACTTACGCACACGTACCACCTGTCTTATTCGCACGAAGATATATTTCTTTAAAAACAAACATATATCTTCAGGCGAAAAAGACATGTATTCGATTATAATGATGTGAATTATAATTATATTCGTCTCTTTGTGATTCTAGTTTGTTTATAAATTATAAGATCTTGTGATTATTTTAATACAGAGTAACCTAAAATATTTTGAATTGCTTTTTATGAAATAGCAGCTTGATATTAGTGTGATCTCTGCATGAATTGGGGCTTGTAGTCTAATAGAAGAACTCATTCGTAGAATTTACATGGTCTGTTATGGTACATGAACAGCAAGCTCCTAAATTCTGGTGTCGCTAGTCCTATCAAGGCGCTCCACACCCTACTTGGAGTCCTGCTGCCATTAGATCTGCTATAACGACTACTGGTAATTTTATCTTTGCTACAAACCTCTTTAAATACTTTCAATCATTTTTAATTAGTATGGTGGGATGCCCCGGTTTCTCATATTAAATTTGTTTCGCACATGGTATTTTTGTAAATAAACCAATAACTTTATTCAATTGTGAAGCCCACAATAATGAAAAAACTGTTGATTTATTTACGAAAATACACCTATGAGAGACAATTTTATTTCTCAAGAAACAAGGAATTTCCACATGCATATATTTTGTCACTTATTAATAGCTAAAACTAGAGACAATAAGGCTAATCTGATGGAAGATTCAGAATTCAAAAATGCGACTATATGGTGTAGCTCTGGTGCTGGACATATCAAACCAAAGCGTGCCATGGATCCTAGATCAGCCCGTGACTTAACCACCAATGATTATCTGGACTTCCTACGTGCTTTTTACTACAATTAAACTATGGTCTGAACCTTTTTCAATGGTTCACACAAATGTCCTGATTTATTAAATTATAGGGCTACCAATCTACCATTAAGAAAAAGAACTACCCTGCGAAGCTAGTGTTCCCAGTTTTTCCCTTTATTAGTGATTGCATAGAATGTTTCATATTTATAGCTGACTTGCTGCTTTAACAATGGTTGATTAAGGGAAAAACTGCGAACACTAGCTGACTTTAATCAACCAGTTCATATTTATGAGTTTTATAGCTGATTTGCTGCTTTAACAATGGTTGATTAAGCACTATTTGCATAGCAACTTTCGGCTGATTGTAGGAATATTTAATGGTATTATTTGACGTATTTTACACTTAACGCCGAGTATATATATGACTTACAAATGCATGATTGCTTCTGTTTCAAATTGGTTGTTTGATTTACATAGTAGATTAGTAGTGTTATTCCAATTAGCCATACCAATTACTTCAAGCAGCAAAAAACTGTCTATTATTGTTAATTTGTTAATCAAGTTATGTGTATTGTATATAATTCACTATACATTTGGCATCAATGTAACACGATTTCTATAAAGATTAATAACTTTGATTAATCCAAGATTGAAAGTATATTTGAATAAGTACAAAGTATAAGATTTCAATAGCTCAATTCTTCTAAATAAACTTGTCAAAGTTATTACAAGAACAACACTAAATCAAAATTCAAAATCACATTTAAAAAAAAAAAAAAACTAACCCAATCAATATCTACAAATACAGAACAAAAGGGTCAAATATGAAATTAAAATCAGAAACAAAAGTATAGTAGTATATTTATATCATCAACTATAGTTACATCAACATTTTCTCCTTAAATATCAGATCCAATCACCAAAACAAAGAATATCAAATAAAAACAAACCCGATTTAGCAACGGTGCACACCTCTCAAATTCATTGAATAGCACAACAGAATCCGCCGGAAAACCGCCAATACCCCAGAAAAACGATGAAGGAAAAGCGATTTTCCGGCAAAAAAGTGGATTAAGAAGTGAGGTAGAAGACGGGATTTAGAGCGAAGTAGAGGAAAGTGAAGGCGGTGCAGGAGAGAGAGAAGAAGAAGATGCCGTAAAGAAGGCGGAAACCCATTGGAGGAGGAAGTTGAAAAACGTGAAGGGGGGATTATGGAGGTTTTTTGGCGTTTGGTTGGATCTGAAATTGGAAAGAAACAGAGAAAGAGGGAAAGGAATTGACGAGTGGGAGAAGGAACTTGTGTCAGAATTAGAATGAGACACGAAAGGAGGATGTGTTAAAGTGTTTTCGCACTTTCCCAATTTGGATGGGGAACTTTATTTAACGATATTTTTTTAAGGGAGGTTTTAATGATAATTTAACATAAATTGTTTAATTAGATGGAATTTCTTTAACTAATTAGCAAGATTAACACTAGGTATAGCTAGACCTGGCAATTGTGACCTAGATCCGATGACCCGGCTCATGACCCAAAAACATTGACCCGTTAATGACTCAAGACCTTAAATTGACCCGACTCGTTCTACACCCGACCCAAAAATGGAGTTGACTCAATCCTGATCTGACACCAAAACTGACCCGACCCAATGTTAACTTGACCCGAAGAGTTTGACCCGAATAAACCTGATATCCGAAAAAGAATATTTCGATTTTTACCCGGACTGGAACGGAAACCCGGAATCGCCAATTTGTGAGGACCAAAGGCCAACCCGAAATCCCCCGGACCGGTCCGGTTCATTTTCGGTCGGTTCTAATCGGTTTTCCGGTCCAAGTCCATTTATGCACACCCCTACATACAATTGTGTTATGTAGACTCCACATACAACTTTAGGGCCTGTTCTCATAGACTGAATTCAGCTGAACTGAAATGAACTAAACTGAACTGAACTGAAATGAATATTTAATAAAAGAAGGAAATTAGGAGCTGAACTGAATTGGACTGAACTGAACTAAATTGAACTGAGCTGAACTGAGGTGAACTGAACTGAAAATAAACGTATGAGAACAGGCCCCTAGTTTGTCATTCTTTATTGGCTAGAATAATGGGCCCAATTTATGTTAAAATTCAATTTATATTTGACTTCTAATTTCTCCCCTCTTTATTTTGATGATGTGTCAAATTTCTAATGGTATTCTTTGAATTTGGCTTGTATGCTCTTTGTTTTTTTTGTTTGTTCCAAACGGTACACCCTTTGGGCTAACCCGAATTCAGGGATTAGTTTTGGGCGGTTAGGTTCAAGACCCCTCCCAATTGTTGTTGCGGGGGATCGAACACAGGTTCTCCCTTCCAAGTGTAGTCCCAATCACCACTACACCAACGACTAATTAGTATGTTCTTTGTCAAACATAGGTATATTCTCTCCACCATTTTTTTGTTTAACACGGTGTACCATGTGCATGATGCGGTAGAGTGTACTTTCCTATTTTCATTAAAACCATCTCAAAATATATATTTATAATTTCAACACTTTTTATGAGAATTTGTAGTAGCCACGAAATTAATCATTGAATAGTCAATTCTGAATAATAACGGCGAGTATTTCAAATTCTGTACTAAAATTTACAACAATCTCCTTTTCTAAATATGAAATGCAAATCATATATGAAGTCTCGGATATTAGATATGAAAAATATATACTTCCTCCGTTCATTATTACTTGACCCGCTTTGACTTTTACACTATTCACCACCCCTCCTTTGACCGTCTTTTGTGAATAATATGTAAGGAAAATATATTCATGTATGATCTTTTTGAATTCATCTCAATAGATACTATCATAATATATAACTTTTATAATTTTTACTTATTGAGAATTTAAGTTATTGATCGTTAAAGTTAAAGTTTTGCATTGACAAGCGTGATAAAAGAAACAGGTCAAGTAAAAAAGAACAGAAGAAGTATGAGATAAGGAAATATGAGATAAGGAATTTGAATTTAGATCATTTAGTGGTGATCACAAACATTTTTCTGAATTCTCTTTTTCCACTATAACAACTAATCTATTATTGAATCATTTAAGTTATAACATAAAATGCTTTTATACATAAATTTCTTAGGATTCAATAAAAAATAAGAAACAAAAAAAAAAAAAAAAAAAAAAAAAAAAAAAAAAAAAAAACCTTAGGTTTGACCCAGATTTGTCCACATGCATATTTTATTTCAAGGGTCTCTAGCGATATTATTATTTTCATGGGTTATAAAGCTACACATTTTATGGTGTTGAAATACACAAGGTTGTGTTTGAAGAAAAAAGGAAAATTTGATTATAATAATTCAATCTTTCACCGGTCTTATTCTATTAATCTCATCTTTTGATTATACATGATTACTCCCACCTTTACACCCCATTCTATTTCATTAGGTCAAGGTGACCGGTAACCTTTTCTTCGGGTAATTTTTTTTTTCCTTTTACAATTTTTAACAAATATAATGGATTAAAAAAAATGAAAACATCCCCTGCCACAGTGCCATCTCCTTCCCTGACCACCCTCGCCGTCCTTCTTAGTTTCCGACCACTCCCTATTCTTCCTGCGCCTTTCCCCTCCAACGGTAGCATCAACTTTCACACTTACCCTCCTATTTTCTTTGGTTTTTTCGAGAGGGGGCGAGGGATTCTTGGTTAGGGATCGAGTTGGGGGCTTCTCTAGCTTTTGGGTTGGGATTTTCGGGTTAATTGGAATTTTTGGATTAATTGGGGTTTTTGCGTTGTGGTTTTTGGGTTAATTGGGGCTTTTGGGTTGGGGTTTATAGGATTATGCGGTTAATTGGAATTTTCGGATTAATTGGGGTTTACGGGATGGGGATGACGGGAAAGGGGGGGAAGGGGAGGAGAGGGGCAGCCGGAAAAAAGGGAGGGAAGAGGGCAGCCATTGATGAAGATGAAGGGAATTAGGGAAAGGATGGAGGTGGAAGGAAGGGGAAAACTAAAAAATAAAATAAAAAAAGTTATTAATTAAAAATAATTTGAAATATAAAAAATTTAATATTTGGACGAATCATAGTGTGACATGTGGCAAGATAACTTACACCTACTAGAAAACAGCTAAATTCCGACGGAAAAAATCCGTCGGAAGCACCTCGTTTTCCGTCGGAAAACCCGTTTCCGACGGAATAGGTTGTCGGAATAGGTGTTGTAGGAAAATTGATGTTTTCCGACGGAAATTCCGTCGGAACCAGTTTTCCGACAGAATTTTTCTGTCGGACGATAAATTTTGGCCCAAGAAATTCCGTCAGAAAATTCTGACGGAAAGTATTCCGTCGGAAAATTCAATTAAAAAAACAAAAAAAAAAAAAAAAAAACTGCACCCCCACCCTTCAACCACCAGCCCACACCTTATAACCACCAGCCCCCACCCAGAACCACCAGCCACCACCGTAGAACCACCAGCCCCCATCCCAACCACAACCGACACTACCACACCAAAAATGAACCCCAAAAAACGAAAATCAATCCCGAAAACACCAAAAAACGAAAATTAAACCCAGTAAATTAAACACCAAAACACGAAAATCAACCCCAACAAAACAAAAATCCCCCCAAAAAAATCGAAAATTAACACCAAAAAACGAAAATTAGCCCAAGCATCTTAAAATCGACAGCGAAATTGAAAAAGTCCACACATAATAAAATAAAAACCTGCCGATCTACAAATTTAAACAGAATTTCAAATTAAAAAATGATAATTTTATTACATGAAATATATAAATATACAATTATCCAATAAAATTCATAAATTAACATAACAATTACAAAAAACTAACTAGATCTACAATTACAATTATTGATGCGTTGTTGTTGCTGTTGCGTTGTTGCAGTCGACGGTGGTGGACGGAGAGAGAAGAGGATGATGGAGAGAGGCAAGATAAAGATGAGAGGAAAGGGAAGAGGAGAAGATGGAGAAAACTAAAGGGAGGAAAAGATAAGAGAAGGAGAAGAGGGGCAGAGGGAAAAGAGGAAAGAGAAGAGGAGAGGAGAGAGAAAGGAAATGAGAATCATAAGGGGAAAGTGTATAGAGGCGGAGAG
The DNA here is from genome assembly GCF_948465745.1 of Chenopodium album. Lineage (NCBI taxonomy): Eukaryota > Viridiplantae > Streptophyta > Magnoliopsida > Caryophyllales > Amaranthaceae > Chenopodium > Chenopodium album. The sequence goes on along the minus strand of NC_137835.1, from coordinate 18,770,516 downwards.
GAGATGAGTTTGATATTTAGGGTTTTTTTTAAAACAAGTGATATTTTAAAAAAAAAAAAATTAATTCCGTCGTAAATTTCCGATGGGTACAAATTTCGTCGGAAAATTAAATTTTCGACGAAATAATCCGTCAAAAAGTATATATTTTCCGACGGAATAATTTTCCATCGGAAATTTTCGACGGATTTCCGACGGAATTGTTTATTTCGTCGGAAATATACGACGGAATATAATTCCATCGGAAATATTGGTATTTTCGACGAAATTTCATGTCCGTCGGAATTCCACCTGATTCTTGTAGTGCTTACTATTGGAGGTAGGTGACCGATTTGGCCTAATGAAATAGAATGGGGTGTAAAGGTGGGAGTAATCAGGTATAATCAAAAGGTGGGATTAATAGAATAAGAATGGTGAAAGGTTGGATTATTAGAATCAAATTTTCCTAGAAAAAAATTGGCGTTAATGAGCAGTAAGAAAGATGAGCAGAGCACTCCATGTCCGTATTATCATCTTGCAACAATTTTTATTTATAATTCACGAGGTTGTAAGATTGTTTGTATAACTATCGGATGCAGTTCATTCATGAAATTTGAAAAATTGAGTTTCTAAATCTTTTATGTGCTACAGTTATACCTTACAATCAAATTTTTACTTGCAAATTTTTTTGATAAGTTTTGAATTTTAAAATTTTAATATATTATGATGACAATAAATGAGTTATATTTTAAACAAATATTGAATGGATCTTTGTTTAGACTCCTTAGTATGATAAAAATTGATTTGAACTTCATTAATATGTTAGGAATTTTAAGTAATGCCTTTTTTTTCATGAGCATGCACCCACGACAAAGAATAAAATAATACAATATTTAAAATGAAACAATATTTTATAAGAATGAATAAATAAAGGCAGGACAAATAATTCTTAATAAAGAGGAAAACCTCAAATTAATCTAATACTACGTATATGAAAAATAGGATAATTATACAATGCTGATTAGTTTTTTAACGACGCTAGAATGGCCTGGTAGGAAGACTTGTGTATGCGCATATGGCTTCATATTTGTGTGTGTTAATTGGATGTCCATCATCAATATATATAGTTGAAGATAGAGGTTGAAAGAAATTATTCCAAAAATCTCTTCATCATTCTTGTAGCCATAACAATTTCTATGAACCATATATCCTAGTTACTTCTAATCAATGTCAAAAATCCACTAGAAATTTCAAGTTGGTCTAGAGAAATCATGAACAAGTACTACATTGCTTGATTTTTCGGAAGCTTCTAGATTATGCACAATGCTCCACCAAGTTAAGCAATGAGCCTTTAAAATTTGGGCCAAACGATGTGATACACGCACTATAGCTAACTATGTTCGGGATGCTTTTTTAGTAGTTGGCTACATTAAAAAAACATATTTGGAAATATAAATGTCCTAAAACTACTCTAAATAGTACTTCATATTGTGAAAATAAGGGAAAACATCAAGGTTTTAGAGAGAATTGATATGTGTATGTTATTCGATCTAATAGGGGTATATATACCTAGAATATAATAAGTACGGTTTGCTTAGATAACAATAAACCCTAAATCTAAAATATTCCGGAAACATACAAAGAGAATAATGGATATCCACACAATATTTTCATAACACTCCCCCTTGGATGTCCATTATCGAAGATTGTGCCTCATTAAAACCTTGCTATGAAAAACCCTGTGGGATAAAAACATAGTGAAGGAAAAAGAGCACATCATTCTTCGTACTACGCTTGAGATGCTACCTCATTAAAAACCTTACCAGGAAAACCCAATGTGGGAAAAAACCATGGTCAAGGGAAAAAGAGAGCAACGCGTATTTTCTCCCCCTGATGAATAATACACGACTTGAGATCTTCTAGTGCCGCAACAATGAATCTAATATGTTTGGATATCTTCTCATATGTAGTAAGTAAAATATATTCATTGATCTTCGATTCTCCTAAGCTGAAGTTGCATCTTCAATTCTTCAAGTCTTCACGTGAACATGTGAAGTGCCTTCATTTCACCATACATGTGTTTATCTCTAATATCATTATTTCAAATCTCTGTTTAGTAGTTGATTTAAAAATTAAACTTATGCGGTTATAACTTCTTCTGGAAGTCGTTAATAATAAAAATTGATGATCATTATTTGATCAAACATTCATTAATAATCATTTCATGACAAAACTTGGCATTATTAATGTCGTTCTTCAATCTGATATGGACTATAATATAACATATGTAATTATATACATTGATCATGGTTCTTCTGGACCATAAGAAAACAGTATCACGCATAAGTATCATGTTTCTTTAGAAGCTTCGTAATTATAAACTACATGGTAATTTTTCTGCGAATACAAATAGTAAATCTCACTAACTCTTATATACTCAAACTTCAGGTTGAGATGTCAATGATGTAGTCACATAAAATTTTTAAGAGTTTGATAATTGTAATATTAAAAAAAAAAAAAAATTAGGGCTAAGTATTTAAATACGTCGTATATAAATTCTTCGAGAACTATTCTTACATGATTCATAACATGTTATTAAATCGACGTTTCCAATAATTTCATTACAACTATAAGCCCATTGGAATATAAATATTTCTTTGTAATTTTCCTTCAAAGTTACAAATACGCCAAACTATATGTATTTGGAACAAACATTCACATATACCACAATTATTGTAAAGAACTAATGCATCAATATGAGAGACAGAAAACAAAATATACGATGAGTAATGCATCTAACAACTTTCAATATATGCAATGAATAATCCATTAACCTATGACTCACACATAATACATGTACATACATAAGACACTGTACATTGTGGATTTAAAAATCCATATTTCATTAGACTTCTGGTCCATGATAAACTTATGATTATTATCATTATGTCGACATCAAAATGGACATATATTTCAGATCCCTTATTCACTAATCCACTCTACTATGCATATGCATATTATTCATCGATTCCATTGTGTACCGGTATTATAAAGTTCCTTTAACGTACATTTCGCATGCTATTTCACTATGATATCTGAATGCATTATTTCTTATTGGTACCATCATAACTTTCTTACATCATAGGCCATCTATTATAATAATTCAGATACCAATACCACTTTTAGGGTATTTCATTCACTATGGTATTTATATACTATTACACTATTAGTGTTAATAGCACTTTCTTACCATTATAGTGATAATAAATTTTCTTTATTTATTTAATTTTTCCAACTTTTGCTAATTTTTTTTCTCCCCTAAGTTGGTAAAATATCTCATTTATAGGGGCGTTTTATTATATACCAACTTAGTAGACAAATTTGCATTAATAAAATTCACTTTATTAGGAGGATCACATCAAAATTTATTTCTCAAAAAATTTGTATCAAATTAGTTTCATCTTTTCAAGAGAACAATTTCAATGAAGAATAGTTTCTTCATTAACTTTACATTGCATGTGTATTTACTATTACTCTTTTTATTATATCTTCTGGGAAACAATGTCAATGGGGAGACATGTGTTGTGCATTTGTACGTTTTTCTCTTCTTTTCCAATTTCTTATGTGCTGACATATAATAGCTCCAATTAAAAGAATTGTTATACAAGCATAAATCACTTGCTTGTAATTCTACTAGGCGGTGATCTTTTGGATCTTTAAAGACTTAAATAATGTATTTAGTGAGCTTCCGAGCACCTAATAGTTGACAATAATATATAAGTTATTTTGGTAAACTTCTGGTCACCCATTACTCTTTTATATCAGAAATAAAAACCTATAAACTCTTGAAATATTTCATCAATATAATGCTCAATGTCAATATTATGTCTTGTCATTCAATTTATTTCATATATCTAACATTGAGAGAGTGTCAGCACATAATCAAATGAAACTTCAGGTTTACATAACGGGTAATTATTAAACCCGGATGACCTAATTTAATTATCACATCTAATCACTTCTCTAAATTTGAAGCCTGGTCAGTTTTCCAACACTAGTAATCACTTTATTAAACTTAATTTATGCATAGCCATGAATATGATGTGATATTATAACACCAACATGTGTTTTTTTTATACAATTAGTAAGACAATCAATTAATATTTTATCCAATAATTACTCATACTCTACTGGAGTTTAAACTATAAACTTGATACATGTTAATCTTGTTGGATTTTTCATACTTTTCAGGAGTCTTTTATATAAACATGGAACATAAGAATTTTGCTGAAAGTTATTTCTTCTAGAAATGTAATGTAGTTTATCACTTCCTCAAACTTAGTTATCTTTAGATTCTATTGATCTATCACACTTCAGGCACGCTATAAGTTCATCAGCAATTGGTATTGTCCTTTTGGGACATCAATTTTAATTGAAGCATTTTACAATTAGTATATGATCAATGACATTTATTTATATCCATCTTTAGGATGATATCATTTCAAAATATTTAATTAACATGTGACCACTTCTATTAAATAAATCGCTGATTTTTAAGTTAATGTATATATCAAGCTGACCATCAATATATTTTATTTTTATGTGCAAGGATTACATAAAATAATGGAATGAATACAATCTCCCCCTAATCCTTGCATATGGGGAAAAAATGAATCCAACATTAAATCACATCCAAATTTTAAAGCAATGTATGTATCAAGCATAATAAAAATTACTCTTATAAAGTCAACTCATAACTCTTGCCCAATTATAGAATCATCATATAAAATTGTGGGCATATTGCATATATGACGATACATTTTCAATTGAGTTTCTCATAATATAATGATATGCTCAACCTCTTATTGAACTCATAAAATTATTTATTTGTTTATTTATTTTCTAAAATGAATATCATTTACTCATGTTTTATAATCCTTATGAACTTATACATGAATTATAATCATCATGCAAACGTTTTCTTTTTAATCATATAAATTCTCATTCATTTCTGGGAATAATGAGTAAATAAGTTATTTATTAACACTCATCTAGGATTCATTATCTTTAATATCCATCCAAATGAAAAAAAAATATATTAACTACTGAAAAAAAAAACTTTTGTATATTCTTTCCCTTCGTATAATTGGTCTCATAAATGATAGATAAACAAATCAACATACTTTAGAAACTATTTGACATTTATAGGTCATTTTGATCCTTCTAAAATATAAGAAACTTCAAGCATACAATTGCAAAAATTATACATTAGCAAAAATTATAAAAATTAGATATTCTTGTACCCCACATGACTATATTTTGACTTATATATTAAGAGACATATGAAAGATTCTCTCATTGCATGTTTATGGTGAAGGTTATGCTATATCACGATATGTATAATATAAGTTGCATATTCAATATAAAATCTTCATTCATAAGCAATTATAATCACATGTCCATTGTTTCACTAATGTCAAACGAACATGTATGTTACTGTTAGCAACTATGTGGCCAACTTATTTGTAGGACTAATTATTTCGTTAATTATTACTCTAAACCGAGATATTCCCTTTAATAAAAGCAAGCCCCCATTATAAACAATCATCTCAACCAAGTAACAACTCCACTGCTATATTTCATGTATTGTCATGTAAATTCATTACATAAACAAATCTAATATCAAATATTGAAATAATGAACTTCATATAGATTGTAAGCAAACATTTTAATTTCTCTCATGGAAAATAAAAGTTCCTAAAATACTCAAAATCAAGTCAAGTCAAAACACTGACAACAATTCTACTTAATTAATCTTTTAATCAGTTGATTAATTATGGATCTATAACAAGGTTTAAGAGAATAGGATAGAAAGATAAAGTAGATAAAAAAGTATATATTTTGATTACTTCGAGAAGTATCACATGTATTTATAAATATAGTGCAAACTGTAAGTAGCAATATAATAACATACTTACTCTGTTTTTTTTACTTGACCCGTTTCTTTTATCACGCTTGCCAATATAAAATTTTAACGATCAATAACTTAAATTCTTCATAAGTAAAAATTATAAAAGTTATATATTATGATAGTACTTATTGAGACGAATCCAAAAAGATCATACATGAATATATTTTTCCTTACATATTATTCACAAAAGACGGTCAAAGGAGGGGTGGTAAATAGTGTAAAAGTCAAAGCGGGTCAAGTAATAAAGAACGGAGGGAGTAAGCTGCAATATAGGAGAAAAAAAATATTGGAAGCTAAGTTATCTATACTAATCTATTAAAAGGCGTTTATAAAAACGTCCATGTGCCACGTAGATCCTTGTATAATACGTCACGTCACTTAACAAATACTTCATGACGCCACATCACTTACCCAATATCTCTTTATTCCACATCATCACCCAAGCAATCCACATTACTTCATACTTATTAGTATAAATATGATGTTAAGGGGATTTGAAACCCCAATCACTTATATCAAAGGTGGCTTATTAACCATCTGAGCCCATTATCAAGAGTGTTATAAACATTATAAAAAATTGTACATAAGTGTAAATCACATGATTTAATTATTAAAAAAAAACATTCAATAATATCGATTTCATATTTCAAAATCCTTACAAAAAAGTGCCCCAATTGCACGAATATAAAAGTAGCAACCCGAGGCAACACCCATGCTACTCACTAGTTGACTTATTGTTAAGGTGTTCTAACCACTTTGACCACAAATTAAGTATTTACAAGAACTAATTGGAAATACTATAATATGTTTATGTGTTAATATTAACATAAATAAGTAACATAAATTAAAAAAAATTATCAATCAACGATGCCATCAATCATGAAAAATTATCAAATATGAGTAGTATCAACGGCTATTTCACCAAATGCCATTGAATACTTTAAAAATTTACCAAATGCCATCGAACTTTTCAGAATTCACCAAATGCCACCAAGTTTTTAAAAAATTCACCGAGTGCCATTAATGACTAACGGTAGTTAACTCCGTTAGTCATTAAGGCTAATTATGCCACGTGGCATATTATAATTGGTTCATTTTATTATTATTTTATTTATCAAAAAAATTATAATTAAAAAAAAAACCGAACCCCAACCACTCTTCCCACCGCACCACCGCCCCTACGCCAGCCCAACCCCTTGCCTCCACCCCCACCGGCGACCAACATCGTCGGCGGCCACCCCTCCCCCTGACCCTATGCCCCCTACCATCTGCATCCACTCCCCCCTAAACACCCATCCTCAACACCCTAATATAAAACCCTAAAAACGAAATCTCCAAAATCGAAAACCAAATTTGGTTTTCGATTTTAAGCAAGGTGGTTCAGAGGGTGGAGATGGGAGGGAAAGAGGATGGTTTGGGTTTGTCGGAGCATGAGGGATGGAGTGGAGGGGGTTACGAATTTATGAAAATTGATATTGGGGTTTAAGGTGTCAAAACCCTAGATTTCGATTTTAGGGGATTTTAATTTGGGGTTCCGGCGTGGTGGTTGAAAAGGTGGAGCTCGGAGGGGATGAACTGATTTGGGTTCTCCGGCGTGGGGAGGGGGGCTTTGGTTGTCGGCGGTGGTGAGGGGAGGGATTTTCGAGGGAGAAGGAGAGTTTGCGAATCGGCTGGGTGCGTTGTCGACGCGGGCTGGCTACACTGGGTCGCCGGCGACGCGGTTGTTCAAGGCTGGGTCGCCGACTCGGTTGTTCAGGGCTGGGTCGCCGCCGCGGTGGGGACTGGTTGGAGGTGGGATATGGTGGTGGCATTGGTAGACGGTGGTCGGGCTGGGTCATGGTGGGTGGGTGTTTTTTTTTTTTTTTTTTTTTTTAAGTTTTTTATTAAGTAATTAATTTACTAAATTAATAAGCAACCAATCATAAGCCACCACGTGGCATAATTAGCCTTAATGACTAACGGAGTTGACTGTCGTTAGTCATTAATGGCACTCGGTGAATTTTTTAAAAACTCGGTGGCATTTGGTGAAATTCTGAAAAGTCTGATGGCATTTGGTGAATTTTTAAAGTGTTCAGTGGCATTTGGTGAAATAGCCATAGTATCAATGAGATCAAGATTATGACATGATTTGAAAGACACTGAACAAATAATAAACATTGTTGTTTATGGCTGAAGGCATGTGAATTGGAATAATACAATACTATTTTAATCTTAAACATCGAGTCAATTAAATATAGTAGATGAAATTAATTGTCCGTGACTATGTAATATGCTCAGCCAAAATATATAAAACAAAATAAAACAACATACATAAATAGATTATGAGGAGGCTTAATTGTCATTAACTCTTATTATGCAATTTTTTTTTTTTGGTGTTCCATCCGGTTCACCCTTTGGGCTAATCCGGATTCGGAACTCATTTGAATAGATGAATATCATTGTCCGTATATAATATCGCCTAAAGCAAATAGAAGATTATTAACATCATATAACAAATATATAAAGCTAAATTTTTAGCCAGACCACGAGATAGCGACACTTGACATTCCAACTTTTCGCCAAGTGTTGTGCCACGTGGATATACTTAGATAGACTTCATAAGATAAATTAATTAGTTTAGATTTCTATTTTCAATCAAATTTGAATAAAATTTTAGAATAACATTGTTAGTTGAGAGTTTTATTTTCGATAAAATACCAATATTTCATAGGTTTGAATTGAATTATAATTTTATTAAAAAAAACATTAGATTATAACTCTATTTCATATGTATAAATTGAATTATAATTTTATTCAAAAAAAAAAAAAAAACTATTAGATTACAACTCTAAAAAAATACCAATATTATTATTAGTCATTTACATGCTGACTACATAATTTAAATCGTTACAAAAGCACATCAATTCGTAAATAATTTTGTATTAGATATATACTTTGAAATTTTAATATAGATATAAAATTTATCTCAAAATTTAATAAAAACCCGGGCATCACACGGGGCACAAAACTAGTTGTAGATATTATCAATCAAGAAATTATTTAAAACAATTTAATTGAAGAACTTATAAATCATATGTGGAACTTTGACTATGAGAACTAACTCTCTAGGTGATCCACTCAATCGATGAACGCTATATCATCTAATTCTAATTGTAACTTATATTTGTACAAAAAGTGCATTTATAACTACTAATATTACTTTAACATATCGTCAAAAGGGATATAAGCATACCTTTTGGCAACATCTATATTTGCAGTATCAATCAAACGAATCCATGGTATTGAGTTTTATGGTTGCTTTGATTGGTAATATTGAGATTACCAAGTTCCCTTGATAATTTTGCTCTGTTGGCTAGATTTGGTGCTAATAACGTGTTGTGAAAATAAGAGAAAACATCAAGGTTTTAGAGAGAATTGATCTGTGTATGTTATTCCATCTAATAGGGGTATATATACATAAAATATAATAAGTAGGATTTGCTTAGATAACAATAAACCCTAAATCTAGAATATTCCGGAAACATACAAAGAGGATAATGGATATCCACACAATATTTTCATAACACTTCCTCCGTTTTTTTTAGTTGACACCGTTTGTATTTTATATTATTTACACAACACGCTTTGACTCGCTTTTATGGTTTATAGATACGAAAGAATATATTCATGTGGGATCTTGTTTGAATCGTTTCAATGTATATTCTATTAATATCCATTGTTTATAATTTTTTTTAATGTTGATAATTAGAGATATTAATCGTTAAAAACATGCGTTGGTAAGCGAGATAATAGAAAGGTGTCAGCTAAAAAAACATAGGAAGTATGTTTTTGGACCTTATAGTGGCTTTGTTTTCTTTAAATTGGTGTGTTTTTATATTGTTTTGTTAATTAGAACTTCTTGTAAAAATAAATAAATTAAAATAATAATAGGTTCATTCAATAATCAATATGTTAAAACATTGCTCTCGTAGGAAACTGTGTACTATTAAAACATTTAACGTTGAAGCAAAAATGCTGATATTGGGGTTGAATCAAAGGACCAGATTCACCTTGCTCTTGTAGGAAAATTGTGTACTGTAAAAACATTTAACGTTGAAGCGATGAAGAGAACCCTAACGACGATATGGAGGCTCAGTGACAATGTTGCTATCAACACAGTACAATTGATATAAACCTTTTTGTTTTTCAATCCTTCAAGAAAGAAGACAAGGAGAAAATTATGGAGGGGAGACCGTGGTTTTTTGACGAGAAATTACTATTATTGAAGGAGATACAAGGTGGGGAACAACCTTCTGAAATTGAATTCTTTACCTCTCCCATGTGGGTGCGCTTATTTGAAGTCCCATTTAACAAGAGAAGTGCTTCTTTTATGTTCGATTTGGGTAAATCCCTTGGAGGGTTTATGGAATTAGATGAGTCGAATCCATTGGGATGGGGGAATATATGCGAATGAAGATAGAAGTTGATGTTCGCAAACTGCTCAGAAGGGGGGTCTTTGTGGTAGGGAGTGGGTCTACTACGAAATGGGTTAACATCAAATATGAAAGGCTCGTTGACTTTTGTTTTTTCTGTGGTAGACTAAATCATAATGACAAAGAATGTCAAGCAAAAGAAGCTCTTGGAGATTCTACTAGTGAAGTGGTCTATCAATATGGTGCATGGCTTAGGTCATCTCTTTGAAACCAACTCTGAAATCCTATGCTATACGTGAGAAGGAGAGGGTCTAGGGAGAGAAGTTAGTATTCATTCGTGGAGAGAGGTGTTCAAGCTCAGGCTCTATCAAGACAATCAAACTCACTCCAGTTGGTGTACGCACTACAAGAAAAAGGGTAATTAGCGACGGCCAATGTAGTCGCAAATCCGTCGCAAAAATGGATTTGCGACTACTTTGGTTCGTTGCCAAAGACCTCGTCGCAAATCCATTTTTGCGACTAATTTTTGGACAGTCGCAAATTTAGCGACGGATTTGCAACGCCTTTGCAACTACCATTTAGCGACTAACTTTCAAATTTTAGCAACTAAATTATTGTCCGTCGTAAAATATTTGCGACGGATTAGCAACTACTTAGACCAATGTTTTAAGACTACTTTTGCGACGGATTAGCGACTACAAGACCAAACTTTTGCGACTACGAGACTAAACTTTTGCGACTACGGAGACTAGTTTAATTGCGATGGATTTGCGACTACTGAGACTAATGTTTTTGCGACGGATTAGCAACTACTTACGAAACAATTTTTTGCGACTACAAAACTAATTATTTGTGACAAATTAGCGACTACTGAGACTAATGATTTTGCAACTAACGAATCAGTCTCTAAACCAAATTTGCAGTCGCTAAATATATATTTGCGACTGACGATCAATATTTGAGACCATAATTTAGCGACAACCAATATCAATCACAAAAAAAAGGTACCTACGCATAAATTCAAATAACCAAAATGTTAATTTTATTCAACTATCCAAAATATAATCAATTTTGTATCAATGTATTAAAAAACAATATTTAACTCTTGTAATACATTTGTGAAGCACTCCCTAAACCGTAGACTTTTCCTTTCTTTTGCCCACCTACAACCTCCAAGTAGACTTTGTCGGGGTTTATCTCAATTCCTTTGTTCTTATATTCCTCAATTTTTTTCATATATTCTCCCTGCATTAAGATATGTATTAGTAACTATGATCTCAAATGTTAAAACTTAAATAAACTAAATACATTTAAATAAAAATAACTATAATAAAAATACAAGCAATGACTTGGGACATCGTCCAGACCTAAAACTAGTTTGGACTTCTAAAACACAATTTAATTTAATTTGAGGATGGGTGGTGATGGTTTGGAAATTCCTGAATGTGAGGATTAGGGGTAAAAGTGTCATTTTACCTCTTAATAGATGTTCCAAATTACAAAGGTACAACTATCGGGGAACAGAGGATCAGGGTTTTTATTATCGTTGTTTTTATTTTTTTAAATAAAAGATGCAACACTTATAGCAAAATAATTTATGTAAGCAGTTATTAGTAAAAATTTCGACAGAGTCTCCTTTGTAAATTGAAGAATTCCCTCCTATAGGGTATGGCTTCAAAATAAACCTGTTTCAATTCACATTATGCCATACCACATTAATCATATGATTAATGCCAGCAAATCATTCTCATCCTCCAACTCAATCACACAAACAAATAAAAAATCCATAATATCTCCAAACATTAACTACCATATATTTTTTTGTAATCTTAGAAAAATATAGAAGTATACTCATACCATGACTTTTTGAGACTTGTCACCCATCAATTCAACTTCATCATTGCCCACACAAACAGAATGAGTGCTCTCATAGACTTCAGCAGTAGTTGGTAAAATTCCATCCTTTTTCTTTGCCTTGTATTAGAAGAAGTTGTTAGCACTTAAAGAAAAACAACAAAAAAAATAGGGGGACATAGACTACAGAGCAATTGTAATAAAGACCAGTTTAGTCATCTATATTAGTGGCTAAAAAGTTTCTACTTGCTTCTATCTTATATTAAAAATCATAAGTTTGTTACTAAAATCATACACTTACCATTTTTTTAACCACTTGAGGAGTAGATACGCTACCTTGGCGATGGCCAGGGTCAAAATTCTCTAATGTTTGGCCAGATAACCGATTATCTCTTGCTTGGTTAGAACTACGTTTTACAAAATCAGGATGCTTACGCTTATTTATGAATTCAGCTCGAACAGTGTCAGTCATGAAACTAACTTGCTTATGGAGAGCCATTTTGTAAACTTGGTTCAATGTGCCCCTAAGTCGGTCCCCAGCTTTTTTTGTCAAATTCTCTCCTAGCCTTAGCATCGAACTCAGGTCTCCAAGTATATGTACGTTGCATTAGAATTAACATGTAAAGTTTATAATTTTACTCAAAATAGCATATTATGCATAAATCATTTTATTTCTAATTTACAACCTGATATGGCTGCAGGAGTGCAGGATATTACACAACAGCACATTATAGTAAGCCAAAGCTCAATTAACTACCAAAATTTAACGATCTATCTCATTAAGATACACTAAAATATTGGCATGACGAAAACCATGGGCAACTCGTGAATCAATAATCTAGTGGTCATTTGTTTTGGTCATTTGTTTGCACTATGCTAAAAGAGGAAGAGGACAAGAGTAGTCTCTGGTGGGATTAGAAGTGCTGCTGCTGTGGGTCGTGGCTGTTGGAGGTGTCGTGCTGCTGGCACTATGCGCATCAACACTGATGCAGCGGTGTTGGAAGGGTGGGGTGTGAGCTTGGGGGCTGTGATTAGGGACTCTGATGGCAACATTATGGCTGTGATGGTTCGTAGTGTGAGTGCTCAGGTCCGCGTGGCTATGACAGAGGCTTTGGAAGCACGAATGGGGGTGGTTTTGGCTACTGAGTTAGGCTGTCAGAGGGTGGATTTAGAGTGTGAGTGCTCATTATTGGAACTGTTGGAAGTTACTGGAGTCATACAGAAAAGACTACTAATTCTGGGTCAAGCAAATAAAGTACCAAAAGCAGATTCAGAGAGGTTAGTCTCTGACAATATAACTGTCTTTGATAAATTCTGTTACATGTTACAATAATCGTTGGATTTTTTTTGTGCTTAATGTCTTTGATTATGGTATTGCTGTGAATTGGTGATTTGATTGCAGAGTGCCGAAGTGATTTGGGATTCCTGTATTCATTGCTCTTAAATCATATTAGCCTTAATACTGTGTTTTGTATGCCGTTCCTTTTGCTCTATCTGTCAAGGACCGATAATTATCAATGTAATTATGCTCAAATTAACTAAGAATTTAGAGGAAAGCTTGATTGATTACTAATTTATGTTTGGTGCATTGACTTAATGAACTTCGTAGTTCTATCAGTCCTAGAAGACTTATAAGGTTCTAAAAGAAGGTGATGTGTTCATTGTCCCAAAGAGTATGCTCCATTTCTGCTTCAATGTTGGATTTGAGTTTGCCACCATTTTTTCTGTCCTTACAGCCAGAACCCGGATCTAATTGACATATCAGGGGCCGTGTATGGTTCTAGCTCTGAGGCTGCCACAAAAATGAAGGAAAGAATGGTATCTTTTTCTTCTCAGAAGGCTAACTATGACACCTCCCGAACAACGTTTTCACAACATACGGAATTATAAGATGGGCTTAATTGCATTGTATATTAATCATCTTGCGTTTCTTTTCTTGGGGTGTGCTTGTGTGAAAGTGTGCATCTCCCAATGTATAGTATAATTATGGCTTTAAATTGTAAGGTTGAATCTGTATGCCTAATTACATTTTTTACAGATACAAGAGGACACAAATTTTTTACTCTCTGTTTCTTCCATACTAACATGACATTCTCCAAACCCATTTTGCAGCATGGTTATGGAAGGTAATGAAAAGTAATGGCTCAACTCTGGTAAGAATATCTACAAAGTAATTTATGTGCACTTGCAGATACCCCCTATTAAACTCGGTGAAACAACTATAAGCTCCTCTTAACCCTCTCCAAATCTCAATCAGGGGCATGATGTGACTAAATTAATTTACCTGATTTGATCAAAGGGCTAAATTTTATTTTAGAGTTGTTCTACTTGTACAGGTAAGCGTGCAACAAAAAAACACATATAGCACCATAGATACCAATGAAAGAGAGCTCCATTGACTATGGTACAACATGGTATGAACCTTAAATTGATACAACACTTGCAACATCAGACTCAACCAAAGAATTTCTACAACTATATCTAATCCTTCTATGTGTGACTTAAGATTCATTATCATAAACTTTACCCCCAAGTCTTGGAGAGTTGGAGGTGGCATCGTTGTCAGAAAATCTCTCAAAAAGTTGCTAATTAAGTGAAGTGTATGAGAATAGGATATCTAGTGTTAAGGAAAAATATAAGAAAAATTATCTAAAAATATTATATAGGGATTTAAGTCAGTCTGACTAATTCATTTATATAAACTCCTGTTTATAAGTTTCTGTCATATAAACTATCAATTACAACATCTATATAAACATATTGCAGAGAGTATTTACATTGTCAGATATTATTCATTCTGCAGTATACAATTCTGCCACAATTCTGGCACCTAAGACACAAAATTACTGCAATATAATAAATTCAAAACCAGGTAATGCAATGGTTATTATTTATCCTAAATTCAAAACCAGGTAACGAAACCTAAATTCGGCAGCAGTGCAACACCACAAGATCAACCACAACTAACTTAATTTAAATTCTTTAGGAAACCTAATCTTGGTTATTATTTATCCTCTTCATCATTGTCATTTCTATCCTTAATTACAATGTAAAAATGCATATACACATGCACTTAATTATTCTTTCAATTTCTGAAAATTATACAGAGAATTCGAACAGATCCAGACCTTGCAAATCTCAGGGCAAATGAAATTAGTCATTAAGAAATTAAAAATAATTAGGGCTTTTTGAATAATAAATCATGCTTGAATGGTTTTTTAATAATTGACTTCAAAAATAACCCAAAAATTCGCAATTGCCTGTCAAACAAAATCAATTCAATCTTCGCAATAAACCAGATTAAATTCAATTCAATCCATTCACAACTCATTTAATTCGCAATTCAATCAATTCGCAATTTGCAAACGAAACTAGACTAAAATTAAAAAATTGGACAAAATACTCAATTATACTAAATCGCAATTAGCAAATTGCAATATGAGAAATATTGAATGGACACTAGGAAGAGGAAGCATGCGACTAACCGGAGAGGAGATGGATGGCGCAACGGCGACCGATGAAGACGACGTGGGTTTCATCTGAAGTTCTGAATTGCACTGTTCTGGCCTTCGTTTTTTATTTTTTATTTTTTTTTTTTTTTTTGTGAGGATGAAGAGTATCGAGTAGCAATGTTTGTAAATAAGGAGTGATGAATTTTTTTTTAAGGAAGGAGTGATATAATTGTTTATTGTGTTTTTTGGCTGCAACAACTTATTGTACTACTTTTACTAAGGGCTTTTATATTTCCGTACCAAAAAAAAAACTTATTATATATTAAGGGTTTTAATTCCTTTTTAATAAATTTTAAAAACAATTGTAGCAACTACCATGTTAGTTGCAATATTAGTCGCAATTTTTTTACAAAAATTGTTTCAAATTTGTTAGCCTTAGCAACTGCAATATAGTCGCAAAAAGTTGTAAGAATGTCGCAGATTAGCGACTACATAGCAACTATTATAAAATATGTTGCAAAATTTGCGACAACTCATTTTTTGCAGTCGCAAAAATAATTTTTGCAACTAATTATTATGGTAGTCGCAAATATTAGTTGCTAATTAGCGACCGCATAGCAACTACTGCAAAATCAGTTGCAAAATTTGCGACTGCTCGTCTTTTTCAGTCACAAAAATAATTTTTGCAACTGATTATTATGGTAGTCGCAAAAATCAGTTGCTAATTCAACTTTTTCTTGTAGTGTGGCGAGGAAACTCACTTTGCTACAACGAAGGAGGTAGTGGCAGAGTCTCTTCCAAAAGCTCATGAAGCCACGCTAGCATTAGTGTTCGATGCAGCAAGCAACAAAGAGATCTTGCACCCTAGAAGTATGATGGATAGGGTGGAGGAGATTGTCCCATTGGGTAATGAAAATAATCCGAAGGTGGGGGAGAGTGGGAGTAAAGTGAGGGATGCTATGGAAGATGCGGGTCAGGGAGGTAAAAATAACGAAGGGAGCGTGGGGCAGGGGTAGCTTCAAATTTATGGTCAGAGGGGTTGTGTAAATCTTCTTGTAAGTGGAAAAGAGTGATCGGGATGGAGGAGGGGTGTAGGGAATATTTCAAGCATCCCACACTTGAGCCCCAATATGATTATATACTTAAGCACGGTAGCGTCCAAAGGGAAGGAAGCTAGAGCATAAGAATAGCAAACAAGTTGTAGGAACGTTCCATGAGATCGCTAACTCTATAGTGGTCTGGAACCATGACTGGATATTCGGAGATGAAGATACAAATCCAACCTAAAAGAAATTGAACCTGCCCTAAAAATAGGTCTCTACTTCATTCTTCTCATATTTATGTGCACTTTCTGACTAACATACAATCGATAGGTTAACCCTAAACCTGTTTAATCTATGTTGGTTGAATATTAATGCACAAAAAAACTATTATTGGCGATCACTTGAATTATAATCATATTAGCCTAAACAAGATCATTAATTATCTTATTAAGAGTATTACAAGTACAAATTCCCTTTAAACATTCATAAAAGGCGTGTTATAGCAATAACAATAATAATATATCAAGCAACATAATAACAATCATCATACTAATAATAATAATAATGATCAAAGCATAAAAATATTAGCAAGATCCTAGGCATGATACTAACAAGATTAATAACAAATCATAGCATGTCACTAAACATTAAAGATCAAAGCTTTATCCCTAACATGATACTAACATGATATTAGAAAGAATAGGAAGCATCCCATGGAAACATACATGATATTAGAAATTTTAGTTATTACCCTAAACATGATACTAGGAATCATAAAGACATCCTAACATGATACTAGGAATCAAAATAATCTAAGAATGCTTTCTATGAAAAAATAATAATAATTAAATTACTTACTTGGATGTCTCGTATCTCTTACGAATAACAAAATACAAGCGTTAGTAACTTCAAGGAAAATAATAAATCAAATAATTAATTTAAATAATTGAAATAGGGATTTGGGACCAAACCCCAGAAATTATCAACCTTTCACGTCGAGGGCGAAGGCAACTTCGAATTTGACTAGGTGTGTTTAAAACTAATGTATGCGGATTTTTATAAAAGGGAAAGTTTAGAAAAAGAATAGAGAGAGAGAAAGCTTCTAGCTTTAGAGAGAGAATAGAATTAGATGGTTGTACGTGAATGAATAAAAACGGGGAGATACGACCCCTATTTATAGAAAAAATAGTCCGGAACAAATAAAGTCTCATTTGGGATAAAATACCTCATGTCGTGAATGATAAAAGTCAACACCAGACGACAGGCACCAGCTGTTAGCGCCAGGCGACAGACTTGTCGTCTTGCGCTGAGTCAGAAATAAAACGCGCTTTGCACGCAGAATCCTCTTCTTAATATGATTAAGTAGCAAGTTTCGCGTTCATCAAATTAAAATCAGGTTTATCATAAAACACTAATTTTATTCCAAATAAAATTCTTTAAAATATAGTTATCAATCCTAATTCCAGTAGAATTCAAAAGAACCTTCTAGATTATTTCAGAATATTAAAACCAATCCTAATAACTTTAGGAATAACTAATAGGCCCTCTTCTAGATCATTGGGCCACATATAAAATTCATTTCGGGCCCAATTTAGTTTTTAGGCGGCCATAACTTCCTCATTATTCATTGGAATTGGGCTTATAATATATCGTTGAAAAGCTCTTTTCGAGCTCGATCCAACTACACAATTATTGGACCCTTATCATGGACCAAACTAAATTGGACCGGAAATTTTCATAAATAGAGAATAAAAAGGAATATTTTAAAACCAGAAATAGAGATATTTTAATAAAAACAACCGCATTACTAGACTTTTCACACTTTCACCTTGTTTGATAATCAAATTACATGGAAGATATTCATCACTGGGTTTAGTTTTTGGGGAGACACATTTAAGGGTCTACAAAAGCCCTTACTTTGACCGAGTTTGGAGAAACGCAAGTTTCGAAAACAAAAGTCAAAGTAGCGATAGGGACGGAGAATGATTCAGAACGTTCTGCGATCCTAAATCATTCTTTTAACGCCGATACCTGCAAACTAGCGTTAGTTAAACAAATAAAAGAGTTAAGAAACGTGTATCTTGCACCGTCGAGCACACGTTTTTGAAGTAACCGATTTTGTTGTTGTATTTTATCATGATAACCTCCATAGTGCCTCGTGAACGCCATCGTCGAAGGTCGTTGCTTGTAACCATCTTCAACTGCTTGTGAAAACCCTCCACATCTTAGAGAACATCGTCGAAGGTGACTGCTTGTAGCCATCTTCTGGGTTGTTGTGATAATCTTCCACATCCTAGGGAACACCGTCTACCATTGCTGCTATATCTCGAGCCATTTTCTTGAATCATGGTGACAACCTTCCCAATCATAGCGAATGTCGTCGAAGACCGCCCATCTCGTGCCATCTTCTCAAATCTGGATGACAACCTCCATAATCTTAGCGAACGTCGTCGAAGACCGCCCATCTCGTGCCATCTTCTCAAATCTGGGTGACAACCTCCACAATCTTAGCGAACGTCGTCGAAGACCGCCCATCTCGTGCCATCTTCTTAAATCTAGGTGACAACCTCCATAATCTTAGCGAACGTCGTCGAAGTCCACCCATCTCATGCCATCTTCTCAAATTTGGGTGACAACCTCCACAATATTAGCGAACGTCGTCGAAGACTGCCCATCTCGTGCCATCTTCTCAAATCTAGAGATAATTTCCACCATCCTAGCGAAAGCTATCAGAAACCGCTTTATCTCGAATCGTTCTTTTGTCAAATCAAATAATAACCTCCCTAATCATAGTGAAAGATATCGAAGGTCGTTTCATCTCGAACCGTCCATCTCAAATCTAAGCGAGAGACTCTTTTAGAGCCTTCTGTTGAAAGCTTCTTCATCTTGAATCTTCAAATCTTCTTGTCCTTACTTTTAGAAGTAATCGACCTTTCTAGCTTTAAGAAGAACCTTAACTTAAGATTCTTTGATCTTCAAGTCAATCTCTGTAGGAATCTCCATCCTAGGGATCCTTTGTGATTATAATCAATCACTACTCTAATTAGTTTTCAAATTTGCTTAATCAATATGCAATCCAAAATTTGATCGTCATCAGGCCGATCATCAATCAAGATCGTAATCGGGCCAACTACTAATCAAAGGTTTCATTTCAAAGCTGTACATTTGATATGATTGTCATCAAGCCAATCTTCAATCAAGGTGTAGTCGGGCCGACTTCCAATTAAATATCTATCAATTGCTCAAATTTTCTTCAAAAGGCTCGAAATCAAAGTCGTGAGACCATCAAAGGCCGGCGCAAAAAAATCAAAGTCGTCGCATAGCAACAGGTCTGTCGTGCCGCGTTAGAGAGTATTGTGATGTGCCAAGGTGCATTGTCTTGCGCCGGGGTGCATCCTGCTGCATTGTGATTTGATCTAAGTCCGAGATTTTTTGCTCATTCATTTATGCTCAATACAATTGCTTGTAATTGTATCTGCATCTATATTCTTGGACTATAGGACTTTGCTCATGTTTGTAATTATCATAGGGTTGACCTAAGGCTCGATGTTACTCAACTTAATGTGCAAGACCACATATGACTTGGCGTGACTCAAGGTGATTGGCACGTGTGTTGGACTCAACTTGATGTGATATGACATGACATGACTCAATGTGCATGACTCGTGTTTGCATTGTACTGTGATGTGCTTGACTCAAAATGCTGAAAAGCAAAAACTTTCCTCATTTTTGTGGAGGGTACCGACTTTCTCCCAAAAAAGAAAGACGCAAAAAAGAATCGAAGTGAAGTGTTTGAAGGTGCATGTTGAATGAGCTTAGTCAAGTGTATGTGTCAAGGTTGTATCTCGTAGTGCAAAGATTAGTTCATCCGGGGATATCTCAATTGTTGACTCGATGATGAAATTATTTGGGTAACTTAGGAACGGAGGCTAAGTACTTCATACTTTGTGATGTGATGATGTTTGTGATGATGAGTGATGAACAACTCCAAGATGAAGAGGCATGCTCTTCAACGTCGTGTGGAGATTTCATGACAAAAGGTTCCTATGAGGAGGATTATCAGTCTACGTATCTGTGATGTGTGTAAAAGTGACACTAAGTCTAAGCTACAAAGGCTAAGTGTGTGGAAAGATATTTTGAGAAGAGTCAAATGATGGTGACTCTTAGGCTAGGTAAGCTTATGATGTAGGGATCAAGCCCCCATGTCTAGCACTAAATGGATAGGGATAAGCATCGGAGATCCCTTGATATGATCAATTATAAATGTAAATATGAATGCATTTTTATTACGGCCGCACCTCATTATGATGTTGCCTACGTATCCATTAGGAATCAGGCCGAACGTAGCTCTAACCGAACCTCGCACAAGTGTGTGTATACCTCAAAGAGGTCTTTTAAGGGTTGTAACGTGGTAAGGCTAAAGGTTGAAGAAGAAGGGGATAAAGGCTCAAGACCCTAGATAAGCCCCCAAGGTGTGCAACCTTGCTTTTGATATCTTTATATTTTTATGCTTGAGGTTTCCTCACTTTTTAATTCTCTTTCTTTTGTTTATTTTTTTGCTCTTTTTTTTTCTTTTGCATTTTTTGATAAGTGTGGACAATCCCGATCATGCGGTCTATCACTCACTTGGCATTCATGTTTCTCAGGCACGGTACCTAGCACTCGATAAGAGACGCAATCTGAGACGTGTTCATATCAAAGACATGTTCATGTTAATGACATTGGAACATTTTCCCTTTTGCACACTTTTATATTGTTAATTGCCTTTTTTTTTTAATTTTTTGAAATCACTCAAGTTTTTGTTCTTTGAAAATTGCATAATTTGCACACCATCCCATCCCAAGGTTAAGTAGATGTGGGTTGAAGAAAAAAAGGTATATCGTTAGACGAGGCTTAAAGTGGATTATCAAGAAAGGATTTATACTTTTAAAGGGTGAAAGTGATATGATATGGCCATAAGGGGTGCCTCAAATCATTAGTATACCTTGTGCTTAGTTCGGCATGGATTTTTTTTTTTAATTGCAATGCAATGATCATACGCAAGGAAATAAATGCTCATTTTATTTTAAAAGTGAATGGTAAAAATCAAACTCTAAGAAACAAAATCTAAGGAGTATGAAGGGTGTTTATGCTAGACTTATTGGGGAAGGGTTTAAAGATGGGAAAAGTGTGTAGTAAGGTGAATGATGTATTAAGGAAGCATGTAAGATAAAGGAATGTGAATGTATAAAGTGTTTATGAAGGGAAGTGTGAGATATGTAATGTATGGAAAGGTGATGTAGATGGAGAGATATGGAAAAAATTAGGAATAGAGTGGACACTCAACTCAAATGACGGAAAGAACGACTCATGCATGAGCCTAAGACATGGTCATGGTGTGAAAAGAGTATGTACAAAGTGTGTGAATACTTGTGAGTGTCAGTGATATGTTCAATAATCGTGTCATGACTATGGGACTAGACTTAAACAAAGACTAAGTTAAGACTTCACTTATGTGCACTAAACTTGACACGCTGTAGTATTTTAGTCACAACTTTTTATCTGTGACTCCAAATTGGACGAAACCAACGCCAAATGAAATATGAAACTCGGGGCTACAGATCCATAGGTTTTAAGACTCGTAACTCTTCCTAGACCTTTGGCTATGACCAAAACAAGCTGACACTTGTGCAGTATACAAGAATAAAAATCCGGGTTGATTATAAGGAACTATGACTCGATTTTAGACATATTTATTAGCTCAAATTAATTAATCAATTAATTAAGCAAAGTCCTTTAGTCATTGGTTAGTTTATTTAAGCATAGTTATAATTACAAGTCAAACCAAACGGTTAGTTTAATCACATGTAGGTTATGCACAAGCAAGTAATGCACAAGTAGTCAAATAGTCACAACATGAAGCCTTACCTTTAGAAGGGTTGGAGCGAGTGGATGGGACCCCGCGAGTTAAACTCGCTTCCACGGTTTGGTGAATTCAACAAACTCGGATGTACCCTTTGTTGTCAGGAGCGTTCGATTGGGTAAATGGAGCGTGAAATCCCAAAGGGTTATGGACATATGTAGAACAAATATGGTTCAGGAATAAAGGGAAAAACTCAATCAGGAAGTAAAACCGAGCAAACAGTACTAGAACTGGTCAAAACAATAAGGTAGATTTCTTGCTCGGTATTGGAAGAACTTGGCACGAGACTATAGTGCCCGTCGCCAGACTATGGAACCGTCGCCAAAAGACAGAGCCATCGCTTGGCGATGGCACTGTTTTCTCAGCGCTAGTTCCTACATGCCTCAATTAAACAACTTTTTGTTCTTGAAATTTCTAGTTTTTTGCAGCGTTATTTTGATTTTAGTTGTGAAAGATATTTCCCTAATTTCCTACTTGTAAAAATCCTATGTTTTTTACGCATTACAGATAATCTTTCCCATGCGGACCTTTTTTATGCTCATGTCAATAATGTTAATCAAAATTACGCACATGAAATACTTAGAACTTTTCGAGTCTTATCAACTCATTCTAAATTATTGCTAAAATAAATTTTAGGAATTAAAATAAAAATCCTCCCCAATGGAGTCGCCAAAAAACTGTAGGGAATATTTCAAGCATCCCATACTTGAGCTCCACTGTAATCATACACTTAAGCATGGTGGCGTACAAAGGGAAGGAAGCTAGAGCAAAAGAGTCGCCAAAAAGTTTTAGGAACTTGTAAACCATTCACATGGTGAAAGTTACACCCATTCACGATCCATGAGATTGCTAACTCCATAGTGGTCTTGAACCATGACTGGATATTTGGGGATGAAGGTACAAATCCGACCTAAAAGAGATTGAACCTGCCCTAAAAAAGGCCTATACTATATTCTTTTCATATTCATGTGCGCTTTCTGACTAACATACAATGAATAGGTTAACTCTAAACCTGTTTAATTTATGTTGGTTGAATATTAATGCACAAACAAAACTATTATTGGCGATCACATGAATTATAATCATATTAGCCTAAACGAGATTATTAATTATCTTATTAAGCGTGATTACAAGTACAAATTCCCTTTAAACATTCATAAAAGGCGTGATTAAGCAATAACAATAACAATATATCAAGGAACGTAATAACAATCAACATAATAATAATAATAATAATAATAATAATAATAATAATAATAATAATAATAATAATAATAATAATAATAATAATAATAATAATAATAATAATAATAATAATAATCAAAGCATAATAATATTAGCAACATCCTAGGCATGATACTAACAAGATTAATAACAAATCCTAGCATTTCACTAAACATTAAAGATCAAAGTTTTATTCCTAACATGATACTAACATTATATTAGAAAGAATAGGAAGCATCCCATGGAAACATACATGATATTAGAAATTTTAGTTATTACCCTAAACATGATACTAGGAATCATAAAGACATCCTAACATGATACTAGAAATCAAAATAATCTAAGCATGCTTTCTATGACAAAATAATAATAATTAAATTACTTACTTGGATGCCTCGTATCTCTTTCTAATAAAAAAATACACGCGTTAGTAACTTCAAGGAAAACAATAAATCAATCAATTAATTTAAATAATTGAAATAGGGATTTGGGACCAAACCCTCAGAAATTATCAACCTTTCACGTCGAGGACGAAGACAACTTCGAACTTGGCTAGGTGTATCTAGAACTAATTTATGCGGAATTTTGTAAAAGGGAAGGTTTAGAAAAAGAATAGAGAGAGAGAGAGAGAAAGCTTCTAGCTCTAGAGAGAGAATAGAATTAGATGGTTGTGAATGAAAAAAAACGGGGAAATACGACCCCTATTTATAGAAAAAATATTCATCAAGTCCCATTCAGAGTAAAATACCTCCTGTCGCAAACGACAGGAGTTAGTGCCAAACGACATACACCAGCTGTTAGCGTCAGGGGACAGCTATTAGCGCCAGGCGACAGACTTGTTGTCTTGCACTGAGTCAGAAATAAAACGCAATTTGCACACGAAATCCTCTTCTTAATATGATTAAGCAGAAAATTCCACGTTCATTAAATTAAAATACGGTTTATCATAAAACACTTATTTTATTCCAAATAAAACTCTTTAAAATATAATTATCAATCCTAATTCCATTAGAATTTAGAAGAACCTTCTAGATTATTCCAGAAGATTTAAAAAAATCCTAATAACTTTAGGAATAATAATTAATAGGCCCTCCTCTAGATCATTGGGCCACATATAAAATTCATCTCGGGCCCAATTTAGTTTTTAGACCATAACTTCCTCATTATTCATCAAAATTGGGCTTATAATATATCGTTGGATACTATTTTTGAGCCCGATCCAACTACACTATTATTGGACTCTTATCATGGACCAAACTAAATTGGGCTTGCTATTTTCATAAATAGAGGATAAAAAGGAATACTTTTAAAAACAGAAAGACAGATATTTAAATAAAAACAACCGCATCACTAGACTTTTCACACTTTCACCTTGTTCGATAATCAAATGACGTGAAAGATATTCATCACTGGTTTAGTTTTTGGGGAGACACGTTTGGGTGTCTACAAGGGGTATGGTACAAGTGAGGTTCAGTGTAATGTGAATGGTATGTTTAAAATGAGGACAGGTAAAGTTAAAGGAGTATGGCAGAGATGGGTCTTGAGGAGAATGTTGAAAAGAGAATGAAGGGTGAGATGGGTTCGACTACTGGCGCCAGTATAAATCAAGTAGAGTGTAATGGTGTTGACCATTCCCTCGGAGAGCAATGAAACTCTTAAGCTGTAACATCAAAGGGATTGGAAACCCTTGGACGGAGAGATCCCTCCGGGATTTGTGTTTGAGGGAGCAGCCAAATGTGGTGTTTCTAATGGAAACGAAGATTGATAGTAGTGTTCTAGAGATAGTAAAGAGGAGATGTGGTTTTGAGAATGGAATGTGTCCAAGTAGTTCATGGAGATTGGGGGGAATGGGTTTTGGTGGCGAGATGCTCACATTAATAGTATATCCTATTCAGTGTCGTGTTGGAGAGCCATTAGTATTTATGGTTGGTCGGAGGGTACTAATAAACATAAAACGTGGGAACTAATGAAAAATCTGAAAAACTCTTGCACTATCCCATGTATTATGTTTGGAGATTTCAATGAAATTGTGAGCATGTCGGAGAAGGAGGGTGGTGTTGTTAGGAGGGAATGCTTTATAGATGCTTTTTGTGATGCGATTGATGCTTGCGGATTGAGAGATTTGGGGTGTAAGAGGTGTAAACACATGGGAATGGGGAAGATAAGAGGATACAGTGGTTCGAAAAAGACTTGATAGATTCTTGGGTGATGATCCTTGGTGTGAAATGCACCCAAAATTTTCGGTGCAACACATAGTGAGGGAGGAATCTGATCATTCTCCTATCTTTCTTGACATGCTTAACTACTATGAGAGGGGGAAAGGTGGGAAGTTATTCTGATTCGAGGCAATGTGGATCTTGAATGACACGTGTGAGGCCGTGATTTCAAAGGCATGGGGAGATATCACAGGTCTAGCTGCTCACTAACGATTAGAGCAATGTGTGGTGGATTTTAAAAAGTGGGTTGCTACCACTTTTAAAGGCACTCAGAAGAAATTTAGAAGATTTGAAAAGGAGTTGTTGGATGCGCAAGGTAGTTAGGTAGACGCTGCGATGTTAGCAAGCTGTGAAAATCTAGCAGATAAGTTGGGGGAACTTAGAAGGTTTAAGGATTCTTATTGGTACGGAAGGGCTCAGGCGAATGAAATGAGGGACAGAGATAAAAATACAGCTTACTTTCACCGAAAGGCGAGTCAAAGAAAGAAAAAGAACCGCATCGATAGTTAGTTAGATGATTGTGGGGTTAAGAGAGACGATGAAGCGCAAATATGCAATATTGTGGCTGGGTATTTTTCGAACCTCTTTACTTTTGATAGACCATCTGAGTTTGAGGCTGCTAGGGTCGGGTTATCTAGTGTGGTGACTGATTCAATGAATGTAGTGCTTGAGGAGGAACCTACGATGAATGAAATCAAACATTCCCTGTTTCAAATGAATCCTAATAAATCACTTGGGACGGATTGTAACACCCTAGAAATTCCTTTCTTTTAAAATACATGTTTTGCCCTGTTTACAACTTTAAATAGGAAAATCTAAGATAATAATGCCACTGTGAAAAAGGCTAAGGCAACTACCAAAGACACACAGCAGAAGACTCTCCTTTAAAATATTTAAAACAACTGAACTTCAAAAGTTAACTCACGAAAGTAAAGTCGAACCAAAGTAAATTAAAGTCAAACCTATAACTTAGAACCATTATAGGCCCTTAACAAAAAAAAATTAATTTAAAAACCTTTACGTTAGTCTCGCAACAGATTTATCATTATATAATTAAAGCAATAACACATCATAAACTTATGGAAACTAGCACGATTCGCTCTTCACTCATGCCCATCATGAATATGCTTCATCACCTAAAAAGCTTATTATCTCTACTTGTTTCCACTACTATACATTAAGAATGGATCATCATAGGTCCAAGGTAAAGACAATGCCAACAAGCACACAAACACACAATTAGCAAAGCTGAGTACATAAGTGTATTTAAACACTCTAACATGCTTTTACCTATGTATCAACACACAACTTACCTTGTTGCACCTGTTCTCAAGCACACAACATACACAAAACTTCTCAACTAAGTAACTAAATAATTTATTAAGTTTTGATTACGCATCGAACAAGTTTCCCCCTAACCTGCCCCAATAAAGGGGTACTAACATTGGAGCTAACCCTGGCAGTATAAAAGAACCACTCGTAAGTGGCGGAATTCCTACGCATAATAAAAAGGAAAATACAGCATCTTGTACTCCCAGTAGAAGTTATGGTCAAATATAAAGTCGCATTACTCCCCCCATATGTTCATACTCAAGGTATATACGTTCCAAGAGTTTTGGTGCTTCACTTTACGTTCTTTACAATCTATTAAACTTGGTGATGACTCTCAAATCATAATAACATCAAACATCATGATTATTCAAACAATTAAACACTTCAATTTAATTCTTGAATAATTAGTGACCTCATAATATTTTATGTTGAACCCTTTTTAAATCTACCTCGGTGTCAAAGAAAACTTAAACGCTTAATGCGCCAAAAATCCTATCCCTCGATGTTAAAAACACCTTAAGTGCACTATGGCACCAACATATAATTTTATTCCTCGTGTACATAAACACTTACATAGCTCTTTTCCCATGCTTATAGCATCAATAAAAATTATATGAACCATTTTCCTTTTAATATTCCAATCCAAATTAAACATTTAGTTTAATTAAACATGCTTTCTATCATGCCATATATAAATAAAAGTGTGGTTCATGCTCAACATGCTAAACCGTTATTTTCCAATCATTAATCCATCACAAATAAATTATGCTTCATAATTCAATCACCAATATCAACCAAATCACAATTTCCATTCATAATCTAGCATGATACTACTTGTATTCAATTAATCACATCAAGCATGCTACTACATCACCAAAAATATGCTAAGTACGTGAACATACCTTGAATACGATCTTAATATCGCCACGGCTAATAGAAATCACTCACTTCAAAGTCTCCTACAATTTAAAATAATAAAAGAGCATTAAAATCCTCCCTACACAAATTTCCAGCAATATATACTCTTATTAAACCACTCATAATTTAATTAAAATAAGTTGAAATTTTATTTAAAACCTCATACTTTAATCCCAATTAATGGATAATTAAAGTTCCGGCTATTTCACCAAATGCCATCGGACTTTTCAGAATTCACCAAATGCCACCCATTTTTTTAAAAATTTACCGAGTGCCATTAATGACTAATGACCGTTAACTCCGTTAGTCATTACGGTTTAATCATGATACATGTCATCATGATATGATTAGACCATTTATCTTAATTCATAAAAATTAAAAAAAAAACCCAAAATTTTCCCAGCCACCTACCCACCACCGCCAATCCCTAGCTAGCCCCTTCACTTATCTTGCCGAAAAATGAGCGGCCACCCCCTTAACCACCAACAATCGACCAACCGGTCCTTTAGCACCCCACCTGACCCACCGCCGACCCCCAAAACCTCCCACACAAACTTCCCTAACCCCATAAACCACCAACACGAGCTTCCCCCACCCCAAAAACCACCCACACAGCCTGCCCCGACCCCTAAAACCACCAATATATAATAACGCTCCTCCTCTCTTCTCCCACCATCGAAACGACCATTTTGAGGGTGGGGAAAGGGAGGAGGGGCAATTTTGGTGACAGAGGAAAGAAGAGGATGCTTGATTAAAGCTCATATTGGTGGTTTTTGGGGTCGGGCCGGGTAGTGTGGGTGGTTTTGGGGGTCGACAGCGGGTCAGCTGGGGCTAGTGGCGGACCCACCTGTAGTCATGGTGGATCCTAGGACACACACTATTATTTTATAAAAAAAATCAAAAATATAATAAATTTACGTAGTACTGATTACTGAAGCCTAAAGGAGACATTGCTGACAAAAAATAGTGACTACTCCCTAACCCCTATTCCCCTAAGTCACATGAATCCAACCAAATAATAAGTAATTAATTTTTTTTAATATAATTTATTGAAAGGAACAAAACAATCAATCATTTTCTCTCTCCTTACAAAATTATTAACCACCACAATGTTCACAAGCTTCGCCGAGACGCCAACTATCAACACTGAGAAGTCAGATCCCTCAACACCTGCCGACGACCTCCGTGAGACCGCGACTCCACCTGTCTTTTTTACTATCCGATTGTCCCCTACTCCCCTTTATAAACTAATTAATCAGGTAATTTACTAACCTTAAATCCCTAATTTTTAAATTCAAATTTAGGTATTTATATGATTCTTCTTGACCTCTTGCTAAGTAATTCCTAATGCTAATTGTTTACAAGCTTTATATTGTTGTTCTTACTCAGTTTATAAATGATTATTTGAAAGTTTTGCTTTAGTCTTTCCTCTTTAGAAATTTGGATTGATTATTTGTTCTAGGGTTTTTAATTGATAGATTATTTAATGTTTTAATTTTATAGTTGTTATTTATGAATGGAATTATAGGAATTAACGTTGCAATTTACATTGAAATTATTGGTCAATTGAGATTTGTGAATTGAATTTTATTTATTTTATTTAGATGGTTCTATACTTTAATACTTATATGTTTTAGTAGCAAACTATCAAGAATTATTAGATTGATTAATCTAATTCAACCTTTAACTTCAATTTCGGAATGAAATGAAAAACAACTCGTGATATATCAAGTTTTTTTTACTATAAAAGTGTCTACTTTAAATCCTCCCCCTCCACAAAATGATACTCCTCCTCCATTAAATGATCTACCTCCTGAAGAAAGTGAACCAAATCCTCTTTCACTACAAGAAAATGAACAAAATTCCCAAGAAAGTGAACCAAATACACCTTTACATCATGCAAGTGAACAACATTTTTCCCCATCACATAATTTCCCTCAAAATGAAGATGGCCAATCTTTTCCCCAAGATGGTTCGAATCCTAGTGCTCAAATTGGATAAGGAAGATTAAGTGCACTTGATATTGTTAATCTTCCACAAGACCTCGGTAAAAGAAGAAGGATGTGTGATTTTCATCCCGATGATAGGGATTTAGTGCGGAGAACATACAGTCAAAGAAAGCCATGTAAACCTAAAGATCATGTGTTTCCTCAAACACTTTTCGGGCCAAAAAACGTTGATTTTGTGTTAAATGGTTTGATACTTGGCCAACTTGGCTTGAGTATAGTGTTGAGAAAGATGCTGTCTTTTGTTTCATTTGCTATCTATTTAAGGATGGTAACACAGCGGGAGCTGATGCTTTTGTTAATGGAGGTTTCAGATATTGGAATAGAAGAGATACAATTGTAAAGCATGTTGGTGGACACAAGAGTGCTCACAATAATGCCGTGATTGTTATGAATTATTTCATGAATCAAATGAGTAGCATTGCCACCGCTTTATCAAAACAAATAGCAGAAACCATGAGTGCCTATCGTAAGAGATTGAAAGCTTCAATTGAAACCATTAGATGGCTATTGTTCCAAGGGTTGCCTTTTCGTGGTCATGATGAAAAGGAAAGTTCATTGTGTAGAGGTAACTTTCTTTCGTTATTAACTCTTCTTTCAAACCATGATCCTGAGTATTCCAAAGTTGTTTTTAAAATGATCTTTGGTAATTGTCAACTTACTTCTCCAAGTGTCCAAAAAGATATAATCAATTCTTGGGCAAACGAAACAACTAAAGCAATATTGGATGAACTTGATGGTGGTTTTTTTTTTTGTTATTCTTCCTGATGAATCTGCAGATGTTTCCGATAAGGAACAAATGGCACTTTGTTTGAGATTTGTTAATGAAAGGGGGGAAGTGTGTGAGCGTTTTCTTGGTATTGTGCATGTTCTTGATATTACTTCTTTGACTCTCAAAACTGCTATTGAGTCATTACTCATGGAACATTCTTTAACTTTCTCACAAGTTCGAGGTTAGGGTTATGATGGGGCAAGTAACATGCAAGGTTCAATCAATGGCCTTAAAACTCTAATTTTGAATTAATATTCTCAAGAATGCTTTGTTCATTGCTTTGCTCATCAACTTCAATTGACACAAGTTGCTCGTGCTAAGAAAAACGCAGATTGTGGTTGGCTTTTTGTTGATGTACTTGCACCTCTCTTGAACTTTGTGGGAGGTTCACCTAAGAGGAAAGAATTTCTTCGAAGAAACAACGTCAATGGGTTGTAGAGGCATTATCCTTGGGTGAAATTTAATCGGGAACTGGTTTAAATCAAGAACGTGGCTTATGTAGACTTTGTGATACTCATTGGGGATCTCACTTTAAAACCATTTTGAATGTGATTTATTTATATCCTTCAATACTTTTGTCACTTGATTCCATTGTAGAAGTATCTGATCCACTTGATTCGAATAAAGCATAATTTATTACACACATGTTGATCTCATTTGATTTTGTGTTTGTGGCACTCTTGATGGTTGATATATTGGGAATTACAAATGCGTTGAATGTGGCATTGCAAAAACATGATCAAGATATTGTAAATGTAATGGTTAATGTTGATGTAACCAAGACTAGTTTGCAAAAGTTGAGAGATGAAGGATGGGATTCACATATGGAAAAAGTCACTTCATTTATGGCTAAATATGCCATGCATTGAGGTTACAAACATGGAGGGGTGATATAATGTTCCTAGGAGAATAATGTATAGAGGTAAAGGTCCACAAGTGACTAATCTTCATCATTTTAGAGTTGAATTTTTTCTAAGTGTCATTGATCTTCAATTACAAGAACTTGAAAATCGATTTCCCGAGGTAAGTAAAGAATTACTTGTGTGTATGTCTTGCTTTAATCCTGCAAATCAGTTTCATTCTTTTGACAAAAGAAAATTAGTTCAACTTGCCAAGTCTTATCCCGATGAATTTTCAAGCTCCGAGTTATTATTTTTTGAACATTCACTTGAAAATTTCATTGTTGATGTTCAAAATGATGAAAGATTTTGGAATTTGAAGGGTCTAAGTGAACTTTCTATGAAACTTGTTGAAACGGGAAAGTTTGAAACTCATGATCGAGTCTACTTACTTTTGAAGTTGGTGTTGATTCTTCCCGTTGCAACGGCAAGTGTAGAAGAGTATTTTCCGGAATGACGCAAGTGAAGATAAATTGTGTAATAGCATGGGAGATCAAATGTTGAATGATTGTTTGATTACTTATCTAGAAAGAGATTTGTTTTTACAATTTTAGCATGGATGATATTGTAAATCGTTATCAAAACATGAAAACTCGTCGAGAGCAATTGTAATAAATTTAGTACTTTTTTAGTTGTAAAATGAATTGAAATTACTTTATGAAATGAACTTTTTTTATGTTTTTTTTTGTTCATTATTCAAGCTTTAATTATTTTTTGATATATTATATGCAGTCGATGTACGATGGGACAACCTATTAATCAAATCCTAGATCCGCCACTGGCTGGGGCACTTAATTAAGGGCCGGCCTTCCGAATTTTGGTGGTTAAGGGGGTAGCCGGCCGTTTTCCGGCGAGGTAAGGGGAGGGGCTAGGGTTTAGCGGTGATGGGTACTGGGTAGGTGGCTGGGAAAATTTTGGGTTTTTTTTGTTTTTTTTTTAATTTTTTATATAATTAAGATAAATAGACCAATCATTTCATGTCATGTGTCATAATTAAACCCTAATGAATAACGGAGTTAACGGTTGTGTTAAAGCTTAAGAGTTTTGATGATGATAGACTTAAACTAAAGCAAACTCAATTAATAAGGGTTTATAAGTATTTGATTAGCATAGGTGAAGTAGACCATGGTGGTGGAAGAGTAACCCAAGCTAAGCTAAGAAGACATGAAAAGACCTTTGAAGAAAAATTAATCAAAATAGAAGTAAAGTTCTCCAACAAGAACTAAGTTCCTTAACTAGAACGTTCCCTAACAGGAACTTGGAGACAGCAAGTTAAAGACAGTAAGTTCTGGAAAGAACTTAGCCTGCGAAGTTCCAATTGAGAACTGGAGTAAGAGTGACAACAGGAACTCAGTTTTGGTCTGCGTGAAGCCCAAGAAATACAACATTACAGAATTGCGGCACATCGATATCAATTTATTTAATATTTTATCTTCTAGATTTGTTGTTAAATATGTTAAGTAGGATATGCATGAAATCTATTAGAAGCGTGACAAAATTTCTTGGCAAATAATTTTAAAACGGAAAAGATAAAAGGATAGATTTTAAGAAAAGATTTTCTAAGTGTTTTATTTAATAAAATCAGTTTATCGAAAAGATAAAATTATTCCTTTTTATGTATCTTTCTTTATCTTATTTTCCAAAAAGAATTTCTCTTAAATGATTTACTTAAAATCCGTGTTTTGAGATTTGGATAATTAACATTTTTATCTTTTAAAAACCCTACTTGCTATATGAGTTAACCTTGTATAAATAGTAGAGATCTCCATTCACAAGTTTTATGTGAGTTTATGCGTGAAGAAATCTTTGTGCTTAATTTGTGTAAGTTTGCCATGCTTATAACTTTGTCATATTAGTTTCGGGTTTCATGCATAGCTTGCCTATCATATACTAGGTGTCTTATATTTTGTATCGGTTGGGTTATTAGGTGTGTGTGTATGAAATTTATATTGCATACGGTAGTGTAATCTTCGAGTGTGAAGCTGTGAGGTAGTAATGTGGTAGTACGGGTGAATCGAAGTGTGGAACTTAGATTGGGTAAGGGTCCAACTATGTAGCAAGTTCAGTCTGGAACTTGTGAGTAAAGGCTAGGTCTGTTTATAATAGGTTGTAACTTGGTGTTTGTCCTATTATAGTGAAGTGGTTTGGTTTGGAAATCCCTTAGAAGGGTCGAGGTTTTACTTCCAGTTAGGCCCTAGAAGGCTTCCTCGTAAAATCCTGTGTGCATTACAAGTTCCTTTATATTCTGTTTTATATTCTGCAAAAGTAGTCACTAGGAACTCACATACAATTCACCCCCCTCTTGTAGCGTTCGTCTCAACTAACAGGCTGTTAGTCAGTAATGGCACTCGGTGAATTTAATAAAAACTGGGTGGCATTTGGTTAATTTTTGAAAACAGTGATGGCATTTGGTGAATTATTAAAGTGCTTAGTGGCATTTGGTGAAATAGCCGTTAAAATTCCTTAAAGAAACTTGATTTTTAATATACTACCAAAAATTCCAGCATTATATATTAATGAAAACTTGTTGTAATTAGGCTTTCAAACACTTAAATCAAAGATCTAAACCACCCTAAATTATAATCCTTCAATAATTAATAATTTATGAATCTAGGGTTTCAAAATTGAGGCTTTTTAATTAGAATTAAAATCTGAAAAATTTATTACACCATACATAATATTAACACAAAACCCTTAATTTATAATTAGATCTAAGGTTTAAACAAGATTTTAAATGAAAGATTAACTTTTTTTTTTTGGAAATCCGGGCAGCAGCCACGACACCACAGCCAGCTGATGTCGTGCTACTAGTGGCGGCGATGTTGTTGCTGGCGGTGCTAGCGGCGGCCGGCGGCCCACCGATGGTGTGGTGGTGGCTGGCGGTTGTGAAAGTCGAAAAGGGGAAGGGGAAAAAAAGAAAGAAAAAGAAAAGAAAAACAAAGGAGAAGGGAGAGAAATTCTACCTTAGGTTTTCTCTAGTTTGGGCAAAGTTTAATTTGCCCAAGTGTTGAATATTTATACCCCTTTCTCTAGAAACCCTTCTTACCTAAACTTCCCTTTTTTTAATCTTTCCTAATCCCTTTACTAATAAAACTTTACTAAAATAAAACTTTCCTTAATTAAGCCCCAGCTTAAATAAAATAATTAATTAAATAAACTTTCCTTTTATAAAATATTTCCAAACTTATTTAAAATAACAAATTAAAATGCCATAAATAAAACATTTCAAATTATTTAAATACTCCACAAAATACTTATTTTAAATAAAATATATATAAATACGGGGTATTACACGGATGGTATGCATGCCTTGTTTTTTCAAAAAATTTGGCATATACTTGGTTATGTTATTATTAGACTTGTGCAAAATTGGTGGAAGGGTTTAATTAATATTGTTGAAATTAATAAAACCTGTGTTAATGAACCAAAGTTTATGACAGAATTCAGGCCAATAAGTTGTTGCAATGTTATTTATAAAATAATCTAAAAAACAATGGCGAACAAACTTAAATTATTCCTCAACGAGATTTTTTTCTATAAATCAAAGTGCTTTTATTCAGGGTCGCTTGATAACTAACTATGCCTTGATTGCCTTTGAGATATTTCATTCTATGAAAAGGCAAGGAGAAGGAAGACATGGAACTGTTGTTCTCAAATTAGACATAAGTAAGGCCTATGACACGATTGAGTGGTGCTTTTTGGAGAAGGTAATGAGTAAAATGAGGTTTTGTGATAGCTGGATTCGTTGAGTGATGGATTGTATCTCAAGTGTTTCCTTCTCTTTTAAGGTGAATGGTGAAATTTATGGGTCGGTTACCCACTCTAGGGGTCTCCATTAGGGTGATCCTATCTCTCCCTGTTTATTTCTCTTATGTGCTAATGCTTTCTCCTCTCTGATATCAAAAACGGTTCATGAAAGAAAGCTGGGGCAAGAATTTGTCATTCGGCTCTAAGAATCTTACATCTTTTCTTTGCTGATGATAGTATTCTATTTGCAAAAGCAACTATGCAGGAATGCATAACAAATGCTGACATTATTACTACGTACAAAGGAACATCTGATCAGAAAGTTCATTTGGGTAAGATAGAAGTTGCTTTTAGTAAATGTGTTGCTGTTGATAAAAGAGATACGATCATTAACACTCTTGAGTTTCCAGATGTTGAAAGACATCAGCAGTATTTGGGATTGCCTTCAATGATTGGGAGGTAAAAAAAAGCCATTTTCACGTGTTTGAAAGATAGAATCTAGAAAAAGTTGAATGGGTGGAAGGAGAAGCTACTTTTGAGGTCAGGGAAGGAGGTTTTAATTAAATTTGTGGCCCAAGCTATTCCAACCTATATGATGAGTATCTTTAAAACGAATTCTGGATGCTCTAATTGATAAAATACATAATTTTCTTCGTCGCTTTTGGTGGGGTTCGAGAGAAGATATTAAAAAGCTTCATTGGCAAAACTAGGAGAAGCTATGTCTTCCAAAAGCTAAAGGGGGTTTGGGGTTCCATGATTTAAAATGTTTTAATCATGCCCTTTTGGCTAAATAGTACAACTTTGGCGGCTATACTCTAATGAGTTGTCGTTGCTCCACAAATTTCTCAAAGCAAAGGATTTAAAGAACTAGAATGTATTTGAAGATCCTAGCTTCTCGTGGAGAAGCATGTGGGGAGCAAAGTGTTTGTTTAGTGATGGGCTAATGTGGAGGGTTAGTGACGGTAGAAATATAAGGGTGTGGAACGAAGGACCCTTGGTTGGTGGTTGAGGGCCGAGTGAAGTTGGTGTGAGCATTTTGGCAACCCCACTGTCAAATAG
This sequence comes from Chenopodium album, assembly GCF_948465745.1. Taxonomy (NCBI): domain Eukaryota; kingdom Viridiplantae; phylum Streptophyta; class Magnoliopsida; order Caryophyllales; family Amaranthaceae; genus Chenopodium; species Chenopodium album. The sequence goes on along the minus strand of NC_137835.1, from coordinate 18,733,733 downwards.
GCAACAATCTAACTCAATGTTTTGGCAATGTGATAAGAGGGGCTGGTATACGGTTCGTTCGGGGTATTAGCTTGCCAAAATGGGCAATGAGGATCAGCAGCAACAGATGAATAATGATGCTATGTGGAGATCAATTTGGAGAATTCGGAGACCACCTAAATTGCAACACTTTATATGGAATGCGGTGAAAGGTAATTTGGCTGTGAAAGACAGATTGTGTATAGGCATATTACCTAAGATGCTACTTTTCATCTATGTGGTGCGGAAAAGGAGACTATAATACACTCGTTGCTCGAGTGTAATGCGACAAGACAGATCTGGGCACATTAGCAACCTAGTGGGGGCTTCAAGCTCTTCCTTTTTTGATCTTTGTATTTGGTTGAACAACAAGTTTGATGGAGATGCGGTAAGACAGTTAGTTACACTCATGCGGGCTGCTTGGAGGTGCAAAAACCTTGCTTGTTTTTTAAAAGTGAACACCCTCATCCTGTCATGGTAGCTGCTGGTTTCCTTCGTATGGAGCTGGGATGTAATTCCTATGCGCAGAAAGTGTTCAGGCCTACTGCTTTGTATATGTGTGTGACGCCTGCTACTGAATGGAGTTGCCCTCCAAGTGGTTGCATCAGATATAAACACCGACGCCCGTGTTCCTGTTGCTTGTAAGGCTAGTCTGGGAGTGGTGTGCAGAAATGAATTGGGTGAGATTGTTGCAACTGCTACGAAGAAAATTCATGCTACTTTGCCAGAGTTTGCTGAAGCTCTGGCCATCAAGTATGCTTTGCAGTTTGCTACTAGACTTGGGTTTACAAAAATTTGGGTGGAATCTGATGCTTAGAATGTGGTTTAGGCTGCGATAGTGGATGATGGTGGATTATCTCCTACTCATTTGATATTTGATGATATTAGAAAAGATAAATTGCCCTTTGATGTGTGTTCTTATACTCATGTTAAATGCGAGTATAATATTGTAGCTCATCTTGTTGCGAGATGTGATACCAGTAACAATGTTAAGTATGTACATTTGAGTTCCTTTCCCTAAAGCATTATCACTTTGGCGGAATTGGACCTTATTTAATAAAATGGGCACTTATATTTGGTTTAAAAAATTCAATATTTTATACTTCTAGGTCCTCTTGACCTACATTAACAAGTAGATCGGTTGAACGGTTTGTTTGTAGTGTAACAAATTAGTGATCTCATTTGTTTTGTTAGCTAGCCATATCTTTCTATAATTAAGAGTATTTTTTTTCTTTTTAATTTGTATATCATTGAGTTGAGAATAGAAAACCGCAATTAGTTTTATAACTAAACACTAGCTAAATCAGACATTTAGTATTCAGACACTGGTAGAAAACTTCGCTATAATATTTACATTGTCCTCACTAGTAGAAAAAACCAATTTGGAAGCCCTAAATTGGAAGCGGTTTTCCAATTCCGCTTCCAAAAACCAAAAAAAAACCCTCCAAATAAAACCAAAGATAAGGAAAAGGAAGCGGTTTGAACCGAACCGCTTCCATAAATCAAAAGGGAAGCGGTTCAAACCGCTTCCTTTTTTAAAAAAAATTTCCGCCCAACAACAAAACCCTTCCCCCTGTTTTCGATCTCCCTCGGCTCCTCTCATTTTCATTACTAAATTTTCGGATTTCCCTCCACTCCTCTCTGACTTTCGTTCCACCACCACCACCACTCCTCTCATTTTAGTCCGACGAGCCTCCACCACCACCACTCCTCTCATTTTAGTCTGACGAGCCTCCACCACCACCACTCCTCACTGAAATTATTTCCCTTCTCATTTCGGTGGTGCTGCTAGTCAAGGTTCTTGCTGGGGTGTTGCTGCTGGTCGTGGTTATTGTTGTGCTGTGGTTGTTGCTGTGGTGTTGCTGCATGTGGGTGGGTGCTACAGCCGGAAGATGGTGGTGTTCGTGGCATTGCTGTGGTGTTGTGCAAGTGGTTCACCCACTTCTCCTCCCTGGCATAAGGACATAACACCACCACTACACCTCCCTCTCTCACTCCACATTCCATCTCTTTCTCACTCTCAAATTAGGGTGATTTGTTGCTAAATTTTAACTTGCAATTGATATAATTTTTTTGTTTATTCCAAACTTAAAAGTTAGGGTTTCAAATTTAGTTAAGAAATTTTTTACTTAATTGTTTAATTAATTTGTTGTTTAATTTTGTACATGTTATATATTTATATGTTGTGTGAATTAAAGTAGCTTTAAAGTAATTTTAATGAATATATTACTTGTTAGTTAACTAGTTAGTTTGTTAAAATTGCTTAGTAGAACATAATTTATGAATGGATTGTTATGAATGAATGTATGGATTGTAAAGTAACATTAGTTTGCTTGTAGTTACTCTAATTAGCACTATATAAATGAATGAACTTGTGTATTGTTGAATGTCAAATAAATGTAAATACTTGAATGCTTGCATCATCATTTGCTTAGATACCCGTTTGAGTCTTTCTCATTAGGAGAAAGTCTTGAATAGTCCTCGGTTGGGACTGTTCTTGGATGTTTGATCTCACTTAGGTAGTGAATGTATGTCTCTTTTTCGATTTTAAGGAATATCCTTGCTTATCTTTGTGGGGAATAAATTTCAAGCATTAACCCCTAGCTTGAACCCCACTGTGATCGTACACTAAAGTACGGTGGCGTCCAAAAGGGAAGAAGATAAAGCAAAAGAGTCGCCAACAAGTTTTAGGAACTTGTAAACCATTCACAGGGTGAAGGTTACACCCCTTAATGATCCAAGAGATCGTCAACTCCATAAGGTATTGAACCAAATAAGGGTTCGGGGATGAAGGTACAAATCCAACCTAAAAGAGATTGAACCTGCCCTAATAATAGGCCTCTACTTTATTCTGATCGTATTCATGTGTGCTTTCTAATTAACATGCAATCAATAGGATTAACCCTAAACCTGTTTATCTATGTTGGTTGAATTTAATGCACAAATAAATCTATTATTGGCGATCACTTGAATTATAATCAAAATTAACCCTAACAAGATTAATAAATTATCTTATTAAGCATGATTACAAGTACCAATTCCCTTTAACATGCATAAAAGGTGTGATCAAGCAATAAAAATCAAGCAACATAATAAATAATCAATATCATGAATAATAAAATTATGACAATGAAATCATCATAATAACAATTATAATAATATTCATAATCATGTTAATATTAAAGCATAATAATAGCAAGATCCTAGGCATGATACTAACTAGATTAATAACAAACCCTAGCATGTCACTAAGCAATAAAAATCAAATCTTTAACCCTAACATGATACTAACAATCATAAATATTAGGAAGAACATAGGAAGCATCGCAGGAATCATAATAAGCATATTTGATATTATAACCCTTTCCCTAAACATGATACTAGGAATATCATAATAACAATATACACATGATTTCTACATCATAATATCAATTAATCAATTAAAGTACTTACTTTGATGTCTCGTACCTCTTTCTAATAACAAAATACACACGTTAGTAACTTCAAGGAAAATAATAATCAACAATTAAATTAACTAATTGAAATAGAGATTTGGGACCAAACCCTCAGAAATTAAACCTTTCACATCTAGGGCGAAGGCAACTTCGAATATGGCTAGGTGTTTCTAGATCTTGTGAATGCGGAATTTTGTATGTGAAAATCAAGTTTAGAAAAGAGAGAGAAGGAAAGATGGTGAATGATTAAAGAAGAGAATGAGAGAATTAATTGAATGAAAACTGATAGTAGGTGAATATTCGTGAGAATTGGTGAATGAAAACAGAGTTTTTAATACGTTATTTGTAAAGAAATCAGCCAAAAAGATAAAATATCAAAACAGAGTACTTGGCGCACGCAAAACAGAGTTGGCGCACGCAAAACAGAGCTGGCGCCAACCCTGGCTAATTGGCGCTAGGCGCCAATGGCTAGCATCAGGCGCCAATGGCTGGCACCAAGCGCCAAACCTGATTCCAGGCGCCAATGCCTGGGGTCAGGCGCCAGGCCTGTTCTTGACGCGTTTTCGAAAATCAGATAAGTTTGCCGTACTGGAGGATAAAATCGTATCTTTTCCTCGAAAATGCTTTTTGATTTTAATTAAAACTCTGAAAAGTCAACAAAAGTTAATTTATCAATGCTAATTGAATTAGGAATGAAAAGAACCTTCTAGAAGAATCTAGAAGACTAAAACTATTCCTAATTGCATTAGGAATGATAAATCATATTAGGCCCTCCCCTAGATCATTGGGCCGTACATAAGGCTCAAACCGGGCCCAGTTTGGTAAATTGGCCATAACTTCTTCAATATTCATCGGAATTGGGCTTATAATATATCATTGGAAAGCTCTTGTCAAGCCCCATACAACTAAACTACTATTGTACCCGTATCATGGACCAACCAAACTGGATTGGCTGCTTTCTTAAAATAAGTTTTCAAAAACAGAGAGAAGAGAAAAGAAATTAAAACTATCCGAAACACTAGACTTTCCACACTTTTGCTTCATTCGATTATGATTCGACGTGAAAGGTACTCATCACTGGGTTTGGTTTTGGGGAGACACCAATGGGTGTCTACAATCTTTTTCCCACCTTGTTCTCTAGGTGCATATGTAGGTAAGTTATTACCTACATAGTGTACTTGGAGAACTGGGGGGAAATGCTGTCGGGTTTTCCCTAAAATTGGAAAGTTGACATACCTTCACCGGTGAGATTAAACGTTTAAGGATGGGTTAGGTTGGTGTGATAAGGAACTTTTTGGAGCATTCATTTTTACGGAATATGAGTAATATATATGGATTGTACTCTGATTGACATCATAAATGTGTTGGTATGCTTAATCATATATGTATTGGTATGCTTAAAGGCAATTAAAAACGTTGATGGATCACGGTTGGATGTATGGTAGACGTGATACATTGGAATTCTTTAATGGTGTTCAAGAATTTTGCAAGACTGCTTCACAATATCAGCTCAGAATGGGTGTCAATGCCCTTTATTGCCCTTGTGTGAATTGTCATAATGTCACATTGGTCGATAGTGTTGATACTATCATGGTTCATGTAAAATGTCATGGGTTTAGGCCTCAATATCATATGTGGGTTAGGCACGGTGAAAAGGGATCGTATAGAGAGAATATTGTTGGGAATGATATGCATGAAAAGAGTGCCGAGATTTGTGTGGAAGAGGAATATGGGACTGATGACAGTGAAGATGGGGATGAGGGGAGGGATGAGATTGAGGATGGTGGTCTTGATCCCTTGGATGAGATGATGCATGATGTTGAAGGTGATTTCGGGGACCGATCCGATGTATTTGAGTCCTTATCAGAGGCTGCCAAAAAGCCTTTGTATCCAAGGTCCAAAAAATACACAAAACTCTCGGCTGTGCTAACACTTTTTAACATTAAGTCAAAGCATAATTGGAGTGACACTAGTTTCACTTCTTTGTTGACTGCGTTATGTGACATGTTGCTAGAAGGGAATGAACTTCCTAATTCCTATTATTATGCAAAAAAACTCATGTGTCCATTTGGTTTAGAGTATAAAAAGATTCATGCATGTCCTATTGATTGTGTTCTGTATCGAAATGAGTATGAAGAGTTAGAGGAGTGTTCACGTTGCAGTAAGTCGCGTTACAAGCAAACAAGCTGCAATGTTGGGATGAAGGGACCTCCTGCTAAGGTGTTGTGGTATCTTCCCATTGTTCCAAGGTTAAAGCGTCTATTTTCAATTCCAAAAGACGCTAAGAATTTGAGATATCATGCAGAGGGAAGAAAGAAAAACAGTTTGTTGAAGCATCCGGCCGACTCTCCACAATAGAAGAACATTGATATGAAGTTTAGGGCATTTGGTGATGAAGTAAGAAATTTAAGGCTTGGGTTGTGCACGGACGGTATGAATCCATTTGGCACTCTTAGTACCAAACATAGCACATGGCCGGTACTTTTAGTGATCTATAACTTGCCTCTGTGGTTGTGCATGAAACGCAAATACATAATGCTTTCACTTTTGATAACGGGGCCAAGGCAACCTGGAAACAACATTGATGTTTACCTTGAGCCCCTTGTTGATGATTTGAGAAAAATGTGGGACGAAGGAGTTTCCGTTTATGATGCCCATAAGAACGAGATGTTCCTATTGCGGACAGCCTTCTTGTGGACCATTAATGATTTTCCAGCATATGGCAACCTATCCGGGTACAAGAACAAAGGGCACAAAGCATGTCCCATTTGTGTCTATGACACACCGAACGTGTACCTTGATCACTACGGCAAAGATGTGTACGTGAGGACCCAAAGATTTCTTAGGCGAGATCACCCATATCGTAGGCAGAGAAAGGCCTTGAATGGGAAAGTAGAAGAGGATGCTGCTCCTAGGCCATTAAGTGGAAAGGAGGTTTATGCTCGAGTGAAGGGTATACCAATTGTGTTTGGTAAAACATTAAAACCTGTTGATCCACATGCTCTTTGTAAAAAAGAATCAATCTTTTGGAAGCTTGAGTGCATATAGAGAATAATGTTTGTGATGCAATTGTTGGGACAATTATGAACATTCCAGGCAAGACAAAGGATGGAAAGGGTGCTAGATTAGATTTGGAAGCGTGGGGTGTTCGTCCGGAATTGTGGGTTAAGCCAAAGGCAGGGAAGGCAAAGGAAAAGGAGAAGGGAAGCGAAGATGCTGGAAAAACACGTAAGGGGAAGCGCAAAGGAAAAGCCACGGGTGTATCAAAGAAGACAGATGATGGACCCGGCAAGAAGGAAAAGGTTTATTTACCTCCAGCATGCTACACATTGTCAAAGGAGGAAAAACGAAAGTTCTGTGCTTGTTTGTATGACATTAAGCTTCCATCAGGGTTCTCATCAAACATGAAAAGATTCGTTTCCTTAAATGGAGAATTGAAGTTGACTAGTATGAAATCCCATGATTGTCACATGATGATGCAATTATTTCTACCCATTGCAATTTGTGGTATTTTACCGAAGCATGTTAGAGTAGCTATTACTAGTCTTTGTTCATTTTTCAATACCATATGCAGCAAAGTGCTTGATCCTTTTACACTTGATGCTCTCCAGGCGATTGTTGTTGTTACTTTGTGCAAATTTGAGATGTATTCTTCGTCGTCACTTTTTGACATAATGGTGCATTTGATTCTTCATTTGGTTCGTGAGATTAAGTTGTACGATCCATTCTTTATGAGATGGTGCTGCCCTTTTTAAAGACACATGGGTACATTGCAAGATAAAGTTAGAAATCCAGCCTATCCGGAAGGTAGTATGATTCAAGGGGTTGTTGCTGAGGAGATTGGTAATTTTATTGCAGAGTATGATGCTATTGATGAACATATTGGGCTTCCCACTTCTCGACATGAAGAGAGACTTGATGGTCATGGCACAATCGGGTCAAAACGGATCTCACCCACTCGAGAACAATTCTTGCAAGCTCATCTATTTGTGCTTCATTATGTTGCGGAGGTTCACCCTTATTTAGAAGAGCACATGGAAAGTTTGCGAGTTGAATTTCCATCAAAAGGGGAAATGGAACTAATGTAGTTGCATAATAAGACGTTTGTGACGTGGTTCCATGATCGTGTGATCCGTCAATTGGATGACAGTGTCTCTGATACAATAAAGTGGCTAACTTATGGTCCAAAGGAAGATGTACATTCATTTGAGGGTTATGATATAAATGGGTATACATTTTGGACTCAACGTCGGGATCAAAAATCCTCATCGACTCAAAATAGTGGTGTGACTCTAGTGGCTTCATCAAGAGAGTTTGCAAGTGCAAAGGATACATCACCAGTTGACGCACTATTATCATACTACGACCGAATTCAGGAAATATGGGAATTGGATTATCGTGATTTCAAGGTGGGTCTTTTCAAGTGTAAATGGATTGATAATACTAGGCGTAACGTAAGCACGATGACTTCACTCTTGTAGACCTTGGCCATTTGCGGTATAGTTTGGAACCATTCATCCTTGCGTCACAAGCTAAGCAAGTGTTCTATGTAACCGACCCTGTCGATCCACAATGGTCTATCGTCTTAGCTGGCAAACGAGATTTTAGGGGTTGGAGATGTGGAAGACGAGGAATAATATGATGCGTTTGATGATTCTCCCCCCTTCACTGCTCCCAGAGTTGATATAGCAAATGATGTAGACAATGATGCAAATTATATTCGATGTGACCACAACGAGGGAATACTCGAATGAGGTACTTTATTTTTGCCATTTACAACTTAATTGGCTTTTACAATCTTGTTTGGGCATGAAATCAAGTACTTGTAAGCAATTTCAATTTGAATCAAAGTAAGAATCTCATTTAGGACATTTTGAACTTATTTCGTTCCTAAAAGCTTGTTATTGCATTAAAACATTTACTTGTGCAGCAATTTGGACTTGTATGGGCCTTATGTATACCAGTTACATGTGATTTTGAATGACTATTTAGAATTAGGGAAGTTAAGACCTCATTTGAGCAATTTTAATTTAAATTCGCCCCTAGGAGCTTCTGCAGCTTGAAAACAATTAATTGTGAGCATTTTGTACTTATAGACATGTTGTATATACCAATTATGAGTTGTTAGATGAATTAGATGTGAATTTGTTTTCAACACAAAGAAGTTGGGTAACTGTTTGTCTATTTTGGGCACTCTCCATTAATTTGATTGTCTTTAATGATGACTAATGATTTGGTTTGCTTGTGATGTTAAGTGTGTATATATAATGGGCAGTGATGATGAATACCTTCATTGTGATGACAATATGGATGATGAAGACCATGGGAGTTCTGAATCTGATGATGAGGCGTATGACATCAATAAGGAGAGAGATTTAGGTGATCCAGAAGACCGAGCTCACGATGAGTTGCTACACAGGCTTGATGAATTTGAGAGATCAGCTGAATGTCCCCCCCCCCCATTGTGGATAATGTTGTCACCGAGTTTGTAACTGATTCACAAGGACAAAGGCAAACACAAACTCATGCTAACACCACAGTTAGTAGAGGTGGGGTAAAGGCACCGGTGAAGAGAAAGGGACAGGGTGCAACAAAAGCTTTTAAGAAACCCGGGATTCCCATGGTTCTCGAGTGGGATGAGCTTAATCAACCTACTTGCCAATGGCTCCGCCAATATTCTAATCACATTGGCATACTTACTCGTAAAATACCCATCACACTTGATTGGGCGGAGGTCCCCGAAGGATTGCTTCAAACGTTTTGGGATGATACAATGGTAAGTGATTTTATTTTCGTTTTGCTATTTATTTGTATTTGTATGTGAATGATAACTCTAGTGTCAAATTGTGAGCTCGGGAAAAAGAAAACTGACGTCGGATGGTTCAGCCGCTGCCCAGGCCTGCTGCAGCTCCTGGTGCAGCTGCCTAGGCTGCTGCAGCACCCTGGACAGCTGCCTGGGCTGCTCTAGTGGCCTAGGCAACTGCCTGGGGTGCTGCTGAAGCTCCCTGGGAAGTTTCCTAGGTTGCTGCAGCTCGCCTGGGCTGTTGCAGTGGCCTGGGCAGCTGCCTGGGGTGCTGCTGCAGCTGCCTGGGGTGCTGTTGTAGCTGCCTCGAGTGATGCTGCAGCTCCCTGGGCAGCTTCCTAGGCTGCTGCAGCTGGCCTGGGCTGCTGCAATGGCCTGGGCAGCTGCGTAGGCCGCTGCAGTGGCCTGGGCTGCTGCAGTGGCCTAAGGTGCGGCTGCAACTCCCTGGACAGTTTTCTAGGTTGCTGCAACTGGCTTGGGCTACTGCCTGGGCTGCTGCAGTGGCCTGGGCAGCTGCCTGGGCGATAGCTTGTGGTCCCGGGTTTTTTTTATTTTATTTTTATTTTTTTGTGTGTTTTATTATTTTTCTGTATTTTGTCATATTGCCTAACGATTTCCTCTCATATATTGTTCCAGAGTGTGTTTAACATTATTGATGAGTCGGCCAAGAGAAAATCTTTTCTCGCATTTGTACAAGAGACATTCAAAAACTTTAAAAGTTTCTTGAGAACAAGATGGATCCATAATACAAGAAGGAAAATTTCAAATAAAAAAGTGAAAGCTAATGGAGAACCGGAGGAACCTGAGAGGAAACCGTGGGATGTATATCCATAAATTACGGTGAAGGAGTGGGAGAAGTTTGTGGCGAAATCAACTAGTTTTACTACACTTGTATGTAGTTATCTATCTATCAATTAGAGTTGACAAATAAATATGGTTCAATACAAATAATTATGCTAACATTTTGTAATGTGTAGGAGAAAAGTGAGCAAGCTAGAATCAATGCGGGGAAGAAATTGTATAACCATCATATGGGTTGTAAGACATTTGCGGAAAGTAGACTAAAGTGGATCAAAGATGGTCTATACCCCGCATCAAAGCTTTCAACATCTGATAAACCAATGTCGTCCACGGTCTCCACCTTGGTAGTTCGTGCAATTGATTGGTGGTGTGCTATGCATGGTATGGACAAGGGCACCGGCAAGTATGTCATCCCGCGTCCGGATACTAAAGTCGTAGCAGATGCACTCGTGAGCAATCTATGATACTTATGATAATATTACAACCTTACTATTATGTATTTTCATATAAACTACAGCTTAACTTTGCAATGGAATTTTTTGGTGTTTTTACAGCTCGAGCACACGTCGGAAGTGGTTGAAGGCAAGCTGACTCCAAGCATAGACAACGATCCTTTCACCTTAGCTCTTGGAAAACCATATCACCCTGGGCGAGTTATTGGATTTGGAGGAAAACAACTAGGGTGGGAAAAGGTGATGGGTCTAAAATACAGCAGATCAGGAAGAAGTAGATCAAGTGTTAATTCGCCACACCGTATGAATGAGAAGGAAAAGGAATCACTTAAGGCGGAGATACGCAAAGAGGTGCAAGAACAATTGCAAAGTCAATTCAATGCAATTTTGAAGCATATGAACTTGCCGATCTTGTCGTTGCCCACGATTACTCAAGTGGACTCATGTAGTCATCCAAAAGGCATCGGGGATGATCCAGTTGTTGAGAGAGAGGTAATTTTATTACAATCAAATTTGGTGAAAATAAGAACGATTTCCATACACTTGTTGAGAGCGAGTTACTTATATTACTATTTCAGGTTCCTACTCCTACGCAAGAAGACACATTGGAGATTGTACATCCAACACCTGATCCTTTGCCAGATATTAAGGTAAACGTCAGAATTAATCAAATGTACTTCTATTAGACTTATTACATCGATCAATTAATAACTCATGTCCTAATCTAATGTGTAGGAAGAGACACCTTGTGAGCTCCTTCACCCCGGGGAAAACTTGGATGGAAAGTTGAAGTTGGTGGGGGTATGGTAGCGCACAACCATTTGACAAGGTCCATTTCAAGTCTAATACTAGTACCCGGTATATCTCGGTCGGCATCAATTCTATACTATCTGGTTTTGAGGACTTATCACTACCGGTGCCTAGAGAGGATTATGACTTCTTTAAGCTACAAAATTCGACAGGCAGCTTTGTTCAATGGCCATGTGATTGAGTGAGGTTGATAGGAGGGGTAAGTATCAAATACCTTTTTTTATAACAAATATAACATATCTTGTAATATGACATGTGCTTTTATGTTACTATATTTCAAAGGAAAATCAACCCTCAAAAAGGAAGAAGGTGGAGAATTTGGAGAAGACAAAATCCAAGGTCGTCCAACCTCCAAACAAAACGAAAGAAGGACAAGGGTTGAAGGGTGAACACATGTCGAAGAAGAGCTCGAGAGGTTCTGCCTTGAGTTGTACTCCACTAGTTGAAGCTGATGTCCTTCGTTCGCTCTCTAAGGCTTGTACTTTTCTTCACAACCGTGTTAGTGAGTTGCCATTTGATAGATATATTGAAGTGAATCTACCTAAGGAGTTGTTCCACTATGATGAAGATGCAATCGCATTTCTTTCAAGAGTGGATATGACAGAATTTCTAACCGGTTCCATGCTTAACATTTCCATCATTCAAACTTTCATGAGGTAATTTAATGGTGCTATTTCTAATTATATTGTTGTTGCATTTCGAATTTAGATTGTGCATTTAATAAATGATCCACACATTGCTTTCATGAAGGTCACTACAGGAGCACCTTCTTAGTAAAGGTAATTCTGAGGCTATAGTTGGGTGGTTATGCCCTGAGACAAGTTCGTATTAGCGCCATGCTTTGAGGAGTACGTCTAAACATGTCATAATTCTGTTGATTGCTTAGTAATTATGTTGCCATCTAATCATTAATGGATTGTTATTTGGTGAATATATATGTAGTGCTCATGGACTCTTTTAGTGATTTGTGTTTCCAATAACACAATCTACCATTTTGATTCGGCCCGTGTGAGTCCACCGTGAAAGCTTCTAGTGAAGAACCTATTGAATAGGTACAAATTGCAACCCCTTGTTGAATGTCCCCACCTAAGTAATTAGCTAGTTATATTTCTAACTTTGAGCTTATTTTCCTACAGTGTTATGAAGAAGCTAAACTGTCGTTCAGTTGCGGGTCCTACGTTGAAATATGCAAAGGTAATGCCTTGACATAGTGACTTGTTTAATAAACTTCACATCGATAATGGCTATGCATAATTTCATTAACACATGGTATTTTAGTGTGCGCAACAAGACAACGTAGTTGACTGTGCCTTGTACGTGATGAGGTTTATGCTTGACTTAGTCAACAGTTGCACAAAAGCTCAACACATTGATAAGGTATCGGTTTATTTTATTACTTTTTTTCCGTTCGGTCCATACTAGCTTCCATAATTGCACCGAACACATAAATGGGAAAGAGAAAACCCGAGGCAGTAGCCCAAATATATGCTGACCCCGAGGCATGGTCCGAAGTTGCTGCACCCGAGACAGCTGCTGACGGGGCAACTGCACCCAAGATAGATGCACCCTAGCGAGCTGCACCCTAGACACCAGCCCAGCAGCAGCTGCAGCAGCAGCCAAGGCAGGGTTGCCCATGGCAGTTGCATCAGTAGCCAGGCAGGTGCCTAGGCAGTTGCAGTAGCAGCCAAGGCAGGGCTTCCAAGGCTGCTGCAGCAGCAGCCCAGGAAGCTGCAGCAGCATCCATGGCAGGGCTGCCCATGGTATCGCTGTAGAAGTCGTAAGCAGCTGTTGTATCGCCGCCGGGAAGTGGGCGTGGTGATTTTGGTTGTGCGATGGAAATGCGTCCTAAAACTTAGAAAAATGCTATAATGGTGTGATTTAAAACATAAGACATTAAGGACTAGGTAATATTGACATGTTATGAGAATGAAACACTTCATTTGATAACAAATGTAGAGAATGGGCAAAGTAGAAGTCGTAAGGCCTTATATGGGCCATTTTGGATGTAAGGCGTCCTAAAACATAGAAAAATGCTATATTGGTGTGATTTCAAACATTAGACACTCAATACTAGGTAATATTGACATGTTATGAGAAAGAAACGCTTCATTTGGTAAGAAATGTAGAAAATGGGCAAAGTAGAAGTAGTAAGGCCTTATATGGGCCATTTTGGATGTAAGGCGTGCTAAAACTTAGTTAATTGCTATATTGGTGTGATTTCAAACATTAGACACTCAAAATAGGTAATATTGACATGTTATGAGAAAGAAACGCTTCATTTGATAAGAAATGTAGAAAATAGGCAAAGTAGAAGTCGTATAGGCCTTATATGGGCCATTTTGGATGTAAGGCTTGCTAAAACTTAGTTAATTGCTATATTGGTGTGATTTCAAACATTAGACACTCAATACTAGGTAATATTGACATTTTATGATAAAAAAACGCTTCATTTGGTAAGAAATGTAGAAAATGGGCAAAGTAGAAGTCGTATAGGCCTTATATGGGCCATTTTGGATGTAAGGCGTGCGAAAACTTAGTTAATTGCTATATTGGTGTGATTTCAAACATTAGACACTCAAGACTAGGTAATATTGACATGTTATGAGAACAAAACGCTTCATTCGATAAGAAATGTAGAAAATGGGCAAAATAGAAGTCGTATAGGCCTTATATGGGCCATTTTGGATGTAAGGTGTGCTTGACTTAGTTAGTTGCTATATTGGTGTAAAGAAACATTTATTTTAACTTTTTCATGTCATACGCATGATATACTTATATATAATAATGGTTGGTTGATTTTTTTTTCAAAGGTTTGCAAGATTAAAAGGGAAAGCCCGTTAACAAGCAAAGAAGTCAATGAAATGCGTGACATGTGGGCATTTTCGTGACATTTGATGGTATCTAGTGAGATCGAGCTAGCTTTTTTCGTGACATGTGAACGTACATTATTCTTTTAGTTATGTTTGTAAATATATATTATTATGTCAATGTTAATTACTTATAATTAATTAGTACGAAGTATTTGTGAGTTTTATCTTTATATTTTTTTAGTGTAATGACATAATACTTATAATTAAATATGTTAATGATGTTACTCATTTTTATATTTATGAAAATTAAATGTTATTTGTATTTTTTTTTTTTTTGTACTTAATATTAATTAATAATATATTAATGTTATTATTAATTAAAATTAATAATTAATAATAATATTATTAATAATTAATATATATTATTATTAACCAGTAATATTATTATTGTCACAGGTCACTAATATAATTATTATATTATTATTATAAATATTATAAAAAAAATAAAAATCAAAAGGGAAGCGGTTTGGCGCCAAAACCGCTTCCCTTTACTCTTACCATAATGGTGCTAGAAATCCCAAAAGGAAGCGGTTTGGCGCCAAAACCACTTCCTTTTCACCCTAAAAGGGAAGCGATTTGAACCGCTTCCTTTTCTATAGCCTAAAGGGAAGCCCCCCAAACCGGAGCGGTTCAAAACCGCTTCCCTTTTGGGGGTTTGAACCGCTTCCCTATTGGCTTTTTCTACTAGTGCCTGGAAAGTTAAGGACATAATCGCTTTAATTTGAGTTCAAACTTTGTCTCAATTTCTCATGCCATCCTACTCTGTCTCTTTGCTTTTGCTGCTTAGTTTTATTCATTATTTTGGCTACGTCTTGAGCTATTGGTAATCCTTGTTATGTGCAACCTTTGGGACATGATTGCGAAAAATACACAAACTGGATTTAGAGTGGCTCATTATCATATGCCTTGTTAAAAACAAGTAAAAAACCAAGTAAAATTATGCTATAATATTGTATCATGTGCAACCTCAATGTTCAACATTTGAGCTTACTTAGAAAGTGCTTTAATTCGATTACTCGGTCATAAATAAAATTGTTGCTCCTCAGATTTAGGTGAAGTAGAGGAAAATTCAACTTGCTCCATGCATGATTGTGCAATAACTAGAAATTATTAATTGTTGGAATAAAGAAAAAAAATTCAAAGAAGTCAGGTACAGGTGCCCGACTTGGCGTGAAAATTGTCGTAGAGGCCGGGTGCAAAAGCAACCCAGTTTTTGGCTGGATGCGCGAGAGGACATTGGAAAAGAGCTGACAATTCGCCCGACTAGGTGCAAGAGCAACCCAGCTTTTGGCTGGATGCTCGCTCGACCAGGCAAGCTCCGACCGACCGGGCGCGTGTTAGTCCGTTGGACTTTAAACGGCTTTCCTTAGATTCTCTTTCTTCATTTCTCATTTGATTCTTGTAACCCCCCATTTAAGATGTTTATTATGGTGATTAAATCACCATGATAATTCTGATTTTATTTCACCTTTGAAAATATCCTTCATTGATCGTTCATCTTTCTCTATTCACCATTATATATTAAAGGCTGATTTTCTGATTTTATACACTTGAAAAATTATATCAAATACAAGCTAAACACATTTTTGTTCTTTGGGCATAGGTTTACCTTTGACTCCACCTATAGCTTACTCTAAAGTGCCTTAGTGTGAGAGTGGTGTGTAACCTTAGGGGACGATCCAACGATTACAATTGTTGTAGATACCCATTTGTGTCTCCCAAAATCAAACCCAGTGATGAGTACAATTCACATCGAATCATAATCGAATGAAGTGAAAGTGTGTAAAGTCTAGTGTTGCGGATAGTTTTTATTCTTTTCTTTCTCTCTGTTTTTGAAAACCTATTTTAAGAAAACAGGCAATCGGTTCTAACTCTTTTGATCTTTAGATCCAATTGATTTTCAACTTCGTACTTTAGAAATGCACTTTCGGCTTCATCTTTTGTTTTAAACAAATAAAGTTCGGTATAACGAGAAAAGTCATCAACAAAAGTACTGTAATAAATTTTCTGCACCCCTACAAGTGCAGTTTTAAAAATCCGCTAAGTACAAATGAATCAGTTCAAGTAATTTTGTATTTCTTGAGACCGCTTGCTTAAATGGTTTCTTAGTATGTTTGGTCTCAACACAAATTTGGCATTTTTCAAGTTTGTCATCTATTGAAAAATTAATCAAATTCATGTTCGTTAGTCTTTTTAAATAAGAAGAATTTAAGTGATCCTAACGTTTTACCTCATTAGTTTCTTCATGAGTAACCTCTAGTAGATCCCAAATCTGTTTAGCTGACTTACATCCCATGATACGATTATGTTCATGGGATCCAAGTCCATAGTGCAAATATTTAATAGCTTAAGCGTTCAACTCAAGTTTCTGATAGTCTTCCTTATCATAATCAGAAATAAGTTTTGGAACTACCTCGTTTTTCTCATTGGTTGCGGTTGCCTCAAAATCACCAGATTCAATTACACGCCATACCTGGTAATTTTCAGCCTTGATGAAGATCTCCATCTTATTTTTCCAGTATATATAAAGTTTACCATTAAAGATATGTGGACGTTAGGTGGAGTACCCTTCTTCAAGTTTCTCCTTGTAATTAATCTCTCCTCACTACTACAAAAATGGTTAAAGGAACCTATAATAAAAGACCCGTTGATTAATTTAACGGCTCTCTTTAATATAATAGATCTGATATTAGAGATAATGGGTCTATTATGTATCAAAGGGCCCACCAAAAGATGGAGGGAAAAAAAATAAGAGACCCGTAATTGACTTAACAGGTCTCTTATATGTGTAAGGGCCCACCACTTAAAGGATTGATAAAAAAAACCCTATTCTTTCTCTTCATATTCCCCATTTCAAGTTTCATCACAATTCATCCTCTTCACGCCGCTTTCCTATTCTGAAAGTGATAAAAGCTCTCTCTATCTACAACAATGGGTTCTCCATTACAATCCCAGATCCGCTTTATTTCTCTCTCTTCTGGGTCCTTCCCTTTCTCGGTTTCTCATTCCTCCTTTTGGTCCAGCGTTCCGCGGCTTCTGGCTGGTGGTGTGGTGGTGTGAGGTATCCTTCTCGCCGTCACTTTCTCATAGAAAATCAGAGTTTGTCCATTTTAATTTATTTCTCAAGGAATACTTTGAGTTTTGTTATGATTTTCGTTCTTAATTTCTGAATTTTTGTTGTGAATCAAAGAATCTTTTGATGAAATTCCAATGTTAATTTCTCCATATATATACAAGTTGTGATTTATGTGGGTGGAATATTACTGAATTTCAATATTAGTGGTTTTTTTTCCGGCAATTGTATTTGATTTGGTAAAAGTGAGTTATTATTGGATGAAAATGATTGATTTTTTTTGTTGATGAATTTGCTAGTCTTTAGAGTGCCTGATTACTCTCATAATCTTAAATTCTATAAATTTTTGCTTAATGTCATTCACCGTATATCGAATAACTGTTGGGTAAGATTTATACTACCTATATTTATTTTATTTTATTTTTTACTCATCTAACTCTAATTTCATTTGTTTTTTTTCTTCAATTATCACTAGTAATTGGTTTCTATGTAGTATGTTGTTAATTAGTTGATTATTTTCATCCTCTATCTATTTTTTGGTACTCTATTTTTCAGACTGTTTTCATTATTAATTTTTTTTTTCAATGTGCCACTTGACTCCACCGAGTCCTACTCCCTTGATGAGATCGTTTCCCACTCTCGCTCCGGCGGATTGTTGGACGTTACTGGAAATCCCTTTTTCAATTCGCGAGTTGGGAAGACGAATTGGCCTTATGGGTCTGGTGTTTGGTCGAAGGAAAAGTGGGTTCTTCCTGAGATTGTTGAGGACGACATTGTTTTGGCTTTCGAAGGTAACTCTAATCTGTTTTGGGCTGAAAGCTTTGGAAAATAGTTTCTAGGTATGTCTGATTTGTGGGTTAAACATTGTGTTCTTCTACATTGTCTTATTATGCTTATCTGGGTAATTATATTGTTTATAAGTTTAATAGAGTTTTGGTTGTAGGGTACGTTATCTTAATGGCTAAATGTCACATAATTAATTACCTTTTTTATTTTTCTGTCGGATTACTAATAAAATTATGCGAGTACTACTATAGCTTTCATATAATTTCATTAAGAGCAATTTGTCTTATTTTTTTTGTTAGATTTGCGTGATTTCGTCACAAGAAATGCTCAATCAAAAGGAGATGGAAAATGGAGTTGGAAAATGGAGTATTCAAGTCTTTATTAATGTAATTATAATTGTAAATTTCTGTAAATTCATTTTTTTTTGTTGCATATTATGTTGGATATTTTTTTGTATCTGATAGATTGTCGTACACCTATCAAAAATAAATTCCTAATAAAACCAATTAACAATGTAGTAGGGTAAGTAGGGTCGAATCCACGGAGAGATGGCTATTAAATCTAACTTCTAAGGTAGGGAGAAACTAAACAAGTCACGAAATTGGGATAAGAAATTAGTCTAAATTAAAATAGTAATAAAACAATTAATAAAAAGACCTAGGGTTATGGTTCACCAAGTTTATACTTCTAAATCTACCAAAATACCAATAACAATTCAATCAATTAATTATCTAGAGCAATTGCTAAGCCTACGGTCGGGTCTTAACGCTCTCAATTCAACATATGCAGTTCGGTCGCTAACATAATCAGAATCGCTAATTGTAGGTAAGCCTCTAAAAGTAAGATCTTTCGATTCAAACTCTTATTAACAAGAATTAATCAAACAATTGATCAGGTTGCAAGATTAATAAGAAAACACTATCAATTAGAGATATCAATAATCAAATCATAAATAATATCAATCAAGAATTAAAGTATAAACATGGATTCCCAAACCCTAGAAATTTAACTACTCAAACATGAAATAAATAATTAAAGCTAAATCTAATAAAGAAAGCATAATTAAAATAAAGAAATAAAATTACCTCAATGAATAAAATTAATAAACTCAAGAACAATCCATGGAGAATCCATGGAGTTGCCCATGAGAAAACTAGGGCTAGAGAAAAAACTACAACGAACGTAAAATAAAAAGTATAAAAAGGCATAAGGGAAAAATAAAGTGAATTGCTAAATACCGCCAACAAAATTTATCAAACCGCCAACATTTCAAGTAAAGGGACAACATTGCACTTACTAAAATATTCCCCATATTCTTTCTCTTAACTTCATTCCATGTTTTTCATCCACCACTTCTAAAGCAACCACATCAATCATCACCAATCACACCACCGGTACCACCCACGCCACCATGTCGACCACTACAGACCCACAACCACCGCGTCAACCACCACCATCTACACCAGATTGCCAAGAATAATAACAGTTAATCAATATAATTATCTACAACAATAGTGATATGTCTATTTTATATAGTGTTTTACCCCCGTCCCGTGGTCATTATTAGTAGTGTTTTTGGCTCTTTCGGGCCACTTTTATTACTAATTTGTGTGTTCTAGTGTTTTCGTAGTTTTAGTTGTATTTTACAGGAAATTGCACTCTTGGAGCATTTTCCCGGGCCTTATTGGATCGACTACGGAAGCTAGAAGGACACAACCACTTTTGGAGCCCAAGATCGGTGAGAGCCGGTGACTAAGGGCTCGGTAATTTGGATCACGAGGCATTTGGACCATGTATTCGGGACCCGAGAGGAAATATGGATTGGGCCGAGAAATCTAGCCCAATCGAAGTCCAAGCCTTGAAGAAGAAACACGGGCCCGATCGGGCGGATGCGTGCGTTAGTGCCATCAAGGAAAGGCGCGCCCGATCGGGTGAGCATAGGCTCGATCGGGCGCGGCATATCAGAAGAAGCATAGTAAAAAAGGCGGGCCCGATCGGGCGGCCCTTCGCCCGATCGGGCGCGTGTTTTTCCTAGAGTCTGATTAAGTTTAGTTTAATTCTTGTTTTAGGAGAAGTTTATATACGTTTTTGTACGGAATAATTACAAACCCTCTTCTCTTAGACTTTCTCTCTCTACTTAGTATTTTTCTCTCTCTTAAATTCTCTCTAAACTCTTGTTCTTAATTCCTCCATTAATTCCAGATTTATTTTGGTACAATTTCTCCCTTTTTAATTTCAGCTATTTTAATTGTTTTCTTGATTATGTTCTTATTTATTTATTTGATTGGTTTAGTTATGATGATTAGTGAGTAGTTTAATTCTAGGGTTTATGGGGATCCATAATTAATATGAAGGGATAGTTTGTTATTATTGATTGTTGATATTGCATGATAATTTCCTATTGAATTGTTTTAATTCTTTGCAATTAGATTATGAATCGAGCAGATGTAATTTGATTGTGAATTGTTTAGCAATATTGAATTGATGAATCGAGCAGATGTTGATTTAATATTAAAGGCTATTTTTAATAGGAACTTAGGTCTAATAAATTGCGAGAGCCTGTTAGATCTATGTTGATTAATAAATTGCGAGAGCCTGTTAATCATGTTATTTGTGCATTGTTAATTGTTAATTACTTCGTTCTATCTCGGAATATTAATTATTGGTGAACCTGTGACCCTAGGTTTCCTTATTATTGATTATTTTCTCCCTAAACTTATTCTTCGTAGTATAGACTTCACACTTAAAAATATTTGATTACTTAGATAATTTAGAGTATATAAATTAATTAGAATTAAAAAGACCTGTTTCCCTGTGGAGTTCGACCCTACTTCCCTATCTACCTTAGTTAGTGATTTAGGTAATTATTTTTTATTAGGGGATACGACTTTATCCTGTCAAATAGTAATAAAATTAATTATAATTATTTTGTAATAATATTAACAATTAATTAGAATAAGTTTTGAATAAAAAAAATAAGTTTTTTTTTTTTAAAAAAAAAAAAAAGTTGCTGGCTAACGACGCTCAAAACCGGTTGGCCGCCACCGATAACCGGCGGTCAAACTGATTGACCAGCACGGTCAATCAGTTTTGACCGTCGGTTACCGGTGGCGGTCAACCGGTTTTAAGCGCCTGTTACCAGCCACCGGAATTTAAAAAAAAAAAAAAAAAAAAAAAAAAAAAAAAAAAAAAAAAACTTAAATTCAAAACAAAAAACTAATTGGCAAATTTACCTCCTTCCCTGATTACCAGCCATATCCCCACCGTCAACCACCGTCACCCATGTACGCGCCACCACCTCTTGAACGCCGCTGACTGGTACGTCGGTTGTCTCTATGGTGGTGGTGGTGGTGGTGGCTGTTTTTGGGGATCTTGAGGGTTGTTGATGAGAGAGAAAAAAGAAAGAGGAGAAAGATGGGTTTGGGTTTAGTATTTTAGTAAGGGAAATAATTACATTTTGCTTAAAAAGTTGGCGGTTTTGATAATTTTTGTTGGCGGTATTTAACACCTCCCAAAATAAAACCCCTTGAATATTTATATTATCCTAAAACTAATCTAAAAATAAATAAAGAAAATAAAGATTACACAGGTTGAATTATTATTGGATGATAAAAGATGATGTGGCATAAAAAACCGCAAGCAAAGTCGACAACACGAGCACCTCATGGGCTGCTTTGGCTCGCCAGAACCTGCGGGCGCAGGCTGGTGGCCGCGGGCTGGCAGTAGCTACGGCTTGTGTCGAGTGGTCGCGGGACAAGGGCGCAGCAACATCCCGCGGGTGGCTGACTGCATTGCTTAGATTCAAACGTCTATAACTTCGGTTATAGGAATCTTCTTGAAGCGTGCAACATATCATTAGAAAGCTCTTCAAGTCTAGCTTCCAACGCAATTTGAATCGCTTCAATCCAATCTGTAGAACTTAAGTTATGATCAAAAGAGTGACCAAAGGTCTGTTTTGCCACTTTGTAAACATCGTTTAACTTTGTTTCTAACTCAAATTCAATTCCGAAAAGTGCATAACAACCCTTGTGGATGCTATATTCATTCCTCATGCATATAAATCTCAAAATCAACATCCACGAATGTGGGATATTTGATTTATAAACTCAATTAATCGACTTCAATCCAAATATCACCTGAATCAACTCCAAACACTACGAAAGCGTCCAAATGTCTATCAAACCACCTGAAACATTAAGAAAAACACAAACGGGGCGTAATAGAGTACAAAACAAACAACTTATGTATTTACAACCTAAAAAGAGACTAAAAGACCTAAAAAGCAACTATAAACTTAGCATAAACGTGCCTATAAATCCTATATAAATGTGTTTCAATAAATTCCCCCAAGCTAAACCATTGCTTGTCCCCAAGCAACACTAGACTCAAGATGGATAACAAGACAAATAAGACTTTCAGGCAACCAGAATAAGACCGATTCGAATCTCAAGCTAACAATCAAACCAAAGTTATTAAGACCAAAATCTAGCTTGGATACAAATAGAACCACACAACATCATGATCCACAATTGAAACCAAACATGGCCACAAACAATTTCCCAATCAAGCTAGTCTTCGCCGCACACCTTGTAGTATATAAATATTTGATGCAACAAAGGGTAACTTGACGATAGCAAGAGATAACGTTCACTCAGTCACAAAACACATATGTCGATCAAAAGGACTTTACAAGCTTGTAATGGGGCTAAGGTAAAGGGGTAGGATAATATTTAGGAAAATGTGAGTAAAAAGCCAACTTGGGGAGCAAAAACATAAACGCGATCAAATAATGATCTAACTCCAATTGACATCATCAACTTTCTCCAAACATAATAAAAAACCAAGATTGAAATCAACTATACATCGTCATGAATAATTTTTTTCTTTCTTTTTCCTTTTTCTTTGCCTTTTTCTTTCAATTCTTTGGCTTTTTCAATGAAGTACACATAAACAAGATTTTTATTTTTATTTTCTTTTTATTCTTTTTTTTTCCTTCTTTCTTTTTCCAAGTAACACTTCTCAACTATAGAAACAACTTTTTTTTTCCAAAATATATTCCACCATATTTTTCATAAATTAAAGCTTGACACTCAAACAACGACATCACATCAATAAGCTCCCCAAGCTAGCTAGACTTGGGAATAGTAACCAATCACTACTACAAAACTTGGAAAAGATACCCTTAATTAAAGACCCGTTATTTAACTAACGGGTCTATTTGATATAACAGATCCAATAATAATAATAACGGGTCTCTTATGTGTATGAATTTTGGTGCAAGAAAAAAAAAGAAGAGATAAGAGACCCGTTATCAAACCTAACGGGTTTCTCTATTACATTAGGTCCTACATGTTAAATGGTGGGAGCAAAATGAGAGTAATAAGAGACCCGTTGTCTAAATTAACGGATCTTTTACCTTTAATCTTGACTGCAGCAACGATTATTGCATTCATCTTCTCTCTTTAAAACCTCCGCCTATCCCCAATCCCAAATCAAAACCCTCATCCTCTCTTATTTATGAATGAGCCGTCACTAATTCCAACCCCAAAGTAAAACCCTCATCCTCAATTTTTTTTATGAAATTCTCCTTTAATCAAGTGTTTGGCCGAAGAAAAATCAAACAAAATCTAATACCATTAAATTGAATCTATATCACACATTAAAATTAATCCGAAACTTTTGATTTTTTCTGCATTCTGCTCCTTAATTTACCTTCAACTTTAATGTATGATATAGATCCAATTCATCAGCCCACGTTGTTATAGAATTAATTTTCAAGCAATTAAGAAGAAAGAGAACAACAATGAAGGCAAATTAGAGTAGAAAAAGGAAGAAATTGGTACTACAGGTGGATAAAAGACGACACACAATGTATTTCGGTTGCTTCAAGTCGATGGAGATCGTCATGGTATCCTACCCTTTGCATTGCTCCTACTTCAATTCTTCAACGGCAGAGAGATAATGAACCTCCTATGATAATAGTCTAATAGATCTGGAATTATGAATAATTGTTGTCTGATTAATGATCTAACTTCAGATCCAAATTGAGGTAATCTATCTAAAAATTTATTTTTTAATTTCAGAATTTGTCTAGATATTTATATATTAATTGAGTTGTTATTGAACTTTTGATTGTATTTTATACTTTTATTAACAAATTTATTCACCAAATGTTATGCTTTTTATTTATTTATTCTTTTTTTGAGGGATAACTGAATGTTATTGTTGAATACGAAGGATAGCAATTTTCTGTGCTATTAATTGTAGTAGTCGCTTGTGATGTTGTGATTTGTTTCAATTCAATAACATGTGGTTGTATTAATTTTTCTTTTTTTTTATTATATGTGTTCTTAAATAAGTTTTCTAGTAGAATTCATATAATGATTATTTATTTTGTTTTAATTTGTTTTGTCAGGTTTACGTGACTGAATTCTCAAATAAAGGAGAAAGAAAATGGAGTACTCAAGCCTTATTGATGTAATTACAATTGTAATTAAATTCCAGTAACTTAAAATAATTTTTTTCGTTGTAATTGTATGTCGGATGATTATTTGTATCACATCAATTTTAATTTAACCCATTGTTATTTTCAATGGTAGAGTGTAACTTACAATTTTTTATTTTTCCACCATTTTTATTAACATGAAAACAAAATTTTCAAAATTTAAATGCAAAGCTGCCAAACCACATAAAATAAAGCAAAAATAATTTTTTAAAAAAAAAACCAGAGAACAAAAAGACCCGGTATGTGAAATGATAGGTCGGTTTGATAACACTAAACAGACCCCATAACTTAAATAACAGGTCCCTTTTTCTTCTAAATTATTTATTTTATAACTAACGTAACAAACCTGTTATCAAACACAACGGGTCTTTTTGACCTTATAAACAGACCATCTCTAATGAATGGGTCTCTTTATCAAAGAGACCCCTGAGATAGAGACCGGTTATGAAGCGGTCTGTTAGGCAAATTTTAACGGGTCTCTTTGCCAATTTTTGTAGTAGTGAATGGGGCTAAAGTGGCTTGTAATGTAGCTATATATCAATAAATAGACAAGGCAACAACATGGGTGAGCAAAAGGAACAAATGTATCTAAATATCATCTGAAGGTTACCTATAGAACATGGCCTTTATCATGTGCGGCATGCGTGAATCATAATCAAATTACTAATAAATCTCAAGCCAAATTAAGTCATTGAAATAACAAATTGCATCAACCACACAAACACAAAGTAAGGTGACCTAACAAGAGAATTGGCTAGCTATACTTGATATGGGACAACCGATCTTTCCACAAACCAGTCAATTGTTTCACATAATGTCAAGTAGTTAGCAATGTATAGCACAGACCGACTGAATTTTAGAATTATAACTAAGATCAAAAGAAGCTCAAGAGAGTCAAACCAAATCCGCACATGGCTCGAAGTCAAAAATATGAAAAATAGACACAAGTATGCACTATCTAAACAACTAAAAAAAACTAATAAAGCAATACATTATTTTTCGTTGTATGTAAACTCCCACTCCAAATAAATGGTACAAACCCTACAACACCTACAAAGCAATAAAAATTAAGCTAAAACACAACTAACATGCTCAAAGCGATGATGACAATCATCCTCCCCCAAGCTAAACATCACATTGTCCTCATTGTGAACAAAGAGGAACTAGAGCATAAATAAGGGAGAGCCACAACTCACAAAGGGGCGGGTAAGCGAAGGGAGCGTCAAAGGTATAGACACCTCCACCACAATTGGTAGTTGTAGTTGGGTAGCAGACGTAGCCAAGGAACTTAGCTATGTTTATACCTAGAAAAAGACGTCATCACTAGAACACACATTAGCATTATTATTTAAATAACGAAATAAAAAAGAAAAAAAATAGGAAGTAGAAAAAAAAAACAAAAAGAAAATTGGGTTGCCTTCCAATTAGCGCTGATTTTTAAGGTCCCGCACGACCCTACTGAATTCGTTAATCGGAAGAATCCAATGCATTGAGTAACTTATCATATGCCCCTGCAAACATATCATTGAGTACCACATATGGCTTGACTACAAGCACACAAATATTCACAAATAAGGGATTAAAATAATAAAATGAGAAATGAGAAGAAAAATAAGAGGAAGAAAAATCAAAATTATGAAGAAAAGGGGAAGAATTTACAACTTCTCTCTACTTGCTCTTTGGGCAATATAAACCTCTTTAAATGAACATCAAGGTCCACTTTGCCACTATCATGCAATGGAGATATTTTGAGAAAGTTAGAGCAATAAAGCATAGAGGATGAATTCACAAGTTTAAGACTCTCTACACATGGGACATAAAGGGAAGGTAGGGTTGGCTCAACATCCATGAATTTACCATTATTAATCGAACCCTCTTCTATAAGCATGTCTGCACAAGAGTCTGTAGCTTGAATTTTCATAAGTAATGGTTCCTCAACCGCAAATTCATTATATAACGGTTCATCATCCTCAAAAATATCTAGCATATCCACTTTGTTCTCATCTTGAACATCTATTAATTCATAAACGCTCTCTTGAAAATTTTCATTCTTAATCCACCCTTCATCATCATCATAAATGTATGGTAAGGCACTAGATTTTACAATCGAATGCACTTCATACTTGGGAGAGGGATTCGGAACATGCATGAAAGAGTTATTGTAAGAACAAGAAGAAGCATCATGATCATATGAATTGCAATAGGGACAATAGCAAGGGGATGGAGTATTGGTCAAATTAGTGAAGGAAAAGAAATTTTCTAGAGTTGGTTTAGCATACAATGTCATTTCCCACTCATATATATCTCTAGCTAACCACTCAATGAAAACCCAATCAAAAGATCCTCCACTACATAATATAGACTCAACAATAAACCTAGTTTCTTCATTTAGACCCTCATAAATCACTAAGCACATATCCCATTCTTCAATTCCATGATTAGGACCAACAAAGTCACCAAGCCTATAATAATATCTCCAAAACACCTCATTCTCAAATTGTGGAAAATAAAAATTAGCCATTAAAATAAATCCACAAATGAGAAAGAAAAACCTACAAACACAAGAATTAGTAGGAAAAAAGAAAAAAAAAATATATATATATATACAGATTAGTCTCACCAAATAAGAAGCTAAATAAAATTAAGTCGTCTCCCCGGCAACGACGCCAAAATTTGATAGGTTGTCGTACACCTGTCAAAAATAAATTCCTAACAAAACCAACTAACAATGTAGTAGGGTAAGTAGGGTCGAATCCACGGAGAAATGGCTAATAAATCTAACTTCTAAGGTATGGAGAAACTAAACAAGTCACGAAATTGGGATAAGAAATTAATCTAAATTAAAATAGGAATAAAACAATTAATAAAAACGACCTAGGGTTATGGTTCACCAAGTTTATACTTCTAAATCTACCAAAATACCAATAAAAATTCAATCAATTAATTATCTAGAGCAATTTCTAAGCCTACGGGCGGGTCTTAACGCTCTCAATTCAATATATGCAGTTCGGTCGCTAACATAATCAGAATTGCTAATTGTAGGTAAGCCTCTAAAAGTAAGATTTTTCGATTCAAACTCTTATTAACAAGAATTAATCAAATAATTGATCAGGTTGCAAGATTAATAAGAAAACACTATCAATTAGAGATATCAATAATCAAATCATAAATAATATCAATCAAGAATTAAAGTATAAACATGGATTCCCAAACCCTAGAAATTTAACTACTCAAACATGAAATAAATAATTAAAGCTAAATCTAATAAAGAAAGCATAATTAAAAATAAAGAAATAAAATTACCTCAATGAATAAAATTAATAAACTCAAGAACAATCCATGGAGAATCCATGGAGTTGCCCATGAGAAAACTAGGGCTAGAGAATTAAACTACAACGAACGTAAAATAAAAAGTATAAAAAGGCATAAGGGAAAAATAAAACCCCTTGAGTATTTATATTATCCTAAAACTAATCTAAAAATAAATTAAGAAAATAATTAAGAAAATAAAGATTACATAGGTTGAATTATTATTGGATGATAAAAGATGATGTGGCATAAAAAACCGCAAGCAAAGTCGACAACACGAGCACCTCATGGGCTGCTTTGGCTCGCCAGAACCTGCAGGCGCAGGCTGGTGGCCGCGGGCTGGCAGTAGCTACGGCTTGTGTCGAGTGGTCGCGGGACAAGGGCGCAGCAACATCCCGCGGGTGGCTGACTGCATTGCTTAGATTCAAACGTCTATAACTTCTGTTTTAGGAATCTTCTTGAGACGTGCGACATATCATTAGAAATCTCTTCAAGTCTAGTTTCCAACGCATTTTGAATCGCTTCAATCCAATCTGTAGAACTCAAGTTATGATCAAAAGAGTGACCAAAGGTCTGTTTTGCCACTTTGTAAAACATCGTTTAACTTTGTTTCTAACTCAAATTCAATTCCGAAAAGTGCATAACAACCCTTGTGGATGCTATATTCATTCCTCATGCATATAAATCTCGAAATCAACATCCACGAATGTGGGATATTTGATTTATAAACTCAATTAATCGACTTCAATCCAAATATCATCTGAATCAACTCCAAACACTACGAAATCGTCCAAATGTCTATCAAATCACCTGAAACATTAAGAAAAACACAAACGGAGCGTAATAGAGTACAAAACAAACAACTTATGTATTTACAACCTAAAAAGAGACTAAAAGACCTAAAAAGCAACTATAAACTTAGCATAAACGTGCCTATAAATCCTATATAAATGTGATTCATTAGTATCACATCAATTTTATTTTAATCCATTGTTATTTTTGTGGTCATAAACTTAAAATTACAGTTTACTTCATTGATTTATCCGCCAGTTTTTATATTGCAAATAAACAAAATTGTCAAAA
Source organism: Chenopodium album (assembly GCF_948465745.1). Classification (NCBI taxonomy): domain Eukaryota; kingdom Viridiplantae; phylum Streptophyta; class Magnoliopsida; order Caryophyllales; family Amaranthaceae; genus Chenopodium; species Chenopodium album. Next base: position 18,704,768 of record NC_137835.1, on the reverse strand, counting down.
TTCAAATGCAAACCCGCCCACACCAAATAAAAAGCAAAATTTTTATTTTTTTTTTTTAAGTTGGAGAATAAAGAGAGCTGTTATCTGACATAGTAGGTTTGTTAGATACCCACCAAACAGACCCCTACCTCAAATAACAGGTCTGTTTTTATTCTAAAATATTTATTTCAAAACATATATAACAGACCTACTTTCACTTACCACGGGTCTCTTTGTCCTTAAAAACAGACCCCTCTAATGAACGGGTCTCTTTATCAAACAGACCCCTGAGATAGAGACCCGTTGTGAGGCGGTTTCTCAGGCATATTTTAACGGTTCCTCAGCTATTATAAGTATATTGATAAGTGCATAATATACCATATTTTTAGTCCCTAATATTAGTCTTATAATCGTTTTCTATTATTTATTTTATGAATTTAGTCCATTTAATATTTATAGTTCTTATTTTATGTTAGTATTTTATTTTATAACTATTTTATAATAAGTAATACTTAATATTATGTTGTGTGTTTTTGGTAGGAAAATAAAAGGAGTATTAATTAGACTTGGAAGATATATCCATTGAACAACACACAATCCAAAGTTTTAGACCCGATAGTGGATTTTTTGGTCGAGGCTCTCAAACATAACTTGTTAAGTATTTCACAATTTTGTGACAAAGGTAACTCTGTTAGCTTTACTTCTAATAAATGTAAAATCATCCAATGACACTGGGAACATAATCCTAGAAGGAACTCGTAAAGAGAACACATATATTGTGGATCTCAATGAGGTTCCTAACAGCAGTTTAACATGTCTTAGTGTTATTGAGGATGATCCTCTACTGTGGCATAAGAGATTTGGTCATGCGAGTTTCACCGTGCTTGATAAGCTTAGATCCAAGGAGCTATTTGAAGGACTTCCTTGCATTAAGTTCCTATATGATAAAGTGTGTGATGCTTGTGTTAGAGGTAAACAGACTCGAATTTCCTTTAAGTCAAAAAAGATGGTAAGCACAAAAAAGACCTTTGGAACTTATTCATATGGATTTCTATGGTCCTATTAGAATCCAAAGCAAAAGTGGTAAGAAATATGTAAGGGTTATTGTTGATGATTATTAAAGGTATACTTGGGTATTCTTTCTTGTGAGTAAAGATGAAACTTTTAATGAGTTTCTTGCATTTCTAAAGAAAGAACAGAGAAGAACAGGTAATCAATTTATAAATCTCAGATCGGATCATGGAACAGAATTTGAAAACTCCAAATTTGATTAATTTTATACTGAACATGGAACAGATCACAACTCCAAATTTGATTAATTCAACAGCAAAATGGTGTAGTGGAACGTAAGAATAGAAGTCTTGAAGACATGGCTAGAACTATGCTGATTTCAAGTTGACTGCCTAGGAACTTTTGGGCAGAAGCAGTAAACACAATATGTTACACTCTTAATTGAGTATCTATTAGAGTCATCACCAACAAAACTCCCTATGAACTCATTAAAGGGAGAAAACCTAATGTTTCTTACTTTAGATTTTTTGGTTATAAATGTTTTGTTCATAACAATGGTAAAAGGAATTTGGGAAAGTTTGATGAACACAATGATGAGGCAGTATTCTTAGGATATGCCTCGAACAGTAAAGCTTATAGAGTATATCATAAAAGAATGGTAAAAGGAATTTGGGAAAGTTTCATGCAAGAGAGTTTAAGCAAGTTGTCTAGCGACTACAAGTTTCAAGAACTTACATCACAAGGGGTCTCGGTGGATAAAGATCTTCTTCCGCAGAAGTTCAATGCCAACGACATCCCAAAATTCAAGGCAACGGATAATCCTTACTTTCATCTAAGAGCTTTTGAAACTATAATGAGCATTAAGGGTATCGATAAGAAGGTTTTCCCCTCTTTGTTCCCACTATCTCTCGAGACCGTTTGTCAACAATGGTTCTTTTCTCTCGAGAAAGAAAAAACCTCTTCTTGGGAGTCGATAACAAACGCTTTCATAGAAAGATATAAGTGCAACATCCAAGACGAAATAGACTACAGACAACTTGAGATGTTAAAACAAAAAGAAAACGAAGGGTTCACTTCTTTCTTCACTAAATGGAGGGAAACTTCTGCTAATATGGTCAAGGCTCCTACCGAAAAAGAATCTGTGAGGATGTTTATCAAAAATCTCCAAGGGAAGTATTCAAAGAACTTAAATTACCAACACAACTTGAATACTTTCAAAGCTGTCTATAATATAGGCATTGACATTGAAGATGACCTTCTGAAAGATAATAGTGCGAGAGGAAAGAAGAGCGACCATCCTTCTTCTTCCTCTCCTATTAATGAGGTACATGCTACAAACACCTCTAAACCACGAATCCAAAGATCAAAAAGGGTGTTCACTCCACTTGGTATAAGTTATGAAACGGCTTTCGAGAAGCTACATCACAAAGGACTAGTCATGCCCATAGGGCCCATCAAAGACCCGGTTCCAGAAGCCAGGCCACCTAAGTGGGATCCTAATAAGAATTGCAAATATCACCAAGGAAAGGGTCACGACACCGAGGAGTGTTGGAAACTCAAAGAATCTATTCAAGATCTGATCGATGACAATGAAACTTCCGAGATTCTAGCCATCGAAGATGACCAAGCATCCTTTGATCCATCACTTCTTATCACACCCGTAGGAGAGCCCGTGGTCGAGACGACTTATATGACCTCTCTCGATGAAGTGGCCATAATTGAGGAGGATGAAAGTCTTTTCTTAGATAATACCAAGGAAGACTCGTCAAGTCTAAAAGAGGAAATTCGAAAACTGCAAGACGTCATTGCCATGCTTTTGAATGTGGTAGAAGGATTAGCAAATCGGGTGATGGCCATTGAACAAAATTCTCGCCAAGAGTTTAATGAAGAACTCAATGCTCCTAAGCCATAAGCAAAACGGACCATTGAAGAATACACGCCAATAAGAATGACTTACAATGAAGCTTTCGACTACCTTCACGATCAAGGTCTTATCCACCCCATTGGTCCCAGTCAAAACCCTCCACCTGAAAAACGGTTTCCCAATTGGGATCCAAATTCTTATTGTCGATACCATAGAGGTCGTGGTCACACCACCGAAGTATGTCTCGCCCTTAAAGACCGTGTTCAAGATCTCATTGATTCAAATCTCCTTCATGTTCCTCCACGCGACAAAAAGGCGAAGATTAGTAACAATAGTATCAGTGGCTGTAAAGGGAAGAAGAACGACTATCCTTCTTCTTCCGAAAACACCTACTCCAATAATAGTGTTGGTACTTTCGACCTTAGTGAGATCCTAGCCATGAGTAATCGAAAGCAACCGAAAAGGGAATTTACCCCTATCGGAATTAGCTACGATGATGCTTTCGATCGACTCCATGCCAAGGGAATCATTACTCCCATAGGACCTATTAAAGATCCCCCACTTAAGAAAAGATTGCCTAGTTGGAATCCAGACGAACACTGCAGGTACCACCAAGGTAGGGGTCATACTACTGAGAGCTGTTGGAAGCTAAAGGAGGCTATCCAACATTTGATTGATAATAACAAGCTTCCCATACCTCCAGTTAACAAGAAGAACGAGTGATGATAAAGGAAACAACACAAGACAAGAGGCGAGCTTCAACGACAAGATTTCATGACCTCTTTTTCTATTTCTTTTTCATTTTTTCCTTTCCCCAATAAGTCTAGCATAGGCACCTTTTCTTTTCCTTTAGATTATTTTTGTAGTTTTTCTTTTCTTTTCCCTTTTTAATAAAATGAGCATTTATTTCCTTACCTATGATCATTTCATTATATTGCATTAAAAAAAAAAAAAAAAAAAAAAAACAATGTCGAATTAAACACAAGGTATACCAATGATTTAAGGCAACCCTTGTAGCCACATCATATCCCCATTCGCCTTTCTAATTTACAAATCCTTTCTTCATAAACCACTTTGAGCCTCGTCTAACGATAGACCTTTCTTTTTTCAACCTACATTTACCTAACCTTGGGATGGGATGGTGTGCAACTTATGCAATTCTAAAAAGCATGAGTGAATTCAGAAAATTAAAATAAGCAAAAAAAAATAAATAAAAGTGTACAAAAGGGGAAGTGTTCCAATGTGTTTGATATGAAAATATCTTCGATAAGAACACGTCTCAGATTGCGTCTCTTATCAAGTGGTCGGTACCGTGCCTGAGAAACATGAATGCCAAGTGAGTGATAGACTGCATGATCGAGATTGCTCACACTTATAAAAATAAAAATAAATGCTAAAGCAAAGAGAGCTAAAAAAAAAACAGTAGAAACTCAAGCATGAAAATACAAAGATTCAGAAGCAAGGTTGCACACCTTGGGGGCTTGTCTAGGGTCTTGAGCCTTTATCCCCTTCTTCTATAACCTTTAGCCTAACCGTGTAACAACCCTTAAAAGACCTTTTTGAGGTACACACACTTGTGCAAGGTTCGGCTAGGGCTACGTTCGGCCTGATTCCTAACGGATACGTAGGAAACCTCACATCGAGGTGCGGCCGTAATAAACATGCATTCATATTCACATTCACACACTTGCACCATGATCATATCAAGGAATCTCCAATGCTCATCCCTTTTCACTTAGAGCTAGACTTGGGGGCTTGGTCCTTACATCATTAGCTTACCTAGCCTAAGAGTCACCATTATTTGGCTCTTCTAACAATATGTTTTTCCACACACTTAGCTCTTGTGGCCTAGCTTTAGTGTCACTACCACACACTGCACAGATACATGACCAAATATACTTCCCTTTAGGAACCCTTTGTCATGAAATCTTAACACAACGATGAAGCATACCTTATCATATCAACATCACCCATAATTGTCATTGCATCACGAAGTATGAAGTGCTTAGCCTCCGTGCCTAAGATACCCAAATACTTTCATCATTGAGTCAACCATTGAGATAGCCTAGGATGAATTAATCCTTGAACCTTGAGAGATAGTATCAAACAACATTTGACTAAGCTCATTCAACATGCATCTTCAAACTTTTGATTTTCTTTTTCACGTCTTTCTTTTTTGGGAGAAAGTCGGTACCCTCCACAAAATTGACGAAAAATTTTTGTTTTTTGCATTTTCGAGTCGCACGATCACATTACAATGCACACACGAGTCATGTACACATTGAGTCATGTCATGTCATATCACTTTGATTTGAGTCTAACACATGTGTCATTACACTTCGAGTCGAGTCAAACATATCGAGTCAAGTTTGTACCTTGAGTCGTGTCAAGTAAACGAGTCAAGCAATGCTAAGCCTTAGGTCAACCCTAAGATGATTAAAAAGAAATTGCCAAAGTTCTATAGTCAAAAATAAATACAGGTGTAGCAGAATAGGGAAGACCCTATCACAGCGTTCGGCGACAGAATCAATTCTTGGCGCCAGAAATATCTCAACAACAACAGAGCTCGAAGCCTCTCAGAAAGGTGATTTCGACTTCATACAACAATTTTGGGTTTCTTGGTGCGCCAATTAGCCTCTATAAGCAATTTGACATGATTAAGTAGTCAGTTTGATTACAATCACAATAAGGGGTCGACCTGATGAAAGATCGTCTCGCTTAGCTTAAAGCGCCTAAGATATGGCTCGTTACGAAAACACCGACATACTGGTTTTAGCGAAAGCAAAGTTCAGGCGAGCTTTAGAGATCGACAAACGTTGGTCTTCAGAAATTTTTCTTCAGAACATTATCGCAACAAACATTCAAGCACCGAAGCTCTATTGTTCAGAGACGCGTGAACATTTCCATCAGAAGCTCTTTTGCTCCAGAGACGCGTGGGCATATCATCAAAGCTCTTTTGTTTAGAGACGCGTGGACATTTCCTATTTTCAAGCTCTTTTGTTCAGAGACGCGTGGACATTTCCTATTTTCAAGATCTTTTGTTCAGAGACGCGTGGACATTTCCTATTTTCAAGATATTTTGCTCAGAGACGCGTGGGCATCCTATTATTAAACTCTTCGTTCAGAGATACGTGGACACATCATTCAGAAGATCATATCAAAAAGAAGCTCTTTTGTTCAGAGGCGCGTGAACATATCAAAAGGAAGCTCTTTGTTCAGAGACGAGTGAACATCGAAACAGCAAGGTGGCGTTCCCTGGATTATGGAGAGTTTTCACAATCAACTGAGGATTGTTTCAAGAGAAGCAATCTTCGATAGTATTCCCTTGGACGCGGAATATTATCAATGCGGGTGGAGATTGTTTCAAGAGAAGCAATCTTCGATGGTATTCCCTTGGACGCGGAATATTATCATTGCGGAGGAGGATCGTTTCAGGTGAAGCAATCTTCTAATTTGGAAGTAGTTATAGGCGTAGCGGTTTTCAAGCGGGATGGCATTCTTTAGCTTGCAGGAGGTCATCAAAACAAATCGGTTACTTTCAGAGACGTGTGCTCGACGGTGCAAGATACGCATTTCTTAACTCTTTTACCTGTTTAACGAACGCTAGTTTTGCAGATATCGGTGTTACAAGACTGATTTAGGATCGCAGAACGTTCTGAATCATTCTCCGTCCCTATCAATACTTTGACTTTTGTTTTCGAAACTTGCGTTTCTCCAAACTCAGTCAAAGTGGGGGCTTCTGTAGACACCCATTTGTGTCTCCCCAAAAGCAAATCCGGTGATGAGTACCTTTCGCGTCGAATCATAATCGAATGAAACGAAAGGGTGGAAAGTCTAGTGTTGCGGAAAGTTTTTAATTCTTTTCTCTTCTCTCTGTTTTTGAAAACTTTATTTTAAGAAAACAATCAATCCAGTTTGGTTGGTCCATGATATGGGTCCAATAGTAGTGTAGTTGGATGGGGCTTGCAAAGACCTTTCCAACGATATATTATAAGCCCGATTCCGATGAATATTGAGGAAGTTATGGCCAATTTACTAAACTGGGCCCGGTTTGAGCTTTATGTACGGCCCAATGATCTAGGGGAGGGCCTAATATGATTTATCATTCCTAATTATTCCTAATGCAATTAGGAATGGTTTTAGTCTTCTAGAATCATCTAGAAGGTTCTTTTCATTCCTAATTCAATTAGCATTGATAAGTTGACTTTGTTGACTTTTCAGAGTTTTAATCAAAATCAAATAGCATTTTCGAAGAAATTATATTATTTTATCTTCCAGTACGATAAACTTATCAGATTTTCGAAAACGCGTTGAAATTCAGTTTGGCGTCCAACCCCAGGCCTTGGCGCCTGGAACCAGGCTTGGCGCCAGGCGCTAGCCATTGGCGCCTGGCGCTAGCCACTGGTGCTGCAACAGCTAGCCAGGGTTGGCGCCAACCTTGTTTCCTGAGCGTCAGACTCTGTTTTGTTAAATTATCTTTTTTTGGCTGATTTTCTCTATAAATATCGTATCAAAAACTTCGTTTTCATTCATGAATTCTCATCAACAATTAGTTTTAATTAGCTTTCATCAACAATCATTAATTCTTTAGCATTCTTTCTTTCATCTCTTTCTTACCTTGTTTTTTATACAAAATTCCGCATTCGCAAGACTTAGATACACCTAGCCATATTTGAAGTTGCCTTCGCCCTAGGCGTGAAAGGTTTAATTTCTGAGGGTTTGGTCCCAAATCTCTATTTAAATTATTTAATTTAATTGTTTTGATTATTATTTTCCTTGAAGTTACTAACGTGTGTATTTTGTTATTAGAAAGAGGTACAAGGCATCAAAGTAAGTACTTTAATTGATTTATTGATGTTATGATGCTTAGATTGTTATTTTGATTCCTAGTATCATGTCTAGGGTAATTTTAATATTAAGTATGATTAAAAGTACGATGCTTCCTATGCTCTTCCTAATATTTATTCATGTTAGGATTAAAGATTTGATTTTTATTGCTTAGTGACATGCTAGGGTTTGTTATTAATCTTGTTAGTATCATGTCTAGGATCTTGCAATTATTATGCTTTAATATTAACATGAACATGATTATGATTATAATTATTATAATTTATTATTATTTTGATGATGATTATTTTATTTATGATTATTATTATTATTATTATTATTATTATTATTATTATTATTATTATTATTATTATTATTATTATTATTATTCTTCATGATTATTATTGATTATGTTGCTTGATACATTATTTATTCTTTATTGCTTGATCACACCTTTGATGCATGTTTAAAGGGAATTGGTACTTGTAATCATGCTTAATAAGATAATTAATAATCTTGTTTAGGGTTAATATGATTATGAATTCAAGTGATCGCCAATAATAGTTTATTTGTGCATTATATTCAACCAACATAGATAAACAGGTTTAGGGTTAATCCTATTGATTGCATGTTAATTAAAAAGCGCACATGAATACGATCAGAATAAAGTAGAGGCCTATTATTAGGGCAGGTTCAATCTCTTTTAGGTTGGATTTGTACCTTCATCCCCGAACCCTTATTTGGTTCTAGACCTTATGGAGTTTACGATCTCTTGGATCGTTAAGGGGTGTAACCTTCACCTCGTGAACGGTTTACAAGTTCCTAAAAACTTGTTGGCGACTCTTTTGCTCTATCTTCTTCCCTTTTGGACGCCACCGTAATTTAGTGTATGATCACAGTGGGGTTCAAGCTAGTGGGATTTTAAAGGCTTGAAATTATTCCCTACAGTAACAATCAAGAAAGATTGTATCCTATCAAGGACTTTACACCAAAGCCCTGGAAACATCAAAGATCACATCCAGTAGATGCAATCATGATCGATATCACTAAAGGAACTCAGACTAAATCTCATCTTAGGAACTTCTGTGCATTCTATGCATTCCTCTCCTCAATGGAACCTAAGAACTATGTTGAAGCTTTAACTAATGCTGAGTGGATTAATGCTATGCAAGTTGAACTAAATGAGTTTGAAAGAAATGAAGTTTGGCATCTAGATACTAGACATGAGAAGAAGAAAACTATCAGGTTAAAATGGGTGTTTAGGAACAAGCTAGATGAACATAGCATTAATGTCAGAAACAAGGCACGACTTGTTGTACAAGGTTTCAATCAACATGAAGGGATTGACTATGAAGAAACATTTGCTCCAGTATCCAAGTTTAGAGGATATTCGCTTGCTTATTGCCTTTGTTGCTTATATGGGATTTAGCTATACCAAATGGATGTTAAATGTGATTTTCTAAATGGCTTTCTTGAAGAAGAATCCTACGTGGAACAGCCTCCTGGTTTTGAAATCCAGAGTTCCCAAACCATGTCTATAAGCTTGACAAAAGCCCTTTATGGGTTAAAGCAAGCTCCTAGAGCATGGTATGAAAGATTATCTAAGTTCCTTTTGAAAAATGGTTTTAAACGAGAAAAAATTAATTAAACTTTGTTTTTAAAGTCAAATGGAATTGATATCTTAGTTGTACAGATTTATGTTGATGATATTTTGTTTGGTGCAACTAATGAGTCTTTGTGCAAGTATTTTGCTGACCTAATGATAGGAGAATTTGAAATGAGTATGATGGGGGAATTAAACTTCTTCCACGGTTTAAAAATCAAACAAAGTGAAGAAGGAATCATGATCCAACAACAAAAATACATCAAGGAACTAATCAAGAAATACAAGTTGGACAATGCAAAAACCAACAGAACTCCTATGGGTATTGGAACTAGATTGGATGAAGATCCATTTGGAACTTGCATAGATAAAACTATGTATCGAGGTATGATTTGCTATCTACTTTACTTAAGAGCTAGTAGACCTGACATATCTTTCAGTGTAGGTCTATGTGCCAGGTTCCAAGCAAATCCAAAGGAATCCCACTTGATAGCAGTAAAGAGAATCCTTTGATATTTGAAAGAAACTGATGAATTGAGTCTCCTCTATCCTATAAGTGATTCATTTTATTTAAATGGCTTTACTGATGCTGACTATGCAGGTGATTTGGTGAGTAGAAAAAGTACTTCAGGTATGGTATATTTTTAGGACCTTGTTTAGTTTCTTGGGGTTCTAAGAAGCAAAAGACAGTTTCATTATCTACAACTGAAGATGAGTATGTGGTAGCAGCAGCATGTTGCTCACAAATTTTATGGATAAAGCAACAGGTAAGGGATTTTGGAATTATTTTTGAATGTGTTCCTATTTACTGTGATAATACCAGTGCTAGATGTATTTATGAGGATCCAGTTCAACACTCGATAAGGTAAAATACATCCAAATTAGGCATCACTTTATAAAAGATAATGTGGAGCAAGGGAATATACAGTTAGAGTTTTGTCAAACTAAAAATCAAATTGCTGATATTCTAACCAAACCCTTGAACAGAGAAAGATTTGAGAAATTGAGGCTGGAACTTGGGATGATCAAACTGAATTGATTGCTTCTGAGGTTCCAATATATGGCAAAATCAAAAATGATGTAAATAGAGAAAAAGAGCATTTAGCACAATTATAGTGTGCTAAACACAGCTGAAGTGTCACCGTTGCTGATCACTGGAGGATAGTTCATAATTACTTAACTGCGTGTGTAATTAATAATGTACATTGCATATGTGTAGAAAGCGTGTTCCAATTACGTGTTTTTATGGAAATTAATTTCTTTTGGAAATTAAATGAATTTGAAAATAAAATATTTTTGACAAAATACATCCTGCTTAATTGTTTTTGGAAAAATCAATTGAACTTGTTCAAGTAAAATGACTGAACAGTAAAAACCCCTTAATTCCCTCACACCGCTTCAGTTATTATAAAAGGAATCTTTCACCCACCTTTTCACTCCACTGTCAAATCAAATTAACCTCTTCAGTAGAAACCAACAACTCGTAAAACCACCATCACCTATAAAACCATGGCCATTATCACTGAACTAAGTTCATCAGAGAGTTCCCATCACTCCGAAAAATCCATCCAAGAAGAAACTTCCCCTCTAGCAATGGTGAACTACAACTCCTCTCCCAACAAGACCAAAATCGCTGAAAACCCTAAACCCTCACCCTTAAATTCAAAAGAAGCAGAGAGCAAGAGCAAAAAAGAGGAAATCTCAACTTCAAATGTGCTTCAACAATTGAAAGAATGGAAGGAAAAGAAAGCAAAGGAAAGAACTTTTGAGGATCATATTCAGGAAGTTGAGGATTTTGTTCAAGGGGTTTAGAAAGAAAAGGTAGAGAATAGAGCAAAGGAATAGGAGGAAGAAGAGGAAGATGAACAATCGAAACTTACTGCAAATGCCGATAGGTATGTAGTTGGTCATAGATTCGATTTGTCTTGGTGCATGCAGTCTAGGTTTTTGGAATTTCTTGATTTAATTAAATTTCAAGGGTAGGAGCACTTGTTGAATATTGCATCTAAAAATATATTATATGTTGCTGCAATGACTGAATGTTGTTGTAAATTTTCAGTAAAACAAGAGAAAATTTCTAGTACGTGTAGTTAACAAAAAGAATTGAGTTTGATGTTGAAAAATTGGGAACAATTCTGAAAGTTTCTACTTAAGGGTTTGAGATGTACATTAAAGGAAAAACGACAGTGAAGGTAGGTGACTATCTAGGAGGTGATATTGTTGAATTTTTGGGAGGAAAAAGGGTGAAGAAGATTATGAGTAATAATGATCTAAGTCCTTTGAATAAGTTGCTGTTTAATTTGGTGAGAAAAACAATATTGCCTAGAACACAGAAAAAGAGTGAAGCATGCTTGATGGATATGGCTGTCATTTTCTGTCTTTCTAAGAAAATTATGATAAATTTTCCTTCATTGATGTACCAACATCTAGCACATTGTGTGCATGGAAAGAACAAAGTGGGCTATGGGGATGTACTTTCAACTGTCTTTGAGTCATTAGGGGTGAAACTCAAAGGTATCGATAGTGGATTGGAGGGAAAACCTGAGAATGTTATAAATGGTGAGACACTATTGGGAATAAGCCTAGAGCTAGTGAATGGGAAGGTAAGAAGAGTGGAAGAGAAAAAGACAGCTGGTGGAAAGAGAAAAGGGAAAGAAGTTCCAGAGAGACCCTTAAGGAAGAATAGGAGGTTGTCATCAAGCTCTGCTCCTAAAACAAGTATGGAGAAACCTTTGGAACTTAATAATGATGAGGATAATGTGGTAGTAGGACAGGTGGCTGAGCTTACTGATAAAGCTGAGAGATCAAAAAACCAGCTCAAGGCAATTACATGGCAAATGCAGAAGCTGGAAAAGACAATGCAGGGACTTGAAAACAGTCTCAAGCTGCAAAGGCTGGAGTTATAGAAGGCTATCAAGAGCCTTGAAGACAAGCTGGAGGCAAATGTACATCAAACAAAGGAAGACAACAAGAAGATTCTTGATCTTCTTCAGACTTAGCCCAACTTATCTCAAACCTAGCCTACCTAGCTTAAATTTAGCCTAGCCTATTTCAGTCTTGCTTTTCAGTCATGAACAATTTCTGTTTTAGTTTTTGAACAATTTTCTTTGGTTTGTAATAATTTTTGGTTAGCAAAACGATTATCTTTTGGTTTTAATGAATGATTTGTAACTTTTGCCTATACATGTATGTGTGTGTATATTATGAAAACTTGTGCAAGAGAGTAGAACTAACTTATAGGAAGTTAGCAGCGCTGCTTTCAGTTTCCCACACTCGATGAATTGCTTGTGGGGTTGTAGCTAGATTCTTCCTAACTTGAAAATACATGACTTTTTGATAATGCCAAAAGGGGGAAAAGAGGTAGAAAACTTCGAAGTGAAGTTGTTCTAGGTTCTAGTTGAAAAAATATCAGCAATTTCTCTAATATTGATGCCAGTAGCTTAGTAGTTTAGTTTGTCTTTAATTTTATATTTTTTTTTGTTTCTTTTATTTCTGTTTTTATTTTAGTTGTGTGTTTAATTTTTTGTCGACAAACTAAAAATGCGAAACTACGCCCGTTCTATTGTTTTAACTTTTCTTAGAAGTTTGCTTAAGTTTGACATCATCAAAAAGGGGGATATTGTTGAAGTTTAAAGGTTTTGATGGTGATGGACTTAACCTTAAAGCAAACTTCAAACTAATAAAAGGTTTTTCTAAGTGTATGACTAGAACAGGTGAAGTAGACCTTGAAGGTGGAAGAGTAACCTTATCTAAGAACACATGAAGAGACACCTTAGAAAAGTTAAACAAGATAGAAGAAGAGTTCCCTACCAGGAACTTAGTTCTCTAACAAGACCTATCTAAGTTCACTAACAGGAACTTGAAGACAACAAGTTAAGGAGTTGACTTGGTCTGCATTGAAGACAACAAGTTCTGGACGGACTTGGCCTGCGAAGTTCCAGTTTCAAACTGGAGTACAAGTGACAGCAAGAACTTAGTCCTGGACTACGTGAAGCCCAAGTGTCCGATGTTTACAGAATATTGGCGCAGCAGATTTATCTAGTTAAGATTTTATCTTTCAGATTTTCTGTAAATATGATAAGTGTGATTAATGTGTGAAATCTGTTAGAGGCGTGACAAAGAGCTTGGTATATTTAATCTAATAGGAAAGTTTAAAAAAGATAAGATTTTAAGAAAAAGATTTTATAAAAAGATATGATACTTAAAAACAAATTATTAAAAGATATTATTCTAATGATAATTTATCTTTGATTTTTTGTTAAATTAACATGTTTATCTTTTTGAAAACCCTACTTGCTATATGTGCTAGCCTTATATAAATATTAGAAAACTCATTTTCAGTTTTCTGTAACTTTTTGCGTGAAGAATTCTTATTGTGCTTTAATTGTGTAAGTTTGCCAAGATTATAATCTTTGTCATATTAGTCTCGGATTTCTTGCGGGACTTACCTTTCATATACTAGGAGTCAAGTATTTTGTATTTGTTGGGTTATTGGGTGAGTGTGTGAAATATACTTTGCATACGGTTGTGCTAGCTTCTAGAGGAAAGTTGTGAGGTAGTACTTAGAGAGTACAAGTGAATCTAAGTATGGGACTTAGATTAGGTAGGATAGAGTCCTACGATGTAGCAAGTTCAGTGTGGAACTTGTGAGTAAAGGTCTAATTATAATAGGTTGTAATTTGTGTTTTTTCCCTATTATAGTGAAGAGGTTTGGTTTTGGAAATCCCTTAGAAGGGTCGAGGTTTTACTTCTAGTTGGGCCCTAGAAGGTTTCCTCGTAAAATTTTGTGTGCATTGCTAGTTCCTTTACAATTCACCCCCCCTCTTGTAGTGTTCGTCTCAACTAACAGAGACACAAAGTTGTGAGGCAATTTCTAAAGAATGGTGTTATTGCATTGGGCTATGTAGGGTCCGAAAAGAACTTGGTGGATCCTTTGACGAAGGATTAGCAAGAAAACAAGTCGAAGAATCATCGAGGAGAATAGGACTCAAAGCCATGTGATACATTACATTTTTCCTAGTTCCTATGGTGATAATGGTTGTAATGTTTGTATGAGGTTGAGTGCTTAAAATCTTATTGGATTTTGTAGTATCCATTGTTGTTTATTGTGAGGTAGAGCACTTAAGCTTTTAATGAGTCTTTTTGCTATGTAGACGCATTCTAGGACTCACCTATTTGGTTGTGAAGATTAGCCATCTTCTATGAAAACCTTGGCCGGTTTTCTAGAGCCTCCACTAGACCTAAGGTGCATATGCTTGGCTATAAAAGAGCATATCTTTTCGCGGATCGGAGTCTATGTAAATTTTGGGGTAACATATGTGTTGTGGGGGTCTTGAGTTAAATCGTGGAGTTTCAAGGTTAGCCCACTCCATGATCAAGAGTCTAAGGATTTCAAGGTATTATCCACCCTTGTGCTTGTAGCTCATTGCCTCATTTCACTAAGCATTATGATTTCAAATTACTTATATAATATCTAATTGTTATGTATTAAACTCCTCTTATGTTAAATATGTTTCTTATCCTCATCTCTTGTTGGCTTTACTTCCCTTCCTTTAGTGGGACATTGTTGGAATAAAGAAAGAAAATACAAAGAAATCAGGTACAGACGCCTGATCGGACAGTGCTCCACCCCACCGGGCGCGAGAAGAGTCGTAAAGAATTGGAGTTTTGCCGCCCGACCGGGCGCGAGAACATCCCAATTTTTGGCTGGGTGCTCGCCCGACCGGGCGAATCTATGCCGACCAAGTGCGAGAGGACGTTAGAAAAGAGCTGATAGTCTGCCCGACCGGGCGCAAGAGCAACCCAGCTTTTGTCTAGGTGCTTGCCCGATCGGGCGCTTGTCAGTCCGTTGGACTTCAAACGGTTTTCCTTGGATTCTCTTTCTTGATTTCTCATTTGATTCTTGTAACCCCCATTGAGAGCTTCATAATGTTGATTAAATCACAATGATAATTCTTATTTTATTTCACCTTTGAAAATATCATTCATTGATCTTTCTTCTTCCTCTATTCACCATTATATATTGAAGGCCGATTTTATGATTATATACACTTGAAAAATTATATCAAACATAAGTTAAACACATTTTGTTCCTTAGGCATAATTTAAAATTTAACTCGACCTCTTACTCTAAAGTGTCTTAATGTGAGAGTGGTGAATAACCTTTGGGGACGATCCGGCGATTACAATTGTGCACCCTGATTGCACCGGAATTCATTTTCACAAAGGCAGTAATTTATTACCACGCCATACCGAATTTTATTCTATTTTATTGTTCTTGTTTTTTTCATTGTTTTTGTATTAGACACCATTTTTACGACATTATTAATTTTCTAGGCGATGTTAGCTGATCCAAACTTGTTTGCTTTTGCGGATGCCAAATTTATGTAATAGGGCATGAAGTTGATGCCCTGTTACTCAGACAATCTTTGATCAATCATCCCCAGCAATCTTAATTTTCAAAAAATCGAATATAGCCCTCATCACCTACATTAATTTGTGTGTCAGAATCAATTTGGACGTGCAGAAATTTCATTCAATTGAATGTATCAATGTATCATAGCCTGTGGTTGACTATAAAAAGAGCTAGTGCATACTAGTGGCATTTATACAATACAATAGTGAATGAATATAGCACTAGTTTTATGTTAGACCAAGCCACTGGTTGGAGAAAAAAGTTACTGAGTCAGATGCTAGAAACTTAAACAAGTTACTCAAAAATCGAAAGGCTAGCAATAAACTTATAAAGTTACCTAAATTTTTGAAAGCATAAATAGAATTAGAAAGCTAATTAATCCAACAGTTTTGGAAGTTAATATTTAGACGTTATTAACATGGAGTAATTGTTTTTAAAATGTTGCAACTAAAAGAGTCAACGTAATGAAGAACCGAAGAAGTATTAAAATATGTTGCAAACAATTTTATTCATGATGCATTAATAATACTAATACTGTGACATGTTTTCATTGCAAAAATTGAAGTTGATGTACACTGTAAAAAGGAAAAATTGCCCTTAATAATTCGACTTTTGACTCATTCGCTCAAAATAATCCCACGTATCGACTATTTTTAAATAATCCGACCTTTAATGTCAATTTGCTATAAATGATCCTAAATGACCTGTAACCGGTTGGATAGGTAATTTATTTTTATTAAGTTTAATTACAAATGTCATCACTTGATTGGTCAAAAAATAAGTTTTGATTTTAATTTTGTTTTGAAAATTGATTATTACTAATTAACTTTAATTAACTACCCCACAAAAAAAAAAAAAAAAAAAAAAATTAATTAACTAAAAAAAAAAAAATTAAAACCATAACCAGCCACATCGCAACCCCAACAACCTCCCTGCCCCTACCATCGGCCTACACCAGGCCTAGGGCCGCTAGACCCACCGCCACCAAACAGTTACACCGTTCGCCGACCAGTACCAACCACCCTTGTTCCATCGCAACTAAACCATCACATCCATCATATAATTCAAGGTGTTGGAATAGATAGGAGGTCGACGAAATCGACGGGTTGTGGGGAGGGGATTGGGGCCAAAACCAGGGCGTAGGGAAGGGAAGGGGGCCGAGAAAGGTACAGGGGAAGGGGATAGGGCCGAAAAAGATATTATGGTGGTCGTGGAGGGATTGAGGGAGGTCGAGATCGAGATGAGGAAGGGGTTTTTCGAGATGGTTGGTGGTTTAGGGAGAGGGGATTCGACGGTTCAGGGGAGAGGGGAGAGTGGTCGGCGTGGCGCTCTGGCGTTGGTTGGCAGGCAGGGGGTCGCGCTGGTAGGTGGTGGACTGGTGGGCTGCAGTATAGGGTGGTTGGGCTGGTGGGGTGGTTTTGTAATTAATTTAGTATTTTTTTATTTTTACCTTAAAAAATAATAATAATTTTTTTTGACCAATTAAATGTTGACACGTGTCATGTAACTTGCTATAACAAGTTAAATGAGCGGTTGGGACCATTCATAGCGGATTGGAATTAAAGGTCGGATTATTTAAAAATAATCAAACGGTGGGATTATTTTCAACAGATGAGCTAAAGGTCGGATTATTCCCGACAATTTTTCCCCGTAAAAATATGTGCTATTGAATTTTTCATTATAAATATATCCCTTGTTTCTTATCAGTTGCCGCTTAAAATAAAGGGATATTATTTCAACACATTACAACACAAAGTTTCCTACGCGGTTGACCACACCGTGTGACCGAGGTTACTTATTTAGGAGTTACTCGGTTGGTCAGGGATTACTCGGTTGACCAGGGGTTACTTGGTCATGGGTTATTCGATTGGTCAAGGTTAAAATATCATTCAGGGGTTACCCAGTTAGAGTTTTGGTGTGTGTTATCCGGCCACACGTTGTGGTCTGCCACACAGAAAATGTGCTTGCACCTAATAAGAAATATAGGTAGCAGATAAATAAATAAATAAATACGGAGTAATATGTTACTAGCATTACAAAAAAAAAAAAAGGCAAAATTGGCTAAACCATCACATACTACTGCTTGGTTGCGCTCAATAGCACAAACTTTAAGTAGTGGAGCAATAAACAACACAAACTTTGGGGTTTGGGTGTGGTAAATGATATAAACTAATTTTGGTGCTAAAGATTCCACCGGATTCAAGGGCGGAGCCACAGGGGGGCTTTGTGGAGGCCCGGCCCCCCGTGGCCCAACTGGCGATCTATTTATTGTGAATGTTGGCCCCTATAAGTTTTAGAATAAATCAATTATTTTTTTGTATATATTTAGCATTTTCAATGGTAGCTTAGTGGTTGAGCGCTCAGCATAAGCAATACACAGGTCACGTGTTCGACTCTTGCGGGTGTTACTACATGCACATTATTTTTTATCTTTTATTTATTTTTTAATTTTATTCACTAATTCTTTTACAAGTATTTATTTTTTTTTCCCTTGAAACTTGCTTGTAGAATTCATTACTACTATATTCTATTATTTAATCTATTTTTCTTTTACCCCTTCAATCAATATTTTTTTTTACTTTGTCAATTGTTTTGATTTTATAAATTACTTATTTAATTTTTTCCAATATTTCTAATTGACTAAATCAGTAAATTGCATACCTTAATTACATTTTTTTTATTATCATATACTTTTATTTATTTTTGTGCAAATGAACCACTAAAGCAATATCAAACATATCATAAACAAACCTTCTCTTAACTTTAATCAATGAGGCGAGTCCTTATTGGTTGAATGGTTGTAATATTGAATATTTTGATAAAATAATATTGTGTTGCTTAATAAAATAAAGTCAATTCTAATTTATAATATTGTAATTACCGCAAAAGAAAATATTATGTCACTAGTAGAAAATATCAAAAAGGCACCCCTTAATTGGCACCGGTTCAGTCCAAACCGGTGCCAAAAATGGCCTACAAAATTGGTGGGAAGCTGAACCAGAATAAAAGGCACCGGCTCACTTCAAACCGGTGCCAAAAACACAAAGGCCACCGGTTTGAACCGGTGCCTTTGTGAACCGGACCTTTTAATTATTAAAAAAAAAAACCGCCCTTACTCTCTCCCTTTAATTAAAACCCTAAAACCTTGCTCCTTCTCTCTCCTCTCAGTCCGCCTCCTTCACTCTCTCCTCTCCATTCTCGATCCTCTGCTCTCCCTTCTCTCTCCTCTAGCTCTTCTTCCCAATCACTTCTCTTTCTCTACAACAACAACAACACCGCCGCAACAACAACAACAACACCACTGCAACAACAACAACACCACTGCAACAACAACAACAACACCACCGCAATGCCGCCACCACAAAGTTCGATGTTCTCATTCGATTTCCTCATTTTTTTCCAGCCAATTTTACCACCACCGTAACATCATCACCACCACCAGAAATTTCCTCAATTTTTTTCGCACTTTCTCTCCCCCTCGTGATGAAATTAAAGGTTTTCAGGTCAAATTCGACCATGAAAACTCTAGATCTGGAGCTAATTTCGGGGGGTTTTGGTGTAATTCGAGGTAAATTCTCTTTCTTTCTCACCTTTTTTTTTTTTTTGAGATTTTTGGTGGAATTCGAAGGTTTGAGGGTGTGTTTCTGGGTTAGCTCGAGTGCATTCAAGGAGTTTGATGGAGCGAATTGTGGAATTGAGATTACATTTTTTTTTTGAGATTTTTTTTTGTTTTTTTGAATAGCCGAATACTATTTTTTTGGGTTCCATATTACCAGATTTTTTACTATTGTTTTTTGGTTTAATTTGGTTGCAATTGTTTTTTTTTGTCCTATAATGTTTAAAAATTTCAGATTGTAGTTTATTTAGGATTTTTATTAATTTTGGTGTCCAAATTTGATGCAGGTTTTACACTCCACACATAAAAAGGATTCAAATATCAAGATGATGTAAATTTTGGTGTTTTAATTCGATGTTGTAATGTAATATATTTTTTTCTGAAATTGTAACATAATGTTGTAATGTAATGTAATATCAATTTTTTTCTGTAATTTGATGAATATTTATATATATATATCAATCAATCAATCAATCAATCAATCAATCAAAGCCTTAATCAATTTATATATATATATATATGTCATTATTAATTTATTTGATGAATGTGATTATTGTATGTATTTTGTTTTTGATATTATTTTCTGGTAATATTTAAGTAAAAAAAGACAAAAAAAAAATTATATTTTTTGGGCACTTTTGGCATCGGTTAACCGGTGCCAAAAACAAGCAAATAATATTTTTTTGGCCATTTTTGGCACCGGTTAACCGGTGCCAATTCTGAGTTTTGGCACCGGTTTGAACCGGTGCCTTTTAAAACCACTTATTGGCACCCCCCACATTGGCACCAGTTCAAATCTGCCTTAGGCCGGGTTTGAACCGGTGCCAATTCATTTTTTCACGTAGTGTGTTATGATAAAATTGAATATTTTGATGCAATAATATTGTGTTGCTTAATAAAATAAAGTCAATTCTAATTTATAATATTGCAAATACCGCAAAAGAATATATTGTGTAATGAGAAAATCGTATGAAATAGAGTACTATTTACTTAATAAGTCTCGGCCTCTCCATATTTTAATTCCTAGCTTCACCCCTGTCCGGATTCAGCCACTTTTTTTAATAATAAAAAATTATAAATTTAACCCCCTCCCCCTTCTCACGTGTCTACTATGTCTATACTACTACCTCCGTTTCTTATTAGTTGCAACTTTGGGGTATTATTTGTGAGATATAAAATATTCCAAAGTTGCAACTAATACGAAACGGAGGTAGTACAATAAACTAGATCCGTCTTTTTTTTTTTTTTTTTTTTTGGGTTCTACTATAATGTTATACAACTATAAACTTCGTATGAAATTGGTGATGAGGAAGAATTTAATCATTGAAGACTAATTCCAAGGTTGAAGACAAAACTCTTAACCATTGTTTTCTGTACTTAATTAGTAAGTAAGTTTGATTTAGAATATTAATTATAGGATACAAACAGTAAGTAAGTTTGATTTAGAATATTAATTATAGGATACAAACACAATAACAAAATAAAAAATAAAAAAAAATAAGGGTTCGTTTGGCATCGTTGTGGTTTTCTGTTTTTTGGTTTTCAAACTCTAATGATATATGTCATATAATAAAACAAAAATTAGACAAACCCATTAAAATCATGATAATATTGAAAACTGACAACAGAAAAGTGGAAACACATTTTTCTTGTTTCCTGTTTTTGGTTTTTTGTTTTCAAAAACACAAAAAACTAAAAAAAAAAAAAAAAACAATGCCAAACAAGCCCTAAAAGAGGGACATATTGGGATTTTGTATGATTAATTTTTATTGAACTATGGGTAAATTTTAGGTTTGGTGTGAATAATTATTACTGATTGTAAATTGAAATTATGCATAATAAATTATATAAGTTACATAATGTAACATATTATATAATAACAATGAAAAAAATTGCTTCGACAAATCTCAATTACAAAGATTATAGTAGTCACTTGAGAGGGCTGGGTTTATTTTTTTTATTTTTTAAAAACAGAGGCCGGAATCTAGTGAAATAACCGGCACCGGAAATAGTTTATGTCATTTACCGCACCCAACCCCTAAAATTTATGTTGTTTATTGCTCCACTTAAAGTTTGTGTTATTGAGTGCACTCAAGCCAATTTTGCAAAAGAAATTTAAAATCAAGCAAACAAAGAGTAGTGGCTAGCTAGCTAGATCCCTTGTTTATTGTAAAGTTATTATCAAATGCATGTTTGAAAAGCCTGCAACTCCAAAAATAAATTAAACATCATCTGTTTCTAAGTACATGTAGCATTCTACAGGGTTTCAGCAAAAGTGTAGAGTAAAATCTGCCAGTATGGGAGAATTGCTTGCTATTTCTACAGGGTTGCAACTAGCACTTGACAGGGGCTGATCAAAGATTGAATGTGCTCAGATTCGAAGCAAGTGGTGGATCTTATCCATGGTGCCATGGCTGTTTAAGATGCTAATTTGACAATTCTGAAATGTTGCAGGGACCGGCTAGATAGATTGCATGAGGCAAGGCTTTATTTTAATTTAAAGGAAGGAACGCTAACAGGGCAGCTGACTTACTAGCTAAGCATTGTAGGAAGTCTCCGAATCAGGATGTATTACTTGTATTATTGTACTCCGTATAATGTATAATCCACCTGGCTTTATTCCGGATGTAATTCTAAAGGATAAACCTTCCTAACTCTTTTGTACTTTTAAACTTTTATTTAATCTGATTTTCTGCCCCTGACTTGCATTAAAAGAAAATGTACATGTAGCATTCGATTGCATTATTTAAAAAACTAAATACAAGTATTATTTGATGTTATGAATATATTGTAATCGATCAAATCAATTTTCCTGTCTTTTAAAAAATTTTAGATAATTATTACGAATAGTGTTTGGATAATTATGCCTTATTGCCTTAGCCTTCATTGATGCTAAATTGACTTTTATTTTTAACATAGTGTGTAACATTTATATTCTTACAAATATTTTTTAAAAAAATATTATCCTCATAATTAATGCCAACATCTAAATTTATGAAATAAGGTGATCAAATGGAAAAAGCTATGTCATATAAGGTGAAAAAGAAAGAGTTTTTGTATATGCAAAAGTTAACTATATTGCGTGTATTTTGGAATTACAAAGGAAAATACGGAGTATTGAAGAATAAAAATAAATATTTTTGCTAAAACAACCTTTTATTAGACATTTTAGTAGCATAAACCACCATGTTTTTGTAAAGCATGATGACTCATACAATCTACCAAATAAGAAGTCATTTTCAAGAAGCCTTTACAGAAAGGAAAAGTGTAAAAACTTTTCGATAATGTTGACTTTTATTAACTGTTTGTGACTTTACTTTATTTTATCATTCATATTAATAGCATGTTATTTTCTTACCAG
Organism: Chenopodium album; assembly: GCF_948465745.1. Taxonomy (NCBI): domain Eukaryota; kingdom Viridiplantae; phylum Streptophyta; class Magnoliopsida; order Caryophyllales; family Amaranthaceae; genus Chenopodium; species Chenopodium album. The sequence continues at coordinate 18,682,092 of NC_137835.1, read as the reverse complement.
CTTGAATTATAAATAAAGGACATTTTAAAACAGCCTGGTGGATAAGGGTTCTAAAATAGACCTTTCTTTTTTGTTTTAAACACTCTTATGTTGACAGTTATCTTCATAATCGGAGCATAATTATACTCCGTACTAACTAATTAAGAGATTAATCTGATCATTTAATGTTAATGAGGTTAGGTGGATCAACTGCTTAGAAAACTATGGTGTATGTACGATAACAACTACTTGAGGGAATTTTTATCCTTGGATAATGTACATGACATACGTATGTAATGTAAGTATGTAACCTATTATCATTAATTATTATGTTTTTTTTAAAGAGGACCTATTATCATTACTATAGAGTTTGTTGTTTGTCGATTGTTTGCATAGACGGATCCAGTTACTTCGTATTAAGTTTAGACTTTTTCCTAACGCGCAGCAAACAAACAAATCTTATAGCAAAAGCCCAAAACTTAAACTTTAATAATACAAATAACAAAATTAATGGTCAAAACTTAAGATTCATGATACAAATAGGAAAATTAATGATCAAAAATATGTTTCAATGTATAGTCAAACTATAACTCTTACAAACATTAGGGAAAACACAAATTGTTATATATGGCTGGCCACATTTTGTGGCCAGATATTTTTTTTTTTTTATTTATTATTTTTTTTTATAGAGGTTACTTCATTATTGTAATTAGGGGTTACTTGGTCGGTGTTAAAAGGGTTATTTTTCTAGTATTATAGGGTTACTCAATTAGTGTTATAAGGGTTACTCAATAAGTATTACAAGGATTACTTAATTAGTGTTATAGGGTTTACTTTGTTTTTTTAATAAGTTGTTACGGTCAGCCACACACAAGATGAGCTAGAAAAATAAATTTATTTCAAACCTTAGTATTCGATCGGTTATGATCTTTTAACATGTTAAATATTGTGGGTCATCCAATAGATAAACTACTGGGTTTCCAACTGTAGTCTCTAACTCTTTTTTGTCAAATTAAATTTAATATGCAACAAAAGAAAGAACGAAAAAAAAAAAAAAAAAAAAAAAAAAAACAGTCGACGAGTTTGTAGCACGTGAGTCGTGAGAGCTGCCAAAAAAATACTACTCAGGGTAGTAATAGCAATAGTGATAAATACGAGTAACATTTACAAAAATTAAGAAAAAAAAAATTAGAAGATAGTGAGCACATGCTATGTGCGTGATCATAAAGTCCACGTGGAAGCATAAATTTGGTGCAATTGATTTTTGTGGGGTCCACTCATATCTTTCAATAATGTTAACGTGTAATCATCCTATTCATTCTTTACCCTACACGTGGTCATAGAATATACCCCCATCATCACTTTCATGTCTTCTTTAATAAAGAAAATTTAAAGTAGGAACCACTATTATCCTTTTATCTTCTAATAAAAAAATTATCATTTGCCTTTTTTATATTTATACAAAGTGTATGATTTTTGCAAGTTTGATGAAAAAAAAAAAAATAATGACAACATAGTGGGATTTGGATTTTTGGCTAACCCTTTTTTTTAAAAATAAAAAAAAATTCTTTTATAACACATAAAGGAGAACATATTACTTAAACCCTTGTTCACAATATACAAATTCTTCCGTAAACATGTTAAGAAAATGTAGCGCGGAACCAAAAAAAAAAGTAGCTACCTAGCACTTAAGAACATCCCATCGTGCCAATGACTAACCGGAAGTGAGCAAGGTTAAGACAAAGATATGATTATTAATTACATTGTGTTCACACTCCAGCATGATTTTCAACGAGAATGCATCAGTTCCGCCTCCAACTATTATATTTCTACTGAAACTTATAACACCATTCCAATAAGCATTGTGAGTTGGTCCACTAACATAATATCAGAGCAAGGTTCACGATATGAGACCCTAAATGGCTAAACTTTATTGAGCCAAGAGTAGGTCTATGTGAGGGGGAGTGAAGAAGCACTATAGTCCGAAAAATCACATAAGACAAAGTTAAAAAGGACCTAACATGTGAGGGAGAGTGTTGAACAATAAAACGCCCAAATATCACCACATATAATTGTCCCACTTTAATTTAAGAAGAGAGAATCAAACACTTTATAAGACTAAACGGTTACTCCTATTGTCATATGGTTTTGAAATGGAACCTCCTTTGGACTTGTGAGATAGACTATCTATCTCTCTTGGTTTGCAGGTGCAACATCCTTATCAATAGAAAGGTATAATGGTCCATCACCAATCCAATGATGATACTAGAGGATGGAAGGTCTTCCATTTCTAATACCAACAATTAATCCAGAAACTAAAAGATGTCTTCAGCCTTTTAAAAATCTCTCTATTTGGGGAATGATAGGGTTTGGAAATATAGTTAAGGCAAGCAAAGAATGCCTTACAGATTATTTATCATTAAATATCCTAACCTTTAGTTTCTCCTGATTATTTAACATAGCCATAAAGGCAATAATATTTCATTCCCTTAGAGCATTCCCATTAGTGAGGAGAATTTTGCTCATGAGCAAAATTCATGAGCAAAATTGCATTATTTGCTTTCCCACCAATGAGCAAATCAAAATATGCTCATGAGCATATTGAAATTTGCTCATCCTATGAGCAAAACTGATAGTGAACAGTGATAGCGTGGGGCCCACAGCAAGCACTAAACGTAATTTTTTTTTTACTTTTCGCACCCTCAAAACGACGAGTTTTGGGGTTTGGTCTGAACAACTATCCCCCAAAACGCGTCGTTTTGAAGGCAGCAAAGCAAAAAAAAAATAACATTTATCGGCTGACAGGGCGCGTCAGTCCAGCCAATAAGAAGCTGACACGCGTCCCTGTCAGCCTGTTCCTCCAATCAAAAAATTCAACCGTTTAGCAACGGTAATTAAATCAAAACGGTAATTTGGCCGTTTTATAATTATTAAAAAAAAAAAAAAATTCACCAACGGTTATATTTTTTTTTTCTCTACAAATAGAGATCCATTTTGACATATTTTGGTATAATTTCAAAAATCACAAAAACACCCAATATTACACTTAATCACATTTCTAGTGATATTTATGTTATAATTTCTAATATAAAGTTGAGAAAGGTTATTTTTTTTTTTTGGTTTATTTATTTTTAATTACAGTTTTTAGTACTTTAATTTTTTTCAAAACGTTATTAATGATATTTTAAGTAGCAATATTTTTTTTTGTTTAAAAAATCCAAAAAACTCTTTATTATTTTCACTCCCAAGTTTAGTTTGATTCAATTTTCATTTTCTAATATTACTGTTTATTTTTTAGTATAACTACTTTTTTTCTCAAAAAAAAAAAAAAAAAATTATTTAATTACTTTTTGTAGCACTAGAAATTATTTAAAACGTTATTAACGTTATTCCATTTTAATTTAGGTGTGCCTCTTAAGTATATATTGTTGTTTATTATACAATATAATGGATCCAAACAACCCTAATTACAATCAACTTGCTCAACATTTTTCTGATTTAGGTGATGATTTCATTAGTAGTCCAAATTTTCAATTATTCCTAGGAAGATTAGGCAACCCTTCTTCTCAAAATTCCGTTCATCAACCAACACCTCCTCAGATTCCCAACAATGAAAACACTTTTTTTGAGCAACAAACTCCTCCCGTTACCGAAGGGAGCAACTCTGAGTACGATCTCAGCCAAGATGAAGTTGTTCCGGAGACACCACGGTACCCTCCACCACCTCCAAGGATTCCGACCAATCAACCACTTGCCAAAGCGAGTCGCATTTGGTCGGTTGCTGAGGATGAAGCTCTAATTGGGTTCTATCTAGAACTAAGTGATGATGCGCTTCGTGGTACGAGCCAAAAGGCATCCGAACTATGGCGAAAAGTTCATGCAGCTTACTGTAAACTACAAGCTGAGAAACCGCATATTCTCCCGCCAAGACCTTTGAAGAGTTTGGAGACACATTGGAGAAGAATGGCAGCTGATTTGCTACAGTGGACTAATTGCTATGAGGAGGCGGGCAAACTCCCTGAAAGCGGAAGTGGTTACAACGAAGCCGATCGAATTAAACACGCTTCCAAGTTGTTTTATATCTCCTCTAATCCACAACATAATTTTGCATTTTCACATGGAGTGGAAATGGTTAATAAAGATCCGAAGTGGAGGACTAAACTAAGATGGGGTCTGTCAAAGGAGGAAAGAAAGGGTTGTGATGCCGATGATGAGGAAGATAGCAGTGGAAGTGGGAAAAGGTCTAGGGCGGAGAGTGAGAATGAAATCCGTACTGATGGATTTATGTCCGGAGGATTACCACGACCAGACGGTGTCAAAAAAACGAAGGCTAAGCGTAAGGGCAAAGCAGTTGCTTCCGAAAGTGCAATATTGAGCATTAGTGAGCAGATAAAAGCGTGTACTGAGGTTAGAGAAAGGGAGGCAAATTTACGACAACAACGGTTGGAACTTGATAGAGAAAAGGAAAAGAGGAAGCAAAAACAAGTTGATTTAGCAGAGAAGAAGATGAATTTTGATATGCTTCAATCAGTTTTAGCAAGGACAACACCGCTCACTCCAGCTGAAGAGGCCCACAAGGACGAGTTACTTCAACTAGTCTACGGTAGAAATTGACTGTATTTCCTTAAGTAGTTTATTTTTAATTAGTTGTATTATTTGGTTAGATTTGTTTAATTAGTTTATCTTTTATTAGCTTATCTTTATGTTGTTCAATTTCAATTAGTTTATTTTTAAGTAGTTGTATTCCGAATTTAGATTTGTTTAATTATTTTATCTTTAATTAGTATATCTTTATTTTGTTCAATTTTTATGAGTTGTATTCATGTCCCTTGTCTTATTAGACATTGAGTAGTCATATGTATTTCATGTCAGTTGTATAAATGTATTTTGAATAGTCAAGATTCTTTTCTGTCTTACTATCTTAAGTGTCATTGAATTGTCAATCATGTTTCATCACTCATTGAATTGTCAATCATGTTTCATCAGTCATGGAATTGTCATGAATCTTTTGGACTTGTCATTGAGTTTTCATGCTTATAAATGATAGTGATACCATCTTACGCAAATATAATCCAACTCCTCAAAAATATCCAAACACCCAAGGAACCAGCAAACACAATGTTTTCCATTAGCTCAACCTCCAGCTCGTCTGATTCTGATCAATACGTTGAATTTGATCATTTAGTTGACGAGTTTGTCACAACCCATCTACCAACTTTGTTGTATAACAACCAAACACAACCCCAACCCGTATCCAATGTTGAATGTTTTCCAGAGCGTAGAGGGGATACAGATAGAAGAGATAGGGAAAAGGGGCATGTTCAATTATTTAATGATTACTTTGCAAGTAATCCAGTTTATTGCGACAAACAATTCCGGCGTAGATTTCGAATGCAACAACCTTTGTTTTGTAGGATTATGAACAAGGTGGTCGAGGGGGATCAATTCTTCCAGCAACGTAGGAATGCAGCTGGAAGGCTTGGGTTATCACCGTTGCAGAAATGCACCACTGCGATTAGAATGTTGGCGTATGGTACCTGTCCAGATGCGGTGGATGAGTATCTGCGCATTGGCGAAACTACCTCCAGATTGGCTTTGCAACATTTTTGTCAAGGGGTTATTACACATTTTGAAGCTGAATATCTCAGAAGTCCCACCGACAAAGATTTAAGGAGAATCTTGCATCAAAATGAAATGCGAGGTTTTCCCGGTATGATAGGTAGCATTGAATGCATGCATTGGGAGTGGAAGAATTGTCCTATGGCTTGGAAAGCGCAATACGCAGGCCGTAATAAAAATGCAACCCTCATTCTAGAGGCCGTTGCAGATCAAGATTTATGGATTTGGCATGCATTCTTTGGGATCCCGGGATCTTGTAATGATCTTAATGTCCTTTACCGATCTCCGGTCTTTGATGATGTTCTTCATGGTCGGGCACCTCCAATTCATTTCACCGTGAACGACCATGAGTACAACTTGGGCTATTACTTAGCAGATGGCATTTACCCAAAATGGGCTACTTTTATTCAAGGTATAACACTTCCACAACTTCAAAAGGAAAAATTATTTGCTGATAAACAAGCTGCAGCTCGGAAGGACGTTGAACGGGCTTTTGGGGTTTTACAGGCTCGGTTTGCCGTTCTACAACAACCCTCCCTTGCGTTTAACGAAGACATATTGTGTGACATAATGAAAGCTTGTATCATTATGCACAACATGATTGTCGAAGATGAACGACACAACTATGCTCGGGCCGAAGTTTTAAGAAGGTACTATGAACAAGATCGCCCGCAAATTACAAGACCCACTACAAGTGCTACAGTTAACAATAACGAGCCTTTTGAATTCAATGTTGGCCGACCGCCAAACGTTGATTTCAACACGTACGTCCACAGAAGAATGTCACTACGTGACAGAGACACTCATGTTCAATTAAAAGCGGATTTAGTGGAACACATTTGGCAAAAATATGGCTCTATTAATGATTAAAAAAAATAAATTTGTCGTAAGATTACAATTTAATAGAGTATTAATCGTACGTTTAAAATCTAGGTTCGTTATTGGTTTGTAGTATTAAATGTATTCGTACGCTAATTAAATTTTATGTTGTATTACATTTATAATTAATTAGCGATTAAATTTCAATATTTTGAATGAAAATTTAATAATTGTATTAAATTAAATAAAAGTATAATTGTAATTAGTACCCATAAATATTAATTTAACCAAAACATATTAAATATTAATAGGGTGATGTGTAAGAGAGAGAGATATTGGTGGGGTATGTGAAAAAGTAGGAGAGAGATTGATGAGCATTTTTTTTTTGCTCACTAGTGGGATAGATTTTGCTCACTAAAAATGCTCATGAGCAAATTTAGTTGGGAAGAGAGAGAATGAGGAGAATTTTTTTTGCTCACTAGTGAGAATGCTCTTACATATCTAATACCAAGACCCCCGGCTTACATCAAACCTAAAGATCAAATTTAGAGCCCAAAAGACTTTATTTCTAGGAGAATAATAATGATTCTTATATCCACCTTGTTTCAGAGGAACTTTTTACATTCAGATTCAATATCTTTTAGAGAAAACACCTGAGATTAGTTTCCATGAGATAGAAAGACCCCTACTTGTAAAAGATTTAGAGCCCCTACTTGTAATACTTTTTAAACTCCCCTACTTATAATAGATTTAGAGTCAACTGAAAAGGTAGTTTACTAAAGCATTTAAAGCAAAGAATTATGGAAGGGGGGTGTTCTAATCTAGGCATCTAGCTTTCATTTTAGATTATGGGCTTGTTCTAATTTACTTAATTGAGCTGAATTAATAACTGAACTAATTGAAACTAAACTGAACTGAGCTGAACTGAATTGTTTATGAGAGAAGAAAATTAGGAACTGAACTAAATTGAATTGAACTAAATTGAACTAATTGGAATTGAAATGGACTAAATTGAAATTAAGCTAAAGACAACAAACCCTAAATATATTTATATTTTATTCTTATCTTAATAGGCACGTGCCAGCTTCTTGTTTGTTTAATGAAGAGTAAGGCACATGCCAGCTAATTAGTGATTGGTAATTTAGCATTAAGAACAGTGTAAATGGGAGCACATGCCAAATGTGTGATCCGATGGTGTAGTTGCTTACGTGGAAGCATAAACACTAGCTGTTTAATTATTTATTGTTTACAACCGCCATTTTGGATGACTTGCACCACCGCTGTTTTAAAAGTTTGCACAAGTGTCAAACTGCAATAGAATGAAACCCAGCCTCATGACCTTTCCTTGTCAACTAAACATATTAACTTGGTTTATTCTTACTCCATATATAATTCTTGTATTGGTCCTACGGCATGTTCTCATAGACTAAAGTATGTTTAACTGAACTGAAGTGAACTGAATTTATTAGAGCTAAACTGAATTAAATTAAACTGAAAATAATCTGATGAGACTAGGACCTACATGTTTGCTTGCAGTCGTTTGACTGATACACATGTAATGTATTAATTTGATTACAAAAATAAAGAGATTATATCAATATCCTGCATAACAAAAATATTTGTAGAATTTGTAAGTAATTTTGATATACTTCCTCCATTCTGTTAATATTGCAACAAGGAGGAAATTACGCATCCCAAAACACATTTTATATGCTAAATATCTATAATTGTGCAAGAGTAAAAATTATAAAAAGTTGATAATGTGAAAGTATTTTATGAGACGAATCCAACAAGATCTCACTTGACTATATTTTGCTTTACGTATAACTCATATTATATGGTCAAACAAGAGTGATGAATAGTGCAAAAAGTCCATTGTTGCAATATTAATAGAACGGAGGAAGTATATAGTAATTTTTTATTTTCAAATTATTGCAAGTATTTAATATGGATCCGAGATATAAATTTATGACTACATGATAAACATATATGTTGCCTAATGGAATCAATGCTTTAGTTACAAACTCCTGTTGTTTTGGTAAGAGCTTCATTTTTACTTTTGCATTTTTCATCTGACCTACTTTGATCAATGGTAGTGATTCGATCGATTCCATTTTAAATTGAGTCATGCTAATTAAGTTATTGTGTTTATAAAAACTAAAATCTAAATATGATTTTCTTCAAGGCAGTTTTGAATTCAGTCAGTTTTTAACACCTTTACTAAATATAATATTACAAACTATTACAAAAGCAAACAAAAGTATAATTATACCAAGAGTCGGTGCATGCAATGACAAAAACTAGTCTATCTATTAATGAAAAATAGTGACATCAATCTCTACTATTTATACTTCAATATCAAGATTATATAGATAATTACATCGATTGACGTCCTAAATTTCACAAAATAGTCTATGTTTTCCTATGTAATTGGTATCAAACACTTAAATTCGTACACTCAATCAAATAAAAACCACAAACATAAGAAAAAAATAGAAAGATACGAGTGTTATTGGAAGTGTTTGTTCCAAAGACAGTCGTCCCTGTCACGTGGCTTTACTTGGTTAGGCCGGCACCGCCCTTTTTAAACAGATTTGGAGAGAGAAAGCTTACGTTAGTTATTGACAGACATGATTAATATGCTTTCCTACTAAAAAGATATTTTTTGGCACTACTTTTCGATCTCTCACTTGATTTACTATTTTAATACATCTATGATTCTATCTAGTTTTGACATATTTAGTATACAATGCAAAGTTAGGTAAGTAATATGCTGTTTTTCAATCGTCATTTCTACTTTTTTAAGAAAAAAATATGTCATGTCATGACTCATGAGTAAGGAAAAGAAGAGATTACTAGTAAATGATATGAGTAGTGTATAGAACTTTAGAAAACTAAAATGAACTTGAAAAATAGAAACAAAAACCATAAAAAAGAGAGGATAAAAAGAATTGATCCCTTTTTGAAAAAAAAAAATAAATAAATAAAAATTAATCACTATTCTCGAATTTTAGGACTGTCATATTGGATACTTTGGGGAACATAAAATATTACCTTCACTTTATATTATTTGTAACATTTGTCAAAATTTGATGTTTCAAATTATTTGTAATAATTTTTTTTTTTTAAAAGTTAAATTAATTCCTTGATATAGAAGAGTCATACATCTATAATATGAATCAGAACACATACAAATAAATAAAATAGTAAATTGGATCAAATAATATTCTAATTGGCAAATCCAAGATCATTGTAAATGAAATATGTCATCGATGAATATCACCCTCTAGTCTTTCACACCGCTATTTGATGCAACTTTATTCAAGGGAGTCTTTCGATTTATTGTAGTAATAAAATCAATATTTGGTGCAACTGATTGTGGATATAGAATAAACCTAGCCTCCATTGCTATATTGCACATACAAATCCTCACAATAAAAAAAAATTAAAAAAAAAAAAAAAAAATTCAAATCTTCTTGCAAAATTATAAAATATAGCCCAAACTCTGTCAATGAGAGAGTTAAACCCAATATATAGGTAGATATAAGTCATATAACCCAAAAAACTTATCTTGGAGTATGTGAAATCCTCTAAAATTGCAAATAATAAGAAACGGAGATAGTCTAAAGATGAATGTGTATCATAAAAGTCACTCTAAAGGAGCTAAGCTAGCTAGCTAGCTCAAGTGTGTAAGGAACCTTAGTGTCTGTTGAAGCTTAATGGTTTTGATGATGACGAACACAAAATAGCAAACTTCATCTAATAAGTATTTTCTAAGTGTTGAAATTAGAACAGGTTTGTTTAATGAAGACTCAAGGAAATTCAAGAGGAATGTTAAAGGTAGTAGAAGAAGAGTTGTTCCACTCTGGAACTAGTTGAGTTCCCTAACAGGAACATGAAGACAGCAAGTTAAAAAGACTAACTTGGTCTACGTGGAAGATTGCAAGTTTCCCAAGAACTTGGCCTGCAAAGTTCTAGCTGAGAGCTGGAGAACAAAAGACAGCAGGAACTTTGCGTGAAGCCCAAGTATCCTGAGTTACAAAGTTTGACGAGGCAATTTAGTTTTGTTAAGATTATATATTTATTTTTTTAAGATTGATGTAAATATGATTGACAAGATTATATACGGAATCTATTAGAAACGTGACAAAGCTTACTGGCAAGCTTAAAATAGGAAAGTTTAAAAGAGATAAGTTTTTATGGAAAGATTTTCTAAAAAGATTTTATTTCAAAAAAATCCAGTTCTGCCAAAAGATATTATTGTTTTCATAATTTATCTTTGATAAGTTTTTCTAAAAAGATTTTCTTTACAAACGATTTAATTAAAAATGTGTTTTGTGAAATTCGGAAATTTAACTAAATTTATCTTTTGAAAACCCTACTTTCTATACGAGTTAATCTTGTATAAAGAGTAGAATTCACATTTCACGTTTTGTGTGAGTTTATGCGTGAAGAATTCGAAGAGTGCTTAATTGTGTGAGTTGGCCAAGTTCATACTTTGTCATATTAGTTTCAGATTTCATGTGTAGCTTTCCTTTCATATCTTAGAGGTCAAGTGTTTGTATTGGTTGGGATTTGGGTGAGTGAATCATATAATTTCATACAATATTGTAAGCTTCTAGGTTGAAGTTGAGTGAGAAACACTAGGTGAAAAAAGGGATTTAGCAGCGGTTCAAACCCGGCTTAAGGCACCGGTTTGAACCGCTGCCTATGTGGGGGGTGCCAATCACACCCCTTTTTAGCACCGGTTCAAAACCGGTGCCATAAACCGGTTTTGGCACCGGTTAACCGGTGCCTTAAATAATTTCGCGGAATATTTTTTGTTAGTGGTAGTTGTTTTAGGCACCGGTTAACCGGTGCCTTTTTGGTATTTTTTTGTTTTTTACTTTTTTTCTTGCAATAATAATAAAAATAATATACAAACAAACATGAAATACGAACCAAACAAAAATAAATGGTGAAATAAGGATTCTTGAAATTGTTATATTCAACATCAAAACAATGGTAAATCACATTATATTCAACAAGTAAATTGTTATTGTACCATACAAAAAAAAAAAAAAAAAAAAATTACAATGAATTATAATGAAATTTAACTCAGAAATTGAAATTGTAAAACAATAAAATAAAAAAATTTTACAACATCAAAATAATATTCCAAAATCGAAATCTTGAATCCTTGTTGCATGAATTAACACATGCATAAATTAAAACCCATAAATTATTAAAACTTAAAAAAAAAAAAAAAAAAAAAAACGAGAAGCAAATCCAGAAAACTAATGCATGAACGAGAAAATCAATTAACCCAAAATCAATTAAACCAAAATCAAACCCAGCAATCGATTAAACCCAGCAAAATTAGTTGACCCCAGAATTTTGCTGGGTTTTCTGAATTAATCGATTAATCCCAGAATTCAGAAAATCGATTAACCCCAGAAAATCAATTAACCCCAGAATTCAGAAAATCGATTAAACCCAGAAAATCAATTAAACCCAGAAGCAAACCCAGCAATCGATTAAACCCAGCAAACCCAGAAAATCAATTAACCCCAAAACTTTCGAAAATCAATTAAACCCAGAAATTTCGAAAAATCAATTAAGTGCAAAAAATGACAAAATCAATAAACCCAAATAATTCCAAGATCAATTACACCAATCAATTTCGAACAATATTACAACAATCAAACCCCAAAAAATTAAGGCACATAGCATAAATAATTAAACCTAGAAACCCTTACCCTGAATTATTAAACCCAGAAACATTGAGTTCGTCGCCTATAACTCACTCTAAGGAGGTGGTTCTAGAAAGAGATCCGAGGCGAGGCGAGGCGCTTAACCGGGAAACATAGCATGCATGTCACAAGAGCGAGGCGAGCAAGAAGCACCTACTGCGAGAGGGGCGAAGCCGGGCTTAGATGTAGTTTTCAGGTCAGAAGAAGAGGACAGAGAGGGGAGAGAAACAGAGAAGAGAGGTCGGAAAGCTGAGAGGAGAAAGAGAGGAGAGAGGAGGAGAGGCGCTCAGTTGGAGGAGAAGGAGGAGAGGCGCTCAGTTGGAGCCTTGGAGGAGAAAGAGAGGAGAGAGAAGCTAAGAGGAGAGATAAGGATGTTAGGGTTTATAAATGAACAATCCCGGTTTTTTTTTTTTGGTGCACCGGTTCAAACCGGTGGCCTTGTTATTTTTGGCACCGGTTTGATCTGAACCGGTGCCATTGTTCTTGGTCTAAATCCCCGCCCAATTTTAGGCCGGTTTTTGGCACCGGTTTGGTCTGAACCGGTGCCAATTGGGGGTTGCCAATTTGTATTTTTCTACTAGTGAAAGTACTCAGAGACTACGAGTGAATCTAAGTCAGGGACTTAGGTTGGGTAGAATAAGGTTCTATCGTGTAGCAAGTTTGGTATAGAACTTGTGATTTTAGGTTTGAGTATAATAGGTTGTAACTTGTGTGTTAGCACTGTTATAGTGAATTGGTTTGGTGTTTGAAATCCCTTAGAGGGTCGAGGTTTTACTTTCAGTTGGGCCCTGGAAGGTTTCCTTGTAGAATCTTGTGTGCTTTGCAAGTTCCTTTTATATTCTGTTTTACATTCCTCAAAAGTAGTCAATAGGAACTTACATACAATTCCCACCCCCTCCCCTCTTGTAGTGTTCGTCTCAACTAACAGTGTCTCTCGAGATCGAGATGGCAATTAAGACTAACTAGGAATGAGCTACACCATGAAGATGTCTTGTGCAACATCTCCTCACCACTGATCCATCTACTACTATTTACTCGATTTATATATTTGTAGATGACTGCAGTTGCTCCACTTTGATGTTTGTAACTAACCTGACTTTCTTTTTGTTTCATATTAATTGTAACAAATGAGTTTGTTGAATTCCTAAACAAAATTTGTTTGTGAGTGACTGAGTGTTATAAAGAGAGAAAGATAAATATGTATGTAATGAGGAGGGAGAGACAAAGAGAAATGACAAGTACTTAAAAAGGAATGAAAGAAAACATTTATTGCAAATTATGTGAGAGGTATTAGCCGATAGGGCCCTCTCCTTACCAACCCAAAAAAGTAAAAATAAAAATAAATACATAAATAAATAAATATTGCACATAATATGAAACAAAAACACTACCTCCGTTAACTTTTATTTGCAACTTTAGGGTATTATTGTGAGATATAAAATATTCCAAAGTTGCAAATAAAAGTTAACGGAGGTAGTAACAATTTAGATTATTATGGAATAGTTTTTTTTTTTTTTTTTTTTACAATGAAATTTCAAACCTATATTTCTATGGCAATGTTAGTATTTCTGTGACACACATATTTTTAATTTGAATGGGTTTGTAACTATCAAAGATATCATGATCCAATCAATACTTCCCTAAACTTTACCAGTGGTGTACTAAACCTATTTGACTTCTACATACACATATAATATAAAAGTAAATGAGCTCACAAAGCACGAAACCTGAGCCTAAAAGGCTAAAACGCACCACAAATTTCAAATCTTACAACAGTTAAACATTATTCAAACATTAATTAATTACTTTAATTACACCAGCACAAAAAGGATTTGTGACTGTATTTGTGAAAGTTATTGGAGATATTCACTACTAATGGATGATTGAGAAATTTCTGGGAATAATTGATAAAATTCTTGAATGAGGAGATTTTCTTTAACTAATGTAAAATGAGTTATTTTTTTTACATATAATTAACTTAGAAAAGACTCATAATGTATTAGATTAATCATATATATATTAATCATATTAGCTTTTATAACATGTATCGGATTGTTAAAAATAAAATCAAACTCACTACAAATTAAAAATTATCCTTAACAGTTTACTTGGTTGAAGAAAAGGGAATGAAAAGAGGAGAGGGGAGGGAAGGGAAAGGGAGGGGAGAGAAGAATGATGAGCAAATTTCCATCTTAAGGTATGTTCATATTTACTGAACTAAGCTGATTGGAGCTGAACTAAATATTAAATTAGGAGCTGAATTGAACTAAACTGATTGGAGCTGAATTAGACTGAACTTATTGGAGCAGAAATGAACTGAACTGAAATTAAGCTGAACTGAACAAACCATCTCCCATTATTTTGGAGAAATCAATTCTTTTTATATTTTTTTCCCTCCATCTAAATCTCTCTAATAAGTTTCAATTAGTAATAATAAAAAATAATTAAAAAAAAAAAAGGTTTACCAATAGGTTAAAAATCAAAAATTTCAAAAGCCAAATATAATAAGAAATACCTATAGACCCTACAATGATAACATACATTTAAGTTTTGATTAGAAAAACAAGTACTTGCGTTGTAACAAATAATAATTTTTTTACGAGTAAAAAGTAAATTAATTTAAGTTAACTAAAAATAATTATGTGAAACCTTATCACTGTATATCTTTCATTTATTTATTTTTTTTTTTTTTTAAAAAAAAAAAAAAAAAAAAAAAAACCAACATTTCTCCTAAACCCTAGGCTCCATTGTTAATTTTTGAAGGGCTTCCATCGAATCTTGTCGGTGGAAAGCCCCAATCTAAGATTTTTTTCCTTTAGTTTGTTTTTAGTTTATAATAATGGTTCCTCCGTTCGAGAGGAACTTGTCTCCCTCGAAAGAAAGGGTTTTTCTCATTCGAAAGATAAGGTTTTTTCAATCTCCTTCAAAAGACATGGTTTTTCGAGCTCTTTTGAAAGACAAGGTATTCTCTGCGCTTGGAATAGTATTATATTAGATGATGTGTGGCTACTATTGATATTGGTTACTCTAATTCAGGATACAAAATTGTCACAAGAATTTCCTTCCTCCAAAAATTACGTAGCGACGACGGATTCACTCAAAAAGTTGTATGAGACAACGAATCGAGAATATGTCGAATTGTTATATCTTTGTATTTGGATTCTTAGTCCTTCTCCAGTTAATTCTTGTTTAATCTTGTTAAATCTATTTTCTTTATCATTAATCATTAATTGTAGATGTCGTATGCTTTAATCAATGAAAATTAGTGTCCATTGGGACTTCTTTAAAAAAAAAATTATGTGAAGTAAACATGGTCTTATTGAGTACAAAGTATAAAATAAGGGTGACATATAAACTTGGTCTTATTTAGGTTATTTTATGATATACTATATAATGACAACGCATAAACTTTCGAGTACCTCATATAATAAGTACCAAAAATTTTAAATTTTAAGAAAAAAATACAATTTAATGATTTCCGAACTATCATGTTACGAGATTACAAGACGACCAAACAATCACTTTCAACCTAGTCTCATCTTAAAGTTGAAATATGCAGCAACCAAGTGGAAATATTTGAACAATCATAACTCATAAAAATCAAAATGAAGTACAACCATTGATTTTCTTTTTTTTCTTTTTTTATTCTTTCTTTCTTTCAATAATCAATAATTCATAATAAGAAGGTTTAGAAGGCCTAGTGTACAGGGTAGGTTTTGAAATTATATAATAAGTGAGTGACTCAGTGAGTGAGTGGCTTTGCTGAAATAAAAGATGTATGGAAATTTTATACATTTGTCCTACATGTTGGACGGTTGGGCATGCTCTTACTAATAACCCAATTTCTTATACTTGGACGATACGTTGTGGCTTTATGCTATTTATTATGCGTGCGTGAATTATTTTTACGGTGTTAAACAGTAATGTATGATCAATTGGTTTTTAACATTTATTTATCATAAAAGTGAAGATACAAGAAGAAGAAAAAAAAAAACACTAAGTGAATTATAGAGATTAAGACTTTTTACTGGTAAAAAATGATCAAAACCATTCCAAAATCCACTTATGGAGGCTAGGGCTTAGCAATTTAATTGTGGAGGGAGATAAAAGAAGAAAAAGAAAACAATATATATGTTGTTCTTAAATTAAAATGTGTGACTATATCAACACTTTAGAGTTTATAAACATTATTATTTTCTGTACATGTAATTGGATAACTTGGTAATAAAGTTATAATCTACCAACCATACATGGTGTTACAGGTTCAAGCAACATTAATGTCATAATTAATTAATTAATTAATTATGTTTATTTTTTATGAAGAAACAATATGATAGTTTGTACCAGTGACTTGACATCGTGCCACTTTTCAAGTATGATATGTGACAAAATGTTGATCGGCATGATCAACCATTTTTCTCTTTATCAATGTTGGCATTGTATCAACTTGTAATCATGTCCTTACTTTTACTTATTGTCTTTTAGCTTTTTAACAACGGCACGTATAGTTTTTCATACATAATAATATACGTACACCGATCGAAGTATAAATTTTCAATAATTGGTGAATTGATTGAGAGATTAATTATGATGAAAGCATGACAATGAAAATGCATTTGATGATGCTAATGAACGATTTCATAAAATGACAATCCTCATAATTAAAATCGGCATACAATGCATGTCGTCCTCCCATATCTAAAAGAGGTCGGGGAGGGAAAAAAAAAAAAAAAAAAATTCCGAAAAGTCGTACAAAAACTAGTTTAAAGCTAAAATCCAAAGGATACTTTTTATTTCTTTCCTAATAGAAATTCCCTAGTTAGAAGGTAATTGTATAAGGTGATGATAAAAATGAGTCCAAACTCTTGATATTCACAAACTTATAATGCATGCAACGTAAGAGAGAGTAGCATGTCTTGGAGCTACTCAATTCATTCTTTTGTCCAAATTTGATAATTAGGCGGCAAAATTGAGCATATTATAATAAGGTTAAACGACATTAAATTCAAAAGGGGCTATTTTTATATATTTATATTATTATTATTATTGATTAATTGGGTTATTTTTCAACTTGTTATTGTTATGAGTTTGACATGACAACAAAGGATTATGATTAGAAAACACACACAACACTCTATTTAATTGTCCGAACACGTGTACGACATAGATGGCCCTAGTTCTTGACTATGATTGATTGGAAATTCATCATATCTTAGTGGAATTTTGGCTTTTCAAAAGGATTTTATAAATGAGTCAATGCTAGTAGTAAGCTAGTGAGTCAATTAATTTTTAATGCTATATATGTGAGTGGAGTATTATTGAAGCATTAATTGATAGAAAATAGAAATAAAGCAAGACACCATGCATTATAATGGTAGCTAGATGCATGAATATTTAATGTTAGGCTATGTACGATATTGTTTTAGAATAATATTAATCGTTGTTGTTAAGTGATGAAGTAATAAAATCATTGTTATGTCACTATCTTGATGAAAAATAATTTAAACTACCCCTAACAACAACTCAATTATACATAACCACAAATTAATTATCAAGAATTTTTTCGATTTTGAGTAATCAATTATGCCTTCAAAGAAAACTACAAATTTCATTAATAATGTTGTGGCGGGAAAACACGGGATTATCGTCTTCAAAAAGGAGGGCGGTGGAAAGGCGTTTGGTTCGCAGAGTAGTATGGGTTTGGAATCAAGAATGAGGTTAAAGTGGTATCGGGTTGGAGCTTGGTACTTAATATATACCATGTTTTTAGTTCAATTCAGGAATGTAATCTCTCACTATTCCCTCCTTTTATTTGATTCTTAAGGGAATGGAATGAGCTAAACCCATCTCCCCACAATTGAATTCATAGTTTTGACAACCAAACATATGATATGAATTTTAGTCATTCTAAATTCATACCTCATACCTATATATCGCGAACCAAACGTCCCTTAAGAGAGACCAAGGTAGTAAGAGTATTTGTGTTTTCGAGAAAGTATTTTGTGAGTCCAGACTCACAGTAAGGCTAATATAAATATATAATTAAGGGTTTGTTTGACATCATTTTTAGTTTTCAGTTTCCTTTTTTTTTTTTTAAACTAAAAACCAAAAACAGGAAACAAGAAAAAGGTGTTTCCACTTTTCTGTTGTCAGTTTTCAAAATTATCATAATTTTAATAAGTCTAAATATTTTGTGATTCATTATGTGACATATATAATATACTTTAAAAATACAAAAAACCAAAAAAACAGAAAACCACAGCGATGCCAAACGAACCATAAGCTATTGGACATTGGACTTGAAGTACAAGTTTTTGAATGCCTTGAGTATTGAAATTTAAGGCATGTTCACATTTACTTAATTTCAGTTCAGTTTAGTTCAGCTCTAATAAGTTCAATTCAGTTCAACTCCAATCAGTTCAGTTTAGTTCATCTCAGTTCAGTTCAACTCCTAATTTTTCTCTCCCATAAAATATTCATTTCAGTTTAGTTCAATTCAGTTCAGCTCCAATCAGTTCAGTTCAGTTTAGTTTAATTCAGCTTCAATCACTTCAGTTAGTTTAGTTTAATTCAGCTCCAATCAGTTCAGTTCAGTTTTGTTTAGTTCAGCTCCAATCAGTTCAGTTCAGTTTTGTTTAGTTCAGCTCCAATCAGTTCAGTTTAGTTCGATTCAGCTCCAATTAGTTCAACTCAGTTCAGTTCATTCCAACTCAATTTAATAAATGTGAACAAGTCCTTAACGTTAGATTTTTTGACATTTTATATAAGTTTTAAAAATTATATACGAAAAGTAAGAGTATAAGTTAGTAATAGACATATTGATTTTAGAAAATTCATGTATTGCGATTCATTATAAAACAAACTCACCACCCATTATTAAATTTGTGTTTTTGTAGTTATTATTGTATCACAAAATAAACAACCGGTACGGTCCTAAGTATAGATAATCTATTCTATTAACTATTATTATAACAAAACATGATAATATCATTAAAGGATATGTCAATCTCTTATTTAAAAATTTCCCCTACTGTAAAATCTAAATACAGGTTAATTATATAGATAAATCAACTTCCAACATCACCCTTACTGTAATTATAAGTATATAACCGGCTCTATGATAACATTAATAAACTATGCCAAAAATAATTTCCTGATCACATGTCCAAAAAATAAAAAATAAAAAAAGAATTCTGATGACTACATACCATACGGAAGCCTTATAAAGAGAGAGATATGCTAGCAGGAAGCAGTATCAGTTAAAACATGATAACAATAGAAGTACAAAATAATACAAATTACTCCAAATTTTTTTTGAACATAGAGTACTGTACTATATTACTAGTACAAAGTTATATTTTTAACTTTGTTCAAAGAGAAAAATAAAATTTTCAATTTTATTATGAAAAAATGTCATAAAAACACATCAAACTTGAATGCATATACATGTAGGGACTAGAGGTGTCAAACCCGAACCGACCCGAAAAAAATTATCCGTTTCGAACTGTAACCGAACCGATTTGATCCGAGAAATTCAAGACCCAAACCCGATCTGTAACCGAACCGAACCCAACCTGAATCCGAACTTGACCCGATCTGAACTTAACCCGGCACCGATTTGATCCGACCTGAACTCAACCCGAATCCGATTTGACCCGCCCTGAACTCAAACCGAACTGATTTGACCCGACCCGAGCTCAATCCGATCCGAAATTGACCCGACAAATAACCGATCAGATCCGATCTGTTTTGACCCGAACTGTTATTAACCCGACCCGATTTTAACTCGATTTGATTTTTACCCGATTCGAATTTAACCCGACCATAATTGATTATTGACCTTTTTATTCAAGTTCTTATACTATATATTTACTAATTATTAATAAGTTAACTTTTTTACTACAAAGAAATAGTCTAGAGTCTTAAGTTTACTACAAACCCATCAAGTGAGACAATCTGACCAAAAAGTAGGTGGGGTCCATATAAAGAGCTCTCTCTTCCTATCTCTCTCCTTTTTTCTCTCTTTACCATGTGTTTTTAGAATATTTTAATTGTTGTTATGTATTTACAAATACATAACATTCCTTCATTACTACTTCCTCTACGACTGTGCATTATCCTAGAATTATAGGCATTATACATCGTACGGTTATATACACACTACATACATATGCAATAATTTATGCTTAAATAAAAAGAATGTACATAGTAACAATTAACTATCACTATGTATAATGTCAAGTTTTTAATATAAAAATTGAATTAGTAATAAAGTAATTCTAACAACCATAACAAATATCTTATACAAATTGAATTAGTAATAAACTAAACTAATAGTACAGAACTCATAACCTCGCAAGATTGTACAATTGATGAAGAGTTGTAACCTTGTAATAACCTTAAAAAACTGATATTCTATTTTGTATATATCACCATATGTAACTATTATTACTCATCAATATATCACTAGCTCGGTCTCACTTATATAGGTATGATAAGTTATCGATAATTATTCAATCTCAATTTTCCTTTAAGATAAAAATTATACATAACTTGATCAAATGAGAAAACTAAAATTTCGTGCTTCATAATTAATAATCATATCGAACCAATAATAAGGTAAAAACTCAATAATATCTCTAGATTAAAAATAACCTTATTTGGATATGAATTTGGTCAGATCGACCAAAATCCAGCCAAACACAAAAAGGAATTGAATCGAAACTGACCAATTAATGAATCAACGGATCAACCTTATCTTAATTAAACCGAACTTGACCGAACCGAAATCAACCCGACCCATGTTCATCCGACCCGAAGTTATCCGGTTAAACCCGTTTTAAACCCGATCCAAAATTATCCGAACCGAAAGTGAACCGATCTGGAGTTGACCCGACCCATATCCGACCCGGACTCGATAGACCATGACCCGAATTTGACCCGACCCGAATTTGACCCGATCCGACCCGATCCGAGTTAAAAGGATAATTTTGATCCGAACATATCCGATCCGAGCAGACCCGATCCGAACAGACCCGACCCAAACTCCATCCGATTATCCGAATTGACACCTCTAGTAGGGACTATCTAGGGAGTTAAAATTTTGCTATGTTCCAATGTGTACTAATATAACTTATATACTACGTACATGTTTATGTCTATTGTCTTATAGACACATATTTTTACTTGTTTTGCTCCCATATACTTTGTATGTTAAATGTAATGTATTTGTATTTTGAAATACTACGGAATGGAAGCATATACTTCTTATATATACATTGTGTATTATGCTCCAGCCTCCAGCGAGGGTGTACAAAAATAACAATTGCATGTTAATTAAAATGTACTTCCCCCATTCTATTAATATTGCAACAATGGAATTTTTGCACTATTCATCACTCTTGTTTGACCTTATAATATAAATTTATACGTTAAGTAAAATATAGTCATGTGGGATCTTATTGGATTATTCTCATAAAATACTTTCATAATATTAACTTTTTATAATTTTTACTCTTACACAATTACAGATATTTAGCATATAAAATGTGCTTTGGGATGCGTAATTTCCTCCTTGTTGCAATATTAAATTATTAATAGAACAGAGGAAGTATCATATTGTCTAGCAATTTTGTTAGTATAGATTTTCTGTTTAACTTTTTATAATATTATCTTCACATGTGATTATTTTTTACTGTTATTTAGTCAAATAGTGATTTATTCGCATGCACTAGTTTGTATGATTATAAGAGGCTAATGAATTATTTTATGTGACTTGATTGCTTCAACAAGTATGACAAATAATATATCAACAGTCTAGATTTAAAATATTACCGTAATCGTTCGTAATCAACAAATATGCTAGAATGTAAAAATTTAAACATAATCCCAAGGAATCAAACATTTCATCATATATAAGAACATTATCCCATATCTTTGAACTATCTCGAAAAAAAAATTCATTACGCGTGAGACGACAAAACAATAAAGAGCATACATACATAAGTGTTAATTACTACTCTCTCCGTGTTTTTTTAAGTGTTACACTTACTTACTAAATCCAGTCGTGTTTTAATAAGTTTTACACTTTCTTTTTTGGCAAAAAGATACATTAAAATATTATACATCTCTTCTCTCATGGTCTCCACCCAAATCCACTACTACTTTTTATATTATATATCTCCTTTCACATTCATTATTTTTCAATAAACTATTAACCTCACTATTTTTCTTGTACAATTTTTAATATTCCAACTATCCCACTTATCTCTTATTTTATTTAAGTCAATTAAATTGCCTAAAACTATATGCCAGTCAAAGTGTAACACTTAAAAAAAACACGGAGGGAGTATCATAATTAGAGTTTGATTTATCATCATGGTATATTACTATATTAGTACTTCCAATTCATATTTAATAATGATATTGTAAATCATTCTATAAATATAAATATTTGATTATTTTTATATATATATATAAAAAAAATAAAAAAATAAAATAAAAAACATACATACATACATGTATTAGTTGTATTTTGTATATGTTATACTGGAAAGTTGTATAAATTATAGGGGTGTTATTGTAATGTGTATGTAAAGCTCTTGGGTCCCCTCTTCATAAATGCACCTTTATAAAGGATGGGTTGCACCACTAAAGTTGTCACAGTTTAGTTGTTCTTTCAGTTTTCTTCTTCAAAGAGATCACCACTTCCTCCTCTTTCTCTCTCCTCTCTTAAATTTCTTCATCTTTCAAACTTTGCCACCTGCAAATTCAACTTACCAATACAACTAAAAAAGGTAACTCCCATAACTAACTATTCTCAATTTTTTTGTTTTTAATATAAGCTTCTTTATTTGGTTATTTCAAGATTTATACCAATAATTTAATCTTTGTTGTTTTTGTTACAATAGTAACATCATGTTACACTATATTACATGTACATAACATATATGTACTTACTGTGTGCGTGCATGGCGTGCGCTTCTTATCATTCTTGTGTGTAGGAAATTAAATTATTATTAAACTAGTGCGTAGCACAAATGATGGACAAGGTAAATTCCACGATGGGCTTAGTCCGAACAAAATCGGACCAACTAGTGGAGTCGATGGCAGCAGCAATGGCGGCAATGAAATCCCCGCCATCAGGGGACGGGAGTATGGTGCCTACGGCTGATGGATCGCGTAAATCGAGCCGTAGGATAACCTCTCCCGGAGTGAATAGCAGCAGTAGGAACTACAACAACAATAGTCACATTAGGAAAACAAGGAGTGCTCAATTGAAACTTGATATTGATGATCTTAGCAATGGGGCAGCCCTAAGTAGAGCCTCTAGTGCTAGCTTGGGTCTCTCCTTCTCCTTCACTGGCTTTAGCGTTCCTCCTGAGGATATTGCTGATTCTAAGCCCTTCAGTGACGATGATATTCGTAAGTCCTGTTAACTCATACTCCCTCTGTCTCTAAATATTGTTCTTTATTTTTTTCATCAGACAATCACCGTCATATTAAAAATTAAGAATAATTTTTAAAAACAGAGAGAGTATTTTAATAAAGATTGCCAAAAAAAAAAAACACTCATTTTCCTCCATTATAAATTAATACTATTAAGTATATAGATTATGTTTATTTTTTGTGTCAAAATAAGCCATTTTAGTTGATTATTATAATAGGTAATAGTGTTTTTATAAGCTAATTATGAAAATCGAGCATAACTCGATTACTAACTAGTTTATGTTTTTATTGTGTGGAAAATAAATTATTTTGAATTTGTGGTAAATTATCAACTACGTATATAATTATAGTTTACTTAATGTCCAACTTGGTTAATATTGGAAAAGTATATAATTAAAGAAAACAATGGAAATACTTGGGTGAAGTATGCTAGAACATACTAATCTTTAAGATGACAACTTGTGCATGGTTTAGAAAATGACTAGCTACTACTCATAATGACTTCAAAAAGGGCTATGTAAATTTCCTTTTCTGTTTTTTCTAGTATTGACAAGTGGAAATTTCTATTTTCCAGTTGGGTGGATGATATTTAAAATTTAGTCAATTATCATCATTTTTTATTTTAGATTTTAATGAATAGAAAAAGAGAGATTGTAAAGATTATTTCTCAAATCAATAATAGAGCCAAATAATATCCTACAAAATCTAAGAAAATCAAAATGAAAATTGTACTCCATAATATATAATACATAGTAGTAATTAATAAAGTTAGAAATAAATAATATAGAGTCCAAACAATTTGGTTCACTATTGATTATTCCATTAAACTTAATTATAAAATTGTATATATGTATAAATGATAATTTGATAGCAGTAGATAAATTGCCTGCCAAATAAAAAGTAGGGTTAGTTGTTAATCTGTTATTATTGGTGAATCACTGGATAAAGTCCCTCCTAAAAAGTTATCTAAAAATGATTAGGTTATAATTTTAAGTTTTTGATACAAAATATTACTCCCTCTTTTCTTATTTCACTTTATAAATAATTACTTAATTAGGTATAGAAAATATTTAGTTACCATTTGTAATACTCATATATCATTACATTTGAGATAAAGACATAGAAGCGTTTCAAATTAAAAAAAAAAAGATATTTTATATAATAAAAAGTACTTATTAAACATTTTTTTTATACAATACAACTTTATTATAAAAAGCATGATGACTTTTTTTTTTTAAAGTAGTCAATAATATAATCAGTTAATCACTCATGATGATATTCAATCCAAACATCAGTAATATCCCTAATACTTTACTTATACTATAACCCTAGGAATTAGTAAGTCTTATCACTTGTTAGATTATAGGTATAAGTCCTGAGGGTACGCTTTATAGGCAATGATTAGAGAAGGTAAGACTATTAAAAAATAAAAAATAAAAAATAAAAAATAAATTAATGTGAAGGCAGCGCGAAATCTTAAATGAAACGGACTTATAACAACTTACTTCTGCGAGACTAAGTCCGCGGCTCGGGTCGTCTATTACTAGTTGTCAAAAAATTAGTGTTCCGCAAATGATGGATTGGTCCTAATTGATGTTAAACACAAGTAGTCAAGTAGCTAGTAGTGAGAAACAGTTGATAGCAACCTACCAAACATGAACGGCCATCACTATACTTTAATGTGAAACCAGCAACTATATGGTAAAATAAGGGGTCCACTGTCTACATTAAAAGAAAAACTTCTGGTAGTCTTTGTTTCCCAATATTAACGTTTAATATATGGCCAAGAAATGTAAAAATTATATATGGACCATACAAATAATAATATAATGTGTATTTTCCAAGTTTATTTTTTATGATATGTCAAATTTCATGATTTTATTTTCAATGATAAACACCTTGATTGATCTACAAAACAAAAGAACGTACAACCCAGGAGACAACGGTCTTTGTTAGTAGAAAAGTTTACCTTTGTTTTCCACCTCTAGTCTTTGTATTATGGGACCTCTTTATATTTTATGCTACACCCACTTGGATTCTATTTAGTACCGACTAGGACATGCCCTTCGCTACATATGTACTGCATTGTCCACGCACGGTAGTACGTTCATTACTCCTCGACTACTCGTTCAACTTATCTTATTTTTAAGAGTACAATTGACATATGAGTATAGGTATACCTAAGGTTAATGTTTTAGACCATTCGTAAATGACTGGATGGTGAAATCGTTATTTAATGACGTACTTATTTATCCTTACATTACAGCCACTAGATTGTGTACCTTTTGGAAGTAATATATATAGAGAGTACGAAAATATTACAATTCTTTTATCCTTAGATAGCATTTGATAGCTGAGGGAAGCTTGATTGTCGTTATTTCAGCAAACTAATTGAGGTTGATTTATCGACTCACTTCAAAACAAACATTGAGCCTTATCATCATCAAATATATACGTCTTCACAACTGTCTTGGTTTGTTTTTGTTGGGAGAGGCTGTCATTTTGACTTTATTTTTTTGTTTGTTTTTGGGAAAAGGCTGGAAAATATGTTTAAACAAACAAAGTAAACAACAAAATCCTGACTAAAAGCAATCTTACAGTGTAACTATTTACTTGAATTGCCAATTCATACACCCCATAGGGCCAATCAAATTAATAAATCTTAAAATATGTCTAATCAGGTCAAGATCAAACTCAATATGAAACTTTATCAAGTCAAGTTAGTTACCTCTAAATAAAGAAGTCATTTACACGTCTTATGTATCGTACCTGTCTTTCTTACATATTATAATCTGTGATTATTATTTCTAGACAAGAAGGGCGAAGTAACTCAAGTAAGTATATAGTTAGCCATCTGTATTTATCCAAAACTCATAGTCATTATGGACCAACCTTAGTCCTTTTGTTTGACACATAATCCATTAAAGCCAATCATGCATAAAAAAGTGCTATATGGTATGCTCCCCAACAATTTTTGAAAAATTGAAATCCATGTTAACTTGTTGAACTGAAATCCACTGAGAAAAATGGAATCCATTACTTTAGCCAATCAAGCTTAACTTTACACACGTCCACTCAAGCTTGGTTTATTATGGCCAATTATTTAGATTCAAAGTTTATCAACTGATATTAACAATTCAACCTACCAGGTGACTCATGAGATCATAGTGGACCATTATTTTCAAAATCCTCCTTCCAACATCACCTGATAAAAAGTGTACGAACCGCCAGGCTCCCTCGTATAGAAGCTTGAATGTTCGGAAAAAGTTGTCACATTTTCAAAATTAGAATTAGACAATACTTAAATTTCATATCTTCCACTTGCTAAAATAAAGTGGTAGAGAAAGTACAGATAGAAGAAAAACTACTTTGTACTTCGTATTATAATGTGTAAAGGAATGCTCCATAAATTTAAATAAAATCATGGTGCATGTTTAGTTATAAGGATGGTAACATTATACTGCATATCATGACTATTACCAATACATGGTCTAAACTCTAAAGACTCTAAGCTTGATTGATCATATATCGTTTATTCATTTGTACATTATTTATTGTTTTTCAGTCAAAAACCCAGATGATTTTACAATAGATTAATTCAACATTTCAATTACACCCTCAATAAACTCAGAATAATGACATAGTTAAAAAATATGGAGAGAAATTTTATATGGTGGCTTTTAACAAGTGAAATTGAAAAGAACATGCATTTTGGTTGTTGCAGCTGAGGATCTTGAAGCGGGAACACGTAGGAAGAGACTCGACGCAGAGCCAACTTTTCCAATCTATCTGAAGGTAATAACATGTGTATACTAACACTACTAATACAAGTATATTGCAGACATCATTTTTGTCTGCCTTCCCTCTAAATGTCAGCAAACAAGCATTCTCAATAGTGTTGATCATCCTGCATTTTTGCTACGAAAAGGCAGCATGTATTCTTTCGCTTACTACCTATGTATCTGAACAGGCCCGGGGGTTGGAGATTTTAGCTACACACTGATCAACGGAATCCCAATGCATTGAATATGGCTAATTAATCATGGTCAGGTTCAGTCTTGTACACCGTATGACAGTATGTACAAGACATCTATTACTACCATTTCCCGAACATGATTAGATCACACAAACTACTGGTTAGAAACTAGTTTAGAAGACCGAGGTAGACATAATGCCCCTTTTACTCGTAGGGAGGGTAGGGAAGAAACGAGCGAGAGAGCAACCTCTGGTGGCTATTTTTGTGCATGAGATTTCCTTCAAACCAGTTTGATGCTATTATCGATTAACTATGAGAGGAATACTAATACGAGTTGATTATTGACTGAAATCTTGCAGTTTAAAGAAGTTACATACAAGGTTGTTCTCAAAGGATTTTCAAATACAGAAGAGAAGCAAGTCTTACATGGAATCACAGGTTCAGTGAATCCTGGAGAAGTGCTGGCTCTGATGGGCCCTTCAGGAAGCGGGAAGACTACGCTGTTGAATGTTCTTGGAGGAAGGTTAACTCAGCCCAAAGCCGGAGGTTCTGTTACGTATAATGATCAGCCATACTCAAAACTCCTGAAAAGCAGGCAAGTACAAGTGTTAAATAATTCACTAATTAATAATAATATCATTAAGATTGATGAGATATTCAAATTTAAAGGCATATACCAACTTATGACACTTGCAGGATAGGGTTTGTGACTCAAGATGATGTTCTATATCCTCACCTCACTGTGAGAGAAACCCTTACGTATGCTGCATACTTACGGCTGCCAAAAAAATTAACGAAGAAAGAAAAGGAACAACGAGCTATGGATGTCATTTGCGAGCTAGGGTTGGAGAGGTAACCTTCCCTTGTTACAAAGGTTTGTGGATATGATGTAAAGGAATAGTGCATTCTAGGGAGAATTGCAGATTCCTTATACCAATCCTTCGCAAAGAAGAACTGTCGATAATCTGAAATATTACATATATACATGTGCAGATGTCAGGACACAATGATAGGCGGTTCCTTTGTTCGTGGAGTTTCAGGTGGAGAAAGGAAGAGAGTTTGTATTGGTAATGAGATATTAATCAACCCTTCCCTTCTCTTCCTAGATGAACCAACCTCAGGCTTGGATTCTACAACCGCCTTAAGGATCATCCAGGTGTTGCAAGATATAGCCGAGGTAAAGTAACACATGCTATGTTTGATTATACTTATCAAATTTGTAATGAACAAGAAGTTCAAATACAAATCTTTCAGAAAACATATGACAGTTGACACTGATATCATAGTCTTCAAAACTTGAAGATATATAACACCAATTCCCAATTCATGCATCTTTATAACAATTCATGCATATTTGTAGGATGGGAAGACGGTCATAACTACAATCCACCAACCATCAAGCAGACTTTTTCACAAGTTTGACAAACTAATCCTTCTCGGAAAAGGAAGCTTGCTTTATTTTGGAAAGGCATCAAACGTGATGAGCTATTTTGCTACCATAGGGTGTACCCCTCTGATATCCATGAATCCAGCAGAATTCCTGCTAGACCTTGCCAATGGGAACATAAATGACGTAACTGTACCATCAGAATTAGATGATAAAGTACACATGGACGACCCAGAAACTGAAAGACCGAATGGTAAACCATCTGCTGCAGTTATCCATGAGGTAAGTCAGCCCTGACTCTCAGACACACTATAACACAAACAGGTTGGACAACGAAGAGAAAAGGCAGTCACACTCGTGATTTTTTACTGTCCTTACGAGATTGATTTAATTTAGTTCAATAGACAGTGTGTTAAAAGGATCCTAAAGTACAATCACATCTAAAAATATAGAAATTTCTAAAAAAAAAAAACTTGAGCAATATAGCTCCACTATTGATAAAAACACACCTCTAGTCTAAAATGGAAGGATGTATTATAAATTTTCTATATGTTTGCATTAAAGACATGGAATGAATTTGATAATTCTGATATTCTCCATTGAAATACAACAGAGTCACATTCTTAGCATTATGCACAGGTATATGGTATATCTAATACTGAAAGGAAGTACAAGACATTAAAATGACATAACAACTTAACAAGAGGAACATACTATTTTGAGGGAAGAGAGTTAAGAGTCAGGTATTACAGCAAATGTCTCATATAAGATTTTATTGCAGTATCTTGTGGAGTCCTACGAATCACGAGTAGCAGAGAAAGAAAAGAGGAAGCTTGGAATCCCTATACCAATAAATGAAGAAATGAAGTTGAAATTATCATCTGTGAAGCGAGAATGGGGAGCAACCTGGTTTCAACAATATTCAATTTTATTCAAGAGGGGAATCAAAGAGCGAAGGCATGAGTATTTTAGCTGGCTGCGGGTTACCCAAGTTTTGGCCACAGCAGTTGTACTCGGGTTACTTTGGTGGCAGTCAGATAGCAAAACTGAGAAGGGACTAGAGGATCAGGTATACTCAAATCGCAGTCCACGATTTCATATCTTATTCCTTCCTAAATTTTAACAAGAATATTCCTATAGTGAAGAGTGATCTTTACAGCTTTACTGATATCATGAAAATTACTAGAGGGTATATAAAACCATGAAGTCAGCCATTACCATACAACAGAGATATTCTAACCAGACTGATCTTTCGACCTTTGCAGGCAGGGCTGCTTTTCTTTATCGCTGTTTTTTGGGGTTTCTTTCCCGTCTTCACAGCAATTTTTGCATTCCCTCAAGAGAGAGCAATGCTTCAGAAAGAAAGAGCAGCTGACATGTATCGATTAAGTGCCTATTTCCTTGCAAGAACGACAAGTGACCTACCACTCGATCTTGTGCTTCCAGTTCTCTTCCTGCTAGTAGTCTACTTCATGGCAGGCCTAAGGCCTGATGCAGGAACTTTTTTTCTAACAGTACTGACAGTTTTCCTCTGCATTGTAGCTGCACAGGTAATTTTCTTCAACTGTCTGTTCACAAAGTTCAGTCGGGAGATTTCCTAGCATTATCTGGTAGAAATCACTTTTTTACGACGATTTGCTGCAATGACAGGGACTTGGATTGGCAATAGGAGCTTCTCTAATGGACATTAAGAAGGCAACAACTCTAGGTTCTGTAACAGTAATGACCTTCATGTTGGCTGGTGGATACTTTGTAAAGGTACGCATAAAATCAATGTTTACAGGGCACTATATTCCCTTATTTACCAATCCCAACTCTATAATGACAATTGCACTCTACTGACCATTAATAACTGTCGTTCTTTGTCTGCAGAAAGTTCCGATATTCATATCATGGATCCGTTACCTTTCTTTCAACTACCACACCTATCGGCTGCTTCTCAAAGTACATTATGAGAATCACATTCAACCCACAAATTTGATGAAATTTGACAGTGGCTTAATGGAGGTTGGTGCTCTGATTGCCATGGTCTTTGGCTACCGATTATTAGCATACATAGCCCTTAGGAGAATGCGGCTTCAATAATAAGCTATACCCACGGACCTATTCATTGGATTACAAGCAGCGCAGCCTCCAAATTTTTCTCCGATTCCAAATGCCTACCAGGGAGAAATCTGTCATAGTCACTGTCAAAAAGGGTAAGAAGAAAAGGCCAGCCTAGCAAAGATGCTGATCCAACTCCAGTTCTCCAAGTACTTTTAGTTATTACTTCAGCCAATGTAACAAAGAGCATAGAGAAGTTAAATGTCAGTTGCTTATAAGTGTAGCGATAATGTGCAAAATATATCTTGAGATAAGCTTTTTTCTAGTAATATCACTCTCAAATTCTCAACTTTATCCTAAGTTTAATGTTAGTTCTCTCTAATTGATGTAAACAGCTTCGAGTAATGGAAAAACAGTTTGAAGTAAAATTAGTTAGTTAAGCTTGTTGAAGCAGAATAATCATTCTATATGTAGAGCATTAAGTACACTTGAAGGTGTGTGCATGTACAAGAATCAAGTATAAGCAACTATATTAACAAAAAAAAAAAGTGTTTTGATGACTTATTAACAAACAAAATAATAGTACACATGATTTCACCTCAGCATCTGCGGCTCTACTTTTCAACGTGAAATGAATCAATTCAGAGCCCTGTGATGCAACATCTTTTTTTCTGGTCCAAAAAGTATATTCTTTGCATGAAACACCTCAAAACTTTGTTCACCTTCACTTGAACAAAGTATCAGTATGCAGCCCCATGCAATGCACCCAATAACCATGCTTCACTTTTACAAGTATTCAGGCCAATGTTCTAAACCAGCGAAGCAAGCCGAGCAGAGCAGCATCTAATGCAGGGGAGGATTTCTCAATCCCTACAAACAAAAAACAATATTAAATCATTTTATCACCCCGTATACATTTGAATATAAACAGAATAAATGAATATATGCAAGTAAATTTTCTGCATTTTCTGTCACAATTTAACAGCTAGGGCTGATAAAGAACTTCATCTAATATTTACTAATGCTCGGATAATACTAACCGATATCAGCAGCCACTCTATGAGCACACATTATTCCTGAAAAGGCCACAGCTATGACCCCTTGCCCAGGGAAACAGCTATCACCAACACAGTAAAGGCCATCTACAGCCTGCAATTACAACAATAGAGCCTCATTCACAAATCAAGATACAAGTGGAAATTATGGAGTGTCAAACCCAAAACTTTCAGCTAACCGTCGTATTGAATGGCATTCCCAATAAGCCTTTAGGAACTGAGCGTGGCATAGGTCCATACGTGCCACTATCACGAGCCAAAAACCGTCTGTGTGTTTTAGGAGAGCCAACCTACAATGAGGATACATTTAAATATTTTAAAAGCAATCTAGGAGAGAGAAAAGAGAAAATGATGTATGAAGTAGTATAAATTAAATTTTGCATTTATGAAATTCCAATACTGCAGCAGGAAAGATACAATAAAGGATTTTCAATGTTGATGCTTTGCTGTTTGACAAAACTCCACTATAGAGACTATTTATTACTTTCCATATTGTCATATTGATATTCCCCCGTTGGTGACCCAGGGTAGTAACAACAAATCCACTTAGATGATTCAACACTAACGCCATGTCAATGTTGAATCTTTGTTCAAAGGGTGACATGTCAAACAAGAATGAATTTTCAAACTCAAGTCACTAAAGTTAGAATGTGAAAACACAGATCTTAAAGTGAAAATCGTCATAGCTAAGCTACCGAAATTGAAATATTCCTGAATTAAATGTGCATTAGTCTATATCTTCAAAAGCTATTTTTATATACTGTATGTAAAATAAAATCACAAAAAAAAAAAAAAAAAAAAAAAACTCCGTAAATAAATAAAAATCTAAATAGAAGGGTGATTAACAACATTAAACCTTCAAAACAGTTAGAATTAATGTCTATCAAATGATTTTATCCCTCATCAATCTCTTACTTCTTAGATTCAGTCTTTGTGGCATCAGAGACTACTCAACCAGAATAAAACAACCCAACAAGGAAACATACAAGCAGAAAAGGGGCAATGATCAAAGCTTGATTTAAATACTTGGAAAAGGGCACACACTAAACCAGCATTACAGTTTAAGAGAGAAGGGGTTAACATATTAGTTAAATGCCCTCAATTCATAATTTTGCGGAAAGCTGGATTTTTCTATACCAATACCTCTTTAAACAGTATGGATGATTTAAGCCCTGGAAAAAGTTTCTTTTCTAATCTGCTTATGATTTCATCAGCAATGAGCTCCTTTTTTGTTGTAGTCCGATGGAGATAATCCCTGCGACATCAAAAACTGGATTATTAGGTTCCCCCAATCCCTTCGGACATATTAAGATTTCAATATGTTCCAAGTACTTTTAGAAACTTTAGAATTTAAAAGGAACAAAGAATTACAATAAAAATAAATAAATTAAGATGCAATCTCCTCTAAAAAAAGGAAATAAATAAGTCTAGAATAAGTAACAAAGTCATAATTTAAGGTGCACCTGCCAGTCATCAATGGAGGAAGTTGTAAATATATGGAGAATGTGATGTCCACTTGGGGCTAATGAAGAATCGAGAATGGTGGGAATGCTCAAGAATATACTGCCATAAGGCTCCTCTAGATTTTTCCAATCACTCTGTAAGCAAAGAAACAGCAGCATTAGTTGATTTGTGCCTCAATATAGCACCATAAGGTCCATAACTAAATGTATGTCATCAGACACATCACCTCAAGAACAAAGTGGTGACAATCTGTATCTGGAGGTAATACTTCAGCCTTGACTCCCATGTGTATTGAAAGAAAGGATGGAGCTTTAACATATAATTTCTGAAAATCTTCCTCTTCTTTTGGCAGATGTTCGGCTTTTAGAAGTTTGCCTATAGTAAAGATAATAGTGAATGTTACTGATGCAAAAGCTAAACTGCCAACTTCCAATTAAAGGAGTGAGTTCCTTCTTCCTTGCCCAAACTTACCAAAGGTATCCCATCTAGTAGCATTTGATATGATGGTTCTGGCATAATATTCACTTCCATCAGACAGTCTCACTCCAACCTGTAAAATTAATACATAAATGCCATTAACACGAAGCCACCAATCTGAGTTTCCTAGTTTGCCTTCCAAGTCTCCAATCATTAACAATATTCCCGCATCTTAAGCTAACTCAGAACTTACAGCCTTTCCATGCTCCAGAATGATGTTTTTAACATTTGCTTTGTAAAGAATGTTGCTTCCGTGATCAACGAGACCTTGTGCCAGGGATTTGGCAATTTTACCAACGCCGCCAACAGGATAGTTGATCCCTCCAAAATGCCTATCACATAAAACCTATCATAAAGCATATTAAATGATAAAGAAACTAAAAAAATTATTAGAACTGGAAAAGGAAAATGAAATATCTTACCATACTTGCATTTATCATAGGAGTTTGCATAGCATTAACAGTGCTGACGATAAAACACTGCAGAACATGATTACCCATTATATCAAACTGTAATCTTCTACACTATGTTATAAGGCATGCCAATGATTGAATTTTTAAGTTAACAAACTTGAGTTACCTCAGCATCTATGAAAGACAGCAGTTGAGGATCTTTGATGTATTTACGGGCAATTGCTCCAGCATTTTGAGGCAAATAATAGGCTGCAAGTGCAATTGGCATCTAGAAATTAACTCCAAAAAACCATGATTTATTCTTAGAAAGTCAGAATGTCATTATAGATTTAGGGAATTACATGTCTATGAGCAAAGAATGGTATGAAAATTGAAGTCTTTTTTTTTCAGCATAAAATTCAAGAGCAATGCAAAGTGGCACTTACTTTACATTTTGGCTATCTTATCCATAATATCGAATTAAATCTCTAAAAAGCCAAGAAATTCTCTTTATCTTTCAAAACAATAGACACAAAGACAAGCATAAATTCAACTCTAATCAATTGATAAGTAAATTAGCAAAAAAATACTCCCTTCTTTATGAAAAGTGGTTTATTTGTCCATTTATTGTGGTTATTTTAACCCGATTTTGTTGTCGTTTTCCCTATTTAATTCCCTTCGTAACTCCTTTTTGTATATAATTGTAGCCTTTGGCATCCCCGATCCCTTTTAAGTGTGTGTTCGGGTTTGTAGATGCAACGAGAAATTATGGATTTAGCATGAACATGAGGACTACTTTAAGGAGGCATGCACCATTCAAGGAGCGGGCGTGAACAATAGGAGGGGGCGCTCCTATTCTGTGCACCACAAACTGCCTTGGCCTGATCTGAGTAAAGCGGGCGTGCACCTCTTATGGAGCGGGCGTGCAACTCTTATGGAGCGGGCACTCCTAATTCTTGAACTACATTCTGCCTCCCCCCCTGCATCCCAAGGAGCAGGAACGCATTACAGGAGCAGCAGCAATCCTCCCAGATCCTTCATATTCTGCCAGCCTACTGCAGTAAGAGCAGGCGTGCAAGGAGTCCAAGAACGAGCACTCCTAGCCCTAGAACGGACGCTCCTCCTGTAAACCCGGTTTTCTCGACGGAATTTTCTATGTAATTTTCGGGGGTATAATTACCACCCTTGGCCTCATTTTTACGGATCCTCTTTTCCCTTTAGCTTTCTTAGGCCCTTATCTCTTAGTTAGTGCTTCAAACTCTCATTAATTAGCTTAATTTCTGAGTATTTCTCTAAAGTCAATCATTTGTACTACTTTAATTGAAGTTTGTGTTCTTGATTTCAACAATTCCTCTCAACTTTGAAGCTTCTTAAGTAATCTATTTCCTCTAACTCTCTTTCTTTTATGTTTTTATTTACTTTGAATTGTTAATTTCTCTTTTAATTTTGTTTATTATTGTTGTATGTTCAATCTACTTCCACCTTATCACTTCTCTCAACTTCTTAAATTAATGCTAGAATTAGAACTTGTAGCTATGTTGTTCTTCACCATGATTAGTAGTAGTTCCTTAGCTAGGGGTTAGGTTAAGACCCAATCAAACCATGAGTTGAAGAATTGTAAGTGCTTGCATGTTCACCGGGTTGATAATTGATATTTGATTGTTAAAGGATTGGTTATTTGCATGTGTAATTAGATGGCCACTAATTGGTCATGTCTTCACTTCTATGCTTGCATTGAATGATGAGGTTTAGTTGTGAGCTTTTTCTTGATTATAGTTCCTTATTTAGATGTAGTAGTCTTAGTTGAAATAATTAGGTGAGAGATCCCAATTATTTGTGCCTTATTGCTTTCTCAAACCGACCGAAAGACAAACCCGAGTTAGTAGTCTACTTTTGATCATTGAGACTTGGTTGACCTATCATGTTAGTTGAGTTTTGGTTTAGGGGTGCTTAGTGTTGTGACTTCGAAAGAAGACAATGTTGATATCCCATTTCATCACCAAAGTTTGATTCATATTTGTCAATTGTATTGATCTTGTAAAGAAATAAACTAAACTTACCAAATACCAAAGAGATTTTTTTTTTTTTTTTTGAACGAGTGAGATTTTTTTTTTTTTTTAACGAATGAGATTTGTTTTGAGAAAAAGATATTATGTAGATTTTATTTATTTCTATCTTCTATGCTTTCCTAATTAGATGACATTTGTAATTAGGAAACTAAATAGATTTTAGGTATAATCAATCTAGGATTATTTAGGATTGGGAGCAAGTAAAATATCCTAATTGAAGTGGGTTTCTAGCTTGGCCTATATAACATGGTTTAAGCTTACTAGAAAGTTAAATGATGATTTATTGATGAGGAAAAATCATTAAGAGGGTTAAAATAATGATGGTTTATCAGGGTAAATATAATGATGGTTTATTGAGGAGGAAAATCATCAAAGAGGGTTATTGTCTTATTTTGTAGGAACTTAATAAAACAATATTTTGTTTAAGGGGAAGAAATCTAAATTCCTAATAAACATTTTCTCTTTAATTATCGTGTTTTGCTAACATTTCTATTTTGTGTTTGAGGGTGAATTCCCAAATCGTTCCATTACAAACATCCGTTATAACATATCTATCGGATTAAATATGGAAAATAACTACAAAATCGGGCTAAAATCAGCACATAAGTGGACAAATAAACCACTTATCAAATTCCCCCAAGTTACTTTGCACAAAAGAAACCGATAGATTGGTCCGCTTAAAGAAAAACACATGCATGGATAAAAGAATCCTTGAGCAATAAAACTCGAACATGAGGTATATGCCTAAGATCAACCACGGTCATGACTAGCCAAGGCCTAGCTAACCACAGTAATTAAATTGTTTTAGTAGCACAGAGTTAAATGCAAAGACAACCACAATTATTTTCAAGTTTCAACACTCATGGAGGAAGAATCAGAGTAACTCAGCACATGATATCTTTTTTTGGTTATAGTACCACCCAAACATATCAGATCTTTTTGTCACTACAAAGTAGAAACTCATAGTTCCACCATCCTAAACTTATCTTCATTATTTGATGAAATTGTTTCTAGGATCTCAAGTAAGTACTTACCAAGGGTTAAGCATTCAAGGGGCTTCTGAAAAAACTGCCCAAAAAGGTAGATTGGCTCCTCAAGTGACTTCAGCTCCAATGAGTTCAGGGCATTAAAGATCTACGTAATTCATACTATTAATAACACCAATGGTCGACAACGGAAGAACCCAAGTTCAAGATTAGCCACAGAAGCATAACTCAAAACTGACCTTCCAGCACTTTCCATAAAATTTCAAAATTCCGTCCTTCTCATGGGGAAATCTGGTAGTTAGTTCAGCAATAAAATCACTGTACTCTCTGTGCACTCGAACAGAAAGGTTATTTGGGAGGTGAAAATGAACAGTAGTCGGGTCTGGTATGACTTCCATCTTACATCCTACTGCAGCTAATGCTTGAGTGATTAAATTCAGATTACCCTGACCAATTTAAGGCATTGACCAATTTGTCAGTACTGGGGAAGTAAACTGACAAATTAAAATATAGCAAATGAAAAGGTAAATACATTGTTAATAAAAAAACATAATGCAACAAATTTTTCTCTCTTTTCTAGCTGCCTGACTATCTGTCTTCTCTCCCTCCCAGGCTCTCAATCTTCCACGTCTATCTCATGCCCCTTGTAATCATCATCTGGATGGGGCAAAATCATCATATTTTACTACCATCATCTCATAAACTTGAGCTCAAAATTGATCACGTATGCTCAAATAAACATAGTAACATTAAGCTTCCTGCTTCACAACCCCCACCCCAAATCCATTCAACACAAATTCATCTGGAATTGCAAGAGAATTCACTTGAGCCTTATTCCATTTGACTAAATTTGGATAAATTAAGTTCAAATAAATTCAGGATAAATAAGTCATGTTCAGAAAAACAAATTAAGAAAAAAAAAAAAAAAAAGGACAATTTTCAGACAAATACAAATACATAATAGTTTAAACAAAATAAGTAAAAATAATATTCAGTCAATAAAAGTTCAAACAAAATACTTCGTAAGTTAAATAGATTAGACCCTTAACATCAAATTCCAGGACTGGAATAAAAACAACAAACAAAACTTTATAAACAAGCTTTAACCCATTGACGCATCTGGTGTCTGTGAGACTTTAACAAGCAGGCAAAAAGGCCAAAGCATTATAGGATACAAAGGAAATTATTTTTATAAAATAGCATGCTTAATAAGAACATAGTATCTATCAGTGTCACATTGTATCTTAATGAAACAAAATTGTGACAACCTATGGTAACGCTACTATAGCCAATACAGCGCAGAATATGAAACATAATGGAATCAACAAGCCAACTGTTATGTCCATTGTCACATAATGGATCATTATATTAAGGAGTTAACACATAAAGCACATATTCATTGAGATAAAACTTGTTACAACATCACTCCTATGTTGCTCTTGCAAAATGCATAACATTTTATCCAATTCTCTACACTATTACATAAAACGAAAATAAGTAACATCACCAATTCATCATTACCATCATAATCTTTCATATCTATATTAATATAGAGCACATATTGCTTGCACAATAATCATTAAACTCGAAAAAGGGTTCTAATAGTCTAATCAATTCACATCAATGCCTTGAAAGTTCTATCACCACAGTAAAATATCACTAAATTCTAGTTAGCCTCAATGCTGAAATACTCAAAGCAATGCAAAACAAAGTACAGAGAGAATCAAAGGACACAAACCTTGTCACTAAACCCGAACATTACCGACGAACCGACATCGAAAGTATAGCCAGCTTTCTCATAAAACCCAGAGCTACCACCAGGGATCACATACTTCTCCAAAACCAAAACCTTGGCACCCTTGACAGCTAACTGTGTTGCTGCAACTAACCCTCCAATACCAGACCCAATCACAATTGCATCATAATTCTCCCTTTCTTTACCTTCACCACTTTCTCTCTCAACTGTTTTATCAACATTCATCACTGCTCTTAACCTATCTTCAATTCCCACCTTTTTTCTATCCACCCCATCAAACCCAAATCCCATTTTCACAGAATTAACACAATAAACCCTAAATTTTTTACTTGGTGTGTGATTCTCTGTGCCATAGAACCCTAAATTTATACTTTTGTAGCTATAATAATTACAAGATTTAATAGAGCTTCGAGGAGCCCGTAAACTGTAATTGAACTGGGTATTTGTAATTTTAGTAGAAAAACAAGGAAAAATATGATTTGTTGCTTTGATATGAGGGAATAAGTAAGAATTCGTGGAAATTTTGGGGTTGGAAGATGGTAGAAGAATTAGGGATGGAGAGTTAGCGAGGAATTGCATAGTGAATTGCGATGATGGTGGAGGAGAGAAGTGGGGTGTTAATGCTTTACTGGTTACCGTTGGTTTCCATTTCCACTAATCCATCTCCAAACTCTTTTAAAGGGGACATTTAGATTCGCAAATTGGTATAAGGTTGGAATAAAAAATGGGGTTAATATTACATTGGAAATGGATACTTAATCATTAATATTAGGGAAATTCCCATTAGTACACCCGTGGTTTTGACTTTTCCTATTGATACACTTCAAAATTTTTGTCTTCCCATCGGTACACTCATAGTTTGGTCTTTTTCCCAACCGTGACTAACACCGTTAAAAAGTATTTCATTAAGTTAAAATAATTAAGGAAAAGACTATAATACCCCTTTTAAACATCTAATGTCTTGATTTGCGTGTCGGAAATTGTTCGGTTAAAGTTTTGAGAGTCCTAGTCGTTAAGGATCCAAATTAACCTCGAAATTAGCTAAAAAAATAACGCAAATGTCTCATATGCGTGTCAAAAAATGTCTCGATTTGCGTGTCATTGCTTTTTTGTGATAATAATTGTTCGGTTAAGGTTTTAGGAGTCATTTTGACTCTTTAGGGATCTAAATCGAACACGAAATTGTCAAAAAATTAACAAAAATATCTCATTTTGCACGTCATGATATTTCTTTTTTGTTTTGTCATGAGACGCAAAACAAGACATTTTTGTTAATTTTTTGACAATTTCGAGTTCAATTTAGTTCCTTAAAGGTTTAATATGACCCCTAAAACATTAACCGAACAATTACTATCACAAAAAAATAATAGCACGCAAACCGAGACATTTTTTAACACGCACATGAGACATTTGCGTTATTTTTTTTTTTTGCTAATTTTGAGGTTTGGATCCTTAAGGACTAACATGACTTCCAAAACTATCGAACAATTTTCGATACGCAAATCGAGACATTAGATATTTAAAAGGGGTATTATAGTCTTTTTCTGAATTATTTTAACTTAATGAAATACTTTTTAACGATGTTAGTCACGGTTGGGAAAAAGACTAAACCATGGGTGTACCGATGGGAAGGCAAAATTTTTGGAGTGTATCAATGGGAAAAGTCAAAACCACGGGTGTACCAATGAGAATTTCCCTTAATATTATGGTGCTTGATTTAATTATGGAATAGAATATCTCATTATTCTCTCCTTTTGTTTGATAAGAAAATGGATGAGTCAAACTCGTCTCCTCAAAAGTTTTTAAACCCCATACCAGATAGGTTTGAGATATGGGTTTAAAATTCTTATTTTTGGCAATCAAACCTATGATATGAGTTTTTAGTCATTCTAAACTCATACCTCGTACTATATTTCGCGAACCAAACGCCCTCTAATTACTAATCATTCCTAATACTTAAAATAATCCTCCTCCCATCCCTTGATTTTTGGGGATTTTAAATACTCGTGCATGAGAAAATAACCTAAAGCGTTTGTATAAGGCTATAATCGTTCATTTGCGTATTTAAATATGGATAAGTTTGTAATTTCAATAATTAACACCATTAAGCTTGAGAAAAGTTGTTAATGGAAGAAATTGAATTCGACAGCTTTACTGGAATTTTAGAAACTTCAATTACAAATTTTCAAGCTCAGGAATAAGCTTCAATGGGGGAAAATGTCCCCCCTACCAACCTTTGGGGTTGACCTTGCCATGAAAATGGTGATCGGCATATCGGTGGAAGAAGAAGGTGGGAGGTGAAGGAGTTAAAGCCGTCCAATTAAATTTAAAGCTCAAAAAAAAAAAACCAATGCTCTAGCACGATTCCCAACGCGTTATATTTAACGTGCCATTAGATAAATGCCCCCATGTTTATCATTGAGATAAATTGGAGTCCCCCCGGTGCATCATACAAGTCGGAGTTGAAGTATGTTGTTCTTGTGATTGTTGTGAAACTTTAAATTTCAAAGTATACGAAGTATTTTATATACCATTAGAAACATACACTTGTATACGACCTTTTGAGGCTTAATGGTATCACATTAAAATCATTAAAATTTACCTAGTCCATAAAACTCTATTTATACTACTAGAAAAATATCATGATACATTAATACCATCAAAAAATATTATAATACCATTACACTATGTAACGGGACTATTTATTCACCAAGTGTTATTAATAATATCTCATAAATAGTTCATATTATTTACATAAATTGTCATGTTCAACCTAACAGCTTGCTTGGAATTAGGAAAAAAAACAACTTAATACATTACAAATCAACAGAAAACGATCAAATACTCTGGTCTAGAGCTAAGCATTTCTCTAAATGGTTGAACCTCAAAGTCCTTAGCTACCTCGCTCTCCATACATATGGAACAAGTTGTAGACATTAATGTCGTCACATGCATCTGCATTCCTTCTATTGCCAATTTATGAGCCATTTTGTTAGCTTTGCGCCTAACATGCTTCACTTCACATTCCCATGCCCTAGAGATTTGATTAGCCACATCCGCAATAATAATACAACCTTTCAAAGGTCTGCAAAAAAAAAAGCCAACTTTTGATTATTTAAAAAAAAAAAAAAAAAAAAAAACCATTAGAGTGTATCCGCTCTAAATAAGTTATGACTGGTAGTCACTGTAGACACCTAAAAATGTATCCCCAAAATCAAACCCGATAATGAACAACCTTTCACCGCCATTATTGGTCGGGTTGAGTATTTTAATTTTTGGAGTGCTTAAATCCATGTTCAATCCAATACATTTCATAAACCAACTCAATTCTTAGCCCATTTCCCCACACCATAACTTACTTTCACTTTTTGTATCCACATCACAAAACCAAGAGAAACTGATCTTGTGGCTATATAATTTTGATCCAATTATTATTTTTTTGGATAGGTCTTTTATTTTATAAGCTTCCAACGGTATATCATAAGCCCAATTCCGATTTAAAACAAAGAAAATATGAGCAAAACACTAAACTCGGCCCAAAACCGACACCCTTTCACTAAAATGGACATATCTTAAAATATAAAAATTATTTTGACTGGATTCTAATTGAATTAGAAAGTATACTTGATTATCTTTCCAATGGTATATTATATGCTTTATTCCGAGTTACGGATCAAAAGTTATCATAATTTTGAAAACGCGTAAAAATCTAGAATTACCGTGCAAGAGTGTAAAACACCGCACCACAGTATGAGCTGACGTGGCACGGTGCTTTGTACCATGACACAGTATTTTTCACCGCATCGATGCATTTTTGGACTAACTATACACCGCGACACGGTGTACCTGACCGTGCCACGGTGTATCTGATCGTGCCACGATGTACTTGACCGTGCCCCAATTAGGGTTTTTCTATGGCTCTTATCTCTTCTAGGGTTCCCTACATCCCCCTATTCGTCTCCTCTATAAATATAGACTTAATTTCTGCAGTTTGTGGGCACCAAAAATCATTCTCTCTCTCCCTACACCCAAAAATCATTATCTTCTCCCTCTTTAGCCTTTTCTAGCCTCCTTATTCTTCCATAATACTTCCCCTAAGCACTCCAAGGAGCCCATACTTGACCAAAAGTTCTATACTTAAACCAAGGCGTGAAAGGTAGAATTAACTGAGGGTTTGTACCAAATCAACTCTATTTTTTTATTTAATATAATTTCAATTTGATTTATTTTTATTGAAGTTACTAACAATTTGTTCATAATGTAGCAATTTAAAGGAACGCGCGGAATGTGAGTAATCAATTAATTTGATTAATTATTTTATTGTATATTGCTAGTATCATGATTAGTTTCATTTATTATTTGATTTGACTAATGATATTATTGTTAAATTGCTTCCAATATTGATGTTATTCTATTATTATTTATGATCACCATATTGCATGTTTAAAGGGAATATGTAATTGAAAATCACTCTGAATAAGATAATTTGGACAACCGGTTTAGGTTCCTTTTTAATCTTGTTGTTTAATCAAATGATCACGAATATTTTAGAATTATATGTTGCATTAATATTCAACCAATTTAGCATAATAATAGTTTGGAGTAAATTGAATTTTGTTTGCATGCCTTTAAGGTCGTAGGAATGCTTTTTACTATAAGAATCGAGTATAGGCCAATACGGACGAATGTGACTCCAT
This sequence comes from Chenopodium album, assembly GCF_948465745.1. Classification (NCBI taxonomy): domain Eukaryota; kingdom Viridiplantae; phylum Streptophyta; class Magnoliopsida; order Caryophyllales; family Amaranthaceae; genus Chenopodium; species Chenopodium album. The sequence goes on along the minus strand of NC_137835.1, from coordinate 18,638,193 downwards.
GACTCGCTTCGTGCCATCATCCCCGATCCTTCTTTCGTGGTTCCGAACCATATGGAGTTAGTAATCTCATGGATTATGAATGGGGTGTAACCTTCATGGGTCAATTTTTGTTGCCTATTGTTGTCCCTTAATCGTGGTTGTCTTAAATGATCCGTGAACGGTTTACAAGTTCCTTAAAAACTTGTTGGCGGCTCCTTATTTTTCTTGTCCCTAATCGTATATGTCAAATCCCGCTTCCTATGAGTGTCAAGCATATTCACTACATGCTTGACGTAGGTAAACGACGCCTATAGTCACTAGTTGGTAACCTGATTAGCAGGTAATATAGGACATGTGTCAACAATTTATTGGTTTGACAATTTTAATTTTTTTTTTACAGTTTTTAATTTTTAAAAATTCAAATAATATTATTATAATAATTATTAAAATTATAATTATAATTATTTTAAAAAAAACCTATTATTATTATTACTATTATTATAGTTATATTATTATTATTATTATTATTATTATTATTATTATTATTATTATTATTATTATTATTATTATTATTATCATCATCATCATCATCATCATTACTATTATATATTTCAAAAACAGATAAAGTCATACAACCTACAAACAAATTATAGAGCCGAGATACAATTTAGTTCCTCACCCTTCTAGTTATAGTGAACCGATCTCGCTGAAGATGTGAGCAGTTGCATGAGCATCAATATCCTGAGTCCTATAGAATGTTATAACCCGCTTCAGCAATGCAACAACCTCCTTGTCTAATTCCCTTAATGATGAAAAGGGGCAAGGGAGAAAACCAAAGCCAATAGCCCTGCAACGTGGCCCACACTTGTCCCGTTTCCGCTAAGCCGTAACCAACACAACACGACCAGCCCACCACCAGCTCCCCACCACCATAGGCCCATAGCCCATGCCCCAAAACTCCTCTTTCCTACTCGTGACCGGCAGTCGACGAGCCCAACCCCATCTATCCCCACCCCTTCACTTTTCCCGATTTGACCCCTTCCCCTTCACCCTAACCGGAACGAACCTCCTCCCCTTCCTCCACCGCGATCCGACACCCCCAAACCTAAAACCCCCAACCCAAACCCGAAACCTTATAGCCCAAACTACCCCCAATTCATTAGGGTGTTTAGGTTGGGAGTTTTAGGGATTCATTTCGGTGAGGGGAAAGAGAGAAGGGTCGAATCGAGGAAGGGGAAAGGGTGGGGCTAGGTTAGTCGGTCGGTTGGCGTGAGCAAAGGAAGTAGGTTTGGGCGGCGGGTAGGAGTAGGGGTGGGGAGAGGGTGGTGGGGTTTGTGGGAATAGTGGTGGGTGATTTTTGTTAGTAATAATAAAAGTTAATCAGAGTTTCGTTTACTTTTAAATTTTTTTTTTCATCTATGTTGAAGGTGAAATGTCTGGTTTAAAAAAAATATATTTCTCAAAGGTTGTGTTATTTATAAATAATCAAAAGGTTGACTTATTTTGGTGGACAATTGAAAGATTGTCTTATTTTTTTTATTACAATTTCTCCTTAATACGTAGTAATACTTAGTCTTTCTTCGAAACTTCGGTTTAACAAAAAGTGTATTATACTTATTAGCATTTATAATGAGAAAATAACAATCGGTTAACATTATTTTCCTTTGCATCTAAATACCTGAGCTACTAGTTATATCAAACTAAAATTAATTTACCATTGGCTCCCAGCTCAATTCTAGTGTTAGAGACAAGGTGTCTTGAACAATTATTGATTGAACTTTTCTCCAATGTCTTTTAAAGTGTATGTTGGCAGCATTAATAAAAATAATCTCAACTAACGGGCAATATAAGTAATCATCGCTAGAATATTTTCTGGATGTTGCTTGCCAGTATCATTCAAATAAGTGTTTCTTCAACACCCTTATCTTTACAACTTTTTCTGTCCTTTCTTCCAAGCTCCAAAACCATTGTAAAGAAATTGACAGGGTAAAGTCGTATCCCCTAATCAAAAGTAAATCCTAAATCCTCTAACTAACGTAGATAGGGAAGTAGGGTCGAATCCACAGAGAAACGAGTCTTTCTATTCCTAATTAATTATAATCCAGATTATAAAGTAACCAATATATTGTAATTAAAGGAAATTAAACTACGAAGATTAAGAGTAGGGAGAAAATAATATATAAAAGGATCTAGGGCATAGGTTCACCAATAAATAATACTCCAGGGTAAAACATAGTAATCAATCATTGACATTGCATAAATAACACGATTAACAGGCTCTCGCAATTTATTAATCAATATAGATCTAACAGGCTCTCGCAATTTACTAGATCTAAGTTCTTATTGAAAATAGCCTTTAATATCAGATTAACATCTGCTCGATTCATCAATTTAATATTGCTATACTTTTACAAGCCGCAATTGTAAAACGTTAAAACAATTCAATAAGAAATTATCATGCAATACCAATAATAGTCAATCATCAATGCATCAATTAACCAGATTGTAAAGGGCTTTCGCTACGTATTACAATCACAGAATCAATCTACCGGTATTAAATCTCATCTCTCGAATCTCGACTTAACCATTTATAAATTAACCTGCCTATTGAAACTAGACCTAAACATCAATTCTCATCTGTCGAATCTCGAATCAATATTGTTAAACTCATGCATAAAAGACCTGCGCAAATCTAGTCACGGAGCATTAAATCAATCAATAGGAAATTAATCTAGCATTGATAATCAACAATTATAAATTACCCCTTCATATTATTTATGGATCCCCATAAACCCTATAAATAAAACTACTCACACATATTAAAAACTAAACAAATCAAAGCAATAAAATAAGTCATGATGAAGGGAAATAAGATTAAGAGAAGAGAAATCGTTACCAAACTAATCTGTATTAATGGAAATAATCAAGAACAAGAGTCGAGAGAAGAGTTAACAGAGAGAAAAGATCCTAAGTAGAGAGAGAAAGTCTAAGGAAGAAGATGATCTAATAATTCCGTACAAAAACGTATTTAACCGTTTTCTAAAACAAGAATCAAAACTAACTTAATCAGGTCTTCTAAAAACGCGCGCCCGATCGGGTTTCTTCGCGTTCTTCCCAAGCAGCATCGCCCGATCGTGCTAGATGCTCGCACGATCAGGCGCGCCTTAGCATGCACAACACTATGGTTTGCCGCGCCCGATCGGGCTAGAGGTTGCCCGATCGGGTCTTTGCTCCCCTTGAGGCTTGGACTTCGATTGGGCTAGATTTCTCGGCCCAATCCGGATTTCCTCCTCGGGTCTTGAGTACTTGGTCCAAATGCCTCGGGATCCCAATTACCGAGCCCTTAATCACCGGCTCTCACCGATCCTGGGCTCCAAAAGTGGTCGTGTCCTTCTAGCTTCCGTAGTTGATCCATAAAGCCCGGAAAAATGCTCCAAGAGTGCAATTTCTTGTAAAATACAACTAAAACTACGAAAACACTAAAACACACAAATTAGTAATAAAAGTGGCCCGAAAGAGCCAAAAACACTACTAATAACGACAAAGGGACGGGGGTAAAACACTATATAAAATGGACATATCAGAAATCCTCTATCTTTTGAAGAACAATGAATTACGTTTTCATTATATGTTCAAATACTTAATTCATGCGCCAAATCAGATTGAAATAATTAACATAACAAAGGATTGCACCCTTGAACATAGTCATATACCTTATGAATATATTTATTTGCGTTAGTGGTAAATCTAGCATTTTTTATACTTAAGTTACAAAAATATAAAATAAATTGTATTAAAATTATTTATAGATCAACAACTATAAAATAAATTGTATTAAAATTATTTATAGATTAACAAATTACGTGAATGTACACCTATATTATATTGCATATGATTAACACATATAATTATGTCTATGGATATATTACTCATAATTTCAAAAAGTATATGGTTAACTATTAAGTTAATCACATATATTTGTCATTGTATATATTAAAAATAAATATATATATATATAATGATTGTAATAATGGAATGAATGCAAAACTAGTTTATATGAGTAAAATGTCTATATCTAATTTCTAGAAATTGCCTAAAATTGTTTGGTTGGCATGAAGAAAGTTGTAAAATAAATCGTGAGAATTTTTACTTACCTAAAGGGGTTGAATAAGTAACTTCCTTTGTTTTGTCTTACATAGAGGGGTTGGGTAAGTAACTTAGTTAAGTCTAAATTTCGAAAATACACTTTATGAGTAAAATTATGGAAATATTTATGTGAGATTCTCAAACCTTTTATTTCAATTGCTCTTATTATGATACAGAAATGTTATGCAAACACAATTTAAGTCGATTCCCTATAAGGAGTCTCATTGGGAAGGGATTTAATCTATTCTCTTAAGCATTTCTCCTTGGGAAGTTTTTTCCAAGCCTCTATTGCTAGATTTTTTTTTTTAAGGTTTTCCGTCACTTTTCCTTTTCTCTTTTCCTTTTTCATCTATTTAATTCTGGTCTCATTTGTGAAACTTTTTAGAGGCTTCCACCAGTGTTTTTACCGGTGGTAAACCCCAACAAATTTTTTAATTGCTTCTAAAAAAGTGGATCTCGTCTTTAAGATGGTGAGTATTCTATATTTCTATATGGGTTAATTTCTTTTTTTGTTCGTCTGTCGAGGATTGAAGATTAAGATTTCATAATCTCTGGAAGTATCTAGAATACCATATGAGTTTTCACTCATACAACTAACTATCTATCTATCAGTGGATCTCAAGCTGAATTAGAGCTAACTCACAAATTATATTGCTTCGAATAAAGTTTTTCATCTAGGCGATCGTTAATTGAATCTGCGATGTAACTAGTTTTAAGGTGATTTGTATTTGTGTTGGAAATTTTAATTTCCTAAGAATGGTTTGTAAGTGTCATTTAACTATATTTTATTAATATAATCCCTTTTCTTCTTGTAAAAAATAAAAACAATTTTAAGTCTCAAAGTGGGTACTCAATCTAACCACCACCAACAACCATTAAGAGCTATTATACAAAGGAAGTAATTGAGAAAATATTACCAGATAAAAAGAGTTGTGTCCAACCTCACAGGTTATGGCAGCAAACGAGTTTAACATCCAAACCCTTAATATCCAACACACTGACAAAATCAATCAATAACTTAATATTAAAACAGACACCTTGATTGACACATGTCACTTCTTGGTGTCGTTTTTCCCTCTAAAAAACATTTTCCAAAAAAAAAGCTAACTTTATTTTTCTTTTTATATGTTTTTGATTGAAAACTTATTTAATACAATAAAATTATACTCATATATTAAAGAAATACTCATATATTTAGTTTACATATAGGATTAATAAAAATAAAATATAATTAATACTAATCATATAACTAATATATAAAGCTAAACTTTTAGCCAGCAACGACACTTGGATTCAAACTTTTTGTCAAGTGTCGCACCACATTGGATAGATTTAAATAGACTTTCTAAGATAAAATTGTTAATTTAGAGTTTTATTTTCGATTAAATACCAATATTTTATATCACTATTAGAAAAAATGCTATTTATAACACCTTACTAGTAACCAACAATTTTTTTATTAGTTCTTTCAAACAAAAAAATAAAAAAAATAAAAAAATAATAAAAATTTACTTCGTATTAGTTACAAATACTATATTTGTAACTATCATAGTATTTGTAACTAACATTAGCTATGTCTGTTACAAATAGGATAGTATTTGTAACGAACAACATAATGTTGGTTAAGCTTAAATTTTTAATGATTTCTATTGGAAGGTATAGAAGCCACCTATGTGAGTGTGAGGACGGGCCTCCTCTATGAGAATTTAGAGGTCGAAATCTCTAACACACTTGCAGAACCAGGAGTGTCCATGGCCAAAACGAACACGAACATGAGAACAAACTGTTTTAGATATTTGTGTGATTTCTATTGTCTTAGCTTAGATTTGAAAGTTGGCTGTTCAAAGTTGAAAAATACTAATGATCAAATGAGTAAGCTTGATGGACTTCACTAGGGGTGATTCAAAGTCTTTGACTACTAATCCCAATGCACATATTTTTCGTTGAGTAACCGCAAATTGCATAACATACCATTAGAGATGGCAACGGGACGGATCGGATAGATCCAGGTGGATCCATATCCAAATCCGTTTTTATAACCTGGATCCAGATCCGATCCGGATCTGTCGGGTATAAGAACTAGGGATCCATATCCATATCCGTTGGATCCTATGGATCCGGGTCCAAAACAGATCCTATACAAATCCTTCATATTTTACTAAATTTGTCCAAAAAATAATGAATAGTTTTAAGGATAAAAAAACATGCATTTAACTCAACATAACCACTTAATCAGAGTGTATTACTAACAAAAAAAACAAAAACAAAAAAAAAAAAAAAACTCAAAATTCACAAATTAAGTACAACATAACCGAAGTACAAAATTTACTCAAGAAATCAGTCAAACAAGCAACTCAAATAGTAGATCTATTAAAATTACTTGACATGAGTATTGAGTGATATAACCACAGAAAAATTCACTACTTTAATGCATGAACCTAACATAATCAAAGTGAAGAATTCAGATATAGAGAAGACGGCTTGATGTTAGTACGTTGGCGAGAAGAAGTTTCGTTGATGGAGTGTGATATCAGAGTTGCGGTCGCCGAGAAATGTCGAAGAGATTGGGCGGCAAGGTTGCCGTAGAGTTGATTTCAGTTCTTAGACTTGCTTGTTTAGTGTAGAGACAGAAAGTTGCCTTTGGAGTTTAGGGGGCAGAAGAGAGAAGATAGAATTAGGGATAGGGGAGAGCCGTGGGAATGTGAGATTGATTAATGCGAGTGTTAGGTATGACTTGAGCTAAGAGTTAGTGGGCTGGGCTTGCTTACATTATTACATGAGTGATGAGTTATATTTTAGTATATTTTTTTTTAAAAAAAAAATAACGGATAAACGGATCTGGATACGGGTATTTTATTTGGACCAATACCCAAATCCGTTTTTTAGCACAGGATCCGTATCCGACCCGGATCCGTCGGGTCCAGATTTTGAAGATTCATATCCGTGAAAACGGATATAGATTCACGGATCCGGATCGGATACGGATCCGTTGCCATACCTACATACCATGATGTTTCATTATGAGTCTTTCTCATTAATGTGGGGGATGATTGTTAGATTTCAGTTGTTTGTGAATGAGAAATTCTTCATTAATGTGGGGGATTGTTGGATATTTATGTTGTAAATATTTTGTATTAATGAAGAATTATGTAGAGTAGTGTCGTATGACAATTTGTATGACTATTAGATTGTATATTTGGATAATTGTAACTCTTCATTGGTCATTGTTAATGTGGATAATTGTATTATTTCATTATTAACTATTCATTAGCTATAATGGATAATTGTATCTTTTCATTACTTGCATCTTTTCATTCATGTTTCTTTGTCTATAAATAGTTGTTGGTTGTTTTGATTTGTGGAGATAGAATATTAGTTTTATTTACTCTCTCAAGATATACATGCATATAGTTGCGGTTACTCTAATCTAATTCGTTTGCTGGTTTCTTATAATTACAATACCATTTTATAAGAAACGAAACCCGTTCTATCCTGGGAGACAATTGCTTAATAACCTTGGGTATCGTAAAGGGAACAAAATTGTCTTAAGGACACAACGTGATTTGTTGGGCTCGGGTCATAATATTTTACATTTGAATCAAGTATAAAGGTATGTGTAATGTTTGATTTGTTTTATATATTTGATATATATATTATTTGATTTTTAATACTAGTTTCGTGAAGTATCAACAACAACAAATACATCTTAGTTGTAACGGACAACATAATGTTAGTTACAAATACATCCTATTTGTAATGGAAAACTTATAGTTAGTTACAAATAGGAAGGATAACCGTCAAAGCCCATAACTCCTCTTACCGTAAATACCATATAACCGCCGCCCCCTTTGTTTCTTTCTCATCTCTATTCTTTCTCCTCCTCCCCTCTTTTCTTTCTCTCTCATCTTCTTTCTCTCTATCCTCCTGATCTTCTTTTCCTTTGTTCTTTTCTCCTCTCAAACCTCTATGTCCTCCTCTGTTCTTTCTTTCCCTTCTCTCCCTCTCCTATTTCCCTTACTATCTTCGCTATTATCTCCTCCACATGCACACATCGCCACCCACGAGCTTATGAAAACTGGTTATCTGAATTTTTGCTTTGCACACCTGATATGTCCAATTTATATAGTGTTTTACCCCCGTCTCATGGTCATAATTAGTGGTGTTTTTGGCTCTTTAGGGTCACTTTTATTACTAATTTGTGTTTTCTAGTGTTTTTGTAGTTTTGCTTGAGTTTTGTAGGAAATTGCACACTTGGAGCGTTTTCCGGGTTTTTCACAAAGCAACTACGAGCATTAGGAGGACACGACCATCCTTGAAGCCCAGGACCGGTGAGAGCCGGTGATTAAGGGCTCGGTATGTGATACCGGGGCAATTGGATCAAGTAATCAAGACCCGAAGAGGAAATCCGGATTGGGCCGAAGAATCGAGCCCAATCGAAATCCAAGCCTCGAAGAAGAAGCCGGGCCCGATCGGGCAAGCATACGCCCGATCAAGCGGGCGCGCGCAAAGCAGCATCAAGAAGAAAGGTGCGCCCGATCGGGTGAGAGTAGGCTCGATCGGGCGACGCAGCACACCAGCAAGGGCGTAGAAAAAAAGGCGGGCCTGATCGAGCGGCCCTTCGCCCGATCGGGCACGTGTTTTTTAGGAACCTGATTAGTTTTCGTTTAAGGATTTGTTTTAGGGATGTTTAAGTACGATTTTTGTACGTAATTTTTGATTACCTTCTCTTTTAGATTTTCTCTCTCTACTTAGAATATTTTCTCTCTCTTAAACTCTCTCAACATTGTTCTTAATTACATTCATTAATCCAGATTTCTTTTGGTAACAATTTCTTCTCTTTTAATTTCAGTTATTTTATTTAATTCATTGATTATGTCTTGCTTTATTGATTTGATTAGTTTAGGTTTAATTATGCTTGAGTAGTTTTATTTCTAGGGTTTATGGGGATCTAATAAATAATATGAAGGGGTAATTTGTGATTGTTGATTATCAATGCTTGGTTAATTTTCTATTGATTGATTTAATGCTATGCAATTAGGTTTGGCCAGATTTAATTGTATGAGTTTAGCAATATTAATTCGAGATTCGACAGATGAGAATTGGTGTTTAGGCTTAGTTTCAATAGGCGGACTAATTTATAAATGGTTAAGTCGAGATTCGACAGATGAGATTTAATACCGGTAAATTAACTCTGTGATTATAATACGTAGCGAAAGCCCTTTATAATCTGATTAATTGATGCTTGATGATTGCTTATTATGATTTACCCTGGAATATTGTTTATTAGTGAACCTATGCCCTAGGCCTTTTAATATTTAATTTCTCCCTACTTTATTTTCCCTGATTATATTCTTTGTAGTATAGTCTTTAATTACAACAACATTGGTTACCTTGATAATTTAGATTATAATAATTAATTAGGAGTAGAAAGACTTGTTTCCCTGTGGATTCGACCCTACTTCCCTATCTGCATTAGTTAGAGGACTTAGGTAATACTTTTGATTAGGAGATACGACTATACCCTGTCAACACCAGGTAATCTAAAATTAATATTTTAGTTCATGATCCAATGGTGTTGTGTGGTTTCTAATCACACTGCATTATACATTCTACATGCATTTTTGTAATTATTTATCCCTAAATGTTAGATAATAGATTTATATATTATCTTGTTAATATTCTGTAAAGATATATCGTGTGTAATTAGCCTCTCATAATTAGGTTGTAAATACCTATATATATTGATTAATGAGAAACACTCCGATTAAGGAGAATTACACATTCTTACATGGTATCAGATTCTCTCTAGGGTTTTCTATCTTTTCCTCTAACCCTATTCGATCCTCTGCCGTCATCAATCATCATCACCGTTCTGCCTCCTTCCCTACCGTTCAATGACCGGTGAAGATACCCCCCCTCCTCCCCCTCCTCCTCCTCCACCACAACCCCCTACTTTCCATCCGGCTTTCGCCGTCCCCAACATCAAAAACCACATCTGCGTGACCCTTGACCATGACGATTCACAATATGCAATGTGGGTTGAATTGTTTCATATCACAGCCGTGGCTTTCAATGTTTTAGACCACATTGATGCTACAGTCACTCGTCCGAGGGAGGTGGATGATGTTACATGGAAACGTTTGGATGCTATAGTGAAAAATTGGATCTATGGAACCATTTCTAGAGATCTTGTTACCACAATCATGAAACCGGGTGCAACGGCTCTCCGTGTGTTTTCTTGGGATTTCCGTCAAATCATAGAGGATATTTGTGTTATGATCTTTCCAACAATAAAATTATAATTTCTCGACATGTCGTTTTTGTTGAAGACCTTTTCCCATTCTCTAACCTTCAACAATTTAGGGAACACGATTATGATTTTTTGGAGTCAGCCACACATTCTGATTTTGACACCATGAACTTGCAGCAACTCACCAATGCTGGCCCAAACACACTCCAACCTAATCAGCCCGCAAGCCCAACTCCTCTCTCTACCCCGCCAAACTCACTTTCCACAACTCCCTCCTCACGGTCCGCACCGCAACTGGGCCGCGGCTCAGCCTAAATTCCCACAGCCCAGTTGCGGACCCCCCTGCCTCCTCCTCTCATTTCACCTACAAGCCTAGCTTCTCCAAATTCGATCCAATTTGGATCGTTGCCTTCACCTAATACGATCCAATCCCCTTCCATGCACACTCTCCAACCAAAACATACTATGGTCACTCGTGCTCAAAGTGGCATTTTCAAGCCGAACCCCAAATATCAAGCAAATATTATAGTTCATGCTATTTCCCCTTTGCCCAAAAACCCAAAATTAGCCATGCTTGACCATAATTGGAATTGTGCCATGAATGAGGAATTTGATGCTCTAACTAAACAACACACTTGGGACCTTGTTCCTCGACCGGAAGGGGCAAATATAATTCGTTGTATGTGGTTGTTTAAACACAAGTACAAAGAAAATGGTGAATTGGAGAGACATAAGGCAAGGCTTGTTGTCAATGGGAAGTCCCAACAGGTTGGGGTTGATTGTGATGAGACTTTTAGTCCGGTGGTAAAACCGGCGACTATTCGCACAGTTTTGAGTATAGCTTTGGGTAGAGATTGGCCCATTCATCAGCTAGATGTGAAAAATGCGTTTCTTCATGGTGATCTCAAAGAAACAGTTTATATGCATCAACCTCCGGGGTTTGTTAATCCCGATGCTCCGACTTATGTTTGTCGACTTAATAGGTCTCTATATGGTCTTAAACAAGCCCCATGGGCGTGGTACCAACGGTTTGCTAATTTTCTCTTGCAGATTGGTTTTGTGTGCAGTAAATGTGATAATTCTCTCTTTATTTTGCGACATGGTGCTAATGTTGCATATCTCTTACTCTATGTTGATGACATTGTACTCACCGCTTCCTCAGACAAACTGAAGTGTGATATAATTGCTCTTCTCAAGACCGAATTCTCCATGACTGATTTAGGGAAACTGAGTTATTTTTTGGGAATTTCTGTCACCCGCACAACGGACTCCATGATTCTTTGTCAGAGTAAGTATGCAGAGGAGATTATTCACAGGGCTAAGATGGATAATTGCAAACCTGTTGTTACTCCAGTCGACACTAAGTCGAAGCTCAGTGCTCACGATGGTGAGCCAATGCAGGATCCCTCTCTCTACAGGAGCCTCGCAGGTGCCCTTCAGTACCTCACTTTCACGAGACCTGACATTGCTTATGTTGTTCAGCAGGTCTGTCTGTTTATGCATGCTCCTAGGGAACCTCATTTTAACGCTCTTAAGCGTATTATCAGATATATCAAAGGCACTTATGCTCATGGCTTACATTTGTACCGTTCTGCGCCTACGAGACTTACTTCTTACACAGATGCCGATTGGGCAGGCTGCCCGGACACTCGGCGCTCTACTTCAGGGTATTGTGTTTATTAAGGTGATAATATGGTCTCCTGGTCCGCTAAACGACAGGCTACATTGTCCAAATCAAGTGCCGAAGCAGAATATAGAGGTGTTGCTAATGTTGTTTCTGAATTATGTTGGCTCCGGAATCTCCTTCTCGAGTTACATTGCCCCGTTCGACGGGCATCCTTGGTTTATTGTGATAATATTTCTGCTGTTTACTTGTCTTGCAACCCCGTACAACACCATCGTACCAAGCACATTGAGATCGACATTCATTTTGTACGAGATAAGGTTGCACTTGGTGAGGTTAAGGTCTTACACGTTCCTTCTTCTTCGCAGTACGCAGCTATTTTCACAAAAGGTTTACCTCGCCAACTGTTCTTAGATTTCAGAGACAGTCTTAGCGTTCGTCCTCCTCCCGCTTCGACTGCGGGGGTGTGTTAGATAATAGATTTATATATTATCTTGTTAATATTCTGTAAAGATATATCGTGTGTAATTAGCCTCTTATAATTAGGTTGTAAATACCTATATATATTGATTAATGAGAAACACTCCGATTAAGGAGAATTACACATTCTTACACTAAAATGCTCTTTTTCCTAAAGATAACTCAAAGAAGGAAAAGAAACGTTTTCCATTACCTATAGTACACGTAGAGCTGAGGCGAGCAGCTAAAGAGTGATTAATTAATAGGAGATGTCAGCCTAGGAAATCTCTGCCACCACCGAAGAATGGCCTGCTGCTTAAGAGCCTAGTACCAGTTGCTTATGATGCTCAGAATGCGAGTATTTTATTGATAATCAACTTGAAGAAGCTGTATAAAGTTGTGAAAGTCCATGCACGCAAGTAATATTTCTAGACTAGTTTCTAAAGAGAGATTAATGAATAGCATCCGCATTCAATAATTTGCTAGTTTCTACATGTACCTGCATATATCCATATTCAATAATTTGCTAGTTTCTAAATGTATGCGTTTTGATTATGGCGGGCAGTTTTTTTTTTTTTTTTTAAAAGAACATTATTGTTGATGTTTAAACCTATAATCATTCTTCTTTTTGGATTATATTTTTGTGTACGCCACCACTAGGAATGACAACGGATCGGATTCGGGTCGGATGTGGCTAAATCCGAATCTGATCCATTTAGTAAACGGACCCTGGACTTGGATCCGAATCCGAGTCCGAATCCGAAAAATCCGAGTCCGAATCCGATCCGACTCGTAATTTTCGGATTCGAATCCGGTCCGTTTATTCGGACCTCCGAAATGGTCCAAATATTTTTTTTTAGTTTTATTTTTTGTAATGTCATATACCTATAATTGCTTGTATTGTCATACCAATTAAAGTATAAACATAACATATTTAAATTATAAACTAAGTTACATAACAAAATTTTGCTACAAAACAAGCAAATAATTATCCCAAGTTATAGAGCATATGCTTATACTCTCGGATTCGGACTCGGATCGGACTTCGTCGGACTTTGCGTAGGGTCCAAGTCCGATCCACCTCCTATTCGGATTCGGATCTATTTTATCGGATTCGGATTAATTTTAAACGGATTCGAATCGGATTTTTTCCTTCGGATCGGATCGGATTCAAATCGAACTCGGATTAAATTGCCATCCCTAGCCACCACAAAACAAGTCTATATATATAGCCTTCATCTTTGGCAAACCGCAAACTGTGATCACAGACAACATACTGCAAGAAATCCAAGCACATTTGTCATTTGACATTTGACATTCACCATGCATGCAACTGTACTGAAGGAATAAATGGCAAATTCCCAGTTTATCTTTATGATTGCTATAACTCGTCAATCTAGGGTCATTTCTGTCTTTTCGCATCACTTACTGAAGGATAACCTTGGAATTTCACGGTCTTTAGTACTCACTGACCTGTACCTCAGTCCACGTACACGATGACATGGATTACACGGACTGCTCATCCACCGTTTCCCAATCGACTCAACTACATTCACCGTTTCTAATGTCGTCATTCTTTCGAGAGGATGCCCCGATTTCTCATGATGAGGAACAAAATTTGTTTCTCACGTGGCATTTTCGTAAATAAAACAACAACTTTATTCAACTTTTTTAACTGTGGAGCCCACAATACTGAAAAAGTTGTTGATTTATTTACAAAAATGCCACTATGAGAAACAAATTTCGTTTCTCACCACGAGAAACAGGGAATTTCCCTTCTTTCGACTTCAATTCCATACACAGAACAATTTCCAATTCTGCATCTTCCTCCCTCCAATCTATCATTCTTTCGATTTCAATTTCACACTTAATCGTGCTATAGTAGTCATGTCTATGGTTGAATAAAACATGATTCAAATATGTATATACAACGCATACCATAAGGATGAAATCAATACGCCATAAAACCTTGCCTTCACCATGAACGGATCCGATCTTTGGTTCAAACCATACTTGAGATCTAAAACTACAACTTCATGGAGATATCACTATGCTAAGATTTATTTTTGAAATAAAAATTTTATGTAAAAACTTTTTTTTTTTTTTTTTTGGTTAAATCTTCTTACCCAAGAAATGTTTTATATAGCTATACAGTAAACCTACCAACCACACAAGAAAATATCCAGCTTCTCCATCAAGAAACACAATCAACCGCGTTAACATTTCAGCTTGCGATGTTAACACCATTTGGGCCTTCCGTGAGCACTGTCATCAACTGGCTCATTATATATAAATGAGTACTGCTGCGTTGGTTTACTGACTCATCACAACCTAATGACGAGGGTTGACTTGGCAAATAAGATTGATAAACTAAATCAATCATAAAGATCAACTGGGCAGCCCTCGGAATAAATTGGCAACAAAAAAAAATTAAATAAAGAGCAAAAATTGTAGGACCATAATATCAAATTAAAACAAGCAAATTATTCCTAGAAATATTAGTCCAAGTTTAGCAGCATATTAACAAGAAACTAGACTAGCAAAATGATGTGATGTTCAAGAACCCAATCATAAGCCAGTTCAATAGTTCACTTGTCAACTACAGCAACAGAACCTTTTCCTTCAGCATCAGTTAGAGTGGCAAGCCAAGTAGGTGGCAGCATCCCAGTCTGTTCATGTACCGTCTTTAAAAGAGGAGGCAGCATGCTATAGACCTCGGCCACATCTTTCATTGATCCACCAGACCCATTTCTGCCCTCCAAGGTTGCCCCACCAGACCCTGAAGACCAGATACTGATCTTTGGTTGCAAACCCTTAATAGCTTCAGCATTAATTCTCGCCATCTCTTGAAACGTTCCAGAATTGATCATCATGTAGTCCCTTAATGCAGCATAATTACCATCAAGAGCCTTAAGTAGGGTACTAATGTAAAATCCTTGGGCTTGAGCAAGGGCCACAATTCCCTCAGCCTCTTTCTTCTTGCCATAGAGGTCTGCATCAGCTGCTTGCTGGCGAGAGTAGAATGCAGCATCTGCTGTTGCCTTCTCTGCCTCAGCATCCTTTTGCTTTTCATACAGATTTGCATCCGCTTCTCTTTGGTTGTTGTATAGGTTTCGGTTAGCTTCTTGGACCTGTTAACCAAAAAATTGAATCTATGTAATACGTAGTATATAAAGAGAAGAGGGGTTTTTGGTTGGGAATTTTTAATGGACCATTTTACCCTCTAAATAATTTATTATAACTATTTAAAAAATTAAAATCTTAATTACTTTGAAAAATAACTTCCATTTTTAACTTTTCCATAAATTTAGAAAGATAACTCCTCTCATGGTAGTTATTTTAATTTCTAAAATCAAATAATTTCTTCAAGTGTTGTTATGTTAGACTATACAAAGTATACTACAAGTAGTTTAATTTGAGAATTTTTATTTGATGATACAGAGTATAAATTTGAAACTTGGTGCTAAAACAAAAGTTGTTTTGTAATTTTGCATATGGTTTTTCAATTGTTATAAGTATAACAAAACGTACTATAATTTAATTAGTAGTAGTAAGATTATTAATATTGTGCACATATATTTACAAGTATGTACAAGTTAAATGATACTCCGTATAATTCATATAAATACATGCAATGAACCTTATTTTAGTAATTATGTAAATTTATTTAAGTCCGTGTAATGCTTTTCTCTTATATATAGCCCATCCCTTAAATGGATTTTAAGGCAACTAATTAAAATAATACAGAGTAATAGATTATGTCATTTATGCACATAAATTAAGTATATAAAATAAATTTATGAACAAAATATAAAGAACTGTGTAAGTTAATTTGGAGGAGATAGCAGTGCACGTATTCTGAACTTGTGTCAACTAATTCATAGTAGTAAATATCATTACAATAAACAGAAAGATGTCATTTAAAGTTTAACAAAATTAATACCTTAATGTCATACTCAACAGTAGCCTCACTAAGGAGTTCTGCCCTGAGTTTTTCAGTCCTAGTGAGAGCATTCTTCTTCTCAACCTCAACCTGCAGCTCAGCCTCTCGAATGGAAACTGCCTGCTTAGCCTCGACTTTCGCCAACTGGGCTGCCTTTTCCCATCCGGCCTTTTGTGCAGCCAACTCGGCACTGGCTTTTGCAACATCAGCCTCCTTCTGGTACTCATATATCTTAACCTCACTCTTAACCTTGACCTCTTCCTTTTGCCCTTCTCCATCCCTTTGTGTGGATATGATCATGGTTTCTGCATCGATTTTCGCTGCATTCTGTGCTGTTTGCCCTTGCCTCAGCTTTGCACCTATCTCCCCCTTCATCTTTGCCTCAGCAACATCCACCTTAAAGCAAAATACTAAAATCAAGTTTCATGGTATGTAAATGGCAGATTAATTTCTGTCATAGCATAATAACATGATTGTTGCAGGCATAATTATAACATCATTATTCAGGCCAAACAATTCTTGTTCATACACAACACTGCATGTTAATAGATTTTTTAGGACCATTTACCTAATCATGCATAAACATGATATTATTGATATATTAATACTAGTAGAAAACCTATTACTTGCGAGGATGCCTCACTTTCTCACATGGCATTTTCGTAAATAAACAAAACTTTATTAAACTTTATTCAATTGTGGAGCCCACAATAATAGAAAATTTGTTAATTTATTCATGAAAATGCCCTATAAATTTCGTTTCTCACTATGAGAAAAAGGGAATTTTCCATCATTTGCAATAATGTTCTCATTATCTCTTATCTTCATTAATTATCGAAACAATATTTTGATACAAAAATAATCACCAAAACATGAGTCAGGTCAATTTTTAACAAGAATATTAAGTTAAAAATGGATGTAAAATTTCGACCAGGACAAATAAATAATCATATGTTGCTATATCTGAAATCAAATAAATAATTCGAACCAAGAAAAAAAAAAAAAAAAAAAAACCTTAGCCTGATTAGCAGCCTCCATCTGAGTCTTCTGACCCAAATACGAAAAATATTCATGTCCTCGAACATCAACAAGCTGTTTAATATTAGCATTATAGATAACAAGTCCAAATTGATTCAACTCCAACTGCACCTTATCAAAAACTTCCTTCTTAAACTCTTTAGTACCCCTAAAAATCTCCTCCATAGTCATGGAAGCAGCAAGAACACGAGTCTCGCCTTCAATAATACCTTGCACAAGTTCATTAACATGGTTAGAACACATGTCATGGGGTGCCATTAGCTTAGCATAAAGCACAAGACTATCATCAGAGTCGACACGAGGTCCAATAGTGAACACAGCAGGCAGCAAGAAAGGGAGCTTCTCTGCGCTCATGGCCTGCACCTCGAATGTGTAATTGACAGGAGAAACATTGACACGAACGAAGCGTTGGCCGGGAAGAATGAGAGCTTTTTTGGCTAGTTTGATGTCTGCAACATTCCATCCTGTTATGGCTAAGTACTCTGATGGACCAGCTACTCTGTATAATGGAATTATCATGGCTGTTCGTTGTTGAGAGATAATTTCAGGGATTATTGTTGTGTTTGAATGTGTTTAAGATGAGATGATTAAATTAATGGGGTTTTGGTGGTTTCATCATGCATTAATATAGGAGAATTTGGCTCAAGTGGTTACTTGGCGATCCGATCTTCTAGACTACCATCATTCTGTGATTCTGTCTTGTGTTTTTGAATTTTTTAAGGCATTATTTGATCTTATCTTTGGTTATTGTGGAGAAATTTAACCTTTTTTTTTTTTTTGGTTAGAATTACTATTTTGATTTTGTTACTTTATATGCAAAAATCAAATATGGTGAAAAAAATAAACACGGTGCTAAGAATAGCATTTAAAGTTAGGGAAGTAAAAGTAAAATATGGAAGTGACATATAGAAATATTAGTATTTCAAGAGTAATTCTAAAAACAGTAAGTTAAAGAAGAGTGAGTTAAGAAAAGTGAAAGTACTATGTATAATGAACTCATGTGAGTACAGTCATACAAGAAGAAAAAAAAAAAATCTTAGTTGTTAGAAATCAGATAATAATGGTCCGATTTTAAGTTTTAAATATTAGATATTACATAAAAAACGTCATAAATTAAATAATAATAGTCAGATATTTGTAAGCACGAAAAATTTATAAAAGTGCCACATCAAATATTATATGGGTCAAAAGTCGAAGTATTGACTCCTATTTATTTGACTATTAATTAAACTTAATTATTTTGGGTGAAATTAATTAAATTAGCCCATTTTAATTATTTTTAATTAATTTGTTTATTTAATAGTGAAAACCTATTAAAATGGGTTAAACTATTGTAAATGAGTCATAAGCCCAATACATGTCAAACCCTAACCCTAAGGGTGTCTCTCTCTATAAATAGAGGCTCTCTACGTACTTCATTTGGAGGAGGAGGAAAAACCTAAAAAGGGGGAGGAAAACCTGGAGAGAAAACAGAGAGAATCAAAATACAGAGAAAACCTCTCATCAAATACTCTAAACCTCTCCAGAGAAAACTCTCAAAACCTAGAAGAAGAACAACAAGCATTCGACGTGCCGTTCTACTCTAGAAGGTCACTCGTGGAAGAGATCAAGCCTCGACGGCCCTCAACGCGAAGGAAAGAAGGACTTCAAATCATCAAGAACACCAGTTCAACTTCTACATCAAATAGTCATTGATCGAGATCAAGCCTCGTCGGCCCTCAATCAAGAATTCAAGTCAAAGGTTTACATCAACAACAAGTCAAAGGTTTACATCAACAATAAAGTCATAATTCTGCATCAAATCTTCAATCGAGATCAAGCCTCGACGACCCTCGTTCGAGAATCAAGTCAATTCGTGAATTACGTCAAAGTCAAAGTGGAGATCGAATCAGATGATCAAATTAGAGATTGTACCCAAAATTATCAAATTAATAAAAATAACACCTTGTTGCATTTGTTTTGAATCTATATTTTGCAGATTTAAAATTTGTGTTTACAATATTAAATTATAATTATCAGTTATTAGATTATAAGTGTCAGATATTAGGTTTTAGTTGTCAAAAATTAGATTATAATAGTCCGATATTAGATTATAATTATCAGATATTAGATTATAATTGTCAGAAATTAGATTATAATTATCAAATATTAAATTATAATAATAGTCAGATATTGGTTTAGAAATATCAGATATTAGACAATATTGATCAGAATATATGAAACAGGGTGTTTAAAAAAAAATAAAAAATATTTGAAACTGGAAGCTAATCTATCTTTTGTTGTTTCTTTCTTCCGCAACATTTTTTTTTTGACAAAGGTTTAAACAAATTACATATTAATAGAAAAGCAAATTGAAAGTTGCGTTGCTTCAGCCGCTATTAGGTGAGCTCGATGAACGCGCCTTCTATCCGCCTTATGGACGTCGCAATGCCTGAAAGAAGCCCCAAGCCGTTTGATTTTGCGAATGGTCCAAAGTAGAGTAATGTCACCTTGTCCATTACCTCTAAGTAGGGTAACCAGATTATAAGAATCAGAAAAAAAAAGGTGACTGACTGAATACCCGCGCCTAAAGCCCAACGAAGGCCATACAAACAAACTAAAGCCTCCGAGTGTAAAGCCGTAGTACATAACCCAAAATTACTGCCGCCCCTAATCCTCTGATCCGTCGCGTCTGGATTATCCATGCACCAACCCATACTTGCTATATTTGAATCTGCAAACCAGGAACCGTCTATTTGGATTGAAATCATGTTTGATGTAGCAGCAAATTCCCCCAGTTGCGCTGCATAAAAACCCGGTGGCGTTGTACAGGCAAGAGTTAAGCGAGGAGTGTGGAAAGGTGTAATAGTAGGATCACCCTGTATAAAGAGAATATGTGATTGGAGTACTTCCAGAACTTGCAAAAGGATTGGTCGAGGAGGTGAAGAATCTGATCGGAAAACCCTGTTATTCCGAAATAACCAGAGACTCCAAAGAGTACCAATAAAGGTAGTAATACGGGGGCTTGAAGTCCCATCATGACTAATGAAAAGTCGGATATAATATTGGATCCAATCTGTAAGAGAAAGGTCTCCATTTTATTGTGAGTGGATGCCAAGGCTTCCACCCCTCCATGCAATTCTTGCAATAATGCAATTCCTAAATAGGTGAAAAAAATCTTCCGGCTCTGTTATACATAAATCGCAGTGAATATCTTCTATGGGTACTCCTCTGTGGCGAAGTTCCGTCTTTACTGCAAGAGCATTTTGTAAGAGTTTCCATAAAAACAATTTCCATTTCGGTTGTAACTGAAGGGACCAAAGAACTTTCCAAAAATTATCGAGGTGTTGAGGAGTCGCCGAGGTCGGAAGTTGTTGTAACATTGCATATCCAGTTTTAACCGAATATGTCCCTGAAGGAGTACGAGACCAAAATTGAAAATCTTGCTCTGTTTCCTCCGGTGGTTCCATAGCAAGTATTGTAGCAGCGGAATCTGGTTGGAAGCAACACCTGACCTTAGCAGCATCCCAAGATTCGGTATGAGGATTAGAGAAAAAATTAACCGTCCAATCCTTTGAGGCCTGATTAGGAATTCCTGGTTTGAATTCTGGAATGGTACTGTTAGCTCATTTGGAAGATCCAGCGAGAATAGTAGCTCCGTTTCCTAATTTCCAACCACACCCTGTAGAAAGTAAGGTATCTGCTCTTGTAAGACCACAAAGGCCGTAAGAATTGCGCCCTGTGACTCTGTGCAGAGAAAGGGGGCACTGTGTAAGGAATTTGGTACGAGCACCAAAGACTCTTGAAACCAGAAGTTGCGGGTGCTTCACAAATCTCCAAACTTGCTTAATAAGAAAAGCTTTATTCAAGGTTAAGATACAACGAATTCCTAAACCACCTAGGCCTCAAGGCAAGTGCAACCTACCCCTATTGACCCAGTGCATTCCTTTGTTTTCCGAGTGGGATCAGAAGAACCGTGCTAGTAACGAATCGATTGTATTAGAAACTGACGCCGGTAGCTCAAAGCAAGAAAGAACATGAGAAGCCATAGCTACCAGAATAGAGTTAATAAAAATTAACTTTTGGGGTTGAGAAAGCCTAAACGTATTTAGATCATTTATTCGTCCCAGAATCTTGTCTATAAGAAACTGGAAATGATCTCTCTTTTTCCCAATGAAGTTAATAGGTATGCCAAGATGGTGGTTAAACTGAAACACTTGAGTCATTCTGAAGATTGATTTAAATTCATCCTGAGCAAGAGAGGTAATATTTGGGCTAAATTTGATAAGAGACTTTGACAAGTTAAGTTCCTTGCCCGAAACCTTAGTAAACCGGTTGATGATTCCCATTATATTAGTGCAGGAAGCCGTATTGGCTTGGAAAAAGATCATCGCATCATCCGCAAAGAATAGATGCGAAATAAGCGGACTGGCTCTTGAGATTTTTACCCCTGTAAACAATTTCAGATCTTGACCTAAATGCAACATCCTGGAGAAAATATCCATACATAATAGAAAAAGGTATGGAGAGAGCGGATCCCCCTGCCGAAGACCACATTGGGGAAGGAAGGTCTCTGAGGTAGAACCATTTAGCAGGGATTTATAAGTAACAGTGGAGATACATTGTTGAATCATTTGTATCCAACGAGTAGGGAATCCATAGGCTGTCAGTATTCGAAGTAAAAACCCCCAATGGATCCTATCGTTAACGGCGGCAAGGCAGTTGTTACCAGTCTTTGAGGAGTTGATTTTTTCCATTAATTCATGGCTAAGAAGAATATTGTCAGTCATAACCCGGCCTTGAACGAAGGCGTGTTGAGAGTCTGAGATCAATAAGGGCAGATACTGACGGATTCTAGCCACTAAACACTTGGAGGCACATTTGTAGATAGTGTTACAAAGGCTGATAGGACGAAGATGAGCTACTTCCGTTGGTGAGGCAATTTTCGGGATCATAACAAGAAGAGATTGATTCCATTCTCTCAGTAGAAACCCTGTCTGAAAGAAACTTAGAATGCCCGAAATGACCGAGGGTCCAACAATGTCATAGTGTAACTTAAAAAACTCTGCTGTAACACCATCAGGTCCTGTAGATTTACAGTTGCCTAAGCCAAACATTGCATTTTTTTATTTCAGCCGCAGAGAACGGCCGCTCCAAATTATTGATCTGAGAGGCTGTAAATTGAGGAATATGCAGCTCTTGAAGTACCGTATCAGTATCTGTATCATAGCTTGGAACTGCATCCGTCTTGAAAGTGTTTTTGAGAGAGTTAATCACAACTGAATGTACATCATGGTGACCGTATTGCAGTAATCCCTGGTCATCAAGTATAGAAGTAACTTCATTCCTTTTGTGCCTAGCTTTGACCTTAGAATAAAGAAGTTTAGGAGGGCATTCTCCATTTAAAAGCCAGTTGTGCTTACAACGTTGCTTCCAGAATTGGAGTTGTAAGGAAATGTTTCCCTTCGACTGATCTATATTGGCCATATAAGTATTTGCATCTGAGAGAGTATGAACCGCTTCCCCCTCCGTAGATAAGTTATTTGAAAAAAATTTCCAATCTATCCCCCAAAATTTTTTGTTGTTGATGCACCACTTTCGAACTAAATTCCTAATGATACCAAGTTTCCGAGAGAGAGTAAACATAGGTGATCCCTGAGTATGGGTTTCCCAAGTTTGAAGCACAAAATTGTGTATATCTGTGAAGTCAAGACACCAATTATCCAATTGGTAAGGCCGGTTGGATTTGTGCTTAAAAGGTTCATCATAAAAAACTATAGCCGCATGATCAGAGACTAAGATTGGCTGATTAGTAATGGTACTATCCGGGAATTTAGTAAACCAATCTGAAGTCATGTATGCGCGATCAAGTCGTTGAAGAATCAGATGCTCGTCTTGCCTATTATTTGTCCAAGTATAGGGAGGACCTTTGAAAGGTGTAGAGTGAAGACATGATTTTATACGAAAATCAATAAAGGCATCCCATCCTCTAATTAGAGTAGACCCTCCTAGCCTATCATAATGGTGTTCAATTTGATTAATATCTCCAACAATCAAACAATTAGGCGCTATAGCTAACAAGTTAAAATCAAACCCCACACTTGAGGTCAATCTTCTAGAACATGAGCACCATAAACAAACATGATACATTTATCTATATCATTAAGTACTTTTATGTTACAGAGTACTACATTTGAGGAGCGAAAAACGCAAGAAATATCATCCGAACCAAACCCAAAAACCACCAAACCCCGACTAGTCCCTATAGAATCGACCCCCTTAACAAAAGTGGGACTAGAAAAACCTAGTAGACTAGAAACTACAGAAACAGAAACTTTTGTTTCACTAAGAAACAAAAAGTTAGGAGCATATTTATTAAGCAACCAAAAGATATAAGGTAGTTTAGGAGTAGTAGTGTCATTGAGTCCGCGACAATTCCAAGTTATGATCCTCATAAACACCTTGGGGACTATGAGAGGACAACCGCCAAACCAGAAGTGTAAGAAGTATCACCTGCCAAGTAAGAAGTGGAGCTTTGGGACTCAAGAGCAAAGGTAGCCGAATGCAAAGAGCAAATACGGGAAGCATCATCTGCCCTTCGAAATTTCATAGAGGAAGTGAGTGATGTAGTAGCCTTGCGTTTAGTACCTGAAAAGATGGGAGCTTTGTTTAATTTTGCATTAACAAACCCATGGGAAGAGGACCCTAAGAAATCCAGGTCCATAGCAGTAGCAACATCTGGATAGCACTTAGGTTGGGGAGTTGTTGTTCTAGGAGAATCCGTGAAGAAGGAGTAGCCGCCTTTGCTATGCAGATCCAGATTCTTAATCTGTCTTCTTTTTTGAGCCCAAGTCAAGCCATTATTATCAGGATTATCATCATTATTTTTGAAATTATCATTATTATCCTCATTACCATCATTATCCTCATTCCCCGAACTAGAACTCTCATGAAATTCAAAGTCCTGTGCCAATATCAGTAAATTGACTCTTGTATTTCGAGTTCTAAAATTCTCTTGAGTACCTTCTGAAAGAGTTATGTCTTTGATAAGTGCAATTACTAGATATATCAAGGATCACTATTATGGAGATAATAAGTTCATTCTATAGGGTCGTCAATGTTTGGTGCTAGATATGACAATTGATCTTTGGGCTAGCTTAATGGCCCAAAGCCTTATAGAATGGATCCTACAAGGTCACACATAAGAGTATTAGGTTAAACAAGTTAGAGGCCCATTATTGGGCCTCATGAGTACATGACATACCATGTTGATAATTGGGCTTGGATAGTTAGAAGAGTCTAATAGGTTTTGGACTTGACATGGTTTTATTTCTAGATATGATCTACAAATATAAACCATGCCTAGGGTTGCATGACACAACATTTTGACATACAGTGAATTGTCACACAAGCAACCAGTTTTCCCAAAAACCCTAACTCTCTCTCTCTCTCTACTCGGCCCTCTCTCTCTCCTCCCTGTCCGTACAACCCTCCTCCCCGGGTGGCGCGTGTGGTGGCGTGTGGGTGGTGTTGTGGTGTGTTCGTGGCTCAAATGTCCATTGAAGGTTGATTGAAGTGTTCAATCACAACTAACTAGCATTAGTGGAGGTTTAATCCATGCTCGTGGACTAAGTAGAGGAATCACGCTTGGGGTTCTTTATCTCTCATTGTTCTTGCTCGATCGCACGTGGAATCACACTTCAAAGGTACGATTATATGTTCTTTATGTGTTATGCATTAGATCTTGGGATTAGGTACTGTATGAATATGATTTATGTTTTTCCGCTGCGTAGTACCTATAAATCCCTACAGTGGTATCAGTTAGCCTATTGCATTTACGCATATTGACTATAATTCTTTGATAGTCCACAATTTTAATTCAATTAAGAGGGAGATTAATTTAATTATGGTTCAATTATTATATTTAATGTGATTAAACTTTTAGAATCGATTAAATATGATTTAACTATGCTCAACATAGCCATGAAGAGACCGAATTTTAGCCCTAATATGTTCGAAAATTTCGAACCCCCTAACCCTATTTTTCGAATTTTTTGAAATTCCTAGCCCTAAAATATGATTTTTGTGCTTGATTTTGATTTAATTCGATTTATTTTATGATTCATAATTTTATTCGGATTGATTTATGCATAAAAGTGTTTTATGTATGATGATCAATTTAATTTTAAAAGTTAGAATTAAATTGGGATTAATTTTATGATGAACCCTAATTTTAAAGTTGAATGTGATTTAATTTTAATCTTATGGACTGATTTAATTTAATTTTAATAAATGTTATTTTAATAAAATTAAAAACAAAAAAAAAATTATTTTGGTCGGCAACCGCAGCTGTCGACCAGGTGGTGGTCCAAGAGGGAGGGAAGGGGAGGGCGGAGGTCAGGGTGGCTGTGGGAAGCAGCATGCAAGTGTTGCACGGCTGCTGCCACGGCTGCCGCCACGGCTGCCAGAGCAGCTGCCCGCTGCTGCCTTGCGGCAGTGGCTGCTGTTATGGCAGCCAGCCACCGTGGCTAGCTTCGGCTAGCCAACCACGGTGGCCGGCGATGGTGGCTTGCGGTTTTTTCAAAAAAAAAAAAACAAAACAAAAAAAAAAACTGTTTTGAAAAATTATTTCAAGATAATTATGAATTATTTTGGGATAAAATCAGTTTTATTTTGGATGAGATAAAATATTTTGAAAATATGACCTTTTATTTTAAAAGATAAAATTGGTTTTATTTGGATAAAATATTTTATTTTAGGATAAAGTCAAATCTTTCAAAAGTTATTATATTTGATATTATCCATATTTAAAGTTGTTAAATTGGTAATTATCCATAATTAAAGTGGTTAATTTTGGATAAGATTTGTTAGGATATTCTGAGCATATTCCAAAAGGATAATAATTTATTTAAATAATGTGATTATCCCATAATTAATATTGGATATAATTGATTTAAAATTTTGTGATTGGCTAGTAATTAGGATAGAATTTCCTAACATTGTTAGGATAATCTTTGAGGATAAATGTGATTTATCTTTTAAGATTAAAATAAGATTTGATTCTATCTCATGACTAATTTAGATTATATGATATTTTATAATTGGTTATGAATAATATATGATATTATCTAATTACATTAATTAAAATATGAGATATTTTGGTGCCATGTTTCCTTAATTATGAACATTCAATGTTGTAGTTTAGGAAAGCATGATGAGTGATGTGTCTATTTTATATAGTATTTTACCCTCGTCCCTTGGTCATAATTAGTAGTGTTTTTTGGCTTTAGAGCCACTTTTATTACTAATTGGTGTTTTCTAGTGTTTTCGTAGATTTGGTTGACTTTTGCAGGGATTTATACTTTTTGAGTATTTTTCCGAGATATTTTGGAGCAATCACGAACATTGGAGAAGCACGACCAGATTTTATAGCCCAGGGCCGGTTAGCGCCATCAAACCGGTGATTAAGGGCTTGGTATGTGTGATACCGGGGCATTTGGACCGAGTATTCAAGACTCAAAGAGGAAACCCAGATTGGCCCGAAGAATTGGAGCCCAATCGTAGCCCAAATAGTGGCCCAAGAGAGCCGCCCGGCCAAAAAGGCTGGCGCCCGGAGGCGCGCCTGGCCGGGCGGGAGAAGCTTAGGCTGGCGCCCGGTGAAGCGCCCGGTCGGGCGCGAGATTAGTAGTAATGAGCAAAAAAGGCGCCTGATCGGGCGGTGCCTCGTCCGATCGGGCGAGTGTTATTGTTAGGAGACGCTTAACGTCGTTTTAATATGTTTTAGTTTAGGATTTTTGTACGGAGTATAAATACTCCTCCGTAATACGATTTTAGGACTTCTTCCTCTCCTCTTTACTTTCTTTACTCTCTTAATTAATCTCTTAGAATTCTCTCTCTAAACCTTTGTTCTTAATTCTACTTTTAATTCCAGATTTATTTTGGTAACGATTCCTCTTCTCTTAATCTTAGTTATTTATTCTATTCCTTTAATCATGTCTTATTTTATTGCTTTGATTTGTTTAGTTTTTAATATGTGTGAGTAGTTTAATTTCTAGGGTTTATGGGGATCTAATTTCTAGCGTCACCGGGCGCTCCTCCCGCCCGGCCGGGCGCGCCTCCGGGCGCCAGCCTTTTTGGCCGGGCGAATCATTTGGGCCACTATTTGGACTTCGATTGGGCTTCAATTCTTCGGGCCAATCTGGGTTTCCTCTTTGGGTCTTGAATACTCGGTCCAAATGCCCCGGTATCACCTCTACCAAGCCCTTAATCACCGGTTCGATGTCTCTAACCAGCCCTGGGCTATAAACTCTGGTCGTGCTTTTCCAATGCTCGTGATTGCTCCTAAATATCTCGGGAAAATACTCCAAAAGCATAAATCCCTGCAAAAGTCAACCAAATCTACGAAAACACTAGAAAACACCAATTAGTAATAAAAGTGGCTCTAAAGAGCCAAAAACACTACTAATTATGACCAAGGGACGGGGGTAAAATACTATATAAAATGGATACATCAAACTCCCCCAAGCCAAACCTTTGCTTGTCCCTAAGCAAAGACCTCATCAATGAATCAATAAATATGCTTCACCCCTAAAGGTAAAAAAAATCAAGCACAAACGATCCAGGGTAAATCAAATAAACATGCTTCAGAGTCAAGCAATCAAATCCATCCAATTACCTTTCTTCCCTAACAATTGTCAAACAGAGCAAACCACAAGAGCATATAGAATTCAAGACTAGTGCTCACACACTCGACTCTCATTTATGTGGCGAGTAAAGAATGTACTCGATCGCTCTCCAACCACCCCTTTAATGTGAACAATGCCCTCCCAACTCACACTCTCGTGTGTATAAAACAATGAACGCTCAATCCTACTAGTCGACTCGAAATATGTCAAATCATAACTTGCATTGATAAGCAACACTTTCACATTCATACAATTCTATGCACAAAGGTCGGAAGGTCTTTAAAGCTTGTAATGTAAGGCTAGGGTAAAGGGTAGGATAAATTTGGAAATACGTGAGAGAAAAGCTATGCTTAAAGGAGCCAATCCTAATAAAACCCATGATCAAAAATAAATAATGATCAACATCTCCTACATAACCAACTCTAACATCAACCAAATATACTCCAATCATAATAAATAAACCCAACTCTTACAATTTCACTCATAAGATATAATAATGGAGTAATAGAGTGAATAAACAAACTTTATTTTCCAAACTTGAAATTTTTCCATTGAGGCTCAAAATTATTCTTTACAAACCTCCAACTAGAACATTTGAACATTTTTTTTTTCTTTTTTTTTTCCTTTTGAAGTTCGCTTATTTTTTCACATTTTTTTTTCTTTGAACTTCTTTTTTTTTTTCATTATATCATGCTTTATTTTTTTCAAGAAAATATAACTCTCAAACTCATCAAAAATAAACATGAACAATCAACAAAACTACTTCTCAAAATCCCACCCAAATTGTGCAAATAAATAGCACACTACAAACTCCCTCACCTCACTCACTAATAGCTCCCCCAAGCCAAGCTTGGGACTAGTAACCAATGGGGCAAAATAGGCTTGTAATATGGCTAATAAACAACAAAAAGTCAAGGCAACAACATGGGTAGCAAGAAGGGAACAAATGTATCTACAATATCTGGAGGTTACCTAAAAGAACAAATGCCTTCGTCCTCCACAATGTGCATAATAATGAATCATATAAACATTACTTATAGTTGCAAACCAATACTCAAATTCATTGACATACCAGGAAAAATGGAACTATCACACATTTCCTAACCAAATCAACTAGTCAAGCACTATATTAACAAGTAGTTGGACAAAATTGACGCATGTAAAGGTTTCAAGGCAATCAAACATCATATCATGATCAACTAATCCACAATGCCTATCATCAATTACCAAGGATCAAAACAAATTTCTCAATTAAGGGGCACAGGGAAGCATAATTTATAATTCATTGGAACGTATTTTTTGAAATTTTTTAATTTTTCAATTTTTTTTTTTTAAATATAAATAAAGCAATAAAGCTAACCTAGAAAGCGAAAAATCTAACCTAAGAAAACACACCAGGAATAAAAGAAAATAGAAAAAGAAAAATACCAAACCAAAATCTCCCCCAAGCCAGAATCAGACTATGTCCTCATTGGCTCAGAAACTAGCCCAACATAGCTAGTCCTCATCATCCTCGTCCATCGAGCCGAAGCCCACACCTCCACTGCCACCTGCACCACCTGCACCAGAAAAGCTACCACCAAAATAGTCAGCGTGAAAACTCCCCCCCCCGCCGGCCCCCCGAAAGGAATGTCCTGCCCGTACCCGAAAAAGGAAGAATAGTCAGAGTAGATACCACGGGCAGTGGGATCCCTACCGTATCCCTGGGGTGGAGGCTGAAACCAGTCAGGGTGGATAGCGTCGTCGGGAATGTTGCCCTGACGAGCATAATCATCGTACATAGGGTAGAGAGCTCTACCCTGGTTCCTCTCTAGATACCCTAACCTGTGGTCAATAGAGCCCACCATCCTCCTAAGGTCAGTCTGTGCATGCTCAATACGTCCTAGGGCCTGACCTATACTCTGAAAATCCCAAACTGGGTCAGAGTCAACATGAGGGACGGAATGGGACATACGAGGTGGAGAGAAATCCACCTCGGGCTGGGGCTGAGGTGGTGGAACTGGTGGTGGTGGTGCCTGCCCCCTAGCGTTGGCAACTAAAGCATCATAGGTGTAAGAAAGTTGCCCTGGGGGAAAGGCGGTCAAGTCTGGACTGGGAAGGGGAAATATAGGCAAAGGTTGCTCGTTCCCAGTCCGAATACACCAAAAGGGTGTCTGCTCGCTATCCGGCCTAACCCACCCCACATCCTCAAAATACCTAGCAGTCATGTAGGTATCTGGTCCACAGTTAGTCAGCTGGTGGGGTCCGTCTAATACAAAACCGGCCTTTTTCACCGCTAATCGAGTGATAAGGCCACCTAAACGGATAGGGGACTTGGAAGTGGTGCTGGCTGTGGCATGCCGACTCAGGTGATGAACTATGAACCTGCCTATGTTAAATTACCCGAACCCGTATACATAGTGTCCTATTATAGCTAGTTCGTTGGTTTGAGCGTTATGAGGCTCGGCCCTACCCAAGAAACACAATCCCGCAAACCTTTGCCAGATTTTTGGGACAGGGTGGTGAATGGGTTTGGTACTAGCATGTTGGGGGTCGGGGGCAAATAAACCAGTCAAAGCAAAATATAAATCACCCATTTTATAATCTTCATGCCACTGGTGAGATAATTCGGAATTCAATTCAAAAATTTTACAAAATTCAACAAAAGTTAAACTAATATTTCTATTATTTAACCTGAAAAATAAATTAGGTCCATTCCTACTACTAACAACATGAAAAGTGGACAAAAATTCACATGTAAGTTCTCGGTATGTAGGATAATGCATGTCAACGAATTTTCTCATGCCAATATCATTCAAAAATCGTTTAACATAATCAAACAAACCATATGATTCTAAGGTAGGGCGGTGTAACCACCGAGAAGGGATTACCTCACGACCGACCAAATGCTCCAATCGTTCTTTCTGTTCCCGGCTCACGATCCGGATCGTCGGCCAATACGGGAGCTGCAAGTCAGGGTCATACTCCTCCCTCGAGCTGGAGCTCCTACCAAAAATTGATCTTGCCCTCTTTGAAGCCATGTAGAGAAATGGGTCGAAAATATTTTGAAGTAAAACTGAAAATTTTTTGTATGAGAGTGAAGAGGATGAAGAGAGGATCACAAATATATAAAAAGTTTTGAATTTGGATTGGTAATGGAGGAGAAATCTTAGAGAGAAGTCAGAGAAAATTTGAGTTTTAGAGAAATAAAGTAATGGAGGAAAGAAGAAATGAAGAAAGAAAGAAGAAAGAAGAAGAAGAGACGCGGAACCTTGCTCGCGCCCGGTCGGGCGATCTGGAGAATTCCTGGGCTGATTCTCGCGCCCGGTCGGGCGATCTAACTTGTCTCATGTTCGCGCCCGGTCGGTCGCTTTTCGCCCTGTCGGGCGATCTGAACACGATTTCCTACCTTGTTCTCGCGCTCGGTCGGGCGCCCTTCGCCCGATCGGGCGAATTTTTGCCCAGAATTTCTTCACCTCTCGCGCCCGGTCGGGCGGACAAATTAGTCCGTAAACGTCAAAATTCACGCCCGATCGGGCGCCTCTCCTCTCGCCCGGTCGGGCAAAAATTCTTGTTTTTAGAACCCTGCTCTCGCGCCCGATCGGGCGAGCTTCACCCGGTCGGGCCCGAGACTAAATCGGGGAGAGCTAATTTCCTTCTGTTCTCAAAAAGTTGTCTAACTCTTTTCCTTCAAATCTGTACAAACACTCATAAAACTCATTAAATTCCCTCGTCTCTCTACACATAAGAAAACGAAAAGAAAAACTGATCTAAAAATAAAAAACATTAAAAATACGGGTTGCCTCCCGCAAAGCGCTGGTTTATCTAGGTCCCGCACGACCTTCTTACCAAGTACAATTCCTAGGACCTTTGGCCTAACGCTTGATCGGGTGGTTTCTCACCCGGTCTAGCGATGTTTAGACTGCGATGCGGCTTCCTGACATAACCTATGGGACGCCAAGTCGCCTTATCTGGTGGATCCTCCATGACTTGGATTGGGGGATCTTCAATGCTACACACTAAAAACCCTTCTTCGATCGAATGTTGCTTCAAATTGTCATTGCGTTCAACACTTGCAACTCGATCTGGCGGAACACTTACCGTAGGCTCGATTCGCACAACTTGCTCTATCGGTTCCACTTGTTCATCCTCGAAACCAAGACCAACATTGTAGAGTGCTCTTTCTATTGCATCGACTTCCTTCTGCCATTTGTCTATCTCATCTAAAAAGGATGCAACACAAGATACCGCCTCCAAGGGATCTTTTTTAAGAGCTTGGGGCTTGTTAGAATAATTTACAACCACATTAACACTGAAACATTTCTCCTCAGTCATGGAGCTTTTGAGGGTATTATTCAAATTAAAAACCACTTTATCGTCCCCTACTGATAGTGTTAACTTACCACTTCTAACATCTATGACTGCTCCTGCAGTGTTGAGGAATGGTCTACCCAAAATAATTGGGGTTTGCATATCCTCAGCCATATCAAGAACAACAAAATCTACAGGTATATAAAATTTAGCTACTCTAACGGGGACATCCTCAAAAACACCTAGGGGGTATTTGAAAGAACGGTCGGCCATTTGCAAAGTTATGTTGGTAGCTTTTAATTTACCCATATTCAACTTAGAACACACAGATAATGGCATGACGCTAACACTAGCACCCAAATCACATAATGCATTATCAATTAGAAGATTACCAATATGACAAGGGATAGAAAAACTACCCGGATCTTTTAATTTAGGTGGAGACTTATTTTGAAGTACGGCACTACACTCTGCAGTGAAAGCTACTGTCTCTACCTCACTAATAGACCTTTTTCTCGTCAAAATTTCTTTCATAAATTTTGCATATGAGGGGATTTGTGTGATCAATTCAGTAAAGGGAACTGTTACCTTCAAATCTTTAACCACCTCCAGGAACTTACCAAACTGCTTATCCAGATTTGTCTTCAATTGACGATTAGGGAAAGGAAGTTTGATAATTGGCTTTTGAGCATTCTTCACTTTGTCTGGAGTAGCCACCTTCTCCGGAGTTTTACCTTGCAATGTAGAATTAGATATGTTAGTATTATCTTCTAGCCCTGCAGGGTTAGCAACTACATTGTTTGGGTTAATGGAATCAAGATTAGCATTATTTAATAAAATAGGTTCATCAACTCTGGGCATAGAGGGCCCTTCATAGTTTGAACCACTCCTTAGAGTAATTGCAAATGCTTGATCCGCAGGCCTAGTCGGCTGTGCCGGCAGGGCTCCCTGTTGGCGTGCTTGTAGAGTAGCGGAGAGTTGCGCAATTTGATTATCTACAATTTTATTATGCGCTATAATTTGATCAATTGTCGCATCTCTGCTCTCCATGTGCTTTTGCATATTGACCAACATTGCTCTAATTTCCCCCAAAGAAGGGTCCGAAGATGAGGGGGGTTGTTGTGGTTGATTCTTCTGGCTAGCATTGGGATGATAGTATTTCTGCTGTTGTTGCTGTGGCACCTGTGGTTCTTGTGGTGGTGGATTTTGAACATTAGTGCTCCGGTAGGAAAGGTATGGATGATTCCGATACCCAGGATTGTAAGTGTTGGAGTATGGGTTATTCTGCCTATAAGCTTGAAAGGCATTAACTTGCTCCACGGAACTCCTGCAATCCTGCTCCCAATGACCTACAATACCACAATTTTCACAGAAGGCCTCATTAGAATTATTATTAATTGCAGAAACATTAGCTACATTAGCAGTGCTCAGATTATCTAATTTTTGACAAATAGAGGTCAATTGAGCTTGCAAAAAGGATACAGAGTCGATGCTATGTTTCCCCTTGTTAGCAAATCCTCTGGGATTCCCATATTGAGAATTGTGTATCGCCATATCTTCAATAACCTGACCTGCATCATCAACATTAAGATTCATAAATCTCCCACTAGCTGCAGAGTCTAAAATTATTCTAGAAGAATTTCCAATGCCGTTGTAAAAGGCTTGGATTAACTGCCATTGTGCTAAATTGTGGTGAGGGCATTCTCTTTGTAAGTCCTTGAACCTCTCCCAAGCCTCATATAAAGACTCATCGACTTCTTGGGCGAAGTTCTGAATCGCACTCCGTAGTACTGTTGTTCTCTCTGCAGGATAATATTTGTTATAAAAATTCAAAACAAGAGTTTCCCAGTCAGTTATACCAAGTGTAGTTCTATTTAAACCATTAAACCACAATTTAGCTTTTCCAGTTAAAGAAAAGGGAAAGAGAATCTCCCTGATTTGGTCTTGAGTGACCCCGGCTTGCCTTATGGTGTTGCAATATTGACAATAGTCGGCAATGTGAAGATTCGGGTCTTCACCCTTGGCTCCACTGAATTGCTTCCTCTCTATCATCGTTATAAATTGGGGTTTGATTTCGAATTGAACCCCATCAAGAGCCGGAGTAGGGGTGAGATGTGGAAAATCCGTAAGCTTTGGTTGTGAATAATCACTAAGCTTCTTTGGAGCCGTCATCTCTGATTCTGCGTCTGATGATGTCTCTGAATTGCTAGAACCAGTTGGAGGATCTCGGTGATTATTGTTATTATCACCAGAATCCGCCAGGATTTGCTTGTAGAAGTTTTTCTGTCTATGGAAGGAACGTTCGATCTCAGGATCGAATGGGATGTAACCTGATCTGGAACACCTGGGCATAAACAAAAACTAGAAGCAAATATGTTGTCTCAGAGAACTAACGCTCTCTGAGACAAAAGGGAAATAATCTAGACTACAAAAATATCAGAAATAAAAACAAAACCGTTTCCCCGGCAACGGCGCCAAATTTTGACAGGGTAAAGTCGTATCCCCTAATAAAAAATAATTACCTAATTCACTAACTAAAGTAGATAGGGAAGTAGGGTCGATCTCCATAGGGAAACAAGTCTTTTTACTCCTAATTAAATATTATACTCTAAATTATTTAAGTAACCAATATTAAAAGTTGAATGTGAAACTAAACTAAAAAGAGTAGGAAAAAGGAAAAAATAATATATAAAAGGATCTAGGGCATAGGTTCACCAATAAATAATACTCCGGGGTAAAATAGGGTAATCAATCATTGACATTGCATAAATAACATGATTAACAGGCTCTCACAATTCATTAACCAACATAGACCTAACAGACTAGATGTAAGTTCTTATTGAAAATAGCCTTTAATATCAAATTAACATCTGCTCGATTCATCAATTTAATATTGTTATACTTTTACAAGCCGCAATTGTAAAACATTAAAACAATCCAATAAGAAATTATCATGCAATACCAACAATCAATAATAGTCAATCATCAATGCATCAATTAACCAGATTGTAAAGGGCTCTCGCTACTTATTACAATCACACAATTAATTTACCGGTATTAAATCTCATCTCTCGAATCTTGACTTAACCATTTATAAATTAATTTGCCTATTGAAACTAGACCTAAACATTAATTCTCATCTCTCGATTCTTGAATCAATATTGTCGAACTCATGCATAAAAGATAGGCCTAATCTAGTCACAGAGCATTAAATCAATCAATAGGAAATTAATCTAGCATTGATAATCAACAACAATAATTTACCCCTTCATATTATTTATTAGATCCCCATAAACCCTAGAAATTAAACTACTCACACATAATTAAATATAAACTAAGCAAAGCAATAAAATAAATCATGATCAAAGGAATAAAATAAATAACTAAGATTAAGGGAAGAGAAATCATCACCAAAATAAATCTGGAATTAATCAAGGAAATAAGAACAAAGGTTTAGGGAGAGATTAAGAGAGAGAAAACTAAGTAGAGAGAGAAAGTCTAGGAGAAAGGATTAAGAGAAGAAGAAGAGGTCCTAAAAACGTATTACGGAGGAGTATTTATACTCCGTACAAAAATCCTAAACTAAAACAAATTAAAACGACGCTAATCGTCCCCTAAATATACACGCGCCCGATCGGGCGAGGCACCGCCCGATCGGGCGCGCCTTTTTATCTCTAATAGCTAATCTCGCGCCCGGCCGGGCGCGTCACCGGGCGCTCCTCCCGCCCGGCCGGGCGCGCCTCCGGGCGCCAGCCATTTTGGCCAGGCGAATCATTTGGGCCACTATTTGGACTTCAATTGGGCTTCAATTCTTCGGGCCAATCTGGGTTTCCTCTTTGGGTCTTGAATACTCGGTCCATATGCCCCGGTATCACCTCTACCGAGCCCTTAATCACCGGTTCGATGTCTCTAACCAGCCCTGGGCTATAAACTCTGGTCGTGCTTTTCTAATGCTCGTGATTGCTCCTAAATCTCTCGGGAAAATACTCCAAAAGCATAAATCCCTGCAAAAGTCAACCAAATCTACGAAAACACTAGAAAACACCAATTAGTAATAAAAGTGGCTCTAAAGAGCCAAAAACACTACTAATTATGACCAAGGGACGGGGGTAAAATACTATATAAAATGGATACATCAATTGATTACTATGTTTTACCCTGGAGTATTATTTTTTGGTGAACCTATGCCCTAGATCCTTTTATATATTGTTTTCTCCCTATTCCTATTCTTTGTAGTTTAGTTTCATACTCAAATATAAATATTGGTTACTTAGATAATTTAGATTATAATAATTAATTAGGAGTAAAAAGACTTGTTTCTCTGTGGAGATCGACCCTACTTCCCTATCTACTTTAGTTAGAGGATTTAGGTATTTACTTTTGATTAGGGGATACGACTTTACCCTGTCAATGAGTGATTTATTATGTGGCACTTTATAATATATGATATTATTTACTGCTATATAATGACTAGTATGGCCCAGTAGATTGCTAAATACGATCTGCGCATCGTGATGTATTTTTGTAATCTTAATACGGTCTACGTACCGATAAAGTATTTTTGTAATTTTATTTCATTTTATTTAAGTAGTAGATAGAATAGAGTAAAATTACAGGTTGCAGTTAATCCAAGAAGCCCATGAAGTGAAGGCCCAAAGGAGCAAAGTGGATGAGATCCATGAAGGTTCAAGTGGGAGCTTTTTGCTTTATTAGTTTCTTAGGATTAGGGGCCATGTTATGTCTTGTTTATGCATTCAGTTTATTATGCATGTTAGATTTTATTGATGTTTTGTGATGATGCGCTAGAGTTCACTATTTAATCACAACATAATAAATCTAGGTCCCAGTAATATTGAGGTTGCTTTTCCAATTAAAAACCCGATGAAACCTTCGATATTTATGACAGGTCATGCCTCAGCTGGGTGTCATACTATATCTTAGGGGAGTGGGGGTAAATCACGTTTTACACTTTTAATTGGTTATACTCAACAAGGTTACCTAAAGAGTTTAGAACCTTGAAGCTAAGGGTAATAATTAAACATGTGATGGTTAATTATTCAACCAAGAGTTACAAAGAGTTATAATCAGTAAAGAGTTTACTCACCTTGAAAATGCAATACTTGATGGTAGGGCCTCAGTTCGGTCAATTATTGCACAAATAAAGGATCTTGGAATCATTCTATTCAATAGGGATCAAATTAAAATTGAATAAATGCTTTAAAGTTGCCAATTTAATTCGCTTATGGCACTTTAAATTTTATTAAACATAATTGAATTTTGCGTTTACTTACAAGTAACATGTCGTTCTAATTTTATTATTATATATAATCTCCTCGATTGAAAATAAAGTTGAGAAACGTTCTCAAAAGTTTAAAAGATAATCCATAAACCTATATTCCAATTTTGCTAAGATGGTTCTAAAAGGCAAGTTTTAGAAATCCATGTCACATGTCTAGAGTTGGTTTTATTCAAAATGTTTGAGTAAAATGCCAACACATCTTCATTTTGAAAAGTGTTTCAAGGGATATAATGAGATGGGAGGTACAAACCCTCTAAAAGACAAGTAAAAGTCCAATAAAATCTCTTATCTTCAATATGATTGAATATAAGAAAGTGATTGGAAATCTCTATGATCAAAAGTTGATCAAATGACGCTATTCTTCATCCACTTTATATAAGAGTTAAATAGTTGATTAAACTCTATTATAAATAATGATTGAATAGACTTAGCAAAATCATGAAAAGTGCTTAAAGTAGTTAAGCAAAGCATCATTTTGAACCTAAGAGAAGTGTTCTAAGTGGCTCAAATGGGAAAGGTTTAGGAATATATGAGGATTGCATTAAGAAGTTATAGGCCAAGAAATGCAAACAAGTTGCTACTTCTCAAACCTAGAACTACTTACATGCTAAAAGTTGTTATGAACAACAAATGTTTCAAATCAAATGGACCAATTCCAATTGATTAGAAATTACCTCATATAGTTGAATTGGAAGGTAAAAGAATGGAAATGTTCCAATTTAAGAAGTATATTATAGAAATTGATTTAGCACATTGCTACTTCTTGGACATATGATGTCTTGTTTAGTTCTCTCTCATTGAGAATGAGGTTGAACTAAATGAAGAAGTATGGCTAAAGGAGAAATAAATCTACAAGTTTAGAAGCAAATGTTGCTACTTCACAAGTAGAGTCTACGAGTCTGGAAGCAAAAGTTGCAACTTTACAAGTAGAGCCTATATTTCACCTTACCTTGTTATTGGCTAGAATTAAATAAATGTTATTCAATTTTGCCATTATCAAAACACAATTCAATGTTATTAATGACTAAGCATCGAAGATTCAAGAAACGTGGAATAAATGTTATTCTATGCTTCATTGAGTCCTAATGTGTTTTGAGATTGCTAGATAGGTTCAAAGTTCTATATGATAGAAATTATTAAACCATTTCTATATATATAAATTGTCTCTAAAATGTCAATTAATTCGAATGAAAAATGAACATTGCATGCGAAAGATCCAAAGGGATGGACTTTCAATATCATTGGATTATGAATCCATTGATATATGTAAATATCATTCTAATTTGAAATTATTGACAAAGTCACTATTTAGAGAAATGATGATGAGAACTCAAGGTCGAATACATATCGATGTAAGAAAACCAAAGGTTCAAAGGCTAGAGATGGACAATGAAACTTCATTTGTGATATGGTCACATTTGCTTAGTTGAAGCATAAGAGTGAAAATTTTGAAAAGTTCAAAATGTTCAGTATCAACTTGACAAGATAATAATTGCATTACAATATGATTGTAATTGTGAAAATTTGAGTCAAGACATTTACTTGGCAACACATTCAAAATATTGCGATATGATCGTAATAATGAAAATTTAAGCCAAGACCTTGATGAACATCCAAGAGTTGCGAAATCGTTTTACGACAAACTCCGAAAGAAAACCTTGTGAAGCGTTTATGAAGGGAGCTATCAATCTATATGAGATATATTTTGATAATGGATGAAAATTACCTATCTTCCAACCATTGTTCAAGGGATATACTTTTAAGATAAGCTACAAAACTAAATAAACTACATAGGTCAAATCAAATTGTAGCAAAGGCTTCATATGTGATATGGATAAGAAAAGTTCTTATTAAGTCTTTCTACAAAGCAAGGAATAAATATTGTATTAAATCGTTTAATGCACGATCAATTCCTACACAGAGCACGGGGTACTACTACACAAATCATACTTAGCACAAAATGTTTGTTGCTCAAGTAGGTGCCCTTATAGAAAATGTTCCAAAAGGTCAAGTGGGAGTAGTATAAATCTCGAAAGAGTTTGAGAAAAGCAACAAACAAACATGGTTCAAACCATGGTTGGTTCACCCTATGCTAAAAAGTGCCTCCTCAAAAAGGCAAGTGGGAGTATAAGAATCTTGAAAAGTTCAAGATCCTTGAAAAGTTCAAGAAAAGTGAATTTGAAAATCTTGAAGAAATTTGAGAAGTAATCGAATCAAAGCAACAATATGAGCATGATTCACCTCATGTTACAAATGACGACGCATGGTCTCATTAAGTGTAATGGGAATAATAACCATGTGTCGAAGGTAGTACATTCCAAGTGCACATCCTCAATTGTCGTTTCTCATTGAAACTAAACAAAGTTGTTGTATAAGTTTCAATTGTTGCATCAAAACCCACAATGATGGCTAGCATATGTAAAACTTAGTCAAAGAAATATGATTTCATATTGATTAAGATTTCTAAAATATTCATTTTGGAACATGATGATAATGCAAGTAATAAATATGATTTGACAAGTTATAACTCCAAGTGGTTTAAAAAACCAGGAAATCTGAAATAGATTCTAAGTCTTTAAGCAAGTGTATGACACTTGAATAATTTGCATAATTGAGTAAGACTCATTGTAAGCAAAGAAGACAAGAAAGAAAAGTGTTTTCTTTTCTAACTAAGAAAAGACTTGTTAAAGGATTCAACAAATTCATAGTATGACTATGACTACGATGAAACCTTTACATTAGTCATCTTGCAAAGATCTATTAAAGATATTTTAGTGATTTCTACCTTATAAGATTTGGTAGATGGATTTCAAAACACTTTATTGAAATTGTTCATGAAAGAAGATTTGTATATGATACAATCAAAAGTTTGAAGATCCAATAATCCTAGGGATGCATAGCATCATGGAGTTAGTGTTCTTAATTTTGTGAGTCAATCAAATCGTTTGATGTTCTCATACAATGAAGAAAAGGTCTTGTGTGTATAAGATGTTTAGTGGGAGCTATGAAGTCTTCTTGGTCTAGTACAGAGAGCAATTATTCATTTCTTGAAGGGTCAAGTGATGGCTAATGCATTTTGTATGAAAATCTTGAAGAAGAAGATGAGTACATTTGGGATTCAAGATCTATAGAGATAGGTCTCGAATGATGTTTGAGTTTGGTTAGGAAGCTTATATTGATAAGATTCTTATAAGGTTCAACATTATATTGAAAGGAGTTTCAATCCCATGTAACATGGCACATTTCTTAATGATTCAATACTTTGAGAAAGGTTGATGAGACTAAGGTTTTGAGTGATGATCCTTATGCTATTCGCAAAGGATGCATCATGCATGCCATAAACTATACTCGTCTATTTGATTCACGTGTTTTTAGAACAAGTGATAATAGGTTTCAATCGAAATCCAATGTGATGTTGGAATACAAATTAGAAATTCCAAAATTCCTAGTAAAGGGATTAAAGAAGATTCTTAGTGTATGGAGATGAATATTATTAAAATTTAGAAATTGCAAAATTCATGTTTATGAGAATGTCTCATGAACTCTACTTACTAAACCCCTTCCATTTCCAAAGCATGAGAAACATGCTAATGAAATTGGATTGAGGCAAATGATGTAATTAGAAGTTGTATTTGTTTTTGGAGAAAAACAAGTTACATATGTAATACATTCATTTGCAGAATTATGTTTATCAATTGAAACAAAGTTTCAATCTTATTTAATCGTGGTTTCAAGATTAAATAAAATGTCCAAAATAATTATGAATTGATGGGCTTATCAGGTTGATGACCTGTTGAATGAAACCCCACAGGTGAACTAAATTCATATATTATTTAAGTTCCTAGTTCGGAATCATTAAACTGGACATAAATGATTTCAATTAATGGACTAGCATGTAAGATTGATTGGATAGTGCAGTTTCATGGGCTATAGGAGCATAGTGATGATGCTCGGTCAATCACATGGATATGCATGAATGATGCATGATCGAACTATTGACCTACTTTGAAGTTCAAGTATAGAACTTCCGGATATATTAGTGGATTCCTTTGACATGAGTGGAACACTGATTCCATTCAATGATTGATTTAACTGTGGTACACTCAAACGTCCAGCCGTAACTGGGGATTATAAAGGGTGTTTCCCGGTTGCTTCATGAGTTGAGTGGGAGCTTTGGTTGCCACAAGATTGGATAGAGTCTACCTATTTAATTAGGAATGTGTCTTGGCCCCTTGAAGAGGGAGAATTCAGAAAATGCATGGTCGTGCTCAAATGCATTACATAGTAATCATTTGTTCTGTGAATCTCACTCAGTATTTCAAGAAAAGGTTTGTAGACTAATATGATCACGACATGAGATGCAATCATATTATCAAATCGACACACGTTGACTTAAGGAATTTGAATATTGCGCACTTGTCTCAGACAAGTGGGAGATTGAAAGAGTTATGTCTTCGATAAGTGCAATTACTAGATATATCAAGGATCACTATTATGGAGATAATAAGTTCATTCTATAGAGTCGTCAATGTTTGATGCTAGATATGACAATTGATCTTTGGGCTAGCTTAATGGCCCAAAGCCTTATATAATGGATCCTACAAGGTCACACATAAGAGTATTGGGTTAAACAAGTTAGAGGCCCATTATTGGGCCTCATGAGTACATGACATACCATGTTGATAATTGGGCTTGGATAGTTAGAAGAGTCTAATAGGTTTTGGACTTGACATGGTTTTATTTCTAGATATGATCTACAAATATAAACCATGCCTAGGGTTGCATGACACAACATTTTGACATACAGTGAATTGTCACACAAGCAACCAGTTTTCCCAAAAAACCCTAACTCTCTCTCTCTCTCTCTACTCGGCCCTCTCTCTCTTCTCCCTGTCCGTACGGCCCTCCTCCCCGGGTGGCGCTTGTGGTGGCGTGTGGGTGGTGTTGTGGTGTGTTCGTGGCTCAAATCTCTGTTGAAGGTCGATTGAAGTGTTCAATCACAACTAACTAGCATTAGTGGAGGTTTAATCCATGCTCGTGGACTAAGTAGAGGAATCACGCTTGGGGTTCTTTATCTCCCATTGTTCTTGCTCGATCGCACGTGGAATCGCGCTTCAAAGGTACGATTATATGTTCTTTATGTGTTATGCATTAGATCTTGGGATTAGGTACTGTATGAATATGATTCATGTTTTTCCGCTACGTAGTACCTATAAATCCCTACACCTTCAACCATATTCGTATACAAAGGCCTATTATGTGGGCTATAAATCACAGTATATCCCTGGGATTCGAATGCCTCCATTTGAGATTG
Organism: Chenopodium album; assembly: GCF_948465745.1. NCBI lineage: Eukaryota > Viridiplantae > Streptophyta > Magnoliopsida > Caryophyllales > Amaranthaceae > Chenopodium > Chenopodium album. The sequence goes on along the minus strand of NC_137835.1, from coordinate 18,595,187 downwards.
GATGCGCCTAGTAGCCACATAATCTGAGCAGAAGCAAAATTCTGAGTAATGGCCTACGCACCCGCACTTCTTGCAAAATTTAAACACGCCCTCATACCTAAAATAAATCCATATGGGATCAACTTCCCCAGGAATGAAACAACCAGGAACTAAGGGTTTAGAGAGGTCAACTAAAATTTGGCCACGAAATTCTGGTTCCTCAAGGAGGCCATTTCCATCATAATCAAGAATCTCAACCAAACGATGCAAGAGTTAGCCCTTTATTTTTCTTTGTAGCTCTATCTCTTGTGTTTGTAGGTCCAACATCCCCAAAAGCAATAGAACTTGAGGTTGAAGCAATTGCAGTCTCTTGAAGAAATACCCATTCCATCAATGTACTAAACAACCATAAACACGGAGAAAGAGGGGGTGGGGTCACTGGCTTCAGGGAATGGGTGGGGAAGGGTCACAGGCGCTGGGGGATGGGAGGGGGAGGGTGGTCGCCGGCTGCCGACAAGTGGCTAGGTAGTGGCAGTGGCAATGGGTGGGGGAATGGGTGTGTGTATTATAAACCGGACTTACGTGAAACAGTCTCGCGTAAAACCTTTTCTAAGAAAAATAATTTTGTTTGGGCCTAGTCAATGTCCTAAGCCCACTATAGCTGAAATGCCGAAAATACCCTCCATAATCCATCTCGTCATCTTTAACCATCCATTAATTACCATAAAGTACAGATTTACCCGGCCTAATTTGTCCAATCTATAAATTAATTAATTAAAGTAACAATCATTGATGTTATCATTATCTATGTGTCACTTTCTTATTAAACTAGGTTAGGTCTCGTGTCATGCACGGTATATTTTAATTTTCATTATTAAATTAGCATTAAATTTAATTAAAAATTTTCTAAAACAATTGTAAACAATTTTTTTTACCAAAATCTAGTTATTTTCTCCTTATTTCATGTCTTTAAAAAAATTTAAATATTGAATATCACGTGAAAGAGTTGTTTAATACTTTAGTCGAATGAATAATTTAAAATTATGTCGAATGACTAATTTTTAAAACGGGCGGTAATTAGCGACTGTTTTTAAAACCATTCGCTGATATTTCATTTTACCGACTGATTTGACACCCGTCGGTAATATTGATCGCTAAAAACGCGTTTTCTTGTATGGTCTTTGATCGTATGGGTAATTTTGAGTTTTCAAAGACAAAATTGATGTATCCTTTTTTATTTCTTACTATAAATCAAAGAAGTATTTATAAATTAGGAAAAATTGCTCCCATTAATCTGAACTTTTTTCCTCGTCCGCCCAAATTAATCCCAACTTTGGATTATCATATATCACTCTCAACTTTAGGGGGTATTAATTTCTATTGCACCCAACTTACCTGCAACAGGTTAATCTGGTCAACATTTGTGTGTTAGATTTTTTTTAGACACGTGTCACTACATGAATGGTCAAATAAAAAAACAACATTAACAAAAACAAATTAAAAAAAAAAAAAAAACCCCAGCCAACCAAAACAGCAGCCACCTGTAGACACCCATTTGTGTCTCCCCAAAACCAAACCCAATGATGAGTACCTTTTCACATCGAATTATAATCGAATGAGGTGAAAGTGTGGAAAGTCTAGTGTTGCGGATAGTTTTTAATTCTTTTCTTTCTCTCTGTTTTTGAAAACCAATTTAAGAAAACAGCCAATCCAGTTTGTTTTGGACCATAGCAAGGGTTCAATAGTAGTGTAGTTGGGTCGGGTTCGAAAAGAGCTTTCCAAAAATATATTATAAGCCCAATTCCGATGAATAATGAGGAAGTTATGACCAAATTACTAAACTGGACCCGTTTTGATATTTATATACGGCCCAATGATCAAGAGGAGGGCCTAATATTGATTTATCATTCCTAATACAATTAGAATTGATTATAGTCTTTTAGATTCTTCTAAAAGGTTCTTTTCATTCCTAATTTAATTAGCATTAATAAATTGACTTTAGTTGACTTTTTAGAGTTTTTATCAGAATAAAAGAAGTGTTTTTAAGGAAAATACGATTTTGCCCTTCTGTACGGCTAAAATTTATCAAATTAAGAAAACGCGTGGAAACTATTTTCTAGCGTCTGGCGTCAAGCTTGGCAACTAGCGCTAGCCCTGGCGTCTGGCGCCAATTTGTTTTGTTCTCTTCGAAACTCTGATTTAATTTTTATCACATCCGGCTGATTTTCTCTATAAATAGCCTCCTAAAACCTCCGTTTTCAATCATCAGTTTCTATCAACAACAATCAATTCTCAATTCTCTCTCTCTCCAACTCTCATCAAGAATCTCTTGATTACTCTCTCTCTTTCTCTTTTCTAAACTAGCCTTTTGCATACAAAATTCCGCATTCACAAGATCTACACACACTTAGCATTATTCGAAGTTGCCTTCTCCCTAAACGTGAAAGGTTTTAATTTCTAAGGGTTTGGTCCCAAATCTCTATTTCAATTATTTTATTTAATTCTTTAATTTTATTATTTTCCTTGAAGTTACTAACGCGTGTTTTTTGTTATTAAAAAGAGATACGAGGCATCCAAGTAAATACTTTAAATTGATTTATTGATATTATGATTTAGAAATCATGTCTAGGTTCCTATTTTGATTCCTAGTGTCATCTTAGGGCGTTTTGATCTTCCTAGTATCATGTTTAGGGTAAAGAATAAGTTCCTTAGATCAATTATGATTTCTATGATGCCTTTTATTGTCTTTCTTGATATCATGTTAGTATCATGTTAGGGCTAAAGCTTTGATTTTTATTGTTTAGTGACATGCTAGGGTTTGTTACTAATCTTGTTAGTATCATGCTTAGAATCTTGCTATTATTATTCTTTAACATGAATATTATGATTATAATTATTATGATGATTATGATCATGATTATGATGATTATTATTGTAATTGTAATTGTAATTGTTTTTATGATTATTATTATGTTGCTCGATGCTTATTATTGTTATTGCTTGATCACACCTTTTATGCATGTTTAAAGGGAATTCGTACTTGTAATCACGCTTTATAAGATAACTAATAATCTTGTTTAGGGTTAATATGATTATAATTCAAGTGATCGCCAATAGTAGTTTTATTTGTGCATTAATATTCAACCAACATAGATTAAACAGGTTTAGGGTTATTCCTATTGATTGCATGTCAGTCAGAAAGCGCACATGAATACGATCAGAATAAAGTAGAGTCCTATTATTAGGGCAGGTTCAATCTCTTTTAGGTTGCATTTGTACCTTCATCCCCGAACTACCAGTCATGGTTCCAGACTTATTGGAGTTAACAATCTCCTGGACCGTTAAGGGGTGTAACCTTCACCTCGTGAACGGTTTACAAGTTCCTAAAACTTGTTGGCGACTCTTTTTCTCTATCTTCTTTCCCTTTGGACGCCACCGTACTTTAGTGTATGATCACAGTGGGGTTCAATTTTGGGGTATTGCTTGAAATATTCCCTACACCACCCCTTAACGACAGCCACCGTTAATGGCAGCGGGATTGGCAGAGGATAAAGGAAGGGAGGCCGGATTTGGGTCGGAAACAAAGGGGAACGGGGCAAAAACGACGGAGAGGGGGAAACGGCGAAAACGAAGGGGAAGGGGATTCGGGTCGGAAACGAAAGGGAAGGGGACTTTAAACGGCGGGGGGGAGTGGCGGAGAAAACAGGGGTGGGGGAGGGGTTTTCGGGGGTGGGGAAAGGGAAAGGGTGAGTTTTGAGGGAAGTGGGAGGGTTGTGCGGCGGTTTTCGGGAGCGAGGGAGGGGTTTTCGGGGGTGGGGGAGGGGTTTTTGGGGGTGGGGGAAGGGAAGGGGTGGGTTTCGAGGAAGGGGGAAGGCTGGGCGGCAATTTCCGGCAGCAGGGGAGGGGTTTTTCGGGGGTGAAGGTGATTTTCTGGTGGGGTGAGGGTGGGGTGTGGTGGAAGCCGCTTGGCATGGGTGGTTTGTGGGGTTTTTTTTTAAAAAAAAAATTAAGTCAATCATACACTGACACGTGTCTAGGTAACCTGCTACATCATGTTGGATGACATGTTAGGTGCAACAAAAATTAATACCCCCTAAAGTTAGGAGTGATTGATAATAAACGAAAGTTGAGATTATTTTCGGCGGACGAGGCAAAGTTCAGATTAATGGGGGCAATTTTTTCTATAAATTATATATGTATGCTTTTTTTTCCCTAATTCAGTAATTATTATTCTTGTCAAGTATATGAAGATTATATATTCTTAAAAAAAGATTCTCAAAGATTGCCTTTTTTAAGTAATTATATGTGCCAAAACACATACCTATAGTAGTTGTATATCCATCTATAGAATGTAAAAGATATTTTACTTATTTTATACAGTTAACTATGACAATTATTATTGTATTTAATAATTTCATATAATATAAAAGATTTTTTTAATTAAATAAAAAAACTAAGGACACACCAGAAATTGACATGTGTCATTGATAATGTGTTTTAGATTAGATGTACAAATAGAATTATAATTTTATTCAAAAAAAATTATTAGATTATAATTCTTAAAAATTATAATATAAATTTATTTTTTATATCATAATATTTTTTGGAGCGATGGAAGTAGTTCAAAGCATAAAACATCCATTTATAATATATACTAATAAGTTAAAATAATGTACTTCTTAATCTAATAGAATTTTGTTACTATGTAGACCTGTCAATAGGGTCGGGTCATGAGTCATCTTGGATTAGTTCACTTCAAGAATGTTCAACTCTTGCCCAAAGTTTTGGGTTCGGGTCAACCCAATGGGCTTTGAACATTTATTTTATTTAATTTATTTTTTGCTGATTTTATTTAAAAGTATTAAATCGAATATTTCCACCAACATTATTATTAGTCATTACATGCCTGCTAGATAGAAAATCATCAAAAAAGCACATCAATTTATAATTAATTTTGTATCATTAGTATATTTTTAAATTGGAAAAATGGAAATTAAAAATCCAACCTTTGCGCGGTCTGACAAATAAAAATCCAACCTTCGTTTAATCTAAGAAAAATCCAACCTTTATACCCCACCTTTATCTAAAGATTCATTACATGTTGATGACTAATTTTTGTAAGTTATATGCCACGTGTCAGCTACTAATAGGTCAATTGTTTTTTTAATTATTAAAAAAAATTAAAACAAAAATAATAAAAAAAAAATTCAGATCCCCTTTTCCACCACCACCACCTTCCCCTGCCACCACTACCACCTTCCCCTACCACCACTCCCTCTCCACCTCCCCCCCCCCCCCCGCGCAACCTCCCCTCCCTTCCCGGCGTACAACTCCCCTTCCCCCGCGTGAGCAACGCGAGCCACCCATCTTACCCACCGTCAAATTCCAATCGTCGGCAACCCTAAACCAACCCTAATCCTCTACCCTGTCTCGACCCTTTCTCCACCTCGACCCTAAACCGACCCTCAACCCCTACCCACGGCCTGTCCCGACTCTTTTTATACCTCGACCACCACCTGAAACCGCATTCCGCCTGAAAACCGTAACCCATCCCATCCACTTTTGCTGAAACCTGTAACACCCAAAATTAGCCATTTACATGGGTTTTAATCCAATTTCAACAACTAACAACAACAACAACAAAAAAAAAACCAAACTTTACACAAATTAATTCATGGGAGGAGGGGTGGTCGAATTTTGCAAGGGACGGGGAGGGATGGTCGGATTTTGTAGGGGAGGGGTTAGGGTGGTCGATTTGGGGATTAGGGTGGTTGGGTTTTCATGGGAGAGGGGGTTGGGGTGGTCGGTTTTCATGGGGTAGGGGTTAGGGTGGCTTTAAAATTTAAAGGTTGGATTTTTCTTTTCCACTTGTCCTTTAAAATTTTACATATAGATTATAATAGGTTAAACCCCGTGCCAATGCACGATTATTGAATAATTATGATAATAATATAGTTACATAAAAATTAATGAATCGATTCATCAGGTATTAAAGTGCATGAAATATATTAAAACAATTAAAACATGTGAGAGAAAATATTTATAGTTATAATGTGCAAGTTGATAATTTAGAAATTTTATTTTAGAATTTATATAAAAAAAAAGTCATAACTAAATGCAATCTTTATTTTTATATAATAACAATTTTTTTAGAAAGTAATTTTGGCGGGAATTTTTTTTAATAATATGTTACCAAGTGTTCCTTCAGATTCGCTTTTAGTAGTATGTAATTGATAATTGATTGATTTTATCTCAAAATTCAATAAACAACCCGGGCATCACACGGGGCACAAAACTAGTATTAATATTATTTGCGATATTTCTGATATATTATAATCACATGATTTTAATTTATAATAGGAAATAAAAAAAATTACTTTATATTGCATCAAATTGACTTTAACACAAAAATCTATAACCATAACTATATATTTTTACTAGTTTTGTGTCCGTACGATGCCCGAGTTGTTTATCGTATTTTATTTTATAACTTTTAATCTAAAATGTATATGTTATTTGAATTTTCTACACATGAATTAATAATAACTTGACAATCATACTTGTCCGTTTATTTGTATTAATAATGTACTACAAAAAATGAACGGTCATCTGAAGTTGTGTTCACTTTTCATTTTCTCTAAATATCTTGGGAAAAACTGATTACCTGTTAAGACTTAAAGGAACGGTTATATATAATCATAGGTCTTTGATTTTTTTTTTTTCGTTTTGTACATCTCAAGATTTGTCATTTGTATAGAAATATTGGTATTTTATTGAAAATAAAATTCTAAACTAAAACTTTATTGAAAACAAAACTCTACGGGCTCGTTAACATTGTTGTGGTTTTCATTTTTTTGGTTTTTTGTATTTTAAAATTGTATGATATATGTCATATAATGAATCAAAAATTAGTCAAACTTATTAAAATCATGCTAATTTTGAAAATCTGACAACAGAATAAAAAAAACACCTTTTTCTTGTTTCTTGTTTCCTGTTTTTGGTTTTTTGTTTTCAAAAAACTGAAAACTGAAAGCAAAAAACAATGTCAAACAAGCTATAAACTAAATTTTTATCCTAATAATATAAATCCATCCAAATTCTATTGAAAATAAAATTCTAAAATAACTTTTTTATCCTACTGAACCTATTGAACTTTTTTTTATAAAATTCTTCAAAAAAATATATTCAAATAAATCCTACTTGTCATATGAATAATTAATTGTTGCCTATGTGGCCCGACACTTGGCGAAAAGTTGGAATGACAAGTGTTGTTGTCTTGTGGCCCGGCATTGGTATTCCAACTTTTCTCCAAGTGTCGAGCCACATTAGATATTTTTAGATAGATTTCATAGGATAAAAAAATTAGTTTAGAATTCTATATTCAATCAAATTTGGAGAATTTTAGGATAAAGTTGTTAGTTTAGAGTTTTATTTTTGATAAAATATAAATATTTCAGATGTGCAAATTGAATGATAATTTTATTCAAAACAAATTAAGATTATAATTCTAAAAAATAAACATATAAATTTATTTTTTATATCATAACATTTTTTGGAGCGAAGGAAGTAGTTCAAACCGTAAAACATCCATTTTTAATATATGATAATCAGTTAAAATAATATACTTCACAATCTAATATAATTTTATTACTATGTTGATAAATCTATTTTATACATTTTTTTACCCCCGTCCCTTGGTCATAATTGGTAGTGTTTTTGGCTCTTTAGAGCCTGTATATTACTAATAATTGGTGTTTTCTAGTGTTTTCAAAGTTTTGGTTGAGTTTTGTAGGGATTTGCACATTTGGAGCATTTTTCCAGGATTATATGAAGTCACTACGAGCATTGGAGGAGCACGACCACTATACCTAGGCATTTGGACCAAGAAGTCAAGCCCCAAGGAGGAAACCTGGATTAGGTAGAAGGATTGGAGCCCAATCAAAGTCCAAAGTTGCCCAAGTGGCCTTGCCCGGTGTAAACACCCATTTGTGTCTCCCCAAAACCAAACCCGGTGATGAGTACCTTTCGCGTCGAATCATAATCGAATGAAGTGAAAGTGTGGAATGTTTAGCGTTGCAGATAGTTTTAATTTCTTTTCTCTTCTCTCTGTTTTTGAAAACTTATTTTAAGAAAATAGCCAATCCAGTTTGGTTAGTCCATGATATGGGTCCAATAGTAGTGTAGTTGGATGGGGCTTGACAAGACCTTTCCAACGATATATTATAAGCGCAATTCCGATGAATATTGAGGAAGTTATGGCCAAATTACTGAATTGGGCCCGATTTGAGCCTTATATGCGGCCCAATGATCTAGAGGAGGGCCTCATACGGATTTATCATTCCTAATGCAATTAGGAATGGTTTTAGTCTTCTAGATTCTTCTAGAAAGTTCTTTTCATTCCTAATTCAATTAGCATTGATAAATTGACTTTTGTTGACTTTTCAGAGTTTTAATTAAAATCAAAGAACGTTTTTTGAGGAAGATATGATTTTATCCTCCTATACGGCAATTTTTATCTGATTTTAAGAAAACGCGTGGATTTCTGAGTCAGCGCCAAACGCCACCTATAGCGCCTGACGCTACGATTGGCGACTAGCGCTAGACTTGGCGCCTGGCGCCAATCTTAGTGTCTGGCGCCAACTCAGTTTTTTGCGTCAGAACTCTGTTTTGATATTTTATCTTTTTGGTTGATTTTCTTTATAAATAACGTCGTAAAAACTCCATTTTCAATCACCCACAATCATCAGTTTTCACCTACAACCACCGATTCTCTCTATTTTCACCAACTCTCATCAAAATTCTCTTGATTATTCTCTCTCTCTCTTTTCTAAATTAGCCTTCTCTCATATACAAAATTCCGCATTCATTAGATCTAGAAACACCTAGCCAAATTCGAAGTTGCCTTCGCCCTAGACGTGAAAGGTTTTAATTTATGAGGGTTTGGTCCCAAATCTCTCTTTCAATTATTTAATTTAATTATTGTTTTGTTTATTATTTTCCTTGAAGTTACTAACGCGTGTATTTTGTTATTAGAAAGAGGTACGAGGCATCATAGTAAGTATTTTGATGGTTTTTATTGATGTTATGATGTAGAAATCATGTTTAGGTTGTTATTGTTTTGATTCCTAGTATCATGTTTATGGTAATTTCTAATATCAAGCATGATTAAAAGTATGATGCCTTTTATGTTCTTCCTAATATTTATTGATGTTAGTATCATGTTAGGGTTAAAGATTTGATTTTTATTGCTTAGTGGCATGCTAGGGTTTGTTATTAATCTTGTTAGTATCATGTCTAGGATCTTGCTATTAATATTATGCTTTAATATGATTTTGATTATTATTATAATTGTTATGATTATTTTAATTATTATTATTATGATGATTATTGTTATGATTATTATTATATTGCTTGATGATTATTTATTTCTTGATCACGCCTTTTTATGCATGTTTAAAGGGAATTTGTACTTGTAATCACGCTTAATGAGATAATTAATAATCTTGTTTAGGGTTAATTTGATTATAATTCAAGTGATCGTCAATAATAGATTTATTTGTGCATTAAATTTAACCAACATAGATAAACAGGTTTAGGGTTAATCTTAATGATTGCATGTTAATCAGAAAGCGCACATGAATACGATCTGAATAAAGTAGAGGCCTATTATTAGGGCAGGTTCAATCTCTTTTAGGTTGGATTTGTACCTTCATCCCCGAACCCTATTTGGTTCAAGACCTTATGGAGTTGACGATCTCTTGGATCGTTAAGGGGTGTAACCTTCACCTCGTGAACGGTTTACAAGTTCCTAAAAAACTTGTTGGCGACTCTTTTGCTCTATCTTCTTTCCCTTTGGACGCCACCGTACTTTAGTGTATGATCACAGTGGGGTTCAAGCTAGAGGGTCGTTAACGCTTGAAATATTCCCTATAGTGTGTATTTTGTTATTAGAAAGAGGTACGAGGCATCCAAGTAAGTGCTTTAATTGATTTATTGTTATTATGATGTAGAAATCATGCTTAGGCTGTTATAATTTCTATTATCATGTCTAGGGTAACTTTAATATCAAATATAACAATTATGATGCTTCCTATGTTCTTCCTAATATTTACGATGTTAGTATCATATTAGGGTTAAAGATTTGATTTTTATATGTTTAGTGACATGCTAGGGTTTGTTGTTAATCTTGTTAGTATCATGCCTAGGATCTTGCTATTATTATGCTTTAACACGATGATGATGATTATGATTATTTTAATTGTTATTATTGATTATTATTATGTTGCTTGATTATATTTATTTTCATTGCTTGATCACACCTTTTATGCATGTTTAAAGGGAATTTGTACTTGTAATCACGCTTAATAAGATAATTAATAATCTTGTTTAGGGTTAATATGATTATAATTCAAGTGATCGCCAATAATAGTTTTATTTGTGCATTATATTCAACCAACATAGATAAACAGGTTTAGGGTAATCCTATTGATTGCATGTTAGTCAGAAAGCGCACATGAATACGATCAGAATAAAGTAGAGGCCTATTATTACGGCAGGTTCAATCTCTTTTAGGTTGGATTTGTACCTTCATCCCCGAACTACCAGTCATGGTTCCGATCCATACCTAATGGAGTTGACGATCTCTTAGATCGTTAAGGGGTGTAACTTTCACCCTGTGAACGGTTTACAAGTTCCTAAAACTTGTTGGCGACTCTTTTGCTCTATCTTTTTCCCTTTGGACGCCACCGTACTTTAGTGTATGATCACAGTGGGGTTCAAGCAAGGGGATTAACGCTTGAAATTTATTCCCCACAACTACCTCCGTTTCTTTTTAGTTGACATGCATTCCATTTTGGGAAAGTTTTTTTAATTGACACGTTCCTTTTGGGGTAACTTTTTTCTTGCATTTACAAGTTACCCCAAAAGGAACGTGTCAATTAAAAAAACTTTCCCAAAATGGAATGCATGTCAACTAAAAAGAAACGGAGGTAGTTGTGGGGAATAAATTTCAAGCGTTAATCCCCTTGCTTGAACCCCACTGTGATCATACACTAAAGTACGGTGGCGTTCAAAGGGAAAGAAGATAGAGCAAAAGAGTCGCCAACAAGTTTTAGGAACTTGTAAACCGTTCACAGGGTGAAAGTTACACCCCTTAACGATCCAAGAGATCGTCAACTTCATAAGGTCTAGAACCAAATAAGGGTTCGGGGATGAAGGTACAAATCCAACCTAAAAGAGATTGAACCTGCTCTAATAATAGGCCTCTACTTTATTCTGATCGTATTCATGTGCGCTTTGTGATTAACATGCAATCAATAGGATTACCCTAAACCTGTTTATCTATGTTGGTTGAATATTAATGCACAAATAAACTATTATGGGCGATCACTTGAAATATAATCACATTAACCCTAAACAAGATTATTAATTATCTTATTAAGCGTGATTACAAAAACAAATTCCCTTTAAACATGCATAAAAGGCGTGATCAAGCAATAACAAATAAATATATATATCAAGCAACATAATAATAATAATAATAAATATCATGATAATAACAATCATCATAACAATAATCAAAATAATAATCATAATCATAATCATAACAATAATCACCATAATAACAATCATATTAATCATAATAATAATCATGTAAATCATAATAATAATAATTATAGCAATACTAAAATTATAATCATAATCAAAACAATTATAAAAATAATCATAAATCATATTAAAGCATAATAATAGCAAGATCCTAGGCATGATACTAACAAGATTAATAACAAACCCTAGCATGTCACTAACCAATAAAAATCAAAGCTTTAGCCCTAACATGATACTAACAATCATAAATATTAGGAAGAACATAGGAAGCATCGTAACAATCATATTTGACATTAAAATTACCCTAGACATGATACTAGGAATATCATAATAACAACCTAAACATGATTTCTACATCATAACATCAATAAATCAATTAAAGTACTTACTTTGATGCCTCGTACCTCTTTCTAATAACAAAATACACACGTTAGTAACTTCAAGGAAAATAATAAACAAACAATTAAATTAAATAATTGAAAGAGAGATTTGGGACCAAACCCTCAGAAATATCAAACCTTTCACGTCTAGGGCGAAGACAACTTCGAATATGGCTAGGTGTTTCTAGATCTAATGAATGCAGAATTTTGTATTTGAAAAGCAAGTTCAGAAAAGAGAGAGAGAAAGATGGTGAATGATTAAAGAGAATGAGAGAATTGATGATTGAAAACTGGTTGTAAGTGAATGAAAACGGAGTTTTTACGACGTTATTTATAGAGAAAATCAGCCAAAAAGATAAAATTAACAAAACAGAGCATTGGCGCACAGAAAACCGAACCAGCGCCAACGCTGGCTGTTGGCGCCAGGGGCCAACACTAGCGCCAGGCGCTACAGCTGGCGTTTGGCGCGCTGATTTCAGAAATTCACGTGTTTTCTAAAATCAGATAAAAATTACCGTACAGGAGGATAAAATCGTATTTTCCTCAAAAATGCTCTTTGATTTAAATTAAATCTCTAAAAAGTCAACAAAAGTCAATTTATCAATGCTAATTGAATTAGGAATGAAAAGAACTTTCTAGAAGAATCTAGAAGACTAAAACCATTCCTAATTACATTAGGAATGATAAATCATATTAGGCTCTCCCCTAGATCATTGGGCCGCATATAAAGCTCAAACCGGGCCCAGTTTAGTAATTTGGCCATAACTTCCTCAATATTCATCGGAATTGGGCTTATAATATATCGTTGGAAAGGTCTTGTCAAGCCCCATCCAACTACACTATTATTGGACCCATATCATGGACCAACCAAACTGGATTGGCTGTTTTCTTAAAATAAGTTTTCAAAAACAGAGAAAAGAGAAAAGAAATTAAAACTATCCGCAACACTAGACTTTCCACACTTTCTCTTCATTCGATTATGGTTCGACGTGAAAGGTACTCATCACTGGGTTTGGTTTTGGGGAGACACAAATGGGTGTCTACAGTAGTAATACTTTTGTTCCTTCATTTGACTTTGTGACGTAATCATAATTATTTTATTAATCGTGCATGTAATACTTCCATTATATTTTCTTTAGAATGATATAATTTTATTTTTATTTTGTAGTTACGAATTTTTATCATATCTTGCAATATGATAATCATATTAAATATAGTGTTAAACTAATACTCCATAAATAGTGAAATTTACTGCATAGCACGGAATCTAATCTAGTTTAAACTAAATCAGACCACACAGATGAAATTAAACTGCATAGCACAGATCCTAATCTAGTTTAAACTAAATCGGACCACACAGATGAAATTATATCGGAGGTGATTAGTCTTTAGCAACATCAATACCTCCCCTTTTCCCTTACAAAGAACATTAACGGGGAACGGGACACTTCCAATCATGGAAAAAAAATGTGGTGGTGGTCGTGTTTGCGATAACGGTTGCGTTTTCGCGAAAACGGCTTATAACGGTTAAATAGAACGGATCGCGGATTTCGCGACGTGAATTTTTTTAAAAAAACACACAAGTATAATTTTTAGCTTGTTAATTCACGTGTTTTGTATTTATACCATATTATGCCCAAAACTATTACAAACATTAAAATTTCAATTCGGAGTAGAAAGCCCACATACGTTTTTTTATAAAAAGGGTAGAGAGGGGTAGTTAATGGGTCACAACTCACCATAAAAGGTAAAATAAATAAATGGGTAAAAAAATGATGGAACAAAGCTGTCACAAGTCTCACAACTGCAGTAAAAATGTTGAAAAAAGACAAAAAGTGGAGCAGCATGTGACTCTTTGACTCAACTTTTTTACTTATTTTTTCATAAAAAAATGTACTTCCTTCAACTTCCGTTCTTCAACCCCCGGTCCCCTGCTCCCTCACTTCTCTTCTTTCTCCATAGCCATGCTAGCACTGATACAAAGAAATGGAAGGCTGTTTCCGAGCATTTCAGCATGCCTAAACCGATAACTCACTAATGTAACGGTTTCAGAACGGTGTTCTACCGTTACGGAACGGCCAACTCGCCGATTTGGATGTGAATTTCAACTCAGCATTATATAACAGTCTTTTTTAGAACGACAAGTCTAAAACCCGTTACAAAACGGGCGTTACATAACGGAACGACTGAGTTTTTTTTTTTTTTTCCATGCTTCCAATCCAATTTGGTGAACTAGTTCCACACACAAAATTTGGAGGAAAAGTTCAGTTGATGCAAAAATTAAAATCAGTGTATTAGTTGTGGTAGTAGTGTGCAACTTGTCCGTAACCCAAAAACAAAAGAACCGCCAAAGATATTCCCTCTCGATCCTATTCTTTTGGTGCTCCCAATTTCATAATCTTCACGCTCTTCAATATCATTTAGCCACACAAATTCATTTGTTCTTCTCTCTAAATTCATCATTTACAGATATCATTTATGTACTAATTCTTCACTATCATTTGCCTTTTGCTTAAATTTCAGGTAATCAATTTATTTCCCTGAATTTGATTTTCTTGCTTTATGTTACATTTGGTTATCTATTTTCAATTGTTTTAGTTGAATTCGAACTTTAATTTCAAATTCATGCTCTTATTTTGATCATTTTTATCGCACCCATTTCGAATCTTCATGAAGTTGTTTTTTTTTTTTTTTTTTTTTTTTTTTTTTTGCTGAAAATCAATTTTTACGAATTTAGGGATTTAATTGGTTGTTTGATTTCATTTTTTAGGGTAATTTGTTGAAAAATGGATCGTCTTAGTTCACCAGCACGGCTAATGATAGTTTCAGATCTTGATCATACAATGGTAAGGCAGGCAGTTTAATGTAATCACTTAAAAAAATTATCAAATTTGGAGTTTTTGATCTGAAAATGAGTAATTTCTGCATTTTAGGTTGATCATCATGATGCTGAGAATCTCTCTCTTTTGAGGTTCAATGCTTTGTGGGAATCAAATTATCGCCACGATTCGTTGTTGGTGTTTTCAACTGGAAGATCTTTAACCCTTTACAAGGAGTTGAGGAAGGAGAAACCCATGTTGACTCCAGATATCACAATTATGTCAGTAGGCACTGAGATTACATATGGTAAATCTATGGTGCCGGATGTCGGTTGGTTCGATATTTTGAGTCAGAAATGGGATAGGAATATAGTTATTGAAGAGGCCAAGAAGTTTTCTGAGCTCAAGCCTCAGGTATATAGTTATGCTTATGATTTGTAGTCTTGTATTAGTTGTTTAAGCTTGGTGAATTTGCCTTCTTGAATGCAACAACAACAGCAACATAGACTTAGTCCCAAAGTGATTTGAGGTCGGCTAACATGAATTGTCATAAGAACCGTAAAGTGTAAGTGGATGGGTTATAGGGAAGTAAATTCATCTTCAAATGTTATTTGTAAATCAAGAGTATTTTTTGTATTAGTTTTATTATAGGGAAGTATCATAGTTTAGTCTATGTGCGGTTGAGGTTGAGTGTATTGGCTGGGAAGTGTTTTGACGTTGGAGAATAATGATCGTGTCTGAAATCTGATTGTTATTTCAATAGAGCAATGTTCCAGTCAGACCATTTCATGTAGTTAGCTATGTAGGGAAAGTAGCGTAAGTGAAATGGAAGAGTCTTTCTCTGCTCTAATTATTTCATGATCGTATTATATGATTTACTTTTCTGTATTTCTTAGCTTTTGAGTCGATGCAGGCTGAAACAGAGCAACGGCCACACAAAATTAGCTTTTACGTTGAGAAAGAGAAAGCGCAACAAGTGACTAAGGATCTTTCCGAGAGATTGGAAAAGCGTGGGGTAATAGCCTCTTATTATTGTAAAACAAGGTTTGATTTAGTTTTGGATTCTTATTTTTCATCTCTGGAACTTAAATCTCTCTTGTTTCTGAAATTGGTGGCTTTGATTAATTTCCAGTTGGATGCAAAGATAATATACAGTGGAGGGATTGACTTGGATATATTGCCACAAGGGGCTGGAAAAGGACAAGCACTTGCTTATTTACATAAGAAGTTTAAGTCCGAGGGTAAACTACCCATCAATACCCTTGTATGTGGTGATTCTGGAAATGATGCTGAGCTCTTCAGCATTCCAGACGTTCATGGTGTCATGGTTGGTTGCTAGATTACTTATTTATCACAGTTTCATATTTATTAAGGCAGATGTGGTAACTTTTTATGTAGTGAATGTATTGCAGGTTAGCAATGCTCAAGAGGAATTGCTGCAATGGCATGCACAAAATGCAAAAGGAAATCCCAAAATTATCCATGCAACTGAAAGATGTGCTGCTGGAATAATACAGGCTATTAGTCACTTAAACCTTGGTCCCAGCATCTCTCCTAGAGATGTTATGGATTTTACTGAATGTCAACTGGAGCATGTGAACCCGGGTCATGAAATCGTTAAATTTTACTTGTTTTATGAGAGATGGAGACGTGGTGAAGTTGAAAACTCTGAGTCGTACTATGCAAGCCTCAAAGCAGTTTGTGTATGTTACGATTTACCTTCACTATCCTCCTTTTGAATGTTTATTTTGCAATTACCCATGATTGCAATGCATGTCTTTTTTTAACATTAAATAATCTAAGTCTTTTTTTTAACATTAAATACTCTAAAGAGTCTTTTTTTCTTTCCTATGTGTCGTGTTCTTTCCTGAGACAATTCACTGACTTTACACTGTAGCTCTTTTCCTTATTCCACCTATTTAATAAAAGTATGCTTTGTATTGTGTTTTACATAATATCTTTCACCAATTCTCACTTATTGTGCTGTTGTTTTAGCCGACTGGATTTCTTGAGAATCATGTAGTTTCATTCTTTCCTAATATAGAGCATGATTATATTCTTATAACAAAAGGACATTTTTCTTTTATTGATCACCATCTTAAAGTTGAATTGAGACTTGACAACTAGCCAAAATTTTGAGTATTTGGTAGATTTTAATACTCCGGTATTTTTTTTTTAATTGAAGTTTCATGGTTGATGATGTAATCTACATTTAATGAATAAAACCAAAAAAAACTTTTAATGCTTTTGTTTAGTTCAGTGGAATTGGTTATGTTTTCTTTTACTTGAAAGTTTTTTTTTTCTTATGCAGTGATTTCAAAAATGTATTTTGCAAAAGCAGTGGTGGACTGTCCCATTTTAGTCCAAAGTTGGATAGCTTTGTAAATTGTATTAGGTTGAGAAGGTTTTGCAAGTTGATTCATTTATTTTTATGTTTGTTATTAATATTTCTTAGATCACAAAATCCGTGTTATGAAATGCTGTCTTTTTAAGGTACCCAATTTCCCAATTTTTCTGATACTTAGCTTGTTACCCTTGGAGAAAAATGAATGCTTACATGGTATACTCTTATGGTGCTTATCCCTGTTGAATATGCATTTGTTGTCTTTCTAAATATAAAGCCTTTTTCCTGTTTGCATTTGGTGGGTTGTGGAAGATATATTGAGAAAATCTTAATGAATTTACCATCTTTCTTTCTGATACATCTATAATCAATTTTCGTCTGTCTTCTATTTTGATCTGGGACAGCACTTGGTCAGTTGGTCTATGGATTATGTAACAGCTAAATGTAACCATATCGTTGGATTCTATCTTAATAGCATAGTGGATAGTACTTTGTTTCGTTGTGTTATTATTGTACTTACTAATATTCAAATCTTTGAGCTACGTATATTACTCATAAATTATTCTTGTTTCATTTCCATCATAACAGCATCCTTCAGGGGTTTTCATCCATCCATCTGGGGAGGAGCTCTCTCTTCATGACAGCATAGATAAACTTAAAAAATGCTATGGAGATCGTCAGGGAACAAAGTACCGAGTTTGGATTGATCGCCTTTTGCCAACAAGGATAAGTAATGATGCATGGCTAGTGAGTTTTGATAAATGGGAATCGACTGGTAAGGACCTTTTTTTAAAAAAAATTAATAAATTAAATTCACTAACCTTACTTTCATGCTGTATTAATTTTGCTCTGTTTTCATGGTATATTGTAGTGATATTAAGTTGTTTTCTACCCTAGAAACTTGTTGTCCTTTGGTTAGTTTTAAGGAAAGTAAAAATGGCTGGAACCGTGAACAAGACATTGACATTCTATGTATTTGATGCAAACTTAGATGATTTTTTATTCTTAACATGTGAATTGTGACAGAGTATCTGGTTAAAAATTCTGTCAGATCTGCTTTAGGACCAGTAATTTTCAGTTTGGATCTTTATTGTGAGTGATTATCCCAAATATGTAAAAGACAAGCCATCACTTATTCTGGAACAATAGCCAAAAGATAAGACATCACTCATAAAAAGAGAGGGAATTTCTTGCTCTAAGGCACTGATTGGTTTGAAGTTAAATATTTTCAATAAAGAACGAGTTTCATGGAAAACCACAATCGCAATTAGTTTCCTTCATTTAATGGTTCCTTACAAGAAAAGTTATAGAGATTAAAAGTAGGAGTGGAAAGGTGAGGATGTATGAGATGAAAGTAAAGAGGATGGAGGAAAATGTGCCTTCCCTTGTTTTGTAAAGGAAAATGTTTTCCAATATAGAGATTAATTTTCCACCCATTCACAAACCAAACAAAGGAAAATGCGGAAAAATCAGTTTCCATGAAAACATTATACATCAAACCAAACACACCCTAAACTGAACAAAGAGAGAAGAGAAGGTAATTTAATAGAATAAAGAGTGCTACAAGAGAGAAGGTATAGGAGATAGAAGAAAAGGAAAAGACAATTGATAAGTTTCAAGTGTGTAAATCCTACAAGTGAGAATATAAAGGAACTAGAAGGAGCTAGTTGGGTTGACCCCTTATTTATCTGCTGTTTAGGTTTGGTAAAATTTGGACATGGAGTTAAAGTTTTATGTTCCAAATTTATAAAACCAGTTGTTTTTCTGCTCATTGTCAAGACGAATAAAATCTAGTCAGGACTAGAAAGGACAAGTCCATGAAGTACCTTGAATCTTATTGCCGTTTTACTTGTCTTATGATATTGATGACTTGAGATGTCGAGTGGGAAGTTGCTGTGAATGATATTTCCATTGGAGCACGTGCTGTGAATCTGTGATTCTGTGAAGAACAAATGAAATGTTTGCAGCTTAACACAACTTTATCTGATTTCTGTTCTGAACGTTAATGTTTTTAATATTGATTATGAGAGAAACATCCATTTGGTTGTTGATGATTGATCGGGCTTCTATGGTGATTGACTTTATATATAAAGTAAGACACTGCAACAACCCAACCTTAATAATATTAATACCAATTGAATCGATAAAGGTAATTTTCATTTGGACGGACATGTACACCAAGAAATAACCCTTTTAAATCCTGACTTGAGGTCATTTGATGTTAGGCTTCAGCTTTTTATTTTATCTTCTGGATCTCTTCGTTTAACCAAAACAGTTCATCCATGAAAAGATTTTTGATTTGTTTTGCATGTAATTAACATTTGGCTTATGCTTTCAGGCGAAGAGTGCCAATGTGGTGTCGTCACAACTCTATTGAGATCTAAGGCAAGTGCAAGACTCTAATATATGTGTCCATTCGCGCTCTGTGTAAGGTTCTTTGAGTTTGACCATTTATTGTGCAGGTTGCCAACTCCTTAAGTGACCTGTTATGGGAGCATGTGCATCAAACATGGTTGGATGGGTATGCTGCGAAGGATCAGAACTCATGGATGTTGTAGATTTTCCCACCTTGTGCTGGATGGAGTGTTGATCCAAGGGGTGTATTTTTGTAAAACTTCAATACTGTTTTAGTTGTTGGGATGTTATCATCCTCGTAATAAACCAAAATGCTTTGCGACATGTTCAATTGCTTTCAACGCTCAAACAGATCAAATATAGCATTTTCTGTTTTGAGAAATAATTCGTGCATATAACAAATTAACAAACGTACTCGGATTTATCAGCTCCCTTTTCTGCATTCTCTCTAGTGAAGTTTGCCGAGGTAATAGTTTCAGCCTATTGAGATTTGAGACTATAGTGCTAGCCCACAAGCCTAGAGATTTCACGCTTCCACAATTCCACGACACAGTAGAGTTAGCTTTCATTGCATTTTTAATACAGGAAGACTTAAACAGGTAGGCTTCATATATTCTTTGAGTTTGACATGTATAGCACAGTTGACACCACCATTGTTGAAACTTGAAAGTACACTCTAGCATACGAAGTAATTTGTTTTTTTTTTTTTTTTGGACATGTAGTTGGGCATACAAATTATCATTATTTTACTTTTGTTTAATAAAAGTTGCTTGTAAGAACTAGTAGAGCTCATTTTAGTAGCTTCGTTTGCGCTAGGGTGATAAGCGCCCCTAGTAGCTCAAGTTGCGTTAGTTTGTTGTATTTTGTGTACTTTGTTTTTTTTTTTTTGGTGCACACGAGGGGCAAGCCCCTAAAACGAGAGAAAACTAGTACAAACTAAAAAAGAAAAAGCACGAAATAAAAAGACAGAAAAGAAAACACAAAAGCAAAGAAAACAACTATAACTAAACCAGATGGACACCAAGCCTACTAGCTGCCATTGGAAGGCACCATCCTTGGCCTCCTAAATCCTCCAATAAAACGACACAAAGATCCTCCGGGACCGCTTCAAAGAAAATTAGTTTCTCATTAGACACCACACCAATGTTAGTTAATTTATCTGCCACTTGATTAGTCTTCCTATAGCAATGTCCAATGGTCACCTTCCAGCCACTACGTGTGATTAGAGCTTTGAACCTACAAATCAAATGAATAAAAGGAGAGTTGGGAGGAGTAGGCTCCACCAACATTCGGATTATAGTCTCAGAATTGACTGTAACTTGCACCAATCTGTGCCCCCCATTCCAAGCAATAGCTAGGCAACGCATAACACCCAAGAGTTCAACTTTGGTACACTAGCAAATTCTACAGTTCATGGCAAACATCTCATGAAGTTCTCCTCGATGCCCAAGGATAACATCACTTGCCCCTACTGGCCCTAGGTTCCCTTTGAAGCCCCGTCAGTATTGAGATGCACCCAACCCTCCCTTGGAAATTCCCAACGCACAAGAACATCACTATACTTTCTTTTTCCTAGCACATTTCCCAAGAGATTACTATCAAAATCTCGCTTGATTTCCCTTACCCGAGCCATAATAAAACTATTTTGGTCGATTGGGATGGAAACATCTCTAGTAAAAGTGCGCTCGTTGCGCCAACGCCACAGCCACCAGCAGGTAGTAGTAAAAATTAAGGACCAATCATCATTAGCACCAGCCTCCTTTGAAATCAAATTGTCTTTTATCCACTGCCAGGTCGAGGCAGTTTGCCACTCAACATCAAATTGAATGCCAAAATCTTGTCCAAACCATTGTAGCAGTTGGACATTCACGCAATAAATGGCTTACATTTTCCTCAACAAACCGGCACATAAAACACCTTGGGTCTCCTGTCAAGTGTCAAAGAAAACGGGTGCATTTGTCATTAATTTTCCATGGCTAGCCAACCATAAGAAAAAACGAATTCTCTGCGGAGCTCTCAATTGCCAAATATGCTTCCACCTTGCTTTGTCTTCGGTCACATTATCCTGGCAATTGCGCTTTATTTGGATAGCCGACTTAATAGAGAATCCCCTAGAAGGAGTGCCCTTCCAAGAAATATTATTGATCGATTCCTCATCTACCATTAACTCATGGGATTCAATGACCTTTAAGACGTCACTTGGCAGAAAATCAGCAAAGAGTTCTAGCTTCCACCCCCTATTTTCATCCCACATATTGTTCACCTTATAATCAAGGATATCTTCCGGAGGTCTAGCCACTGTATACTCAATCAAGGGGTCATTTGTAGCCCATTTGTGCCACCAAAAATCTGTGGCAAACCCATTTCCAATAGCTAACTTAATCCCCTTCTTGAGAATATCAATATTCGATCTCCACAATCCCTCGCCACGCGTTCGATGCATCTTGTTTATGAGAGAACATGTCCACATCACATCGACCCTTACAATACTTGCTATGCAAAACTCTAGACCAAAGAGATTGCGGCTTCGTGAAAAGGCGCCACCCCAATTTACAGAGAAAAACATAGTTTACTTGTCTCATGGATTTGAAGCCAAGAACACCTTGATTTTTTTTGGTATAGTAGCTATTTCCCAATTCACCAAGTGTATCCTCTCCTTCTCATCAGAGCCGCCCTAAAGAAAACTCCTAGCTTTGCTATTAATTTTATCACATACACCCCGAGGAACACACGTAGATTGCATTGCATAATAGGGGATAGAAGATAGGGAAGATTGTACCAAGGTAGCCCTCCCAGCCAAGGAAAGAGTCTTCGATTTCCAGCCTTCAAGTTTCAAGTTGACTCTCTCTACCAAAAATTAATAATTCTCATTAGTAACGCGACCATTAATAGTGGGTACTCCTAAGTATTTGCCGAAATCTTCAGTTTCTTCCATGCCAAGGTCACTACACATTTCACCTCTAGACTCTAGTTTCGTATTTTTTAAGAAATAAATACGACTCTTGCTAACACTCGCTTTACTCCCCGAGGCTTGACAAAATTTCTCAAGACAACCCTTCATCAAATCGGCTTGCTCCTAGTAGCTTCACAAAATAGAATTAAATCGTCGGCAAAAGTGAGATTCAAAATTGGAGGACCGTTTCTACTAGCTCTCACCGGTTTCCAAGTGCCAAGTCTACACTCTTTATCAATCAAGTGGGCTAGACGTTCCACGAAAATAACATATAAATAAGGAGATAATGGATCCCCTTGTCTTATCCTTCTTGACGATATTATATCAACAAAATTGTCCAATACACTACCACGAGTTAAGTTACGGATTCTATGCATTCCATATTGAATGAAGCATTGAAAATTTGAACCAATGAGTTATGTGATTTATATTGACTTAATTCTATATAATAACTTAAAGGCAGACAAATTTGTTAAAAAAAAAAACTTTTAAATGCATCATTTTGTGAAAAAAAAACCTTTTAAAAGCTTTATCGTAAAAGAAAACCCGAAATTATTATTTTTTGTTTAAAACAACCTTGTAGCACTAATCCAAATAATTAACATCTAATTTCTTCGAATTACTCTATAACTTCTACTTAACTATTTAATAATTAAATTATTTTATAAATTAAAAAATAAAATAGAAAACCACCACCCTGCCATCAGACAGCCACCCTTTCCCCTCCCCTTGCAGTAGCCCCCACCCTCGGTGACCCAACTTCACCGCTGGCCGATTCCTCTCCCTGTCTACTTTCCCCCGTTGCAACCCTCCCTCTCCCTAAACCCTGGCAACTGCCCCCAATCACCATAACCGTCGCACATAACCCAATTCCATGTCTTCTTCGCCACAATCGCGACCACAAAAGAAGTAGAAAATCGTTGGGGTGTTCTTATGCACTTAGTTTCTCTCTCCTCGAGGTATATTCTTACCCTTCACTATTCTACAAAAAATTGAGGCTCTTGATAACAGAGAATCAGAGATGGTGGTTTTCATGGCTGAGGTGGTGCGTAATTGGAGGATTAGGGTTTAGGGATTTCGGTAGAAAGGGTTGGGAAAGGGGAGAGTGAAGGGATTGTGGAAGTAGCCGCCCTTGTTGAAGGCATTGAAGATTGAGGAAAGAGAAAAAGAAAGAGATTGAAGAAGAAGAAGAAGAAGAAGAAGAAGAAGAAGAAGAAGAAGAAGGGGGCTGGTGTTCGATTTAGGGAGAGGGGAGGTGGGTCGCCGGGTGTGGGGGTTGCTGCCAAGGGAGGGGGAAGGGGTGGTTGATTGGTGGTGGAGTGGTGGTTTTCTATTTTTTTTTAAAAAAATTTATAATTTAATTAAATTATTAAATAATTAATAAAGAGTTATAGAAAGACAAGGGTTTTTCGACCTCCTTCGAAAGACAAGGTTTATTTGCTCTTTTCGGGGGAGAGATTTCTTAGTTTTGAATCCATGATATTAGATCTAATGGAGACAGATGAATCAGAAGAAAAGCATCCTCACGGCTACAAAAGATCGTTAGATTGTCTCTCCAACAAGGATGTATTTTCCAGCAATATAAGCGGGAGATGTTCCAATGATCGTAGTTTTTATGAAGGAAAAATTTATTTGATTCAATATCTTATGTATTTGTTAACGTCGAATCTTATATTGTAGATGTCGTATGACTTTTAATTAACGAAATATTTTTGCTATTCAAAAAAAAAAAAAAAAAAAAAAAATAAATTAAGTGAATTAGTGCTACTAGGTCGCTTAAAAAAAAATAACTACGGGTTTTCTTTTATGATAAAGCTTTTAAGAGTTTTTTTTATCGTAAAATGATGTTTTTAAGGTTTTTTTTTTTTAACAAATTTGCCTAACATAAACGATGTCATTGTTAATAATGTTTGTATGGGTTGACTTGTATTGAAATTCTAAATAAATGTCGTAGTAATTGCGCACTATGTTATTTTCTTTAGAGCTGTTTTGGTGAAATCTGCTATGCTATGTCTTGCCCTCCCTGCGTATAACTCAAAAGAACCGGGCTAAGAGTATCATCAACACTGGGAGAGCAGCCTCTCCAAATATACTCTACCTCTCCTTTTTTTGGGCTTTTCACCATTAAAAAAGGAAAAGGCCTCCATTCCTACCTCTCTCTGAGTTATTTCATTGAAGCTCACTCAACGTTCTCCATTGAATAGCTCTCCGATGAATCCTGCATCCCCCATTGAAGCAGCTTCTAAGGTAAGTTGTTTGTTGTTGTTATCGTCATATCAATTTCACAATCTAATTTAATCATCAGTGCTTTAAGTTTAGGGTTCGTAAATTCTTAGATTATCAAACATCATAACCAAAATTATGAGATTATTGAATCAAATATCCCTAAAATTATTGAATTTAAAGTTGAATCTCTTTTCCCTGTGCGTAGGGCAAGCACAAGGGTAAACACGACAAGGACAAGCCATGGGATGACCCCAGTATTGACCATTGGAAAATTGAAAAATTCGACCCTTCTTGGAACGAATCCGGCTTGCTCGATGTCAGCTCTTTCTCTACTATTTTCCCCCAATATCGAGGTTTGAAATTTATTTTATTTCTTGTACAATTGTATGAATGAGTTACTAAGCTAATTTTTAAATTTAATCTAGGCCTATTTTCATGTTAATTTATACCACAAGTTGAAGTTACTGAGAAAATTTTGATTCAATGCTTTCATCAACTTATGGAGTATGCCCTTTGTAATTTTGTTTCAGCAAATTTGTGTCTGTAAGATACCATGACTGATATGGCTAGTGTGGTGTACCAAGTATGGTAGAAGCCATATCCTAAGTTCTTTACTCCCAAAAATGATTTTGGGTCAGCTAACCGGAATTGTCTCAAGGAAGTTTCCGCAAAGAAAGTAGGGTATAGCAAGATAATTGATTGAATAAAAGTGGGGAGAAAAAGCTCTGTAAATTGACAACCAAAAAAGAGTTGCTAGTAACTATCCATGTTTATTAAAGGTTAATCAATATGTTTCTAGTAACTATAAGAGATATTTGTCGCAAAATTATTTTCAAGATTTGCTATCTAATTCATTATAACATGAATAAGTTGGTCTTGTGTTTTCTTACGAAAGATCTAGTAGGGCTTAAACCAGTTGAGTTAGATCGAATTCTTAATTTCTTATCTAGTTGGTTGCCTAAATATATATTTCAAGAGGTACTAATGTAGACGTGAATATATTGAATGAATGACAAAACAGTTTTTAATCCCACGACTCACTAATCTGCAGTTTTGCAAATTTCAATCATTTTTCAATTATAGAGTAACATTGTTACATACTTCGTAATAATTAGTTGTGATTAGAGTTTGTTATTCATTTGTTGCTATGAGCATTAACAACAACATTAGACATATTAGAAGGAGTAAATTGTAACCCACAAATTACAATTTTTTTAATAACGAATTTACAAGATTTAAAGTTGACAGACTAAAAGTCTAAAACTCTGGAGGATCACTTCCCATGACCCTAATATAATTGAGCAAGTCAATCCTATTTGAATTACAGCTTTGGTAGATAGAACAACAATGAAAAATTACAGGATAACAATAAATGAGCAAAGAGCAAGAAAAAAGGTACAGAAAGCCTAAGGGTATGGTGATTCTCTTGATCTTTCATCTTTCACCTTCATCTCTTCAAAAGCTTTCTGATCCTCTTTTCTTCAGGTTCCTCTTCCCCTCAAGAAAGTCCTCTGGTCGTCCAAGGCCAGTTAATTATTGAGCTTGATACCCCTATCAATTGATTTGAGCACTTTGAGTCACCCTCATCACCACTGGAACTCATCATCACTTTCCTTTTTCTTTTTCTTGTGCTGTCAATTATTAGTTTAGAGAAAGCATCGAATCTAGCCTTGGTCTGATAAGCTAGAAGTATCTCAAAATTCTGATGGGAATCAGCCATAAGATTTTTTTTTTTAACCAATTCCTCTACCATAGTGATTACATACACGTGACATAATGGCTCATATCAACAATCATTTGCCTAAAATAAACAGCACACACATCTGATATCAATAAGCGACCTTGTCTATAAGCAGACAATAACCAAAGCTCATTAGCACAAAGCATATAACAACAGGAACTACTCACTGTAAGTCTGTAATAGCACAATCTAAAGCAAACCTTGAACTTACCAGCTATGCGTCACAAACACAAAACAACCACTTGAATATCAACTAAAGCAGCTCCTTACTCCAAATTAAACTCAACTTGAAAACACCTTCAATTTCAAGAGTAAATTTAATAAGAACACTAAATTAACTACACAAAACCCCCAAAAAACACATGAAGAAATGCAACATACAACTAACCTTACGCAAAAGTCCATCAACACGCTGAATTCCTCACTAAATTAACAATCCATTTGTTCTCTCTCTGCACGTATATATGTCAAGACTTCCCACTTTTATTAGTTTTATACTCTAATTGGGCTTACTCAATTATATATATGTAATATAATATATATGTAATCTATATATTCTACCAAAACAATAAATATAAAGTAAAAGCAAGGCTAAGTCACAGCTCTACAAACAATACAACTCAAGTAAGCGAAAGTAGAAGTACAGCCTTTTTGTAACTATTTTTTGTAATTACAGTATGTATATCAAATAATAGAATAGATATGAAACAATCGATATACACCAACTTTACCTGATAACCCATACCCTACTCTATACAGTCTATTCAAAAGTAACGTACAGTCTAAGAATTGCTGATATTTTGAGCCAATAAAGAAGAGTGATGCCTACACCAAGTTACTAATCATATTTATTCAATTTAATTGGAATTGGAATTATACGTTACCTAAATTTAGATCCAAAAAACCAATGAAACCTTAATAAGGGGCCGTTTGGTTGGGGGTATTCATCAAAGGGAATGGGAATCAATTGACCCGATTCCCTTTGTTGTTGTTTGTTAGACACTTTCTTTCATTCCCTTTACCTCCTCCATTACCCCAAATCCTTCTAACTTCATTCCCCATCCCCCCCTAGACTTTCCCATTCCCTTTCCTTATCCACCCATCCACCACCACACCCACACTAGCCATCACCCTTTTACCTTACCCTCACCACCCAACTCCCACCAGTCACACCTGCACCGCCATCGCTGCCCTTTCCCCGACCACCTCCACCCCTTCCCCGACCACCGCCGACTACCGCTGCCAACCGATAAGACCCAGATCTAACACCCTTACAATTTCACAAACCCAAACCCACCATCGCGGATCGAAGCTCACCATCGTCGACACCCCAGATCGACTCACCATCCCCGAGACCCCCACAAACCCAAACCCACCACTGCTAACACCCTCGCCGAGAGCAGCAGCGGGGCGAGGGTAGAGAGTAGCGGCGAGGGCAGAGAGCAGCGGCGAGGAGCAGCAGGGGAGCGTTTGGTGGGGGGTGAAGGGCGGTGAGTGGTGGTTGGGGATGTGCGGCGAGTTGGTGGGGGGCTGGGTGGTGGCCGGAATTGAAGAAATAAGGTGGCTGTGTGGTGGTGGGATTGAAGATAGTGTTTCCCTTTGTTTTTAAAACAAACAACTTACAAAATTTTGGGTAATTTCATTCCATTCTCTTTCTTTCCCTTTGTTCATTCCATTCCGTTTACCCCGTGTAAACCAAACGGCCCCTAACAACCTCACAATTGTCAATTCAATCAAGCAACATAACTATTTGACAAATTCCCCAATAAAGATAATCTGAATTACCTTCACAAACAATTTTTAAAGTTGCCAAGCCAATTTCACATCAAACCAAACTTTTGGAAAAGGTGCTAAACCAATTTCAGATCAAATAAACTAACAAATTCCAGTTCAAATTAACTAAGTTACAATAGCACCACACAAATTTAAGATCGAAAAAAACTTACTAATATTACATCAAATTACCAAACTAAATTACGATAGCAACACACAGCTACTTACGTAACACCGCGCACACACTTAATTAGCTATTTTTGTAATTGCTAAACCAAGTTCAAAACAAATTAACTAACTAGTCTACAATAAGAACACACAAAGACTTCCATAAACACACCCGGCTTCTTCTTGATTCCAACAGTTTTTACACAACCCAAAAAAAAATGTCAATTAATAAAGCTTACTTTAATTGGGCCAAATTTTTTTTTTTTGAAGTAATTAATTGGGCCAGTTCAAACTAAGAAAATTAATAATACATATTCCACAATTAAAAGCGCAACATAACACTACAAAATCACAATAATTAAATTAATCCAAAACAAGAATAACATCTCAACCAAAATTAAAACTGGGGGAATTCAATCTGATGAGATCCAATTGCTATTGCAGATCCATCATGGATGATGAATCAAGTGCTTGTTGTTCCTTGATCAATTGATATGATGAATACTTCGGATGATTTTGACATTGTTTGATGATCTCTCTCCTTCCCTGTTATGATTGATTCAATGGGAAGAAGATGGAAGATGAATTGAAAAGAGGGGGAGCGTTGAACCGTTAGAGATTAAATTACGAGAATTGAGCGTGAAATTTGAGGAAGGAAAACAGAGAAATGAAAAGAAAAAAAAAAAAATCAACTTTTTAGACTTGTAGAAAATAAATTTAAATCAAATTGAGATGTTAAAAATTCTATAGAATAAATTGTACATACAAAAAACTGAGAAATTAAAAACCAGGAATGAAAAATTCCCATGTCCGAAACAAATATGAACATCAGATTGATTAAATTGTAAGCAAAAATAATCAATGAAAAGGCCAAAAAGAAAGATTAAATCTTGGTTGCTTTTGAAGAACAGCTTGTGCAGCCAGCTTTATTAGCTCCCAAAATATCGAGAAGGAGATGAGAGTGCAGAGTGGAAAAGATGGGAGAAGAAGAGTGAGGAGAGAGATTGAATGAGATTCTTCAATAGCAAAATTAAAGGTTTAGAGGAAAGCCGGAAGGGGCAAAATAAACCATCATTTCACTAAAGGCAGGAGCAATAGCATCATTGCATTATTCATTTGAATAATAGCTTATAAATAATGTTTAATTGAACATTGCTGGAACTATAAACTTTTATATAAGGGTTATAGATTAGTATGAACTATAAACAACCAATTATTTTGAGATGACTTTAATTTTTGGTGCATTAATCATTCTGGCAGGCTAGTGTCATCTTTCTTTCTCTCCCCCCCCCCCCCCCCCCCTCCTCTGTATTACTTATAGTGTTTAGTTATTCAGTGCTGAAATTTCTTTTTTATATCTTTCAGAAAAATACCTGCAAGATGTTTGGCCAACGGTAAAGGCTGCATTGCGTGAGCATGGTATTTCATGTGAGCTTAATTTGGTAGGGTTTTGCTCTTTGACCTTCAAAATTGGACAAGCTTACATTTGATTTTTTGACAAACTAATAATTTTGAGTATTGACTATATATCAATGGCTGTTGACTATTGATATTACTTTTTTAAGGTGGATTTATATATGTGATTGTTGACTGTTGATAATAGTTTATAAGGTGGATTTATAATTAGTCCCCCCCCCCCCCAAAAAAAAAAAAAAAAGAAAAAAAGATGGTTGTGATTGTCAGATGTCATGCTTGTGATGGTAACAGAATTGTCACGGTTGGCTAACCTATGCCGCGTGAAGGAATGACACTATTAAGATTAAGGATGTCATTGACAATGTTTACCATTGAATTGTTGAGAATCAATCTATTGTTGATTACCTGAATTATCTCCTCATAGTCTCAGTGGTATTTTAGTTTGCACCAACCCTTTTTGGATAAGCTCTTTGATAAGGTTGAGGATTGCCAAGTGCTAACGCTTTATGTTATGCTGCTGGAATTCCCCAGTTTTGGATCCTTTACACAGCTATCATCTGGTTGGGTGATTTGAGTCTAAGAAACCACCCATCTCCACTTTGGGAATTAAAGTAGTGTTGGCTTATTGGGCATTCACCTTGGTGGTGTACTGAAGAGAAGAGGGGTTTTGTAGAGGCTTACCTTTTGCTTCTAGTGCTGTTTTACTTGGGGTCTTGTGAATACATGTTTGTTATTATATTCAAGTTCATACTAATGAAAGGTTTACCTCAGCTAAATCTCCACTTATCCTCATTTACGTTATTGAATACAGAAGTTATGGTTCCTGTAATCCATTCAGGCAGTGTAATGGAAGTTTTCACTTGGGTATATAGACCAAGGTAGCTTAACATCTGGATTTTGGAAAAGTGTAAGCCTTAACACATGATGGGATCAAGTCTAATGCCTCTTTTTTTAGGATTCTCATTGATTGCTATAGCATCACTTATGAAGATATTCTGCTTGTGAAGAAATGAAGAATATCCAATAATTTATATTCTGGAGCTTTCTTAGATTGGGAAATTACTAGAGAGTTGACTAAGAGTGTAGATAATGGTCTCATTAAGTGGCATAGCTTGACTTGGAGGATTGTATAACTCTATCTATCTGCATTCTCTTCTTGCAGATTTTTCTAGGATCTTGTCTTTTGATTTTTGATGTCTATTGTTAAAGTAATATTTCAAGAGTATGTTCTAGGGGATAGAGGGGAATTAATGTGATAAGGGTGTTTGGGGGAATGAATGGGGAGGATTTTTTAATCCACAAAAGATATATGAAAAACAGTTGGGCCATCCATATAAGTGGGAAGGAACATTTAGTGACAAAGGGAGTAACTGTTTATCTATCTCTTTCTTTTTGTTCAGGTTGAAGGTACCATGACTGTTTCAACAACTAGAAAGACCAGAGATCCATACATTATAGTGAAATCAAGGGACCTAATTAAACTTTTGTCAAGAAGTGTTCCGGCACCTCAGGTATGTCTTTAACTCTGTTTGTAGTTAATCCTTATTTTGCTAGTATCATCTCCCCACAATTAAGATTCTGTTTGAATGCTTATGCAACACTTGTCTGTATCAAGCCATCCTCATTTGTATGGAATCCTCCATTCCTGTTTTTAATTGTAGTTTTTGATGCACTTTGATATGGTTTTCTTATGTGTTGATTTCACAGGCAATCAAGATACTCGATGACGAAATGCAATGTGACATTATCAAGATTGGTAATCTTGTGAGAAATAAGGTGTGGTTCATTCTGCTGAAAATTGTTTGTATTTTTTTTGCAATATTTGTCATTGGCGGAGTGTTTTTTCTACAAATTGTCAATTTATGTTCCTTACTTTTGATGCATTTATAATTTAGTTGCTTTTCTAACATTCATAATCATTTGACAAACAAAATTGAAGATATAGCTATGATTTGTCCCTTAAATGTTATACGTAGTACTTGTTTGTTTTCAGTGGGTTTAGGAATTTCGTAGCCTAAGCAAAAAGTTTAAGAGTAGAAAATTCCTGGTTAAAAGCTATGCTCGAAAACTCAAATCTTATAAGACTAACCTTAGGTTGACATTGTATATGGTGCCACTTTCCTTAGAAAGTAGTAGTCAAACATCCTGTAATGCTCTAGAGAATTTAAGGCAAATGGTCAAATTCAACTGATAAAAGCATAAAGCTTGGTATTAATTACAAAGATGAGAACTGTTGAGAGGTTCTCTTTTGATCTTCTCTCCCAATATATTTTTCAAATTTCTTCACACCTCTTGTATATTACAATTGTTCATAAATAATACCAACCTCTTTGCCTTCCTCTACCCGTTTCCCAGATAGTGCTCCACCTAGTGTTTTCTTCTTTTGTCTCATCTTCTGCTGGCCACTGCCTAAAGTACTTATGAGCACAGGTGGCCTGATTTAGTTTATCACATTGTCGTACCCTCAAGTCCAAATCCTGTATTGGACACACTTGTGTCCCGGTGCCTATGAAGTCAGAATTTCCCATGTCAAACTCTTGGATCTCATAACTGAGCCAAACAGCTGATAGGCTAAATATCATAGCAGGCTTCTACCTCTAAGTAATGTTACTTAAAATTTTTGGAAGAATTTAGGATATGCAGATTATACCATGAGTATCTTTTTTAAGCTTTCCGATTCTTGATCTTATGGGTGCAATCACTTAATCAACTATTAGTGAGAACGGAAACTTTTCCAGGAAACTGAAGAAGACTCAGTATGTTCGACAAAATTTTAAATTCTTAGGCAAATCAAATTTCTCATTTGGGACTAGTTTCAGCAATTTTACTAGAACTTGCTGAACTGGAGAAAGGAAGGACAGTTTGAGTTTTGGTGTTTCAGCTGTTTCCTTAAATGTTGAAAGTCCTAAAACACATTTGTATCCATCAAAAGCAATGCTCCATTTTGTCCTTTTTTTTGCTCTCTCCTTGTACCTTGTTCAAGGTTGCAAGGCTCAGCCTTTTTTTTTATCCGAACTGGTTGATCTTGATATCCTTCCCTTATTTTGGTTGAAGGTTTGTCAAATACATACTCAGGCACTGTCCGCCTGGGAACAGTTATTAACAGCTTATAATGTCTTGGCCAAGTCAAAACTATACTTAAGGTGAATTTGGTGAATTTTTTTTGATATAGCTCTTAGAGATTGAGAATTGATTTGTAAAGACTAAATGTGATTTATTTCTGTCTGTAACTGCCTTCAAGATTGAGGCTGGAGGATATGTTCTGCTCACTTTTATAGGAACTTATTCGTTGTTTTTATTAGAATCAGTCCAAAAAAAATATTAAACCAGAAAATTTATGGCCAACTCTTAATTTTATTTTCTTATTGCCGAATTTCTAGAACTTCATATTATTATGAAAATTAGATAGTTAGAATATACACAATTAGATAGATTTTGTTCCTACTTGACAGTCAAACCAAGAGATAAGATCAGACCAGACCACAAATTTACCGACCAGGACATCCGACCTTAAAAAATTTAGATCATAAAACGTTATTTCAGTTGAAAAGAAAATAGCCTTAGTTACTAGTTATAACTTGAACTCTTGAAAGCCATTCTAAATCAGCTTAAGTCCCTAGTTCCATATTAACAAAAGGAACTATTAATAAAGATGAGCCCCCGCTTGCAAAAGAACCCCATCTAATAAGAGCAACTTTAGTGATGTGTCATGCGCACAAATTAACCATCCCTGAAGCAAAATAATAGCGGTACTTTCTGCCAGGATTGTTTGGCTACAGTTGTAGAGCATTTATAAGTTCTTTTAGTACACTTTTTTTTAAAAAAAAAATGTGTGGATAGAGTTACGTCTTCACCCGGACATTGTTTGTGTGATGAAAAACATGTAAAAGAAAGAGGAAGAGAATAGACGATTGGGATGGGGGTGAAGAAAGGATTTTATTGTACATTCACTAATACAACTCAATAACATTTCTCCTTTGAGCAAAAAAACAAAAATGTTCAAATAGGAAATAATCTCTTTCTACGGTCATCTCATGAAATGTTCCTTCTTGAAGACTTTATTTGCATGTGCTTAAGCTCAGGTTATATTACTAGTAACTCACAACCAACCCATGTCCTTATGTGCATATTTCGTTTCATGTCTGATTCTCTGTCCAAAATTGATAGTCTGTGGCTTTATGTGTACGGCGAATACATTTCTTTGGAAGGATCTTGATTGGTTTGTTTTGCTATTGTAGGCACGCTTTGTCAAAAGGAGACAACATCTTCTAGGTCCCAATAATTCTACCTTGAAGGTTTGTAATATTAATCTTATTCTGGAGTTCTGCTTTTAAGAAAGTGAGAGAAGTGAACTGTGTGGATCTTGTAGGAAGTTTTGTGCTATGCTGGACTGATGGCCAAAAGAATAGCTTAAACTTTATTCCATCCCCCCCCCCCCCCCCCCCCCCCAAACACACACACACACTTTTTTTTTTTTTTTTAAAAAAAAAAAAAAAGGAACCCTCCCCTGAGGTTGACAAAGCTTTTTAGGGATTTTGGATATGAAGTTGGTAGGTGTATCATTGGGAACATGCACTTAGTTCCTTCTTGTTTTGTACTGTATGCAGGCACTTGAAATCTTAACAGGCTGCTACATCCTTGTTCAGGTATGCATCAAGATCTTATTAATGTTGGAGATCCTTTCATTTCGGAACATTTTTTTTGTTGTACCAGTCCTCTTTTAAGTAATACTGACTTTGGTGTGGCTGTATATCCAAAAGTAAAAGTGTTAATCAACCATCAAAAATAATTTTCTATTATTTTCCCAGAGATTCCATCACTGAAACATTCTTGCAGCCCTTGCCCCAAATTCTTTGTTTTTAGGAGGGTGAGGCTGCGTTCACCTGAGTTCAGATACCCCCAAAATATGATTATATTTTAATGCAAAGTTGGGATTATTAGGACTGGCCTTTTTTTTTTTTTTTTTGTTTAAGATCATTTTTATAAATTGTTGATCCCTTTTTGCCATTTATGCAGGGAAACACAGTTGCAGCCATGGGATCTTTTAAAGGATTGAAACAAGTGCGGAGAATTGTAGAAGACTGCATACAGAATAAAATGCATCCAATATATCACATCAAGGTACACAATACTCATCTGCTTCTCTTTTTGCTGGGTGTTGTAGACTTACAGCAGCTCTGCCTCAAACAGGATCTGGGTTTTGAAAAAAAAAAAGGGGGTGGGGGTAGGGGGGGGGGGGGGGGGGGGAGGAGGTTTTTTGTTACTTGTTGGTATTTCTCTGTTTCTCAACGACAGAGGTAATATTGCTCGCTGGCTGCTGAAAAATTGAAGCCAACATTATTGAATTAAGGCATTTGCTCTTGGAATTTGGGAATATACACTTGTCATTGAAGTTATATACTCAATTACTCACTCTGTTGTCCAATTTCATTGACAGATTCTCATGATGAAGAGGGAACTTGCCAAGGATCCCGCCCTTGCAACTGAGAACTGGGAAAGGTTTCTGCCACAGTTCAAGAAGTATGATTATTTGGATTGAAATTTATGTTTATATTTTAATAAGCATTATATATGTGTGTCATCTAATTTTTTTTCTTCTTGAACTTCAGGAAGAATGTTCAGAAAAAGAAAGGCAAGGGTAAGGAGAAGAAACCTTATACGCCATTCCCCCCTCCACAGCAGCCTAGTAAGGTGAGAACTACAGTCCTTGTAAATCTTATCTATCTGGTGTGGGAGTTTCTAGCTTGTAGATAATGTGGTTAACTTATATGGTTGGATGGCTGATTTAAGAAACACATTTGTGGTTGATGTTGAAATTGTTATGTTTGGACAACTTTTTTGTTCTTGTGAGCAATATTAACAAGTATACCCTGTAGATTGACCAACAACTGGAAACTGGAGAATACTTCTGGAGTGAGGAAAAGAAGTCAACAAAGATGCGGCAAGAGAAGGAGGAGAAGCAGGCCGAGAAGACAGCTGAAAACAAACGAAAAAGAGAAGCTGCATTTATTCCACCTGAGGTTTGAGTTGTGCAACTTTTCAGTGGTAATCATTAAAGTTATTTGCTAGAATTTGACACCATGTGCTATTTCATTACAGGAACTTGTGATGCAAGGGCATAATAGTGCAACAGATGGTAAAGGTGATGTCAGTTCCATGGCACTATCATTGAAGGTAATTGAGCAGATTGATTTCATCCTTTTTAAACATTGCTTTGCTATACTTGGCTGGTTTGTTAAATTGGGGTTGCATAATTCTGCAGCAAAAATCAAAAGAATTTAAAAAGCAAAAATCTGCCAACCACGTGGATCCTCAAGCATATATCGCTGAAGCACCTGCAAAGAAGAAGATCAAAAGCTCCAAATCTTGACCCCTCAAGCATATATCGCTGAAGTATGGGCAAAGATGATCAAAAGCTCCAAATCTCAACCCCTCAAGCATATATTGCTGAAGCACCGGCAAAGAAGAAGATCAAAAGCTCCAAATCTTGACTGGAGAATCTTGGACTTGCCAATTGAGCAAGAACTTGCTGTATCATCATAATTTTCAACAATCCATATTTGCCAATTTTGATGTTAGTGAAACTGATTCCATTAGGTTGATATGGATTTCTATTACCATGAAGTTCAACATAATTTTCTTGTAAGCTAATGATGTGTCTCAAAGCTTTGGGTTCAATTTTGGTTGATTTTTTGGTCCTAAGAGTATCATTTGTGAGACTTACAAAAATAACGTATAAAATTCCTTTGTTGTAAATAATAAGAAATAGAGCCAATATTATTAAAAGTTGGATGCATGAGTAATGTCGTAATAATGGGTAACTTACAACCATTACAACTTTACAAGTCACCTCATTTATGTATCTCTATTTGAAATCATTTTCCACCTCACTTTCTACTATCTTGGTATGATAAGAAATATGCTCCATCTATTATAACTTCTTGGTATTAAATGGTTAAATTACCAAATATTTTGGATCCAAAGAGTAAAACTGTTAGTGCCTTGAGATTTGGGGGCAAATAAAATTGACTATATCAATATTAGTCAGGAAGTTTCTAATTATTCATACTTATTAAAACTATTTATTGCTTACTTTTGAAGTAGATAGTTTACAAGGTTAATTTAATACATGTTCGGCTAATATCCTTCACAACAAATGAGTTGAAATTAAAATGAGCAAAAACACTACAATAAAAATGCATAAAAGAAAATGAACAAACTTATATTAGAATCTCGAAAAATTGCTCCATATTATTATCACATAATACAAACTCATTAAACTCATTTTTTATCGCCGAAATCTTTCAATTTCACCGGAACGCACGACGACCATAATCGTTGTTAAGTGGAGCTCGAAAATGACATAATTGGTCTGAATTTTAAGCTTGATTTCTTTGTTATTGATGTTGCAAAATTAATAACAATGATGTTAATAGAGATGTTGTTGACGGCGAAAATAATCGTCACCGATTGGAGCTCGAAGACGCAATTTATTACAGCTTAAATTTCTTGTTATTAATGGCGCGAAGATGATAGATGGTGATATGAGCACAATACAAAGACGGCATGGTTGATTAGAAATTAATGGCGTGAAGTTAATGATGTATATTGAACAATAGGTCTTATTATCTACTTCTAGAATTGATTATTGCATTTTACAGCAATTAACAATCTAACACAACCTAGCTACAGTAACAAGACAAGAAAGGATCATTAAGGCTAATTATCTTGAACAACCAGGCAAGGTGCATCAACTTCATTCCAAATATCTCGTTATACCAACTCAAGCAAGCGATCAAGCAAATATACAAAATTAATATTCAGTGGGCCAATTAATTCCTAATACAAGTAAACAACATGTAAAATCACATGCAAGCCAATCCATAATTATCCTTCATTTGCATCTATTGAAAGCCAAGCTATTGATCAGTAGCGATACCTAATTCACAGGAAAAGTTTGATGTAGGGCTGTGCAGAGTGCAGTCTAGACCGTACCAAACCGCAATTTGCGGTTTGGAAATTACGGTGCGGATTTCAAATTTGACCAAACCGCGGTTTTGCGGTTTGGTGGGGTTTCAAAAAACTTTCAAACCAAAGCGCACTGCAAACCGCAATTTAAAAATAAAGATACTTCGTACTAAAATTTAAAAATAAACTCAAAAAAAAAAAAAAACTAATATAAAAATAAAAGATTCTAAAATTTTTTAGGGTTACTAATTTTATTTTACAATACCATAGTAGTCGACATCTTCATCTCTAATTCTCATCTATCCCTCCTCTCCCTCATTTTTCTTCCTCTCTCACTCTTTATGTCAATTTCACAATTTCTACATCTCTTTCTCAAACAATCGACCACCAAATACAATCAAATTGTTAATTGTGTGGATCATTATTAAGATAACCAAAAGTTTTCCTTTCTTACTCTACGTTTCCTGTGCTTTGGATTTGTAAGGCTTTTTCATTTGTGATATAACTTTTGGTTCTTGTATCAGTTAAGTTATAATGTAGTGGTTATGGTTTACTTAATTATTTTGCATTACTTCATGTTTGCCTTGGCATGTTACTTGAGTTACTATTAGCATTGAAGTAAATCACTACCTCTAATTTGTATTGAATCATCTGCATAGTTGTACAGTATTCAAGTAAAAATTTCGTAGGAGAATATTAGCAAATAAGCATTATTTGTGAGGTAAAAAAATTGTGGAAAAACTGCAAACTGCACCGCACCAAATCGTATATTGCGTTGCGGTTTGGTGCGGTTTGTATATAATTGCGGTTTGAAATAAATCACAAACTGCAATTTTGCGGTTTGGTGCGGTTTGAGATCCAAACCGCACCGTGCACAGCCTTAGTTTGATGTATCTTGTAGATATTACTAATGTATGGCTAATATAGTAGTATTGTATCTCTAACGTACTTCTAATGTATCTCTGTTATTCTAGCAATAAAATGTATTTGTGATACAAATTTGAAAAGAAATTTGTGAAGTTACTATGTCTGCTAGCAAACTGAAGTTGACATCGTGTCAAAGGGTAAAAGAAAACCATGCCTATACATTTTTGTTATACTTCTCATGCAAAGGGTAAAAGAAATTATGCACATTCATTTTTCACCTATTTTTCCATTGTTTTTCTGGTCTGTTTCGACACACCTAACTATATCTCCTCCTAAAGCTTGTTTAATGTTCTAACTTTAGATTATTAATCAAAGATGAGAAAGTACTTGCGGTCATGAACGACTTGTGAGTAACAAACCCGATATTAGGAATCTCTAGACTTTAATACTCAGAAGGGTTATGTATTGGATTGCATTTCCGAAATTATAGCATCAAATATTTCATGCATCCCATTCATAATATATAAGGATGCCTTACCCTGGAAATGATCCATCTTATAACTTAACAGCAATGGATTATAAATTCATCAATCAATTGCTCGAAGTTTAAAATTTAAAAACACATACTTATTTAGCTCATCTGGAGAAGTATCAACAATATGCACATTTAATTAAAAAAATTATGTAGCTTTAGGGCCTGTTCTCTTCTTTTCAGTTCAGATCAGCTCTAATAAGTTTAGTTTAGTTCTCATAAAAAATAGTTTAGTTCTCATAAAAAATTTAGTTTAGTTCACCTCAACTCTAATAAGTTCAATTCAGCAAATCAAAACAGACCCTTAGAGCACTATCAGCAGAGATAAAAAAAAAATTCCTTCACCACTCTCTCTCTAACTTTCCCTCTCCTCCACATCAGATTTTTAAAGAAAGAATTTTTTCCATCCCACCAACAACAAACCAAAAAATTCCCTCACCACTCTCTTTCTTACTTTTCACTATACCCCACTATATTCTCTCTCTTACTTATTTTCAATTATTATAATAATTATTATTCATATACTTGATGATAATTAAATTGTGACTTTAATTAATTACGAACTAATTAAATAATAATGATTAGTGGAAGACATAAGTAATAAAACTAGAAATGCATTACATTAATAAAAAGTAAAATATGATTACGATACATGATGATTAAAGCGTCATTAGATTTTAAGGGTTATTGTCACCAAACTTTTCCCAAATATGCTCTATCAAGTCATCTTTCAAGGATTGATGAGTTCGTCTATTTTGGTGAGTTGGTGGAGTTGTTTCTTCTGGAGGTGGTTGTTGTGGTGGAAAATTAGGAAAATTTGGAAAATTACCTCCAAACATTTGAAAAAACTGAGAAAATTGTGGATGATTCATAAGTGATGAAGGATCAAAGTCGTTCAGATTTTGTGAACGATTGGGATTA
This sequence comes from Chenopodium album, assembly GCF_948465745.1. Taxonomy (NCBI): domain Eukaryota; kingdom Viridiplantae; phylum Streptophyta; class Magnoliopsida; order Caryophyllales; family Amaranthaceae; genus Chenopodium; species Chenopodium album. The sequence goes on along the minus strand of NC_137835.1, from coordinate 18,555,138 downwards.
CTAGGATCCATTTTTACTTTTAAAAAAGGGAACAAAATATCAAAAAAATTTAGGGGAAAAAAAATTACACACTTGAATGATACAATTATGAAATTTAAAGAGTAAAAAACGATATTTTCATAGTATCAAAATATTGAAAAATGGATGTCTATTTATAGATCAAGTTTTTTTTCCGTTGGTAATTTTAGTTTTTTTTTAAAAATAATTTACTGTATACAAAATAGCCGTTTTACACTAAAACGGTAATATATTTACTGTTAGAACAAAGCTCTTCCAAAAAATGACACGTGTAAGAAGATCAATGGCTGACAATTAAACTCACCACAACATTGTATTTTTACCGTTGAAATATTAATTAATGTTAACTTTATGGTGGGCCCCACACAAAATTAATAAAAAAAAAAGAAAAAAACACAAAAACCTGCGCCATACCCCACCAAAAGTCAGCAACAATCAAGTTGAGAAAATTTTCTCCAAGAGAAAAAAATCTCATTTTTTCTAGATTTTTTTTGAGAAATTTTGTTGGTGGGATACTTTTTTTGGGGGAAAAAAAATTCTAGAGGAGAATTTTTTTCTCTATTGCAAGTGCTCTTAGTATTGATGATTTGCACATTTGACTCAACAACTATGCACATTCAGTACATTATGCATAAATAATAGGAAAATTTGACTTTTGCTACCTCACAAACACATCAATTTCACTTTTGCTACCTCGGAAAAAATTTATTTTATTTTGCTACCTGACAGTTACACTTTTTTTAAGTTTTGCTACCTTTTAACGGTTCTGTTACTGTAGACGTTAAGTGGACCCCACTCACCTAACTAACCTCCCTTTTCTGTCTTCTCTCTCCACGAATGTCCCCCCTGCCTCCCATTTACTCTCTTTCTCACTCCATTGAATTCTTTCACCTTCTCAAATTGACTCCATTGAAGCTTTTCCTTTTTTTTTCACCCGACTCTTTCTCTCTCATCTGTCAGCAAGGTGACTTTTTTATTGAAATCTTATCTTCATTTTGGAGGTTGAGCAAGCTTGCGTGGAAGGATTTAACTGGAACAGCAAAGCAAGGGAGGAGTCTAGGTGGAGCGATTCGTCATCACCATTGTTGGAAGATTCTTCTGACTAGGCTCGACTATAAGGTACGCAACTCCTATCCTCAAAATGTGGTCCAAAAATGGTGGTAATTGTGCTTTTACTTTTGTAAATTGAGGTTTAATTGGGGGAATCTGCAGTAAACCCTAGAATTATGCGATTTTGATTAAATTAGGATAAATTATGCTGTTTGACCTAATTAATTGATTAATTTAATTGCTGCATGTCTGATTTGTAAAGTGGTTGTCTTACTTTATGCCCTGCTTGGTTAGTTTAAACATTGTTGTAATTAGTGGTTGATTAGTGTATTTGTTTATTGGTAATGTGCTGTAGATTTAACACATGGCAACTGAGGATGATTTTGTTGGTGATTTAGTTGATATTAAGCTTAGAATATTTGGGGGTTTTGTGTATAAAACAAGAAATGGTGTGGAGTACCTAGTCTATGAGGCTGGCTTCACTTACTGGAAAAGGGAAGTTCCTTTGAGGTGGGTAACAGTTGGCTATTTAAGGTACTTGTGTGCTCAAGGTATTGATGACATGGGATGGGAAGTGCCTAACATTTATGTGCTTTGGTTCAAAGAGAAGGGTAAGACATGGATGACTGGGAAAAGGAAGTTAGAAACTGTTGAGGACCTTCGAGGTTTAATAGAAGCTAAGCATAGGGATGGGTATTTGGAGGTATTTTGCACTGTTTCAGATGACCCTTCCCCTAGTCAGGACCCACAAAGCACTCTAGTTGAAGATAATAACCCAAACCCCAACATCATCAACTCTAGTTCTAACCCCAACTCAAACACAACTTCAAACCCCAACTCCAAGTCAAGTTCAGCCCACATTCTAACTGGATCTAAGCCATCCCAAAAAAAACCTAGGCAAAGACAGATTAGTTCACTTTCAAAGCCCATCTCCCCTCAAACTCAAGAAAATCCAAACACAAAGAGAAGGAGCCCTAGATTTACTCAGTTTCCTGAAATTCAAGAGACAGTGAAAGAGAGTTTGGTGAGGAGAAGCCCTAGGTTTTCTGCTTTGAGTGTTGTTGACAGGGGGGAGTGTAAGCTGACAGAAGCAGCTGGCAGTTCTGCTTTGACTGTTCAAGATCCAGGGGCAAGGAAGGGGACTGGGAAAGGTACAGGGAAGGCAAGTAAAGCAAGGAGGGTTTTGAATTTGGATGATGATGAGGCATCAGGGTCTGGTTCATCTAGCTCAGATGAGTCTGATCTAGACATAGACTGGGCTCCAGGAGAAGAAGAGGGTGACAGTGGTGATGATGAGGATGAGAGGCTAGGAGTTGGATGTCTATTAAGTGAAGTGAATAGGAGTTTAGGGATTGTGCCACATGGGGAAGAAGAGTCTAAGGAGTTAGCTTTAGAGAGAGAGGAAAGACTGAACCAGCTTGTTAAAGATTTAGGTTGTGAGGAGCCTGATTTAAAGGATGAGGGTTCTGATGAAGATGAGCTGAGAAGTTTGCATGGCTCAGATGAGGATGAAGACAACAGTCCATGGTTTCATGAGGATATAGATTTCCAGAAACCTATTGTGCTTGTGAACAAGCTGCAGTTCACTAACAACACAGTACTCAGGAAAGCATTGAGGGTACATGCCATAGAGAATAGGTATGAGTATTATTATTTGCATAATGGGGGTGATAGGATAACAACTTATTGCAAGAAGAGGTGTAATTGTTTGTGGACTTCCAAGAGAAGTAAACTGCCAGGTGAATGCAACTGTGGTCCAAGGGTGAAAAAGTGCCCATTTAAGGTACTTGCTAGGAGACTGCATAACAGCACTGACTGGCAAATCAAAGAGCTTAATTTGAACCATAAGTGTATGAGGAGTAAGATGAACTCCAAGGTCAATGCTGAGTTCATTGCAGAGAGGTATGTTGAGGAATGGAGGCACAATCCAGACTGGAAAATCAAGAGTCTGCAGGCTAGGGTGCTTAGTGACTTAGGTATTTCTGTTAGTTATTCCAAGGGGTGGCTTGCTAGGGCCAGAGCTAAACTCAAGATTTATGGATCATCTGCAGAGCAGTATGCAAGAGTGTATGACTATCGGAAGGCTGTAATCAAGTACAGCCCTGGGTCTGGGGTGTGTGTTGTTGTGGATGGTGATGCAAACAGCCCTGAGAGACCTTTGTTCATGAGGATGTACATATGTCTGCAACCACTAAGGAGTGGGTTTATCAAAGGGTGCAGACCTCTGCTAGGAGTTGATGGCTGTCATTTGAAGGGCTCCTACCCAGGACAAATCCTAGTGGCAGTGGGCAAAGATGGAAACAACAACATTTACCCTGTAGCTTGGGCTACAGTTGAAGTTGAGAACAAAGAGACTTGGTGTTGGTTCCTAAATTGCTTGAAAAAAGATATTGGTGATGTGGCTGATGGTGCTGGTTGGACATATATGTCTGACAGACAAAAGGTGAGAAATTTATAGATTACTTATGCTTCATTTACTAAATAGTTGAGTGTGACAAGCTTTTAATGTTGTGTGTATGTTGTTGTTTTCAGGGCCTACTAGAAGCATTTGAGTTGGCAGTACCTCTAGCTGACAAGAGGTACTGTGTGAGGCATATTTGGGCCAACTTCAAGCTGCAATTCACAGGCTCAACCTTCAAAGAGCTCTTCTGGAATGCTGCTAGGGCAACCACTGCTGTGAGTGTCTTCAGTTTTTGAGTTTTTTTTTTTTTTTTTTTTTTTTTCCATTTTGTTTTTTCTGTTGCTTATATGTGTGTTATGATGGTGTTGAATTGTTTGAGGTTGGGAACTGATTTGTATGGCTTAAATATGTGTGTGTCATGGCCTGCAATTTTCTGTATTTTCCTGTATATAATCAGGTCTCAGTTGTGTTGAACTATGGGCTTTGATGTGGTTGTACTTACACCATAGTTCAAATGTAATATTGGCTTTGTTGTGTCTGTATGCAGTTCTGAGTTCCCTCAGAATCATTTGCTTGATGTGTTTTCATGTGTTTGTTGTAGTTATATGCATAGATGATTCTAATGTGATTAGTACTTAGTTAAGCTTGTTTGTTTTGCTAGATTGATTTTGAAATAGCAATGGAGTCCATAAGGTTTCTTTCTGAAGATGCTTATGTGTACCTAGATAATATACCTCCTAGGCATTGGTCTAGGCATGCTTTCCCATCTCAATGCAAATCAAACATGCTTCTGAACAATATTTGTGAGACATTCAATGCTGTAATAAGAGATGCTAGGGACAAGCCAATACTCACTCAGATGGAGTGGTTGAGGAGGTATGTCATGAAGAGACACAATGACAAATGGGAGGCTGTACAAAAATTGGATGGGAAATTGATGCCCTATGTGTCAAAAAATTTTCACAAGATTGAGAGAGTTGCAAGGCACTGTATAGTGCAAGTGTCAAGGGGAGATTCATATGAGGTTGAGCTGAATGGAGACTCAGTGCTTGTGGACTTAGCAATGAGGAGTTGCACATGTTACCATTGGCAACTCACTGGGATCCCATGTGTACATGGGTTTGCTTGCTTAATGGACAAGAGAGTGGACCCTGAAGACTTTGTGGATATGTATTACCATAGGCAGACTTACATGTATGCCTATGAGGAGCCTGTGAAGCCAATGCCAGGACCTAAACATTGGGAAAAGCAAGGATTCAGAGAGCCACTGCCTCCAGCAATCAGAGTAATGCCTGGAAGGCCAAAGTCCAAGAAGAGAAAGAAGGAGAGAGGTGAGGGAGAAGCTGACAGACCTGCAAAATCTCAGAAAAACCAAAAAAAGTGCAGCAACTGTGGACAGGTTGGTCATTATGCCAAGACTTGTGCCAGCAAGACAAAGTGCACTCCTAAGGGTCCAGCTACCAAGCCTGTTCTGAATGATCCTTGGAACATTGAGCAAAGGAGGAAAAAGGAGCTAAGGGCTGCTAGTAAGGTCAGACATTCACAGAAGTATACACTAAATTTTCTATGGTGTTGACTTGTTTGTATTTATCACTACTGTCTTTTAATTTTGATTTGTGTATATGTGACAGACTGGTGGAACTCCTGGACCTAACAGCATTGCAACCAAGAATCCCAAGAAGCCTGCCACTATTACAAAGCATACAACCTCTCAAGACAATGCAGCCTGCACCCAAGCATCACAAGCATCAACAACAGCAGCATTACCTAAGCAGCAGACTAGCCATAAAGGAAAGGGGAAGCAGAAGAAGAACTAGGCTACTTAATTGGTGTTTTTTTTTTTTTTTTAAAGTTCAAGTTGTAATGACAGAACAATTAATCTCCACTTTTAATCATGATAATTAGCTCTGTCATGAGCAGGACAAGTTAGTTTGAACATTACTTTTGTGCCAAGTGCAGACTTGGTCTTTTGTATCTAAATTTGTGGTTATTTGGATATGACCAGAACTAATATTTTGCATGTTAACTGTGCTTCTATGGATATAATCAAAAGCAGACTTTATATATTTTTTTTTTGTGTTAATAACAGCTTCTCAGCTTTTCATTCCTTAGATATTAAGAGTTTACATCCTAGGCTTAATACATGATTGAGGGATTTTTTTTTTTTTTTTAAACCCACATACATCCAAAAGGTTCATATATAACAGCAAACATAATCTCATTTGCATACAAATACAACAACTATGGCTAATACAACACAAACAACACAACCTACAACAGCTTTGCATCCACCAAGATTGATTTTTTGCCCATCACTGCTGTACATCCTTCTGTCAGAACTTAGAGCATTGCACTTCAATAGGAGGTTGTCATTCTCATTTAGCAAGCACCTTCTTTGGCCTCTTAAGTCTTCAAGCTCAGATTTCAGCTGCAAGATCTCTCCTTTCATCAGTTTCTTGTCCAACAAGAGTTGATTGATTACGTCGCGTTGCCAATCAGTGCCATCTTCCTCATCAACCCACTCAAAACACTTGCAACCCCTTGTTTCTGTCTTGGGATCATAAAATTTGCATGCTTTGAACTTCCGACCAGGATTCTCTCTAGTCCACGATGTCAACTTCCCCATAGGAATCCCACAATCACATTTCCTCTGTTTTGAAGGAGAAAATCTAACCATAGACATTGCAGCCTGCATTTACAACAAATTAGTCAACAATTACCTACACAATGACGTTAACAATCACAATAGGCCTCAATTTAACCCAATCACATCCCTATTCAAAACCCCTAAATTGGCTGTCAAACAAGAACCCTAATTAATTCCAACAATCAACTATGCAATTAACAACAAATTAAACCTATTACAAACCAAATTTAGCTGCAGATACTATCCTAACCACTACCAAACACAATTATCATGCCCAATTGAGAGTACCAAATGCGAATCGACCAACCCCTAAATATCCAATCATCAATTGAATTGGGAATTGAACTACTCACCTTGCTATGCAGAAGAAATCAACAACAATGGCAGCAACAACCCTAGCAAACGACAAATTTCTCAAAACAAAAAAAAGGAATTAGATTGATTTGGTGAATCGATTGAATTATTCTGAGTGAAAAATTGAAGATTGAGTTCATAATTTTGCCAGAATTCATTTAAATAGAAAGAGAGTGGGAAATAGCCGTTGGAGTGGGGCCCCATAACGTCAACAGTAACAGAGTTACACACAGGTAGCAAAACTTAAAAAAAGTGTAACTGTCAGGTAGCAAAATAAAATAAATTTTTTCCGAGGTAGCAAAAGTGAAATTGATGTGTTTGTGAGGTAGCAAAAGTCAAATTTTCCTAAATAATATTTGACCTGCTACTTTTTCTCATGCAAAATTGAAACTGTGTACACATTATGCATAAATAATATGCACATTGAAAATCAGTGAAAGAAATTTTGCACATTCAGTTTAAAAAATATGCATATTCAGTACAAGAAGTATGCACATAAAATCTTTCTTATTTTTCTCAATTTAAGGAACTTCTCATTTGACCCTAAATATATTTAAGCAACATCCAACAACACTAGATTGAAATGCAAGTAGTATTAGAACTGCTCATGATCCATTTACTTCCCAACAAGTCAAAATAAATGCTAGTTGTGACCAATAATTTCTTAGATTTAAGTTCGAATAGATTAGGGCTAGTCAACCTCGCTCAAAAGGTTAAGCTAGGAATGAAAAACAGTAAAAGTAATTGAAAGGAGAAGACTTATTTCAAATGTTATGAAGAAGATGATACATTTCACCGGTTACTGAATGTTTAAAGATATGATCTAAAAGTAGCACATTATGTGCCTTATGTTGCGGGACGAGTACATATCACCCGTACGATGTCTGATTTCTCGAGGCTGATCCAAATAACTGTCCCTATATGTGTAACAAACATTATAAACGCAATTAAACTACGATAATAATATGCAATAACATTAACTTGTACCAAGACAAATGCATCAATGTAGACTCATATGCATATAGACATCCTCATATAGTCACATGAGACTTATTGTGCTATAGCATTCATGTGACATTTAGCATAATCACACCGAAGTGACCAAACTGATGGTTGCATATATGAAGGTTAAAAAAGAAATATTAATTACATTGATCCATAATTTTATTTATTTATTTATCATAAATTTTCAAACTTATATAATTCCAGGAAATATATTCTATAGACTATAGTACAACACCCATTTCTTTCTTTTTTTCCACCCTTTTTTCTTATCAAAACCGCCATTAATGTTAAAAATTCCACTTTTTTTTTTCTTTTTTTTTTTTTCTTTTTTTTTTTCATATTAGAATTGCTAATCTATACCGAGTGTAAAATAGCACAAACCACAAGTATCTTATATCCCGACCCCCTTTCATTTTTTTTTTTCAAATAAGAAAATAAAAGTAACCTTATTTTAGTTAATTATACGCATGTTTACTTTATATCATATCCCTTGATTTACTACAATTTATGGGTGCATTTGAAAGCACACTTTATTTTCCAATTTTATGAATAATATATTAATAGTTCATGTGTCGCAAGGGCCAAAATATTAGTTGTATTATTTCATATTAATTTATTTATACTTTTGCTATGTTAGGCCTTGTTCACCTTTCAAAAAAATATTTAGTAAAAATAATTCATTTCAGTATAAATAGTTTTTAATCAGTAAAACTTAGTAACTCAAAGAACAAATTTAATAGAGATGATAAGTAAAAAAAATAAGCTTTAATTAATAAAAATAATTTCAATTTTCCTAAAAAAAAAAAAAATCAATTAAGCAAATATTCAGTTTAACAAAACATAAGATGAAAAGAACCGGAGCTTATATCACAATGCTCTATTATAATATCACTCTTGTTTGTGTTTGCTTGATAAATTTCAACTAGGGGAGCTTATGAGATGAGACAACTCGTATACTACTCGAACTCGACTCGGTTAAAAATCAATTCGAGTGAGTTCGAATCAAGCTCGAGATTGACTTGAAATATTAATGAGTCGAGTCGAGCCTAGTAGTTCATTACTTGACTCGAAAACTCGTGGAAACTCAAATTTCTTGATACAGTATTATATTTAATAAAAAATAATACTTGTAATAATAATTTGATTTAAGAAGTTTTCATTTAGAGTAATACTACGTATTTAATAAATATACAATATTTATGTACTCATATCATCATATATATTTTTCTCAAAATACAAAATTAAAGAGAAGAAAAAGATACTTCGTATTATACTCCGTACTAAATATGGGGCTCTACTTTTTTTTTTTTTTTAAACCAAGCTGCGAGAATTCCATTAAAGTAAAACAATTTTCGCCAGGGAAAAGGACAGAGAAGAACACGTTCATTACAATCTCTAACATCCCATCTTGCAACACTATGGGCTAGAGTATTACCCGCACGCTTAATATGAGATAACAAAAATCGAAACAAAACTAGATACTAACATACTAATATCATCAAAAAGCAGAAAAATAGGAGCAAATCCTTCAGATTTCGACAAGATAGCCTTCACTACTACTTCAGAATAACTCGAGCTGTACCTTTGTAAACCCCAACCTCCTTGCTAGCAGCAACCTAAATCGGCAGGTAGCAGCCTCTGCCAAGTCAACGCCCCACCCTGCACCTTCAGCACGTACAATAGCAGCCAAGAGACCTCCTTGGTCGTTTATCAGCACCACACCAAGCCCTACTATAGCACCCAAATGAGCATCACAATTTATTTTTACCGCACCTTCATTTGGACAGCTCCAATTGCCAGGGGACCTGCACACTTGGGGGGGCAGACTTGCCTATCTTCGCACTATATTCACTGCTATCCCTCACCAAATTTACCCAACCTTTTTCCACCTCTACAACATTGAAATTGGCCTGCTCGAAAATGTTCATGTTCCTGCAACGCCACGAAGCCCAAGCAAGAGCATCCATAGTAATAAGCTCCTCCTTCGACACCCTTGAAGACAGCCACAATAACCTTTCGTAGAAGCTACTTGTAGATGCATCACTTATGCGATCAATAAAAGGGCTGGCAGCCCATATATCCTTTGCTGCAACACACTCAAAGGTGGCGCGGATTATGGACTCCTCGTGGTCATTACAAATTGAGCTAGACTTATCTGGAGTAATATGGTGAAAGAAGAGGCGCTCCTTTACAGCAAGAAATCCTTTACAAACTCTCCATAAAAAGTGTAGCAACTTTGGAGGACACCTTAAGGATCAAATCAAGCACCACACATCATTCACATTCCTATTTTGCTCCATACTAGGCTCACGTTTACTCAACCAGTATCCTGACTTCACATTATACATCCCACTCTTCGAAGGCCACCAAAACATTCTATCCAGGGGGCTGTTAGGAGATAATGGTATGGACAATATTTTTGCAGCATCATCAACATTAAAATTGCAATTAATAACACTCATATCCCACGCACCACAAGTATGGTCAATTAAGTCACATACGCTCAAAGTCATATCACTCGTGGGCATAGGAGTTAGAACAATAGCTGATGAATTTTTGGGCAGCCACGCATCACTCCACACGCTAATAGCACACCTCGTCCCCACTCTCCATTTGAGACCTTCAAGGAGCAGCTCCTTAGCACCCCACATACGTACTCCTCCATGCATAACTCGGGTCGTAACCACTACTAGCTTCAAGAACATCACAATTTGTAAAATATCTCGCTTTCACAATTGTGTGAATAAGAGTACTCGAATTGTGATGCAACCTCGCTCCTTACCTGTTTTGCAAGTAATGCCTTATTAAAGAATTTTAGATCACGAAATCCTAGCCCACCACTTGCTTTGGGACGACATAAGAGCTCCCACCTTTGCCAATGCATTTTGCTAGCTGTATTTGAAGAGCCCCACCAAAACCGCACGAACATAGCATGAATTTCATCAATAAGACCATAAGGGAGCTTAAAAATACTCATCATATAGGTTGGGATTGTCTGAGCCACAACTTTAATCAGAACTTCCTTCCTCGGCCTAGAAAGCAGTTTCTCCTTCCATCCTTGCAGTTTTTTTCCAGATTCTCTCTTTCAATCCAGCAAAAATCGCCTTCTTTGATCTCCCAATTATAGTGGGTAATCCAAGGCACTTCTCATGACGATCCACTTCCCTAACCCCCAAAATATCTATAATCTCTTGTCTCCGCGCCTGACAAACTATTTTGCTAAAAACGACCTTAGTCTTGCATAAATTGACATTATGACTCGAAGCTCTTTCATATTTGCTGATATTATCAACTATAATCGAGCATTCTTGCACATTTGCTCTAGCAAAAAGTATACTGTCATCTGCAAAAAACAAGTGAGACACTATAGGAGCAGCTCTGCAACTCGCACCATGAATAAGATTACCATTAGCCGCCTTTGATATCAGAGTCGAGAAAGCATCCTCACATAATAAGAATAAGTACGGGGAAATAGGATCACCCTGCCCTAATCCTCTTGAAGGAATAATAGACCCCGAAACCTGACCATTTATCTTAAAAGAAAAGGAAACACTTTTAAGACAACCCATAATCCGATGAATCCAGTGAACCGAAAAACCCAATTTTATCATTACTTGCTTCAAAAACACCCATTCTACTCGATCATACGCTTTACTCATGTCCAGTTTCAGTGCAATGTTGCCATCTTTTCCATCACCCCTTCGCTTCATGTTATGAAAAATTTCAAATGCGATAATGGCATTATCAGTGATAAGCCTCTGCGGAACAAAAGCACTCTGATTTGGAGAAATGATTACACCCAAGAAAAATTTCAATTTATTTTCTAGCACCTTCGAGATAATTTTATAAATAACATTGCAACAACTAATTGGCCTAAATTCCGAAATTAAAGTTGGTTTTTCACATTTTTGAATAAGCACACTGCAAGTATTATTAATCCCCGCAAGATCAATATTATCCCTCCACCAATTATGAACATAAGCTATAATATCCAACCCAATAACATGCCAAAATTTCTGAAAAAATAAAGCATGCATATCGTCAGGACCCGGGGCCTTATGTGGATGCATATGAAACAACGCTTGTTTTATTTATTTCCCCCGTCGACTCACGATCAAGTACATCATTCATTTTCGGAGTAACCAAATTTTTGAGTCCTTCCATGGCTCCCTGAAACCCCGTAGGTGAACTAGTGGAAAAAAGATTAGAGAAATAAGCTGCAATTAATTTCTCCAAGTCGACCCTGTTCTTCCAATCCCCATGCTCATCAAAGAGGCCATTAATTCTGTTCTTTGCTTTACGTTGGCTAGCTTTATGGTGAAAGTACTTCGTATTTTTATCTCCATCCCACAACTCATTTGCACGAGCATGAGCAAACCAATACGACTTCTCCATCAAATACAAAGAATCAAGCTCCGCGGACAAATTGTTACATAACAACAACTTCTCATCACCATCCATGGCGCTTTATTTCAATTGCTTCAGAGATTTTTCGGCCTTTTTAGTCTTCTTCTTGACAGAGCCGAAGGTTATAGCAGCCCAACTAGCCAATCTCTCCCCACAAACAACAATCTTTTAACGCATCCCAAGACCCCAACATCATCCCACGCACCCTTAACCACCTCACCGCACCCATCATTCTAGAGCCAAAAGTGCTCAAATTTATAAGCCATGTTGAACTTTTCATTCGAATTTTTGTCTTAGTTGTTAACACAATTGGTGCATGGTCGGGTTTCAATATAGGTGAATGTCAAACCTCAATCTCAGGGAATAAATCACACCATCCACTATCTGCAAGAAAACGATCAAGGCGGTCCTGGACAAAAGTTGCCATAGAGTTTCCCCTCTCCTAAGTGAAAATACTCCCCTTATACCCCCATATCATGTAAAGCACATCTATCAATTGCATCTCTAAAAGCATCCATCCACCTCTCACGTACTCCGTGGAACACCACCCTCCTTTTCAGACATACTCACAATTTCATTGAAATCTCCAAACATAACACAAGGAAGTTGGTTTCCAGCTTTAATCTGAGACATAAGAGTCCAAGTTTGATGCTTATTAGCTTGTTCCGGGCAACCATATATCATGATAGCTCTCCACAAAGGAACATTATTGTCATCGAGAACATGAGCACAAAAATGATGGATTGAATAAGAGACAATTGAAAGGTTAATATCCTTCCACCACAGGCCTAAACCACCAGATCTACCAACACTACTTAGACAGAAACCATTCGTATAACCACAACGATTTTTTATTTTATTGAGAATTTTTTTGTCAAACATAGTCTCCATTACAAAGACAATATTCGACCTTTCCCTCCAACACAAATCTTGGAGGGTCCTAATTTAACTGCACACGGGGCCAAGCCCGTGGTAGTTCCAGCTTAATATTTTCATTGTTTTTCGAGGGCTTGTTCAATACCAAGTCCCTCTACGTGAGAAGAGATAGAACAATCAACATCAGATACAATATTTTTCAATTTTTTCTTTCCTATCCCACTCCCCATACACCCTTCTGACATATTATTCAATTCCCCACCCATTCTTTTCACACCAGAAATATTAGAACTTTAGTCACACATAAGCACATCATCATCACAATAAGATACACTCCTATTAACTCTTTTCCAAGTACCTAATGCCTTTGTAGGAGATTGTTTCGAACACACAGTCATATTCTCCACATGAACTATATATTGAGTCAGTCTCGGTTGTGGTATGGTCAATTGGCGAGGTCAAAGCCATGAGCATAGGAGAAGAGCGAAGCACCTGCTTCTTACTATGGGGGTCAGTCACTACCATTAATTGTGCTTCTCTAGACTTAGGAGATGAGACATTCTCCCCGCGAGGAGAAGAGAAAAGAAGCTTGCGGGCTGCACTTGGGGGGCCTAGACGAATAACATGAAGGTCATTGTAGAGAGCTCTGCGGGACACCTTTCCTTGGGATAAATTTGCCATCCATTTCTTCTCCCTCTCACGATCAGCAGCGACCATATGGGGTCTTTGCAAGGGGGGATGCCACAAGAAAAGGACCATATTGGAACACTACCCTGGCTTCATCATCAACAACTTCATTATGAAGGCACTCGTTATCAGTATGCCCAATTGTAGGGAATATTTCAAGCGTTACCCCAAACTTGAACCCCACTGTGATCATACACTTAAGCATGGTGGCATCCAAAGGGAAGGAAGATACAGCAAAAGAGTCGCCAACAAGTTTTAGGAACTTGTAAACCGTTCACAGGGTGAAGGTTACACCCCTTAACGATCCAGGAGATCGTCAACTCCATTAGGTCTAGAGCCATGACTGGTAGTTCGGGGATGAAGGTACAAATCCAACCTAAAAGAGATTGAACCTGCCCTAATAATAAGCCTCTACTTTATTCTGATCGTATTCATGTACGCTTTCTGACTAACATGCAATCAATATGTTTAACCCTAAACCTGTTTATCTATGTTGGTTGAATTTAATACACAAATAAATTATTATTGGCGATCACTTGAATTATAATCAAATTAACCCCTAAACAAGATTATTAATTATCTTATTAAACGTGATTACAAGTATCAATTCCCTTTAAACATGCATAAAAGGCGTGATCAAGCAATAACAATAAATATCAAGCAACATAATAATAATCATCATAATAATAGTCAAAATTATAATCATAATTAAAATAATCATGTTAAAGCATAATAGCAAGATCCTAGGCATGATACTAACAAGATTAATAACAAACCCTAGCATGTCACTAAACATTAAAAATCAAAGCTTTAACCCTAACATGATACTAACATGAATATTAAGAAAGAGAATAGGAAGCATCACATGAATCACAATTGTCATATTTGATATTATAACCTTTTCCCTAAACATAATACTAGGAATCAATAAAACATTCTAATATGATACTAGGAATCAAAATAACAACCTAGACATGATTTCTATATCTTAATATCAATAAATCAATTAAAGCACTTACTTGGATGCCTCGTATTTCTTTCTAATAACAAAATACACGCGTTAGTAACTTCAAGGAAAATAATAATCAAACAATTAAATTAAATAATTGAAATAGAGATTTGGAACCAAACCCTCAGAAATTAAAACCTTTCACGTCTAGGGAGAAGGCAACTTCGAACTTGGCTAGGTGTTTCTAGATCTCGTGAATGCGGAATTTTGTATGCAAAAGGCTAGTTTAGAAAAAAGAGAGAGAGAGAGAGTAATCAAGAGATTCTTGATGAGAATTGGTGATTGAAAGAATTAGAGAGTTGATAATTGAAAACGGAGGTTTTAGGAGGCTATTAATAGAGAAAATCAGCCGGATATGATAAAAAACGAATTAGAGTTTCGAAAAGAATAAAACACAACCCTGTCGCCAGACGCTGGAGTGCAGCGCCGAACGTTAGGTCTGTCGCCAGACGCAGGTCCTGTCGCCCGACGCTGGTCCTGTCGTATGGCGTTGGAAATAATTTTCCATGCGTTTTCTTATTTTGATAAAATTTAACCGTACGAGAGGGCAAAATCGTATTTTCCTTAAAAACACTTCTTTTATTCTGATTAAAGCTCTTAAAAGTCAACTAAAGTCAATTTATAAATGCTAATTAAATTAGGATTCAAAAGAACCTTCTAGAAGATTCTAGAAGGCTATAATCAATCCTAATCACATTAGGAATGATAAATCAATATTAGGCCCTCCTCTATATCATTGGGCCGCATATAAATATCAAACCGGACCCAGTTTAGTAATTTGGCCATAACTTCCTCATTATTCATTGGAATTTGGCTTATAATATATCATTAGAAAGCTCTTTTCGAACCCGACCCAACTACACTATTATTGGACCCTTGCCATGGACCAAACTAAACCGGATTGGCTGCTTAAAATAGGTTTTCAAAAACATAGAGAAAGAAAAGAAATAAAAACTAACCGCAACACTAGACTTTTCACACTTTCACTTCATTCGATTATGATTCGACGTGAAAGGTACTCATCACTGGGTTTGGTTTTGGAGAGACACAAATGGGTGTCTACACCAATTCTACCACAAAAGTAACAAAAGTCGCCCAGCCGTTCATACTTGAAACCAACCCACTTAGTATCGCCACCACCCATTGCAATTTTCTTTCCTCTCCGTAGCGGCTTTTCAATATCAATTAACACCTTAACCCTCACAAACTCATCCCATCTAAGCGAATCAGAATCGTCTTATTCAACAAAGCCGCCAAGACACTCACCAATCTCCTTTGCGAACTTTATATTGCATCTCCTAAACGACACATCTAGCATCCTAACCCAGAAAGGGGAGAACTGAAAAAGACTTCACAAGGTTATTCGTCCCCTTTCAGTTCTTGGAGGAAGAGGATCTGATTATCAAAAGCCCAAGGTCTGCCCTCCATTACCCTTTCTTTGTTAGATTCATCAAAGAATTGAAAGACGAATAAGTTCGTCTCGATCATACGGATGGCTACATTGCCCACAAGGCGTCATATATTCTTCAAAACCCTCTTTATGGCTTCAACAGCGAAGGGTTTTTTTGTCAGCAATTTGACTACCAAAGAGAGAGTAATTCGTGTCTTAGAGGCACCATCATCATCCTCATCATAGTTACTACCATAAACCCTATCTTCGTCCTCGGTTAATTTTAGTTTTCCCCAATCCTTCACTAAATCGTCATCCATGATAACAATTACGCAAAGGAATACACGGAACAATGGGACAGAGAGCAATTTTAATGGAAACAAGGAGTTCGATTAAGAGTCAAAAGCTTGACGAAACGCCAAACACGAGCAAACCCTGGCAGAGACACTCACCCTACTTGAGGGACTTTCATAAATGGTATTAGCAATGTGGGGCTCTACTAAGACATACTTTGTATCAAATAACAAGTTACTCGAGCTTGACTCAGTTTAAACTCGACTCGGTTAAACCTCGACTTGATCAAAACTTAAATCGAATCGATTAAACCTCGACTTGACCGAAACTTAACTCGAATCGAGTAGACATACCCCAAACTCAAACTCGACTTGCATCATAAGCTCCCGTATCTATAAGTGTTGGCATTGGCACAATTATACAAGTACTCTCTTCAAAACCCTCCAAAACTCGAAGTTTAAGAATTAAGATCATCATCGTTCACCTAATCAACATCACTGCTCAAACAGAAGTAAGGAAAGAGAGACTTAGAGAGAGAAAACAAACAATGGCGAGGTCAACCAGCAAGGATGCTCAAGCCTTATTCCACACTCTCCGTTCTGCTTACGCCGCCACTCCCACTAATCTCAAGGTCCTTCTCTTTCTCTCTCCTCATTTTGATTTTCCGATTAATAATATTGATTTTTTTTTTTTGAATTCTGTAGATCATCGATCTCTACGTCGTTTTTGCTATCTCCACTGCTTTGATTCAGGTAATTTTTTTGTAGATCTGTTCCTGATTTTGCCTTGTTTGATTTCAATTCAATTGCATTTTCATCTTGGATTCGATCTACTTCTCGATCAAATTTTGCGAACTGTTATGCAATTAGGGTTATACTGTTGATTGGAAACGTGATTGAATGATTCGACACTTTGCTACGAATTAGGAGTGATAGGCTTTGATTGATTTGATGCATATGTTTTAGTCATTGTACTTCGTCTTTTTCTTTTTGGTTGCAACATTTGCTAATTTACAGTCTACAATGTGCAAATTTTACCAGTTTTTTAAAATTAATTTTAAAAATAAGTGTGCTTAAAGTTTGTATAGCTTGTAAAGTATGGCAAATGTTGCAATTAAAAGGAAACAGAGGAATTATGATTGAGGTGAAGCTTTGCTCAATATTTGTTGAATGGTAATGGATATGGTCACTTGCGTACGGAGTATGATGTTTATAAAATTTGATGGAATAATACTTCATGCATGAGGCATATATCTGAATTATAGTGATTTTAAGGATTAAATATATAAAACAGCTTAAATTAAGAAAAAGAGATTTTAAGGTACATCACAAGCAACAACAGAAACTACACTATGGGGGACCTCCCCTCAATCCACACCCTCATCTCATCATAATTTCTACTTAAATTAGCTAATTTATGAGCAACAACATTTCCCTTTCTCCCAGCATGTGTTAATTGCTAGAGTACTTACAACCTTATGACATAAGCCAAGTGATCAGTTGTCGATGTTGATGGTCGATGTTGATGGCTATCGATTATGGGATGTTATGTGGCCAAGGATGTATTATAGCAGGATGTGAGACTTGTGCTATTTTGGAGTAGGTTATTGGTGGTAGCAGCTAGCAGCAATAATCTTTATTGCCATATGATGGATGATGGTAGCACATTGTTTCTTTTAAAAGAGTCCTGTTGGTTTAGCCTTTGCATAGGCACATAATTCCTTTAACAAACTATTGTAGGTTAGGCCTAGTGACTTATAGATTTACAGCCATAAAAACTTTCAAGGATACTTAGCGTTTGGCTAAATTTTATATCTGAATACTGCTGAATTCAATTTTGTTAGGGCTCCTCATTTTGCTGAGAAGTGCATCTTATTTTGACATAATGTTTAAGGAAAAATTATTAAATTGAGATTGGTTAGAAACTGAAGAAAGATTAAGAGAATGGAGAATTGGAGAGTGATGGAGAGAGAAAAAAGGTTGATGTGATGGAGAAGGAAAATCTTTAAGTGAAAAGAAAAATGTGAAAGATGAATTGTGACATCATTTAAGGGAAGTGTGAAAAATAGTCTGGGACAGAATATTATTATTTTTCACTGATTTATCTCCATCTCATCGATCTTTTTTCACTCTATATCCTTATAGCTTCTCTTTTTTTCTTTCTTAATCCACTTATTTATATTGTATTTACCTTCAATAATTAGTCAACTACTCTTACTCTTAAAATTTGCGCCAATATCAAGTAGGAACTTTGATAAAGAACAAAGATAGTTTTCTAGGTTTCACCTGCAAATGACTTATGTGCCTTTTTCTTTGTGCGGAAATCTATGCATTAATTCTTTTGTTTCTAGCTGGTCGATCAGGTAAAAGACACATTGATCATATGTACAACCTTTTTGTATGATTTCTATTAGTGTAGTCAAAACAAAAGGTTTAGTTATGTAGATGCGAGGTTGGTGTTTTTGGGTTTAGGATAGTACAATATAGATTTTGATAATGGTGATGAACATTGATTTTAGTCAAGCCTATATGATGTAAGATAATGAAGGGAGATGGTAATCAAGTTCTTGTGTTATTTGATTAATATTTTCCCATGTCCATATGAATGTATTAGGTAATGCATTTCACTAGCAAGCATGTGACCATGTGTGTTTTTATTTTCCCTTCTTCATTGCATCCATTTCCATCTTTAGGTGCTAAGTATTAGGTATTGAGAAATCTATGAAGATATACTCATCTCTGTTTGTCATGACTTTATTATCCTGATCATCCATATGCAACATTGCTATTTCTCGTTTTATTACCTAGCGTCAGTATGATTTAGTGTATTTATGGAAAACCACTATGGGATGCATGACCTGACTTAGTGTGTTTGTACCATGAGTGTCATCTTTGTACTACAATACTATTTACTTTATATTTGGCTTGGATTTCTAGCTGATAGAAAGAGTTCCCTTTTGAGGTCGCAGTTCCCTCTGCATTTTCTGACTTTCATCTCAGCCAATGTTTCTTTGCTTTCAGTTTATTGTGCAGGGAGAGTAATATGTGTTCATGCAGTCATGCTTTATATAATGTAATTCATTATGATAAGTAACTGGAGGGGATTACTTTGCTAGCAATTTGTGGATTTCAAACCATAGCCTAGGCTTCTGATATTAGTGAAAAGCGGGTTTCGCATTCTAGTGGTTTAGTATTCTATTTTTGACCAAGAGATTTGAGAATCAAACCTTGCCTCCCCCCAGCCCTCAACTGTTTGTCCAAGATCTTCCATTGATTCGGCTTTGGTCAATTGGTAGAGCATAGAATCAAATATAATGGACAGAAGAAAGATATCTATGCTGTGCCGCTGTTATAGCCTTTGTTTTTCAGCTTCTTTGTTTTTTTGGGCAGCTCAACATCTAAACAAAGATCCTAAAATAAAATGGCATTTTATTTGTTGGGGTGGGCCTTCATGCTGTTATTCTTTTGTGGAGAGATGTCCTCTTTAATTTCACTTCTTTAGATGTATTTATTTTTGAAGATTAAAAAAAGTGGTATTTTTAAGTTCTTATCATGTGAGATTCTTCAAGTAACTATTAAAGACATATTTATTAGTGCCTGTAAGCAGACAAGAGATTTGTTGCGCTATGGCACTGTGGAAAGTGTCAGTCGTGACATGCTGCTCAGATAGTTTGCATTTTATGTGATTTGCTGATTTAGCATGAAATTACATCCTTTGTGTTTTAACTTCTTTTTGTTTATCATCGAACATTTGTGACACCTAATACCTTTATTCGGTCTCCAAACAGGTGGCTTATATGGCAGTAGTTGGATCTTTCCCATTCAACTCTTTTCTGTCTGGTGTACTTTCTTGTGTTGGTACAGCTGTTCTTGCTGGTATGTCTAAACATCTATCGATATTTTCCATTTTGAGTTCTTTTTAGGTTGCTTTGGAGCTTAAGCCTTATAAATCATTTTTTGCTGTAGTATGTCTTCGCATTCAGGTGAACAAGGAAAATAAGGAATTCAAGGTATGGTGTCTTGCCCAATTTCTCTTTTGGAGTACTTTTTTTAAGGAATTGAGTCATCTGTATTGTTAAAAGCCTCTTTTTCTAAATTATATTTTTTGAGGGCAGGTTACAGCAACTTTGAACATTCTAATGCATAGTTTGGTAATTTTTTATTAGACAAATCTTACTTATGCCTCTGAGATCAAAATGAAACATCGCTAAACTTAATGTAATAAGGCATTCGCCATGGTGTGCTAAAAAACCTCTGCACGTGTGTGTGTGTGTGTTTTTTTTTTTTTTTTTGGGAAATTCTCTCTCGTAATCATAAACTTTTTTTTTTCTTAGTGGTAAAGCCTGAAACTTTTTATTATCAATGGTAATCACGAATTAATAAAACTAAGCTAATGGTAACATTAATGATATGAAAACGTCATTAAACGATTAACCAGGGTTAATCTTAAGTTAAGTAACAATAGATTTACATTAATACCCTTCAAATTATTTTTTTAAAAATAAAAACAAATAATCCAAACCCCTCCCCAACCACCAGCCCTCCTTTCCTTGCCGGAGCTCAGCTCGGTGTGCCGGACGACGTCTTCAACCCTTTACCCCGCCGGAGACCCCCACCACCAACACCCCAATCCCAAAACGAGAACCCCTCCCTTGTTCCCAACCCACCCTCACTCTTCTTTCATAACCACCAAATTAAAACCGCTTGTCGGAACGCCGAAATCAGCCATCCTCCCTAGCCGAAATCAATCACCCTCCTCCTTTCCCCGATTCCCTCGTTTACTAAATTTGGGTTGAAATTTCTAGGTTCTTTTTGGTGATTTTGGGGTCGAATTTGTTGACTTTAGAGGGTCGAATTTAACGAAAATGCTGATTTTTGGGGTCGAATTTGTTATTTTTGGATTCGAATTTGTTGGTTTTTGGGGTCAAATTTGTTGGTTTTGTGGTCGAATTTGTTGATTTGGGGTCGAATTTGCTGATTTTTGGGGTCGAATTTGTTGGTTTTGGGTTCGAATTTGTTGGTTTTTGGGGTCAAATTTGTTGGTTTTCTGGTCGAATTTGTTGATTTTTGGAGTCGACTTTGTCGATTTTGGGGGTCAAATTGTTGATTTTGGGGTCGAATTTGTGGTCGGAGCTAGGTTTCATAGGTTTGATACGTGTGGAGGTGGTGGCTAGGGTGGTTTTCGAGGAGGGGGAAATGGGTAGGATCGGGTTGGTGTCGATGCATGAGGTGGTTATGCGTTGGGGTGTTATTGGGGAGGGGGAAGAGGGGGAGGTGGTGGTGCTGCCGCTTTTGGTGCTGCCGTTGCACTCCCTTTCCGACCTTAACAGCAGTTTAACAATGGTGGTGGTGGCTCTAATGGAAGAAGATGGAGGAGGAAAGACATAAGGGTATTTATGTCTTTTTACTGTCTAATAGCTAAACCATGGTAAAGATTTTAACAAATTGTTTAACTTAAGTTACCATTAGCTTAATAATATTAATATGTGATTGCCATTGATAATCAATAGTTTTAGGCTTTACCATTGAGAAAAAAAAAAAAGTTTGTGATTACCAAAGAGAATTTTTTTTTTTTTTTTGGGGGGGGGGGGGGGGGGGAGTGACCCAAAGTTGAAGTGTGTTAAGAAATAGGCACAGAGGGATGCTGTCTAAGCTACCTAGAAACTTCTTTCACCTGGACAAGTCTTCCATGTTTTACGAGGCTTCAGTTTTATTACTTCTGAATTCTGACATAACCACTAGTCAATACAATAACCAGCAACTATCATTATCTTCCTACATGTTAGGTCCCATTTTTACCACCCTTGAGTCAGTGTAGTTGCGCACTAGGAGTTGTAGGAATGCATGTTGCTTGTGAAGTCTTCCGACTTTTGTGTGTTCCTCATAGACTGTTAGTGAGGAGTGCAAGTATAACCAGCTACTATCACTAGTGCTTCTATATTATAAGATTGCATGGCTTTAGAATAACCACCCAGCAGCAACAGTTGCTTAGACTCTCACTCTCTCATGACATGTTACTCGGACTCTTCATTTTACCTCAAGACCTCAAATACTCGTGTCGGACCCTCGACACTCAGACATGGGTATGACACTTGGACACTTCATTTTAGGGATTTGCTAGTTGTGTTTTTGCAATGTCACTATCCCATTGATCCACAATCTTCATGGTAACTACCTTTTGTTCATATCTTGCTAGTACACCAAAATTTGCATACTCGTGCTAGACCTTTTATGACCTAACAATTCCATTCTTCAAGGCCTTTGGATTAGCCAAGTCCAAGCTATGCCCAATTGCCCACACTGAACTCTCCCTAGATGTGCTATATACCTTATAAGCATCCTATGCCCAAAGGTCACACCCATAGCCTAGCCTGTGGCCCCTATTGCCTCCCTGAACATGGTCAGCAGCTATCCCCTATTGCCTCCCTGAAGATGGTCAGCATCTATCCCCTAATGAGGTTTATTTTGGTATAGCTAAACTCCACAATGAAAATCCATTGACAATTACATGATGATGAGACATATAGCCCAACTGTAGTCTTTTATTATTGTGGAGTTTATATCACAAATGTGTAATTAATGTAAATAAATATAGGTTTTTTTTTCTTCAAATTATTATATCTATGTTTGTATGTTGTGATTTAATTAGATTTGTTTTTCTCAACTTGTTGAGTTTATTGGGTCTTGGCTTGTGGGTTCAATTTCTTTGTGAGATTGGAGGGCCTTTCTTCATTGTATCTATCCAATAATTCACCTATTTTACTTGGAGTTAGAATTGGGAAGAGGCCAATTCTGAAGCTTCAGATTCATAGTGCTCTTTCTTCTACTATTTGTCTCTTGAAGTGTCTGTAGAGGTTATCTGCCTGTTTTACTCTTCCTATATATATTTTTTAAAAAGTTGGTCTTCACTTGTTAAAATTTATATTCCCTGGGTAAATGATTAAAACAATGGTTGAGATCAAACCTCTTATTAATATCAGGCATCAAATTTTTTAAAATGTAAGATTAACTTTCAAGATATGAAGAATAGCTTATGATTTGGAAAGTAGCAAATTAGGAAGAATGTGGCCAATTAGTGTGGGATGACAGGAGTAAAATATCTAATTTCATAGATGGCTTTTGTTTACCATCCAATCCATTTTATCATTTACTTTTCAGAAGGTAGAAAATTTGAGTAAGTAAAAATAAAGATTGGAAATTCTGATTATTTTGGTTCATGTATTAAGTTACTGGTTGACTACTTGACTTGCCCCGTTTGTCCTCAGACCTCAGACAAATAGCAAAGTAGAAATGGAGTACCTGGTTTTCTTGAATAATACCCCAATAGCCTAGTTCTATATGTTATCTTGCCTTGTAGTATAGCTACATAAGTCTTGACTTTACTAACACTTGGGTTTGTAGCCTGCTCTATTGATCCATGTCTTTGTTAACCAAAATATCAAATCACCCTGAATCAATAGTGCTACTTATTTCTAGTACTAGGAATTACTCGAAAAAAAAAACAAAATAATGTGGAATTCATATTTGATTTCTGAACTTTGCCGGCTATCTAATGATATCAATTTCATTGCAGGATTTAACCCCAGAGCGAGCGTTTGCAGACTTTGTTCTTTGCAATCTAGTTCTCCATTTGGT
This sequence comes from Chenopodium album, assembly GCF_948465745.1. Taxonomy (NCBI): domain Eukaryota; kingdom Viridiplantae; phylum Streptophyta; class Magnoliopsida; order Caryophyllales; family Amaranthaceae; genus Chenopodium; species Chenopodium album. Next base: position 18,531,366 of record NC_137835.1, on the reverse strand, counting down.
TATCATGAACTTCCTGGGATAAGGTGGGACAACCTGGATTAGTCGAATTGTTTTACCTTATTGTGCGTTATGAGTATAAAACATAGGATTAGTTATAGGTGGTTTTCCTGTTTGCTTTTCAGAAGCCTAAGCAGTTAGATATATGGATGGCAGGATGAATATGAAGTAAGACTCAATTTTGCAGTATTATGGTTAGAACCTAAAATCCTTCTATTATTAAGGATGTAGTTATTTGTCCTCACTGATGGTTATTTTTTTGAAATTTTACGAGTACTCCACCCCCTTCACCCCTTCATATATTTTAAAAAAAAATTATTTATGTTGCCCTAAGCTAATTTGCAAGCAGCAGTACTTATTACTTCTTGCTGATCATATGGTAAAATAATTGAAAATAAATGTAGTGATTTTGATAAAAGGATACAAGAGTTGCGTTAAATATCAATTGTAGTATAAGAAGTAAAGAAACTATGAAGATTGTACTTGTTATGGACAACTTTCATCAAAAGTTCTTCATCAGTAATGATCTAGCTTCAACTTGCAGTTTCTAATGTTAACATTGTGCTCCGAAACTCTCTTTTGTTTGTCTAATTGTGTGCATAATAGCGTTATTTTGTAGTTTGTACCATAAAATTTGCTTGCATGATTAAATTTGAGTTGCATTTTGTGCATCTTTTGCGGTTAAAAGTTTGTGTTTTGGGGTTGGATCATCATTTTATTTCATTTTTATACTAGGGCTAATTATTTTACTCTGCTAGCCGGCTGAAAATATTTGCTTTGTTCCGCACAAATTGACATAGATAAGCACCCTAAAATTATAATTAAACATCTCTCAAAAAAAAAATTATAATTAAACAAAAACGCAATCAATATCTTTTAATCCTCTTTAAAAGTGTTGATTTAGGAGCCATAATATAGAATAATGTTACTTAAATATACTTACTAATACAAGTACTTTGTACTATTATGCAACTCAAGTTGGTCTTATAATTTTATATTCTGAGATTTGTATGAAAAGTAATTTTGTGCTCAACATAATTAGGGTTGCACCCCATAATTGTTTTGTTTAAACAAGGGAACAAGACTTGTTGATCCAAAAAATTTGTTAACTACTCGAGTGGATTGTGAATCTTTCTTTTGTTAATGAGCATCTATTAATCTATTAGTTACCTCTATAAAAACCGTGACAGATAAAAAGAAAAAAAAAAACCACTATGTATTCATCGCAAAATATATACAATCTCATGCTTTAAAAGAAATCAATTCAGTTTTATACATCGAAAAATTAGTAGCTATTAGTATGAACATAAGGTACATTTCTTCCTCGTGAGACTCCATATTCCGACTTAGGAAATGACATCTTATTCTTTATTATGCCTCTGTATAATGCCAACCTGTTAAGAGGCATTGTACCTTCTCCATTGTAGCTCCTTGCACAACATGGTTTTGCCGGGTTAGTTTCACATGATTCCTTTTCACATTCAATGGGTAATGGCTCTTGTACATTATCCGCGAATCGAATTCTTCTCTTGCATTGACACTTTCCACATCCTGATCAAAGATTAGAAACAGGTTGTTATATTACTTATATACACCTATGCTGCTATGCATTGACACTTTCCATATCTATGTCCTTAGCATTTTGTCTAGGAGAAATCGAGGACTTGAGAGAATTCAATAATCAAAATTTACGAGTAGTGCAACAATGTAACAAAAATGTCTAATAAGCCTTGATCCCAAAATGACAGGAATGACCATGAACAAAAATGTTACATACAAAAGGATTAAGATTCACAAACATTATATTCTATGATATAAATTTACCAAATTGGAATTCAATTTTCTTCATAAAATCCGAAAGGAGGCGATTGTGGACTTGGAGTGCAAGGAGTGCTACACTTCCTGAGACGGCGAAAACAGCCATAACTCCCATGCCCATTGAGCCATCCATTTTCCTTAACTTCCTCTCCCCTTCTCAAAGAGATTTATATAACCAAAACTCAATACATGGCCTTAAAATTTGAACATGAAGATGAGAAAGATATTGAGGAAAGAGAATATGAGAGTGGCATGATTTTGTGTATAGTTACAAATCAATGTAATTTGTATACCATGGAATGTACATTAGAGTTTTTTTTTTAATCCAAAATATATTCATATATTAGAGGAAGAAATTATGCAAACAATTTGGATGCCTCACAAAGTTATATATAGTGGTGTCTATATTTGGGGGTTATCTAACGGCTTCAAACAATGTCGCCATTTTTTCTTAGTATTAATCTCTATCTTTTTTTCTTTCTAATTAAAGGGTGGCCAACTAAATATAGGATATGATAGATAGATTTATTTTAGTGGAAAGATTTCAGTATTGGTAATTAGAAAGTTAATGACTTTCATCAAATTGCTAAGTTAAAAAGGATAAGGATGGCTAATAGCATATACTCCTATTTTTTAATTTTTTATTTTTAAAAAAAATAAAATTATCACTTGAGATTTTGAACTATTCGTCATATACTACCTTGACATTTTTTTATTTTATTTTTTTTTACTATTATAATTTATAAACATGGTAAGGTAATGTATTGTTGGATTTGTTACAATATCTACTTTCATAATACTACCTCCATTTCTTTTTTGTTGACACGTATTTCTTTTTAAAAAGTATTTTTTAGTTGACACGTTTTCTTTTGGGTTAACTTTTTTACCTTGTATTTATAAGCTACCCCACTTGATTTTTCATTCTCTCTCACTCTCTCTCCTCTCCTTAATATATGCGCCTAAATCAAACGCGTCAACTAAATAGAAACGGAGGATGTATAATTTTGTTATAAATTTTATTAATATCTAATTAGAAATATTGATGGTCAAAGTTATGCCTCGACAATGTTCCATTAAAAAAAAAAAAAAGGAGTACATGACAATGATGACATAATTGCAAAATTATTTATTGAGATGAATATATAAAACCCAACATAACTATGTTATGGTTTAATGGTGAGAGTAATTATTTATTAAAATATTGTCTCATTTTATGAATATTGTCAAGATTTCAAATGGGAAGAATTAAAATGCAAAGAATTGAGTAATTGAACACTAAGTTCTAAGTTCTACATACATATATGTAATAATAGATTTTTTTTTTATTTTTAATACCTCTAAAAAACTTCAAATTGTCTTTTTACAAAAACGAACTATTAACTAGTTTGTGGCTCGAGCGATGCCCCAAGTTTTGCTTAAATACAAAATGAAAAATTACCTTAATTTTGAAAACATTACATTAGATTAAAATAAAATTTGAAAAAAGGAAACAAAACATATATGGGAATAAAAAGAGATGCAATAGTATACTTGTAAATGTTACTTTGTCTTATTGCTAAGTTGATATTGAATCTAGAAAATTAGCATTTTAGGAATCCACAACCATTAGCATATGATTAATTTGTTACAAATTAAATAATGTTATAAAATAGGGAGAAATATAAGAGAGATTGATAGAGAATATATCAGTGTATTTCTATTCCATATAATGGGGTATATATATATACAATATAATTAGGGTTTTCTTAGATAAAAATATAAACCCTAGTTCTATCTAGAATATTCTGGAATGATACAAGAAGTATAATGGGCATCCACACAATATTTCATAACACTCCCCCTTGGCTGTCCATTATCGAAGCTGTGCCTCGTTAAAACCTTATTAGGAAAAACCATGTGGGATCCTAAGGAAAAAGAGTACAACATTCTTCGTAATACGTTAGAAATGCTGCCTCATTAAAAACCTTACCAGGAAAACCCAATGTGGGACAAAACCATGGTCAAGGGAAAAAGAGTGCAACGCGAATTTTCTCCCCGTGATGAATACATAACTTGAGATCTTCTAGTGTCGCAGCAATGAATCCAATATGTTGGATATCTTCTAATAAGTTGGTAAAATATCACTCGTTGATCTTCGATCCTCCTAAATTTGAATTGCATCTTCAAGTCTTCATGTGGACATGTAAAGTGTCTTCATTTCACCATATATGTATTTATCTCTAATATCACCATTCCAAATCTCTATTTAATAGTTGATTAAAAAGGTTAAACTCATGCGGTTATGACTTCTTCTGGAAGTCGTTAATAATAAATATTGGTGATCATTATTTGATTTAACATTCATTAATGATAATTTGATGACAAAACTTGATATTATTAATGTCATTCTTCAATCTCATATGAATTATAATATAACATATGTAATTATGTACGCTAATCATGGTTCATCTGGACCATGAGAAAACATTCTCGCGCATAAGTATTCTATTGATATTATTTAGATGTTTCATGATTGACATGATATCTCTCTTGTAAATACAAATAGTAAATCTTACTAACTCTCATATGCTCAAACTTCAGGCTGAGATGTCAATAATGTAGTCACATAGACTTTTCAAGAGTTTGATAATAATTGCAATATTCAAGACATAAAAATTTATAGGGTTGGGCATTTAATACGTCATATATAAGTTCTTCGGGAACTCCTTTTACATGATTCATAACATGTTATTAAATAAGTGTCATCAATAATTTCATTACAATTATAAGCCCATTGGAATATAAATATCTCTTTCTAATTTTTCATCAAAGTTGTAAATATGTCTTACTATATTTTGATTGAACATTCACATACACCACAACCATTGTAAAAAATTAATCCATGCAATATGAGATATATAAAACATGATAACATATTAAACAAATTATACAATGAGTAATGCATCTAACTTTCTACATATGCAATAAGCCATTAACCTATAACTCACATGCACGTGAATATAAGACTCAAAATGATGCAAAACAATGTACAGTGTGGATTTAAAAATCCATTTTTTATTGGAGTTCGGGTCCATGATAAACTTATGATCATTATCATTATGTCGACATCAAAATGTACAAATATTTCTGATCCCTTACTTATTAGTCCATTCCATTATGCATATGCATATTATTCATCGGTTCCATTATGTACCAGTATCATAAAATTCCTTTAACTTACATTCCGCATGCTATTTTACTATGATATCTGAATACATTTCTCATTGGTACCATCATAACTTTTCTTAAATCATAGGCCATCTATTATAATAGCTATACCACTTTAGGGTATTTCATACATTATGGTATTTATATACTATTACACTATTAGTGTCAACTGCACTATCTTGCCAAATATCATATCTATTAAACATATCTTTATTTTGGAACTGATCATATACAACCTACACATCAGGTGTAGTGATTCAAGTACAATTGGAAAGATTTTATCTCAATGTATACACATAATTAATATGACCAAAATGTATCTTCAACGCTATGCAACATGAGTCATAACTGAATACAAATCAAATCATAAATGTGCAACATATCTTGATAATATATATACAAAAATTGGCATATATATAACTTTTCAAACTACCATTATAGGGATCATTTATTTATTTATTTATTTTTTTTTTAATTTTTTTGTTTTCCCAACTTTTGCTATTTCCTCTCCCCCTAAGTTGGTAAAATATCTCTTTTAGAGGGCCGTGTAATTCTATACCAACTTAGTATATTAATTTGCATTTAAAATTCATTTCATTGGGAGGATCACAATCAAATTTTATCTCTTCTGGAGAACAATTTCGATGAAGAATCATTTATTCATTAATTTTATATTTCATGTGTATTTATTATTAAATTTTCAATAATTTTTTCTATTCTGGAGATCAATGTCAATGGGAAGACATATGTTGTGCAGTTGTACGTTTTTCTTTCTTCTCCTATTTCATATGTGCTGACATATAATAGCCCCAATCAAAAGAATTGTTATACAAGCATAAATCACTTGCTCGTAATTCTAGTAGGTGATGATCTTCTGGATCTTTAAAGACTTAAATAGTGTATTTGGTGAGCTTCTGATCACTTAATAGTTGACAATAATATATAAGTTATTTTGGTGAACTTCTGGTCAGCCATTACTCCTTTATATAAAAAAATCAAAACATATTAAATCTTTAAATTTTCATTAGTACAAATTATTATAACTCACAATCCAAATATACCTCAATCTCAATGTTACGTCTTGTCATTCAATTCATTTTATATATTTAACATTGAGAAAGCGTCAGCACATTATCAAATGAAATTTCAGGTTTCCATTACGGGTAATTATTATTAAACCCGGATGGCCTAATTTAATTATCACATCCAATCACTTCTCTAAATTTGAACTCTGGTCAGTTTTCAACACTAGTGATCACTTTATTAAACTTACTATATACATGGCCATGAATGTGATGTGATATTAAAACACCAACATGTGTTTCTTTATACAATTGGCAAGACAATCAATTAATATTTTATCCAATAATTACTCATACTCTATTGGAATTTAAACTATAAACTTGATACATGTTAATCTTGTTGGATATTTTATACTCTTCTGGAGTTTTTTATATAATCGTGAAACATATGAACTTTATTAAAAGTGATTTCTTCTAGAAATGTAATGATATTCACCACTTCCTCGAATTTGTCATTGTCAATAGTGACTCCTTTCCTTTTCAAAAATACTTAATTATCTTTAGAACCTATTGATTTATCACGCTTCAGGCATGCTATAGGCTCATCAACAATTGATGTTGTACTCTTAGGACATCAGTTTTAAATTAGAGCATTTACAACTAGTATAAGATAAATGTCATTTGTTTATATCCATCTTCAGGATTGTATCATTTCAAAAAATTTAATTAACATGTGGCCACTTCTATTAAATAAATCGTTGATATTTAAGTTATTGCATGTATCAAACTGACCATATATATATTTTATTATTTATATGCAAGGATTACATACAATCTCCCCCTAATCCTTGCATATGGGGGTATGAAATGAATCAATCCAACAACCTTTAAAATCTTTGCAAATTTTAAGTCATAAATTCTTTTGGCAATGTCATGTATCAAGTAACGTGTTCCTTTTAGCAAAAACATGCTTATATAAAATTATACTTATAGAACATTTATCATGTTCCTCATGCCCAATTACATTCATCTTAAAAAAAAAAAAACCTCTTATATTTATGGGCATAATAAAACGTTGATTATGTATAGTTTCTCATCACAATGTCATGTTTAATTACTTGAACTCATAACACACTTTTTGCTATATATTTAATTAATTAAGGAACTTCAAGTCCATATGTACGAGAATATATACCAATCCATCTACATTTTTCAGAAAGAGAAGGTAAAAATAAGACATGACATAATCAGTTCGAGCTTTAATCAAAACATACCTTATTCGATCCACTCAACTATACTAGCCAAATTAAAATTAATCTTTGGAAACATAAGTAAACATGACGTTTATAGAATCACGTTAGTATGCAGTGGATATCTAAGCAATATGCTTTAGGTTTGTAGATCATGCATATTTCTTTGTATTATCCTTAAGGGTTTTGAGCCATTTATATGTTCAAGCTAGTGTGAATACTCTTTATAAATATAAGGAACTTCAGGTCCACACATCATATTCAATTTACATTCATTCCAATAATCTAACTTCAAGTAGGTACATAATAATATAATTGAATGAGAAGGTAATAAAAATATGAAAACCTACTACTTCACGCTTTAATAAAAACATACCTGAATCGATTGAATCAACTATATATACTGTCGGATCAATTATATCAATATATTGCCTGATAAAGCTTAATTAGAAAATAGAAACAATTGCATAAGCAACCAAAATTAACACGTTCACGTTAGTGGAAAATCACATGTTTCATATCATACTTGAAATATAAAAACATAATTCAATACATAAATTATAAATAGTTTCAAATGTACCTTAGACATTAGACATAGGATTTCACAAACAAATTATATGGGTAAATAATTGCTAAATCAAACCATTCATATTTGCTATCAAGCATAAAGAAATAACCAAACTCATTTACGGATAGGAAAAGTTATCAAAATCTAGCAAATATATGTAATACAATTTCATGAAAACCATACGTTCATAAAATTAACCCCAATAATAATTCTAAATACCCTTTTAAATTCAAACTAAACAAAACTCATATTCAAAACAAAACTACTAATTAGTTATTTTGCATCAAATTTAACTATTCTCAAATTGCTCATTGAACTCCAGGAATAATAAAAATACGAAAATTTTGGGAAACAATATAAACATATTATATAAAGGTTTAAAATTAACAATAACAGGATAGTTGAGAATGAACTTTCCTGATATCAAAACCTTTCCCACTATAAAAACCCGCCTTGTCGTCAACTTCATGTTATCAACGTCATCTGCTAGCCTGTAACTCATGAAATCGTCAATGAAAAGAAAATAAAGTATAGCCCTTGATTAAGGCTATCTATTATATTATGGATAGATGAGAAAGATGATTCAAGATAAACAAACCAATGCAATCGAAAAATAATACGAGTAATTCTTTGTAACCAAATTATTAATACCGTGAGACTCCTTGTACCAGTCCCAAATTAATTAATGAGGATTGGGAATGATATGACATTCTTGAAACATGTGATTTCATTATTAAAAGATCAAAACCCATGATCAAAATTAATCTCCTTCTAATTTCTTCCCAAGATGCGACACAACAAGATAATAGTGAGTATAATTTAGCACATTCAGTATACAACGAATTAATCATTAACTTAAGAAATCAACAATATAAGAGAGATTGATAGAGAATATATCAGTGTATTTCTATTTTATATAATGGGGTATATATATATACAATATAATTAGGGTTTTCTTAGATAAAAATATAAACCCTAGTTCTATCTAGAATATTCTGGAATGATACAAGAAGTATAATGGGCATCCACACAATATTTCATAACAAATAATTTATTGTGTAATTACTTAAAGGTTACATTATTTTAGGGGAAAGTTAAGTATGAAGGTTACATTACACACATGAAGAGTTTTAGGGTATGTTTTGTTCACCTTATTTTCACCTATTTCAGGTGTAATAAGTTTAGTTTAGTTCAGTTAAGTTCAGTTCAGATTTAATAAGTTCTTATAAGAGTTACCCAAGTACAAATTACAACTAAAATAAGTTTTAATAAGGTCTAATAAGTTCAAATAAATTTAGATTAGTTCATATAAGTGAAAATCAGGTGAATTGAACACGCCGTTAGAGTGATGCCACATAGAGTGACACATAGTGATGATGTGGCATCAAATCATATTGAGGGAATTGTGACACATGGTGTTACCATGCTGTCCCATTATGCTTTAATAATATTATAGATTATAGCTATGATTAAATGGATAGAAATATTTTGCCAAAATTTATTAAATTATAAATCCTTATAGATAACCTGAGCTATAATTAAATATAGCACGATTTAGATTCTTAGATGATCAGAAAGTCAGGGCCGTCCCAACTATTATGGAGGCCCTGTGCAATTGAGATACATTTGGGCCCCCTCCCCCTTTTTTTTTTAAGTAACGTATAATAATATTGCATTTTTTTTATTAAATGCTCCGTTATGATTTATTTGTTGAAGAGGTTTAGAATAAAAAAATATATGTAATTTTTGTAATACTATTGAAGAGATAAAAAAATATGTTGAAAAGCAAAAATAAAAATAAGTTATAAAAGTATTTACCGGTTATTGTAAAGAGGAGAGAGAATGGTAATATTTTCTAAAAATGAAATTGAGTCAAGAGACCATTATTGGGGATAAAAAATATAAATATTGTTACAATCTTTCAAAATATAGGAATGGAATTTTTTTTTTTTTAAAAAAAAAAGACTAAAATGAAAAGTAAAGCACAGACGAAGTATTTGAAAATCGAAAGAATATCCAAACCTTTAAATTATAAAATTAAAATTAAGAAAAGTTAAAAATAAATTTAAAAAAGTACATAATCAAGGCTAGAACCACGTATCTACAAAACTTAGTATCACCATACTTACCACTAAGCCACAACAATAACGCTAACAATTTGTACAACAATTTTTTTATATAATTGTAAACTTTGAGGCCCCAAGCGATTTTGGGCCCTGTGCGGTTGCGCATGCCGCACACCCTAAGGGTCGGCCCTGCAGAAAGTTAAAGCTAGCGTTGTAAGTGTGGACTTACTTATCCTTTATTTCCAATGATAATAGCTAAATAAAATTGTTTGTAATAGATCGAAGTCTCATTTCACCAAAAAAAAAAAAAATCTAACTCTAAATAAAAGTTTCATTTCACATTTTATTTTCCATATTCAACATGATAGAAAGTATATTTTTCCCCTTTTTTTTATTGACCAAATCTCAAAACTAGCCTTTAATCAACCAAATTCTTATTTATTTATTTATTTATTTTTTTTTTTTTTTTTAATTTAAATACTACTAATGTAGTTTTAATAGTTGAACAACATGAAATAAGCATAATGCACGTACTATAATGTACGTGCACCTTTTATATGTACTTCAAAGTTTTTGATATGGAGTTGCTTCACATGCTAAATTAATCTACGTGCAACTCATCATTGTCTACCATCTTCTGTCTCAAAGTCTCTCGTCCACAATTCATAAATTATGTACCACAAAATATCATAAATTTCCTGCGAAATTTCATTCATTACAACATAAAAATAGGAGGAAAAAAACTAAAACATTATATATCAAAACATCTCCCCTGTTTTCATGGTAAAGCGTACATTTTTCCATTTTAAAAAACTATTATTGTACCCTAAGTTACCAATGATCGTCCTTCTTGAAGCTAATATTTGTCCTCCCCGTGATCACAACCGGATCTCCCGAGATCCGTTTGTGAGGCTGGGCTATCGGCTTTTCTATTAACTTACATATTTTAAAATAAATAAATAAATATAGGGAAGGGATTTCCACAACCCGAGTCCTGAATATTCTTCAGGAGTCAGGGTAATCGATTATCATTGACTATAATATATGTAAGTATATAAATATATAGATTATTATTATTATTATTTTGGTACGTACATTATGACTCAGAAGAAAATGAACCTCCGTCCGGGGACAGCAGCGTATAGGAGGAAACACGCACTCCTACAACCATCTCCGTCGTTACCACCTAACGGTAGATTGGCGGAGATGGCTGGAGGCACCACAGCGGAGTGCGCTGCGGTGTGGTGTTGTTGTCCATGCACATTAATCAATTTATTTGTGCTAGTTGTGTACAAGGTTCCAGCAAGTATATGCAAGAAGGCCCTAAGAACACACCGAAGGCGACGAATGATGAAAAAAGGCCTCCTCCCTCTTCAATCATTCGCCGCCTCGAGTAGGGCAAGTCCATGTCGATATAGCATCCCTTTAGAAGAAATGAGGTATCAAACTGATATGGCGACGACGTTGGTGGTGATGGATCCTGGAACTTGTGGGAGTATTAGTAGTGATGATAATAATATTATGGATAAGGAGTTGATGCAATTGGAAGAGGAAATGTGGGAAAAATTCTATGCTACAGGATTTTGGAGAAGCCCTTCTCAAGGAGAAAAAATAAGGGAACAACAACAATGATGATAAATTTCACGATTTTAGCCAATATTTTTGTTCTTTGTTTTATTTGTATATTTGTTTCCTCAAGCTTTAAAATCTAGTTTTTTTTTTTTGTTTTTTGTTTTTTTTTTTTTTTTTTTTGTACATTAATCAATTTTAATGGTTTGGGTGTCATAGGAGAAATGATTCAAGGGCAATGTTTTTTGTATTGACCTCTTGTTCATAGTAATTGTAATTAATTGAAAAGGGGTAGGGTTGGTTTGGATGTTTAATTAAGGAATGAGTCTATGAGTGTGTATGTGTAGTGTGTGGTACAAAATACATCTGTGTGATTATAATTTTGGGGTTTTAGTATTGTAATTTAAATCTTTTTCTATATATATATTGTATTATAATGTAATTTGTGTGTCTAAACATGATCAAAAATAATGTGATTGGAGGTCAATTAATTTTCTATGGTTATTAGTAAAGTTTGTGTGACATATCTCTCAACCACAAGTATATGTGTAGGGGTTATATATGTACTTAATAATGAAAATCATCTTATTTTAAATGATCTTATAGTGGTCGTTTGAAAATTAAATGCAATACATTGAACAAAATATATATATATATATATATATATATATATATATATATATATATATATATATATATATATATATATATATATATATATATATATATATTTATTTATTTATTTATTGTGTAAGACGCGCAGGTTTGTTGGCCGGATCTTACTTTGTTCAGCCCAACAAGCTTATTACCGATGTTCAGCCCCAATTTCTACTGCACTTCTACAACTCTCTTATTCATCTTCAATTCTTTACTTTATCTCTCCTCTCTCTATTAATGGTGAGTTGGCCTTGCTTTCTCTCTCCTCCCTCCTTCAATGATGGTTTCTTAAGCCATCTCACCGTACCACCCGCCGGTAAAGCCGTCGATATGATGTAAATGATGATTTTTTGTATGAAGTTTTACTTATTTCTATTTTTGATGATTTTCCTTGTATTTTGATGTATGGCTATGGAGTGGGTAATGTTCATTATTGCAGAGGAGCAAAGAAAGGGGAGAGAGAAATTTTGTGTTAGTAATGGTCAACTAATGTAGAATATTATGATTACTTTAATTGTTTTTAATTTGACGACAACATTAGAGTCCATTTTTCAATATTTCCTTAATTAATTAATTTTGGGTTTTGGTTTTCATCAAATAGTATATGTCATCCAATAAACTTTTCATTCATTCTATCAAATAATACATTGTTTGGATGATTTGAGAGTGATATATAATTCATATCCTCCAATATACTATACATATTCTCTAATAATAAACAGTATTGTATATATCATCCATCAAACTATTAAATAAAACATATCCTCTAACAAATTGTACATATCATTCATTAATTAAAACATTTTCTTTAAACAAATTGTACATATCATCCATCAAAATATAAATATCCTCAAACAAACTATACATATCCTCCATCAAATATTTTATATTTTATTGAGGATACATTTTAGTTAGATTGAGGTTACATTAACTTATATTGAGGATGCAATATTGCCTATTGAGATTACATTTAGTAAGATTGAGGATACAATATTGTCTATTGAGGATACATTTTAGTTCAATTGAGGTTAAATCATATCCTCTAATAAATTGTAGATATCCTCTATCAAATAATTCATTACATATCCTATATATATATGAGGGATACCAGTCAATTCCCCAGATAAACAAAATTTATTTATCTTGGGGTATAATTGTCTCTTCAAGTAGCAGTGGAGGGGTATATGCGTCTTTTCATGCATTAGTTGAGGGGTACATGTGTAATTTCCTCGCCAAACAATAAAAACAAAAAACAAACAATAATTGGACAGCTCACCAAAAGTACTGAATAAATGACCCTGCTTTTTCAATATATTTACAAAAATGTCATCAGATTAACAAAAATTTGTTTATCTGGCAGATTAACTTGTATTTTCTATATATATATATATATATATATATATATATATATATATATATATATATATATATATATATATATATATATATATATATACAAAAATGTCATTAGATTAACAAAAATTTGTTTATCTAAATATTTTAAAAAAATTAAAAATTAAAAAGTGATTAACAATGGAGGAACCTCCATTGAAAGTCTCGTACTAAGCTCATGAATATAACATAACTTGCTCATTTCTCAACCAAAATACATGCATTTGTTATCAAAATTCTCCCAATCTGATGACATTATTGGGTATTTCATGTGGCAACCTTTATTGTCCTTCTTTTACTGCTTCACGAAATACCCAACACCCAATAAAGTAGCTTATCTGCCACACGAAATACCCAACACCCAATAAAGTAGCAGTAAAAGAAGGACAATAAAGGTTGCCACATGAAATACCCAATACCCATAAGATACGATGAAACATATTCAAAAGAAAAATTCAGTTTATATTTCACTTCTTGAAAACCTTTGCAATTCCCAATTTATCATCATCATAAACTATCAATGTTTGTTTTACATTAGATCGGAAATATACTACACACTATTTTCATTGTCTTCGTTGTATCTTTTAGTAATTTTGTGATACACGGTGTGTATATTAGGGCCGAAATATTACTTTAGGAAAGTAATTTTGTTTACGCGCTCGAAGTGTTAATTTGTTCAATTCGTTACAATTTTTTGTGACCCGATAACCAATTTCCCCAACAATACTGCTTAACAGCAGTATGATTAGGCTTAACAGCAGCACAGTCATGTCCCACCTTATTGTACTTAACACAAAAATGTGGTGTCTACTCATATATACCTTTAGTTTCAGCAGTTCACCAGAACAACTTTAAACATTGATTAATATTGGCAAGGCCTTTGTGACATTTATTTCAATGAGAACCCGAGAAAAGGAGACTCTAAGCTATCTTGATGTACATTTATCAACACAAATAGAAACCTCAAACAAGCTAAACTTCCAATTCTACTTAGAGTCTCAAGACCCTAACAATTTAAAGGCAAATTGGAAATTTAACCTATATGGGACAATTTTAAAATTTCAACATGAAAATCATACTTAACACTCTTATGTCAAAGTTTCACTATAGCAGGTTTACCAAAGAGCATATGGGCCCCGAATACAAAATTGCATTCATATCATCAATAGAATTCAAATTAATAATAAAATATTCATCATCATGCCAGAACATGTCGGGTTTCTAAATATTACTTCTTTGTTGAGAGATAAAAGTGATCATTTAAATGCTAATGGTTGACAAAATTTTCTAATACTGACTATTTTTAGTTTAATCATGCTTCATCCAATTATCTATTTGACCGAGTTTGTTAATGATCTCGAGATATATTTTTGGATAAACATCAGAAAATAGCGTCCCTATCTCAACATCAATTTTCTCATAGAGTTTTGGTGTTATCTTATAAAAAATATCATTACATTAGTTAGTTATAAATAACCAAATAAAATTAAATCGTTTTTATGAAAAAAAATTAAACAACTATGATAATTTTAATTTATATCACTTTACATGATAATGAGTTAAATCGTTTCAAATAAAGTAAATAATATCAACATTATTAATATAAAGATATTGCTTATAATACATAGTTTCGAGTGGACCTTGTTGATTTGAAAACAACATTGTTAGTGTTGAATCTAGTTTTAAATTAATGTGGATTCAATTAGCATTAATAAATTATATTAAATAATTTTTGAATTAACAAACTGCATGAAACAGTATTTACAGTAGAATATTCCATATTTTTTATACATATAATTATGAGTATTCATAAATTACTTGTAATTTTTATGTTATCTTATTTTGTTAAATAATATATTTTTTTTTTATCTTTTTAATATTTGTAATAATTTTTTTTATTAAAAAAAATAAGTAGGGTCAATTTCTATATTGGTGCTTTACTATTTGGTTTTTTTATCAATTATAATCAATAAGTAATTAGTAATTTTAGAAAATGATTAAGAATGATATATAAATGGTATTGTGTAAATAATTAGTAAGCATATTTCGTATAATTATAAAGTTTACAAATTAGTAATTATCGCAAATCATTAGAATTAAAAGATACTTATTTCACCCTTGCAACATTACTTGAAAATTGATGTGGGAAAATATCCATAAACAATATTATTCTTGTTAGTTGGATTAAGTTCATTCAAAAGCTAATAAAAATCTTGTAAGTATTTGATTGTTTATAAAGAGATATTGTTTTGATGATGTTTAGTAGCATATTAAGAGATATACCATATTATATACAGAAAATTCCAATGCACATATTGTTTTGATGATATTTAGTTATTATTTTCAAGATTTTGTGCCAAATCAGTTTTACTTCATAATTTAGCCCATTTTGGTTTTGATTTCAGAATGATTGTATTTTTAAAACTCAAGTAATAGATTAAATACATTAAATTTACAATTTTTAAAAGTAGTAAATAGCGCACTATACTTACTAGTTCACTTTATGACGCTATGATTACTAGTTGCAATAAAAAAAAATATTATACCCACTTTGTTGTTTGTTAATTCAAATTCATGTTGTATATAGTTTCATGTAGTACCTTCAATTTTTTTAGTTGCAACTTTGGGGTATTATTTGAGAGATATAAAATATTTCAAAGTTGCAACTAAAAAAAATCGAAGGTAGTATATTATAATCAAACGTATTCATGTAAGAGGCTAACTGATACTATTTAGGGTAAAAATTACCCAATACATGGTCCAATTCTCAAGTGACACGTGGCCTAATAAAAGGGAAACACATATCCCATATAGGAAGATGACATGTGGAAAAACAAGAGAACACCTGCCAGGAGAAGGCCTCCTTTACATCAAGAGGCCTAATTATTCTCGAGAAAAGCCCCAATAATATTCCACACAACCTGGGAATTATAACCAATATCCATATGGATATCCAAAATTTGTCCATCCCACAAGGTTCTTCGTGGAAAAAAGGTCAAGCCAGTGGTCCATATGGAGAAAGATATTCAGGGATGTCCCAACCAAATCCTAATACCTTAAGAGGAATAAGCGTTGGATATAGGGGTTTCCACAATCCTTAAGGGAACCAACATAACCCTTTTCACATGCAAGATACATCAATTCAACCCAATGGGACAATGTTAGGTTAATCTCCATAAATGTGACGGGAAACCCTGCTAGGCAAGTGGAGGAAATGATCCAAAGGGCTATAGGTCAGAACGGTGAATATGCTAGAAGAGGAACTTGTAGTCCATTTCCTTAGTGGATTAATAGGATGTATATATTCCCAAGAGGATTCAAGGTTCCTGAATTCTCCCCTCTTTTCTCTAGCGATAGTACTATGTCTGTTGAGGAACACTTGGTTAGATTCAATTGTCAATGTTGAGAGAGGCGGCGAACAATGAATTCCTTAAGCTTAGGATGTTTTCTAGTTCTCTTACCGATATTTCATTCTCTTAGTTAACTTACTTACAACCTAATTCAATTCAAAGTTGACAAGATACGCAAACTCAATTTCTTCCGCCATTTCACTAGAGTTGAGGCAGAGGTCACTAAAGGTGATTTAGCTAAGATAGTGCAGGAAAAAGGAGAACCTGTAGGAGATTACATTCACAGATTTAAGAATGCTAAGATTATATGCCACTTAAACATACCCAAATCAGAGTTTATGTCTATTGTCCAAATGGGTTTATCCTTTTCCTTTCAGGAAAAAATCCAAAGAACAATACTTCCCTAATTTTTTTCGTTGTGTCTAGCGTTGTGATGGCTTATGAGAGGTTCTTAGAAGAAGGGTTAGGTATAAACATAAGTATCATGCTAGCATAGCTAGCATTGCTAAAGAATGTGATCGGGAAGATGATATGTATGAAGCAGCGATAGCTGAGTTTGTACAGGGTCCTGCGTTTAAATGTTTACCTCTAACTAACAAGAAGTTTACTTATAAGAAAGATTTAAAATCTGATCAAAAGAGAGAATATACCTTTGACACTAGGAGGTGTGATGAAATCTTTTATTGGATTTTAAATCATAAAAAAAATTAAGTTAGCATGGAGACATAAAACTAGAAGCCCTGATGAGGTTAAATGTAATACTCCGTATGTTATTATATTTTTATATATATAAATTATTTATTTTATTCATTAAAATGATTCATTTTATTTTAAAAAGAAATTAATTATTTAAATAAAATGTAAGTGTGTATAAATTAAATGAGTCATCAATTGAGGCAATAAAAGCATTTTTAATTTAGTCAATCGTATTTAAATGAGTAGACTAACTTATTGGAAAGTTAAGGAAAGTTAAAAGCCCAATAAGTTGGCCCCAAAGGAAAAGTTAAGGGGAGTAGAATTTAGTAATGACAATGTTGTAATTATGAGTTCTTGTTTTAAAAGGGAGTATAAATACTTTAAAGCCTCGAGACTTTTCCACTCAAGATTCATAATTGTCAGATTTCATAAAAATTTCAAAGGTTTTCTCTCTATTTTCTCTCTCCTTTTTCCTCTTATTTTCCCCTTCTTTTTTCTCTCTTCTCTCCCACGTCTCTCTTTCTCTCTTCTTCCCCTCACCGGCGCCACCACCCACTGGCACACCACCGCCGGCCATCTCCTCTTCCTTTCTCCTCTTTTCGGTTTGGTAGTATTAAAAAAATTAAAAAATTCTTTCTTTTTCTAATATTGTTTTATTTTTTTTAAGCATGATTTTAATTATGTTTTGGTATTGATTTTGGGATTATGATGTTGTTAAATTATTGGTATAAATTTCAGATTTTTATTCAATAAAGAACCCTAACCCTAGAAATTTAGGGATTTTATGTAATTGGCTAGGGATTGATGCTAGGTTGTTACTATTGATTAATTCATTGTATAAGCATGTTTTTAATGAATTTGAAGCCCTCAACTTAATGCTGTAATTTAATTATACATACTACTCTTTAATTATTGAGTTAGGGTTTGATGACTCATAAAAGGGGAAAAGGTTTTAATGATTTATATGTGATTTTCTAATCTAAAAGTGATGTTTTATATTACTAGGGCAGCTAACGCGCGCGATGCGCGCGGAGTGGCTTGCCCTTTCTTGATGTTTATATTGGATTGTGTTTAAAACTTTAAACACTTTACGACATTGGGTTTAGAGTGAATAGTTTGATAAATTAATGAAATGTGTATATTGGGTGTGTTTAAACTTTTCATTTTTCATGCACGGCTTTTTTAGTTGTTTACAACTTTTTTTTTTTCACAAAACATCTATGCAATTATTCAACAATACAATATTGCAATATAGATGACGTTTAAATTTACCTATAATATATTTACATATAATATAAATAAATAATATAAAGTGCATAAATGTAAGGAGAAGGAAAACTCAACACTCATTATTACATCTGTACACGTGGAATGATATAAATGTAAAAACTTATATGTGGGGTAAGAACGTAAACAAACATTTTGAAGGGCATATAGGTCCGTGCACTATTCATAAGCGCAATCTCCTACTTTTTATAAGGTAGGGAAATAGGTATGCTGAAATTGTATTTAAGTCATAAAAACTAAGTCTTTTTGAAGAGATTTAAAGTACCAACTTAAAGAAAAAGGTTTTATGGCTTTTATGTCATTAAATTGGGTTGATTAGTAAGCTTTAAAGAGTATTATAGTTGATGAAAATTAATGAGAACAGTGGATTAATTATAGTATGTATTTTTATTTGTAGGAAGCTTCGAGCTAGGTGATTTCTAGCAAGTGTGGCCGTTATAAGGCAATACTTAAGGTACGTATGCGCGTAGAATATATTCATTATGTGTAGGTGTCATTTGAAGTACGCCTACGTTAAGCATGTGGAGAATATGCTTGGCACTCTTAGGAATTTAGAATTGACATATACAATTAGGGACAACGATTAGGGACAAGGAAAGTAGGGAGCCGCCAACAAGTTTTTAAGAAACTTGTAAACCGTTCACGGATTATTTAAGGCAACCACGATTAAGGGACAACGAAAGGCAACAATGATTGACCCGTGAAGATTACACCTCATTAATAATCCATGAGATTACTAACTCCATATGGTTCGGAATCACAAAAGGAGAATCGGGGATGATGGTACGAAGTGAGTCAGGGAGTCATATTCGCCCATATTGGCCTCTACCCGATTCTTATAGTGAAAGGTGATTCCTATTGGTTGAATATTAATGCAACACATAATTCTAAAATATCGTAATCACTTGATTATACAACAAGATTAAAAAGGAACCTAAACCGGTTGTCCAAATTATCTTATTAGGCGTGATTTTCAATTACTTATTCCCTTTAAACATGTAATATGGTGATCACCAAATATAGTAAAAATCAACATTAATATCGAAAGCAATTCAACAATAAATTGGTTAGTGTAGACACCCATTTGTGTCTCCCCAAAACCAAACCCAGTGACGAGTACCTTTCACGTTGAATCATAATCGAATGAAGCGAGAGTGTGGAAAGTCTAGTGTTGCGGATATTTTTAATTTCTTTTCTCTTCTCTCTGTTTTTGAAAACTTATTTTAAGAAAACAGCCAATCCATTTTGGTTGGTCCATGATATGGGTCCAATAATGGTGTAGTTGGATGGGGCTTGCAAATACCTTTCCAACGATATATTATAAGCCCAATTCCGATGAATATTGAGGAAGTTATGGCCAGTTTACTAAACTGGGCCCGGTTTGAGCTTTATGTACGGCCCAATGATCTAGGGGAGGGCCTAATATGATTTATCATTCCTAATGCAATTAGGAATGGTACGGTTTTAGTCTTCTAGATTCTTCTAGAAGGTTCTTTTCATTCCTAATTCAATTAGCATTGATAAATTGACTTTTGTTGACTTTTCAGAGTTTTAATCAAAATCAAATAGCATTTTCGAGGAAATTATATTATTTTATCCTCCAATACGGTAAACTTATCGGATTTTCGAAAACGCGTTGGAATCACGCTTGACGCCTAACCCCAGGCCTTGACGCCTGGAACCAGGCCTGGCGCCTGGCGCTGGTGTTGGTGCATGGCGCCAGCTAGCCAGGGTTGGCGCCAGCCCTGTTTTCTGAGCGTCAGACTCTGTTTCGTTTAATTTATCTTTTTGGCTGATTTTCTTTATAAATATCGTATTAAAAACTCCGTTTTCATTCACCATTCATTATCAATTATCATCTACATTCATTCATTCACCGATTATCTTCATTCACCAACTCTCACCATTCATCATCAATTCTCATCTACAAACATTCAATTCTTTCATCTCTTTCTTTTTTCTTACTTTGTTTTTCATACAAAATTCCGCATTCGCAAGGTTTAGAAACACCTAGCCATATTCGAAGTTGCCTTCGCCCTAGACGTGAAAGGTTTAATTTCTGAGGGTTTGGTCCCAAATCTCTCTTTCAATTATTTAATTTAATTGTTTTGTTTATTATTTTCCTTGAAGTTACTAACGTGTGTATTTTGTTATTAGAAAGAGGTACGAAGCATCAAAGTAAGTAATTTAATTGTTTTAATTGATTTATGATGTAGAAATCATGTTTATATTGTTATTATGATATTCCTAGTATCATGTCTAGGGTAACTTTAATATTAAATATGATTGTTACGATGCTTCCTATGTTCTTCCTAATATTTTTTATTGTTAGTATTATGTTAGGGTTAAAGATTTGATTTTTTATTTCTTAGTGACATGCTAGGGTTTGTTATTAATCTTGTTAGTATCATGCCTAGGATCTTACTACTATTATTATGCTTTAATATTAACATGAACATGATTATTATTATAATTGTTATAATTTATGATAATTATGATTACTATTATTATTATTATTTTGATGATGATTATTTTATTTATGATTATTATTGTTATGATTTTAATTTTATTATTAATGATATTGATAATTTATTATGTTGCTTGATTATATTTATTTTTATTGCTTGATCACACCTTTATTGCATGTTTAAAGGGAATTGATACTTGTAATCACGATTAATAAGATATTTAATAATCTTGTTAGGGTTAATTTGATTATAATTTCAAGTGATCGCCAATAATAGATTTGTTTGTGCATTAATTCAACCAACATAGATAAACAGGTTTAGGGTTAATTCTATTGATTGCATGTTAGTCAGAAAGCGCACATGAATACGATCAGAATAAAGTAGAGGCCTATTATTAGGGCAGGTTCAATCTCTTTTAGGTTGGATTTGTACCTTCATCCCCGAACCCTTATTTGGTTCTAGACCTTTTGGAGTTGACGATCTCTTGGATCGTTAAGGGGTGTAACCTTCACCTCGTGAATGGTTTACAAGTTCCTAAAAAAAACTTGTTGGCGACTCTTTTGCTCTATCTTCTTCCCTTTTGGACGCCACCGTACTTTAGTGTATGATCACAGTGGGGTTCAAGCTAGTGGGATTTTAAAGGCTTGAAAATATTCCCTACAGTTTTTGGCGACTCCACTGGGGAGGATTTCTATTTTAATTCCTGAATTTGTTTCGGCAATGATTTAGAATGAGTGGATGACACTCGAAAAGTTCTAAGTATTTCATGTGCGTAATTTTGATTAACATTATTGTCATAGGCAAAAAAAAGATCTCATTGGAAAGACCGTCCGTAATGAGTTAAAAACATAGGATTTTACACGTAGGAAATTTGAGGAATATCTTTCACAACTAGGACTGAAATAACACCGCGCGAAACTGGAAAATTTTATCGAGCACAGAAAGCTGCTGAGGCATGTGGGAAGTAGCGTTAGGGGCTAGAGCTTGGCGCCAGCATTTTAGTCGTAGCGCCAGATGCCAGTATTGGCGCCAGGCGCTACAGTTAAAAGCTGGCGCCAGTCTCTGATTGCTGGCGCCAATTTCCCCCAATACCGAGCCAGAAATATGCGTTCTAATTTCGACCGGTTTTTCGTATTGTTTGCTCGATCCTACTTCCTGATTGAATTTTTTCTCACTTTTCTGAAACCCATATGTGTTCTACATATGGACATAACCCTCTGGGAATTCATGCTCCATCTACCCGATTGAACGCTCTGTGCAACAAAGGGTACATCCGAGATGTTGAATTCACCAAACCATGGAAGCGAGTTTTTTCTAAAGCTCGCGGTGTCCCATCCACTCGCGTCAACCCTTCACGGTTAGGCTTCCGCGCGGTGCATCCGGACAATTAACCATGGACCCTTTTTGACTAAACCATATCCCGAACTTTAGAGAACTAGAGCCATGGTTAGGTTGCAAACTCATTGCATCATATTGTGCCTACTTGACTAATTGTGCATTATTTGTTGTGCATATATATTCTATGTTTCTCTTAACCGTTTTTTGACTTGTGTTGAGACTAAATAAATAAATGACTTAGAGAACTTTGCCTAATTAATTAATTAATTAATTAATTAATTTGAGTCAATAAAGTCTAATATTTTAATCGGAATTGACCTAGTACGACTTTAGGCATACCCTAGTTGACTAATAATACCGAAAACAGTCCCAGACCGAAGCTCCAATATTGGCGCCAAGGTCTGAGCTGTAGCGCCACACTATGGAGTGTAGCGCCTGACGACCGCAATGTTGTCTGGCGCCAAGCTCCACAGTGTGACGCCAGTCTTGTCGCTTGGCCGACAGTTCGGATTATTGGTCGAGTCATCACCTAGGGTCTATTTAATCAGTTTTCTGTTTAAATCGGTTAATTTTGCTGTCAATAATATTTAATTGAATCATCAATCGAGTCTTGGTCACATAGTCTAGCCACATGGTCATAACACGAGTCTCAACATGTCACCTACACTCACTAGTCTTAGCACACACTTTGAGTATATGTCACCATGACCATGTCTTAGGTTCATGCATGAGTCGATCTTTCCGTCATTTGAGTTGGGGGGTACATTCTATTCCTAATTCTTCATATCCCTCCACATAAATCTTCTTCACATTCTTCCATCTTTCTTCACTTCCTCCATTCATTGCATGTTGAATAAAGTTTGAGTCAAATAATTAACAATAAGTATCCCCAAATCCCTTTTCCACAGTACTTGGTCGAGGAGAGAAGGGCGATTAATCAAGGACAACCTCTTTATTCAGGTCTCGCTTTTTGATAAACCGATTTGTCAAAAGAGGAAGGCTAAGAAGATAATGGCAACTCAAGAAGAAGTCAATGATCTTAAGAACCAACTGGCTACTGTGACTGAGACACTGAAACTTCTCGCACTTAGAAACGACGATCTCGTGAAACAACAACAAATGGACCTCATGCAAGAGAGTTTAAGCAAGTTGTCTAGCGACTACAAGTTTCAAGAGCTTACATCACAAGGGGTCTCGGTGGACAAAGATCTTCTTCCACAGAAGTTCAATGCCAACGACATCCCAAAATTCAAGGCAACGGATAATCCTTACTTTCATCTAAGAGCTTTTGAAACCATAATGAGTATTAAGGGTATCGATAAGAAGGTTTTTCCCTCTCTGTTCTCACTATCTCTTGAAACCGTTTGCCAACAATGGTACTTCTCCCTTGACAAGGAGAAAATCTCTACCTGGGAATCGATAGTAAACGCTTTCATTGATAGGTACAAGTGCAATACCCAAGTTGAAACCGACCATAGACAGCTTGAGATGCTAAGACAAAAAGAGAATGAAGGCTTTACTTCTTTCTTTAATAAATGGAGGGAAACTTCCGCCAAGATGATTGAGGTCCCCACCGAAAAGGAGTCTGTGAGAATGTTTGTCAAGAATCTCCAAGAAAAGTATTCAAAGCACTTAAAATATCAACACAACTTGAATACTTTCAAGGCCGTTTATGACATCGGAATTGAAATAAAAGACGACCTCGCAAAGCAAAAAGCTACTAACGATAGTAACCACGGTGGCTGGAAAGGAAAGAAGAGCGACAATCCTTCTTCTTTCGAAAACGCCCACTCTAGCAATAATGTTAGTACCTTTGACCATAATGATGTCTTAGCCATGGACAATCAAGGATCTAAAAGGAAACCCAGGCGAGAGTTCACATCCATTGGAATGACCTACGATGCTGCTTTCGATCGTCTCTATGATCGAGGATTAATCAAACCTATTGGCCCTACCGAGGATCCAACACCAGAAAATTGATCTTCGAGATGGAATCCAAATTCCTATTGCAAGTACCATCGAGGAAACTGTCATACCACTGATGAATGCTACAGGTTTCAAAATCTCATTCAAGACCTCATAGAAGCAAACAAGGTCCCATTGCCTCTAGCTAGCGAGAAGACTGGGCGATGATGAAGCGAATGACACAAGACAAGAGGCGAGCTGCAACGACAAGATTTCATGACCTCTTTTTTCTATTTCTTTTTCATTTTTTTCCTTTCCCCAATAAGTCTAGCATAGACACCTTTTCCTTTCCTTAGATTAATTTTGTAGATTCTTTATTTTCTTTTAATAAAATGAGCATTTATTTTCTTGCATATCATCATCACATTGCATTGCATTAAAAAAAAAAAAAATCCATGTCGAATTAAGCACAAGGTATACCAATGATTTGAGGCACCTCTTGTAGCCACATCCTATCTCCTTTCACCTTTCGAATATGCAATCCTTTCTTCATAAACCACTTTGAGCCTCGTCTAACGATAGACCCTTCTTTTTTCAACCTACATCTACCTAACCTTGGGATGGGATAGTGTGCAACTTGTGCAATTCTAAAAAGCTTGAGTGATTTCAAAAGATCAAACTAAATAGCAAAAATAAGCAAGCAAAAATAAATAAAAGTGTACAAAAGGGCAAGTGTTCCAATGTCTTTGATACGAAAATATCTTTGATATGAACACGTCTCAAATTGCATCTCTTATCGAGTGCTCGGTACCGTGCCTGAGAAACATGAATGCCAAGTGAGTGATAGACCGCATGATCGAGATTGCCCACACTTGCAAAAGTAAAATAGATGCTAAAGCAAAAGATAAAAAAGAGCTAAAAAAGAGTAGAAACTCAAGCATAAATATAAAGATTCAAAAGCAAGGTTGCACACCTTGGGGGCTTATCTAGGGTCTTGAGCCTTTTATCCCCTTCTTCTTCACCTTTAGCCTAACCACGTTACAACCCTTAAAAAGACCTTTTTGAGGTATACACACTTGTGCGAGGTTCGGCTAGAGCTACGTTCGACCTGATTCCTAACGGATACGTAGGCAACCTCACATCGAGGTGCGGCCGTAATAAACATGCATTCATATTCACATTCACACATGTTAGTTGAGACGAACACTACAAGAGGGGGGGTGAATTGTAGGTGAGTTCCTAGTGACTACTTTTTCAAATATAAAACAGAATAAAATAGGAACTTGCAAAGCACACAGGATTTTACGAGGAAACCTTCTAGTGCCCAACTAGAAGTAAAACCTCGACCCAACCTTAGGGATTTCGAACACAAACAATTTCACTATAATAGGGCAAACACCAAGTTACAACCTATTATAATCAAACCTCTACTCACAAGTTCCGGAACGAACTTGCTACAGAATAGGATTCTATTCTACCCAGTCTAAGTCCCACACTCAGACTTTCTCTCGTACTCCCTAAGCACAGATCTTCTCAACTTCTCAACAGAAGCTCTCTCTCTGTATGCAATGATAACAAAAACACTCTCACCCAAATAACCCGAACCAATTACAAGTAAAGACACCTAGTATATGATCGGCAAGCTATGCATGAAACCCGAAACTAATATGACAAGATGATAAGCTTGGCAAACTTACACAATTAAAGCTATGTAAATTCTTCACGCATAAAACTCACAAAAAACCTAAACTCCTTTTTTCTCTACTATTTATACAAGCATTACTTGTATAGCAAGTAGGTTTTCTTAAAGATAAATAAGTTAAACTTAACTTATCTTTATACACGGTTTTTATGTAAATCATTTAGAAGAAAATATTTTCCGAAAAATAAGATAGAAAGATTTAGTTAAAAAGCATAATATCTTTTTAACAAACTGATTTTAAGAAATAAACATTTAAAGAAAATCTTTTTCGAATTCTATCTTTTATCTTTTCCGATTTTAATTTATTTGCCAAGCTAACTTGTCACGCTTCTAATAGACTTCATGCATATCCTGCTTAACATATTTAACAATGAATCTAGAAGATAAAATCTTTAACTAAATCATTGCTGCGCCGCACTCCTGTACTGGTAGGTTTACTTGGGCTCCACGCTTACTAAGTTCCTCCAGAGAACTTAGCCAGCCATCTTCAAGTTCCTATAAAGGAACGTTCCTGTTAGGGAACTCAGTTCCTGTGAGGTAACACTTCTTCTGTTTCGAATAACCTTCTTGAATAAAGAACTTCTTCAAGTCTTCTTAGTTTCAGTTACTTCTTTCATCTCCAAGATCAATTTCACCTAAACTAAACAAACACTTGAAAAACCTTTATTAAATGAGTTTGCTGTAGTTTAAGTTCCTCATCATCAAAACCTTTAAACATCAACAATTTCCCCCTTTTTGATGATGACAAACTTAAGCAAACTCTAGAGAAAGTTAAAACAAAATAGAAGGACGTATTTTTGTATTTTTGATTTATGAACAAAAAGTAAACACACAACTAAATTAAAAAAACAAAATACAAAAATAACTAAGACAGAAATTAAACTAATAACCTATCAGCATCATATCAGAAGAAAGTTCTGATACTTTATCAACTGGAACCCAGAACAACTTCAGCCTCCATGTTTGCTTCTTCTTTTCCCCCTTTTGGCATTATCAAAAAGTCCTGCTTTTTCAAGTGTATTAAGCATCTACCCACAGCCCCACAAGCAATTCATCGAGTGTGGGAAACTAAAGGCAGCGCTACTAACTTCCCTTAGGAAAGTTCCACTCTCCTGTTTAAGCATTCATAACATACTAAAGCACACATGTATAGACAGTTCCAAAAGCATTTATTAAAATCAAAAGATTTATCATCCTACTAGATAAAAATTATTACAAACCAAAGAAAAAGTTCAAGAAAGAAAAAAAAAAAAAAAAAAAAAAAAAAAAAAAAAAAAAAAAAAAAAACTGAAATTGTTCATGACTGCTAAAGGAAGTTAAGGTAGGCTAGTTTTAGGAAGATTAAGAGGGAAATGGCTAAGTTTGCAAGAGGTCCAGAATCTGTTTGTTGTTTTCTTTTTGTTGTGCAATAAAATCTTCCAGCCTTTGCTCAATACGCTGTAGCTTCTGTTGGAACTCCTCCTTCTGTTCCTTCAGAGCCTTGTCCTGTGCCTGCACAAGTTTCTTCTGATCTTTTAGTGCCTTGCCCTGCTCCTGCACCATTATCTCCAGCTTCTGAAGCTGAACCTTTCCAGCTGATTCCTTGGCTTGAATTTCAACTCTCTCCATTCTATCCGTCAATTCAGCCACTTGCCCCTCAAGTACTTTCTTAGCAGTATCCAGCTCCAAAGGTTTCTCCATGCTGGTCTGAAGCAAAGCATTTTCAGATAGCCTCCTGCTTTTTCTTACAGGTTTGTCACTCATTTCCTTCTGTTTTCTCTTCCCTGTAGACTTTTCTGCCTTCTCTTCTTCCTTCTCTAAATTCTGAATCTTTCCTTGAACCACCTCTAAGCTCAGACCAGCCAGAGTATCAGCATTAATCACATTATCTGGCTTCTCATCTAAGCACCCATACTTTCCTTTCAACTATACTCCAAGACTTTCAAACACTGTGGACAAAATAGCACCATATCCTACTTTTGTTCCACTTGGAACACAGTGTGCCAAGTGCTGATACATAAGAGAGGGAAAATTAACTTTAATTCTCCTTTACAGACAGAAAATCACAGCCATGTCCATCAAACATGCTGCACCCTTCTTTGCAGTCCTTGGCAAGATGGTTTTCTTAACAAGGTTAAACAATAGCTTATTTAAAGGACTCAGATCATTATGACTCATAGTGTTCTTCCCCCTTTTTCCTCCAAGGGCTTCAACTATGTCACAACTTAAGTAATTCCCAACCTTAACACTTGTATTACCCTTACTGTAAGTCTCATACCCTTCCATAGGGGTTTTCAGAATTTTACTAAGTGTTTCCACATCTAATTCAATATTTATACCACCCACCTTACTGGCAATTATACCCAATTTTGCTTGAAAATTTTGACAAAACTCAGTCATAGCAATCGGATACATGAAATTATCAGAAACTTTAACCAACAGATACTCCCATCCTTGGAACTTAATCAAATCAATAAATTCTAGAAACCTAGCACTTCTACACCAATCTAAATCAATACAATGACCAACAACATACCTTCCTGCTTGTGATTCAAGCTCAGCTTGATCAATTTCTTCTTCGTCCTCTGATTTCTCCTTTTCAGAACCCTCCTCTTCCAAGTTGCGAGCAAAATCCTCAACTTCCTCAATGTGATCCTCCGGAGTCTTTTCCTGACCTTTCTTTTCCTTCCATTCTTTCAATTTGTCAAGTACCGTCTTGGTGATTTTCTCCAACTGTTCAGGGTTAGGGTTTTGCATGGTGGATGAAGGCGGGTTTATGATTTGAGTTTCAGTGCAAGAAACAATCGGAAGTAATGAAACTTCTTCTTGTTCAGAGGGGTGGTTGTTGTGTGAATTTTCAGATGAACTGAGGGATGTGATTATGGCCATGGTTTTCTTCTTTAAGTGGTTTTAGAAGAGTGTAGAAATTTTTCACAGTGGAGTAAATTTGATTTGACAGCGTGATGATGTAAGGTGGTTGTGAATGCCTTTTATATTTAATGAAGCAGTGTAAGGAATTTTAAGGGGTTTACTGAGCAGTCATTAATTGAACAAATTCAATTAATTTTCAAAAATAAAATGCGCAGGATGAATTTACCAAAAAGTCCTTTTCTTTCCAAGTTCATTTAAAACGAAGTTTCTGTTTATAAATACGCAATTGGAACACGTTTTCTACACACATACAATGTACATTACTACTAGCAAAATTAAGTGAGCGTTTAATGAACTTACCTTCAGTGATTAACAACGGTGACACTTTAGCTATGTTTATCACACCAAGGTTGTGGTAGAAGCTCTTTTTGCTTTATTTACATTATTTTTGACTTTGCCATATCTTGGAACTTCAGAGGCTAGTACTTCAGCTTGATCATCCCAAGTTCCAGTCTCAATTTCTCAAATCTTTCTCTGTTCAAGGGCTTGGTTAGAATATCTGCAATTTGACTTTTAGTTTGACAAAATTCTAACTTAATATTCCCTTGCTCCACATTATCTTTTAGAAAGTGATGCCTAATGTGGATGTGTTTTACCTTTGAGTGTTGAACTGGATCCTTAGAAATACATATAGCACTAGTATTATCACAGTAAATAGGTACACATTCAAAAATAATACCAAAATCTCTTACCTGTTGTTTTATCCATAGAACTTGTGAACAACATGTTGCCGCTGCCACATATTCAGCTTCTGCTGTAGATAAAGCAACTGTGTTTTGCTTCTTGGAACCCCAAGAAACTAAACAGGGACCTAAAAATTGTACCATACCTGAAGTGCTTTTTCTATTAACCAGATCACCTGCATAGTCGGCATCAGTAAAACTATTCAAATCAAAAGAATCACTTCTGGGATAGAAGAGACTCAAATCATCAGTTCCTTTCAAGTATCTTAGAATTCTTTTTACTGCTGTCAGGTGAGACTCCTTTGGATTTGCTTGGAACCTGGCACACAAACCTACACTAAAAGATATGTCAGGTCTACTAGCTGTTAAGTAGAGTAGTGAGCCTATCATACCTCGATACATAGATTGATCTATGCAACTTCCAGATGGATCTTCATCTAATCTAGTAGCAATTCCCATAGGAGTATTATTGGTTTTGGCATTTTCCAACTTGTATTTCTTGATCAGTTCCTTAATATATTTTTGCTGATGAATCATGATTCCCTCTTCAGTTTGCTTGATTTGCAAGCCAAGGAAGAAATTTAATTCTCTAGTCATGCTCATTTCAAATTCTCCACTCATAAGGTCAGCAAAATACTTTCATAAAGATTCGTTAGTTGCACCAAATAAAATGTCATCAACATAAATTTGTACAACTAAGATATCAGTTCCATTTGACTTTAAAAACAAAGTTTTATCAATTTTTCCACGTTTAAAACCATTAGCCAAAAGGAACTTAGATAATCTTTCATACCATGCTTTAGAAGCTTGCTTTAGCCCATAAAGAGCTTTGTCAAGCTTATAGACATGGTTTGGGAACTCTGGATTTTCAAACCCAGGAGGTTGTTCCACATAGACTTCCTCATTTAAATATCCATTTAAGAAAGCACATTTAACATCCATCTGGTACAGCCTAAATCCCATATAAGCAGCAAAGGCAATAAGTAAACAAATAACCTCTAACCTAGCTACTGGAGCAAATGTCTCTTCATAGTCTATTCCTTCCTGCTGGTTGAAACCTTATACAACTAGTCTTGCTTTGTTCCTGACAATAATACCATGTTCATCTAGTTTGTTTCTGAATACCCGTTTTAGTCCAATGGACTTCTTATCTTTTGGTCTAGGTTCCAGATGCCAAACTTTATTTCTTTCAAATTCATTTAATTCAGCCTGCATAGCATTAATCCAGTCAGCGTCTGTTAAAGCTTCAAAATAATTCTTAGGTTCCATGGAGGAAAGGAATGCACTGAATGCACAGAAGTTCCTAAGCTGAGATCTGGTTTGAGTTCCTTTTGTGATATCACTCATGATTACATCAACTGGATGTGATTTCTGATATTTCCAGGGCCTTGGAGTGAAATCCTTAATTGGATACAATTTTTCTTCATCATTGTTGACTGGTTCTTCTGTAGGAACTTGTTCATGGAACTCAGTTTGAACTTCTACAGGTGTTTCCACATTCTGGTCTTCATTATGAACATCAGCCTGTTCTTGAAGTGGAGTTCCTGGTGCATTCTCCATCTCAGGTTCAGCGTTTGCTTCAGGATTCGTTACTTCAGCACTTTCAACTTGCTGCTTCTGCTGTGATGCTGGTTCCTCATCTGAATTCTGCTTACGCACAAGTCCAATTTCGAAATCATTATCACAATCCGGTACATCAACCAAATGTTCAGTTTTATCAAATATAATATGTACAGACTCCTCAACACACATAGTTCTTTTATTATAGACTCTGTAAGCTTTACTATTCGAGGCATATCCTAGGAATACTGCCTCATCACTACGTTCATCAAATTTACCCAAGTTCCTTTTACCATTATTGTGAACAAAGCATTTACATCCAAAAGATCTAAAGTAGGAAATATTAGGCTTTCTCCCTTTCATAAGTTCATAGGGAGTTTTTTTGGTGATGGCCCTAACAGATACTCTGTTAAGTATATAACATGCTGTGTTAACTGCTTCAGCCCAGAAGTTCCTAGGCAGTCTGCTTGATATCAGCATTGTCCTTGCCATGTCTTCAAGGCTCCTATTCTTGTGTTCCACCACTCCATTTTGTTGTGGAGTTCTTGGGGCAGAGAAGTTGTGATCCATACCATACTCAGTACAGAATTCATCAAATTTTGAATTCTCGAATTCTGTTCCATGATCTGATATAAGATGTATCAATTGATTGCCTGTTCTTCTATGTTCTTTCTTTACAAAAGCAACAAACTCATCAAACGTTTCATCCTTACTTACAAGAAAGAAAACCCAAGTGAACCTTGAAAAATCATCAACAATAACCATTACATATTTCTTACCACTTCTACTTTGGATTCTCATTGGACCACAGAGATCCATATGAATGAGTTCCAAAGGTCTTTTGGTACTTACCATCTTTTTGGACTTGAAGGAAATTCGAGTCTGTTTTCCTCTAGCACAAGCTTCACACACTTTGTCATACAGGAACTTAATGCAAGGAAGTCCTTCCACTAAGTTCTTAGATCTTATTTTATCAAGTAAAGAAAAGCTTGCATGGCCAAACCTTATGTGCCATAAAAGAGGATCATCCTCAATAACACTAAGACATGTTAAACTGCTGTTAGGAACCTCATTTAGATCCACAATATATGTGTTCCCTTTACGAGTTCCTTCCAAAATAATGTTCCCAGTGTCATTGTGGATGATTCTACACTTATTAGAAGTAAAGCTAACAGAATTACCTTTGTCACAAAACTGTGAAATACTTAACAAATTGTGTTTGAGGCCCTCGACTAAAAATACATTATCAATGGCATGGGAACGTGACCTTCCTATCTTTCCAATAGAAATTATATCACCTTTCATATTATCACCAAAGGTCACTGTTCCACCATAGTAGGCATCCAGTGAGAGAAATCTAGATTTATCTCCAGTCATGTGCTTAGAACAACCACTGTCGAGGTACCAAGTGTTGTTCCCCCTCACTGGAACCTGCAAGAAGAATTAAACGTTAGAGTCTGGAACCTAGGTTTCCTTGGGTTCCTGTGTAACAGGAGTTGATTCATTTTTCTTGATCCAGATTTGTTCTACATTTTTGACATTCTTCTGTGTGCTTTGTTTTTTCTTAGGACACTTAACCTGCTTATGTCCTGTATTGCCACAGAAATAACAAACCATGCTACTAGGAAAGTTTACATACTTCTTTTCTTTCTGGAACTTGTTTTTAAAACCTAAACCTTTAGTATTCTTGGTTTGAGCCTTAGTGATCCAATCAGGAACTCTATACTCTATTGGTTGCTTACCTTTCCTAGCTCTCTCAAGTTCCCCCTCAAGACGTGCCTTATCCGTTTTTAAATCTTCCAAATCATGTTTTAATTTTTCAAAATTCGGATAATCAGTAGGTGGAGGAACTTCAGAGTTAGGAGTATCGACACTAAGTTTTAACAAAGACAATTCCACATTCAGGAGTATGTTATCTTGTTTCAGATTCTCTATAGTCTCTTTTAAATTTTTATTATCATCAAACAGACTAAAGAACCTGTATTGAATGTCAAACTTCATGTTATCAACCCATTCACTGTTCTCTTTGTAAGTAACTAAAGCTTTATCACTTTGCTATTTGGATCTATGTAATTCCTTTAAATCTTCTTGAATTTCCAAAACAGTATTTATTAGATTCTCTTTAGACAGATTTTTAATTGGTTGTAAGAGAACCATACCTCAGACTCAAGCTCCTTTAGTTTGGCAGCTTCATCAGTTTTTGCCATTAAACATAAATGAGCAGTTTCTTCTAATGGTTGGCCCTCCTCTTCTTCTGAATCTGTATCTCCCCAAGCAGCTAGCATGGCTTTCTTCACATTGTCCTTGGTGAAGTAAGGCTTATAGACTTTTGACTCTTTGGATTTTTCTTTGCCTTTTGTCTTTCCTTTCTCTCCATCCTGTACAGGGCAATCCTTAATGAAGTGATCTTTTGACCCACACCTAAAGCACGTTGTGTTTCTGGAACTTGTGAACTTCTTGTTCCTGTCGAACTTCTTATTATTCATCATCTTTTTAAATTTCCTCACTAGCATAGCCATCTCTTCCTCATCAACTTCCGATTCTTCTGAATCTTGATCCTTAAGTGCAAGGCTTTTACTTCTGGAATTTTCAGTATTGAAACTCAGATGAAGTTCATGTGTCATCAATGATCCATCTAGTTGTTCCATATTAAACTTGGTGAAATCCTTAGCTTCCTGCATAGCAGTAACCTTGGATCTCCAACGTTCATCTTGTGGTATACTTCTTAGGATCTTTCTTGCCTGTTCATCAATAGGAATATGCTTGCCAAGGGAGTTCAGTTCATTAATAATATC
Organism: Chenopodium album; assembly: GCF_948465745.1. Lineage (NCBI taxonomy): Eukaryota > Viridiplantae > Streptophyta > Magnoliopsida > Caryophyllales > Amaranthaceae > Chenopodium > Chenopodium album. The sequence continues at coordinate 18,497,126 of NC_137835.1, read as the reverse complement.
ATTAAATCTGGTAAACATCTCTTCTATGGTTTCTTTAGATTGCATTTCAAACCTTTCATATCTAGACATCAATAAATCTATTTTAGAATGTTTTACCTCGTTAGTACCTTCATGAGTTACCTGTAGCAAATCCCAAATCTGTTTGGCAGACTTGCATCCCATGATACGATTATGTTCATGGGGTCCAAGTCCACACTGTAAATACTTTATTGCTAAAGCATTCAGTTCAAGTTTCTGATAATCTTCTTTGTCATAATCAGAAATAGATTTAGAAACTACCTCATGTTTGTCATTGGTTGCAGTTATTTCAAAATCACCAGTTTCAATAACACGCCAAACCTGGTAATTTTCCGCCTTGATGAAGATCTCCATCCTGTTCTTACAGTAGGCATAGAACTTACCATTGAACATAGGTGGACGTTGGGTTGAGTACCCTTCTTCAAGTTTCTCCTTGTAATTTATCTCTCCAGGAACTTACTCAGCAAAGTTATCTGCTTGCAAGTGAGAACCTTGCTCTGATACCAATTGTTAGTTGAGATGAACACTACAAGAGGGGGGGTGAATTGTAGGTGAGTTCCTAGTGACTACTTTTTCAAATATAAAACAGAATAAAATAGGAACTTGCAAAGCACACAGGATTTTGCGAGGAAACCTTCTAGTGCCCAACTAGAAGTAAAACCTCGACCCAACCTTAGGGATTTCGAACACAAACAATTTCACTATAATAGGGCAAACACCAAGTTACAATCTATTATAATCAAACCTCTACTCACAAGTTCCGGAACGAACTTGCTACAGAATAGGATTCTATTCTACCCAGTCTAAGTCCCACACTCAGACTTTCTCTCGTACTCCCTAAGCACAGATCTTCTCAACTTCTCAACATAAGCTCTCTCTCTGTATGCAGTGATAACAAAAACACTCTCACCCAAATAACCCGAACCAATTACAAGTAAAGACACCTAGTATATGATCGGCAAGCTATGCATGAAACCCGAAACTAATATGACAAGATGATAAGCTTGACAAACTTACACAATTAAAGCTCTGTAAATTCTTCACGCATAAAACTCACAAAAAACCTAAACTCCTTTTTTTCTCTACTATTTATACAAGAATTACTTGTATAGCAAGTAGGTTTTCTTAAAGATAAATAAGTTAAACTTAACTTATCTTTATACACGGTTTTTATGTAAATCATTTAGAAGAAAATCTTTTCCGAAAAATAAGATAGAAAGATTTAGTTAAAAAGCATAATATCTTTTTAACAAACTGATTTTAAGAAATAAACATTTAAAGAAAATCTTTTTCGAATTCTATCTTTTATCTTTTCCGATTTTAATTTATTTGCCAAGCTAACTTGTCACGCTTCTAATAGACTTCATGCATATCCTGCTTAACATATTTAACAATGAATCTAGAAGATAAAATCTTTAACTAAATCATTGTTGCGCCGCACTCCTGTACTGGTAGGTTTACTTGGGCTCCACGCTTACTAAGTTCCTCCAGAGATCTTAGCCAGCCATCTTGAAGTTCCTGTAAAGGAACGTTCCTGTTAGGGAACTCAGTTCCTGTGAGGGAACACTTCTTCTATTTCGAATAACCTTCTTGAATAAAGAACTTCTTCAAGTCTTCTTAGTTTCAGTTACTTATTTCATCTCCAAGATCAATTTCACCTAAACTAAACAAACACTTGAAAAACCTTTATTAAATGAGTTTGCTGTAGTTTAAGTTCCTCATCATCAAAACCTTTAAACATCAACAACACACTTGCACCATTATCATATCAAGGGATCTCCAATGCTCATCCCTATTCACTTAGAGCTAGACTTGGGGGCTTGATCCCTACATCATTAGCTTACCTAGCCTAAGAGTCACCACCATTTGACTCTTTTAAATAATAATATCTTTCCACATACTTAGCCCTTGCGGCCTAGCTTTAGTGTCACTATCACACACATCACAGATACATGACCAAATACTTCCCTTAGGAACCCTTTGTCATGGAATCTTAACACAACGCTGAAGCATGCCTTGTCATATCAACATCGCTCATCACTCATCATTGCATCACGAAGTATGAAGTGCTTAGCCTCCGTGCCTAAGTTACCTAAATACTTTCATCATTGAGTCAACAATTGAGAAAGCCTAGGATGGATTAATCCTTGCACCTTGAGAGATAGTATCAAACAACATTTGACTAAGCTCATTCAACATGCATCTTCAAAACTTCGATTCTTTTTCGCGTCTTTCTTTTTCGGGAGAAAGTCGATACCCTCCACAAAAATGACAGAAAATTTTTGCTTTTTTGCTTTTTTGCATTTTCGAGTCGCACGAGTCATGTTCACATTGAGTCATGTCGTGTCATTTCACTTTGATTTGAGTCTAACACATGTGTCAAACAGTTTGAGTCGAATCAACCTCGAGTAAATCACAGCGAGTCAAGTTTATACCTTGAGTCGTGTCAAGTCGATGAGTCATGCAACATTAAACCTTAGGTCAACCCTAAGATGATTAAAAAGAAATTGGCAAAGTTCTATAGTAAAAAATAAATACAGGTGCAGCAGAACAGGGAAGACCCTATTCCAGCGCTTGGCACCAGAGATATCTCAGCAGCAATAGAGCTCGAAGCCTCTCAGAAAGGTGATTTCGGCCTCATACAACGATTTTGGGTTCCTTGGTACGCCAGTTAGCCCCTATAAGCAATTTGACATGATTGAGTAGTTGATTTGATTACAGTCTAAGTGATCGACCTGACGAAAGATCGTCTCACTTAGCTTAAGCGCCGAAGTTTGGCTCATTACAAGCATCAAAGCATCGGTTCAAAAGCAAGCACTCAAACGACAATGTTTCCAAATATGGATTGTCGCGCATTCTTATTAAACGACAAAGTTTTCCAAAAATTGGATTGTCATCCCTAACTGACAATATTTCCAAAAATGGATTGTCATGCAACGACAATTTTTCCAAGATTGGATTGTCATCTCTGGCAAAGTTTCCAAGCGTGGATTGTAGTGCTCCTCCTTTGTTTGGCAAGTTTTTCCAAGTTCGGATTGTCATACATTCGTCGGCTCGTTGGCAAGTTTTCCGAGATTGGATTGTCATGCACCAAGTTCCCTACGGCAAAATTTCCCAAAGGATTGTTGTAGGTCTCTACTCATCATAAATTTCGGCAAAGGTTCCTCAACGTGGATTGTCTTCAGCAAGTGGCAAATTTTCCCGAAGAGGATTCTCGGTCGACTCTTTTTTTGCAAATGTTCCAAGACGCGGATTGTCAATAGTGGCAATATTTCCCCAAAAGGATTGTCGCATAGCGTTTGGAAAATTTCCAAGGTGGATTGCTTTAAAGAGTTATATTCCAAGATGTGGATTGTCGATCGTAGCAAAGTTCTTATGAAAGATTGTTACGAAGCATTGGAAACTTTTCCAAAGATTGGATTTTGACAAATTTTCTGAGATACGGATTGTCGCTTCATCGTGGCAACATTTCCAAGGACGGATTGTTACGAAGCATTGACAACTTTCCCTAAATCGGATTGTCATACATCATACAAGAGTTGTGTTGACAACTATTCCCAAAGAAAAGAGGATTGTCATCGCAGCAAAAGCACCGACATACTGGTTCACAAGCAGCAAAGCGCCGACGTACTGGCATAGCAAAAGCAGTGATCTTTTCGAAGACTATCACAGCGGAAAAAGAAGCTCTTTGTTCAAGAGACGAGTGAACATCGAAGCAGCAAGACAGCATTCCCTAGCTTGCGGAAAGTTGTCACAAACAACTGGAGGTGATTTCGGGCGAAGTTGTCTCCGATCGTATTCCCTTAGGCATGGAAGTTGATCATAACGCGGATGGAGATTGTTTCAAGAGAAATAATCTTCGATGGTATTCCCTAGGATGTGGAATATTATCAATGCGGATGGAGATTGTTTCAAGAGAAATAATCTTCGATGGTATTCCGTAGGATGTGGAATATTATCAATGCGGATGGAGATTGTTTCAAGAGAAATAATCTTCGATAGTATTCCCTAGGATGTGGAATATTATCAATGCGGAGGAGGATCGTTTCAGGCGAAGCAATCTTCCAAATTTGGAAGCAGTTACAGGCGTAGCGGTTTTCAAGCGGGATGGCATTCTCTAGCTTGTAGGAGGTCATCAAAAGAAACAGCAAAGCGGCAAATCGGTTACTTTCAGAGACGTGTGCTCAACGGTGCAAGATACGCGTTTCTTAACTCTTTTATCTGTTTAACTAATGCTAGTTTTGCAGTTATTGGCGTTGCAAGATTGATTTAGGATCGCAGAACGTTCTGAATCATTCTCCGTCCCTATCGATACTTTGGCTTTCGTTTTTCGAAACTTGCGTTTCTCCAAACTCAGTCAAAGTGAGGGCTTCTGTAGACACCCATTTGTGTATCCCCAAAACCAAACCCAGTGACGAGTACCTTTCACGTTGAATCATAATCGAATGAAGCGAAAGTGTGGAAAGTCTAGTGTTGCGGATAGTTTTAATTTCTTTTCTCTTCTCTCTGTTTTTGAAAACTTATTTTAAGAAAACAGCCAATCAAGTTTGGTTGGTCCATGATATGGGTCCAATAATGGTTTAGTTGGATGGGGCTTGCAAAGACATTTCCAACGATATATTATAAGCCTAATTCCGATGAATATTGAGGAAGTTATGGCCAGTTTACTAAACTGGGCCCGGTTTGAGCTTTATGTACGGCCCAATGATCTAGGGGAGGGCCTAATATGATTTATCATTCCTAATGCAATAATGAATGGTTTTAGTCTTCTAGATTCTTCTAGAAGGTTCTTTTCATTCCTAATTCAATTAGCATTGATAAATTGACTTTTGTTGACTTTTCAGAGTTTTAATCAAAATCAAATAGCATTTTCGAGGAAATCATATTATTTTATCCTCCAGTACGGTAAACTTATCGGATTTTTGAAAACGCGTTGGAATCAGGCTTGGCACCTAACCCCAGGCCTTGGCGCCTGGAACCAGGCCTGGCGCCTGGCGCTGGTGTTGGTGCATGGCGCTAGCTAGCCAGGGTTGGCGCCAGCCCTGTTTTCTGAGCGTCAGACTCTGTTTCGTTTAATTTATCTTTTTGGCTGATTTTCTTTATAAATATCGTATTAAAAACTCCGTTTTCATTCACCATTCATTATCAATTATCATCTACATTCATTCATTCACCGATTATCTTCATTCACCAACTCTCACCATTCATCATCAATTCTCATCTACAAACATTCAATTCTTTCATCTCTTTCTTTTTTCTTACTTTGTTTTTCATACAAAATTCCGCATTCGCAAGGTTTAGAAACACCTAGCCATATTCGAAGTTGTCTTCGCCCTAGACGTGAAAGGTTTAATTTCTGAGGGTTTGGTCCCAAATCTCTCTTTCAATTATTTAATTTAATTGTTTTGTTTATTATTTTCCTTGAAGTTACTAACGTGTGTATTTTGTTATTAGAAAGAGGTACGAAGCATCAAAGTAAGTAATTTAATTGTTTTAATTGATTTATGATGTAGAAATCATGTTTATATTGTTATTATGATATTCCTAGTATCATGTCTAGGGTAACTTTAATATTAAATATGATTGTTACGATGCTTCCTATGTTCTTCCTAATATTTATGATTGTTAGTATCATGTTAGGGTTAAATATTTGATTTTTATTGTTTAGTGACATGCTAGGGTTTGTTATTAATCTTGCTAGTATCATGCCTAGGATCTTACTACTATTATTATGCTTTAATATTAACATGAACATGATTATTATTATAATTGTTATAATTTATGATGATTATGAATATTATTATTATTATTATTATTATTATTATTATTATTTTGATGATGATTATTTTATTTGTGATTATTATTGTTATGATTATAATTTTATTATTCATGATATTGATAATTTATTATGTTACTTGATTATATTTATTTTTATTGCTTGATCACACCTTTATTGCATGTTTAAAGGGAATTGATACTTGTAATCACGATTAATAAGATATTTAATAATCTTGTTAGGGTTAATTTGATTATAATTTCAAGTGATCGCCAATAATAGATTTGTTTGTGCATTAATTCAACCAACATAGATAAACAGGTTTAGGGTGAATTCTATTGATTGCATGTTAGTCAGAAAGCGCACATGACTACGATCAGAATAAAGTAGAGGCCTATTATTAGGACAGGTTCAATCTATTTTAGGTTGGATTTGTACCTTCATCCCCGAACCCTTATTTGGTTCTAGACCTTATGGAGTTGACGATCTCTTGGATCGTTAAGGGGTGTAACCTTCACCTCGTGAATGGTTTACAAGTTCCTAAAAAAAACTTGTTGGAGACTCTTTTGCTCTATTTTCTTCCCTTTTGGACGCCACCGTACTTTAGTGTATGATCACAGTGGGGTTCAAGCTAGTGGGATTTTAAAGGCTTGAAAATATATTCTACGGTTAGTCAAATCAAATATAAATAAATCTAATCATGATGCTAGCAACAAGAATAAAAATAAGAGTAATTAAGTGATTAATTACTCATTTTCCGCGTTTCCTTGAATTGCTACATCATGAATAAACTATCAGTAACTTCAATAAAAAATATAAATCGAATTGAAACAATTAAATTAAATTAAAGGTAGAGTTGATTTGGTCCAAACCCTCAGTTAATTATACTTTTCACTCCTTGGTTTAAGGACGGAACCTCAAGTCAAGTATGGACTCCTTGAAGTGTTTAAGGGAAGTATTTTGAGAGAATAGGGTGGCTAGTATTTAGACTAAAGAGGGAGAAGAGAATGATTTTGTGATCAATCTTGTTGATGATTGAAAATGGGGTGATATGAACTCTATTTATAATGAAAAAAGAAGGGTCAAATAATCAAGAAAAGATCGAATTCGAATCGGAATAAAACTCTTGAGATAGGCAGCAATTTTTACGCTTTTTGTTTTTATCATATCTTTTGATCCAGAAATCAAAATAAGATAAATAATATGTCGTTGGAAATATATTGAAATATACTTTCTAACCCAATTAAAATAAAATTAAAATACTTTGTAGAATAAAATATATAGCCGAAATAGGGGTACGGTGCCTGTTTTGGATAGAGTTTGGTATTTCATTCATATATTTTCCGTTATAACTCGGAATTAATATTATAATATATCATTAGAAAGATAATTTTAAGATCTATCCAAACATCTAATATTTGGATAAAAACTATGAGGCACGAAAATAATATCTGGCTATCTTTGAACGTCTTTCAATTCGAATAGAATTAAGACTTTCAAAAAGAGGAGTTTTATTCAATTTCAAACTCTTTAATCTTATCTTTTCAAAAAGGATAATTAAGATCTTTTAAAAACTTATAGAAGCTTCCAATTAATCTTAATTGGTTTAGGAATGGAATCTACCTTTTGTACCCTCCACATAATCATTGGGTCGTAGGTAAGGTGGGCTTAGGTTTGGTTTAGGCTCAGTTTAGTAAATTGGCCATAACTTATTCGTTATAACTCGGATTTAGGCTTATAATATATCGTTGAAAAGCTCTTTTCAAGACCCATCCAACTATTCAATTACTGGACCAACATTATAGACCAAAATAAACTGGTCTAAATGTTTTTATAAAAAGGACACGGAATGAATGATTTTAAGGGACACGAAATGAAATATTTTGCATTTAAAGGCACAAAATGAGGAAAATAAGTTATGGTTTGGGGAAATTGGATAGGAATTGGGTTGGTTTATGAAATTTATTGGGATTGAATATGGATTTAATCACTCCAAGATTAAATACTCAACCCAACCAATAATGGCGGTGAAAGTTTGTTCATCATCGGGTTTGGTTTTGGGGAAACATTTTTAGGTGTCTACATTATGCGTATTACCATGTTAGGAAGTTAAATTGGTATCAAGTATGAGATTAGTATCATGTTAAGTTGTGTTGTGATACTTGGATTGATTAATTGGTTATCCATGTCTTATATGTAAGCACGTGAATATATTGGAATAATTATTATGAGCTTGATACAAGTTAAAAGTAATTGAATCATGTTATATTATTTATTATCATTATCAAGAAGGCATGTAATTAATAAGCAAGGCTTGCTTATAAGTGTATTGAAAAGAGCTAAAATTACATTTATTGAGCATGGTTCATGATTTTATTTTCACCCATTTATTATTGGAGTTGAGTCAAGAAAGTTAGTTTATTTATTTACTCACCCACATATATTGAGGTCGAGTTAAGAAGGTAGTTTACTACTCACTCACATAAGTTGAGATTGAGTTAAGGAAGTTATTAGTGCATTTTATGCACAAAGGTAGTAATCGTGCAATTTTGTGCACAAAACTAGGCAAGGAACCTTAATTAAAATAAATAGTATGTGCTCACTAATTATCACTAATTAATTCAAGAATGAATTGGAAGTATGTTTTGAATGTTGTTATGTTTATTCTTGATTGATTGGTTGGAGTCATCCCACATGTTAAATTGGTAAATCACGTAAATTAAGTGTAAGAGGATACGCACCAAAACTCTTAGAACGTATATACCTTGAGTATGAACATATGGGGGGTTATGGGGTTTTATATTTAATCATAGCTTCTACAGGGTTACAGGATGCTGCACTTTCTTTTATTATTTATACGCTGGAATTCCGTCACCAAGTGTAACATATTAGGTGCAAATTGGGGGTGGCTCCCTGATTTGAAGCTCCATTTTTAATGGGCTATTTTTAAGGAAGGAAGCGCGCTTTCGATGCATAATTCAAAGCTATTATTTAACAATTAGTACTGTTAACTTAGCTAAGAGTCAAAGGTAAGTTGACTTGTGTTGTATGGAAAACATATTTTATTTATCTATTTATTGTCTATTGCTAGGATATTCATGTTAGTGTGATTATTCCTATTGGTGCATAAGTACACTACTAAAATTAGGCTAAATTGCGACCGTCTCTAACGGTCGTTGAAAATAGCAAAAACGGTCGCTAAAAGTAATTGCGATCGTCAACGGTTGTAACGTAGCGGTCGTTATTCCTTTGGTCGCAAAAACACATTATTACGATCGTTTGACAGTCGCAGATTTTTTGTGACCGTTTTTTATTATTTTCAACGACCGTACAGAAAACGGTCGCAAATGTTAATAATTGCGACCGACTTAAGAAATGATCGCAAATCTGGAAATTAGCGATCGTCGTAAGCAGTCGCAAATCTGGAAATTAGCGACCAGACATTTGCGACGGCCTTAGGCGGTCGCTAATTGTTTTTTAAAAAAATTAAAAAAAAAACAGAATCAAACGCAACCAACAACTACTTTCCACTAGCCTGCATACTTTTACACTTCAAACCACCTAACCCACCACCGCCGCCATCCCTAAACAACCTCTACACACTAACACCGCTAACCATAACTACCTTAGTCATCTCTGCTTCGCTCCGGGTCAGCAACTCTGAAAGAAACTAACCCACAAAAACTAAACCCACATCCCAAACACACCACCAAACACATGAATTTATCAACCCCCCCCCCCCCCCCCACAAAACTAAATCAACAAAACTGCCACTATATCAACCCCAAAATCGAAATTAATTAAAATCAACCCCAAATTCAAAATGAAATCAAACCCAAAATTAACATAAATCACAACAATAATTAAACCCAAAATTCACACACAAAAAAATCAAAATGGATTTCAAACACATACAGAATAAAAATCAAGTAAAAAAATTAACATTCAAACATGGAAATTTGAATAAAAATCAACAATAAAATCAAATCAAATTCGAACAAAAAAAAAAAACTAACACGAAAACATACCGTAAACCCCGAAATCACTTTGAATTTGGTTTAATAAGGCCAAATTCGACCATGAAAAGTCTAGATCTAAAGTTTCTTGGTCGAATTTGACCTAAAAACCTTTAACTTGCTTAAATCCACCACCTAACCATCGAACCAAGAGCATTAGGACCGTGCGGGTGATTTCCGGACTCACCAACACCACCGAAGTTGCCGAAAAACTTCCAAAATCAAAAGAGGAAAGAGAACTAAAGGTAGGAGAGGAAAGAGAACGAGAAGGAGAAGAGGAAAGAGAAAAAGAAAAGGAGAGGCAGAAATGTGGGAAAAGAGGAAAGAAAGAAGAAAGAAAGGAAAAAGAAGATAGCAGATCAGGGAGGAGGAGCAGATCGGGGAAGAAAGGAAAGTGAACGAGAGGGAGAAAGGGAAAAGAAGAGAGAGAAAGGAGAGAGGAGATATGGAGCGACGGTCAACAATATTTGGGCTAGGGTTAGTTTAGTACTCATTTTATACCATTTTTTAAGAAAAATAAAAATACCCTGTTGCGACCACTTTCTATAACGGTCGTAAACTATTTTTGGCAGTCTCAATAAAATTGTTTTTATTTAGAATTATTTTTAACATGTATTTTATTTTTAAGAAATTTTTAAATACCTTTACGACTGTTAAATAGCCTAAAAACGGTCGTAAATCTGCGACCGCCTTAAAACGGTCGCAAAATTACGACTGTGTTAAAATCTGTCCCAGATATTGTATTTTGCGGCCGTTTTAATGACGGTCGTAAAAAAATGGTCGCAACAAATTTTAGTAGTGGTACTCAGCTTTTAATGATTTGTAATTTTGTGTTTTTGTTTGGCTTTTCTTCGGATTGGCCCTACTATGACCCATTTTATGTGGCGAGCAGTGGGGTTGAAATAAAGAGAAGTACAAGTAGAAGGAGCATATCAAGCATGATGGGATTGGGAGAAGAAGGATCTATGATTCTTTGTTTATTATTTATTGTGTTGGATTATTTATGTAATTGTGATTGATTATTGTTCAAATTTTAGTTTGGTTTTTAAAAGGGCCTTAAATGGTTCCAATTTATTGGTTTAATGTAAGTTACTTTTAAAATTGAGTTTGGTTTTATTAAACTTTATTTTATTTGAGTTTTAAAAGTTAGTCTTCCTCTGTGTGACTTTGTAAATAACCTTAGCCGTTTTCACATTGGCGGTAATACTTTGGATATTTCCTAAAAATGAGTTTTATTTGGAGTTAGAAAGTATTTTAAAGAAAGGGAATTTCTGGGGTGTTACCTTAAAGGAAATAATTAATGTAAATGGCATGATGCTTTTACTTATAAGACTAGCGATTACAAGATATTTAAAAATAAGATTTAGAATGAAATAGATATAAAAAAAAAATAAAAAATAAAAAAAAATCCCTGATAAGAAAGTTAGCTCTTGCGAATTAGAGTCAAAGTTTGCATCAGAGTCTGAAGTCTTTTAAATGAATTTTTTATGGTAAGTGCTAACATGGATATTGTGAAGGATAACATACAAAGATTGAAAATAGTTACAGTTGCAGTCAGATTTTTTGAAAGGGGTCAAGGAAAGAATAATCATGTCACCACAATGCCAAGATGATGACTAGGAAGACATGATGATCTGCAAATGGCACTTTAGTTCTGTTTAAATTATGCTACAAATGAATGGTTGGCTTTCAAAGCGTTTTTGAACTACAAGATCAGAACGAATGGGGTAAGAGTTTTAGAATAAGAATATCATTCAATGAATCTTGCTGAATTCAACCCTAAAGGAAAGAAAAATAAAGTCAAATCGTCTGAGATTGACTAAGAATGGTTAAAAAGTTCAAGGTCGTCTGACAAAATAAGCAATCATAAACATAAAGCACAATCTTACAAAGAAGCAATTTAGTTGTTTCCTATACAAGTTAAGGTAGTAGAGGAACTTAAGAATCTGTGACATAATATTTGTCATTCCTGTACAAATCTGTTACATTTTGAACTGGTTAGAATTAAGACCATCCCAAATGATCAATATTGGATACCTAGACACCAAGAGATCACCATAAAGAAGCAGATAGAGATCGATGGTTAAGTCACTTCTGCCATGAAAAGGTAAGGTCCTTAAAAGGTGAATGCGGGAAAGGAGAACTTTGATAATCCCTGGCCCTCAGCAAGACAAGACAACTATGTGACATGAAACGGAGAACATAAGGAGTGCTAAAGGATAAGGGGATAAAAATGATAATATGAAGTTTAAGGAGAAAAGGAAATCCATAAAAAATAAAAAAATAAATAAATAATAAAAAATAAAAGGCAAAATCAGTAAGAAGAAGTTTAAGTAGTCAGATTCAAGCAATGGCAGTTTAATTGGATGATGATGCCTTAAAGGTATCCACAGAACCATCCCATCACAAATAGTTCAACCTGAATTGACATAGTAATTGAGCAATCAATGGATGGTAAAAAGTCTACTGAAATGTCCATAGTGAAGGATTTGATGGAGAGTATTCCAAAGAAAGATCAAATTCCAGAATATCATAAAAAAGAAAGCTTGGGTGAGAATCTGATGGCCACAGATCAACTTGCATCTAAGTTAGTAGACTATGACTTGGAAGGTTTTGACCTAAAAGTTTCAAAGTCGGATCTGAAATTTTTGTCAAAGTATTCAGAGGAGGATTGCGAGGCATATTGCAATATCGTGACTTTACCAGTGGAGTTTAGAGCTCAAGTGGTAAAGCCTGGCACCAGTTCATGGGCAGATGTGAAGTGGATCAGGAAGAAGTTGCAGGTAAGTATAAACTCTCTACTATATATGTTGAGTTGAATAAAGAAACATCTAGTTCTCCTAGTAGAGAAACATTAACACATGATTGATCATGAGCAGCTAGTCATTCAAAATAACTAAGAAAGCAAAATATTAAAAATGCACATAACAAACATCTTTTTATGGCTATGAATTTTGAAGGGTATGATTGAGCTAGAAAAAGTATTAGTCGATACAAGAGCTACTATAAATCGAATGCATTTGCCTGTTTTTCATAAAACTAGTGTTAAGATTAATATATCTAGTTTCAATGGTAAGTCTAAATGTACTTAAGGGTTGGCATGTATTGCAATCCAAGTAGGTACTGCTAAGACTATTCACGTGTTAGGCTACAAATGTCGAAACACCTCTCCTTTTATCATCATTTTAACTTGTTAAAATCAGACTAAAGTTTCAATGACGTATCAACGGACTTTAGATCAACGATGCCATAATTGAGAGGATATCATCCTCTTTACTCTTTTTTAAACCGATATCTTCTCATGACATAACATCACTTAGGACAGTCTTTACATATGAAAAAGTTCTTCATGTGCAAAGGATCAATCTAGATTCTTTAGCGCACTAAAATACTTTTTCTTATCTTGAACATTTAGCGAATTAAGGATAGTTTTGACATTCTCAAACACTACTGAAAGATTCCTTCTTTTTATGGAACTTTGAAAAATGAGTCTCGGATTTATTTCCTTGGCTACTTTGATCATCGTCTATTCTAGACTCAATCAAAGTGGGGGCTAACTGTAGACACCCTTTTGGCCTCTTGTCCTGACAGGAAGTGCGATGATGTTACAAAATCCCGTTCTTCATGCTAAATCGAAGTTGAAGTGTTTATGGACTATGAAATACATTATGAAGTAAGTTAAAACCCATATTTGAGACCAAGTTATCTTAGAGCCTTGTTTGATTACTAATTAGGCCTAAAATGCGCTCATACATGTTTAAACTTGATTAATAACGGACCCAAATGCGTCAAGTACAATGATTGGATCCAATGGATCTAAAAATCGAGCCAATCAGATAAAACAACCATCAAATTTCTATGCAAGGACAATAAAAATGGATAGCCCTTTCAAAGATCTTCCAACGATATATTATAAGCCCAATTCCGAGTTAAAACGAAGAAGTTATGATCAAAACACTAATCCGGGCCCTAAAATCGACACCCTTGCACTCAAACAGCCATATATTTTTATCCACAACATATTTTAACCTAATTCAAACGAAATTGGAAATTAGACATTAAGAGATTTCTAATGATATCTCACACTCATTAATCCAACTTTGCAATCAACAGTTATGGAAGTTTTAAAAACGTGTTTTCCACTAGTGGAAAAATTGTCATTTGTAACACCCTATTTGTAACGGACATGATAAAATCCGTTACAAAAAGAGTAATTGTAACGGGGAAAATATTTGATCGTTACGGAAAAACTTATTTGTAACGGGCAAAAAAATGTCCGTTACGAATAATTAATAGTTGTAACGGGCAAATTAATGTCCGTTACGAATAGTTATTAATTGTAACGGACAAATATAAAGCCTATTACAACTAAAAAACTCTCTAGGGTTAAAGATCGGTTCCTACATACTTCCCCAGCCGCATTTCTTCCTCACTCCTCTTCTCTTTCTCTCTCCTCAAATCACTCTCTCTTTCTGCATTCTCTTCTTCCTCACTCATCTTCTCTTTCTCTCTCCTCAAATCACTGTCAACACTTCTCATTTCTCTTCCCGCATTTCTCTTCTTCTTCCTCACTCATCTTCTCTCTTTTCCTGTTCTTCAAGCTCAACAACAATGGCGGCGACTCCATTGTCAGTCGAGAAGACCACCTCTGGTAGACTCGAAATCGAGCTTGATGAAGTCAAAATGCCTGGACTATGTTTTGCCGTACTGAATTTGGTCTTTATCAACCTTTTAAAGGTGCTAAGATGACTGGATCTCTTCATATGACTATTCAAACTGTTGTTCTTATTGAGACTCATACTGCTCTTGTTGCTGAAGTTCGTTGGTGTTCTTGCTACACCTTCTTTACCCAGGTATAATTTCATTTATCTCGTCATTTTTCGATTTAATCCCCTTTTTCTTATCTGTGATTTGCCCTTGATTTTGGAAATTTCCAGATCTTAAATGGGGTTTTATTGTTTTTGTGGATTGGATGTTGTTGGGTTTGATTCATGTTGTGATGATTTTAATGAAATGAGTAAATGATTGATTTGTAGAATTTTTTATTTGAAATGGATTGTTTTTTCTAGGGTTCAAGATCTCAGATCTTGTGATTTTTGATTTTAAGAATTGTGGGTTAATTGATTATTTCACTGTACAAGAATGCGATTTGTTATCTTTAAAGAAATTTCCACAGTATTCATATGTATGTAACACTTAAACCTTCACAAACCTTCTCAATGATCAACTCATCACTAACCTCTCTCACTCTTAGCTTAACATGAACTCACTTCTATGGCACGAATGTAAACTTATATGCATGAATGTCTGAACCCATAATGTTAATGATCTTGACTCTCATTGATCAACTAATTCACAATTATGCGATCAAGCTAAAGTTTTATATTTAATCATGTAATGCAAAAGAAACGTCTTTTGTAGATGATATAATTAAACATGCTTCATAACTACTATCCTGAACTTTTACTTAGTAATAATGCTTATCACTAAGATTGTTTAGACTAGCTAATTAATGATTAATCCCTAACAAAACTCTATATTTCATTTTATTTTAAGTATTCTAGTATTATCATATTTAAATTACTTATTATTATTTAACACGACTGATGCGTGATTAATCACATGTAAGTCTAAAACATCATAATTAAACTCGTACTATGTATGATGCATGTTACTATACTCAAATGCTAACTATATTATTGAGAATTATCTCTATTCTTAGTATGCAAACTCATATACATACTATTCAATTCTTTGAAACAAAATTATTTAATGGCAATATTATGCTGATATGCTTGGAAAATTGTTCTGGTTGCCTTTTTTTATGCAATTTAGAGTAATATGCTTCTTTGCATGATCTAATGTGGACTATATTTCTATGTTTCCTGTCTTAGCGGCAATCTCCATTTCGCTTTACTAATTACGCAATGGAGGGGGCAATAAAGTGGGACCCAGTTTACTCAAAGGAAACAGATGGACATCCTGATGATTTGAAGTCACTTGACCAAAAATTAAATGCTGCCTCAATGATCTCTACTCTAGAGAAGGAACTTGAACAGGCTAGGGGTCGTATAGAAGAGTTGGAAGCAAAAAGACGATCTTTGAAGAAGAAACTAGAACACTTCTTGAAGAAGCTTAGTGAGGAAAGGGTAACTTGGCGGAGCAGAGAACATGAGAAAGTTCGTGCAATAATTGATGATGTTAAAGCTGACTTAAGCAGAGAAAGGAAGAATCGCCAAAGACTTGAGATTGTCAACTCTAAGTTGGTCAATGAGATGGCAGAGGTTAAATTATCAATATATATTTCACTGGTTACTCGTTTATAGACACTTATTTTAATGGCAACTTTTGGAGTGGTTGTATTTCTTTTTGGATGGGATTGGAGCTCAATCAGTCATTCCACTCCCCAACAGATGTCTTGTGCTTTTATTAATAATTCTACAACTATTGATTATCAGTTATGACAGCTTGTTTTAATTATGAACATCTACCCTAATGTTTTATAGTTTTTGTTTTACATATGTGTGCAACAAAAATAAGGGGGACCTACTGTTGCTGAATATGAGAAACTTCAGACTGAGATGTCAGAGCTGTAGGCGAAATACAAAGAGCTTTTGGCCACCCATCAAGAGACTATTAAGCAGGTATTTTCCTTTCCTTTTATTGTATTCGTTAAATGATTTCCATAGGCAGTATATATGTAAGCCTTACAAGCACTGGAACTGTCATAGTTTACTCTGGTTTCCTTTCTTTTCCAGCTCTCAACCTGATAAATGTGTAGTGTGTGTGTGTGTGTGTCGTTGTATTATTTCCATAGGCAGTACATATGTAAGGCTTACAAGCACTGCCCTCAGCCTAATATGTGTGTGTGTGTATGTTGTGTGTGTTTTTAACTATGCAGATTAATATTTAATAGCTCTTTTTTTTGCAGGTTCTTCTTGATTAGGAGAGATACAGGACAAGTAGTGATGGCTCTAGCATTCCCGGTTCACTTGCTATGCCTATGGGAGCTAAAAATCAGGTTTGTAAAATTGTAAAGCAAAAATTGTATATATTATTTTTTTAACTTTGATAAATAATATAGGCATGTAGTGTTTGATTCTTCACTAGTGTAGTTTGCATTTTTTTGCTTCAGATCTATCGATTTTTTTTTTTTCTTCTGATTTTGGATCTTTCTTTGCTAGTTTGGGTATGGTGATAAGTAAACCGAGAGTACGGCAAGATATGCTACTCAAATCTTCTCCGGAGCTTCAACAGTTCAACACATTTGCTAGTGCTTCCTCCAGTTCCTCCTCCGCTGCCCCCCTTTGCTGAAATCACGCCAAAATTAAACAACAACAGGAACAACCCCAGAAAGAACAACAATATGCTGGTGTTGCTGAAACAGTTCCGAATTATGAGCACACGAGAGAGCAACGGATTGAATTTGAATCTAATCTTAGTTATAGCAATTAGCAAGTGCATGACTTATTTTAATTTCTTTAATTGATAAAATCATTTGAATGTTGTATAGCTTTTGCTAATTGAATTTGAACTGTATATTTGTATAAATCATTATTTAAAATTATTTATTTTTTGTAATTGATAATTTATAATAGTAATTAAAATTTGGCAGCAGACTAACAGGTATCACCTGCTGGATTTTTTTTTTAACTTGGGCTCAATTGTATCCGTAACGGGCAGTCTGATTGCCCGCTACGAATAACGGGCTATTTGTAATGGGCAGTCTGACTGCCCGTTACGAATAACTCGTTATTTGTAACGGGCAGCGCCCGTTACGAATAACATATCCTATCCGTAACGGCAGCATACGTAACGCCCGTTGCCCGTTACGGATAGGCTGTTTTTGCCCGTTACGGATAGCTATTTTTCCACTAGTGTTTGTATAAGGCAAACCGCACCGCGCGCAACTGTCAGAGTTGCGAGCGCCTACCGAGCGCAAGTCAAAGAGTTGCGCTGGGCATACCAGCGCGACTTTGAGAGTTGCGCGCACAACCTAACACTACAACTCTAAAACCCTAAACCTAGATTCCTACACCTATAAATAGGGGTCTTTATTCAACCCAAAAGAGGAGGAAAAAATAAGAATTGTAACCCTAGCATTCTCAAAACCCTAATCTCTCACGTTCTCTTACTATCATACTACTTTTCTTCTCTCTTCCCAAATACTTTCCAACCATAAT
Source organism: Chenopodium album (assembly GCF_948465745.1). Classification (NCBI taxonomy): domain Eukaryota; kingdom Viridiplantae; phylum Streptophyta; class Magnoliopsida; order Caryophyllales; family Amaranthaceae; genus Chenopodium; species Chenopodium album. The sequence continues at coordinate 18,479,133 of NC_137835.1, read as the reverse complement.
TGAATCCATTGAAATCCTTGGAGGTACGAAGAAGAAAGAAAGTCCATAAATACATTAAACGAAGATTTAACATAAAAGAAGAACGGTTAGTTTTTTGAGCACTTAGATAAATCACTTTTCTTTTATTGTTTGAATAACTTTAATTAAATAAATATTGTTGTTTGATCACTTTAAACAAACTTTTAATTAATTTAATTCACATAGTATTTTTGTGTCAATCAAGATTAGAATTTTAATAATTAATCGATTATTTTATCACCTAAGTCAAGGTAAACATTGTTTATTTCTTGTTCTTTTCACGAATTTGAATAATAAAATAATAGCGACTTTTGCAATGTAATTCCTTCGTGATTAATATTTGTAAATAAAATCAACTAACTTAGTTTTTAGGAGCCACGTTGCATATATTGTTTGGTGATGGAATTGTGAAAAGGGAAGAGCTAGTAGAGGCCGCACTAGGGCTAGAATAGCGATTCCTCTCTAAAAGGAACGTTATTTTAGTATCCTCGCTCCCGAACTCATTTTTGGTACATGTACACCAATTTGGGCATGAGTAAACTTACGATTCGTGCTAAACATCCCTTGAACTCTACTTAGGAGAAAGGCATGAACGAGGTTTATGAGTTTTCCTAAAACTCATTGGCGACTCCTACTTGTTTCTTACAAAAAAGCGTAATGCTAGGATCAATTCTAATTCAAGGTCTCCTAAATAGTCAGGAATTCAAATCCTAATACACCCTAACAAGTGTAAAACCCTATGCTTTTAAAGGGTCATGGGCATATAAGGAGAAGGATCCCCTACGATGGGCACACCCTTCTTACAATTTGAATGGCTTTCCATTTGATTTTTGTTTTTAAATACTTATATATAATTTTAGGAATATTTTTGTTGTTAACGATTCATACTACCTTGGATTGTATGAGAGATAGATTTGAAACTAGAGAATTTTGTGAAAATATGGGCTTTTTAATAGAAATTTTTTTGGAGTATCTACATACTTCATTTGATTGTCTAAACCAACCAATATTAAATAATACAATTCTGATTTTTAGATGGATTTTAATACCAAGTTGTACCAAAGGGATTTATTAAATTATTTGCATAAAGGTGATTTATTATCTATTTTTCAAATTAACTAGTTTGTTACTCGGTAGTACAACACTTAATAGCTAGTGCATGATTGTATAGGTCAACTGATCAAACAACATTAGATTTGGCTGCGTGGGATAATCCCTATCCCTACTTTATAAAAAGAGGAAGAGTACTCTTATAAATAATGTGAATTGAAGACTATTATACCCCTAAAAGAGTTTATTTACATATTAACCCTCAATTAAAATTTTGATCAATTTTGCAGTACAAGTCCTTTATTTCTCCTCTGCGTGGCTTTGTTCATCTTCTCCATTGAAGTATCACAAACCTTAAACGTTTCTCTCCCTCTCTCTAATTCTCTAACTCCGCCTCCATGGCATATCCTCTCACTTTTTCATCATCTTCTCCTTCTGTGTGATCATTTTACTACCCTAAATTTTATGTACAAGTGAATTGTCTGTTATACAAGTATACAATTTTTTTTTCTCTTAAATGTTTTTCTTGTTGTTGTTGGACAAGTGACCTATTCACCCTCGACGCCTCGACTCCAATTTACCTTATATATTGTAATGACCATATATGCTTAGTGTAGGGAATATTTCAAGCATTAATCCCTAGCTTGAACCCCACCGTGATCATACACTAAAGTACGGTGGCGTCCAAAGGGAAAGAAGATAGAGCAAAAGAGTCGCCAACAAGTTTTTTAGGAACTTGTAAACCGTTCACGAGGTGAAGGTTACACCCCTTAACGATCCAAGAGATCGTCAACTCCATAAGGTCTTGAACCAAATAGGGTTCGGGGATGAAGGTACAAATCCAACCTAAAAGAGATTAAACCTGCCCTAATAATAGGCCTCTACTTTATTCTGATCGTATTCATGTGCGCTTTCTGACTAACATGCAATCAATAGGTTTACCCTAAACCTGTTTATCTATGTTGGTTGAATATTAATGCGCAAATAAAACTATTATTGGCGATCACTTGAATTATAATCATATTAACCCTAAACAAGATTATTAATTATCTTATTAAGCGTGATTACAAGTACCAATTCCCTTTAAACATGCATAAAAGGCGTGATCAAGCAATAAAAATAACAAATATAATCAAGCAACATAATAATAATCATCATAATAATTATAATCATGTTAAAGCATAATAAAAATAGCAAAATCCTAGGCATGATACTAACAAGATTAATAACAAACCCTGGCATGTCACTAAGCAATAAAGATCAAAGCTTTAGCCCTAACATGATACTAACATGAATAAATATTAGGAAGAACATAAAAGGCATCATAACAATCATACTTAGTATTAAAGTTACCCTAGACATGATACTAGGAATATCATAATAACAACCTAAGCATGAACTCTACATCATAACATCAATAAAAAAAACCATTAAAGTACTTACTTTGATGCCTCGTACCTCTTTCTAATAACAAAATACACACGTTAGTAACTTCAAGGAAAATAATAAAACAACAATTAAATTAAATAATTGAAATAGAGATTTGGGACCAAACCCTCATAAATTAAAACCTTTCATGTCTAGGGCGAAGGCAACTTCGAATATAGCTAGGTGTATCTAAGTCTAATGAATGCGGAATTTTATATTTGAGAAAAGGCTAGTTTAGAAAAGAGAGAGAGATAGAGTGATCAAGAAAATCTTGATGAGAGTTGGTGAGAATTGGTTATTAAAAAAAAGGAGAGAATTGGTTAATGAAAACGGAGTTTTTACGAGATTATTTATAGAGAAAATCAGCCAAAAAGATAAAACACCAAAAACAGAGTTTTGACGCAAAAGGCCAAGTTAGCGCCAAACGCTGGCCTTGGCGCCAGACGCTAAGGCTAGCGCCCGGCGCCAAGCGTAGCGTCTGGCGCTACAGCTGGCGTTTGGCGCTAACTCATAAATCCACGCGTTTTCTTAAAATCAGATAGAAATTGTCGTACAGGAGGATAAAATCGTATTTTCCTTAAAAAAACGTTCTTTGATTCTGATTAAAATTCTAAAAAGTCAAAAGTCAATTTATCAATGCCAATTGAATTAGAAATGAAAAGAACCTTCTAGAAGAATCTAGAAGACTAAAACCTTTCCTAATTGCATTAGGAATGATAAATCCATATTAGGCCCTCCTCTAGATCATTGGGCCGCATATAAGGCTCAAACCAGGCCCAGTTTAGTATTTTGGTCATAACTTCCTCATTATTCATCGGAATTGGGCTTATAATATATCGTTGGAAAGGTCTTTTGCCAAGCCCCATCCAACTACACTACTATTGGACCCATATCATGGACCAACCAAACTGGATTGGCTGTTTTCTCAAAATAGGTTTTCAAAAACAGAGAGAAGAGAAAAGAAATTAAAACTTTCCGCAACACTAAACTTTCCACACTTTCACTTCATTCGATTATGATTCGACGTGAAAGGTACTCATCACTGGGTTTGGTTTTGGGGAGACACAAATGGGGGTCTACACTTAGGTAAACTCTTGTTTTCGGTAATTCATTTTAAGATGGTTGCATTTTTGTAATTAACCTTGGGGCTCTCCTAATGATGGTTTTATATGTAATAGTTAAGTTATTGGTACGTCTTTCAATATATCTATCTATAAATATACTAAAATAACAACCACTGATATCATCACTTTTTAAAATTGTACGCATGTCAAGTTGTTGTTAAAATTTTTCCCGCCTAAATCAATTGCTGACATCATATTTTTATTTATTCTGTTACCTTAAATTATTACAATATTTTTTTTGAAGACAATTATTATTATTATTATTATTATTATTATTATTATTATTATTATTATTATTATTATTACGGAGTATTACAATTATTATTATTATTATACAAAGTTATACAACATATAGAAAATTAATGGGAAGCCGAGATACTATCTGGGCCCCTACTCCTCTAGCTATAGAAAAGTCAATCCTAGTAAAGATATGAGCTGCAGCATGCGCCCTAATGTCCTGAGTCTTCGAGAACTTCTAGATCTGCTACAACAACGCAACAACCTCCTTTTCTAACTCCCTAAGAGAAGAGAAAGAGAAAGGAAGGAAGCCATATCCAATTGCTCGACAACTGGATTCGTACTTGACCCGCTTCCAATTAGCCGCATCATTCACTACTGGTCTAGGAACAAAGTTAAAAAAAAACCCAGACTGTGTCTATGAAGAAGACCCTATCAAGTCAACACAAACATCATGACCACGATCCCATGAATAAAGTCACACATCTGCAGGACTGAGAGCCCCGTCGTTCCCTCCAGATAACCCAATGTCCACATCCTTTCTAGCTGAAATCCCTAACCGATAGCAAACATCAACAAAGGTATCCCGAACAACATTATGTCGATATTTAATGCCCACAATTCAATACCATCACAAGACACCGCGTGATCCCCGAAAATATCCCCAACAAAAACCCTTGAACAATAAGAACATGACGTCGTGATAGAGAACAATGGAACACCCAACCGGTAGCATATCACACAGCGATAAGTCTTGGCGTTCATCGTCTGACCCAACCCCAAAATAGGGACTGCCCGAAGCCAAGCAGAGGTGTGATCTCCCTGCTATGATTTCCATAATGCTGATTGTCGAGGAGTTAAAGAATAAATAGATTCTACAGAAGTGATAAAACATTATTATTATTATTATTATTATTATTATTATTATTATTATTATTATTATTATTATTATTATTATTATTATTATTATTATTATTATTATTATTATTATTATTATTATTATTATTATTAGTATTAGTAGTAGTAGTAGTAGTAGTAGTAGTAGTAGTAGTAGTAGTAGTAGTAGTAGTATTATTATTATTATAACAAAAAAAACCTACAAAGTCAATCAATTTACAAGAAATTGGTGTGGAGCCGAGATACAATCTGGGCCCCCACCCCTCTAGCTATAGTGAACCCGATCACGTTGAAGATGTGAGCAGCTGCACGAGCACCAATATCCTGATTATTATTATTATTATTGTTGTTGTTGTTGTTTTTATTACATTTCATATTTTATATTATGAATTTATGAGTGACTATCTAACTTCAAATTATAATTCCTCTCAGTTAAAGAGTACTCCGTAATACATAATTTGCTTAAGTTTTTACTCTTCTTCAAAATTAATAAGATCTAAATATCATTACAAATGACAATTAATGGTTATATTTTTATAATTTATTTCATATGAAGGACATATATATAATATATATTTATTTCAATAAATTTTTTTATGTCATGCATTGCACGTGATTTACCTAGTTTTCATATTATTTGATCTCATATTTAACAACTTTTGGATGATGATACTCGTGCACTTAAGGTTATAAGTTACAAATGCTTTATGATACTTAAAAATAGATTCTATCACGGTATATATATAGTTAGAATTTGGTTGTATGCGTCATTAATATATCTATGTAATGGGTTTATGGAAAGCATAATAGTTTTTACTACCGGTAAGATCTAGAAAAGGTCTTTTTGAATGTCATGCTAGTCCTAATCATTCACAAATTTGGAAGGATATTTTGAAGGGGAGGGAATTATTAGCCTCGGGTCTAAGGGTGGGTATAGGAAATGGAATTTCTTCTTCGCTATGGCATCATCATTGGATTGGAAGTTCTCCATTGAAAGATGTTATTAATTGTTCTATCCCTCCTCATATGAATCACTGGATGGTTTCAAATATAATAAGGAATAGGGCTTGGTATCTAAAAGATATTGAACACCTTCTCCCTCACTATGTGATCAATATGATCAAGGCTACTCCCTTGTCTAAATACAGTGATATGGAAGATTTTATTACTTGGGATTTAAGCAAGGATGTTATTTTCAATGTAAGATCAGCTTATCACTTCCTCTTGAAAGGAAAATGTACTGTTTCTTCTAACATAAATTCTTGGAAAAGTATTTGGAAGATTCATGTTCCTTTCAAATATAGGATGTTTTGGTGGAATTGTGCTCATACTAGACTGCCAGTAGCTGAAACTTTAGCCAATTTTATGCCTTTGATTTCTCCCATATGCTCTAGATGCAATCTTTATTCGGAATCTCACATTCATATCTTTAGAGATTGCTTCTCTTCTTCGATCTTATGGAATGATATATTTGCAAAGGTTTATCTTCCAAAAAATTTTGATTTCAATATTTTTAAAAATTCTTCGTGGAAGATATGGATAAATTATAATCTTGGTTTGGATAAAAAATGGAAATTGGTTTTTGTTACAGCCTTGTGGCATCTTTGGTTACATAGAAATTCCACGATTTTTGAAAGAAAACAAATAGGACCGGTTTCTCTCTTCACTAAATTCTTCTTTGATTTTAAAATTTCAAACTCACTCTTACAGGAAACAAAGAACGGGAAAGGAAAAGACAAAGTTTCTTCAGGTTCTCATTGGGAGCCTCCAAAGGAAGGCTACTTCAAAATTAATTCGGATGGTGCCTGGTTAAATTTTGTTGTCTCATCAGGTGGAGGGGTGATAAGACGTTCTGATGGTTCTTGGTATGTGGGATTCTCCTGCAAGTATGATGCTGTTTCACCTTTATTGGCTGAATTATATGCCATAAATGATGGATTATCTATTGCGGAAGATTTGAAAATAAAAAAGGTTATTGTTGAAACTGATGCAAAGGTTCTTCGTGATATGCTTCTGTCTGCTGGTCCGAATCCTCATCATGAACTTGCTGCAGCTATTTGCGATGTTGCTGCTGTTTTATCTAACTTTGAAGTGGCCGTGGTCACCCATATTCCAAGAGAGAAGAATGAGTTGGCTCATCGACTTGCTATTCATGGAAGGGAGATGGTCGTTGGATACAAGACTCATTATCTTGTTCCAGATTGTGTTTCAGATCTATTTGAAGCTGAGAAAGCTCGTGTTGCAGCAGGTACTAATCAGCAAAACTGATGCTCAGGTTGTCTTAGTTATGGATGTTAGTAACTTTTGGTTTTACTGTATGGATGTTGATAGCTTTTGGGTTACCAAATGATGTATATATTTCTCTCATTAGGAGAGTACTTTCGGTGCTATGGTTAGCCAATTATACTGGCAACTTTTGTAATTACATCAATTTTCAGTGTACAAAGTATGGGATGTACTATGTAAATATCAAGGCTTTAGCCTTTTAATCTAATATATCTTCTAGTTGTGTTAAAAAAGGTGAGATCTTGGTCGTTTTTTATGTCATGATGCATCAAAATGGGGGAATAGTAGTGTTGTTTAAGGATGATTTTGAATACTATTGTGATTGATCAAAGGTTGACTTTATTGGCTAAGTGTTCATTGATTGCGTGAATAAATGGTAGTCGTTTGATTATGTTGTTGCAGTTTATATTGTTAAAAGTGATTGTCTTGTATTCTTTTCACAGTATATAGGTATAATAACATAAAGTCTTAGGGCTCGTTCTCATACGTTTGTTTTCAGTTCAGTTTAGTTCAGCTTAATTCAGTTTAGTTCAGCTTATAATTTCCTTCTCTTATATAATATTCATTACATTTCAGTTCAGTTCAGTTCAGCTGAGTTCAGTTTATAAAAACAGGCCTTTAATGTAGGTGGAGCTAAATGATGAGTAATCTCAGCTCCTGGATGCAATCACATCATGTCTACTAATGTTTTCCAGCAAGCCTTAACAGATTGATTATCTTTAGAAAATTTTGTGTAGAACTACCCTAAAGATAGGGTCATTTGTGAACAACTACCCATTTTTTTTTTATTTGTTTAGAACTAACCGCAAGTTTGGAAAAGTTTGGGTAGCACTACCCACTAACGTTTTTCATCCAATTAAAACGTTATTTTGGTCAAATTTTTCACTTTTTTCAATTACAATGGCCAATTAATAATGCTAAAATAAGCAAAAACCCCAATTCAATTAAACCTCCAAACCTTAGAAAATAAAATCCCCAAATAATACTACACTCATGAACCCTAAAATGAATTATGATTAAAACCCTAATTAGGTTAATTAAAGTAGATTAAAACCTTTATACAAATTAGGAGAATTAATTGGGTGGCAAAAGTAAAAAAAAAATTAACTCTGATAACGTCTTAATTGGACGAAAAATGTTAATGGGTAGTTGTAGACACCCATTTGTGTCTCCCCAAAATCAAACCCAGTGATGAGTACCTTTCACGTCGAATCATAATCGAATGAAGTGAAAGTGTGGAAAGCCTAGTGTTGCGGATAGTTTTAGTTTCTTTTCTCTTCTCTCTGTTTTTGAAAACTTATTTTAAGAAAACAGCCAATCCAGTTTGGTTGGTCCATGATATGGTTCCAATAGTAGTGTAGTTGGATGGGGCTTGACAAGAGCTTTCCAACGATATATTATAAGTCCAATTCCGATGATTATTGAGGAATTTATGGCCAATTTACTGAACTGGGCCCGGTTTGAGCCTTATATGCGGCCCAATGATCTAGGGGAGGGCCTAATATAGATTTATCATTCTTAATGCAATTAGGAATGGTTTTAGTCTTCTAGATTCTTCTAGAAGATTCTTTTCATTCCTAATTCAATTAGCATTGATAAATTGACTTTTGTTGACTTTTCATTAAAATCAAAGAGCATTTTTTAGGGAAATACGATTTTATCCTCCTGTACGGCAATTTTTATCTGATTTTAAGAAAACGCGTGATTTTCTGAATCAGCGCCAAACGTCAGCTGTAGCGCCTGGCGCCAATAGCCAGCGTTGGCGCAGGTTCGGTTTTTTGTGCGCCAGACTCTGTTTTGATATATTATCTTTTTGGCTGATTTTCTTTATAAATAACGTGCTAAAAACTCCGTTTTCGATAACCAGTTTTCATCTACAATCACCAACTCTCATCAAGATTCTCTTGATTACTCTCTCTCTCTCTTTTCTAAACTAGCCTTTTACATACAAAATTCTGCATTCATTAGACTTAGAAACACCTAGCCATATTCGAAGTTGCCTTCGCCCTAGACGTGAAAGGTTTAATTTCTGAGGGTTTGGTCCCAAATCTCTCTTTCAATTATTTAATTTAATTGTTTTGTTTGTTATTTTCCTTGAAGTTATTAAGGCGTATATTTTGTTATTAGAAAGAGATACGAGGCATCAAAGTAAGTGCTTTAATGGTTTTTATTGATGTTATGATATAGAAATCATGTTTAAGTTGTTATTATGATATTCCTAGTATCATGTCTAGGGTAACTTTAATATCAAATATGATTGTTACGATGTCTTTTATGTTCTTCCTAATATTTATAATTGTTAGCATCATGTTAGGGCTAAAGATATGATTTTTATGGTTTAGTGACATGCTAGAGTTTGTTATTAATCTTGTTAGTATCATGCCTAGAATCTTGCTATTATTATGTTTTAACATGATTATGAATATATTATGATTATTATTATTATGATTATTTTTATTGTTATTTTGATTATTATTATGTTGCTTGATATTTATTTTTATTGCTTGAGCACACCTTTTATGCATGTTTAAAGGGAATTTGTACTTATAATCATGCTTAATAAGATAATTAATAATATTGTTAGGGTTAATATGATTATAATTCAAGTGATCGCCAATAATAGTTTCATTTGTGCATTAATATTCAACCAACATAGATAAATAGGTTTAGGGTTAAACCTATTGATTGCATGTTAGTCAGAAAGCACACATGAATACGATCAGAATAAAGTAGAGGTCTATTATTAGTGCAGGTTCAATCTCTTTTAGGTTGGATTTGTACCTTCATCCCCGAACCCTATTTGGTTCAAGATCTTATGGAGTTGACGATCTCTTGGATCGTTAAGTGGTGTAACCTTCACCTCGTGAACGGTTTACAAGTTCCTAAAAAAACTTGTTGGCAACTCTTTTGCTCTATATCTTCTTTCCCTTTGGACGCCACCGTACCTTAGTGTATGATCACAGTGGGGTTCAAGCTAGGGGATTAACGCTTGAAATTATTCCCCACAGTAGTGATATCCAAATGTTTTCAAACTTGTGGGTAGTTCTAAATAAATAAATAAAATTGGGTAGTTGTTCACAAATGACCCTATCTTTAGGATAATTCTACACAAAATTTTCTTATCTTTAAGCTAAGGTACCCTTCAACTTATAAACTAGGATGATCAACTGACACTGAACTATTCAAGGGAAGCCGTCAAAATAGTGTTTTGGTCAAACGAAAAGATGGATACCAAATTATTGTTAACTATTAGAAGCTTTTAATTTGCAAAATGGAGGTTATATTTAGTTAATTGCGCATAATATTGAGCTTTCAATTTGTCGTTAGAGAAGATGACCCCCAAAGGTGAGATTATTAAATAATAATTTATAGGTGAGATTATTATTTGCGAACCGGGCAAAGGTGGGATTATCATAATAAAATTTTCCTACTTATTAAAGAGGAGTATTATTTGGGGTCAAATTTCCTATATTTTGTGCAACGAAACCTTTTCTTTTTTCTCACACCATGTCTTAATTGTTTTTCCTTTGTGATAAGAATTTAACCTTACATAGTACCATGTTTAATAAAATCTTATGGCTTGTTCTCATACGTTTATTTTCAGTTCAATTCAGTTCAGCTTAACTCAGCCCAGTTCAATTCAGTTCAGCTACTAATTTTCTTCTCTTATAAAATATTCATTTCAGTTCAGTTCAGTTTATAAGAACAAACCCTTAGTTATACGAGTTTTCAACATTGGTGATGAGTTATACGAGTTGGGAATGTGTAACTTTATTTCACTAAAATCCGGATTTCATATAAGTCATATACAAGTATTTTTGTTAACGAGATAGCAATGTCACAATTCTTGCGTTTTACTACTAGTTGAATGGTAGTTTTATAGGTTTATTCAAAAACTTGGTAATAAAAAAAAAAAAGGTTTATTAAAAAACATTCAAAAACCAATAATTTTTTTTTAAAAACTTGGTACTTGGAAAAGTTGCAAGTACGGCTCAGCAAAACCAGTAATAAATCCATACAAAAAAAAGTTTAGCAAATTAAGCCAAGAACAACCATTAGATTCAACCCATCAACGGTCGTAAACACTAATTGATGAATTTACACGGATCGTCCTTCTCCAACGTCAGATTAATTCACATCCAACGGCTCCAATTGATTTAAAACCAAAATAAAAATTCCCTCCAAAACCAAATCCTTAAAATTTCCAAACCTCCCGCTATCTCCTCCTTATATAAACCCACTAACCCCAAACTCCATTTCCCCACCATAATTAATAGTTCAATTAGCAACAAAAATCTAACTCAACCTTATAAACCTGAATTCGGGATCTTGAGAAAAAAATGTCAGGAAGAGGGAAGGGAGGCAAAGGGCTAGGAAAGGGAGGAGCAAAGAGGCACAGGAAGGTGTTGAGGGATAACATTCAAGGTATCACTAAACCCGCCATTCGCCGGTTAGCTCGGCGAGGAGGGGTTAAGAGGATTAGTGGCCTTATTTATGAGGAAACTCGCGGTGTTTTGAAGATATTCTTGGAGAATGTTATCAGAGATGCTGTTACTTACACTGAGCATGCTCGGCGTAAGACGGTTACTGCTATGGATGTTGTTTATGCTCTTAAGAGACAAGGCCGTACTCTTTATGGGTTTGGTGGTTAGATTTGTTTTTCTTAGGGTTTTGATTTTATTGAATTTGGATGTAGTTGGTTTGGTTTGTAAGAAATAGATTGGTTATTTTGCTGGCTTTTGCTAGTTCAATTGGTTAATTGAACAATGTTGATATTAATCCAATCAGTTCCTACAGTTAATTGAATATGCTTTATTGCTAATTTTTCCTATTGATTGGTTAATTCATTTTTCCATTTGCATTCAATTTTTGGATTATTAGTAAAAGATTTGGAATTTTAGGGAAGATGAAGAATAGTGAATTAACGAGTTTCCTATTTTTCTAGATTCATTTTTGCCATATTCTTGATAGTTTGTAATTGTACTGTATTTAATGATATTGGCACAACTTATGATAGAGTGCTATATTAGTTTGATAAAGTGGTATTGGAAAAATGGTTTAATTAATCTAATGATTAAATTAGAAATAGAATTGTATGGATTCAATTGATTAACAGAATGAACAAATATATTTACACAATTCCTACTTTTCTAGCCTTTTAGGATCTGGCTCATTTCTACGAGTAGAGGTTACATTGTTGGAGTAATTGCGATTCTAGTAATGCAAATCGGAGATTTACTAAGTGAGTGTAGGAGGAGTTAACGAGGGAGTGATATGTGCAAGCTATAGCTCTAGCAAGGATAGATAGCTTTGGCAAGGCCGAGCTATAGCTCGGGTAATAGAGAGCTATAGCTCGCTGCTGCTCGTGGTCGCTGCAAGGCCGAGCTATAGCTCGGATACGAGAGAGCTATAGCTCGCTGGCCATGTGCTTGCGACAGGGGCGAGCGAGAGCTCGAGCGATAGCTCGCACGCTAGCTCGCTGCCGTAGTTGCTCTCTGCTAGGCCGAGCGATAGCTCGCTCGACTGCGAGCGAGAGCTCGGTCGATCAGTTTGCTTTTGGGCGGTGGGCTTGCGTGGGCTAAAAGACCTAATTTCTTGGCTTGTTCTTTACTCCATTATATTCATATAAATACCCTCATACCCCAAAATCAATACACGTTAATTTCATTATTCAAAATACCCTAAACACAAAAAACACAAACCTACCCTTTGAGATCTGAACAGTTCTTGAGCAATTCCAACCTTTGATTCGGGTACACGGATTGCAAAGGTCGTTGTGTAAAACTTGGGGGGCGTGCGTCATCGGAAAACCTGTACCGGTGGTGGCGTATTTCGCTTCTAAGTCAGTGGGTTCCAAACCACGGCACAACAGAAGGAGGACAGGTCTATGTTTCGAGTATGGCGATCGAATTTGTTCCAAGGGAAGTTCTTGATTTGTCTATTATTATTCATGGAATCAACAGGTATTTTTCCAACAATTTAGAAGCGAAATAGTATTTAATTATACTGTTGATTTCTTGAATTTGAAGATTGTCTATATTTGACGATATTCAAGAACCCTAATTCATGAAGACTATAAAATTTGGTCAACGGAATATTATTTGTGTATCTCCGGTATCGTGATGGAATTTATAATGGAAGTCCGATTCTATTTGTATAAAATTAGTTTTAATTAGAGACTCTTGCGATTAAGATCAAGACGGGTCATGCGTTTCTCAAAGATTTGATCTTGTGTTTGTTCGACGTAAATTTAAGGAAGTTTAATTCTTTATCATCTGAGACTACCAATCTAGTGGACTTTATGTCAGCATGAATTAAAAGGGAAAAACCGGAAATTTCCATTGAAGGGTCGGTGGAAGCGGTGCAATTCAAGGAGCTTATTATTTATTTGGTATTACCTAAAGTACGGTTGGAGTATCAAATCAAATGGCATTACATATGGTAGAAATTAGTAAATTAATTACAAGTATGAGTTTTGGGCTATGATAAGATTTCCTTGCGGAATTGAACTAATTTGGGTTCGTCGGTCGAAATTTCCAATACATAGGCTTCGCTATTTAATTATAGCGAGGAATAAAATGGACTAGTGTCAGACATGTTATGATTGAAGAAATTTGTGAGTTCATGTGCTAATCAACAGATGCAATGGGTAATCTTGAGGAAGTCTGCGGGTAGCTCGTGCCAAGTTTGGTAGAGTGTGTAACAAGAAGTTTGAGATGTGTGGCCATGCGAGTAGCGGACACCAGTCAAGAGTGATCAATGTCACATAGATGTCGTAGGCCGTAAGGGTTGAACAAGCTAAGTTCCTTCTCAACTTATTTGATTACCTCATGTTAAGTTTCTAACTTTATATAATATGTTTATTATATGTGCCCCAAGTATGCATAATTTAATTATTATGATGTATTGTGTAGCAATGTGGGGGTGATTTGAGTTAGATTTTGTGACTAACTAGTAAGTTGGTTATACTCATGTGTGTGAGTATTTTTTAGGAGGAAGATTTCCATGAGTGATTCTTTTATCAATGGCTATTTGTTAGTTTTATGAGTTGCAAGTACCTTTCCTCAACTGTTTGTTTTATGCCTTGTTTTAATCATGTATGGTTATGGGCATTGTTATTTTCCTACTTGATCAGGGATGTTATTTGTTCAATCTCTTGATAGTATCATGTTGAATTGTTTCCCTAATCTTGAAAAAAAAAAAAAATTATTTATTGAGCATGGAGTATGTTGTGATAAGCTTGTGAGGTTCCTTGTTGGGATTTAGAATTATCCTTGTTAATTCTTGTGGTTATAGTTTAGCTTATCTTTTGATCTTGAAATGTCTATAACTCCTAGAGAACTAGCATTTGACTTTTCTTGTTGAAGGTCTAGAAGTGACCGGGGTTTTCTCCATGCTTGATAGCAGAAGTGAAAGGTATGATTTGACAAGGACTAGTAAAGTTATACTAGTCTAAATGTTATGAACTCCACATGAGGGTCAAGTTTTATTTTCACAAGGTGTATGATGTGAGGGTTTTCTAGCTATGAAGTTTATTCAGTAAAGTACATTTCATATGGCATGGGTGACCAATATGTATATGTGTGGGTGACGTATAAGTTAAACTATGAGCTATGTATGTAAGTCTCTATGACTTTAATTTGACGGTTGATGTATGTGAAGTTTCTCAAGTACAATGTATATCATGTATTAACTTATTAACCTTGGTTGATCATGTCAATGCTTTTGTCTCTAAGCTTTAGTCTGGCCAAGTAGTTGAAGTGTGGATCAACTCAGGTTAGCATAATGGTTAAGGCTTGAACTAGTTGAGTTCCGTCTTATGTTTACTTTCTTCTTGAAAGGTTTAGATGGATTGAATTCTTGGTATTCTAGTAATGGTGGATAGGAATCCGGAACCATATAAATAGACCATGCTAAATGTTACTTGAACTAGTTTTGAAGAGAAGAAGCATGTTAGTTTGAAAGTAAGCTCTTGTTGAGTTTTATGTGCTTGAGGTTTAGGTCTTGCCTTGCCATGATATGTCTTTCAGTAGTAAGTTTCTTTCAAAGTAATTGAAGGGTGTTTGTTTACATTGAAAGGAGGTTGAAGGTAAGATATTGTATTTTAACAATATACATGTAAGTTTGGTATTGACCCAATTTTGTTACTCACCTGTGTTATGAGTTTGTCTGTTTTGCAGTAAGGTTGTGTAAGCTTCCTAACATGATTGACTAATGATCATAGGGTTTGTTATTGATACAATCATATGAGACAACTCAAGGTATGAGAATAACCTTCATATATTAAATTAACTTTTGTGGTTAATGTGGTGAGTGGACTAGACAAGTCATGTGGGGGTCAAGTGTCTTAATTTAATCTATGCCAAGATGAAAGTACGAAATGATGAGATGAGTGGTGAGATTCTGGATGGTATAAGATCATTGAATCAACCAAGGTATGTATCGAACTCATTCTCACTATGTAGAGAATTTAATATGATGAATATGTTGATCATGTTAAAAACCAGATTTATTGGGTGTGAATTAGCTTTGATGTTTGATTCAATATGCTAATGATTTGCAAATATTTTGGTTTAAGATTTTATTCTTGACATGATGTAGCTTTGCAGAAAGGAATTTGTTCGTTCACTTAATTTGTCTAGATAGCATTGTCCAATCGTTATTGGAGTTGGAGTGATGCAGTGGACAAAGGTTAAGTAAACAACAAAGCTTATGATTACCCTGCCAGTGTATGTTTTATAGGTTGATGGGTTGTACTTTGTTTGAGTTAATTGCAAAGCAAGTGTGACGCACTATCCGGTAGGAAGCAAAGATCATTGCTATTTAGGGATGATAAGTGTCAAGAATATAAGTTATTGCAAAGTGAACTATGGAAGTTTGTCCGTTGTGGGGGCAAGTTGATCCTCAAGTTCTCTACATTATTTTCTCAAGTGTCTTTGTGTGTGTTGATAGGAACTACGAAGGTAGTTACCTAGTAAGACAGAGCTTGTGGAAATGGTATTCTGGTGAGAGTATGTAAAAGCAGGAAGAGTCAAGCAGTTCCTTAAAAAAAAGGATGGAGCACAAGTAAGTGCTTGATCGTCTAAGGAAATGGTGTTTTAAAACTCCCATGTGGTTTTTCATTCCAGTGACGAAGTGTCAGATAATGAGTCTACGTAATTGAGGTATCTGGTGTGGTAACCCTCTAATTTTTATGGTTATGAGATGCCTTGCTAGACCTATTGCTTGATATTAACAGGTTGAGTTTTAGTGTTCTTAATGTGTCCATGACCCAGGTTGGGTGGTCAGATGAGACAGCTTACATGGATGCACCAATGTGCCTTTAACTTGAACTTTTGTTCTAATTGAGTCTGGAGCCTAGTTTGGTTGACTCATTATTGTTTTACACTGTTGGTGTATGTTGAATCTAACTCCTTTTGAGTGGTTGTTGACCAGGTAGATTCAAGAGGCAGGTTGAGCGTAGCTCTTAATGTCTCTAGCCCAGTGGCTCAAGAGTAGGGAGTTATAGTGATCTTAAGTTATCAGGAACTATTAGCCCAGATACTACTTGAGCAGGGACCGATAGAGACACCGAAGATGAGTGCATCTTGCCCGAAAGCTCGTTGAGCTGCGGCTAGATGGTGCACTAGTGAGTGCATCTTGCCCGAAAGCTCGTTGAGCTGCGGCTAGATGGTGCACTACTGAATGATGGAGGTTGAACTTAAATGTTCTTAATGTTTAGTTCCATTGTATGAATGGTCCTTGGATTTGCAAGGTACAAGTGAAGTTTCACATGTCTGCATGAATAGTCCTTGGATTTGCTAGGAATGTTGAGAACACCTACTTGGGTACGAAGAGTGGCGCTCTTCTAGGGAGGATTGAGCGTGATCCTTCTGAAGTACTCATGAGATCCCAAGGGTAGCCAAATTTGCGGAATTGCTTAAGCTCTAAAGTCAAGGTATGTGTTTACAAGGTCCCTTCCTCGCTCCTAGGAGTTCAAATCTTAGGATACTTACTAGGGAAGTGTTGAAAAACCTGGTGCACTAATATGTTAGTTCAAATCTTCGGATACTAGCATTTAAGTACTAAGACTTTCATTTACTGTTCAGATTTCATGATCTCATGTCCGTTTTGCATTAGTGGGGGATTGTTGGAGTAATTGCGATTCTAGTAATGCAAATCGGAGATTTACTAAGTGAGTGTAGGAGGAGTTAACGAGGGAGTGATATGTGCAAGCTATAGCTCTAGCAAGGATAGATAGCTTTGGCAAGGCCGAGCTATAGCTCGGGTAATAGAGAGCTATAGCTCGCTGCTGCTCGTGGTCGCTGCAAGGCCGAGCTATAGCTCGGATACGAGAGAGCTATAGCTCGCTGGCCATGTGCTTGCGACAGGGGCGAGCGAGAGCTCGAGCGATAGCTCGCACGCTAGCTCGCTGCCGTAGTTGCTCTCTGCTAGGCCGAGCGATAGCTCGCTCGACTGCGAGCGAGAGCTCGGTCGATCAGTTTGCTTTTGGGCGGTGGGCTTGCGTGGGCTAAAAGACCTAATTTCTTGGCTTGTTCTTTACTCCATTATATTCATATAAATACCCTCATACCCCAAAATCAATACACGTTAATTTCATTATTCAAAATACCCTAAACACAAAAAACACAAACCTACCCTTTGAGATCTGAACAGTTCTTGAGCAATTCCAACCTTTGATTCGGGTACACGGATTGCAAAGGTCGTTGTGTAAAACTTGGGGGGCGTGCGTCATCGGAAAACCTGTACCGGTGGTGGCGTATTTCGCTTCTAAGTCAGTGGGTTCCAAACCACGGCACAACAGAAGGAGGACAGGTCTATGTTTCGAGTATGGCGATCGAATTTGTTCCAAGGGAAGTTCTTGATTTGTCTATTATTATTCATGGAATCAACAGGTATTTTTCCAACATACATCAGGGAAATTAATTCAGCTGGTGGCTAGGGCTGATTTTTTACCATTTACCAGTAGGCAAGTAACGGCTTCAATTCAAAGAACATGTTGTCTAGTTGTCCAGGGGGTGTTTCTGAATTCTGGCGAGGTCAGTATACCATTTTTTTGATACTAAATGTGGTTGAATATAGCATCTTTTGAATTCTGGCGAGGTCAATATACCATCTTCTGAATTCAAAGGACATGTTGTCTAGTTGTCCATGTTGTCTACTTAAAAAAACTGCACATGAAGTGATCAGGAATCAGGATGTAGCTGCCGTGCTTGTATAGTTGATCAATTATGGACTTATGGCACAACTCTGGACAGTCCTTAATTGCTAGTCTTAAGGACTGTTGTGCAGAAGAAATGTTCCAGACCATTGAGAGTCTGTTGATTGATTAGCGTGTTGTTCCAGAACAAGAGTAGCTGGATTTTGAAAGCATTGAAAAAAGATTTGAAAAGTAACTCTTAAACAGACTTAGGTCTTGTTCCGATTTACTGAAAACAACTGTAGTGAACTGAAATTAAGCTGAACAGAACATGCCTTTAATCGTGCTAAAGAAATGTATATAGGATTGGAAGGAACTTGGTTAATTTGTTTGGTTAATCGTGTAGTAGAGTGGTCTTATGAAGTATCACGATTTGTTTGAAGTATGACGATTTATTCACATCTCATCAGCCTTTTGCTTTGGTTTTTGTTTTGACATTTTTGTCCTTTCGATCTTAAAACCTTTGATCTAATCTTAGAGAAGACGTGGCATATTGAAGAACATTAAGAAATCTCAGCAAATATTGAACTACTTTAAAGAACATAGATAAATCTCAACAACAAAATAGATGTATATAAGCAAGCCATGTCAAATTGTCAACCATACACTTCAACAACAATGGGCAAACATACACCTTAACTATACTACAATAGTACAAGTACTACCTAACTTTTCCGGAGACTTGAAACAAGCTTTTTAGTAGATACGGAGTAACTAAACATAGGGTATAACTGTATAAGCATGTCGTGTTAGAAATCTTAGGATACCGTCCAACTGAATCATTGTGCAGGATATGTACAAACAGGATCCCCTACTCTACATGGTATTAATTTTCTAATTTGTTTCTTAAAAAAAAAAAATAAAAAAATGTAATTTTGATCAAACCTACAAATTTATAATGATCCGAACTATTGTTATTCAGATCATTATAAATTTTCAAATAACTAGTTAATTATCGTTATTCGTTAACCAAGTTTGTTACAACAGAGTTTGCCACCACAACGTTTTTAAATTAATTAGCGTTAACAAGTTTGTTACACCAATTTAACAAGTTTGTTACACCAAACTTCTCTTTAGCAAAACCTATAAACAAAATTTGCAAATTTTCTCTCTCTCTCTTTCTCTTTGGCTCAAAGTTCTCTCATGAAATGGCAAATCCCAAAATTCCCTTGTTACTTCCTAAAATTAAGGCTCAAACTTTTTTATAAACTTAACTTTCGAAAAATTCCCTACCTTCAAAGATTGCATTGTCTGGGAATTCTGCAGCTCCTACCTTCACCTCTCCCTTTCATGGGCAAAATTTGCCCTGCCGTTTCTGAATTCCCCAGTTGAGGTACATCATTTTTCTCAAAATTCAATGCTTTATAAGGCTAATTCATGGTTAATTTTGAAATGTTTTGGCCTGATAAATATTTCCTACATTATTTAATTGAGTTTGATTAATGTATTGTTTGCTGAAGTTGGGTATATAGTTGATTTTCCAACTTTGATCATTTAATTTGGTGATTGGGTTATGTTATTTATCAGAAATTCAGAATATGTTCTTGTCTATAAATTTAGGAAAATAGAAACTCTTTTGTGGGTCATTGGGGGTGTGGTTTGCATCTCTTTTAATGAATTTGTGGCATATACTTTCATCTTAGATTTTGTTGCAATTGATTGTTATGCATACAGCAACAACAAAGCCTTAGCCGCAAAATAATTTGGGGTTGGCTAACATGAATCGTTATAAGGAACCGTTCGAAAAGGAAAAACAGCATAGCAATATATTCCGTAATTGATTGAAAAAAGCGGTGTGTAAAATGAGAAACAGAAAGAGTATACATTTTAAAATAATTGACTATTATGCGTGTATAGGAGGAAAAAAAAAACTCTAATTTTGGAGTAAATAATTTGAAGTGATGTTCTTTTGGATTCATTGGAATGTAAGCGTTGAATAGTGGAATTTCAGAGATAGAAAGTGAGAAGTGTGAAATTATGTATAATAAACTGCTTGGATATGATCTTTGAAAAAAAAAAAAAACTGCCTGGATATGATTTCACACCATAAAGTCTGCAGAAATACATGTCTAAAGATCTGAAGTTTCGAAACATATTGATAAAGACATGAAGTTAAATGGCTGCCAAGGCTAGTATATCTATTCCATATACACAACTTTGTCTTGAATGGCAGCTGAGGCTGTTTTGTCTGTTAAGAGTGTTACTTGAAACGAACACTACAAGAGGGGGGGTGAATTGTAGTTAAGTTCCTACTGGCTATTTTTTCAAATTTAAAACAAAATATAAAAGGAACTTGATAGTGCACACACAGTTTTACGAGGAAACCTTCCAGGGTCCAACTGGAAGTAAAACCTCGACCCTTCTAAGGGATTTCAACACACAAACAATCCACTATAATAGGGCAATGATGAAATTACAAACCTATTATAATCCAGACCTTTAAACACAAGTTCCAACTAGAACTTGTAGCACGGTAAGACTCAATCCTACCCAATTTAAATCCCCTGACTTGAATTCACTCGTACTCTCACAGTACCAATGCACTCTTTATCACAAAATAATTTCTACTATTTGTGATTATAAATCTCATACACTCTCACCCAATTACCCAATCAATTACAGTAAATAAAATGTCTAGAATATGTTAGGCAAGCTATGCATAAAACCCGAGACTAATATGACAAGATAAAGCTTGGCAAACTTACACTTTGATACAGCTCACAAGATTTTCTTCACGCATAAACTTGCAAAAATCGAAAACAGTTTTACCTCCACTATTTATACAAGTATAACTTGTATAGAAAGTAGGTTTTCAAAAGATAAAGATGTTAACTTTCCTTATCTCAAAATACGATTTTTGGTCAATCATTTTATTGAAGAAAAATCCTTTCCGAAAAATACAAGAAGATATATATAAAAGAATAATATCGTTTTGCAACTGATTTTAGGAAAATAAATTAAAACAAAATCTTTTTTTTTTTCAAAATCTATCTTTTTATATTTTTTCAATTTTATCTTTTTGCCAAATTATCTTGTCACGTCTCTAATAGATTTTATGCATATCTTATTAACATATTTAACAATAAATCTAGAAGATAAAATCTTAACTAAATTAATATTTCAATGACGCGCTTCTATAATTCTGAATATCTTGGGCTTCACGCAGGCTAGGAACAAGTTCCTGCTGTCACTTGGTCTCCAGTTCACAACTGGAACTTCGTAGCCTAAGTTCCTTGTGGAACTTACTATCTTCAGCTTACAACCTTCAAGGTTAAGGAATTTAATTCTTGTTAGAGAACTCTTCTTCTATTGCTTTAACCCTTTAACCAAAGATTCTTCAAGTCTTCATAATACAAGATGTTCTTCCTTCACAAAGGTCCATTTCTCCTGTACTTAAACACTTGTAAACCTTTAGTTGAGTTTGCTTTAGTTTAAGTTCATCATCATCAAAACTTATAAGCTTCAACAATTTCCCCCTTTTTGATGATGACAAACTTAAGCAAACTCTTGACAAAAGTTAAAACACATAGAAGGACGTATTTTTGTATTTTTGTATTTTTGTATTTTTGAGTTTTTGACAAAAAGTAAACACACAAAAACAAGAAACAAAAATGAGAAAAAAAAACAAACAAAACAAAGAAAAACAGAACATGAAATAACTAAGCTACCAAAACAGAGAAGTTTTGATACTTTCTCAACTGGAACCCAGAACGACTGAAACCTTCAAGTTTGCTTCCTCTTTTCCCCCTTTTGGCATCATAAAAAAGTCCTGCTTTTTCAAGATTGTTAAGCTTCTGACAACAGCTCCACAAGCAATTCATCGAGTGTGGGAAACTGAAGGCAGCGCCGCTAACTTACTTCCAATAAGTCCAACTTGTCTACATAAGCTTTCACAATATAACACACACATGGTTGCACCAAGTTCCAAAATGTTTCATTAAAGTCAAAAATAACTTCCTGCTTAGTTATCAAAATATTATAGTACTAAAAAGCAATTCTAAAACAGAAATTGAAATGTAACAAGTTCATGACTGAATTAATAAAACATAGAGAAACAAAAGTGAGGCTAAGGATAGGCTAGATAAAATAGGATGGATGAGGCCGGTCTTGTTTAAGTTTCAAGGAGTTCAAGGATCTTCTTGTTGTCTTCAAAATTCTGCTGCACATACTCCTCCAACTTCTCTTGAAGATTCTTGAGGTCCTTCTGGAACTCCAACTTCTGTAGTTTGAGACTACTCTCAAGACCTTGGACCTTCTTCTCGAGATTTTTTATTTGCTCTGTGGCTGTTCTCAACTGCTTTTCTTCAATATCAGCTCTGTCCACCGGTTAGCCACTTGTCCTGCAGTGACTTTGTCCTCATCCTCATCTATCTCAAGAGGTTTCTCCAAGCTAGTTTTAGGAGCCTTACCAGATCCTCCTACTCTTCCTCACAGCCTTTTCTGGAACTTCCTTCCCTTTTCTTTTTTCACCCACTGTTTTCTTTACTTCACTTTTTCTAACCTTTCCATTTACTACTTCAAGGTTTATACCTTGATGTGTTTCCCCATTAATCACATCCTCTGGTTTTGATTTTCTTGGTGAGACAGAAGATAACAGCCAAGTCCATCAAGCATGCTTGGCTTCTCTTGGGCAATATGGTTTTTCTCACCAAATTGAACAACAGCTTATTAAGAGGGCTAAGATCATTATGGCTCATAACATTCTTCCCCCTTTGTCCTCCCAAAAATTCAACTATATCTCCAGTGAGATAATTTCCTACCTTCACAGTATTCTTCCCCTTCACATACAGTTCAATTCCAGCAGTAGGTACTTTCAAAATTTTACCTAATTTTTCAACATCAAACTCAATTTTCTTTTTATTCACTAAGCTAGAAATCTTCCCTTGTTTAACTTGAAATTTTGCACAAAATTCAACCATAGCCACGGGATATAACACATTATTTGAAGCAGTAGATAACATATACTCCCATCCTTGAAATTTGATTAAATCGAAGAATTCTAAAAACCTAGCCTTCTTACACCATGTACTATCAAGTCTATGACCAGTAACATACCTTTTTGCGCTTGCACCACTTGGTCATCATCTTCATCAACCTCTTCTTCCTCTTCCTGTGCAGAGGCATCCACTTCACTTTCTCCCTGATTCTCTTCTTCTTCCTGATTTTTCTCTTCGCCTTGATTTTCCCCTTTTTCGAACTCATCAACTTCTTCAATTTCCTTTTCAAGTGACTTTTCTTTCTCCCTCTTCTGTTTCCATTGACGCAATTTATCGAGTACACTTGAAGTATTGTACTCTTCTTCAACATTCTTGCTCTCAACTTCCTTAGGGCTTGAGGGTAAAGGTTTCGGGTTTTCAGAGGGTTTGGTAGAATCAGAGGTACTTTTGGTTGATTTTGGAGAAGGTTTATAATTCACCATTGCTAAAGGTGAAGTTTCTTCTTGAATGGTGTGTTCGGTGTTTTGGGAATTTTCAGAAGAAACGATTTCTGCAATGATAACCATGGTGTTTGATTGTGATTTTGTTTACTGAAGAGGGTGAATGTGATTTGACGGTGGAGTGAAAAGGTGGGTGAAAGATGCTTTTTATATTTATTGAAGCGGTGCAAGGGAATTGAATGGTTTTACTGTTCAGTCATTAATTGAAACACATTCAATTAATTTGTAAAATCATTTGGCAGGATGTATTTTCAAAATTCACTTTCTTTCCAAATTCATTTAATTTTACAAATCATAATTTCTTTCTAAATATACACATATTGGAACACGGTTTAAACACATATGCACAGTATATTATTAATTGCTTACATAAATAAGTGTTTTAGTGGACTTACCTTTAGTAATTAACAACGGTGACACTTCAGCTATGTTTGTCACACCAAAGTTGCGCCAAAAGCTCTTTAAACTTTATTTACATTGTTTTTCAATCAGCCATATCTTGGAACTTCAGAAGCAATTAAGTTAGCTTGATCATCCCAAGTTCCAATCTCAATTTCTCAAATCTTTCTCCGTATAAGGGTTTGGTTAGAATATCAGCAATTTGACTTTCTGTTTGACAAAGTTCTAACTTAATATTCCCTTGTTCCACATTGTCTTTTAAAAAGTGATGCCTAATGTGGATATGCTTTACCTTTGAGTGTTGAACTGGATCTTTAGAAATACAAATAGCACTGGTATTGTCACAGTAAATAGGAACACATTAAAAAATAATACCAAAATCTTTAACCTGTTGTTTTATCCATAGAACTTGTGAGCAACATGCTGCTGCTGCCACATACTCAGCTTCAGCTCTGGATAATGCACAGAATTTTGCTTTTGGAACCCCAAGAAACCAGATAGGGTCCTAAGAACTGAACCATACCTGAAGTACTTTTTCTGTTAAACCAAATCACCTGCATAGTTAGCATCAGTAAAGCTATTTAATTCAAATGAGTCATTTCTAGGATAGAAAAGACTCAAGTCATCAGTTCCTTTTAAGTAACGAAGAATTCTCTTTACTGCTACGAGGTGAGATTCCTTTGGATTTGCTTGAAACCTGGCACATAGACCTACACTAAAAGATATGTCAGGTCTACTTGCTGTTAAATAGAGTAAAGAGCCAATCATACCTCTATACATAGTTTGGTCTATGCAAGTTCCAGTTGGATCTTCATCCAACCTAGTTCCAATACCCATAGGAGTCTTATTGGTTTTTGCATTTTCCATCTTGTATTTCTTGATCAGTTCCTTGATATATTTTTGTTGATGGATCATGATTCCTTCTTCAGTTTGCTTGATTTGCAATCCGAGAAAGAAGTTTAACTCTCCCATCATACTCATTTCGAATTCTCCACTCATCGAGTCAGCAAAATACTTACACAGATTCATTAGTTGCACCGAATAAAATATCATCAATATAAATTTGTACAACTAATATGTCAGTTCCATTTGATTTTAAAAACAATGTTTTATCAATTTTTCCACGTTTAAAACCATTTTTCAATAGGAACTTTGACGGTCTTTCATACCATGCTCTAGGAGCTTGCTTCGGGCTTTGTCAAGCTTGTAGACATGGTTTGGGAATTCTGGATTTTCAAATCCAGGAGGCTGTTCCACATAGACTTCTTCATCAAGATATCCATTCAAAAATGCACATTTAACATCCATTTGGTACAGCCTAAATCTCATATAAGCAGCAAATGCAATGAGTAAGCGTATAGCTTCTAACCTGGCTACAGGAGCAAATGTTTCTTCATAGTCAATACCTTCTTGTTGATTGAAACTTTGTACTACAAGCCTAGCTTTGTTCCTGACAATAATACCATGCTTATCTAGCTTGTTCCTAAACACCCATTTTAATCCAATTGTCTTCTTTTGCTTAGGTCTAGGTTCTAGATGCCATACTTTGTTTCTTTCAAACTCGTTAAGTTCGGCTTGCATAGCATTAATCCAGTCCGCATCAGTCAAAGCTTCAACATGGTTCTTAGGTTCCATTGAAGATAGGAACGCATAAAATGCACAGAAGGAACTTCTGTGTTCCTTTTGTGATATCACTCATGATTGCATCAACTGGATGAGATTTCTGATGTTTCCAAGGCTTTGGAGTAAAGTCTTTAATTGGATACAATCTTTCTTCATTGTTGGTGACTGGTTTGGAACTTCAACTTGATTTTCAATTTGAACTTCTTCTGGAACTTCTTGATCAGCTTCGCTCTGTTCTGGAACTTGAGGAGTTCCTGTTGCATTTTCTAATGTAGGATCTTCATTTGCTTCTGCATTTGCCTCATTTTCTTCCGGCTGCTTTTGTAATGATGTTGACTCTTCATCTTGATCCGTCTTGCGAATAAGTCCAATTTCAAAGTCATCATCACTTTCCTGTACATCAATCAATTGTTTAGTTTCATCGAATATAATATGTACAGATTCCTCAACACACATTGTTCTCTTATTATAAACCCTATAAGCTTTACTATTTGAGGCATATCCTAAGAAAACAGCTTCATCACTTCTTTCATCAAACTTTCCTAAGTTTCTTTTACCATTATTATGAACAAAGCATTTACAACTAAAAGATCTGAGGTGAGAAATGTTAGGTTTTCTCCCTTTGATTAGCTCATAGGGAGTTTTGTCGGTGATGGCTCTAACAGATACTCTATTGAGAATATAACATGCTGTATTAACTGCTTCTGCCACAAGTTTCTTGGCAGACCACTTGAGATTAGCATTGTTCTAGCCATGTCTTCAAGACTTCTATTCTTGCGTTCCACCACTCCATTTTGTTGTGGAGTTCTTGGTGCCGAGAAGTTGTGATTCATACCATGCTCAGTACAGAATTCATCAAATTTAGAATTTTCAAATTCTGTGCCATGATCTGACCTAAGGTGAATCAGTGGATTACCTGTTCTTCTCTGTTCTTTCTTTACAAATGCTACAAATTCATCAAATGTTTCATCTTTGCTAACAAGAAAGAAAACCCAAGTAAATCTTGAAAAATCATCAACAATTACCATTACATATCTCTTACCACTTCTGCTTTGGATTCTCATAGGACCACATAGGTCCATATGAACAAGTTCCAAAGGTCTTTTGGTGCTTACCATTTTCTTGGATTTGAAGGAACTTCGAGTTTGTTTTCCTCTAACACAAGCATCACACACTTTGTCATATAGGAACTTGATGCAAGGGAGACCTTCCACAAGTTCCTTATCTCTAAGTTTATCGAGTAGTGAAAAGCTTGCATGACCAAATCTTTTATGCCATAATAAAAGATCATTCTCAATAACACTGAGACATGTTAGACTGCTATTAGGAACTTCGTTAAGATCCACAACATATGTGTTCCCTTTACGAGTTCCTTCTAAAATAATGTTCCCAGTGTCATTGCGAATGATTCTACATTTATTTGAAGTAAAACTTACTGAGTTTCCTTTGTCACAAAATTGTGAAATGTTTAACAAGTTGTGTTTGAGACCCTCGACCAAAAATACATTATCAATAGCATGGGAACTTGACCTTCCTACTTTGCCAATGACAATTATATCTCCTTTCATATTGTCTCCAAAGGTCACAGTTCCTCCATAGTAGGCATCCAGTGAGAGAAATCTAGATTTGTCTCCAGTCATGTGCTTCGAACAACCACTGTCGAGGTACCAAGTGTTGTTCCCCCACACTGGAACCTGTATGAAGAATTAAACATTAGTATCAGGAACCCAGGTTTCCTTAGGTTCCTGTGTAATAGGAGTGAGATTATTTTTCATAACCTAAATTTGCTTAACATAATTTTTATTTTTCTGTGTGCTACTTTCTCTCTTTAAACAATTTATCTGCTTGTGTCCAGTTTTTCTACAGAAATGACAAACAATACTACTCGGCAAATTAACATACTTCTTTTCCTTTTGGAACTTCTTCTTGAAACCTAGACCTTCTGTTCTTTTGGTCTGAGCATTAGTAATCCAGTCAGGAACTATGTACTCAACAGGTTTCTTACCTTTCTTAGCCTTCTCAAGTTCCCCCTCAAGTCTGGCTTTCTCCATTTTGACTTTCTCTAAATCCGATTTTAGTTTTTCAAAATTGGTGAATTGAGCTAGAGAAGGAACTTCAGAATTAGGTGAGTCTATTCCTGATTTTAACATAGAAAGTTCAACATTTAAGAGTATGTTATCATGTTTTAAGTTTTCTAAGTTCTCTTTTAGAACACGATTGTCATAAAAAAGACTAAAGAATCTATACTGAATGTCAAATTTCATGTTGTCAGCCCACTCACTATTTTCTTGGTAAGTGATTAAAGCTTTATCACTTTGCTGTTTGGCTCTATGCAATTCTTTAAGATCTTCTTGAATATCCAAGACAACATTTATTAGATTCTTTTTAGAGAAATGTTCTAGATCTCTTTCAGAAAACCATACCTCAGCTTCAAGTTCCTTCAGCTTAGCCTTTTCATCTGTTTTTGCCATTAGGCAAAGATGAGCTGTTTCTTCAAGAGGTTGATCTTCTTCTTCTTCTTCTTCTTCTGTATCAGTATCTCCCCAGGCGACTGACATTGCTTTCTTCACATTGTCTTTGGTGAAGTAAGGCTTATACACTCTGGATTCCTTGGATTGCTCCTTAGGTTTGTTCTTACCGTCCTTGAGTGGACAATCCTTAATGAAGTGATCTTTTGCTCCACATTTGAAACAAGTAGTGTCTCTGAGTGGGCTTCTTGTTTCTGTCAAACCTTCTATTATTCATCATCTTTTTGAATCGTTTGACTAACATAGCCATCTCCTCTTCATCAACTTCAGATTCCTCTGAGTCTAGAGCCTTTAGAGCAAGACTCTTGTTTTTAGAACTTTCGTTGTTGGAACTCAGATGCAATTCATGGGTCATAAGTGATCCAGCTAGTTGTTCCATATTGAACTTAGTGAAGTCCTTAGCTTCCTGCATGGCAATAACTTTGGATCTCCATCGTTCATCCTGTGGAAGACTTCTCAAAATCTTTCTAGCCTGTTCATCAATAGGAATGTGCCTGCCAAGGGAGTTCAATTCATTAATTATGTCGTTAAATCTGGTAAACATTTCTTATATAGTTTCTTTGGACTGCATTTCAAACCTTTCATATCTAGACATCAGTAAATCAATTTTAGAACGTTTTACCTCGTTTGTTCCTTCATGTGTGACCTCGAGTAGATCCCAAATCTGTTTTGCAGTCTTGCACCCCATGATACGATTATGCTCATAAGGTCCAAGACCACAATGTAAATACTTTATTGCCAAAGCATTCATTTCGAGTTTCTGATAGTCTTCTTTGTCATAATCAGAAATAAGTTTAGGAACTACCTCATTTTTAGCATTTGTTGCGTTTACCTCATAGTCACCAGCTTCAATAACTCGCCAAACTTGGTAATTCTCAGCCTTAATGAAAATCTCCATTTTGTTCTTCCAGTAGGTATAAAACTTACCGTTAAACATAGGTGGATGTTGGGTTGAGTACCCTTCTTCCTTGTAGTTCATTTCTCCTCAAGATCTTACTCAGCAAAATTATACTTTTTACACGAGAGAACCTTGCTCTGATACCAATTGTTAGTTGAAACGAACACTACAAGAGGGGGGGTGAATTGTAGTTAAGTTCCTATTGGCTATTTTTTCAAATTTAAAACAAAATATAAAAGGAACTTGATAGTGCACACACAGTTTTACAAGGAAACCTTCCAGGGCCCAACTGGAAGTAAAACCTCGACCCTTCTAAGGGATTTCAACACACAAACAATCCACTATAATAGGGCAATGATGAAATTACAAACCTATTATAATCCAGACCTTTAAACACAAGTTCCAACTAGAACTTGTAGCACGGTAAGACTCAATCCTACCCAATTCAAATCCCCTGACTTGAATTCACTCGTACTCTCACAGTACTAATGCACTCTTTATCACAAAATAATTTCTACTATATGTGATTATAAATCTCATACACTCTCACCCAATTACCTAATCAATTACAGTAAGTAAAATGTCTAGAATATGTTAGGCAAGCTATGCATAAAACCTGAAACTAATATGACAAGATAAAGCTTGGCAAACTTACACTTTGATACAGCTCACAAGATTTTCTTCACGCATAAACTTACAAAAATCGAAAGCAGTTTTACCTCCACTATTTATACAAGTATAACTTGTATAGAAAGTAGGTTTTCAAAAGATAAAGATGTTAACTTTCCTTATCTCAAAATACGATTTTTGGTCAATCATTTTATTGAAGAAAAATCCTTTTCGAAAAATACAAGAAGATATATATAAAAGAATAATATCGTTTTGCAACTGATTTTAGGAAAATAAATTAAAACAAAATCTTTTTTTTTCAAAATCTATCTTTTTATATTTTTCCAATTTTATCTTTTTGCCAAATTATCTTGTCACGTCTCTAATAGATTTTATGCATATCTTATTAACATATTTAACAATAAATCTAGAAGATAAAATCTTAACTAAATTAATATCTCAATGACGCGCTTCTGTAATTCTGAATATCTTGGGCTTCACGCAGGCCAGGAACAGTTCCTGCTGTCACTTGGTCTCCAGTTCACAACTGGAACTTCGTAGCCTAAGTTCCTTTGTCTTCAGCTTACAACCTTCAAGTTCCTGTTAGGGCTATTAAGCAATTTAGTTCTTGTTAGAGAACTCTTCTTCTATTGCTTTAACCCTTTAACTAAAGATTCTTCAAGTCTTCATAATACAAGATGTTCTTCCTTCACCAAGGTCCATTTCTCCTGTACTTAAACACTTGTAAACCTTTAGTTGAGTTTGCTTTAGTTTAAGTTCATCATCATCAAAACTTATAAGCTTTGAAAACTGCCTGCCAAATACACAACTAGAATGGGATAGCTGCGTCTGGGTTGCCTTGTGTTTTGAATTTGAATATCATGATTTGACTTAGTTGTAGGAAATAATGACATACTGTAAAATAATCGGATTGTACTCTGTATGTTTTAGTGTTTTACATAGGTTTTTTTTATTTTTATTTTTTTGTTTTTGGAAACTAGTGAAAATTAGCACATATGGAGTAACATAAAATGAATTGAATAAAATTAGTACAAGGTAAATACTATTATTAAATATCAAGAATACCTCTTGCTGGTCTCAAACTCGAACCTTACTATAAGAACCTTTTGCTGTCAAATGCAGTAATTTGTCTAAGTACTAAGCATGACGTTATTCTAGTCAATGGGGGGAGAGGGGGTTCCACTTGACACGTACACTTTCTTAGGAACATGTATACTACAATATGGCTGTTTAAATTAATTGAGTTCAGGTGGCCATGCATATTGCATACACAACCAACCATGTTAATGGTCAAAGGTATAATGAGGACAATAGGGATAAGATAGTGTTAGAAAAGAAGAAGCATAGGAAAGTTTGTATTATTACAAAATGTGCCTGCAGTTTAACAGAATCCACTACAGAGGGTACTAGGAAGTCTCCAACTTGGCCTTAAAGTAGCTAACTTAGGCAGAAATTATGATCAATCATTTTGGCAAAAGGCCTTAAAAATTCTTGAGGTGCTCACAAGTATCACCGTTTGTGATTTGAAACACTTGAGACTCCCCCCACTTATAGGGAACATGCTTATCGTGTGCCCATGTATCTCTTTTAGCATCATGGGTTTCTAAAGCCCCAAGTCAATCACATTGTTGTCACTGGCTTCATGCCAACCACTTTTAAGGGAGCTGGTTTACTTTGTTATAGTACCTACTAACAACATTTCAGTAAAACTTAGTAGATTTATTTCCCATTCTTACATGTGCTTTTTGTTTGACTTATTGTAGGAGCATTCAGAAATGGACATTGCTAGGGAGAGTAACAATCATTCAACGGCTATTGGAACCTTTGTAGAAGGCGAGGTGCTAGAAGCATGTGATGATACTTGCTGCATATGCCTTGAAGATTTCTGTCATAGTGATCCTTCAACGGTATTGTGCAATTATTTTTATTTGCTCGGTGTATTTGCAAAGTATTGACTTAGGGTGAGATCAAATTTTAATTGAGTTGATGTTCATTTCTATGGATATCTGAGTTTCAATGCTAGATCTTGACATCGATCGAGATGAAATTTTTTGAGGGGATATGGCTTTATGCTAGAATAGCCGTATACAATTTGGACAATTCTATGGTTTCCGTAATTCCGTTCTAACATAAACTTGTATCTGTTTAGCAAAACTAATTTCTACAATGATGACTAACTTTTGGCTCTCTCTGTGTTTTTTACAAATAAACCAAGGGCCTTTTCAGTCATCATCTTTCATGGTACCAAGTACGTAAGCCTTGAAAGGAGTTTTTTTTTTTTTTTTTTTTTAGTGAAACTCCATGGCCTATGATATCTGTGTGAGCCAACAAATCTTTGTAGTTTATTTTGGAAGGATCAGTTTTAAGTAAATAAGAAGTATCTTAGGAAGTTTGAACTAGGTGAAGCTGATTTCTTAACAATATGAAGTCCTTGGGGAAGAGGAACCATCATACAATTTTAGTTTAAGAAAATTTTAGAGACTAGTACAAGGTGATACTTGTTTTTTAAGATTTATGAAACAGTTAAGTTTTTTAGGAAGAGTGAAAGGTTCGTAAATACAATATAGATTATGCACAAAAAGTGGGGGGGGGGGGGGGGGTTAAATTACTAGGGTATTTTTTTTTTTTTTTAAAATATAAAGGTTAGAGGATACATTTGATCACTTGGTTGGGCTAGTGGCTAGTCCTTTATTTTTCCTTCTGTAGCTGTCACCTACTCCCATCATCCTTGTTTAAAATTGCTTATTGTTTTTCTAGCTTAAAAATACTACATGCTTTCCCACTCTTTCTTTAAGTGCTTCTCAGAAAAGATTTATTTTGCAAATTTCTGTTGGGTTGCATTTTGACCTTGCTGAATGCTTGTTTTATTTAAATGAGGGCTTCAGCACTCCAAAAACTTTACAGCTAAAATTGTAGGTTTTTCCATAAAGCTGAAACCAAATGTCTGGTGACCAAATTGTATTACTCAGTTCTGGTCAAATACGTATTCTAATTTTGAGTTAGATTTTTAATTGCACTTGAGATAATTGTTTTTTTTTTTTTTTTTTTTTTTAAAAAAAAAAACCTTACAATTCTCTAGTGGATTCGAAATTTATCAATACACCTAAAGATATTACGCTATGAATTAGGGGAATCAAATTCATCTGCTCTTTTATGTGAACAAAATGTTGAGGAAAAAGATCAATTCCATTCCACATCCTTTAGCTGTAAGGTTGTCTGTCCACCAAATTCCAGTTGAAAAGAAAGAGGAAAAAAAGTTCGAAGTTTGTGAACTTTAGAGCTCTGTTACATTGATACGATCATTTGGGGATGAAAATTTGGAATATTTTTATCATACTGAAACTCTGACATAGTGACATCAGCCTTGAGAGAATCAAAGATAGGTCTCTGAAGAACATGATTGGAGCCTTGGTACCTTCCCTCTAAGAATGGCCATTTTTTGCTTGTGTTAATTACCGAGTACTTAATCTTATATGTCCATGCGATGTTGTCGTAAATGTATGATTTTAGAGGTGAATTCTTAAAAATAGATGTGAAAATGAGGTATGCTTTGAAGTTTGTATGTAATGGAAGACCATTAGGTTGCTTATGCAAGAACCAAATAAAAATCTGATCTGTTTTCTAAGCTCCTCATGTGTGCAAATAGTTATAGTTTACGCATGTTTTGAAGGCAACATATTTTCCAATAGCTCAGTGTACCAGTAATAAAAAATTGGCATTCCGTTGTGTTTATGTTATTCATGACAGGAAAGATAGGTAGAGGAATACCCACCTATATAATACTATGTTTGGATAACAATAGGTCAATAGTGAAGGGAAAGGGAGGGGAAGGAAAAAGAGGAAAGGGAAGGGAAAGTGAGGGGAGGGAGAAGGTGAGTTTCCATTTTCCTTCCAAATCTCTCCAACAGTGGAGGGATTTGGTTTTTTAAAGGGGAAGGAAAATGAATCTTCCCAATTCCCTCGCATTTTCTCCTTGCATTAGGTATCCAAACAAAGGATGATGCATACTTCCTTTTCACTTCTCTTCCTTTCCCTCCATTTCTCTCTATCCAAAAAAAATCCTTGTATGTGTTTACACCCTTCTCTCATAGTCAGTGTCAGACAAATAGTTAGAGGGAGAGATATGCACACACTTTCTTTTATGTTCTTTGGGAGAAGGGAGGGGGTGGTGGATGATAATGCATTGAGTTGGACAGTGCAAAATCCCTCATTTTCTATTTAATACCCTGATGTTACCATTCTTGACGGAATGCAATACAGTCGACACCCTCAAAAAAATGATTCAAAGTTTTAAACTTAACATTGTAGAAATAGACTCTTTGACTCAATCTAGACCACCCAGTGATTCTTTTTACAGTTTGATTTGAGAGTTTTTTTCCCCCTTTTCTCTTTCTGGAATGGAGATTCTTATTGGTCATTGGTTAAATGACAAAACTGCTAATTTTGTAACATTAAACACACAGACTTTAAAAAAGTGGGCGTTAAACAAAAATTTACTGCCTGTAGCTAATTTAATCTGAACCAAAATGATTTGGATTGGTTAAAATTGACTTCAAAAGAAACCATACTTTATAAGTAAAACATTCAAGAATTGTTCCTTCACAACATTCTTTCAACTATTTATGTTTTTTTAAATTTAGAAGTCGTGTATGGTAGGATTTGGCTTCAAATGATTATGTAAGTATTGTTTCGACTTGCTATGTTGAAAATATATATTGTAAATTACTTCTTCCGTTCACTTATAATTGCACCAAATTTCTTTTGAAGGTCAAAAAGCGTGATCGTAAATTCTCATTAATATATAAGAGAAATAATAATAAAGTGATGTAGTGTTAGCGTTGTCTCAATTTATATTTTCAAAATCTTAACTGTTTACAATTTTTACTTTTGTACAAATAGAGATATTTGAGGTCAAACCACTGCATTGGAGACCGTGAAATAAGAAATGTGCAATTTTTAATGAACGTAGGAAGTATGTCAAGACAAGCTTATATATGATTGTATAGTACTCAAAATATAAAAAGAAAGGGTGTATTAAAATCCTTTAGTTTATTTGATCATTTTGAACCTAAATGTTTTATAGCTCGAAAAAACATTATCATATAGGAAAAATTGCCCGGAATAATCCCACCTTTAGGCCGTCCGCTAAAATTAATCCCACCTTTGGATTATTTTTAAATAATCCCACCTTTACCCCCGATCTTCTCCCAATGGTCCCAAGTTACCGGTTACCTGTTACAAAGGTAAATTTTTTTTTTTGGATTTAAAAGACACGTGTCACCATACAATTTGTCTAAATTTTAAATTAAAAAAATGAAATTAAAAAAAAAAATTAAAGGAGCAGCCACCAATCCACCTCCTCTGATCCACCATACCACCGGCCCCAGCCACTACAATACTCCACCAATCCACCTCCTCCGATCCACAATACTCCACCAGCCCTAGCCACCACAATACTCCACCAATCCACCT
The DNA here is from genome assembly GCF_948465745.1 of Chenopodium album. Taxonomy (NCBI): domain Eukaryota; kingdom Viridiplantae; phylum Streptophyta; class Magnoliopsida; order Caryophyllales; family Amaranthaceae; genus Chenopodium; species Chenopodium album. The sequence goes on along the minus strand of NC_137835.1, from coordinate 18,443,906 downwards.
CCTCCGATCCACCATACCATCAGAACGGAGCTCGCGTGACGGTGGAAGGAGAGCGGTGGGCTGAGCGGCAGAAATCGAGGCAAGGGGGACCGAAGTCGTGGTTTTGTGACGGAGGGAGGAGGTTCAGCGACGCCTGATTTCACGGAGGGAGGAGGTTCACTGGATTTTGTGACAGTGGGAGGAGGTTCGAGGGTGGTTGAGGAGAAGGGGGTTCACGCGCCTAGCTTCGTGAGGGAGGCAGGGGGTTCGACGGTGGTTCAAAGGGAGGCAATCTTGGTTTCGTGAGGGTTTGAGGGTGGTTCAAGGGGGAGATTTCGTGAAAGAGGAAGGCGTTCGAAGGTGGTTCAGGGGAGGGGGTTCGACGGTGGTTCAGGGGAGGGTGGCAGGTGAGGTCGGCGCGCCGGGAACGGTGGCAGGGGGGTCAACGCGCCGGGATCGGTGGTAGAGATGGTGGTTTGGCTGGTGGGTGGTGGGTGGTTTCTAAAATTAATTATTTGTTTTTTTTTGTTTTTTTTTTTAATTTTTAGACTAATCAGGTGCCGACACGTGTCAAGTAACTTGCTATAACAAGTTAATTGACCGGTTGGGACGAATAAAAAAGAAGGGGGGGTAAAGGTGGGATTATTTAAAAATAATCCATAGGTGGGATTATTTTCAGCGGACGGCCAAAAGGTCGGATTATTGCGGGCAATTTTTCCTATCATATACATTTGTTTGGATTGAGAGAATTGGAGGGGATGGAAGAGAAGAGAAAAGAAGGGATTCATCTTCCCTTCTTTGGATACCTTTTAGTAGGAGGGATGGGAAGGGAAATGGAAGGATTTATTTTCCCGCCCTCTTTAACAAACCAAATCCTTCCAATGTTGGAAAGATTTGGAGGGAAAATGTAACCTTATCTTCTCCCTCCCCTTCCATTCGTCACCTTTCCTTTTTTCCTCCCTTCTCTTTCTCTTCTACTTTGCTATCCAACCAAACCGGAATAGTTAAAAATGACTTGAACCTTCAAATTAATCAACCTGACCTTTGAACCTTCAAATTAATCAACCTGACCTAGCATGACTTGACTTTTTTTCTGGCTATGTCTGAGGAATTATCTTCGTCCATTGTCATAACTACACTCTGCTGCACTTATATGTAATTCTTATCACCCATTTTTTTTCAATGTTTTCAGGTAACTGGTTGCAAGCATGAGTTTCACCTTCATTGCATCCTTGAATGGTATCAAACTAGACATTTTCACTTGTATATTCTAACCAAGTTCATATTTTTGTTTACTTGTTCCTCTATGTGAATACCAACTTAGCCACTTTGTTGTATTTGGATAAAAATAAAAATATAAAAAGGAACAGGTGATTGGATAACACAAGGAAATTCTAAATTATTCCCCAAGGAATAACCCTTTTAGCTGTGATGAGCAAACCGTGAAACAAAATCAGGATTAAATGCAAAACTTAGAAACGGGAAAAAGATTGGGCAAACTTCCTTATGTCTTTCTGAACAGTTGGGCAGGAACTTTCAGCTGTCGACAACTAATCGTAAAAGAACCACAACTCTCTCATTCTTACTACAATGGGCTTATGACCAGCTGTTAGAAAGTTATTGTAGATTTCATCTACAACTTAAATCACTACACAAATCATTTCTAGATAGAGAGATATGTGCATTTGAAGTCGGGGCTTTGTCATTCTTCATTGATTTTAAGGCGCAATTAAAGACACTAGTTTTCCTTAAGGATTTGTTGCCGAAAGGGAACTTACCGCATACAAAGGGTTCCATTCTAAAGCCAATTGGTAATAGATGGAGTGACTTACTAGGCTTATAAGTTAACTATCCTCTCTCTCACTCTTTATTGGAACTCTCATAGTCACATGTGGGTCATATCTAAACGAATGATTTCCTATCTTTTTCCAATTCAGTGGATGTGGCAACAATTTATTTTCTTTATCATGGTCAGATTGGTCACCATACATTTCTTATTTGTATCTATCTAAAAATCTACTACGTATATATGATAAGAAGTCTTTGAGGATTATCATAATGTTTAACATATCTGTGGGAAGCACCCTTAGAAGAAGAACTATTGAATCAAAGGTTAACTTATGCAGCCATTTTCTTTTGAGATGTTGTCTTCTTAAGAATATACGCATTAATAATTTCAACTGTAGATTCTTATGATGATGTCCAATCTAATTTGTTTTGTTTTGTTTTTTTGATAAAAAGTTTGGTGCTTATTTTGTTTTCGTTATGCACGTACTATTGTAGTTTAGTATTAAAAAAATAATACTAGTATAACAAGTTTAAAACCTTAAAATATATAACTTATAATACTACTCCTTATATTTATCAAGAATGTGCCTTTTTGTTGCTGACATCCCTTCTTATTTTTGTGTCCTAAAGGTGCCATAGAAGCTCAAATTGCCCAATGTGCTGGCAACCTATCAGCCTGAAAGATAGATCAAGGTTTCCAGCTCTGGATTTTTTGCATATTCCATTTTCATTTGTGCATTCATTTGTTTGATTTATAAATGGACATCTTTTCTGCATCTTGTGAAAGTCAACAGTTGCTGGAATCCATAGAGCATGAGAGGAGTCTCAGAGCTAATAGGTCGCGAACTCGGACAGAAGTCTATCATCCCATCCTTGAGAATCTTGAACTGCATGTTTGTTTTCTATCAGCCTTCCCATGCTTCTTTCTTCATTTCATCTTTTCTCATAAATGCACTTTATGTCATTGTGTCTTACATCACGGCAATATTCCTAAACACTGCAGTTACCTACCGACACTGGTGAAGTTGATCTTGAAGAGCATATATTTCAGCACTTGGCTGCTGCAGCTTCCATGAGAAGTGGACAATTTGTTTTCCGGAGAGAAGGCCAGAGGAACAGGTCATCATCACAGCGGCACCAACCATTCTTTGTTTTCTCAACGCCCAATGGTCCTCATGATGCTTCTGTTCTGTCTGCTATGAATCCTGTTGGTGGTGGAGGTCATGTAACTTCAGTGTCTCTTGGAAGTGCGTCCATACTGAGGCGAAGTAATCCAGATACTTCAGTGCCAGTCCCACTGACTGATGAGGATGTTTCTTATAGGCTTCACTCTAATGTTGCACCAGCAAATCGACAAAGAGTATTATCAGAAACCCAGTATGTATCCAAGTACCATGACCCTTTAATTGATCTTTGTTCCTTAGATGTCATCCTTGAAACAACAATGGGAAATAAACTAGAACATTAGACTAGCTAGATGCAAGAAATTTCCAAACTAACTTGTATATATCATTGGTGAGAATCATATATAAATGCAATGAAAGATGTGAACATATAGAGACAAAATATGTGCCTTTCGTATACTTTAGGTTTTTTTTTTCTTCATATTTAAAGATGTTGGAAATACGTAGTATGTGCCTTTCTTATACTTTTTTTTTTTTTTTTTTTTTTTTCTCAACATGAGTTTGTTTTGTCAAAATCTTACATAACATTCTTGTTCTTTTTTTTTCTTTCTAAAGTAGATTTTCTTATAAGGACTATCTGATTATATAGACACATATTTTACTTGTATTGCTGAGCTACTGTGTGTGATTTCTTTCATCTTTGGTTCTTGTCTAGAAACTTTGCTACTCAACCTTCCTTGGGAAGTCAGTACACAGAAGAACCATCAGATCTGCAGTCATTGTCAGAATCTTTAAGAACTCGCTTTAATTCCTGGTCAATGAGGTATAATCTCACACTAAGCCACATGTTTTGAAGTTCCTTAACAACTTAATAGGGCTACTGAAATTTTGTTTCAGCATCTTTAAGCTAACTCTTTGTTATTATAAAGATCCAAGGAATCTATTTCAAGGAATACTAGAGGCTTGAAGGAGAGGCTAATTGCTCAGAGAAATTCCGTGGCTGAACTAGGCTCTGAGGTTAGGAGGGAGGTGAATTCTGGGATTGCTGGTCTTTCTCGCTTAATGGAAAGACTTGATAACAGAGTGAATAAAGGATCCGATCATGCCTCCCAATCCAGTCATGCAGGCAGGGGCACGAGAAATGATAGCTCAAATGAGTGATGGCAAAATGTCATACTACAAGCTCAGCATTTTTCAGACTTGCTTGGGATTTTTAATTCCACATGGTGAGCCTTTCACCTTATATCTAGTTATTAAGTCGAATTTGCTATCATTCTACCATCAAATTCCCCCTCTGTCTTGAACAGTAAATTGCCAGTTGATTTAACTACTATTAATCGCATTTACTATTATTAAGAATATAGCCTGTACTCATATGTTACTCCAATTCCTCTAAGTGATTTTATGATGATCACTGTAGGCAGCTAGCGTCGAGTTATATATCTGAATGTTTAAGTGCTTATTATGGTTTGCATCATTGCCAACTGTAAGTGAACATATTGAGAGAACTTTATGTAGATCATCATTCATCAGTACATTATTCGCTGTGGCTATTTTTCAGCCTTACTTATAGAGTGTCTTTGAACATTATTGAGCTTTGAAACATTATGAATAACTTGATTAAGTAGCCAGTAAAGTTGCAGACTTGCAGTTTTATTGCCTTAGATGAGATAATAACTAGATTAACCTACTTCTTTTTGGTTTTCAGGCGGTCGTAAACTCCTGTGGCACTCTGATGGAATGAACTTTACACCATATGAAACGTAAGAGTTCACATGATCAATTGTTTGCCAATGTATATATGTATGCATGTATATAATGATGTAAACAAATAATTATTGAGAAATAATTTCCATAATATGTGTTTCTATGGCTGTAATTCTATCTATGCAATGAAAAATATGAGAAATTCCTTTGCCTTTTAGAGTAAAACATTATCATTTTTCATTACAAGACATGTAGGTTGGGTTGTTCTTTAAAGGAACCTGCTAAAGGTGATCTACAATGGCTCGGCCCCAGTGGCTTGAAAAAAACGTGTAGGTTTAGGCTACTGATCTACTCGTGATTACATATCATTAACCAAAAAATTAATTAGTGATTCATATGTTGCATAATATTATTATGTATTCCAAAATCAACATAGGGTCTGTTCTGATTAACTGAACTGGAATGAACTGAACTTATTGGAGCTGAACTGAACTGAACTGTACTGAATATTTTATGAGAGAAGGAAATTAAGAATGAATCAATTGTGTAATTGCAAGGTTGTATTTATGATTGCCCAAACTAATTACTAACAATTATTAATACTCTATTACAAATTTGCAATTATAAAATTTTGGTGTCGTTTATCATGCAAAGATCCGATTATACCAAATATAATCTAGAAATATCGTTGGTGCTATAAAAGTCCGGGTTTTGGTACAATCTTTACCTAGTGTCCTCGAAAGTGCATGGGAATTAGGGTACATGCATATCTCAAAGGATTCATATTCATGCAAATCGTTGCACTAATATGTATACATGTTTATCTTAATTACTTATCTAACTATAATTATATTCAAGCTATAATTGTTAGGTTGAATTCAACAAACGGAATAAAGAATAATCGTGTATGCACTTTCAGAAGTGAACCTGTTAATTAAAATGTCTAGTCAAGTTTGTTTCAGGTTAAACTAGATTTAAACTCGTGTGATAGTGAACAGTGGCGGATCTTAGACTAAAAGGCATGGGGTCAACTTGTAAACTTTAATAACTTCTAATTAAAATTATAGATACCTAACTATTAACAAAAAAATAAAATGAAAAAATGACCGAAATCAAATTTAAAGCAATGAAGTCAATCGACCCCACTTAACTCTTATGCGAGTTTTTAGTTTATACAAATTTATATGAGACAATAGATACAAACAACATATTACGGGGAAATGATTTTGGCACACCAAAAATTGATTTTGGCACACCTTCATGTGAGAGGAGTTTTGAAAACTGTGCTCTCACAATGGGTGTGCCAAAATCAATTTTTGGTGTGCCAAAATCAATTTTTGGTGTGCCAAAATCACTTCCCCATATTACGACACATGTACAATATATGTACAAAAAATAATATAAATTAAAAATACGTACCACTTTGGATTTGTAGTTATTTGAGTTATGAAATTTATTTATAATGTTATGATTCAAGTGTAAAAATTAAAGGTCTCAATAAAAATAAATTCAATTTTTTTAAAAATAAAAAAAATTAGTGAAAGTATTTATGTAAGATTAAAATTTAATTTTCATTTATTTGGACTCACTTGAAAAAGTTGTTGGATCTATCACTTGACATAATATTTTTCTCAAGCACATCTAATAAACCTTACAAAAATTATTGGGGTCGGACCCCTATGAACCCCAAGGAAGATCGTCCCCTTTGCTCACATGAACGAAAAAAAGGCTTGTTAATATACGACTCAGGATCAAGATTCTTGTAAAAGGTGATTTCATCATTTTCGTGTAATCCATTAACACTAACAAACCTGTTTCATTGATACAAAATATACGTTAGCAATTCAATCTTTAATTGACTATAAAACTACGTATATAAGGGAACGAGAATGGAAGAGTACATACCTAGTCCATCCACCAAATGTGACAAGCTTATTAGGATGTTTGCCTGAGTTCCTAGTAGTGCAAGTAAGCGACTAAGCATTGTGCCCTTCCATGTCATACACCTTAAAAATTAACTTGCTCTCATCATCCCTACCGGAGGATCGGTTAAGATCAATAAATGAACTGTGTAAGAGATGCAAATGTTCAGGGTGGCCACGACAATCTAGCACGAACATCAGTTTGAGTTAGCCTTTTGGTGAAAATCAGCTCCATTTCTGACTGGTTCAGCAAAACAACCTATCTAAAGGCATATGAGTATCCATTTGAGCCTTTAAATGGTCCTCAGTAGTGGCCAGAGTCACCATATGAACCAATTTAAGCACCAGTAGTGAAAAAAACATTCATAATAGGCCAATTATTAGAAGGGAGTCCTCAATTGGTGAGATTGAGGGGACTAAGTTGTCCAAAAAGGGATAACCACACAAGTGCAGCAACTGTGAACAACCAGGGCATAACAAAAAGAAATGCCCAATGCCTTTGAAAGAGCTTGCCCCACCAAAGTTAGTTAGGCAACCATTATAGACAAGACAATCATCTCATGCAGGGCCTAGCACCCAACAGAGTCAGGTGAATCTGCCTATGCATTAGAACTTAGAAGGGTGTACCAGCTACGGTAAACATTCAAACGTCGTCAATTTTTTTAAAAAAAAAAAGCTTTATTGATAATTTTTGCATCAAGTTATGCATCACAAGCATCTCAGTTACAATCCAGTGTATATACGTGCATAGTACCTATTTGTTAAACATACATATATGAGGGCATTTTTATGGGGTTTTTATTTAATTTTTTCATTTGATGTTTTTCTATAATGGTACATTTTTATGTACTATAATTTACCATTAAAATATAAGCTGTATTAATAGTACTTTTTGTGTACTATTATGCATGAAGTTGTACTTTTTTTCATCCTAAGTCGATTATTTTCTCATAAAATATCCAAAACATGTCACCTATTAGGCAGTAGTGGTATATTTTACCGTCCTGTATGTTTATAAAGCGTATAGGCGCAATGCGCCAATACTTAACCCACAATCCAACACTGTTTCACCTACTACAACAATTTAGATGTACTAATAAGGTATATTTTTCCATATCTTCATTCACTTGTCCATAAATATTAAAATAATTAATGATAAGTAGACATAAGACAACAATCCTATAAAAATAAATCATAATCTTCATGTTTTGTCTCTTCCATTTTATGCAGCATCTGATTGATTTGTATCACTTTGATCATTTCATATTTCACCTCCCATTCATAATCTTCATCTACCCATTCAAAATCACAACCATTATGTTTCTTGTAATTTTGGCATGTAATGAATCTCTTAAAAGGATTCTTGCTTGTTCTTGATACTCTTTTAGCAACCCTTCTATTACATCTAAACATGGGCACGGGCCCGGCACGGCGGCCCACCTGTGGGCCGTGGGCCGTGCCGTGAACAAATTTCTGGAATTTGGCACGGGCACGACACGTGGCACGTCCGGGCACGGCACGAGCCCGCAAGGCACGGCTCGTGCCAAATTACCGTTGGAAAACTAGCCGTTTTTGGCCGTTTTCCAACAGCTATAAACGGCTAGTTTTCCACCCCATTTCCCACCCAAATTCCCTATAAATACCTCATATTTTCCTCCAAAATTTTCACAATTCATCAACTCATCTCTTCTCTCTTATTCTCTAATTTTCTTACTCCCAAATTCCCAATTCTCAAATTCCTACAAATCCTACAATCTTGCTCTCTTTTGTGAAAAAAAAAAATTTCCTACTCTCTTATAAATTTTACATTTTTACTATTATTACTTTTATTAGTCTACTACCAAAAAAAAAAAAAATTTTTATATTTACATTCGGAAAATTATAAATTCGGGAAATTATGAGTTCGGGAAATTATAAATTTGGGAAAGCATTGAAGTGTCATTGTAAGATCTAACTCAACTTTATTTTAATTTGTTATTGTTAGTTGTTAATCTTGTTATTATTATTATTATTATTATTATTATTATTATTATTATTATTATTATTATTATTATTATTATTATTATATTCTTGGAAGTTGGAACTACTTAATTATATAAAAACTACTTTCTATTTTAATTGTGGGTTATTTGGATTGTTGAAATCTGTCTAAGGCGGGACTTGGGCTCTGTTCAACGTCGCTCCTAACCTCTCCTACCTGGGATCTCATTGATCCAAGTAATCTACTATTATTATAGTTATTTTTAAAATTTTAATTTATATAAAAACTACTTACTAATTCTTATTGTTATTGTTATTATTATTGTTGTTAACTGTTATTTTTATTGTTATTGTTACTTTGTTATTGTTATTTGTATTATTATTACTATTGTTACTTTTATTGTTATAATTATTAATTAATCATGGCATCAAACCCGAACGCTTCCTCCTCCTCTAGAAAAGCCAAGTCAAAACGTAGGGAATCACCAAACCCAAACACTTCAATGCCTATGCCCTCCCCCCCCTAACATGCCCTTTCCCTCCCCTAACATGCCCTTTCCAAACACTTCCACCCCTTTCTTTCATCCCCAAAACACGGGAGGGAAAGAACAAATGGATGATATGGCTCCTTGGACCCAATTTCAACAAAGCCAATTTCAACAACATGAATTTCCTTTTCCTCCTCCTTCCCAAGGTAACCAAACACAAGCCTCCGGGTCGAGTGAACCATCCACCCAAATGCCCAACACCCATAATCCTAACATATTAGAGTGGTGTACCGAAGAGGATTTTGCTCAAACCAAAAGAAAGAGTGAAGTTTGGTCACATTATCAATTAAGTAAAAATGGACAAAAAACCAAGTGTCGGACTTGTGGTAAAATTTTCTCGGCCGATACCAAGGGAGGGACGGGACACTTTAGTAGACATACAAAAAAATGTGGTGGACCATCTAGTGATCCAACCCAACCCAAAATTTCTCAATTCCATCCACAAGGCTTCATTTACAATTACGAGAGAGATAGGGATGAACTTGAGAGAATGATTGTACATGCAGAACAACCTTTTCTTTTCGCCGAAAATGATGCCTTCAACAACTATATTAACCGAGCACTACAACCAAAACACAAAAAAATCTCCCGAAAACCCGTTTGATCTGCTGCCATGAAGACTTATCTAGAGTACAAATTGAAATTAGTAAATGAATTAGCTAATCTTCCTAGTAGAGTTTCTTTAACCGCCGATGCATGTGATGGTGGATACGGACTTCACTATTTATGTGTTACTTGTCATTGGTTAGATAATGAGTGGTTGTTACAAAAACGCATCATTCATTTCAAAATGCTTGAATACCCTCATACCGGTCTTAACATTTCACATCATTTAATGGAAGCCATTGATGCATATAGTCTTAGGGATAAAATCATGTCTATGACTTTCGATAATGCAACTTCTATGACATATAGTGCGAATTTGGTCAAATCCCAATTGACCGATTTTATATTAGATGGAGATGCACTTCATGTTAGATGCATTTGTCATGTTCTTAACTTGTGTGTGAAATATGGAACACAAGCAATTGGTCCATTTTATCACAAAATAAGGAATGCTATTATGTCTATTAATAGCTCTAACATGAGATATCAAGAATGGAAAGGTTTTTGCAGGCAACAACGGATAAAAACCATAAAAATAGCACCAGATTGTCCAACTAGGTGGAACTCCACCTATGAAATGTTGAGTCGGGCAATCGAGTACAAGGTTCATTTAACACTTTTTTATAATATGAAATTTCCACAATGTGCTTTACTAGAAGATGATTGGGTTAATTGTGAAAAATATATGCAGTTTTTACAATTACTATATGGTATGACACATTGTTTTTCTTCTGTATATAATCCTTGTTCTCATTCTTTTCTTAGCAATGCATGTTTACTTGCACAACTTTTTGCGGAACACCGATCTCAACATGTTTATCGTGGATATCTTCCATCCATGGAGAAAAAATGGCGTAAATATTACACCGATATTCCTATGATTTATATTTTTGCTTCTATTTTAGATCCTAGGCAAAAATATGATGACACCTTTTTATTAATTGATATTTATTATAGTAACATGAATTTTGAAGATGATGTTGAAACTTTTAAAAATAAGGTGACTAATGATTTTTTTTCTTTATATAGAGTTTATGAAAGTAAATATGGAACTGTGTCTCGATTTTCCCCTTCTCAAACATCCAAAAATGTAAGTAAACGGGCCAAAGGTTTATTTGCACAAGCTGCTAACATGATGTCCAAGTTTTCAGGTGCGGAATCATCATCAAGTAAGAGAACACAAAGCGATGTTTCGGAGTTGCAAATACTTAAGTTACGACTTCATGAAAGGCATGGACGATGAAGAGAAGTTTGGCCTCGACATCCTCGATTGGTGGAAATCACAAACCGTGAAACATCCAATTTTGTCGGCAATGGCTCGTGATATTTTTGCTATCCAAGTCTCCTCCGTTGCCTCCGAAAGAGCTTTTAGTGCGTCGGGACGAGTTTTAGACGATAGAAGAACAAGACTAAAACCCGAAACACTTGAAATGTGTGTTTGCTTCAAGGATTGGTTGGATGCCGAAACTCGTTCTCAAGATCGTACTTATGCACAAAACGACGACGATGAAGGAACGTCGACTTCTTTTAGTTCTCATACTTCTCAATCAACTCAATTGGCGGATGAACTTGAACCTCTAGGAGACGAAGACAAAGACGAAGATGAAGATGAAGACGAAGGCAAAGACGAAGACGACCAATAATAATTACATGATTACATATTTACATTATACACTATTGTATTCTTTTTGTATTATCGAACTTCGTATTCCGTATAATAAATGAAGTTATTCAATATTCATACACTATTGTACGATTTTTAATTATCATTACTTATTTTGTATTATTGAATTATCGTACATTCGTACCGGCTACCGTCATATAATAAAATAAGTTATTCTTCAATTTTTTGTGTTTTCGGATTATCGCACTCGTATTTTTTTTTATTATATGCATTGTTGTTATTTGCTAAATTAATAAAATTGTTTTTATTTGTTTAAATAAACTTAAACATAATTATTAATTAGATAAATAATTTATATAACCTAAATTAAAATAAAGTTGTTCAAAAAATGAAAACAAAATATATTAACATTAACATAAACATAAATTAATCACATATATTAAGTTGTACTAAAAAAATATATATATCGTTTAATTCATTTTTTTTTTCATTTATTAAAAAAAAAAAAAAAAAAAGGTGGCACGGTTTGGCCCGCGGCCCGGCACGGCACGGCCCGCAAGGCACGTGGGCCGTGCCGTGCCGTGGGCTGGGGTGTGCCAATTTCAGGCACGGCACGGCACGGCCCCCACCCCGGCACGGCCCGTGCCCTTGTTTAATTATATCTGAAAAAATTAGTTACAATAGTCATTTTATTTTTCTTGCAGAGGTTGGAGATGGAGATCAAATGATTGAAGTTGCTGTGAATTGTTGCTACTGTATTTAAGCTTTGAATAGCCACGACTAATTTTTGGATTTAAAATTTGTATTGTATATTTGGAAGATAAGATTACAGGACCTATCTTTTTTGATATATGCATGGCAATTAATTAGGGACTCAGTTTTTTTTTTTTTTTTTTTTTCAAAAAGTTAATGAAGGGCCTGTCCTTTTTTTGTCAAATAATTAAATTAGGGACTCATTTTTTTTTCCGATGGATTAAAGTTGGGTTAAGTTACCGGATTCCTAACTACAGGTCTCAAAAGGTAAAAAAACGAAAACTATGAGGTCTAAAAAGATGAAAAAATGAAAAAGATGGACCCTAATTTTATATTTAATCCATGAATAATCCACCAAATCAATGGCCTTATTAAATTTGGGCCAGATCCAACCGTAACTAACTTAATTGAATCATTAATATAATAAGATAAAGAAATTGAAATTTGTTCCACAATTGAACTTGGTAACTCTTTTTTTTTTTTTTTTTTTTTTTTTTTTTTTTTTTTTTAAGCCATTGAACTTGGTCACTTAATGGTGTTAATTGCTTGGATTTTTTTTTCTTCTATAATCAATCAAATGGAAAGTTTGTCAATTTTTTTTTTTTTTTTTACAGCGAAGAAAAAGGAGAGCTAGCTCCCAACAGACTCGGAACTACTAAAGGCGTACAGATAAGGACTAAGAGAGAGTTTAACTCTCTTAACAGAACTAATACAAGGATATAAGCGAGGGATGGGGGTACAATCTTCAAAACATGATAAACAATGCGAATGTGAGGGTTCCAAAGCTTCATCACAGATCGTAGTCTTCGGATGCCCAAGGCTTGCTCCTTTGCGCTTCTTGGACCTGTAATGCCAATACCTGAAAAACAATTTACCTTTCCTATTCTTCATTCTTGACTTATGAGGCCTTCCATACTTCCTTTTTGTGGCGGAGAACTCAAGAGCCATGGGGTCATCTTCATTTGAGCCTACGGATTCCACTTCCACAAGGTTAGTGGGGGTACAATCTTCCGCTGGCACATCACTCCCATCCTCTGTACTCAAGTTCGTGTTCCGGTTAGGGCTGGACTTTCGGGCCTAACATCATAGCTGACCACTCTTAAGTCATGGGGAGACATGACCTTTTCCTTTTGGTGTTTTTTGTTGTTGCTCCTCTCACCCGGACACATCAAACTAGATGTCATCCACAAAGCATAAGGACCTTGTGAGTTAGTAGGCTTGTGATTTTCAAGATGCCTCTCTCGAGTAGTCTTGTCCTTTATTTGTACAGTCATCCATGAGTCAACAGATTTGTTCAAGAACTTCAAAGTCTTCCCTTGTTTGAGTTGCGAGTAAGATAAGGTGGATAGTTTAAGGGATTGGTTTCTTTTCATTCTATTGGAGAAGTAGTGAAAGTTCTCACAATCCTATTCATTTGAGTGTCTTGCTTCTTGATTCATTGTAGAGCGGGAAGAGGTTTCTTCCTTATCTTCCAAAGGGGCATAAGAGTTGTGGGTTGGAATAGTGCTTTCTACTTCCATTTTACTAGCTTGATTTGAGGTGGGTAGGCAGCTAGTAACACCGCTTTGATCCTCGCTATGAGATGACGGGTTACACACAAGGTAACATGGGGTTCAATGACCTTTCCCTTTTTAGTGTGAGTACATTGAGTGAGGACAGAATTCTCGGCACCCCTCTTACCATTGAGTTTGCTAGCTTAACCATGTAGTCCCTTCAATCTCTCCAACTCGCGGAGAATATCCTTATTATTTGGCTCTATCTTGGCTGCCTTGCCAAGGTCTTCGTAAGCCTCTTCCAATTAGTAAAGTTTAATCTCTGCTAAGGCCCTTCTATAAAGAGCTTTAACATTGCTACCATCGAACTTTAAGACTAAGGAACAAAGCTCCTTAGTTTGATTATAGTCATGGACCTCAAGGGCACAAGCTGCAAGATTCAATTCCAAGACAATTGCTAGATTCCAGAGCATGACACTATCATCCACATTACTTGGTAAACCAAAGCAAAGAAATTTTAGGCCTCTATCGTACTTTGCACCGGCAGAAACAACCTCACCATTCTTAAAACATACATTACCCTCATCCTTCAACTGTTTAGCTTGAATATAGATATTACGGGGACAATTATTAAGAACGAAATTAACAATAGTATCATCATAGTCATCATTCAAATGCATGACCATAAGAGCATCTATTAGAGGCTTGCAATCCATAGTTAACTGACTAAATTAAAGAAACTAAGAAGAAAACGATAAAAACGAGGGAATCATATTTAAGTACCGACGGAGTGCCTTGAAAACCAGAACTTAGGTGGTTACCGCAAAGGGCTAGACACCACGTAGTCGCCGCCGGCAGTGTTCCCAGCAGACCGCAATCGGGACTTCACCCGAGAGTACGAAGGATGGCAAGGAGCGTTGGCTCAATTAACAGCCTCCGATGATGCCTTGGCGAGCTTGAAAGGGGGAAGGGGGTTCGCTGGTGATCGAGGAGCAAGCCAAACCTCTCTGATCGTCGGCAATCCGTCGAGAAACCAAGCTTTGTGAAGAGTGGTTTTTTAAGAAATAGGGGGCGATATTGTTGGTTTTTGGGGGAATGCTGCTAGCGCGTGAGGCGCGTTAGGTTTTTTTTTTTTTTTAAAAAAAAAAAAAAAAAAAATCCTCTTTCTCAAATGAAAATTTGTCAATTGCGGCCATATAAAGTTTGTATTTTGCATATTGCAGCCCAAAAGTTCTTATAAATTGTAAATTGCAGTCCGATTCAACTTTTTCATCGGTTTATGTATCGAAAAATATTTGGTTAATGTTTTAGGGGCCATTTTAGCTCTTAAGGGTCCGAATTGAGCTCGGAATTAGCAAAAAAAAATAACGTCAGTGCCTTGTTTTGCGTAACAAAAATATATCGATTTGTTGGCAACTACTTTTTTGCTGTAAAAACGAGGCACTTACGTTATTTTTTTGCTAATTTTGAGCTCAATTCGGATCCCTTAAGCCTGAAATGACCCCTAAAACCTTGATTGAATACTTTTTCGACATGTAAACCGATGAAAAAAAAATTAAATTGGGCTGCAATTTATATGCACTTTTGGACTGCAATTTCTTTTATTTTTTTTATTTTTTTTTTTAAATGGTTGCAATTTGCAAAGTACTAACTTTAAATGGTTGCAATTTGCAAATTTTCCCAATCAAATCCACCATTATTGATGATTGTAGTTCTTAGAAGACAAACTGCTGTTACATGTTTAAGATCAAAATTATTGAAAAATAGAATTGATCATCAGCTTGACCAACTAATTATGTACTCCATATTTAGTTCGACAAAATTATTGGCACAAAACAAAGGAGTTTAATCCTTATTCATGCTCATTGGTTGCCAACTGAAGGAAATATCAATACTCTACTGATCACTATTAAAAGAAACAACAACAAAAAAAAAAAAAAAAAAAAAAAAAAAAAAAAAAAATTATACCAGAGTTTATGTACAGAGAAATTATCAATGTTTTCTGAAATCATACTCTTTCTAGTGTTTGAGGCTGAGTACATGATGGGAAACCAGACCAAAGAATTGAATATTTTACCCAAAAACTATAATATTAATGAACAAAAAACCCCAAAAAAAAAAAAAAGAAAGACAACAATATATTGACGTTTAAGGTGCCAATACATAGGTTTCTCATCTTTTCCCCCTTAACATAACAAATTATAAATGATATACAACTCTCAATATACATATGCCCTTTTTACAAACAGCATCAACCTCAGCAAGCTGCAGGAAGTTTCAGCATCCACGAAAACAGAAACTCTTTCCTCAACCCCCAACCATAATTTCACTAGAAATGGCCTCGGTTATGGTAGCATTTGTTATCAGCCCATCGTCCTGGGAAATTTCCACTGCAGAGACTTGGTTTGCTTCCTCGGCAACCTCAAAAGGAGATTGAGGCGAATTTTGGGTTTCTTCCTTTGCGTTGCCACTTGATTTATCTTTTTCAGCTATTGCTTCCTTTTTCTTTGGTTTAGATTTCACATTCTCTTCGCTCCTGGCATTAACAGATTCTCGAGGTTGAAGCTTTGACTGGGATTTCTTTGCAGACTTTTTAGCAGCATCAGCACTTCTCTCACCATTTGCATGAACTCTTTTCACCACATTGCTCACACGAGGACTTACACAAGGAGCACTGAGTTCAGAAGCAGTATTTGCTGCAACTGGGCTCTTATTTCTGCCAAGCTTTGGAGATTTTGCACGTGTTGTGGGTATCTGTGAAGTACAACATTATCAAAACAAGAAAAAACACAAGCTAAATGGAAGTTAAACATATGCAACAATGTAAGAGCAGGCAATTCAGTTGAGTAGGGGTATGAGCCGGGGTTTGGATGTCTATACATCCCATACACATAATGATCTAATTTCAGCTGTAATGACTTTGCTTACACATACAGACTACAATAATAAGTTGTGTATACAATCTTCACTTTACCTTGAGATAATTTTGCTAAACCTACTATGCTACTCCATATAAGTTATCACATATTGGTGTTGTATACTGCTTAATAGGGTTCCAACTTGCAATCTAACTTGAGCAATAGTATTGCCTTCATTCTGCCTCTATACAAAGGATATTGTAATTCGTGAATGTGAAATTTTTATAATTTTAGATTACAGTGATAGCTGTAAGACAACATAATGTTGGCCATAACGCTTGGCAGGATTAGGAATTGAGATCACAAGGGGTTGGATGGTTCTTGTTAGTTCTCATTGGGGTTACACTGTGATAAGAAAGTAACAAGAAGTGAGAAAACAAAATGAATTATTGAGGGGATGGATCATGATTTAATGCTCTGATACCATGTGAAGATTTAGGCAGTATTTCAGAACTATGTACTCCATATGATAAAAAGGCACACACATAAATGTAGGAAATTTAGCTGATTCAAGGAGAACATTAAGCAACAAACTAACAGCCTAAATTATATGGATGGATAAGAGCCATCCCTAAAGACCTAGCAGAGAACATGCGGACTGAGGTATGAGACTCAGTCAAAATTATGTCCAACACATAATGGCCACATAGCCGCGAGTGTGGCAATCCTTAAGTTTAGAGCCTGCAACATACAAAGCAAGAACAGTATACATAAAGGGCAGCCTGGTAACAGAAAAGAATATCCTATGGAGCAGGGAATGACAGCTGTTCCTCCACCAAAGAGATGCCTAAACGCATCTGCTAAACATCAATACAAAACATGAACTTCCTAAAGTATATCAGGCATTATACTTGAGGGTTGAGTTGCAGTTAAATTCTCACGTAAAGTTTTCAAGAACTACATTTTTACACAATATTGATGAATCACAGAAAGACTTAACTAAACCAGGCCTTAACAATTACGAGGTTGAAATGGACAGCTCAAAGTATTAGGGTTCTAAAGTCTTAAAATGAAATCCAAGTTTCTAATTGGCCAGGCCAACCAATACAAGCTCAGAAAATAAAAGGGGTGACGTTAAGGTGAAATTTCTTGATGCTAAACTAGCATCAATACTGAAAGTTCAAGGATACAATTCTTTTATAACATCCAGATTAGAACATTGGAGCATTTAATTACGTAAAACTGGGAAAAAAAAAATCAGTCACAGAATCACATGGCTAAGCTACCTTTTTTATTTCAACTTTTGGAGGAGGTTCTTTATAGAAATTTGGCATTGGTGTAGCTTTGAAATTCAAACTCTTTCTCAGCCGTCTGATCTCTGCCTCCTGGCTCTCCTGTACACATCAGAGAACATATATTTATAGATGAAATATGGATCAGATTCACTTTACATATATGATAGGTCAAAATCAAGACAGCCATAACCATAAATAGATGTGTTTGTACAGAAAGCTGAGATTCAGTACCTTAGACTTGGCCTGCAAGTTAATTTTCTCTTCCTCTTTGGCATTTATCTTCTCTTCAATTTTCATATTGAACTGATGGAGTTAACAAACACCAATTGTTATTATAGTTGACAATAAAAGCTCAACAAAGTTGCTATTTTACCAGCAAAATATCAGATAACACACAACATTCCTGAATAATACCTCTCTTCGTTTTTCAGCACGTTCATCCAACCTGAATGCAAATCCAGAGGCACAACTCTTCTTTGATGAAGTATCATCTAGGTTTCTGTTAACATAGGATAACCCATCGACAAGATCAGATCAAAATACTGGTATAATAAACATTAGAATAACATAAAGTAGCAGGTTAAGAACATTACTGATTTGAATCCTTCGAATCATCACTATCCTCGACCTCAGGAAAAACTTCTTTGACAGGCATAGGACTTTGATCAACTACTCTGAAAGTCATTTAGAACATAATTAGCATCCTAAATTGCTTATGTGCAAAAAAGTAGCATTCAAAGAAACAAGAAACAACATGAAAAATTACATGTTACCCAAACATACATGGATGATTCGGAGGTGTGACCGTCTGCATTTGCAGCCTTTGAACCAGATTTTGCTGACTGATGCAAATACAAAAGACAAAGAAGAAGCGCCATATGAATGATGTTAAAGATCAATATATACAATCACAAAACTCAACACTAAAAGATCAAATTTTACCACAGAGCGCTTAATGCTTGGGGTAGATGCACTTGATGTTTGCTTAACAGATATTCCACTCTTTTTAGCATTTGTTTCTTTTGAAGTAACTTCAATAGGCGTTTGCCCATTCGTATGATCCATTACAGAACCCGAAGTCAATGATGCCTCAGAAGAAGAGGTATTGACCTTTTTAACATTTGCTAGTGATTGCTTTGAGTTGGATTTCACAGGAGTAACATCAAGGCTTTTCTTCAGCGAATTGCCAAGACCGCCTTTTGATGGGAACGAAAGACTCTGACTTAAACTCGGTTTCTGTTTACGAATGGAGGACACTCCACTCTTCCCATTAGCTTTATCAGTCACCTTCTTGGTAGCAGCAGATTCCTGCATCCACATGGACCACATCAGCAAACTTTAGTTCACTCAACTCACACAATTGAAAATCCTAAAAAAGCAAGATTCAAACCCTCTTCCCTCCAAAAATAATCAAAAAGTAGTATGATTAAACTATACCTTGGATACTTTTGAGATCTCAATCCCACCAGTTTTGGATCCTTTTGGACCACCAGATTTGATCTTAGAACCCTTTAAAGCATCAGACTTTACCACATTCTTCGAAACCACATTCGATTCCGAAATTTTCCCATCATTAACAACATTCTGATTCAACCCCAATTCTTCAACAATGGGTTTCTCATCAATTCCAATTTCATTGACCCCATCATTCTTACATTCCTCAACAATTACCTCATTTTGAGACTCCATTAAAACAACTCCAAAAGCTTACAAAATACCTATACAATATCAACCACAAACAAAAATCAATCCATAAATCAAAATATTGGGTACTAGCTAATTTCACACCCAGAATTCAATTACAACATCATAATTGATTACAACAAGACATGAGATAAACGATGTTGTCAAAAGTGAAATGGTACCACATTAGCTATACCCATCAAAAAAGAAAGAGAGAATTGCCAAAAATTATGCAAAATAAAACAAACAAAGCAAGTAGGGACAATTGGACCACAATGAAAAATACCCCACATAAGAAAAAATTCACTCCAACAATGTTTTATATCAATCATACATGTTATGAACACCAAGTGGTTGTTAAAATGTCTAAGAGAAAATTTTCAATTTTTTTTCCAGAATTTGGTCAAAATTTACATACAGATCTGCAAGATTTCTGCTAAAAAAACAAACCCAAAAACCATAGTAGATTGAAATTAATGAAACAATAATTAAAGGGTATTCTACTACCTTTGAAAACAGGATAATGGGGGTGGAAAACGGTTGAAAGAATTGATGAAAATGGAAAATCAGGTGATCTTTAAGTCTGACTCTCTCTCTAAAAAAAATAGAGGAGAGAGAAAGAGGTAGGACGGGGTTTGCAATGGTAAGTTAACAGTAGTAGTAGTGGACAGTAGTCGTAGTACAACAGGACAGAGATTGATTCATTTTTAACAGTTGCTTAGCACGTAAATTACTCAATTTTGCTACTGCTTCAACTACTTTTATGCGTTATTCTTACTATCAAACTGGTTTTTGCTATTTGAACCCCTTTTTTGTGGTATACTAGTCTTATTTTACAGTCCCGATATGATTATAGGTACACATTAGTCTTGCTTATCGTCTCATCGTATTTTAGCTCAATTTATAGTAAGTTGAGTCTTTATAACCCAAATTCATACTCCATATAAGTTATGAACATTATGGTAAATATTGGGTGAGTAAAAAGTAATGCAACTTTAAATTAATACTCCATTAACACATTATTGTACATACTAATGCTTCTAAGGCTTAATTTGGGTAATTAGTTTATAGATTATTGAATCCCATTTAAGGTAACCAATTTATAATCTTATTTTGTGCTATTGTCCTTATAGCAATAGCTATGTCATAACCTTTTTTCTCTTTTTCTTTTTCTTCTTTTAGTGTACTGTTACAAGACTTTCTTTTATTAAAACATATTGAAAATATAAAAAATTTAATTTAACTAAAATTACATCATCACATTAGTACTTTTTATACTCCGTAGTAGAGAATTTAAATCAAGTAGTCCTTATTGGCCTTGAATAATGTATCATTTAATACACCTACCTCTATGTGCACCTGGGTGTATATAAAAGGTGTTGAATTATTTTCGTCAAATACAAATGAAGGCTAAGATTTTATCTATTTCAATAACTACCATTCTGTTGTGTATATATACTTAAGAATATGGTTTATATTTATACTTATAAACATAATCCATAATCGAAGTAGTTCTACAAGATTTCACACATGCATATTAAGACATTTGTTGAATTCGTCATATTTTGTATTGTTATTATAAACTTGCATTATTACTCCGTATCATTCATAGATAGTCAACTAAGGGCCTGTTCTGATTTACTGAACTGAACTGAGCTGAAATGAATTGTTTATGAGAGAAGGAAATTAGGACCTCAACTGTATTGATTGGAGCTGAACTGAACTAAAATAAATTGATCTGAACTGAAATTAAGATGAAGAGAACAGACCCTGATTTATAACGAATGTTTTACATATATGTTTAACATGTAACTATCCCTGTTCTTTTTAGTTCTAAAATGAAATTGGGTAGCTCATATCAATCCTTTACAAATTCTTATTTTCTTTGAACTAGTCTTATCTGAACTAATGACTTGGATTTCCTTAACAACAATTTATGAAATTATAGATATTTTTTATTCCTAGAAATCAAGTGCTTGCCACCGTTTCATATGCTCGCAGGGGTTTTGATGTGTCTATTTTATATAGTATTTTACCCCCGTCCCTTGGTCATAATTGGTAGTGTTTTTGGCTCTTTAGAGCCACTTTTATTACTAATTGGTGTTTTCTAGTGTCTTCGTAGATTTGGTTGACTTTTGCAGGGATTTATGCTTTTGGAGTATTTTCCCGAGATATTTTGGAGCAATCATGAGCATTGGAGAAGCACGACCAGATTCAATAGCCCAGGGCCGGTTAGAGCCATCGAACCGGTGATTAAGGGCTCGGTATAGGTGATAGCATTTGGACCGAGTATTCAAGACCCAAAGAGGAAACCCAGATTGACCCGAAGAATTGGAGCCCAATCGAAGTCCAAATAGTAGCCCAAATGAGCCGCCCGGTCGGGCGGGAGAAGCTTAGTCTGGCGCCCGGTGACGCGCCCGGCCGGGCGCGAGATTTGTACTATGATAAAAAAGCCGCGCCCAATCGGGCGCGTGTATTTCTTAGTAGACGATTAGCGTCGTTTTAATTTGTTTTAGTTTAGGATTTTTGTACGGAGTATAAATACTCCTTCGTAATACGATTTTAGCACTTCTTCTTCTCCTTTTTACTATTTCTTCACTCTCTTAATTATTCTCTTAGAATTCTCTCTCTAAACTTTTGTTCTTAATTCTTCCATTAATTCCAGATTACTTTTTGGTAACAATTTCTTCCCCTTTAATTTCACTTATTTTATTTACTCCCTTGATTATGCTTTCATTTGTTTATTTGATTAGTTTAGTCATGATGATTTGTGAGTAGTTTAATTTCTAGGGTTTATGGGGATCTAATAAATAATTTGAAGGGGTAAATTATTGTTGTTGATTATCAATGCTAGATTAATTTCCTATTGATTGATTTAATGCTCTGTGACTTGATTATGCCTATCTTTTATGCATGAGTTTGACAATATTGATTCAAGATTCGAGAGATGAGAATTGATGTTTAGGTCTAGTTTCAATAGGCAGGTTAATTTATAAATGGTTAAGTCGAGATTCGAGAGATGAGATTTAATACCGGTAAATTAATTACGTGATTGTAATACGTAGCGAAAGCCCTTTACAATCTGGTTAATTGATGCATTGATGATTGACTATTATTGATTATTGGTATTGCATGATAATTTCTTATTGAATTGTTTTAATGTTTTACAATTGCGGCTTGTAAAAGTATAGCAATATTAAATTGATGAATCGAGCAGATGTTAATTTGATATTAAAGGCTATTTTCAATAAGAACTTAGATCTAGTAAATTGCGAGAGCCTGTTAGATCTATGTTGATTAATAAATTGCGAGAGCCTGTTAATCATGTTATTTATGCAATGTCAATGATTGATTACTATGTTTTACCCTGGAGAATTATTTATTGGTGAACCTATGCCCTAGATCCTTTTATATATTGTTTTCTCCCTATTCCTATTCTTTGTAGTTTAGTTTCATACTCAAACATAAATATTGGTTACTTAGATAATTTAGATTATAATAATTAATTAGGAGTAAAAAGACTTGTTTCCCTGTGGAGATCGACCCTACTTCCCTATCTACTTTAGTTAGAGGATTTAGGTATTTACTTTTGATTAGGGGATACGACTTTACCCTATCATGTTTCCAGCGAGTTGCTGCACGCTTCATACCTGGCTTTGCTTGGAAGACTGGGAATGGGGATAATATTGCTGCTTGTAGCAATAATTGGGTAAATGGAACGACACCAGTGGTCAAGTCAAATCAGACTCTTCGTGATAGTTTGAGATGGAAGGTTAAAGATTTTACTAACCAAACTTCTTGTTCTTGGAACGCGCGCTTCTCTTATAAGAGAAAGATTTGAGTGGAATAGTGTACAACAAATTTTAGGAATGGAGCTTCCAAATGAAAGGGCGGAAGACTTCATGTATTGGCCTAATCACTCGTCAGGGAAGTTCATGGTGAAAACGGGGTATGCCTTCTTATCATAAAAGACTAACTTTTAGGACCCGGATCATAGTAAGGAAAATGAGGATTTCTTCAAAATCATTTGGAGATTACGCATTCCGCCCAAATGGATGTTCTTGTGGAAACTTTTCTATGATCCTATCCCCACAAAAGAAAAACTTGCACAACGAGGTATGCAAATGACTATACTGTGCGATTTTTGCGGGTTGGATGTTGAGAACACAAAACACATCTTTAGATTATGTGATTTGGCCAAATTTACGTGGAATAATGTCCACGTAACAAATGGCTATACAACTAATGAATCCTATTCCGGTACTCTTCGGGAATGGATTCAAACATATATCCTGCTTCTTTATAGTCGGGATGGTGTCCATATGCAATATCTACCTTTATTGCAACTTTATGGGCCATATGGGTCACTAGAAAACAACGGCTTTTCAGAGGAGATAGTGGTGGTTATACCACTTTGACATGGAACGTTGAACAGGCTTTGCAAACTCTTCATGATTTCAACAAACCATATCTCCCAATCGTAGGTATGCTGGACATTCCAGAACCAGAAATACATGAACCCCCGGGATTCAGCCAGGTACATATTGGACGGGAAGGTTATATTTTTTGTCCAATTAGGGGTCAGCCGGATTGTACACTACATATTGATGGCTCTTTTGAAAAAAATAATGGAAGAAGTGGGTTTGGATGGGCTATGAAACTTAATGAGGAGGACTTCTTGGATGCGGGAGCAAGTTTCGGTTTAGTAACCTCAGCTTTACATTCGGAGGCACAAGCATGTCTTGAAGCTCTAAAATGGTGTACTTCCATGGGATTCTCTAAAGTACTTCTTTATTCGGACTCGATGAATTTGATCAATCTATTACGAAAGAAGGAAATAGAATATATAAGCGTTTTTTGAACTATACGGGACAGTTAAAAAATAGGATTGAGTTTCAAGTGTTGCAATATCCTTAAAGTGGACAGAGACAAGGTACAACAGGCACACATCCTCGCCAACAATAGTCGTACTAGTTTAATAAGCTTTAATTTTAGTTTGTAATTTGTTTAAGTTATGCAGATGTAAAAAAAATAAAATAATAATAATATAAAAAGAAAGAAAGATATTTTTTATTCATTAAATAGAAAATAAGTTATAATTCCTATTATTTTGATATACACCTTCGATTTCTTTTAAATGCAATACACCTTTTTTAGGTGTAGATTAAAGTAGGTAAACGAATTACGTACTTGATCAAAATAATTTTAATTCCAAAATTGAAGAATGGTTAGTTATTACGTGTATAAATTAATTTGATTATTTTTCCATTAACATTACTTAGTATATCTCAAAGTGTGTGCCAAGAAGCTAAGGTATGTTGCATGTAAAATAAAATAAGGGAAGTATTTTCTTCTTACACCACTTGGGATAGCTATCTTTTCACACACTTTTTTACTCCCTTTTCATTCATATGAAGTATTTGATTGTAAACAAAGCATGTCAAAACTATGAAACAAAGTTAATATGTTATTTTTACAATATACTCATTACTTATTCTTAAAAAAAACCGAAATCGTTGAACAAAATCTCTATTACATCCCCTCATTCATTTCTCTAAAAGCAACTTTAATGGATACAAGAATGATGGAGGAATTTCTAAAAATTCTGGTCATTTCTTTCAAGCACTTAGTTAGAATATAATACATGGTTCGTGAATTTTCTAGAATATTATGGATACAAGAATGATGGAGGAATTTCTAAAAATTCCAGTCATTTCTTTCAAGCTCCATTTACACCTATAAATATAGGTCATGTTATTCAATCATTATATATAACACAACACAAGAAGCCATACCATACACAAGCCTTCCTACATACTACACCTCCTTGTACCATTTACCTTCTTTACAAATCCACTATTTCATATTGTAATACTCCTTAGAGAGTAATATAGAGGGCGTCATATTGTAATATAAATCCTTAAAAGATACTTGTACTCTCCTATTTTCAAAAAGTGGAATAAAAGTGCTCGTCATTACATAAAATCGTGTGTTCATTTATATTAATTATCTTGTCAATTGTCAATTCAATTTATACTTGTCCATCAAACCATCAAACATATCTTCACTTCCCCTGTGCACTCATCAACCCTAACAATTTAAAATCTTATATGACATAATAAATTAATTTTGCTTTCAAAATTTCATTAAGAATTAATAATTGCGCACAAATTTAGTGCATTAGCAGATAAGAGGAGTCAATAACTATATACTAAAAGACGCACCAACAATGATATGTGTCATCATCTCCCGGTGTGTCATTAAAGTTTTTTTTCGTTAAATAATTCTCTAATCTTATATGATATTAATCCGTATTACTTAAAATAAAAATATATTTGACATATATTGGACACAAAAATTTATATAGCTATTAAAAAAAAAATCTTTAACATAACTTTTATCATTTTCTACTTCATTTTATATCTAAATAGTATGTAGCATATCTTTAAAACAAAAGTATAATTAATTTCTATAATCATATATGATGAAGATAATAATTTTCATAACGTGAAAATGTAATTAACTTTTAAAAATGTGTTATGATTTTAAAGTTTTATTCCCCTCCGCCTAAACACACGTTTGATGTAATATGAATGTTTAGGTTTTTTTTTAATGGAAATTTTTAGAATTTAATTAAACAGTAAAATGTGATATTAAATATTTTTAATTGTATTCTTCAAAAAAAGATTTTTTTTAAAAATTATTGTGTAGTAATTCTTATTTATACTTATTTTAGGCCTTGTTTGGTTGCACAAAATAATCATAGAAATTGAAAAATCATGGGAATTTAGAAAAAAAAAAGTTTTAAGGTTGTAACTCTTGTAAAAACCCTAGGGGGTTTGAGTGTAAAAAGTGCCCCTATATGATGGGCTTTGTTTTAATTAATTTATTTATTTTAAAGTTTAGCTACTATGGTACAATTTGTTTCATGGGTAAATATTTGTGCAAGGTCGAAAAAGAGGTTAATCCTTTGAGTCCAATCAGATGAAGCAGACAAAAATTCTCTTCACGAGTATAACAGATCGATAAACCTCCTCGTTGATGAAGGCTGTAAATCATAGTGATATGAAAGACGGTATGAAAAATGTACAATTTGAATAAACAATCATTTCTTTGCTAAAGTGATGTTTTTATTTGATTCAATTGTCATGTATTCATTATATTTAAATCTATTTGTAGATGTCGTATGAATTTTCATTTATGAATCAGTATAACCAAGCCCTTTTAGTAACTCAAAATGTAAATTTCCTCTTAACAACCAAACAAATTTATAAAATTCCTAAGAAATTGAATGTAAGAATTTAATTATAATGAAATACAATTTGTTAATTATGAGAAATAAATTCCCATATCAATTAAACAGTACCTAAATGTAATACAAAGTATAGTATGTAAAAGTAAAGCAACAAAATTTAAGGATTTTTTAATTAAAAAAAAAAATCAAACAATTTTTTTTAACCGCCAAAACTTTTGAAACATATATTTTACCACCAAAACTTATGAAACTTTTATTTTACCACAAAAAAAAATCTAAAAATTGTTTTTTGCCATCTATCGTCAAGAAAACCGTTAAATCTAACTATTTAATTAACGGTTTAAAAAAATCTTCGATTTTCGTGCACAAAACATGTTCTTCATAGATTTAGAGGAGCATTTGACTCTACGGATCTAATTTGAGGTCAAAATTGACACAAAATGATAGAAAATGCCAACGATTTTCGTGTTTAAATACGTAAAATAGGGCATTTCCAACAATTTTTTTGTCAATTATGACCTCAAAGTGGAGCCAAAGGACCAAAATCCCCCCCCCCAAAAATCACTAAAAATCATGTGTTTGACATGAAAATCGAAGAATTAAAAATATTACATTAGGTTTTTGACAACATGTGGTAAAAATAATTTTAAATTTTTATTTGGTGGTAAAATAAGAGTTTTAGTGGTAAAATACAATTTTTTTGTGTTTTTTTTTTTTTTTTTTTTTGTGTGGTAAAAGTAAAACAAGCCAATTTTTTTTTAATTTTATTTAATGTATTTTATTTTTTTTGGAAAATTTGCAAATTGCAGCCATTTAAAGTTCATATTTTGCAAATTGCAGCCATTTAAATTTTTTTTTTGCAAATTGCAGCCCAAAAGTTCATATAAATTGTAAATTGTAGCCCAATTCAACTTTTACATAGATTTACATGTCGAAAAATCTTTGATTAAGGTTTTAGGGGCCATATTAGCCCTTAAGAGTCCAAAGAGAGCTCGAAATTTGCAAAAAAAAAAAAACATAAGTGTCTCGTTTTGCGTAACAAAAATATATCGATTTGTGGGAAATTGTAAAAATGAGACACTTACATTATTTTGTTGCTAATTCCAAGCTCAATTCGGACCCCTAAAATGACCCCTACAACCTTAAACGAAGATTTTTTGACATGTTACCCGATGAAAAAGTTGAATTAGACTGCAATTTACAATTTATACGAACTTTTGGGCTGCAATTTGCAAAAAAAAATAATTTAAATGACTGTAATTTGTAAAACATGAACTTTAAATGATTCCAATTTGCAATTTTTTTTTTTTTTTTTTTTTTTTTTTTTGTAAAAGGGTCTCATGACAAATAGTGGGGTGAGCATTTTCAACATTTTTTTTTTCAATTATGACCTCAAAGTGAAGGCAAAGGACCAAAATGCCCCCCAAAATCACTAAAAATCATGTGTTTGACATGAAAATCAAAGAATTAAAAATATTCCATTAGGTTTTTGACATGTCCTAAAAATAATATTTAATTTTTATTTGGTGGTAAAATAAGAGTTTTAGTGGTAAAAAAACTTTTTTTTTTTTTTTTTTTTTTTTTTTTTTGTGGTAATAGTAAAAAAAGCCAAAAATTAGTGTTTTTTATTTTTATTTTTTAATGTAGTTTTTTTTTTTTAAAAAAAGGTCTCATGACAAATAGTGGGGTGAGCATGGTGGTGAAGTGGTGAAAACTAGAAACGTGATAGGTTTCACGTCCCGCCAATCATGTTGACGGTCGACGGCCTACCAACCCATATATCCATCCATCCATCTCTCTCGATAACTCAAAATCTCAACATGAAGTATTATTTCTTATTTTCAAGAATTATTAAATTTATAAATTAAGTTTCATAATTGATATTAGCTGTCACAACGTGAGGACTATAATGCATTAATGCCAGTCATATTCCAGGTCATCTTAATCAACGGCTCTTCTTTCATCTCTTTTACAATCTCTGCCGTTTGTTTCTGCTCAATCATATTCCACATTGTATTGTTGTATGCACCTCATTGTTTTTGGTTTTTAGTAAATTTATTTATTTATTAGTTGGTGCTTAGCTCTACCGTTGAGGAAGTTATGGTTGCATTTAGCAAACGTTACTCTCTCCGTTTTATATATGAATTATAATAACTATTTAAAACAAGATGAATGTAAAGAGACGAAGAGAGTGTATATCTCGTACTGTATTACATTCCAAAATGTTTGGAGAAATTGGCTTAGAATATTTAGGGGTATCGGAGTATTTTCATCTACTTAAATGAAGACAGTATTTGTAATTTGAGATGAAAAACTTTGTGCAAGTATTTAATAGAATGCCAGTTAATATAGCAAACCTGACATATAAGCGTAATCGGATGGATCTCACAACACTCTCGCTCATAGGGGGTCGTTCAAAATGTGAAAATGAGAATTTAAGGATTAAGGGTGTTTCAAAAGAATAAAAATATAAAAAGGTAAGAATTTCTCATATCCGATATAAGGCGGAAAATTCCAATTTTCCCGTAGTCATTTTCATTCACCCAAATGCCACAGGCATAGGGTTCACTCAATTTAGTTTGACTGTTTAAGGATACGAGTAAATTAGTGGGACTACAAAGAGCTAAAATTCAGCTCATCCAGCATAAAAAGACAGAAGTAAGATGCCTTAATATTACAGAACAGTCGTTATACCCGCAAATTAATTGAGACATACATGGGTATCAAATCATCAAAAGATTGCATTAGATCAACCTCATTAAGACTAGATACCCCTTCTAGGACACAGTCTTACCATTCATTATTTATTAAGAGAATGTACATAATTAATCATTATCGAATTTTCATTTCAACTATAATATATACCTCAAGTTTCCTTATTTCTAATTGTAAACCCGTGTCAAATTTAATCGTACAATAATAAATATGATTGTTGAAACAAAATCATGCAAACGACGAGACTATTTGTGGAGGATAGGTGTTACCGTCAGTAGATATTGTCTATATCAGACTCTTAACAACACGGTTTTTGAACCTTACATTCATCAGCAAGAACATAATTGTAAAATTAATTCAGAATAATGGTTCATCTGAAGCATAACAATTTGTAGATTGCTCATAAGAGTACAATGATGCAGAGTTGATTAAACTTCTGTTTCAGCTCGTAACTGATAGGAAGAACTATTACGACTGTATTACCAATTTACCATGAGAAACATAATACTACAAAAAATTTAATTTGATCTGATATGTTTCTAGTAAGTTATCAGACAGAAATAAAGCTTGCTTCTTGAAAGGTCGAAAAAACATATTTGAGCAATGAAAAATGCAGCACAGCCAGGTTGTTGACAGAAATACAAACGTTTATCATGTATGTATGCTGAATTGCCGCCAAGAGAGTAGTTCTAGCCTTGTAGGGGCATATGATATATACATTCAACCAGCGTGTGCAATACCAGATGTGAAACTGTAACATTTAGAACTTTATTTGGATCAAAAGCTCTTCCACAGCTTAACAAACACGATAAACTGTGACAGATTGCCTTTTTCTATCTCTAGATGGGCCATAGGCTATACAATTCTCATCATTTAAATTACTTCGATCTCATACCCTAAGCAAGACGTACTAGTAATAATTTATGGTTGAGAATGTACTTTCACCCCAGGCCAATGTTTGGATCATTAGTGTGTTACAGACTCAAGCAGCAGTAAATGTCAAGGGAGCCTTTCTGAACTAAGCACAAGGTTGCCTTAGGATGTTCTTACAGATATTTGTAACAATTTAACCAGCATGCACTGATAAATACAGTGAAACACAGAACCTATCAACAATATTGTCTGTATAAAATTTTACAGAAAATACTCACTATAATTCCAGAGCATGTTATTCCACCTGAAAGGCTGAAAGGACTTGCTCCTTATGTACATGCTTAAACTCTACGATAAGTATTATATATCTTAACAATAAGAACTTGTCACAAAAGCTTAAAAATGATCTGTTCTCATACTGCTCAATTTATAAAGTATCGAGCTATCTTATACATTTAAAATCTAAATTTATACACAAATCCAACAGCAGACATGATTGAAGGGAATTTCTGATTATAAAGAACTTCTACCATGTTTAGTCCTATGGCTCTGAAACATCAGAAAATTTATCTGAGGGGCTGTTAGTATCACACTATTACAAGTTTAGTGTACCTGCTGCTGCTCTATCACGTAATTAACAACACTTCACACCAGTAAATGATGCACTAGCAACTGACCAACTGCAATCAGTGTAACATATATATGATTTGACCGACTGCATTCTCTGTAACATATGATTTTGGCTTTACTTTTCAGCCCATCAATAAAAAATTCTCTTGGCTAAATCCCCTACAATCAAACTGCTCTAATTCTTGCAATAAGAATGAGGACCATGAAACTAAAAAGGAGAAAAATAAACCAAGGCTCACACATATTCCCTCTTGAATCGCTTCCTCAACCTTTTGTGGCGTGTCCCCATTACATCCAGCCCATCTACATCTCACTGTGAAGAGAACATGGTTACAATAAGTTTTTAATTAAATTATTATTTGTAAATTAAATTGTCAAAATAAAGGGAAGCATCAAAGACTATTCTCAACCACAATCTTGCTTTCATTTCCACTTATAAGTTGTACACAACAAAATCAATATGGGCTTAATAAAAGAAATAAATATTTACCAGGTAAGCCAATTATAGACATAAATGAATACTCTACCAGATACAACATAGACGAACAATGTGCAGCTATCTTCAGTACAATGATGTCTTCATTCAAACTATCACTAACATCAGTACTAGATAGAAGGAATAGATAACTTCTCTGTACCCCATTTACATTCAAGAGGCGTTACTTAAACAATTAAACCTTCTAAACTTGATTTCATCAGAAAAAGAATTTTCTTATAGTATTTTTAAACCACAAATGAGACAATCCTTTTGCTGTGATGAGCAGAAATGGCAGCAGAGTAAGAAAAAATAAATTTCATATAAATCAGCTCAGATATCAGCAGCAATCAGTTTCAGTATTCACATATTGGATTAAAACTACTCATAACCATGTTAGACACATGAGCACAAGAGCATGATCATGTTACCATCATCAGGATATCCAGCACGTACACCTTCTAGGAACGATAACAAGCTGCATTTGCATCACAAGGATTCTAAACAAAAAGATATGCAAGCATTAGGGAAATGAGTGACCATCTAACAGCAAACCTGTTACAGCCAAATAAGTTGAATGCAAGAAGTAACCGCCATGAAGAGCTGCATTGTAAACAAGATAAATTAACAAACCTGTATTGTAGAACTTGAATGTTTGTGTCTTCTACCAAGATCAACATTTCCTCTTTGCATCATCGCAACAAACTCGTTATAATCTATACGACCATCCTGCAAATTTTAATAATAATGATAACATCTAGTAAGACTACCAAGATACACAGATGAAACAAGAAATTTAAAGAAACAATTTGTTCTACTTGGTCAATGAATTGACTTGAAAGTGGCCCTTCAATTAATTAAAGAAGAATAGTAGAACATACTTTATCTTGGTCCGCTTCATTGATGATTTCTTCAACATGAACAACGTCCATGCCAAAATCCTGACATGCTTGTTGTAGTTCATCTTTTGTAATGTATCCACTTCCATCTTTGTCAAAGTAGGCAAAAGCTGCACATAGATGGTCTTCTTTGTCAACTCTGTGGAGATGCAACATAGCCGCGATAAATTCTCCATAGTCAATAGTCCCACTGTTATCAACATCTGCCTGCAGTTTCAAGATACATATGATTAGCCATCTTAAGGTATAGCCAATTTCAAAATATAGTCACAAAGTCGTCATAATTCTGAAGAGAAGTGATGAATGAGCAATAACTGCAGTTTTTATTGCAATAAGTATAATCTATGGAATGCATTAATCAGTATAATAGCTCAATGTATCAGAATTGTTGATTCTAATCCATTGTACCAAGGGAGTCTAAAATAAAAAACTAGATGCTTCTTACCTTGGCTCATTGCTTCGTTTGAGGTAAGGACAAAGAAGGTAATGATTTCATAACGGATACAGATATTTATTGACCTAATACCATGTGCTCGTGCTGACTGAAATTTATAAACTTGATAAACATACTTTGATGTTACAAAAGGCCATCAAATCAATATTGTTGTCAATTCATAATTCAGACCAAGATTTTTAAAAGCAAAAATAATACAGCAAAGAAGGAAAAGGCAAGCTAATGAATCGCTTAGGTTGGTCAATGTTTAATCATCCACACATTTGTTCACGATATAACTAGAATCATATTATCATGTTTAATCCTCTGTAGTCTTATAGGCTTTCTATCAATGTGATTTTGGAGGAATCTTATTATTATTTTTTTAAAAAAACCTCAAGCAGAAGGCAGATTTATTAAACTGTAATTTAGCCTCCAAACTTACAGATTGCATTAGATAATGAATCTCAGACTCTTCGAGGTTAGCTCCAAATCTTTTCAGCCCATTCTTGAGCTCTTCAAAAGTAATCTGCCCGCTGTTATCAGTGTCTATCATCTTAAACATCTCCTTGAGTCCTGCTATCTCTTCTTCTGAAAGCCTCTCAGCTATAACCTGTATATGAGAATATAACACTTTTGATAAATGGTGATTGTAAATTTTCACAATTTATGTCATACAACCTATTAAAGGTGCCAAGATACATACTCTAAGGGCCATTTTCTTAAGTTTATTCATGGCACAGAACTGTGTCAATCGCGAAATGACTGAGTGATCAAGAGGTTTGTCAGGAGCCAATCCATCAGCCATAATCCAGGGGTGGCCTGAAAGAGAATCAGGATCAAAAGTAAGCATCACAATAGTCAGCAATCATCAGGAGGTTTAAGTATTACAGCTGAAAAAATTAAACTTATATATGATTCAGGAGTTCAAAATTCTAAAATAACTTGATGAAGATGCATCAAAATATGCTAATTAATTTTTATTAACCATGAGCTTGGTAATGTTTTTACTTGATGATTTTCAAATTGGATATCAGCCATCTGGATTACTGATACCTCATACAGCTTTCAAGGAAGAACAAACATGATTATAAAAGTCGGATCAGACCTCCAAAACATGAAAAAAATTACTAGGTAATGGTCAAAAAAATAACAGCTCAGATAGAAATAACAAGTAACCAAGTCCTGCACACCCTTCATTAACTAAACACATTCATTTCACATCAACAACAAAGTATAGCACAATACGGACACTAACTGTTTCACGCTCGTGTATTGCTTTCATGTAACATCACTAATGTAAAGCTATATGTACTAACAATAATTACCACTACTGGCGTGAGTATAAAAAAAAAAACATAGTAGATTGCACATGAAGACAAGGGACTGTACAACAGTAGCAACGATAAAAACATAAGCAATATTGAAGAAAAGAGACTGCTGTATGGGATACCAAGATATTACATGAACAATGTTAGTTGCTTCTGTTTATTAAAACTGTCTTAGTTAGATATTTACGATCTAATATTAGCGCAAATGTCAGTGAGGGTGTACTGGTACAGTCAACATTTGTACATATATAAAACCATGTATCTTCCAAAAGAAGAGTGTATTAGAACTCTAAGATCTAATTTCCGGTGTAGCACTTACATAAAACTTCATGTGCAGTTAATCTTTTCTTAGGGTCCCTTACAAGCATTCTGCGTACCAAGTCTTTTGCACCATCCGAGATATTAGGCCATGGATCAGAAATAAAATCAAGATCACCATGCAGGACTTCTTCAAATATTTCCTCCTCAGTTTCTACATCAACAAAAGATTAAAGGTCATATAATATTGCTTCTGGTAGGAAAATCAAACTAACATACCATGATACCAATTAATCAAGGTAGAAAAAAAAAAGAATAAAATGATTGATTTATAGCTTATGACTTCTTACCTGCCCAGAAAGGAGGCACTCCACTTAGGAGAATGTAAAGGATCACTCCAGCACTCCAAACATCAGCCTCAGGACCATAACGTTTGCGCAATACCTCAGGTGCTACATAATATGGACTCCCTACCACATCGTTAAAGACATCCCCTAAAAAAATAACAATAAAAAAATCAGCATAGGACACAAAGAGGCAAGTTATGGTCCTCTGTAACAACAAAAGGCATCCAACAAAGAAATGGGAATTGGGGATATAACCAGCTCTAGTTATTTTATTATCGGTCCTAGGTAATCTTAACTTGCCTATACAAGAGGCTGTTCCATATCGAACCACAACAGATAGAGCTATAGCTATAGCTATAGCTATAGATAATTGTCTAAAGTACTGAATAAACTAAATTATTCTTAATAAACAGGAACATAATTCCAGGATAAGGGGTCGTTTTGAAATAACTTCTTAGGGCCACGGCCACATTATCAAGCTGAGAAAACTGACAGCACTTCTATGGAATGAATTCGAAAGAATACAAAGCCACACCATTTGCTGTGTGAAGCATAATTCTCTTGTGGAAAATAAACATGAATATTTGGAATGTTTATATTTTTTCTTCCAATGAATTCACAAGTTGTTTCCTACAGATGGTCATTATAAAGCCTTCTAGAGAGCTGGGGTGCAGCAATTCAAGACATATTTAAAACTGTTTCATCGTTATGCTGCTCTTTCTAGTAAAGCATGTCCAGACATTGATGCTGCTATATATACATTTTACTTTCGTGGCATAGTCATGATTTTATCTTTCCACAAAAGTTGACCTTTGACAAACAGAAGTTAAGACTACCATGTTCAAGACTCACAATCATGTTTGAAAGAAAGATCATACAAAACATTATTTGCTTGAGAGATTTGAGAGGTATATACCTGGCTTGAAAAATATTGACAATCCGAAGTCTATAGTTTTGAGAGGTGATTCCTCCTTCTCATCCACGAAAAGAAAATTCTCAGGCTTAAGATCACGATGCATGACTCCTAATGAGTGGCAGGCTTCAACAACACTAACTATGATCCTAGCAAGATTAGCTGCCTTCCTTTCTGTGTAATGCCCCCTCTTGACAATTCTATCGAAAAGTTCACCTCCAGAACAAAGCTCCATGACAACATGAATAGCCACGCCGTCTTCATAGGCATCATTAATAGTGATCACATTAGGATGCCCCTTCAAGTGATGCATAATCTGGATTTCTCTTCTCACATCATCCACGTCTTCCTTGTTAATCAGCTTTCTTTTCGCGATTGATTTGCAAGCATATTCTTTCCCAGTGGCTTTCTCCACACAAAGGAAGGTAGTACCAAACTGCCCATGTCCAAGTTTTTTCCCTAAAGAGTAAAATTCCTTCAGATTTCCAGTCTTTCTTCTTAAAACCGAGTGCACTTGCAGGCCTGCACTAGCCACCCTTTTCACATTTACAGGCCGCTTCTTGGTCTTTTCCTGATCTCCCCCATTAACATTTCTCTTTCGACTCTCTTGCCTTGCTATTTTACTCTCTTGTCTTCCCATCCTGCTCTCCTGCCTCCCCATTCTGCTGCTCTCCTGCCTTCCTAACCGGCTTTCTTGCCTCCCTACATGGCTCTCTTGCTTATTTACTCGACTCTCCTGCCTCCCTACTCGACTCTCTTGTCTATTCAACCGGCTCTCTTGTCTGCCTAATTTACTGTCAATCTTCACTACCTCAGGTGGCTTAAATTGCACATCTATTGACCTATCTTTTCCTTTGATATCGCCGTTTGCCCCATCTCCAATTGTCTGATTTGGTGGCTTGCACCAAAACCCAACCTGAATAAGCTTCGAAATGCAGTTGTTCCCCATCTCATACTAAACACAACCCCTTCTCCCACCTCGCCGCTCAATAACCAATATCTGTTTGTCTTATGATCACCCAAATGGGTTCAGGGTTTTTCATATCAAGATGATGTCAAGAACCAAATTCTTGCAAACTCATTCGCGCCACAACTCAAACACCTTATCTGCTATTCAACCATGAACATTAATATACACAAATCAATGGTGACATTGCATTTCCCTAAAACGATATCGATGATCCAGAAATATAAACCCTATAAAAACAATCCAAATTTGACAAAGTTGCAGAAAATAATCAACCCCAAATGCAAAGCACAATTTTGGAGGCAAATCAGGGTGAAAGATAAAAATTGGAAAAATTAAGACAAAATCTTAACAACCCACATTGAGAAAATGATCAAATTTTCATAAAAAAAACAACAATTCAAAGCCTGGATCTCCCAAAAACCAAGAATTTATCTAATGTGATTGACAAGATTTTCTTTAAGAAGCGGAATTTATTTTGGAGGGAAATGAAACAGGTGCAAAAAAAAAAAAAAAATCAATGTGTTAAGAAAAAAATCGAAATTGAACAAGAATTTAATCGTTTTGGGGGAAATGTAAAACAGGGTTTTGAAAATTTGATGTAATTTCCAGTTTTTTGGGGAAAAGAGAGAAAATTGGAGAAAGAAAAAGAAAAGGTAATATTACAGTTTTTTCTGTTAGAAAGCTTTCAAATTCCAACGACGTGGCTTCAGTTAACATTCTGGAAAATCTAACGGCCAGGAGATGTGGGTTTCAGAGATCAACGGTGATTGTTGCAGTTGTATAGTAAAATTTATTTATTGGGTTCATTTTTTTACTCAAATTACAGCCATGTTGCCGGCCTTAATGCCAGCTGAAGATGAGATCTTCTAGGGAATTCATATACTATGTAAATAATTTATTTTAGTGTCGTGAGATAAAGAACAATGATTTGAGCTTAAACGACGTTTGATCAAAAAATGATTATCAATCTCCCAAACTTTAATCAACTAAGTTAGAAACATGAGACACCTAACTTTACTTATATTGCTTTGTGTATCACAATTTTTACAAAATGATGCATTAATGGACATAATTAACATTTATACTACTCAGTATAAAGTATGAACCATAACATGATAGGTTTATCCTTAGAGGACGTTTGGTTAGTGTATTTTTTAGATTGAAAACGGATTCGATTAAACCAATATCGTTACCGTGTGTTTGGTTTG
This sequence comes from Chenopodium album, assembly GCF_948465745.1. Classification (NCBI taxonomy): domain Eukaryota; kingdom Viridiplantae; phylum Streptophyta; class Magnoliopsida; order Caryophyllales; family Amaranthaceae; genus Chenopodium; species Chenopodium album. Next base: position 18,406,239 of record NC_137835.1, on the reverse strand, counting down.
AATGCATGGTAATAATTCCCATTACTTAAGGGTAATGATTACCCTTGATTTATTACCTCTAAAAAAATTGGGGCGACAAATATCCTTACCCTCCTCTTAACAAATACCCTTTCTATGGTTAAACCAAACAAATGAAAACGCAATATCTAAATGATTCCTTTCTCCCCACTTAATTGATCGCTTTCCACTCCGTTTTCACTTTTCGAACCAAATGCCCCCTCAATGTAATACAAGTACTCATATATCATATACTTAGTATTGAGATCAGCACGATTATTCAGCTTTACTGGTCTGTTTTATCAATTATTTATTGCTATCCAGAAGCATTTTGCAAATTTACTGCTTGAAAAAGTCAGGAAACATGGCCTCACGTCGATAAGCCATAAAAAATAAAGTGAAAAAAAAAAGACTTAGAATGCTTCCAAGTACAGAAAATAAGTTGACCATGCCCATGTCTACAAACTAATCTTTTAGTTCTTTTAAAATCAACTTAATTAGTTAATTAGCACCAAAAAAGATGAAAGAACTAGATCATAAGCTTTGCCTACCAAACGAGGGACAAGCTTGCTAAAGACCAGCCCTCCACATCTCTGGCACAATCTTTAGGTCAACAATCATTCTTGCAAACTGAAAACAAAAAACCTAACAATGCATAAACTGTACAATAACCGAGCTGATATTCATGCGTTCATGATATTTATTGTTTTGCTACGAAGTATAGCATACATGTCCTTTAGTTTCTAACGTCAGAATAGAAGGTGTGGAAAAAAAAACTCGTTAGAATCAGACATCCCTAGCCAGTCCAGTGAGATCAACATTCCCAGAGTCTGAGCTGTTTGGAATTGTCTTTTGTTCCTTCAGAATATGGCCATCGATGGGTATTTCCTGCCTCCTTGGTGATGATGAAGACCCCCCAAATATAGATGGATCATCCATTAAGCGGGAGAACTCATTTCTCATCTCCTCAGCAGCTTCAAAGAAACGGCTGATACCCCCAAAGAAACTGCGTTCCATAGCCTCAATATCACTGCGGAGTCCAGGGAATTCAAAGGGTCGCATCATATCATTGGATGGGAAAAATGACTCTTTCTTCATCTCATCAGTCACATCTTCTTCTGTGTAATCTTTGTTTGATTCCACAATCTCAGTAGGCCTGTATTTTACAGTTTCAAGTAAAATAGGCAAAATATGAGCCACAATACAAGGGACAGTTACACAAATACAACATTGACCCTATGCCTTAGGGTCTTAAATTATCATCCACTAGCCGACAAAAAGTCAAATCTGTTGTTCTTGATAAAATTATAAGAGTGGTGCATAAGACATCAAACGGCTGAAAATTCAGGCAATTTAAATAAAATGGTTGCTCAAATTTTAAAATCAACTTCCCCATTAGAGCAATTAAAAAATGACCAACTTCAGCCTTGTTGGAGTAAATTAAAAGGTCATTGTCAATCATAAAAATTGATAGAATTCTCTGGAGATCTAGAAAGCCCAAAAAAAAAAAAAAAAAAAAAAAAAAAAAAAAAAAAAAAAAAAAAAAGGTAATATAAAAATTAGAAAGCCCCCATTATGGCAGAGTATTGAAGCAAGATATACACAACCCTGTCCTAGTAATCTACAGTAACATAGAGGCAGCTTCCATTAGATTTTAGATAGGTATCTTCTGGCTACTCCAGATATACCAAATTATTGGACATAACAAAGAAACACTTCAGTCAGTCAATTACATGTTCAAAAGCTAAAAAACTGATCACCCAGACGGATAAAAAAGTTTTTGATACCAGCACAAAAAAAAAAAAAGCAATGGTTTATCCTGCGGCTTAAATATCAAATCTGCATACCAATAAGTTCCAATCTCTAAGCCAAACAGATAGGATTCATCAGTGTAACTACTCATTAATGCATCAGTAGTAACAGGAGGACTCAATAGGCCAAACACTCTATAAAGATGATGCTTGATGACATTGGACACAAGCAAGACTAGGGAGGTTAATAGTTATAAACTACCAAGCTCGACTTGATCAAAGCACAAGGCAAAGCTCTCCAATTGAGCTCAGGTTCAGCTTGAGATTTTAAGGAGCTAAGCCCCAACCAAGCTTGGCTCAGCGTGATAGTTTGTGAGCAGAAGTTTTAGTAATGATAAAAAATTCATAAAACATATTTTATGGCTAATAAATATACTAATGACTCTTTATAATTGGGGCTTGACCGCTTAAAGACAAATATATAAGAATTTATGTTTACCAAGAAAGATATAATGTGGTAAAAGTTTAAAATAAAATCATCTTAAATAGGATAAAAAGAAGGGTTAATTATGGTGTTTAGCTTCGTTGGTTCATCAACCTGAACAGGCTATTGCAAGCATGTCATGCAACCAAGAAATATGGACAAGCAAGCACTCTAAGAGACTAAATTCAGATCCATCAAATCTGTTAAACACCTCTTGGAGCTTAAAAATGCTGGTCAAATCTATGGGCAATATTCATGCTCATTAAGAGTCCTGACACAATGAAAGAATTCATCACCAAAGGAAACCCCTTAAGCTTTAGTTAAATTCAATTCAAAACTACCGAGTGTAAATGCAAGTGATAAATAAGACCTTCTAGACTCTCAAGTTATGAAGCAGGGCCTAATTGGACAAGTTCTAGTGAAATATTTTTTTAAAAGTAGTTGATGAGGATAATTTTGTGCCACGGGTTCCAATTCCCAAGCCAAGGAAACTCTAATTTGCATTTGATAAAGCACTGGCTTGAATTGCAATAGCAAGATTTTACTCAGATTATGTCTCGCATCAGTAGAGAATCAAATGATGGAATCCTTGGGGACATTTAAGAGAAAAAATTAATTTTGGTGTCAATGTTCAAAGTGAATCTGGGCCTTGGCATCTTTATCTTGGGTTGGGTCTTTGAGCTTCAGATCCAGCTGGCAATAAGCTCAGGCCGAACTTATAGATTGGGTGCCAAGCTTGAGCCAAGCTCAACATATCAAGATTGGTGAGCTTTGAGCTCAAGCAGGAGCCTTACCCAGAGTACATTCAAGCTGAGGCAAGCTTACTTAAAAGCAATCTTAACTTGGCTCGTTAACACTCCAAATCCAGAAATCATTTAACAGCTCTCAAACACAAAATAATACAGAGTACAGAGCACAAACAGGGAAAAGTGTTTGCATTCTCGTTAAAATAACATCAACACAGACCATGACCATTCGAAACACCCATTCCCTTCACATAAGAAAACCTGTTTCACTCTTCCAAGCAACGCAGACTAAAGCCTTACTAGGAGCATGCATGGAAATCATACGGTTGGAAAGGCAAGGAAAAAAAGCTCAATTTTGTCTAGCAACAAACGAAAATATTTAGTTGAAGAATGGGTTCTTTCCCAGAAGGCCAGCGCCTAAAACACATGGAAATTTATGCAATTAAGTTGCTATGAAACACATAAATCACTTAGAAATTTGGCATAGTTATATGTGCACACAAGGGTAAAGGAGTTGAAGGCCACAGAAATATACGTAAAATGTAATCAAGGTGATAAAGTTCACATTTTTCTCTCTTAAATTATCATCTTTAAGACTTTAACACGCGTATAAATTCCCTTATTAACACCACAAGTTCCTAACCTTGGCTATTAGAACATGTTCTCCCAAAATCTCTTATCTCTCATGGCATAGCTCAAAGTGATCAGCTTTTTGAGCAAGTGTTGCAGTTCATTTTTCATAGATAAAAACTAATTCTTAAAAAAGTAAAAGACCCCTGAACACCACCACAAATATGGAAAAGGTTCTGTATACATCCTATTGAAACTGCCTTGGATTATAGCTGAAAAATCCCAAATGCAACAATTTTCCAAAATATAAATGAAACTGAGTAGTTCTTTGGAATTAAAACACTCTCAAAGGTTGCATATTCACGCATGCCCAATATAATTTCTTTGAGCATCCACACTTCCACAAAATAGAAAATTCATTCAAGTACAGTTAATTTTACTTCCAGCCCATCAACCCAAAAACAATACAGAAGGTTTTCTCGCTCTTAATTCCATTTCTTTTCTCTGTGAAAGAAAAATGAAGTCCATGGATTTTATCAAATGCAGCCAGCGAGTTCACTGTTCTTAAAAAAAGCTTTAATAAAACAGTTCATCTAGCATAAATGAAAGTAACAGATTGATAAATTGGTTCTAAATACCGAACTACCAACAAAAACTTCCATCTTATGATTGCATATAGTAATTGGTCTAATAATGAGATTTCAATATCTATCGCTAAGTAATCAAATACATGAAATCCATCACTATATCTCACAGTACAGACCCAGATTATTACTTCTCTAAAAGCGGTCTGAGTCACGAGCTTAATCACATATCAGCACAAATGATCTTCCCAACATAATTATCAATCAGGCTCAGCTTGTTTGACTAGAAAACCTTTACCTAAGTCCATGTAACACATCTTACTAATTCGCAACTCCTAAATCATGTAAAGGTATGCAAATCACATATAATCAAATTCAAAATAGCCATTAACATCAGCAATTTCTTCAATTGCATATAATAGTTGTTAAATTTTCGGCAATATTTTTCACCAAATCAGATGATTCAAACAACAAGTGATTTGTACTCATATCAATGCAATCACAACAGCAAAAAAAAAAAAAAAAAAAAAAAAAAAAAAAAAAAAACCGACCGAAATCAAATTGCGAGAAATTCAGGAATCCAAAGCAAACAAAAAAAATAAAGAAAATTTATCAAAAATCAGAGAATGGAGGAAGAGAGAGACTGACTTTCCGACGCAATCCTTGAGAATTTTCTCGGTTTTCTCGCATTTTCTGACGAATTTACCAGGCTCAACTTCCTCAGTGTTGCATTTGGATTGCACAATTTTCCTAGTCGAGCAACGATCGGATGATTCGGAGCTAGGGTTAACTTTAGGGTTTTTGAATTCTGCTATATCGAATGAATTCGAGTGATTAGGTTCGTCGTCGTCGTCGTCTCTCCAAACCCACCCCATTTTTCCTGTAGAGAGTTCTGTTTTTGTTTCTTGGCGCACAATCTAGAACACTCAAACCCAGTTTTTTTTTTTTTTTTTTTTTTTTTTGAAGGAAACCATTCTTTCTCTGATAATGGTATTTATACTTGGTTCTCTCAGAGGCGGTCTGTGTACAAGAGTGCTATGGTCATTTCACTCATTTGATTAAATATCGAGGATTCTCTGCTTTGACTTAACTCTATTAACACTTTTCCCTATAACCATAGGTATCAGTTTTTAGCTGATTGATATAACTGGTTTTACTAGCTGACTAGATGTAAGTCCGTGTGATGCACGGTTTTTAAATATATTATTTTGTATATTTTTTTTGTAATTTCTTAATATTTTTTGTTTTTATTTTCTATTCTATTATTTTAACATTAATTTAAGGTAAAATATTTTGTTAAGTTTTAAATTATTCTTATTTAAATTTTACGTATATAGAATTTGAATATATAAATTGAAATAAATATTATCTCATTCATCGGATAGTTAGATAAATTCCGTACGATGCACGGTTTGTTTGAATTTTAAAAAATAATTTACAATAAGTTTTAAATTATTCCTATTCAAATTTTACGTATATAGAACTTGAATTTATAAATTGATTGATAAAATCATTAAATCAAAATATATTTTTTAAATTCTAATTATTTGTTAAAATAATATAAATCCTAATGTAAAAGATAATAAAAAAGATATTTTTTGTTTTTTTTTTTTCATAATTTAAATCTTAAATTACTATTTTTTTGTTTTCAATTCTCAAATTTCATTTGTTAATTTTTTTTTTAAATGGCGATGAAAATTTAAATTCAAAATTAATATATAAATCTAATTTTTCATTGGTCGAAATATTACTTTTGCTTATGTGGCGTGCGATGCACGAATTTTTATATACATTTTGGCAAAAATTTAAAATTTCATTCGTCACTTTTGTTTAAGTGGCGATTGATTTTTTTTAATTCTAAAATAAAATAGACATCTAATTTTTAATTGGTCGAAAATATACATTTTCTTATGTGGCGCTTCCAATGCTCTCCAAAAATGCCTACTTTATTTATATATATTAGATTAGATTATAATAGATGACTAGATTAATTCCATGCGTTGCAAAGTTTAAATAGGATTTATTTGTTTAAAATTGTTGTCAATATTCTTTATTTGAAAAAGTATAATCATAATCTTATTTATTAATTTTGAAAGAAATATTGTAATTGTTTAGTTTTAGAACTTAGGAAAAAAAATAGAGAAAAAAATGATAATGTTAAAAATAGTTTTGGCGTGAAAAAATTTCATAAGAATTTGACAAGTGTCCTTAATGATGTCAACATGTTTTTGTTTTAGTAATAATTAATAGATAGATTAATAGATTTGGCTACCTGGTTGTAAATAACTAATTGTGTAAAAGTGTTTGGTAAATAGTTGTTTACTAGGTTAATTCCCGTGCCATGCACGGTAATATTAATATCCATTATTAAAGTATCATTTTTAATTAGTTTATTATAAACAAAAAAAATATCTAAAAACATTATTGACAAAATTTGATCAAAATAAAAGATTTTGAAAAATTTGTTAGATATAAAATGATGTATATAATGATAAATGTGTTATAAAACACAAAATTTGTGAATTAATATTTAAATATTGAAATGTATGAGAAGCAAATTTTATTTATTAATTGTGTTGGACAAATTTGTATTATTAGTCAATAGGAAGATTTGTAAAATAAATTATTTTGGAGAATTTTTATTTTCTATAAGAAGCCTTAGCTTGGAAGAAAGAAAAAAGTTGAGAACGAGGAAGAAAATATTAATAATAACAATTTTTTTTTTTTTGAAGGAATATTAATAATAACCATTTACTATAATTAAATTTTACAAAATAGTGGTTTGTTACTTGAATTGTTTTGCATATATTTTAAATTTTACAAAATAGTGGTTTGTTACTTAAATAGTTTTGCATATATTTAATTTGGAGCTATTAACATATTAATATTTTAGTATTTGATTATATTTGAATATAAAAATTTAAATGTAGTAGAGTTATAAAAAAAATATTATGGTGTCTAATCAATGACTATATAGACAAATATTTTTAGTTAAAAAAAATATGAATCTTTTTTTTTCGAATGTATTGCAAATTATGTTATGAATATTTTTTATAGCTATAAATATTTGTCCTAAAGATATGTCAATTTTTTCCCGTCAAAAAAAAATGTCAATTTTTTTATTTTAAGTAATTATATTGTATGAGATAAGAAATTATTTTTGTATAAGATTTTATTTTTTGAATAGAATTTTATTTAGGAAAAAAAAAACCAATAAGAACACACCAGGAGATGACATGTGTCATTGTTGGTGTGTCTTTTAGTATATATTCGTAGTTATTGATGATTGGTAACCATTTCAGTGTATTTAATATCAAATAGCTAATTGTTTAATAAGCTAATTTCAAAAAACTCTTTTAATAAGCTATTTACCAAACACCAAAAATTAGCTTTTTAATCTCGTTAAGAAAAGAAAAAAGTTATAGCTTTTTAAAATGGTCAAATCTTTAATAGTGTTCAATAAGCTAAAACTTTTTCAAAAAGCTCTTTATGAAACAAGACCGTAATGAAAAATATAATCGAGTATATCTTGTTAGATTCGTCATGATATATATTTTCAAATTATCAACTTTTTATAATTTTTGCTTATCACTAAATAAAGATATCTAAAAAGAAGTGACAACTAAAAAGAAAGGTAAGAAGTAGTATAGAGTGCATGTATTTTATATTATATGCAACTTTTACTAAAAAACGATGCTACACATAATATACAACAAATAATTTCTTTCTTTTTTAACTTGGCATATCTTTAGATCTGATCAACTATGGCCAGACTCGCCTGACCCGATTGGAAAATATAGACGATAAGGTAATTTGTAGTTAAGATGTACTTTGAGGTTTTTTCAATGGTATAATAATATCAATTCTCTTGTGGATGTCAAATAGTTTAGTTAGCTACAATGGAGATGAATAGATGATACCAAGAAATTGAATTTTATTTACTACGTATATCATTGCATTAGCGGCTCTCCCTAATATTAAGGTATGAACTGTTTTTGGTGCTACACTTCGAGGCGCACACTGAACCGCCAGCTTAAGAATTACTTGTCTTTTTTACCTATCAAATTGGTATAGGAAGCATGCAAGTGTACAACAATACAAGTATATTTTACTGTGTTGATTTATCCCCCCCCCCCCCCCCCTTTTTTTAAATGTAAAACCGCAAAACATGTCAGTTTTGGTAATTAGTTGGTAGTTGATTGCATTAGCTGGTTTGAATAGCTAGTTATGATTAGGTAATTGTGTAAAAGTGTAGAGTCAATAGTTGTTAATTGTTAGCTATTTTAGTGTATTTAAGAGACAAATAAGCTAATTTTAAAAAGCTCTTATAATGAGCTTTTTCTAAAAAGTTTTTTTAGCCCAAAAAGCTCTTATAATGAGCTTTTTCTAAAAAGTTTTTTTTAGTCCAAAAAGCTCTTTTTAATAAACTATTTATCAAACACCCAAGTTAGCTTTTTTAATTGGTCAAACATCTTATTGGGCAAAATAAGCTAAAAAATTCTTTACCAAACAAGGCTTTATTCTCTCTGCGTCTCTAAAACACATCTTTCATTAACTGCAATCTCTGCTTTGTGGCTTGGACGAGAATTGTAGCACTAACATTGACTATGCCTGCTTTATTTTTATTTTTTTGGTGAAGACTATGCCTGCTTTATTAGTTGTAGGCTTGTAGCTGAATTAGCAAGAATATGTTTTTGAATCGAAGGAAATATATTACATCAAAGTTCAAAGAGAATCAACTTTAAACGATAAATCGAGAAGATCTCTTACTTCCTACAAAAAAATTATTCAGAGAGAAAACAGAAGTTGTATAAATCAGACGTCTTCAGCCTCCTTTGCTAAACCAGACTTCTTTGACCTCTTTCGCTATGACCTGTTCATTATTACATCAAAAGTCTTAACCCTTGCGCTGTACCTAGATGCATCCACAAAAAAGAACCATGGCATCTGCACCCTTCAGCTTAAACCTCTATGTTATGAATATGCTAAACAATACTTCCACTCTTCAAAACAGGCCACTTTCTTCAATTCTGTGACTTCTGAGTGAAATTGCTCAGAATATTCAGAAGAATCAACTTGCAGTTTACAAGTTCTCAGATACATATGAACAATATCAGAGACGTTTCACAATTTCCTCATTGGCACGTATATAATATGTCATTCTACGGATGGCATTTAATGCCTCATTGGTATCCTGGCTTTCGAATGCTCCTGCAAATGTATTGGACCATTGTTTTAATCTCTCATGTACCTGAGCCATTATAGTAAAAAATTATTAGATATTGTATGAATATATATCTACATATACACCATAAAGCTGGACAGCTGGTAATAGCCAAGACATTTGGCTTGGCCGCATTGCCTTCCTTCCATATGTTAACACTAAACACTCGTATTAATACCAATCACCATGTGGAAAACATAAAAATATTATACTACCTCCATTAATGGTTATTTGCAACTTTGAAATTTTTTATATCTCACAAATAATACCCTAAAGTTGCAGATAGTCATTAACGGAGGTAGTAATTTTTTTGCTTCCAGAATCTCTCTTTTCAGGATTGCAAATGAGCCAGGCACACAGTAGTTTAAACAAGCAACAGTTCATATGTAATTCAATATCAGACTTCTATAGAAAATCTCAAACCTCTGCCTGAATCTGTTTTAATGCCTGAGAATCAGGAGCATCTTCAACAGATTCTCTGATCTCCATAATCTGAAATGATCAAGATGTTTTATCTTATTAGTCAAGCACACAAATGAAGAAAAAGCATAGATAGCAAACAAAATGAAATGTAAACATAACTAGCAAACCAGAAAGTACTTCGATACTAGTCCTAAACTCATAATATCTAGAAAATGGTATGCTTATTTCTCAGGTTCTTGTTAATAATGGATAATTTCGGTTGACTAAAAGTCCTTCAACGCCTTTGATCTTTACAGCAACCAAGGACTGGATTCCATCAATTACTCAACTCTGTCCTTAAATAAAGTACAAAAAAGGTTATGGGTATGATTGATTAAAAGCGAATAAAAAAAAGTAGAAAGCGGGTTTTAATTAATAAAGGTGAATATAAAAAACAAAATTGAGGAGTTTAGTTGAATAAAATGGAAAAAAAAAAATAAAAAAATTGGGGTTTGGTTGATTAAGAGTGAATAAGATATGGGATTTTTATATAGAGAAGATTTTTGGAATAAGACTGTTCTATGGGTAGGGGTGAAAATTCGGTTTGCGGTTTGGATTATAATCAAAACCGAATTCAATCCGAATTAATTTGATTTCGGAAATTTCAATCCGAATCCAAACCGAATTAAGATTCAATCCAATCCAATCCAAACCGAATTAATTTGGTTTTTTAAATTAGAATCCAATCCAAACCGAAATTTTTTCCCTTCTTTTGCAACATTCAAATCCGAAACTCAAATTTTACCCGAAAATTCCTACAATCATTTCTTTAACTACATTCTTTGTGAGAGAGTAAGATATCGAGAAAGGAGAATTGAGAATTAGGTTCTTTATTTTTAAGTTTATATATGAAAGGGGAAAGTGGTTGGATACTTTGAAAAAGAAAATGGGCTTAAAGTATTGGGTTAAAATTCGGTTTGTAATTCGGTTTTCGGTTTTTTAAAACCCCAAACCGAATCCAATCCGTAATCCATATTTTTTAATTTTTCCAATCCGATCCAATCCGAATTCAAAAAAAATCCAAACCGAATTACTAATTCGGTTTGGTTTTCGGTTCGGTTCGATTTTAATCCGAATTACTTTCACCCCTATCTATGGGGATGGAACTAGGGAAGGAGTGTTTATCTTCTAAAACTCAAGAGATGGACTAGCCAGCAGGGTGGGTTTAGTTTCTTTCTATAGATAAGAAGTCAGCTATGTGCATGAAACACCTTCCTAGTTCCTACCACAGCTTTGACTCTATAGCAGGAAAGACCTGCTAGGAGTTTCATCCATGAATCCATGATGAAGACAGAAAAGTGATCAAGGACGACCAATCCACAATCAAAAAGACACTAGAAAAGCCTAATACAACGGAACACCATAGAATTCAAGTAAAAATTGATTAAAAATAATTAGCCAAGCTCAAATTTCCAACAATTTTAATAGCTGACATTATCAACAGATCTGTTTTCTCTGTATAAACATCTGCAGAAAATATAGCATAATCTCAAATAAAAGACATTATGCTTTCTTTCCTATCTTCTCTGATATAAAAATAAAAAATAAATTAATTCCAAACTTAACAACCATAGTCAAGCTTCTAAATTAAATTCATGGGGAATGCATTCCTGCAAAAACTACATAGGTTCTCAAGTGGTTCTTTTTGAACTAATGGTCACAGCTTACATTGATTTCGACATTCAACGGGACACCAGAACTAAATTTCGAAAGAGACAATCATTATTCATTAAAGAGGAGAAGGTTAGAGCTTCAGCATCAAATTCAATTCTATTATTCCATAAGAGTTCATGCATTGATAGCACAGTCCAGTAGACAAAATAATTATACTGGATGCCGAAATGGATTTTGGAATTTAAGAAAACTAATCGAAATTAACAAGTCAAATAGCTAATGTAATTATCTAAATGGATTGTGTAATTATCTTACCTCAGCTAGCAACTCGGGATCTGAAACAGTCTGCTCTTCATCAACGTGTACACCCTGTAACTTCATCTGCCATGGTAGAAATCACACATCAATTGTCTTATATGGAGGCCTGATGAATGAAGAAAAGGTATAACAGGAGGCCAAATAACATTCTGAAGTAACGTGTCTATTGACTGGTTTCTAACTAAATTCTTCGCGGGGAGAGAGAGAAGGGGGGGGGGGGGGGGGGGGGGGTAGAAAGCACAGTTGAAGTGTCGTTTGGTTCTAAGCCTTCCTATTCTCACTTTAAAACCTCCTGGCTACCTTCGCTTTTTAAAGCCCAAGCATGTCTATTTCTTGGTAATCCATTTGAAAAGAAAAAAAAAAAACGAATTCAATAAATTATAGACCTATCAGATTTATTTTTTGAAGGTTGTTCTGCTTCATAAAACAATGCTTCTTTTAGGATAGTCTCAGTCAGATCCATCTTCTAATTTCTCTCTCCCTTTACTTTTCTTGATTATCCTTACTCTCTACTTTGTTTGCTCTTCCTCTATTTCCATCTTTTCCACCTACTTAACTCACATTCCCAGTCTTTTGTAGTCAACAGAACCCATAAGATCAACTAGAATCTCTAATCCTCCTGCAGGTAAGATTAGTATGCCACAATGCTACTGGTGACACTTTTTCTTACCCTTGTTCCATACCTTCTTAACACCAAATAAGTATTTTATCAGCAGGACGCTGATCCTACCTTACAAATTTGGCCAATGAATTCAGATGTTTGTGATAGTTTAAAGACTTGTAAGCATATCACACATGGGAGATGGTGGATTTACTTCCATGCCATCCGGGGTAAAAACCCATGAGCAGCAAATGTGTCTATAACTCTACATATAAAAAGGTGAAAGGAAGAATTATAATTAGAGGAGATGCACACAAAGGAGGAAGTTGACTACAATGAAACCTTTTTCTAGGAGTCAAATTCACTAACATCAGGAGTCATAATTCTATAGGTGCCTACAGCTGCCAAAAAGAGATTGCTAAATATAAGCATGATGTACATAAACATTTCAGCATGGAGATTTAGATGAAGAAACTAATGAGTGTCCTGAGTAATGCTTTGGGTTACAATATGTAACTTATAATCTAGTTAGGAAAATTTGACATCATGAGGATAACATGAAAAGTAATAGCATGATATTTGAAAAACGTTAAAGGTATCAATAGTTAACTTACGGTGTGTTTGGATTGAAGGAAATGGAGGGAAAGGAAGGGAAGAGAAATGGAGAGATGGGGTATCTTTCATTTGGATAACAAATGAGGAAGGGAGGGAATTGGAGGGGAGAGAAATGGAGGGATTAAATTGCAGAAAATTGATCCCTTCAACAATGGAGAGATTTGGAAAGAAAACTCACCATTTTTCCCTCCCCTCCCTTTCCCTTCCCTCTTCTTCTCCTCCCTCCCCTCCTCTTCTCCTCCCTCCCCTTCTTTTCCTCCCCCTTTCTTTATCCAAACACATTGTTAGTTCCATCTAATAAACCAAAGCATATAGAATTGGATTTCCATTATGTCCGAGGACAACTGTAGCATAGACTCATCAATCTTTATCATGTAGTCATGTACCTACACTACAACTGCATATTTGACACATATTTCACTAAGGTTCTTCCTAGACAGCACCATCACTAAATACTAAGCAATTTGAAGGTGTCTCCACTCAATTCTCCAACTGAGGGAGGGGGGCATAGAGCACATAAAAGTATAAACTTTACAAATGTTTGTGTAAGGCTGCATACTATTAACTTCCCTTATCTGTCCTAGATTAGAGTCTCACCAGCAGAGTTATGATCAAATTGGTATAACTAAGCACCACACACAAGATTCACACATAGCATAAATGCATGAGGTTCATACAGCATACTTTATCACAAACACTAAAATAGAAAGCCTGCTATTTTTCAAACAAAAGTGTAGAAATTCTGTAGTACTCACAAGATATATTGCCCTGGACAAGGAATTTTTGAGCGTCCTGTATGCATCAATTATTCGAGAAGATTGCTCAGCAGCATACTCCTTTTCACTCTAATCACATATGACGGTAATTAGACAGCCTAAAAGTCTGGATGTGTTTCTAAACCTTCTAAATTCAAATACATACGAAGTATAAAACAAACCTCAGACTTTGAATGAACTAAATCAGGATGCAGTTTTTTCTGCCAGTCTTTATACAAGCCCTCCAAACTACTCTCCTCAATATCATATTTTCGCTCCCTGTATCATGTTAAACAAGCACAACTTAAAGGGCTATAGTCATTCTCATTAATTAACGCTAATTACTTTAAGTTTGAACCCCAAGGGGATGAAGAATTCATAAAATCACATCATATACCATTGAAACACATAAAATATTTAAGTAGGACAACAACAAAGTACACTTAAGCACAATACATATATATATATATATATATATATATATATATATACAAATGATAGGACAAAAGGTTGTTTGTATTAGTGCTTAAGCTAAAAGCTTGCAAACGTCAATGGCTTTAGGCCATTACTCTCGAAGTTCACTATTACAATTTTCTGGATAGTTTTCTCCTACAAAACTCCTACTATTTATATTACTACTACTGTCTACAAATTTGGCAAAACAAAGCCTTAATTGCTAGTGGTACTTTTCTTGTCTTCTTTCCTTTTTTGCATAACAACAACAATCACCTAAAGCTGGCTGTCTCCCCTGCTCCCAACGGTTCTCTGCTTCCATTTTCTGCCTCCTCTTGTGTTGGCCCTTGCTTGGTGTTGTGACTGTTCTGCCCTTGCTGCCTTTTGCGCCTGTGATAGTTAAGTGTCACGGGTGGTGGGTATGGGTTCATTGCAACACTCCCCCCCAAGAGAGCCACCTTGTCCTCAAGGTGGAAGTCCGGAAACCTTTCTTTGATGCCTTGCGGATCTTCCCATGTAGACTCGAATTCTGGCACACCGCGCCACTTAATCAAACCTCCTTCCTTGCTCCGCGTCCGGCCTTAAACCGCATGTCTAGTACCCCTTCAGGCTCAACAACCAACTCCAATTCGGATGTGATCTGAGCCGGAATGGTGGGGGAACTAGGTAAGTCTCCAAGAGCTTTCTTGAGCTGTGACACGTGGAACACGGGGTGTATACTGCAGTCCTCGGGCAATAATAATTTGTAGGCGACCTTTCCCACTCTCTGTACCACTTCAAAAGGCCCGTAGTATCGAGCCGCCAACTTCTCAAAGGGACGTTTGGCCAATGACCTCTGGCGGTATGGTTGGATTTTGAGAAACACAAACTCCCCCACCTGAAATTCCATATCGCGGCGCTTCCCATCTTTATTCCTCTTCATGACCTGCTGAGCCCGTAACAAATTAGCCTTTAACTCATCAAGCATCATGTCCCTCTCCCGCAGCACCTCTTCAACAGTGCCCACTGTTGTTTGCCCAGCCCCTATTCAAATTAATTTTGGAGGATCCCTCCCATAAACCGCCTTGAACGGGCTCATCAAAGTGGACGAGTGTGAGGTGGTGTTGTAGGAATATTCAGCCCACGGCAACCAACGTGCCCACCCCTTGGGTTGCTCACCGGCAAAGCAACGCAAATATGTTTCAAGTCTCTTATTTACCACCTCTGTTTGACCATCGGTTTGGGGGTGGTAAGAAGTACTCTTTCTCAAATCGGTTCCTTGCAAGCGAAAAAGTTCCCTCCAAAATGCACTAACAAACACTCGGTCACGATCCGTGACTATGCTGCCTGGAATTCCGTGCAACCGCACAATCTCTTTGACGAATGTTTCAGCCATTGTTAAAGCCGTGAACGGGTGTTTTAATCCGATGAAGTGGGCGTACTTGGTGAGGCGATCCACCACCACTAGGATCGTGTCAACTCCCTTCGACCGAGGCAACCCCTCGATAAAATCCATGCTTATATCTTCCCATACTCTCTCCGGTATCGGCAGAGGTTGGAGTAACCCCGCCGGAGATTGTTGTGAAAACTTATTCCGTTGACAAATCCCACAAGTACGCACAAATTCAGCCACGTCTCTTCCCATTCCCAGCCAAAAAAGCTCTGCTCCCATCCTCAAATAAGTTTTCAGGTCTCCAGTGTGCCCTCCCTTAGGTGAATTATGGAAAGACTTCATTAATTCAGCCTTCAAGCTCGAGTTTCGAGGAATGACCAGTCGGCCCTTGTGTAAGAGCTGCTGATTTTCGATGGAGTACCCAGATTCTGACTCCCTGCTTCTACCACGGCTCTCAACCGCTGAATTTCCCCATCCTTCTCAATTTCTTTCTTCAACATATCCCAATCAAACCCCTGTGTCGTGAGCAACACTCTCAGCTCCACCTCGTCTGCTTTCTCGCCTTTCCGGGACAAGGCATCGGCGACCTTGTTCGATATTCCGGGTTTATATTGTAGATCAAAATCAAACCCGATTAATTTTCGTACCCATTTTTGGTACTCCATCCCAATTTCCCTCTGATAAGTGATGTATGAGATTGTTGTTCACTTCGCACTATAAATCTCCTACCTAGCAAATAGTGCTTCCATTTTTGCATCGATAAACACACGACCATCAATTCTTTCTCATAAATGGATTTACTCCGGCCACCGGGCCCTAGAACCTTGCTGAAAAACGCCACGGGCCTTCCCTCCTGCATAAGGACCGCGCCGAGGCCAAAACCCGACGCGTCGGATTCCACCACGAAAGTTTTAGTGAAATTCGGCATAGCCAAGACCGGTGCCGAACTCATAGCTACCTTCAACCTTCGAAACGCCTCTTCCGCGGCTTCACTCCACCCATAATTATCCTTCTTTAATTGGTCAGTGAGGGGGTGAGCAATGTGAGCATATTGCTTGATGAACTTACGATAGTAAGTCCTAAAAAGCCTCTTAATTCCTTAAGAGATCTTGGAGTGGGCCAATCCAACATGGAATTAATTTTATCCATGTCCATCGAAACACCTTCTCTTGAAATCATGTGGCCCAAGTAAGCCACCACTTGTTTACCAAACTCACATTTTTTTAAATTAGCAAACAATGAATGATCTCTAAGAGTGGATAAAACAATTCGCAAGTGTTCAACATGATCTTCATGATTAGCACTATAAATAAGAATATCATCAAAAAATACAAGCACAAATTTTCGGGGTAGCCGGTGCATTTGTAAAGCCAAAAGGCATGACGGGAAACTCGTAATGCCCCTCGTGTGTCCGAAAAGCCGTTTTATGGGTGTCTTCCGGCTTAACAAGTATTTAATGGTAGCCGGCCTTAAGATCAAGCTTTGAAAAAACTCGAGCCCCATGCAACTCGTCAAGAAGCTAATCAATCACCGGGATTGGGTATTTGTCGGGGACCGTCTCCTTGTTTAGCGGCCGATAATCCACACAAAACCTCCAAGAATCGTCTTTCTTCTTAACCAACAAAATCGGGCTCGAGATCGGGCTAGTCGAAGGCCTTATAATTCCCGCTTGAAGCATCTCACCGATGAGTTTTTTTATCTCATCCTTTTGAAATTGGGGGTAGCGCTACGGTCTAACACTAACCGGGTTGCTCCCCTGTAATCCCCCGTATTTTTAAATATATTAGTAATGAAATTATATTTTATTCATAATATTTATTTGTATTTTTTTCGGATTTAATTTCAAAAGTTTCAAATTATTTTTGGGTTTGATGAACGATTTTATTACAAAGAACTTTTTATGAACCTTTCTTCACTAATTTATATCCAGCAAACAAACCAAACCCACTTTCTTTTCTTAATTGGCCCATTAATTTTATGAGGCCCAATCTTAAAACTAACCCTACACCACTCTCTCTCCTATAAATACCCCATACATCCCCAAAATTTCCCACACAAAAAGGTTAGTCTTATTTTCATCCTCCTTTGTTTCATTATTTTGCTTAATGTTATTTTAATTGTTTTGGGTTTTGATTTTAGTATAAAGATTATATTTTTAGTATTAAATTATATTTTAATGGTATAAAGATTATAAATTTCAGATTATATTTATGTTATAAATTTCATATTTTATGAATTATAAACCTAGGGTTTCAATTTATTGAAAATCATGATTTTAGGGTTTTTATGAACAATTGATTTAGGGCTTTTATAGTAATGATGTTTTGAAATTTTGGTGATTATATTACTAATTAGTTTCCAGATTATTTTGAACACGTAAATTCGTATTTTAATGTTTAGATTTCGGTTCGTTAATATTAATCCCGTTTTAATCCCGATCAGGTTCTGAACTCATCCGATTTTGACAAAAAAGTAGTGTTTTCCATGTGGAAACGATGTTTTAAGAAAGACTCACTACCTTTGGTAGTGAGCACCACCCTCTCGTGGCCAAATTCTGCCTCTAAATATGATTTTCGGGCAGTTTTTCATTTTTAACGAAGTTTTTTATTTTTAAAATTTTATCCTTGAGTTTGATTAATAAAATTAATTATGTTTAAAGTTAATTAAGCATATAAATATGTGTTTTTTTATTTTAATAAGTTTTTCATCATATTATATTGTTGGAAATTACTTGGGATAGTAATATTAATTGTTGGTTGTTTTCTAGGAAGTGATGATTATTCCCTAGGAGAATTTTAAGTGATTAAAAGTGGCTCAAAGGATTGTTTGTACGAGGTACGTACATGTCTACTTCGTTGTAAGTAGTACCATGTTTAGGTATCAAAGAAAAGAACTTAGTTTCATGATTAGAGAACACTTGGATGAAAATTGTTTGGTTATACATTTAATTAATTCATATGCTTGAGTGTATGTATATATGATTGACGTATATAATTTTATGATATGATCTGATTTAATTGTCTTGCTACTATTGTTATATTGAATGATTGTGTTATATTTCTGGGGTTTTTTTTTTTAATGTTATTGCTATAGAGAGTATTGTTCTTGAGGTTTTAGGATTATTAATGCAGAGTATTATTTTTGGGTTGAGATATGATTATATTTGGGTTATTAGTATGTGTTTTAAGAGTTGAGACATTATGAATCGAATTGTTATGTTATTTGGGAACATGTGCCAATATTGAGATATTATAAATTAATTTGTGAATGGTTATTTGATCAATGTGTGAGATCAAAAGGTTGAAAATTATTTATTTTGTTATGGGTTTGAGGCTCGGCGTTATAGACCTTAGTCCTTGGCATGTTGGTAATGAGATAATGATCATGAGTTAAGAATGAGGTACAATCTTTATTATTTATTTTTCTATGGTCCCCTACAGTGGGAATTGACCCGTATGTGGTCTGGTTCAAGGTGTTTTCTAGTTATTGGGAGTATTCAAGTTTTTATACTTGTTGGTTTTATTCGAATTACCCATGTCCAAGGCTAGGTATAGAACAATGAGCATGGCACACTTACGGGATAAAGAGTTGAGTAAAGGTTTGTATTATTATTCGAGGTTGAGTTGATAAAGGTTATTTTCAGAGTACAATGTGTTATGTAGTTTTGAACTACATTATTTAATTGAGCTAGTAATGTTGATTATCCTAGACTAACTTTGTGAGAATGGAGTCGCGCCCATTCTTGCATCGCGCTAAACTTTTATTTCAAATGGTCATTTGGGACCTGGATTGGACAACCTGGTCTATTGCTTACTCCAAACTAAATTAAATTAATTAAATTGAATATGATGAGTCAAGTGTTTGGAATTTAGTAAGTATGTTGAGTCAATTAAATTGTCTAAGTGTGGAGTCTTGATTAATGAATTCGTGTTGTATGTTTATTTACTTTAATTAATTGAGCATGCTAGGTTTGGTATGTTGTAGCCTGTATGTACTCAGCTTTGCTGATTGCGTGCTTTTGTGTGTGTTTTCTTTTGGTCATGGCCTTCGCCTTTCAATGACCCTGTGATGATCCAATTATTACACTTGTATTATTGGGGAGCAATATTGCACAGGTTAGCTTGATGATGTGCAGTTCGGGATTTGACAATCGCATTGTCAAGGGATGGTGTGATTGAGTGTATTCGTTCTTTGAAATTATTTATGCTTTGCAATTTCATTTATGTTTTGGATTTTTAATATTGGTTTGGTTTTAAATAAGGGCCTTATATGGTTCCAATTTGTAAGCTTTGACTTATTCGTTTTCTAAACTGTGTTATTTTAAATACTTAAGTTTGATTTTTCCGCTGCGATACTTTGATAAAGCCTTAACGTTTTAACACGTGGCGGTAACATGTCAATGGTTCTCCACTATTTTATTTAAAGTAAGTGGTTTGAAAAAGGGAGAATTATTGGGGTGTTACATCCCCTCCTTGAGAACTATCGAATGCTCGTGCCCCCTAGTCAGTGGCAAGCCCTTTGGGCTCTCAAAAACTGCTGCAAACTCTTTCAACACCCCTTGTAAAAATTCCGGCGGCCCAACCTCACTAGGCCCACTCTCCTTTGGGCTATACTCTTCTGCTTCCACCAAGTTCATCTCCACTAGCACACATCCTTCTCCTTTCTTCAAGGTTCTGAGCATAGCTTTAAGAGTGATCCTCGTCTTTCTTAAGCTTGGGTCTCCTCTAATCACCACGGTTTTTCCACCCAAATTGAAACTCATTTCCTGTAGTTTCCACTTAGTAATCACGGTCCCTAGTTTTTCGAGCCATTGAATGCCCAAAATCACATCCGAATTTCCTAGCTTGAAGGGTAAAAAATCCTCCTCAATTTCAATTCCTTCTCCTAACTCCAACCGTACCCCCTTACACTGCCCTCGACCTTTGATGTTCTCGCCATTGCCGAGAGATACTCCATAACTCGCGTCCCCGGAAACGTTCAAACCCAAGTTCTCAATAGCTTGTAAAGAGAGAAAATTATGAGTGGCCCCGGGGTCGATCATCACCACCACCGGCTGCCCCTTGATCGTTCCTTTGAGCCTCATGGTCTTGGGGTTTGACAAACCTACAATTGAATTCATTGATACAGAAGCCAGGGTTACCACCGGTGTTTCCATTGCCGTGAACTCCCCTCCCTCCCCGTCGTCTTCCTCCTCCACTAAGAGCACACTAAGGCCCTTGGTCGTACATACATGTGTGGGTCTCGTCCACCTCCCATCACACTTGAAACACAATCCCTTAGCTCGCTTCTCTTGCATCTCCCTCTCGCTGCCACTGAACTGTGAGGAGTTGGGGTGGTTTTGATTCTGAGTTGGGTTGTGATACATGCTAGCAGGGTGATTGACAAAGGCAATGGAGCCTTGTGAACTTTGGGTGGACTGAAAGGAGTGGGTTGGGTTGGTTTTAATGGAATTAAAGGTTTGGGTTGGTGGGTTGGTATAAGGTGGGCTGGAGTTGTGATAGGATTGGGCTGGCCAGATCCTAGGAGAGTTGAGGCTGGACTCCTATTAAAATAAGAATACGGTCCAGGTTTTGTAAAAACCCCACCCGTTTTCTTGAGCCCAGCGACCCGGTTTCTCTCTTCGACCCGCACCGCCAGATCCATGGCATCATCCAACGTGATCGGGTTCACAATCCTTATCTCTGCCTTTACATCCTCCCTTAACCCATTGATGAATTGAGCCTTTAAAATGTCCTCTGGTATTTCGGGGAGTGGCGCCGCCTTCTCGATGAAGAGCCTCCGATACTCCGCCACGGTGATGACCTGTTGCACCGCCAACCATTGCTCGTGCAATGACCCCGCGTTAATCGGCCGAAATTAGTTTAAGACCCTCACCTTCAAATCCTCCCAGAGCACCACCGGCCGGCGACGGTGCTCCCACTGATACCACCTTAACGTATCTCCATCAAGCGCCACTACCGCCGCTTGTATCTTCTCTGGTTCGAAAAGCTGGTAGAATTGGAAGAATTGTTCACCCCTTAAAATCCAGCCATCCGGGTCTGACCCGTCAAAGGTAGGCATGTCGAGCTTGCGGTACTTCCAGTTGTTGCGCTGCTCTTGACGGTTTTGTTGGTGGCGGACTCCACCTCCAAGTCCTGTATCCCAGTTCCCGAAGCGGAGACCATTAAAACCTCTCGCCCAAATGGTGGTTCGTTGTACCCACCAGCGCCTTGCGGTGACCCGTTGTAACCCTCGAGCGTCTGCACCTGTTCCACTTCTTCTTCAACCCCCACTGTTTGCGCCGGTTGTTTTCCCAAGGCTTTGAGAGCGTTACGGATCTCATCCATGGCTTTCTCATGTCGACTTGCCGTCATGTTCACCTGTTGGGTGATGTCCTGCCGGAAACGGTCTATTTTCCCTTCCATGGATTGTCTCACCCTCTCAAGAGTCTCGTCTTGCTTCTTAAGAAGCGCATGTTGAAGTGAATTTTCACCTTCACCGAGTTTTTTGCAAATTTCTTCCACTCGCTCTTCAAGTGCCGCCACCCTCTCCGGTGTCACGGTCAACGGCGTCGGCGGCATGTCGGCTCTGATACCAAATGCAACGGACTCGTGGTTCACACACACAAATGATAGGACAAAAGGTTGTTTGTATTAGTGCTTAAGCTAAAAGCTTGCAAACGTCAATGGCTTTAGGCCATTACTCTCCAAGTTCACTAATACAATTTTCTAGATAGTTTTCTCCTACAAAACTCCTACTATTTATATTACTACTACTGTCTACAAATTTGGCAAAACAAAGCCTTAATTGCTAGTGGTACTTTTCTTGTCTTCTTTCCTTTTTTGCATAATAACAACAATCACCTAAAGCTGCCTATCTCCCCTGCCCAACGGTTCTCTGCTCCCATTTTCTGCCTCCTCTTGTGTTGGCCCTTGCTTGGTGTTGTGACTGTTCTGCCCTTGCTGCCTGTGATAGGTAAGCGTCACGGGTGGTGGGTATGGGTTCATTGTATGTATATATATATATATATATATGCTAAAACACGATCTCACGAGGACAAGTTATGGAACTATGATGTGATAATAAGTTAACAACTTCAACTATGAAAAAAAGTTATTCAATCCCTACAACTCGAGACACACGTCTATCCCTCTATCCCAAAGATTAATTATATACTCCATCACTCTAAGTCTAAGGGTCTGTTCTCATTGACTGAACTGAGCTGAGTTGAACTGAACTTATTAGAGCTAAACTGAACTGAACTTATTAAAGCTGAACTGAACTAAATTGAATATTGTGTAAGAGAAGGAAATTGGGAGCTGAAATGAACTGAACTTATTAGAGCTGAAGTGAACTTATTAGAGCTGACTGAAAATAATCATATGAGAACAGGCCCTAAGAATTTCCTAGTTTCCTTTTCGGCCCCATCCCTTTGGGTTTGCCCCATACTATACATCGTCCACAACTTCACTCTCTCATACTCTACTTTTGGTCATACCTCCCACCAATTTTTTCACTCATCAACTCCACTCAACCACTACTTTAAAAAGTAGCAAAACTCCAATACGGCAATCTTAGAGGGACGGAGGGAATACGTATGAGTTATAACAACTTTGTTGTACACATGATTAGGTATGTTATTATGCTAATAAAAAGTTATCAGCTACAACTAACAAAGACAATAGCTCATAATAATTACATCATCATTTTACGTAACAAAATCAAAGCAATTCAAAACTCACGGCACTAACATTGAATTAACATCACTTAAAATTTGCATAAATTAGAAGTTCTAGTAAACTATCATAGCAATTATGAGCTAAATTAATATTATAACAGCAATATCAATTAAACATTCAAAAAATTTATATGGCTTTTAACAATTATACCTCCATGTAATGAAAAAAAAAGAAAACTTACAATCCGAAAATCCGAAAATAATCAACAGAGCGATCAATAGGTTGAATACAACGGCAAGAATCACAAACAAGAAAGAGTTGCGAAGTTGTTGGAGACGAATTACAGTTCCAGCATCGTCGGATTTCAGAGCTTGATGATGATTCGGAGCAAAAAAGCTTGAATGATTGCTTGGAAAAATCATGGAGAAAATTTGCACGAAAATTGAAATGGCGAGGAGAAAATGAAGAGGAGAGAGATAGAGTTTGGGAATGGAAGGTGGTAGAGGAGAGAGAAGAAGTGGGTCGAAGGTGTCGGTGGAAGAGATGCGAGAATCGCCGCCATGAATGTCTGATTGTATTCATCGGAGTATTGTGTAGTTCCGGCGACCGAAGCTGAAGATAGTACGTGTTAGATTCGCGTTATTACGAAATACGAATGACTTGTTTGGTAGTTGGTTGTGAAGAGAGGTGTCAATTCAGAGGATCGAATCGGGTCTGATTAGAGTCGAGGCAATTTTTAAATTTGTATCCATGGGAAATATTACGAGTATCATCGGATACTAATAGACCGGAAGTAATATTCCAATAAGATTTTTTTCTTTTTTTCATGTTCCACTCGATTCACACTTTAGGCTAATTTAAATTTGGAATCAGTTTTGGATGGTTAGGTTTCAATCCCCTCTCAATATGATCTAATTTTAATTTTGGGAAACTCTTTTTGTCAACCTTCTAGTTAGCAGTCTTAGCACATTAACTAGCATAGTGTCTGTGCGATGCACGGTTTATAAATCAAATTATTAAACCCGTAGGAAAAATAAAAACAAAGGTAATTCAATCACTAATAAAGGACTTGGTTACTGATGGTCAATAAAAAAAATTAAAGGAACGTTATTTGAATAGTATTTTATGTTATTTGAATTTCTTTTAATTTTTTATAATGTTATTTTAATAATTGAAAAATAATTGAATAATACTCCACATAACTAAATAAGAGAAGTGCTCGTAAAAATTAAATAAAAAATTAAAAAAATTTAACTACATAAGAGAAGTGGACTAATTCATTTATATCTCCCGTTGACAAAAAAACTAAAATTATCTTATCATACCATCCGCATCAGTAGCTACAATCAATCATATAACTAATATATAAAGCTAAACTTTTAGTCAGGCGACGAGATATCGACACTTGACGTTCCAACTTTTCGCCAAGTGTCGCGCCACATAGGATAGAGTTATATAGAATTCAATTTGTAGGATAAAAAAAGTTAATTTAGAATTCTATTTTCAATCAAATTTGGATAGAATTTTAGGATAAAATTGTTAATTTAGAGTTTTATTTTTAATAAAGTACCAATATTTCATATACAAATTAAATTATAATTTTATTAAAAAAAAATTATAACACTCATAAATTATCATATAAATTTATTTTTTGTATCATAGTATTTTTTTTGGAGCGAAGGAATTAGCACCACATCCATTATTTATAATATATTCTAATCAATTTAAACAATATACTTTACAATCTAATATAATTTTATTACTCTATGTAGACCTTTCAATCGGGTCGGGTCACGAGTCATTTCGGACAGGGTCATTATTTCAGGTTACGGGTCAAGAAATGTTTAAATCATCATAAAAACACATCAATTTCTAACTAATTTTGTATCAATGATATGTTTTAAAATTTGACATATAGATTAAAAATTTATCTTAAAATTCAACAAACACTTGGTGTTCCAACTTTTCGCCAAGTGTTGCGCCATGTAGGATAAAGTTATATAAAATTCAATTTGTAGGATAAAAAAGTTAATTTAGAATTCTATTTTCAATCAAATTTGGATAGAATTTTAGGATAAAATTGTTAATTTAGAGTTTTATTTTCAATAAAGTACTAATATTTCGTATGTATAAATTAAATTATAATTTTATTAAAAAAAAATTATGACACTCATAAATTATCATATAAATTTATTTTTTTTATCATAGTATTTTTTTGGAGCTAAAGAATTAGCTCAAAATGCACCACATCCATTATTTATAATATATTCTAATCAATTAAAACAATATACTTTACAATCTAATATAATTTTATTACTGTGTGTAGACCTGTCAATCGGGTCGGGTCACGAGTCATTTCGAACAGGGTCATTATTTCAGGTTACGAGTCAAGAAATGTTTTTCACCAATGTTATTATTATTAGTCATTACATGCCTCCTATATAGTTTAAATCATCACAAAAACTCATCAATTCCTAACTAATTTTGTATCAATGATATGTTTTAAAATTTGACATAAAGATTAAAAATTTATCTTAAAATTAATAAACAACCCGGGCATCGCACGGGCACAAAACTAGTCTAATATATATATGTTTTATTTACCCGTCACGCACTCACCAAATAATATAATAACCCTATATTAAACCTACAAGTACATATATTTTCCTAAGTTAAGCATTGTGCCAAAAACTATATATTACTTCCTTCGTTTCTGTTTCTATTTAGTTGACGCGTTTGATTTAGGCACATATATTAAGGAGAGGAGAGAAAGTGAGAGAGAATGAAAAAGCAAGTGGGGTATCTCGTAAATGTAAGATAAAAAAAGTAACCCCAAAAGGAACGTGCCAACTAAAAAAAAAAAAACTCCTAAAAAAGAATACATGTCAACTAAAAAGAAACGGTAGTATATAATAGTCATATAACCAACATCTGAATAAATATACTATACAACACAAATACTTCGTATAAAGGTATGGATTTATATAAATAAAATATACGGAGTATATATTAAGATTTATCACTACCTTAATTATAAAAAGGTTAACAAAACTCTTATTATAGTGCATGAACATTTATATCTCTGAAATTGTTCTTTTACATATATTTCTCCCATTTAATTTTAAAGGCCTTAAAATTGTCTCTTGAATTCGCTAAATTGATTTAAAAGGTTACGTTTATTTCAATATTTAAAGTCATTTACTATTTTCATTTCCTTTTGTTTTATTTTTCTATTTAGAATTTATTAGACTATTATATTTCAAGATCGAAGTCAATATCTTTTTACCATACAATCACTAAATCAAAGTAGCTCAACTAAAGTTTTGAACATTGCATAGCTACACAACATCCAACACATTTAATGACTACATGCAAATAATTTTAATAAAATTATGCATTTGATATAAGTTATTAAACAATTGAACTATATATACATTTTGATAGGTTTATATCTTTCATATTAACAAAAATTTACAAATGTTATTATTATATTTTGAAAAAAAAATATAGACTTTGGAGTTTTGTATAAGATAGATAAAGGATAAGTTAATTCCCGTTATATATGCATTGAGTTGCTCGATCATTTTTTTTTGGGTGTTCTAACCGGTTCACCCTTTGGGCTAATCCAGATTCGAGGATCAGTTCTGGATTGTTAGGTTCCACTCCCCTCCCGATTGTTGTTGCAGGGGATCGAATACGGGTCCTCCCTACCAAGTGTAATCTTAATCACCACTACACCAACAACCTGTACACTTGGTATGGAGGACCCATGTTATAAAATATTATATTATATACATATGCTTTTTTATATTATAAAAAATATTATATTATATACACATACTATTATATACGAAATATATTAACTTTCATACTATACTTAATTACATAGAATGTAAAGTACATGAAAATAGTATCATACCTACATTTCAATAATATAATTAGACCTTTAACAATATGACTTATAATATAATGTTTAGGTGTAATAAAAATGACATGTATATTTTTTTTATTATAAAATGTTGATTTGAAAGTCTAAATTATAGTTAAAAGTATTATTATGTATAAAACAACATAAATTATTGAACATGATTGTTGTATATCTAGTATATTACATGAGCAATGCACAATTTTTAAATCAAAATGTTAGTTTTTCTAAAAAAAAAAAAAAAATCATAAGTAATAGCATTGTTAATACTTAATATGAATATTACAATTTTAAACACGAGTAATAGTTATAATACATTTTATATCTATTCAAATGTCTAATTCAATTTAACTTTTATTCTTCTTGTTTAGATTGGTTTTTGGTTCAATTTTTTTTTATGTAAACAAAGGTCATTGTAAAAGGCATTGTATAGAAAATGAAAGACCGATTAAAATTAAATCTATGTTCAAGATTATATATTTTTTTTTCCAAGACAACATTTCGGCTCAACATTCAGTATTTGTCAAGGAGTACAAAAAACGATAAAAGTAATTTTTACACTATTTTGTATTTTTATCAAAAACTTTTGTATTCATCTAATAAATTGCATTGAGTTTAGGATAATTTATAGACTATTTTGGGTAACTTTTATCAATAAAACATAAATAACTTTCATTCATTACAGGGTAGCTTTTATAATAGGTGCACAATATTTTATTGTACATCTGATTTTTTTAAAAAAATGTTTGTATTGATTTCATAATTGACGTCAAACTAAATTCTATTGATTTTATTTAATTTTCATAAAAAAAAACAATATTATCCTTTCAAAATACGAAATATTTGTTTCCTTAATTATGCCACTTTAATCATATTGCTTCAAATTAGTTATTATTCTTTAAATTGACTACAAATAAAGATTGGAAAGACGTTATGGATTATTTGTAATATTGGAAAGTAGATATTTTATTATTAAAAATTAAATCAATATTTATGTTAGGAAATCATGAATATCTTATGCATGTATAGAAACTTGCTTTTATTGTTTAAAGTTGAACAAAAATAACTATGCTTGAATATGTAAACAGTAATTATATAGATATATTTTATACATAAGACAAGCCAATGAGAGAGTGACATTTGTCAAACTTTTGTATTCATCTGATAACTTGCATTGAGTTTAGGATAATTTATAGACTATTTTGGGTAACTTTTATCAATAAAGCATAAATAACTTTCATTCATTACAGGGTTGCTTTTATAATAGGTGCACAATATTTTATTGTACATCTGATTTTTTTTTAAAAAAATGTTTGTATTGATTTCATAATTGACGTCAAACTAAATTCTATTGATTTTATTTAATTTTCATAAAAAAAAACAATATTATCCTTTCAAAATACGAAATATTTGTTTCCTTAATTATGCCACTTTAATCATATTGTTTCAAATTAGTTATTATTATTTAAATTGACTACAAATAAAGATTGGAAAGACGTTATGGATTATTTGTAATATTGGAAAGTATATATTTTATTATTAAAAATTAAATCAATATTTATGTTAGGAAATCATGATTATCTTATGTATGTATTGAAACTTGCTTTAATTGTTTAAAGTTGAACAAAAATAACTATGCTTGAATATGTAAACAGTAATTATATAGATATATTTTATACATAAGACAAGCCAATGAGAGAGTGACATTTGTCATCCTCACATTGAGGCGCTTGTCTTTTAGTATAATATATAGTTAGATAGATGCGATCATAATGCATACTCGCATGTAGAGGTGGCAATTCGGATCAGCAGGTCGGGTTCGGGTCAGAATTCGGGTCGATTTCGGGTTATTCTTAGAAACTATCAGAAATAGTGTAAAACATAATATAATCACGAAATATGAAATTTGGATAAAATCGGGTCGAATTTAAGTTGTTCGAGTTTGGGTCGTATTATCGGGTCGGATCAAGGATTGCCAACCCTACTTGTGTATCATCTTAAGTAATTAGTCTTCTGAATGCACCCAAAAAAACATGGTTTGGTAAAAAAAAAGACCCCAAAAATGAAAAGTGAACAACTACATAAAAGACTTAAGGATGTACAAATTTTGAAACCTCAATCTAAAAATTGATGTACAAAACAAAACCTTGAATATTCAATCAAAAACATACAATTGGGTGCCCAAAAAAAAAATCATTATTTACATTCTTACAAACTAATTTATTCAAGGATAAATAAGAAAAAGAGAAGAAATCATATGGAATATTTTTTCCTAAGTCAGTTTTGAATTTATGATCATCAACTATATCATTTAAAAATGGCACTAGTGTACATTAGGTACAATATCGAACTATTTTCTTTGTTAAAGATGGTGAAAAACCGAAACACTACCATTTGTATTGTCCTTTCTCTGGTTATAATTACTCATGAGACCAGCCTCGCAGAAGGAATGTGAAAACAACATAGCCTCCACTTTTTTTGCTGTCCGGTCTTCTTCTTGTCTTCATGATTGCCATTAGCTTCACGGTTCATGGAACTAATTGCGACTGGACTGTTTCCGGCAGAAGGCGCATGTATTGACCAATTGGCGATTGCAGGATTTTGATCAGGAGGTACCACTTGAGAATTTTCTTCCTGGGCTTGAAGATCTGATTTTTCAGACCTGCAAATAAACAAGGCAGAAATTAAACTGCATATACAACTGGTAAGTTAGAAGCTTAAAAGGCGATGAAAATATTAGAGATAAACAGGATATATAGATAATAGATACATCCTCTTTGCTGAATATCAAGCTTATTTTCTCAGAAAATTTAGTGTCCTAGTAAATGAGAAACTAGAGAGGGAACACATGTGCACCACAGGTCCAGACACAACTAGACTAAGACGAGTTCATCCAGATGGATACAGTCTGCAGTGTTGTGAGATTTCAGAGGTTAACAGAAGGTGACAACCTAGCAATCATCCTTTTAACAGTAATAGGTTCACAAAACTTGGACAACCATGCAGCTATAATATATCCGCAAACACTAAACCCCCCTCAGCAGCCAAACTTCCAACAAACAACAAGAAAAGAAATTAGAAACTTGGCATGAAAATATATTTGCAGTATTTTGCACGTCTTAATAGAGATCTTATCTCAACAGCAATTATCTTATATCCTTTTCGCCTAAGAAAATAATCTTACATGCCACTCTTGTACGCAACCAATCTTTTTGTCAAGGTTGTTTATTGATATACCCGCTAAAAAGGAGACATTTATAAGAGATAGGAGGAATAAGAAAATACCTCATATTATCAATGCCCAAGTCATTCCTGGATACATGTGCAGTAGCCTTGTCATTTTCTTCAACGGAAGTACCCTGCTTATCTACCCAGTTCATTTGTTTACCCAATGTTGAGGATAAAGCAGCACCCTCTTCTATCTTAGGGCCAGATTGACTGCCATTTTGACCTTTGCGTCTATTCTCTTTGACAACACTGATCAGTTTATCCAAAGTACCTAGGGCTCTCTCCACCTGAGGACTTATAGGCACATTATTATGAAAATCCACTGATTGAGGTTTATCAATTGAACCACGGCTTTCCTTTGCATCTTTGATATTATTCACAAATTCATTTTCGTTTCCTTCCACCCCTTCTTCCTCAATCTCACTGGCTAGTTTATCCTGCATCAAGTATCCACTAACATGGCCATTGCTTTCTTTGATCTCTTCTTCCTCGATCTCGTTACTAATTGGTTTTCTCCCCTCTAAAGGTTTGCTAATATTTTCATTGCTAAGAATCATCTCATCTTCCTTTCTAGATGCATTTTGCACATCTGTTTTCTGCTCCCCATCATTGATGCCTGTGTAGTCCGAAATGGTTTGTTTTTCCATGAGGCTCCTTTCTGATTTACTTTTTGAGTATACAGCTTGACGTATTCGACTGTATAGAGGGTCACTTAAAACCTTGGAAAAAGCTTCATCTCCATTAGATACTGAAGCAACTGTCTGCAATAACATCAGATATCAGCAATGCTGAAAGATTATGTACATACTGAAGCATCTAACCACCTAAGAATGCTGTGATATGTCTAGAATATCTAATAATACACACCCCCTTGTAAAACTGAACTTTTGCAACAGAGGTTCTAAATGATAAAACAAAAGCTTCAAGATATTTTCATCCTTAAAATTCATTCATTCTTTCACTGCCTTTTGTAATCTTTATACTGCTTTAACTAATAATAAAAATTTTGAGACATGAAAAGGAAGAAAAGTTCAGGCAAGAACCAGCTCCCTTACATAAAAAATATTACCACTGAACTCCCAACAAGCTAAACCAACGGGACAAGAATATCCTGTCATCTCATTTCTACAGGCTAGTATCCGACTATGTCAAATAAGTTGACCTAAATCAGTTACTCTTCCAAGTTCAGGATTTTATTCTTGACATCAGCACAAACGGCTCAAATTTGATTTCAAACAGTGAGGTAGCTAGACATTACATATATTTTCCTGATAAATGAAGGGCTTGCTCAGGAGAAGGAATAGGACAGACCATGAGATATAAGGCCTTTGACACAGAGGGGCACATTGGTAGATTTTAAATTATGATCTTGAATCTCCATCTGATTGTCAAGTAGCTCTTATCAGGATTACTCCAGCACAGGTATAAAAATAAATAAAATAAAATAACATCTAGCACACTGCACAACTAATGGTGTATCTCAAGTAATCACCAAGCTCTACTGTAACTTGAACCAATGTGAAGGGAGTAGGATTCTTTACCTTCTTATAGAACCTGAAACCACTGCCTATCAGTTGTCTCGATATGAAATTAATAAGTGATGGAGGAACAAAATCCAATTTTATGTCCAGGTTGCCTATTGTCCTGCAAACAGAAAGAGAAAATCCAAGTAAACAGAAGTGATAAGAATTAAGTTACAGAGCATGTAATCAACCCATGACATTATGATGATTCATTCAGTCACCAATCCAGTCAACTATTGTTGTAGAAAAGATCTGAATCCTTTTTTTTTTTGTTACCCTTTTGATTGCATGGAAATTTCATGTTCACGGTGTGTGTGTGTGTGTGTGTGTGTGTAATTTGCAGGTTCCGCACAAGTTTAATTCTCATTGTTTATCATGCTTTTTTGGCCAAACAAAATACTTATGTTCCGCACAAGTTTAATTCTCATTGTTTATCATGCTTTTTTGGCCAAACAAAATACTTATATTATGCCTATTCTATATAAAGATTATGCTCATTCAACTATGAGAATATGCACATTGGTTGAAAAAAATAAGAACACAGACTAGTACTTCATTTATAGGCGTTGGATTGAACGACATGGTACAATAGATATATGATAATCTGGAAAATCAAAAATTGATGCACATTAAATACAACATTTATGCACAATATATTGGTATTAAATTAATTTTGCACATTTAGTTTAATAAATATGCACATTCAATACAAAAATCATGCACATAAAATCCTTCTCATTTTTCTCATTTTAAGGAACTTCTCATTTGACCCTATATATATATATATATATATATATATATTATTTGCTGACTAAGCATAATTGGTATGGACTGGGAGCTTGATCAGCTGGTAGCAAAATCTGGTCATGTCAGGTTGCCAGCACAAGTAAGACACTTGAACTAACCTGGCTGAGTCGAGGAAAGTCAAGATACCCCCTCTGTTGATAAAGTCAGACTGGGATGGGATGAGCCTGATATTATTACGATTGTTATAGGTTAACATCTTATACTGACAATACCATCAGAGGGGGTTTCCTTAGCTCACCCCCGAGGATAATTCACATGTCTCACTTGTGCAAACACCCTGATAAGAGTATAAGACCACAGATGCTACCAGCTCCACATCAGTTCCCCAGTCCATACCCGGAACAATAGACAGATTTAGTAACAATCCTAGTACTATAAATTTAAACAATCATATTTCTAATTCAATGTAGCATTAAATCACCTCATAGAAAGATCCACCCCTATCAAAAAGGGAGAATCACCAAACCATGAGGACCTAGGCTTTACATTGACCCAACTTCCTCTTATATAGGCTATATCAGCTTATTATCAAAGAATAGTCTATGCATAAAATGTTAGGACAAGCAACAAGGGCAGAGTAACAAACTGCAGCTATAGTTTTTAATGAGAATCTGAGGAGTAAATAGGCACAAGTCCTACACGCTCAAAAGAAAATTAGTGTTCAGAGTACATGAGGTGAGAAGTCTTGAATGTGAGAATCTGCTTTTATTCAGATTAAACTTCTTGAAAGAAAAAATAAAACAAAAATTGACTCTAGATGGCCAAATTGCAATAGATTAAAGACTTGACATTTTTACAGTTTTCAAACTCGCTGAAACTTGATTTTTAACATATAAGATGCCATCAAAGCAAAAAAAATCTGGTATCCAAATATTACCTGATAAAATCACTTTTCATAAAAACTTTCAAGAAAAAGAAGCATAGAATGTAGTTATCTGATCTAGCATAAAAGCAGCTAACAATGACAACACACCTAAAGTAACTCCTGTTTTCGGTCACCTTTTGCAAAGCAAAACCTCCCACTAAATCAATCCTTACTGTGTTATCCGCCTTGGGTATTCCCTCATTGGTGAAGCCATGAGTTTCGTTTTGAATGTTGTCCGCATTAGAAATCTATGCAGAACAAAATGAAATATACACTTTCAACGTTAAGAGTAACAAATATAATTGAAAAATATCATGTTTGGTGTCCTCTAAGCAATTACCGTGTTTAGGAGCACAACGATAAGATCATTTTCGAAGTACTCAAACTCAAAATAGTGGAGAAGAGCCTCTCTACTGGACAATGGCCACGAAAGCTTCACCCTTTCTTCCAAAGAGCAAAAGGAAATTTAGAACCCATTAAAAAAAATCATTGAGAAATTAAATGAAATCAGGAAAGCATATCAAGTATTTTATCACAAACCTCACTAAAGATATCTCTTCACCTATCCTGACCTTCTGCAATTTCTTGGCTTCTGCAACTTTGAAAGTTGGAATTAATGTTTCAGGGAACCTAGAAAGATAAGCAGAAAGAAATAGTAAAGCATCAAATGATTCAGCATTTTTCATTCATGAGATGATTAAGAAATAATAGTTACCACCGTGGATAGAGGGTTGATTCCCAAGAAACACACAGACCTACAAGACGCACGACTTTCATTAATTAATCGACTTGTCTATCCAATCACTAAATGGCATACAGAAGTTAGATGAATCAAAGATAACTACAGTTGTTTGACTTACAAGCATCCAGAGGAGCATCTATATAACCTTCCACAAGTAGTGAATGGAACGGAGAACCTACAGGTCCCTCCCGATACATTACACGAAAATCTTCAGTATCCTGTTTCAACTGATAAAGAGATGCAACTACTTTAATTGCAATCGTTGAAACTCTTAAATCAAATAGAAGCCTCTATAGATCAACTACACAGGACTTGGACAAAAGTTCACTTGGAACAGTTAAGTATGCTGTTACTGTAAAACAGAAAGTCAGCTCACTATTTTCATTTTGGACAAAAACAAATTCATATTGCTACCATATTAGTGTCACGGATTCAAGCAATTCAAGTCTCAAGGCGGGTCAACTTCCGATTAAGGTCTATACAAGGAGAAGGAAAGTCAATGAAGAGCATCCTAGGGCGGCAGCAGGGGAAGACATTCCATGTCTTTGACAACTCCAAATGAGAAGATGACAAAAGTAATTAAAGATCAGGGAAGGAAAGGAAGGCAACTAGTTTCCTTGTGCTTTATTTATGTTTTTCTTGATTTAGCTTAAGTAATCACATGTATCCCTAAGGTTAACTTGACCCTCTTAGTTAAATAGAAGGAGAGTAGTAAGAGAAGATCATCCAGAAATTCAAGTGAGAACATTGAAGAGAGTTGTAGCCTCAAGCTACCAAGGAGAGTGATAGCCTCAAGTTATCAATTGTATCCCCTTTACTATCGCAATTCAATCAAATTAAGCCGTCCTTCTCATTTAATTGTTGCAAGCTACTAGCAGTATTTGTTGGTGGAAGTCAGTACATTACAAATTGGTATCAGAGCAGGCGGTCTTGCGGCGGCCGGCGACCGAGAACCACCACCCAAAATTTTTTAAAAAAAAAAAAAAAAAAAAAAAAGGAAACTAATGCTGCCCGACGGTTGGACACCATGGAGGAAACTCTTACCGAATTGAAGAAGCAAATGGAAACGATCGCAGAAAAGCTGCAAACACCTGATGACAACCTTTCAAGGGCGGTGGCGGCGGCCGTAAGAGCGTCCATGGAGGAAGAAAGGAAAAAGACAGAGGAGGCGCTCACCGCCACCATCAACAAGCTGGAGGACCGCCTGGATCGGTTTCGAGGCACGATAGAAGGTCAAGCGGCCATGGATCGAGCAAACATCTCCAGGCTTTAGGAGGTGGAGAAAACCAAACAAAACCCGCAACAACAACCTCACGCCTCGTTCGTTCAATTGGAGGACGAGAACGACTCCCAGCCGGACCTTGAACGTCCCCAAACACCGGTAGGTGGGAGGGTGTTCGGCGGACAGGAGTGGCAACCGCCGGAACCAGGAGGTTGGCGCGGCGGATACTGGAGAGGTGGTGGAGACGGTGGCGACCCCGGCGGCGGGGGACGGTGGAAACACCGGAAGATAGAGATACCGGTGTTCGACGGGACCGATTCCGATAATTGGGTTTCACGGGCTGAGATATATTTTGAGGTCCATCGATTGACAGAGAGGGAGAAGATGGAGGCTTCATTTGTCGCCATGGACGGGGCGGCGCTGAGGTGGTTCCAATGGGAGCAGAAGTGCCGGCCTTTCTACGGATGGCTGGACCTCAAACACAAACTGTTGGGGGAATTTCGTCCCTCCAACTCTGGTTCCTTACACGAACAATGGTTGTCGGTGACACAGCAAGAAGGGTC
The DNA here is from genome assembly GCF_948465745.1 of Chenopodium album. Taxonomy (NCBI): domain Eukaryota; kingdom Viridiplantae; phylum Streptophyta; class Magnoliopsida; order Caryophyllales; family Amaranthaceae; genus Chenopodium; species Chenopodium album. The sequence continues at coordinate 18,370,160 of NC_137835.1, read as the reverse complement.
GGTGTTCGAATACCGACGGCGATTCATAGAGAAGGCCGCGCCATTGGAGGACGTTCCGGAGAGCATTATGCTGGCCAGTTCATTAATGGCCTGAGAAAGGACATCAAAACGGAGTTGAGGCTGCTCAATCCCCCGAGCTTAGAGAAGGCCATGGAGGTATCAGGGAGAGAAATAAGTACCAACAAGATCAAAAGAAGGGAGCAGGGAGTTGGAGAAGTGGGTACGGGGGAGGAGGGCCAAGTGCTCGCAGCCCAGCGGAAAAAGAGAGAGGGAGTGTTGGGCTAATTAAAACGTATGGGCTTCCTAGCACATCAGGCCCAAAAACTTGGCCAAAGGCCCCAGAATCATCCCAAGGGTCTGTAAACTACGGACAAACCACCACCACCAGCAAGTCGGTCGGTACCACACGCCGATTGACTGAGTTGGAGTTGCAAGACCGGAGAGCAAAGGGTTTTTGCTTTCGTTGTGACGAGAGATGGGGAGTGGGCCACCGTTGTAAGAGGAAGGAGCTCACTCTCATGGTTGCCGGGGAGGAGGAGAATGACTTGGATGGCGAAATTTCCGAGGAGGAGTTGCGGGAAACTAGTGAGACCACCATGTCGGTGGTGGGGCTTTCAAATCCCAAAACAATGAAAATTGGAGGGGAGGTAAAAGGGCGGCGAGTGGTAGTCATGGTTGATCCGGGGGCGACACACAATTTCATTTCAACTCAACTAGTTGAGGAGTTATCTTTGGAAGTGCACGGAAGTGGGGAGTTTGGGGTGTCCCTCGGAAATGGTGACACGGTGAAAGGCAGGGGAGTATGCAAGGGCGTGAAGGTTAAGATGGATGGAGGGGTTTCCGTCACCGAAGAATTCCTACCCTTATCCTTGGGAAATGCCGAGGTGATACTCGGGATTCAATGGCTAGAGAAATTGGGATCCGTGGTCACAAATTGGAAGACGCATGTAATGCGGTTTACCGTCGCCGGAGTCCCGGTGACGTTGGTCGGTGACCCCACCCTTGAGAAATCCCAAATCTCGTTAAAGGCTATGGTGAAAAACTTGATTAAGGAGAAGGTTGGGCTGTTGGTGGAAATCAACAAAATAGAAGAAGGCCAGGCCCACAACAGCAAGCCCATTCCAAAATTCCTTAAGGGCCTTGTGGAGAAGTATCAGAAAGTGTTTAGCATGCCCACTGGACTCCCACCCAAACGTGAGCATGAACATGCAATTGTTCTCAAGGAAGGTAGCAACCCCATAAGTGTTCGGCCGTATCGCTACCCTCAAATTCAAAAAGACGAGATTGAAAGGCTAATTCGGGAAATGATTGAAGCCGGAATAATTCGACCGTCCACAAGCCCTTTTTCTAGTCCGGTCTTACTTGTTAAAAAGAAAGACGGTTCTTGGCGTTTTTGTGTCGATTACCGTGCCTTGAATAAGGAAACGGTACCGGATAAATACCCCATTCCGGTTATCGACGAACTTCTTGATGAGCTCCATGGGGCAAAAATTTTCTCAAAACTCGATTTGAAATCGGGTTATCACCAAATTCGGGTAAAACCCGAAGATGTGCCAAAAACCGCCTTTCGTACTCATGAGGGGCATTACGAATTTCTCGTAATGCCGTTCGGTCTCACCAATGCACTGGCTACCTTTCAATCCCTAATGAACGAAATTTTTCGTCCCTTCCTAAGGAAGTTTGTCTTGGTATTTTTTGATGATATTTTGGTCTATAGCCAAAATGAGGGTGAGCATACCAAACACTTAGATGAAGTGTTTGAGAAGTTGGCCATGCATCAATTATACGCCAATCTAAAAAAATGTGAGTTTGGCCAAACTCAAGTTGCTTATTTGGGCCATGTTATTTCTAGCCAAGGAGTGTCCATGGACCAAGATAAGGTGCAAGCTATAATGCAGTGGGCCAGTCCAAGGAATATAAGGGAACTTAGGGGCTTCCTTGGCTTAACGGGCTACTACCGAAAATTCGTAGCCCGGTATGCCATGATTGCAGGCCCACTTACGGCCCAACTCAAGAGGGACTGCTATGGGTGGACCGAAGAGGCGACCAAGGCCTTCCGGCGGCTTAAGGAAGCCATGATAACCGCCCCCGTGCTAGCTATGCCGGATTTTTCGAAGGAGTTTGTTGTGGAGGCCGACGCGTCGGGGTATGGGCTCGGAGCGGTTCTCATGCAAGCCAATCGGCCCATAGCATATTATAGTAAGATGTTGGGCATTCGGGCCCAAGCTAAGTCCATCTACGAGAAGGAGCTTATGGCCATTTGTTTAGCTATTGTTCGGTGGAAGCATTACTTGATGGGCCGCCACTTCGTGGTAAGAACCGACCAACAAAGCCTCCGATATCTCACTCAACAAAGGGAAGTCAGGGGTGACTATCAAAAATGGCTAAGGAAGTTGGTCGGGTTTGATTTTGAGGTTCAATACAAACCCGGTGCTTCTAATCGGGTCGCGGATGCACTGTCACGAATTGGGGGAGAAATGGGCCAAGTAGTTCCCCAGGCCCAGTTCGCTGCCATGGTCTCTTCCATTTGGGTGGACTGGTCCGACTTGGAGAAAGAAGTGATGGCTGACCACTGTTTGGGCCAAATCAGAAAGGGCCTAAGTGAGGGTAACGGCCAGTGGGTTCAAGTTAGAAGGGAATAGGCTCACTAATAAGGGAAGAATCGTGATACCCCAGCAATCCAAGTATGTGCCCGAGCTTTTGAAGGAGTATCACGCCACTCCTATGGGTGGCCACGACGGCGAGATCAAGTCATATTTGAGGGTCGCCGCAGATTGGTACTGGCAAGGGATGCGAAAGGACGTCGGAGAATTTGTGAGAAATTGCGAGGTTTGTCAACGGAACAAAGTCGCGCAGCAACACCCTCTCGGTCTCTTGCAACCACTCCCGATTCCGGGGGCTATTTGGGAGGACTTGTCAATGGATTTCGTCGAGGGCTTGCCCTTGTCTAAAGGGATTGACTCAGTGCTAGTAGTAGTGGATCGGTTGTCAAAATATAGCCACTTCATTGGCTTAAAACATCCGTTCAATGCATTGAAAGTGGCTGACTATTTTGTTCGCGAGGTGGTGCGCCTCCACGGATTTCCGTCTTCGATTGTATTAGACCGTGACAGGGTTTTCATGAGTATTTTTTGGAGAGAATTGTTCAGGCTACAAGGGACACAATTGAAGAGGAGTACTGCGTACCATCCGCAATCGGACGGCCAGACCGAGGTTGTAAACAAGGGACTTGAGGTATATCTGAGGTGCTTCGTAGCTGGCAGCCGAAACAATGGGCCAAATGGTTAGCGTGGGCGGAGTATTCCTACAATACCTCTCCACATGCCTCGACCAAAGTGACACCTTTTAAGGTGGTCTATGGTAGAGACCCGCCTAAATTATGGCGAGTGGGGACAGGGCAGACATCAGTCAGCAGCTTGGAGGAGAGTTTAAAGGAGCGCGATCTGGTTTTGGAGGAATTAAGGCTCAATTTGGTACACTCACAGCAGGTGATGAAAGAGTACGCAGATAAGAAGCGAAGAGATGCAGAATTCGAGGTGGGAGAAGTCGTGTACTTGAAACTCAGGCCGTACCGACAGCAATCCCTCGCGAAGCGACCGTTCGAGAAGCTAGCGGCGCGGTACTATGGGCCGTTCAAGGTGCTGCAACGAATTGGGCGGGTGGCTTACAAGTTGGAGTTACCACCAGCCAGCAAGCTCCACCCTGTTTTCCATATTTCTCAATTAAAGCGAGCAGTGGGTAGCACTCTGGTCAACTCAGAAATTCCAGAACAGCTCACGGATGAATGCGAGTTAGTGGTGGAACCAGAGACAATCTTGGATGTCAGGGCAGCAAACGCCGACTTGAGAAAAGACTGGGAGGTCCTGGTGAAGTGGAAAGGATTGCCGGAGTTTGAGGCAACTTGGGAAGAGGGCGAAGTCATGCATCAACGTTTTCCTGACTTCCACCTTGAGGACAAGGTGAGTCTTTTGGGGCGGGGTATTGTCACGGATTCAAGCAATTCAAGTCTCAAGGCGGGTCAACTTCCGATTAAGGTCTATACAAGGAGAAGGAAAGTCAATGAAGAGCATCCTAGGGCGGCAGCAGGGGAAGACATTCCATGTCTTTGACAACTCCAAATGAGAAGATGACAAAAGTAATTAAAGATCAGGGAAGGAAAGGAAGGCAACTAGTTTCCTTGTGCTTTATTTATGTTTTTCTTGATTTAGCTTAAGTAATCACATGTATCCCTAAGGTTAACTTGACCCTCTTAGTTAAATAGAAGGAGAGTAGTAAGAGAAGATCATCCAGAAATTCAAGTGAGAACATTGAAGAGAGTTGTAGCCTCAAGCTACCAAGGAGAGTGATAGCCTCAAGTTATCAATTGTATCCCCTTTACTATCGCAATTCAATCAAATTAAGCCGTCCTTCTCATTTAATTGTTGCAAGCTACTAGCAGTATTTGTTGGTGGAAGTCAGTACATTACAGTTAGATAGGATTAATTAAGTGATATCAAATAGCTTTGACACCTGAAAAGAAAAGGAGATGTCTACAAACACAAAGGACAAGACTAGAGAAGAATGATCACAGAAAAGTAAACGGAAAGTGATATCTGATGAGAAAATTAAAACAAGTGAGGCTAGCCAGCTATCTAAGCTCTGTTGGAGTTCAGAAGTGTTACAATTCAATAGGGTACATCATTCACTCATTCAGAATGACCCCAATAGAAAATTGACTGTGGAAAAAACCATTCAGCAGCTTAAACTATAAATTTGGTAAAGCTTTAGTTATAATTTAGGAGAAATATGGAAAAGAGCAAACTTCTACGCTAGATTTGTAGCGGACTATAATGAACTGGTTCAAAAAACTTAAATTTTTTAGTTCAACAAAGCTGAAGGCAGTCAGCACATGTCAGGTAAAAAATCTAGAGAAAATAACTCTTTGTACATGCTGGAAAACAGTTATGAACTTCAGCTCTGATACCCCCCCCCCCAAACACACACACACACACCCTGCTTCACCTTAGCAGGAAGCTCATTAACGGCACTGGAGTATTGGTTGTCATTATGATGGAGAAAGCAGCAAAGACCGAATGAGGTTCGTTTTAAATTCATTAGCGCTAGACAGAGCGCTATATTATGGTTTCAATATTTAACACTAATAGTATCACATCTATTCACACATGATCATTAATAGCCAAGCAGATTAATTGCTTACTTTCCAAGTCGTATGATGTGTCTCATGGGATGAAGCATTATAATTTTCAGATGCACTCCTCAGCATTTCAAGAAAATTTGATACTTCCACAGTCCTTTTTTCAGTAATATAATCAATATTATCTGCAGGATGATAAGAGTGACAAAGAGAATACCTTAATGCAACATAAAATTGCCACTAAAAAGCATTGGCTATTACATAATCAGGGCTTCCTTTAAGTTATAGATACATATCCACTAAAAAATTTACAAAAGCAATAAAACTAGCAAAAAAAGTTAAAGAACGCTAACCTATGGCTTTATTGTCCGCCAATGATCGCAAAATTTGATCTTTTACAAGAGTCTTAAGTTTCTTCTCATTGATAAGATTATCAGATGCAAGCGTCTCATCCAATCTCTCTCGATAATGGGCAATATTTCCCTTTTTCACCATCTTTGCATCTCCAAATAGCCCGATACAGGAAGACTTTGAAGATTAAGTGACAACTGTGAGTGTGTGGAATTTCTATCAATGATCAAGCCTGTGAAATTTTCGAAGAGACAGATGAAATGAGTTTCCTTTACAATAGTCAATAAATTCTTATCATCATGCTTCTAAATGTAAGTCCAGCTCCAACTATCTTTGCCACTTGGAGCTAACAGAAATAAGTACATTTTCGCTTTTTCTACCATAAATCCAGGTCTGTTTCGAATTAACACAAAATACATCATTTTAGCGCCGCATTATCATTAGATTATTGTCATGCCAATCACATTTACAAGTACAATTCATAGCACAAGAATGACAGGAGTGTTAAGTGCCCTTTCACATAATTAATTTTTAACTATCCCCGTCACAATAGCAGCACTGCCAGCTTAGTCCTATGACAAGTCAAATTCTTAAGAACAGGGCTCTACAAAATACCCAATAAAGCCGATGTCACCCACCCTACACCTTTAATCAAATCCCGTCTACATTATTGCCCCGTGATCCTTTACACAAACACAAATAAATACAATCCCCTAAACTCCATATTCTTCTATATATAAGGAAATTAATAAAAAATCCATATATAACACAGAAAATAAACAGCATAAAATCAAGTAAAAACAAAAATGGACCTTCAAGAGGAAGAAAAAGCAGAAAACCCCAGATAAGAAAACCTGCAAAAATGGTGAAATCAAAGAAAAATTGACCAAATATAAAGGAAAAAACCGAGTTGGGTATTGAAAAAATCAATAGAAAATTAAACAACACGTGGGATTGAACAGTGAAAAAGACATTGATAAGAAGAAGCTTGCAGATCTCGAAGAAGATGATGATGATGAACAAAAGAAGAAAAAAAGGGAGAGTAATAAATGATACCATCAAGACGGAAACACAACGTGGGGCTGCTTCTCGTGCTTAACGAGTCAGTGACAGCTAAATAGAGCAGTAGCAGACTAGCAGTAGAAGAAGTAGAAGTAGTAGCTCATGAATTCTATGAATTTTTCTATTCATCTGCTGCCACCTAAATTCAACCTTTTTTACCAGATTTCAACTTTCTTACCCTTCTCTCTTTTCTGGGAAATACGACTACATTTCAATAAATTAATTTCTCTTTTAGTCAAAACTCGTGTAATTAGCACCCGGGTTTTTAAACATTGACTCGATTGGAAATAAAAATTGACATAATTTAAAGTGACTTAATTTAGTATTCATACGAAGGTTACAAGTATAATTATTTACGTAGTATTTTTTTTTTACACATATAAGCGCAATCATTAGTATAACTCAAATAGAACTTGATCGATAACATGCTTGACATTTCATTTGAATGGATGTTCTCATTGCACTCTTTTATAAATTGATTTAAGCAAACATTTATATGGGAACAAAATTTGTTTATTTAATCGCATTTTCGTAAATACATCAACAAATCATCCCAGTCAGCATAACATTTTTGTAAATAAGTGAACAACTTTAATTAAAATGCGGCCATGAGGGTCCCACAAATGTTAACTTATTTAGGAAAATGCTATGCTGATTGGGATTTTTTTATTGATTTTTATGAAAATGGCATTAGATAAGCAAAATTTGTTTATCACTAAGATAAACTTGTATTTTCTCAAAAAAAAAAAAAAATGTGTTCTTACCCTATCTTTAAATTATTTTTTCTTCTAATTATTATATCTCCAGTTTTCCACCCTTTTCTTCTAATTATTATATCTCCAGTTTTCCACCCTTTTCTTCAAAAAAAAAAAAAAATTATTATATCTCTACTCTTACATCTATTGCTTTTAATTTTTTTTTTTTTTTAAGAAAAAATTTACTCCAATTTATATTTTCTAATGTAGATGCAAAGAGATAATTAATTACATCTAACAAGTGGCCTACCTAGAAGCTAACACGTGGCAATCGCCTCAAACCAAATGGTCAATCGAAGCCTAACATGTGACATTAAGTGATTACATCGACAATAAAGCACATGAAAGGGAGTTAACCTTGTAAATCAGCGGCAGCACTAACATGTATCACACACGTACTGGGCAACACCAATTAAAGCACGTCTTTTTACGTTACAAAACTTAGAGCATGCCATCAAAAAGGGTATGAACAACCCCGACCCATCATTTTTTTAAAGGAAATAAATAACCTCATCATTTATTGATGGAATAGGGTGACACATAGTGATTATACCAAGGTTACACCTAAAAAACACTTTAACTTTTTTCTTAACTTTCTCACTCTACATTTACTTATTCTAGTAGCCGAATTGATTGTCGAAGGAGGATATCTCGATCATCAAGAACTTTGTTTTGTAGGTGACCTACTGAGAACTCGCGACCCTGCAATTTTAGTCTCCCAAGGGAAATTAAAAAACCCTACAACATTTGGCGGCGTCTTGTCATGGCAATTAATGGTCACAACTCACTCGAACAGAAGATTGTTCAAGATAAAGTTTAGTATTAATTAGATTAAGATAGAACCATTCAAGATTGTCTTTCTAGAGGACAATATAACTAGCACGTTGGCTTGTCAGAGACCCTTGTCTAGTCCGAATGACAAGATTTTCTCTTTTAGTTGGTCAACTAGGTTATTACCATGCGATACATGCACGAATTTAACCAAAAAATATTGCGTAAAGTTATGACATTACTAAAATTAAAATAGTTTTTAAATAAATACACAACTTTATTACTACAATAAGAATATTTAATACCTTTGAAGCAATGGTAGCTTACCGAAAATAAAGATGTGTTAATTTTAAATAAAAACAAAAATAAAATAATAGCGTAAGTCTTTCTTTAAAAAAAAAAAATAAAAAAAATAAAAAAAAAAAAAAAAGTGAAGAGAATAATGAAAAATTATACTTTGTATGTCTAATATTATTTTGTAAGAAAATTGAGTTAAGTATTTCTACTATAAATTGAAGGGAAAAGTTTAACTGGAATATGTTGGATTATTATAATATCATTGTTAGAAAATAATATTTTAATTTATACTGAGAATCTTTACTTGCTATTATAAGTATACTAGGTTAATTAGGTCCCGTGCCACATGCACGGTAATTTTCAATAACTAAATTTTAAATTAACAATATATTTTTTAAAAGATTTACTTTTATTTGTTATTATATTCATATCAATTGTATGCTAAAGAACAATAAAATTGGCAAGAAAAAATCACACTAAGAATAATCAACATATGTTTTTCTTGACAAGTATTATTGAAGTATTCATAATTAATTATAGAGTATTAATTCATTTAAATTCTAAAATCATAAATTATTTCATTGTTTATGCGGTGAAATAAAAATAAATATCATTTGTTGATTTCATTGTCATTCGTGGTGCATGTTTTAGTATTATGTAATTAATGAATGGTTGAGAATTGTCCTCTCGAATTTTCAGCAATCCATATCCAGGTTGAGGATATGAATCAGCTCACTTACATTTTGGCCTAAGCCCACTAAGAAGAAAGAGAAAGTTGGTCAGAATGGAAACAAAAGAATCTAAGACATTCAAAAAGGCCGAGAAGGTTAAAAAATCAAGCTCTCGGAAGAAACCATCTTGAGTAATAGTCGACATACTCGACAAGTCACCTAAGTACAAGTGGTCTAGATTCATAGAATGAAACAAAAACTACTAGTGCACCTAGTATCGGCAACCCAATTAGCCTACCAAAGCATTTATGGACGCTAGGATTGCCTTTGCATTGGGAGAAATGGGTCGCCCACTAGCCCAGGCACAAGACCTGCCACAAACTACCTCTATTATAGCTATCCCAATGAAAGTCTCATGTTGGTCAGTCACATAGGGGGAAAATTAGTAATCTCAGTCCTTTCTTCCTCCATTTTCCCTTCTCTCACCATGACCATGGCAGCTTAAGATTCCACCTTCTTCCTTTCACAAGCCACCATTGTTGTTGAGGTGGAGATGTCGCAACGAAGTAGATGTTTTCTCTAAGGGGTAAGTATGACCCTGCTTTATATTGTTTGCTACTAATATGTCTTTTTATTTTGCCTCAAAGAAGCATTGATGCTTTTGTTGTTGAGAGAGGAAGAAAAAGAAGAAGACGACGACGAGAAAAAGGGGACAACAAGGAGACGAAGAGATCACCATGAAGACAGAGAGATGGTGGTGGAGTGGTGATTTTGATGGGCTTTGGGACAGGGTCGTCCTAAACATTTAGGGGGCCATGTGCTATTTATACAACTATGTGTAAATTTCGTTACCTTTTTTTATCACACAACAGTTAAATACAATAAATCAGGTTTTTTCAAGTCAAAGATAATACTAAGAATTTTGTTGTGAAGTTGACAGGGTAAAGTCGTATCCCCAAATCAAAAGTAATACCTAAATCCTCTAACTAATGTAGATAGGGAAGTAGGGTCGAATCCACAGAGAAACGGATCTTTCTATTCCTAATTAACTAAAATAATCTAGATTATGAAGTAACCAATATTTATATTTGAATAAGAAACTAAACTATTAAGATTGAGAATAGGGAGAAAACAATATATAAAAGGATCTAGGGCATAGGTTCACCAATAAATAATACTCCAGGGTTAAACATAATAATCAATCATTGACATTGCATAAATAACATGATTAACAGGCTCTCGCAATTTATTAACCAACATAGATCTAACAGGCTCTCGCAATTTACTAGATCTAAGTTCCTATTGAAAATAGTCTTTAATATCAAATTAACATCTGCTCGATTCATCAATTCAATATTGTTATACTTTTACAAGTCGCAATTGTAAAGCGTTAAAACAATTCAATAAGAAATTATCATGCAATACCAATAATCAATAATAGTCAATCATCAATGCATCAATTAACCAGATTGTAAAGGGCTTTCGCTACGTATTACAATCACAGAATTAATCTACCGGTATTAAATCTCATCTCGACTTAACCATTTATAAATTAATCTGCCTATTGAAACTAGACCTAAACATTAATTCTCATCTGTCGAATCTCGAATCAATATTGTCAAACTCATGCATAAAAGATCAGGCCTAATCTAGTCACAGAGCATTAAATCAAACAATAGGAAATTAATCTAGCATTGATAATTAACAACAATAAATTACCCCTTCATATTATTTATGGATCCCCATAAACCCTAGAAATAAAACTACTCACACATAATAGAAACTAAACTAATCAAGAGAATTAGAGGAGACATGATCAAAGAAAGAGAATAAATTACTGAAATTAAACCAAGAGTTATATAGAGAGAAAATAATACTAAGAGTTTAAGAGGAGAGAAAAAAGAGTTAGAGAGAGAAAGTCTCAGAAAAATTAAGAAAGAGTAAAAAGAAGGTAAAGAAGTACTAAATTCGTTTTACGGAGAAGTATTTATACTCCGTAAGAATCCTAAACTAAAACAAACTTAAACGACGCTAATCGTCTCCTAACAATAACACGCGCCCGATCGGGCGAGACACCGCCCGATCGGGCGCCTTCGGGCGCCAGCCTTTGCTTCCCTCGCCCGGCCGGGCGCGCCTCCGGGAGCCAGCCTCGTTGGCCGGGCGCCGACCTTTGCTTCTCCCGCCCGGCCGGGCGCGCCTCCGGGCGCCAGCCTTTTTGGCCGAACGGCTCTCTTGGGCCACTATTTGGACTACGATTGGGCTCCAATTCTTCGGGCCAATCTGGGTTTCCTCTTTGGGTCTTGAATACTCGGTCCAAATGCCCCGGTATCACACATACCAAGCCCTTAATCACCCGGTTCGATGGCTCTAATCGGCCCTGGGCTATAAAATCTGGTCGTGCTTCTCCAATGTTCGTGATTGCTCCAAAATATCTCGGGAAAATACTCAAAAAGTATAAATCCCTGCAAAAGTCAACCAAATCTACGAAAACACTAGAAAACACCAATTAGTAATAAAAGTGGCTCTAAAGAGCCAAAAACACTACTAATTATGACCAAGGGACGGGGGTAAAATACTATATAAAATAGAACATCAGAAGTACTCCTCCTTTATACGAATATTAGGTATGAGGTAAGACGCTTTTACTTTCATTACGGAGTACAATTTAAAAGAATAGGTAGTTCACTTATACAAATACAATGACATAAACTATATACAATATGCAATATATTAATGTACTCCATACTAGATAGAGATAAATTATTAAATTTAGGAAAAAATCCGCCAAAAAAAATAAGCATAACAAATACATACATATATACAGAGTACAACTGTTCAACTCATTCCCAAAAGAATCGAAGAATGAAAAAATGAAGAAGACGAAAAAATAAAAAGGAATGTAATGTCAGGCAGCGAGTTTGATTTCTGCGTCTCTAGGATCTCCTAATAAGCTTATACCAACTATGCCAGGTTCAACAACAAGTCTTTATTGACATTGAATTGTAATTATACTAGATTCACTTTGTCAGATTTTTGGGGCCCCAAGAATTGTGAGGCCCTGTGCTACTGGCTTGTTTGCACAGCCTAATAGCCGGCTATGCTTTGGGAGGTGGTGGCGGCAGCGTGATTATGGTATATATGTAGATCTGTTTGTTTTAAGTTTTCAAAAAGAAAAAGAAAAAAAAGGTTGTAAGAAAATCAGATTATCTAACACAAGGGTATTCCCTCCATTTTTGTAAGTGTCCCATTGAGACTTTTTGCACTATTCACTTGACGTACTTTGACCAATGTTTGTGAATTATAAATTTATAAGGACAAAATGTAGTCGTGTGGGTACTTATTGATATTGTCTAATGAAGAGATTATTAATATTCTGTTGTAATTTATACTTATTGACAATTTACGATATTATTTGTCAAAATTTTACATCAACGTGTGTGCCAAGCTCCAATGTGGCAATAATTACAAAAACAAAGTGAGTCATAATCAAACTGATGAGCTGGGGCACTCGTCATATAGTAACAAAAGTTTAAGAAAAATCTGTTAGTAAAAAAAGAGACAACCCCATTGATCTTAATAATATACATTTTTGTTTATCTAAAGAAAATTTTGTAAATAAAGGAATAGTGCACCATACATATCTGTGGGGAATAAATTTCAAGCGTTAATCCCTTTGCTTGAACCCCACTGTGATCATACACTAAAGTACGGTGGCGTCCAAAAGGGAAGAAGATAGAGCAAAAGAGTCGCCAACAAGTTTTAGGAACTTGTAAACTGTTCATAGGATGAAGGTTACACCCCATAACGATCCAAGAGATCGTCGACTCCATAAGGTCTAGAACCAAATAAGGGTTCGGGGATGAAGGTACAAATCCAACCTAAAAGAGATTGAACCTGCCCTAATAATAGGCCTCTACTTTATTCTGATCGTATTCATGTGCGCTTTTTAATTAACATGCAATCAATATGTTTAACCCTAAACCTGTTTAATCTATGTTGGTTGAATAATAATGCACAAATAAATCTATTATTGGCGATCACTTGAATTATAATCAAATTAACCCTAACAAGATTATTAATTATCTTATTAAGCGTGATTACAAGTACCAATTCCCTTTAAACACGCATAAAAGGCGTGATCAAGCAATAACAATAAATATAATCAAGAAACACAATAAATAATAAATAATAAATATCATCATCAAAATAATAATAATAATAATATTCATAATCTTTATAACAATTATAATAATAATCATGTTCATGTTAATATTAAAGCATAATGATAGCAAGATCCTAGGCATGATACTAACAAGATTAATAACAAACCCTAGCATGTCAATAAGCATTAAAAATCAAATCTTTAACCCTAACATGATACTAACAATCATAAACATTAGGAAGAACATAGGAAGCATTGCAGGAATCATAATAAGCATATTTGATATTATAACTTTTTCCCTAAACATGATACTAGGAATATCATAATAACAATTTAGACATGATTTCTACATCATAATATCAATAAAAATCATTAAAGTACTTACTTTGATGCCTCGTACCTCTTTCTAATAACAAAATACACACGTTAGTAACTTCAAGGAAAATAATAAACAAACAATTAAATTAAATAATCGAAATAGAGATTTGGGACCAAACCCTCAGAAATTAAACTTTTCACGTCTAGGGCGAAGGCAACTTCGAATATGGCTAGGTGTTTCTAGATCTTGTGACTGCGGAATTTTGAATGAAAAGAACTAATTTAAAAGAGAGAGATGAATGAATTAATTCAATGAAAACTGATTGTAGGCGAATGCTAATTAAAATTGATTGTTGATGATAACTCGTGAATGATGAGAATTGGTGAATGAAAACGGAGTTTTTAATACGTTATTTATAGGGAAAATTAGCCAAAAAGATAAAATATCAAAACAGAGTCTGACGCACAAAAAACAGAGCTGGCGCAAACCCTGGCTAACTGGCGCCAGGCACCAACACCAGCGTCAGGCGCCAGGCTTGGTTCCAGGCGCCAAGCCTGGTTTTAACGCGCTTTTGAAAATCAGATAAGTTTGCCGTACTGGAGGATAAAATCGTATAATTTCCTCGAAAATGCTATTTGATTTTAGTTAAAACTCTGAAAAGTCAACAAAAGTCAATTTATCAATGCTAATTGAATTAGGAATGAAAAGAACCTTCTAGAAGAATCTAGAAGACTAAAACCATTCCTAATTGCATTAGGAATGATAAATCATATTAGGCCCTCCCCAAGATCATTGGGCCGCATATAAGGCTCAAACCGGGCCCAGTTTGGTAAATTGGCCATAACTTTCTCAATATTCATCGGAATTGGGCTTATAATATATCGTTGGAAAGGTCTTGTCAAGCCCCATCCAACTACACTACTATTGGACCCATATCATGGACCAACCAAAATGGATTGACTATTTTCTTTAAAATAAGTTTTCAAAAACAGAGAGAAGAGAAAAGAAATTAAAACTATCCGCAACACTAAACTTTCCACACTTTCGCTTCATTCTATTATGATTCGACGTGAAAGGTACTCATCACTGGGTTTGGTTTTGGGGAGACACAAATGGGTGTCAACAGAAGCCCCCACTTTGACTGAGTTTAGAGAAACGCGAGTTTTGAAAACAAAAGTCAAAGTATCGATAGGGACGGAGAATGATTCAGAACGTTCTGCGATCCTAAACCATTATTGTAACGCCGATGCCTGCAAAACTAGCGTAAGATAAACAGATAAAAGAGTTAAGAAACGCGTATCTTGCACCGTCGAGCACACGTATCTGAAAGTAACCGATTTACCGCCGCTTTACTGTTTTGATGACCTCCTGCAAGCTAGAGAATGCCATCCCGCTTGAAAACCGCTATGCCCGTAACTGCTTCCAAATTAGAAGATGGCTTCGCCCGAAACGATCCTCCTCCGCTATGATAATATTCCACGTCCAAGGGAATACTATCGAATATTGCTTCACTTGAAACAATCCTCATCCGCATTGATAATATTCCACGTCCAAGGGAATACTATCGAAGATTGCTTCTCTTGAAATAATCCTCAGTTATTTGTGACAACTCTCCACAATCTAGGGAACGCCACCTTGCTGTTTCGATGTTCACTCGTCTCTGAACAAATTTCCGCTGTGATAGTCTTCGAAAAGATCACTGCTTTTTAATCCTTAATGCTACCATGCCAGTACGTCGGCGCTTTGCTGCTTGTGAACCAGTATGTCGACAATTCTCTTTTATTTTGGAATAGTTGCCAACACAACTCTTGTATGATTTATGACAATCCGATTTAGGGAAAGTTGTCAATGCCACGTAACAATCCATCCTTGGAAATGTTGCCACGATGAAGCGACAATCCGTATCTCGGAAAATTTGCCAAAATCCAATTTTTGGAAAAGTTGCCAATGTTTCGTAACAATCTTTCATAAGAACTTTGCTACGATCGACAATCCACATCTTGGAATATAACTCTTGAAAGTAATCCACCTTGGAAATTTGCCAACGCTATGCGACAATCCTTTTGGAAAAATATTGCCACTATTGACAATCCGCGTCTTGGAACATTTGCAAAATAGAGTCGACTGACAATTTACTTCAGGAAAATTTGCCACTTATTGAAATGAATGACAATCCACGTAGAGGAACTTTTTCCGAAATTTATGATGAGTAGAGACCTACGACAATCCTTTGGGAAATTTTGCCATAGGGAATTGGGTGTATGACAATCCAATCTCGGAAAACTTGTCAGCGATCTATGAATGTATGACAATCCGAACTTGGAAAAACTTGCCAAACAAAGAAGGAGCACGACAATCCACTTTTGGAAACTTTGCTAGAGATGACAATCCAATCTTGGAAAAATTGTCGTTAAAGAAGATGCACGACAATCCATTTTTGGAAATATTGTCAGTTGGGGATGACAATCCAATTTTTGGAAAACTTTGTCGTTTAATAAGAATGCGCGACAATCCATATTTGGAAATATTGTCGTTTAAGTGCTTGCTTTTGAACCGATTGTAATGAGCTAGTGTTTTAGGCGCTTAAGCTAAGTGAGACGATTTTTTGTCAGGTCGATCACTTATTGCAATTGTAATCGAGCCGACTACTATTCATGTCAATTTTCTTATAGGGGCTAACTGGCGTACCAAGGAACCCAAAACTGTTGCATGAGGTCGAAATCACCTTTCTGAGAGGCTTTGAGCTCTGTCGCTGCTGAAATATCTCTGGCGCCAAGAATTGGCGTAGGGTCTTCCCTATTCTGCTGCACTTGTATTTATTTTTGACTATAGAACTTTGCCAATCTCTTTAATTATCTTTTGGTTGACCTAAGTTTTAGCATTGCTTGACTCATCGACTTGACACAACTCAAGGTATAAACTTGACTCGATATGATTGACTCGAGGTTGACTCGACTCGAAGTGAAATGACACATGTGTTAGACTCAAATCAAAGTGATATGACACGACATGACTCAATGTGTACATGACTCGTGTGTGCATTGTATTATGATTGTGCGACTCGAAAATGCAAAAAAGCAAAAATTTTCCGTCATTTTTGTGGAGGGTACCGACTTTCTCCCGAAAAAGAAAGACGCGTAAAAGAATCGAAATTTTGCGAATGCATGTTGAATGAGCTTAGTCAAATGTTGTTTGCTGCTATCTCTCAAGGTGCAAGGATTAACTTATCCTAAGCTATCTCAATGGTTGACTTCATGATGAAAGCATTTGGGTAACTTAGGCACGGAGGCTAAGCACTTCATACTTCGATGCAATGACAATTATGATTGATTTGTGATGTGGACAAGACATACTTCAGCGTTGTGTTAAGATTTCATGACAAAGGGTTCCTAAGGGAAGTATATTTGGTCATGTATCTGTGCAGTGTGTGATAGTGACACTAAAGCTAGGCCGCAAGGGCTAAGTGTGTGGGAAAATATATTGAAAAGAGTCAAGTGGTGGTGACTCTTAGGCTAGGTAAGCTAATGATGTAGGGATCAAGCCCCCAAGTCTAGCTCTAAGTGAAAAGGGATGAGCATAGGAGATCCCTTGATATGATCATGGTGTAAGTGTGTGAATGTGAATATGAATGCATGTTTATTACGGCCACACCTCGATGTGAGGTTGTCTACGTATCCGTTAGGAATCAGGCCGAACGTAGCTCTAGCCGAACCTTGCACAATTGTGTATACCTCAAAAAGGTCTTTTTAAGGGTTGTAGCGTGGTTAGGCTAAAGGTTATAGAAGAAAGGGATAAAGGCTCAAGACCCTCGAAAAGCCCCCAAGGTGTGCAACCTTGCTTTTAAGTCTTTATAATTTTATACTTGAGGCTTTTAATTCTTTTTTAGCTCTCTTTTATCTTTTGCTTTAGCATTTATTTTATTTTTGCAAGTGTGGGCAATCCCGATCATGCGGTCTATCACTCACTTGGCATTCATGTTTCTCAGGCACGGTACCGAGCACTCGATAAGAGACGCAATATGAGACGTATTCTTATCAAAGACATTTTCATGTCGAAGACATTGGAACACTTGCCCTTTTGTACACTTTTATTTATATTTGCTTATTTTTGTTATTTTAATTTTTTGAAGTACTCAAGCTCTTTTTGAAATTGCATAAGTTACACACCATCCCATCCCAAGGTTAGGTAGATATGGGTTGAAAAAAGTGAATGGTCTATCGTTAGATGAGGCTCAAAGTGGTTTACCAAAAAAGGATGTATAATTGAAGGGTGAAAGGTAATATGATGTGGCTACAAAGGGTGCCTCAAATCATTGGCATACCTTGTGCTTAATTCGACATGGATTTTTATTTATTTATTTATTTATTTATTTATTTATTTATTTATTATTATTATTATTATTATTATTATTATTATTATTATTATTATTATTATTATTATTATTATTATTATTATTATTATTTAATGCAATGTAATGAAATGATCATATGCAAGAAAATAAATGCTCATTTTATTAAAAGGGGGAAAAGGAAAAAAGACTACAAAATTAATCTAAAGGAAAAGAAAGGTGCCTATGCTAGACTTATTGGGGAAGGAAAAAAACGAAAAAGAAATAGAAAAAGAGGTCATGAAATCTTGTCGTTGAATCTCGCCTCTTGTCTGGTGTCATTTGCTTCATTATCACCCAGTCTTCTCGGTAGCTAGAGGCAATATAATCTTGTTTGCTTCTATGAGATCTTGAATGAGATTTTGAAACCTGTAGCATTCATCAGTAGTATGACCGTTTCCTCGATGGTACTTGCAATAGGAGTTTGGATTCCATCTCGAAGATCGATTTTCTGGTGTTGGATCCTCGGTAGGGCCAATAGGTTTGATTAATCCTCGATTATAGAGACGATCGAGAGCAGCATCGTAGGTCATTCCAATGGGTGTGAACTCTCTCCTGGGTTTCCTTTTAGATCCTTGATTGTCCATGGCTAAGACACCATTATGGTCAAAGGTACTAACATTATTACTAGAGTGGGCGTTTTCGGAAGAATAAAGATTGTCGTTCTTCTTTCCTTTCCAGCCACCGTGGTTACTATTGTTAGTAGCTTTTTGCTTTGAGAGGTCGTCTTCGATTTCAATTCCGATGTCATAAACGACCTTGAAAGTATTCAAGTTGTGTTGATATTTTAAGTGCTTTGGAGATTCTTGATAAACATCCTCACAGACTCCTTTTCGGTGGGGACCTCAATCATCTTGGCGGAAGTTTCCCTCCATTTATTAAAGAAAGAAGTAAAGCCTTCATTCTCCTTTTGTCTTAGCATCTCAAGTTGTCTGTGGTCGGTTTCAACTTGAATATTGCACTTGTACCTATCAACGAAAGCGTTCACTATCAACTCCCAGGTAGAGGTTTTCTCCTTGTCAAGGGAGAAGAACCATTGTTGGCAAACAGTTTCAAGAGATAGTGGGAACAGAGAGGGGAAAACCTTCTTATCGATATCCTTAATGTTCATTATAGTTTCGAAAGCTCTTAGATGGAAGTAAGGGTTATCTATTGCCTTGAATTTAGGGATGTCAGTGGCGTTGAACTTATGCGGAAGAAGTTCCTTGTCCAGCGAGACCCCTTGTGAACTCATGCCCTGAAATTTATAGTAACTAGATAGCTTGCTTAGACTCTCTTGCATGAGGTCCATCTGTTGTTGCTTCACGGGATCATTGATCTTGAGTGTGAGTAGCTTCAGTGTCTCAGTTACGGTAACCAATTGGTTCCTAAGCTCATTGACTTCCTCTTGAGTTGCCATTATCCTTTTAGCCTTTCTCTTTTGACGAATCGGTTTATCAAAAAGTGAGACTTAAATAAAGAGGTTGTCCTTGATTAATTGCCCTTCTCTCCTCGGCCAAGTACTGTGGAAAAGGAATTTGGGGATATTCATTGTTAATTATTTGACTCAAGCTTTATTCTGCATGCAATGGATGGAGGAAGTGAAGAAAAATGGAATAGAATGTGAAGAAGAATGATGGAGGTGGAGGGATATGAAGAATTAGGAATAGAATGTACCCCCCAACTCAAATGACGGAAAAAAAAACCGACTCATGCATGAACCTAAGACATGGTCATGGTGATGTGTACTCAAAGTGTGTGCTAAGACTAGTGAGTGTAGGTGACATGTTAAGACTCTTGTCATGACCATGTGGCTAGACTATGTGACTAGACTCAAGCAAAGACTAAGTTAAGACTTCACGTATATGCATTAAACTGGACAGACTGTAGTATTTTAGTCATAACTTTTTATCTGTGACTCTGATTTGGATGAAACCAACGCCAAATCAAAGATAAAACTCGGGGCTACAGATCCATAGGTTTAACGACTCGTAGTTCTTCCTATAACTCCGGCTATGACCAAAACAAGTTGACATTTGTGCAGTATACGGGAATAAAAATCCGGGTTGACTTAAAGGAACTATGACTCGATTTTATATTTATTTATTAGCTCAAATTAATTAATTAATTAATTAAACAAAGTCCTTTAGTCATTAATTAGTTTATTTAGTCTTAACACAAGTCAAACAAACGGTTAAGAACACATAGAATATATGCACAACAAATAATGCACAATTCGTCAAGTAGACACAATATGATGCAATGAGTTTGCAACCTAACCATGGCTCTAGTTCTCTAAAATTCGGGATATGGTTTAGTCAATAGAGGGTCCATGGTTAATTGTCCGGATGCACCGCGCGGAAGCCTAACCGTGAAGGGTTGGCGCGAGTGGATGGGACACCGCGAGCTTTAGAAAAAACTCGCTTCCATGGTTTGGTGAATTCAACATCTCGGATGTACCCTTTGTTGCACAGAGCGTTCAATCAGGTAGATGGAGCATGAATTCCCAGAGGGTTATGTCCATATGTAGAACACATATGGGTTTCAGAAAAGTGAGAAAAATTCAATCAGGAAGTAGGATCGAGCAAACAATACGAAAAACCAGTCGAAATTAGAACGCATATTTCTGGCTCGGTATTGGGGGAAATTGGCGCCAGCAAACAGAGACTGGCGGCATCTTTTAGCTGTAGCGCCTGGCGCCAATGCTGGCGTCTGGCGCTACGGTTAAAATACTGGCGCCAATGCTCTGTCCCCTGACGCTACTTCCCACATGCCTCAGCAGCTTTCTGTGCTCGATAAAATTTTCCAGTTTCACGCGGTGTTATTTCGGTCCTAGTTGTGAAAGATATTTCTCAAATTTCCTACGTGTAAAATCCTATGTTTTTAACTCATTACGGATGGTCTTTCCAATGAGATCTTTTTTATGCATATGACAATAATGTTAATCAAAATTACGCACATGAAATACTTAGAACGTTTCGAGTCTCATCCACTCATTCTAAATCATTGCCGAAACAAATTCAGGAATTAAAATAAAAATCCTCCCCAGTGGAGTCGCCAAAAACTGTGGGGAATAAATTTCAAGCGTTAATCCCCTTGCTTGAACCCCACTGTGATCATACACTAAAGTACGGTGGCGTCCAAAAGGGAAGAAGATAGAGCAAAAGAGTCGCCAACAAGTTTTAGGAACTTGTAAACCGTTCATAGGATGAAGGTTACACCCCTTAACGATCCAAGAGATCGTCAACTCCATAAGGTCTAGAACCAAATAAGAGTTCGGGGATGAAGGTACAAATCCAACCTAAAAGAGATTGAACCTGCCCTAATAATAGGCCTCTACTTTATTCTGATCGTATTCATGTGCGCTTTTTAATTAACATGCAATCAATATGTTTAACCCTAAACCTGTTTAATCTATGTTGGTTGAATATTAATGCACAAATAAATCTATTATTAGCGATCACTTGAATTACAATCAAATTAACCCTAACAAGATTATTAATTATCTTATTAAGCGTGATTACAAGTACTAATTCCCTTTAAACACGCATAAATGGCGTGATCAAGCAATAACAATAAATATAATCAAGAAACACAATAAATAATAAATAATAAATATCATCATCAAAATAATAATAATAATAATAATATTCATAATCTTTATAACAATTATAATAATAATCATGTTCATGTTAATATTAAAGCATAATGATAGCAAGATCCTAGGCATGATACTAACAAGATTAATAACAAACCCTAGCATGTCAATAAGCATTAAAAATCAAATCTTTAACCCTAACATGATACTAACAATCATAAACATTAGGAAGAACATAGGAAGCATTGCAGGAATCATAATAAGCATATTTGATATTATAACTTTTTCCCTAAACATGATACTAGGAATATCATAATAACAATTTAGACATGATTTCTACATCATAATATCAATAAAAATCATTAAAGTACTTACTTTGATACCTCGTACCTCTTTCTAATAACAAAATACACACGTTAGTAACTTCAAGGAAAATAATAAACAAACAATTAAATTAAATAATCGAAATAGAGATTTGGGACCAAACCCTCAGAAATTAAACCTTTCATGTCTAGGGCGAAGGCAACTTCGAATATGGCTAGGTGTTTCTAGATCTTGTGAATGCGGAATTTTGTATGAAAAGGACTAATTTAAAAGAGAGAGATGAATGAATTAATTCAATGAAAACTGATTGTAGGCGAATGCTAATTAAAATTGATTGTTGATGATAACTCGTGAATGATGAGAATTGGTGAATGAAAACGGAGTTTTTAATACGTTATTTATAGAGAAAATCAGCCAAAAAGATAAAATATCAAAACAGAGTCTGACGCACAAAAAACAGAGCTGGCGCAAACCCTGGCTAACTGGCGCCAGGCACTAACACCAGCGCCAGGCGCCAGGCCTGGTTCCAGGCGTCAAGCCTGGTTTTAACGCGCTTTCGAAAATCAGATAAGTTTGCGGTACTGGAGGATAAAATCGTATAATTTCCTCGAAAATGCTATTTGATTTTAGTTAAAACTCTGAAAAGTCAACAAAAGTCAATTTATCAGTGCTAATTGAATTAGGAATGAAAAGAACCTTCTAGAAGAATCTAGAAAACTAAAACCATTCCTAATTGCATTAGGAATGATAAATCATATTAGGCCCTCCCCAAGATCATTGGGCCGCATATAAGGCTCAAACCGGGCCCAGTTTGGTAAATTGGCCATAACTTTCTCAATATTCATCGGAATTGGGCTTATAATATATCGTTGGAAAGGTCTTGTCAAGCCCCATACAACTACACTACTATTGGACCCATATCATGGACCAACCAAACTGGATTGGTTATTTTCTTTAAAATAAGTTTTCAAAAACAGAGAGAAGAGAAAAGAAATTAAAACTATCCGCAACACTAAACTTTCCACACTTTCGCTTCATTCGATTATGATTCGACGTGAAAGGTACTCATCACTGGGTTTGGTTTTGGGGAGACACAAATGGGTGTCTACAATATTAAATTGATGCTGCTCATGCTTGCTGCTTAGTTGTATTATGTTGCTGAGATGGACATTTCACATACATAAGCTTTCTCCACCATAGAACCTTTCTCCACTATTAAAGCTTCCACCTTCCTTTCCTGATCTCCACCCACCTTCCACTGATGCTTACATCAACTACCTCGTCCTCTTCTACGGCTTCGACACCAAATTAAACGTAAACCTTATGAAAAGAAGGTAAATTTTGGGTCATAGTCAACCCCAAAAGATAAGGGTGATGATGTCCTCCATTTCGTGAAGCATTGCTTTAAGATGTTCTTTGTGGTGGTAGACTGGTGGCAATTAGGGGCAGAGCCATAAACTTTGAATCGGAGGGACAAATGGACATTATCGCTTAATTTGACAAAAATATTGGAGCAAAAATATAGTAGTACTTAAATTGTTAAAGTTTTACAACTCAAAAATATAAAAGACATAGTACTTAGTCAAAAAATTCAACATCATATACCATTTTTTTCTCCATAAACTAACTGATTAGGAGTTCATAATTTTTGAATAATTCAAACTGTAAATAATATAACTATTTAAATGTACGTATTACTTGTCATAATTACCTATTAGATTATTACAATCGTAATTTGGGGTAAATTTCATGCAAAACTACAATTAGGCCCTGTTCTCTTCACCTTAAAAAAATAATATTAAGTAAAAATAAAAATAATTTCAGTTCAGTAAAAATAAGACCAGTTCAGTAAAATTAATTTTAGTTCAGTAAAAATAAGATTAGTTCAGTAAAATTAATTTCAGTCCAGTAAAAATAATTTCAGTTTAGTAAAAATAAGCTCAGTTCAGTAAAATTCAGTTTCTTAAAGAAGAATTATAACAAAAATTTAGTAAAAATAATTTAAGTTTAGCCAAAATAATTTCATTTCAGTAAAATGAATTTAATTTCAGTAAAAATAATTTAAGTTCAACAAATATAATTTTGTTTCAGTAAAAATCATTTCAGTTCAGCAAAAATAAGATGAAGAGAACGGGGCCTTACAATGAATCATATATATATATATATATATATATATATATATATATATACCTGGAGTAATTATTAAAAAATAAATTGAAGTAGTATTATGTTATAGAGTTTTTTCTTTTTTTTTTTAAAAAAAAAGGAACTACAATTACAATTATTCAAATAAGTAAATGGAGTGCCTTAAAAAAAGTTAATGGAGTAATGTTGAGAATAAATTGAAGTAATACTATCTTATAAAGATTTATAAATAAAAAATTTATATAAATAAAGAAAGGAAGAAATTGCTACAACTCACCTTGACCGCTGCGCCAACTCCTTTGGTGTATTACATTACTAGATTAGTATCCGTGCGTTGCACGTTAGTTGATTAATAATTTTTCTATAATTTTTTATCTTTTGTTGTTGATAACTTTCTAATATGATTTGGCTCGTTATTTTTTAAAAAAAAATTGTTATATAAATATATATAAAAAAAACATGTACTTAAAAAAATAAAATTAATTATAAAATTCTGCATCATAATGTAATATTTACTATGTTATTAAAAATATACTAAAATGATGGTTAGATTAAATATATTAATGTTATATAAATGTATAATTCATTAAGCTTATACGTTTAGAATGGAAGCTAAATAAATGTGTATTTACTATTAAAAAAAAAATTAAAAAATGTGTATTAATTTGTTCAAAAAAATTGTGTATAATTAGCTACCAATATCTATGTCTATTTAATATTGTTGAATCATGAATATCCAAAAGTAGTGTGGAGTATATACAACAATATTGATGTCAAATTCAAATTTCACACCTAATTGGTCCTAGTTTCTAGTAGTTAGGAAAAAAAAAGATGACATCATAGGTAAAATTTGAAGGGAATTTTTTTTTATGAGAGTTTGACACGTAAGCACTTTAAGAAATTGATGACATCATCAACGTTTTGTTTTAGTAATAGTTAATAGATACGGAAAATATTGTATTTAACTATATTTGGTTTTGGGAAGTGGGGGGGACAATTGTCCCCCCTTATCCCATGCTGGCTCCTCCAGTGGTGTCAATGATGGGTTTCATTGAGCAAATGAGAAGATCGATGGTGGTGATGGGTTTCAAAAGAGAACAGGGGGTAATAGAAGGAAATGGTGTTTCAATTCATCTACGGAAAAATGGAGCAAGGTGGTGGCGGAACAACTGAGTTTCATTAGAGAGGACAATGAAGCTTGGTTTAATTTCATTAAAGAATATACAATAAGGTGATGGTAAATTGGTGACTCTTCAAATGAGGGATGAATTAGCAATTTATGTTCCCTTTATTAACAATCCAATTGTTATGAAATAGAGTTATACAAGTCCATTATATCTCTATAACTTCTCTAATCCTTCACTTTTTTTTTTAACGGTCTCTAATCCTTCACTTTTTTTTTAACGGTCTCTACATTCTCTTTGAGAAGTTACTACTTACTACTCTCATGTATATATATGTGTGGATACGGCCTAATGAAATATATACACGGATAATTAAGATTGCTCTCTATATACTCCCTTTGTGTTTTTTTAAGTGACACACTTTCCTTAAACGGCCGTTTTTTTTAAGTGACACACTTCCTCTTTTAGAAATTCCTTACATTTTAATAATATATCTTCACCCCACTATCTCTTACTTTATCATTTCTCACTCCTTTCATGGTCCCCACTTCCTCTCACATTCTTTTACTTTATCATTTCTTACTCCTCCAACCTACCCCACTAACATCTTATTTTATTAAAATCAATAAAATCTCCTAAAACTACGTGTCGGTCAAACTGTGTCACTTAAAAAAAATGGAAGGATTTTTTTTTTTTTTTTTTTTTACGTAGTACTTCCTTTAATTTCATGTATTTTATAATGTCAACCACTTACATTAACAAAATCCATCAATATTATTATTAAAACTCAAAGGTAAGGAGTGTCAATCCGCCATGTGTCCTTTTTTTGTCATTCGAACCCAAAAAAAAAAAAAAAATCCTCCCATAAAGTTTGTAATCGGCATTATTAATAATGCTACCATAATTGTCAATTATTGTGATTTATGTATTTAACGTTAAAACATTTACTTTTTTTTTTTGACAACGGTGAAAATAAACAGACAGAATACTAGACCTCATTCCGGCAAAGATCTCGGAATTGAGTTCTAGACGAAACACTACATAAACAAGGAGAATTAGCAACACTAAGACAAGAACACACATAAGAAAAATACTTTTTCCTAAAATGATAGGCTTGATCTGATGGGATTGGGGTAGCCATTTTCCTTTTCCAAACTGGAGGGTGGGTAGGAGGATTTTTGACTGATGTCCGCTTCTTCATCTTCTGATTAGGAACATGACTGGTCACATCCTTCAAGACTCTTGAGCTTCTTGGCTATTTTCTCCTTCTTACTGCCGCGCACCTTGACTCATTGTTGAAGTTGTTGTTGTTACCTTCCTCTTCCTTACCTGTGCTAACTTCTATATTACCTGTATTTCCGCAAGCTTGATGGGCTTCGACGTCTTGAACAAGGAGGGGTGGCATATCCTCTGTCTTCATCACAATCTCTTGGGAATGGCTTCCTTGTCTATTTTCCTTATACTCCTCTTGTGGTTTAGATTTAAATTGTTCCTCTTTCATTGAGTTTAGTGACTCCTTAGTCAGATCATCATGCAGATTCTCACTTCTTGTAAGAACCGATTTGGAGGTCGCTGCTTCCCTCAAATTGCATTTGTGGGGGTCTCCATCAAGATATTAGTTTTACGGGTGAAGGTACGAACCTTCAAAAATGACAAAGATTGAGATTGGTAGAAAAGGAGATCCTCTCCTTTCTTTAATTTGATGACATCCTCTTGTGAAAACTTCATTCTCTTGGATGGGTTTCTCTTGTTGACATAAGTAGCTTTGTCACACTGGCTCTTATTTCTTGTTGCAGGTCCTTCTGAACACGAACTTTTTGGAGTTTCCATCTCCATGTGTTCATCAATCTCCTTGCTAGCATGGGTTATCCTAATCACATCTTGGTCTTGAACCTCCTTCATTGGCTTAACTTCCCCGACTTCAGCCTTTTATGATAGTATTTTCTCCAAACTTTCTATCTCCTTTTCAATCTCCTTATTGGATGGTTCTACCGCTCTTGCTTTCTTGAAATCAACATATGCCTTCTCCAACACTGCCAACTTGACTAAAGCTGACCCCCTTCTAAACAAGGCTTTTACATTATTTCCATCAACCTCCAAAACCAAGGATGAAGATACAATGGCATTTTCTACTTTGTTAAGTTTAATTGCACAAGCAGCAATGTTCAAGTGAAGAGAAATAGTCAACTTCTTGAACTCAGGATTAAAATCTCGAGCATGAACATCATCATGAATTGAACAAAATATAACACAAAAACATTTGATGACCTTGTTATACTTGACCAAAGCATTGTCAAAATCATTCCTTTTAAAGAAAGAATTCCCATCCTCCTTTAGAGAAACTACATAGTCCATAGCATTTGTCGTAGAACTAGTATTGTGAAACATTTCTTCAATATCACAATCATCATCTTGTAGACACTCTAAGTGATGCAGCAAAATAGGATCTAGACTTGATTCACCCCCCGAACACCATATCTCCAAGTTAAGTAGAAAGACCCCACTATAAACTAGAAATTAAAAGAAGAAGCAAATAAAAACAGGAAAAAAAAAAGCACAAAAGCATAAATGAACACTAAGCTGTTGATAACACCAACATGGAGGAAGAAAAGAAGGAAATCTCTTACTTATAAAACTGCGCAGTCAATTGCTAAACATGGGAAAAACGATTTGCCAAAAAGGAATAATAGATAGGGATAATAACAACTTACTGGACAGATTATATGGGAATGAGGAATGTCAGGCTCGCCGGCGTCGGAGAAGGAATCCTTCGTCGGCGAGCCTGCAGGAGCTCCGAATTAAAAGAGGTAGGTTATGGTGGTTGGTAGTTGGGAGTTGTGACTCAGTATTGCCAAGTAAGGAAAATGAGAACCATGTATGTTTAAAACATTTACTTAAAAGTTATAAAATGAAGCAATTCAAAGTGTTTTTTTTTTTTTTTTTTTTTTTGGTAATTACTATTCTAATTATTTGGATTTAATTGAAGTATTGGAATCATTAAAATAATAATTACAAAACTGTTGAATTGCCTCATATTATAACTGTTAAATATTTAATGACTTAATTATGAAATTAATGGTTGAATTACACTTTTTCTAATATTATAATCAAATTAAAACTTTAATATTAGTACTTTGACACTTACCTTATCATTATAAAATAAAACACTTTGCTATTGTGGTTGTGTGGTCAGAAATACCAAAAAATTGTTACAATAATTGCTCATCCGCTCTTAGTAAAATAGTGGTCGTGTAGTCAGAAATACCGTGCATAATTTTCTATAGTATTGTTCGAGTAAAGAAGGGTAATTCTGAAGTGGCATGACTTTCTTAGCATTTTTTTTGTAAGAACATTAGTTTTTATATATCATTAGTTTGTATAGTGGAGTATTTGTTTAAATCTATATGCTATACTTATCTCTTTTCAAAAAAAAAAAAAAAAACATGCTTATCTATAGATTTATAACTATTGTATAGGTTGTGCTATGAAAATTGTAATCTACATTCCCCAATAGTTTTTATATACTACTAATAAGGTTTGTTACCGTTTAATTTTCTATCATATCAATCAACGGTGTGTGTAGTGTTAATATGTCTTCTTACACAAGTTGATCATTTATTTATTGAAATATAGCTTACATTCTGTGATTAGATGTCATTCCTCTTAGTTTTCAATTATTTATATGATTTTTTTTAAAAAAAAATAATTAGTTTTATTTTTCTGTGTGTGTGTGTGTTATTTGCAATATTGTTCAACAGGCTTATTTTGGTCGACATATTACGAAGAGATATGACAAGAAAAAAAATGAAATTTACTACGTACATTGGACTCTTTATAGGGAGGGAAAAAAACGATGGTATAGTAGGATAAGAGTACAAACGGTATAGTTTTTTAGGACTATAATGGTAATCTACTATTTATAAAAAAAATATGACTTTTTAAACTATCAAATAATCTAGAGAAAAACATTGTGGAATTTATACTCGTGGTCAATTCAATTTATTGATTCTTTTAATTTGTGTAATACGGAGTAATAATATTAAAAGCTATAAGTTCAGAAATTCTTGGTTTCAAGTAGGTAGAGACCAAGTTGGTCTGTAGTAAGGTCATTTTCGTAATTAAAAAAAAACACCTTATATGTAAGTACCAACGAGATATATAACCAATACCATCCTAAGTAGTATCGAAATACCATCCTACTACACGTTGGTATCATCATAATATTGCGGTTGGTATCATAAATTAATAAATAATATTGTTGGTATCAAATCACGTCTAGTTTATATCCTAACTATAGCTTTGTTGGTATATCTATCTAGATGCGTTCGATTGGTATCAGAGTCATAAGGTTAAAAGTTAAACTGAGTTGTTTATAATTAAGTAGAACTGAAGAATACTAGGCCCTCTACTGAGTGTAAGAAACCTGATGTTAAGCATTATTATCATATTCCTGAAAATACTAGTAATTTTGGCCCAGTCCTTAATTATATAGTAGATCAAATTGGTGAATTAAAATCGGAAGTTGAAAACATACATGCTCGTTGTATTAATATCGAAAATAAGATATCAATAACCACAACCGACATTAATAAAAAAGTAAGTGATCTAAACGAACAGGTTAAACAAGTTCAACTTGCTTTAACAAATGAAGTTAGGCATCAATTTGGAAAAGAAGTATCACCTAATAAAGAGAAAATCGTCCCATATAAATATAAATATCCTTTTCAAAATCTAGATAAAAATAAAAAGTTTACTGTAACACTCCCTAAAAGACCTATTAGTAATCAAGAAAAGAATAAAGAAACTAAACATGAGCCTTCATCTTCAGGAGAAAACACTAAATGAATTACAAGTCCTATTCGACAAAGAAGAAGAACCTAATAAACTTAACGAAATCATGAACTTAATTTCTAAAAAAGGGATTGCTTCTAATAATGAAATAGAGGAAAATAATTATGCTACTTTAGAGGAAGATTTATATCAACAAATGAGATTAATGAAGTTAAATGATCTCGATTTTCTACCATAGAAGTTGTTCAACAAAAGATAAAAAACAAACTAGGTAAAAAAGTAATGGATAATAATGATGTTGGAGAAGAAATTATTAATGAAAATATTAATGTAAACAATGTTATCCAAAGACCTAGGTTTCAAGGAGAAGGAAGTTGCACACAACCAAGATACATACCAGGGAAGACTACCCGGTTTAGTGTCAAGGTTATGTCTACTCATATACCTAAACAAGAAGAAGTGACTCTTGAACCCACAAGTCAAATTGGTTATAAACTTAAATTAGACGGTGTAAGAGATAGACAAGACGTTTTAGATCAATGGAAGAAGAGTATGAGTAGTGTACTTAATTTAAATACTGAATAGACTTCGGAAAATTTCTTGAATTATTTTGAACATAGTCTCTACGGCTCTGTAGAAGACTAGTACGATGGAATAGATGAAGAAGTAAAAACTGCATTAAGAGCTAGTGAATCACCTACTAGAATGTTTAGGCAGTTATGTCAATATATTGAGTTAGAGTTCATTGGTCCTAGAGCCGATCGTAATGAGAAACGAATGGAATATCAAAGAAAGTTAAGTAATTTGTCCATCTGTAATATGAAATATGTTGATGATTACATTATGGAATTTGAAATATATTATTACAAAATTGGTGAAAATGAAACAAATCTTGGAATGTTCTATGACAAATTACCCAGTCCTCTTAATGAAGAAATTAGTAAAAAATATCAAGAATGGAGAGAGAGATTTTTATCTAGAGATTCCCTAGGTAACATAATTGCTTTCCTTAGAAAGTGGATTCAAAAGAAGTGTAGAGAGGTTGCAGGAACTCAACAAATGAAGAGACAATTTCTCACTTGTTGGGATTTCCTAAATAACTATGGATGTGAAAGAAAAAACTATAATAAAATAAAGAACTATAAGAAAAATAAATTTGACCGATCAAGAGGAGAAACCTATAAGAAGAAGTATTATAAACATAAATATAGAAAGCCAAGTAGGTTTTTCAGAAAGGCAACCTATTATCCTAAGAAAAAGAAGACATGCAAGTGTTGGTCTTGTGGAGAACTAGGACATTATGCTAATGAATGTAAGAAAGCTAATCATAAACTAATGGAAGCCTTAGGAATTTGGGATTACATAGAAATACCAGAAGACGAGGCTTTAGAATTGGCTTTAAGTAATAATAAAAAAATAGTAGAAATCATAGAAGAGGAAAATGAGTATAATGAAGATCACGAAGTTAGTGATGAGTTTGAAGATGAACATTATGAAGAAATAAATAACATGATAGAAGGAGAAGAATTAGAAAATTCAGAATCAGATGACAATGAGGAAGATAAAAGCAAAATGACAATAAGTCAACTAAAAAGAGCTGAGTATTCATTTGAAGATAACAACCTAGATCAAGTAAACAAAGAAAGCTGGAATTTTCCCCAAATTACTAAAGATAAAATATTTAAAACTTCTTTCTTTAAAACTAGAATTAAATATGTATGTGAAGAAATGGAAGGAAGCATAGTAATCAAAGATTGTGAACAAAAGGCAGCCGAAATTAATATCATTAACTGGAAAAGTATTAAAAAACATAAAGAAAAAGGAAATTATAGCTATATTTGTATTTGTGCAGTACAAGTATACATAACCCCTTTGTAAGATTTTGGCAAGGATGTTAAATGCTTGAGTTTTATTTGTGATATTAGACATAAAGAATTTTATGATCAAATAATTAGTGGTATCACATGTAACTTAAGTCAAGGAACGGTAAACTATATATGTGAACCTAGATATTATGTGAGCTTGGAGGATTCCTTTGCGTCAAAGTTTTTAGCTATTAAGTTATTAACAGAAGGAGTGAAAATGCATAAAGGAACACGACCCATACAACTAAGATGGAAGGTGGTTTATAAGTTGGTAAACACTATAGACTCATCTTTTAAGAAACAAATAGTTGATGCTCAGAAATATGAGCAAGGAGGAGATCATAAGAAGAAAATTACATCTATAAAGGTAAATCCTAATGAAATTGAAAAAACTTGGGAGGAATTCTTTATGAACCCTACAGTTAGTAATAGATCAAGTAAAATGTTAATTGATGAATCAGGATTACTTCATATTGGAATGAATACAAAACCTAAAATACAGAGAAATCTGAGTCTTAGAACACCAAGTCTAAGTAGACAAAATTCAACAATAATAAGAATGAAAAAACAAGGTGATGAAAAGCCGGAAGAGGATGAATAAGAAATATTAGTTCTACTAAAGAAACTAAATGAAAAATATGAAAGTAAAAAGGCCTTAAAACAACCAACAAGACATAGCATTGATATGGGATCATATTCTAATTTAGAGTTAAATGAAGATCCAAATAATCCTATTGATAAAAGGAAGGTAATTGGATATAAAACCAAAACTGTGAGTGAACCAGTATATGAAGATGAATTTAATATGCAAATGGAAGCTTGTAATGAAATATCCAGTACTAATTCTAATAGCAATTATATTCCAATTGATATATGCATTGAGGATTACAATAAATATAAATTATGCGCATATATTGATAGTGGTTGTTCTACATGTTTTGGAAAGAGGTCATTATTTCCAGAATTCTTGTGGAAGAAGGCTAAAAATCCTATGCAAGTTAGAATTGCTAATAATAGTGTCATGATGCATACGGAGATAATTGAAGATTTAAAAATAGAAATTGGAGGACTTCAATGTGTTATTCCTATTTTATGGGCAACTGATCAGCCTAGTCATGATATGATAATAGGAAATAATTTTCAAAGGTTATAATCTCCATGCGCTCAAACTATTGATCAAATAATCTTTACTATTAACGGTCATTCTGTTCCTATACAGATATAACAAAGGCTTATACTCATCAGACAATGGAATTTACGCGCAGCCAGCGTGGTGATAGGGTTACTCCTACACAACGAGAGGTTGCACTTAGAATTTCTGAGTGTGATTCATCATTAATAAATCAGATAAATAAGCAACAAGAAAAACTATGCGAATAATTATATTCAACAAATCCTGTAGAACATTGGGAAAAGGATAAAACATTTGCTAAGATAACTCTAACAAATCCTAATAAGATTATTAGAGTGAGACAAATGGTTTATACCTACCAAGATATTCAGGAGTTTAATGAACAAATAAAAGAATTGCTTAATAAAAAGCTAATTAAGAATAGAAAAAGTCCTCATAATAGTCCAGCATTCATGGTAAGAAATCATGCAGAAGAAAAAAGAGATAAAGCTAGAATGGTCATTAATTATAAATAGCTAAATGATAATATTGTTTTTGATGGCTATTACATTCCTAATAAAAATGTGTTATTTAATAGAATACAAGGACCCACATGGTTTTCTAAAATGGATTGTAAGAGTGGCTACTGGCAAATTTAAATGGAAGAAGAAAGCATTCCATTAACTGCATTTAGTGCTCCTCAAGGGCATTATGAATGGTTAGTAATGCCTTTTGGATTAAAAAAATGCTCCACAAATATTTCAAAGAAGAATGGATAATGTTTTTAGAGAGCTTAATCATTGTTGTTTGGTCTATATATAGATGATATTCTAATATTCTCAAAAGATTTAGAACAACATAAGAATGATCTTAAAACAGTAACTAAAAAATGTGCAGAGCATGGTATAATCCTTGGAAAAGATAAATGTGTTTATGCTAAACAAGAAATTGAGTTTCTAGGATTATAAATTAAAGCATGACAAATAATACTGCAAAAACATATTCTAGAAAAGATTGAAAATTTTCAAGATAAAATTGAAGATAGAAAACAACTAGAAAGATTTCTAGGATGTTTAACCTATGCTTCTGATTTTATAGAAAATCTTGCTTCATTAAGAAAGCCATTGCAACAAAAACTCAAGAAAGAAATAATTTGGAACTGGAAGGAAAGTGATTAAAAAATTGTTCAAAATCTAAAAGCTATGTGTAAAGATCTTCCTGTACTAACACTGCCTACTAGTGAAGATGATTTAATCCTTGAAATATATGCTAGTAATGAGCACTGGAGTGCTGTGTTAAAAATAAAAGAAGGAGAAAGACTTTGCAGATATAGCAGTGGAAGTTTTAACAAAGCTGAGTTAAACTATCCTACAATGCAAAAGGAAATCCTTGCAGTTATTAGAGGGATCGAGAAGTTCTTAATCTTCTTAGCCCCTAAACAGTTCTTAATAAGAACATATTGCAAAGGCATACTCGGATTTGTTAAATAGAATTTGTCTAATATGCAAGCGCAAGGGAGACTCCTGCGTTGGCAATTATGGTTTAACCAATTCTCTTTTACTGTTGAACATATACAGGGAACAAAGAATTCTTTGGCACACAGCTTGACCAGAAAATTAGCTAATGTCGTCCAAGAAGCTCAAGACTACACAAAAACCTCCTGCGTACTAACTTCAAAAGATGGATATAGAGAGGAAAACTCTCATTGATGAGACCGAAAAGGCAATGGAGCGGGTTTCACCCTCCAGTTGGGCCTTAATGCAAGGCTTAATCATATCAGCGAAACAACGTTCACGAGATGGTTTAATTAAGGGTTGCCATCGGGCAGTCCAAAGGTTAATGATGTTCGAAATAACAATTATGTTATTTCAGCTCATTCCTGATGTACGAAATATAATATTAAACAAAATAAGAGATAATGATTTTAGAACATGGTACGAGTTGGTGGTTACAAGGTCCAGTAAATTCTTTGACCTTCGAGATCTATGGGGAGAAAGAATAGAGTTTCCCAAAAACTCTAAAGTTGCATCATTGCGAATCTACCCATTTCCTCTTAATCAAAATGCTCCATTCATTAGTATACATTACAAGGCTTGGGATTATGGAATGGTACATGATTTCTATTAATTCCCTACTCCTTATGACTCTTTCTTTCCAAGACTTACAAAGTTCCAGCAGTACGCATTCAACAAGGTTCGAAAATATTGTGATGACAAAAAAGACGAATTTCAGCTAAGAGTAAAGGTACAATGTGCTAATATCGAAGTTAAAGAAGGAAAAGTTAGTCCACTGCATTACTTGATAATGTTTGGGGAAGTGAGGTGTTGCAAAGATCTCATACTAATTCGTCAAAAGACCGTTAGAAATCCAACTGAGGCAAGAGCACTGAGATTTTTCTACATTTCACAATATCTAAACGATTTCATAAAAAGGAAAGAAATTCCTCCCGTCATGTTTCATGTTGGTAATACAACAATTGTGGCGCCTAATGAGATGAAATAATACTTAATAGATGGCGTAAACAACATTGAGTCAATCTACAAATATTTAGAAGATATTGAAAGTGGGGAGTTCCTATCATTTGAAGGCCATGAGTATTTGTTTGAAGCATTCATGACTAGGGATGAAGAATACACAACCAAATGTGTTGTAGAATTTGGCATAGAAGAAGAGAATCCTATGTGTGTAGACAACAAAGATAGTGAGGGGAGCCTACAAGAAATGATGATGGATGAAATTATGAATGCCTGAGCCCACACCAGCAGTAATGCAAGGAATCTTCACTGTTGCCACGTTTTATTAATTGTTTTCCTCTTAAAGTATCTTTGTAAAAAGCAATGGTGTAGAATTGCTTGCTGAGTCAGGATAAAGATCCTATGTAACTTTGCTTCCCTATATAAAGGGACTTAGGCCAAGAAGTGAAGTCAGAGTTGAAAGAGTTAGCTAGAGAATTACTCTGAAAGATATAGAGAGTCCTCTAGAGAAAAATACTCACCTTAAGAGAAAGATTGGTTCTCCATCTCTCTTAAAGTAGAGAAAACTCTAGTTCAGCTTATGTCTGTTTAAGCTTTTCAGTTTGTGTGTGTGTGTTGTAATATATGATTGTTGTAATCTTTTCAAATTAAATAAAAGTTTTGTTCAAGAAGGGAACGTTATCCCCTAGAACCTTATATATCAAATGAGTTATCTTTCTGTTTAAAAAGCTCCATCATAAACACAGTAAGGATTGTTTAATTAGAGATTACGGTCTAAGGTAGGAAATGAATTAAATCTGTGCTGAGCCTGATCTAAGGAAGACAAGGTTGGGGTTAGCTACCTTGGTAAAGCCGGAAGCTCAGAACGCCGGAGGTTCCATTGTCGACTAAGTTCAGGTATTGGTCAAAACTCTCTAGTTAAAGAATTATTATTGCGAAGCATGGTGGGCTTTTAAACGGCTAAACTAATTTATTTTGATGTATAAGTAGTAGAGTTGTGATAATTAGTACCGATAAAAGTCATTAATCAAGAAACAAGTAAACAACAAATTGATATTAGTATATAAATAGGTTCGTTGTTATCAAAGAGGTGTTTAATAGTATCAAAAGAAATACCATCTAAGAGTTCGTTGGTATCAAAGAATAGTACCATCTAAGCTTAACTTGGTTGTTGTTGGTATACCATCCACGTTAAAATCAGTACCAAACCACTACAGACAAAAGTGCCGGTTATAGTACATTTGGTCCCCACTTGGTAGAGACCAAAGTGGTCTCAAGTAGGTAGAGACCTAGAAAATCTTCTACTACCTCCGTTACAGGTTATGTGCAACGATTTGACATAAAGCAGATAGGAAAAATGTCTAATCGTTGCACATAACCTGTAACGGAGGTAGTATAAGTTTCAATCACTCTATATCCACAATCATCTAAAAAATATAATACTAGTTTGTTGATTAAACAAGTAGGTAGAGACCTAGAAAATCTTCTATAAGTTTCAATCACTCTATATCCAGAATCATCTAAAAAATATAATACTAGTTTGTTGATTAAAAACATCAACTTTTATTTCTTCTGAAAAAAAACAGGGAGTATGTTTTTCAACTACATACTCCCTTAAAAGTCAAATTGTTGCTTTTCAACTGTTTTTAAAGTCAACAACTGCGTATCAAAGCACTAGTCGTAATTCTGAAACATAAACCCTCGCAAACATAAACCCATTTCCAATCCACTCGATCTCCCCAAATTTCAATTCAATCAAACCTTCAAACTCCATTGAATCCTCAACAATGGCGTCAAACATTCTAAGAAACTCCCTAAAATCAATCAACTCACTAACCCTACGAACCTTAACAACCCACCGCCGCCCCTTCAGCGCCGCCGCCGCGAACCCCACCACCACCGCCGCTGAAGAATCCGACGCATTCACCTTCTCGTCCGACGGCGCCGACAGCAGCATACACCTGAAGGCGAAAAAAGCGGCGGATTCGTCTGTGACAATGCCGATGTCTTTCATGACTGGTTCTATTGTTGGAAAGAGATTCTACAAAAAGTGACAACGAGAGAAGCTGATGATGGAAATGGGTGGAGTGTTATGCTCGATTATCGTACCCTTAAAACCCCTTCTAAACGTCCTCTTAAACTTCCTACACTTTCTCTTGCTAAAGCTATTGCTGCTGAGTGGGATTTCCAGGTTACTCTCATTCTTTAGATTGTTTTGATTTTGTAATTCGTGGCGAAATCATGCGTTGATTGGTGTTATTAATGTTTATTTGATGTGGGTATCGTTCCCCGGTGATGATCATGTTTGTTGGTTTGTTTTTTGAGCTTGGATGTCAATTGGGTGTTTGGGGATTTTGGTTGAATTTGCTGGGTTGCTACGTGATTTTGTAAGTAATTGGCATTTATAATTTGGTGATGTTATTGGTGTTGTTAAGATTGGTGTTAGTGATTTGATGTTATTTGAAAAGGGGTTTTGGTGTTAATTGAATCTCGGGTTTGTTTGGTATTATTTGTAGCAAACAGATGGAATAAGACCCTTCACAATGCCGTTGATGAAGCTTGCATGCACTGCATTGGAACGAGTTCCTGTTGTTCGCCCGAAAATAATTGAGAATTTGATGAGCAAATTCAGTCAAGACTTAGTTTTTTGTCGTGCTCCAAACGATAACGAATTAACCACCGGTGTCTATGGTATGACCCCTCATATTGATCACTCTCTATTACTGGTTTTAAAATTTTTAATTTTATATCCCTTTCCCTTTTCGTGTTTTTAATGCTTTGAGTGTGATAGATGACATGTCTTGAACTGTTCTGTTTTTGAGAGCCATC
The DNA here is from genome assembly GCF_948465745.1 of Chenopodium album. NCBI lineage: Eukaryota > Viridiplantae > Streptophyta > Magnoliopsida > Caryophyllales > Amaranthaceae > Chenopodium > Chenopodium album. The sequence continues at coordinate 18,332,011 of NC_137835.1, read as the reverse complement.
CTTTTATGCTTGTGAAGCTAAAAGACTGCATTAGTGTTATAACAGTGATGAAGCAGTGATGAAACAAGTGCATGCCTGCAAAAGATATATGTTAAGTCTTGCTGTTTGAATTTATGTGCGAATTGTGTTTGTTACTTTGTTAGTAAGGTTGACAAATATCTAAATAATAACGGCACCCAATAAATGCGGAAGGAATGAAGTATCAATGGAACTGCTATGATTATTTGGCGAAACATTCATTTTAACATAAATTAAGATAGTATAGCTTAAAGTAATTGAAGCTCATAATTTAACTTTGCATTGTTTGGCCATGCTTGTATTGGGGGTAATGAATTAAGAGTAAGTGAAATTGAAAGAAAAGGAATGAAGAAATTTAGGGCCTGTTAGACGGATTGATGTGGTGATAATGCATATAGAAGTGTAAAGAGGGCAGAGGAATTTAATAATTGTCATTTCAAGGGTGATACGTTACTCTACATTTTTCTCATACGACCCGTTTGGTAGTCTGTAATAAATAATGGGATAAGAATGAATTTTGTGTAATTTGGTATAGATAATACTTACATAATGATCATGGTCATGCCATCTCATTTCCAAACCTATGCTTTTCTTCATAAAGTCTCATTCCCACCGAATACCACACTCTATAGTGATAACGGATGGTAATGAAGAGTTATGAAGATAATGAGGTATCTTATATGAAGTATTAGAACTACCATGGGTCTTGGTACATTAACTTACATAATTACAACAAAATACAATCTCATTACTTCTATTTATTACCGCCTACTAAACGGGCCATTAGGGGATGGTGGGTAGTTATCACCCCCGAAAAATGGTAAAAATTCTTTCATTCCTCACACAATCATTACCCTATCCCATGTCTCCACCTTAACTCACTTCATTTTCTTAACTTTTCTTTTACCGCTAAATTACTCATTCAGCACATCCATTATAAGCATTTCTTGAGTGGTACATTGTGCTTATATTACTCAGTAAGCCTTGTTTGGAATCAAATTTTGATTGTTGTTGGTTCACTTAGCTTGTTTGACCCACTAGTAACGTTTAATGCTTTATAAGTCTAAAGTAATAGTTACTGTTATAATATATTTTAAAATTAGATTTTGATTGGAATATTGTTGTATACTTGTGATCACATATAATCCTAACTACTAATGCCTCCGTCCCTTAATACAAAGCCTCTTTTGCTTTTTGTGCAGGAATTAAGAAAGTTGTAAATTCTTTAAAACTAATGATTAAAAGTACATCTATGCATGTGGGGTTAGAGAGAGATAGAGAGAAAGAAAAAGTAGTTAGGAATAATTGCAGAGATAAAGAGAGAAAGTGTTAGGAATTGATGTTAGAAGTACAAAAAAGTAAAGGAATAAAGATGACAACTCATTAAAAAGAGGGTAATAATGTCAAAAAATACTAGCTTTACAAAGAAAGAGGTATTGTATTTTGGTTTACCCAAAAAGGAAATAAGGCTTTGTATTATGGGACAGAGGGAGTAATATGTGTAGTACTCCCTTCATTTATATTTTAATGCAATACTTCATTAAAATTATTATTTTTATTTATTTTTATTTTTATTTTTTATTAAGTGCAACACTTCCTTAAATTGAGATATATTATATTATACTTTCTCTGTTTCACGCGTTTGATTTAGGCACATATATTAAGGAGAGGAGAGAGAGTGAGAGAGAATGGAAAAGCAAGTGGGGTAGCTTGTAAATGTAAAGTAAAAAAGTTACTCCAAAAGAAAACGTGTCAACTTAAAAAAAACTTCCTAAAAAAGAATACGTGTCAACTAAAAAGAAACAGAGTTAGTATTATATTATTATATCTCTCCTTTTATGCTCTCCACTTCCACTTTTTAAAATTTTTATTTTTCTCTAACCTCACTTTTCTTACTTTTACAATTTACATAAAGTGTTAACCTACTAGTTTATTTTATTTAAAATTTTTAATTCCCCAATAATCCCCACATACACAATATTTTAAAAAATTCAACTCAACCCTCTAAAACTCTATGTTAGGGGAAAAAAAACAAAGGAAGCATTATTCCATGGGCTAGCTAGAATGTGGGATACCTAAGCTCACCAACTCTCAACTATATTGGGTATTTTATTGAATGATGATAAGTATCTAACGACACTAAGGCAATAAATTAAGTCTAAAGGTTAGAGACCGATTAATACATAGAACTAGACCCTAGGGAAATCAAGGCATACATGAAACATTATAATACTCTATAGTGGCTAGGTCGATTATAGAGATATCAAGGGCAATTTTTTTTACTTAGGTCACTCTCGCACACACTAAACATTAAAGTTCCCAATCCTACCAGGTAAGCTAAGAGGTTTTTCACAAATAAGTTCATGAAGTCAATTAACCATATGGTGTGTTGTCGAAGTGCACACAAAATTAAACCTTATTCACCTTAACAAATAGCTAGGGCAAGTAAGAGTCGATCCTAACTAGATCCAAATTGCACAAGAGTAACACGATTTGGGGGGTTTTTGATATGAGAAAGCTAATCTAAAGTAACTACAGGAACAATATATAAAAGGAATTATAATTAAAGAACAAACAGTCAATGGAGAAAACACTCAGTAGATAATCAGATTCCAGCCGTGGAACTTCGTAAAATCATCGACACAATAATTAACCCTCTTGGAATAGCTTGGCTTATGGAACAAGTTCCTCTTTTTCCCCTTATTAATAGTTAGATTCGGTACGACCTTCACTAACCCTAACCAACAAATAACCCCTATACTACGAGCAAGGAATTTAACATGTTGACAGCATTAGGAATTAGGAAAACATCAAGCCTAGACAACCATGACATTATTGGAACACAGTTTCACCTACATCAAGAATTACTTTGCAATTAATAGAGTGGAACGTCCTCCTCTACAATTGGTTGCTACTTCATTAACATTCTCAAGTAATTACGGACTTAGTAGTATTAATTAGCAATAGAAATCAAACCCAAACAAATAGTTGCGCCCCTAATTATAAGAAGTCATCATTCATAGATGGTGCTGTCAAATTTCAAACCGAAACCGTTTAACTGCCCAAAATAAACCGACTCAGATGAGAACCGAACTGATTAAAAACCGTATGTGAATGAACCCGAAACCGAACCGATCCGAATAACGTTACACCGTATAAGAACCGAACCCGTTAATGAACCGAACCAGGTCTAAACCGAACTGAAATCAAACTGAACCGAAAAAGAACCGAACTGTTTTTAACCCAAAACCGCTTTCAACCCAAAACCGTTTAAACCGGAACAAAAACCGTTTACACCGAACCGTTAACAACCCGCGATCCGTTAGCATCGACTGTTTATAAACCGAACAACTTGCAAACCGAATCCAAACGGTTAGCAAGTACTATCAAATTTCAAACGAAACTATTTAATAGCCCGAATCCAAACGACTTGATAAATAATCGATTTTTTGATACCGATACCGACCCGAACCATAATTAAACTCGAAATGGAACCGATCCAAATAACATTAAACCGTAGAAGAATCGAAAAAGAACCGAACCAATTATAAACTGAACCGAAAAAGAACCGAACTAGTTATAAACTGAACCGAAATAGAACCAAACCGTTTCAAACCCAAACCGTTTCAAACCCAAAACAGTTTGAACCCAAATAAAAACCGTTTACACCGAACCATTAACAAACCGCAACCCGTCTGCACCGAACCGTTTACTACTCGGACTGTTTACAACTCGAACCGAATTAAAACTGCTCAAGAATAAACCGAAACCGAATTGAACCGATAACTATTTTAACCGAACTGAAACCGGTTGCGAGACACTTAAACCGATTTCAAACCGAACCGAACCCGAATTTTCAAACCGTTTTGACAGTGCTAAATCATAGAAATAAGCAGTAATTCAAGAATATTCCCACAACAATAATTATTAATCATAAAAATCATAACAACTTGTCTCAAATACTAATTACATGGCCTCCTCTAACTACTACTGCGCATAAAGAACTACTCACTCATGTTACAGAGCAAAGAAGAAAGGTTTTTGGAGAAAAACATGTCGAGTTCCTCTAAGTGGTTTCTTCTAAACGTGAGCACAAGTGAGAGATGAATAACTCTGTGGTTTTTATAGAATTATGATAGAATTATTCCCTAAAAATATGGAAGATAAATCCAAGATAAGGAAAGTAGTTCGATAGAATCTATGAAATTCTATCTTTTGCCAGATCTTTTCCTAAATGATAGGATTTTCTTTTTATCAAATAGTATCTTCCTTCCAGCGGTAAATATTCAAGAATTATTCTCCAAGTAATCAAATATCACGTTGCAATGAATCTTGACAATTCTCGGACTGCGAGCAAGTTCCTTAGCATCTGCGTCAGTAAGGAACTCAACATATATTCATTTGCAATTGGCGTTGTCTCTTTTATTCATCTTTTTGTCATCCAAAATGGCTCAATTACCTATCAAAACGCACAATGAGGAAATAAATCACAAAATACCAAAAACATAGATAAAAGCACTAAAATGCTAAAGGAACAAACCTAAATTCTAAGGAACATGACCATAAAACAGTGTCGTAAATGACACTCATCACTATAAGGTTATAAGCGTTAAGAAAGGCCAACATGACAACACCTATAGCTTAAGGTATTCAATTATCACCTATGTTACACACACTCAAGTTTCAGTGTCGTATCCATGTAGGGATTGGAGGAACCGATCCTATATGGGGATACGATCAAACAAGTGTCTCAATATCAAGTGTCGATAATTTTTTAGATACTTAGTAAACAATAAAATTGACATGACAAAAAATCAAAGTCAAACCTTCCAATTATTATAACAAAAATTACTAAATAAGAATTGAATGTCGTTCCAAAACCTAAAAAAATCAAAGTCAAACCATTCAATTGTTAATTAGAAAAACTATTTCAATAAAATAGAATTGCATTTTGTTCCAAAACCAAATAATCAAAGTCAAACTATCCAATTATTATAACAAAAGTTACTATTGTAAAACAGAATTGTATATTGTTCCAAATCTCAAACAATTAAAAAAATAAAACAAATATTTCAAAAGGTTAACAATTTCATCGAATGTTTGTCATCTTTAGCTCATAATCTTCATTCAATGTTTATCATTTTCATTATCAAAATCAATGATAAGCCTTTCTAATTCTAGTTTGTTGATGGATCGTTCCGCCATCTCGCAAACATCAACATCCTCATCAAATTGATCTCCTCTTGTACAATCATTAAAATAAAATTAATTAATAAGTTAGTTATATTAAATAAATATGAAATACTTTATGCTCATTATTTAATTATATTACCTATGTCCCGATAACAGCTAAGGCTAGATTGTTAACTCTCTTGCTTCCTTGCCAAGAGATGGAGGTTGTTATGGCAGTACACTAAGTCTCTTGCCCTTATGGAAGTCAGCCTATTTCTCTTTAGAAGTTTAGAGTTTGAATATTACTATAATGACTCCAATTTCGTTCAAAACATGAAAACGATGATGGTTGTGACAATAACTAAAAAAACTAGTGATTGTAAGTGGGGAAGGTATGAGCCATAATTTGCCACCAAATTATAGGTTCTTCATCATCTCGGCTGCAATTATATGAACTTGATTGAAAGGAGCTGCTTCAGTAGAAAATACCCCATATTCTAGTCTCTTATGCTGAAAATAATTGTCACCGGGAAATAGACGTTGTAATCATTTAGTTCTGTTGTTAGAAACTTATTCATCTTCATTAGGTGCAATCCTTTTAAATTCCTCTCTACTAGCATTTAGCCATTTTGTGTCTTGGAATTAGTGAGTGTGCTAAACAATGTAAGCTTGTGTTACTTTTGTTCAACCTACTCAATAGTACTTCTTGAATAGTATTTAATTAATAATAAATAAAAGACTTATTAGATAACAATATCTTCCGTTAATGTTTAAAAACATTGATTTTTATTTTCAATCATAGTATCCCCCATCATGGACAAGATGCAAAACAGAGGAATCTTTGTCTCCAACCCAAAAAGTTATATATAGGCTCACAAAATTTCAAAAATTAATCAACATTATCCCACCAATTGTCACTTAAATTTTTTTCTTTGTATTCACTAGCCTTAATATTAATTGGATTTTTAGGTTATCTAAATGAATCCTAAAATCAAGATTAGTTACCATTTTTTGAAGTCCATCTTTCACTTCTCTCATACATTTTGCAACAACATAATGACTAGCAAACCTTGTTTCATGTCACAAGTTTCTAGATATTGTGCACACATGTGAGGTTACAACTCCTAACATGGTGAAAGAGTAAAAGTCAACGTTTTTGAATATGAATAGCAAAGTTTGTTATCTAATAACACACCCTTACATTGTGTTAATGCTATTCAAGAAGTATTTATGAGGTTATGGAACAAAAGTAACACACCCTTACACTGTTTAGCACACTCACTAATTCCAAGACACAAAATAACTAAATTCTAGTAGAGAGGGATTTATAAGAATTGCAATGAAGATGATTAAGTTTCTAACAACAGAATTGAATGCTTGCAATATCTATTTCCCAATGACAATGTTTTTAAGCATGCGATACTAGAGTATGGGGCATTTCCTAGTAAGCATCTTATTTCAATCAAGCTCATATAATTGCTGCCGAGATGATGATGAACCTATATTTAGTTGGCAAATTATGGTTCATATCTTCCCCTCTCAAAATCATGTTCTTTAAATTTTTTGTCACAATCATCATCGTTTTCATGTTGTGAACGAAATTGGAGTCATTATGGTAATATTCAAACTCTAAAGAGAAATAGGCAGACTTTCGAAAGGGCAAGAGATTTAGTGTACTACCGTAACAACCTTCGACCGTTGGCGAGGAAGCAAGAGAGTTACAATCAGGCCTTAGCCGTTATTAGGACATAGGTAATATTAGTAAATACTGAGCATTAAGTATTGTATTTGATATTTAGCATAACTAGCTTACTTAGTAATTTTTTTAAATGGTTGTACAAGAGAAGAATAATTTGATGAGGATGAGGATGTTTACGAGATTGCATAATTATCCATTAAAAACCTGGAGTTAGAAAGGGCTATTATTGGTTTTGGTAATGAAAATGATGAGCGCTGAATGAAGATTATGAGCTAAAGATGATGAGCTTTTAATGATATTGTTAGCCTTTTGGAATATTTGGTTTCTGAGATTTGGAACGATATTGTGTAACTCGGACTCTAGTTTCCATGTCCGACATGAGGGTCCAACATGAGTATTTGAGGTAAAATGAAACGTCCGAGTAACATAGGAACAATATGCAATTTTGTTTTACTGTATAAGGTAAAATTAAACGTCCGAGTAACTTATAAAACAATGACAGTTGGATGGTTTGATTGTATGGTTTTGAAACACTATGCTATTTGTTTTAGTAGTTTTTCTCAATAACAATTGGATGGTTTGACTTTGATTTTTTTTTTTTTTTTTCTTGTTAACATTTTTAATATTAGATTTTTTTAACTATTGAAAAATTATCCCGATACTTTATATGCTAGTCATGTCCAAAAGATTAGTCAAAGACGCTCTTTTGACCATACCCCCGTATAGATTATTTTTGGAATCGATGGATCAGATCCTTAGATCAATACTTGGATACAACACTCAAACTCGAGTTCATGCATCAATGGCGAAATACGAAAACTGAGATAATTTGGGGTTTTGTGGTCGTTTCTGTTGAAGATATTCTACCTTTAAGAGCTTTAATGGAGATTTTGAGAATTTGAGAGGCACATGATGACCGTCTTTTGTGAAAATGGGCATAGATGTAGTAAGATTGGGTTTTTTGGGAGGGAAATGGCTGGTGTTTGCAAGGTTGGGTAGTGAAGGACTTAAGGGTGGTGCGGGATTGAGAATATGGAGACTTTCGTTGGAGCAATCGAAGGAGAAGAGAATAAAAAAGGGTGGGGGACATGGGTTGATTTTCCTCCGGTGGTGTTCCGAGTGGTTGTGATTAGTAGTCGGCAGTCGCCGACAGTGTGGGTGGAGTTATGGGTAGTCAGAATTGAAGAAGAGAGGAAAAGGTGGGCGTTTTTGTTTTGTTTTTATAAAAAATATTCTAACCATAGTTAGTTTCCCTACTTTATAAAAAGTGGAAAGATGTTCTTATGAACAATGTGAGGACTATTATACCCTTATAAAAGTTTATTTACCTATTTATCCCCAATTAAAATTTTGATACATTTGACCATTCATATCTTTTTACTCAATGTATGTGGGTTACATTAAAGCACTTTTGAGCCCACAACCATCTCTGAAAAAGGGTGTTTTTGAAAATAAATGACCACATTCACACTTTCCATTGACTTGTTGGAGACAATTACACAAACCTCTCCATATGACCATAACACTCTTATTGTAGGGCCTGTTCTCATGACTGAGCTGAGCTGAATTGAGCTGAACTGAACTGAAATGAATATTTTACAAGAGAAGGAAATTAGGAGCGGAGCGGAGCTGAGTTAGCTGAGCTGAACTGAACTGAACTGAATTGAGCTGAACTGAACTGAATTGAATTTCAACGTAAGAGAACAGGCCCGTAGTCATGGAACGATTTAATAGCTTTTATTGTCTTTTTATATAGTAATACATTGGTGAGTTATATTATAATCATTTTCAAAATAAATGATCGTAACACAAACGTGCTTCTACAATAAATATATAAATAATCTCTATTGATCAATCTAATACAATTATAATGCAACAATAACTAAAAGTCCGTAAACTATGAGGTTCAAATACATAATTCTCTCACGAAGGCTAGCTATACCGCGCGCATCGCGCGCGTGGGCTCCCCTAGTATAACTAAAAATTAAAGATAATACATTCATTAATGCTATAAGTGAAAATTCTTAATTAAGGTCATTTTGTATAAAAATAAATAAAATAAATAGAGGGTTACCATTTCGGTGTAGCAATTGTTTTGGGTCACCATTGTGAATTTTTTTTTTTTTTTATTTTTTTTTTTACATTTTTTCTTTTTTGCCATCAAATTAGTGAGGCTTTCATTTGGAAACTATTGTGGTGTGGTTGCTGAATGCACTTGAGTAATTCTATTGAACTATGCTCATACATCAATATGCAAATTAATTTTGTTTTAACTCTCTAGTTGTTGAGTAGTCATCAGGAGTGGGAGAGGGCCTGAATGCCCCATGAGTAGGTTTTAACTTGTTTTTGATTTTGTCCCCTGCTTAATTGAATTATGAACTTTGTTCTATATGGATACTTTCTGAATTATTTAAGCCAATACTTCTAATCACATCTTACTCTCAAATCTTTGCAGAACGCCAAGTTGAAAAAATAGATCCTCTATTAAAGTGGGTGGAGTCAGAATTTGGCTACAAGCCTGTAGTGTACACCTGTTTTTTTGGTGGCAAGCAGGATGAAGGTCTTGTAAAAGCCGTTGAAAGTCTATTGAAGAAAGCAGATGATTGTGAACTAGCTACCATTGATGCATTGACATCTGCATCACACTCTTTAATTATTTCTATCGCTATAATTCGTGGAAAATTGCAATTAGAGGAGGCCATTGAGTTGATACGTCTTGAAGAAGATCTGCAGGTTAGTGTCATATACCATGTTTTTATGAGCCCAACCTCTACTTCCCCCTCCCCAACCCAATCTAACCATGATTTGCTGCATGCCTGCATCATTTCGTGTATTGCATCGGGTATATGGGAAGGGCTCAGGAACTGTCACTATAATTCAGTTAGAGGTAGCTTAAGGGACATGAAGATTGATATCAATTGAAAGAGGGAATCATTTAGTATATAAATAGAGGATATTGGAGGAGTGATTCAGTTAGTCTATAAATAGAGGAGATTCGAGAGGATTTTTTTTTTTTTTTTTAAAAAAAAAAAAAAAAAAAAAAAGAAAAAAACTATTCTAATACTGTTTCATCTGACAGGTGGACAAGTGGGGTCTTGTCGAGGGTGGTCATGATATTGATATTGCGGATTTGAAGGTGCAGATTGCATCTGCTGCTGTGTTCCTTGGGCTATCAAGGAGGTCATAGTATCCACATTTTTGAAATTTTTTTATCAAATGAGTTGATTGTGCATTTTTTGTTTTTGTATGCTCCGTTGAAGGCTGTATTGTACTAATGACAAATGGACAACCAATGTGCTGGAGCTTTTTGTAAACATGTAGCCTCTGCAAAAGTAGCAAGAGTAATAATATCTGCTTCGGCATTTCTGAGTATCGTAACCCTTTTTTTTTTTAAGACTATATTATGCAAACATTTGCAAAAACTGCACAAGAAAGGAATCTATAAGGGAAGAAATAATGTTGACACTGTTATTCTTAAATTCGTGTTTCATTCTGGTTCTACAGGTGAAATCTGGAATGAGAACTAAATTATCACTGTTGAAACATATAGGAACTTAGGGTAAACATGTACTTATCGCCGTAATGGTTTCGTTATAACATGAATATATATGTAAGCTTCACCACTTTCAGTTCTGTTTTTAGTCATGTACTGTTGTACATTGTATATTATATAGTGCCAAATGGTTGGTAGCATGCCGAAGCAGCTGCTGTTGTGGCAGATTAAGGATCTTCATTGCAGCATTGCACACAAACTGGTGGTTGTTTAATGACACAGTAACAGCAAGTGGTATCACAGTCATTATTGCAACCTGTTACAGAAAATCACCTTTGAGTTAGTTTTTATGCTTACTGTTGCCATTTGCATCAAGATTTTTTTTTTTTTTTCTACTGGAAAGAAAGCTTTGGTTCACTGATTGGCATCACTTTCACTTCATCGTTACCTGTGACTGTGATGACATATTGAGATGATTCCAGTTCATGTGGCTTCAAGACAAATGGAAGTCGGTTGGTTGCCAAGACAGCGATGACATTAATTGCGACAAGGCTCATGAAGAAGTAAGCTATTGCTAGTGATTGCCTCATAGTGTATAAGATTTGCTTCCAGTTGGATTGCCTATTACTGTCAAAACTGGCTGGAAAATCCATCACCAACATCTTTTATAGGATTGTTTTTGTACTTTATATTCTAAGGTTTCAAACATATGACATGATTTATCAGCAGTGTGGCTTATTGTATATTGTAGTTACTAGAAGAGGCATCTTTTACTAGTTAAGAAAAACATCATGTTCATTACATGCTAATAGGAAATATTTCAATTCCAACAAAGATTTGGTTTAATGGATCACTCAAGGTAAACCTCACACCAAATCCTTAAATAAGGATAAATTTAAGGTAACTTCACCTTCATCAATACCTCATATGCAAACACAGAAAACTGCTTGGAATTGCATAAAAAGGCACATGTATCACCCATTTACCAAATGTTATCCTTTCCTTAACCAAAGGAAAGGTTTTCAACAATCTGCCGGGAAATATTTTCCAATTATGAACACAAATCTTGATAAAGAAAATTAAGTTAGAACTCTTAAAGAAAAACAATATTCATACAATTCAGCGTTATCAACATTTTTTTTTTCTAATTTATTCAGGGCATTTACTAGAAAATATCAAAACAGGGAACCAACACATTACCTACTACAAGCTTTAACCCAATTAATTATACCACTGCACTTCTGAGCACAAAAAGGATTCACCAACTAAAATTTCTTCCGAGTACAGGCTACAATTTGCTTGATAGATTAAATCTGGAAAGCATTGCAAAGAACAAGATTTCAGCTTCACGTGCTACAGCTTCGGGTGGCAGGAGGCAATGAGGCAATGCTATGTATATCCCTTTTCCAATGAGTAAATTGCATCTTCTCCCCTTCAAAGATATTAATATTAATCAAATATTCAGAAATAGTTATCCGAAGGTAACTAATTCTGCACATGATAATACAGAGATTAAAGCAATTGTAAATAGGCCAAAAACCAGGCGCAACAGTGTTGTTCATATTCCATGGTGAAGCTTATCAAGAACTGCAGTGTAGAGAGCTATGGCCTCATTAGAGATCACTCCTGGTTAGACATTTGAATCTTGTGACGCTTGAAAAATTCTCTAAATCCATAATTACTGAGGTCATGACTGAACTGCAGATTCGATAAACAGGTTTGACATCAGATAAAAGCTAGAAAGCAACATGACAGCATAACAGATTTTCATTTGATAAAGAGGTAGGATTCCAGTGTGTATTTGTTAAGTAGCAAGCAACAAAACAAATATAATTAGTCAAAAAATAGCAACTTGTGGAAAAATAGAATGAATCTAAGCCCAATTTTTTTTTTTGACAATTGATGGTTTACAGAAAAAGCATGTGTACAGCAATTCAATGAAATGAATAAGACCCAAGTACTAGAAAAATATAACAGAATCTTACAGGCAAGACTTTCACGGAGTACTTAGTGACATTTGGATCAGTAACCCTTCCCGGGGCAGCAGCCTGCAAGAGAGGAAAGACAAAATGTTGGTATCTTGGCAATGGTATGTACATTATACAGAGCTGTACAATTTAGTTGCAATCACTCGTTTGTTTCAAACATGTTGCACCTTGTACCAGAAAGAGATACAATCAACAAATACCCAAGCTAATTTAGAAAAAAAAAAAAAAAAAAAAAAAAGAAAAGAAAAGAAAGAAAGGAGGCATGATCCTAAAACTGGATGCTTGCATAGTCCAATTTCCAGAAGACTATTAGACATAGAAGGATCAGACATACTTGCTCTGGGGTATGAAAAATTTCAACAAATGGGTATTCCTTCCTTTGCCGTGTTATACAAAAGCCTGGATACTTAGGACACTCGACCTGAAAATACACAAAATATCAAAAACATTAAAGATAAAACTGACTAAATTATCATTAAACAATGCAGCAATATTACAGTGGAATGCACAAAATGCAATCAGATCCCTAACATCCTTTTGTCTATACTCTATACCTCCAATATGCCTAATATACTAGAGCAATGCAAAGAACATACATGACAAGCAGAATTAACCACAGCGACAACGATATCAAAGGCTACTCTATCAATTAAATACAGCCTATAGCATTCTTACATGAAAGAAGAGACAGATATCCATTTATAAACATACTCTAATACAGTTTGTTTCTTTATTTATAAAGATTCGGCAGACCCATAAACATAACACAAATAAGAAGAAACCTACTCTCATAAATTTGACATGAGGGTAAAACTCGGCCGCAGCCTCCTCTAATACTTTGTCAAGATGTCTTGTGTAATTTCCCCTACAAATTTGACACATTGTTTCACATTAAGAAAAGGGTATGAAGATGAAAATGAAACCGAAACCAACTATTCCAAGAGGGTAAAAGGGGGGCAAGGAATTCCAGCATACTACCTAATAGTGAAAGCAACAACCACAGGGTAGCCTTGGTGAAGAATCTGTACAAATTGACGCTCCGACGTAAAATGTATTACACGGGATGGTCCTAAATCCTTGGGATAACCAGTATAATATCTTATAATTTCACAAGAAAATACAAAACAATATTAGGATTTTACAATGTATATAGTTCAATAATTATGAATCCCATAGAAAAATTTGATTAACTTTTTACCTGCAACTTTCACGAAAATTCATCATCATCTTACTGAACACCGATGATTCTGACATTATGGGTATTGATACTAAACCCCTATCACAAAATTAAGCAACATTTCAAATGGGAAACAAAATAAATTGGAAATTTCTGCAAATTTCTTATACTGAACCAAAAACTAGGGCAATTAAACAAGCAAAACAAAACTACAATAGAATCAGTGATAGATTCAAGGGGTTCAACAAATATGGAAATTTATTCAATTTGAATTCGAAATGAAAGAACTATGAGAAGATAACGATTGATTATTTACCTGGAGAGTGGACTGAATTTAATTTCTGGAAAACTTTGAATAAGCCCTAGCGCTCGATTGTTCAATTTTGGGGAAAATGGTGGAGGAAGGCACGGCTTGTGTTTACAATAATCACTTCAATTTTTTTTGGTGCCTGATAGGGAACAAGTTTATGATGTCCTTGTTAAACTTGATTGTATAAGTAAAGATGGGCATCGTGCCGTCACGAGCCGGGCCGTGCCGTATTGTGCCAACTTTTGGCACACCCCAGCCCACGGCACGACCTACGTGCTTGACAAGCCGGGCTGCAGGCTAGTCCAACTTTTTTATTATTATTTTTTTATATATATATGTAATGTTTTTTTTAACAACTTAAGTTTATATTAATAATCTTATTAATTGCTTGCTTTCAAAAAAAAAAAAAAAAATCTTATTAATTGCTTATGTTAATGTTAATATATATATATTTTTGAACAACCTTAATTTAATTAAGATTATATTAATAAATTATGTTTAAGTTTATTTAAATAATTTAATTAATTTAGCAAAAAACAATAATGCATATAATTAAACAATAATGTCGGGTCGTGCCCGTGCCAAAATCTCATTTTTGTGTCCACAGCACGGCCCATGGCCCACAAGTGGGCCGCCGTGCTGTACCGTGTCAAAGGCGTACCGCCGGCACGGCCCACGTCCATCTTTATGTATAAGTGGTAAAATTGCAAATAAATTACGTAATTTTACATTGCTCATATACTACGGGCATTTTATCCAAAAAAGCGGTGTAAGTTGTTTTTTTTTTTTTTTAGGGAAAGATAGTACGAACATTTTATTAAATTAAATCCAATTCTGCCAGAGTAACATTATTCTGAGGGAAAGGTCCAGTACAAATACGTTCATCACAAAATCCGGTATCCCACCTAGTAATGTGGTGGGCAATCGTATTACAAGCTCGTCTAACATGAGAAAAAATACAAACGTCAAAAAAAGCTTTATCATGCCTAATATCCTCATGTATCAGGTGAATTGGAGTCGGACCTCTTTTCTTGCCTTGGACACCTTTACACATCAGAAATTATTATTTTTTTATTAATATATTTTGTCTTACAAAAATACTTATAATATATTAAATTAATCATGTTAGTCTTTATAGTATGTAATCAGTTATTTATAAGAAATTATACATTAAAATAAATTCAAACCAATGAAAAAACTGAAAGTTACCCTTTAAAGAGCTAAAATTACGCTTAAACTGACTGTTTTACACTAAAATTAATATACATCTGTTGTAAACAAGAATTATTCCATATAATTTAGCGCTTTTCCTAAATAAAATACTCCAATATAGGAAAAATCCAATTCTCATATTGTAGTCATTTTTTAAATATATATTTTAATACTTCGTATATAACTAAGATATTCAACGAAATGATATGAAAGAATTAAGTAGGGATGGCAGTGGGTCGAGTCAAATGGGAGAACCGCGCAACCGCCCCATCTCCGTCTCAGTGGGGCGGGGATGGAGGGAGGTTTGGCGGGAGATGGGGCGGGAAGGGTATAAAAATTGTACCCGCCATGGGTGATGGCCTAATGGGGCGGGTATGGATTTTAGAGTAAACCCGACCCATCCCCGCCCCACCCCATCACCCGCCTCATACCACCTTATATACTTTTTCTAAAGGTTAAAACAAGCGGGAATAGCTTATAATCTAAAATATAATAATATAATAAACATAAAATATTATATTAATAACATTAGCGTCATATGAATGTTTCCAAGTGGATGAAAAAAGAGATTTATTAGAAATGATAATTTTTCATATTATTGTCATATAATATGTCATTAAGGTAGCGGGTATGGGGCCGGTTTGAGGTGGGTATGGATGTCCAAATGGGTGGTGGGACGGGGATGGATATACACTTGTACCCGCGCGAGCTAGGTTTGGATGTGGATATTGTACCCGCCATGGGTGGTGGAATGGAGACGGGTATCAGATTTTTAGGTGTGTATATGTGTGGAGGTATCATCCTCCGCATCCGACCCACCCCATTGTGAGTAAAAATTTAGAACATACGAGTAAAAATTTAGAACATGTGTTTCAAATTTAAATTTAGAACATATGAGTAATAATTTAGAACATCTATGTGAGTAATAATTTAGAACTCTGATTTAAGAATTAGAACATGTGAGTAAAAATTTAGAACATCATACTTAACTTTCTGTAGCATAGCATTTAGAACAAAATGCTTAGAAATTTAGAACCTATACTCAATGATTCTTAACATATGTAATAGTTTTTAAAAGAATAAACTTAGCTTTTCAAAATATAATTTTAATTGGAACATGATACTCAAATTTTAAGACCTTGAACTCAAAAACAAATCTGAACATATATGCAATATTTTTTAAAACATATGCAACGTATTTTAGAACATAATTCGTTAATATTAAACACAATTTGAAATTCTATTTTTACAACGAATTGGTTTGAAAATCAGTTTATTCTTGATTTTCAAGGTAACAAAAACATATTAATTATTGTTTAGTTTCTTATATTTAATTAATTAAAATTCCTTGAAATTTCAAACTCTATAATTTGCCCAATTTGATTGATTTGGATGAAAAAATTTTGATTTCACATATTAAACTGTCAATTAAGCTTGGTTTACCTTTGATTAAGCTTCACAATTTGAATTCTTGACTACAATTGTTCAAAAGTTGGTACAAAACATATGAGATTTTTGAGCATGTGGTGTTGGTGGTCGTCGTGGAGAGGAGAGAGAGTGTTGGCCATGATGTCAGGGAGAAGAGAAATAGTGATGGTGGTGGAGGTGACGACATAAAGGCTATGGAATAGACGGTGGTGGTGATAGAGGAACTAGAGATCGGATAGTGTTGGTGAAGAGAGGAGAGAGAATGTTGAGGTTGAAGATGATGGGTTTAATTTATATATATATATATATATATATATATATATATATATATATATATCAAGAGGCCTTATAATTATCGTATAAAAGTTTGTTACTCTCTACGTCCTCAAACAAAAGCCTGTTATTACACCAAAATTTTATGTCCCTAAATAAAAGTCTCATTCCATTTAAATTTATCGGAGAGTTTTCAATGGTCGGAGATACTTGAGTTATTCGGTTAGGGGTTACTCAAGTCATTCCTAACCAAGTAACCCCTAAATGAGTAACCCTTGACCAATTAACCCCTCAAATAACCCCTGACCAAGTAACCCTTCAAATTAACCCTTGACCTAGTAATTCGAGTGACCCCGACTACACGGTATGATCAACCAAATATAAAAATGTGTGAAATCTATATATGTAACACCCCGTCCTTATATAAATATTGGCGTTAGCGGAAATACACCGTGACGGAGGTCACTTTGTCACTATTGGATGTTAACTTAAGTCTATGTGATCTAATTGGAGCATAGACATTGGATTTTAGTGTATTTAAACCTAAACGGGTCTAAAAGTGGCAATTGAGGCCCTAGAAAGAAGAACTCGACAAAGCGAACAAAAGATAGATAAACTTGAAATTACAAGAAGCCAAGGACAGAACAACCCTTATCGGCAAATCCCAAAACGTATTAAAGCCAAACTCAGTTAAGAGAATCCACACAAACGATTCAAACAAGCCAAACCAAACCAAAGCATTCAAAAGTCCAACTTAGGGTGGCCTAAGGCCTACTCAAACCCGGCCCAACGGCACATAACCCAACATCACTCTGCATCTGAAACAACCACAAAAATTCCACAATCAGTGGGGAGCAACTAGTAGTTCTCCCTCAAATCAGTAATAATAAGGTTTAGAAATTAAATTACAGGTAAGAAATCACTTACACTCAACCATACAAATCACAAAAATTAACTTTGAAAACATAATCAAATAAACCAAACTGAAGCAAAAATTCATTTTAAAATAAAATATATATATAATTTCATAATCCGTTCAAAAATCATTCAAACAGCAGAATTGGCATGGAGGGAACGCTAGTGGCCTCGCAATCCACTTCCTAAGGTTTGTCAGGACGAACTCCCGGTCATCTCGCAGAGACCGTGTCTAAGATTGGCCAACTCCCGGTTATGGGTAGATGCCTATAAGGTCTTACACACCCCCGGACGACAACAATTAACCCAGGTTGAGCTACCTAAGACTCGCAATCAAGGTAGTTAGCATGTTCATTAACCATCGGGAAGCAACTCGGCCTCACACCCGACTATGGCCCCACACACAATTCAAAATCAATTAAAATAAATAATATAATATATTTCACTTAGAAATCTGCAGAGAAGCCTAAATGGTCTTACACTCAATTAAAACCGCATAAGAAAAATCATATTCCTTAAATTCAATGGAAGCTCCAATTCAAAATACATTTCAACTTAAAAAAAATCACAAAAGGTATCGTCTGAGTTTGGGAATATAATTAATTATCGGAATCCAACAATTAAGTGCATTCACAACTCTTGGCGAAGTGATGCTAAAGACAGTGTTATCCTTCTCTAAAGCTTTACGACGTCGACAATACAATCGCAACCCACACATAATTATACACACATCGAAATATTTCACTTTAGGGGTTTATAATACCCAAAAATTCACTCATCACCTAATTAAAATATAATTTCAACCAACACATAATACTTATTATAAAAATTATATAAAAATCATTTCAATAAACCAAAAATCCAAACTATCATTTCGTTAAACAACCAGAACAGGACAGCAACATACAAGTCCAATAATAATTATAAAAACCCAACCAAACATGCTTCAAATGAAAAATAAAAATTAGGGCATATACATACACTCATTAGGCATCATATAAAACCATTTCGGACTTAAAATTCAAGAGATCACATGACCAAATAAAATCATACATACAGCAGCCCCTACATTGAATTACATCAGAACCAAAGACACCAATCCACCCAAAAACTCACCTTAAACATGAAACTAAGCTTAACCCATTATTGTACATGATCTTACAATATAATAGGCCACAACAAACATCAATTTGGGCTTATAAATTAGGCAATACACCTTTGAAAATCACCTAAACTACACGCATTGACTAACCTGCTGGCAGCTTCTACATACCTTGTTTTAGCCTCTAAAAACATATCAAACTTGCTTGGAATCATGCCAAATTAATTAGGTGATATCCTAACAAGATACTAATTTAGTGTAGGCATGAAATTAAACCATATAATCAGATTTAAAACCCAAATTCACACCCCCAAAACTACTGTAACTCATTCGCGGATTCCAGTTTCTCGTGCTCAATAACAAGTCCAAAACAAGCCCAAAATCGAAGTTTAACACATGGAAATTATACCCAACAATCCCTTACATGCTACTACACATTAAACAGCAAGAAGTAGCCCGAGAAAATAGGTTAAACATGCCTCATAACCACAACGAAACTCATGACAAGTATGTAACATTTCAGCAGTACCTATGGTGCATTTTGTGCTTCAAAACCATGTGTAAACTCATTAAAAACATCATACAAAGATCATACAACATCAAGGATTTGATATCAATCAAGTTTGGGCACAAAAACAAGGATTAATATCACTAAATCACGTTCTATGTCATACAAATTACAGCAGCCACAAAATGAAAGAAAATTACAAATGAACCTAATCCTAGCCATGTTTCTACCTATCGATTCAACTCTAAACATTAGAATTCCTAATCTAAGGGATTGTACTAGTTACCTTTGAAGCGTGACTCGATTAAAGACTTAGAAAAAGGAGTAGAAGACCCACGAAAATCCCCTTTGAAACCCACGAAAACCACACGCCCAAACAACCTTGTTTCTCCTTGATTCCCTTGCTTCAATGGAGATGTTCCACCACGATTTTGTTGATAAATTACACAGCAAGAAGACCCTTCATTTACCCTTGATAAAACCTTTGAGGACCACAAAAATTTTGAGGAAGAGAGATGATTTTTGTGCAGCGTGAGAAAGGAATGAAGATTATGGTTTTGTGAAGCCTATTTGTACGTGAGAAAGGGAAGAGGAAGAGCAAGTGTTAAGGCATCATTAAGGGGGTGTAATGAGGAGTAAATGGGAGTTTACTTAGGTTAGACAATCTGTCTTTTAATCCCCCTATCAGCTGCGTGAGATAAGAAGAAAATGGGCTCCCTTAAGCCCCTTAAATCAAGTCTCAATAACTAATGTAATATGATCCTTCTTTGGGCTCACTTAGGTGTAGGTTATTAGCTTAGGAAGAAAACTTATTAGGCCCCTAAATGCAGCAACCCACTCGCCTATCATATGGCCCAAGCACACCTGTAACCTTCTAGTTTAAACAACAACCATTCGGTAAAAAAAAAAAAAAAAAAAAACGAGGCAAGTGAAAGAAGTCTATTGTTTAAGAAATCGATTTCAAATTAGATTAACAATAAAAATTTAAATATTGAAATATAAATTATATATAATAAACTTAAGATAATGAAATGATTAATAACAAAATCTAATATATATAAATAAAGTAGGCATTTTTGGAGAGCATTGGGAGCGCCACATAAGAAAAGGTATATTTTCGACCAATTAAAAATTAGATTTCTATTTTATTTTAGAATTAAAAAAATCACTTGCCGCCTAAACAAAAGTGACAAATGAAATTTTAAATTTTTGCCACGTAGGTAAAAACGACGAATAGTAATTTATTAGGATTTTAATTATTTAAGAACACTAAATTTTATCATTTTTATTTGTTACAAAACTAAAAATTATCTGCTATTCAAAAGAAAAAAAAAACTAAAAATTATCTTTAGATATTAGGATTTATATTATTTAAAAAACTAAAAATTATATTGTGATATTAAAAAATATAAATTATCATTTGATGTTAATGGTTTTATGTAAATATTTGATGATATGATACTTTCATAAAAAAATTTAAAACTTATAATGCAAGAAAAAAATTAAGAGATCACCAAAAAAAATATTTATATACAAAATGTATATAAAAATTCGTGCATCACACGCCACATAAGCAAAAGTAATATTTCGACCAATGTAAAATTAGATTTATATATTAATTTAGAATTTTAATTTTCAGTCGCCAATTAAGAAAAAAATTAACAAATGAAATTTGAGAATTGAAAACAAAAAATAGTAATTTAAGATTTAAATTATGAAAAAATAAACAAAAATTATCTTTTATATTATCTTTTACATTAATATTATTTTAACAAATAATTAGAAATTAAAAAATATATTTTGATTTAATGATTTTATCTTACCTATCCGATGAATGAGATAATATTTATTTCAATTTATAAATTTAAGTTCTATATACGTAAAATTTGAATAAGAATAATTTAAAATTTAACAAAATATTTTACCTTAAATTAATGTTAAAATAATAGAATAGAAAATAAAAACAAAAAATTTAAGAAATTACCAAAAAAAATATACAAAATGAAATATTTAAAAACCGTGCATCGCACGGGCTTACATCTAGTATAGATTAAAGGTAAATAGGAATGAAATTTTCTGGCACGAAATTTCGGAGCGTTACAATATATTTGTACATTTTTAATAAAACAACCACACAAATTTTCTTTTATATTATTTTTAGTCAACAAAACCCCATTATCATGTTTTCTATATTCACCTTAATCAACCAATCTTCACTACCTAATTATTTTAGTTGCCTTCCTAAACACTTTTGCAAAAGACAAATAGCTTTAATTTGAGAACGAATGGAGTCTGAATTAAATTCTTAAATCATAATCATATACTTCATCACTTCCCTTTTTAATTATCTCTCGTCATACCTTACCCTCTTTCATTCCACCTCACGATATGCAAGCACAATTTCACTAGAGTTCTATGCTAGCTTGCTGACAAAGTAGGGTGAAAGTAATACGAATTAAATCCGCAAACCGAACCGAACCGAACCAAAACAAACCAAATTAATAATTTGGTTTCATTTTTTATCTACAATTTGATTTGGTTCTGTTTGGGATTTTAAGAAAATATGGATTGCAGATCGATTTCGGTTTTGATTTTAAAAAATCGAAATTTTTATTAAACCTAATACCTCAGCCCAATTCCCCTGAACACTGCCTGCACCCCCTAAATTTTTATAACATGTTCATGCTGTATTGGTAGATGTTCATTTTTGTATTGTTAAATGTTTATTTTTTTAGCAATGCGTTTTTTATTCTAATTAATACTTCATATATTTTCTGGATTGTATTTTTAGAATTTTATATAGATAAAACTAAGAACAAAATTATTTATAAGGATTACTGCACTCAAATTATTTTTACTAGATGGAAGCCCGTGCGATGCACGTTTTTTTATATATAAAATCTCATAAAAAAATAGCAAAAAATTATTAGATACGCATAAATATATGTAAGAAGTATTATTAACAAAAATAATTAAAAATACTTATACCATTAATCTTATAAAAAATTAACGCATGAATGTAATCATTTTAGTACGTAAAATAGGCGACTCGTACTTTGATTTTTCTATTATTTTTTTCTCGAATTTAAATCTCTAATTAAATTACATCTGAATAACAAAATTCAGTAAACAAAACATAAACATATAATCATTAAGTATCCCAAATAAATATAATGTAAGAAATAATTACAAATATAATCTAAATTAAAATGACACAAATTAAATCAGTAACACAAAATTCCCTTCATTTGGTTTTGTATTGATACAAAATTTTGTTGGAGTCGTAGGTGATCCGACAATTTATAACGATAGTAATCACAAATTTAATTAATTATAATTATAATTAAAAAATAAATTTTAATTCTTATCATAAGCACTATAAAAATTCAAAACAAAACGTAGAATCAAAAGAATGATACATACAAACAGGTTCATAGATCAAATCATCGTTCAGTGCATCGTTCAATGCAAACCTTAATGCGAATTGCAATTACCATACTTGATTATCAATCACCGACTAATCAACTGCCAACAAATGACTATGCTCATCAAAAATAAACCAACCAATCCTACATAGATTGAATCAAAACTGATAATTCAGTTAAATTTCAAAATTGACTCAATAATTTAAATTTGTATCAAATCAAACCAACATAAATTTGGAGAAATCAACAATATTCTTCGGCAATAGAATTAACCTCCTTGCAAATCTTGCTATTATACTAATCAATACAAAGTAAGAAAGAAAACATTTACAACAACAAATTAGCCAAAATATAAATCTAAGAAATCAAACACAAAAATTGAAACCGTGTAAATTTAGAGAAAATCAATAAACTGTAATTTCTTCCACAATAATATTAACAACCTTTGCGTATGTACATATTATTATAATCATCAATCCGAAGTGGAGATAAATTTTCGTGAAGATAATTTTTAATATTTGAACCCAATTAAATATCTCTTTGAAGATATATCTTTTCTTTAAAAAAAATTTATTTGGATTTCTCATAGTATTGATTTAATTTATCTTTCTCTATATTTAATAATTATTTAATCTACATGGCATTAAATTTTAGATGTAGCAAATTTAATTTGTAACTTTTATCTAGGTGGCGTTCTAATTTTTTAATTCAAAAATAAAATACAAATATTTTTTCGATCTTATTGGTCGAAATAATTATATTTTTTATGTGG
This sequence comes from Chenopodium album, assembly GCF_948465745.1. NCBI lineage: Eukaryota > Viridiplantae > Streptophyta > Magnoliopsida > Caryophyllales > Amaranthaceae > Chenopodium > Chenopodium album. Next base: position 18,308,519 of record NC_137835.1, on the reverse strand, counting down.
AGCGCCGAATGCTCTCCAAAAATGCCAACTTTATTTATATATACTTCTTAGATTATAAGAAGTATCACATCATCAAACGATCATTTATGTTTATTTATGTTTCAACATATGTTCTTTTTTTATATAATCAAATATTCCTTTCAAGGATTATGTACAGTGTAACTGTGTAAGTAATATAATAAGTTGTATGCAAATACATACATCTAAGAGTTCTATTTATTTAAATAAAATGTTGTTAAAAAATAATATCAAATATAAAATAATTTAATTTAATTACAATAATAACACATTTCTATTCTATTTCATGTAATTGTTTCATAACACATGAAAGTGAATTATTAAATTCTAAATGTACATATGTGTCTTGTTTAATGGACATTATAATTGTTACTTTTGGTATAATAAAGTGTCTATATAGATACATCCTCCTTGTTGCATCTTTAATTAATCATATGAAATTTGTGTGTTTTCCATGAAAATATAATCCGATGAGCACAATACATTTGCCGCCTTCAACTTCATTACTTGATTATTATGTATAATAAGATATCACGTTTTTCAAAAAAAAAAATAACAACCATGAACACATTCCAAACAAAAGTACGTGAATTCTAAGGATTCAAAATTAAACATTTATGAATGAATATAATAACGATTTCGAAAATGAACACACTGTAAAGTAATAGATTAATGAACACTATGTGATTATTTTTGAACATTTTCTCCGATGAATGAACACTATGTGATTATTTTTGAACATTTTCTGATATGTGAATGAACATACATTAAATATGATGTGTGAATATACATTAATATATGTGTGAATATACACATATCCAAATGAACATCTATGTATCAATATTCGAATAAACAACTGCCAATATTAGAGTTAAAATGTATGTATATATTAATTTAATATGAAGTTGAACATGTATTATTATAGTCTATGTGAAAGTATTTTCAATATGAGAATGAACATGCACATATTTAAATCTAATGAACAATTGTTTCCAATTATACATTCATTAATATATGAATTATCATAAACAAAACTAGGGTAGTCTTCTCTCAAGACTGGACCCTAGTTGATCTATTCTAAGGTAAGAATGTGAATGATCATTGTAGACACCCAAATGTGTCTCCCCAAAACCAAACCCAGTGATGAATACCTTTCACGTCATTTGATTATCGAACGAAGTGAAAGTGTGAAAAGTCTAGTGATGTGGATGTTTTTATTAAAATATCTCTCTGTCTGTTTTAAAAAATGTTTCTTCTTTCACTCTATTTATGAAAAACATGCAGTCCAATTTAGTTTGGTCCATGATATGGGTTCAATAATGGTGTAGTTGGATGGGGTTTGAAAAGACCTTTCTAACGATATATTATAAGCCCAATTCCGATGAATAATGAGGAAGTGATGGCCAAAATACTAAACAAAGCCCAAACCGGATTTTACCTACGACCCAATGATCAAGTGGAGGGTCCAAAGGTTTAATCCCATTCCTAAACTAATTAGGATTAATTAGAAACTTCCATAAATTTCTAAAATATTTTAATTATTCTTTTTGAAAAAATAAGATCATAGAATTTGAAATTGAATAAAACTTTCCTTTTTTAAGTCCTAATTCTATTCGAATTTAAAGATGTTCAAAGACAGTCAAATATTATTTTGTGCCTCATAATCTTTATCCAAATCTTATATGCTGGATAAATCTTGAAATTATCTTTCCAATGATATATTATAATATTAATTCCGAGCTATAACGAAAAAGATATGAAAGAAATACGAAACTTTATCCAAAACTGACACCCTTCGACTATTTCGGCCATATATTTTTATCTAAAAATTATTTTAATATGATTCTAATTGCATTGGAAATTATACTTCAAGAGCTTTCCAACGACATATTATATGACTTATTTGAAATTCTGGATCAAATGATATGATAAAAACAAAATCCACAAAAAAACTGTCCCAGGCCAAACGACAGGTCTATTGCCTGGCGCCAATACCTGTCGCCTGGCGCTGCTCTTGTCGTCTGGAGCTAACCCCTGTTGTTGACAATAGGAGGTCTTTTATTCCGAATGGGACTCGAACTCTATTATATCATATCCCGAGTTATTTTTTCTATAAATAGGGGTCGTATCTCCCCGTTTTTAATGATTCACAACAATCATCTAATTCTATTATCTTTCTCTCTCTAAAAGCTAGAAGCTTTCTCTCTCTCTATTCTTTTTCTAAACCTTCCCTTTTACAAAATTCCACATACATTATCTCTAGGCACACCTAGCCAAGTTAGAGGTTGTCTTCACCCTAGACGTGAAAGGTTGATAATTTCCGAGGGTTTGGTCCCAAACCTTATTATAATTCTTTGATTAGATTTACTATTTTAATATTTTTCCTTGAAGTTACTAACGTGTGTATTTTGTTATTAGAAAGAGGTACGAGACATCGAAGTAAGTACTTTAATTGCTTTATTGATTTTTTGATATAGAAATCATGCTTAAATTATTTTGTTGATCCCTAGTATCATGTTAGGATGTTATATTGCTTCCTAGTATCATGTTTAGGGTAATAACTAAAATTTCTAATATCATGTATATTATTATGATGCTTCCTATTTCTTTCCTAATATCATGTTAGTGTCATGTTAGGGCTAATTAATCTTTAATGTTTAGTGACATGTTAGGGTTTGTTATAAATCTTGTTGGTATCATGCCTAGGATTTTGCTAACAATATTATTATGCTTTATTGATATTGTGATGATGATTGTTATTATGTTGCTTGATGTTTATTATTGTTATTGCTTGATCACACCTTTTATGCATGTATAAAGGGAATTTGTACTTGTAATCACGTTTAATAAGATAATTAATAATCTTGTTTAGGTTAATGTGATTATAATTCAAGTGATCGCCAATAATAGTTTTGTTTGTGCATTAATATCCAACCAACATAGATAAACAGGTTTAGGGTTAATCTATTGATTGCATGTTAGTCAGAAAGCGCACATGAATACGAGAAGAATAAAGTAGAGGCTTATTTTTAGGGCAAGTTCAATCTCTTTTAGGTTGTACTTGTACCTTCATCCCCGAACTTCCAATCATAATTCCAGACCTATTGGAGTTAACGATCTCTTGGATCGTTAAGGGGTGTAACCTTCACCCCGTGAATGGTTTACAAGTTCCTAAAACTTGTTGACGACTCTTTTACTCTAGCTTCCTTCCCTTTAGATGCCAACATGCTTAAGTGTATGATCACAGTGGGGCTCTAGTGTGGAATGCTTGAAATATTCCCTACAATCATATACTAATATTATAATGAATATCAATCAAAATGAAAATGAACATTTATCCAAAAATCATTTTCCTTATAAACTAATTCAAATTTTAATAATTTTACGAAAGCTCGACTAATTCAGAAAATTAGCACAATTATACTCTATATTTCAGTGGCAAATAATTTCATAATTCCTTATGATTTTTACATATGAGCATTATATAAATATGTGAATATACATATATCAAAGCAAAGATGAACAATTTATGTATTAATATTTGATTAAACATCTATCAATATAAACATTTCATGCATGTAGTATTAATATCCAAATGAGACTCATGAGCATTTCTAAATATGAGAATAAAATGAACATGCATTTAAATCTAAGTGACTAATTTCAATATGAGAATGTACATATATAACAATCCAAATGAACATTTATCAAAATTCGAATAGTCATCAATTAATATGTGAATGAACATATATATTGATCATAATAATGCATATCCCATTTTCGCACAACAAGGTTATGAAAATCCACGAGAAGCGACTGGACGTATTGTATGTGCCAATTGTCATTTAGCCAACAAGCCCGTGGATATTGAGGTTCCACAAGCGGTCCTTCCGGATACTGTATTTGAAGCAGTTGTTCGAATTCCTTATGATATGCAATTAAAACAAGTTCTTGCTAATGGCAAAAAGGGGGGTTTGAATGTGGGGGTTGTTCTTATTTTACATGAGGGGTTTGAATTATCCCTCCCCCCCGACCGTATTTCTCCAGAAAGAAAAGATAGCATTTATCAATATGAGAATTGATGATATAAAAAAAATCCATAATTAGTTATGACAATCTGTAGGGAATATTTCAAGCATTACCCCTAGCTTGAACCCCACTGTGATCATACACTAAAGTACGGTGGCGTCCAAAGGGAAAAAAGATAGAGCAAAAGAGTCGTCAACAAGTTTTAGGAACTTGTAAACCGTTCACCAGGTGAAAGTTACACCCCTTAACGATCCAGGAGATCGTTAACTCCAATAGGTTTGGAACCATGACTGGTAGTTCGGGGATGAAGGTACAAATCCAACCTAAAAGAGATTGAACCTGCCCTAATATTAGGCCTCTAGTTTATTCTGATCGTATTCATGTGCGCTTTCTGACTAACATGCAATTAATAGGATTAAACCTAAACCTGTTTAATCTATGTTGGTTGAATATTAATGCACAAATAAAACTATTATTGGCGATCACTTGAATTATAATCAAATTAACCCTAAACAAGATTATTAATTATCTAATTAAGCGTGATTACAAGTATCAATTCCCTTTAAACATGCATAAAAGGCGTGATCAAGCAATAACAATAAAATCAAGCAACATGATAACAATAAAAATAATAATCATCATAATAATCATAATCAAAATAATAATTAAAATAATCATGTTAAAGCATAATAATAATAGCAAGATCCTAGGCATGATACTAACAAGATTAATAACAAACCCTAGCATGTCACTAAACATTAAAAATCAAAGTTTTAATCCTAACATGATACTAACATGAATATTAGGAAAGAAATAGGAAGCATCGCATAAATCATAATTGATATAAGCAAATCACCCTAAATATCATACTAAAGAAAGCATCCTAACATGATACTAGGAACATCCTAAACATGATACTAGGAATCAAAGTAACAACCTAAGCATGATTTCTATATCATAATATCAATTAAACAATTAAAGAACTTACTTGGATGCCTCGTATCTCTTTCTAATAACAAAATACACGCGTTAGTAACTTCAAGGAAAAAATAAAATCAAAAAATCAAATTAAATAATTGAAATAGAGATTTGGGACCAAACCCTCAGAAATTAAAATCTTTCACGTCTAGGGCGAAGGCAACTTCGAATAATGCTAGGTGTGTCTAGTGCAAATGTATGAGGAATTGTGTTTGTAAAAAGCTAGGCTAGAAAGAGAGAGAGAATCAAGAATTTCTTGATTAGAGTTGGTGATTGAAAAAGGGGAGATATGACCTCTATTTATAAAGAAAAAAGAGGGTCAAAGAATAAGAAGAGAATCCGAATCCGAATCGAAATAGAACTCGATGGACAGCAGTTTTTGCGGATTTGTTTTTATCATATCTTTTGATCTAGAAGTCCAAATAAGGCATATAATATGTCGTTAAAAATTTCTTGAAGTCTAATTTCCAACCCAATTGGAATCAGATTAAAATCTTTTGTAGATAAAAAGATATGGCCGAAATAGTGGGACGGTGTCAGTTTTGGATAGAGTTTTGTATCTAATTCATATATTTTTTGTTATAGCTCGGATTTAATATTATAATATATCATTGGAAAGATAATTTCAATATCTATCCAGCCATATAAAATATGGATAAAGATTATGAGGCACGAAAATAAAATCTGACTATCTTTGAACATCTTTAAATTCGAATAGAATTAGGATTTAAGAAAAAGGAAAGTTTTAAAAAAGGAAAGTGTTTATTTAACTCAAATTCTTTAATCTTATCTTTTCAAAAAGGATAATTAAGATCTTTTAGAAACTTATAGAATCTTCTAATTAATCCTAATTATTTTAGGAATAGGATTAAGACCTTTGGACCCTCCGCATGATCATTGGGCCGTAGGTAAGATCCGGTTCGAGCCCAGTTTAGTATTTTGGCCATAACTTCCTCATTATTCATCGGAATTGGCCTTATAATATATCGTTGGAAAGGTCTTTTCAAGCCCTATACAACTAAACTATTATTGGACCCATATCATGTACCAAACTAAACTGAAATGCACGTTTTTCAAAAATAGGGTAAGAAAAGAAATATTTTCAAAAACAGAAAGAAGAGATATTTTAATAAAAACATCTGATAGGGTAAAGTCGTATCTCCTAATCAAAAGTAAATACCTAAGTCCTCTAACTAAAGTATATAGGGAAGTAGGGTCGAACTCCACACGGAAACAAGTCTTTTTACTCCTAATTAATTATTATAATCTAAATTATCTAAGTAACCAATATTTTTGGGAATAAATTCTATACTACGAAGAATAAGTTTAAGGAGAAAAGAAACAATAATAAGAAAGCCTAGGGTCACAGGTTCACCAATAATTAATATTACGGGATAAAACATAATAATTAATAATTAACATTGCACAAATAACATGATTAACAGGCTCTCGCAATTTATTAATCAACATAGATCTAACAGGCTCTCACAATTTACTAGATCTAAGTTCCTATTAAAAATAGCCTTTAATATTAAATTAACATCTGCTCGATTCATCAATTCAATATTGCTAAACGTTCACAAGCAAATTACATCTGCTCGATTCATAATCTAATTGCAAAGAATTAAAACAATTCAATAAGAAATTATCATGCAATACCAATAATCAATAATAACAAATTATCCCTTCATATTAATTATGGATCCCCATAAACCCTAGAATGAAACTACTCACACATAATCATAACTAAACTAATCAAATAAATAAAACAAAACATAATCAAAGAAGTAAATGAAATAGCTGGAATTAAAGGAGAAGAAATTGTTACCAAAGGAAATCTGAATTAATGCAAGTAATTAAGAACAAGAGTTGAGAGAGAATTTAAGAGAGAGAAATATCCTAAGTAGAGAGAGAAAATCTAAAAAAGAAGGTAATCCAAAATTACGTACATAATTCGTACTTAAACATTCCTCAAAACAAATATTAAACTAAACTAATCAGGTCTGATAAAAACACGCGCTCGATCGGACGCGCCTTTTTTCTTACGCTTCTTCTCAGTAGCGTCGCCCGATCGAGCTAGATGCTTGCACGATCGGGCGAGCCTTAGGCCACGCACCAGCACCATGCATGCCGCGCCCGATCGGGCTAGCTTGCCCGATCGGGCCCTTGCTTCTCCTCGAGGCTTGGACTTCGATTGGGCTTGATTCCTCGGCCCAATCCGGATTTCCTCTTCGGGTCTTGAATACTCGGTCCAAATACCTCGGTGTCCCGATTACCGAGCCCTTAATCACCGGCTCGATGACTCTAACCAGCCTTGGGCTTCAAAGATGGTCGTGCTCTTCTAATTCCCGTAGTCGCTCCATGAAAAACCCGAGAAAATGCTCCAAAGGTGCAATTTCCTACAAAACTCAACAAAGACTACGAAAACACTAGAAAACACCAATTAGAAATAAAAGTGGCTCGAAAGAGCCAAAAACACTACTAATTATGACCAAGGGACGGGGGTAAATTACTATATAAAATGGACATATCAAACTCCCCAAGCCAAACCTTTGCTTGTCCCTAAGCAAAGAGCTCATCAATGAACATATAAAACATGCCTCACCCCAATAATCAAATCAAGCATAAACGATTCAAGGCAAATCTAATGAAAATGCTTTAATATCAATCAATCTTATTCATCTAATCACCCTTCCTCCCCAACAATTGTCAAATAGAGCAAACCACAAGAGCATATAGAATTCAAGACTAGTGCTCACACACTCAACTCTCATTTATGTGGTGAGTAAAAGATGTACTCGATCGCTCTCCAACCAACCCTTTTACTTGTGAACAATGCCCACCCATCTCACACTCTCGTGTGTTTAAAACAATGAACGCTCAACCTACTAGTCGACTCGAAATATGTCAAGTCATAACTTGCATTGATAAACAACACTTTCACATTTACACAACTCTATGCACAAGGTCGGAAGGTCTTTAAAGCTTGTAATGTAAGGCTAGGGTAAAGGGTAGAAGATATTTGGGAATATGTGAGAGAAAAGCTATGCATTAAGGGAGCCAAATCCTAACAAGCCCATGATCAAAATAAATGATGATCATACATCTCCATCAACATAACTAACTCCAACAAGAATCCACTAAATACAACTCCAAACAATATAAACAAACCCATTACTTACAAAATTCACTCATAAAAATATGATAATGTAGAACTTGAGTGAAATACAAACTTTGAACTCATTCTCTTTTTTTCTTTCTTTTCAAACTTGAATTTTTTCTTTTTTTTTTCTTGAACAACCTTCAAATAGAACATTTGAGCATTAAATTTTTTTCTTTTGCTCTTTTTTTTTTCTTTTTAACTCATATTGGAAATTTCAACTTTGTAACACAACATATCAATATTTTCCAATCATAAATCAAAGAACAATCACTCTTCTTTTATTCCCACATTGTGAAAATAATGTGCACACCACAACTCCCTCACCTCACCAACTAATAGCTCCCCCAAGCCAAGCTTGAGACTAGTAACCAGTGGGGCTCATATAGGCTTGTAATGTGGCTAAATAAACATTAAAAGGGCACAAGCAACAACATGGGTAACTAGAAGGGAACAAATGTATCTAAACACTCTGAAGGCTACCTAAAAGAATGAACGCCTTCGTCCTCCTCATGTGCATAATAATAAGTCATGAAACACTACTCATAGTTGTAAACCAATACTCGAATTCATTGACATACCAGGAACTATGGAACTATCACACATTTCCTAAACCAAATCAACTAGTCAAGCACTATATTCACAAGCAGTTGGCAAAATTGACTCATGTTTAGGAATCCAAACAATTAAACTTCAAATCATGACCAACAAATCCACAATGCTCATTATCAATAACCAAGAATCAAAACAAATTTTCTCAAGTAAGGGGCACAGGGAAGCATGATTTACAATTCATTGGAACGTATTTTTGGATTTTTTTTATTTTTCAATTTTTTTGTATTTTTCTCATAAAGGAAAGCAATAAAATCTACACTAGAAAGCAAATAAAAACTATACTAGAAAGCAAATAAAAAGAGAAAAGGAAGAGAATTACCAAGCGAAAGATCACCCCCAAGCTAAATCAAGCAATGCCCTCATTGACTTGGGAGTGTAGCCTACTCCTCATCCTCGTCCATCCTCGAATAGCCCCCTCCATGGCTAGAACCGGCTCCTCCATGGCTCGAACCACCACCTCCATAACCCGAACCACCTACAAAGTAGTTAGGGTCTACATTCCCCCCAAGCCCACCAAAAGGAACATCGGTCCCATAACCATGGACCGATGAGTAGTCCACATAGGTACCGTAGGCACTTGGATCCGTGTATCCTCCTTGAGGATATTGGAACCAATCGGGAACAAGTGAATTGGGGGGAATAGCCCCCCGACGTGCATAATCATCATACATGGGGTACAAACCCCTCCCGACATTCCTCTCCACATACCCCACCCGTCTATTTAGAGACCCAACTCTAGTGTCCAAGTCCCTAACCATACTCTCGACTCTCCCTTGCCCCATCTCAATCCTATCCAATTGGCTCCTAAAAGCCGAAAAGTCATAAGGGGCGTTGGGGTCAATGTTGTAGTTGGTTGAGGAAGTGGGAATGTCATATGTGAAGGGTGGAGGCGGTGGGTAGTGTGGTGAATGGTGATGAGGGGAGTGGTCTAGGGGAGATTGGTGGGGTTGTGGTGAAGGGTGAGGTGGTTGAATCTCACCTTGATCGTTGATCTCAAAAGTATAAGAAGGCTTCCCCTTCTCAAATTTGGTCAAGGCGGGGTTGGGCAAAGTAAAAGCATTGTCCCTTCTACCCGATTCCCTTTGAATCACCCACCAGGTCTCACCTCCCATGAAATTTATCCAATTTAGGCCACCTAAATAGGGTAGGTCCATAATTGTTGGGTCGGCTACCTTCCCTTCGTTGTTAGGGACAAAGTTAAGGTGTTTGACCGCTATGTGAGTTACTAGACCACCAAAATAAATGGGTACTCTAGACCTACTCGCCTCGGCCACATTGGCCACGCTTTGGAAGTGGTTGGCGATCTTGTGGACAATGTTGAGTTTATCACTCCTAGGTATCATGTATGACCCAAACAATTCTAGCTCATCCCTCCTAACATTGGCGGGTTCATGCCTCCTAAAGATGGTAAGACCAGCAAACCGTTGCCAAAACTTTGGCACGGGATGTTGTATCCAAGTGCCCTTGACATGTTGGAGGTTCAAGTTGGCATCTCCCGTAAGGGATTGATAGACAACGACAATGTTGTCTTGGGGAGGTTTAATTGGTCTATCCGATTATAACTCAAATAATTTTCCAAATTTTTTCAAAGACAATCTAACATCATTATTAAGTAATCTAAATTGAACATGAGAAATCTAAGCATTAGATTTTATGACATTAAAACTAGAAATAAATTCCAAGGTCAAATAGTCATAAGTATCATAGTGCAAGTTAAACAAACCACTCATGCCAATTCCTTTAAACAACTTTTCTACGGGTTTATCAATTCCTAATTTAGCAAGGGTGGGGTGATGAACAAAACGTGTAGGAATTACCTGCCTTGACGTGAGATTGATCATCCTTTGCTTTTGCTCTTAGGTGGTGATGACCACCCTCTCCCATCCCGGAACTTGCAACTTTGGGTCAATTCTAGGTGCTTGTTGCCTTGAGTTTTCCCCCCTTATGGTCCTAGATATTTTGAGAGCCATTGTTTATGAGAAATGGTAGGAATTGAAGCTTTCTCTCTCTTAGGGTTTGATAAAAATTGAGAGAAAGTGGTAGAAATTTGGTGTAGATTGTAGAGAAAGATGAAAGGATTAAGAATATGCAAAAATATTTGAGTTTTGATGGAAGAATTTGAGGAGATCTTGAAAATAAGGGAGTTTGAATGTGTGAGAATGGAGGTTTTAGAGAGAGAAAGTAGTAATGAAGAAGATGAAAGAAGAATAAAATGATGAAAGAAAGAAGGGAAAGGAATATAATGGACGGCCAAAAATAGGCGCGCCCGATCGGGCAAGCCTTGCCCGATCGGGCGAATTAAGCTAAATTTCAGATGTCTGGTTGCGCGCCGATCGGGCAAGCTCCGCTCGATCGGGCGCGAATACGAAGTAAAAATTCGCCTTTTCACTCGCCTGGTCGGGAGAGCTTTGCCCGACATATCTTTTCTTTCACTCGATTTTTTACAAAAATGCGCCTGATCAGGCAGCCTCGCCCGATCGAGCGAATTAAGCTCCAATTTCCAACTCCAGTTGCGCGCCCGATCGGATTCTCTTAGCTTCTTCTTCGATTTCTTTTCGTCTTGAAATTTTTCTAAGTCTCTTTACCTCTCAAACCTATACCTGTACAAAGACACTTATAAAAGGTAAAATTTCACTCTCCTCGCCTTTCTAAAATAAAAATAAAAATAAAGAAAAAAAGGAAAACTAGTATAGAAAGCAAGAAATACGGGTTGCCTCCCGCAAAGCGCTGGTTTATCTAGGTCCCGCACGACCTTCTTACCACCTTGTTGCTCAGGTTAAAAGTGGAGTTAGGAGGGTTTCCTCCACATCTCTACTAGTAGCGCCCTCATGATACACTTTTAATCGTTGGCCATTTACCTTAAACTCTTCACCCTTGTCATTGACCAACTCTACCGAACCAAATTTGTTCACCCTTGTGACAGTGAAGGGACCGGACCACCTAGACTTCAACTTTCCTGGGAAAATCTTTAATCTAGAATTGAAGAGAAGAACCTTATCACCCGGTGCAAACTCTCTTGGTAAGATCCTCTTGTCATGCCACTTCTTGGTCTTCTCCTTGTATATTTGCGCATTATCATATGCCGACAATCTAAACTCATCTAACTCATTGAGTTGGAGGAGTCTTCTCTTACCCGCGACCTTAGAGTCCATGTTAATCTCCTTGATCGCCCAAAAAGCTTTGTACTCCAACTCCACGGGAAGATGACATGCCTTAACATAAACTAATCTATAAGGCGAAGTACCAATTGGTGTCTTGAATGTCGTTCAGTATGCCCAAAGTGTGTCATCAAGCTTCATACTCCAATCTTTCCTTGACTTGGCTACTACCTTTTCTAGGATCGCCTTGATTTCCCTATTAGAGACCTCAACCTGACCACTAGTTTGAGGGTGGTAACTAAGCCCGGTTCTATGATATACACCATACTTCTTAAAGAGGTTATCCAATTGTCTTTCATGGAAGTGAGTACCTCCATCACTGATAATATCCCGTGGAACACCAAACCTCGAAAATATGATCTTCTTGAAGAGCTTGATGACTACCTTGGCATCGTTTGTTGGTGAAGCTATGGCCTCGACCCACTTGGACACATAATCGACGACTACAAGTATGTAGCAATTCCCATTGGAAGATGGGAACGGCCCCATATAATCAATATCCCAAACATCAAATATTTCTACTTCAAGAATCCCGGTTTGGGGCATCTCATGCCTCCGCGAAATGTTGCCAGTCCTCTGGCAAGAGTCACAAGCCTGCACAAAAGTGTTAGCATCCTTAAACATAGTGGGACAATAGAAGCCTGACTCATTAATCTTAGCCACCGTTTTAGTGGGTCCATGATGTCCTTCATAAGGTGAAGTATGACAAATGGTACAAACGCCATGAACTTCCCATTTGGGAACACACCTGCGAAATAATCCATCTGCACACTCACAAAACAAAAAAGGATCATCCCAAAAATAATGTTTAACATCAGAAAGGAATTTCTTTTTTTGTTGGTAGGACAAGTCAGGAGGTAGAGTACCACCCACTAAATAATTAGCAAAGTCCGCATACCAAGGGTGTTGCTCTACAACTGCATACAGGTTGTCATCAGAGAATGAATCATCTAAAGGAAGAGAATCCTTACCCTCATCATATCTGATTCGTAACAAGTGGTCTGCCACTACGTTCTCTTCTCCCTTTTTATCTTTTATTTCAATGTTGAAGTCTTGGAGCAAAAGTACCCATCGGAGTAGCTTTGGCTTTGATTCCGCCTTAGCTATCAAGTACTTCAATGCTGCATGGTCAGTAAAAACAATGACTTTAGAACCAACATGATATGATCTAAATTTTTCTAAAGCAAAGATAACAGCAAGAAACTCCTTTTCCGTAGTGGCGTAGTTTACTTGAGCTTCATCTAAAGTTTTGCTTGCATAATAAATAGCATGCAAAACCTTTTCCTTTCTCTGTCCAAGCACGGCTCCTAGCGCAAAGTCACTTGCATCACACATGATCTCGAAAGGAAGGTTCCAATCGGGAGCACATATAATGGGTGCCGATATCAAAGCCTACTTAATCCTGTTGAAAGCCTCAAGACACTCGTCAGTAAAAATAAAAGGAGCATCCTTGAGCAAAAGCTGAGTTAGTAGTTTAGCAATTTTAGAAAAATCTTTGATAAAACGGCAATAAAACCCCGCATAACCCAAGAAATTTCTAACTCCCTTTACATTAACTGGGGGAGGTAATTGCTCAATCACTGATATCTTAGCCTTGTCTACTTGTATGCCCTTATCAGATACGATATGACCTAGAACTACTCCCTTTGTCACCATAAAGTGACATTTTTCCCAATTTAGGACTAAATTGCACTCTTCACATCTTTTCAAAATTTTAGCGAGATTAATTAAACATGAACCAAACGAAGAACCATACACGCTAAAATCTTCCATAAAGACTTCCATAATAGACTCTATGAAATCAGAAAAAATGCTCATCATACAACGTTGAAAGGTAGCGGGTGCATTACATAAACCAAAGGGCATTCTACGATATGAAAAAGTGCCATAGGGGCATGTAAAAGTAGTCTTCTCCTGATCTTCAGGGTGAATCGGAATTCGGAAAAATCCCGAATACCCATCCAAATAGCAAAAGAATTTATGATTAGCTGTAGACACCCATTTGTGTCTCCCCAAAACCAAACCCAGTGATGAGTACCTTTCACGTCGAATCATAATTGAATAAAGCGAAAGTGTGGAAAGTCTAGTGTTGCGGAAAGTTTTTATTTCTTTTCTCTTCTCTCTATTTTTGAAAACTTATTTTAAGAAAACAGCCAATCCAGTTTGGTTGGTCCATGATATGGGTCCAATAGAAGTGTAGTTGGATGTGGCTTGCAAAGACCTTTCCAACGATATATTATAAGCCCAATTCCGATGAATATTGAGGAAGTTATGGCCAATTTACTAAACTGGGTCCGGTTTGAGCTTTATATACGGCCCAATGATCTTGGGGAGGGCCTAATATGATTTATCATTCCTAATGCAATTAGGAATGGTTTTAGTCTTCTAGAATCTTCTAGAAGGTTCTTTCCATTCCTAATTCAATTAGCATTGATAAATTGACTTTTGTTGACTTTTCAGAGTTTTAATCGAAATCAAATAGTATTTTTAAGGAAATTATATGATTTTATCCTCCAGTACGGTAAACTTATCGGATTTTCGAAAGCGCGTTAAATTTAAGCTTGGCGTCTGACCCCAGGCCTTGGCGCCTGGAATTAGGCCTGGCGTCTGGCGCTAGCCATTGGTGCCTGGCGCTAGTGTTGGTGCCTGGCGCCAGCTAGCCAGGGTTGGCGCCAGCTCTGTTTTTTGTGCGTCAGACTCTATTTTGTTTAATTTATCTTTTTGGCTGATTTTCTCTATAAATATCGTATTAAAACTCCGTTTTCATTCACCAATTCTTAGCTATTCTCACTAATCATTCTCCAATTGACCAATTCTCACGAATATTCATTGACAATCAGTTTTCTAATTCTCTCATTCATCATCTCTCTCTTTCTCTTTTCAAAACTTTGTTTTTGCATACAAAATTCCGCATTCGCAAGATCTAGAAACACCTAGCCATATTCGAAGTTGCCTTCGCCCTAGACGTGAAAGGTTTAATTTCTGAGGGTTTGGTCCCAAATCTCTCTTTCAATTATTTAATTTAATTGTTGTTTATTATTTTCCTTGAAGTTACTAATGTGTGTATTTTGTTATTAGAAAGAGGTACGAGGCATCAAAGTAAGTACTTTAATGATTTATTGATTTATTGATGTAGACATCATGTTTATATTGTTATTATGATATTCCTAGTATCATGTCTAGGGTAATTTTAATATTAAATATGATTGTTGCGATGCTTCCTATGTTTTTCCTAATATTTTTGATTGTTAGTATCATGTTAGGGTTAAAGATTTGATTTTTATTGCTTAGTGACATGCTAGGGTTTGTTATTAATCTTGTTAGTATCATGCCTAGGATCTTGCTATTATTATTATGCTTTAATATTAACGTGAACATGATTATGATTATAATTATTATAATTTATGATTATGATGATTATGAATATTATTATTATTATTATTATTATTATTATTATTATTTTGATGATGATTATTTTATTTATGATGATATGATATTATCATTATTATAATTTATTATTGTCGTTATTATTATTATGATGCTTATTTTGTTATTGCTTGATCACGCCTTTATTGCAGTTTTAAAGGGATTTGGTACTTGTAATCACGCTTAATAAGATATTTAATAATCTTGTTTAGGGTTAATTGTGATTATAATTCAAGTGATCGCCAATAATAGTTTATTTGTGCATTAAATTCAACCAACATAGATAAACAGGTTTAGGGTAAACCTATTGATTGTATGTTAATTAGAAAGCGCACATGAATACGATTAGAATAAAGTAGAGGCCTATTATTAGGGCAGGTTCAATCTCTTTTAGGTTGGATTTGTACCTTCATCCCCGAACGCCTATTTGGTTCTAGACCTCATGGAGTTGACGATCTCTTGGATCGTTAAGGGGTGTAACCTTTACCTCGTGAACGGTTTACAAGTTCCTAAAAAAACTTGTTGGCGACTCTTTTGCTCTATCTTCTTCCCTTTTGGACGCCACCGTACTTTAGTGTATAATCACAGTGGGGTTCAAGCTAGTGGGATTTAAAGGTTTGAAATTATTCCCTACATTAGCTAACCTCTCGAGCATTTGATCTATAAAGGGAAGAGGGAAGTGGTCCTTTTTAGTGGCGATATTTAATCTACGATAATCAATGCACATACGCCACCCTGTTACAGTTCTAATGGGAATTAATTCATTTTTTTTCATTTGTTACAGTTCTAATGGGAATCAATGCACTACCTGCACATGACTTACCCATTTGGAGTCAGAAATAGGATAGATAATACCTGCATCAAGTAATTTCATAACCTCCTTCTTGACTACTTCCTGCATGTTGGGATTTAATCTTCGTTGGGGTTGAATGCAGGGCTTATAGTTGTCCTCTAGATGTATCCTGTGCATACAAAAATCAGGACTAATACCCTTGAGATCATCAATACTGTACCCAATAGCTTTCTTATGGGTTTTGAGAACCCTTAGAAGTTGGGAAGTTTGTAGGTCAGTAAGTGCAGTATTGATGATCACGGGGCATAGTTCCTGTTCATCCAGAAAAATATATTTTAAATGAGAAGGGAGAGGTTTTAGCTCAGGTTTCTTGACCTCTGTAGGTTTTGATTCCTGAACTAAATTTACTACCTTCATTGTTTCCTTGAGGCTTAACTCCTTTAAGGAAAGAGCCTTTTCAATATCTTATACCTCATTACCCCAAACGCTTGCATTGTCTCTAGATAAATTCCCGCAGAGGACTTCCTCTAGGGGATCCCTCGCAAGAACCTGTGACAAGCTATCATCACAAATATCATCCATTATATCAATTACATCAATATAGCAACAATTCTCCTCCAGCATAGGCCCTTTCAAAACCTTCCCTAAATTAAAAGTAACATTGTCGTCACCTACAGAAAGGGTTAGTTTACCATTTTTAACATCAATTATTGCTCTTGTAGTATGGAGAAAAGGCCTACCTAATATAATGGGTATTTGTGTATCCTCTGCCATGTCTAAAACAACAAGATCAACAGGAATAAAAAATTTACCAACTCTGACAGGGACGTCCTCTAAAATACCTAAGGGGTATTTTACCGAACGATCTGCCATTTGCAAAGTTATATTAGTAACTTTTAATTCTCCCATATTAAGTTTAGCGCAGACAGACGATGGCATGACACTGACACTAGCACCCAAATCACACAAAGCTTTATCAACAAAAACATTCCCTATATGAAAAGGGATAGAAAAACTACCGGGATCCTTTAATTTAGGAGGGGATTTGTTTTGCAATAAAGCGCTACGCTCCTCTGTGAAAGCTAAAATTTCTATTTCATTAAAGGCCCTTTTCCTAGTCAGAATGTCTTTCATAAATTTAGCATAAGCAGGAACTTGAGTGATTAAGTCAGTAAAAGGAACTGTTATCTGCAGGTTTTTCACAACTTCTAAAAACTTACCGAATTGTTTATCAAGCTTACTCTTCAGTTGTCTATTAGGGAATGGAAGTTTGATAACCGTGCTCTGCACATCTCCTCCCTTATCCTGCGATTTACCCTGCATAGAAACATTAGTAGAGTTAGTATCTATTTGTAGCCCTGCAGGGCTAGCAAGATTAGCGTTTAGTATAGAGGAATCTAGATCAGGAACTGGTCTATCTTCCTTTGGCATAGGAGGTCCATCATAACTTGAACCACTCCTTAGAGTGATTGCATTGGCATGATCTGTAGGATGGATAGGTTTTTATGGTAGAGCTCCCTGCTGACGGGATTGTAGGGTAGATGAAAGTTGTGCAATTTGATTGTCCATGATTTTATTATGGGCTAGGATAGAATCAATTTGCGCATCCCTACTCTCCATATGCTTTTGCATATTAGCAAGCATTGCTCTAATTTCTGTCATGGCAGGGTCGGAAGATGATGAGGGTGATGCTTGGCTTTTCTGGCCGGAAAGGAAGATAATATTTTTGCTGTGGTGGGGTTTACTGTTGTGGTTGTTGTGAAGGTGGAGGGTTTTGTACATTGGTGCTCCGGTATGAAAGATATGGATGGTTCTTATAACCGGCATTGTAGGAATTGGAATAGGGGTTATTCTGCCTATAGGTTTGAAAGGCATTAACTTGTTCCATAGAGCTCCTAAAATCTTGCTCCCAATGACCTACAGTTCCACAATTTTCACAAAAAGCTTCATTGTTAGCAACAACAGAAACATTAGCTACAGAGTTAGGAGCAATAGTAAGATTATCTAATTTTTGACAAATAGACGTTAATTGAGCTTGCAAAAAGGATACGGAATTGACATTATGTTTTCCTTTATTTGCAAACCCTCTCGGATTCCCATATTGGGAATTGTGTATTGCCATGTCTTCGATAACCTGTACTGCATCGTCCACATTTAAATTCATGAACCTCCCACTAGCCGTAGAATCTAGCACTGATCTAGAAGAATTTCCAAGTCCATTATAGAATGCTTGGATCAATTGCCATTGTGCTAGATTGTGGTGGGGGCACTCTCTCTGTAGATCCTTGAACCTCTCCCAAGCCTCATATAGCGTTTCGTCGGCCTCTTGAGCGAAGTTCTGAATAGCACTTTTTAGTACCGCTGTTCTCTCTACAAGATAGTATTTATTATAGAAATTCAAAGCAAGAGTTTCCCAGTCAGTATTACCAAGTGTAGTTCTATTCAAACCATTAAACCATAATTTAGCTTTGCCATATAATGAAAAAGGAAAAAGAATCTCCCTGATTTGGTCTTGCATGACCCCGGTTTGTCTAATGGTGTTACAATATTGGCAGAAATCTGCGATGTGAAGATTTGGATCTTCACCCTTAGCTCCACTGAATTGCTTCCTCTCTATCATAGTGATAAATTGGGGCTTGATTTCGAATTGAACTCCATCTAGTGCCGGAGTGGGAGTAAGGCGCGGGAAATCTGTGAGCTTCGGCTGCGAGTAGTCACTGAGTTTCTTCTGGGCCGTCATCTCTGATTCTGAATATGAAGGAATATCTGTGTCACTAGAATCAGAGGGAGGATATCTTCGACTGTTGTCCTCCTCAGAACCCGCCAGAATTTGTCTATAGATTTTCCTTTGCCTATGAAAAGAGCGCTCGATCTCAGGATCGAATGGGATGTAACCTGATCTGGAACACCTGGGCATAAACAAGGAACTAAAAGACAAATATGAGAATTTCCTCAAAGAACTTACGTTCTCTGAGACAAGAGGGGATAATCTAGACTACAAAAAATAATCAGAAAATAAAAATAAAACAGTTTCCCCGGCAACGGCGCCAAATTTTGATAGGGTAAAGTCGTATCCCCTAATCAAAAGTAAATACCTAAGTCCTCTAACTAAAGTATATAGGGAAGTAGGGTCGAACTCCACACGGAAACAAGTCTTTTTACTTCTAATTAATTATTATAATCTAAATTATCTAAGTAACCAATATTTTTGGGAATAAATTCTATACTACGAAGAATAAGTTTAAGGAGAAAAGAAACAATAATAAGAAATCCTAGGTCACAGGTTCACCAATAATTAATATTCCGGGATAAAACATAATAATTAATAATTAACATTGCACAAATAACATGATTAACAGGCTCTCGCAATTTATTAATTAACATAGATCTAACAGGCTCTCGCAATTTACTAGATCTAAGTTCCTATTAAAAATAGCCTTTAATATTAAATTAACGTCTGCTCGATTCATCAATTCAATATTGCTAAACATTCACAATCAAATTACATCTACTCGATTCATAATCTAATTGCAAAGAATTAAAATAATTCAATAAGAAATTATCATTCAATACCAATAATCAATAATAACAAATTATCCCTTCATATTAATTATGGATCCCCATAAACCCTAGAATGAAACTACTCACACATAATCATAACTAAACTAATCAAAAAAATAAAACAAAACATAATCAAAGAAGTAAATGAAATAGTTGGAATTAAAGGAGAAGAAATTGTTACCAAAGGAAATTTGAATTAATGAAAGTAATTAAGAACAAGAGTTGAGAGAGAATTTAAGAGAGAGAAATATCCTAAGTAGAGAGAGAAAATCTAAAAAAGAAGGTAATCCAAAATTACGTACATAATTTGTACTTAAACATTCCTCAAAACAAAAATTAAACTAAACTAATCAGGTCTGATAAAAACACGCGCCCGATCGGGCTAGAGGCCGCCCGATCGGGCGCGCCTTTTTTCTTGCGCTTCTTCTCAGCAGCGTCGCCCGATTGAGCTAGATGCTCGCACGATCGGGCGCGCCTTAGGCCACGCACCAGCACCATGCATGTCGCGCCCGATCGGGCCCTTGCTTCTCCTCGAGGCTTGGACTTTGATTGGGCTTGATTCCTCGGCCCAATCCGGATTTCCTCTTCGGGTCTTGAATACTCGGTCTAAATACCTAGGTATCCCGATTACCGAGCCCTTAATCACCTGCTCGATGATTCTAACTGGCCTTGGGCTTCAAAGATGGTCGTGCTCTTCTAATTCCCGTAGTCGCTCCATGAAAAACCCGAGAAAATGCTCCAAAGGTGAAATTTCCTACAAAACTCAACAAAGACTACGAAAACACTAGAAAACACCAATTAGCAATAAAAGGGGCTCGAAAGAGCCAAAACACTACTAATTATGACCAAGGGACGGGGGTAAATTACTATATAAAATGGACATATTAACATCCTCATCACTAGACTTTTCACACTTTCGCTTTGTTCGATAATCAAATGACATGAAAGGTATTCATCACTGGATTTGGTTTTGGGGAAACACAAATGGGTGTCTACACAATCATAAGAACTAGAACAAATTGTACACAATTTTTAAAACTTGCTTTAGGCTAACAATTAATATTATAAATTCATACCTTAACATAAAATTAGAGAATATTAAACAATAACATAATTCAACTACAATTATAAGAATCTCTTACTTTCCACAAAAAGTATAAGAAGTCACAAATTCTTACTCAAAATCTTCAATTCCAGAGAAATCTTTTGATGAAGCTGACAATAATATGAACATATATCAAAAATCTAATGCTCACATATTAATACACGAATGGTCGTTTACTAATACACCAATGAATGTCTATCATCACAAAAGTGAATGTATTTAAACATTTATTTTCCATACTAAACTAAATTTACATCTCAATAATATGACGAAATATATCAAACTATCTAAAAATTAGGACAACAACACTTTGTTTTCAATTATTTATGTCTAATAATTATATAATTTAATATGATAACACGATATTATACACTATTTATATGTTATATTTGATTTTATTGATTTTATTGTGTTTTCTCCATTCTCTTACTCTTGTAGAGCTATTATTTCCTATTTCGATATTGATCTTCTCGGTATATTTGTTTTTGTTTAAGTAGGAATAGGGCTCGATTTGTGTGGAATTCGTTTTGATCGCAAGATACTTCTTTATATGGAGCGTTTCTAGTATCCTAAAGCATTGTAGCAGCATGCTCCACAACTTGGTTGTGTCGTGCAACCTTTCGGCCACAACCTGGTTGTGGACGTCCATTATTGGAGCAAAGGAGAGGCAAAGACAGCTCGCTCCACAACCTGGCTGTGGCAATTTCTTCCGTGCCACAACCCACCGGTGGCAGCTCGTTTTGGTGGTGTTTGAGAGTCCTATTTAGATAAAAAAAATACCTAGTTTTATTCTAGGATATAAATAGGTTTTAGATAGTCTTTTATTTATCACCTTTTCATATATTATCTTTAGACTTTTTGGGCTACGTTCTTCCATATTATTTTATAGGGTTTTGCCTTCAAGATTCAAGATTTCATAATTAATTCCAAGTTTTGATTTCTTCTCTCAATTCTCTTATTTTATTATTATTAATTATGTTTTCTTTATTGATTATCATTCTTGATTTTATGAATATGTGTGAGTAGTTTCTTCATTCCAAGATCTAGCAGAACCCGAATATGATTAATGCTTGATTTAATTCTTTAAATTCTCTAACGATAATTGCAATTGATATGCTTAATTGATTGTGCTCATGCCAATACTAGATTAGGGATAATTGATATTATTATTAATCCATTGTTTTAATCGCAACGGGATTTGGGTTTTGACGGGTTTGAATAAATCAATTAAGGGTTTGAAGTTCATCACGGGAGTAGTTGAATGGGGATGATTAGGAAGTTAGAGTAATGCGCTCAAGGTCTTTAATTTGCATGATTCCACGGAATAGGTTTGATTGTGATTAAGGAAGCCATTGATAACTCGGGAGAGACCATTGGTATTATATAGGGATTACCATTCCTCTTTAATCAATTGAATTATATGTTAGGGGTAGAACGACTATTGCATTAATTGTATTCGTGGTGATGCTTGATCTTGGATGTTTTTAGCATTGATTTGTTATATTATTAGATTTAATTGCTTTATTTAGCTCTTTAGTTATTAGTTCTTACTATTATATTTGTTACTTGCTTAGTATTTTGACAGGCTAAAGTCGTATCACCTAATCAAAAGTAATTCCTAAAACCACTAACTAATAATAGATAGGGAAGTAGGGTCGAATCCACAGGGAAACGAGTCTTTCTGTTCCTAATTAATTAATATAATCTAGATTATCAAGTAACCAAATTTGGTTTTGTAAAAGAAATTAAACTAAGGAGAATAAAAGTAAGGAAGAATAAAAGTAAGGAGAATTCAATTAATAAAAGCCTAGGGCATAGGTTCACCAATAAATAGTATTTCAGGGTAAAACATAATAATCAATCATCAATGCATCAATTAATCAGATCATAAAGGGCTTTCGCCACGCATTACAATAACAGAGTTAATTTACCGGTATTAAATCTCATCTCTCGAATCTTGACTTAACCATTTATAAATTAACCTGCCTATTGAAACTAAGCCTAAATATTAATTCTCATCTCTCTAATATCGAATCAATATTGCTAAACTCATACAAAAAATATCTGCGCAAATCTAGTTGCATAGCATTAAATCAATCAATAGGAAATTAATCAAACATTGAAAATCAACAACAATAAATTATCCCCTCATATTATTTGTAGATATCCATAAACCTTAAAAAGAAAACTACTCACACATAATTAAATCTAAATTAAACAAAGCAATTAAACAAGACATGATCAAGGAAAGATATTAAATAAAGGATGGAATTAAACCAAGAGTTTTAGAGAGAGAAAGTAATACTAAGAGTTTAATTAAGAGGAGGGAGAAAGAAAATTTAGAGAGAGAAAAAAAATAAGAAGGAGTAGATTAAAGAAATAAAACAAAGTAAAAAACATTAAGTTAAAACTAATCAAAAACTAAATAATGAAAAAGCTCCCCCGTAAAGAGCTACTACCCTCCTTATATAAGAAAGAAAGTCAACTCCCTAGTCCCATTCAAACTCAAAGTATAACTCCACCTCGCATGTCTCATTTTGTCCCCCATGTTGACTCTGACCCATTTTGGGACCTTCAGAGTATAGGTCAGGCTTTAGGCCGTATCGAGCATTCCCACATTGACCTTAGGAGGATGGTAGACTCCATTGACCATAGGTTAGAGTACCTTGAGAGGAACTAGGGTAGAGCTCTCTACCCTATGTACGATGATTATGCTCGTCGGGGCAACATTCTCGATGATGCCATTTACCCTGATTGGTTTCAGCCTCCACCCTAGGGATACGATAGGGATCCCACTTCCCATGGTATTTATACTGACTATTCTGCCTTCCATGGGTACGGCCAGGACATTCCTTTCGGGGGACCGGCGGGGGGCGGAGTTTTCATGCTGATTATTTTGGTGGTAGCTCTTCTGGTGCAGGTGGTGCAGGTGGCAGTGGAGGTATAGGTGGAGGTTTCGACTTCATGGATGAGGATGATGAGGACTAGCTATGCTGGGCTAGTTCCCGAGCCAATGAGGACATTGTCTAATTCTGGCTTGGGGGAGATTTTGGATTTGGTAACTTTCTTTTCCTCTTTTCTTTTGTTTTGGTGTGTTTTCTTAGTTTAGATTTATTGCTTTCTTATATATGAAAAAATAAAAAAAAATTGAAAAATAAAAAAAAAATATAAAAATACGTTCCAATGAATTGTAAATCATGCTTCCCTGTGCCCCATACTTGAGAATTTTTTTTTGATTCTTGGTATATGATAATGAGCATTGTGGATTTGTTGATCATGATTTGAAGTTTAATTGCTTGGATGCTTTAACATGCGTCAATTTTGTCCAACTACTTGTGAATATAGTGCTTGACTAGTTGATTTGGTTAGGAATGTGTGATAGTTCATGGTATGTTAATGAATTTGAGTATTGGTTTGCAACTATAAGTAATGTTTATATGACTCATTATTATGCACATTGTGGAGGACGAAGGCATTTGTTCTTTTAGGTAGCCTCCAGATGATTGTAGATACATTTATTCCCTTCTCGTTACCCATGTTGTTGCCTTGACTTTTTGTTGTTTATTAGCCACATTACAAGCCGATTTGCCCCATTGGTTACTAGTCCCAAGCTTGGCTTGGGGGAGCTAATAGTGAGTGAGGTGAGGGAGTTTGTAGTGTGCTTATTATTTGCACAATTTGGGTGGGTTTTGAGAATTTATTTTGTTCTTGATCATGTTTATTTTTGATGAGCTTGAAAGTTATATTTTCTTGAAAAAAGGAGAAGTTCAAAGAAAAAAAAGTGAAAAAAATAAGTGAACTTCAAAAGAAAAAAAAAAGCAAAAAGAAAAAAATTGTCAAATGTTCAAATGTTCTAGTTGGAGGTTGATCAAAAGAAGAAAAAAATTGAGCTTCAATGAAATTTTCAAGTTTGGAAAATAAAGTTTGTTTATTCACTCCAGTTCTTCATTATTATATCTTATGAGTGAAATTTGTAAGTGTTGAGATTGTTGTTTATTATTGGAGTATATTTGATGGATTTTGTTAGAGTTGGTTATGTAGGAGATGTTGATCATTATTTATTTTGATCATGGGTTTTACTAGGATTTGCTCCCTTAAGCATAGATTTTCTCTCACTTGTTCCCAAATGATTCCTACCCTTTACCCTAGCCTTACATTACAAGCTTTAAAGACCTTCCGACCTTTGTGCATAGAGTTGTATGAATGTGAAAGTGTTGTTTATCAATGCAAGTTATGATTTGACATATTTCGAGTCAACTAGTAGGTTGAGTGTACATCTTTTTATACACACGAGAGTGTGAGTTGGGAGGGTATTGTTCACATTAAAGAGGTTGGTTGGAGAGCGATCGAGTACATCTTTTACTCGCCATATAAATGAGAGTTGAGTGTGTGAGCACTAGTCTTGAATTCTATATTTAATTGTGGTTTTCTCTATTTGACAATTGTTAGGGAGGAAGGGTAATTGCACAGATTTGATTGGTTGACTTTGAAGCATGTTCATTGGATTTACCCTGAATTGTTTGTGCTTGATTTTTACTATTTGGGGTGAAGCATATTTATTTATTCATTGATGAGATATTTGCTTAGGGACAAGCAAAGGTTTGGCTTGGGGGAGTTTGATATGTCTATTTTATATAGTGTTTTACCCCGTCCCTTGGTCATAATTAGTAGTGTTTTTGGCTCTTTAGAGCCACTTTTATTACTAATTGGTGTTTTCTAATGTTTTCGTAGATTTGGTTGACTTTTGTAGGGATTTGCACTTTTGGAGCATTTTCCCGAGATATTATGGAGCAACTACGAGCATTGGAGAAGCACGACCAGTTTCTATAGCCCAAGACCGGTTAGAGCCATCGAACCGGTGATTAAGGGCTCAGTATATGTGATACCGGGGAATTTGAACCGAGTATTCAAGACCCGAAGAGGAAATCCAGATTGGCCTGAAGAATTGGAGCCCAATCGAAGTCCAAATAGTGGCCTAAGAGTGCCTCCCGGCCAAAGGAGCTGCCGCCTGAAGGCGCGCCCGGCCAGGCGGGGGAAGCAAGGTCGGCGCCCGAACTCGCGCCCGGCCGGTTCGGGCGCGAGGAACATACTTGATGAGAAAAGGCACGCCCGATCAGGCGGTGCCTCGCCTGATCGGGCGCGTGTTATTTTTAGGAGTTAATTATCATCGTTTAAGTTTGTTTTAGTTTAAGATTCTTGCTTAATATAAATACTTCTCCGTTAAGCGAGTTTAGGAGCTTCTTTTGACTCTTTCTTAATTCTCCTCTTAGATTTTCTCTCTCTACTTAGCTTTTAGATTAGTTTCTCTCTTTAATACTTTGTTCTTAACTCTACTCTTAATTCCAGATTATTTTGGTAACAATTTCTTCTACTTTAATCTCAGTTATTTATTTTAATTCTTTTATCATGTCTTATTTTATTGCTTTGATTAGTTTAGATTTAACTATGTGTGAGTAATTTTATTTCTAGGGTTTATGGGGATCCATAAATAATATGAAGGGGTAATTTATTGTTGTTGATTATCAATGCTAGATTAATTTCCTATTGATTGATTTAATGCTCTGTGACTGGCTTAGGCCTGATCTTTTATGCATGAGTTTGACAATATTGTTCGAGATTCGAGAGATGAGAATTGATGTTTAGGTCTAGTTTCAATAGGCAGGTTAATTTATAAATGGTTAAGTCGAGATTCGAGAGATGAGATTTAATACCGGTAAATTAATTCTGTGATTGTAATACGTAGAGAAAGCCCTTTATGATCTGATTAATTATGCATTGATGATTGATTATTATGTTTTACCCTGGAATGTTATTTATTGGTGAACCTATGCCTTATGTCTTTTATTCGTTGATTTTCTCTATTCTTACTCTTCCCTACTTTTACTCTTAGTAGTTTAGTTATCCTTCGATTACAATATTTTGGTTACTTGATAATTTAGATTATAATAACTAATTAGGAATAGAAAGACTTGTTTCCCTGTGGATTCGACCCTACTTCCCTATCTGCATTAGCTAGAAGATTTAGGAATTACTTTTGATTGGGTGATACGACTTTAGCCTGTCATGAGGCCCAAGGAATTTGAGCCAACTCGTTGAATCATGTGGGATTCCTTGATGATTGGGCCCGCCTATTCACGCCCAGCACTTGAAGCTCGCCAATTTGAAGCTCAACAACTGATATCTTGGGATTGGGCTCCATGTAGTAGCTCGTAACAACTTGGATTTTATAATTAATCAAGCATTTAAGCTCCAAATCAAACTCCTTTGACTAGGTCTTGGGCAATTAAACTATGGTCATAAAATACGATCAAATTCCAATATCTTCAAGTAGCTTAATAAATCTGCAAATTCCTACAAAATAACACCAACTCTACAAAAACACTAGAAAACGTATATTAGTAATAAAAATAGCTCCGTAGAGCTCAAATAAGCACAAGTATGACCGTGGGACGGGGAATATATATATATATATATATATATATGTATATATATATATATATATATATATATATATATATATATGTATATATATATATATATATATATATATATATATATATATATTGTAGGAAATATTTTAAGCATTACCCATAGCTTGAACTCCACTGTGATCATACACTAAAGTACGGTAGCGTCCAAAGGGAAAGAAGATAGAGCAAAAGAGTCGCCAACAAGTTTTAGGAACTTGTAAACCGTTCACGAGGTGAAGGTTACACCCCATAACGATCCAGGAGATCGTCAACTCTAATAGGTCTTGAACCATGACTGGTAGTTCGGGGATGAAGGTACAAATCCAACCTAAAAGAGATTAAACCTGCCATAATAATAGGTCTATACTTTATTCTGATCGTATTCATGTGCGCTTTCTGACTAACACGCAATCAATAGGATTAACCCTAAACCTGTTTATCTATGTGTAGGCGTCACTCGAAGTGCGCCTACGTTAAAAGCATGTTGTGAATATGCTTGGAACTCATAGGAAGTGGGAATTGATATTATGATTAGGGACAACGATTAGGGACAAATAAAGTAGGGAGCCGCCAACAAGTTTTTAAGGAACTTGTAAACCGTTCACGGATCATAAAAAGGCAACCACAACAAGGGACAACGATTGACCCGTGAAGGTTACACCCCATTCATAATCCATGAGATTACTAACTCCATATGGTTCGGAACCACGAAAGGAGGATCGGGGATGATGGTACGAAGTGAGTCATGGAGTCACATTCGCCCGTATTGGCCTCTATTCGATTCTTATAGTGAAAAGCATTCCTGCGATCTCAAAGGCATACAACAAAATATTCAATTTGCTCCAAACTATTATTAGGCTAAATTGGTTTAATATTAATGCAACACATTATTCTAAAATATTGGTGATCACTTGATTAAACAACAAGATTAAAAAGGATCCTAAACCGGTTGTCCAAATTATCTTATTAGGCGTGATTTTCAATTACATATTCCCTTTAAACATGCAATATGGTGATCATAAAAATAATAGAATAAACATTAATATTGGAAGCAATTTAACCATAATTCTAACAATATAAAATCGTTAGAAAAATAATAGAAATATAAGGAACATAATTCTTACTTTGATTCTGTTTGTTTATAACTTTCACGCCTTGGCTTAAGGACAGAACCACGAGTAAAGTATGGACTCCTTTGAGCACTTGAAGAAGGAATTTTGAAATAAGAAGAGTAGACTAGTGTTTAGGCTAAAGCATAGAAGAGAGAAAAATAAAACTAGAGAATTAATTGATGCCCCGTACATCAGAAATGAGGGGGTATTTATAGGAAAAATGTGCTGAGGGAGCACACGAAACCCTAAAATGATAAAAACCCTAAAAAAGTATCCCGTGACACGAAAACTGTACCGTGACACGGGAAGTCCCACCGTCAGACGGGGAGTATTCTCGTGACACGGTGCATTTTTGGTGTGACGCGGGAAATTTTCAGAAAACGGGAAAGAAAACACGTTAAGGGTTTACGTAGAAAAGACACGGAATGTCCCGTGTCACGGGAAAATCCACTGTCAAACGGGAAGGATTCCTGTGACACGGTGGGTACCTGCCGTGGCGCGGGAATTCTCAGCCCACTTTTCCGTCTAAATACATTTTTAACCCTAATTTCATTCGGTATTTTGAGTGCCGATTGATAATTTCGGGCCATTTCTGACTTATTATTATTTGGGCTAAAATAAGAAAATAATTAAATAAAAATAAATAAAAGGTTTGGGCCAAAAATAAATAACAAAACAATAAAATAAAAAAGGTTTGGGCAAAAAATAAATAACAAAACAATAAAATAAAAAAGGTTTGGGCTAAAATTAAATAATAAGTTTGGGCTAAAATTAAAACTATGCTTTTACCAAACATCAAGACTAATCCATGGACCGTTCAAAAATATGAATTTAATCAAATACGATTTTTTAAGCACTCTCGGGATTAAATACTGAACCCGACCAATAGTGGCGGTGAAAGGTTGCTCATCATCGGGTTTGGTTTTTGGGAGACATTTTTAGGTGTCTACAGAAGCCCCCACTTTGACTTTGTTTGTAGAAACGTCAGTTTCGAAAACGATAGTCAAAGTAGCCGATAGGGACGGAGAATGATTTAAGACGTTATGCGATCCTAAATCACTATGTATACGCCGATACTTATAGAAAAATGTTAGTTCTACAGATAAAAGAGTAAAGGGATAGAATGCTTATCTAACACCAGTTTATCGGTGGCAAATGAGCTTGGTAGCTTCCTATGCTTGAAGGAATCCACCGGATGACGTTTGTTGAAACGCTTTCCATGCCTGAGGAAAGCCGACAAATGAGTTTGGTAGCTTTCTAAGCCTGAAGAAACCTACCGGATGACACTTTCCATGCTTGAGGAAAGTCGACATATGATTTTGGTGTTTTCTATGCTTGAAGAAATCCACCGATAATGCTTTCCATGCTTGAGGAAAGCCAACAAAGGAATTTGGCGGTTTTCTATGCTTGAAGAAATCCACCGGATAATACTTTCCATGCTTGAGGAAAGTCGACAGATGATGAGATTGCAAGTCTCTGTGTATCGAGAACCGTGCGTCATGAAATGATGGTGGTTCGATTGTCCCCGAACATGGGCCACATATGATTCACACCTTTAAGTCGATTATCCGACCATATTAGGTGTTTAAAATGCCACAAAATAGACTTTGATGCTTGCTAGGGATAAAATTGTAATTTTAGTCCCCTTTAAGTATCAGTTAGAATTTTCCGCGTAATTCCAGCGAAAAATAACTGTCCAATTTACGCGAAAAATCGTGCAATTTTAGTCAAAATGTCAGGAATATTCACAAATAACTGTTTGGGGCAGGCACAAAACCACCGTGTCACGAAAAGAATTCCCGTGACACGGCACAAGACCCCGTCACGCGAAGCATTTTCCCGTGACGCGGCAAGAGGGTCCTGTCACGCGGAACAAATTCCCGTGGCGCGGGAAATTTGTTGGCTAAAAACCAGTCAATTGGCATCTTTGACTAGTCAAAGCATGCGCACCACACAATATATGACCATTACGTGGGAACGGGGTCCGTTGCACGGGATTTTTTGGTTTTAAATATCAACCATTTCTCCCATTTTGCTCATCCACCATTCCTCTTTCTTGTCCGATTTTCACCCAAAAAAAATCTTTTTGCCCGGTTTGCCGTGTCTCGGCGACTTCTCACCGGTGCTCGGAGCTTATTCCCGTCGGCCGGCGCCACCTACCGTGTCACGACATTTCTGTGTTTTCATCTTCTTCTTTTTTTTTTCTTTTTTTTTATTTTTTTATTTTCGCTGCAACATGCTGCTTATCGCTGCTGCTTGCTGTTAATTGCCTGAAGCCGCCGCTGGCGTCGCCGGAGCTTCGTCGCTTCTCAGGCTCACCGTGACACGGGATACACTCACCGTGTCACGGCATTGACTGACTGTGTCGCGGTGGTCTGCTGGGTTGCCGGAGTTTTTTCGAGCTTTTGTTGCTCGATTTTTCACCAAATTCACTCCAAATTTTTGCCATACTCCTCATATTTGAACCTCTACAAGGATCTATGTAAGTTCCTCGTAATTTTTGTCTCGAATTTGCTTCAAATGAGTAATTTCATGAAAAACCCTTAAAAATCAATTTGGGGATTTTTGATTTTGAGGTTTTATGTTGAAATTCTTGCCATGAATTTACTTGTATATGTATGTATGTGTGTTTGTGTGAAATTTGAGACAAAAATTGCATGATTTGATGGAGAACTGAGCAAATCACCATTTTTGGGTACTACTTTTTGTGAAATGATGTTCTTGTTGTTCATGTTACTTCTTTGCACTTGAAATGGTGAAATATTGGTGGTAGATCTTGTAAAATATGTCATGATGTGTTGATTCATTGTTTTTGTGCAATTCCGAAACATATTTCGTGTATGTATAATATTGTCATGGAGAACATAGTATCATGTGGCTAGGAGAACTGTAGTATTAGTTTGTCATGGAGAAACTAAATACTATAAATATTTCCATAATTTCGCCAATTCATAGCCTTGAGGTAAAAATTTAGCGTATAATGCGATAAACAACTAAATAACTTAGGAAATGATGTTAAGCATTTAGATTTATTTATTTATTAAAATGCAACTCGGATTAAATGTCTTAGGAAATGATGCTAAGCATTTAGATCCTTATTTTTATGATAGTATGCCTAGGCAACGGGATCGCGATCTTTCCACCCACGGCCGACGTCAGGCTTTTCGGGAGGATACTTCTACTATTCCCGAGGGTATGGACGACGATGCCTTAGAGTCCGAGCCTCGGGCTTCTACGAGTAGGGGTAGGTGGGTTCCACCTCTATGGACTCCAGACCAGTTGGTTTTCTGCCGTGAAAACCATGTTTCTCATCGCCCACTCTCCGGCATAGTCGACGGCACGCTTCGCCACCACGGTTCTGGAGCCGGAGATTTGATTCCTCGACTTCACCAAATCATTACGAGGGATCCTGCTACGAACGCCCTATGGGAATCGGCTGGTTTAGTAGATTTCTATACGGCAGTTGTAGGGTTTCGCAGCCCCCGGGGTTGCGGTGCGACGGTCGTTCGCGCATTGTTGGAGTATTTTTGGGATACTACCAACACTTTTCATTTTGCTTGGGGGGAGATGACAATGACCCCTCTGGACTTCAGTATGATTAGTGGGCTGCGCTTCACTGACCGGGCCGTAGCTCAGATGTCTGATCTGTCTTGGGGATCGGCTGAAGCAGCCGATTTTTTAGGTCCGATCGTTCAGCATATCAGGACCCGACCAGTGTCTCGAGGTGGTCCTAGGAGCGGGCAATCAGAGCTGGCTTCAGTTCTAGCTCGTGGCTTCGACATGGAGGAGACATCGGCTGAGCAGCGAGTGCGGATCTTCATTCTGATTCTGATCTCTATGACTCTTTCTCCTGATAGGAGTTCACGCGTACTCCTTTGCTACCTCCCTTCTTTGGTCAAGATCCATGAGATATGATCCTATAGCTGGGCTAGCCTCGGATACGCCGACCTTCTCTTATCGCTACGTCATGGCTGTCGGCAACTGAACGACGAGTCTCCCATCACTGTCTATGGTCTGTGGAGAGTCGTAGAGGTGATGATCTTTACCTCTTCTTGTTTCACTTTAATTTGTTCGACTCATGTGCTCAAAGATTACTTTTCATTGCAGCTATGGTTCTACGAGTACTTCCCAGGCTTGGCTCCTCGCCGGCGTCGTGGAGCGGTTCATGATTTCCCTATCGGGGCCAGCTAGCGTGATCGAGGAGAGTCACGGGTAGAGTCTGTCCCTGCGCTGCGTGGGTTACTACGCCGTGGAACCTCTTCTGTTGGCGTAAGAACTAGTTTTGTTACCTATTATTTTCCTTCTGACGTTGTTTCCGGTGTTTCATGCCAACTTTTTATGGTTTTCAGGTTACCATTGATGTCCAGTATCGTCCTTGGGCCGGGATGACTGATCTTCCTGAGGCCTTGCGTCTTTCAGCGCACCGCACCATTTTGGTTGGTACCGGACGCTTTGTCTGGTATTTGGGGGAGCGTGACGTTCGTCAGCATAGCAGCGATCGCTTTGTGGTGCCTTCATCTCCACCAGAGTCGATGCTGGACTCGCGCTTGATTAGGGAGTTGATAATCAGGGGAGAGCGCTACACTTTTCCTTGGCAGGAGCTTGTGCACATGGAGGGTGACTATGCGCAGGACTTGCTTCCCTCTCTGGCTCCTCCACCTCGTCTTCCTGAGGTATGATTTCTTTTGAGGATCTTTGTTACTAGTCTCTGTTTAAATAGTCGAATAACTTGATTATTCGATTATATTTTCAGACGACTGTTCGCCCTGAGGGGAGGATCGAGATTCCACCTTAGTCTGTCCGCTACCCGGGACCGATTGGTATTACCGAGGACCATATTGCTGACACGCCAGAGGGTTATAGACAGGCGCAGGAGTCTATGCCCGAGGTCTTTGAGCCGGTAAGTTTTTTTGATGCATTATTCATCCTTTTAACACCGCTTGTTACTGATTTTTCTTTGTTTTATCCTCAGCCTAACCGCCCGGAGATGATGGGATTCATGAAGCTGGTTGACGCCCTGAAATACTGCATCATCAAGCTTCGGCGTGGTGCGAGTTGTCGGAGCTAATCTAGCGACATTCTTGAGGTATCATTCATTTTTTTCACTTCTACCATTTGTTTTATTTTGCATTGTTGACACCTTTTGATTTTGTATCTTTCAGGAGCAACGGAGGTCCCGCTCGCACTCGAGGTATAGAGGCTCGGACGAGGAGGAGCTTGGTCGTGGTAGACGATCTCCTGAGATTCACCGGCGTTCTCATTCTCAACGAGAGCCTCAGATTACTCAGCCGTTTTAGAAGGCTCAGTGGCAGCAACCTCAGTCTTCCCAGCGCTTTCCGGGCCAGAGTCAGGGGCAGCGGAAGTCGTTTTCACAGGCTCCACAACATGAGCTTGGGTCTGTTCTGACTCCCATGGATCCTGATTATTTTCAGCTCCATTTTCTGGGATTCCTCCACCGATGTCGGGCTTGTTCTTAGTTCCGATGTATGGGACGATGCCTTCATCGATGATTCCCGCGTCTTTGAGTCAGTCAACTGATATGTCCATTTTATATAGTGTTTTACCCCCGTCCCTTGGTTGTTATTAGTAGTGTTTTTGGCTCTTTCGGGCCACTTTTATTACTAATTTGTGTGTTTTAGTGTTTTCGTAGTTTTAGTTGTATTTTACAGGAAATTGCACTCTTGGAGCATTTTCCCGGGCTTTATGGATCAACTACGGAAGCTAGAAGGACACGACCACTTTTGTAGCCCAGGATCGGTGAGAGCCGGTGATTAAGGGCTCGGTAATTAGGATCCTGAGGCATTTGGACCAAGCACTCAAGACCCGAGGAGGAAATCCGGATTGGGCCGAGAAATCTAGCCCAATCGAAGTCCAAGCCTCAAGGGGAGCAAAGACCCGATCGGGCAACCTCTAGCCCGATCGGGCGCGACAAACCATAGTGTTGTGCATGCTATAGCGTGCCCGATTGTGCGAGCCTCTAGCACGACCGGGCGATGCTGCTTGGGAAGAACGCGAAGAAAAAGGCGCGCCCGATCGGGCGCGCATTTTTAGAAGACCTGATTAAGTTAGTTTTAATTCTTGTTTTAGAAAACGTTTAAATACGATTTTGTACGGAATTTTTAGAAGATCTTCTTTCTTAGACTTTCTCTCTCTAATTAGGATCTTTTCTCTCTCTTAACTCTTCTCTCAACTCTTGTTCTTGATTATTTCCATTAATACAGATTAGTTTGGTAACGATTTCTCTTCTCTTAATCTTATTTCCCTTCATCATGACTTATTTTATTGCTTTGATTAGTTTAGATTTAATTATGTGTGAGTAGTTTTATTTCTAGGGTTTATGGGGATCCATAAATAATATGAAGGGGTAATTTATTGTTGTTGATTATCAATGCTAGATTAATTTCCTATTGATTGATTTAATGCTCTGTGACTAGATTTGTGCAGATCTTTTATGCATGAGTTTAACAATATTGATTCGAGATTCGACAGATGAGAATTGATGTTTAGGTCTAGTTTCAATAGGCAGGTTAATTTATAAATGGTTAAGTCGAGATTCGAGAGATGAGATTTAATACCGGTAGATTAATTCTGTGATTGTAATACGTAGCGAAAGCCCTTTACAATCTGGTTAATTGATGCATTGATGATTGACTATTATTGATTATTGGTATTGCATGATAATTTCTTATTGAATTGTTTTAACGTTTTACAGTTGCGGCTTGTAAAAGTATAGCAATATTAAATTGATGAATCGAGCAGATGTTAATTTGATATTAAAGGCTATTTTCAATAAGAACTTAGATCTAGTAAATTGCGAGAGCCTGTTAGATCTATGTTGATTAATAAATTGCGAGAGCCTGTTAATCGTGTTATTTATGCAATGTCAATGATTTATTACTATGTTTTACCCTGGAGTATTATTT
This sequence comes from Chenopodium album, assembly GCF_948465745.1. NCBI lineage: Eukaryota > Viridiplantae > Streptophyta > Magnoliopsida > Caryophyllales > Amaranthaceae > Chenopodium > Chenopodium album. Next base: position 18,273,171 of record NC_137835.1, on the reverse strand, counting down.
ATTGGTGAACATATGCCCTAGATCCTTTTATATATTGTTTTCTCTCTATTCCTATTCTTTGTAGTTTAGTTTCATACTCAAATATAAATATTGGTTACTTAGATAATTTAGATTATAATAATTAATTAGGAGTAAAAAGGCTTGTTTCCCTGTGGAGATCGACCCTATTTCCCTATCTACTTTAGTTAGAGGATTTAGGTATTTACTTTTGATTAGGGGATACGACTTTACCCTGTCAAAATTTTGCACCGTTGCCGGGGAAACGGTTTTATTTTTATTTCTGATTGTTTTTGTAGTCTAGATTATTTCCCTTTTGTCTCAGAGAGCGTTAGTTCTCTGAGACAAACCTCATATTTGCTTCTAGTTTTTGTTTATGCCCAGGTGTTCCAGATCAGGTTACATCCCATTCGATCCTGAGATTGAACGTTCCTTCCATAGACAGAAAAATCTCTACAAGCAAATCCTAGCGGATTCTGGTGATAATAACAATAATCACCGAAATCCTCCAACTGGTTCTAGCGATTCAGAGACATCATCAGACGCAGAATCAGAGATGACGACTCCAAAGAAGCTTAGTAATTATTCACAACCAAAGCTTACGGATTTTCCACATCTCACCCCTACTCCGGCTCTTGATGGGGTTCAATTTGAAATTAAACCTCAATTTATAACGATGATAGAGAGGAAGCAATTCAGTGGAGCCAAGGGTGAAGACCCGAATCTTCACATTGCCGACTATTGTCAATATTGCAACACCATCAGGCAAGTCGGGGTCACTCAAGACCAAATCAGGGAGATTCTCTTTCCCTTCTCTTTAACTGGAAAAGCTAAATTGTGGTTCAATGGCTTAAATAGAACTACACTTGGTATAACTGACTGGGAAACTCTTGTTTTGAATTTCTATAACAAGTATTATCCTGCAGAGAGAACAATAGTACTACGAAGTGCGATCCAGAATTTTGCCCAAGAAGCCGATGAATCTTTATATGAGGCTTGGGAGAGGTTCAAGGACTTACAAAGAGAATGCCCTCACCATAATTTAGCGCAATGGCAGTTAATCCAAGCCTTTTATAACGGCATTGGAAATTCCTCTAAAATAATTTTAGACTCTGCAGCTAGCGGGAGATTTATGAATCTTAATGTTGATGATGCAGGTCAGGTTATTGAAGACATGGCGATACATAATTCCCAATATGGGAATCCTAGAGGATTTGCTAATAAGGGGAAGCATAGTGTCGACTCTGTATCCTTTTTGCAAGCTCAACTAACTTCTATTTGCTAAAAATTAGATAATCTGAGCACTGCTAATGTAGCTAATGTTTCTGCAATTAAATATAATTCTAATGAGGCCTTCTGTGAAAATTGTGGTATTGTAGGTCATTGGGAGCAAGATTGCAGGAGTTCCGTGGAGCAAGTTAATGCCTTCCAAGCTTATAGGCAGAATAACCCATACACCAACACCTACAATCCTGGGTATTGGAATCATCCGTACCTTTCCTACCGGAGCACTAATGTTCAAAATCCACCACCACAAGAACCATAGGCGCCACAGCAGCAGAAATATTATCATCCCAATGCTAGCCAGAAGAACCAACCACAACAAACCCCCTCATCTTCCGACCCTTCTCTGGCGGAAATTAGAGCAATGTTGGTTAATATGCAAAAGCACATGGAGAGTAGAGATGCGACAATTGATCAAATTCTAGCGCATAATAAAATTGTAGATGATCAAATTGCGCAACTCTCCGCTACTCTACAAGCCCGCCAACAGGGAGCTCTGCCGGCGCAGCCAACCCGACCTACGGATCAAGCATTTGCAATTACTCTAAGGAGTGGTTCAAACTATGAAGGGCCCTCTACGCCCAGAGCTGATGAACCTGTTTTATTAAATAATGCTAATCTTGATTCCGTTAAACCAAACAATGTAGTTGATAGCCCTGCAGGGCTAAAGGATAATACTAACATATTTAATTCTACATTACAGGGTACAACTCCAGAGAAGGTGGCTACTCCAGACAAGAGTAATAATGCTCCAAAGCCAATTATCAAACTTCCATTCCCCAATCGTCAATTGAAGACAAACTTGGATAAGCAGTTTGGTAAGTTCCTAGAGGTAGTAAAAGATTTGAAGGTAACAGTTCCCTTTACTGAATTGATCACACAAATCCCCTCGTATGCCAAATTTATGAAAGAAATATTGACGAGAAAAAGGTCTATTAGTGAGGTAGAGACGGTAGCTTTCACTGCAGAATGCAGTGCCGTACTTCAAAATAAGTCTCCACCTAAGTTAAAAGACCCGGGTAGTTTTTCTATCCCTTGTCATATTGGAAATCTCTTGATTGATAATGCATTATGTGATTTGGGTGCTAGTGTTAGCGTCATGTCATTATCTGTGTGTTCTAAGTTGAATATGGGTAAATTAAAAGCTACCAATATAACTCTACAAATGGCCAACCGTTCTTTCAAATACCCCTTAGGTGTTTTAGAGGATGTCCCCGTTAAAGTAGGTAAATTTTATATACCTGTAGATTTTGTTGTTCTTGATATGGCTGAGGATATGCAAACCCCAATTATTTTGGGTAGACCATTCCTTAACACTGCAGGAGCAGTCATAGATGTAAGAAGTGGTAAGTTAACACTATTAGTAGGGGATGATAAAGTTGTTTTTAATCTGAATAATGCCCCTAAAAGTTCCATGACTGAGGAGAAATGTTTCAGTGTTAATGTGGTTGAAAATTATTCTAACAAGCCCCAAGCTCTTGAAAAAGATCCCTTGGAGGCGGTATCTTTTGTTGCATCCTTTTCAGATGAGATAGACAAATGGCAGAAGGAATTCGATGCAATAGAAAGAGCGCTTTACACCGTTGGTCTTGGTTTCGAGGATGAACAGGTGGAACCGATCGAGCAAGTTGTGCGAATTGAGCCCACGGTAAGTGTTCCGCCGGATCGAGTTGCAAGTGTTGAACGCAATGACAATTTGAAGCAACCTTCGATCGAAGAAGGAATTTTAGTGCGTAGCATTGAAGATCCCCCAGTCCAAGTCAAGGAGGATCCACCGGAAAAGGTAATTTGGCGTCCTACAGGGTATGTCAGGAAGCCGCATCGCAACCTGAACACCGCTAGACCGGGTGAAAAACCACCCGATCAAGCGTTAGGCCGAGGGTCCTAGACATTGTACTTGGTAAGAGGGTAGTGCGGGACCTAGATAAACCAGCGCTTTGCGGGAGGCAACCCGTATTTCTTGCTTTCTAGACTAGTTTTCCTTTTTTTTATTTTTAATTTTATTTTAGAGAGGCGAGGAGAGTGAAATTTTACCGTTTATAAGTATTTTTGTACAGGTATAGGTTTAAGAGGTCAAAAGACTTAGAAAAAAATTTTGAAGACGAAGAAAAGCTAAGGAAACGACTGGGCACGGGCCCGATCGGGCGCGCAAGAGAGCGATATTTCCAGCCTTTAATTCGCCCGATCGGGCGCGAGAGAAGAGCTGGGAATCGAGCAAAATTCGTCCGATCGGGCGAAGTTGCCCGATCGGGTGCGCAAGTGCAGTTAGAAACTCGAGCAAATCTTGCCCGATCGGGCGAGGTTGCCTGATCGGGCGCAAATCAAGTGAGGGAAAAGATATATCGGGCGAAGATCGCCCGATCGGGTGAGCCATAGGGCGAATTTTTCGTTCGTGTTCGCGCCCGATCGGGCGGAGCTCGCCCGATCGGGCGCGCAACCATGATTCTGGAATTTGAGATTATCCGCCCGATCGGGCGCGCCTATTTTTGGCCGTCCATATACTTTTCCTCCCCTTTCTTTCCTCACTTTCTTCTTATTTCATCTTCTTCTCCATTACCTTCTCTTTCTAAAACCTCCATTTTTACACCTTCAAACTCACTTGTTTTTCAAGATCTCCTCACATTCATCAATCAAAACTTCAAAATTCTTACATATTATTAATCCTTACATCTCCCTCTACATTTCCCACCTATTTTCTCCCACTTTCTCTCATACTTCCTTCAAACACCTAGAGAGAGAAAGCTCCAAGCATCAAGTTTTTCCTAAAATAATGGCCTCAAAACGTTCAAGGACACAAAGGGGTGAGAGTTCGAGGGCACCACAACCAACGGTCAACCCGGATCTTCAAATTCCGGGATGGGAGGAGGTTGACATTACCTCGGAGGAGCAACGGGCTAGGATGCTAAACCTTATCGATCGCCAGGTAATATCTACCCGTTTTATTCATCATCCCACACTAGTTAGGTTAGGCCTAGATAAATATTTGGAAAAATTGTTTAAAGGTATAGGCATGAGTGGTTTCTTTCAAATGTGCCATGATACGTATGACTACTTAACATTAGAATTTATTTCAAGTTTTAATGTTATTAAAATGAATGCACTAATTACTCATATACAATTCCGATTATTAAACAACGATGTGAGACTAACTCTTAAAGAATTCGGAAAGTTGTTTGATTTGAAATCGGATAAACCGATTGAACCCTCTCAAGACCACACCGCTGTGGTCTATAAGAGGCTAACTGGGGAGGATTTAGTTAACCTCCAGCATCCCAAAGGGACGTGGATTCAACATCCCGTCCCAAAACTTTGGCAAAGATTTGTCGGCCTCACTATTTTTGGGAGGCATGAACCGGCGAATGTTAGGAGAGATGAATTGGAACTTTTGGCATCCTATATAATTCCTATCGCCGAAAAATTAAACATACCCCATAGGATAGCCAATCACTTCCAAAGGGCGGCCAATGCGGCCGAGGCTAGTAGGTCTAGGGCACCTATTTATTTTGGGGGGTTAGTGACCCACATTGCTAGAAAACACCTAGTTTGGAACCCGGATGGCCATAGGAAAGTTGTAGGGTCAAACCTCATGGACCTAGCCTATTTAGGGAGTTTGAACTGGGTGCAACCCGTGGGGAGTGACACTTGGTGGATAGTCCACCGACAATCGGGTAGGAGGAATCAAGCCTTTACCTTACCCAACCCCGCCTTGACCAAATTTGAGAAGGGGAAGCCTTCTTACACTTTTGAGCTTAACGATCAAGGTGAGGTGCAACCACCTCACCCTTCACCTCAACCACATCACTCTCCCATTGACCACTCACCTCCTCACCATTCACCACATTATCCACCACCTCAACCCTTTACATACGATATCCCCACTTCCTCTACCAACTACAACATAGACCCCAACGCCCCTTATGACTTCTCGGCTTTTAGGAGCCAATTAAATAGGATTGAGACGGGGCAAGGGAGAGTTGAGGGTTTGGTTAGGGATTTGGATGCTAGAGTAGGGTCTCTAGATAGAAGGGTAGGTTATGTGGAAAGGAACCTAGGGAGGGGTTTATACCCCATGTACGATGACTACGCCCGTCGGGGGGATATTCCCCCCGATTCACTTGTCCCTGACTGGTTCCAATATCCGCAAGGTGGATATACGAACCCAAGTGTCTTTGGTACCTACGTTGACTACTCATCGGTCCATGGTTATGGGACCGATGTACCTTTTGGTGGGCTTGGGGGGAATGTAGACCCTAACTACTTTGCAGGTGGTTCGGGGTATGGAAGTGGTGGCTCTAGCTATGGAGGAGCCGGTTCTAGCCACGGCGGGGGCTATTCGAGGATGGATGAGGATGAGGAGTAGGCTACTCTCCCAAGTCAATGAGGGCATTGCTTGATTTGGCTTGGGGGGTGTTCTTTCACTTGGTAATTCTCTTCCTTTTCTCTTTTTATTTGCTTTCTAGTATAGTTTTTATTGCTTTCCTAGTGTAGTTTTTATTGCTTTCTTATATATGAAAAATACAAAAAAATTGAAAAATAAAAAAATTCAAAAATACGTTCCAATGAATTATGAATCATACTTCCCTGTGCCCCATACTTGAGAAAAATTTGTTTTGATTCTTGGTTATTGATAATGAGCATTGTGGATTTGTTGGTCATGATTTGAAGTATAATTGCTTGGATTCCTAAACATGAGTCAATCTTGCCCAACTACTTGTGAATATAGTGTTTGACTAGTTGATTTGGTTAGGAAATGTGTGATAGTTCCATAATTCCTGGTATGTCAATGAATTTGAGTATTGATTTGCAACTATGAGTAGTGTTTCATGATTTATTATTATGCACATGAGGAGGACGAAGGGGTTCATTCTTTTAAGTAGCCTTCATAGTATTAGATACATTTGTTCCCTTCTTGTTACCCATGTTGTTGCTTGTGTCCTTTTATTGTTTATTTAGCCACATTACAAGCCTATATGAGCCCCATTGGTTACTAGTCCCAAGCTTAGCTTGGGGGAGCTATTAGTTGGTGAGGTGAGGGATTTGTGGTGTGCATATTATTTGCACAAAGTGGGAATAAAAAAAAGAGTTATTGTTCTTTGATTTTTGATTGGAAAATATTGACATTGTGTTTCAAAGTTGAATTTTCCAATATGAGATAAAAAGAAAAAAAAAGAGCAAAAGAAAAAGTTTTATTAATTCTCAAATGTTCTATTTGAAGGTTGTTCAAAGAAAAAGAAAAAAAAAAGAAAAAAATTTAGTAGAAAAAAAGAATGAGTTCAAAGTTTGTTTTTTCACTCAAAGTTCTACATTATCATATTTTTATGAGTGATTATTGTAAGTGTTGGGATTGTTTATGATGATTAAAGTTGTATTTGGTGGTTTTTGTTGGAGTTGGTTATGTTGATGGAGATGTATGATCATCATTTATTTTGATCATGGGTTTATTAGGATTTGGCTCCCTTAATGCATAGCTTTTCTCTCACATAATCCCAAATTTATCCTACCTTTACCCTAGCCTTACATTACAAGCTTTAAAGACTTTCCGACCTTGTGCATAGAAGTTATTTAAACGTGAAAGTGTTGTTTATCAATGCAAGTTATGACTTGGCATATTTCGAGTCGACTAGTAGGATGAGCGTTCAATGTTTTTATACACACGAGAGTGTGAGTTGGGAGGGCATTGTTCACAATAAAGGGGTTGGTTGGAGAGCAATCGAGTACATCTTTTACTCGCCACATAAATGAGAGTAGAGTGTGTGAGCACTAGTCTTGAATTCTATATGCTCTTGTGGTTTGCTTTACTTGACAATTGTTAGGGAGGAAGGGTGATTAGATGAATAAGATTGATTGATGTTGAAGCATGTTCATTAGATTTGCCTTGAATCGTTGGTTTTTTATTTGATTATTGGGGTGAAGTATGTTTTGTATGTTCATTGATGAGCTCTTTGCTTAGGGACAAGCAAAGGTTTGGCTTGGGGGAGTTTGATATGTCCATTTTATATAGTGTTTTACCCCCATCCTTTGGTTGTTATTAGTAGTGCTTTTGGCTCTTTCGGGCCACTTTTATTACTAATTTGTGTGTTTTGGTGTTTTCGTAGTTTTAGTTGTATTATACAGGAAATTGCACTCTTGGAGCATTTTCCCGGGCTTTATGGATCAACTACGGAAGCTAGAAGGACACGACCACTTTTGGAGCCCAGGATCGGTGAGAGCCGGTGATTAAGGGCTCAGTAATTGGGATCCCGAGGCATTTGGACCAAGTACTCAAGACCCGAGGAGGAAATACGGATTGGGCCGAGAAATCTAGCCCAATCGAAGTCCAAGCCTCAAGGGGAGCAAAGACCCGATCGGGCAACCTCTAGCCCGATCGGGCGCGGCAAACCATAGTGTTGTGCATGCTATAGCGCGCCCGATCGTGCGAGCCTCTAGCACGATCGGGCGAAGCTGCTTGGGAAGAACGCGAAGAAAAAGGCGCGCCCGATCGGGCGCACGTTTTTAGAAGACCTGATTAAGTTAGTTTTAATTCTTGTTTTAGAAAACGTTTAAATACGATTTTGTACGGAATTTTTAGAAGATCTTCTTTCTTAGACTTTCTCTCTCTAATTAGGATCTTTTCTCTCTCTTAACTCTTCTCTCAACTCTTGTTCTTGATTATTTCCATTAATATAGATTAGTTTGGTAACGATTTCTCTTCTCTTAATCTTATTTCCCTTCATCATGACTTATTTTATTGCTTTGATTAGTTTAGATTTAATTATGTGTGAGTAGTTTTATTTCTAGGGTTTATGGGGATCCATAAATAATATGAAGGGGTAATTTATTGTTGTTGATTATCAATGCTAGATTAATTTCCTATTGATTGATTTAATGCTCTGTGACTAGATTTGCGCAGATCTTTTATGCATGAGTTTAACAATATTGATTCGAGATTCGACAGATGAGAATTGATGTTTAGGTCTAGTTTCAATAGGCAGGTTAATTTATAAATGGTTAAGTCGAGATTCGAGAGATGAGATTTAATACCGGTAGATTAATTCTGTGATTGTAATACGTAGCGAAAGCCCTTTACAATCTGGTTAATTGATGCATTGATGATTGACTATTATTGATTATTGGTGCATGATAATTTCTTATTGAATTGTTTTAACGTTTTACAATTGCGGCTTGTAAAAGTATAACAATATTAAATTGATGAATCGAGCAGATGTTAATTTGATATTAAAGGCTATTTTCAATAAGAACTTAGATCGAGTAAATTGCGAGAGCCTGTTAGATCTATGTTGATTAATAAATTGCGAGAGCCTGTTAATCGTGTTATTTATGCAATGTCAATGATTGATTACTATGTTTTACCCTGGAGTATTATTTATTGGTGAACATATGCCCTAGATCCTTTTATATATTGTTTTCCCTCTATTCCTATTCTTTGTAGTTTAGTTTCATACTCAAATATAAATATTGGTTACTTAGATAATTTAGATTATAATAATTAATTAGGAGTAAAAAGGCTTGTTTCCCTGTGGAGATCGACCCTACTTCCCTATCTACTTTAGTTAGAGGATTCAGGTATTTACTTTTAATTAGGGGATACGACTTTACCCTGGCATCTACACCGTTTGCCGGTTGGACGGGTCCTGCCTTGAGTTTGACTACTGCTGGGGTCACAGGGACTAGTAGGGACACTACTCCCCGTACTCGGATGGAGGGACTCTTTGGCTCACCGTTCCCATATTCACAGGGTGGAGATGACACTGATTCTGGTTCTAGAGACTTTTGACCGAGGGTTTTTACTTGTTCATACTATGATGACGCTTGACGTTGTTTATTTATTATGACTCATTTTGTACATTATTCACAGTTTATATGTTTATTATTGTGTGTTAGTGTGTTCTTGAGACTCATTGTGTGTGATTGTGTATTTATTATTGACGCGACAAAAAACGTAAGTGGAGTAAGTGGAGGGTACCGACCTTCCCCAAAAGAAAAAGAAATAAAAAGACAAGTTAAAAATAAATAGAATAAATAAATAAAATAATAAAGAGAAATAAAAAATAAAACATTAAAGTGATGAATAAATAAATAAAATGAGATGATAAAGATAATAATAATAAAAATAAAAATAAAAAGTTCAGAATTTTATTAGGAATAAAACTCTCAGAAAACTGAAAAATAAACGGTGAAGATAAAATACTAAAAAAAATCCAGATAGATACGGGAAAAGATGCAAAAAGAAAACGCGTGGGGTGCCGTGACACGACACTGTACACCGTGTCACGGCAAAAACTGTCGTGTCGCGGCAAAAGTTCCCGTGACACGGTGGAATTTCCCGTGTCACGGTACGCGTATTCTACAGCGGTGTGGTTTGCGCGTACAAAAAGATAATTTCTGAGTAGTTCCGAGCGCTTTTGCTATAAAATAGGACCTGTATATTTATGATATGCATAATTACGAAACACAAAATAACTAGAATTTCATATTTCAATAATCATGTCTCAGAATTTCGATAATACATTGCGCGACTGATCTTATTCTTTGACCAATGCTGACAAAAGAAAGTTAGAATTATTTCATGTCAGGGGTTTACTAGCCCTGCGACATGTAGCTATTGAACATGATTTTCTTAGGGCAGCATTAGATTATTGGAGTCCAGAAACACATTGTTTTAAATTTGATTACGATGAAATCTGTCCCCTGCCGGAGGAATTCGGTGCAATCTTTGGATTTCCTGCTAGAAATCTTATTGCCGTGCCTACCCTGCGTGAATATTATTACCAAGATTTTGAACGTCATCCGAATCTAACAGATCCAGATTTAAATAGAATAGTATGTGGTAATGAGGTAGACTTAGAAAAACTTGCAAATTTATATTTTAATCGCCCTATATCTGAATCTTATCATGTATATCGTAGAAGGGCATATATTTTTTGCATGTTTAGCAAGCTTTTATTTGCAAACGGTAGGGTAGGGCATGCATGTCTAGCGTCTGTGCTTGAACATATCGAATCTGGGAGATCTCCTATGCCTACGTGCCTTGGAGAAACATTTCGTGGCCTTGACGAAGCAAAAGCTAACCGGAAAGCCATCAGGAAGGGCTCTCTAGTACTGCTGCAGGTAAAAATACGCTCCGAGTAGCTCCCGTGACACAAAACAGGCACCGTGTCACGGTGGGTGTCTGCCGTGACACGGTGTAGTCTGCCGTGTTACGGGAATCTGCACTTTTTTTTTTGTCGTGACGCAATGCTGAACTGACACGTATACTTGACGGAGAGAGGATTTTTATTTTTTAAAGTGGTCGGGCCCCCTTGAGGGGTTGCCTACGTATCGTTAAAAAGGAATCAGGCCAAACGTAGCTCTATTGGGTCATGAACCCATGCGACTAGGCATAGAATTTCTTGAGTTGATCCAAGTTGGTTAAATTGTGGAAACTGTTACCGTCCATGTCTACCAATTGCGCCTCTCCACCAGACAAGATGGCTTTAACAATGTACGGGCCTGACTAATTTGGTCTGAATTTTCCTCTTAGATCTAACACATTTTTGCGAAGTGCCTTAAGCACCAGGTCACCCTCTTTGATATTCCTAGTCTTGACTTTTTTATTAAAATGTCGCACCATACGCTGTTGGTAGGTTTGGACATGATGCAAAGCTGCCAAGCGTTTTTCATCAAGTAAGACTAGTTCATCATATCTTGCTCTAATCCAGTCGACTTCATCTAGTTGGCTTTCCAATGCGATTCGAAGAGAAGGGATTTCGAGTTCTATTGGTTGTACAGCTTCGACCCCATAAACTAGGGAGAAAGGAGTAGCCCCCGTTGATGTACGAACAGAGGTTCGATAACCCCAAAGGGCGAAATGTAGCTTACTTGGCCAACCCTTGTAATTTTCTGTCATCTTTTCGTAATAGTTTTCACATTTTTGTTGGCCGATTCGACCGCGCCATTTGTTTGTGGTCTGTAAGGTGATGATCTGTGATGCTTGATATAATATTTCTGTAATAATTCCGCGCATTCGGCTTGGAAATGTGTTCCATTATCACTGATCATCTCATGTGGTACCCCATAGCGGCATATAATATTTTTCTCGATGAATTGAGCTACGTGTTTCGCCGTTAACTTAGCATATGAGGCCGCTTCGACCCATTTGGGGAAATAGTCGATCGCTACGAGGATGAATTCGTGCCCCCCTTGTCCTGGTGGTGTTATTTTTCCAATGATGTTGATGCCCCAAGTGGAGAAAGGCCATGGAGAAGTATATGTGTAGAGAAGTGAAGGTGGAACATGCTGTAAATTTGCGTAGACTTGACACTTCATACATTTCTTAACGTATTCGTGACAATCTCTCTCTGTAGTAGTCCAATAGTAACCTTGTTGTTGAATCTTTTGGACTAACATCTTTGCATTCATGTGCGTTCCACATATACCGGCATGAAGGTTTTCCATGGTTTATGTGCTTCTTTCCTGGCTATGCATAAGAGATTTCTCCCCATTGCAGTTCTCTTGTGGAGTTCTCCCCTGATGAGCACATACTGTGAGGCCAGGAACCTCAAATCACGGCGTGCCCTTTTATCAGTATTAGGAGGGTATTCTCCTCTTGTCACATAATTAAGGATATTTGTATACCATGGTTCTTCATCTTCTTCTTGTGGTTCTTGTTCATCGTCGAGTGCGTGAACATAAGCCGGCTCATATCTTCTTTCTATGGTCAACGACATTCTGATTGTATCCGTTGGAATTCGCACCATTGATGCTAATTTAGCTAGTGCGTCGGCGAATTGGTTCTCTTCTCTTGACAGATACGTATATTCCACTTCATCTAGTTGCTCCGTGAGAGTTTCTAAATGAGCTTGATACGTAGCGAGACTTTCACTTCTCACTTTCCATCTCTTGGAGATTTGATTAATGATTAGTGAAGAATCACCGTAGATTCTGAGCTTCTTAATTCCCAAGGCGACAGCTATTTCTAACCCCAAAATGCATGCTTCATATTCTGCGGCATTGTTGGTGACATCAAAGTCGAGCTTCATGGAGATTGGGATGTGCTCTTCATTGGGTGATACAAGCAAGACTCCTACACCACATCCTTTTTGGTTTGAAGCTCCATCGAAATAGAGCGTTCAGCTATCATCTTCTGCCATGAGTAAATCTTCGTCAGGGAAATCGTACTCATCTTCTTCTTTTTCAACTTCTTCTAGTGGAAAGTCTGCTAAGAAATCGGAAACCGCAGAACCTTTGATGGCTTTTTGTGGTACAAATCTCAAGTCAAACTGAGCAAGATTGACTATCCACCTTGATAATCTACCATTGAGTGTCGCTTTTTCGAACAAGTATTTAAGAGGATCCATCTTGGACACGACATGCACCGTATGAGTGAGCATGTAATGTCTTAGTTTCTGTGCGGCCCGCACAAGTGCGAGACACAACTTTTCAAGTGGTGTGTATCACGTCTCATATCCTTGAAGCTTCTTACTCAAGTTGTAGATTGCATTCTCCTTTCTTTCGATCTCTTTTGCTAGCATTGCCCCCATCGTTTCTCTTATGACCGTAAGGTAGAGTCGAAGAGGAAAGTCAGGTATTGGTGGCGCTAGCACGGGTGGGTTTGCCAAGTACTCTTTGATTTTGTCGAAAGATTTTTGGCAATCGTCATCCCATGTGACTGAGACATTTTTCTTGAGCTTCTTGAATATAGGTTCACATATCGCTGTGAGCTTTGATATGAACCTACTTATATACTGCAACCTTCCAATGAAACCTCGAATCTCCTTCTCATTTTTGTAGGATCTATTTCAATCCCTCGAGAACTGATCACGTATCCAAGTAATTTGCCTGACGTGACTTCGAATGCACATTTTGCTGGATTTAATCTCATGTTGTACTTGCGGAGTCTTTCAAAGAACTTGCGAAGTGCAATAATATGGCCTGGGCGATCTTTAGACTTAACAATCATATCATCGACATAGACCTCCACCTCTTTGTGCATCATGTCATGTAACAATGCTGTAGCTGCTCTTTGGTAGGTGGCACCCGCGTTTTTCAACCCGAATGGCATTACCGTATAGCAATATGTACCCCATTGCGTGATGAATGTGGTTTTCTCCATATCTTCTTCGGCCATCAATACCTGATTGTATCCGGCGTAACCGTCCATGAATGATAGGAGTGCATGGTTTGTTGTGTTATCGACCAGAATGTCAATGTGAGGTAGAGGGAACCCATCTTTGGAGCTTGCTTTATTGAGGTCCCTGTAATCAACACACATTCTGACCCTTCCATCCTTCTTTGGAACTGGAACCACATTTGCTATCCATTCTGGATACTTGGACACTTAGATGAAACCAGCGGCCAACTGCTTTCTGATTTCTTCTTTGATTTTGAGAGCCACATCCGGTTTCATACGACGCAGCTTTTGTTTGACAGGCTTCATACCTGGAATGAGTGGTATCGTATGCTGAGCTATATCCCTGTCAATCCCTGGCATATCTTGGTATGACCAAGCAAATACATCAACAAATTCACTAAGCAAGTTAATTAGCTCTTTGCGTTCATCTTAACTTAGTGTTAATCTAATTTTTACTTCTTTAACAGTCGTATTATTGGAAATGTTAACTGTTTCTGTATCTTCGATAACTGCTGTTTTATTTTTGTGTTCTTCCATTGCTTTTATTATTTCTTTGTCATTTTTATCATTAGCAAGGCAATATTGATCAGGGCTAGGGGAATGACACGCATCGTAAGCAAAGGTACTCATTTTATTGAATTCATTGGCTAATACATCAAGAAGGGCAAGGTCGGCTGCGACCTCACCGGAATTATTTGAACTAGAAAGAGAGGACTCAACAAGAGACTCAGGGTTGAAATCTATAGCAGAAAGAGGGTCGGCCTCAGACTCTAAGGACTCGTCTACAGACTTAGACTCAGACTCGGACTCGGACCCAGACGACTCAGACTCATCAAACATAGGACCTTCGCCAGCGGTTATTTCCAACTTCTCTCCACTTGGCGTAGTGATCCTCAATGCCTTGCGCCATCCCCTTGAAATGTCGTCAATTTGGACGATTAACTCGGAGGGGTCAAAATCCTTGTTTGCTATGACAGCTTGAACGAGTTCGGAGTTATCACTGCAGACGTGCTTAGACTCATTCTTTTCCATTCCAAAAAACAGGTTGATGCCTAGATCATCCGAACTCGGGATAGCTGGCTTACCGGTTGTGAAAAGCTCTTCGTCTTCATCAACAAAGTCACAATCGAGGAACAACTCGAATCTTGGTTCACGGATCCCATCGTGGACGAATGGCTAAGGGAATTCATAGCATGGGAAGTCTTCCCCTTCTTTGATGTACTGGCCATTGAGGGTGAATGGATATGGATCCATGGCCATTTCCGTCTTCGTGATTCGAGCATTATTGCGAGCCTTCATCTTCAATAGAGCTTGTTTCACATCCTCTTTTGTTGGCTTGAATCCTAAGCCAAAAGTATCCTTCTTGAGTGCACCAGGATGGCCCCAAAATTCAGCCATTTTCTTTTTGAGTTCGAGGGTCATTCCAGGGAAATGACCTTGCTTCTTCAGAATGGCATTGATATTGGTGTTTGAATAGGGATCGAAGTCGAGATGGCACTTTTCCTCCTCTTCAATCACGAGAACATCATCTAGTGAAAAACCCCAAAGATCTTCGTCTTCTTCGTCATGCTCGACATGGACGATAGGAGTGTCGATAACTTGAATGCGCATAGGAGAGGCATCAATGGTAATTGGAACCCCTCCAACTATGGCTTTCACTTTTTGGTGCAGCGATGATGGAATCGCCTTTAGCTCATGAAGCCAAGGACGTCCTAATAACAGATTGAAAGATGCCTTAATGTCCACCACCTGAAATTTGGTGCGACGTTCAATGGCCCCAGTAGCTATGTTCAGTATGATAGTACCCACGACTTGACGGCGAGTATTATCATAAGCGCGAATCCCTTGAGTGGAGGGAGTCAGTTCTTCATTCTTTATGCCCAACTTCTTTGCAGTACGGAGTGGGCACACATTGATTGCAGAGCCATTATCAACCAGACTCATAGGAACATTCATCTGCCTACACACCACAGTGAGGTGTAAGACCTTATTATGTTGGTCCCCTTCCGGGGGCAGATCCTTGTTAGAAAATGAAATCAGATTGCTAGTACTTGGCAATTCAGTAGTGAGAAAGTTGACCAGCCCTTGAGGAGTCATGTCATCAGATCATCAACTCCTATTTTCACCAGAGCATTCATTACAGCCTTTTGATGCTCGTGAGAGGTGGCTAAAAGCTTCCATACATTCATCTCCACCTTGGTCTTCTGCAATTGTTTGACCACATCGCTGTTCACAGGGTCGATGGGATCAACTATCGGATGTGATTGTGGTGGAGGTGGAGGTGGGTTAGGTTGTTGAAACCGTCCACTTCTGGTGAGAACCTTGACCTCAAAGTCCCCCCAAACATCTTCACTTGTGCCAAGAGATGAACAGGCTATATCCTTGAGATAGACGTCTTCATCGTCACTATCCCAAATTCCATTCACCTCTTCAGAACTCGAGACAAATACAACTTCCGGTAGAGGTTCATTCATAGGTTGAATGAGTATTGACGGATCAAAGTAAACTTCATCTCCCATGATAGCCAAAGCATCAGAAAGAGGACCTGTTTGAATGTTAGGCTTCTTGCCCCCTGGAGGGACAGGAAGTTGATTAGCATCAATTAGATCTTGGATTGCATCTTTCAACCTCTAACACTTCTCAGTATTATGACCCTTTCCTTGATGAAACTTTCAATAAGCATTGGGGTCAAAGCTGGCGGTCCTATTCTCTAGTCGAGGTTCTGGAAATGGTCCAATTGGCATAATCAGTCCTTGACCATGCAAACGGTCATAAGCAGCATCAGAAGTCATTCCCAAAGGCGTGTAAACCCTCCTTTGCCTTTGGAATCTTTGAGGAGGAGCATTAAGGGCCAGCACATCATTGATATTGATATTGTTAGTAGCATTATTGGGCTTAGAAGACGAAGAAGAAGGAGTGTCGTTCTTCTTGTTTTTCCAAGTGATGTTATTATTGTTGCTACCAACAGCCTTCATTAGTTCGTCCTCGATATTGATTCCAATATCGTATACAGCTTTAAAGGTACTCAGAGGCAGAAACTTCAAGTGTTGCTTGTACTTATGAGTCAGATTGGCAATAAACAAGCGAACCATTTCTTTCTCCTTGGGGGGATCCACCAGGAGCGCAGCTGTTTTCCTCCACCTGCTTAAGTAAGTAGTGAAGCCTTCATTCTCTTTCTGTTTGAGAATGGAGAGTTCACGTTCAGAAGTCTTGGATTGAATGTTACATTTGTAACGATTCATAAAGCTTTCAGCAACATCCTCCCAGGTCGCGACATGTTTGGATTCCAAAGAATAGAACCACTGTTGACAGGCATGCTCCAAGGAAAGAGGGAACACTGTAAGGAAGAGTGTCACATCTACTCCCTTAAGAGCCATAGTTGCAGAAAAAGCCTTCAAATGGAAAAGCGGATTATCAGTAGGCTTGAATTTGGGAATGTCAGCAGTGGAAAACTTCTCAGGAAGCTTGTCTCTTATGGATGAAGAAGTGACAGGCTGTTCCACATAAGTGAATTCTTCAGAAATCTTGCTCATCTGTTCCTTAATCTTGTCCATTGCAGCGGTAGTGACATTGTTTTGACTATCTTGTTCTACCGTGCTGACTCTAGTGGTGAGTGTCTGCATCATGTTAGACAACCTTTCAATTGTCTTGTTGAGGTTCTCGATGTCTTCCTTAGTAGCCATTAATTGAAAGTAGGCTGGAGATGGGTCTTGTGGAGATGATTGAGGTGGTTTCCTTGTACGCCTCTTTGGTATAAGAGGTTGTTGAGGTATTGACTCGAACCGTAACAATCTACCCCTGCTTCTTGACCAAGTGCTGCGACACCGAAACAAACACACCTTTAATGACCAAACTTAACCTTAACCCATCCGGATTAGAAAAAGCAAAAAAGAATTTTTTTTTTATTAAAAATCTATAATTTTGAAATTTTACTTGTTTATATTTTTTTTTTAAAAAAAAAAAGGGAGGATACCATCCGACTTACTCCGAAAAAAAAAGAACGACACAAAAACAAGACTACCCTGAAATACGGTCAAAAAGTAGTGCACGACTAAAGAAAAAAGTGTGTGAACACGATATGTGAGTGATTAAGTGAGGTTATGGACGCGTGTTTTGACCGTACAGCTAGACATGACACCAAACTGGACATAACAACCACATACGTATGCACAAAAATCGAAAAAAGACTGACAGGACACTTTTCCTGGGCACCGTGTCACGGTGCTGACTGTCGTGACACGGTGCAGTCTACCGTCAGACGGTAGAAAGCCCCGTGTCACGGCACTGTTCACCGTGGCGCGGCAGAACATGCCGTGACACGGTGCGCAGTTCCAGGCCAGTTTTGTGATTTTTCCAGATTTTAACCGATTTTATGTCCGTACTAATTACTATGTGAGAATAAAAACCCTCGGTCATGGGTTAAACAAAAGAGTAAACACGTGAATGTTAGCACCAAACAACCACATAGCATTTAGGCACGATGATGTAAAAAAAAAATTCGCAACCTAGAGTCAAGATCTATGTTCAACTATTGGTCAAGCTTTGGGTGTCAAAAGGGTACCATGGTTAAGAGTTTGGACGCGTTAGCAAGGCAGCCTCCCTTGAGGGTGTATGCCAACGGGCGGCTCCGCGAGTTCGTGATGAAATCGAACTCGACTCCATGGTTTGGGTGGATTTAATAACTCGGATGAACCCTTATTGCCAGGAGCGTTTTTGGGTTGATAGAGCTTAAATCCCCCGGGGTTAAGACGCATGTAGAACACATACGTTTTTTTCAGAAAAATCGAAGGAAGTCGACTGTGAGAAGAGAAAACAAGCCACTGGACTGATTTTAGGACTGCCGTGACACGGCAAAAATTCCCGTGCCACGGTACTGTGCACTGTCAGACAGTATATTTTGTCGTGTTTTGTCGTGGCACGGCATTCAGAAGATCTGACTGGTGCCCTGTTTTCCTTCGTGCGCAACCAAGTTATCCAATTTTTCCTACGGGACAGACCTGAATGCGACGTTAAAACGTCTATACAGATGCAAAAATGCCAAATTAATCACAGGAATATTTTTTCAAGAATCTTTCAAGTCTCATCCACTCATTTTAATTAAATACCGATCACTCAAATCGATAAATAATCAAGAACCCTCCCCAGTGGAGTCGCCAAATTGTAGGCGTCGCTCGAAGTGCGCCTACGTTAAAAGCATGTTGTGAATATGCTTGGCACTCATAGGAAGTGGGAATTGACATTACGATTAGGGACAACGATTAGGGACAAATAAAGTAGGGAGCCGCCAACAAGTATTTAAGGAACTTGTAAACCGTTCACGGATCATAAAAAGGCAACCACGATAAGGGACAACGATAGGCAACAACGATTGACCCGTGAAGGTTACACCCCATTCATAATCCATGAGATTACTAACTCCATATGGTTCAGAACCACGAAAGGAGGATCGGGATGATGGTACGAAGTGAGTCATGGAGTCACATTCGCCCGTATTGGCCTCTACTCGATTCTTATAGTGAAAAACATTCCTGCGATCTCAAAGGAATACAAACAAAATATTCAATTCGCTCCAAACTATTATTAGGCTAAATTGGTTTAATATTAATGCAACACATTATTCTAAAATATTGGTGATCACTTGATTAAACAACAAGATTAAAAAGGATCCTAAATCGGTTGTCCAAATTATCTTATAAGGCGTGATTTTCAATTACATATTCCCTTTAAACATGCAATATGGTGATCATAAAAATAATAGAATAAACATTAATATTGGAAGCAATTTAACCATAATTCCACCAATATAAAATCGTTAGAAAAATAATAGAAATAAAAGGAACATAATTCTTACTTTGATTCTGTTTGTTTGCAACTTTCACGCCTTGGCTTAAGGACAGAACCACGAGTAAAGTATGGACTCCTTTGAGCACTTGAAGAAGGAATTTTGAAATGAGAAGGGTAGGCTAGTGTTTAGGCTAAAGCATAGAAGAGAGAAATAAAACTAGAGAATTAATTGATGCCCCGTACATCAGAAATGAGGGGGTATTTATAGGGAAAATGTGCTGAGGGAGCACACGGAACCCTAAAATGATAAAAACCCTAAAAAAGTATCCCGTGACACGGCAAACTGTACCGTGACACGGGAAGTCCCACCGTCAGACGGGGAGTATTCCCGTGACACGGTGCATTTTTGGTGTTACGCGGGAAATTTTCAGAAAACGGGAAAGAAAACGCGTTAAGGGTTTACGCGGAAAAGACACCGAATGTCCCGTGTCACGGCAGATTTCCCGTGTCACGAGAAAATCACCATCAAACGGGAAGGATTCCCGTGACACGGTGGGTACCTGCCGTGGCGCGGGAATTCCCAGCCCACTTTTCCGTCTAAATACATTTTTGACCCTAATTTCATTCGGTATTTTGAGTGCCGATTGATAATTTCGGGCCTTTTCTGACTTATTATTATTTGGGCTAAAATAAGAAAATAATTAAATAAAAATAAATAAAAGGTTTGGGCCAAAAATAAATAACAAAACAATAAAATAAAAAAGGTTTGGGCCAAAAATAAATAACAAAACAATAAAACAAAAAAGGTTTGGGCTAAAATTAAATAATAAGTTTGGGCTGAAATTAAAACTATGCTTTTACCAAACATCAAGACTAATCCATGGACCGTTCAAAAATATGAATTTAATCAAATACGATTTTTTAAGCACTCTCAGGATTAAATACTGAACCCGACCAATAGTGGCGGTGAAAGGTTGTTCATCATCGGGTTTGGTTTTGGGGAGACATTTTTAGGTGTCTATACTATATTGGTTGAATTTAAAGCACAAATAAATCTATTATTGGCGATCACTTGAATTATAATCATATTAACCCTGAACAAGATTAATAATTATCTTATTAAGCGTAATTTCAAGTACGAATTCTCTTTAAACATGCATAAAAGGTGTGATAAAGCAATAACAATAAATATAGCATCAAGCAACATAATAATAATCAAATTATATATAAGTTATCTGTCAATTAACAAATAACATGAAATAATTCGTAAATTAACAAATTACGTAAAAACGTTTGTAAATTAACAAATTACGTAAAACAATTCGTAAATTAACAAATTACATTAAATAATTCGCTAATTAACAAATTACGTTAAATTATATAATTCAACACAACAATAATCATAATCATAATTATAATAATCATTGTTAAAGCATAATATTAATAGCAACATCCTAGACATGATACTAACAAGATTAATAACAAATCGTAGCATGTCACTAAACAATAAAGATCAAATATATAGCCTAACATGATACTAACATGAATATTAAGAAGCATCGCAGGAATCATAATAAGCATATTTGATATTATAACCTTTTCCCTAAACATGATACTAGGAATCATTGTTATCATTTAAAACATCAAGCATCTTAACATGATATCAGGAATCATAATAACAATCTAAGCATGATTTCTATATCATAATAACAATGTAAACAATTAAAGCACTTACTTGGATGCCTTGTATCTCTTTCTAATAACAAAATGCACATGTTAGTAACTTCAAGGAAAATAATAAACAATTAAATTAAATAATAATTGAAAGAGAGATTTGGGACCAAACCCTTTGAAATTAAAACCTTTCACATCTGGGGCGAAGGCAACTTCGAATAATGCTAGGTGGTTCTTGATCTTGTGAATGCGGAATTTTGTTTGCAAAAAGGTAGGTTTAGAAAAGAGAGAGAAAATAAGCTTTAGCTTCGAGAGAGAAGAAAATTAGAAAATTCTTGAGAATTGATGATTGTAGATAATTGAAAACGGAGTTTTTAGGAGGATATTTATAGAGAAAATCGACCAAAAAGATAGAAAATCGAACCAGAATTCTGACGTGAAAAAAAGAGTTAGTGTCGGGCGCCAGGCGCCAGGCCAGGGCTAATGCTGGTGTTTGGCGCTAATTAAATTTTTGACGCGTTTTCTAAAATCAGATAGAAATTAACCGTACAGGAGGATAAAATCATATTTTCCTCAAAAACACTCTTTTATTCTGATTAAAACTCTAAAAAGTCAACAAAAGTCAATCTATCAATGCTAATTGAATTAGGAATGAAAAGAACCTTCTAGAAGAATCTAGAAGACTAAAACCATTCCTAATTGCATTAGGAATGATAAATCCATATTAGGCCCTCCTCTAGGTCATTGGGCCGCATATAAGGTTCAAACTGGGCCCAGTTTAGTAAATTGGCCATAACTTCCTCATTATTCATCGGAATTGGGCTTATAATATATCGTTGGAAAGCTCTTTTTAAACTCCATCCAACTACACTACTATTGGACCCATATCATGGACCAACCAAACTGGATTGACTGTTTTCTTAAAATAGGTTTTCAAAAATAGAGAGAAGAGAAAAGAAATTAAAACTATCCGCAACACTAGACATTCCACACTTTCACTTCATTCGATTATGATTCAACGTGAAAGGTACTCATCACCGGGTTTGGTTTTGGGGAGACACAAATGGGTGTCTACATATATATAATAGACTCATCATATATACTTGAGTCTATTTAATTATTTGAACCATAGTTTCTTGGGATCCGACCCTTGCTTGTCCTTCTACATAGTAGTGGTCTAGTTAGTTTAAAATTTGTTAGGTATGCGACACGCCTATCATAATTATACACCATAAACTAATTCAACACAAGAGTACGTCAAATATTAATATAGTTCAACCAATATATTAATTTTTTTTTAAGATTTGACAATCAATTTGGGGAAAAAAATTAGAGTAATCAAATCAATATTTAACAATTATATTAAATCATTAAAATGAAAAAAGGAGAGAGAAATTAGTACCTTATCAATGATTTGCATCAACAATGAAGCTCTCATAAAAAGTGATATGTATAGATGATAATTAAATTTCTATGATGAAAAATATGAATGTTTTTAGAGAGAGAAAATTAAGGATGGAGGTTTTTGGAGAGAAAATGGATATGATAAATTTTTTTGGAGAGCAAAAATAAAGGGTGATGGTTTTTGAAGTGAGAAATCATAGAATTAAGGTTTTTGGAAGATAACAATGGTGATATATATAATATATATGTATTTGTTTTTGGGGAGACTTTATTTGGGAGAGAGGTAAATTGGTTGTGGTAGTGGGGGTGGGGTGGGGGGGGGGGGAAGGGCTGTGTGTAGGTATATTTACCTACACTAGGGTGTAGGCATTAGAAGTTATCATGTATAAACCTCTGAGTTAAAACCCTAATACCTTTTCCCTTTCTCACTCTTTCAACATTAAGGTCCTGTTCACTTCAACTTACAAAAATAATTTCAGTTCAGTAAAAATAATTTCAGTTCAGTAAAAATAATTTAGTTCAACAAAAATAATTTCAATTCAGTAAAATAAATTTAGTAGTAAAAATCGATAACATTAAAGAAGAAATATAACAAAGAATCAGTATAAATAATTTCAGTTAAACAAAAATAATTTTGGTTTAGTATAAAATTAATTTCAGTTCAGTAAAAATAGTTTCAGTTCAGCAAAATTAAGGTGAAGCGAACGAGGCCAAACTTGCGGCAGTCTCTTTTCCCTCTTTCCTTATTTTCACTTTCTCACTTCTGTCCACTGTTCATTCTAAGTCTTCTCCAACCACCACTCATTCTCAACAGCTCATCCACTAAGCATCGACCAGTCTCCGGTCATCCACTAAGGATCGCTCAATCTTAGTCTTCTCCGCCGCTCTCACAGTCGGTCATCTCCGACGATCCACTATTCTAAGGCATCTTAGCCTCTCACTGTCATTATTAGACTTTGATTTAATGTTTTGTTGATTTAAAATTGTAATGGTTGTCCACTACATGGAAAATTTGTTGGGGATAGCTTTGCTTGTTATATTTTGATTTTTGTTGAATTTCAATTAAATTTCCCCAAATTTCTGTTCATTTTGTTTATAATTTGGTTACTGCTCTTTATTTTTCTTGAATTAATCTGGTAATACTTTGTGTTTGCTTGGTTATTTTACTTGAATTTCCCTAACAAAATTTGGTTCGGTTTGGATTCAATTTCCAAAACCGCGCGAATTATTACGGTTTGGATAGAATTGGACTCAATCCAAATTTGGTTTGGATTCGGTTTCAAAAATCCAAAACTGAATTAACTCGTTTTGGATTCGATTTGGTGTGAAATCCAAACCATAAACCGAACTTTCACCCCTATGCCAAAGAATCTACTATATATACGTATTTCCAATAAGGGTATAGTTTTCTTAAATCTCCAATTACTTATGTTGGATGTGGCCCAAATTTTACAAGCCCATTATTTTTGTGAAACATTATGCGTACTTTAGAAGCTTTCGGAAAATCAAGCAAGGTCTTATGATTTTTTTAGAATAAAACCTACTTGAATTTTCAAATTCTAGAATATTATAGCTACAAGAATGATGAAGAAAATTTCTGCAATCTTCTCTAGCTATTTTTTTGCAAGCTCCATTTGCAACTATAAATATATGTCATGGGCATTCAATCAACATTTATACACACACGAAGCCATACTTATACATAAGTCTTCCTATCCTCCTTGTATAAAATACACCTTCTCCTCCACTATTCTTTATTTTGTACTAATACTTCGAGAGTTCCTATGATGAAAGTTTGCTTGTACTATTCTCCCTTTCAAGGGTTATTAATTTTTCCCATGTTAAATATTGTTTGTCACTTCCTCTACTTACTTATACATCTTTAATTTACACTCACCAACTCTAACAACTTCATTATTACACTGCAATTTCATTCATTAAGTGAAAAGTTGAGTTTGACAAATTAAAAATGAATAAAAGGAAGAAATTACATATAAAAAACTTTATTCATATGAAAATGCACATCGTATAAAGATTAATAAGAATTAAATTAGCAATAATAGCTTACAAACAATTAAAGTTTTTTTGTTTGATCATTTTTTACTTTAAACGTGGATTTGTGAAATCAATAAATTAAAATTATACTAAACACTTCATTTTCTTCATATAATGTTTTGTTAATTACATTTATTCTTTAAAAATAAAGAATCAAATAAAGGCACTCATATTTAACTTTTTTTCAATAGGATGGTGAACTCAAAATAATCGACTGTAGATCAGCAACACCATTTTCAAATAAAATAAAAACCGATGGCACACTGAAGTATGCTCCAAAAAGGAAATTAAACTCCTTCGTATTTGTTTTTTTTTTTTTTCAAAGTTGAAAAAGGTGTTTTATCACCCCAGCTGTCACCTAATGGGATCTCCAAGGTCATACATTTCAATTGGAGGATTAAGAGTTAAAATAAAAAAATTAAAAAAAAGAATTTTAGTTCATTTATTATTATTTTTTAAAAAAATATTTAAAATGTAAGGCTTCAAACCGGTTAACCTTGTTAATTAAGTTTGGAATTTGGAAACGACCCTCTATGATTGAGCTTATTGTGAGTTAATTAATAATTTCAGTCCTTTTAAAAATAACACGCTGATAATTATTAAGGATGGTAACGTCAAATTCTTAAGTAGTATATGTTCTCAAGCTTTAACCATAAATATATAATTTCTTTGGAGAAAAAAGCAGCTGGACAATTTGATGTGTACGCGTACGATCCAACAATGATACAATTGTTAAACTTTGAATATGAGACCAATATCAAAAATAAAAAAGAATCATAATTAACTGATCTATAAAAAATAGTATAGAAACAATAAAATAAAAAAATAAAAAAACATGTTAAAGAGATTTTTACTGTTTGAAGAACATAAAATAAAAATATAATTTTTTTAAAAAGTAAAAATTTAATTCTTTTTTTATTTTATTTATTTATTTTTATTTTTTACGGGGAGCAAAACATCAATCGAATTGCCAAAGCATCCATTAGTACATAAGGGAAACATTTGGAGGAACACAATGATCTCAGTGTTGCTCAACATTGTAGGGAAGAAACTTAGCAAGGTTGTGGGCTGCTGTGTTGCCATCTTGCCTAACGTGACTCCATTGCAAGCTAGACAATTTTTTTAATCTGCACCATCACATCACCTGGCACTGTGTCAAGATCAGAGAGGTATATAGCGTTGTTCGTTAGCCTATTCACCATAATCTGGCAATATGATTCAATTATCACTTGACTGTAACCATAGTGGCAGCCTATCTTTAGAGCCCACTCAATTGCTTTTGTCTCAGCTACTACTTCAACAGATCACCACGCACGCACTCTTTTCACAGCAGCAAAGAGGACTTCCCCTCTATAATCACGAGCAATGGCTCCCAAACCCACCCAACCTTCATCACACATCGAAGCATCAATGTTTATTTTAATGGTCCTTAGAGGGGGAGGGAACCATTGTTTCGGGCTGGAGCAAGGTATAGCAGCAGGAGTAGCAGACTTTGGAGATTTTTCTAGTTTTGTGCTCTCCTCAGTCTATCTCAGCACACGGGTAGTCAGAAATTCAATTGGGGAGTCCTTACCTTGAAAAACTTTCACATTTCTATCTTGCCACAAACCCCACATGAGATAAATACCCTTAATCTTTGTTTCATTTTCCATGTCTTTCCAGCTTTCAATAAGATCACAGGTTGAGATAGAGCTTGCATTTAACCTCATATCATCACAATCTAACTTCCTTCAAAGGTCTTTAACTCCCCCACATTCGAAAAAAGCATGCTGCCAGGTTTAAGCTACACAACCACACCACGGGAACAGATCAGATTCAGTGAGGTGTCTGTGCTTCAAGAGCCCACGAACAGGAAGGGTTTCCGTACAAAAGCGCCAGAGAAAGTTGCGATCCTTTGGGACAACATTTACCTTCCATATCTCAACCCAAGCACAATGAAAGTCCTCAAGATTGCAGCCCTTGCCTAGCATATAGGCTGTTTTCACCGAGTACATGCTAGTTTTGGAGAAAGCCCAGGTTGGCTCATCCTTTTGGGCTTGTGAGCTTAAAGGAATAGCTAATATGCATTTTAAATAACCCTCATTGAAAAGAGCCTGCAACAAATTATAGTCCCATTCCCAGTGCTCATAATCAATTAAGTCACTCACCATAGTTACATCCTCCAAAACGGCACTATTAGCTACACGTCCCTCCTCATCACAAAGCCACAGGTCAGTCCAAATATTGATGTCTTTACCATTTCCAACCCTCCACAAGATACCTTCCTTCACTAAGGCCTTTGATCCCCAAATACTTCACCAAGAGAAACTGCCACCAACACTAAGGAACGAGACCAAAAAAATCTGAATTTTTGTAATACTTGGCTTGCATAACTCGGCTCAAAAGAGAATTTGTGCTTAATAGGAGTCTCCATGCATGTCTACCAAGGAGAGCTTCATTGAAGACCGTTAAATCACAAAAACCCATGCCCCAGAGGCATTTTAGTGTGCATAGAGAATCCCACCTCCTCCAATGGATTCTCCTTCTTCCATCGGTTTCACCCCCACCACCTAGCTAGGAAACTTGTAAACCCCCATGATATAGGTTGGGATTGCTTGAATTAACAATTTTAGGAGGATCTCTTTTCCGTCTTGAGACAACAACTTTTCTTTCCAGCCTTGTAGTTTGTTCCAAATTCTATCAACTTTTCTTTCCAGCCTTGTAGTTTCTTCCAAATTCCTCGTTTTGACCTCCCCAAAATATTCAGAATACCAAGGTATTTTTCATGACGTTATACTTGCTTCATATTCAAAACGCCCTAAATCTCTTCCTTTCGTTCAGCTCTAACACCTTACTAAAGGACATTTACGACTTCTCATAATTAATTTTCTGGCCGGATGCTGCTTCGTACTGGTTGAGAATATCAACAATGTGTGAGCATTCCTTTCGGTTTGCCCTTGTAAATAGGAGACTGTCATCTGCAAAAAGGAGGTGAGTAATTTCTGGACCCTTTCGACTAGCTTTCGCACCATGAATATCACCCTTTTCTGCCGTACTCTGAATCATATATATGAGAAAATGCATCAGCCACAATAATAAGTAAGTACGGAGAAAGAGGGTAACCTTGGCGTAAACCTCTAGAGGGAGTCACCGCACCATAGATATCACCATTAATCACAAAAGAATACTGGACCGAAGAAACCAAAGTCATCACTAAATTCACCCATCTACCATCGAAACCCAACTTCAAAAGTAATTGCCAGAGGAAGCCCCACTCGACCTTGTCATAAGATTTGCTCATGTCTAATTTCATTGCAATATGACCCTTCCGCGCCTTACTTCTCTTTTCATAGTATGAAATAATTCCAAAGCAATCAAAGCATTATCAGTAATAAGTCTCCCAGGAACAAAAGTACTTTGATTTTCGAAAATAATGTCACCCAATACCTCTTTTAAGAGAATAACAAGACATTTCGAGATAAGCTTATAAACCACATTGCAAAGACTAATGGGGCAAAAATCAACTGCCTTTTGAGGCTCTTTGACTTTTAGGACAAAGAACAATATTAGTCTTGTTGACATTCTCCGAAAAAGAATTACCATTCAAGATCTAAGTAACAAATTTTGCTACGTCATTACCAACAATATGCCAAAAGCGTTGATAAAAAATAGCATGCATACCATCCGAACCGCGGGCTTTGCTTGGGGGCATTTGTTCAAGAAATGCGTATACCTCCTCTTTTGTGTATGGTTGCATGAGCCTATCATTCATTGCACTTGAAATGAGGCCGACACCTTTTGGATAACTTGCTCGAAATCAGAATTTGTGGGATTTGAATAAGTAAATATGCCTTCGAAATAGGCACTGATAACGGCTGCAATATCTTCCTCCTCCGTTCTCCACACGCCACTATCATCTCATAGACCTTTGATGGTGCTCTTTCTTTGACGTTGTGAGGCTTTGTGGAGAAAATATTTTGTATTTCTATCGCCTTCTCGAACCTCAGCAACTCGCAATCTTAGATGCCAATATGCCTCATATTTTTCTTGTAACTCATCAAGATGATGCTCGAGCTCATTACACTCACGGCAACTGTCTTCACTAATAGGACGGTCTTGGGCTTCCTTTAAAGCGATTTTTGTTTTAGTCATTTGCTTCCCGAACTTGTTGTAATGCTCCTCACTCCACAACTTGAGGCTTTTACCCACATAATCCACCTTCTCAAAGAAACTCAAGCCAGAAGACCCTTCCCACGCCCCTTTAATTACCTCCTCACAACTTTCATCAATAAGCCAAAAGGTATCGAACTTGAATTCTTTTTTCTTCTTTTTCTTCTTTTTTGATTTTTGTGCTTCACAAGTGAGTAAGATAGGAGCATGGTTAGACTTTATTCTCACGATGTGTTCAACCCACGCTTCTCTAAACATTGAGCACCAAGTTGTTGAGCCAAGAAATGGTCCAATCTCTCACGTATACGTGTTGAAGGGGATCTCACACGCTTCCATGTATACCACTGTAGACACCTAAAAATGTCTCCCCAAAACCAACCCCGTTGATGAACACCTTTCACCGCCATTATTGGTCGAGTTGAGTATTTAATCTTTGGAGTTCTTAAGTCCATGTTTCTACCCAATACATTTCATAAACCAATCCAATTTCTAGCTCATTTCCCTAAACCATAACCTATTTTCCACTTTTTGTGTTCACATTGCAAAACTGAGAGAAACTGATTTTATGGATATAAAATTTTGATCCAATTATTATTTTGTTGGATAGGCCTTTAAATAAGCTTTCCAACCATATATCATAAGCCCAATTCCGAGCTATAACGAAAAAGATATGAGCAAAACACTAAACTCGGCCCAAAACCGACACCCTTCTACTAAAACAGCCATATCTTAAAATATAAAAATTATTTTGACCTGATTCTAATTGGGTTGAAAATTAGACTTGATAAGCTTTCCAATTATATATTATATGCTTTATTCCGAGTTACGGATCAAAAGTTATGATGATTTTAAAAACGCGTAAAAAACTGGAATTACCGCGCAACAGCTAAAATGCCGCGACGCGGCAAGATCTGACGTGGCACGGGAGAAATTCCCGTGACACGGTAATTTGGAGGGGATTTTCATGTTTTTTAGTGCCCCGTGAGTTGGCATAAGTACCGTGACCCGGCGCCATATGCCGTGACACGGTGGACTTTGCCGCGTCACGGCATTTTCTTCCGTGTCACGGTGGGTTGTTAACGTGTCACGGTGCTTAAAACTTCCCCGCGTCACGGGGAACTGTGCCACGACACGGGAATTACTGCCGTGTCATGGTAGGAATTCCCGTGTCACGGTGCCAGTGCTGTGACACGGGACAACTCCGTGTCTTTTCCGCGTAATCCCTTCACGCGTTTTTACTCCCGTAGGTCAAATATTTCCCGCGTCACTCTATTTTTCCCCGCGTCACGCTAATTTCCCCCGTGACACGGTAGAATCTGCCGTGTCGCGGTAGAATCTACCATGTCGCGGTAGCCTTTTTTAGGGTTTTTATCTTTTTAAGGTTCCGTGTGTTCCCTCTGCTCATTTTTTCTATAAATACCCCCCTCCTTTCTGCAGTTCGGGGCACCAATAATCATTCTCTCTCACCTTAAACCAAAAATCATTCTCTTCTCCGTCTTTAACCTAATTTCTAGCCTCCTTATTCTTCCATAATAATTCCCCTAAGCACTCCAAGGAGTCTATACTTAACCCGAGGTTCCGTCCTTAAACCAAGGCGTGAAAGGTACAAATAACTGAGGGTTTGGACCAAATCAAATTTAATATTTATTTAATTTAATTTCCATTTACTTTATATTTTTTATTGAAGTTACTAACAGTTTATTCATGATGTAGCAATTTAAAAGAACACGCAGAATGTGAGTAATTAATTAATTTAATTACTCTTATTTTATTTTAATATTGCTAGTATCATGATTAGGTTATTTCATATTTAATTTGACTAACTTTATTATTGTTGAATTGCTTCCAATATTAATGTTTATTCTATTGTTTTTATGATCACTATATTGCATGTTTAAAGGGAATATGTAATTGAAAATCACGCCTAATAAGATAATTTGGACAACCGGTTTAGGTTCCTTTTAATCTTGTTATTTAATCAAGTGATCACAAATATTTTTGAATTATATGTTGCATTAATATTCAACCAATTTAGCCTAATAATAGTTTGGAGCAAATTGAATATTTTATTGTATGCCTTTGAGATCGCAGGAATCACTTTTCACTATAAGAATCGAGTAGAGGCCAATACGGGCGAATGTGACTCCATGACTCACTTCGTACCATCATCCCCGATCCTCCTTTCGTGGTTTCGAACCATATGGAGTTAGTAATCTCATGGATTATGAATGGGGTGTAACCTTCACGGGTCAATTGTTGTTGCCTTCGTTGTCCCTTTATCGTGGTTGCCTTTTATGATCCGTGAACGGTTTACAAGTTCCTTAAAAACTTGTTGGCGGCTCCCTACTTTCCTTGTCCCTAATCGTGTCCCTTACCGTATATGTCAATTCCCACTTCCTATGAGTGCCAAACATATTCACCACATGCTTTTACGTAGGCGCACTTCGAACGACGCCTACAACCACGTACCACTATAGCCCAAGTCCCGTAAATCATAGTCAAGCAAAACTTCTCTAAAATTTTCCATCTCCCTCCAAACACCTTGAGATCCCCTTTCCCTCTCATCATATGAAAGCAATTCATTAAATTCTCCACCTAGCAAAATTGGAATGTCAACATCACATAATTGGCGAATGAGCTACCAAATATGATCCTTTTCCTCCTCTTTTTCCCACCCATACATCCCCGCAAACCTCTACTTCACACGACCCTCACTCCAAATATCACCACATATATGATGATGAGAGAAAGAGACCAATCAAAAATCAATATTCTCCCTCCAGTAAATACATAAACCTCATGAGCGACCCTGGCTAGAAACACCAAAAGCACCTTGAAATCCCAAAGAACCTCTAAGGTCTTCAACCACCTTGCTATCTACCATCGTCTCAGCAATAAATAGTAGCCCTGGGCAAAACTTATGACTCCATTTTCGGAGTCGACGATCTGATAGGGGGTTGCTCATTCCCTGACAGTTCCAAGCCTGGATACTCATTGGGTTTGGCGGGGTTGGTCATGCTCAACCTCCGCCATTGGCCCCACACCACTAGATAAATTTGTATAAATAATCTTCTTCCCAATATGAAGTTCCTGATCTAATAACTCTCCCCCCTCCCTTCCACGCTTTCCCAGTGCTATTTCCTCACCCTCCTTGTTGCACCCTCCAATCCCCTCTCTAGCGACCCTCTTCCATTATCTCTTCCCCCCTTTTTCTCCCAACTTTTTCAGGGACACAAACCAACTGAGCATCATGAACAACCCCTTCATTAATACTCTACTCTTCCCTAGGAAATGCTCCAATTTTTCACTTCCTTCCTCAAACACAACTCCTATTTTTTCTTTTTCGTCCCCTACTACATCAACTGCTCTGCTTTCCATCGTGTCAACCTCCCTAACAGAAAAGGAGGTTTGTTTTGAGGGTATCACAGGTAGGTGTGGAGTGTCAGCTTCATTAACTACCTGTTTATTTTCCTCAAAATGTTTTTGGTGCGTTTTAGTGATAAATAGTCTTTTTAAAACATTGCTTAAGCCATCTTCATCATCACGGGTTTCGTTTTTCACTGCTTTCTAAGGAGTGGATACTCAGAGCTTCTCATTGAACCTCCTTGTAACAATGTTTTCCTCACAATCCTTCTCCCCATGACCCAAACATCCACATATATAGCAAAACACAAGCAACTTTTCATATTTGATGGGAACTTTAATCACGCCCCTCCCCGTTCTAATTTCCATAGACTTTTACAATGGTTTATTCACATCAACTTTAACACGAATTCTTAGATATTTGTTTACTTCTATTACATCCGACTTATCTATAGCAATGAAAAAACCTAATTTAATTTATCACCAATTCTCCTAGCATTCTCTTCATTATTTCTACCTTTAAACGGTAAATCATAAACACAAATCCAAAAAGGCACAAAGTGAAGAGGAATTTCTGATGGTTTTGAGTTGCCTGTGACTTCGTCAAGGATCATGACATGATGATCAAAGTGCCATAGTTTAGAGTCCAACACAAATTGTTTGTCTTTCCAATGGTGAAACTGGAAAAAGAAAGTTTTTTCCCCAATGATATTCGCCTCGCATCCATGTTTAAGTTCCAAACCTTCTTCATAGGGTTAATAAGGGCATTAGCATTCACATTACGTGGAGTATGAATTTTTCCAACGATGGCCAATTCGATTTGGGCATCCTCCTCGCCTCCCCCATCCTCTTCCTAATCTATCTCATTGTTCTCTTTATTTTGTCTAATAATAAATCATTACTTTCCTTGAGACTCGCCATAGAAGCAGTATCAAGAGAACAAAATCAATTAGAAGGTAAAACCGCAAGAAAACAAACTTCGAGATTGAAGCAAAAAACTAGCAAAGGCTAGAAGACGGCCCTCCCAAGAGAGAAAACCCTAAAGGGAAAATTAAGTAAAAACTTAATTCGTACAAACATAAGTAACAATTTTGCCAGACTAATAGAAGATTATACACAGTAATTGACGTGAAAGATTGATCTTGCATTTTGCTAGCGAGTGTTGTTATACCTTACAAACATATAACAATATGGATCCTTGCCCGATCCTACATTTGCCAAATATTAATCTCTGGCCCTAATGGTAATATTTATTCTTTAATCTTTCATGGGATGTTAACTATTGCCAATATAGGCTGTATAATTTTGTATATACATATATATATATATATATATACAAAATTATACAGCCTACCACATAATTTCTTCACCAACAGGTGTTTGTGATGAGTGAAAATTCTAGCAAAAGGTCAAAAGCTAGGGGAGTTAATATTGAACTTTCTAACAGCTATATACCAATCAACATTATTGAAAGGTGGTTAGTGCCTTTGTCTTAGAAATATATGCCAAGTTTTAAACTAGACAATGTATTAGACTAGTCACCAGACAAAGAGCCACTAGATTCTTATAATGAGAAGCACCTTTGGGTTCTTTTTCAAGGATATAGAATAATGGAACCGGAAAGGCAAATGGTAATGTGAAAACTACACTGAATAACAGAAATGTGTACAAGGGTAGCTAAGTGGCGACATAATACAATTTACAAGTAGGTACATTATATTTACGAGTAAAGTATATATGCGGTCCATGAACTTTTGTATTTGTGTTAACTTTCATTTGTGCATTTTTTGTTCCTCAACCACCATTCTTGGTGTTTCTGACCTTTGTTCCTCAACCACCATTCTTGGTGTTTCTGACCAAAAAGTTGAGGGACTTAGCCTAGTCAACAAAAAGTTTAGGGCTATGAATCATTAATTTTTTATTTTTCTCTTTTTTCCAGTCAGCATTAATAAAAAAAAAGTTTCTTTTTTCCTTCAAAATTAAAAAGAATCATCTAATCTTATTTTTTAACAAAAGAAAAAAAAATTAATTCAACTCATTGCTTATTCTTATTCCTTGTTCTTCTAATTCAATAAGAAAACTCAAAAAAAAAAAAAAAAAATCTAAAACACCAAGAAATCATGAATTAAACCCAGAAATATTGCTTATTACTCTTCCATATTTTGTAATTAGACAAACAATAATATAAGGGTTCGTTTGGCATTGCTGTAGTTTTCTGTTTTTTGGTTTTTTGTTGTATAAAAGTATATGATATATATATGTCACATTATGAATAAAGAATTATTTAAACTTATTAAAATCATAATAAATTTGAAAACTGATAACAAAAAAATGGAAACATCTTTTTCTTGTTTCCAGTTTTTGGTTTTTAGTTTTCAAAAAAAAAAAGGAAACTGAAAACCAAAAATGATGCCAAACAAGCCCTAAGGAAGAACATTTCTCCTTCCGCCACTCAACCTCTTTCTCCACCACCACCTCCGTTGCCGCCGCCTCTGCCATTGCAGCCTCTCCTTACATTACAACCACCACCATTGCAAACCTAAAAAGTTTCATCAACTGAAGTAGTTTTATTCCAGATTAGGAAGTCTTTGTAGTTGTACACCATTATTTCCGCCATTAAGGAACAATAATTACCACCATTATTGTTTTTCTTAACATTCCTAAATACCCTAAATTGCCATTGTTGATGCAAACAATTGTGGGATAATGGTGGGAGGATTCAGCGGAGATTTCGGAGGGGGGAAATAGGTTTCATTGTTTTGTTTGGGAGAAACTTATGGAGGACGAACAAGAAGCAAGCACTTCCCTAAAAATTCTACTGTAATCCAATATCCTTTCTCCTAAATTTGTCAATTTTCGGGTTTTAATTCTGAAAATGGTGGAAATATTAAGGAATGAGGAGTTTGTGGTAGTTTATTACGAGTAGAGAGAGAAGCCATGGGAGAAGGAGGGGAGGGAGTACGTTGGGAACCATGGGAGAAGGGGGGAGATAGAAAATCGAGAGGTAATAGGAAAAAGGGGATAGAGAGTGTGGAAGCCATAAAAGATAATGCTTAATTTTTTTATTTATTTTTTTTTTTTAAGAAAATTATTGTTTTTTATTACATTAGATTTTTAATTAATGTTGATGGATACGAGTCAAACGACAATGCTGTAAAAAAAATGACAAATAATAAAAAGATTTTTTTTAATAAATTTTGTTAAAAAAAAGACTCATACTCCCTAAACTTTTGCTAACTAGGCTAAGCTCCTTAAACTTTTGGTCAGAAACACCAAGAATGGTGGTTGAGGGATCAAAAGTACACAAATGAAAGTTGAGGGACTAAAAGTGCACAAATACAAAAGTTCAGGGACCGTATTTATGCTTTAGGGGTGGTTATGGATCTTTGTTAAAATATACTTGGTAATATAATTTCACCAATGGTGTGTTTGACAATTGGCTTTTTAGTTTGGTCAAACAGACAAAAAATAAGTTTGGTAATTAGCTTTTTTGTTGGCTTTTAAACTGACTTTTCCGCCAAAAGCTATTAGGAGTAGCTTTTTCATGGTGGTAGACAAGGGAGGGTCGTGGCCTCGTGGG
This sequence comes from Chenopodium album, assembly GCF_948465745.1. Classification (NCBI taxonomy): domain Eukaryota; kingdom Viridiplantae; phylum Streptophyta; class Magnoliopsida; order Caryophyllales; family Amaranthaceae; genus Chenopodium; species Chenopodium album. Next base: position 18,237,772 of record NC_137835.1, on the reverse strand, counting down.
TGTCGAGCTAGGGCAAATGAGGGGTTGGGGAATTCGTGGGTAGGGGTAGGGGTAGGGCCACCGACATGGGGGAGAGGAGCTAGGTGTCAACTACTGTGCGGGAAAGGGGGTGGCTGAGAAGGGGTGGTGGTTGGGTGGTAGGAGTGGTGGTTTAGTTGAAGAGAAGGGGTTAGTTAGTTAATTTTGTATAACTAATGTTAACCATTAATCAATAGCAGTTAACTATAAAATTAAATTTTTTTTTAAAAAAACACTACACTTAATTATGTAACATTATAGTGCCACTTAAGAGAGTTGGAAAATAGTTTGTCATTCAAAAAGAATAATTAAACTCTTAAGGCCGCCATGTAGAATTTTTATTTTTTTTTATCTTATATTTAATAATTATAATCAATAAGACCAGTTCATGGGGCCTTCCTCCTCATTTGCACCAAAAAAAATAAATCAATAAGACAAGTCAAAGGAGAGATTATGGTATAAAATCACGGCGTTAAGTAAAAAGAATCCGAGTCAATATTTTCACTTGCATAGCCACATGAAGACATGATCATACCCCTATTAATAAAAATCTCTCCTATTAATCATATTAATTTAGTACCATAAATGATATCAAGGTTATATTTAAACAAATTCTCCAATCTAATCTTAAAATTAGACAAAGAAGAATTAGGAACCACACATGCTATTAGTTACAATATATCCAATGACTCGCTCTTTCTCTCTTTCTTCCACCCTGTATCATAATTTAATAGTTATTGTTGTTTTTTGTTTGTTAATATTTTTTCATTTTCAATTGATTGCCCTCATTCTATTTACAATTCTCCCAGGCTCCAACATCTTCTTTCTTCCTCTTGCTCCATTATTGATTTTTCCTGCGATCATTGTTGATGTCGGTAAGTTTGTTTAAATTTGTTAAAAATAGGAAAATTTGTCAGAAACAACCTTTTAAAATGTTCACTTTATTTAAAACAACCTTTTAAATTTTTTTTTGCAATTTCAGACCACATTATAAATTTTTTTTATCAAAGACAACCAAATGTTACTTTTCGGCGTTGACTCTATTTTTCCCGATGTTGACCACGAGTGTGCGAGTCATGTGACCTCCTATATTGCATAATACACCCCTTTTCCCCTCCAATTAACTCCTATTAAAACCCCTGCTTCTCTTTCATCCCTCTTTTTGTACGAGTAAATTGGAGGGAAAATTGGTGTATTAAGCAATATACGAGGTCATATGCGTTGCACACTAATGGTCAACATCGGGAAAAATAAAGTCAACGCCGGAAAGTAGCATTTGGTTGTCTTTGATAAAAAAATTTTATAATGTGGTCTGAAGTTGCAAAAAAAAATTTAAAAGGTTGTTTTTAGTAAAGTGGACACTTTAAAAGGTTGTTTTTGACAAATTTTCCTTAAAAATATGAGACATTGAAAAATTAATATACATATCTAATCATACCTTTTTTTTATTTATTCATTCCAAATATATGTATCTAATCACATTTACAATTTTTTTTTTAAAAAAACGGAAATTTTTTGAACATATAACATATCGTACAAGACAGACCCTATGTTTTAATCACTAGGAGCTAGGACAAGATCAACTTCATTATTCTGTAAAAAAAAAAATAAAAAATAAAAAAAAAATAACTTTATTATTTATGATATTAAAGTTTATATTTTTATAAACATAAAGTTTCAACCCTTTTTTTTTTTTTTTTTAAGGTAAGAAGAAATAAACATTAGGAAGTCCTCCTCACGAGGGAATTCCTGATGTAACCCTTGCTTTTATATATCTAGTGTATGATATCGCCTATTATAACATATATATTATAGTCGTGACATACAAACATTAACAAACATTTCCAATTCCACCAAATTATTTCATTCAATAATTTCATGAGTATATCCTTTATTTTCGTAATTTGAGAATGGACAAGATGACCTAGTTAAGTTTTGACGATGTTTTAAAACAAATGTAAATAATGTAGTAGTACAATTATAACATGAATTTTAATGTTGAATTAGAATTTTATTTGGTGCTATGGCCTAATTTGGATTCGGAGCTCAGTTGCTTATGGTGAATTAGATAAGAGTATTATATAAAAGTGATAAATTATTTTTATTACACCGTTTTTGTTTTACTTTGAAATATTTAAAACAGCAGGGCGTCAATAATGCAAGAGGTAGACCATTGCCTAAGTTTGGAGAATGGGATGTAAATAATCCTGCATCTGCTGAAGGTTTTACAGTCATCTTTAATAAAGCTAGAGATCAAAAGAAATCTAATGGCACTGCTGTTGGTGGCTTAAAAGGTGCTCAAAGATTTAATCAAAACATTAATCATGTTAATAACAACCAACATAAGCAAGATCAAGATCTCAAAAACAAATTCAAACAAGCTGATAATCAAGAACGGGGATCGGTAATAAATACTCACTATTACCTTTTCATCACTACTCCTTGTGGTCCTTTTCGTTTTTTTTCCACTTTTAACTTTTTTTATTGTGTCGAACACAAAAAAGTAAATATAAATGAAAAGAATAAAAGATATCAGAGGGAGTATTTATCAGTAACTATTATTTTTGTCTCAACGAGTTTGTTAAATTAGTTATGTGTCGGCGTGTATTATTTATAGCTATTTAGAGATATTTTTGTTCTTATTATTTTTTTCTTAATAATTGCAGAAAAAGTGGCTATGTTGTTTCTCTACTAGGTGAAGCTATTGCAGATGTACGGTTGAGTTGTAGCAAATGGTGGTTTTGAGATTTTGATTTACATATTTGGATGAAGAAGTATGACAAGGAATTGAATATTTGTAAATTTTGAGGGCAATTTTTATATTAATCATTCATTCATTCATCATTTTATGTTTAGTACGGAGTATATCAAATCTAATTTATGGGCTTAGTACTGCACATGTTCTATGTCAATCATTTAAAAATTGTTATGTTACTAATAAAGAATCAATGTTAGCAGGAGAAATTACTCAAAAAAAATTACTCAAGTTTTTTTGGAAGTGGCAACAGGAATATGTTTTGGCGTAGAGAAAGCCTAATCTTAAAGGCAAATAATATAAACGGGATTTGGTCTCAAATTTAACAATTATGCTAATTAATCATCCACCGCGGTAATGTGTAGGTGCATTAAAAATATTGTGATTGGACTTTGCTCCAAATTATGTAAAAGAAAAAGGTAAAAAACTATTGGTAGATCATATTACAAAGCATGTAGTCCTTTTTAGAAAAACGTTGTTAAAAAAATATTTTGAGTTTTATAGCTCACTTATCATATCTTATTTATTGAAAATTTTGTTATATTAGGATTGAACATCCAACATACATTTTTTGAGAAACCAACATACACATGTATGTAGTTTGAGGACATTTTTTTATGTAGTTTGAGGACTTTTTTTTTTTTTTGTTGATAAGGAAAAGGGCTCTACTGGGCCGAAATCTATCACATGTGCTCCCAGGTTAGCGGGCTAGACATTTTGGGAGTGTGTGTGTGGGGGGGGAGGGGGGGGAGGGTAAGAGAATTCTAAACTTATGGTTGTGAAATAATGATGAAATGCAAACCTTACCACTAAACCAAGCTATGCTTGGTATCCAATTTGAGGATATCGTATTACAATTATATAATGAAATAGAAATACTAAATAGTTGTAAATTTTTTTTGAATTTTAACACCACAAAAAAGCACGAATTTAATTTTTAACAATATATATAAAAAAAAGGTTTTATTTTAACACCACCAAAATTTTTAAAAATTGGCTTTTACCACCACTTAACCGATTCATGGATGGAATCCGTTAATGGGGCTACAATGCCTACGTGTCAACATATTATTGGTCTAAAATAATTTTTTTAAAAATACAAACCCTACAACTAATCTAGTCACTCCACCTCCACTGTCAACCCCACCTCCAGCAACGCGTCGCCGTCAATCCCTTACCCTAACAGCCCCTGTCACCGAAAACTTCGCCCCCTCCCTTCCCCATTCCCAAAACCGACAACCCTCCCCAGCGACCATAAAAAACGGTCATTGTTGTTTATACCCATTAAAAACTAGTCACCACTAAAGGCCGCTAATAGTCGACATAGTCTGAATTAGGGCCGAAATGGTTGATTTTGACCACCGATCGAATTCGACCATAAGTGGCCAATTTAGGGGATTTTTTGGTTGTTTGCAAAATGAATGACCTTAGAGTGTGGTCGTTGTCCTTTGCGGGGTATGATTGTCGGTTTTGGGAAGGAAGAAAGGGAAGGAGGGGGTTTTCCGAGGGCTTTGGACTGGGATCGGGAAGGTAAGGGTGGGGTTGTGGTGTCGTCGAGGTGCTAGCGGTTGGGGGGGGGGGTGGCTGGGTTAGTTTTAGGGTTTTTGTTTTTGTTTTTAAATTTTTAATTTTTCTTTTTTTTCTAAACTAATAATATGACGACACGTGGCGTATCTTATTCTTCGTACTCTATATTTATGTGGATGCTAAAAGGCTCTAGTTGACTAAAGTATTAAGGTTTAGATTCCAAGATTTAAGATCAAATCACATTTACACCATTAATGTTGTCGTTCTGTTTACTAGAAAATTAATTATATTGGATCCATAATTAGAGAGTTAAATACTTTTCACCAAATAAAAGAGTGTTAAAAGCTAATCTATTGAGAAACAAGTTCACCTAATTTGTGGTTATTTGATTCAAAATTTTATCTTCACAAACACCATTGATATAATATTTACCTGCCTCAAATTTGAAATGACTTGACCTAACTAAATTCGATCTTAACGCAATCTACAACCCGAATTGACATTTTTACATTTTTTACTCCATACTAGACTCATAACGGCTAACAAATGCATGTAAAAAAAAATATTGCAAAACCCCAAAAAACTTTCAAAAAATAAAACATACAGTGTGACCAGCCACTAGGGGTGTTCAAATCCGGGTACCCGGGTTTTCGGGTACCCGAAAACCCGGGTACCCGGAGTTTCGGGTACTTGATAATTTGTCCCATGTCCCGACCCGAATATCTCGGGTACCCGGGTTTCGGGTACCCGAATTATTCGGGTCGGGACATTAGGTACCCGGATTTTTTTTATTTTATTTTTTTGAAAAAGATTTATTTATCTTTTTGAACACTAATGTTTATTATATAAGAGTATAAAATATCTCATATAATTATACAACACTAACAATAGTATTTCTTGTAAAAAAATCAACAATATATAAAATAAATTAAAAAAAACAAATAACAAAATAACTTTCTTATCAGTACAATATAATCCCAACAAAAAACCCAATTAAAAGAGTACATTCACGTTATTAATATCAAATCCATGAATGAATATACTAATCCAAACACAATAAAAATTAATTTACTACTAATTAAATTGTAAAACACTAAAACCCACAATAAAATGGGTATACATATTCATCCCTAATTAATTAACAAATATACTCCATTATTTATATTAGAAACTTGTAATCTTCTTGTAGATCTGAGCATGAATGATGAAAGTGGAGCCGCACCTTACTGAAGCAAGCACATACACGCTGCACCTCGCCTTCGGTGTTGATGTTGTTGTTGCAGTTGTTGTTGCTTCAATTTGCAGAATGAAGAACAAAAAGAGGGGCGGAGAAAGATAGGGAAGGAGAGAGAACTGGACAAAGAAAGATGGAGGAGAGAGAGAGGGAGATGAAGAAGAGAGATGAAGGTGAAGGAATTCAAGAAGAAGGTAGGAAGAGAGAGAGTCAAGAGAACTCAAGGAAGCGGCGTATACCCTAGTAAACTCTAAGTGGGCAAGGCTTATTTTAAGGGAGGGTTTTTTTTTTTTTAAAAAAAAAAAAAAAACTATTAATTTATTATCGGGTAAACGGGTACCTGGTAATTAAAAAATGCGGCCCATGTCCCGACCCAGATTAGAGACAATTTTCCCGGATCGGGTACCAGACCCGAAAAAACAGATTTTTTCCCCAAATTTTCGATCGGGTATTTACCTCGTAAAAATTAAGTCGGAAACGAGCCAAGCAAGGCATTCTTATTTCCTAGCCCACAAGGCCACAAAATCACCCCTGGCTTTCTGAAAAACGCCTGAAACCCTCGCAAAACCCCAATACACAGATCATCTTCTTCTTCATTCCTGCAACTCCCTATCAATGTCGCTTCGAAGATTACTCACTCATCATCGCACCTCTTTCTCTCTCCTCCTCCATTCTCGCACTCTCTCTCACATTCCCACTTCTCATTTCAACCCTTCTCTCTTCACCCCTTCTTCTTCTGCACCACTTCCCGCCTTCCCTTCTTCCGATTTCCTCAAAGAATGTCGCCGGGGTTTTGCCAAAGGACGCAAGTCAAGTATGTTTCCTTTTCAATTCATTGATTCTTGTTTATTTGTTGATTGTTGTGTTCAAGTAATCTGTATTCATGTTGATAATTTCATTTTTGGTTTATTGTATGATTGTATGATGCTGCCATTTTTTCGTTTTTTGTTGGAATTTCTGTTTGTTTATTTTTCTTTCGTTATTTGAAGTAAATTATGAAATGGGAATAGAAATGTTGAAGAAATTTGAGAGCTTTTTGTTTGCAATTGTTATATTTGTACCCATAACAGTATTTGAATTGGCTGCATTTGATTCGATTTTGATTCTAATTCAAATATATATATGAGTTTGTGTGATGATGCCCTCATTGAGGGAATAATCGTTTCTAATACTTTGATTGATTTTGCTGCGATATTTACTAAAAACTTGAGTTTCTGGTTTGCATTTGATATAATTGACCCTGTGTTGTTACATTATTGACTTAGTTAGGGATGCGAATCGAGGTATGAAAACCCATGGACAAGTTGTGGAGGAGTAACCAAGGATTATATATTTATGTTGTACCAGGGATCTCTCTGATTTGAGTCCTTTACAATTTTCTGTGGTATTAGATGAATCAACGGGGTATTTTAGGTCAGTCATCATGGTGTATGTTGTTTACGGATGATATTGTATAGGTGAAAGAGACTAGAATTGGGGTTAATGCTAAATTAGAGCTATAGAGGCAAAAATTAAATTCCTGGGTGTTTAAACTAAGTAAGAGCAAATTGAGTATATAGTGTGCTGGTTTAGTACTAGAAGGGAGTTAAATGAGGATGTAGTAATATTGGATGGTAAGGAGCTGAAAGAGAGAGAGTGTTTTAAGTACCTTGGGTCTTTCCTATAAAGGTTTGTTGATATTGACCAAGATGTGAGTCACAAGATTAATTCCAGGTGGGCCAGTGGAGAGCAATAACCGGAGTATTATGTGATTGTAGCTTAATTAAGTTAAAGTGTAAATTTTATCAGACAACTATAAGACCAAAACTATTATAAGGGTTTAATGTTTGGCATCTAGGAAGAAGCATATTAGGAAGATGATTATGAACATATTGGGAATGATGTGTGGGAACACCTTAAAGGATAGGATACATACAAAAGAAAGTTGGGAATGTTGAAGTTTCGCAATAACATATGAGAGAACCAATTACTTTTGTAAGGACATGTGAGGCAGAAACTAGAAGATACATTGGTAAGGACAGTAGGGAGTTAGAGGAATCCGAGGGAAATCTTAGATGACCTGAAATCCTGATCAAAGGGAGTCAACAATAAATATGAAAATCGAGTTTACAAGAGCAAACACTTAAAAGAATGGCATGGAGGGAGAGAATCTTTATCAACGGCTACTAGAGAATAAATCTTGTGTGTTGCATAGTTGTGCTTGTCTAGCTAATTTGAATTCGCTACATATGATTGAATTGTAGCTAATTCTATCGTTGGGGAATCACAATTTTGTACACTTAACTTTATTGCTTACATTTGGGCTTGGATTTTTGCACAAATTCCTTTACTAATTAGCTTTTCTCACTCTAAATTTTGTGGCTTTTATTTATCAAAGTAATGGCACGGTGGACATATTCCGTTAGTCAATATAAATGTCATTTTTTGTTATTTTGAATTCTAAGGATAAGCAAATTCAAACAAGATTATCATTTGTTGTTGTTGTTGTTGTTTTTTTGTTTCTTTCTCCTTTGGCTCTTAAGTAGTAGGGAACACTAGATTGGGTGTTAATTTTTAAGGTAACGAGTCTGGAAGCCTAACTCAAAAATTTATTTATGAAGAATGTCCTATGTTGAACAAAAACACAATGTACCTTAGGGGTAGAAAATCATTCATTTTCCCAACAAAACTTTTACCTTGGGTTTTGTTGAAAGAGCTTTCTCAATCACTCTCAAGTGGTTAATATAATTATCTTCTTTCCTCTCTTTTCTTCTTCCTCCAAAAAACCCTAGTTCCCCATCTTGTTGATTTTAGTGGTGGACATTGACATATTGCTAATTGTTCTGTTGTTTGTTTCTTAATCTATGAGAATTTTCCCATTCAAACTCTTGATGGGGTGTTGAAGTCTCTTACTTATTTTACGGTTTAGAAAAGTTAAGTTGAAAGTTGTAGTATTTAATTTTGTATTAGATTCGAGCTTGATGGATTTTCACACACACAAGTAAAATTGAAAACAGAGATTAACATCGAACCTTAGATTGAAAATATTGACAATGGGGGTTTGTACAAGCTAGCAACTTTAGGCTGCCAGCCTGCCAATCTCTATTAGTGACTTTAGGTCACCACTTTCAAATTAGTGACATGAGGTCACAACTCTCTCAAGGATACACTCCCAAAATCTGCCTACCATTTCCTCTCCCCCCTCTATTTACAGTTTATCATACTAAACTTAAAGACTATGAACCTAATAATGCTAGACTACCCATATTGTCCCTCCATAGGTTAGTCTATTACAAATTTTATACTGCAATGGGCATCGGTTCTTATATGATTGTCTATTAAATCAGATGAATATACCAAAAGGGCACTGAGATTGATCAACCCCTTTCCAGGAGGCCTATATTAAAAAACAATTGGGCTTACAATTTACATGTCTTGGATATGAGATTTTTTTTACCCTACAGCTTATGTTGGTTCCTATGATATGTACTCTGTATTTGTTAGACATTTACTGCCCAAGTTCAGCAGAGTAAATGAATATTCAGAGATCCTTGAGTCCTTGACATTTTTACTGTCATTGTAAATTTTGACAAATGCGTTGATTAAATGGGACATGGATTTCGGTGTGATTTAAATTTTCTTGTTCTTTTTTTTTTTTTTTTGTATGTAGAGGGTGATGATAGTGCTAATACAACTCAAGTTGTCGAAGACATTGGGCCTGTTGTAAAATCAACTGCTAGTTCACAGATGGAGGCAGCCCTAGATGCATTATCAAGAGAACTAACTAAGCTACGAACAGGAAGAGCATCTACAGGTTCATTGCTGTCTCTTCTATGAAGATGAAGATTGTTAATAATTGGCCTGAAGTAAATGAAACTCTTATTACTGTTTACAGGAATGCTTGACCATATCATTGTGGAAACAAGTGGTGTAAAGATGAATCTGAACCGAATTGCTCTTGTCACCATTATTGACTCCAAAACTCTATCAATAACTCCATATGACGCAGATGTAAGGAACTAATTCTTCACAATGCAAAATTTCTTAATTTTGCTTTATCAATAACTCCATATGACGCAGATGTAAGGAATTAATTCTTCACAATGCAAAATATCTTAATTTTGCTTTTCTTACACGATTTTAATGCACCCTTCATTCCTTCTGTTGCAAGCCACACACTAATAACTATTAGATGTGCACTTTCATTGACTTCCATAGCTCTTTTAACCTGTTAATGCTTTGATTGCTTGAAACATCTTTTATATTTAGATTGTAATGTTTTGAGACAGTATTTAAAGATGAATGAACATAAAAGAAACAAAGGAAATGATAATTTATTCATGTATACCCTGCTTTTAGTAAATTAATCATGTTCACTGACTGTGTTTGCAGACTATTAAAGAATTGGAGAAAGCCATTGTTTCATCTCCGCTAGGCTTAAATCCAAAAGTAGATGGTCAAAGATTGATAGCTGTGGTTCCTCCGTAAGCAATTCGTCCTTGTCTTTATTAGATACCTAGAATTTCTATGTACAATTTATCTTATGGATAATATCTGAGACTTCTTTATTCCTTACTGACTGATTTGACGGTTCATTGTGACGAGCAGATTAACCAAGGAGCACATACAGGTGTGTCTTAACTTCATTGCTTTCAATATATTGCCTTTGAGCTCAAGGGACTAATATTCCCTTTTCATCTTTGGAATTCTGTAGGCCATGTGTAAGGTTGTTGCTAAAGCAAGTGAAGATGTAAAGCAAAGCATTAGGAGAGCTCGCCAAAAGGTTTGTAGAAGACATTATTATTTTCAATCTTCAAAAATTCTCATTTTGTTTTTCATTTGTAGTTTCCACCTCTGTCCAGTACAGTGTTTGTGTCTTTGGGTTGGAAAATTAAGGAAAACTGAGGATTTTCCCAGAAGGGCATCTTGATGCTGAGATGCTGATGGTGATGATAACATGTTATTTCAATTGAACAATACCTTTTTGATTTAAATATTCCCCATTTTGCAGTTTGAGGAGTAAAAGAGTAAGAGTTTATTAGAAGAAATGCCTTAGCTGTTCACACAGTTGAGGCCAGCAGCAAACCCTAGGTGCTATGTAGTGAGCTAGCGGAGTTTCCACCTTTCTCAGTTCTCGTACATTTTGTTTGGATAGATATAGAAGGGAAAGAGGGGGAGTACAAGAGGAAGAAGGTGGAGCTCCATCAAAGAGGGAGAAAAAATGGATCTCTCTCCCTCTCCCCCCCCCCCCCCCCACCCCCTCCTCTCCCAACCTCTTATTTTAACTAGGAAACTTGTTTTCTTTCCTTTTTTCTGCATTACTTCTTATCCAAACAAAGTGTAAATTGTCACTTCACTGGTGGAAAGCTTTTACTGCAGAGTAATCTGGATCTTAACTTCTTATCTTAATAAGGGTTCTGGGGTAGATAGGTTGTGATTATCAACTGCATGGTATGTAGTTTGAGGCAATTGAGGGGTTTTGAGCTTATGATTCTCCAAAACATGGATAATTTTCGACTTGTAAATTTAAAAGAAAAGTATAATAAACAGCTGTAGTAAAGATTACAAACAAAGAGGACAAGTTGTCCTCTAAATAAAAAAACAAAATTACTTTTAACCCAGTTTCATTGAACCTTCCTAACCAATTTATTAAAGTCTGGCTGCTTTAGCCCTTAACAAAGCCAAATAAGTGACTTATTGAAAAGACAAGGAGACTTCTGTTAATTCCCTTGAGTTATGCTCCAGCTACACACGTCACATGATTTCCATGAAGTGTTGCACCACAACTTCTCCTTACACTTAGGTCACTTGCCAAACCCTTTAAAGCTAAGATTCTGCTAGGGAAAACCCAATATTCTTCATGCAAGTGAACACCCTCCTCCAGAAGTATCTTGCCTTTTCACAATGTAGAAATACTTGCAAACAAGGCTCACTAGGAGCTTGGCATTTCTGTTGAGATAACCAAACTTGACCTTTCATTTTGAAGCACCCTCTCTATCCTGAATCCTATTTAATGCCAAAGTCTACTCACAAGCTTTGGGGGCATGTCATTAATATTTAAGTGTTACATAGGAACTGATATCTAAAATCACTTGTTGTAAGAGCAATTGATTGTCAAATATTCTCATTTAGCCAAATATATGTCTTATGCAGGCATTGGATACTATAAAGAAAGCCGGATACCCTAAAGACGGTGCCAAAAAATTGGAGAAAGAAGTATGTAGTCACTAACATTGGCAAATTTGTATTTTGGGTTTTCTCATTTTGCCAATTGATAATGATAGTTTCTTTATGTTTTTTTTAGATTGATGAGCTGACTAAGAAGTTTGTCAAGTCTGCTGAGGATATGTGTAAAGCAAAGGAGAAGGAGATATCCGCGGGTTAAATACTTTTAAATGCATTCCTTATTTGATCTACTCATACTGCTACCTTAGGTTCTAAACTTAATGTTTGGATTAGATGGTATTGTTTTTCAAGGATGCTGAATCAACATCATTGTACATTGCAAAGCTTGTTGTAATTGGATGCTTTAAAGAACACCGATAAAGCCTTTTTTGGAATAAATACTTCACATTTTCTAATTGGTATGATGGGAATTATGGTCTCAAGACTGCTTCAATCTTAGTAGGGTTTGACTTATCACTTGATTTTGGTCAAGTAAATTCGGTTTGAGTAGAAATTGGTCTTCTGGTCACCTTTGTTGACACAGGTATGAGTCTTGGGTTGTGGGTACATATCCCAGAATTTGACACATCAAGGCTGAAAATTTTAGAAAAGGGTGCAGGGACACAATATAAATGGAACATTTTCCTGTTATTGAAGACTTATCATGAGTTTACTCACAGTTATGAGCAAATATCACACATTTGTCTTCTCCTTTGTTTTATGTTTACAGTTTTTTCTACAATCGTGTTTATAAGAAAATTGAAGTGTCTAAATGGGCATTTTAGTATCTGATAAGGATTATATCCTGTCGAAAAGTGTTGCTTATGTTCAAAACTAACTTTGGGTAAGCTAATGTATATTCCAGTTGAGATGATATATTACTGTTGAAAGGTATATGAGTTGTAAGAATCAATGATGTTTTTAAGAATAGTATAATTTTGCCTTTCCCACAAAACTGCTTTGCCAGTTTGACACAATTTCGAAAATATTTTCTTTTGATTCTCTTTAACTGTTTGCAAATATTTACAATGAAAGAATACTTCGAGGTGAAGTATTACACCACTACTATAGAACACCAATATACCTAAATGAAGTACCTCATCATTCAATTACCATTCAGCTTAGAGCTAAATACAGCTTCTTTTGTCAGAAGCTTGATCCCTCTTACCCACAGTTTAGCAGCATCGCAACCGCCTTCGCACACAAAATGCACTTCCTTGTTCTTGGTTGTTACTACATGAAACACCCCAGCTTCATCTGCATCACCCTTGCTTCTCCTGTTCTTGCAGAAACGTGCACTAGGTCCAACTTCAACCTCTTTACAGATCACATTCCTCCTGCTGGATGTTCCCCATGTCAGAACTCCATTCGCTCCAACCATTTTGATCATTTTAGCATGGGGAGACCCTCTGCCTCTTTTAGTGTGTTTCTGCACACAAGCTCCTCTCCTTACCAGCTTTCGAGCGAGCTCATCTAGTATAATTCCTTCTGCTTCATTGTCTTTCCTACCATTCTTCCTTGCGAAAGAAAGTGGTGTTTCGCCTCTGGAGTTCTTAAAATCACAAGAAGCTCCTTTCATAATCAAGAGTTTACAGATTTGGGCATGTCCTTCTCTGGCTGCTAGCATTAGAGGTGTGTAGCCATCTCCATCAGGAGCATTCACATCATAACCCTTGCTAGTCAACAATTGGACAGCTCCTAGGTCTCCTTGACGTGCAGCACAGTGAAGAGCATGGAACCCTACAGCATAGCGGTTGTCCATTTCAAGTGCATAATCAAGTAACACCTTCTCAAACAAGTCTCTGGTGCAGCTGAGCTCTGATAATGTTATCACGGTATCACCTGATTTAGTGGATCGTTTCACATCAGCCTTGGCATATACAAGCAAGCGAAAGGATTCTACATGACCTTTTAAGGCTGTAAGCAAGACTGCTGTGAAGCCATTGTCATCAGGTTGATTGATATCTATTTCTGGCTGCGCTAATAATATTTTCAGAGCCTCTGTATCCCCAACTTGAGCAGCAAATAGTAAAGGTGAAAAGGTAGAGAAATTGCTGCTTTGAGGAACTTTCCCTGCCTTGATGACTTGCAAAATTGTTTCTTGAAAACCCAAAGACCACTTATTTGAGGAAGCAATTGAAGCAACAGAAAAGCCAACATCGTTGATCAGCCCAAAATCAGCACCAGCTGCTGCCAGTACCCTGAGGCACTCTTCTTGCTTGAACTTGGCAGATATCATAAGAGCCGTGTCACCAGAGTTAGTCCTTGAATTCATATCACAGCCAGCTTCAAGAAGAGCTCGGATGATTGTTGGTAACCCAAGTCGAACAGCCATGTGTAAGGGACGGAACAAAGTATTGGATGTTGTAACTGGACACTCGATATCAACTCCACAATCGATCAGCACATTGACAGCTACACTGTTAGCACAGAGGATGGCATGGTGAAGAAGAGTTCTTCCGAGATGAGGAGTATTTGGAGAGTGTTTTTTGAGGAGCATCCTGAGGATTGCGCCACTGATCTCAAAGTACTCGACTGCGCACCAAGTGAGGGGATATGGCTCTGCTAATCCTGCACCCACTCGAAACTCTTCACCTGAATCTGAGTCCCATGACCAAGCTCCAAGCTTCACTTCCATGTCTGTTTTTATATCAGCCTGTTTATCAAAATAAGGTGTAATCAAAAATCTGGAAAGCCCTTAAGTAATTCATCTTTCCTTACATTCATCAAGATAACAGCTTAGCTACCTGTTGGCAATTGCCATGATATTCTTATATGTACAAAAAAAAAAAAAAATGAAAGGTTTGTCCCTTCCAACTTATCTACTATTTGAGTAAATTAAAGAAATATTGTATGATACATACAAAAATGAATATTTAACCATGTATAAATACTAATCACCTGAATTTGCTTTGTTTTTTATTCATGGATTGACTGAGATCTTGTCATTTTCATTGATATACACAAAAAACATGCAAAGATTTTGCAATGATAGATTCAATTGTATAATTTTCAGAAATAATATATTTTTTTTATTTTTTATTATTCATTTAGTACAATTAACCTTTTTTTGTTTTTTTTTTCTTCTTACATTTTTATAAAGATATATTCACTTAATATACACCCCCACTTTTTTCAAAAAAATATACACCCCCACTTGTGCATTACTCGCATGCATATTAAGGAGATAAACTTGTATAGTTTTCCAAGTTAACATATAGGTCATATACTCTAACTTTGAGGAAAGTCAGTAATTTTTTTTAATCAAAAACGATATATTCTCCAAGTTAAATCTCCTAATACACCTAACAGTATTTACTGCAGGTCTAAAATTTACTGTGCCATGCTATATTTATTCTCAATAAGACAGTAGCTGAAGGTTTCTCTTCTCCCTCATCGTGTTATTCGTGTACCACAATAGCAGCTGACTACTGGACCATAGGCAATGAGCTAAGAAGCTACTAGTATTTGCAATCAGATGTATTCTCAATCCGTACAAGTACCTTGAACGGATGCAACGTACTTGTATGGTACACACTTACAAATCCAGCTGTCATTAAGATGGTACTCTGAAGCTCTAAACAAACGTCATTAATGACCCATTCACCCAACAACTTAACATGTCACAAATAGTACAAGGATAAAATTGACCTATTTAGTATCACAAGCATACTGCAAATAATTGTGCCATATATTGCTATGTCAGTGACTCAGTGGTTCCTAAGCAAGCACGGTTATCGCAAGATATGAGCTGAAAAGGATCACACTTCATGTTAGGTGTTAGTCCGTACTCTGTATCTGTACATGTTATATTGTTAGGTCTAGCCTCCCAGGTGCTTTTAAATTAAATACCATTATTAATTTATGATCTGACTCTTGAAACTAACTAATACCGTCCCAACCCCACAAAAATCAACCCGCTTAGAATGTGATTATTGGGAACCAATAACCGATCCTACCTGATTAGATTGAACCCGAAACAGAATGGACTATATTGACCCGTATAAGAACCTTACCTGATATTGAATTGACTTGTAGACAACCTGAGCTAAAACTTTGCTATGACCTAACAATTTATATCAATAATCCTTCTTATTGTGTTTCTTAACCCCTTGGTGAAATGTACATTATACTTTTTTTTAAGGTAGATTATTCTTCACCCTCTGAAAAAATAAAATATATCTTGGTAATAAACTACAAGTAAATTTAAGGGTCTCCAAATTAATTTGGTTCAAGTCAATTTCAAGTGTGATGATACACTTCGTTTTAATTTGGTTAAAAATCTGGTTGATTTCAACAAATTAGCTACCATGACACAAAATATCTAAATCAAGATTGTTAATTTTACTAATGTCATTGTCTAGTGTAGTTATGAGGTCCTTCATTAATCGGATGGAATCAAGTCTATCACTTCACTTTTAGTACTACAACATACTTTGTGTTAAGGAGATGTCTTATTTCTGCACCCGAAAAAGGGTAACTCATCCAATTGACAGGCAAGCAAAACATAATAATGTAATGTTCAATCACCAACAGGATAAATTGGTTTTCATACTAACAAAAACCCATAACGACTAACAACTAACTTACCTTTAAAAAATCATGGGGTGATACCTTAGACGTGAAATTAAATCTCGTTTTCATCTTTAGTGAAAGGAGTAAATTTTCCAAATAACTCACGTGTAGGTAAGACTTAACAGCTAACATTTCCGCCATCTAATAGCAGTAAATATTTTCTATACTTTAAATAAAGAATTATCTTCATATCAATTTTCAGTTAAGGGGAAGGGATCAGATGGTAAAACAGTCTATCACCAGTAACAAAAATTGACAGTGAAAATAGTAAAGTCACCTGTAGCAGCAAACGGACAACAGATGGTTGCCTACTGACAACAGCAGCGACTAGCCCATTGCAATCAATGTTGGCATGAAGAGATGGCTTGGATGATTGGAGAAGTACACGGTCCATTGCATTTGTATCCACACCACACTGCCAGTTAAAACAATACAACAAAATTTCCATGTAAGCCAATACTCCAAAAAATGTATCACTCAATGGACCTGTTTTGAGACGATAACAATTGGATGTTGGATCCACACCTTGATATAACGCAACAGTATTATTCATCATTTAGATGCTAAGCATTATCTAATACCAGTGTGCAACGTAAATAAGAGCACGAGTCAACTCTGTATAAAAAAGAAATTAACATTTTACCTTAATTATTTGCTTCAAAAGTTAACGAATTTATGTACTTGTATATTATTATATTGTCTAAACATTTAACATTCAATGTTCTTAGTTTCAGTAAGGCAATTACCTATGTATAAATTTAAGGGTTAACTGGTATAAACGTGCATATTATCAATAATAATGCCAAGAGAGAATTAAGTAGATGACAAAAACCTCTGTATACTTTATAAGTTAACATGGTATGGGATACGTTGAAGCGTTAATTTATTACGGACCTTAATCATTGTATCAACAACATCAGTGAATCCTCTGCCACATGCTGTGACAAAAGCATGCAAGGCAACATGGGGCCGTATAAGGTCAGATCCCATCAGCAGTTCTACGAACCTTGCCCGTCCATGAATGCTAGCCTCCAAGAGAGCCTGCTCACATGCTGGTTGAGAAGCCCCCGCCTTGAGCAGCACCTTCACAATCTCGAGATGCCCTTCTCTCACTGCTGCAGTAATCGCAAAACCTCTGAATAGTTTCTGGTTTACATCAGCTCCAGCATTCTGTCATCCATGAAAACAGCTACAATCTCAGAAATTTTATTAATGTCGGCAAGAAAAAAAAAAGTCATATATACTAATTTGGAATGTCCGGAATACATTGTCACAATTTATTAAATCTTGAGTGTTATGGGGAGTATCTGATCAAAATATGACAAACCATTGGGACAATGTAACTATTACTACTTCCAGACCGCAAGTATATTCTCTTTTAGTATGATTGAACAAAAAAACAAATACTTAAAAGAAAAAAAAAAGGTCTTAATGATTTAGAACTAAGATTTACATAAAGAGACAAAGAAAGACTCAGAAAATGCCATGACAAACAGAAACAAGGGAGCAAGAAAGTACATTATTTTGTAAACAACTGTATGAAAGAGGGATTTACTACAGATTTTTAAGTTAAATTACGACGTCGGTCTGTATTCATGGATGAGGAACAATTAAATATGGGCCTTGGGGATCTTCATGTGCACTATGTCAACTAGATATTCAGATCCGCTAATTATAGCATCTACCAGAAGAATCCTATGATACTAAGTTACTACTAACAATGACAAAACAAAACTAAACAATGCAAATTATTAGCAATCTACACAATTGCACCATGTTGTTACCACATTTATAATCTCCCTCCTTCCCCGACAAATTGCCTGTCCCAAGTTCAAGGTTAAATTTATTTTTTGTTTCATGTGTTGACATGGAGATGTTGGTTTTTCCTACAAGAAATATTGTTCATGTGTGACAATATACTCATCAATAATTACTTGTATAGGATATTTCTTATTTCATATTAATCTATACCTTAATAATACGCTGTTTCTATTGATTTTTTATGAGATATTTTGGTCATTACGATTATTCTAAGTTAAGCAAATGACTTATTTGACTTGAAAAATTAATTAAATCAATAATGCACAAATGCACAATCTTTATTGCATAAGATTGATAGAATGGGCACTTACTCAACTCTTACCAAGCCACTAATATAAAATGTCAAAGTAAATGGGATGGATTAGAACTTTAAAAGTATTAGGCTAAGGCTAATTGTCTCTTCACAAGCGAAAACGCACCGTTTTGTTCAAACTTCAAAGGGAAAATTCAAAACAAGGAGCATTGACTTTGGTCTGAGGAAAAAGAAAAATTAAACAATGCTTCTTGTGGTCCTTGGTCCTTGCAATGAGTTTAAATACTAACAATATTTATACCTTTTTTTCAAATGTTTGCTCACCTAAACCCAAACTTGACAGTTGACACATACATAAGCAGATAATCCTGCCCTAATATTTAGCAATACTCTGAAACAATTTACGGAGCTTAAAAAATAATCATAGATAATATTTTTAGTTTATTGAAATTATTTAAATGAGTATAAAGTTAAGTGAGTTAAATTAGCTTTAAACAAACAGAATATAGATCAATTCCCAAGTAATAAAATTAAGCAAAGGTAGCTAATCAGACAACATGTGTAACAAAATGGCTTAGATTTTCAATTAATCTAAGCACGAATGCACTTTAATACTTTATTGTATAAAAAGTCGTACTATGTTTTAAAATTCAATTTGAAGTATAGTTAGGTATAGTGTAGTATGGAATATACAATTACTATTCAGATGAACAGCAAAAACATATAATAGCATTTAAGTAACACGCTTAAATGATAGCAGAGCATAACAATAAGAACATTCAATCCTAGCAAGTTTGGTAGGGACTTCACACCCGTCTTGACTAGCAAGCTTTCAGATAATGAAAGAGAAGATCATTTTTATTTTTAATACCTCCCACTTTGATGATAATTTCAAGTACAAAACTAATTTAAGCATTTATTATGCTTCAGGTTTATTATAAATGCCAGATTGTGGTGCCCAAGGAGCTTTAAGTCCTTATTCTTTTGTTTTGGCTTTGCCTCGAAACACCGTCAATTGCTTTTTTGAGCTACTTAACGGATAATCAGGTAATCAGGTTTTCTACCTACTCATCTAACATACTTTGTAACTAAATTGGAGTACACTATAAAAAAAAAAAAAAAATAATAATAATAATAACAATAATAAATTAAAAAAAAAAAAAAAAAAAAAAAAAAAAAAAAAAGTAATTAGGGTTTCTACCTACTTGTCTAACATACTTTGTCACTGAATTGGACTACGCTCATTACTTTTTATATATTAAATCGATACGTGTCAAATAAGATGATTAAGATTTTCCATTTATTTTTAGTTCATCAAGGCATGAAAAACGTTTGTAACTAAAGAGACAAATAATTTTTTTGCCAACATAAAATAACTTATCTGTGGTACTAATAGTATTAAATGAAGAAGTACTAATAATGCACAAAAAGAAGCAATTTAGCTTTGTGTAAGGCTGCTATCAAACCAACCAGCGAACTCAGGTTAATTCAGAATGCAATTGATTATTGATTATTGTACTGAGAATAATTTCCAATTGCTCTTTCAAGTGAAATACAGAGTAATAAATTTGTAAAACATTAAAAAGCTGAAATTAGGAGGGAGAAAGAAGACAATGTTGACCTCGAGATAATTTAATGAACTTTGTACTTCTTTTTTTACAGAAAAATGAATTTTTTACTTCAAACTAAACTTGCTCTACATTACATTTTTATTTTTGCTACAAGTACCGATTTATGATAGCGTATAAATATTTGATAGTACGAAGTAAATCAATTAAAAATGTTTTTTTTTTTTTGAGGTCAATTAAAAATGTAATTTATACTCTTATCAATTTAATTATGAATGATACGATTACATATTAAGGATCTGTTCTCATACGTTGAATTCAGTTCAGTTCAGTTCAGTTTAGTTCAGCTCCCAATTTCCTTCTCTTATAAAATATTCAGTTCAGTTCAGTCAATGAGAACAAACCTTAACTGGTATAATTAATATTTGATTTGACTTAATACTTTTATTTCTAACTTTTTGTATATATACATCATTTTCCTTGGTTATTAATACCATGTTACAAGGACCAACTAAATCAAACGGTTAAGTTAACACTTAGAGTTCAAAACTGGTTTTATACTCAATCAATCGCATTATTAAAATTGTTTACACTTCCTATAATGATAAGGAAAATAAATTAAATTGAGATCGTACTCAGGAGGAAAACATTATTTTCTCACAATTTCTCACCTAAAGATTGTTGTCGTCTTGTGAAGATTGTCTACTATCTAGTATTGGTAACGTAGACATCTAAACAATTTCTTGATATAAACCTTAAATTAGTACAAATGTAACATAATCTTTTTATTTTGATTTTTAATATTGTAAGAACAAAAGTATTAATAAACTGTCTAGTATTGTTTTCCTCAAAAAAAAAAAAAAAAAAAAAAAAAAAAAAAAAAAAAGTCTAGTATTGGTAACGTAGACATGTAAACAATCTTTTGATATAAACCTTAAATTAGTACAAATGTAACATAATCTTTTTATTTTGATTTTTAATATAGATTGTAAGAACAAAAGTATTAATAAAAAAGCAAATCAAAGAATGTAAATCTTTCATTTGAAGGAAGAAGATCATCCAAAATTTGCGCAAATTAAATTGGAGATACTCCTTTCAAAATTAACTTTAGTGGGACCATTAAAATAGAAAAAGGTAAACGAGCCTTGTACTCAAAAATACGTGAAAGTATTCTTCAAAAAAAAAAAATACGTGAAAGTAATTCAAGTCAAATTAAAGAATGTACTCCTTAGTAGGCTTCAAATTTTAAGACATGTACCCGCGAAATCAGTTACTGCTACTATCGATCTCATATTCTCTGCGCTTATAATCCAAGTCAATTTTTGTATACTCCATTATTTAACGCAAATTAACATTCAATTTATTACCGTTAATTGGATGCCTCAAAAAAAAAAAAAAATATTACCGTTAATTGGATGTTTATTATGTTCGGGATTAATAGTCACGTTTTTTATTAAATTAAAAAATTATACTCGTATTCTGTATTACAACAATTTATTTCAAAACAGAGGGAATATAACTACCCAAACCGAACTCGAAAACACGAAACGGTGAGTAGTGAGAGCAAATTAGACATTTTTCTCATTCGGAAATTATAATCACGTTTTTATTCGTATTAAAAGAAAATTATAATAGCGGTAGCAGTAATTAATTTGAAACGGAGAAAATATAATTTTAAACACCGTAATCGATAACACGAAGCCGATTATGAACGTGTAAAAATTAAATGCAGGAGAAATTTAAAATTCAAACTAGAAATCAATTTCAAGCACTTTTTCCGTAAAATTCTACAATTCCAAATGGAGGACCACTGTACATTTTTAGACATGTAGAAATTCAAATTTTAACAGCAAATATTGAAAAAACTCATAAGATAGAAAAAATCAGGAAAAATCTACTATTATCAAAACTAAAGCAGATTTTGGCTAAAAAGCAAAAATAAAACAAATAAAAATAAATTTAATTAAACTTCAATCAAAATAAAATCAATCAATAAATACGAATAAAAAATAAAAAAAAAAAAATAATTACCAGGAGTTGGCGAAGAAGATTAAAATTGCCAAAATGAGCAGCGAGAAAAAGAGGAGTGACATCAGTTTTAAACTCCTCATAGTGAAGAACGACGTCGTTTGGTAAATGATCACGGAGAACAACCTCAGGACGACGGAGCTTAAGAGAGACGGCGCCGACGAAGTTAACGTCGAGAAAAGAGTCGGAAGAGCAGTCGGAAGCGGCTTTGAGATCGCCGGAGGAGAGAGAATCGAGGAGGCGTTGAGAAACCTCGGCTTCGTAGTTGACCGGAAAAATTTGTTTACCGGCGATGGCGGCGGAGGTGTGAGAGAAAACCGTCATGGTTGTCGCCGGAAAATGGCGAAGGGAGGAGAGGAAAAGAGGGAATGGAGGAGATAGTAGAGTTGATTTGGAGTTGAGGTGAAGTTGTTGTGTGAGAGTGTGTTGAGGAGAGTGCAGAGGAAGGAGAAGAGAGGAGAAGTTGGAGTTTGGAGAATGAGAATGCGAGAGACAGGGGAATTTATTGCCTGCTTTGCTGCTTTGAGATTTTACTACAACTATTTTTATTATTTTATTAATTATGGTTAATTCAATAACATTGTTTTATGGGTAATGTTATATGTAGCCTTCCCGTCAAAAAAAAAAAAAAAAAAAAAAAAAAAAAAATGTTATATGTAGCCTAAGGGCTATATATAAGCATTAAATATATTCTTAGAAATTGTATAAAATTAGGAATTTAGGACAAAAACACGCGTAAATCAATGTTATTAGTGTTTATATTTTGATGATTTCTTAACTTTTTACGATTTTCAATTGTAAATTTAATGTTTATATGTAGCCCTAAGAGTATTAACAATGGTGAGGATAAATATATCCTTTCCCATTTTATTTCTTTTTTTCTCCAATCGACATATTATATTCTCTTTCTTCCACATCACTTCCTACTATCTCCATCCTTTTTCTCATTCTCCTTCTCTAATATTTTCAACATCAATAAGGATCCTTTCCCATTTTCAATCTCCTATTTACATATACCCCACTATATATTCTATCTCTTATTTATATAATTATTTATTAATATAATAGTTTAAAAAAAAACATAAACTAAAAATACTAAAGCTTTTGGCACAAGAGCCAAGGAAAAGAATCCTTTCCATTAAGAGGAAACCACATTTTCCTCTTCTTAAGAGGATCCTTTCCCCCTATTTCACATCAATGAGGATCCTTTTAGCCAACAAAAAAGTGAGCTAAAAGGATACAAATCCTCATTGTTGCTGGTGCTCTAAGGGCTATGTATAACATTTTCCTTGTTTTGTTTTATTTATGTTTTGGTAATGTTCAGCTGAGTTCAGTCATTGAGAACAGACCCTAGTTTATTAATCTCGATAAGTATTTTTATTAATATGTAATTTTTATAGTTTTTGCTTGTGTGAGATTAAAGATATTTACGATAAAAAAAATTGCATTGATAACGTAAATGGGACTAACATTATAAATCGGATGGAGTAATTAATAACGCTTTTTATCTCTCTTATTCTACAATAATTACACATTTTACCTGAATTCACTCACCTCTTCATCTTCACTTTTTTGTTTTTACTTAATTTAATATGTATTGCGTATTTACATTTTCTCTCATTTATCGATCTTGGTTCTTTTACAAATAATAACTGTTTAGGGTAATTTTACCCCGCCACGTGGTCCAATCAAAGATGACACGTGTCAGCCTCAGGATGGCCCAAAGTGGACCAATCCCTGCTTGACACGTGTCACTCCAGAAATTAAGGGGAAAAGGCGGCCTTCAGGCCCAAATCCCGAGAAAGCCGCAAAACGGCGCAACCCACCAATGATTAGGGTTCAGTGACCTAATCAAGGGCACAAATCCCAAAGACCCTATAAATAGGGAGATGTCCCTCATTTTGAGGGCACGTTTTACCATTTATTAAACTAGCATTCTCTCACATCAGAGAAACACCTGAGCTTGGAATCCGAGCAGATACCCACCTAAATTTCCGTCCTCTTTATTCCTTTTCAAGTTACTAACTTGACCGTCGGAGGCGGAGCTCCAACCACCCGGAGTCTCCGTTATTTTGCAGGTACAGCTCAGCCGGATCAGACTTCGTGTTGTAACTCTCCCGAGGGACAAAAACACCCAAAACATTTGGCGTCGTCTGTGGGGAGAGTACCTCGAAGATGGTTCAAGAGTTTGTAGCACCCCCTAACCGTCTGGGTGAAGACCCAAAAGTCTTTACAGACCAGGAGGATGAGGATCCTCAGCTCGAAACCTTTACAGCCGAGGATGGCTCGCTCAGAATCAAGAGCATCCGGCCCAGAGATATTCTGGAGCAGGGTGCCTCCCAGGCGGGTCCAAGCCGACCCACTGGACATCCGGAAGGGGAAACCCAAACGGCCGCTGGATCAGCCCCTGTCACCCGAGACGAACTCATGAATTTCATGACAAGTTTCAAGGGTGAAATTAAAGAGCTAATCACCAAAAGTCGGGCTGGCCCAAGTAAAGGTCAGTCGGCAAAGAAGACTCCTCCAGAGAAGGGGAAGTCAGTCAGAGACCGGCAGCCCACTCCTCATCCAAAGGAGAAGGCAACCGGGACCATTGATTGGTCCAAAATTCTCCTTCCTAAGAGGAACACCAACAACACCCGCCGGACTCAGCAGCCGGTGGGAAGCAAAAAATCAACTCTTGATGCCCGGGAGATCATCAACCGGAAGATAAACCAATCACTGTCTGAGTCGGCTTCAACATCGAACTTTCCAGACAGCTTCAACAACATTTCTGCAGGGAGTGCACCTTCCTTGCATGAGAGCCAGACAGGCGATAATACCGTCCATTCTGGCCCTCACATGATTGGAGTTGTACCGTATGTGCCTACTCAGGCTTACGGACAGTATCCCCCTCACTTCATGCAGCCAGCCTTCTTTGGAGGTCAGGCGACATATCCAAATGTCCAGCCATTGGACTGACAGCTTCGTCTGTTGCGCCTGGGTGAACAGCCTTCTGCGTTCACCCGGGAGATAACCGAGGCGGCCCAGCCGGCCAAGGTTAAGAATGTGTTGGTTGGTAACTATGATGGTACCACCAATCCGGAAGACCACCTCATGGCTTACACCAACCTCATGTATCTGCAGGGGTTGGATGATGCCACTTGGTGTCGGTGCTTCCCGGCTACATTGAAGGGCATTGCCCAACAATGGTTTGGCAATCTTGTAGGAGTTTATAGGTACTACGCAGCGAATATAACATGAATCATATTCAAACAAGTACCAATCCCAAGAATCACATGCATAACACACAAGACACATAATCATACCTTTGACGCGTGAATTCCACGAAGCTATTCGACAGGCAAACCAGGGAGAGAATAGAGCCCCAAGCGTTGCTCCTCTACTTAGTCCACGAGATTCGAACGAGCCGTCCACCAATACTAGATTGGTCGAGTGATTGAGGAAAACCGTGATCACCACCTTTACGGACAATCGACCACCGCACGAACCACCACCACCACGACACACCACCGGCGCCTAGGAGGAGGAGAGAGCCGTGAGAGAAAGAGGACTTTGAGAGGGTTGGGTTTCGTGTTTGCTAATTAGGGTTTGATCACACTGATCAGTTAATTGCTTACATACTGCAAACCTAGGCACCTAGTCTATTTATAATCTCATTATAATTAGACTAGGGCACGAAGCCCAAAACTCCCTTGTCTACTCCATATGGCAGGCCACCTAGAGTGATGAGGCCCATGATGGGCCTCGTCCTCTAATGCTCGATCTAGCCCCTTTGTGTGACCTTATAGGATCCGTCCAATTGGGCTTTGGGCTATTTTACTTGTCCAAAGATCGTTAGTACCTCTAGCTATGGCAAAACGACGACCCAAATGTACGAACTTAATTATCTCCATAATTTGATCCAATTATATATCTAGTAATTGCACACGACTGTAGGGAATAGTTCAAGCCTTTAAATCCCACTAGCTTGAACCCCACTGTGATCATACACTAAAGTACGGTGGCGTCCAAAAGGGAAGAAGATAGAGCAAAAGAGTCGCCAACAAGTTTTTAAGGAACTTGTAAACCGTTCATAGGATGAAGGTTACACCCCTTAACGATCCAAGAGATCGTCAACTCCATAAGGTCATGAACCAAATAAGGGTTCGGGGATGATGGTACAAATCCAACCTAAAAGAGATTGAACCTGCCCTAATAATAGGCCTCTACTTTATTCTGCTCGTATTCATGTGCGCTTTTTGACTAACATGCAATCAATAGATTAACCCTAAACCTGTTTAATCTATGTTGGTTGGATTTAATGCACAAATAAACTATTATTGGCGATCACTTGAATTATAATCACATTAACCCTAACAAGATTATTAATTATCTTATTAAGCATGATTACAAGTACAAATTTCCTTTAAACATGCAATAAAGGTGATCAAGCAATAAATATAAATATCAAGCAACAATAATAATAATCAATAATAATTATAATCATCATAAAATTATAATCATAATCAAAACAATAATAATCATAAATAAAATAATCATTATCAAAATAATAATAATGATAATAATATTCATAATCATCATAAATTATAGCAATTATAATCATTATCATGTTCATGTTAATATTAAAGCATAATAGTAGCAAGATCCTAGGCATGATACTAACATGAATAAATATTAGGAAGAGAATAAAAGGCATCATGGCAATCATATTTAATATTAAAATTACCCTAGACATGATACTAGGAATCATAATAACAATATAAACATGATTTCTACATCATAATATCAATAAATCAATTAAAAGTACTTACTTTGATGCCTCGTACCTCTTTCTAATAACAAAATACACGCGTTAGTAACTTCAAGGAAAATAATAAGCAAAACAATTAAATTAAATAATTGAAAGAGAGATTTGGGACCAAACCCTCAGATTTTAAAACCTTTCACGTCTAGGGCGAAGGCAACTTCGAATATGGCTAGGTGTATCTAGATCTTGTGAATGCGGAATTTTGTATGAAAAAGCAAGAAAGAAAGAATGCTAAAGAATTAATGTTATTGAAAATTGATGAATGAGAGATGAAGATGATGAATGAAGAGAATTGATGAATCTTGGTGATAATTGGTGAATGAAGAGAGTTGATGAATGAAAACGGAGTTTTTGATACGATATTTATAGAAAAAATCATCCAAAAAAGATAATTTAACAAAACAGAGTCTGACGATCGTAAAACAGCATTGGCGCCAGCCCTGGCTAGTTGGCGCCAGCACCAATAGCTAGCGCCAGGCGCCAATGGCTAGCGCCTGGCGCCAAGCCTGGTTCCAAGCGCCAAGGCCTGGGGTTGGACGCAAAACTGGTTTTCAACGCGTTTTCGAAAATCTGATAAATTTCCCGTACTGGAAGATAAAATAATATAATTCCATCGAAAATGCTATTTGATCTTGATTAAAACTCTGAAAAGCCCTAATTGAATTAGGAATGAAAAGAACCTTCTAGAATATTCTAGAAGACTAAAACCATTCCTAATTGCATTAGGAATGATAAATCATATTAGATCCTCCCCTAGATCATTGGGCCGTACATAAAGCTCAAACCGGGCCCAGTTTAGGAAATTGGCCATAACTTCCTCAATATTCGTCGGAATTGGGCTTATAATATATCGTTGGAAAGGTCTTTGCAAGCCCATCCAACTACACCACTGTTGGACCCATATCATGGACCAACCAAACTGGATTGACTGTTTTCTTAAAATAAAGTTTTCAAAATCAGGGAGAGGAGAAAAGAAATAAAACTTTCCGCTACACTAGACCTTTCCACACTTTCGTTTCATTCGATTATGATTCGACGTGAAAGGAACTCATCACCGGGTTTGGTTTTGGGGAGACACAAATGGGTGTCTACAACGACGAAGACATAACTCCTTCAATCTCCCACTTGTCTGAGACAAGGGTGCAATATTCAAATTCCTAAAGTCAATATATGTGTCGATTTGATAATATGATTGCACCACATGTCGAGATCATATTAATCTACAAATCGTTTCTTGAAATCTGAGTTAGAATTACAAAACCAAATGATTAATGTGTAATGCATTTGAATGCGGCCACGTATTTTCTAAATTCTCCCTCTTCAAGCGGCCATGACACATTTCCTCATTTAATAGGTAGACTCTATCCAATCTTGTGGTAACATGACTCCCACTCAACTTCTGAAATAACCGGGAAACACCCTCTATAATCTCCAATTACGGCTAGACGTTTGAGTGTACCATAGTCACAACATCCATTGAATGAAATCAATGTTCCACTCATGTCAAAGGAATCCACTAATATATACGGAAGCTCTATACTTGAACTTCAAAGTAGGTCAATAGTTCGATCATGCATCATTCATGCATATCCAAGTGATTGACCGAGCATCACTATGCCCCTATAGCCCATGAAACTGCGCTATCCAATCAATCTTACATGCTAGTTCATTTATTGAAATCATTTATGTCCACTTTAATGATCTCGAACTAGGAACTTTAAATAATATATGAATTTTGTTCACCTGTGGGGTTTCAATTCACCAGGTCATCAACCTGATGAGCCCATCAATTCATAATTATTTTGGACATTTTATTTAATTTCCGAAACCATAATTAAATAAGAGAAATAATAATTTCTATTTTAAACATAATTTTGCAAATTGATGCATTTCTCATGTAATATGTTTTCTCAAAACATATACAACTTAAATTACATAACTTGCTTCAATCCTAAGACTTTAATATGACTCTCATATCTTAGTCCATGGAAGGGGTTTAGTGATTTCTCACTCATTAAAAAACTTTGCAGAACATGACCTTCCGCTGGTCAATGATCTCATAATTGAGGTGATATCTCATATCCTTTTGTTCGGATTTGTGATGTGACTCTAGCCTCTTTGTTCTTGGGCAAAGGTGACATGTTAGTCACATGACATTTTAATCCAAATTTCCTCTGTAACTATACACATATTCTGACATTTAGTATGCAACAGTGCTCTGCTTTGAACTCTTCAAGCTCACTGTCCTTTTCCATCCAGACACAAATATGCATTTAAATCACCATCTAGAATCATCTTGCCTGTTTGGAAAAACTTGCATTCGTGTAACCTTTTGACAACTTGCTTAAATTACCATTTAACACAATAGCTAGAAATATTCCTTTTAGTGCTTATCAAGTACTCAAGGATCTATTCTTGGTAATTCTCCGTAAGCTTATTCTTAATTTGCTTGAAACCTGCTACATATGTACAAGTCATATGCAACATCTTGCTTTGTACATTTCATGGCACATATAATGAACCTTTTGCAAAAGCATAAGGTACACTATCTATACAACTCAACTCTATTAGCTTTTGAAGGCACTGAGTCTTATTGAGTGTATTACCATGAGACATGGGAAGATATCCTATCTTAGAGTCTTGCTTCATGAACTTGTCAAGATCCTTATCAACATAAGTCTCTCGATTCATTCCAATCATTCTTCAAGATTCACTTCATGGATCTTAATTCCCAATATGTACTCAACATCTTCTAAGTCTATCATATTGAAACAATCTTTCTAATCACTGCTTGACTTATTCAAGCATTGATATATCATTTCATATGATCTGTATGTCAACTACATACTAGACTAAAAGACCAATTACTCCCACTAAACTTCTTGTCTCTACAATATTCCCTTTTCGTTCTACTAAGGAAATCAAACTGTTTGATTGCCTAATCAAAACGAATGTTCCAACTCCCTGATGCTTACTTCAATCCATAAATGAATTTCTGAAGTTTGCAAAACTTTCTAGGAATTTCTGGATTTCAAACTCTTTGGTTGTATCATATACATGTTCACTATCAAGAACATTTCATGAAAGTGATTTTGATATCCATAACTAGAATAATCCGAATAGGCTTACCCAACTAATAGGTTTGACCCTATTTGTAAGACTATTATAGACTAACACATTTTTACAAACATGGAGTCCATACTGGATTTCATGGCTTTAAGGCCATTTCCTGAGTTGGCACTTATCCAAAGCTTGCTTGTAGGCATGGGTTCCAATCATTCCAATATGAAAATTTTAGAATCCACCTTTTCTCAGAATTTCAACAAACTGTTTGTTTTGATCCCAAGTAACCTACGATAGGTATGAGCGACAATAGAATTATTCTCTTCAACTCTTTGAAGCCTTTCATTCTAGTGGGACGATAGAAGCCTCGCTAGTGGAATTAGCTTGCTTCGACACATGGTTTATCAAATTAGCTGATTTCATATGTCTTCGTCTCTGATGTAGTGTTATCCACATCCATTTGTTGCTCATCTCGAATCTCATCGAGATCTAACTTTACTCCCACTTGGCTTTGCAGGAAGACATTCTTTCTATAAAGATACTATCGCGAGCAACAAACACTTTGTTTCTACGCGATTGTAGGAATAATACCTCTTAGTTTTCATGAGAAAACCCATGAAGAACTATTTTTCTGATTTAGGGTGTATTATGTTATCTTTGTAAACATTTTACATTGATTTCATAACCCTTAATCCTTTTTAGAAAAGATAACTTTTGGAACATTTCCAAATCATAACTCTTATGACATCTTTTCTTCTACTTTGGTTAAGTTTCCTGTTTAGAATATTCGCAATTGTTGTTGTTCTAATGTATATCCTCAAAACGATATTTGTAAATCATTAAATCTTGGATCGAACAATGGCAATAAAAGTTTGATTCCTTCTTCATAAACATACAATTTAATTGTAATGTTTCTGGATTGTGAACTAATTCAACAATTCCCTCTAGATGATCATTCCTTTTGAGCTTATAAATATTTATCACAACAATCATATTGTGGTGTAAAATTGTTTATCTCAAACTGATTTTACATTTCATTTTGGAATTTTGAACTTTTCAATGTTTCCAAGCTTTACTTCATTAAGTAATTATCGATATATTTACTTAAATCGTTAGTAAAAGCAATGAAATAGTTAAATACCTTTGCTAGTTTTTAACTTATTGATTCACATACATCATATGTATGAGTACCAAAAGGTCATTTTAGCTTCTTTTGCCCTTTCTACTAAAAGGCAACTTGGTCATTTTAACTTTTATCAAGCATGACTTCTAATTCTCAAGTGATTCATAATCATATAAGAATGAGAGTCCATCCAAAACTTTGGATGTGCAAATGGTTTATGTGACCTAACTTTACTTGTTGTAAGTAAGTGTATTTTGAATCATCTAATTATTTTGTGATCTACTTATATCAATGTCATAAAACAAAATTAACTCATATCTAGCAAAATGAAAACAATTTATTACCTTGGTCATGGATCAACACTTGTCCAAGCCAAGTAAACCAAAATCAGTATTCAAAACAAGAAAACCGAAATATTGTCTCATCAAAACTGGAAATTGTTCTAAAATCATGATAAACTAATCAAAATTTAAAACTATGAAGCTATCTCTGGCCACTCAAATACTTCTAGTGCACCTTCAAGCTCCATTTCCAAGCTAGCTTCACTTGTTTGCAGTTCCTGCGCAACATCACTATGTTAAGCACTGCAACTTGGTATCACATACCTAAGTGAAAGTTAAAATGTTTATGACATTATACCTGAGGTTGATGCTCCATTCTTCTTGGGGAAGTCATGGTATTTCTGGCAATTTCGCTTCCAATGCCCCTTCTTCTTGCAGTAAAAGCATTCACTTTCACTTGCAGCCTTGGGCTTTGGAGTCTTCTTAGGCTTTTCAGGAGCCTTGGAAACTTGCTTGCCCTTGCTCTTGGCACTAGCCTTTTGCCCCTTCTTCTTGAACCCCTTTCCCTTTTGAATCATAAGAACTTCCTTCTTAGGTTCCTTAGGGATTTGTTTCTCAGCACTAACCAACATTGCATGCAATTGATTCATAGTCTTTACAGTGGCAGTCATGTTAAAATTCATGATAAACTGGTTGAAACTTTCTGGTAGTGAATGGAGAATGATGTCTGTTGCCAAATCATCACTGTATGGGTGCCCCAGTTTTTCCATACTTTGAATTAGGCCGATCATTTTGAAAACATGATCATGAACTGTGGCTCCCTTCTCTATCCTACAATCCAGAATCTCACAATGGAGCTCATACCTTTCAACTCTAGCTTGTTTCTTAAAAAAAGCTTTGAGTTCTTGCATGATTGAATAGGCATCCTGGTCCTCAAAACGCTTTTGAAGACTAGGCTCCATGGTAGCAATCATTAAGCAAGTGATAGGTATAGCTCTGTCATGAGCTTCCTTGTGCTTCTTGATCTCTGTCGCAGTTGGATTTTCTGGCAAAGGTCCTGGTAATGGGGTATCAATGATATCCTCTTTACCCTCAGATTTCAGAACAAGTCTTAGCATTCTTTCCCAAGTGGAAAAGTTCTCCCCTGTCAACCTATCCTTCTCAAGGAATGGTCGAAGGTTGTAAACGTTGTTGTCATTGTGATTACGGCTACCCATCTATGTCAAAATAAGGCAAAGTTTAATAATTATGTTTAATTTCAAATTAAAGTACCATAAACGCATTCATTTGGTAACTTTAAAACACTTTATTCAATGATTAATTGATCCCAATTGAATTTTAAGTGATTCCAAGATCCTTTATTTGTGCAATAATTGACCGGAGGGAGGCCCTACCATCAACCATTACATTTTCAAGGTGAGTAAACTCTTTACTAATTACAACTCTTGTAACTCTTGGTTGAATAATTAATCATCACATGCTTAATTATTACCCTTATCTTCAAGGTTCTAAACTCTTTAGGTAACCTTGTTGAGCACAACCAATTAAAAGTGTAAAACTTGATTTACCCCCACTCCCCTAAGATATAATATGACACCCAGCTGAGGCATGACCCATCATAAAATATCAAAGGTTTCATCGAGTTTTTTTATTGGAAAAGCTATCTCAATATTTCTGGGATCTAGATTTATTATGTTGTGATTATTTAGTGAACTCTAGCGCATCATCAATCAACATAAATAAAATCTAACATGCATAATCTACTAATGCAATAAATCATGACATAGTAAGGCCCCTTAGTCCTAAGAAAACTAGAAATGAAAAAAGCTCCCACTTGAATCATCATGGATCTCCATCCACCTTGCTCCTTTGGGCCTTCACTTCATGGGCTTCTTTGGACTAACACTATTTAAATAATTATTCTATTTACTTTAAATAAAAGTTACAAAAATACTTAACGGTACGCAGACCGTATTTAGATTACAAAAATACGTCACGATGCGCAGATCGTATTTAAGAATCTATGGGC
This sequence comes from Chenopodium album, assembly GCF_948465745.1. Classification (NCBI taxonomy): domain Eukaryota; kingdom Viridiplantae; phylum Streptophyta; class Magnoliopsida; order Caryophyllales; family Amaranthaceae; genus Chenopodium; species Chenopodium album. The sequence continues at coordinate 18,204,543 of NC_137835.1, read as the reverse complement.
CATACTAGTCTATATATAGCAACATAATATCATATATTATAAAAGTGCCATATAATAAATCACTCAACATGCTTGTCTAAATTACAACATCGAATGTTCATAATAAAGTCAACGCATTTCCTAAAATATCTCATATTTTAATCATAATTAGATAATATCATATATTATTCATGACCGTTTATAAAATATCATATATTTAATTTAGTCATGAGATAGAATCAAATCATATTTTAATCTAGAAAGATAAATCATATTTAATCTTTCATGATTATCCTAACAAATTTAGGAGATTCTATCCTAATTATTAACCAATCAAATAATTTTAAAATCAATTATATCTTAATCTAATTATGGGATAATCACATTATTTAAATCAATTATTATCCTTTTGGAATATGCTCAGAATATCCTAATCAATCTTATCCAAAATTAACCACTTTAATTAGGATAATTACCAATTTAACAACTTTAAATATGGATAATATCAAATATAACAACTTTTGAATATTTGATTTTATCCTAAAATAAAAGATTTTATCCAAATAAAACCAACTTTATCTTTTAAAATAAAAGATCATATTTTCAAAATATTTTATCTTATCCAAAATAAAACTGATTTTATCCCAAAATAATTTACAATTATCTTGAAATAATTTTAAAATAAGATAATAAAAAAAAAAAAAAATTTGAAAAACCGCAAGCCACCACCGCCGCCCACCGTGGTTGGCTAGCCGAAGCTAGCCACGGTGGCTGGCTGCCTTAATAGCAGCCACTGCCGCAAGGCAGCAGCGGGCAACTGCTCTGGCAGCCATGGCAGCAGCCGTGCAACGCTTGCACGCTGCTGCCCACAGCCACCCCTGACCGCCTGCCCTCCCTCCCTCCCTCTCGGACTGCCACCTGGTCGGCAGCCGCCGTGGCTGCGCCACCCAGCCGCGGTTGCCGACCACCTAAAACTTTTTTTTTTGTGTTTTAATTTAATTAAAATAATGCTTATCATAATTAAATTAAATCAGTCCAAAAGATTAAAATTAAATCACATTCAATCTTAAAATTAGGGTTCTTCATAAAATTAATCCCAATTTAACTCTAACTTTTAAAATTATATTGATGATCATACACAAAACACTTTTATGCATAAATCAATCCGATTAAAATTATGAATCATAAAATAAATCGAATTAAATCAAAATCAAGCACAAAAATCATATTTTAGGGCTAGAATTTTCGAAAAATTCAAAATTTTTAGGGTTAGGGTGTTCGAAATTTTCGAACAATTAAGGCTAAAATTCGGTCTCTTCATGGCTATTTTGAGCATAATTAAATCACATTTAATCAATTCCAAAAGTTTAATCACATTAAATATAATAATTGAACCATAATTAAATTAATTTCTCCCTCTTAATTGATTATAAAATTAACGTGGACATAAAAAAATTGTATCATTATGATCTAGCGCGTTCATGCAAGAGGCTAACTGATACCACTGTAAGAGTTTATAGGTACTACGCAGCGGATATAACATGAATCATATTTAAACAAGTACCAATCCCAAGAATCACATGCATAACACACAAGACACATAATCATACCTTTGACGCGTGAATTTCACGAAGCTATTCGACAGGCAAATCAGGGAGAGAATAGAGCCCCAAGCGTTGCTCCTCTACTTAGTCCACGAGATTCGAACGAGTCGTCCACCAATACTAGATTGGTCGAGTGATTGAGGAAAACCGCGATCACCACCTTTACGGACAACCGACCACCGCACGAACCACCACCACCACGACACACCACCGACGCCTAGGAGGAGGAGAGAGCCGTGAGAGAGAAAGGACTTTGAGAGGGTTGGGTTTCGTGTTTGCTAATTAGGGTTTGATCACACTGATCAGTTAATTGCTTACATACTGCAAACCTAGGCACCTAGTCTATTTATAATCTCATTATAATTAGACTAGGGCACGAAGCCCAAAACTCCCTTGTCTACTCCATATGGCAGGCCACCTAGAGTGATGAGGCCCATGATGGGCCTCGTCCTCTAATGCTCGATCTAGCCCCTTTGTGTGACCTTATAGGATCCGTCCAATTGGGCTTTGGGCTATTTTACTAGTCCAAAGATCGTTAGTACCTCTAGCTATGGCAAAACGACGACCCAAATGTACGAACTTAATTATCTCCATAATTTGATCCAATTATATATTTAGTAATTGCACACGACGAAGACATAACTCCTTCAAATATGCCAGCCGGGTCCATCGATAGCTTCAGAAAGCTCGCCTTCCTGTTTGCTTCCAACTTCTCAATGAACATCCCTGCTAAGAAAATAAGCCTTGATTTGAGCACTGTTAGGCAAGGGGAGAGAGAAGGGTTGCGCTCATATGTCAGGCGGTTCAATCTGATAAGAATTCAGATTCAAGGACTGTCTGACGAGGTAGCTTTTACAGACTTTTTCAAAGGTTTGATAGACGGGTCGACCTTTAAGTTCGACCTAGTCAGAAAAGGGGCTTTCACCTTACAGGCGGCCCCGAGGGAGGCGGAAAGCTACATTCAAGCTACCGACCTCTGCTCGCCTGGTAACCAGTCGGACTCCAAGAAGTCTGACAAACAGAAAGACAGCCGGTCTGCTCAGCCGGCCAAAAATAAAGAAGAGAGCAAGAAAAGAAAAGAAATCTGGGCGGTTAATGATTCTGACCAGCCGTCCCAGAAGAAAAAGAAAAAGTTTAAACCGTACGTCCCCAAGTACGAGTTTAATAAAGACTGCAACTCCATCCTCATGGAGGTAAAGGACCGGCTGTCCATTGAGAAGCCGAATCCTATGAAGAGTTTTGTCCAGTCACGGAACAAAAATAAATTCTGTCAGTTCCATAAGGAGGTCGGCCATGATACCAACGACTGCTTCAATCTTCAGCGGGCGTTGGACCGTCTGGCTGACAAAGGGTTGTTGAAGTCCTACATTTCTAAGTCCCTAGCCGGGGCAAAAAAGAAAAACAAGGGTCAGTCCTCCAAGACTACCCCCCAGCCTACTAGTAGCTCGGATACCGACAAGGAGCCGGTCTACACAATAGCAGGCGGGTTCTCCTGTGGTGGCCTTACCATCCGGGGCACCAAGAGCCATCTTCGAAAGATGGACAAGGATGATGATGAGCAGGCGTCTGCAAGCACCTCCTTCCCAGTCGTCCTGATCACTGAGAAGGATAGGGGCAGCGTCCACCGTCCGCATGATGACCCGGTTGTCATTGAATGTAAGGTTGCCAACCAACTGGTTGGAAGAATCCTTATTGACACCGGCAGCTCATCAGACATCATCAGCCTCCGGTGCTTGCAAAAGCTGAAATACAACGTCAGCAGCATGCATCCGGTCACCCACCCTCTAGTTGGTTTTGGGGGTGGGATGGTCTACCCAGCCGGTAGAATTGACTTACCCATCCGGCTGGGTGAAAAAGGCAAGGGACGACATATTGTCGTCAGATTCTTGGTCGTTGAGGAGTTGACCGCCTACAACATTATCCTTGGCCGGCCGACCCTCAACGTAGCCAAGGCAGTAATCATCCCATCTCTCATGCTCATCAAGTATGAGAGGGATGACGGCACTGTTGGTTCCCTGAATGGGGATCAGAAGACGGCCCGAGAGTGTTATCTCTCAGCCGTCAGAGACATTGTGGCCCCAGACGGCCAGGAACCAATAGACCTTGACAATGTCAAGAATGCCGACCCAGCGCGTGCCCCACCAGCAGCCGGGAAGAAAAGAAAGGCACCTCTGTTGGTGGAGGTGAAGAAAGAGAAAAAATAGCATTCACTGACCAGTGAACGGTCAGATGAGCTCCGCCCTCAACCGGCTGGTGAAAGTATTGATCTCGTTCTGGATGACAGCCGTCCAGAACGTATTGTAAAGGTTGGGACGGTTGCTCATGCTACTTTGGGTGCAAGCTTGCACCTTCTGCTGAAGGAATTCAAAGACATTTTTGCCTATGAAGTGGAAGAGATGCCAGGCGTCAGCCCGGATCTCGCTGTCCACAAACTCGCCGTGGACCCCAAAAAGAAGCCCATCCGGCAAAAGAAAAGAAACCACGGTGAGGAAAGAAGTCAGGCGGCAGCTGCCGAAGTCAAAAAGCTGCTAGACGCCAGGTTCATTCGGCCTTGTAATTTTCCCGACTGGGTGGCCAATGTGGTCCTTGTTAAGAAACCGAATGGGACCTGGCGCATGTGTGTTGATTACACAGACCTCAACAAGGCGTGTCCAAAGGACAGTTACCCGCTTCCAAAGATCGACAGTCTGGTCGACTCTACAGCCGGTCACGCCTTGATGAGCTTTATGGATGCCTACTCCGGCTTCCATTAGACACCCCTGTGGAAGAAAGATCAAGAGAAGACGGCCTTCGTCACTGATCAGGGGTTATTCTGTTATACTGTGATGTCGTTTGGCTTGAAAAATGCGCCTGCCACTTTCCAACGGATGATTAATACGGTCTTCATTAATCAGATTGGGAGGAATGTGGAGGCGTACATTGATGACATGATAGTCAAATCCAAGCTACAGACGGATCACCTTGCTGATCTCCGAGAAACATTCACCACCCTCAAGCGGCATAAGGTTATGTTAAATCCTAAGAAATGCATCTTTGGTGTTGAGTCTGGGAAGTTTCTCGGATTCCTGATTGATCAAAGGGGGATAGAGGCTAACCCTGAAAAGATACAGGCGGTGATAGACATGAAGTCACCCCGTTCTGTCAAGGAAGTGCAGAGGCTCACCGTCTGTCTGGCTGCCTTGGGGAGGTTCCTCAGTCGGTCAGGCGACAAGTGCCTCTACTTCTTCCAAGCAATCAGGAAGAAGACCAGATTTGAATGGGGGGAGGATGCTGAGGCGGAATTCCAAAGGTTGAAAGAGCATTTACATTCTCTACCTAGGTTGGTCAGTCCTTTACCTAGGGAGACGTTGTACATGTATTTAGCCATCTCAGATCATGCCCTCAGTGTCGTTCTCCTTGCTGAGCGAGACGGCGTGCAGCTCTCGGTTTACTTCATTAGCCATGTTCTTAAAAATGCTGAACTCCGGTACCCCATGGTTGAAAATTTTGGCCTTGCTTTGTATATGGCATTCAAAAAACTGAAGCCTTACTTTTTGGCCCATCCGGTGGTGATTTACACCGACCAGCCACTCAAGCGGCCAATGTCTACTTTGGACTCATCCGGGAGAATATTGAAATGGGCTATTGAAATGCAAAGTCTTGAAATCACTTACGAACCAAGAAAGGCAGTGAAAGGTCAGGCGTTTGTCGACTTCATTTTTGAAATAACCCGTCCGGTGGCTCCGGATAATCTTGATCAGGTTTGGAAAGTGTATGTAGACGGGAGCTCTACTAAGAACGACTGTGGTGCAGGCGTAATCTACGAGTCTCCTGAAGGGGAAAGATTTGAGTATGCACTACGCTTCAAGTTTCAGGCCTCAAACAATGAGGCGGATGCATTGTCAAAACTGGCGTCTTCCGCCTGCCATGATACGCCTCGGTCTGTCTTTTGGGAAGTTCTTGAAAAGAGAAGCATCTATGAAGATCCCATTGGAGTGCTGGACCGAAGCTCTACCTGGATGGATGGCATCCGGGCCTATCTCTCAGACGGTACACTTCCTGATTCGCCACAGAAAGCAACCGTCCTGAAGAAGCGAGCTGCAAGCTTCGAGTTGAAAAATGAAGAACTCTTCAAGGTGGGGTTTCTTAAACCCCTGTTGAAGTGTGTCACCCCTGAAAAGGGGAAGGAAGTGCTCGAAGACTTGCACTCGGGATTCTGCGCCTCCCACATAGGCGGCAGGTCCCTAGCCGTCAGAGCCAGACGACATTATTTTTGGCCCTTTCTTGAGGCAGACGCCAAGGAATTGGTGAAGAAATGTGACAAATGCCAAAAATTTGGCAAACTCATTCACCGTCCGGCTACTGATCTGACGGCCATCCACAGCCCAATCCCGTTTGCAAAATGGGGCATGGACATTCTAGGTCCTTACACGCCTGCTCCAGGCGAAAAGCGCTATATCTTGGTGGTTGTGGATTATTTCATCAAGTGGGTGGAGGCTGAGGCGGTTAAAAACATCAAGACCTCAGACGTAATTTCCTTCATTTGGAAGAACATTATCACCCGGTATGGGGTACCTATGTCTATGGTGTTTGATAATGGTCCTCAGTTTGAGACGCCTCAGCTAAAAACTTGGTTGGGAGATCAGGGGATCTCAAGATATTTTGCATCTGTTGGCCAGCCCCAAGCAAACGGCCAAGTTGAAGCCTTCAACAAACTCATCTCAGACGGCATTAAGAAGAAAATAGAAAGAGCCGATGGCTTATGGGCAGAAGAGTTACTCCATGTCCTATGGGCCATCTGGACAACAGCAAATGGGGCAACCGGTGAAACCCCATTTCTCATGGTTTACGGTGCTGAAGCCGTCTTGCCCATCGAACATTACGAGCCGACTCTCAGAGTCATGCTATATGATGAAGAAGCAAACTAGGAAGAAATGCGCCTGGCATTGGATTCACTCCCAGAACGCAGGGGAAATGCCGCCTTGCGTCATGAGATTTACCGTCTGAGAATGACTAGAGCCTACAACAAAAAAGTACACAAGCGTCCTTTGAAAGTTGACGACTTGGTGTTACGAAAAATAGAGGCAACCGGTAGGGCAAATGAGCTGGGAAAGCTAACCCCAAATTGGGAATGCCCCTACCGGATCTATGAGGAAGTGAGAGACAGCACCTACCGCCTGGAAACTCCAGACGGCAGGCGCCTGCCTAGAACTTGGAATGTAGACAATTTGAAAAAGTACTACTTCTGATAATGTAATTTTTTTGTAAACAGTCAGTCAATTAATAAAGATTCAGATTTTGTTTGCAAAATTGTTTTGTTTATCCGCCTGGGTAATACTCAGACGGATTCTTCACTTACCTAACTAAGTTTGATACTTAGTTGGTTTGCTTGACCGCCTAGGTAATACTCAAATGGATCCTTTGTTTATGTACTTGAGTTTGATACTTGGTATGATTTAATAATTACCCGTCCGTCTGGGTAATACCCAGACAGGCTTTTTGGTTTAACCAACTAAGTTCGACACTTAGTGTAAATTAACTGATTAAAAGCTAAGCACAAAAACGCTTGGTGGCTATACAACCGGTCCTAAACAAGACCAAAGGCTAAAATGGCCGGATGGTTGCTCATTTTATAAAACCGTCTGTCCCAACATGGACAAAGGCGTCCGTCGACACCCCTCTGGGTGCAATCGTCGCACAGAACAGACTAATTGTCGGTTCTACATACCCATGCAGACGGCAAAAATTGAACGACCAAATTGGTCAACTCATAGCCGTCTGACCAAAATGACCTATGAAGAACGATAAAGTTTCCAGATACCGCATGCCCAGAGGCATCAGTCGGTCACCGGGTGAAGTTCTCACTTAGGTTATTTATTCTAAAAATTGCACTTCCCACCCCAATTGGGGCAAAAGAGTTGTTCAATGGCTACGAAATCTCTACCAAGACGGACAAACGCCGTCTGGGTAGTGATTGGAGCGCCTGTTGGTGTACGGCTGTGCACTTGGTTTAGGGCAATCACTATTGTGATTTATTGACTTACAAACATATCATGCTCTTTTCAGCATCAGACGTTTTCAAGTCAATCAACCAACTCCACTTGAAACCAATCACACAGCCGTCCAGGGGCAAGGACAGCCAGACTATTGATTAGTTAGGTGAAAAATCGCCGCATGCTTTTGATCAGTTAGGCAAAAATGAAAAAGTAAAATATTCGCAAAAATTGAAATACAAATTCAAAATGATCAAAATCGACTCAGTCGGTGCATTTCATTAAAGTCCACCCAACCAAACGGTTGTGATGGATCAAATGTTAACCGGACCTCGTCCGGGAGAAAGAGAAATTGTTAATTAACCCGGATCCTTAGCCGGTAAATACAAATATACTCGGCACGCAGGCCGGAAAAACAAGTTTTAGCATACTGCCGCTGAATAAAAGAAAAAGACAAAAAACAGAGATTGGCATACTGCCGCTGAAAAGTCACTTCTGGCCTGCAGGCGGCTCCTCCTGGTCCTCTTCCTCACCGTCTGAGGGAATCTCTTGCGCTTCACCCGGACCAGGTAGCTCAGGCACGAGGGGCACACTGTTGGCATTAACCCAGGCGTCGAAGGACTCAAGCTCTGGATCACCCTTCTCTCTCAGGTACACCACGTCCTCGGCATACCTGTGGGCCAGTGCCCATGTGTTGTAATCCGCATCTGGGTACAAGGCAGCCCAGGCGATCTTCATCCGGGCATCATTGTCAGCGTCACTCTCAGCAACTAGACGGTTTTGCTCCGCCTCCAGGGTTGCTGCAAAGTTTATCTGAGCCTGAGCAGCCTCCTTCTCCAGCTTCTCAACCATGGTCTTCAGGTTGGTGTTCTCTTCAGAAACACCCTGAAGTTTGCCAAGGTCCTTCTGGGCCTTCTTGAGCGCCTCATCAGCCTTTTTGGCGCTCTCATCCGCCTTTTTCCTGGCCTCCTCTGCCTTCTTCTGGATCGTCTCAGCATCACCCGCCCGCTATTTGGCCGTCTCCAGATCCGCCTCTAGCTGCTGGATTATAGACGCCTGTGTCATTATGATTGCTTTAGTTTCAAGTTCATTTACGATAGTGGAGTGTAAAGCAATATTGTCAGTGTCTATGGCGGACTTCTTGGCCCTTTTTACCTCTTCCCGTTTGCGGGAATAAGGACGTTTGAGCCCGTCCACCCGCAGCATGGCCTGCAAAAAGCAGGCGGTATAAGTATTGCAGGCGGGATAAAACACTTGGAAAAAATAAATTGAATTGACAAGTTTCCTACCTCAGCCAGAAGGGATAGAATGCGTTCAAGGTTGAACGTCTCTATCCCAGGGATACTGTCTTTATCCCTCTTCCGGACGGCTTCCAGCATGGCCTTGGCATGCTTCTGGACGTCTGGCCACCAGGGAGATTAATCTGCACCACAATCAATACGTGATGAGTGCGAAACTAAGGCAGCACCTATTTGTTGCCGACCGTCTGAAGATGACGTCTGTTGAGAATGGGATTTCACCCGCAAAGGCCACCCCAGCTCGAGCGGGAATTCAAAAGGGTTCTTACCTTCAGAGTCGGCCAAGCGGGAACCGCTTGCAAGCGTGGTGAACCCCACGGCTGCTGATAAGGGGTTGACGAGATCAAGGCACACGCTGCCGCCTATCTTCTCGCTTCGCCCCGCTATCCGCATCTGCTGATGCCCGGCTGAGGCGCCAGGAGTTGACGCAGAGGTGGATTTTTTTATTTTGTTGAGAACGGCGGGGGTCTCCTCCCTAGCCCGTTTGAGTTGTTTCTCAAACGACTTTCCAACCTCTCCTCCCTGCAAAAATAACCAAAGTTAAGGTTAGCATCCGGGAAAAACAATTTTAAAAGATCAACTTATGAAAGGGTCAGGCGTTTGTTACCTTGGCTTTGACCTCAGCCGCAGCCTTTTCCGCAAGCGTCTTGCGGATGGCTGCAGAGGACCGCTTGGGGGTTTTCTCCGTCTGCAACATGTTTAATGCTTCTTCTGGAAAAAGAAGGAAATTGGTCAATATCATAAATCAATTCTAGTAAAAAGCTACTACAGACAGATATAAACTCAGGCGCATACGTTTGGTAAACATGTGTCCTAGCCCGCAGGCGGCTAGAAAACACTCGTCCCTGAACCAGGCGCTCTTGGGGATCCAGTTCTTGGGGACTTTTATTGTTTCCCCGGTTGACAAGGTCGCGTCTGTGAGGCCAAAAAAGTCTGCCTCAATGATCTTGTCAAAGTCTTCCTCTGGGATCCGGGGAAGAGCACACTTCCGGCCCAACAAGTCGGGCTTCTTATTGTATAGACGGAATTCATAATTCTCCCGTCTGGTTGGAGCTGGCATCAGGTAGAACCTGTGCTTCCAGCCGTCGAATTTCGAGACCTTGTCCAAGGTCATCATATATTGGGGCTACGTGGTTAGAGTGTACCACGCCCTCTAGCCGCCTGGGCTTCTGCTAAGATAATGCATACTAGCAAAAGCCTCCCAGCCGGGGTTAAGCCCCTGGAACTCGCAGGCGACAACATACCCCAGAATGTTTGTCCAAGAGTTGGGGGTAAGTTGCCAGACTCCGAGGCCGTAGCCTTTCAAAATTGCCTTCACCGCCTGGTGAAGGGGAAAGCGGAGACCAGCCTTGAACACCGCCTCATAACAGCCAAAATAGCTGTTGGCGTTCTCTTGATCGTCCTCCCAAGCGATGGTGCCATTCTCAGGCGGCACCCGGATCCTATACTCGTCTCCTAGCGGGTGCATTTTAGTAAAATTCTTCAAGTTTTCTTCCATTTGGATCCGGTCCTTGGAGGAGACGTGGATGTTGAAGGGATCATCCTTCTCGTTCCACTTTTTCCTTTCTTCCTCCTCGCTATCCGGAAGCGAGGGTAAATCGTCATTGCTCTCAGAGGTAGAGGCAGAGCTGTCGCTCTCCGTCTCCTCCTCACTTTGACTCAAGGGGGCAGAGACGGCCTCGTCGCTGCCTTGGTCGCATTCCTCCAAGAAGGAATCAGCAGGAGTTGAAGGGGCGCGCGGAGGGGATCTCTCTAGAGCCGTCTGGTTTCCCTGACCAGACGTTTCTCCCTCAGGCGTTTGGCCGCCTGAGCCTTCGCTCTTGTAATTTGGATCAGTAGTCGTCTGCATTGTCCGAGCCATGGTGTCCTGCACAGACACATAACTGGTCGGAATCCAAGGCAAAGGGTGGTCCCAACACCCCGAGACGGCACTCCCAGTCCTAGACTCAGCCGTCCCTGGTGACCGGCTGGACTCTAACCTAGGCTGTGCCGTGTGTGTTGGTGATGCATCCATTTATTGCAAGAAATACATACAAGCGGTGAAAAAAGAAAAAGAGCTGAGAGAGACAGAGACGGTACCTTTGGATGTGATATCTAAAGGTAGGCGGGTCCGGCTGGGTTGATGGAGAACAAACTTTCTTACTCGCGTCTGACTCAAGCGGATGACTTCTGCTCTCTCAAAGTTTTCTCTCTAGAAGATTTTTGTAAACGTACAAAATTATGAGGGTAAAACGGCTATATATAGAGGGTAAATACGGAGGCATTTCCGTAATTTACTCGGAAGGTGAACGGTTACTCTTTAATGGTAAAATTACCGCCAACCGGAGCGTGACATGTGTCACATATGCCACGTGGCGTGCCACGTCACACCTATGAGGGGCAAATGTTTAGGGTAATTTTACCCCGCCACGTGGTCCAATCAGAGGATGACACGTGTCAGCCTCAGGATGGCCCAAAGTGGACTAATCCCTGCTTGACACGTGTCACTCCAGAAATAAGGGAAAAAGGCGGCCTTCAGGCCTTAATCCCGAGAAAGCCGCAAAACGGCGCAGCCCACCAATGATTAGGGTTCAGTGACCTAATCAAGGGCACAAATCCCAAAGACCCTATAAATAGGGAGATGTCCCTCGTTTTGAGGGCACGTTTTACCATTTATTACACTAGCATTCTCTCACATCAGAGAAACACCTGAGCTTGGAATCCGAGCAGATACCCACCTAAATTTCCGTCCTCTTTATTCCTTTTCAAGTTACTAACTTGACAGTCGGGGGCGGAGCTCCAACCACCCGGAGTCTCCGTTATTTTGCAGGTACAGCTCGGCCGGATCAGACTTCGTGTTGTAACTCTCCCGAGGGACAAAAACACCCAAAACAATAACTAGTGTGTGTCCCAGATGCCCCGGATTGCTAGTTTGTACTTTGTACTTGTATGATTTGAGTGTTGCCTCGGATGTTACGGTTTTTTTTTACCTCATATATATTTATTTTCTAATTTTGTAAAGAACAAATATATTAAATAGTCTCTAATTTGAAAGGAATATTTAATATCAATTACGTGCAATTTAAAATAATAATAAAAGTTGGATGAGATGGTATTTGTATAAGCTTTATTAGTTAGAGGTTGCAGGTTCGAATCTTGATCAAATCATAATTCATTCATTTATATTTTTAAATGAAACTGCAAGCTTACGTGTCGCATGTATTTTGAATAGTGACGTGACATAGTTACATGATGTCATATACACCGTTCCTTTAAAAGAGCGCATTTTAATATATAGTATAGATGATTGTTGTGTCTTAGAGATCGTGAAAGTCCAATGGGGATAAAAATAGGGACTACGTGAAAAAATGAATTTGGCACCGGTTCAAACCCGGCCTAAGGCACCGGTTTGAACTGGTGCCAATGTGGGGGTGCCAAAAAGGGGTTTAAAAAGGCACCGGTTCAAACCGGTGCCAAAACTCGGAATTGGCACCGGTTAACCGTTGCCAAAAATGGCCAAAAAAAATAATTTTGTTGTTTTTGGCACCGGTTGTGCCAAAAAATATAATTTTTTTTTTTTTTGTTTTTTCCACTTAAAAATTAATTAGTCTAAAATACATAACAACATCAAAACGTAACATAAATCGAATATCGATTAAAACATCATCAATATCATCGAAAATTGCAACATCAATATCATCGAAAATTTGCAATACATAATCAAAAAAAAAATTACAACATATAAATACAAAAAAAAAAATTACAATATAAATTTTTTTTTAAAAAAAAATTTACATTATTGTTAATAAAAAAAAAAAAAAACAAAAACACCATTCATTCTTGTATCTTGCTTCTTCGATTTCATATCTGAATAACATATCTGCACCAATTATAAAAAATTAAAAAAATAAAAAAAACATTAATACAATTAAGCTTCGAAAAAAAAACCCCAGAATTTAATCCCAAAAATTGAAAAAAAAATTCAAACCCAATCTGAAAAACCAAAACCCAAAAACCCAGAAACCCAATCTGAAAAACCAAAACGCAAAAACCCAAATGTGAAAAACCCAATCTGATAACAACAACCCAGAAACGCAAAAACAAAAACTCAATCAAAAAACAAAAACCCAGAAACCCAATCTGAAAACAAAAACTGAAATCGAACAAAACCCTTACTATTTGGATTTTAATCGACAAAAACCCAGAAAACAAAAAATAATTGAAAGATAAGTGAAACAAAAACCCAGAAACGCAAAAAAATTGAAACAAAAAACCCTTAATGTTGAAACCCAGAAACGCAAAAAAATTGAAACAAAAAACCCTTAATGTTGTTGTTGTTGTTGTTGTTGTTACGGTGGTGTTGTTGTTGTTGTTGCGGTGGTGGTGTTGTTCTTGTTGCGGTGTTGTTGTTGTTGTTGTTGTTGTTGTAGAGAAAGAGAAGTGAATGGGACGGAGAGATCGAGAAGGCCAGAAGAGCTAGAGGAGAGAGAAGGGAGAGGAGAGAGTGAAAGAGGCGGACTGAGATGAGAGAGAAGGAGCAAGCTAAGCTTTTAGGGTTTTAAGAAGAGATAAGGCCGGTTTTTTTTTTTTTAATAATTAAAAGGTTCGGTTCACTAAGGCACCGGTTCAAACCGGTGGCCTTTATGTTTTTGGCACCGGTTTGAAGTGAACCGGTGCCTTTTATTCTGGTGTAGCTTCCAACCAATTTTGTAGGCCATTTTTGGCACCGGTTTGGACTGAACCAGTGCCAATTAGGGGGTGCCTTTTTGATATTTTCTACTAGTGTAATCTATCTATGTTTCTTATATATCTCTATTTTTATACGTGTAAATTATAAAAACTTGATATGAATAAAATATACCATCAGATAAATCCAATAAGGTCGTATATGATTATATTATTTGACTTATCTCTTAGGCCATGTTCACTTCATCAATCATATATTTTCTAAACTGAAATTATTTTTGTTGAATTGAAATTATTTTTACTGATTAAGTTTATTTTATTGTTTAAATAAATAAAGCCCTATGTATTGTAGACACATTAATTTTCAAGTTCTAGCGAAAATAATTTCTAGGACCCTCCATTTCCAATTGATAATTAATTAATTTTATTTAAAATCACTATAAATTCCAATGAAAATGTATCCATTACAATGTTGATAAATCTCTTCAAAAATTTATAATTTAGGAATGTAGAATCATGTTTGATATGTTGTTTATGATTTTATCACATAATATCAAACTTTTCTATTTAATGTAGTCAAAGATATTTGTCAAATCCCTTCACCCTGTGACCTATTAGAAATTTAGAATCACTCCTCATTTTCAGTAAGTTTGACTTAGGGTCTATTTTGATTTACTAAATTGAGCTGAACTGAACTAAACTGAACTAATTATAACTGAACTGAACTGAACAGAATTGTTCATGAAAGAAGAAAATTAGGAACTGAACTGAAATTAAGCTGAAGAGATCAAACCCTTAGAAATTTTATAAGAAACTACGATCATGTTCTTTTGAGCTGATGTATGTAGTTTGTTCTTCTCTAATATATTAAACTCTGCTCTGCTTTGTTGAGTATTAATTAATAATCTGCTGACACTTGTTCTGCTCTACTCTGCTGAAATCTACTATGCTCTGCTCAAAATCTCAAAAGAACAGAGCCTACGTTATGTCATATTCTTGCATTATATTTAATAAGATAGATGTTTAATGACCCTTTTTCCACCCTTTACTCAACTAGTTCCCCATAGCCCCTTTATAACTCGCATGGGTAGCAAACTAGCAAGTTACAACATTTAGTGTTCTATAAGATATTTAGGTCTATTACAATATTTTTACAAATAATTGTTTTATTAAATAGAGTAATATTGCGTAAAATATTTTTTTATATATTGAACTTAAATTGTTATTATTATTATTATTATTATTATTATTATTATTATTATTATTATTATTATTATTATTATTATTATGCAGCTTAGAGCTTGTTTAATTCACTTTATTTTTGCTTATCTGATGTGATATTTATTTTTTTCTAATCTGATTTTATTTGACTAAACTTTGACTTTATATTTACGCTAATCTATAAGGAAAAAAATATATAAAGTGGGGTTTTTGTTAAATTCGTAATAATATGTAATTTATTAATATGCTTTATTACAAAATTAAAAATATTTAACAATAAATAACCGCACATTTAGGGCTTGTTCATATTTACTGAACTGAGCTGAACTGAACTGAACTGAACTGATTGGAGCTGAACTGAACTGAACTGAACTGAACTGAACTAAGCTGAAATGAATATTTTATGAGAGAGGGAAATTAAGAGCTGAACTGAACTGAACTGATTGGAGCTTAACTGAACTGAAAATAAGTAAATATGAACATGCCCTTACTCAAAAAATAAAAAAATAAAAAAATAAAAAAAATCGCACATAAAACAATAAGTTATGTTAGAACTTATTCAAACTGATCTGATTTGATTTGAACCTATTATTTCTTGTTTCTCTCCTTATCTAGCTTAGTGACCAAAATCACCAAATCCCAAGTGATTCAACAACTCCAAATATCAAATTCATGAGCTAAGAATCATAAGTCTTTAACTGATAGACCTAATTTAGTGTTGCTAATTAACAAGTCTCACTCACATACATTAACTTATCAATGACGACTCCTATATATGTGGAGCTAGTAAGTATAATTTGGTTCAACTGTTTTTACGTCCATAAGTTTTGGTAAACTAGCTTTGTTAACTTGTAAACCAATTTCATTTAGCTTCCACGATAGTACCATACAATATCTTTTTATTATCTTATTAATTACTTACAATTAAAAGTAGAGAAACACATAAAATTAATAGTACTATACTACATTGTTACCTTATTATACGTATATACTATAAAGTTTTTGAAACTATCACCCTTAATTAATTAAAGTTTATACTAAAATAGAGTTTATATACATCAAAAGCTGAAAACAGATGGATAATTTGCAGAAAAAGAGTAAAATCGACTATAAAAACATGCATACTTGTACAGATGCAGCAGCCTTTGTTTTTCTTTTTATAGTAAATCAAGTCATAAGTGTAGTAAGAGTTGGTGTATTTGACAAGCAACTTCATTCCATCAAACAAATAGTATTGACCTTACATATATATTTTATTTTATCTATTTTTTTTAAGAGTTGGTGTATATAAACAAGCAATTTTTTTTATAGGTAAGGAGAAGACGTCCTATTAAATCAGAGTCTTTTATAAGCATATTCAACCCAGGGGAGTGTTGTTGGGGTGGTGGTGGGAGGTGGGGGGCCAGGGAGGGAAATGAAATCCCCACCCCCCAAGTTGCCTCTACTGGATATTGATCCCACAACCTAATGGTTGTGAGGTGATAATCTTTTTTACTAGACCAAGTACATACTACTTAGTAAAATAATTCATAATTATTTGTGTACCAGAAATGAAAAATCTTAGTACACGTAGTTAAAAATATTACGTACTTCCTATTATAAGGTACTTATAAATTCCATTTGACCACATTTAATTACTAACACAAGTTAATCTTGCATGTAAATTATCAAAGTACTCCGTATATTATTCATTTTTTTAATTATAAATTTGTATGATAAAGAATTAAAAATAGTGTATAGACAATCGTGCTTAATTACAATAATGCAACTATTACTCCTACCGTCTCTTAATTATATTCTTACTTCTCTTTATTATGTAAGGAATAAATGCTAAAAGTAGGAATCTAATTAAGAAACAATAGGAGTAAGAAACGATCAAAGGAAGTGATGTTTATGCAAGTTTTAACAATAATCTGCCCTCAAATAAATATGCCAACAAAGATGATTGCATGGGCCACACAACTTAGTTTCTTAACTGGGCCCTTAATACACCACACTGGCCCAACACTCAAAGGTGGAATTCATATCAATTGTTCTCCACTTTCTTGTCTTCCAGGAGGGGGCAAATTATTTTAAATTTTTAAAAATTAAACGGTCAGCAATGTAAAAGCATGGAAAAGTTGGTAACAACAATATTAAAAAAATGCATAGGTTGTATCTTTTTTTTTTTACATTATCTTCATAGAAATCAAATTTTAAAACGAAGATGGCGGCTAATCAAATTGAAAGCATTGCTTAACCAATTCCAATTCAAAAATTACCACTGTATGATTTGATTTGTATCGACTAATTAATTATTATTGCATTATAAGTTAAAACTACTACATCCTCTGTTTTAAAAAGTTTATTCCATTTAGACGGATATTTCATAAACAATAGAAGTTAAATTATGAAAAGAATTTTAGACATTGAGATTGTATTTTAGTATTCTATATGTGAAGGTGGAACATAATTACATAAACCTTATTTTTAGAGTTTGAATTACAACTTTAGAGTTCAAGATAATTAATTTAGATGGTGTTGGTGCTGTTAGTTACGTTCCATTATAATCAAACATTAAAAGAAATGCTATTAAAAGTTGCTTGTGGTTGAAAGTTCCTTAAGTGAAGCAATAAACACCTTTGAATTTAATTTAATTAGCATAATCAATCTAATGATTATTGTAACTCAATATTTAAACTATGATTTCCCTTTTAACTGCTTGTTTATCAAGTGATGATAATTTAGATTGTGTTAAATTTTAAGTAAAGGTAATGTGGCTAAAGTAGTTTTTTAGGGAGATGTGTGACCAATTAGAGGAATATGCTCTAATTATCGGGTTGTATCGATTACTAACTCTTGAAGCTGACCTTCAAAATAGAGTTGGCAAGAACAATTTAACTAATCTTGTAAAACATACCCTCATAATCCTCCAAAACATTTCTACCTTTTATGTGTTTTTTATGTACTTATTTTTTTCAACTTTACATAAATTATTTCTTTTTGTGACATAAAATGCAATCGATTAGACATATAATTCAATCTTAACCAACAAATTAAAGTGAAGCATTGTTGACATTATGCAATGATATAATCATATAAAAAAGAGATTATAAATAAGGTTTTTATTTTGAGGACATTTTGTGAGAAACTACCTTTTAAATCATTTTTTTTTGCGAGAAACTACCTTATAAAAAAAATGTTGTAAAAAACTACCTTATAAAAGCTAAATGTTGTAAAATACTACTGTAGGGAATAGTTTCAAGCCTTAAAAATCCCACTAGCTTAAACCCCACTGTGATCATACACTAAAGTACTGTGGCGTCTAAAAGGGAAGAAGATAGAGCAAAAGAGTCGCCAACAAGTTTTTAAGGAATTTGTAAACCGTTCACGAGGTGAAGGTTACACCCTTTAACGATCCAAGAGATCGTCAACTCCATAAGGTCATGAACCAAATAAGGGTTCGGGGATGAAGATACAAATCCAACCTAAAAGAGATTGAAACTGCCCTAATAATAGGCCTCTACTTTATTCTGCTCGTATTCATGTGCGCTTTCTGATTAACATACAATTAATAGGTTAACCCTAAACCTGTTTAATCTATGTTGGTTGAATATTAATGCACAAATAAACTATTATTGGCGATCACTTGAAATTATAATCACAATTAACCCTAACAAGATTATTAATATCTTATTAAGCGTGATTACAAATACTAATTCCCTTTAACATGCATAAAAGGTGATCAAGCAATAACAATATAAAATAATGTAATAATAATATGTACATATCAAGCAACATAAATAAATATTATTAACAATAATAATAATAATTCATCAATCATAATTATAATAATTATGTTAAAGCATAGCAAGATCCTAGACATGATACTAACAAGATTAATAACAAATCCTAGCATGTCACTAAGCAATAAAAATCAAATCTTTAGCCCTAACATGATACTAACAATCATAAATATTAGGAAGAACATAGGATGCATCATAACAATCATATTTAATATTAAAAATACCCTAGACATGATACTAGGAATATCATAACAATTTAAACATGATGTCTACATCATAATATCAATTAATCAATTGAAGTACTTACTTGGATGCCTCGTACCTCTTTCTAATAACAAAATACACACGTTAGTAACTTCAAGGAAAATAATAAATCAAAACAACTAAATTAAATAATTGAAAGAGAGATTTGGGACCAAACCCTCAGAAATTAAAACCTTTCACGTCTAGGGCGAAGGCAACTTCGAATATGGCTAGGTGTTTCTAGATCTTGTGAATGCGGAATTTTGAAAGAGAATTAAGAAAAGAGATGAAAGAGAAGGAGAATTGATGAATGTCGATTGTTTTGTATTGAGAAAACCGTCCATGAAAACGGTGTTTTGATACGATATTTATAGAGAAAATTAGCCAAAAAAAGATAATTTATCAAAACAGAGTCTGAATATCGCAAAAACAACTTGGCGCCAGCCCTGGCTCATTGGCGCCAGGACCAGTGGCTAGCGCCAGGCGCCAATGGCTGACGTCTGGCGCCAATCCCGGTTCCAGGCGCCAAGGCCTGGGGTTGGACGCCAAACCGGCTTTTAACACGTTTTCGAAACTATGATAATTTTACCGTACTGGAAGATAAAATAATATAATTTCAGTCGAAGATGCTATTTGATCTAATTAAAACTCTAAAGAATCCTTATTGAATTAAGAATGATAAGACCTTCTAGAATCTTCTAGAAGACCAAAACCATTCCTAATTACATTAGGAATGATAAATCATATTAGGCCCTCCCCTAGATCATTGGGCCGTACTTAAAACTCAACTCGGGCCCAGTTTAGTAAATTGGCCATAACTTCCTCAATATTCATCGGAATTGGGCTTATAATATATCGTTGGAAAGGTCTTTGCAAATCCCATCCAACTACACCACTATTAAACCCATATCATGGACCAACCAAACTGGATTGGCTGTTTTCTTAAAATAAAGTTTTCAAAAACAGAGAGAAGAGAAAAGAAAAGAAATAAAACTTTCAGCACAGTAGACCTTTCCACACTTTCGTTTCATTCGATTATGATTCGACGTGAAAGGTACTCATCACTGGGTTTGGTTTTGGGGAGACACAAATGGGTGTCTACAACTACCCTTGGTCGGAAAGTGACAGTTGACTTAATTTTTCCGGCGTTGACCTAGTCATGTGTCGGTCACGTGACGTTTAATTCATCTTTCCCCATTTTTTCCCCTAATTTTCCCGGAGCCTATCCATATAATACCCAAGATGAATTAAATGTCATGTGACCGGCACATGACTTGGTCAACGTCGGAAAAATTTAGTCAACTCTCACTTTTCGACCAAGGGTAGTATCTTACAACATTTAGCTTTTATAAGGTAGTTTATTACAACATTTTTTTTTATAAGGTAGTTTCTTACAAAAAAATTGCTTTAAAAGGTAGTTTCTTACAAAATGTCCTTATTTTGAATATCTTTTGTAATAGATGAATCAGACATTATTTATTGAATTAAAGAAATAAAGTTTACCTTGAATCTGATAATAATGGTTCAATATAATTTAAGGGATTGAATAATGCAAGCAGTAGTTTACTAAAGTCTAAAGGAGTATTTCTCAATACCTTTGGGATAGAACGAATCATATTGGATGGAAGAAAATAAAATTTCAAAACATCTTGAAAGTAAAAATTAGGGTTTTTCTACATAATACCCTTAGGTATTTACTTTTCTAAACTGTGTCCACCCATTTTCAAAATTCTATGTTGTAACCCAAAGGTATCCTGTCGTTAAGTTGTCTTTAGCTATTGCCGTTAGATTTATATATCCTCACCACCAAAACCCAACCTTCACGACCCTGCCCTTACCACCCTAACTAACGCACCTAGCCACCACCACACCCAATAACCACCTACCACACCTAGCAACCGCCACTCACCAACAACCTCATCATCGCATATTGCCTCACCCACACCAAAGAAAGTGTTCAAATGAACGGACGAATTTTGTTCGAAAATTTGTAGAAAATTATTTAGGGCTTTAGTTTCATTGGATTCAAATTGCAAAATTAACTTGTTGATTGTTGTTTTCGTTTTGAAATCAAAGAGTTTAGTTTGAAACAATAGAAAATCCTAATTTTTTTCCCCAAATTGATTTTCATTGTAAATTCATCAATTTTGGTTCAATTAGTTTAAGATTAAATACACAAAACTTGTTTAATTGTTTTTTTCAATTAAATCTGCACAAATATGCATATAATTTTGGTAGGAATTTTTCCAATGAACGGCGGCGGTGGCACAATAAGTGGTTTGCTGGGTGCGGTGGCTTGGGTGAAGTCCGGTGACTGCAGTGGGGTTCGCTGGGTGGTTTGGAGGAGGGAAGGGTTGGTGGTGGGTGGGTTGGCAAGAGTGGGGTTTATTTTTATTTTTTTTAACAGATTTTTTAACAAAAGTTAACGGTGTTAACTTTAGGATTACTAGAGGGGTTATATCGGACACACTAAAGGTACCTTGGGGTTACAGCATGGAATTTTGAAAATGGGTAGACACAATTTGGAAAAGTGAATACCTTAGGGGTACTATGTAGAAAAACTCTAAAAATTAATATTTGTATAAAACCCCAATAATAGTTGATTGAACAAAAATCACCATTGATAGTAGGGGTGGGGTTGAGGTAGAACTACAAAGTATATTTAATGGGTATATATGAGCTTATGATATGATAGTATCATAAAACCCAAGGGTTGCATTTTTTTATTTTTCCTATTATTATTTCAAATTTTCCCTTAACATTATTATTACATTATTACCCCGTCACATAAGCTAACCTATTAAAATCCCACATTACACCTTATTACTCACCTCACTTGTAAAGGGTTGCATTTGTAATTTTGACGGTATATATTAATCTCATACTTCGGTTGTTCACAAAAAAATAAAATAAAATAAAATAAAATAAAATAAAAAAAATTGCACTTTAAAGATATCGTATGTCCACAAAACTTTATAGTACCAAGAAGTGTAAAAAAAAATGCTTGATTAACAATACAGTAAATTACTAAGCTCATGTACCATTTAGCATATGCGAAATTCCTTTAAAATCCCAATTTAATTACATATTTTTTTTGACAGATTTGCGAAGTAGGTTAGCCCAAAGCCTAGATTATGGGGCACACTTCTAATATAAATAAAGTTACAAACAAGTTAAACAGAATAGAAGAAAGTGCTGAAAAACTAAAATTTATACAGTATAAGCCCAATGTTTTTCAGAAAATTTTGTGACAGGAGCCAGCAGCACCAAAACATTACATATTCCTAAGAATAAATATATACATCTAATTAACTAAGGAAACAAAAAAGAGAAAACTGGTTGATAAATAAATCAGTGTGTAGCGGCTCGGCTCCTCTCTACAATTGCTTGACTGAATCTTGTGATCTCTGAAGCTTCACAAAAAAAAAAAAATGTGTGCTGATTCTAATCCTAGGTTTCCAATCATTCTATACTGAGCCAAAAAACAATACCAACAAGCTTAATCAGCGATTCTGCGATAGAAAAGAACATAAGCAGCGGATGTCTTTATGTCATCCTCTCTAACTGGTTTAACAGAGCCGTCGTTGAATTCATACCACCTGTTACCATGCTGCATGAGGGGACATAATATGTGAGACCTTCACATTCACAACACAGCTATAAACCCCGCAATTATAAAGTAACTAATTGTGAGCCAAATAATACAGCTAAAAGATCCAGAGACAAACGATATTCTAAAGGAAACTAAACTATATTCTCCAAAATGTTCCTAATTTAAACAGAATATGTGTTACTAATTTCAGATTGCATCTCATTTTAATCCAACCATTTCTTTTTCCAATCATCAAACATATCTATATAATTAATGCCTACGTTTTTAAATGTAACAATGCATAGCTTTATTATAAGATTTACAACACTTTCACGTCAATTTCTCATCTTTAGGCTTGCTAAGTTTTTGGAACTAAAAGCTAAATTTTAAGAGAAATCTAGCAAGATCAAAGTATATAAAAGCCCAAAATTAAATGAAAAAGATGATATAGAAGTAATATCAACATAGAAGCAGGAAGCTTCTGCAATACTGAAGAAGCTTTTTTAAATGCTTGCTATGGAATTTGGTTTCAAATATTATGAAACAAAATACCATAACAAAACAGTAGGTATTCTCTTGGGGTGATTAAGCCTCCTGTATACTACTTGAAGGATAGACATAACGAAATTTGGGGAGACTAAGCCCATTGTTTAGAATACACACATTGTAAAAAACCTCTTTACAGTCCAAAGAGTGCACTCTTTTTCTCAGAATAATGAATATCCCAACATAATATAATGTTTTTTCAATCAAGAAATCTAAATTAGAGTCAAAATTACATTAGACTATTTGAAAAGGGAGAACTTACATAAACCAGAGCTGTATAGTGACCACCACCCATGCAGCCGTAGTGGTTACTGATGGCATACAACCTATAGCAATTCAAACTTGGACCACTATCATGGGCAAGGAAACCTGTCAAATCAAGATTGTCTAAGGGAAAATCAACATATGTTTCAAGCTTGTTTTTCAAAAACCGGCTGTAGGAGAATCTTTTCAGATGGACTACTAAAATTTCAGGTAATCTCCAAAGATCTAATTTCTTGCTTGCTTGGCGATGCTGCTTGCAGCTAGGACAATACCTTGAACACAAGCATGACAATTTTTAAGTCAAAACATAGAAAGGCAAAGAAAGCAATATAATACTTCTTTAGTAATTTAACTGTTTCAAAGACAAAACAAAACCCCATTTTTGATGGGGAATTCTAGACATGAAAATGTTATTGGAGGAAAATAAGATAATACTTTAATAAAAGACCACAAAATTTACAGCAACAAATATATTTTTTTAATGGATTTAGGATATGAAATATGAACAAATATATTTTTAAAACAATGAATATATTGTTTTAATGTAGAATTGTATAGAAGTAAAGCTATGAGACATCACACCAGATAAACTCTAGCAGAACTCAGTCTTACATCTTTGCATTAAGACACTTCACTTTTCTGCATTACAGGGGCTGACTTAGGGAGGTAGGGTTTACAGTTAATTTTATTTCAGCGTCTAATATGCGAGACAAAATAATTTCCACCCCCCCCCCCCCCCCCCCCCCTCTCTTTCAAGGCTAATGGTGAGGCATAATATTATGTTACAAAAGGCACTTAAATCAGGATTCATTCTTGTATGATGGTGGAAACCTTTTGCTAAGAACAATGCAAACCAGAATTTCCCACTTTCATCAGTATGAAGGAAGAAATAAGGCAAAGGTGAGGCTGTCAAGCACAAGATATTCTAAAGCAGAACTTTATA
Source organism: Chenopodium album (assembly GCF_948465745.1). Lineage (NCBI taxonomy): Eukaryota > Viridiplantae > Streptophyta > Magnoliopsida > Caryophyllales > Amaranthaceae > Chenopodium > Chenopodium album. Next base: position 18,180,431 of record NC_137835.1, on the reverse strand, counting down.
TAAAAGTACATTCAGAGATACATGATTATAGTTACAATTCATAGAATGCCCCAACCAGTAATAATATTGCAGGTGAAAGAAACTACATAAGAAGTGATTCAATCAGTCGTGATCTATACAAAAAATTCTAATCTTTACATAGTCAATTTAATTATGGGTTAGACAGGGTATTAATGGTGGATACAAATACCTGTATCATACAGCTTTAAAAAGAAGAAAAGTCGACTAACATCTAACCACGTCTGTATCATCTATATATATATATGGTTCATGGATTTCAAATTATATCATTCCTTTTCACAGCCACTCATTGTTTAGGTGACAACTTCCTAAAATAGCTCAATTCAATCCTACTCTTGAACTTAAAACACAAAGGCATCCCCAATTTTACTTTTTCAGGGCACCAAAACTGCATCATGAAAAGTTAGAACCTTCCATCAATGTTCAACTACAATCCACCAAGGGAGAATAAAAATGATGTTGGATACTGTAAACCTACCGACCCTACCAGGTTAGTACATTGCACTTAGCTTATGTCCTCCGTTTTCGGCTATGACTAACTAACAAGTATGTAGTACTTTCATCCAATAGGCCAAATATGATCTCAAAGTTTGTTTAGTGATCTAACAGCACCTTACCAGACATTATGATTATAACCTAGAATACTTGTACTCAAGTAGATTGGAGCTGTACCTTATCCAATGCTATGTAACCCTTTGCTATATGAGCCTACTGCAACTGAATATTATCCCCAAACAAACGCATACTACCCGCTCTGCCCACGATAGTGGTTTTGAAACCATTACCACAATTGCAACCTCATCCAAGATTCACCTGGTTAATCTCTCAAATCCTAAAAGGCCTCAAACAAATTGCTTTAAACTTAACTGTAGTTACATGTTATATCCCATTGCAAAGACTAAAAAAAGACAAACATTCGACTGATACCCAAGGAGGGGGCATAAGTCTAAATGTGATTACGCAACAAAACATTAACATTTAAATTTAAAGAATGAAAAGGTATTGAAGATGATGAATTCTAACCACATATCTTCAGGGCCCAATGGCTCCTCCTTCAAGAAGCCTTCCATGCATTTGTACAAGGAAACTGATTCTTGAGGTATCACATCAGGAAATATAGGTTTGAAGACCTCTGGCAACGAGCTGAGATGAGAGGTATCATAACGCCTTAACATTCTTTTAGACCAGCTAACAAGCACATTCACTATTGTAGTTTTAACAGGAACATCTAGAGGTTTGCCCAATTTTATCCTCTGCCCCCCTGATGTGCCTCGTTCATCTGAAATATGAAATTGAAAGTCAGAGGGCACATAGAAGTCAGCTCCCATTTCATCATCCGAGCTACACGAATTGTCTGAATTTGACAAACTCCCTGACCCCATCTTGGTAAACTCATTATCTGACTTTTCTATATCATCATAATCATCTTCAACCATATTCAACAAAGGCTGAAGCAGTTTTATGTAAGCATCATGAATCCGAGTTCCATCTGATATACTAGAAATTCTTGCCACCAAAGGGGTGCCAAACAAACTCCAACGAGGTATTCCGATTCGAAAGCCAGATTGCCTGAAATAACATAAATATTTTTATGGAAGATACAATCTCTCTATTTATAGACAAAGAACATGCATAAAACCACTTTCCCAATTGCATTGTACTCTTTAGCCCATTTCCAAATGAGTACCCTAATTATTCATTACCAGTTTATGAACAACCTAACAAACAATTGTATAGAATATTGATTAATAAATTCACCTTTAATGGCTTCAAGGGTACAAAATACAGTTTAAGAATTGAGTGAAAACTTGCAAGCATAAGCATAGATATTCAACAATTACATTTTCAAGCAGAAAACAACACAGACAGTACCCCTACTTTGTTACAGTTGGGATGAGCCTTATTGTCTGAAAAGGCTAAGAAAATTAGAAAAGCCATGCAGCACATCAACATCTAGCAACAATATTTCACTGTTCCCAAATTTTGCAGAAGCCACACCATTTAAAATACAGATGCAGGACAACTCACATATTTTCATCTGATGACTAAAACTTTCAAGTTAAACACCAATGATTTGGTATGTTTATTGTTCATTTCATAAAGAGGAACTCATTTTGCAAATTATTATATAAAAATCCATAATTTTTCCATTCTATTTAAGATGCAACATTTCGACTTTTACACTTATCAATGCACAATTTTAACCCTTCATATCTCTAATAATTATAAGTAAAAAAAAATATAAATATTTGATATTGTGAAAAAAATAAATTGAGACAAATCTTACAAGAGTCCACATGACTATAGTTTGCCCAAAAAATAAATCAACAAAGGGGGTCAAATTAGAGAACAAGGATAGTGTAAAATTCCAAATGTTGCAATTAAAAGAGAACAAAGAAACTATAATATGTTGATAAATACACGGATAATCACTTTTGGGTTCATATAGCCGACCCTACTTACAAGGTTAAGGCTTTGATTGATTGATCGGAGAAACTATAATATATTCAAACCTACACTATGTTCGGATAAAAGGAAAAAGACGGATTAGAGAAAGACATTGAACAATGTCAATGTCTGGATAGCAATTGCGGGGGTGAGAGAAATGAAGGAAAAGGAAATAGTACGAAAAAAAAAATCCCTCACTGCTTAAGATCATATCTCTCCAAAATTGGAAATCTTAGGAAAGTAAAAATTTTTGTTGTAAAATTAGTCATAATGCTCTAAAAATTCTCTCATTTGCTTTTATGCATTTGAATAACAATGAAAGTTCAGGAAACTCTAACCAAATTACCTTTCTCTTACTTTTTGCTCTCTCTCTCTACAATAAAAATGGATAAAATCTCCTATTTAATCTAGGATTATGATCTAATTTCTCTCTCTTTCCTCTCCTCTCCTCAATTCAATAACTCTTGCATATTGGTTTGCTACTTGGTGCTTCTCTTTAGTAATAATTATTTTAGGGGTGGCAATTCGGGTCAGCGGGTCAGGTTCGGGTCAAACTTCGGGTTATGCTTAGAAACTATCAAAAATAGTGTAAACTTAATATTATTACGAAATATGAAAATTGGGCCAAATCGAGTCGAATTCAGGTTGTTCGGTCGGGTCAAATCAGGTTGGGTTTGGGTTTCTCTTAGTAACTTTGGGTAGGGTTCGAGTCGGTTTATTGGGTCGGGTCGGGTCGGGATTGACGGCCCTAATTTATTTGTGTTGCCTTCGCTGATTAATAATAGGAGCAATCGATTCATACAATGTTTCTTTATTCTCCATATACTATTTTATGGAATATAAATATTATGTTAATGATTTTCTCTATCCCTCTTTCCTCTTCTCTCTTATCCAAACAACGGAAATGACTTTCTAACTCCCTCACTTCTCCTTCCACCCACCTCTTGATGACCTAATTTAAACACACAACTAAAGTACATACTTATAAACCATAGATCTACTATTTTGACGCATTTTAATTGTCAAAATTATGAAAAAGGACTTTGGGCTGCAGCAAGGAGCCAACTCTTATCATTGCTGTAGCCTCTAAACGATTACTAGCCGCGGGTGGGCAAAAAGTGAGAAACATGGAAGAAAGTCTGGAAGGCTGATGCATAGCATTGAGAAGACAACTAAGAGGGCGGGGGGGAGGGGAACTAAGTGGCGACCAGGCAAGCAGGGGTTTCTTTCTCTCTTCTATTTTCCATTCCTACTTTTCTTCTTTGTAGCTTATAAAAATTCAAGATGGCTGTTAATATTTTAACAGATGTAAGCTATCAATTTATTAGAAAATTAACACATACAAGCAGTATATATTTGTAATTTTTCTTTACCTTTTTGTACCTCATTTCTATTATTGAAAATGCAACATGCACATAATTCAAGCCATCAAATCAAAACAAAGCCATGCTTACACAAAATGTACCGAAATCAAACTACCAAAATAGCTATTCTTATTGATACTACTAGTCCTAACTTGCAACCATTACATGGAGATTTTGAATGCGAAGCAACTGAGAAGGATACTCTTACAAAATAAGGTTTGGGCCTTGCGAGTTAACATGATGTCAAACAGGAAGCAATAGTGAGACATATACCTTTCACACCTCTGATGCATGAAAACCACCAAAAGGCCGCTCTCACTCTCTTTCGGCAAACGGTACGCTACAAGGCAATCTTCATCCCTTATCAACGCCAATGAATCAGATGGATTTTCCAGGGATCGGATGATGCAGTGATAGTAAACCTTTAAAAAAAGCAAACTTCACATATGAAGCAGACGTAAGAGTAATCTTGCGAAAATCTGAATTAAAAGATAACTAGATAACATTGCCTACAAAGATGTATGCCTGCAACTAAGCAACTTCCCTTGCAAACCAAACTCCTAGAATTACTCAACCAACATTCCACCTAGTCTAAAAGATGTTAAAAATCTCACTTGTCTAAGATATTTTCTTGTTATCAAGAAATCCACATATAATTTCAAGCGATTCAAAAGATAAGAATTTAAATTCTAAGTGATGAGTTTGATGACCAAGGAGACTTTCATCTTACAATACCAAAAATATGAATAAAAAAAAAGTAACCAGAAGAAATGGAAACAGCAATTTTCATTCAAAGAACCTTAATCAGGGAGATTGGAAACATTAGATATACATCAGTAACTTTAAGCAGAGAGTAACTAGCAAGCTGAGCTAAATCAGCAGCTATCTACTAACAATCGCAAAAGTTAGGGTCATGTAATAACTAAGCTTTGTGTATTTGCAAAATTCCAGACTTACAACTTTTCCCATCCCAGCCATACACTAGTCACCACCTTAAACGAAACAGAAAGAAGTTTCACATGGAAAAGCTACTTGGGCATGATGCAGTCCCAAGTATGAAATACTTTTGTATACTACGGAGTAATACTTAAGATATAAGGGAAGAAAGCAACAATAAACTAAATCCTAAATAAACAGTTGGATGAGTTCAACGGCAAAATAAATCAGCAGATTATGCAACATACCTCAGCCACAAAGAGAGTCTCATCATCTCGCAATGAAACGGCTGTGCTGAGGGCTTGAATAAGATCCTTGCACGTTCCATACTTGGGTACCGTTACAGTAAGCGATGGTGGAAGCACACTTCCATCAGTGCTCAAAAGAGTAACAGTCATGGTTCGCATAGTTGTTGAAGGCAAAGGAAGTGACAGGTACATAAACGGATCAAAAGTGACTGAGACCCTTTTGCAGATAGGACAAACCAGCTTTGATCGAAATTGACCCTAAATAGAAGAAAGGTATAAGGCGAGCATTAGTTAGATGCCCCCATAAGGCATATAGATATGAAATTCTACAATCTTCCCGTCACATAATAATATTGTGCCATGCGTTACCAAGCATATATGTGTCCACCGCTTAAAGAAAGTTATTCTTATAGCATAACAAAAACAGTTCAAAACAATTTTTGAGAGAGATCATTAGGAAACTGAAAGCCTGTAAGAAATATAAAATCAACTAACAAGTTTATACACATTTAACAATATAAAAGACAAAAATAATACAATAAGCTCACATGGAACAGATCAACTATTATAGAGTCATTACGAGCTAGGTGAATCTGCCAATGTTCATCTGCCACTTTCTCAACAGGACGATCCTCAGTATCACCATGCTGTATATATGGCTTGTGTTTCACACGATTCAAGTCTTCATGGAGCCCATCCAACAGAAAAGCCAGTAACTCCTGTATTCAGCAGAGTTCAGTGGATAAGACAGTCGCAGCATACAAGTGAGAAGCAAGTTACATAATGGCACTTCTTGTGTATTAGACTTACACACAAGAAGAAAATGATTAAAATCATAGATTAAATTGGTTGCAATAGAAAGCTGGACTATAAAAAGTTAAATCCCTCAAAACGTTCCCCTAGTTATAAAGATAATAATTTAGCTAAACCCTGAAATTACCCCCCCACCACCACCACCACCAAACCACCTTTTCTTTACAAATGTACAGTTTGCCTTCACTGGAAGGAAAGGAGCCAAGAAGCGTGTGGTGGAAAACTTTCACTTCTAAATTTTAGAAAACTTTACATGTTCCTAATATGCCCTTACCGAAACATTATTCCAAACAAAACAGAACTTACCTGGGAATCATGTTGGTTATAGCCACAAAATTGAGGCGCGAAGTTCTCTAAAGTTGACTTAAATAATCTTGGAGCAACAGGCATACCACCTGGAGCCCATAACTTTCTTAACAAATCCCCAAAAGACAAAGCAAGCTCACCCTGTCCAAACGAACAAAGCATTTAGAAAACTTGAACTGGCATGAACAGCAAGGTACTAAAGCAGCCAATGCAGCATTAGGACCAATAAAGAACCACTCACATTCATGCCTAGAGGATTTTCGTAGTTTATATCTTTCTTAAAATCTCCAAGGAAATAATCAACAAGTTTTGGAGTGTGAGCTAAGCACTGAATTGCACTGTTCATAAAGCAGGTATTCCCAAGATTTACAAGTCCAGTCAAACCCAGCACACCAGTTTTTCCATATCCTTGAGTGCATGATTGCAAACTGAGATATAATGAAGAAGAACTCTGATTAACAACGGTTCCATTCATTTTACTCGGCCAGCTGCTGCAAGAGCCTTCACTGTTGGACCTTTCTTGCATGGAAAACTCAGTTATTTTTACTTCTGCATCCTTGGCAAAACTTGGCAATCCATAAACTTGTAATTCAAGGAGAGCCTATAGTAAAAAATAAACATCAAGACAATCAAAAGTCTTACAAATATATATATATATATATATATATATATATATATATATATATATATATACATACATAAAATAAATAAAACAAAGATACAAAAGACCGATCCTCTAGCACAATTGAAGATCCAGGTTATTTAGGTAACTTTGCTAAAAACCAAGCAATTCATCTTAAATGTGATGCCACTAAATGCACATGTACAAGCTTAATATACATAAGGTTACATTTCAAAAGCCAGCAGCATTAACATCAATTTAGAGATATTTGGAGCCAAACTAAAATGAGTGCAACAAGAATTACCTCTTCAGAGGCCTGGCCTGGACCGCCATAAGGAAATACTTTACTATCTCTTTCAAAAAATTTGGTCATCTGCCCAGAAAAGTCCCAAATACAAACCTATTTAACTCAAAATAGTTAGAATATTGTTCAGCAAAACATACATTCACAAATGCAGCATTTTTCATTAGCAACATACCATGTACGACTGCACATCAAAAATCTCATAGGCTCGTCTGTAAAGCTGGACTGGATTATCCTGAAATGATTCACAAGCTGCATCAAGTAAGCATCAGAGAGAAATTACCATGAACCTGCTTACTCTACATTAAGGGGGCGATTATGTTAAAAAGTGGATAGAAAAAAAAGTTTAAGAAAAATATACGAGGAAAAGAAAGGTTAGACCTCAAAATGTCTTCTTTGTTTAAGGTAATCACTGTATTTTCCACCATCACCGTTTCCCTTCACAACCACAACTACTCTTTGCCTTCTACTTTTTCAATACCACCACCACCACTCCCCCCACCTCCTAATCTATTAAAACCGTCACAGCCGTTTATACTTTGGCTGCTGCTCAACCCCTCATTTAATGAAACATATACTACTTGGTGTTGTTTTATGGTGGTGGGGGTGAATTCTTTTGGCAAGTGAAGGCTTTCTTAAGGTTATTTAGTGTGTTTGGGTGGTGGTGTGAGGGTTTTCAAGAGGGTGAGGAGTTTTCAGGGTGGTTTGGTTGGAGGCTTAATTCATGAATTTGGGAGGGTTTGAATTGTTAGAGTTGTTTTTATGGTGGTGGACTTTGAGGAGGCTACTAGGGTAGTGGGAGGGGTTTTGGTTGGGTGGGGATGGGTTGAAGTGGTTTTATGGTCGGTGAGTTTCTGGTGGTTGGTTGTTAGGTGAGTGCTTGTCAAAGTAGTGATCAAGATGGTTATCTAGTAGAGGAGAGAAAGGAGGACTTTGAAGTAATTGAGTGGGAAAAGGGAATAATTAGATTAACATATCAAACAAGATGATCATCCTTGCTCATCACATTACCATTTCTTGAATACCCCGATCCAAACGCCCCTTTAGTTCTTAAAATGTGTCAAAACAATTTATTGTACAAAGAGACTAATCCATAAGGACCCATAAAATAGATACAAGTATAAAAAAAAATAAAAAAAATAAAAAAAACCACCAACCTCCACTGTGAATATTTTGGGCAAAGCACCATAAAATACCATTATTAATGACATGATTTTTGTGGGCAAAAAAATTAAATCAAACTCATTCAAGGACACTCTAAATTGCTCAAACCTATGATACAAATATACACGAGCAAAATATAACAAAGAACGAATAAAATCCTAAATCGTTAGGCACATAGATTTATATTCTCATCTGACTATTCATTTAAAATTGGAATAATAATGACTACAACTACTCCTCAATTAAAGCATCACAACTTTAAAAGGTGGCAGCCCGAAGAAATTTATCACTATGCTAATCACCCAAATCATTTAGAATGAAAAGGTCAGCATCTGTTTGCAGGACATTCCACAATCATTTTACACAATCTTAATTCATGTATTTATATCTACTGACCTCATCTTTTTCTTTTTTTTCCATTGTATATGAAAAAGATAAAGTAAGGAAAAAAAAAACGGCCTAACTGTTCTAAAGGAAGAACTGGCCGAACCTCTTCAGCTCTGCAAAAAGGTGGGTTCTAAATAAAATTGTCCAAAAATTCCTTGTTCAAATGTTCTTCTCCACCTCATGATAAAAAAATCCCTGGTGAAACAAGTAGTTCAGTCCTTGAACAGAGCAGATTTGTGCTCAATACAATACATAGAACTAATCCGCCCATCCCCCACCAACGGCTGGGTGACATAGGTCTCAGATGTCAGAAATCAGATTAAGAAAACACAAGCAGCTAAAGAAAATGAGTGAAAACAGCAACGTATAGTAAAGCCATTACATATATATGGCCTTAATAGCAATCATGCAATGAAGATAAATAATAACTGAAAACCTAAAAAAAAAAAAAATCATAATAAAATTTAGAATAAAAAATAAAAAAGGGGGGGGGGGGGGGGGGGGGGCCTCACCATCAGTGATATCTTCACCACAAGAGAATCATTCTGCTGCATTACACACAACCTGATCTGAATAGTGAAAACATCCTGCTCCTCATCATCTTCTGCAGCCAAAGAACATCCCATATCCTTAATTCTTGTGCAATAATCACTATGCCTGTAGGGACAAGCAAGACATCTTCACGCTTATGACACTGAATGAAAACATTGCATGTTAACAATCCCCTAGCAGCTCAGATGACTCAAAATGTCCAATAAAACAAGCAACTCCATGAACAATCACAAATCCAATGCAGGAACTCATGACCATAAAGACATGGCTTATGCCATTGATATACAAAAAGTAAAATATACGACAATAAGACTTCCAACCAAGTGAGCTCAAAAATATGTGAGCTCCTTTAAGGCTACTTAAATGGATAAAGCAGGCTAGATAACTCAAAACATAGGAATAGACTATAACTGGTCAAGTAAGTTAACCTTTACAAAGAAACATAAATTGCTCCAAACCTCCGACAGACAATATTTCTAGGACTCATAATCATGTAAGTAAAAACATTTGTGGATATGACAGTCTAACCTTAATTGTGGGAAGTTAAAACATTGCAGGGGCAAAAAAATACATTAAAAGCATTGTGTATATTTTTTACAGGACTTTTTGGATTCAGATGGAAAACTTGGGTTTATTCTAAGATGATGCGAATCAATAAAGAGAAGAAATGAACTAAGACTATGATTGATGCATAAAACTCATAATCTAAGACGTAATCTAATCATCAACACACTATGACACTCAACTAGATAGTGTCAAAAAGACTAGTACAGCAGTCACTCATTCATTCATAACTCCAGTTCATAGGGATTTTGCCCCCTTAAATAAGGACACACACAAGCTAGTTCTTAGCCATGTTGATAAACTACACTCGTTCAGTTCAAATAAACAAGGACCAAGAGCATTCAAGTGAAAAAGCATAGGAAACTAACATCAAGAATCAATGCAGTCTTAGGCTACGTTCGTTTCAACATGTTTAAGCATATATTTACTTGTTTCAAATATGATTATACAAAAACCAGACTAGATCATGTCTATTGTTTGCAATTGCTTATTTATTATACGCACTCTATCCAAGAGTATTTAACATAGTCAAACTTGGCACACATGCCGATGCATTAGTTTAAACTTAGATATATAAAATTAAATGTTAGTAAAAAAAAATAAAAAGTTAATATCACGAAATCTTACATAAATATCTGTTTGATAGCATATTTCATGAAAGAATTTGTTTTTATTACTTCCACCTTTTTTAAATCGCAACGTTTGGAATTCTACACTATTCACACACTTCTCTGATCATCTTTTGCAATGTATACGTTGGAAAACTTACAGTCATGTGAAATCTTGCTAGATTCATCTCATAATGCAATTTCTTAATAGTAATTTTATATTATTTTTACTACAATACAACTTATGATATTTTAAGTTACAAAAAGTGCATTGGCAAGCATGAAATTCCCAACGTTGCGATTAAAAAAAAAAACTGATGAAATACATTACAAAAAAAATATGGTCAAAGTTAGTATATAACTATTGTGTAAAAGTCATACATGTCAATAATTCTAAAACGGAAGGAGTATGTTTATTAGGCAAAATTACTCATTGACTCCAACTTTAGGGAATTTTGCATTAATTGACACCAACTTGTTCAAAAAGGTACAAAATTAACATAAATGAAATTTAAGTGGGCCCACTTGCATAATAGTTAAATTTTACTTTGAATAAATCATTTTAAGCATTTATAAAAAGAAAAGTTAGAAAAAATAATCCCAACTTTCATCAATTTTGGTATAATAGTCCCAACTTTGAATTATTCTGGAATAATCCGAGCTTTGGGGGGTCTTCTTTTTCTTCAATCCCAAATACCGGTTACCGGTTGTATGTTTTTTCTTTTTTTTGTTAAAGTGACACGTGTCACAAATTAATTGGCCAAAAATATTCATAAAAAAAATAACAAAAAAAAAAACAAAATAAAAAAACAACCAGCCAAAGCCCCAACCACCGGCCAATCCAACAACCCGCCAGGCGAGCCACCTCCCTCACCGTACCTCCATCCTTCCCCCACCCCTAGAGTCGCCGCTCCGAGCCAAACCACCATCCCCCTCCCCAAAACTCCCACGCCATCGGTCAAACCCCAAAAACCACCGGCCCATACTCTTGAAAAGTTCAAAAGCCACCAACCCTACTCTCGAAAATCCCTCATAGCCACCGGCCCTACTCTCGAAAATCCCTCATAGCCACCGGCCCTACTCTCGAAAATCCCTCATAGCCACCGGCCCACTCCCGAAAAACTACCATAACACACCTCCCCCACCATAAAAACCCTAGACGCTAGGGTTTGGGGGTGGGGGAGGAGTGTTTTGGGGTATTGTGGCTGCGGATTTTTGGGTTACGGTGGTTGTGTGGGGTTTCGAGAGAGGGGAAAATGGCAACTCAAAGGGTAGGGGAGACGCGGCGGCCTAGGCTATGGTGGTGGAGGTTAAGGTGGATCGGTGGGGGTGGCGAACTAAGCTGTGGTGGTCAGGGCCATCGGTGGAGGAAGGGGATGGTGGGTGGTTTTCTATTTTTTTTTTTTTTCTTTTGTTTTTTGTTTTTTTTTTTAAGTTTTGTACCAATAAGGACTTGACATGTGTCAAATACCTAATATAATAGGTGATGAACTTTGGTTGACCAGTTTGGGATTGAAGAAAAAGAAGATCCCCTAAAGTTCGGATTATTCCAGAATAATTACCAAAATTGATCAAAATTGGGATTATTTTTTCTAATTTTTCCTTTATAAAATGATTTATGACATCAGTAATTTATTTTCATGTTATTTTCTTTAAAAAAAAAACCGATTATTTCTCTCTCCTCTTTCTTCAGTATTTCTCATCTTTTTCAATTTGGAATCAATGGTTGATGATAATAAGTTTGCAGGAAAAACATTTGCAAATTTGAAAAGGAGACAATAGTTCCTCATCCAAATTCTTACCATGAAACTTTCATACAAAAATTAAAACTCCCATAATCTTGTTTAAGCTTTAATATCTGCATTTTTAGATCTTCGTTCTGATCTTCCAAAACGATTGATAAACCTCTTTAGCACGAATTCCCAGTGTCGTACCATTTTAAAAAATTCACATCAATTTGGACAGCTATAGAGATGTTTCACAACTGTTACTCTGTAATATGTTTATATTTTGGGTTAGTCTACAATTTAGAGTTTGAACTTTCAAGGTTTCGCTTTTTTTTTTTTTTTTTTTTGGTGCCGGTGTCACAAAAATTATCCGCTTCTTCTTCTCGAAATTCCAAACCATTAAAACCACCTCAAAGTGAACCTCCAATACAAGACAATGGACCTCCATCAAGAATATATTCAAGTCCCCTAGTTTACTGTAATTGCACCTGTCACCTTTTTTTTTTTTTTGAAAAAATAATTGCACCTGTCACCTGTGCACCACTAGTTTTAATTTATAACTTCAATTACGCCATTTGATTTCAATAAATTTCTTTGAAGACTCCAAACCCATTAGCAAAATCTGTCGTTAAGTTCATACTAGTACTACAATTAAGCAACTAGCCCCCGGTACATGAGTCTTTAGTTGCAGTCGATTCCTACTAGGCTACCACTACTACTACAACAAAAGTATTTATTAGTAATTCCTCAAAATCTTCTAATGAACCTATCTAGTGAAAAATTTTGCATATACTTTTTGAAGAAAAAATCATCCACAACAGATTACAAACGAAATTAACCAGCGAAATAGATGCTATCAGAATTATCTTTTGATCGAATGACTACAAATTAGAACAAGCACTTCAATGCAAATCATGATAATTATAACTAAAAAGCCAAGAAATTGAAGGCATGCAACTATTAAAAAAAATAAATAAACTTAAACAATAAAGTTGCTCACCATTTGAGAGCCTTAAACCACATGCTTTCAGTAATTAAAGCATACTCCCGACCAGAGAAACCCTCGCCCTTATCATCTCCATTGCCGATATCATTCACTTCTTTATGTAAATTCAAAACAATCTCATCATCAGCATCAATCTCCCTATCATTCTCATCACCATCCGTTGCCGCCGCCGCCGCATAACGAACACCTTTGATTACACTCTCACTACCCAAACACTCCTCACTCGCATCCTTCCACCACCTGCAAAATTCAATTCAATCAAATTCAACTCAATAAAATTCAATTCAATAAAATTCAACTCAATTCAATCAATTTCAACTCAATTCAATTCAATTCAATCAAATTCAACTCAATTCACTCAATTTCAACTCAATTAAATCCAATTCAATCAAATTCACTCAAATTCAACTCAAATTAACTCAATTCACTCAAATTGAACTCAATTCAAGCTCCACATTACTCAAATTCAAACCAATTTTTGTAAAAAAGAGCGAGTTATTACTTGTAGGAGACGAGGAAGAGACGATCATGGCGAAGAGCGAGAGACAAAGGCGACGCCGACGACGACGGAGGAGAAGAATGAATTCTCCGGCGACGACGAGCGTGCGAGTAGAGAAAATCACCGTCATCGCCGCCGTCGATGTCGGCGTCATCATCGGCGGCGTTGGTATTGGCGGCGGTATCGTCGACGGCGAGAAACTCGTCGGGATCGAAGACGTCATCCATGGCGGAGGAGAGAGAAAGTTTAAGAGAATTGAAGAGGCGGGAGAAGAGAGAGAAAATAAAGATGATGAAAGCGTTGGTTTTTTTGAATTTAAAGCGTCGTTGTTGTTGAGTCAGAGTTGAAGACGAAGAAGAAGAGGGCATGAAAGCAGAGTAAAAAAAAAATTTTTTAAAAAGGTAAATTAAATTGGGAAATTGAGAGTTTTTTTGGGAGTACGAAAGGTTTGTTTATTTATTTATTATTACTCCGTAATTTTTAATTGTAATTAGGAGTTTGATTTTGATTAGAGGTAAAAAAACGCGAGTAGAATGCAAGTGGAGTTAGAAATAAAAGTGGAGTGATGGTTGGTCTAGATGATTCTCAGAGGTTCAGGTTGTGGGGTAGGGGGGTTTTTACACGTGGAATGGTTGTGAAACCCAAGGTAGCTCAACTCATACTCCAATTAAAGGTCGGCAAAAACTCAAAAAGAGTCTTCTGAGTTTTTTGGGCTTTCCTTTCAAAAAAGTTATTTGGGCTGGGCCTGATTTTTGTGGGATGTGGACTGAATTAACAATTTGTTAAACCTAATTGTTTTATTTTCAAAAGAATGAGAGGCCGTTTGGTTGGGGGTAATCAAGAAAGGGAATGGGAATCAATTGGCTCGATTCCCTTTGTTGATGTTTGTTTAGCACTTTTAATCATTCCTTTTACCCTTCCCATTACCCCAAATCCTTCCAACTTCATTCCCCACCCCCCTAGACTTTCCCATTCCCTTTCCCTACCCACCTTCACACCACCATATCACCACCTTCACACCACCACATCACCACCGGAAAACCATCCCTGACCACCGCCGCCCCTACCCAGACCACCGCCGCCTCTCCCCAACCATCGCCCTCCCCTCCCCCGAGCCTCGCCGACCTCCCCTCCCCCGAAAAACCTCCCCTAGCCCCGCAAAACCCTAGCCCCGATCTCCCTTGACCCCAAAAACCGCTGCCCAACCCTCCCACCACCCTTGAAACACCGCTGTTTGCTCCCTCACCACCAAATATGCTCCCTCTCCACGGCGACCACTCCTTTCTTCGTTCTCCTCTTTCAATCTCCCTTCTTTATGGGTCGTGGATGGTGGGGTTGTGGTTGTGGGTTTTTTGGGTTTGATGGATTTCTGACTGGTTGTGGCTGTGGAGTTGCGGTTGTAGATCCAGGGTTGGAGTTGTGGTTGTGGGATTTGTGGTTGTTTTGGGTTTGGTAGTGGCGACGTGTTTCCGATGTGTTTTTTTGGTGTTTGGGTGGTGGCGGTGGTGTCGGTGTCTGTGTTAGTGGTGTGGCGTTGGTGCCACTAGTGTCGGTGGTAGTGTGGTGGCGGCGCCAATGGTGGCGGTGGTGGAGTGGTGGCAGGAGCTGTAGTAGTTGGTGATTGATTCCCTTTATTTTATAAACAAACAACAAAACAAAAAAAAAAGGTATTTTTATTCCATTCTTCTCCTTTCCCTTTGTTCATTCCATTCCGATTCCCTCGTGCGAACCAAACGGCCCCTGAGTATTATAGGTAAGCATAATTTAGACGCCAATTTTTCACTCCCCATCCCTTCCTTAAGGGGGTGTTTGGTAAATGGGAATAGGGGGTGGGAATGGGAATAATAATCTCTAATCTTTGTAAACCCATGTTTGGTTGGTGGAAATTAAAAAAAAAACATGGGAATGGGCTTGGGAATATTTAGGTTGTATTCCCTACATTTTATTACTTGGGGGGAGGAGGTAATATTTTGGGGGAAATTCACTAAGTTGTTAAAAAGATAATACTACCCCTATTTTGTGACATATGTTTTACTATGCAATATATGATAATAAGGGCAATCTTGTAAATTTTGCTTTTAATCCCTCTATTATTCCCACATACCAAACATAGGATTTAAAATTTCTCAATCTTATTTCCAAAATATGCCAAACAAGGGATTGGGATTATTTCATTAATTCCCACCCATTATTCCCAATCCCATTTGCCAAACGCCCCGTAAGTATCTCTATCTTTTTCCCCTAAAAAAAAAAAAAAAAAAGTATATCTATCATCCTTCAAAAAAAAAAAAAAAAAAAAAATCTCGATCTTGGTTTCAAAAAAAAAAAAAAAAAAAAAAAAAAAAAAAAAAAAGTATATCTATCTTTATTTTTGTTGAAATTAAAATTCATAGATGAAGCCCGTGCGATGCACGGTTTGTTTGAATTTTTTAGAATAATTATATATAATATATTTTTGAATTTTTTAGAATAATTTTTTAGAATATATATATATATATATATATATATATATATATATTAGTTTTGTGCCCGTGCGATCCACGGATTATTTATTGAATTTTAAGATACATTTTTAATCTATATGTCAAATTTTAAAATATATCATTGATACATAATTAGTTAGGAATTGATGTGTTTTTGTGACGATTTAAACTTGTAGACATGTAATGACTAATAATAATAATATTGGTGAAAAATATTTCTTGACCCGTAACCTGAAATAATGACTCTGTCTGAAATGACTCGTGACCCGACCTGATTGACAGGTCTACACACAGTAATAAAATTGTATTAGATTATATTGTGAAATATATTATTTTAATTGATTAGAATATATAATAAATAATGGATGTGGTACATTTTGAACTAATTCTTTTGCTCCAAAAAAATATTATGATACAAAAGATAAATTTATATGATAATTTATGAGAGTTATAATCTAATTATTTTTTGAATAAAATTATAATTCAATTTGTACATATGAAATATTGGTACTTTATCAAAAATAAAACTCTAAATTAATAATTTTATCCTAAAATTCTATCCAAATTTGACTGAAAATAAAATTCTAACACTTTTTTATCCTACAAATTGAATTCTATAAAACTCTATCCTATGTGGTACGACACTTGGCGAAAAGTTGGAACGCCAAATGTCAGTGCCTCTAAAAGTTTAGCTGTATGTATACGTATACATATATTTGTTATATGTTTAGATAAAATTACTAATATCAAAAGATAATGTTTTATATTTAATTAATTTAAACTGGGAAATTTCATTCGCCAATTGTCATTTAAATCATTTAATTCTAAAAGAAATTAATAATCTTGTATTTAATTGGCTACCACTAAAATTTATTATCCTACATGATGCGCTGAAAAAATTAATTCCTACGTTACTCTCTAAAAACTCGTGAAAAAACTCCCCTTTATATATATATATATATATATATATATATATATATATTACATTGTAGCCCATTGGTGAATTGTCTCAAATTTAAAAAAAGAGGAGAGATAAAAAGACCATCTAACAAAGTAGAGAAGAACTACCTCCTTTATCAACAATTGATTTTAGTAAAGTATCCTAAATAGGGGTATAAATGAGCGGAGTACTATCTTATTCATGTTCAAAATCATTTAACTTAGGTGAATTTGAGCACAATCCCGAGCTATCAAGCGAGTTTAAAAATCTGTTCAATCACAATTCATTTGGTATACTACAGTGTTTCGCAAACGGTTTGTGAACGGTCATTAGAAAGTGATTTGCATAGACTAAGTGAGTAAGGATACAGCTTTGTGGACCATTCATTAGGCTTAGAGTTTGTTTTTGTTTTCTCTTTCTAAGAGCAGTCTGACTGTGATCAACCAAATAATTTAGGAAGCGAAATGGTCTGAGATTTGATGCGAGTAATCAATCGAAGGAGCGCTAAGTGGAGTTTGGCCCTCATGGGGGGGGGGGGGGCAGTTCACTTCATTTTGTTGAAACCGTATAGTAGAACTTACACGCGAAAACCTAGCAAATCAAGGTCTTGCCGATGTTGATCAGCATTCATGAACGAGCTTAATTATAAACAAACTTCTCTAATATTTTAGCTTCATAATTTTGACTTTTAAAAATCTCAAAATTAGCATAATAATTAAATCTTAATTATAAGGGCCTGTTCTCATTGACTGAAATGAGATGAATTGAATCGAACATATTAGAGTTGAACTGAACTTAACTGAAATGAGCTGAAATGAATATTTTCTGAGAAAATGAAATTAGGAGCTGAACTAAAATGAACTGAAAATAATCTGCTGAGTATAGGACCTAAGTTGATAATTTATAAAATAATCAATATAAATATTAAAGCACTTTGCATTTTCGATGTATCCCATCATATCATATCATATCAAATGACTAGCTCATTAACATAAATAAACGAGTTGTTTATAAACTTATTTAAACTATTATATTACCTCCGATTTTTTTAGTTGCAACTTTGGGGTATTATTTGTGATATTTTAAAATATTCAAATTTGCAACTAATAAAAATCGGAGGTAGTATCTATGTGCGAGTTCATCAAGCTCATTTATTTTTTGTTTTGACAAAAATGTGCAAGCTCATTTATTAAAAGAGGCTATAAAATTGTTTACGCTCGGCTCATTAATTTAATAAACAAGCATAAACGAGCTCTAACCCGAATAATTTATTGATATTTACACCGTTATAGTAAAGATCTATCATCTGCTTCGCCGCTTCAAAATTTTCATAATCTATGTATAATAGAGATACTCCCTCGGTTTTTTTTTTTTTTTAATTGTCCCATTTGGGATTTTAGCAATATTCATTAAACATACTTTGACCAATGTTAGTGAATTGTACATAAGAAAAAATATAGTCTTGTGGGTATTTGTTGGAATTGTTTTAATGAGTAGATTATTAATGTTCAATTGTTGTAAACTTGTAATATATGGTTAATGATAATTAAAGATAGGGGTTTTCTATATAGTAACCCCGTTAATTTCAAATTTCTACGTTGTGCCCCAACATATAGCACTTTCCACACTGTAACCCCAATATACATTTTGTTTCCATACGGTAACCTTGTCGTTATCCCGACGTTAAAAATTCCATTAATGAAGCCCACTCTCAATTTATTAATATTTTTTATCGATTTGTGCGTTGGAAAATGTTCCAGTAAAGGTTTTCGGGGCTATTTTGGGTCTTAAGGAACCAAATTGAGCTCAGATTTGACAAAAAAAATAACTTAAATGCCTCGTTTTGCTTATTAAGTAATGTCTCGATTTACGTGTTCACGTTTTAATCCTAATAACAAGGCATTTTTTTATTTTTTGTGAAATTTGAGTTCAATTTGGACCATTAAGAACCAAAATAGCCCCAAAACAGTTAACAGAACATTTTTCAACACGCAAATTGATTAAAAATATTAATAAATTGAGAGTGGGCCCCACTAACGGAATTTTTTACGTCGGCCGGTGGGATAACGGCGAGGTTCCCGTATGAAAACAAAACGTATGTTGGGGTTATAGTGTAGAAAGTGATATATGGTTAGGGATGTCAATGGGGCGAATGTTGGTCTTCCCATCCCCATCCCCGCCCCACCGGGTACAACTCCAAAACCAGCCCCGCCCTACCCCCCACTTGGATATCCATCCCTACCTAATCCCCACCAAAGACCCGCCTAATCCCCACCCAAGATCCACCTAATATCCGTATCTCAAATACACAATCTTACATAATTAATACGAATTATAAAATAAAACATTCTATACACATTTTTGTGTTATAATATAAGTGTCGTACAAAGTATTATAATTAATATTGTATTTCATGTAATTATTTTATAAATAGAATAAAAGTATGTAATTTTGCTTTAAAAGATATATAGATGTGGGCATGAGGTGGGGATGGTGCGGGTACGAAGTGGGTCGGGGCGGGTACAACTTAAAATCCACCCCCACCCCATTACCCATGGCGGGTATGGTTTTTATCCCCATCCCCGCCCCACCACCCGCCAAACCGAGACCCATCCCCGCCCCATTGGGCCGGGGATGGGGCGGGTCTCCTACTTGACCTGCCCCACTGACATCCCTACATATGGTGGGGCACAACGTAGAAAAGTGAAATTAAAAAAGTTATTATATAGAAAAACTCTTAAAGATATTAATGTTCAAAATTTTGCATTGACATATATGACATGTCACTATGGGACACTTAAAAAAAACAGTGAAAATATATTATTTGTTGAAAATTCTAAAATCATCAAAGCCACGAATCATGAGCTAATTTGCCTTTTCATTTATGAATTTCCTTTGTTTGTAAGTGATATTTTGGTGGTGGACCTTGTAGAGCATGTGCATGAACACATGTACATCGTTTTGATCCACAAAATGCTTAAAAAGATTTGTAACTTAAAACTTAAAAGCATTTGAAAACAAAACCCCTTTTATAAAACATGCTTAATGTGAGCAAGAATGTGATGTTCCCACACGCTTATTGGAGATAAAGTTTGTTTGATTTTGATTTTTGAATTATCACTTTTCCTTTCAATTTGATAATTTACAGCTTGACAAAAGTTCTACGGAGCATCTTGTTGGGATGGCCTCGATCACGCCCAACTTTCGATTTTTTTTTTCCCACATAATTTATTTTCCTTCAAATACGGAGTATCTGAATTGAAGGTAAAGCACTTAAACACTTATACTTGCTTAATTACTTTTGTCACAAGTGACAATTAAGGGCATGTTGAATTGAAATGAAATGAATATTTTATGAGAGAAGGAAATTAGGAACTGAACTAAACTTATTAGAGATGAATTAAATTGAACTGAAAATAATTTGATGAGAACAAGGCCTAACTTAATTAACATAAATCAGCTACTCCTTCCGTTTTTAAATACTTGCTTAATTTTTCCATGCGCGGAGTTTTAGGAGAAATTTAATAAAGTAATAAAATATGGAGGTTGTGGGGTAGTGGAAAGAATAAAAAAAATTGTAAAAAACAAAAGAAGTTTATAAATTTAGAGGAGAGAGAATATGAGATTAATGAAATATGATTTATGTTGGGTGCACTAAGTGGGAGAAATAAATTAAATATTGTAAAAGATTTCCAAATAAGAAAATGGAGCAAGTATTTAAAAACGGTCGAAAAAAAAGTGAAGCAAGTATTTAAAAACGGAAGGAGTAACTCACAAGTCACAACCAACTCAATTGAACAAAATATTGGGGATACTACTCAAAAAATGATAAAATACATTAAGGGCGTGTTCTCGTTGACTGAACTAAACTAAACTGAACTGAACTGAGCTGAGCTGAACTGAATTGAATTGAAATGAATATAGTTGAATTGAACTGAACTAAATTTCAACGTATGAGAACAGACCCTAACTCAATTAAACAAGGGATTGAATGACTAAGACCCTGTTTGATTCACCTTAATTTTGCTGAACTGAAATTATTTTTACTGAACTGAACTTATTTTTACTGAACTGAAATTATTTTTACTGATTTTCTATTATAATTCTTCTTTAAGAAAACTGAATTTTACTGAACTGAACTTATTTTTACTGAATTGAAATTATTACTGAACTGAAATCAATTTTACTGAACTGAACTTATTTTTATTAAACTGAAATTATTTTTACTTAATATTATTTTTTTAAGGTAAAAAGAACAGGGCCTAAGATGACAACTTATCAAATGATTATTTAATGATGATGTATATCCATTTTACCTACGAAGTATATAATATTTTAAGGTTCTTTTGTGGTTGATGTTAAATGTTTACAACTAACAGTTCACTTAGAATCATACGAAGTATATGATGAAGTATTTAGGTACAATCCATCAATCACTTTTAAAGCGAATAATAAATTAATTTATTCATAGACTTAAGAGATAAGTCGAACCAAATTGGTCAAATAAAGCTATATTCACCTCTTATTTACACCGGTTAAGTGGAGTAAAATAAAAGATAACTAGATGTAAGCCCGTGCGATGCACGGTTTTTAAATATTTCATTTTGTATATTTTTTTGTAATTTCTTAATATTTTTTTGTTTTTATTTTCTATTCTATTATTTTAACATTAATTTAAGGTTTTTTTAAGTTTTAAATTATTCTTATTCAAATTTTACGTACATAAAACTTGAATTTATAAATTGAAATAAATATTATCTCATTCATCGAATAGTTTTAAATCAAAATATATTATTTAATTTCTAATTATTTGTTAAAATAATGTAAATCCTAATGTAAAAGATAATATAAAAGATAATTTTTATTTTTTTTTTAATTTTAATCTGAAATTACTATTTTTTGTTTTCAATTCTCAAATTTCATTTGTTAATTTTTTCTTAAATGACGACTGAAAATTAAAATTCTAAATTAATATATAAATCTAATTTTTCATTGGTCGAAATATAACTTTTGATTATGTGGCGTGCGGTGCTCGAATTTTTATATACATTTTGTATATAAATATTTTTTTGGTGATCTGTTAATTTTTTTTCTTGCATTATAAGTTTTAAAATTTTGTATGAAAGTATCATATCACATATTTACATAAAACCATTAACATCAAATGATAATTTATATTTTTTAAACATCAAAATATAATTTTTAGTTTTATAAATAATATAAATCCTAATATTTAAAGATAATTTTTAGTTTTGTAACAAATAAAAATGATAAAATTTGGTGTTCTTAAATAATTAAAATCCTAATAAATTACTATTCGTCGTTTTTACCTACGTGGCAAAAATTTTAAATTTCATTCGTCAATTTTGTTTAGGTGGCGAGTGACTTTTTTAATTCTAAAATAAAATAGAAATCTAATTTTTAATTGGTCGAAAATATACTTTTTCTTATAATTTTTAGTTTCATAAATAATATAAATCCTAATATCTAAAGATAATTTTTAGTTTTGTAACAAATAAAAATGATAAAATTTACTGTTCTTAAATAATTAAAATCCTTATAAATTTCTATTTGTCGTTTTTACCTACGTGGCAAAAATTTAAAATTTCATTCGTTACTTTTGTTTAGGTGGCGAGTGATTTTTTTAATTTTAAAATAAAATAGAAATCTAATTTTTAATTGGTCGAAAATATACCTTTTCTTATGTGGCACTCTCAATGTTCTCCAAAAATGCCTACTTTATTTATATACGAGATGTAAGCCCGTGCGATGCACGATTTTTAAATATTTCATTTTGTATATTTTTTTTGTAATTTCTTAATATTTTTTGTTTTTATTTTCTATTCTCTTATTTTAACATTAATTTAAGGTAAAATATTTTGTCAACTTTTAAATTATTCTTATTCTTTATAAATTGAAACAAATATTATCTCATTCGCCAGATAGTTAGATAAAATCATTAAATCAAAATATATTTTTTAATTTCTAATTATTTGTTAAAATAATACTTCGTATAAATCGTAATGTAAAAGATAATATAAAAGATAATTTTTGTTTTTTTTTTTTTCATATTTTAAATCTTAAATTACTATTTTTTGTTTTCAATTCTCAAATTTCATTTGTTAATTTTTTCTTAAATGGCGATTGAAAATTAAAATTCTAAATTAATATATAAGTCTAATTTTTCATTGGTCGAAATATTACTTTTTCTTATGTGGCGTGCGATGCACAAATTTTTAAATACATTTTGTATATAAATATTTTTTTTGGTGATCTCTTAATTTTCTTTTTTGCATTATAAGTTTTAAAATTTTGTATGAAAGTATCATATCATCATATATTTACATAAAACCATTAACATCAAATGATAATTTATATTTTTTAAATATTAAAATATAATTTTTAGTTTTTTAAATAATATAAATCCTAATATCTAAAGATAATTTTTAGTTTTTTTTTTTTTTTTTTGACAACAGATAATTTTTAGTTTTTGAACAAATAAAAATGATAAATTTAGTGTTCTTAAATAAATAAAATCCTAATAAATTACTATTCGTTGTTTTTACCTACGTGGCAAAAATTTAAAATTTCATTCGTCACTTTTGTTTAGGTGGCGAGTGATTTTTTTTAATTCTAAAATAAAATAGAAATCTAATTTTTAATTGGTCGAAAATATACTTTTTCTTATGTGGCGCTCCCAAGATAATTTTAGTTTTGGAACAAATAAAAATGATAAAATTTAGTGTTCTTAAATAAATAAAATCCTAATAAATTACTATTTGTTGTTTTTACCTACATGGCAAAAATTTAAAATTTCATTCGTCACTTTTGTTTAGGTGGCGAGTGATTTTTTTAATTCTAAAATAAAATAGAAATCTAATTTTTGATTGGTCGAAAATATACCTTTTCTTATGTGGCGCTCCCAATGCTCTCCAAAAATGCCTACTTTATTTATATATACTAGATGAAAGCCCGTGCGATGCACGGATTTTTCATGTATAAATCTCAAGAAAATATATTTTCGTATAGATTCTATGTTTTTTTTAATTATTTGATTTATTTTACTATCTAATAATTTCAAACAAAAAAAAAACATAATATTTTAATTAAAGTGTTATGGCCTACAACAAAAGTTTTTTTTTAAAATGTAATTTATAACGTGACTTTGTTTATTGTTGTTTTGTATTTTATTGTGGTTGTTAATTATATAACAATTGGATTTAAAAATATGAATAAATTGTAAATATGATATCTTTCAATAAAAAAATAATAATTGTAAATGTGATATTTTATCGGTTACATATTAGGATAAAATCTTTAATGTGAAAAGATATTTTTTATTTTTAAATAATTTAAATCCTAAATCATTATTCGTTGTTTTTTAAAAGATAAAATATTTTTTTAAAAAATTAAAAACATGTATACTATTTATCTTCTATTTTGATAGAATCACCAACTTCGTTCACACCCATATCTCTTCCATCTAATCAAAATGGATAAATAAAACATGTTAGTAAAAATAAAGTTTATATAAAATTAATCTTTATAGTCTTATAAAATAAATCAATAAGTGAAAATTGTTGTGAAATTGATCTAAAAATTTTCATTGTAAAAAATTTTAATGGCTTAAACTTTTATTTCAATTAATTTTGGACGAAATTATACAAAGTTGGCTTTAATTGAGGCATGAACGCAATCACCCTAATTAAAAATAAAAATTAAGTTAATTTGAGGACTTTATTATGCTACCTAAATCACAAAAAAAATATTTTAATAATATAATTAATAAAAATAAAGGTTTATAAAAAATTTAATAAATGTAAACGATTTATAAAGATGTAATACCTCTTCGTACTTTGATTTTCCAATCATTTTTGCTCGAATTTAATTCTCTAATTATATTAGATCTACATGTAAAACCAAAATTCGGTAAACAAAACATAAACATATAATCATTAAGTATTCTAAATAAACACAATGTAAGCAATAATCACAAATTTACATTAAAACATGGATTTTAAAAATTAAACTAAGAATTACGCAACCATTGATGAAATAAACTGACACAAAATTCGCTTGATTTGGTTATGTATTGATACGAAATTTTATTGGTGTTGTAGGATGCGTCAATTTATAGTGGTAGGCATAACAAATTTTAATTTAATTATAATTAAGAAATAATTTTTATTTCTTATTATAAACACTATAAAGATTATCTTAGATATTTAAATCCTATATCTTAAGATGATTTTTTTTTTAAAAAGATAATTTTTAGTTTTTTAAATAAATTAAATCCTAATAAATCATTATTCGTTGTTTTTTACCTAGCAAATTTCTTAAATCTCATTCGTCGCTTTTATGTAGGTGGCAAGTGAATTTTTTAATTCTAAAATAAAATAGAAATCTAATTTTTAATTGGTAAAAAATATACCTTTGCTTATGTGGCGTGCCAAATGTTCTCCAAAAATGCCTACTTTATTTATATATATTAGATTTTTTTTTTAATTTACTTTTTTGATAAAGTAAATTGGGCCGGAACTTTACTTACGGTAAGCTTTAATTTAAGAGTGTAAAAATAATAAGGAAACCTCAACCTAGAGAGTCAATAGGTGATAGTGGGATTTGTCGTCCCCACAAACTCAAAGTTGAGGATAGAATTAGGGATCAAATCAACTATAATCCTTTCTATTAATTCTATTATCCTGAAATTAATACAAAGTTGTTACATCATGTTAGCTTGGAGTATGATAGTATGTATCATTGTTTTTAAAGTAGGATTAGATGTCTTATTCTAGTAGAGTATTATAATTCAACGTTCTACCTGCTCTGCATTGAACAAAATGTTTTACGCAAATGGTTCTAAGTGACTAGTAGCAACAAAAGTAAACTCCATTGAAAATTTGGTTTCAAAAATGACCAAGCAATAGCACTATGCTGCCAACAATACTAGGCCAATAAGAAAGGGCCAATATTATTTTGTAAACAAATTATAAAGATAAAAAACGCCAATGCACTTTGCAGCAACGTTGGAGTCAGGGGCGGACCCACGAAGGAACAAGGGGGATCATTGTCCCCCCACTTTCGGAAAAAAAAAACAGAGGAAAAAAAAATTTAGGAAAAAAAAATAAAACTGGGAAAATAGTTATATAAAATTGAGTGTAAGAATTATCAAGAAGTTTGCCTTAGCTAAGTTGGTAGTGGGCTAGAAACAATATATAAGGGGCCCAATTTCAGGTTCACCTAGATCAAGGTTCGAATCCCCCTTGTAACATTAATTTTTTTTTTTAGGGGTGTTAAAGGGGTTTTCACTTCCATCATGTTTCATCCTGATCCTGATTGCCTTCTTGTAAGTGCTAACAATTTTGACTTTGTGAATTAATTACTTGAATTTGGTATTTGGGGTGATTTTATTTTTTTTTGCTATCTAGGATATTTGTTGTGTGCATTGGTCCATTTTGTAGAGTGTGCTGATATATATGTTCATTGTTTTATTATTTATTGGGTTTGTTTTTTTATTTGTTAATTTATTTTTTTTTTACCCAATAATATGGTGACACGTGGATATGATAGGCCCCACTAACGAATTTATGGACAGAATCAAGGTTCGAATCCCCCTTGTAACATTAAGTTTTTTTTTTTAGGGGTGTTAAAGGGGTTTTCACTTCCATCATGTTTCATCCTGATCCTGATTGCCTTCTTGTAAGTGCTAACAATTTTGACTTTGTGAATTAATTACTTGAGTTTGGTATTTGGGGTGATTTTTTTTTTTTTTTTTTTTTTGCTATCTAGGATATTTGTTGTGTGCATTGGTCCATTTTGTAGAGTGTGCTGATATATATGTTCATTGTTTTATTATTTATTGGGTTTGTTTTTTTATTTGTTAATTTATTTATTTTTTACCCAATAATATGGTGACACGTGGATATGATAGGCCCCACTAACGAATTTATGGACAGAATCAAGGTTCGAATCCCCCTTGTAACATTAAGTTTTTTTTTTTTAGGGGTGTTAAAGGGGTTTTCACTTCCATCATGTTTCATCCTGATCCTGATTGCCTTCTTGTAAGTGCTAACAATTTTGACTTTGTGAATTAATTACTTGAGTTTGGTATTTGGGGTGATTTTTTTTTTTTTTTTTTTTTTGCTATCTAGGATATTTGTTGTGTGCATTGGTCCATTTTGTAGAGTGTGCTGATATATATGTTCATTGTTTTATTATTTATTGGGTTTGTTTTTTTATTTGTTAATTTATTTTTTTTACCCAATAATATGGTGACACGTGGATATGATAGGCCCCACTAACGAATTTATGGACAGAATCCGTTAGTTGGCGGTGATGGTGGTAAAAGTCAATTTTCATTTTTTTATGTGGTGATAAAATAAAACTTTTTTTTTATGGAGGTGGTAAAAGCAATTAAGTTGTTTTTTAGAGGTGGTAAAAATAAAAAAAATTCCTTTATTTTAACCAAACCACTCGACTACTCCCTTATTCCTATTTCCCAACCACGAGGCACGAACCACCACCCACGCGGCCACGAGTCACGGACTGCAACGAGCATCTTCGGCAAATGTTTGCTAAGAAATTAACATCACAAGATAATATGGCATTCGAATCCCCCTTGTAACATCATTCCTTTTTTTTTTGGGTATTTTATTTCAACCATACCACTCGACTACTCCCTTATTCCTATTTCCCAACCAAACCCAAATTACTTGTATTGTATACCCATTTTTTTTAAAATAGGTTGATGTTAGTTGAATTATCGAAATTGTCCCCCCATTGTCAAATTTCTAGGTCCGCCACTGCGTTGGACGTTATGTGTGTTATAACTTATAACTTTGAGCATGAGACCTTCAAGGCTTTGACAACGACGTAGGAAAAAACTAGCCACAAAATGAAGAAAGTGGGAAGGTAGGGCGTAGAGCTAGAGAATCAAGTATTGGTATGTACAATTTAGGGGATAGCATTAAATCTGATATATGTAATCCGACTCGGAGCTTGTTCTCATCAGATTATTTTAAGTTCAGTTCAAATCTAATAAGTTTAATTCAGTTCAGTTCAGTTTATATCTAGTGATATTGCTAATGATGTAAAGTCAAATTTCATACTTTTAACCTTATATCACAACAACGATAATAATAATAATAATAATAATAATAATAATAATAATAATAATAATAATAATAATAATGTTGTCAGGCGATTGGATATGGGTTCATTCCCTTCTCCTTTTCTTCGTTTGGTGAATTAGAGAAGGAGGTTGTTGCGTTGCTTAAGCGAATTCAGAGGTTCTCAACGACGCAAGACATTGGAGCACGTGCTGTAGCTCATATTTTTACTAGGGTAGGCTTTGCTATAGCTAGAGGAGTGGGGGCCCAGATTGTATCTCGGCTTCCCACTAATTTATTGTAAGTTGTATGATTTTTTGTTTTTGAGATATAATAATAATAATAATAATAATAATAATAATAATAATAATAATAATAATAATAATAATAATAATAATAATAATAATAATAATAATAATAATAATAATAATAATAATAATAATTTATTGTAGGTTGTATGACTTTTATTTTTGAGATATAATAATAATAATAATAATAATAATAATAATAATAATAATAATAATAATAATAATAATAATAATAATAATAATAATAATAAAATTCATTGTTCAAATGGTTATATTTTTTGATACACATTTTTACTGTTAAACTCATTGACAAAATGAAAGTACTACACAACTTAAACTAGTTTTCATAATCGGTTAGCTCTTCATCTTCTTCTTGTCCAACAAGCTGCTCCATTACCTCGGCATTCCTCGCTCTTAACTGACTCCCATATCTGATCAGTTATTTCTTGTCGTACACTATCCATAGCTGCTTTTCTGTTAAGATCGTACTTAGTATGATCTTCTGTTGGCTCCATGGCTTCAACTTGGTGCGTGAATGGAATCCCTAGTTCATGTAAACGAATAAAATTGTATAGAGTACAACAAGCAACGATTATTTGCAACTGAAAACGTAATTCCATTTGCGGCATCGATTTAGGTTGTAGAACCTTCCACCTATTTTTCAGAACCGCGAACTTCTGCTCAATTACATTTCAACAAGAAGAGTGTAGGTAATTGAAATGCTCAAACATTCCTTGTGGAGGACCTATTCTCTTGAAATTAGGCAAATGATACCTCAAATGACATCTGTTTTGGGTGTTTTTGTCCCTCGGGAGAGTTACAACACGAAGTCTGATCTGGCTGAGCTGTACCTGCAAAATAACGGAGACTCCGGGTGGTTGGAGCTCCGCCTCCGACGGTCAAGTTAGTAACTTGAGAAGGAATAAAGAGAACGGAAATTTAGGTGGGTATCTGCTCGGATTCCAAGCTCAGGTGTTTCTCTGATGTGAGAGAATGCAAGTGTAATAAATGGTAAAACGTGCCCTCAAAAAGAGAGACATCTCCCTATTTATAGGGTCTTTGGGATTTGTGCCCCTGATTAGGTCACTGAACCCTAATCATTGATGGTTTGCGCCGCTTTGCGGCTTTCTCGGGATTTGGGCCTAAAGGCCGCCTTTTTCCCTTAACTTTTGGAGTGACACGTGTCAAACAGGGATTGGTCCACTTTGGGCCATCCTGAGGCTGACACGTGTCATCCTCTGATTGGACCACGTGGCGGGGTAAAATTACCCTAAACAATATCCTGTATGTGGACTCAAGTACCCGAGTATATTAGGATGCGCTAAATCGACTACATAGTATTTAAAAAGTTTTTTGTCATTTTAATATTTTATTTTTTTAATTATATATAGCATATGTTTTAAAAATGTTTTGGGAATATTTTTAATATATTTTTCATAAATATTCTAATTATATAGTATATATTTTTAAAAATATTATAATATGTATATTTGTACACACACACATAATAATAATAATAATAATAATAATAATAATAATAATAATAATAATAATAATAATAATAATAATCAAAGATCATTAATCCGTAGTTAAAAATCACTAATCAATAAGTTCAGTTTAGTTCAGTTCAGCTCTAGTAAGTTCAGTTCAGTCAATGAGAATAGACCCTCAAAATGTTATGACATATTGATAGTTTCACATGCATTGAAATTTGATCAACTTGAGATTGATGATTTGAATAAAATTGACTCAATAGTCGTATGATTCAAATTCATTTATTTTTCATGATGAATCTAATTGATGGTTGATTTGACATTGACTATGTTAATCAAGATGAACTACAACAAAGGGGAGAGGTGAATTGTATTTATTTTTTGGTGCCGAATTTTACAAAAATTAATTGTTACGGACTTAAAGTGCAAATGGTTTTTTAACAAGGAAACCTTTAATTAAGGGCTTAATTCAACCCTCTAAAGATTTTACTAATGTACTCTCGGCAATAATTCTCTTGACTTTTGGTCACTACACATAGAAATTTACTTATGACAACATTAACTTTTTTTTTAGTCATGAAAGCACTCTAGTTCCTTACTCATATTTACATATGAATCCTAAAATTTCATAGATAATTTTAGTCTTTATTTTAATAAGTTTCATGCATTGAAGAACTAGCTCTAGAGATTCAAGTTAACCTAATGTATACTAAATCATAATGCAAGGTTTCTCCAAAAATCACAACCAAGCTCCCTCTTTAGAACTTGATGTATTGTGCCATTGTTAGGAAACACTAATTGTTTTGGCTGGGAATACACCTAGTTCTTGTTAGGGAACCCCCCTTTTAAGGCTCGAGTCTCATATGAGAATCTCCTACAAGTTTGTGTTTTTTTTCCCCTTTTCTCACAAGAGAATTGAACCAGCTTTAGGTTCCTTTAATCTCTTTTGTTCCTCTTGAAGTCATTTATGTTTCACGCCTTCCTTTGACTTTTCTTAGAGTAGGTGCTTGTCTATGAGAACATTAGATTGAAGCTTACTTGTTAGCATCAAAACCTTATAAGGTCATTAGAACCAACCTGAACCAGACCAAAAATGTGATGCATGACCATCTTGAGTCATCCAAACAATGGAAGTCTAATTTGTATAACCAACTTACCATTTCATGATGACAAAACACTATCATGTAAATTGCTAATAAGAGTATCAATTTTGGTAAAAGCAGCTGTTTCAAGGGCATATATATATATATATATATATATATATATATATATATATATATATATATATATATATATATATATATATATATATATATATTTTTTTTTTTTTTTCATTCTCCAGTCAAAAGGATATAAGAAATAAAATTACCAAGACCTGTACTCATAATAGATCGAACTACATCAAGTAGGGTTTGATTCCTTATTTCGAAAACACCATTATTTGATTTGATCAAGTGTTCCTTGTGATGTTCGATTATTCATTCATTAGAACACGTCATTTAGTTGATTCCTTTTTTCAGTCACACCATTTGATTGAGGCGCTCAATATGATAGATTTAAAATAATTTTACAACCTTTCAGATGATCATTAAATTCTTCACTCAAATATTCGATCTCCAACACGATGTCATGATATTCAAATTTTATTGGCAATGCAAGTTGATTATCTCTAGTAAATATAATTTTGAAACTCTTTGGGCTATTCAAATGATTTACAAGTGACTTCATCAAACCATGAACCCCCAATATTTTTTTAATTGAAATGTTTTGCCTTATTGCACTAATTCACTCAATCCCATTTGACTAATATAATGTTAATGATTTATACATAAGAAAAAAAAAATGTTGTTGGTAATTGTTAGAATAGTCTCAATGAATAATTTAATAATATTCAATTGTTACAATTTTTATTAATTGATAATCAAAGATATTATTGGTTTAAATTTTGCATTGACATACATGTCTAGAAGAAGCATTTACTTTAAAAAAAAAATGCGAATGAAGTATATGCTCAAGTTGTCAATTAGTACTCCATTTGTTTCAAAATAAATGGCTCGATCAAACTAGGAACATATGCCAATGTACTACTTTGACTAATAATATCTTTAAGATTTCCTATCTTTAATTATTAATAAGTCAATAAGTATAAATTATAAGATGGTGATATAAGTAAACTATACATTGAGACGATTCTAACAAATACCCACATGACTATTATTATGAATCATTGATGTTAATTAAAGTGGCTTATGTGAATAGTGTCAAAAGTAAAAAATGGGTCATTTATTTTAAAACAGAGGGATTTAGGGTCTGTTCTCTTATGTTGAAATTCAGTTCAGTTCAGTTCAGCTCAGCTCCTAATTTCCTTCTCTTATAAAATATTCAGTTCAGTTCAGTTCAGTTCAGCTCAATTCAGTTCAGTTCATTTCAGTTTAGTCAATGAGAACATGCCCTTAATGTTAGAAAAAACTCCTTTATACGGAATATTATTACTTGGTCCACTTTCCTTTTACGACCATATTTTATTACTTGCGTCATTTCTTTTTTTAGAAACTCTTAACAATATTTTACAAAATCCCTCCTCATTAGAAGTCCCATTAGGCCTTCATATCATATAAGAAGAAGTAATAAAATACGGAGGGAGAATACGGACATGAAGGAACTTTAAGCTTCTCTAATGGTAACATGCCACATAAGATTCCTAGGTAGTCTTCATTATACCCGATTTGTGCCCCAATGGTTAGCTACTACCTAATTGTTTAACTGATCCAACAATAGAAATTAGAAATACCAAATTAAATTACCAATTTCCTATCGTTTGACAATATATTAATTTCATATTTTAGCTCTAATGATCAATCTAGTTGCTTGAAACTTTTGTAAATGGCAAATAAGTTTTTACCTAATACCATTGGAGACATAATACATATAAAAATCAGAGCTTTTTCAGTGTGGCAGGCCACATGGTGCGGCAGGATTACTTGTATGATGTTACTAGTTTTGTCAAAGGTTACTTGTAGGTGTTACTTGTATTTTGGGTTACTTGTATGGGTTACTAGTATTATGAGTAACCCCTACAAATAACCCCTGACAAGACCCACATACCAAACCAGTAACACCTGACCAAAACCAGTACGACCATACAAGTAACCTCAGAATACACTATACAAGTAACACCCTGACCAAAATCAGTAACACCCTACAAGTAACTCCGGAATACAAGTAACACCTACAAGTAACCCCAGAATATAAGTAACACCTACAAGTAACCCCAGAATACAAGTAACCCCTGTCGCACCATGTGCTACTTGTAGGTGTTACTTGTATTTTGGGGTTACTTGTATGGGTTACTTGTATGGGTTACTTGTAGGTGTTACTTGTATTATGAGTAACCTCTACAAGTAACCACAGACCAAACTCCTATACCAAACCAGTAACACCTGAACATAACCAGTAAGACCATACAACTAACCATAAAATACAAGTAACGCTCTGGCTAAAACCAGTAACAATACCCTGACCAAAACCAGTAACACCAGAATACAAGTAACCCATACAAAAATTAGTATATAAAAAATATATTCCGAACAAATTTTTAATGATTCATATTACATTTGTTTTTTTTTTTTGAAGAATATTACGTTTGTGTTTTTAACCTACTAAATTTTATTAAATAAAAATTATATATACTAAATTGGACTTTGATTTGAATCCCAATCGAATTTGACCTAAAATTTGGCCAGATTAATTTTAAATTACATATATTGAATTGGACTTATATTTGAATTCCAATCGAAATTTAACCTAAAATATGACCAGATTAATTAAAAATTACATATACTGAATTAGACTTATATTCGAATCCCAGTCGAAGTTTGGCCTAAAATATGACTAGATTAATTAAAAATTACATATACTAAGGACCTGTTTCAATAGACTGAAATCAGCTGGAACTGAGCTGAGCTGAACAAAATATTTTATAAGAGAATGAAATTAGGAGCTGAACTGAACTGAACTGAAAATAAACGTATGAGAATATGCCCTAAATTGGACTTACATTTGATCTCAATCAAAATTTGATCTAAAATATGACCAGATTAAAAATTATTATTATTATTATTATTTTTTACTTATCCAAAATAATTTGATTTTTTCCTAAAAAAAAAAAAAAAAATAATTTGATTTAAATAAAACTTGATTCCTTAAAATTTAACTGATCAATCTGTCTAACAAGTCTAATTAACGCGATTGCAACTCGTAAACTCCACTCCTAGTCCACATTCAACCAGATTGACATAACCGCAACAAAAATAATGAAAAGAAGAACAAACAAATAATTAAAGATAAGACAACTTAATAGAGACTATAATAGATAGATAGATACTTGAGTTAAATGTTGAGTCAACGATGACCTGACTCAGTTACAACTTAACTTAATACTACAACGCCGTTACATTACATACGCCACTTAAGTACTTAACTAGTTAATGTTAAATCCCATAAACCAAACTCACCGTTAACCACACGTGGTCCCTTCAACCCAACTTCTTAACCCTAGTTTACCTTTTCACTACCTAACAAAATCCCAACTACGCTAAACTAAAATCCTTTTCTTTACTCACTTCCCTTTTTCCTCTCTACTTCTTCACTCTCTCTCTTAAAAAAAAAAAAAAAAAAAAAACTCCGCAACTAACGGCATATTCTCTCTCTAAAATCTCCAATTCCATTCTAATGTCATTTTAATCCGACACATCCACTAAACGAGTCGTTTTGAGGAGAGAGAGGAGAGAAACTCAACAATAATGGTGGTGAAAATGATGAGGTGGAGGCCGTGGCCGCCACCGGTGTTGACGAAAAAGTACGAGGTTAAATTGGTAATTAAGAGGGTAGATGGTTGGTATGATCAGGTGCGGGAGGGTGTACAAGAAGAATATGAAGCAGAACAGATTAAAGAGAAATTGATGGTTGAGATTCGATGGAAAGGACCGTCGAATAATCATAAGGTTGGTCTAATGCGACGGAGGTCGTCGGAAAAGAGGGATTTTACTAAGGAGGTTGACGGGAGTAAAGAGAATAAAAACGGTGACGTTTTTGAGTGGAATGATGAGTTTCAGAGTGTTTGTTGTTTTTCTTCTGTTAAAGATAATTGCAACTCTTTTCTTCCTTGGGAGATCGGATTCTCTATTTTTCATGTGAGTTTTATTTATTTTATTTTATAATTTTGTTTTGAGGAAAATGTATGTGAATTATTTGAATTTGTTTGTTTTATTGTGGATTTGAAAATCTAGTTGGAAAATAGATCGGTGGGTAGGTTATGACAAATTCACGCGAAGATCGGTATTATTAATGTTTTTTATAATTTTTGTTTGATTAATTTGAATTTGTTTTTATTAGGTTTGTTTATTTAATTTTTTTTTAATTGGTTGGGGAAATTGGAAGTTAGTTGGTAAATAGTAATGTGAAATTGACATTAATTGTTTATTTGATTTTACCCTCTACTTCTTCTGTTGTTTTCTCTTTTATTAATTTAATTTAATTTCATTGTTATTTTAAAGGTTTCCATGAATGTGAATGTGAAATTGAAATTGATTAATTGCCATTTTTGGTACTGAACCTATGAACAGAATATATGTATAAAATTAAGTGATATCCACTCGTGTAAGTTTCAATCTCTTTCATTTATAATGTAAGATCACGGGGGAGAAACCCGAAATTATCCCGTGAGGGTTGATGTTTCTAGCAATTGATGGTGAATAAATGGAACAGCATCATGGTAATTGTTAATATTGACCCTGAGTCGGGTCGGGTCGGTATTAGGGATATAACATATTTACCTTATTTTTTTGAAAAATTGGGGAAATCTGATTAGTAATTAGCTCGATTGGATTACTCCTCACTGTGTTGGGATAAGGGTTTGATTATTGGTTAAACCCGTATAAGTTTCTTTTTAGTGATATAGAAGTGATAGAACTAGATATCGTGATATTTAGATACAGAATCAGTATTAATGGTTGTTTTTGATTGGAATCATTTAGGTTCTCCTTTTCTAGTCACTTTTGAAATGGCTGATTTGAATGAGCACTAATCCGAGCATAATTCACCACAAATTTTCGTATTGGGGAAGTCAAAGTTGATTTAGTCTTTTGCTAAATTTTTTCAAAAATTAATGTATTTAATATGCTTTTGCTAATTCTCTATAAAATCCAGGATATTATACATATTCCTTGGATTAGATAACCCATTGTTATCTTCTCTACTCATACAAGGAAAGAATATTTGAGAATGAATCGATTCTCAGTTAGATAATTAGTTGCCAAAACACATGGATTCCACTGCATTTTTTCCAGCTTGCATGTTTGGCTTGCCGTGCATGTATGTTCTTTTAGACTAATAAAGCTCACTGTTCTCAAAGCTGGTGGATTTGACCTCTGACATTTATTTTGGTCATATGGCGCAATAACTTTCTTACATGTTACTGAATTTGATTACCGATTTATATGCCTGTGAAGATGTTTGATTTTGCGTACCTGACTCACAGCGTTTCTGCTGTCTTAGGGTTCGAAGCCAGGTCCAAAGAACAAGGTTTCTGCCCTTGCTACTGCATCGCTTAATTTAGCTGAGTATGCATCAATGACCGAGCAAAAAGAATTTGAATTGAGCATTCCTCTGATACTTTCAGGCAGTACTGCTGATTCTTCTCCTTCCTTACATGTATGTCCGTCATATATTCTGTTTTCAATTTATTTCCTCGCATGGATTCTTGTAAACTTCTTTTTCCTGCTTCCATATGTGCTCACTTATTCTGATCAAGTGTGCTTAATGCTGACAGTTATCATTGAACCTGCTGGAACTTAGAACTACACAGGATTCTGGAGATTCTCTACAGCGGTCTATTGTTCCTGTGTCGTCACCTCCTCAGACCGGGGAATCACTTCCAGCAGAGAAAGATGAACTTTCTGCACTGAAAGCTGGCCTACGAAAAGTAAAGATTCTGACAGAATATGTTTCTGCCAGAAGAGCGAAGAAGGCATGCCGGGAGGAAGAGGGCAGTGAAGAGAGGTGTTCTTCTAGGAGTGAGGATGGTGATTACCCATTTGACTCAGACTCGTTTGATGAATTTGGTGAAGGAGAGACAGATGAAGGAAAGGAGGATTCTAGTGTGCGGAAGTCGTTTAGTTATGGGACTCTGGCTTATGCTAATTATGTGGGAGGATCCTTGGCTTCTGGCACACGCGTCACTAGTGAGGATGAAGATTGGATTTATTACAGTCACCGAAAGTCAGATGTTGGGTGTTCAGTCAAAGAAGATTCAACTTCATTGGTTAGTGAGCCACCAATTGTGCAGAGTTCAAAACGTAGCATACTTCCGTGGAGAAAGAGAAAACAAATTTTCAGATCCCCTAAAGCTAAGGGAGAGCCATTGTTGAAGAAGGCTTATGCTGAAGAAGGTGGGGATGATATTGATTTTGATCGACGACAGCTCAGCTCAGATGAATCCATCTCTTTTGGAGTGAGTGCAGTTTTCGTATTTGCCTTAGATCTTTGGTTTATTATAAGTTTTAATCGTTTGTAGTGTAATTGTGCATTAGCTTCTGATTGTAACTAACTAAAATGTTATTTTCTAGTGGCCTAAGAGTGAAGATGATTTGGCAGCAAATCGGCCATCAATATCAGAATTCGGTGATGATAGCTTCGCTGTTGGCAGCTGGGAACAGAAAGAAATTGTTAGTCGCGATGGACAAATGAAGCTTTATGCAGAGGTTTTCTTTGCTTCCATTGATCAAAGGAGTGAGAGAGCAGCTGGTGAAAGTGCCTGCACTGCTTTAGTTGCTGTTATTGCTGATTGGCTTCATAATAATAGTGGAATTATGCCTATCAAATCTCAGTTCGACAGTCTAATCAGAGACGGCTCACTTGAATGGAGGAAACTCTGTGAGAATGAAACATATAGAGAAAGGTTTCCTGACAAGCATTTTGATCTAGAGACTGTTTTGCAGGCCAAGATCCGCTCTCTTTCTGTCCACCCTGGCAAGTCTTTTATTGGGTTTTTCCACCCTGAAGAAACTGTTGATGGAAAATTTGACTTTTTACAAGGTGCAATGTCCTTTGATGGAATTTGGGACGAGATCAGCTGTTCTAGTTTGGATTGCTCTAGCTCTGGTGATCCTCATGTTTACATTATAAGTTGGAATGACCACTTTTTTATTCTCAAGGTCGAGCCTGATGCTTACTACATCATTGACACTTTGGGAGAGAGGCTGCATGAAGGATGTAATCAGGCTTACGTGTTGAAATTTGATCGAAACACCAGGATCGTCAAACTTCCAGCCAACTCCCAAGCATCGGATGAAAAACCTGCCATAGATCAACCTATGTCAGGAAACGGGCCCGAACCAAGAAATGGACCTGTTGAGCCAAAAGTCGAAGATTCCACAAAGAGTGAAGAGGAGGAACTTCTTTGTCAAGGGAAGGAGGTTTGCAAAGACTACATCAAGAATTTTATGGCAGCGCTTCCTATAAGCGAACTGCTTGCAGACCTCAAGAAAGGCCTACTGTCTTCTGCCCCACTGCACCGTCTTCAGGTCGAGTTTCACTACACGCAGTTTCTCTCTTCTCCCTTGGCTGAGGTGCCATCAGCTGCTGAAGTAGTGGCTGCAACTGCAACTGCAACTGCAAACTTACCACATGGAAATGTAGCAATATCTGAGGTTGCCGCTGCATAGAATGGTGCCAGTGCTTAGAATGGTGTATATCTTAGCTAAGGTTTTAACTGCACTAACTGCTTTTTCCGTTATTTTGTGTATCTGCTTTGTAAGGGTTCAAACGGGCTCTCAAGAAAAGCAAAGATGAGCTCGTGTGAGTCTTTTCCTAATGGCTTATTTTTCTGCAAAGCTTTTTAGGTTGGATTTCCTCTTGTTGCTGTAGGAAATGGAACTACATCTCCTTTTGTAATCTTCCCGGCACAACTTTTTATTAATCTTGTAAAGGGTCAGTTTGGAATGATAACTAGGCCTTTTTTAAACTGATATTCGAACTCTGAACTTTAGATACCTCTAATGTATTCTTTTCTCAACATTTTGTTACACTTATGTAGCTTAAAATGAAATGATGAGATATTCATTTGTTACTTGAATCTGGTTTCACCTTTCACCTGTACTTTCTGTTCTTTTCCCCCTTCTTTTTTGGTGCATTTTCCCCCAAAAATTTGTGGTCGGTACTTTATCTTTTGGGAGCACCATATTGTAAAAGTGTTACACTTTTTTCTGGTGGTGGTTGTGGTGGGGTGAACACTGAACAGGTGAACTTTACACTATTTTATGGCAAAGTGCTTCTTTATTTTACCTAGTTAAAGTTACATACAAAACACAGCTAGGGTTATGCATAGTATGGTAAAGTAGCAAGCATTAAGTAAAAACATCGATCGGTGTGTGATTTTGTTACGCATATAGTTACCTCGGAACAACTGATAACGAAACCCATGCTGATACATGAACTGTTACAGCACAGCTTAGTGGGGTAACAGTTCATGTAATAATTTGGTGATGAATGATGAATAAACCCCATAATGTGGGGTTGAAATGTAATTTCAAAATAAAAATTGTGAGCAGTGAGCTGTAAAGCTGAAGCTTCTTTTCCCCAAACAATAACTTTTTTGACAAACTATTCTCCTTTTTACCAGATTAGATTACAATTGATTTCCTTTATGTTTCCCGTTTACATAAAATCACAAAATTATTGTAGTGCTAAGTTAGGAAATTGCATGTTATTGTAGATTGGATTGTTGGAATACAGAGAATATTTCATTTTGTGAACCAAACAATGCACGTTGAGTATATTCCCTGCACCTCTTGTGCAAATCTTGTGAACTGATAATTTCAATGTGCAATTCGGCTTTTTCTAGTATACTGGCACTCAATGGTGCCTTGAATTGTAGAGTTGTGGAATCAATGATTAGTTAAGTTGAATCCATTGTTTTTTTATTTTATTTTTATAATTATTTTTATATGCAAGCATACTCGGTACTACCGATCTTTTTAATTTCGACAAATCTAAATTCAAGTCAAGCCAGACTCCAAATAAGCTAAAGCTCTCCTATTAGGTGGTGTTGTATACTTGTATTCCGAAGTTTTGAGCTTGAAACCTAGGTTTAAGCTAGAATAAATTCATTACTAGCTGATCCAAGTACATGGTGGTAATTACATTGAATAACTAAACATTAACGTCAACTTTTTCATACTATGACCATCTTATTACAAAATTTTAAAAAATAACAGTGGTAGTTTGAACTTGTGCGAGGCTTTGGTCATTAAATTACACATTATCCTACTTTAAGTTGAAGTTGTTAATTTGAATATCATAATTATTGAGGTCGAATTTGGTATACATTTCACTTCGATAGGTCAAAGATGGTAGGGAGGAAGAGGGAAATTATAAGAGACCCTCCCAACGTGATTGATACATGCATGGTTTGAATCCGAAACCTCAAATTCGATAACCAAAGTCTTATCCCCTAATCTATATTACTCCTTTCGTCCCTATTTGTTTGCCTCATAAGCAATATATGCTTTATTAAGAATTGAACCAAAAAATTACAAGTGGATAAGGATGTATTTGTCGTTTTCACTTTTATGAGTGTATGCAAGTAAGTTTAGTGGTGGAGACATGTTATTATAGTAGAAAAACGGGTGATTTTTAAAAGACATTCTAAAATGGAATACAGGGCAAACAAATAGAGACAGAGGGAGTACATAGCATGATTTTATCATGATTTTATGTGAAAACAAAATCTAATTAAAGGCAATTGAGAATTAATTGAAAAATAAAGTGACTCTAATAATCTAGGACAAATCAAGCTAAATAAATGGCATGCAAAGTAAACTAGACAAGTAGAGACGGTGGCGTAGTTGACACTACCAATGTCATCCATTAAAATGCTACCAAAAATATGCGAGTTTGGCAAGATCTTTTCTTGGCTGTCCATATCTTTCATATGCTGACTACATACAATAACTATATGATAATATTGGTCTCATCAATGCGTAATCTCTGGTCTACTTTACTTGACCCGTTAATGAGTTGGACACTTTGAAGTCTTCACAATTTAATGTTCACTTGTGCATGAAAAAAAAAAAAAGGTGTATTACTAGACATATGGACGTTCAAGTGTATGGTATGGTACTATACTACTATCATTGTCACCGCATTAATAGTGGCGGTAACATCACTTCATATAATAAGGTCTTGGCGTAGTGGTTAAGATTGAGGGTCTGTGTACGATAGGTCACAAGTTTAAATTATCTTATCTCCATTTATAATTTATATTTCCTATTTATCAAATAACTTTTAGAAACGGAGGGAGAAACATATTTAAGTAACAATTTTGCATCTGTTCAAATAAAATAAAAAAAAAAACGGAAAAAGCTTGGGATCGGAATTACTTCTATTACTTTGTGAGTTGTGACTACGTATTTGGTCTAATATGCTATCCATGCATGCATAAAGTATTAAAGTAGGAAATTAAAGCATTTTTCGTTCTCACAATCCTACTATAATCAAGGTCAATTATATGCCATCTTCTTGATCTTATGACCTATCTACAAGTACATGAACCTTGTAAAATCAACAAGCCAAGAGGCTAGTAGTTCACAAGTTAGTACTCCTAAATAATATGGAGTACTTTGTATATATGGTGTTTTTAAGTAGGTTGTACTATACTTGTGTTTGATAGACACTTAAATTATGGATATATTTCACATTATTGTACATCAAAAGAAAATAATTGCGTAAATAGAAAAACATGATACGGAGTATTATATAATAAAAAGAACTAATATTAATTTATTTTTTTATAAATTGCTATAAAATTAAGATAATTTCTTTACATGCATTTTTTTTTTGTTTTATGTTTTAAAATAATTTTAATATGCACTATTTGACATTATTGTCTAGCATAAAACTTAGATATACTGGTAATTAAATTATTGTGCATTGTGTGTCTTAATTACTAAGTACTAATTAATGGTTATCATCACAATGATAATGAAAATCTAAAACTGATTCCATTCTGATTTTAGTTAACAATAGTTCCTACTTCCTTAGCATCATTATATACAAACAATCAAAGCAACACAATCTAGAAATAAGATAACAATAATGTTAACATAGTTTCTACTAATTTTCTAGCTATTTAGTTAATAAGAGCAAGGTGGACACTTGATCAACCCATTCTCATTACACTTAGTACATCTACCAAACAGACTACCCTTATCATCTTCTTGATCACCTTTGTAAATCTTGCAACTTCCATTACAATCCGAGCACAACAAAAACCGGAATCCACCACATTGGCAGCACTTAACATCCGAGCTCAGATCACTTACCGGTATCCCTTGCAGCATCTTCTTCAGCATTCCGGCCTCATGCAGCGTTAAAACTTCATCAGCCCCACCAATGTACCTTCCTTTGATAAAGAGCCTAGGGGGAAGAACGCGATCTTCTAAGACTTCCCAAAGCTCATCCCTAAACTTGAGGTGCATTGAGACATCCCTCTCAGAGTACACAACTCGAAAGCTATCTAGGAGGAACTTGATAGCATTGCAATCTTCATATGTTTTTCTAATTCCTCTTAGGCTTGTTGTGTATAACACAACTTTGTCACTACCTTCTGGTGGACATATCTCTTGAAAATTAGTCAAGGTTTTAGGACACTCGACATCTTCTTCATCTTCTTGGTCGCTTGTTCTGGTAGGAGAGGAGTTAGAAGACGAAGAAGAGGATGATGATGATGACGAAGATGATACCATTTCAGGCATTAAATCATCAAACCCACATTCACAATCTTCAAATACATCAATCTCTTTGTTAGAGTTTAATAAGTCATCATCACTTGATATGATATGTCCATTATTATTTTTGCTTCCTAAAGCAAGATTATTGTTTGTAATGTCTTCTTGCTGTAAGTTGTTTGGTGGCTTCTGCAGGTTTCGACTACTAGACAATCTTTCTGGGGAATCGCGGTAAACAGATACAGGTACTGCATTCTGTTTTGAAGTGTAGATTGATGGGATGGATGTAAATCTCTTAAGAAACTTACCTTTGATAATGCTCTTCATCTCTTGTGAACTTATTTTGTTTCTTCCTTCAAAATGAAGGTAATGAACAAAACTGAGTCGAAAAGAAGACGTAAAATTGGTACTTAAGTTTATAGAACTGAGAAAACGACTGATAAGGAGAGAAACATATACATAACAAAGATTGGTTTTCATTTTGAAATTATTTTCTTTCGTTAGTTAGGAAAGTGAAAGGGATGTGATTATTATCCCTTTCCTTTTGGTTTTCTATGATCAGAAAGTCTTACTATAAAAACTATTGTTCTTTTGCTTTTAAAAGTTTCTGATGATAATTGACAGTTTTTAACTAGTAGTATTAGAGAGTAGAGACTAGAGAGCATCTTCTTCAATTCCAACCCAATTGCTTGTTGTGGGGGCCGGGCCGTGGCCAATCATGTAGCGCTACCGTGTCAATCATACCGATGTGGCGAGCTATGATTGGTGGGTTGATGAGATAGATGTGAGGATTTTAGTTGTGGTTCATAGCAAAAATTGGGAGACAAGGTGTGGTAAGGGGTCATGATACATTTGCATGTGGGAAAAAGCTTGTGTTCCCTCATTTCTTCCACTCTTTTATATGATAAGAATCATCCACATAAAAGTTTAAGTATGGTTTTCAAACCTTTTTTTGGTACTCAGTCTGCTTTTTATTATCCTTTCTTAACCACCAAATCCCATCAAAAGGGTTTTTTTGATCACCCATTATGACTTTTCCTAAAGTCCCAGCACACATTGTGACTTCCCAACTGAACCAATATTTGATCCATTATGCTTTCTTTATAAACTAATTTTTCAAACATGGTGCAATCAGCAATAGTTTTTAGAGTAGCTTTGGGTTATGCACTAAACCGAAATACCAGTAAATTAATACGTACTCCTTCGTAGGACACTCTAACTTGCATTTTGGATTATTGTTTCACAACTGTTAGAACTGACACGACACGACATGACATCACAACATGAACTCGACCTCTAAACTTAAAGAGAGAAATTTGTACACAAAGCATCACAAACCGGGCCTAATTAAATAAATTTATCATATTGTGCAATAATTTTATGTTTTACATAAGATTTATATATTTAATGAACAACGAACCTAAAATCAACACAAAAGGAAACACAAACACGATTACACGACCCCCCAACTTAACTGAAATCCCAGCTGTAATAAGAACCAATTGGGTTATGTCATGAAGTTCCGGGTTAACCCCATCTTCCTCAAATTCTATGAATGTTGATCAAATGAGCAGATAAAATAACAAATAAATAATGCACATTGCTTAATTATATCATGTAACTACTAATTTTTTTATAAGTAGCAAATAAACAATTACTAATCACTATTAATGTGGCAACCAATTTTAGATATAGTAGATAGCTATATATCACCTTGTATACAGAAACAGGATATAAAGTGCTTTGTATGTACTTCAAACTTGTATCAATTCTGTAAGAAACATACCAAGTATGAAGTATTTACATAATTTTGTCAGCAAGATAGGTTAAGAAAGTTTGTACATAAATTTGATTTTTACATCAGAAAGTTCGCAGCCATAGATGATCCAAATCCAATGCTAAAATCAAAAGCAACACAGGATAGTTGACGCTTGTTTGCATCCAGGATCTTCATCTTCAGAGTGTAGGAACCCTGGTGTATAATCACATTATTTACAGGGTTAGAAATGATAAGAGACCAAACTGTAATGATGTAAAATTTTATCAAACT
This sequence comes from Chenopodium album, assembly GCF_948465745.1. Classification (NCBI taxonomy): domain Eukaryota; kingdom Viridiplantae; phylum Streptophyta; class Magnoliopsida; order Caryophyllales; family Amaranthaceae; genus Chenopodium; species Chenopodium album. Next base: position 18,135,695 of record NC_137835.1, on the reverse strand, counting down.
ACCATCCGCTATTGTTAATAAACTGAAAAGAACAGAGTACAAGAGAATAGTTCAATGGTGATGCACCTATCACCCAAGGATTTGGTCCCACAATTAATCCTCCCCAAGGACAGAAAGCTTTACCCATATTGGCTATTGCATACTCGCGAGTACACACAGTTTTGTAAAGGTTTTTGGCTGGTAAAACAAGTCGCTAGTAGACAGTGAACAAGTGGAAATTGAACATTCATACGAAAAACTGATTACTTTCCTTTGTTCGAGTAGATTAAAGTCCTTTAACAAAGCACCTATTCTAACTAACTTACACAGATAGCAATGTAAGTATATTAACCTCACAGTTAAGATTGCCTTTCATTCCTATAAATATAAAATCTTTGGCTTACAAACAGTTTATGCATGCATGCCAAAGTGGAATTAAACCTTAACATTCATGGCTTTCATTTATCTAGAGGAAAAGGCTTTGTTCTCCTCAACTTATTGAAATTTTTTTAAGCAAAATTATTTATTTTAATAAGTTTTTTTTCTTCTTCTTTTTTTTTTTTAAATTTTTTTTTTTAAAATTCCGTGTAAGAAAGTTTCTTATTAATCAATTAATATAATTCCTTTTTTTTTTTACAAAAAAAAAAAAAAAATAAAATAAAAAAATTAGCAAAAAAATAGACAAGTTCAGCAAGATACAAGTTAAGCAAATGTTCAGCATAAGTAAGTAAACTTCATAAATACAAAGTAAGTTAATAGAAATAAACTGAGAAGAACATAGCCTAAGTTGTGAAATTGAAAAAACTATTGGTCATTCTCTCTATATACAAGTACAATTACAGTTTTTCACTTAAGATAGGATAATAAATAGTCTTGGAGTAAATGGTAATAAGAGAAAAACATCAAAAATTAAAAGAGTAACAAAATTTTACCAAGGGAAGTGGTCAATCATTCAAAGAGGGAAAAAGAAAGACTATGAATACAAACTAATTTTGGATATGAAGATTGAAAAAACAATATTTCTGTTAGTTAAACGTCCAGGTCGTCCACATGTTTAGTGTTTGGAAGCCATTAAAATATGGAAATATGAGGAAAAGTAAACCTATGAAAATCAGTAGAGATGTACAATAATATTTCCTTATTCACTTTTACAGGCAATTGGTTGACATTAACATTATTCACAAACCTCCATTTTACCATCTTTGGTGAGTTATATGTAAGCAATATATCGTCAAATATTATCTTGTTAGATTTGCCTTATTGCATATTTTCAAAATATCAACATTTTATAATTTTCATTTTTTTTGAAGAAATTATTATTTTTCTTATTAATGATTAAATGTTTTTATATTATTGGGCAAGTTATTGTAAAGGAAGTAAATATTTGTGTAATCCACCTATTTATCGAAGTTCTACTCACTTTTCTGTTACATCCAAATTTTAAAATTATACTCACATTTGCTGCCTTTTTTTTTTTCCCTTCGTATTTATTTAGTTATTATTTTTCCTTTTTACAAGTTTTACCCCTTCAATGAACCATAAAATGAGACCGAATTTACCTATTCCTCCCCAAATAATAAAAAATGCAGATTGGCTTGGTTACCAAAGCATGACTATAACTTAGGAAGACAAATTTAAAATTTCATTTATTTGGTTTGTTATTGTGAAAAACTATGAAAAAAAACAGTGGGAATTGATATTTTGTACTTGTAGTTTAATTTTAACAGAGCACAGGTGGGGAGGGGAAGGGGTAGTTATGAGTTTCTTAGTTTTCAATCAATTCTAAAGAGAAAACTATGGGAAAATAAATAAATCAAAGTGCTTGTTTGGTTGCAATGGGAATTAAATTCCTATGGTAATTTTACATTTCTTATGAAGTAGCTCCCTTCACATATTTTCAAGAAATTTGCTAAAACTTGTTTGGTGGACATAAGGAAATTTGAATGACTGGGACGGGGTTCAAGTATTTATCTTCCCATGACATAACCAGATGACAAGGGATCTAAGCACTTGTGAGGAATATCCATTGCTTATGTCAAAGAAGTGCAACCAAACAAGCACTAAAAATATTACTCATATTTGCTTGATTTAACTTTTGCACAATTCCTTTGCAACAATCAAACATGGTAATTGAGGAAATTTCTCATTCGTATTCAGATTCACCCATATTTGCTTATTAAATTTGGGTTCCAAACTCAATACAAATTGCAAAAACCTCAAAGGAAGTCATCATATCTAAGGTCCGAGCTATAAAATACTTAATATTGACGTGAAGATTGTGGAGAACATGGCCTCATTATGGATAAGGGTAGAGAATACCTAGTCCTCCTTAAGCCTCTACATAAATATTAAGAGACAATATGTTTCACTGCCAAATGTTAGTGATTAGTAGAATCTCTATCAAAGCTTGTTAATAAATCAGTTCTAACAATCATTTAATCAGGCATATAATTAAGTCAAACACAATCAAACCAACATTGACTATTTTATACAGAAGTTTATAAATAAATAATTAAAGAGTATACAGAAGATAGCTCACCGGTGGAGTAAATATTGGCAAAACCTGGGAATGTGAAATTACAAAATCACCAGTTGAGACTGGGCAAGAAGTCTCAGTACATAAATCACGGGTTTCACTGTGCACATGCCATCCAAAGTATGCAACATCAAGGTCCAATTTCCCACCGGAAATGGCATTTCCTGAGGATATAATATGACCAAAATGATGTTACACAGAAGTAAAAATAGATCTCATCAGAGGAAAAGGCATACTAATTACAAAGCCGTACACAATGGCACTAAAAAAATCTCACATTAAACATTAGTTTGTCATGATTATAAATTATAATGCACCCCCTCCGTTCTTTTATGTTCTACTCAGTTACTATAGATTCACAATTTTAAAAATATTGAAAAATGTGAGTAGGTGTAAGATAAAGTAAAATAAGGTAGAAAATGTAAGAAAGGTGGGTTTGTGAACGAAAAAGGTGAATAAAGTAAGAGAGAGAGAGAGTGAGTATGACAAGGTGTAATTAATTAATTATTGTAGATTTGAAAGGGTAAGATCGTAAAAGGGGTATGCCAAAAAGATTAAAATAAAGAGAATAAAGCAAAGTGAGTAGAGCAAAAAACGAAAAGTTTAAAATGAGAAGTGAGTAGAACGAAAAAGAAAGGAGTATAACCCAAAGAAAACAATTGAAACTGGTAAAAAGACCAACTAACCTACAGAAATATAGCAAAATTTGGTGGCTAATAAGTTAGGTTTTACATTGGAGCAAAATTGAATCTACACAAGAAGTGCAGTGAAAACAGATCCAACGAAATTTCAGCTTCTGGATGAGAATCATAGTAAGTTAATGGAAAACTTTATTAAAGGTAAACACCTTTTTACCTGGCCTTTTCAATGGGATACTTAGAAGATAGCTGCATCTACAGAGTACCTTACACACGATTTTCGATAAGTAGTGCAATTAGTGCTTCATGATACATGACTAGTGACTACTAGTTCAGCCATCCTCACTAAAAAAATGCTAATTATCATATCCTCACTTAAGGAAACCTCTACGGCTCTACCATTACAACATAATAAATCCAATCTACTTCCAACAATTCTTCCAAGAATCGGTATCAAAGATTAACTTTGCCCACTTAATCAAGCTTATAAGTTAAATATAACCATAATTGTCTTATTAGTTGAACAGAAGTCCTTAATTTTGGATATGTTGCAACCAGCAACAGCAACCTTCTCTTTTATAATTCCTTTGTTTTTTAATTGCATCTTCACTATTTATATACTAGACCACATTTCATTACTAATATACTCGTATGTGACAATAAGTGTCATTATTGTACTGTTGTTGTGTTAATCTCACATCTACTTTTCACACTTGTCAATGTGTATTCTCAATCGTTAATATCTTTGATTATCAGCAATTAATGATTATAAAAAGTAGATGTGCTGCAACTAATTACCAACAAATGAAGTATTTCACAATACAAACAATTATTGTTTCTCAAAATTGTATTTAAGTTACGCATTGGAAATTGTGAAGTCAAAATGAAGCATATGTATTGAAATACTGAGTAAGTATAAGAGATTGAAAGCTCCAAGGGAGTGCATCCCTGTTCCTGGGAATTTATGGGCCCTAGGCATAATGTAAGAAAAGGGCTCCTTACATAATAAATTTTTTTACACGCAATAACTTTAAATATAAGACAATGAAAATAGCTTATATTATTTGAATAGTAAGTCTCCATACACATTACTGGAGTAATAACTTTGCATAATATTTCGGTAATTGAATAAATATGAAATGGTGTAATTGAAAAGATTAATATTTTGGAGCAAAAATTCATAGAAACAGGAAGATTAGAAGAAGAAGTGAAGAGGTTATATTGTATTGTTATCTCCACCTAATTGACATCTAAGTAATTTAATGTTAATTGCTAACTAAATGCAATAATTATCTTTTTAAAAAGTAGCTTTTTTTTTTTTAACGAGTAAAAACTACAGAGTAAAATTCTACAGCTATGCAAACTGATTTATTTAACATTTTTGGGTCCTTTTCTGGCGTGGGCCCTAGGCGGTCGCACTCGAGGCCTACCCCTCCGGGCCGGGGAGTGAAAGCTTGCCCTTTATTCGGATACTTCCTTCGTTTTTTTTTTTTTTTTTTTTTTTTTTACTTGCATCATTTCAACACTATTCACAGTGGCAGATCTCTATTTTGACTCTCATTCTCTTTCTTAAAATTTCTTTTTCCACACAGAAGACTAGTGAGAGTTGACATTACACTTAACAAATATAACATCTTAATTATTTTCTTAATTGAACATTATGACGATCATACACAAGGATCCTGTCAATGGAGGTCATGATGGGAAGCACCACAACTTTCCAAGTATAGAGACTTTTTCCTAAAGGCCTTCAAGAGTAAAACATTTCAAAAGAAAAAAGCATACAACTATATAACCAAAACATCTCATGTCTACAGAAGATAAAGAGGCATGAAATCAAAAACATGCAACCTGACTAGAATATGTCTATGTCTATGACAGTTCAAGCTCCTCAAAAAGTCATTTGCCAATATCAGGATTTTTATGGTTAAGATTAGAGAAGCAGTATTGGAGCACAAACAAAGATTGCAGCAAAGAAAGGAAATTTTTTAACAGAACATGGGAGATAGCTAAATATACCAGCAGATGCAGCGATACTGAAGGTAGCTGGCTGGCCTCTAGCAACTGGATCAGGTGATATTTCAACCCCGTGTACCTTCACTTCATAATCAGTTTTCTTATCTGCAAAGAATTATAGGGTTGTGACTTGTGAGACATGCAATTAAGAAGCAATCTTAAAGCAGAACAACGGTTATTTTCTTATTGTAATGAATTCAAGTGTCCTCTCTCTCACAACATATTGTACAGATATCAACACTTGGGTTTTTATTCTTTAAAGATTTGTACACTCTAACGCCATATTTCATTGCACTATCCAGAGTTCCAGACATTCTTTCAAAGCCCAAGTTTTACATTTAGTGTTACAGAGCTGAGGAGGACTTATCCAGCTTGCAACCACCACAATATCTAATTTTATCTAAGCATCTCCTCCTATCCAAACTCCAGAAAGTAAAAGCAGAGCTTAAAGCCTGCCGTAAAGACTTCAAGTTTCCTCTGGTATAAATCAACACAATTCAGATAATAAAAAAATAGAAGGTAGTTAATCCAAATTGTGATGCCATAAGGCCCCCAAGTACCCATAACATATCATATATCATATTCTCTTAATCAGACTATATAATGTTGTTTCATTTAATATTTTCAACAGATTTAACTCAAGTTTAATACTTTAATGAAAGGAGAAAGACAAGACAGGGAAAGAGAGTTGACAGGTCCACAAGGCTACTGTTACAATCTTGCATGTTGCATGCATATAACATCAGAATAGTTTAGAATTGAATACACATTACACCAAAAAAATACATAAGGATTCAGCAAATTGACAGGTCAAACATACTAAGTGTCCTCAAATATGGTAAATATTCTCTGACATGTAATTGGAAAAACACCTCCTTGATTTACCTTACACGAATTATATCCTAAGACCTTTGGTACTAACATTTAACAATCACCCATTTTCTTTAATTTCCCAAGCAATCTCAGCCACAATACCTAATCCAAACCTAATTACATTTACTCTTAAGTGTGTAATCTCCTCAAACAACAATGATAATCTAAACTCTAAATGAGGGTGTTGTAACCTTCACGTTCTTTACTCTTATTTATTAAAAGCTAAGTCTGCAAGTGTAGTCAACAAGAATTCTTTCATATGATTATACTGCAACCAAAAAAGTACTAGTATCACATATTTCTTGCAATAGTAAAATCTATGCAAGAACAACATTTATGGGTAAGGATTGCATACCGATGGCTTCAATAATTATTTTTAACGAAACAATCAAGTGAGTGTCTCTCTCACAGTCTTACTCATTTGTTTTGGTCAAAATCTATGTGACAGCCTAGTGATTTGCATGTTGTGTATGGCCTATAATAATTTTTGCACCAATTTGTGATAGCAACATTCATGAAGATAACTATAAACAGAAAATCCCATCTCATATAAAGGGACACTTATATGTTAATAAATGACCTGCAGTGAAATTCCCTATTCAAAGAGAACACATTAATCTAAGTTCGAAAATCAAAGGCGTAATTTAGAGTCATACGATATATGCACATAAAGATTTGATGATAAGTGAAATCTATTGAACCCATGATTATTTAGAAACATGACAATAGAAAAATGAAAACCACTTATTTCTTATTTTCTGTTTTAGGTTTTTTTTTTTTTTTTTTAAAAAAAAACAGAAAACAAAAAACAAAAAACGATAACAATAGACCCGATTTTGGTTCAGTTTTAAATTTTAAAAAGACCTGATAACTCTGTACCATCCAAATTCGCTTCCAACACAACCTCATCAGCTAATAGATAGGTAAACACTCTAATTACAAATGAGGTAACTTAGTCTGCATTATAGGAAACGAGTAGATATAGAACAATTTATTTGTTAAACTCCTATAATTTTCATCTAAATTAAAAATCCAAACCCAATTGAAGTCTGATCCAATTATGATACACAATCTAGTCCAAAAGCAAGTGGATTTACACACCATGTTTAAAATTTCAAAACACCCCTATTAGTCCAGAAATTTCCGAAAGATTTACGATGTAAACTCTATGTATTATCCAATTGTTCCGATCACGGAAATTAATCTATAAAATCCGACAACATAGCAAAAAGAGTGAATTAAATAAATACAACTATCATCCTAACGAATTAATTCAGATGAAGCAAGAAAAAATCATAAAAAATAGGAAAAATCAACAGGAATAAAAAGCAAAAAAGAAGAAAAATTACCACAATATCGAATATCGGTGGCGTGAGCGGAAGGAGAGAGAATGAAAAGTAAAAATGAAAGGAGAATAAGTGTGATTGCAGTATGACGCATCATCTTCTGCTTGATTTTTGTTGTTTGTTTTAGTGAGAGAAAGTGAAGTAGAAAGAGTTTGAATTGAAAGTTGGAAATGGAGATGAAGCAATTGATTATGGAGGGGAGTAATACTGTCAAACACTAACCAGGAGAACGGTAGTTGGCGCTTCCCAGGAATCCTTTTCAAATTATTATTATTATTAACCCGGATCCCGGGACAGGCTTGGCCATAGAATTAGGTTAAGTTTGGTCATAGCGTTTGATATTGCGATTAACATTTTTAGTATTCAAAACAATACAAAGAAAAAAAAATAAGAATGTTTGGTAAGGTGGCGGTTTGAGTAGTGGTTAGGAATAAAAGTTAAGGTTAGGTAGCTTTTCTCAAACGTTAAAACCTTCTTTGACAGTAGCGTTTTAGATAGCGGTTAGCATTTGGAGCCAGTCAAAATAAAACTACGAAAAAATAAGTGTGTTTGGTAAAGTAGCGATTTATATAGTGATTAGCAGTATAGGTAGTGTTTAGGTAGGTTTTGTCAAACATTGACAATATTAGTGTTTGAAAGGTATCGGGTAGCTTAATTGTTTACTTTATAAATATTATGCATATATTTTTACTTTATTTTAACATTTCAACCCCTATTATTGTCAAACACTCATATTATTAACCGCTATATTGACAGCTAATCTTTACCCTCTACTAATTGACAGCTACTTACTACTCTAACAGCTACCCGGTACTCGAACGCTAAAAGCCACTCGTATGGTTACTGCTAGTTTTGCTAAACAAAACCTAAAAATAATATCGCTTAAGGGCCTGTTCTATTCAGCTTAATTTCATTTCAGTTTAGTTCAGTTCAGTCCAATTAATTCACTTCAGCTCAGATCATAATTTCCTTTTCTCATAAATAATTCAGTTCAATTCAGTTCAGTAAATCAAAACAGGCCCTAAAAGTAGCAAATAGCGTTTGTCAATTTTTGGTTACTTTTTAAAACAATTTACCTGGCTCCAATCTTCCACCTAAGAGTTTCTTTGAGTGAAAATGTTTGTTAACCTTAGTGAACGTGTTGACCAATACAATTGAACACCCTGCTTGTGCCGGAATTTCGTTTTCAATTAAGGGCATGTTCACATTTAATGAACTAAGCTGAACTGAACTAAACTGATTGGAGCTGAACTGAACTAAACTGAATTGAATAGAGATGAAATGGATATTTTATTGAACTGATTGGAGCTTAACTGAATTGAAATTAAGCTGAAGTGAATATGCCCTAAGTTAGTGACTTTGCATCACGACACACCAAATTTATTCCATTGATTATAGCTAGGAAATTTCGGATTTTAACACCATAAAAAGACTGAAAAATGGTTTTTAACGCCTCCAAATTTTTTTTTTAAAAAAAAATCGTTAAGCGTGTACATAATGACAAGTGTTACCTAGCTACCCCAGCCCCACCACTGCCACCTTCTTCTCCACCTTCACCCAACACAGCTGCCGGCACATCCCCACCTCCTCCCTTACCCAACCTACCTGAACCCTCCCCCTCTCTTTCCCGCAGCCCTAAAATAGAATAAGTTAAGTGATTTAAAATCAAATTTGTTAACAAAATTTTGGTGTTAAAAACCATTTTTTTTTCCCCAAAATTTCCTTGATTATATGATAGAGTATAAAACATATTCTTGGGGCTCAACCATTAACTTAAGCTTTTGGTTGAGATCCAGGAGATGTTTTATACTCTATCGATCATATAAGATCAATTTTTCATCTTACTGTTTACTTTTTTTTCCGTAGCCTTGAAAACATCTTATCATACAACAAGTTCAACTAATTTTGAGGTATATATGTTGATCTTGATCTATTTTCATTTTAATGATGCGTTTGATGTGTTTTGTTTGCGAAAAGAAGTTGAGGGCAATGAAGCTTCTGAATTACCACATAGCCATTTGCAGCAGAAAATGATGAAGCTATTAAGAATGCATGGAGTGATCTTTAGATATTTCAAGTAATTAAGCAATTCCTTTAATTAGTTAACTAGAAGCTAGAATGAAAGAGTTGGTTATGCCTTATGGAGGGGATGAGTTTAAGAAGTATTTTGTTATGCATGCACTTGATAATCAGCTTGTTCCAATTGCGAATGGTATAATATGAGGTTTGTTAAAGTGGTGGAGTTTAATTATTTTAAATTTTGTTAGGTTACCGTAACCGTAATCGTTTAAAAGACGTGAAAGGAAGTATTTTCGATCATTTTTTTTTTATCAATTTTAACCTCAAATTGGGATTTAAAGAGCCAAAATGCCCATGTAAACCTATAAAAAAACATGTTTGATGCACGAAAATCGAAGAATTTTTTTTAACCGTCAGATTTAACGGTTTTCTTGATGGTAGGTGGTAAAAACAATTTTTAGAAAAAAATTTTTGGTAGTAAAATAAAACTTTTAAAAGTTTTGGTGGTAAAAAACCAATTTTTTGATTTTTTTTGTTGGTAAAAGTCAAAAAATCCAAATTTGAATTACTTTTTCAAAAAATATAAGAGCATCTCCAATTGTTAGTTTTAGGGACTTGCTTGCAATATTTAAGAATTACATATTTGTAGCTCTACCATTAGAAAATAAAGAAAGCAAGCTGCTTTCAAGCAGGCCCTGCTCAAACAAGCAGTGTAGCTTGAATTTTTTTTTCAAATTTTTTTCTATAAAAATTAATTTAATTTTGGAAATATTGACTTAAAATAAATAAAAAAAAAAAAAAAAAAACTTGAGTGAGAGATACTACGTATATATGCAGCAGATTGATCTATACTCCATGTTCCCAACACTTTACATTTTATCCAATTCTTATTTTTTTTTTTTTTTTAATTTTTAATTTTAACATGATGTCTTCATAGCAAGATTCATATATATCATACATTGATTTTAATATTAATATTACACATATATACTTCCTATCTTCTATATATATTTAGTTCAACTACCATATTTTAAAAAAATAAATAAATCATATTTAAATAAACAAAAGTTAAATAGTTTAACGTATTTATTAAAAAAAATATACATTCGGTCTGTTATATAACATGATTTATATGCATTAGATTAAAACCTTGTATTAAATTAGTATTGTATTGTTTTCCTATCTAATATGTGAAAAAAACATACGTAGTATAATATTTAATAAATTATATAATAATTTAATATTATAAAATAAATTATGTTAGAAAAAAAAAAGGCTTATACAAGCTACAAAGCAATGTAGCTTACTGTTGGTGCAACTTGTAGCCTAAATTCATTGTTGCTTGAAATTATGATGTGGCAAGGTAAGCTACGAGGTGTTATAGCTTACCATTGGAGATGCTCTAACTATATAAGACATATTAAATCATTTACGCATGATAACAATTTTATTTTAACACAAAGTTTTATATGTGGCTGGCCCCACCGTACGGCCAGCCATAATATAATTTTTTTTTATTATATTTTAATTCTTCTTCTCTCTCTTCACTATCTCCTCTTTCTCTCTCCTCTTTTAATTTATTGTTCTCCAGTTAGCCACCCATATCACCCCCTTCACCAAGCTATCTCCTCATTTCTCCAAAAAGGGCAACATACTTGCAAAACAAACCACCTGCAATTACAAAGGAAGAACGCATGCCCTCCACCAACCCGTTGTTGTACTCCGTGAGCTCCTCGTACTCCATCGTTGGAAAACAAATTGAAGGTTTTTAAGGCCAAATTCGGCCATACAAACTCTAGATATAGAGTTTTCATGGTCCAATATGGCCTTTTTAGCCATATTTGAAGTGAAATTCGAAGTCATTGTTAATTTTAAAAGTATTTGTTCGATTTATTTTTGTTTTAACGATTTGGTTGTGGGTTCGGTTAGATCTTGTTTGTTTGTGGGTTTGGTGTATGGTGGTGGTGGTGGCATGGCGTATTGGGGATGGGGCTAGTGGCGTTTTGGGGGTGGTGGTGGGTCAAGGGTTACTAGATCGGGGGTTACTTAAGGGTATGGTCAGGTTGGTGGGGTTATTTTGTTATTTGCTGATTTGGCACCTTGCCGCATGGTGCGGCTACCAGAAACGCACTGTTATTTCAATCCCCTAGTCAATTGGATAAAGGTTATTTTTAGCAAGTACTAATTTATTTGTTAGATTCAATTTCTAAATTGAATGTAAGATTGATTAAAATCCCCATGCCAATCTAATATATATATATATATATATATATATATATATATATATATATATATATATATATATATATATATAAAGGGGAGTTTTTCCCCGAGTTTTTAGAGAGCCACGTAGGATTTATTTTTCTTAGCGCGCCATGTAGGATTATGAATTTAAGTTGTAGCCAATTAAATAAGAGATTATTAATTTATTTTACAATTAAATAATTCAAATGCCACGTTAGCAAAATTGACGAATGAAACTTTAAAGTTTAAATTAATTAAATATAAAATATATCTTTTGAGATTAGAAATTTTATCTAATATTTTTAAAAAATATTGACGAATGAAACTTTAAAGTTTAAATTGATTAAATATAAAATATTATCTTTTGAGATTAGAAATTTTATCTAATATTTTAAAGCTAATATAATACGTAGTAACAAAAATCACATAAATATTAAAAATATTTTTTAAAAAAAATACTAACAAACCGTGCATCGCACGGGCTTCATCTAGTTATTCATATACGAATGAATTATCAAGCTCTTAAAGTTAAATTAAATTTCAATTATCCCGAGTTTGATTGCTCGAATTAATTCTAAATCTATACTAATCCCTACCTTATAAAAAGTAGAAACTTGCTCTTATGAATAGTGCACGGACATTTATACCCCTCAAAATGTTTATTTACCTTCTAACCCCCATTTATAAAAACTCTCAAAATGTTTCTAAATCTATATTAATCCCTACCTTATAAAAAGTAGAAACTTGCTCTTATGAATAGTGTACGGACATTTATACCCCTCAAAATGTTTATTTACCTTCTAACCCCCATTTATAAAAACTCTCAAAATGTTTATTCACCTTCTTACCCCCATTTTTAATTTTGTAATTTTTCTTACAATTTTTCCCAACAAATTGTCCGTTCATTTTCTTACCCGAAACTTGCTCTTATGAATAGTGCACGGACATTTATACCCCTCAAAATGTTTATTTACCTTCTAACCCCCATTTATAAAAACCCTCAAAATGTTTATTCACCTTCTTACCCCCATTTGTAATTTTGTAATTTTTCTTACAATTTTTCCCAACAAATTGTCCGTTCATTTTCTTACCAAAAATGAATTTTGAGCTTTCTCTCTCCTCTCCATCTCTGTTCACCTCCCTTACTGAGCATTAATTTTTAACTTTCTATTTCTTCTCCATCTCTGTTCACATATCCATTGAAGTATCTAATTCCACAATCAGAACAATAAAAATCATATTGGGGCAAAAAAAAATTCCAAAATTTCCAAATAAAAAACAATTAAAATCGAATTGGAGCCAAGAAAAGCTGATAATATGAAGAAATAATCCAAGAAACAAAGGAAAACAGAAGAAATGACAAGGAAACGGGGAAAGAAAGGGAGGTGGTGGAAGAGGGCGGCTGGAGTCTATGTGAGGTGGGTCACGAGTAGCTCCGATAACTCTCTTTGCTTCTCTATTATGTCAAGGGTGGAGTTTTGGTTTGTTCAGTCATTGACCAAGCTTCCATGACTGCAGTAGCGGATTCAGGATTTTTAAGGTGCTGGGTCACTGTTACCTATCGATCATCACCCATCGACCGCATACCGAAGGTGGATGAATTTTGTGATAGAGGATGATTTTGTGGAGGAGGAGGATGCATATTGGGACTAAAGAAACTTGTTTTATCATATGTTTTTTAAGAAAATTAAGTCATAATTTCAATTTAATTACTAAATCCAATATTATCAAAAATAGATTAATTCAATCTTTTTGCAACTTGTCTATTATATACCCAATGAGTTAATATTTTTTTTACAAAAAATTAAAAAAAAAAACCCAATTTGATTATATAAATATAATATATACAACACAAATTAGAAAAACCACTTAATGTAATGTCTTAACAACACAAAATATAACAACATTGAAGGATAATCAAATTAATCACATGATAATAAAATAGTCATAAGTTCATAATCATTTTAAAAGGAAAACAAAAAAAGAAAAAAAAATCTATTACTAGCTAATACTGCTACAATGAATTAAATGAAAAAAGAAGGGAAAAAAAAAATCAAATAATCACATGAAAATCAATAAATCACATAACCATAGGAAGGAAAAAAAAAAGATAAGGAATACAAAAATTGCAAGTATCAATGCTCAAACTCAAGACCTGAGTGGCTGGGCCCTTGCTTATTGGGCTTTGTCTCAATCCCTCCAACCACTATGTTACAAATTTGTATTGTTAAATAATAACCAAAAATAATCTTTATATATTATTTTCAAATGGGTGCCATTTTTTTAAAAAAAAAAGTTTTTTTTTTTTTTTTTTTTTTTTTTTTGGCTAGGACCTAGCAGGACCAAGGCTGGGTCCGCCACTGCATGACTGTGTACTTCTGCTTTGTACTCATGCATTAACAAAGTATTAGCTATTGTACTTGCAATTAGAATCGTAGTTTGATTTCAAAATTATTAATTATTTAAAGGGAAATCATATATATGATGTCTGTCCATTCTATCGGAGATCAATACGGCCCAAATATTTGCTATATTCTATTGTCTGCTATATTCAATTACCTTAAATTAAACATATTGTAGTGCTTCTTTTTTTTCAAAATTTGTTGCAGGTTGTTTTGGCAGCCAATGAATTGCCTTCTTTTTTTTTTTTGGTAGAAAACTGTCTTCTATCAATATACATAATTCTTTGACATTTTATCACAGGTATTTTTCATCTCACAAGGCTTGCTGGTATTTCTATTTTCTTCATTAGTTGAAGGATGAAAATGGACAATTCATGGCAATGACAGTAGCAATCGGCAACAATTATCTTAATAATTGTGTTGTGGAATGGAGTCTCTTCTAAGATTTCCACTCCCATTGTACGTGTTTGAGGGAACACTTCTTGCAAAGAGGTTATCATTAATTCATAATGATGTGCTATGAAGTTGTCATATCACTCATACGGTTTTACCATCTAGCTACTTTTTGAGAGTGAGGAATAGTTCAAGTGGTTAGAGCTTCCCTCCCAATTTTAGGAGATCCTAGGATTGATTATCAATTTCTCACCCCTACCCTTGTGGCTCTCTAAACACCCAAAAAAATAATTTGGCTATTTGCTCGACTTTTATTATGCATGCAAACTTGCTATTACACATTCATACATAGTCTATGTCCAAGGGAAAGGACCAACAATTTATTAGCACACGATCATTTATAATCGTATAGGTAAACACATAACCATCCGTCTTGGGTCGATTAAAGTCAATGTCCTTCATTTGACACAATAATAACGTACCATACTTTTTCATGAATTAACCAGCAACTAAAATTTTATCATATAAATAGACTTTTTGTACACGAGGTTGTATGCATCAGTCTATTTCCCATGATCAAATTAATTAGAAAACTCTATTAGATGGATGAATATGAAAGATCTACCCAGTTAATTAAAAATTAAATGGAAAATTAATGGAGTTATGGCTTAATTGCATACAACTTTCAACTTTACCAATAAATTTTAGCAATCACCTAATTATATTGTGTTATAAGCTTTACCAATCACACTAAATTTTCAGCTTACAAATACAAATAAAAAATGCCTATACATTAGAGAGATATTATTTTACCAATAAATCATCTCAACATTGTCCTAAAAAAAAAAAAGTGCAAACATAGGCCAAGAAAAATTAAGTTGCAATGGCTAACCACTCTGCGCGCAACGCGCGCGTTGGCTGCCCTAATCTATTAAAAAGCGTTCCTAAAAACGTTTATGTGTCATGTAGACTCCTCATTGCACCACACCATATACTCAATTCTTCAATGCGCCATGTCACTAACTCAATTCCTCAAAACGCCACGTCACCCATGCAACCAACAATAACACTATATGATGCCTCAATTGAATTTAAAAAATATGTGGATGGAGAGGTTCGAACACTCAACCTCTAAGAAGAAAAGTCATTGTTTAACGATCTAAGTAATTGTCAGTTATGTTATAATCTTGCACACAAATTTATGTTATACTACAAAAGTATAAAAAACACATTCATACTAATACACTACTAAAAATTGGCCAAATTGCGACCGGCGCAAACGGTCGCAAAAAATAGTAAAAACGGTCGCGAAACATAATTGCAACCGTCAACGGTTACAACATGGCGGTCGTTATTATGTTGGTCGCAAAAAAAAAAATATTACAACTGTTTGACGGTCGCAGATTTTTTACGGCCGTTTTCCCTATTTTCAACGATCATTTCAAAAACGGTCGCAAATATTAGAAATTGCGACCGCCTTATGAAACGGTCACAAATATTGAATTTAGCGACCGTCATAAGCCGTCGCTAAAAGTTTTAAAAAAAACAAAAAAAAGAAAAAGAAAAAAACCCACCCACCCACACCCTTAACGGCTTAACCCATATCCCACCCTTAACCCAGATCCCACCCAAACCACCACCCTGCCCACCCTAAACAACCAGTAGCCGCCTCTGCCGCCCTCTACTCACCATTACCTTCGCCCACCTTCAACCACCAATACCCACCACCACTCACCCTTAACACAGAAAAACAGTAAAAAAAAAAAAAAATCACCTACAATAATCAAACAATTTCGAAAAAAAATCCAAATCTATCAAAACAATTAACCCACAAATAAAATGCTCAGAAATTAAACCAAAAAACGAACAAAAATTAAATTAAAAAAATCGGCCGAAAATTCAACCCAAAAAAATAAACACAAAACAATTAAACCACAGAATCAAAAAAAAAATTCGACAAAAAATCAAACAAAAAACGAAATAAAACCCTCATAAATCGAACCAAAATTCAACAATTAAACCCACCAATTCGAACCTTAATTCGACAAGTTCAAGCTCAAAATCAAACCAAAAATCTATGAAATTCGAACAAATAAAGAACAAATTCGAACATAATTAACAAAAACTCAAAATAAAACCAAAATCAAAGGAATTGGAACAGAAACGCAAACAAAAATCGATAACAAAATCAAACAAACATGGAAATTCGAACGGAAAACGAAATTCAACCACAAAATTTGAAAATAAACAAAATTTTCGAAAAATAAACATACCTTTCATAATCTATCTTCCTCTTTAGGTTAATATGGTCAAATTCGACCAAGAAAACTCCAGATTTGGAATTTTTAAAGTCGAATTTGACCATAATCACCAAACTAGCGTGTTGCTTTTAACGGTTGGCTTTACTTGTATTGTGACGGTGGCTGCTCTATTTCATTCGGGTTGGTGAAGAGAAGAGATGCGAGAGAAGGAGAAAAAGATGAGGAGAAGAGGATTCAAGAGATGAGGGCCGTTCACAAGGAGGTGGAAAGAGGAAAGAGAAGAGAGAGAAAGAAGAAGGGTGTGAGAAAAAGAGAGAGGAGAAGAGGATGCGTGAGGAGAGAGAGAGGATAGAGGATGCATGTGACGGATGTAGTTCTAATACTAGGGTTTGGGTGATCTCCTTAAATACCCTTTTTTTAACAAAATTAATATGACACTTTTGTGACCGGTATGGCGGTCGGAATTTTGAGACCGTTTATCAAACAGTCGTAATTTACGCATTTTGCGACCGGTATGCCGGTCGTAATTTTGCGACCGTTTCTCAAACGGTCGTAATTAACACATATTGCGACCGCTACTAACGGTCGTAACAGAATTAATTTAATTTTGAATAAATTTTCACATGAATTTTATTTTAAATATATATTTATTACCTTTGCGACCGTTTTATAGCCCATAAACGGTCGTAATTTTGCGACCGCTTAAAAAACGGTCGCAAATATCAATTTTTGCGACCGTTTTCATGACGGTCGTAGAAAAACGGTCGCAATTCGACCGAATTTTAGTAGTGATAAATGTCATTTGAAAAAATTAATTAATTGTTGTATAATTAAAAAAAGTAGTAACCCGGGGCATCGCCCGGGCTATACATTAGTTATTTGAATAAAGAGTCGATTGAACAATAGAAATCATCATTATTTACACAAACCATGGTCTATTCAACTTTTATTTATTTATTATTTTTTTATATCTAGTGCTTAGCCCGGGCAATGCCCCAAGTGTATACGTTTAATATTCTTTACTCCGTATTATAGTTTTCATGTATTACAATAATATTAAATATTTTTATTATAGATTCAGGATAAGAAAATAATTTGTAAAAAAAAAAAAAAAAAAACTCGTGCCATACATTAACTATATTTAAGAAGAAGGAAAAATTGCTCCCATTAATCTGAACTTTGCCTCGTCCGCCGAAAATAATCCCAACTTTCGTTTATTATCTATTGCACCGAACTTTGGGGGGTATTAATTTTCGTTGCACCCAACTTACCTGCAACCGGTTAATCCGGTCAACATTTGTGTGTTACATTTTTTTTGGACACGTGTCACTACATGAATGGTCAAATAAAAAAAAATTTAAAGTAAAACAAAATTTAAAAAAAAATAAAACAAAAAAAACCCAGCCACCCCTTAACGGCAGCCACCCCTTAACGGCAGCCACCGTTAATGGCAATGGGGGAGGATATAGGAAGGGGTGAGGCCGGATTTGGGTCGGAAACGAAGGGGAAGGGGGCGAAAACGACGGGGAGGGGGAAACGGCGAAAACGAAGGGGAAGGGGAAGGGGATTTGGGTCGGAAAACGGCGGGGGAAAGGGGAGTGACGGAGGAAATAGGGGTGGGGGAAGGGTTTTCGGGGGTGGGGAAAGGGAAAGGAGGAGTTTTGAGGGAAGGGGGAGGGTTGTGCGGCGGTTTTCGGGAGTGAGGGAGGGGTTTTCGGGGGTGGGGGAAGGGAAAGGGTGGGTTTCGAGGTAGGGGGAAGGCTGGGCGGCGGTTTCCGATAGCAAGGGAGGGGTTTTTCGAGGGTGGGGGTGATTTTCCGGCGTGGTGGGGGTGGGGGTGTGGTGGCAGCCGCTGGGCGTGGGTGGTTCACTGGTTTGTGGGTTTTTTTTTTTTTTTTTTTTTAAAAAAAAAAAAAAAATTAAGCCAATCATACGCTGACACGTGTCTAGGTAACTTGATACATCAGGTTAGATGACCTGTTGGGTGCAACGAAAATTAATAACCCCCAAAGTTCGGTGCAATAGATAATAAACGAAAGTTGGGATTATTTTCGGCGGACGAGGAAAAGTTCAGATTAATGGGAGCAATTTTTCCTAAGAAGAATAAATAAACAAAATTATTAGATAGCAAAGATAGCGTGTATCCTTGTTTAGTAACGCCTTTTAATGTATAGTATAAATTAGTGTTAAAATCACAATTATGTCTAAAATTTTAATCAAATCTAATAACACAATTTAGCGTATCAAAGAAATAGATGGGGGTGTAAGTCAAAATTCTAAATGAAAATGTAAAATATTCAATCATGCAACCTAACTAGGCACAAAGGCCACAAACCAATACTCACATTACATCAACGAGTCTCAAATTAAGTATTCATAAAAATTTTCCTTTGAAAACGATTTTATTACATTGAAGTTTCCAATTCGTTAAAGAGCTAAATAGTTTCATTAGACTTTAGAGTGAGATTCTAATAAACTAATCAAGACAATTGAAAATCGATTAGATCCCACATTATTAATTATTACTTGACCCCCCAAAATCATTAATTTTGTGTTCACGAATGTTTTGAAGTTTCTTTAGGAACGTATGCCTAATTATTTCCATAATCAAGTTGTTGAATCATGCTTGCGACTAGCTAGTAACAACGCATCAAATAGACAAAAAATTCAACCGTTTTGCCTAAAATATCTATAAAAATTAGATAATTCTATTTGGATAATTGAGTTTCCTTTGGAGCTCACTTTAGACCGTTTCCTTGAATACAAAGCATATACTAATATACTACATAGTTGCATTTAAATATCAACGTGTTTTGCACGAAGGACGTCTATAAAGAAAAGACAAATATATCAACTAATTTTCTTTTTGTAATCATATAATTAACATATTATTAACAAAATTATACAAATCCAACTAAATGCTCTTAAGAGATGAGTTAAGAAGGGCCCTTAAAAAACACTTAAAGTTAAACAAATTGTACATCACCTTGCATCAAATATTATTAAACTATATAATTATTTGACCTCTTTTTATTTCATATTATAAATTATACATTAAGATAAGAATTTCACATGTAATCTAAAGACTAGACCTCTAATTTTTTTATACATACAAAATTGAATTTCTTACTTCAAATTTCAAATACATCTTCCCTGAATTATTACTCCACCTATCCATTTGCCTTCCTCATTAGTTGACTTTCTAAATAATCTATTGCCTCCCCTAAATAACCCTTAATTAATACTTCATTTTTCTCCTCAACCTAATAACACCCCTTTTTTCCTTCCATGGCTACATGTTTAAAGTTGTACATAGTAGTCCTTCCCTTAATTTCTCCTACAAAAATCGACACAAAAAGCCTTTTTTGATCCATCACTATTACAAAAAAAACCCGAAAGAGAACCTAAATGAACACGGCCGGTGCTAGTCCAAGCAACACAAGGGATGCAGCCTCAACTAACACAGATTTCCCTGGAAGAGAAGACACCGTAGGCGGGTTCACCTACGGCTTAGGGGTGTCAATAGGTATTCTTGTACTAATAACAACTATTACCCTGGCTTCTTACTTTTGCACCCGTGATGAAGGAACCACCACAGGTGCAAATCAATCAGAAGAAGAAGAAGAACAACGACAACAACAACAAAGACGAAATGATCAATGTGTGATCGATGTAGAAGGGATCGACGAAAATACACTCAAGACATACCCAAAGTGCTTGTACTCACAACTAGAGAGTAACAAGAAAAATGGTTCAACAGTGAGTTGTTGTTCAATATGTTTAGCAGATTATAAAGGGAAAGATGTGTTGAGATTATTGCCAGAATGTGGGCATGTATTTCATCTAAAATGTGTTGATCCTTGGCTTAGAGTTCATCCTACTTGTCCTGTTTGTAGGACTTCTCCTTTGCCTACCCCTCAGTCAACGCCTCTTGCCGAGGTTGCTGCTCTTGCTGCGTCGAGAATCGGATAAATTTTTTCTTTTTTCTGCGCGAATGAGCCACAAGGACAATACAGAGTACAAATTATAGATGGAGGTCGAGGAATTGAACCCGCGACCTAAGTAGGCCAAGACCTCGACGGTAAATTAAATTTAGATTTTTTTTTTTTTTTTCTAAAATCTGTCTTTTATTTTTTTTTTGTTGTTTATATATATACTCCATAATTTATAAGCCATGATTTTCTGGATTCTGACAAATTACGGAGCAAAGAAATTAGAAAAGTTAATGTAGGATGGTTTAATCTGCAATTTGAGCATAGTTGACTTTTTTTTTTATTTATTTTTTTTTATGTGCTTGATTTCTGGACAGAGTATACTTGTATAGATTTTTTTTTTTTATGTAACTAAAACGATTTTTTAGCTCTAAATGTCTAAATTTTATTGTTTACTTGTTATATTAATCTAAGGATGACTAATTTCTAATGGAGACTCACAAGAAGTAAAGCGGAATACAGGCAACAGACAAGCAACTTCGATGACAAGCTAATTGTCAAATTAATTAAATTAGTTTTCATACCATATAGGATTTTAAACTAATCCCGTTTTGTAGCAATTTTGTGCCCCAATGATAAATGATTAGCTACTAATATGTTAATACTTAAATGCTTAATTAGTTTCTCAAAATAAGTTTATTACCAATATATTTCAAGCTCTTGTTCTTTCGAAAAAAGAATTATAAACAAATTAGTTTGTCATTAGACCAAGCTAATTGTAATTTTTAGCTCCTTGGTCAAGCTAGTAGTTAGAGCAACTCCAACGGCAGTCTAACTTGACAATTAGCTTGACATGCACATAAGCTTTTAAGCTAATTGTTATTGTAGCTACTTTGAACTCCAATGGCTAGATATTAGCTTACAATCTAAATGAATTTCACATCCTTTAGAGCAACTCCAATGGTTGTAGCTAAGGACTTGCTTGTAATTTCAATAATTCCCTAGCTACTAGCTTAACCTTTGGAGCTAGAAAACTCAATTAGCTTGGCTAAGAGCAAATTAGCTTTGTCAAATTAATTTGCTTGGGAATTAAACTTGCTAAAATAAAATGCTAGTTGCATTAATTTAGCTCTTTCCATTTTTTTCAATCCAACAACTATTACTAAGCTAATAGCTAGCAATTGGAGCAAAAATTAGCTAAAATGATAATTAGCTTAAAAGCTTATGTGGCATGGCAAGTTAATTGTCAAGTTAGCTTCCCATTGGAGTTACTCTGAGTTAAGCCTCTTACAAGGGACTGAACTTTCAAGAAATTTAAAAGGTGGGGACTGCAGTTACGAAATGTAAATGTAGGGGACTGAAACCGGTTGTTCAAGTAAACACCGGTGTGGTAACCTGTTGTAGGGAGTTTGCACTTATTTAAAATAATAATAAAAAAAGCCTCTGATAATTGCAGACCTCGAGCTGTGTGATTAATTACAGTCGTAGGAGGAACGCGGGAAACGAAGGGGGTCTTAAAGCTTCTATTGGAAGCTATCTCCTTTCCTATAAAAGTAGTACTTTCATCTTCTTTAATGCCCACACCACCATTTTCAGAAAGCTCCAACTAAAAAAAAAAAAATCCTTTATTCTCTGTTCAGCTCATGTATTGGCCTACTAGTCCCAGCTTTGAGAAAACTGTTGGGAAAAAAGTCGCACGTTTGAGTTCTATTAACACTAGTAGCCCACAATTACACCTCCTTGGATTTGCACTACTACTTGACATTATTCTGGAATCAATTAGGAAAGATAAATCACATAATTAATCTTCTTATAAATCACTACATGTATGGAAAAAATAATTTACTTACTGCAACTCAACCTTTTCTACAGGATCAAATTCAGAGGCACACAAAGGCTTCCTTGGTTGTTTGACAAACCTAGATTTTAGATGCTTGTTTGAAGGGAAAAAAAAACAAATTTTTTGAGAACTCAGTGCTTATTGTTCTTCAAATTAAGTTTTTGTCCTAGAAAATCCTCTGTGTTAAATACTTGTATAACGGCTACTTTTGTTTGCAAAACTTTTTCTGTTTCCAATGCACTTAAAAGCTTGTCAGTGATTTAAAAAAAAAAAAATCTTAAAATACATGGAAACCGGTTGTAGGAGGTTACCTTGGCCGGAGTTATAGGCATAGTCCCTTCCTTTTAACTTCCAAAACTGCAGTCCCCTCTTTTTAAATTTCTTGAAAGTTCAGTCCCTTGTAAGAGGCTTAACTCGAGTTACTCTTATTAACTTTTTATATTTCATTTTATTAATTCTATTTTACATTTTTTTTTGATAAGTTTTTCTCCAAGCAAATTGAATTTTCTAGCTCCAATGGTCAAGCTAATAGCTCGGGATTATTTAATATTCCAAGCAACTCCCTAGCTATAACCATTGGAGTTGCTCTTAGAGACTTGTTAAAATTACAATCAAGTCCCTTACTACAATACTGTACTCCCTTTGTCTATTATGTTTGCTTCCTTGAGTAAATTTATTTATTTATTTATTTTTAAAAAGCAAAAATATTTCATTAACTAAAAGTCATGCGACATCTACATAGAGATTCGACGTTAAAGTGGTGAATAAAAAAAGTATAATTGTGAGTTAGGGCATGTTCACATTTACTTAATTTCAGTTCAGTTCATTTCAGTTCAGCTCCAATCAGTTCAGTTCAATTCACTTCAGTTCTGTTCAGCTCCAATCAGTTTAGTTCAGTTCAGTTCAGTTCAGCTCCTAATTTCCCTCTCTCATAAAATATTCATTTCAGCTCAATTTAGTTCAGTTCAGCTCCAATCAGTTCAGTTCAGCTCAGTTCAGTAAATGTGAACATGCGCTTAGTTTATACCACCAAAAATAGTGCTCCCTCTGTTTTTAAAATACTTGCTTCACTTTTCTTTTTCAGCAGTTTTTAAATACTTACTCCATTTCCTTATTTGGTATGCTGTAACAATATTTAATTCATTTCTCTCACCTAATGGATCCAACATAAATTATATTTTATTAATTTTATATTCTCTCTCCTCCAATTCTCTCCACTACTTTTACTTTTTACAACTTTTTATTGTTCCACTTACCCCACTACCTCCATATTTTATTACTTTCTTCAATTTCTCCAAAAACTCCACGTATGGAGAAATGAAACAAGTATTTAAAAACGGAGGGAGTACTTTGCACGAAGTATTTGACGTACCAAAAAAAAAAAAAAAAAAAATTGAAGCAAAATAAAGTATACTGCATTTATAGTCTATTTGAATAGGCTAGGTAACCAAATTTGTTTATAGATCCTAATACTACGTATAATCTAATTTTAAAGTCTTTTTTAAGTAAAAGTTTAGAAATTATGATTAATCTGTAGGGCTGTGGCCCTAACCATTTAAATTGGCATGCAGTTCAATATAACTTATCTTTATCTTAAATTAGTTGTAGGTTCGTGGCCCTAACCATTAGAAAAATTCAATAAGTTCAATAAATATATCCTAACACCGTGTGGCCAGTCACCGTAGGGGTTGCTTCGCAAGTGTAATAGGGGTTACTTGGTCAGTGTTAAAAGGATTAATTCATTATTGTTAGGAAAATTTGTAAGTTACCACCCATAAAGGGGTCCTATTTTGAAATTACCACCCATTAAAACTTTTATTTTAAATAACCACCCATTAAATTAAAAAACATTTCAGATTACCACCTTTTTTGAAATTCCGGTGAAAAATCCGGTTGAGGGCCCCACTTTATTAAATTCCTTCCTTTTTTTTTTCATTTCCCTCGACCTAACCTTTTGATTGAAACATTAAACTCAAAAAAACATCTTCTCTCATCAATTTCTTTAATTAATTCATCAAAAAGCATCAATCTTTCCCCTTTTTCTTCCTTTAATTCACTGTCAACTTTGCAACTACTCCTTAAGGGTTGAATCAGAACCCTAACATTTTTTTTCTGCAAATTGGGACCCTATTTGTACTTGCATTTGCTGTTGAAGTCGCCATCTTGGGGTGTTTTCTAGGGACCAAAAGTGCGTAGGTGAAGCTCCTGTCAAATGGTGATGTCAATGGCGACGCCTGAGGTAAGCAATTGGGACCTTTTACAATTTCAGATCACATGTAGCCTAATTGCAAAAAACCCCAATTTTAAAGCCCCAGGAACCCTAATTCCAAATTGCATAAAACCCCCAATTTATTGCCCCAAGAACCCTAATTCCAAAATTTCAGACATGTACCAGCTGCAATTTGAGGAAATTTGGATGAAATTTGGGGCAAAAGTTGTGAATTGATGTCGAGTAATTTATAAAGAAAAAAAACGAGGAGGGAAACATTCAAAAGAGTCAAATTCGCCGTTTTTAGCCGTTATGTGGGGCCCTCAAACGGATTTACTACCTGAATTACAGAAAAGGCGGTACTCTGAAAACTTTTTTAATTTAATGGGTGGTTATTTAAAATAAAATTTTTAATGGGTGGTAATTTCAAAACGGGACCCCTTTTTGGGTGGTAATTTACAAATTTTCCTTATTGTTATAGAGTTACCCGATCAGTGTTATAGGAGTTACTCGATCGGTATTAAAGGAGTTATTTAATCAATGTTATAAGGGTTACTTTAAGTGGTCACACGGTGTGGCCGACCGCACACAAGCGAGCTGAACTAACTAAAAATTGGAATAACTATCTAGTATCTATTATTATTATTATTATTTTTTTTTTTTTTTTTTTTTTTTTGGGTTTAGAGAGCCATAAGGTCGAGGGTTAGAATCAATATCAGGATCTCCTAGAATCGGGAGAGAAGCTCTAAGTCTCTAACCACTTAAGCTATCTCTCACTGTCAAATTTAAATAATAAAAAGTATAAATTTTTTAAGGCAATATAAATGGTTTGATATCGACAATCACGTACAATATTATGCTCCATTATCATTATAAATATATTATTAGATTAATATTATACTTCACTAAATTGATTACCAGGCCCGTCCCTAAGGCAGGGCAATAGGTGCCATCGCCGGGGCCCAACTGAAGGAGACCCAAATTTACATTAAAGCCAGATTTATAAGAAAAAAAAAAAAAAAAAAAGAAAAAGAAAAAGAAAAAATCTTAATTAATGATACTACCTACGCATGCTTTTCTCCAGTTTTCCATATAATGTTATTCCCAATTCCCAAATCTCAAGTTCTCAACTTCCAATTGCTATATTCATTCCTAATTAGTTTCCCAAAAATATTTTAATTGCGATTTTCCAACTCCCCTTCCTAAATAATCTCTTTTCAGCCAAATTCAATTGATCTTCTTCCCGTTTTTTTTTTTTTTTTTTTTTTTTTTTTTTTTTTTTTTTTTGTAATTTTCAACCACATTAATCTCCAAAAACAACTATAATTCAATAATCAAACGGTCTTCTTCCTTGATTTTCAATGGAATTCGCCTCACATTATTCACCTATAAATAATCCCCCATCCAATTATTCTACATCTCAGTTCAATTTTCTGATTTAAATTATTTTCTTACTCTTTGTTTTGATTTAAACACTTGTAACGGGTATTACGGTGGACGAATATCGGAAATTTGGAGATCGATTTTGCTATGCTCGAAAAATCTGAGTCCTTTAGGATATGTCAATTTTTTGTTTTTAATTTTTGAATTTAAGATTTTGTACAGTAACTTATAATTGCAATTTTTTTTTTTGGTCTTGGGTAAAATTTAAATCAATTCTTTTGTGTGAATTATTTTATTGTAGTTCATTGCTTGCGGATTTGGAGTCGGAACCTTGGACTTCAATTGTTCAAATTTGAGGCAACCTTTTTGATTTTGCAATATAAGAACACACAAATCAGGTTCTATTGTTCTTTAATTCTTGTTAAAATTGTTGTTTTATATTTTTGTAGAATACTATATATGTTGCCTAGAAAACATTTATCTGGTAGTGAAAAAAGGAAAAAAAGAAAGCAAATCCAAGATTTTAAGGAATCACAAAAGGGGGCCTAGCCATTTTATGTATTGAGAAAAATATGTTAGAGCATATTGATGTCGACACTATTATTGGTGATTTTGCATCTAGAAATGCTCGTAGACAATGTTTTGTATGATGATTAATAAATTTTAAGTTTACTGTTTTTTTTTCTTTACTGTAAGTTTGCAATTTTTTTTTTATTTTTTAATCATTTAAAAAACAAAATTTGTTTTTCATTTTTTTTACTTCACTCGATAATAAGGGCCCCAAATTTTCATTTCGCCCATAGGCCACCAAAAAGCTAGGAACGGGCCTGTTGATTACAATGGTATCAAATATGACATGGATGTAAAGAGACATCACAAATTCACAACCTTATGTGGATGTTCATATTTACATCACACCAAAAACTACATTATATAGGTGCACATCACACTACAAATTATATTTTTTTCATGAAGAAAGAAAGGAAAAAGCTAATAAAAGCATGCCGTATTGACGTAGGCCATGTTTGGTAAATGACTTTTTGGTGCCTTTTTGGTTAGCTTTTGGCTTTTGGCTTTTTATGAGGTCAAACAGCTAAAAAATGTGTTTGGTAATGGGCTTTTTAGCCAGTGAAAAAGCTAGCTTTTAAGCAAAATGAAAAAGCTGCTTTGAGTAGCTTTTTTGTTGGCTTTTGGCTTGTTGGCCCACAAATTATCTAATAAACAGCCAACTACCAACAATTAATTTACCAAACACTTTTATAAAGAGCCAGCTTTAACAGCCAATTTCAAAAGCCATTATAAACAGCCAAACATACCAGCTGGTCAAACAAGTCAAGTGAACCAGCCAAACAGCCAACCGCCAACAGCCACTTGCCAAACAAGGCCGTAATCTCCTTAACAACCAAACACCTTATAACAATGATGTATATGCCTTTATCAAAGATAGATGGCAAATTGGCGGGTGTATTCACATATAAAATTGGCAAAAGTATATAAAAGTAATATGATACAATTGCATTACCAAAACACATTATTCAAAAAAAAAAAAAAAAAAAAAAACCATGTGAATCGAGTATACCCTATCCGTTTTTACTCACAGAATCAATCTAGCTATGTTCATCAATTAACACATTCATTTTTTTTTTCCTAGAAAATTTACTATGCTAAATAAAAATGCAATTTAGGATAAGTAACACGAAGTACTTTATTTATATAAGAAATCTAATTTCCTAATGTATAATAACATCGCCTTCTTAATATTTTTTTTTTCAATTTCGTTCAAAGAAGAGATGAAGCATGAGGGTTGGAGAGAAGCTTTAACGTTCTTGAAGAACATGTAACATGGACATTAAAAATAGGGCTGAGGAAACTATCTAAAAATCCAAAAATTCGATCCGAAGATTTAGGATCTGAAATCAATTTCGAATCGGATAATTTCGGATCGGATATCCAATCAGAAAAAATCGAATATCGGATAGCAAAATATTGAATTTCGGATATCCGAAAGAAAATTGGATAACAATATTCGAATAAAAACTCAAAAGTCCTAAGTTTCCACAAAGGCCCAAATATCCCCAAAAGCCCAACTTTTGTACTAGCAAACACTACCCTAAAATCCCACCGCCCCTTTCTCTCTCTCTTCTCTCTCCTTTCATATTCATCCTCACTGCCCTTCTCTAATCTCTATCACTTCTTTTTCATCCTCACAGCCTTTCTCTATCACTTCTATCTATCTTCTCTTTCATCCTCTATTATTCTCGCTCCTTCGATTTTGCAACAACAACCGAGTTACTGGCTTTCCTCCTTCGATCCTCCTCCTGGCATCGCCATCAATTAACAACCGCAACAAAAACTACAACATCCTCCTCTGGCTACCATTATCGCTCCTTCAAGCTTCCACTGACAATTACAATTTCGTTTCTTTGTTTTGTGGGTTTTTTTTTTTTTTTTTTTTTTTTTTTTTTTTTTTGTAATTTATTAAAATTATTTGTTGGGTTTTTAAATTTCTAGTCTATATTATCTGGTTCAAGAGTTGCAATGAATTAATATTATTTTACAAGAATTGTTGCATAATTAATTTACTTGTTGAAATTCAATTCAATTCAATGTACGGTATATATAATTTGCCTTTAAAAGAATAAATTTTGCCATTAATTAAATAGGGTCGAATATTGGATATCCGAGCTATCCGATCCGAAAATTCTTGGATATTCGATATCCATTTTCAGACGGATACGGATATCAAATATGGAAATTTTTTCGATTACGGATATCCGAACCAAAATGGATATCTGATCCGTGTTCACCCCTAATTAGAAACAAAGCGTTTTGTGTGAGACCGGACTCACGTGAGACCGGGCTGTAAATGAAAAAGGCGCAAGCCTGATAAACCCGACCAAAGTCCGCGCGCCATTTAATAAAATGTCTGAATTTTCTCGTTTTCATCATTTTCCTTAAATTTTGAGCGCCGTCATTTACTCAAAATTTCGAACTCCTTCATTTCGACGAATTTCAACGACTTCATTTCCTCAAATTTTAGAGCATTCAAATCTTCAAATTTCAAACAATTCAAATCAAAAAAATGGAGAAATCAAACAACACAATGATGACTGAAGTAGAATCTGATTCACCCATAAAATCAATTTCTAGCACAATTACTGCTGAAAAAGGTACAATACAATTCATAATTTCAGATTGTTATTAATTTCAAATAATATTTGTTAAATGTAATAGTGAATTTTTATTATGTTTTCGATTTATAATTTACATGCAAAGCAAATTGAATTTCATATCGTATTAAATTTCGATTTAATTTCAGATCGTATGTAAATTCGAGTTAATTTAGACCTATAATATGCAATCAATGCTTATTAAATTATAGATCGTTATTAATTTTGAATGAAGCATAATTTAATTTCAAATCGTAGTTAATTTCGACTTATAATTTAAAATCAATGCTAATTATATTCCGATCGCATTTAAGTTCGACTAATAACTTGCAATCAAAGCTATTTTAATTCGAATTGTATATATAAGATGTTGCAGAAAATTTATTTAAATTTGAATCTATTTTTCTGCTAAATTTAAAGTAAAATTCAAATATACTAATACTAATGATGTATGCAACAGATAATGTAATTGTAGAAGACAACATCAATGAAGAAAGAGATGTTGAAGAAAGAGATGAAAATGCTGCTATAATAGGTATTTTGATAATTAAATGCTCTGTAATTTAATGATGTAAATGCAGACAATTAATTTAATATAGTTTAATTTCTGACAAAAACAATATAATTTCTGACTAATAGAACCTATTTCCTGACTAATTTGGTAATTTGTGAAAATAATCTGATTCCTGACAATTTCAATGTGTTTATTACTGGATTAAAAAATCTAATTCCTGTATGCTATAATCTAACTGACTATTATTATATTAAACCTGTTTAAAATTATCTATTTCTTGACTATTATTATCTAATTCCTGACAATTTCAATGTATTTATGACTAAATTAAAAAATCCAACTGACTATTATTATATTTAACCTGATTATTATTATCTATTTCCTGACTAATGCTATCTACATCTTTTTCATTTCCTATATAATTCCTGACTATTATTATTTTTTTCTTGACTAATATTATACTTGACTGTAATAATTTATTTCCTGACCAATATATTGTAATTCCTGATTCGAATAATCTAATAATCAAATTCATGATTAAATATTGTAATGTTAAATTCCTATCCTATATTATGTTAAGCTTAAAAATGTTAATCCAACACTCTAAACTCTAAGATTGTCTAATTACTACATTAAATATCTTTATACCTGAAAAAATTAGATTAATACCTGATTATAAAAGCTAGTACTTGAATTTAAAAATATATTACCCGAGTAAAAACAAGAAATAAATTTAATAACTTACCAACTCTGCTTCAGCTATGTTTAACTTTGAAAAACGATCAACTCATTTTTCAATGGAAGCATAAACATCATTAGCGTCATGTTTTTTCAATTCCATATTGAGCTCAAATTTTTTCAAATTCTCCTTAAACTTTGCATACTCTTCTAGATTATTTTCCAAAGAATTCAAAATTATTTCCTGTTCTTTTATCTTCTTGACATCTTTTTTGTAATTTTCTCTCTTTATTAAATATCTCTATATAGTGTCCTACAAAACAAAAAAATTGAAACATATATTATGTTATATACATAAAAATTCCAAAGTTTATAAGTAAAGAAAAAAAAAATTACAACAACTCCAGTAAAAAAAACAAATTTCTTGTACAAAAATATTTCTCTGTCAGCTATTTGGCTCTCTTCAAGATTCAAAGCAGAAGCCCAAGTATCATGAATAGCACTATTAATCCAGACAGAGGGGCGCAGCGAACAAAACTCCTCTTTCACCAAAATAATATCGCTTTGGGAAAGATCTTCAGTGTTAAACTGACAGATAACATCACCAGTATCTTGCACATACAGACTCCTGTTACGCGCCTTAACTGTAATACCCGTATATTTTATGATTTTACAAATTATAAAATTAGAGTTGTATACTTTAAATTTTATTTTCTTATCTTATTTGATAGTATTTATATCCTTTAACCCTACATTGTTATTTTATTTAAAAAAAAAAAAAAAAACATCAGCAGCCGTAACTCGTTAGCCGTGAAGGTACCAAATTGCTTTCCTTCACTTTTTCGTGTGATTTCTAAACCAAACATGCTGGTGAATATTTTATTATGATGTATCATCATCCATATAATTATTTTGATCATGTAAATCAAATAATTTTCACCTTCCAATGTGAATTTTGCTGCTCAAGTCTGGTCAAGTATACACAAGTAGTTTTGCAATGGGTCTCTTGTGTATGCAGTGTCAAATTTGGATCGAGTAATCTACTTCATCGGAAGGTAATCACACAGAACTTATTTTGGAGTCGTTTGTATTATATTTCTTATTATTATATATGAATTGTATGATTTATTATTTGTAATCTTGTACATGTATATAATTGATTATTATATGGTATCATATGATTTGATTGGCATTGAATATTGTATTACATTTGTTGTACTGTATCATATGATTTAATTTTCGAATTGATTATTGTGTTATTCGTGTTAGGGTTTTTAATGTTGTTATTTTTGGGAGTATTGTTACATTGAGGTTTTAGGGTTACTAATGCAGAGTATTATTTTGGAGTGAGAATTGATTACATTTGGGTAACTAGTATGATTGTCCTATAAGAGTTGAGATATACTACGATTGAATCGAGTTCGAATTATTATACCATTTGGGAACATGTGCCAATATTGAGAATTTATTATCATGTGAAAGATTACTTGATCGATGTATGAGATCAAAAGGTTGAGATTATTATTTTGTTATTGGTTTGAGGCTCGACGTTATAGACCTTAGTCCTTGGTATGTTGGTAATGAGATAATGATCATGAGTTAAGAATGAGGTACAATCTTTATTATTTATTTTTCTATGGTCCCCTATAGTGGGAATTGACCCGTATGTGGTCTGGTTCAAGGTGTTTTTTGGTTATTGGGAGTATTCAAGTTTTTATACTTGTTGATTTTATTCGAATTACCCGTGTCCAAGGCTAGGTATAGAACAAAGAGCATGGCACACTATTGGTTATGAGTTGAGTAAAGGTTCGTACTATTATTCGAGGTTGAGTTGTTAAAGGTTATGTTCAGATTACAATGTGTAATGTAGTTTTGAACTACATTGTTTAATTGATCTAGTAATGTTAATTATTATATTATACTCTATATTTTGATATGTGGTGATTACTCAGCTTTTGCTGACGTGTGTGTTGTTGTGCTATTTGTGTTTGTGACCATGTCTTTTTCTTATGGTGGCCCTGCGACGACCTATTTTGGAATTTGTCCTTAATGGTGAGCAGTTAAGATAATAACAGGTTGATCCAGTGATGATCGTAACTAAAGGAGCTCATGTGTTTCGATTAGTTTGTTATAACAAATTTAATTTATAAAGTTGTACAAATAGCTCACTTAGATTTATTGGGTTGTAATTATTGGGATTTTTGTAAGCCTAAACACTTGACAGGTTATTAAGTGTGGCGGTAATACCTCCGATTTAAGTGTATGCTTCCGCAAATTTTATTTAAAGATTCTTTATATTCCCTTTATTTATTGTTTATTAATAGCTAGTAACTCGGGGGTGTTATATTAACTCCCTCATCTTCTCCCGTAGGATCTAACTCATACAACTCATCATATTTTCTAAAAAAGAGGAAGTCACACATATATCTTTCATGCTTAGTTAAAATTTTCAGATACAGAGGCTTATTTTCTTGCAAACTCCTAGAGACAATCATTTCTCGATTTTGAATCGAAATCTCATCAATAGGGAGATCTACCCAATTTGAATCCAAACTAGATGCTTCCAAATTAGCCTACAATTCCAACTGCTGTTTATCTCTTAGATATTGCGATCTCTCAGGATTTTTTTCAGCATATGCATCAGCAGCAATAAATGTAATTTCAGGAGGGACATTTTCATCAGTAGGAATTTTGTCCACATCAATTAACTGAATGTGAGTTTTAGGAGGCTGAGGTCCTATTTCCATAAACTCATCTTGAGACAAATCAGCAGCAGTAGGAGTAGGAGTTTTATCTATTACAATAAGGGTAGGATTAGGAGCACTAGGAGATTTTAGAACTTCAGTTGGAACAAATTCATTAGCAATCGATTCCGTTTCAACATATTTGTTTCTCAATAAATCTAAAACTGCAGTTGTATCTCTAGGCTGAGCTTCCTATAGAAAAAATAAAATGTATTAAAATAAAAAACAAGTAACTTAAATGCAAACAATAATAACCTATACTAATTAATGAACTCAAAATTCTAATTCCTGATAGGAATATTCTTATTAATGAAAAAAGTAATCTAATAGCTGATTGAATAAATCTTTTTCCTGATTAAGAATGTATTATTTTGAAAAAAAGAAGTTAATTTCTATTCAAAAAATTATTATTCCTGACTAAAATATTCTTACTACAGGTAGAGGTAATCTAATAACTGACAGAGACAACTTTATTCCTGATGAACAACTAGAGTTATAATTTACATCTTAACAAAATTTTATCATTTCATGCACATACTCATCTAATAACTGACTAAAATATAATTATTTCTGATACAGTAAATCTAATTAAAAACCCAACAACTATATTTTAAATCCTGACAAAAATATTCTAATTATTGACAAAACTTATATAATATATGACAAAATAAATCTAAATCCTGACCAGAATAATTTAACTCGTGAAAAAAATAACAAAAAAAATTACCTGATTCACAACATCAATAGGTGATTGATGTTCTGCTGTAACTTACTTTGAATTACATCATCAGATTTAGTAAAAACCTGAAAACATATGTATAACAAAAAAAAAAAAATTTTATTTATTTAAATAAAATATCAAATTTGAATACAATAATTACTAGTATTTTAATAAATTATTTAAATAAAATACAAATATTAGACCTTAGATGTGCTGTCATCATCTTTGTCATTTTTTGTTTCTTTTTCACCAATTACCGGAACTTCTTCTTCAGTAACTTCTGCATTTTGCTCCTTTGTTGGTTGAGGAGAAGGAGGAGTGGGGGTAATTAAATTAAATTTTGGCATAGAATGATCTCGCATGGAAAAACTCCTGCCTTCTTGCACAATCCTAGCCTGATTATCATTCAAACCAGCAGAATAAACTTCATTGAGTCCCCTAGCTTTCCTTGGTGTCCTAGGAGGTGAAGTTGAACAACCAAGAACACCCTCCGCAACAACTGAACTAACCACGTTTTCTCCTGGTGCTGTGCCAGGTTCAGAATTTACAGCAGCAGTTTCAACAACATCTGAAACAGCAACATTAGTCACTTTGTCAACAGCAGCAACTTCTGCACCAAGTGAAACATCAGCGACAGGTCCTTGGTGAACAACAACAGCTTCTGAACCAAGTGAAACATCAGCTTCATCTTCATTTTTCTCTGGTATCTGTCAGGGATACCAGTTTCAGGTACATCAAATTCTTCTTCTTCATTAGATTCTTTTTCTTCATTTGTATCCTCTAAGTTATCACTTTTAGATATATCTTGACTTAAGACTTTCGTCAAATCAAGATCAGCAATAACATTATTCACCTGTATAAAATAAACATTAATATCAAAAATAAATCTTAAGTTAATTTCATATAAAAAAAAATAAAGATAAAGGTAATAAAACTTACAGTTTCATCAGACTTAAGCTTAAGATCAAAATTATCCAATTCAGTGGCTAACTTTTTGCTCTTCATAGCAGCTAACACTATTTCATCAATTTTAGCTAAGAACTGTGGATTGGAATATATATCATCATCTCCTTGAGATTGAGATTCTTGTGAAGTTTTTATTGCTTCATCCTTCAAATTTGTAGCAAAGTGAATTTGGTTCTCTGATACAATCTTCAAGTCACGACTAAATTTCATCATTTTCTTTTTCATAGCCTGATTAAAAAAAAAAAAGAAAGAGAGAATAAAGAATGAATGATTTAAATATAATAACATATTCTAATTCCTGATAAAAATTAAATAATTTCTGAATAAAACAACATTATTCCTGAAACTGATACCTTTTTTGCTGACTATAAAAAATTAATTCCTGACAAAAAATAACACATTCCTGGTAAAAATAATGTTATTCCTGTTAAAAGTAATATAATTTCTAATTTAAACAATGTTATACCTAATTGAGATATATTTTTTAACCATTCTAATTCCTGACTAATAATATATAAATCCTGATTATATTAATCTTATTTATGACTTGAACTTGCTAATTCCTGAAATTTAGAATGTTATGCCAGACTAAAATAAAACAAGAATTTAATTAAATTATCTAATATATGAAGAAAGAAAACTAAATCCTGATTATAATAATCTTATTTCAGGCTTAAAATTGTTAAATAGAAAACTGTAACTATTGACATCATAAGTTGAGTATTTTATTTTTTTTATTAC
The DNA here is from genome assembly GCF_948465745.1 of Chenopodium album. Lineage (NCBI taxonomy): Eukaryota > Viridiplantae > Streptophyta > Magnoliopsida > Caryophyllales > Amaranthaceae > Chenopodium > Chenopodium album. The sequence continues at coordinate 18,100,090 of NC_137835.1, read as the reverse complement.
TGATAAACATATATCAATTCCTGATATAAATATGCTTATATCTGACTTGATAATTTCTAACTTTTAGAATTATATGTAAGACTTGAATACAATTGAGATATAAGTTATTTCTTGACTAAAATAATTCCATTCCTGAACAAAACTCTGATATTCCTGATCAAAATTCTCATATTAATAATGATATCAAATTTCTTACTCCTGATAAAACTAAACTAACTTAATGACAGGTTATAATACAAAAGCTTTAGGAATTTAGTGCATAATAACAGGTTATACATAATGAACTCTTGAATTAAAAGCTTTAATAAATTAATAAAAAAAAAAAATTGAGATTTTAAACTTACATCAATATCCATTTTATCAATCTCATCATCAGTTGGGTATTCTTTAGGAATTTTGTACATGACATATCTAGCTTGGTCATCTTCAGCTTTCAACTCAATTGGGGCAGATTGTACACCTTGACCTTCCTTATTTCCAGCAGAATCAATTAGGGCAGATTGTACACCCTAACCTTCCATATTTCCACCAGAATCTTCATCATCATCAGTATCTTCAAGTTTAAACTCAATGTTATCCAGCTGAAAAGATTTAAGAAGCTCCTGTTCACTTTTGCCAGCATACTGCAATGGTAATGTCTGAGGATACAATTTCACAGTACCATAATCAATATTTTCAGCAACGTCTTTAATCCGCTCTTTCAGAGATTCACATGACCAATTCATTACAAATGGCTTCCTATCTAAAGTGGTCCCAAACTCAAACTTTTGCAAAAAAGCAATTATAAAGGCAACCAAACAGCCATTTACTTGTTTTGATTTACTTTTTAATTCTTGTCCTTCCTTCTTCTTCAAAACAAAGGACTGAAACTCTGCTATAGATGTACATAACCAATCCATCACATAACCAGCCCAGTTGTAAGTCTTTATGAAACGTACATCTTCTAAAGACTTTATGATGTTAAAATTGGGGGACTTATCACCAATTGGAGCCAAAAAATTAGAAACAACAAACATAACAAAGAGTCTCTTAAATTCATAACCTCCACCCCTATATTTCTCAAACAATGCTTGATAAGTAAGAAAATTGACATATGTCTTCTTCTTCTTACTTTGAGCTGGTCTTTCAGATTCCTTCTTCTTGCTTTCAATACCTTTTTCAGATTCATCACCAATTTTCCTCTTCTTTTTTTTGTTAGTTTCAGATTCATTTTCTTTTTCCAAATCTTCTTCTCCATCCAAACCTAAAAATTTCCTCCACTCTGATTTCAAATAGTCATCAAGATTAAAGCTTTTCTTGTTTTTGGAAATCTCTTTCACAGGTATATCAGTAAAAGGAATGCCCAAAACATCAGCAATATCAAAATTGTCAATATGAATGGCATGTTCTTTTTTTTACCAACAATGAGATTTCTTGCCTTAGGATTATAATGAGTTACCATATAACCATACAACTGGTGACTGATATTATCCTTTAATTTCATATTAAGCAACCCACCAAACCCAATATCTTTTACATCCTTTATTTGCTGATCACTTAAATCTTCCATGATTTGACAAAGATGATTAGGACCAGATTTATTACCAAGCTCTAAGTCTTCAATATCATCTTTACTAAGAGAACTGAAAGTTTGAAAAGTAAAAAAACACATTAAAATTGAGAGCTTTTTAAAACATTCTTATTCATGATAATAATTATGTTAATGATAATTACTGATTATAATAAACATATCTTTATTATGAAAATCTTTATGCAAATCACAAAGTACTAAGAACCACTCTTAGTAAAATGAAAGACTAATAACTGATAAAATTTATCTAATATCTGACTAAAACGTGCTAATTGCTGACGTTTAAATTGTTATTCCTGACTAAAATACACCAAAGCATGAGATATATTTTCTAACCATTCTAATTCCTGACTAATAATATTTAATTTCTGATTATATTAATCTTATTTATGACTCGAGCTTGCTAATTCCTTAAATTTAGAATGTTATGCCAAATTAAAATAGACCAAGAACTTAATTAAATTATCTAATATATGAAGAAAACAAACTAATTCCTGGTTATAATAATCTTATTTCTGGCTTCAAATTGTTAAATACAAAATTGTAACTATTGACATCATCAATTGAGTATTTTATTTTTTTATTACTAATAAACATAGATCAATTCCTGATATAAATATGCTAATATCTAACTAAAACTTGATAATTTCTAACTTTTAGAATTATATGTCCGACTTGAATACCCCAATTCCTTAAGCAAACTATCTAATATCTGACTAAACCATCCTAATTCCTGGCTAATAAAATATAATTCGTGAAAATAATAATCTTATTCCTCACTTAAAAATGCAAAAATCATAAATATTCACATCATAATATAGCATTGTGAATAGTGAAACAACTATATCCATAACAAAGGGCAAAACAACAAAAGATAATCCTGACAAATATAATCTATTATCAAAATACAACAAAATAACCACATATGCGTGTTTATTTCCCAAGAAAAAATATTCAATATAAAACAACAAATACAAAATGCTATGTCTTTTTGCGAAACAAATAGAATACAATTTCACACCTAACAGGTCGACTTCGTTTAGACCCAGGTTTAGGACCACGCTTCTTCAATGGTGGTTCTGAATCGACCCTACAAAACGAAATAATAACTTATAAAAACGATTTAAAAAAAAAAAACAGTATAACCTAAAAAATAACTGAAGTACAATAAACCTTTCAGCCATTGCAACTGTATTCTCTTTTTTTCGAGCTTGTTTACTTCGTTTATGATAAACTTTTAAGGGAGAAGAATCTTTAATCGATGAAATGGTAGACATTAATTGAATCGAAAATGGCGAATGTTAGGGTTTATAAAGAAGAAGTAAAAATTAAATACATGCAAATACAATTAAAGCTAGAAAATGAAGTAGTTATGCAAATTATTCGGAAACGTGAAATTAAGTCGATAGTAATGGAGTGTAACAGATAAAATGGAGTGAAAATGCAGAAAAAGTGGGTGAGAAGAAGGAGGAGGAAGGCGGAACAATGGATGTGTTTGAAAAAAGAAAAAAAAGAGCTATTTAAGGTTCGGGCTGCGCGCGAGCTGAACTTTAATAAACGGGCCGAGCGCGGGCCAGTAAATAGAACGGACTCACATGAGTCCGTTCTACACAATATTTTTCGAATTAGAAATGCTTCATGCATGGAAGAAAGCACTTGGGAGCAAATGATTTTATACAGAAAAAAGAGATGAAGACTGTAAACTACTTCGATTAAAAGCAAGACTAGTTTGTTTTGGCAATCATCTAGAGGAAGGGATTGATTATAATGAGACATTTGCTTCGGCTACCAAGATGTTGAGACATTTGCTCTGTTGGCCAAGATGTCAACATTTCATACTTTTCTTATAGTTGTAGCTGTGAAGAATTGGGAGGTACATCAGATGGATGTGCACAATGCTTTATTACAAGGATAATTGGAGGAAGCTAGAAATTTATATGAAAATTAGGGGTATTCAAAAATACCCGACCCGACTGTTCCGACCCGCTGTCCCGATGTAAAATAGTCGGGTATATTTTTTAAAAAAATTAATTTTTCGGGTCGGGTTCCAGACCGGAGAAATCTGTGTAGCACTCGGGTCAGGACATGGGCCAATTCGTGTGGTTCGCGGGTACCCGAAAACCCGTAAAGGGCTTTTTTTTCCTAGAATCTTTCTTAGCTGTTAGGGTTTATTTTCTTTCACTTTTTCCCTCTTTCTCTTTCTCTCTATTCTAGTCCTCTCGTTCTCTCGCTCTCTCGCTTCTAGTTCTCTCTCTCTTTGCCTGGTTTCCATCTATTCTCCATGTTCAATGGTTCATCTTACATTTCTTGATACTCATGGTTGAAAGAAGAGAAATAAAGTGTTGTAATCTTCTTCAAGAAATTTAACCAAGAACATCTCCAAATCCCAGAAGACAAGGAAGAAGTAACATTCCAATGGCGATAATCAAAATGCTAGAAGACGAAGAACTCCAAAACATCGAAAATCTAAAACATCAATGGCGATCTCAACTCGATGCAGCATATTCAACTTTTCAACGGATCTCGTGATTAACGTCATCGATCTATTTCACTTATCTTTAGAAATGTGGGCCACTTTAAATTCATGAGGACCCATTTCTCTGACTCATTGCATTAATTCATTTCCATGAGTTGCATGTTACAGTAAACCAATAACCTTTTTTTTTTTTAATTAGTATGATATTATAATTTGTTATTATTCCTCCATTACTTCCTTCTTCATTTTATTTATGTATAACCACTGTGATTGTGTGATATTTCTATTATATGCTAATAAGATTATACGAAGTACTGTATGAATTGGAATTTTATTTATTTATTTATTTTTTACAGTAGACCTCTTAGTTTATGTTTAGTTGCTTCGGTTCCTTAATACCAATAACAATTTGTAATAATATGGATTATTTTCATTTCTTAACTTGTATTTATATGGATTATTTGGTGTGGAGTAGTAGATTATTGTTCATCAATTTTCACATTTTGACGGTAAATTATTATCATAATTAATTCGAGAACCTGTGTCCCGACCCGAGAAAATCGGGTACCCGAAACCCAGGTACTCGGTTTTCTCAGGTCAGGACATGGGCCAATTTTCCAACTACCCGAATATCCGGGTACTCGGGTTTTCGGGTACCCTAATGAAAATACCACTAGGGTTCGAGAAAAATAATCTAGACAAGGTTTGTAGAATGAAAAAGCTATTATATGGTTTGAAACAGGCGCATAGATGTTGGTTTGAAAGCTGTCGACCGCATTGCAAAAATATGGTTTCAAATAATCATATTCCGATTATTCTTCGTTCACCCTATCTAAAGGGGGACTGCAGTTGAGTGTGCTCATATATGTGGAAGATATGATAATTGGTGGAAATAACAAGTACATTTGCTTGGAGGGTTTCAAAGCATAATTGAGTGAATGTTTTAAAATGAAGGATTTGAGGCTCTGAAATTTTTTTGAAGTTAGAAGTAGCTCAGAGTACGTAAGCAAGGTTTTTATGTGAGTCAACGGAAATATGCCTTGGATGGGGTCATTATAAGGTGCAAAACCTACAGACTTTCTAACGGAGCAAAATCACAAACTGGCCTTGGTAGGGGAGAAGGATTTCCCTAACAGAAGAAATATAGACTCTTGATTGGACGTCTAATTTATTTGCAGGCTGTGTGTAGACACCTAATTGTGTATCCCCAAAACCAAACCCAGTGATGAATATCTTTCACACCATTTGATTATAGAACGAGGTGAAATGTGAAAAGTCTAATGATGCGGTCATTTTAATAAAATACTTCCTTCTGTTTTGAAATTATTTCTTTTCTTACTCTATTTATGAAAAACATCCAATCTTGTTTATTTTGGTCCATGATAAGGGTCCAATAATGGTGTAGTTGGATGGGTCTTGGAAATACATTTCCAACGATATATTATAAGCCCAGCCAGTTCCAAGAATAATGAGGAAGTTATGGCCAAAATACTAAACTGGGCTCAAACCGGATTTTACCTACGGCTCAATAATCATGTGGAGGGTCCAAAGGTTTAATCTAATTCCTAAAATAATTAGGATTAATTAGAATCTTCTATAAGTTTATAAAAGATCTTAATTATCCTTTTTGAAAAGATAAGATCAAAGAATTCGAAATTGAATAAAACTTCTCTTTTTGAGAGTCCTTGTTCTGTGCGAAATAGAATATGATCATATATTATTTTTTTGTTTCATAATCTTTATCCAAATCTTATATGGTTGGATAGATTTTGAAACTATATTTCCAATGATATATTATAATATTAATTCCGAGTTATAACCAAAAAGATATGAAAGAAATACGAAATTCTATCAAAACCTAACACTCTTCCACTATTTCGGCCATATCTTTTTATCTACAAAAGATTTTAATCTGATTCTAATTGAGTTGGAAAGTAGACTTCAATAGCTTGTCCCAAAGCCAAACGACAGAGCCTGTCGCCTTGCGTGATCCCTGTCGTTTCCCGACATCTCTGCGACAAGAGCTAATTTTATTCCAATTCAAATATAACTCTTTTATATCGTTTCCGGACTATTTTCTCTTAATAGAGTCATATTTTCCCGTTTTTATTCATTCACAATCACCAAAAATCTCTATTCTCTCTATAAAATCTAGAATCTTGTTCTTCCTCCCTCTTTCTAAACCTTCCCTCTCACAAGATTCCACATTCACAAAAACTAGACACACTTAGCCAAATTCGAAGTTGCCTTCGCCCTAGACGTGAAAGATTGATAAGTTCTGAGGATTTGGTCCCAAATCCCTATTTCTATTATTTAATTTAATTGTTTAATTTAATATTTTTCTTAAAGTTACTAATGCGTGTAGTTTGTTATTATAAAGAGATACGAGGCATCAAAGTAAGTAATTCGATTATTTACTATTCTTTTGATATATATAGAAATCATGTTTATAATTTTATATTAATTCATATAATCATGTTTAGGGTAATAACTAATATTTCTAATATCATGTATGTTTCTAGCAAGTATCATGTATGTTTCTATGTTGTATCTTATTTCTAATATCATGTTAGGGCTAAAGCTTTGATCTTTAATTTTTGGTGACATGCTAGGATTTGTTATTAATTATGTTAGCATCATGCCTGGGATCTTGCTAATTATATTCTTATGATGATCATGATTGTTATTATTATGTTGCTTGATATTATATATTGTTGTTATTGCTTGATCACGCCCTCTCTTGCAGGATTAAAGGAAATTTGTACTTGTAATCACGCTTAATAAGATAATTAATAATATTGTTTAGGCTAATATGATTATAATTCAAGTGATCGCCAATAATAGTTTTATTTGTGCATTAATATTTAACCAACATAGATTAAACAGGTTTAGAGTTAATATATTGATTTCATGTTAGCGCATATGAATATGAGAAGAATAAAGTAGAGGCCTATTTTTAGGGCAGATTCAATCTCTTTTAAGTTAGATTTGTACCTTCATCTCCGAATATCCAGTCATGGTTCCAAACCACTATGGAGTTAGCGATCTCATGGATCGTGAAGGGGTGTAATCTTCACCCTGTGAACAGTTTACAAGTTCCTAAAACTTGTTGGCGACTCTTTTACTCTAGCTTCCTTCCCTTTGGACGCCACCATGCTTAAGTGTATGATCACAGCGAGGCTCAAGTGTGGGATGCTTGAAATATTCCCAACACTGTGACAAGAAAATATTTGGCGTATTCAATCCACATTTTTTTTTCTCAATTTAAGCAATCACCAAAAGAGGAGCATTGGGAAGCAATCTTGAGAATGTTCGATATTTGAAAAACTGTCCGGGTAAAAGAATTTTTCTACGTTCGAATAGTCCCTTGAAGCTGGAAGGATTGGTTGACTCAAATTAGGATACTTGTCCGTTGACTCGTCGATCTTTGACTAGATAGTTTGTGTTGCTTGGTCTCTCGTGGGTATATTGTAAGACTAAGAGTTGTCTGCAGAAGCAGAGTATAGGTCAATGGCAGCGTTGACTTGTGAGTTGAAATGGTTGAAACAACTATTGCGTGGTTTGGGAGTGGAACACAAGCAAGGAATTAGGTTGCTTTGTGATAGCTAGTCAATGTTACATATAGAAAATATTCTGGTGTTTCACGAGTGCACCAAATACATCAAAGCGGATTGTCATTTTATTTGAGATGCAACCAAGGAGTGTGTTATTTGTCCATCATATGTATCAACAAAAGTACAATTGGCGGATCCAAACAAAACACGTAGGACCAAACAAAACACGTGCGCCGCTTTCGTGGAGTTTACGAAAACGACGCTCCAAGTGAAAAGTCACTTGATCTTGTTTCTTGGGACACGTATACCGACCGTGTCTGACAAAACTACACTTTTTGCAAAATCTATATATACCTTCGTATTTAAAACGTACCCAAGTAGCACGATTTTCATAGGTCGGAAAATAACAACCTGCAATCAAGGATAAAGAAAGATCAACTAATACCTTCACTCTAGGGCGCGGTATAGGAAAGTCACCTTGTAGCTCATCCACTGTAGTTATGTCACCAACATGCGCCAAAACCGACGCAGCCACCTCTGGTGTTGAGTATCTTATCGGTAGTCCTACAACCGTTTTCCACATATCCGCAAGATTAAGATTAAGATTCTCAGGCACCGAGTACCCTCGAAGCCTTTGAATCACCATTAAACTACCCTTAAGGTGTACCTAACCTTGATTGTCAAGGTCTGCAGCGTCCTCTTCGTTACCACAAAAGAAAATGAAATTTTTTTCATACGGAAAAACTATCACCGATTGCCTAAGATGCCAATATCTAGACACTAGACGTTGCATCAACTCCATTGAAAAGTCACGAGTATCCCAAACTCTACCTATAACTACATAGTTCCAGCTTAGATGACTAGTTTCATACAATGGGGGTGAATACGGGAACTCCCCAATTCTATGGGGATAAACAAAATAGTCATATAGCTCTTTATATTTGCCTGACTATCCTTTTCTTGAGTTTTAGGCATCAACTCAGAAGTGAATCCAGAAATCATTGATAAAATCTGAGACATAGGACCCATATTGACGATATTCTGCAACTGCTCATACATTATTCTATTGAGGATAAACACACCTCTTGCGGAATAATCAATCAACTACACAAACAAACCACAATCACACACAAGCTACTAGTTTGTTCAAAGGTCACACTTAACCCAAGATAAATGAAATATTCTCCAAGATAAACAAACCACCAGTAATACCAACACATATAATGCAGCAACTTAAGACAAAGAGCGAGCATAAACAGCCAAGCAAGAGACACATGATTTTTACGTGGAAAACCTCTTCGATGTGAAGAGTAAAAACTACGAGACTTTAGGAGTCCACCCAAAGTGTTCTTATTATGATCAAAGGAATGTTACACAAACACAATTCCAATTCTAAAAGAGGGGTTCTCAATTACCCAACAACAACAATTATAGAAACAAAAAATTGAGGAAGAAATTGAGAGATAAAACCAAAAAACGAAGCTTCTTTCCAGAAGCTGTATCTCGCAAAATAGAACAAAAAATGACAATCCAACCATTGAAAACAAATCCCTAGATGTTATGGACAATCTGTTGAAATTTGAGCTAAATCGGACCACGAATGAGCTTCAACCAGGGCTGATTTATGAGGCTGCGCAGTAAAAACCTGAGCTAGGGTACTCTTGTAAACTCTCTGTATTTTCTTTCACACTCTCAACTAATTTGCTTCCCTCATTAACTCTCACTATAGCTGGAAGAAAGTAAGTGATGTTTTAAGGCTTTGTTGCTCCTCCATTTCCCACGGCAAAAGCACCACAAATTCAAACAAAGAAGCTTCCTTGTGAAGCTACAAACTTGGGCCAAAAACTATCTAGCTAGTTGCCCCCAAAATCACAACATCAAATAGGCTTTTTCCACATAGGAATGGACCCATAGACCAAAAAATCTCCCCCTCCCGACTATGTGGAGGTGGTTGCCATTTCGGCAATCGAACGACAAGTCTAACACTTGCCTCTTGGCAATGCCTTAGTCATCATGTCGGAGCCATTGTCATCGGTATGGATTTTCTCAAGCTCAAGGAACTTAGCATCAAGAACATCCCGTGTTTAAAAATCTCTCACATCAATATGTTTTGACTTTGCATGAAAGATAGAATTCTTAGCAAGATGAATAGCACTTTTACAGTCATAATACAACACATACCTCTTTTGTGTAAATCCAAGTTAATGAACAAACCGCTTCATCCATAACAACTCCTTACATGCTTCTGTCGCTGCATTGAACTCTGAATCAGTTGTGGACAATGCCACACATTTCTGTAATCTAGATGGCCAAGAAACTGCTCCCCCTGCAAAAGTGATCAAATAACCTGAAGTATATAGACTTCCTCGAGTCTATATCACCTACCATATCAGAATCTGAGTAGCAAACAAGATTAGGCTTATCACTCTCAAAACATAGCTTTACATCTGCAGTACCTCATAGATATTTCATAATCCATTTCACCGCATTCCAATGCTCCTTTTCCGGATTAGAGAGAAAACAACTAACCAAACCAACTGCATGAGCTAAATCGGGCCTAGTGTAAACCATTGTATACATCAAGCTACCCACTGCTGAAGCATATGTGTAAACACCAATTTGTGTCTCCCCAAAATCAAACCCAGTGATGAATACCTTTCATGTCATTTGATTATCAAATATAGCAAAAGTGCAAAAAGTCTAGTGATGAAGATGTTTTTATTAAAATATCTCTTCTTTCTGTTTTTGAAAATATTTCTTTTCTTACCCTATTTATGAAAAACGTGCATTCTAGTTTAGTTTGGTCCATGATATGGGTCAAATGATAGTGTAGTTGGATGAGGCTTGAAAAAACCTTTCCAACGATATATTATAAGCCAAATTCCGATGAATAATGAGTAAGTTATGGTCAAATTACTAAAACTAGGCCTGATTTGATCTTTATATGCGGCCCAATGATCTAGAGGAGGGCCTATTTTGAATTATCATTCCCAATGCAATTAGGATTGATTACAGTCTTTTAGAATACTCTAGAAGGTTCTCTTAAATCCTAATGGAGTTAGGATTGATAATTATGTTTCAAAGAATTTGAAATTGAATAAAACTACTCCTTTTAATAATCCTTATTTTGTACGAGATGGAATATGTTAAGATATTATTTTTGTGACTCATAATCTTTATACATATATTATAAGGTTGGATAGATCTTGAAATTATCTTTCCAATGATATATTATATATAATATTAATTCCGAGCTATAACGAAAAAGATATGAATGGAATATGAATTGAAACTCTATCCAAAACTGAGACCCTTCCACTATTTTGGCCATATCTTTTTATCAACAAAAGATTTTAATCTGATTCTAATTGGGTTGTACATTAGACTTCAAGATCTTTCCAACGACATATTATATTCCTTATTTGAACTTCTGGATCAAAAGATATGATAAAATCAAAATCCGCAAAAACTGTCTTGTAGCGCCGGACGACAGGCTTGTCGCGCGGCGACAGAGGCTGTTGTGGCGTCAATGGCGTGTTTCATTCCTCTTCAAACTTTGATTCTTTTTTTATCAAATTCGGACTGTTTTCGTTATAAATAGCGTCCTTAGACCTCCGTTTTTAATCACCAACTCTGATCAAGAAATTCTTGATACTCTCTCTCTTCTTTCTAAACCAACTTTTCAAAAACAAAATCTCGCATTCACAAGATCTAGACACACCTAAAATAATTCAAAGCTGCCTTCACCCTAGACGTGAAAGGTTTGGTATTTCTGAGGGTTTGGTCCCAAACCTCTATTTCAATTATTTAATTTAATTGTTTAATTTTATTATTTTCCTTGAAATTACTAACGCGTGTAGTTTGTTATTAGAAAGAGGTACAAGGCATCCAAATAAGTGCTTTAATTGTTTAATTGATATTTTAATATATAAATCATGCTTAGATTGTTATTTTGATTCCTAGTATCATGTTAGAATGTTTTATTGTTTCCTAGTATCATGTTTAGGGTAATTTCTAATATCAATTATGATTTCTATGATGCTTCCTATTTTCTTTCTTAATAGCATGTTAGTATCATGTTAGGATTAAAGTTTTGATCTTTATTGCTTAGGGACATGCTAGGGTTTGTTATTAATCTTGTTAGTATCATGTCTAGGATCTTGCTATTAATATTATGCTTTAACATGATTATGATAATTATGATTATGATTATTGTTGTGTCGAATTATATAATTTAATGTAATTTGTTAATTTATGAATTATTTCATGTTATTTGTTAATTGATGAATAACTTATATATAATTTGTTAATATCATGTTGTTTGATGCTAATTATGTGTTATTGCTTGATCACACCTTTTGTGTATGTTTAAAGGGAATTTATACTTGTAATCATGCTTAATAAGATAATTAATAGTCTTGTTTAGGGTTAATATGATTATAATTCAAGTGATTGTCAATAGTAGTTTTATTTGTGCATTATATTTAACCAACACAGGTTAAACAGGTTTAGGGTTAACCTATTGATTGCATGTTAGTCAAAAAGCGCACATGAATACGAGAAGAATGAAGTAGAGGCCTATTATTAGGGCAGATTCTTTCTCTTTTAGATTGTATTTGTACCTTCATACCCGAACTTCCAGTCATGGTTCCAGACCTATTGGAGTTAACGATCTCATGGATCGTTAAGGGGTGTAACCTTCACCCTGTGAACGGTTTACAAGTTCCTAAAATTTGTTGGCGACTCTTTTGCTCTAGCTTCCTTCCCTTTGGACGTCACCATACTTAAGTGTATGATCACAGTGGGGTTCAAATTTGGGGTAATGCTTGAAATATTCCCTACAATATGAAATATGCATCATACTTTCGTTCTCTTCTAATGTAGAAGAACTTTGTTGAGAACTCAACTTAAAATGCAAAGCAAGAGGAGTACTCACTGGTTTTGCTTTCTCCATGTTGCACCTTTTGAATATATGCTTCATGTGACAACCACAACCTTCGAGCCTTATGATCACGGATGATCCTCATGCCTAAAATATTCTTTGTTTGCCTGAGTTCCTTTATAGAGAAAGTCTTACTCAACCGTTGCTTCAAGCTGACAATTCTATTCACGTTTTGCCCTACAATAAGCATGTCATCAACATAAATTAGCAAAATGATAAAATCATTGTCAGAAAATTTCTTCAAGAAAACACAATGATCATAAGAAGTCTTCTTGTAGCCTTGCTCCCCCATAAAAGAGTCAAACTTGCGATACCATCGCCTTGGAGCTTGTTTTAGGCCATACAAGTTCTTCTTCAATTTGCACACATACTCTTCCTTCCCCTTGACTTTGAAGCCTTCTGGTTGTTCCATTTATATGTCTTCCTCAAGGTCACCATGAAGAAATGCGGTCTTCACCTCCAACTGCTCAATTTCTAAATTCAAGCTAGCTGCAAGACCCAAAACAACTCTAATGGAGGACATCTTGACAATCGGTGCAAAAATCTCTTCAAAGTCTATTCCCTTCTTCTGGTTGCAGCCTTTGACAACAAGTCTTGCTTTGTATCGTGATTTCTTAGCATTCTCATCTTGTTTTTGCTTATAAACCCAACTATTCCTTAAAGCTCTCTTACCCTTTGGTAGCTTCACAAGATCAAAAGTATGGTTATCATGCAATGATTTCATTTCATCTTTCATTGCATCTAATCAATATTGCTTGTCATCATTATCTATGGCTTCCTCATAGGACTCAAGTTCCCCCCCATCAGTTAGGATAACATAATCAGAAGAAGGATACCTCGTGGAGGGGCGTCGGTCTCTAGTAAACCGTCTCATAGGATTTGGTTGCTCTTTTGTTGAACCCTGGTCATCAAGCCCAATTGCATCACCATCATCATTATCAATATCATCATCTACCTCGGGAACATGATCCCCATTATTATTATCTTGCACCTGTTCAGCTGGAGTAAGTGAAGTAGTAAAAGGAGGTAGATTTAAATGAACCAAATCATCGTTACTGTGAGATGTAGATTCTTCAGCCTTCTGGATGTCTTCAATTGTCTGATCCTCGACAAATACCACATCCCTGCTTCAAATCAATTTCTTCTCTACAGGATCATAGAACCTGTAACCAAATTGGTCCAAACCATAGCCCACAAAGATGCATTGGCGAGTCTTTGAATCCAATTTTGATCTTTCATCACTTGGAACATGCACAAATGCTTTGCACCCGAAGACACGCAAATGATTATAGGAAACCTCCTTGCCTAGCCAAAATTTATCTGGAACATCACCATCTAAAGGAACACAAGGAGACAAATTAATCACATGTGTAGCTGTAAATAAAGCTTCGCCCCAAAAGTGTCTCGGTAATTTTGCCTCTGAAAGCATGCACCGTATCCTCTCTAAAAAAGTTTTGTTCATTCTCTCTGCTATGCCATTCATCTGTGGAGTCTTCTTTGGCGTGAATTGATGTCGTATACCCTGTGACTTGCAATAGTCATCAAGTGATCCAATATATTTACCACCATTGTCATTACGGAGGCACTTCAACTTTCGACCTATTTGTCTTTCAACCAAAGCTTGAAATTGCTTAAAAGTATCAAGCACCTGGTCTTTGTTTTTCAAAGCATAAACCCACAGTTTTCTTGAACAATCATCAATAAGGGTAACAAGGTAAAGTGCACCACTAAAACTTTTGACCTTGAAAGGGCCACAAACATCAGAATGAACAAGGTCAAGTAAACCTAACTTTCTGGAAGGAGGGTGTCTCTTGAGAGAGACTCTGTTTTGCTTGCCTGCGAAACAATGTGGACACTTGTCCAACTTTGCACTCTTCAAATCTGGAAGTGCATTTTTCTTCATCAAACAACTTAGCCCTTTTTCACTCATATGGCCAAGTCTTCTATTCCACAACTTTGCTGGATCATCATCTGCTACATTTACACTATCTGTGGAAATTGTGGCTTATAGCAAATACAGGCTTGTGTGCTTCTTCCCACGAGCTAACACCAAATTTCCCTTAGTGAGCTTTCACTGGCCACTATGAAAGGTGTTACAATAGCCTTCATCATCGAGCTTTCCTGTCGAGATCAAGTTTAAACGGATGTTTGGAACATGTCTAACATTCTTGAGCACTAACTTTGCTCCAATGTCAGTTATCAAGCAAACATCACCAACACCAACAACTTGAGCTAAGCCATCATTACCCATCTTCAGTACCCCGAAGTCACCAGGTGTATAAGATGTGAAGAATTCCTTCCTTGATGTCACATGTAGTGAGGCTCCACTGTCAATAACCCAACTTGTCTCATATCTAGCAAGATTCACCGAGCTCTCATCATGAACAATGATAAGATCATCATCTGTTGCTGTTGCAGCTCGATCATCACCATCTTGATCTTTCTGATCATGCTTCTTTTCTTGTTTGCCATTACCACCCCTGTTGTTATCTTTCTTCCACTTGTAGCAGTATTTCTGAATGTGACCCAGTTTATCACAATAGTTGCATTTTTATTTTTTGTATCTCCCACGGGACTTGCTCCTGCTTTTATCTCTGCCACTTGGAGCCTTGCTCTTGCTTCTCCCCTTGTTATCAGCAACATATGCTTCCTCGGACGAAGATGATACACCATGAGATTTCTTTCTCATCTCCTCATTCAAGATACCAACCTTAGCAAGATCCAACGTGATTTTTCCTTGTGGTGCAGAGTTACAAAGTGTCATTCTAAAAGTGCCCCATGAATCAAGAAGAGTACCAAGAAATATAAGTCCTTGAATTTCATCATCAAACTTAATTCCTATGGCAAACAACTATTGGAGAATGCCATGAAAATCATTCAAGTGATCTGAAAGTGTCTTGCTTTCTCTGTACTTCAAGCCCATCAGTTTCTTAATCAAGTACAATTTATTATTGCCAGACTTACTAGCATACAAGGATTCAAACTTCTCCTAAAGAGACTTTGCATGCACATCATCATTTATGTGATTCAAGACATTATCATCAACCCATTGGCTAATGAATCCACAAACTTGCTCATGTTTAAATTGCCATTGCTCATCACTTTTACCTTCTGGTTTTCCAGTACTAAACATAGGTAAATGCCAGCTCTTGACATAGAACAAATCTCTCATCTTTCTTTTCTAAAGATGATAGTTAGTCCCATTCAAACTAACCATTCTACTAGTGTTAATATTACCAGATTCCATCCCATAAACTTAATAATAAAGTCATGGATCTTATACCAGATTGTTGAGGATAAACACACCTCTTGCGGAATAATCAATCAACCAAATAAACAAACCACAAGCACTCACAAGCTACTAGTTTGTTCAAAGCTCACACTTAACCCAAGCTAAATGAAATATTCTCCAAGATCAACAAACCACCAACAATATCAACACATATAATGCATCAACTTAAGACAAAGAACAAGCATAAACAACCAAGCAAGAGACACACGATTTTTACGTAGAAAACCTCTTCGATTTGAAGAGTAAATACCACGGGACTTTAGGAGTCCACCCAAATTGTTCTTATTATGATCAAAGTAATGTTACACAAACACAATTCCAAGGCTAAAATATGGGTACTCAATTACCCAACAACAACAATCATAAAAACAAAACAATTGAGGAAGAAATTGAGAGATAAAACCATAATACGGAGCTTCTGTCCAGAAGTCTTATCTCACGAACCAGAGCAAAAAATGACAATCCAACCGTTGAAAAAAATCCCTAGATGTCTTGGAAAAGATGTCGAAATTTGAGCTAAATCGGATCACGGATGAACTTCAAATGGGGCTGATTTCTGAGGCTACGCAGTGAAAACCGTGAACTGGGCTACTCTTGTGAACTCTCTGTATTTTCTTTCACACTCTCAACTAATTTGCTTCCCTCATTAACTCTCACTATAGCTGACAGAAAGTAAGTGATGTTTTAAGGCTTTGTTACTCCATTTCCCACGGCAAAAGCACCACAAAGTCAAACAAAGAAGCTTACTTGTGAAGCTACAAGCTTGGGCAAAAAACTATCTAGCTAGTTGCCCCCAAAATCACAAGATCAAATGGGATTTTTCCACATAGGAAGGGACCCATAACCCAACAAATCTTCCCTCCCGACTATGTGGAGGTAGTTATCATTCTGGCAATCGAATGACAAGTCTTACCTTCCATAGAAAGGAATCTTAGCCTTAGTTGTGTTTTGTTTCAACAGATTAAAAGCACCAGCTCGAAAAGTATCAGTACAAACAAGAGCTGGTTTCCAAACCTTGTTCTAAACAGAATAACATTGTTCCTTTAATTTCTTTCTCTATATTTACGAACAATATTAATTATCAAACAAAGAAATTAAAAAAACAAACTCGAAAAAGATATGTACATATCAAACCAATAAACATAACTGTCACGAAATAATTTTCCGTTGTTTTCATTAGAGTATAGGATGCGTATATATATACAACCTAACAAGAGATTAGGGCTCATTACATAGGCCCGATAACTATTCAATATACACAATAATTAGGCCCTAACACCCCCCTCAAGTTGGAGCATGCAAATCACAAATGCCAACCTTGCCAAGTAAATACAAAAACTAGTCTTTACTTAATACCTTAGTAAAAATATCCGCTAATTAGTCTGTTGTTTTCACATACAACAGAATAATAATGCCATCCAGAATTGCGTCCCTAACATAATGACAATCGACCTCAATGTATAACACAGATTGACTATCACCAAAAAGACTCATCGCCCGCGGATGCGAAGCCCCTAAACTCTCGAGCATTGCCTTCAACCATTTTAACTCATCAATCGGTTTAGACATCGAACGATATTCTGACTCCGCAGAAGATTTAGCAACCGTATCCTGCTTCTTAGTCTTACAAAAAACAGGAGAATTACCAAGAAACACCAACCAACCAGTAATGGAACATCTCGTCAAATGACAACTAGCCCAATCCGCGTCACACCAACCTGTAATATGTAAATCAAAATCTGAGCTTAAAAGGATTCCCTAACCTGGACATCCTTTCAAGTATCTCACCGCACGGAGGGCGGCCTCCCAATGATCCTGTCGCGGTTGTTTCATAAATTGAGATAAGATATGCACCGCGTAAGCCAAATCCGATCTAGTAAAAGAAAAATAAATCAAACTACCCACAAGCTGTCGATACTTCTCTGGATCAAAAAGAAAAGAGGACTCTGATTTTGCTAGAGTATGATTCTGCTCAATAGGATTACCTGCCAGACGAGCCCCAAGCAAACCTGACACTGTAATAATATCAAGTTTGTACTTCCGCTAACATAAAAATATGCCTTCTGGACACAGGGCAACCTCAATACCAAGAAAATACTTCAACACACCCAAATCTTTCATATGAAAACAGTCACTCAAGTATGACTTAAATGTTGAAATCGCAGAAGAATCATTACCAGATATTATCAAGTCATCAAATACACCAGAACACTAAGTTGAATAGACCCAGATTGTAGAGTAAAGAGAGAGTAACTAGAGTACAATTGTAGAAATCCGTAAATCTTTTTTTAGAGATGAGGCCAGTTTAGAGAACTAACAACGAGTTGCTTGCAGAAGACCGTAGAAAGACTTCCGAAGACGACACACCAAACCTAGTTGAGTGTCATGAAACCCAGGGGGAGGTTTCATATAAACCTCCTCATCAAGATCACCGTGAAGAAATGCATTGTGGAAATCCATCTGATGCAATTCTCAATTCTTTGTAGCAGCCACAGGAAGAAAAGCACGAACAGTTTCCATTTTAGCAACGGGAGTCGAAGTCTCGTTATAATCAATACTCTCAACCTGATGATTACCAAATATAACAAGACGAGCCTTCAATCGCTCAAGTGTGTCGTCAGAATTAAGCTTGACCTTGTAAACCCATCTACACCCAAGAGCTTTCTTACCCGGAGGCAATATTTCCATTACCCATGTGCCATTATTTTCCAATGCATCATTTTTTTTCATAGCCTCTTTCCACCCCTAATCTTGCATTGCTCCTTGAAATTACGAGGCTCAACTACCGTATCAATAGCTGCAATAAAAATACAGTGTCGCGCAGAAAATTTATCACAATTCATAAAATGTGCTAAAAGGTAAGGAGTACCTAAGGAGCTTGGAGAAGGTGATGAACATTGCGAGATAGATGGACTAGGTAGAGAAATAGTGTGTGCCACATAATCTCGGTGCCACCCCGAGGCTTGCCTTGAACGTTGAGCACGATCCAACATAATAGGAGAAGAAAAAGAGTGGTCCGGAGCAGCCACATCAAGGCTGTCCGAACTAGTAGACGAGGCAGCAACAGAAAACTCCACGGAGGAGCTGCGGTCAGCACTGGTTTCCGTGGCAGGGGTGCGGTCCAGGTTTCCGTGAGCAGCGGAGGGGCAGGAGACACCACCGAGGTGCCGTGGTCAGGGGTAGCAGCCACGGGTGAGCCGTGGACTAGACTGTCTGTAGTTTTGGGTATGAGGGAGTCCTCACCCACCTCCAACACATTCTCCAAATCGTCCAAAAATTCACTATCAACCCCAACATTTTCGGTTGGCACTCTATCACACCCACATTAGTATCACACGAGTCCCCATTATGCACAAAGGGAAAAAAATTCTCATGAAACTTGACATCACGCGAGACAAAAATGTCACCAATTTCTAAATCATACAATTTCCAACCTTTCTTCCCATGAGGATATCCCACAAACACACATTTTCGACTCTTAGGAGCAAATTTTTCACCCTTTGCTTTTTGGTTATGAGCAAAATACAAACACCCAAAGGCCCGCAATTCATCAAAATTTGGTGGTTTGCCAAAGAGAAGCTCAAATAGAGTTTTATTGGCTAGCAAAGAGGAAGGAGTACGATTAATTGAATAAACCGCCCCAAGGACACACTCACCCCAAAAAGTAATCGGCAAATTGCCTTGAAACATCAATGCACGACTTACATTTAATATATGTTGGTGTTTACACTCTACCCTACCATTTTGTTGAGGTGTTCCAACATAAGAGGTTTGAAAAAGAATGTCATTGTCATTAAAATAGGGGATCATGTGTTTGAATTCGGTTCCATTGTCACTCCGCACACATTTAATATTGATATAAAATTGACATTGAACCATATCAAAGATAGAGCAAAAAGAAGAGTAGACTTCAGTTTTTTCATTCAATAAGTAAACCCAAACACCACGTGAAAAATCATTAATAATTGTCAAAAAATAATGAGCACCACAAGTAGATGACGTCTTACAAGACCCCCACAAATCACAATGTATCATCTCAAAAATACGACTAGCCCTACTATCACTAGTGGGAAAACTATCCCGAGATTGTTTAGCTTGTGGACAAATTTCACATGGTTTAATTAAAACATTGCTACTAGAACTAGCACTAATAGCAGGAACTAACTTGACAATCTTGTCCGACGGATGGCCCATACGACAATGCCATAGCTCGAATGTTAAAACTTTCGGATATGTCACCGCACACACTTTAGGAACCCGTCAAAAGTATTATAGTCCATCTATCCGTTCACCAGCTCCAATCAAGCTCCCTGAATATTGGTCCTGTATAGCACATAAAGAATCAGTGAGTTGGAAAAAACAGTGAGAATCATCAATCATTTTTGACACTGAAATTAGATTGCAAGTTAACTGAGGAACAAATAAAACATGATCAAGAATAATGTTGTCAGTCAAATATACACGCCCCTCCTTCGTAGCAAGGGCCTTAGCACCATCAAGGAGTCCAACCAGGCACAGTTGAATGAAGTGTTCATAAAATAAGCATGTGTCATCACCGATGACATGGTGTGATGCGCCGGCGTCGATAATCCAAGACAAAGAAAGAGACTCACCACTCATCTTATCTTGTTTTGATTATTAACCATTGTCACTAAAGCACGAAAATGTTTAGGTTGTAATGTAGACAAAGCAGAGAGAGTATCATGAGATAGGGACAAAACAGGAAAATGCCCTGTTTATGACCGAAAAGATCTGTCGCTGAAGTTCGGAAATCCGTTACAAAACACGTTTACGACGAAATTTCATCATTAAGTTCCGTCGGAAAACAGTTGGTAGGAAAAATATGTTTTTTCGAGGAAAATTCCGTCGGAAAGGGGTATTCCGACGAATTTTCCGACCAAAAATGGTCTGTCGGAAATTATTTTGACTTTTGAATATATACCGTCGTAATTTTACGACGAAAGTCGCAAAAAACATTTCCGACCGAAAATAATCCGTCGCTGAAGTTGATATTTGCGACAAAATATAATTCCATTGCTAGTTTACGACGGAAATTTCGGTTGCTAACTAGCGACGGATTAAAATTCCATCGCAAAATATAACGCCTACCGACGGATTTTCTGCCCTTTTTTCCGTCGCAAATAACAACGTTTCGACCGATTTTCTGCAATTTTTTCCGTCGCAAATTCCATTTTTTCGACTAATAATATCACTATTTTTCCGTCGCAAATGTTTTTTTTTCATTTCAACACATTCTAATAGATTTCAATAATAAAAAGCATCATTAATAGCGTATATTCCTGCACCTAATACCTGTGATAATTAAAATCATAATCAAATTACATAAATATTAATAAATATATTTCCACAAAAGCTATGCTTAAGTAGAATATACCCAAAAGCTAAATAATATATAGTAAGTTCTACAAAAGCGGGAACATAATCAAATGCTACATAAATTCAAATTAAGTACATGTCTATACTACATAAACCTAAGCTAAGCTAAACAAGTGCAGGGGTACCCTAGCCTGCTTCTCCACTACCCGGGTCATCCCTGGGGTCTCGACGCTGAGGCTGAAAGGTGGAACATGTGTCGTTGTTGCCGAATCGTCTCATGAAGTCATTCCACCTCTCCTCGGCCCTCCTCTCCATTTCGTCCACTTCAGCTCGAATTCAGGTTTGCATCTCAACTTCCATTTCACTCCGAAGTTCACATCAAATTTCACTCCGGAGTTCACTGCAGATCTCACTACGAAGAGCCTCAACCCTGTGCTCCATCTGATCTTGCATCTGAGAAACAATGGACGGTGTGTACTGCTGTGAAGACCTAGAAACTCGACCCATCCGGTGGCCATATTAGAGCTTTGCACTTTGGCCAAGTCCCCTCAACCGAACCTTCTTGTTGCGACCACCCACTGTCTCCCAATACAGCTCATTAGAACTCTTTTTAATCCCTTGAGTGGTGGCTTCTTCAACCTTCTTCAGGTAAGTCTCTTACAAGAAGTACATTATACAATTATATATAATTTTAATAATATACCAACAACATAAGTTACAAGCAAAGAAAATAAACATGTAAGTGAATGTGACTTGAAATTACATAAAAGAAGGTAATTTCTAAGTTTCTGGGTCCATATCATAAAAATAAAGCCATTTTGAGCCAAAATGGCTTCTCACATGCCTATTTTCTTCTTTTTTCAAATTATGAACTTATTCTTTCTCAATCCAACACATAATTACATATTTATAAGTGACTGTGACTTGAAATTACATAAAAGAATATAATATCTAACTTTATGGGTCCATTTCATAAAAAAAAAAAAAAAAAAAGCCTTTTTAAGCCAAAATGGCTTCTCACATGCCTATTTTCTTTATTTCTCAACTTATGAACCTATTCTTTCTCAAACCACATCACAATTACATATTTATAAGTGAATGTGACTTGAAATTACATAAAAGAAGCTAATTTCTAAGTTTATGGGTCCATATCATAAAAATAAAGTCATTTTGAGCCAAAATGACTTCTCACATGCCTATTTTCTTCATTTCTAAACTTTTGAACCTATTCTTTCTCAAACCACCTCATAATTACATATTTATAAGTTAATGTGACTTGAAATTACATAAAAGAAGCTAATTTCTAAGTTTATGGGTCATTATCATAAAAATAAAGTCATTTTGAGCCAAAATGACTTCTCACATGCATATTTTCTTCATTTTTCAACTTATGAACTTATTCTTTCTAAAACCATCTCATAACTAAATATTTATAAGTAAATGTAACTTGAAATTACATAAAAGAAGCTAATTTTTAACTTTATGGGTCCATGCCATAGAAAAAAAGCCAATTTGAGCCAAAATAGCTTCTCACATGCCTATTATCTTCATTTCTCAACTTATGAACCTATTATTTCTCAAAACACCTCATAATTGCATATTTGTAAGTGCATGTGACTTGAAATTACATAAAATAAGCTAATTTCTAAGTTTATGGGTCCATTTCATCAAAATAAAGCCTTTTTAAGCCAAAATGGCTTCTCACATGCCTATTTTCTTCATTTCTCAACTTATGAACCTATTCTTTCTCAAACCACCTCATAATCACATATTTATAAGTGAATGTGACTTGAAATTAGATAAAATAAGCTAATTTCTAAGTTTATGGGTCCATATCATAAAAATAAAGCCATTTTGAGCTAAAATGGCTTCTCACATGCCTATTTTCTACATTTTTCAACTTATGAACTTATTCTTTCTAAAACCATCTCATAATTGCATGTTTATAAGTGAATGTGATTTGAAATTACATAAAAGAAGCTAATTTTTAACTTTATGGCTCCATATCATAAAAATAAAACCATTTTGAGCCAAAATGACTTCTCACATGCCTATTTTGTTCATTTCTCAACTTATGTACCTATTCTTTCTCAAACAACCTTATAGTTACATATTTATAAGTTAATGTGACTTGAAATTACATAAAAGAAGAAAATTTCTAAATTTATGGGTCCATTACATCAAAATAAAGCCTTTTTAAGCCAAAATGACTTCTCACGTGCCTATTTTCTTCATTTCACAACTTATGAACCTATTATTTCTCAAAACACATCATAATTACATATTTATAAGTTAATGTGATTTGAAATTACATAGAAGAAGCTAATTTCTAACGTTATGGGTCCATATCATAAAAATAAAGCCATTTTTAGCCAAAATGACTTTTCACATGCCTATTTTCTTCATTTCTCAACTTATGAACTCATTCTTTCTCAAACCACTTCATAATTACATATTTAAAAGTTAATGTGACTTAAAATTATATAAAAGAAGCTAATTTCTAAATGTATGGGTCCATTTCATCAAAATAAAGCCTTTTTAAGCCAAAATGGCTTATCACATGCCTATTTTCTTCATTTCTCAACTTATAAACCTATTCTTTCTCAAAGCACATCATAATTACATATTTATAAGTGAATGTGACTTGAAATTAATTAAAAGAAGCTAATTTCTAACTTTATGGGTCCATTTCATCAAAATAAAAGCTTTTTAAGCTAAAATGACTTCTCACATGCCTATTTTCTTCATTTATCAACTTATGAACCTATTATTTCCCAAAACACCTCATAATTACAAATTTATAAGTGAATGTGACTTGAAATTACATAAAAGAAGCTAATTTCTAACTTTATGGGTCCATTTCATTAAAATAAAGCCTTTTTAAGTCAAAATGGCTTCTCACATGCCTATTTTCTTCATTTCTCAACTTATGAACCTATTATTTCTCAAAACACCTTATAATTACATATTTATAAGTGAATGTGAATTGAAATTACATAAAAGAAGCTAATTTCTTAGTTTATGGGTCCATATCATAAAAATAAAGCCATTTTGAGCCAAAATGGTTTCTCACATTCCTATTTTCTTCATTTCTCAACTTATGAACTTATTCTTTCTAAAACCATCTCATAATTACATATTTATAGGTGAATGTGAGTTGAAATTACATAAAATAAGCTATTTCTAACTTTATGGGTCCATTTCATCAAAATAAAGCCATTTTAAGCCAAAACGGCTTCTCACATGCCTATTTTCTTCATTTCTCAATTTATGAACCTATTCTTTCTCAAACCACCTCATAATTACATATTTATAAGTGAATGTGACTTTAAATTACATAAAAGAATCTAATTTTTAAGTTTATGGGTCCGTTTTATCAAAATAAAGCCTTTTTAAGCCAAAATGGCTTCTCACATGCCTATTTTCTTCATTTCTCAACTTATGAACTTATTATTTCTCAAACCAACTCATAATTACATATTTATAAGTGAATGTGACTTGAATTGACATAAAATAAGCTAATTTCTAAGTTCTAAGTTTAAGCCAACATAATAAGTTTAGATACAAAATTATATTAAAGTTGTTACCGCAATATTTTTGGATTTGGCATTTGTAGGCACTATTCCTTTCTCAGGGACCTCCTTGAAGTGTTTCTTCATGAAAATCTCATGTGAAGTTGGTAACTAGCCTTGGTTTTTTGCCGCCTTTGAATGTACATGCAACAAAACAAATTAAACTTGTCATTTCAATGTAAACCACAATTGTTATCTATTTCACTTGCTTTAAAAAGAAACTAACCATCCTTTTTGCATGCTTTACAGATGAAATTCAACCCTGGTAGTGGGTTGGTTCAACCACATTGTCCATCAATCCGCCTATTTTGTTCTTCTTGTTTTGTTCGGACCGCTTCTTACACGTATTATCATTGGCAAAAATGTGCATCATCTTCCGGTGGACTTCCTCGATCAGCCAGTCCGTCTTCTCACTGTTCATCTTGTGTGTGATTTTGTGAAACATATCCTTTAGCCGATATGCGAACTTGGATTCGAAGGTTCTCTTCACATGGTCGTTTAACTCAAGTGCCCATGTGCATTGCTTGTGCAATTGACAAACATTTAAAGTTGTCAACCACAACTCCATCAATACATTTAGTAATACGTAGTTATAATTAGAAAATGTCATATGCAAAACAAGTTCCACCAATGCTCCTTCGTTTTAGCATCAACCTCTCCGTAATTCCTCTAAGGCTTTCGATAGTAGCGTGTTAGGGTACCTCAGACAACCCTTACCACAGGTTTATCATCAAACCTTATTTAACGTACATCAAGATCAAAAAGTAAATAAGTAGTTCATGTTGGAGTAATACATAGGTCAGTGATAGGAAATATGGATACAAAGGGATTGAAATCACAACTACATATATACCAGCACGTGGCAGGGTCTATTTCCACCCTCTGAGAAGACTGCGAGGCTTGTTGCCCCTGAAGCTGTTGCGCCTTAAGCTATTGCCCATGATGTTCAAACTGCATCTATGTTTAAGGATCCTCGTCGTCACCCAAATCTTCCGCGTCCTCCATTTCCTCATCATCATCATATATCAAAACTTGCCTTTTCTCCTTTCCCTTTTTTCTCTTTCGACGTTTCTCCTGTTTTCCCTCCCGCCTTTGCCACCTGAAAAAGATGTTAGTAACATGCCATGTATTATTAACATTATAAAAATTACAAGTACAATAAGATGTAACAGAATTAACAATAGAATGACAAACTCTTTAATTGGTTTTACAATAACAATCAAATTAAACCAACAATTACATTCAAAGTACAAGCAAATGAATCCTATTTATTTACAATAACAAGAACATTCTCCTAGTCGTGACTTTCATCGCTACTATCCCTACCGGTATCATCACTACTATCATCTAAAAACACATAGATGTCATCATCCTCCTCACTGTCACTAGAGTCGACGCTAGATTCATCATCTTCATCGCTTGAGATTATTAAGCCGCCATCATCATCTTCGTCGTCATCCTCAACTAGGTCATAGTCAGGAATGTCATTCGGTGGACAAAGCGTTGCATGTACTTCTGGGGACAATGCCTACAAAAACTTAAGGTCCACTGGAGCATCAACCACTGACCTTGCTTGTGTTTTAAACACAACCCACCATTGAACTCGATCCCGTTTTAGGCTAGGGTAGGATGTGTAGTACACTTGGGTCACTTGATAAGATAATACGAAGGGATCATACTTGGGGTATTTCTTAGTATGATTCACTTCGACAAGCTTGTATTGTTCATGTATGTTCATACCCCTACCACAATCCATCCAACTACACTTAAACAAAATAGTCTTATACTCTTTTTTTGGACTAGTGTAGATAAGTTCATTTATATCGTCTAGAATGCCAAAGTACTCTCCACCGTCCTCACTAGACACACACACACCATAATTCATCTTAGACTTGTGTTTGCCATGGGAATGTGTATGAAAATTAAATCCACCAACAAAAATCTGCCTCCAAGTTCGAACTCGCTTGAAAGGACGCATGCACAATGCTTGTAGGACATCCGAATTTGGTTTCTCATCAACCACCTATTTACGTCACAATTCAAGAATTAATTAAAGTGAATTGCAATATCTAAAAATCATATTTAAAGAACAGCTAGAACATTTCTATCACCTTATAGTGAAACAAATCAGAGAATTCAACGTCGCATTTCTCCATGACTTCTTCTCCATACAAAAAAGGTCGGGTACTAAGAACGTAGTCCTCAAACTACCTATTAGGTTAATGACACAAGAGAAATTAGTAATTCAACCATTTTAATTCTTCAAAACTATGAATCAATTAAGTCCTTAACATGTATACCTTTCGTATTCACCAAGAATGTCGCAGTTTTGTAAAACAAACAAATGAGCACACTCGAGTTCCTTTTCATCTAAATACCGAATTTTACCCTCAGTTGAGACACAACCGCTATCCACCGAGAACAACTCTGGTAAGTCAGCGTTGTCCAATGTGGATTCCACGTCTACATTCACATTTCGACTGAGATCCCGAGTTTTTGTGTCAACTGACGCCTGAAAGTAATTTGAGCAAAAGTTTGCTATCTCTTTGGTGAGATAAGCATTGCATATAGATAACATTCAACTCGAGCCTTGTTCCCAATTTTACGTTTCAAGTGATTAAGGAACCTGTAATTAAATTAGTATAAATAATTGTGTAAATAGGTCATGACTATGAAGGGTTTGTATGAAAGAAGAAGTTAATGGGACTTTGATTTACCTTTCGAAGGGATACATCCATCTATATTGAACAGGACCACAAAACTTGCCCTCATATGGCAAATGAATAAGTAAATGCTCCATGGAGTTGAAGAATGCAGGAGGGAAAACCTTCTCAAGCTTGCAAAGAATTTCAACTATGTTTTTTCTCTAATCGCTCCATGTCAATAAATGTGATTGTGTAACAACACAAATCATGGAAGAATTGATTGATCTCTGTAACCGCATTCCAAATATGGGTAGGGAGCAATTCCCTCAAAGTAGTGGGCAACAACCTCTCCATGAACACGTGACAATCGTGGATTTTCATTCCATGAAGATTACAGGCTTGTAAATCTACGCATTTGCTCAAATTGGAGGCATATCCATCAGAAAAGCGCAAATGTTTAACCCATTGACACAACACTTTTCTTTGAGCCTTGTCAAGAGCGAATGGGGCTTTTGGCATGAACTCTTTTCCTCTATCATCCTCCTGCAGATGAAGTTGTGGCCGTTTACAATATTTGGCAATGTCATTTCGAGCCGATGGCGTGTCACATGTATGCCTTTTCACATCCATTATATATGGTGTAGATTAACTGATCAAAGAAGTTCTTTTCAATGTGCATAACATCCAAGTTGTAACGGATGAGCAAATGCTTCCAATAAGGAAGCTCCCACAACGAGGTTTGCTTGAACCACCCTTTTTTTTTTCTTTTTAAAGGTGTTTCAATGCCTTCGGCCCATCAGTTGCCTTTGGAAGGTGTCTCACACATTCCCATAATTCCTCACCTGACATGATGTGTGGCGGTGAACCTTTTTCGACTTTGTTTTTACAAAATGCAGTTTTGATATTTCGAAAAGGGTGATCTAGTGGAAGGAATTAGCGATGGCAATCAAACCAAGAAACTTTGCCACCGTGTTCAAGCCAAAATGCTTTGCTTTTATCCATACAATAAGGACAAGCCTTCTTACCCGCCGTGGTCCAACCAGATAACATACCGTAAGCTAGGAAGTCACTAACGGTCCAAAGGATTGTTGCTTGAAGATTAAAATTTTGTTTCCTTGAAATGTCATAAGTATTTGCGCCAACTTCCCATAATTGTTTCAACTGTTCTACCAACGGATGCATATACACATCCAAATTTCCCTTAGGATTCTTAGGACCAGGAACGAGCAATGAAAGGAACTTGAATTGTCTTTTCATACTGTAGGCGTCGCTCGAAGTGCGCCTACGTTAAAGCATGTGTGAATATGCTTGGCACTCTTAGGAAGTGGGAATTGACGTATACGATTAAGGACAAGGAAAGTAGGGAGCCTCCAACAAGTTTTTAAGGAACTTGTAAACCGTTCACGGATCATAAAAACAACCACGATTAAAGGACAACGATAGGCAACAACGATTGACCCGTGAAGGTTACACCCCATTCATAATCCATGAGATTACTAACTCCATATGGTTCGGAACCACGAAAGGAGGATCGGGGATGATGGTACGAAGTGAGTCATGGAGTCACATTCGCCCGTATTGGCGTCTACTCGATTCTTATAGTGAAAAGTTATTCCTGCGATCTCAAAGGCAAACAAACAAAAATTCAATTTGCTCCAAACTATTATTAGGCTAAATTAGTTGAATATTAATGCAACACATAATTCTAAAACATTGTGATCACTTGATTAAACAACAAGATTAAAAAGGATCCTAAACCGATTGTCCAAATTATCTTATTAGGCGTGATTTTCAACTACATATCCCCTTTAAACATGCAATATAGTGATCAATAAATAATAGAATAAACATTAATATTGGAAGCAATTTAACAATTTAGTAATTTGGCCATAACTTCCTCAATATTCATCGGAATTGGGCTTATAATATATCGTTGGAAAGCTCCTTTCAAGCCCCATCCAACTACACTAATATTGGACCCATATCATGGACCAACCAAACTGGATGGGCTGTTTTATCAAAATAAGTTTTCAAAATCAGAGAGAAAAGAAAGGAAATTAAAACTATCCACAACACTAAACTTTCCACACTTTCACTTCATTCGATTATGATTCGACGTGAAAGGTACTCATCACTGGGTTTGGTTTTGGGGAGACACAAATGGGTGTCTACAGAAGCCCCCACTTTGACTGAGTTTGGAGAAACGCATGTTTCGAAAACAAAAGTCAAAGTATCGATAGGGACAGAGAATGATTCAGAACGTTCTGCGATCCTTAATCATTCTTGTAACGCCAATACCTGCAAACTAACGTTAGTTAAATAGATAAAAGAGTTAAGAAACGCGTATCTTGCACCGTCGAGTACACGTCTCTAAGAGTAACCGATTTGCTGCCGCTTTATTGTTGTTTTGATGACTTCCTGCCAAGAGAATGCCATCCCGCTTGAAAACCGCTACGCTTGTAACTGCTTCCAATATAGAAGATTGCTTCGCTTGAAACAACCTTCTTCCGATTTGATAATATTCCACGTCTAAGGGAACACTATCGAATATTGCTTCGCTTGAAACATGCCTCTTCCGCTTTGTGACCATGTTCCACGTCTAAGGGAACATGATCGAAGACAACTTCGCTTGAAATCACCTTCAGTCGTTTTTGACAACTTTCCACAATCTAGAAAACGTTGTCAAAGATATCTTCGCTTGAAGCTATCTTTACTTGTTGCGATAATTTTCCAAGGAAATTACCGAAGATCTCCGCTTGTCGATCTTTAATGCTCGCTTCAACTTTGCTTCCGATATGCCAGTACGTCGGCAATTTGCTGCTTGTGAACCATTATGTCGGTGTCTCCGTGATGAGCCAATGCTTAGGCGCTTTAAGCTAAGTGAGACGATCTTTCGTTAGGTCAATCACTTATTGCGGTTGTAATCAAACCGACTACTTAATCATGTCAAATTGCTTATAGGGGCTAACTGGCGTACCAAGGAACTCGAAATTGCTGTATGAGGTCGAAATCACCTTTCTGAGAGGCTTCAAGCTCTATCGCTGGTGAAATATCGCTGGGGCCAGGAATTGGCTATGTTGCCAGATGCTGGGATCTAGCGTCAGGCGCTGAACTTGTTGCCAGACGCTGGATGTCATTGTCTAGCGCTGGAGTCAGGTCTTCCCTATTCTGCTCTTGCTGCCGCTCTTGCTTGGTTTTGCTCCGAACTTTAAGCTTGGCCATTTCCTTTCAACCAAATCCGCTCAAATCTTTTGAAAATTAAAGCTCTTCATCTCTAATTTACTTATCTATGTAACTCCTCTTATCTTGGAGGAATCTCCTATATCATATTCGCGGTTTTTTTGAAAAAAATCCGGGAATATCCTTGCTTGTTGGGATGCACTTGCATTTACATCTTTGACTATAGGACTTTGCTTATCTTTCTTTAGGGTTGACCTAAGACTTAGTGTTGCTTGACTTATTGACTTGTCACGACTCAAGGTATAAACTTGACTCGTTGTGATTGACTCGACTCGAAGTGAAATGACACGTGTGACTCATGACCTGTGTGTTCATTGTATTGTGATCGTCTGACTCGAAAATGAAAAAAAGCAAAAAATTTCCGTCATTTATGTGGAGGGTACCGACTTTCTCCCAAAAAAGAAAGACATGAAAAAGAATTGAAGTTTTCGAATGCATGTTGAATGAGCTTAGTCAAATGTTGTTTGATACTATCTCTCAAGGTGCAAGGATTAATCCATCCTAGGCTATCTCAATGGTTGTCTCAATGATGAAAGTATTTGGGTAACTTAGGCACGGAGGCTAAGAACTTCATAGTTCGTGATGCAATGACAATTATGATAGATGAGTGATGTTGATATGACAAGGCATGCTTCAGCATTGTGTTAAGATTCCATGACAAAGGGTTCCTAAGGGAAAGTATATTTGGTCATGTATCTGTGCAGTGTGTGAAAGTGACACTAAAGTTAGGCTGCAAGGGCTAAGTGTGTGGAAAGATATTTTTTTAAAAAAAGAGTCAAATGGTGGCGACTCTTAGGCTAGGTAAGCTAATGATGTAGGGATCAAGCCCCCAAGTCTAGCTCTACATGAATAGGGATGAGCATTGGAGATCCCTTGATATGACCATGATGTGTGAATGTGAGTATGAATGCATGTTTATTACGGTCTCACCTCGATGTGAGGTTGCCTACGTATCCGTTAGGAATCAGGCCGAACGTAGCTCTAGCCGAACCTCGCACAAGTATGTATACCTCAAAAAGGTCTTTTTAAGGGTTGTAATGTGGTTAGGCTAAAGGTTATAGAAGAAGAAGATAAAAGGCTCAAAACCCTAGATAAGCCCCCAAGGTGTGCAACTTTGCTTTTGAATATTTGTATTTTTATGCTTGGGTTTTTACTCTTT
Source organism: Chenopodium album (assembly GCF_948465745.1). NCBI lineage: Eukaryota > Viridiplantae > Streptophyta > Magnoliopsida > Caryophyllales > Amaranthaceae > Chenopodium > Chenopodium album. The sequence goes on along the minus strand of NC_137835.1, from coordinate 18,068,303 downwards.
TTAGCTCTCTTTCTTTTTCTTTAGCATTTCTTTTATTTTTATAAGTGTGGGCAATCTCGATCATGCGGTCTATCACTCACTTGGCATTCATGTTTCTCAGGCACGGTACCGAGCACTCGATAAGAGACGCAATCTGAGACGTGTTCATATCAAAGACATGTTCATGTCAAAGACATTGGAACACTTGCCCTTTTGTACACTTTTATTATTTTTTTTGCTTATATTTTGCTATTTTAATCTTTTGAAGTCACTCAAGATTTTTATGAAATTGAAAATTACATAAGTTGCATACCATCCCATCCCAAGGTTAGGTAGATGTAGGTTGAAAAATGAAGGGTCTATCGTTAGGCGAGGCTCAAAGTGGTTTACCAAAAAAGGATTGTATATTTGAAGGGTGAAAGGTAATATGATGTGGCTACAAGGGGTGCCTCAAATCATTAGTATACCTTGTGCTTAATTCGACATGGTTTTTTTTTTATTATTTTATTTATTTTTTATTTTAATGCAATGTAATGAAATGATCATATGCAAGGAAATAAATACTCATTTTATTAAAAGGGAAAAAGAAAGATTCTACAAAATTAATCTAAGGGAAAAGAAAGGTGCCTATGCTAGACTTATTGGGGAAAGGGTAAATAAAGAAAAAGAAAAAAGATGTCATGAAATCTCGTCGTTGAAGCTCGCCTCTTGTCTTGTGTTGTTTGCTTTATCATCACTCGCTCTTCTTGTTAACTGGAGGTATGGGAGCTTGTTATTATCAATCAAATGTTGGATAGCCTCCTTTAGCTTCCAACAGCTCTCAGTAGCATGACCCCTACCTTGATGGTACTTGCAGCGCACATTTAGATTCCAACTAGGCAATCTCTTCTCAAGAGGGGGATCTTGAAGAGGTCCAATAGGAGTAATGAGTCCCTTGGCATGGAGTCGATCGAAAGCATCATCGTAGCTAATTCTAATAGGGGTAAAATCCTTTTTCGGTTGCTTTCTAAATCCTCGATTATCCATGGCTAGGATCTCACTAAGGTCGAAAGTACCAACACTGTTGCTAGAGTAGGTGTTTTCGGAAGAAGAAGGATAGTCGTTCTTCTTCCCTTTACAGCCACTGTTACTATCGTTACTAATCTTGGCCTTCTTGTCGAGCGGAGGAACATGAAGGAGATTTGAATCAATGAAATCTTGAACACGATTTTTGAGGGCGAGACACTTTTCAGTAGTGTGACCGCGACCTCTATGGTATCGACAATAGGAATTTGGATCCCAATTGGGAAAACGTTTTTCAGGTGGAGGGTCTTGACTGGGAACAATGGAGTGAATATGACCTTGATCATGAAGACAGTCAAAAGCTTCATTGTAAGTCATTCCTATTGGTGTGTATTCTTCAATGGTCCATTTTGCCCGTGGCTTAGGAGCATTGAGTTCTTCATTAAACCCTTGGCGAGGATTTTGTTCGATGGCCATCACCCGATTTGCTAATCCTTCTACCACATTCAAAAGCATGGCAACGACATCTTGCTGTTTTCAAACGTCCTCTTTTAGACTTGACGAGTCTTTCCTGGTATTATTTAAGAAAAGACTTTCATCCTCCCCAATCATGGCCACTTCATTGAGAGAGGTTATATAAGCTGTCTCGATCATGGGCTCTCCTACAGGTGTGATAAGAAGTGATGGATCGAAGGATGTTTGATCTCCTTCGATGGCTAGAATTTCGGAAGTTTCATTGTTATCGATCAGATCTTGAATAGCTTCTTTGAGTTTCCAACACTCCTCAGTGTCGTGACCCTTTCCTTGGTGATATTTATAGTGCTTATTAGGGTCCCACTTGGGTGGCCTGGCTTGTGGAACTGGATCTTTGATGGGCCCTATGGGCATGACTAGCCCTTTGTGATGTAGCTTCTCGAAAGCTGTTTCATAACTCATACCAAGTGGAGTGAACACTCTTTTTGACCTTTGGATTCGTGATTTAGAGGCGTTCGTGGCATGTACCTCATTAATGGGAGAGGAAGAAGAAGGATGGTTGTTCTTCTTTCCTCTCGCACTATTATCTTTCAGAAGGTCATCTTCAATGTCAATGCCTATGTTATACACAGCCTTGAAAGTATTCAAGTTGTCTTGGTACTTTAAGTGCCTTGAATACTTCCCTTGGAGATTCTTGATAAACATCCTCACATATTCTTTTTCGATAGGAGCCTTGACCATATTAGCGGAAGTTTCCCTCCATTTGTTGAAGAAAGAAGTGAATCCTTCGTTTTCCTTTTGTTTTAATATCTCAAGTTGTCTGTGGTCTGTTTCGTCTTGGATGTTGCACTTATATCTATCTATGAAAGCATTTGTTATCGACTCCCAAGAAGAGGTTTTCTCTTTGTCAATGGAAAAGAGCCATTGTTGACAAACTGTCTCAAAAGATAGAGAAAATATAGAGGGGAACACTTTCTTATCAATACCCTTAATACTCATTATGGTTTCAAAAGCTCTTAGATGAAAGTAAGGGTTATCTGTTGCCTTGAATTTTGGGATGTCAGTGGCGTTGAACTTATGCGGAAGAAGTTCCTTGTCTAGAGAGACCCCTTGTGAACTAATGCCCTGAAATTTATAGTCACTAGATAGCTTGCTCAAGCTTTCTTGCATAAGGTTCATTTGTTGTTGCTTCACAAGGTCATCAATTTTGAGGGTTAAAGCCTTTAACACCTCAGTTACGTCATTCAATTGACTCCTAAGTTCATTGAACTCTTCTTGACTTGTCATTATCTTTTTAGCCTTCCTCTTTTGACGAATTGGTTTATCAAGTACTGTGGAAAAGGAATTTGGGGATATTTATTGTTAATTATTTGACTCAAACTTTATTTAACATGCAATGGATGGAGGAAGTGAAGAAAGATTGGAATAGAATGTGAAGAAAAATACTGTAGATGGAGGGATATGAAGAATTAGGAATAGAATGTACCCTTAACTCAAATGACGGAAAAAACCGACTCATGCATGAAGCTAAGACATGGTCATGGTGATATGTATTCAAAGTGCGTGCTAAGACTAGTGAGTGTAGGTGACATGTTAAGACCTGTGTCATGACCATGTGGCTAGATTATGTGACCAGACTCAATTAATGACTTAACAAGGTATTATTGACAGTAAAATTATTTAACCGAATTATTTAGCAAGCTGGTTAATTAGACACTAGGTGATGACTCGATCAATAATCCGAACTGTCGTCAAAACGACAGAACTGGCGCCTCTCCTTGTAGTGTAGCGCTAGACGACAGAGCTGTCGCCAGGCGCCACACTCTACAGAGTGGAGCTACAGTTCAGACCTTGGCGCTATTGCTGGAGCTTCAATCTGGAATTGTTTTCGGTGTTATTAATCAACAGGGGTATGCCTAAAGTAGGTCAATTCTGATTAAAATATTAAACTTTATTTACTCAAATTAATTAATTAATTAATTAATTAGGCAAAGTCCTTAAGTCATTAATTTATTTAATCTCAACACAAGTCACACAAACGGTTAAGAAAACATAGTATATGCACAACAAATAATGCACAATTAGTCAAGTAAGCACAATATGATGCAATGAGTTTGCAACCTAACCATGGCTCTAGTTCTTTAAAGTTCGGGATATGGTATAGTCAAAGAGGGTCCATGGTTAATTGTCTGGATGCACCGCGCGGAAGCCTAACCGTGAAGGGTTGGCGCGAGTGGTTGGGACACCACGAGTTTTTTTTTTAAAAAAAAAACTCGCTTCCATGGTTTGGTGAGTTCAACAATCTCGGATGTACCCTTTGTTGCTCAGAGCGTTCAATCAGGTAGATGGAGCATGAATTCCCATAGGGTTATATCCGTATGTAGAACACATATGGGTTTCAGAAAAGTGAGAAAAACTCAATCAGGAAGTAGGATCAAGCAAACTGTGCTAAAAACTGGTCGAAATTAGAACGCATATTTCTGGCTCGGTATTGGAAGAACTTGGCGCCAGCAAACAGAGGCCAGCGCCACAATTTGGCTTTACCGGCGCCACAATTCGGCTTTAGCGCCTGGCGACAGAAGTTGTCGCCTGGCGCTAAAGTCAAATAAGTGGCGCTAGACTTTGTTTCCTGACACTAGTTCCTACATGCCTCAGCAGCTTTCTGTGCTCGATAACATTTTCCAGTTTCGCGCAACATTATTTCAGTCCTAGTTGTGAAAGATATTCCTCAAATTTCATACGTGTAAAAATCCTATGTTTTAACTCATTACGGATGGTCTTTCCAATGAGATCTTTTTTATGCATATGACAATAATGTTAATCAAAATTACGCACATGAAATAATTAGAACTTTTCGTGTCTCATCCACTCATTCTAAATCATTGCCGAAATAAATTTCAGGAATTAAAATAGAAATCCTCCCCAGTGGAATCGCCAAAAAATTGTAGAAAATATTTCAAGCGTTAATCCCCTAGCTTGAACCCCACTGTGATCATACACTAAAGTACGGTGGCGTCCAAAGGGAAAGAAGATAGAGCAAAAGAGTCGCCAACAAGTTATTTAAGGAACTTGTAAACTGTTCACGAGGTGAAGGTTACACCCCTTAACGATCCAGGAGATCGTCAACTCCAATAGGTCTGGAACCATGACTGGTAGTTCGGGGATGAAGGTACAAATCCAACCTAAAAGAGATTGAACCTGCCCTAAGAATAGGCCTCTACTTTATTCTGATCGTATTCATGTTTGCTTTCTGGCTAACATGCAATTATTAGGTTTAACCCTAAACCTGTTTATCTATGTTGGTTGAATTTAATGTACAAATAAAACTATTATTGGCGATCACTTGAATTATAATCATATTAACCCTAAATAAGATTATTAATTATCTTATTAAGCGTGATTACAAGTACAAATCCCCTTTAAACATGCATAAAAGGCGTGATCAAGCAATAACAATAATATATATCAAGCAACATAATAATAATCATCATAATAAGATTATTTTAATAATAATAATAATATTCATAACCATAATCATGAATCATAAAAATAATCATAATTAATAATCATAAATCATGTTAAAGCATAATAATAGCAAGATCCTAGGCATGATACTAACAAGATTAATAACAAACCCTAGCATATCACTAAACAATAAAGATCAAATCTTTAACCCTAACATGATACTAACAATCATAAATATTAGGAAGAATATAAAAGGCATCATACTTTTAATCATACTTGATATTAAAGCTACCCTAAACATGATTCTAGGAAGATCAGAACACCCTAACACGACACTAGGAATCAAAATAACAACCTAGACATGATTTCTATATTATGATAACAATAAATCAATTAAAGTACTTACTTGGATGCCTCCTATCTCTTTCTAATAACAAAATACACACGTTAGTAACTTCAAGGAAAATAATAAACAAAACAATTAAATTAAATAATTGAAATAGAGATTTGGGACCAAACCCTCAGAAATTAAAAACCTTTCACGTCTAAGGCGAAGGCAACTTCGAACAATTGTAGGTATGTCTAGTGCTAATGTATGAGGAATTGTGTTTGTAAAAGGCTAGTTTAGAAGAGAGAGAGAGAGAGAGAGAGAGAGTAATCAAGAGATTCTTGATGAGAATTGGTGAGAAGAAAGAATTAGAAAGAATAAGAATTGATGATAATTGGTGATTGAAAGCGGGGTTTTTAGAAAGCTATTTATAGAGAAAATTAGCCAAAAAGATAAAACATCAAAACAGAGTTCTGATGCGGATAAAACAATGTTAGCGCCAACGCCTGCCATTGGCGCCAGACGCCAACATTAGCGCCAGGCGCCAAGCGTAGCGCCAGGCGCTACAGCTGGCGTTTGGTGCTGACTCAGAAATTCACGCGTTTTCTTAAAATCAGATAGTAATTGCCGTACAGGAGGATAAAATCGTATTTTCCTCAAAAATATTCTTTGATTCTAATTAAAACTCTAAAAAGTCAACGAAAGTCAATTTATCAATGCTAATTGAATTAGGAATGAAAAGAACCTTCTAGAAGAATCTAGAAGACTAAAACCATTCCTAATTGCATTAGGAATGATAAATCCATATTAGGCCCTCCCCAGATCATTGGGCCGCATATAAGGCTCAAACCGGGCCCAGTTTAGTAATTTGGCCATAACTTCCTTAATATTCATCGGAATTGGGCTTATAATATATCGTTGGAAAGCTCCTTTCAAGCTCCATCCAAATACACTAATATTGGACCCATATCATGGACCAACCAAACTGGATTGGCTGTTTTTCTCAAAATAAGTTTTCAAAAACAGAGAGAAAAGAAAAGAAATTAAAACTATCCGCAACACTAAACTTTCCACACTTTCCCTTCATTCGATTATGATTCGACGTGAAAGGTACTCATTACCGGGTTTGGTTTTGGGGAGACACAAATGGGTGTCTACAGGTACAAATGAATTTTAACCATTTCTGCATCCCAAAGCCGTTTGTTCTTACATTTAAAACATGGACACCTAACTTCATTCGGGTTGCTGCTCTCGGGATGATCTTCCGTGTATTTAAGGAATTCATCTACCCTTTTCACAAATTCCAGATTAATAAAATGTCCAACCTTCCTTTCATATATCAGCTACGTTCTGTTCGTTTCATGATTACAACTTCTGCACAACTCACGAATATGTATTATCACATTAGTCACAATGCGTGTTGAATATTCATTATCCATCAAAATGTTATGAATATGAAAATAAGATTGTAAATGATGTCCAAAGGTCCTTATCACTCCAACCTAGCCCATCCTTGGACATTTAATCTCACTAGCGAATGTATGCCAGGTTTTCAATTCTATGGAAAATCCAGCAGCATTTCCTTTAAGCTCTCCAAGTACACGATGTAGGCTATCAGACAACCCATCATATGTACCTAGAGAACATTGTAGAAAAATAAAAGGCCAGGATATTCCCTAGAATCAGTAACAAGGCATACATTCACCACCTAAGTGAGAATAAACGTCTAAGGACAGTCCCAACCGGGGACTATTCAAGACATACTCCTAATGAGTATGCCTTGAACGGGTATCTAGGCAAATGATTATGCAAATGATTCATTCAAAAATATATAAAGTAAAAAACACATCCATTGTTATAACACATTCATTATAACACATTCATAATTATAACACGCTCATTTAAAAATATGCCAAGCAAATAACACAACCAGGGGTGGGTCTAGGGGGGTTCATTGAAAAAAAATTATAAGTTTTAATTTTTTTTTTTTTTTGGTTCATAAAGCATGAAAAACGAATATATACAATTGATGTGCATAGATGAGAGTTGAAAAATAGTGGAGCTCAGTGGTTTTGGTCTGGATCATTAGATGCGCTTTGGGCCTTTGGTCAGAGGTTCATTCGTTGTTACAGCCTTTTTAATTTGATTTTCCCCTTGCCTCTCTTTTTTTACTCTTTTTTAAGCCTATTTTCATTTTATCTTATGCGTTGTTTTTTTAAGCCTTTTTTCCCCCTTTGCTTCTCTTTTTTTAATTTTTATTTCAATTTACCTTTTTCTTAAAATATTTTTTCCCCTTTTTCTTCAAGGACAAAGGTTTGCTTACCATGTATCCTACATTAAAATTTAACTTTCTATTGTTTTTTTAATTTGTGATTCTCATCTTGGAAAAAAATAGGTACAGTCAAATGGTAACTTGTTAGATTCAATTGGTCTAGAAAAATGCTTTAATGATATCAGCTTTCTTTAATTTTTACAAAAATATAATCTAAGATATTTAAGTTATAGAACTTGCATTGACAAGCGTAAAATCCTCAACGTTGCAACTTAAATAATTGGGGGGCTATATCTTATTTTGTAATTAACGATACCAAACCCCCACTTCTGAATTCCTGGATACGCCACTGAACACAACCATTATAAAGTAAAGAACATAATTAATTAAATAATAATAATAGTAATTATAAGTAAACCAAATATATCATAATCATCATTAAATTAATATAAATAATCATATATAAACAATTAGTATTCATAATTAAATTGATACAAACAATTATTAATCATTACATTAAACATACATTATATTAAACTAAACAAAACTAAAGAACATTATATTAAACTAAACAAAACTAACATACATTATTAAATTATAATAGATTAAACTAAGCTAACATACATTATTATACTAAACTAAACCAATATAAACTAACATATAATGTCGTACATTATTATAATAAAATATCAACCTAAACTAACATATCGTGTTATACATTATTATACTAAATCAAACAAAATTCACATGTCATGTCTTACATTATTATAATAAACCAAACTAAACTAACATATCAATCATTATTATTTATTATAATAAAGTAAAGCAAACTAAACTAACATAAAATAAATACATGAATTAACTAACATATATCTAAGTCACTAACATGCAAAGTATAAACTAAAGTAACAATTTTAGAAATTATAATGTCACTAACTTGTAGATCTGCACTTTTTATTGAGATTCAAAGCAAGGAAAAGATACAAATCCTTCAAATAATAACAATTAAACATTATTTAGGGTATAAAATGTCAATTTTTATTTAAAAATTTGAAGAAAAAAAATTAAAAATAAAGGAACACTCAACACGGCGGGAGGATGAAGGTGGTGGTGGTTTTGGTCGGAGCAAGGAAGGTGGAGGGACCTGAAAAAAAAAAAGGGGTGGTGGTGGTTAAGGTTTTTTTAAAAAATTAAACAGAAATTAAAAAAATAAACTCACCGGCGGCCGACCGGCTTTTTGAAATGCCGGCAACAGGAACGACAACGATGGGAACTGCGGCTGCTACACCGGTGGTGGATGTTTACACCAACTGGTGTTAGTGGTGGCGATTTCAATTTAAAAAAAAAATAAAAAAAAAACAAAAACAAAACTTACCGGTCAGGGAGAACAACGGGGGGCTGCCGAAGGTAGATCTGGTGACGGCTGGCGTCACTCAACTCCGGTGGCGGCGGGACTTTCTCTTTCTTTCTCCCTTTCTTTCCCTCTCTTCCCCTTTGATTTCCTGTTTCTGTCGTGAAAAGCAAGGGGGGAAGTTTTATGTTCTGAAATTTTGCGACAGAATTCATTTCTGTCGGAAAATGTAGTTTGCGACAGAATTTCCGTCGTAAATTTTATTTACGAAGGAAAATTCCGTCGAAAACTACATTTTGCAACAGAAATGAATTCCTTCGGAAATTCTACAAGGGAATTTCCATAGCAAATTACTATTTTCGATCGATTTTTACGACAAATTTAGTTCCGTCGTTGAATTTAAATTTTGCGAGGGAAAATGTGATCCGTCGGAATAATTCCGTCGAAAAAGGCCTTTTTCTAGTATTGGGAGTAGAGGAAGTGTCACCAAGAGAAGGGCCCACAACATAAGCCCGAGCTGGGGTTCTGCCGTGGGCAGAAGAGGCAGCAGCAGCAGCAGGGGAAGCAGATCGAGGGCCTGCTGTTGTGCGTGCAGGTGGTCTGTCCCAAGGAGGATGCCCCCCTTCTTCCCATATTTCTCAAGCCACCAATCCAGGAAGCCATTAAGGATGAAGCAGCCTGTAGTGTCGTGTCTTGTACGCTTGCAATGGGAACAAAAAGCTTCGACTTATCCACCTTTGGAGTCGATTGAAACGTCCTCCGATCAGAAGACGGCAAAGACATGGGCGTCTTTCTTCTCCTTGCCTTGAGCAATACCACGGGAGCGTGCCTCTTGAAGAAACACTTGATAGGCGCGGTCGAGGGTCGGAGGAGGCTATTGAGACAACAAATAGTCCTCACCACAACATACTTATCATCATCAACACCAATTAAAAATTGATGCAATTTCTCTTCCTCCTTATCAAGTTCATATTTTTCGGCCACATTGCAAATGTAATTGCCGCATTCGCAACCATGAGGGGGTTTGAGACAATTCGAATCATCAAAGAGACCCATAAGCATAGCATAGTAATCCTCGATGCTCATGGATTTGGACTGCTTGCAGCCGGTAATAGCAGCCCGGAGTTGTTGAAGTCGAGGGTCGTTCGCTTCACAAAACCTCTTCTCCAAGTATTCCCATAGCTTTCTGTCTTCTTCAAAATAGGGAAAGGATGCCGCAAGCTTTGGTTCTACAGCCCACAATATTCAAGAGACCAACATCGAGTTGATCGTCTCCCAATCAAGCGTTTTCTTTTTCTCAGTAGGTTTAGAAATTGTTCCATCAATGAAACCATATTTTCTCCTAGATTTCAATGATAAAGTGATAGCCCGAGACCACGCAAGGTAATTGTCGCCCTTTAAAACAACATGAGTGATTAAGTTCCCCGGTTGGTCGCCAGAGCCAAGGTAAAAGGGAGAATAAGGATCAATCTTGGAGTCATCCACCATTGTCGATTATTCAATAGAGAAGATTAGAGAATTGAGATTAGTGCGTAGAGATTAGAGAAAAAAAAAATTAGAGTTTAAGGGTTTAGATTGATTTTAGCTCCGATACCCTGTCATGAAATAATTTTCCGTAGCTTTCATTAGAGTATAGGAAGCGTATATATATACAACCTAACAAGAGATTAGGGCTCATGAGATAGGCCCGATAGCTATACAATATACACAATAATTAGGCCCTAACAATAACAATACTTGGTTTATCTTTCTCTAGGGTAAAAGACGACTTCTCCGAATCCAACATAGTACATAGCTCATTCAATACCGCCTTCAAAAATACAAACAAATCGATTTATTAAACCAGCCAACATTATTTACAAATTAACAGAAACGAATTATATATCATAGCACCTTCTCAATAATCTTAAGCTTGTCAAGACCAGCAGAAAGATTATCAAGATGGATATTGTCCTTGATATTGTTGATGTGGCGCTTGATAAGGTCAAAATTAACATCGGCTTTGCGAAGAGCATGAGTTATCTCACTCAAGCATTTACTAAGCACCTCCTTATTGATCACAGTTGAATTATTCAATTTCTTCAGAGCATTAAGGCCTGTTTAGTTCACCTGATTTTAGCTGATCCGATCTGGTCTGATCTTATCTTATCTTATCTGAACTTATATTTTCTGATCTAATCTGATCTGAACTTATTTTTTCTGATCTGATCTGAACTAAACTTATTTTTTTTTTATCTAATTTGATCTGAACTTATCTTTTCTGATCAGATTTGAACTAATTTTTTTCTGATCTGAACTTATTTTAATCATTTCAATATTCTACTTTTAATGTTAATCAATATTAATGTTTTTTTTAAACATATTAATGTTTTATTATTATTATTATTATTATTATTATTATTATTATTATTATTATTATTATTATTATTATTATTATTATTATTATAAAATATTTTAGATCCATTACAAATATTTTAAAAGAAACCTAAAAGTATTAATATTATCAGATAGTACAAGGTAATAGACTTGTAATATTTGATAATTTTATTACTTACAATATCCCACATCATAAATGAATTTGTTTATAAGAAAGTATTAAAATGGGATCCTAAAAAACCTAAATTACAGATTAAATTTGTCTTAGCTTTTTGTTATATAGAAAAAGAGATTTGACTTGTTTTTGTTATAGGGAATTTTACAAATTTTTTGGTAATGTAAAATGGTTGACTAAATTGAATTGAAAATTATAATTTCATATTTCAATATTCCGAACAACTATGGGTAACACCTCTATTTTCCTATATAAAACAACATCTTAGGGTTTGTTCTCATTGACTGAACTCACCTAAACTGAACTGAACTGAACTGAGCTGAACAGAACTAAGCTGAACTGAACTGAACTAAGTTGCACTGAACTGAACTGAACTGAAACGAATATTTTATAAGAGAAGGAAATTAGGAGCTGAACTGAACTGAACTAAACTGAACTGAACTGAGCTGAACTGAACTGAACTAAATTTAAACATAAGAGAACATGCCCTTAGTGTCATAATTTTCACACTCTAAATCAATCTCCTAAAATATTTTTCTATTCATCTGTTCAATATGTTTTTTGTCTTTTATCTCCATCATAGGTAAATAATTCAGCACTCTATATCATTAATTTTATCATTTGTCCATTGTTTTTTTGATAATGTAGGAAAATATACATTTATTTGATTTTATGAATTTTACATTTGACCTAATGCAAGTAATATTAATGAAAATGTAAAGCACAATTTATATTTTATCTTTAGTTCATTTATTTCAAAAGAATCCTTTTGATTATAATTCTGGTGCCAATTCAACATTAATGTCTATAATTTATGCATGAAATATTGATTCCAAAGTGCTCTTTATTATAGTGTAATGGCTGGTAGGGTAGCATGGTTTGAAGAATGTACGGAGATATTGTTGGACATATGCTTGGAGATGGAAGAATTTGGATATTTTAAAGCTTAATTGGGATAGAATAATGAGTACTTTGATCGTAAAATGTGGAAAGCAATTCAATATCAAACAAGTAACAAATCATTGGTATGATTTGAGATGTTTTGGACAATTCAAATCTCGATGGAAAATACTGACAATGATGTCAAATATGGACACTAAACATCAATTGGCGATTATGGTTGCTGCATTCACACTTCACAATTTTATTCGATTACATGAGTTGGATATTACCTATTGATAGTGGTATAGAAATCGAACCAAGAGCAGATTATGATTTGTTTAACGAGAATCGTAAGGCTGTAATGAATGAAGTACAACTTAATATAGCGAAGGAAATTTGGAACTTCTTGTAATGGAAATTATATTTGTAAACGTTTATGATTTTGGGCTTATAATGAAATTTTAATTATTATCTTTTTTTTTTTTGAAAGAAAATTTTAATTATTATCGTTTATTGTTTGTGCTATTTTTTATAATGAAATTTTAATAATTATCGTTTATTGTTTGTGCAATAATAATAATAATAGTAATAATAATAGTAATAATAATAATAATAATAATAATAATAATAATAATAATTTGTAATAATAATAATAATAATAATAATAATAATAATAATAATAATTTGTAATAATAATAAGTAATACTAATAATAATAATAATAATAATATGTAATAATAATAATATGTAATAATAATAATAATAATAATAATAATAATATGTAATAATAATAATAATAATAATAATAATAATAATAATAATAATAATAATAATAATAATAATATGTAATAATAATAATAATAATAATAATAATATGTAATAATAATAATAATAATAATAATAATAATAATAATATGTAATAATAATAATAATATTAATATTAATAATAATAATAGTAATAATAATATGTAATAATAATAATAATAATAATAATAATAATAATAATAATAATAATAATAATAATAATAGTAATAATAATAATAATAATAATAATAATAATAATAATAATAATAATAATAATAATATGTAATAATAATAATAATAATAATAATAATAATAATAATAATAATTTGTATTATAATTTATATTTAATTTGAACTTATTTTTTCTGATCTGATATGATCTGAACTTTATTTTTCTGATTTGATCTGAACTTATTTTTCATGATCTGATATGATCTGAACTTATTTTTTCTGAAATAAGTAAAATAAGGTGAATTAAACAAGGCCTAAATATGCTTCCCCCTAATTATGCTAACACCATTATTGCACTCCCTAGTTTTTTTTTTACAAGTAAAATCACTAATTTAACTCTCCTTAGATTTTGTCAAACTTTGTGTCTTTGTAAAAAAAAAAAAAAAAAAAACTTTGTGTCAAAAGAGAAAAAAAAAAAAAAAAAAAAAAAAAAAAAAAAAAAAAAAAAAGATTTTGTCAAACTTTTGTGGAGTATGTTCCGTCAATCGAATATACTACATCTGTTACAAGTTATGTGCAACGATTAGACATTTTCCCTTTGTGCTTTATGTCAAATCGTTGCACATAACCTGTAACGGAGGTATTATACATATGTTACAAAAATATTATTCAAATCTGGGTTATTTTAGGAAACTTGATAAGAGTAAAGTATCATATAGATAAAATAAAAGGAGGGGGTTTTGGGTGATAAATTTCACTTAATTTCCCAAGACACCCCTCACAATTTTATCTATTTTATTTTTTTTTTTTGAAAAAAAACTACAATGCTTTAAATAAATAAACCCTACCGTCTAAACAAAAAAGACTACCACCTAAAAAAACCTGAAAAAAAAAAAAATAAAAATAAAAAAAAACCTTCCATCATAAAAGAAAAAACAGAGAATCGAGCCTGATATATCCACACATATGATTCTACCTATCCTTAACATAATTACTTCATCAAATTACTTATAACTAGATTACGAACATAATTTCTCAAAAATTAAAAAAAAAAAAAAACATATCATCCATAATTCCTTATACATTAGAAAAAAAAAAAAAAGAAAAAAAAATTTAAAAAAAAAAAAAAAACCTAACATATCATCCATAATTCTTTATACATAAAAAAAAAAAAAAAAAAAAAAAAAAAAAAAAAAAAAAAAAAAAAAAAAAAAAAAAAAAAAAAACCATCATCCATAATTCCTTAGTAACATAGCCAAAACATCGTGCCATATCATTTTAAGATCAGAATATTTGATGAGAATACGTGACAAATTACACGTATCAAAATTAGTAAAAGACATTGCGTAATAAACATCACACTCAAAAGGTTCTGCTAACTCACCAGAAGATCAGAGGATGAGATTAGAATATGACAAATTACACAGCAAAACTAAAAGGTTAAAGACATTTATTTCAAAGATCATAGATCTTAAGGTAGGTAACACTATTAAAAGATAGTCTACCAAGTGGAATAAAATCCTTATTGAACTTATATGAGTTGATGCTCAGACTTGCTCATCCCATAGTTCTTCAACACTCTTGTAGCCAGCAAATGTCTCATGTACCATTTCCCTGCCTTTAACAAATTTTTCCTGCATCCCCCAAAGAAAAGGTATTTAACATGCGCGAAACCAACATGACACCCTAGCTAGCATACATATGCATTAATCAAATTCAACTTACTTCAGACCAACATTCCAGTAATGAAAATATGCATTCAATTATATAGATTACCAGACTGTAACAGTACTAAACGAAGTTAATTTGCATAAAGTGTTAAGATGGGTACTTGCCTGCTGAATCTCAGAAAGTTTGCAGAGTAAATTTTCTGGAATTGACCAATCAAAAATATCCAAATTCTCCTTCAACCTTGCTTCATTTGAGGTTTTAGGCAGTACACTATGGCCCTTCTGAAGCCCCCAGCGAAGAGCTACTTGTGCAGGAGATTTTCCTAGCTCCTTTGCAACCGTAGTGAGAATAGGATCGGCAAGAAGTGGTTTATTTTTTGCACCAGAAGCTTGAGAACCCAGTGGTGAATATCCCTGAGAGACAAGAAATTTACTTGGAATTCTATATAAATCTTTAAGCAAAACTACAATGCAAAAGGGATACGCCAGTGTACACTACAAATAGTAGCGAGACTAGTGACAAAACCATACATGAATCAATCCCCACACCACTCACAATAAAACAGCTTCAAAAGGTTACCCTTTTGCCAGAATTTACAGGCATATCATATTTGAAAGCACTACAACAAAATCATCAAATTGGGAGTTTGGGGCACTTACAGATAGATGAATGCTCTTTGTTTTGCAAAATTCATGCAGCTTCTCTTGTTGCCACATAGGATGACATTCAACTTGGTTTACAGCAGGAGTAACACGGGCAGCTTCAAGAAGGTTGTCTAGTTTCTTTATAGAGAAATTGCTAACTCCAATGGCTCGTACCCTACCTGAATCATAGAGTGCCTCCATTGCTTTCCATGTACTAGGTATGTCTGCTGGAACGTATCTCTCAGGATTGTTACCAGATAATCCTTTTTTCTCCTTTACTGGCCAGTGGATCTTTCATACAACAATAGGATCCAGGAAAAGGCATTAATATGATAAATCAGAATTCAAATAGATTGAATTTTTTTTTTAAAAAAATAAATAAATAAAAGAGCCATTTAGTAAATTCTCAATTAAAATAAGTTACATACAAGATATAGGTCCAAGTATTCAAGTTGAAGGTCACTCAAAGTCCTATCTAGCGCCTTTGGAACATCTTCTGGTTCATGATCAAAGTTCCTGCATAATCACGTAAACCAAGTGATAAATGTTCACCCTTCATGCAAAACATAATCATCTTCTTAATTTATAACATATATATATATATATATATATATATATATATATATATATATATATATATATATATATATATTGAAAAATTCTAGCCAGGCTTGAATATAAGATTATAGTCAAAACAAGCCTTTTAAAGTTTTAATATTCACCATAGTTTGGAGGTGATAAATAACTCCTCTCGCTTCACTATCCCATCTTCAAACAACTCCTTTAAAACAACTCCAATCTATTAATCAAGGAAAGCATTATCATGTGAGCAAGAATGGGGAAAATTTTCAGTCAAATTGGAGTAGATCTTTATGATACAATAAAAAGAATTCCAAAAAAAAAAAAAAAAAAAAAAAAAAAAAAAAAAAAAAAACAGAAGAAGACTATAAAGTATAAAGAGAACAGTGAATCTTTATGGTTAAATTTTTTAATTACCTCCTTCTCATTTCCATAGATATGTGCACAATCAATGTGTCGGTAACCCAGCTGCATCAGGTAAAATAAGTGAGCTACAGCCTACAGCAGAATGATTTAACATATGCTTTGACGCTTAAATCACATTAAGAGCTGTTAGCCTGAAAGGTACACATCTTTATATATGAATCATTACATACGAAGTATATAATACAAATAATGTATGGTTTATTCTACCAAAGAGAAATTATGAAGGCTCCTGCTAATTTGTTAGACAATGGAAACAACGCTTCAGATACTATAACTACACTTAAATATCTGTCACAATTTTCCACAGCTTGAGAATGTGCTTTGTTACCCTGCTTTTAAGATATTGGTTAATTGACCTTCGTTTCTCATTCATGGATTCACCATATTTCCCCAAAGTTATCATGGCTTTGTGGAAATTTGTAATAATATTTATATTTGATAGAACCCACACTTTGGGTTTGGCAATAAGCAAGACCTAATATAAAATTTCAGAATCATGACTGCTTCTATCTGATCTAAATAGTCTAGAATTAATCATTCAGGCAATTAAAAACCAGTAAGATAGAAACTAATATGAATGCAGACTAATGATGAGGCAAATTGTGGCTATATGGACTAAATCATGTCATCCTGAAGGGACCCTTGTCTATGCTTCTCGAAGATATGATAAAGAATACTGAAGACCACACTAGGACTATGTTCATTACAAGTTTACAACTGAAAACTTCTAATTGTATGTATATGCAGTTGAGTCAAGTCCTATTGAACTTAGAAAACTTCTTTTAATTTTGGGATAAAAATAAGCTTATTAGCCCTTTTACACTTTTACAAACTCGTTTAATTTCAAATTTATTTTTCCTCCAAGATAAAAAGAATGATAGAACATTGCTTAGATCATATGTTGCATAACTATCTATTTCAATCACCCTACTAAAATACTCCAATGTGTCTTTTATTTTCCTTTTTTTTTTTTAGAAAATCCAATATGTATGTTGTGGCCTTTTCAAACTCTTTGCAAATTAGACTTCCAATACAATTCCACCCTTAAGTTCACCCCCACCAAACTCAATAACCACTTATTAGATTTTTCCTCAATAGTACGAACCTTAGGTTACTCCCCGTCTATCACCGTATTGACATGGGCCTATGACACATATGTAAAGTCCCAATTTTGTAATAAACCATAATCTAAATACTCCCTCTGTTTTCAAAAGATGTATCCATATTAAGTTCCACTTCATTAATATTGGATAAGCAAATTACTATCATGCCCCCTCACAATACTCGTACCTTTCTGCCTACTCTCTCACTTTACACTTTTTTCTTATATACAAACCTCGTCTTTCCTCCTGATTTTACCCTCACTCAACTCTATGGGAAACCAAAGTCAACGGTAAATAAATGCTTCGATGTATTTCTTTTAAATGTAAAACTTCTCTACAAAGCCACGAGTAGTTTGTTTTTTTTTTTTTTTTTTGGTTGTGTGTATAATAAAACTATTCACACTTTACAAGCAAGACCCAAGTTATCACATACTAGATAAACAAGTCCTGTTTGTTGACAACATAAAATAGGAGAAGTGAAAATTCATAGTATTAATAATTTGATAGTAGTTTTATTGATACCAAAAAAAAAAAAAAAAAATGGAGGAAGTGGAGATTCATGGGGATTTCAACTTTCTACAAAACATTGGAAATAAATTACTAGTCCCATCAATCAAAATTCATGTATTCCAATGTCAATCAAACAAGCACAAAAAAACGCAAATCAAGTACTAAATAAAGCAACAACTTTATCCATTCAAAATATATTCGTAATAAAATCATAAAATATGAGCCCACATTTAATGAAAGTAGGTTAAGTATTGGCGGATAGCTGCTATTTACATGGTAAGTAAACATTCCCTCCGTTTTATAATATTAGTCTCATATACTATTTTAGGCGTTTCAAAAAGATATACCCATATTGAACATATTTCATTTATAACTTGTTTTTTGGAATTAATTTGTTGTAGATTGATGACATGACTCTAAGTAAAAAAAATTTTACCTTAAATTATACAATTATGACTTGTGCTTTCCTAATAAAAAATCAAAAAAGTTAAATAAGATAAATTAATTATGAATTATGTTGTACTTTAATGTTAGATTTCAAATATATTTATTTTCTTATTTTATGTGATTGATTCTATATGAGACTACCATTATGAAACAAAGGGAGTAGCAACTATAAGACAAAAGAGTGGTGATTTTTTTTTTTTTTTTTTTCTTATAGTGGTTCAAGTATTGTACCACTATTACCTATAATGACTATAAATAGTACTAATAAAACAAATTATACTCTAGTAGTATAAAATACATATATAGTACATTAAAAATACCATTATAAGTATAATAGTAAATTAAAAATACCACTGTAGCAATAAAAAATCATAAAAATTAAGCGATTTTACCAATTAGCCCTCCTATATAAATCCCAAAACAAATTACAATTATGCGCCTAGTTGCATATAGAGTTGGTTATTGGGTAGAGTAGCCCAATGATAATAGAGTCAAAGCCAAGCTTAAAGGTTTTTAATGGACAGTGCCTCTAACGGACAGAACCCTTATTGGGTAAGGTCAATATAAGGCCAAAATGTTTTTAATTTAATTAATAAAGAACATAGATAATGTAAAAATAATAACATAGATAAATTTGTATTCATATATACTTAGATCCTGTTCTAATTGACTTAAATGAGCTAAACTGAATCAAATTGAATATTTTATGAGAGAAGGAAATTAAGAATTGAAGTGAACTGAAATGAAAATAATCTGAAGAGAACAAGCCCTTAATAATGGCTTTGTTCAATATTTATTTTAAGGAAAATGTAGACTACATATAAGTATTAAATACACACTTGAAAACCATTTAAATTTAGAACTTCATAAAAATATAAACACTACACCGATTTATGCGTGTTTTTGTCATGAATTATTAAGTTATATAATTTTCAAGAGTGTATTTAATGCTTATATATAGCCCTTAGAGTTACATATAACATTACCCTTATTTTAATTGATACTCCCTCCCTTTTTAAATACTTGCTCCACTTTTCATTTGTGGCCGATTTTAAATACTTGATCCATTTCCTTTTTTGGAAAGCTCTTACAATCTTTAATTAATTTCTCTCACCTAGTGAACCCAATATGTATTCTCTCTCCTCCTATTCTCTCCACTACTTTTGCCTTTTACATTTTTTAATTCTTCAACTAACCCCACTACTTTCATATTTTATTATTTTAAGTTTGTAGTCCCACCCGCTATTAACCCGCGACCCGCATTGGCCCAACCCAATATTGACCTTATAAAATATGACCCGACCCGCAACTGACCCTTCTATCTTGTTGATAAACTAAAACATTCTCGTTTTATTATCAATCTCTTTTCATGGTCTTCACTCTTAAATCAAACCTTGTTTTTTCTCAACATATACTTAGATACTTACTTAAAAATAAATTATTAACACACTACAAAGTATTTTTTTATATGGAAGGAAGCACATCTAAATTAAACAGAGGATACAGGTTGTACAATGTATTTTTCTTAGGAATAAAATAGGACATCTTCAACTTCTCTGTATACATTTATGTTTGGGTCTGCAAAGAACATGTTTTGATTAAAATTAACCAAATTTGCAATAACTTCAATCACATAGAAATTAACAAATACTAATCAAAAATCAAACAAAGTCCCATTTATCTAAAGAAATTACAATGGTCAATTAATCAAAGTACAGTGATAATACCGAGTAATACATAGAGGAAGAGGAGAGAGAAAACCTTAACAGCAGCAGCAACAATTTTTGGAGGAGTTGCATAGGTACCTAGCCCAATTGATGGAATTTTGGCTCCTGTATTTAACTCAAAATACTGCAAATTCCCCTCCATTTTTAATTATAATTTCTGAATTTTTTGATATAATAAGATAAATTAATTGAAGAGAAGTTCTTCAAAAAAAAATTTAAAAAAAATAATTGAAGAGAAGTGTACAATGCGAGTATTAATAGAATTGTTTAAAGACAAAAGAATTGATGAGAGAGAATTTAAGATAAGAAAATGACGTTACAAAGGTTAGTGGTTCTTTTCGCCGAGAGCCCCGACGCCTCGTGACTTCATTGCAGGCGTCATTCTCGTGGAAATTGTGTTGATTTTTATATTTTGACAGGAGAAAAATTATGTTAAGTTCCTACCATCTCTAAATGGAAAGAGTTTGACAGGTGAGTATTGTTTTTGGCTTTCTCGTTATATGATTCCGGTCTTTGAATCATTGTATGTATGCATTAAAATTAGTGCTGTCAAATTTCAAACCGAAACCGTTTAACTGCCCAAAACCGACCGACCCAAATGAGAACCGAATCGATTAAAAACCGATTTTTTTGAAACCGAAAACCGACTC
This sequence comes from Chenopodium album, assembly GCF_948465745.1. Classification (NCBI taxonomy): domain Eukaryota; kingdom Viridiplantae; phylum Streptophyta; class Magnoliopsida; order Caryophyllales; family Amaranthaceae; genus Chenopodium; species Chenopodium album. Next base: position 18,047,269 of record NC_137835.1, on the reverse strand, counting down.
GAACCGTATTTTAGTAAACCCGAAACCGAATCGACCCGAATAATATTAAACCGTATAAGAATCGAACCCGTTAACAAACCGAACCGAATATAAACCGAACTGAAAGAAAACCGAACCGAAAAAGAACCGAACCGTATCTAACCCGAAACCGGTTCCAACCCGAAACCGTTTAAACTGGCAAAAAAACCGCTTACACCGAACCGTTAGCAAAATGCTACCCGTTTGCACCAAACCATTTAAAAACCGAACTGATTGTAAACCGAACTGGTTATAAATCGAACCGTTTATGAACCAAACCGCTTCTAAATCGAACCGTTTACAAACTTTTTTATATAATTAAATGGATTTTTTTTTATTTTTTTTTTTTTTTGACGGGGATATAATTAAATGGATTAAATATTAGAAATCTTATAATATTTTTTTAAAATAGCAAGGCAAATCATTCATTAAGGTCTTAAGGATAATCAATTGTTCACAAACAAGAGCAAAACAAGCAGGCTTAGGCCCTGCCTCAAACTATTAGCAACACTACTGCCTCTAGTCATGTATACATTTGAGGTGATGAAACCAAATGAACAAAAAGCTTGTAATATTAAGTACCAAGGCTTGGCTGAAGGCGTAATAAATAAAATTAATTCACAGAGACTATTAAGCATATGATTACATTGATTCTGTCATTCTGTGAGTAATAATGAAATAAAGATGGGAGTGTGCTAGTGACATGAATATACTATTAGGCTATGTTTTAATTCAGATTCAACTATAATTTAGTAAACTTGAAATGGAACCGATATGAATAACGTTAAAGAGGTTAAACAATCGAAGAACTAAACCGAAAAAGAACCGAACCAGTTAAAAACTGAACTGAAAAAGAACCGAACCAGTTATAAACTGAACCAAAAAAGAACCGAACTTTTTCTAACCCAAAATTGTTTCCAACCCGAAACTGTTTGAACCGGGATAAAAACCGTTTACACCGCACCGCTAACAAACCGCAACCCGTCTGCATCGAACCGTTTACTACCCGGACTGTTTACAACCCGAACCGAATTAAAACCGCTTAACAATAAACCGAAACCGAATCGAACCGATAACTATTTAAACCGAACCAAAACCGACCCGTGAGACAATTAAACCGATTCCAAACCAACCCGATTAAATACCGAACCGATTTCAAACCGAACCGAAACCGAACTGTCAAATCGTTTTGACAGTGCTAACTAAAATAAAATAAGGTGGTGTTTGGTTGCAATGGGAAATAAGTTTTGATAAGAAATTACTCCGCATACTTTATATGAGCTTTCATTCTTTTCTTTTTTTTTTTTCTTTTCTTTTTATCTTTTTCTTTTTTTTTTTTTTTTTTTTTTTTTGAATTACAGGAACAAACAAAGATAAACAAAATTAAAAGATAAACAAAATAAAAAGCGAAAACAAGGTAAAGAGTGACGGCAAGAAGAACCAATCAGACGATGAGCAAAAGCAACTGAAGAACGAGGCATCTTTTTAACCAAACAAGCCTGAAAAGTAAAAATGATTTCCTGGATTTCTTGAATGATCTAAATGACTGAAATATCCATTATCCTTTAATCACGAATTAATAGAGGAACGGAAATGCAGTAAGTGATAAGTTGAACCTATCGAACACCCTCTATTGAACATGGCGTAAGCCGTCAAACAAGAAAGCAATTCGAACTAAAGTGCAGAGTTGGAAACACATGCCTGACCCCCCCCCCCCCCCCTAGACACCTACAACGGCTAGTCTTCGAAAACACCCACCTAGTACCCGCACTGTGGTCACCAAGATCCCAAGCACCATCAAAGGGAACCAGCAGAATCAACTCTCTAAGAATGAAAAAAGCAAGAGAACACAGAAAATCATGAGGAGAAGTAGGGGAACAAGAAGAAAGAAAAGCCCTAGCATCTAAACTCCGAGTTATCCAAATACTAACATGATCAAATGCCGACTAAGGGGAGTAAATTGCAGACTGAAAGCGCAAATTATTTCTAGTTAACCAAATAGCCCAGCATAAACCAAAGACACAATCCACACCTGCCCAATCCTTAGACACCACGAACCTAGATAGAAATCAAACTTGGGAAGCAAACCTCCAAGGAAAGAGCCGGAGACATCACAAAAGAAATACCCTAAGGCAATAAGTTACATAAACACTACACAAATGAACAATCTCAAAATAAATGCAAAGTCGTTCAATACATTGATGACAGAAATAGCAATAGAGGCTGACTAGAACACCCTTCAGACCAAGCACACCAGTCATAGGTAAACGCATTATGCAAAAGTTTCCAAGCAAAGATTTTCCATTTTGGAAGAACATGCAATCTCCAAAGACGTTTCCACAAAGAAGTAGAAGGAAACAACACTAATTTAAGACCCAGACAACTGACACTCCAAGTGTGCATAAGTTAATTTGGTTAGTTGAAAAAGAACCATCGCGAGTAAATTTCCTATAGACAAAATCATCCATTGGGTGACTTGGCCTTTCCAAACCAAGAATACTCGAATCTATAGACAGAGAAAATAACCTATGTATCAAGGCAACATACATCCTACATCGAATAGCAGCAAATCTGACACCCTAGAAGGTAAATCCACCAAGGGAGTGGAGTCCTTGAACGAAACTGAAACCCTATGCACCCAACTATCCTCCAGAATGTATACGAACCTTCAACCTTGACCCAATCTATAATACCCCGTATTTTTATGTATTTTTATAAAGTATTTAAGTATTTATAAAATGTATTGTAAGGTGGCAGGGTAAAGTCGTATCCCCTAATCAAAAATAATTCCTAAGTCCTCTAACTAAAGTAGATAGGGAAGTAGGGTCGATCTCCACAGGGAAACAAGCCTTTTTACTCCTAATTAATTATTATAATCTAAATTATCTAAGTAACCAATATTTATATTTGAGTATGAAACTAAACTACAAAGAATAAGAATAGGGAGAAAACAATATATAAAAGGATCTAGGGCATAGGTTCACTAATAAATAATACTCCATGGTAAAACATAACAATCAATCATTGACATTGCATAAATAACATGATTAACAGGCTCTCGCAATTTATTAATCAACATAGATCTAACAGGCTCTCGCAATTTACTAGATCTAAGTTCTTATTGAAAATAGCCTTTAATATCAAATTAACATCTTCTCGATTCATCAATTTAATATTGCTATACTTTTACAAGCTGCAATTGTAAAACATTAAAACAATTCAATAAGAAATTATCATGCAATACCAATAATCAATAATAGTCGATCATCAATGCATCAATTAACCAGATTTTAAAGGGCTTTCGCTACGTATTACAATCACACAATTAATTTACCGGTATTAAATCTCATCTCTCGAATCTCGAATTAACCATTTATAAATTAATCTGCCTATTGAAACTAGACCTAAACATCAATTCTCATCTCTCGAATCTTGAATCAATATTGTCAAACTCATGCATAAAAGATAGGCCTAATCTAGTCACAGAGCATTAAATTAATCAATAGGAAATTAATCTAGCATTGATAATTAACAACAACAAATTACCCCTTCATATTATCTATTAGATCCCCATAAACCCTAGAAATTAAACTACTCACACATATTAAAAACTAAACTAATCAAAGTAATAAAATAAATCATGATGAAAGGAATAAAATAAACAACTAAGATTAAGGGAAGAGAAATCGTTACCAAAATAAATTTGGAATTAAGAGTAGAATTAAGAACAAAGGTTTTAGAGAAAAGAAATCTAAGAGAATAATTAAGAGAGTAAAGAGAAGAAGAAGAGATGATTAAAATCGTATTACGGAGAAGTATTTATACTCCGTACAAAATCCTAAACTAAAACAAATTAAAACGACGTTAATCGTCTACTAAAAAATACACGCGCCCGATCGGGCGAGGCACCGCCCGATTGGGCGCGCCTTTTTTCCTCTAATACTAATCTCGCGCCCGGCCGGGCGCGTCATCGGACGCCAGCCTTAGCTTCTCCCGCCCGGCCGGGCGCGCCTCCGATCGCCAGCCTCTTTGGCCGGGCGGCTCATTTGGGCCAATATTTGGACTTCGATTGGGATCCAATTCTTCGGGCCAACCTGGGTTTCCTCTTCCGGTCTTGAATACTCGGTCCAAATGCCCCGGTATCACCTATACCGAGCCCTTAATCACCGGTTCGATGGCTCTAACCGGCCCTGGGCTATAAACTCTGGTCGTGCTTCTCCAATGCTCGTGATTGCTCCAAAATATTTCGGGAAAATACTCCAAAAGCATAAATCCCTGCAAAAGTCAACCAAATCTACGAAAACACTAGAAAACACCAATTAGTAATAAAAGTGGCTCTAAAGAGCCAAAAACACTACTAATTATGACCAAGGGACGGGGGTAAAATACTATAATATAGACACATCAAACTCCCCCAAGCCAAACCTTTGCTTGTCCCTAAGCAAAGATCTCATCAATGAATCAATAAATATGCTTCACCCCAATCCATAAAAATCAAGTACAAACGATCCAGGGTAAATCAAATAAACACGCTTCAAAGTCAACCAATCAAATCCATCTAATTACCAAACTCCCCTAACAATTGTCAAACAGAGCAAACCACAAGAGCATATAGAATTCAAGACTAGTGCTCACACACTCAACTCTCATTTATGTGGTGAGTAAAAGATGTACTCTATCGCTCTCCATCCAACCCTTTTGTGTGAACAATGCCCTCCCAACTCACACTTTCGTGTATATAAACAATGAACGCTCAACCTACTAGTCGACTCGAAATAACTTGCATTGATAAACAACACTTTCACATTCATACAATTCTATGCACAAAGGTCGGAAGGTCTTTAAAGCTTGTAATGTAAGGCTAGGATAAAGGGTAGGATAAATTTGGGAATAAGTGAGAGAAAAGCTATGCTTAAAGGAGCCATATCCTAATAAAACCCATGATAAAAAATAGCTAATGATCATACATCTCCTACACAACCAACTCTAACATCAACCAAATAAACTCCAATCATAATAAATAAACCCAACACTTACAATTTCACTCATAAAAATATAATAATGAAGAAATAGAGTGAATAAACAAACTTTATTTTCCAAACTTGAATTTTTTTTTTCATTGAGGCTCAAAATTATTTTCCTTTGATCAACCTCCAACTAGAACATTTGAACATTTTTTTCCTTCGAAGTTCACTTATTTTTTCACATTTTTTTTCTTGAACTTCTTTTTTTCATAATATCATGCTTTATTTTTTCAAGAAAATATAACTCTCAAACTCATCAAAAATAAACATGAATAACAACAAAACAACTTCTCAAATCCCACCCAAATTGTGCAAATAATAAGCACACTACAAACTTCCTCACCTCACTCACTAATAGCTCCCCCAAGCCAAGCTTGGGACTAGTAACCAATGGGGCAAAATAGGCTTGTAATGCGGCTAATAAACAACAAAAAGTTAAGGCAACAACATGGGTAGCAAGAAGGGAACAAATGTATCTACAATATCTGGAGGCTACCTAAAAGAACAAATGCCTTCGTCCTCCACAATGTGCATAATAGTGAATCATATAAACATTACTTATAGTTGCAAACCAATACTCAAATTCATTGGCATACCAGGAACTATGGAACTATCACACATTCCTTACCAAATCAACTAGTCAAGCACTATATTCACAAGTAGTTGGACAAAATTGACGCAAGTTAAGGTTTCAGGGCAATCAAACATCAAATCATGATCAACTAATCCACAATGCCTATCATCAAATACCAGGAATCAAAATAATTTTTCTCAAGTATGGGGCACAGGGAAGCATAATTTATAATTCATTGGAACGTATTCTTGGATTTTTTTTTATTTTTCAATTTTTTTGTTTTTTTATATATAAATGAAAGCAATAAAACTAACCTAGAAAGCAAGAAATCTAATCTAAGAAAACACACCAAAAATAAAAGGAAAGAGAAAAAGAAATATACCAAACCAAAATCTCCCCCAAGCCAGAATCAGACAATGTCCTCATTGGCTCGGAAACTAGCCCAGCATAGCTAGTCCTCATCATCCTCATCCATCGAGCCGAAACCCGCACCTCCACTGCCACCTGCACCACCTGCACCAGAAGAGCTACCACCAAAATAATCAGCGTGAAAACTCCCCCCCGCCGGTCCCCCGAAAGGAATGTCCTGCCCGTACCCGAAGAAAGAAGAATAGTCAGTGTAAATATCACAGGCAGTGGGATCCCTATCGTATCCTTGGGGTGGAGGCTGAAACTAGTCAGGGTGAATAGCGTTGTCGGGAATGTTTCCCCGACGAGCATAATCATCATACATAGGGTAGAGAGCTCTACCATGGTTCCTCTCTAGGTACCCTAACCTCTGGTCTATGAAGCCTACCATCCTCCTAAGGTCAGTATGTGAATGCTCGATACGTCCTAGGGCCTGACCTATACTATGAAGATCCTAAACTGGGTCAGAGTCAACATGAGGGATGGAATGGGACATACGAGGTGGAGAGAAAGCCACCTCGGGCTGAGGCTGGGGTGGTGAAACTGGTGGTGGTGGTGCCTGCCCCCTAGCGTTGGCAACTAAAGCATCATAAGTGTAAGAAAGTTGCCCTGGGGGAAAGGCGATCAAGTCAGGACTGGGTAGGGGAAAAATGGGCAAAGGTTGCTCGTTCCCAGTCCGAATACACCAAAATGGTGTCTGCTCGCTATCCGGTCTAACCCACCCCACATCCTCAAAATACCTAGTAGTCATGTAGGTATCTGGTCCACAGTTGGTCAGCTGGTGGGGTCCGTCTACTACAAAACCGACCTTTTTTACCGCTATTCGAGTGATAAGGCCACCTGAACGGATAGGGGACTTGGAAGTGGTGCTGGCTGTGGCATGCCTACTCAAATGGTGAACTATAAACCTACCTATGTTCAATTTCCCGTACCCGTATACATAGTGTCCTATGACAGCTAGTTCGTTAGTTTGAGCATTATGAGGCTCGGCCCTACCTAAAAAACACAAACCCGCAAATCTTTGCCAGATTTTTGGGACAGGGTGGTGAATAGGTTTGGTACTAGCATGTTGAGGGTCGGGGGCAGGTAAAACACTCAAAGCATAATATAAGTCACCCATTTTATAGTCTGCATGCCACTGATGAGATAATTCAGAATTTAATTCAAAAATTTTACAAAATTCAACAAAAGTTAAACTAATATTTCTATTATTTAACCTGAAAAATAAATTTGGCCCAATTCTACTACTAACAACATGAAAAGTGGACAGGAATTCACAGGTAAGTTCTCGGTATGTAGGATAGTGCATGTCAACAAATTTTCTCATGCCAATGTCATTCAAAAATCGTTTAACAAAATTATACAAACCAAATTATTCTAAGGTAGGGCGGTGTAACCACCGAGAAGGAATTACCTCACGACCGACCAAATGCTCTTGCCGTTCCTTTTGTTCTCGGCTCACAATCCGGATCGTCGGCCAATACGGGATTTGCAAGTCCGGGTCGTATTCCTCCCTTGAACTGGAGCTCCTACCAAAAATGGACCTAGCCCCCTTTGATGCCATGTTTAAGAAATGAGTTTGAAAATTTATTGAATTAAAACTGAAAAATTTTTATATGAAAGTGAAGAGGATGAAGAGAGGATCACAAATATGTAAAGAGTTTTGAATTTGGGTAAGAAATGGAGGAGAAATCTTAGAGAAGTTAGAGAAAATTTGAGTTCTAGAGAGAGAAAGTTATGGAGAAAGAAGAAATGGAGGAAGAAAGAAGAAAAGAAAGAAAGAAAAACAAGCGGACGTCATTCACGCCCGGTCGGGCGATCTGGGTTATTTCGCAAGCTGGTTCTCGCGCCCGGTCGGGCAGCCTTCGCCCGGTCAGGCGATCTAAATCGCTCGAATTTCGTAACCTTTTGCGCCCGGTCGGGCGCCACTCTCCCGGTCGGGCGATCTGACTATCTGATTCCGTCTTGCTCTCGCACCCAAGTCGGGCGAGGCTTGCCCGATCGGGCGATTTTTAAGTCTAAATTTTCGCCCTTCTCGCGCCCGGTCGGGCGAGGCTTGCCTGATCGGGCGGACAATTAAATCCGTAAACGTCAAGTTTTGCGCCCGTTCGGGCGCCACTCGCCCGGTCGGGCGAAATTTCTTATTTTTAGATCCTTTCTCTCGCGCCCGGTCGGGCCCGAGTCTAAATCGGCGAAATATTAATTTTCTTCTTTTCTCCAAAAATTGGCTAACTCTTTTCCCTCAAACCTGTACAATTACTCATGAAACTCATTAAATTCCCTCATCTCTCCTCCCATAAGAAAAAGAAAAGAAAAACTAGACTAAAAAGCATTAAAAATACGGGTTGCCTCTCGCAAAGCGCTGGTTTATCTAGGTCCCGCACGACCTTCTTACCAAGTGCAATTTCTAGGACCCTTGTCCTAACGCTTGATCGGGTGGTTTCTCACCCGGTCTAGCGGTGTTTAGGCTGCGATACGACTTCCTGACATACCTTGTGGGACGCAAAATCACCTTGCCTGGTGGATCCTCCTTGACTTGGACTGGGGGATCTTCAATGCTACGCACTAAAGATCCTTCTTTGATCGAATGTTGCTTCAAATTGTCATCGCGTTCAACACTTGCAACTCGATCTGGTGGAACACTTACCGTAGGCTCGATTCGCACAACTTGCTCGATCGGTTCCACTTGTTCATCCTCGAAACCAAGACCAACAATGTAGAGTGCTCTTGCTATTGCATCGACTTCCTTCTGCCATTTGTCTATCTCATCTGAAAAGGATGCAACACAAGATACCGCCTCCAAGGGATATTTTTCAAGAGCTTGGGGCTTGTTAGAATAATTTACAACCACATTAACACTGAAACATTTCTCCCCAGTCATGGAGCTTTTAGGGGCATTATTCAGATTAAAAATAACTTTATCGTCCCCTACTGATAGTGTTAACTTACCACTTCTTACATCTATGACTGCTCCTGCAGTGTTAAGGAATGGTCTACCCAAAATAATTGGGGTTTGCATATCCTCAGCCATATCAAGAACAACAAAATCTACAGGTATATAAAATTTACCTACTCTAACGGGGACATCCTCTAAAACACCTACGGGGTATTTGAAAGAACGGTCGACCATTTGTAGAGTTATTGTAAACCCCCATATTTTAAAATATATTATAAATGAAATTATATATTATTTATAATATTTACTTGTATTTTTCCGGAATTTAATTTCAAAAGTTTCAAATTATTTTTGTGGTTGATTAAAAAGAACTTTTTATGAACCTTCCTTCTATAATTTATGTCCAACAAACAAACTAAACCCAGTTTACTTTCTTGATTGACCCATTAATTTAATGAGGCTCAATATCCCTACTTACCCTACTACCCTTTCTCCTATAAATACCCCATACATCCCCAAAAATTTCCCCACACAAAAGTTAGTCTTATTTTCTTTCTCCTTTGTTTTATTAATTTGTGTAATTATAATTATTGATTATGGGTTTTGATTTTATTGTTTGAAATTAATTTAATTAGTATCAAATTGTATTGTGATGATTAAACTTTATAATTTCAGATTTTATAAATGTTATAATTTTCAGATTTTGTAAATTTAATAACCTAGGGTTTTTAATCATTGAAAATCATGATTTTAGGGTTTTTATGAACAACCGATTTAGGGCTTTTATAGTAATGATGTTTTGAAATTTTGGTGATTATACTACTAATTAGTTTAACTTAATTCCAGATTATTTTGAACACGTAAATTCGTGTTTTAATGTTTAGATTTTGGTTCGTTAATATTAATCCCGTTTTAATCCCGATCAGGTTCTGAACTCATCCGATTTTGACAAAAAAATAGTGTTTTCCATGTGGAAACAATGTTTTAAGAAAGACTCACTACCTTTGGTAGTGGGCACCACCCTCTCGTGGCCAAATTCAGCCTCTAAATATGATTTTTGGGCAGTTTTTGATTTTTAACGATGTTTTTTTTTATGCTTAATGTTTATAATTAGTTTTGGGTTTTGATTTTATAGTATAAAGTTTATATTTTTAGTATCAAAATCATGTTTTTATGTTTTAAACTAATAATTTCAGATTATAATTGTTGTTATAATTTTCAGATTTTATAATTTTAAAAACCTAGGGTTTCAATTTATTTAAATTGGGATTTTAGGGTTCTTATCACTAATTAAATTGGGGCTTTTGTTCCTATTGGATTTCTATTGATTAATTAAGCATAAAAACATGTTTTTAATGAAGTTTTAAGGATCTTTAATCAAATTTATATTTCTGGAAATTTGGTTAAGTATTAATTTATTATTGTTGCTTGTTTTCTAGGAAGTGATTATTTCTTAGGAGACTTTTAAGTGATTAAAAGTGGCACAAAGGATTGTTTATACGAGGTACGTACATGTCTACTTCGTTGTAAGTAGTATCATGTTTAGGTACCAAAGAAAAGAACTTAGTTTCATGATTAGAGAACACTTGGATGAAAATTGTTTGGTTATACATTTAATTAATTCATGTGCTTATGTTTATGAGACATGTTTTGGTGAATTGATTATGTTTGTATGGAATTATGGATGCAAACATGTTGAATTATATTGGATTAATTGTTTGTATGGAATGTTGATACAAACATAATTTTATTGGATTGGTTTGTTAACCACATTTGGATTATTAAAGGATTGGAATTGAATGGTTTAAGTGGAATGAATTTATTAATTATTCCACAAGGTTATTATTTATTTATTTATTGCTCAATCATAACTTGTTAGTATGTTGAGTAAAGGTGGATTAAGCCGAAATGACTAGGTGAGTTGACTATGTTCAACAATTTTGAATAATTTGGAAGTTTAATTGGAATTAAAGGTCAATTTGTGATGTGATCACCATTGTCCTAAATAAGATTAAAAATGAATTGATGTATGATTGTTATGTATGGTCTTCTTGATTGAGTCGGCTATTAATTAAAATTGTAATCACGTAAAGTGAAACATGGATGAGCAATAAAACTCTGGAAAGCGTGCACTTCTAGAGTATTGACAATTATGGGTTGGGGTACACGGTGGTAGCCCGTGGCTTTTCGAGACTTGTTTGATCAACATGTCCTCTTTTCTTTTGGTATTTACATTTTTATTTTATAATGAAAGTTAGATGGGATCCTAGACTAACTTTGTGAGAATGGAGTCGCGCCCATTCTTGCATCGCGCTAAACTTTTATTTTAAATGGTCATTTGGGACCAAAATGATTTGGTGGATTGGACAACCTCGTCTATTGCTTACTCCAACTAAATTAATTAAATTAAATATAAAGAGTCAAGTGTTTGGAATTGATTAGCAAGTATGTTGAGTCGATTGAATTGTTTAAGTGTGGAGTCTTGATTAATGAATTTATGTTGTATGTTTATTTACTTTAATTAGTTGAGCATGCTAGGCTTGGTACGTTGTAGCTTGTATGTACTCAGCTTTGCTGATTGCGTGCTTTTGTGTGTTTTCTTTTGGTCATGGCCTTCGCCTTTCAATGACCCTGTGATGATCCAATTATTACACTTGTATTATTGGGGAGCAGTATCGCACATGTTATCTTGATGATGTGAAGTTCGGGGATTTGACATACGCATTGTCAAGGGATTGGTGTGATTGAGAGTATTCGTTCTTTGTATTAAACTTATTTATGCTTTACTATTTTAATTATGTTTTGGGATTTTGGAATATTGGTTTGGTTTTAATAAGGGCCTTTATGGTTCCAATTTGTAAGCTTTGACTTATTGGTTTTCTAAATTATATTATTTTAATATTTAAGTTGGATTTCCGCTGCAATACTTTGATAAAGCCTTAACGTTTTAACACGTGGCGGTAACATGCCAATGGTTCTCCTCTATTTTTATTTAAAGTAAGTGGTTTGGAAAAGGGAGAATTTTTGGGGTGTTACAGTTATATTGGTAGCTTTTAATTTACCCATATTCAACTTAGAACACACAGATAATGGCATGATGCTAACACTAGCACCCAAATCACATAATGCATTATCAATCAAGAGATTGCCAATATGACAAGGGATAGAAAAACTACCCGGATCTTTTAATTTAGGGGGAGACTTATTTTAAAGTACGGCACTACATTCTGCAGTGAAAGCTATTGTCTCTACTTCACTAATAGACCTTTTTCTCGTCAATATTTCTTTCATAAATTTTGCATACGAGGGGATTTGTGTGATCAATTCAGTAAAGGGAACTATTACCTTCAAATCTTTTACCACCTCCAGGAACTTACCAAACTGCTTAACCAAGTTTGCCTTCAATTGACGATTGGGGAAAGGAAGTTTGATATTTGGCTTTGGAGCATTTTTATTCTTGTCTGGAGTAGCCACCTTCTCTGGAGTTTTACCCTGCAATGTAGAATTAGATATGTTAGTATAATCCTTTAGCCCTACAGGGCTATCAACTACATTGTTTAGTTTAATGATATCAAGATTAACATTATTTGATAAAACAGGTTCATCAACTTTGGGCATAGAGGGCCCTTCATAGTTTGAACCACTCCGTAGAGTAGTTGCAAATACTTGATCCGTAGGCCTAGTCGGCTGTGCCGGCAGGGCTCCCTGTTGGCGGGCTTGTAGAGTAGCGGAGAGTTGCGCAATTTGATTATCTACAATTTTATTATGCGCTAGAATTTGATCAATTGTCGCATCTCTGCTCTCCATGTGCTTTTGCATATTGGCCAACATTGCTCTAATTTCCACCAAAGAAGGGTCAGAAGATGAGGAGGGTTATTGTGGTTGATTCTTCTGGCTAGCATTGGGATGATAATATTTCTGCTGCTGTTGCTGTGGCGCCTGTGGTTCTTGTGGTGGAGGATTTTGAACATTAGTGCTCCGGTAGGAAAGGTATGGATGATTCCGATACCCAGGATTGTAAGTGTTGGAGTATGGGTTATTCTGCCTATAAGCTTGGAAGGCATTAACTTGCTCCACGGAACTCCTGCAATCCTGCTCCCAATGACCTACAATACCACAATTTTCACAAAAAGCCACATTAGAATTATTATTATTAATCGCATAAACATTGGCTACATTAGCAGTGCTCAGATTATCTAATTTTTGGCAAATAGAGGTTAGTTGAGCTTGCAAAAAGGATACAGAGTCGACACTATGCTTCCCCTTGTTAGCAAATCCTCTGGGATTCCCATATTGGGAATTGTGTATCGCCATATCTTCAATAACCTGACCTGCATCATCAACATTAAGATTCATAAATCTCCCACTAGCTGCAGAGTCTAAAATTATTCTAGAGGAATTTCCAATGCCGTTATAAAAGGCTTGGATTAACTGCCATTGCGCTAAATTATGGTGAGGGCATTCTCTTTGTAAGTCCTTGAACCTCTCCCAAGCCTCATATAAAGACTCATCGGCTTCTTGGGCAAAGTTCTGAATCGCACTCCGTAATACTGCTGTTCTCTCTGCAGGATAATACTTGTTATAGAAATTCAAAACAAGAGTTTCCCAGTCAGTTATACCAAGTGTAGTTCTATTTAAGCCATTAAAACACAATTTAGCTTTTCCAGTTAAAGAGAAGGGAAAGAGAATCTCCCTGATTTGGTCTTGAGTGACCCCGACTTGCCTGATGGTGTTGCAATATTGACAATAGTCGGCAATGTGAAGATTCGGGTCTTCACCCTTGGCTCCACTGAATTGCTTCCTCTCTATCATCGTTATAAATTGAGGTTTAATTTCAAATTGAACCCCATCAAGAGCCGGAGTAGGGGTGAGATGTGGAAAATCCGTAAGCTTTGGTTGTGAATAGTCACTAAGCTTCTTTGGAGCCGTCATCTCTGATTCTGCGTCTGATGATGCCTCTAAATCGCTGGAATCAGTTGGAGGATCGCGGTGATTATTGTTATTATCACCAGAATCCGCCAGGATTTGCTTGTAGAGATTTTTCTGTCTATGGAAGGAACGTTCGATCTCATGATCGAATGGGATGTAACCTGATCTGGAACACCTGAGCATAAACAAAAACTAGAAGCAAATATGAGATTTGTCTCAGAGAACTAACGCTCGCTGAGACAAAAGAGAAATAATCTAGACTACAAAAACAATCAGAAATAAAAATAAAACCGTTTCCCCGGCAACGGCGCCAAATTTTGACAGGGTAAAGTCGTATCCCCTAATCAAAAATAATTTCTAAATCCTCTAACTAAAGTAGATAGGGAAGTAGGGTCGATCTCCACAGGGAAACAAGTCTTTTTACTCCTAATTAATTATTATAATCTAAATTATCTAAGTAACCAATATTTATATTTGAGTATGAAACTAAACTACAAAGAATAAAAATAGGGAGAAAACAATATATAAAAGGATCTAGGGAATAGGTTCACCAATAAATAATACTCCAGGGTAAAACATAACAATCAATCATTGACATTGCATAAATAACATGATTAACAGGCTCTCGCAATTTATTAATCAACATAGATCTAACAGGCTCTCGCAATTTACTAGATCTAAGTTCTTATTGAAAATAGCCTTTAATATCAAATTAACATCTTCTCGAATCATCAATTTAATATTGCTATACTTTTACAAGCCGCAATTGTAAAACATTAAAACAATTCAATAAGAAATTATCATGCAATACCAATAATCAATAATAGTCGATCATCAATGCATCAATTAACCAGATTGTAAAGGGATTTCGCTACGTATTACAATCACACAATTAATTTACCGGTATTAAATCTCATCTCTCGAATCTCGACTTAACCATTTATAAATTAACCTGCCTATTGAAACTAGACCTAAACATCAATTCTCATCTCTCGAATCTTGAATCAATATTGTCAAACTCATGCATAAAAGATAGGCCTAATCTAGTCACAGAGCATTAAATTAATCAATAGGAAATTAATCTAGCTTTGATAATTAACAACAACAAATTACCCCTTCATATTATTTATTAGATCCCCATAAACCTTAGAAATTAAACTACTCACACATATTAAAAACAAAACTAATCAAAGTAATAAAATAAATCATGATGAAAGGAATAAAATAAACAACTAAGATTAAGGGAAGAGAAACCGTTACCAAAATAAATCTGGAATTAAGAGTAGAATTAAGAACAAAGGTTTTAGAGAAAAGAAATCTAAGAGAATAATTAAGAGAGTAAAGAGAAGAAGAAGAGATGATTAAAATCGTATTACGAAGAAGTATTTATACTCCGTACAAAATCCTAAACTAAAACAAATTAAAACGACGTTAATCGTCTACTAAAAAATACACGCGCCCGATCGGGCGAGGCACCGCCTGATCGCGCGTGCCTTTTTGCCTCTAATACGAATCTCGCGCCCGGCCGGGCGCGTCATCGGGCGCCAGCCTTAGCTTCTCCCGCCCGGCCGGGCGCGCCTCCGGGCGCCAGCCTCTTTGGCCGGGCGGCTCATTTGGGCCAATATTTGGACTTCGATTGGGCTCCAATTCTTCGGGCCAATCTGGGTTTCCTCTTCCGGTCTTGAATACTCGGTCCAAATGCCCCGATATCACCTATACCGAGCCCTTAATCACCGATTCGATGGCTCTAACCAGCCCTGGGCTATAAACTCTAGTCGTGCTTCTCCAATGCTTGTGATTGCTCCAAAATATTTCGGGAAAATACTCCAAAAGCATAAATCCCTGCAAAAGTCAACCAAATCTACGAAAATACTAGAAAACACCAATTAGTAATAAAAGTGGCTCTAAAGAGCTTAAAACACTACTAATTATGACCAAGGGACGGGGGTAAAATACTATATAAAATAGACACATCATAAGGGCTAAAGTATTTTAATTATAAAGTTTTATAAAAGTAAATTATATTTTGGGCCAAAGGTTTATCAATTATATGAGCTCATTTAAATAATCGTATGTATATTCTTCCTACATACTCTTGTTAGACCTATCCATTTCATTTTACTAAGCTCAATTACTTATTTGAACCCTTGTGGGCCAAATATTCCATTACTTAAACCCACATTTTTAATGAGCCCAAACTTAAACCCTATTCTCTACTCTATAAATACCTCTCAAAATCCCAAAAATTTCCCACACAAAGAGGCTCAAAAATCATATTTTATCAAAGTAAGTATTCTATTTCCTTTTTCTTATTTTTTTCTATCTTTTCTTTTTTTCTTTCTTTTTTTCCACTTACTTTTTCTTTTCTATTTCCTTTCATGTTTCATGTGTGAAACATCTCCAAAGAACTCCACTTGCGGCCACCTCATCTCGCTGGCGTCACCACCATGTCACCGCCGCCCGGCCACCACCACGGTGGTCTCCTTCTCTCTCTTCTTTTATCTTGTTTTTATTATTATTCCTATACTTTATAATTAGGGTATTGATTTTAATTGTCAAAACATGATTAGTATGTTTTAGAATTATGTTTTCATGATTAAAGATTATAAATTTTACAGTATAAAGTGTTTGAATTTCAGATTTTATAAACTATTAAAAGTTAGGGTTTTAATTATTAAAGTGTTGATTTTTAGGGTTCTAACTTACAATTGATTTGGGGGTTTTATATACCCATTGATTGTAAGTGATAATAGAGCTTAAATATTGTATCTTTATGGAGTTTTAATGAATTTTTGATGGGTTTTTTATTAAGTTTTACGGTTATTTCACCAAATGCCACTGAGCAATTTAAAAATTCACCAAATGCCATCAGACTTTCACAAAGTGCCATTATTGTCTAACGGAGTTAACTCCGTTAATAGCTAGGGCTTAATCATGACACATGTGGACACGTGTTAGTCAGCTATTGGTTTAAAAAAAAGGTAAATAAAATTAAAATTAAAATTATTTTTTAAAAAACTAAAAAATAAAAAATAAAACAAAAAAAAAACTCTAAATCTTAACCCAAACCAGGCCCCACTACCATAACCACCAGCCAAAGCCAACCGACAGCCCAAAGCCAACCGCCGAAATCCCCTAAACTCCCATCGGAATCCACCGGAACCCCCTAACCTCCCTCTTGAACCCATTGACCCCACCAAAACCACTGACCCCACTTAATCCCCCTTTCCTTCTCCCGATAAATCACCCCAGCCACCGCAACCGTCTCACGCAATGCCCACAATTCCACCTGCCCGACTCCTGCACCTTGACGACGACCTACAGAACTTCACCTACCCGACACCCCCGCCGTGATCCCCACCCCAGCCCCTGCAACCACCTCACGCATCACCATAGCCACCGAAATCGACCATGGAAACCAAAAATAAAACCCGACTATGGAAACCCTTCACCCTCAAACGGCCGAAATCGACCACGGAAATCTAGAATGGTCGATTTCTATGGTCGATTTCATCGTTTCAAGGGTGGAGGATATGAGTGGTTTTGCGCGGTGGTGATGTTGTTGTCAAAGCTCGTGCTTGCTGTTGGTTTTTGGGGTCGGGGAAGTTTGTGTGGGTGGTGTTGGGGGTCGGCGGTGGGTCAGGTTGGGTGTTAAAGGGACAACCGACCGATTTTTGGTGGTTAATGTGGTGTCGGCCGTTTTTCGGCGAGATAAGAGCAGGGGCTAGGGTTTGGCGGTGGTGGGGGTGGCTGGGAAAATTTTGGGTTTTTTTTTTATTTTTAGTTTTTTGTTAAATTTTTTTTTATGAATTAAGATAAATGGACCAATTATATCATGACATGTGTCATGATTAACCCCTAATGACTAACGGAGTTAACAGTCGTTAGTCATTAATGACACTTTGTGATTTTTTTTGAAACTCGGTGGCATTTGGTGAATTTTGAAAAGTTCGATGGCATTTGGTGAATTTTTAAATTGCTCAGTGGCATTTGGTGAAATAGCCGTAAGTTTTAATGCTGGAATTTTTCCTAAAGTACTACTTTTGATGGTTTTATGAAAAGGGTTTAATTACCCATTAAAGAGGAGTTTAATTAAGGGTTTTACTAATTTTCAGATTATTTTAAGTAGTCTAAAGTGAATTTTCAGATTATTTTCAGATTATTTTAAGTAGTCTAAAGTGAATTTAAGTCGCTGGAAATTGTGTATACAAGGGTAATTAATATAGTATTATTGTCCCTTTATGTAGGAGACTTGGTTCGGGAGTTGTTGTAGTGTAATCGGCTACTTTAAGGGCTTAATTGAGGTACGTTCACGTACCTTAGCGTATTTTGGTGATGTAGTATCATGCTAGGCTTGATTTAAATTAATCCAAGTAGTATCATGCTAAGATTTTGATTGGAAATTTTAGATTATTGATATTGGTGATTAAATTGGAAAGCATGATTTATTTGTGATGGATTAATGGTTGAAAAATTATTATTATTTGGCATGTTGTGTATGAACCATACTTTTAATTATGGCATGTTGGAATGCATGTTTAATTAAACTACATGTTTAATTTGGTTTGAAATATTGAAAAGGAATTTATTTTTGGTTCATATAATTTTTATTGATGCTTTAAGCATGAGGAAAGAGCTATTTAAGTGTCTTTGTACACGAGGGTTAAATTATATTTTGGTGCCTTAGTGCACTTAAGGTGTTTTTAACACCAAGGGATATGATTTGTGGCGCTTTATGCGTTTAAGGTGTCTTTGACACTGAGGTTGTAACACCCCCAAATCCCCCTCTACGAAATACTAGTATTATCCGTATAATTATACCGTAGAGATAGACTTAGGCGTTTTACTACCGCGTAATTACGCAAGGCTACTCAACTTACTAAAAATAACAATACTTTGCAGCGGAAACTTCAATACTCTTCTTTATTAATAATAACCATAATAGTAACCAATGTTATGAGTACTCCAAATAGATACAAGACCAAATTCCTAATTTAGTGAAAACCAATCCCGGGACTCCAATGCATCATTTATTGACTCCAACCTGAAAATAAGCAACACTGCTTACCATTACGGTAAACAGGGCGACCAAAACAAATAAGAAGTACGGGTTAGCAAAATATGCTAAGTACGGTAAGTGCAAGATAATTAAACTAAATTTATTCGCAAACTTGCTTTAAAACCAATTTCCAATAAATAATCCAATAATTCCAAAGTCATGGTTTAAAACCAATTCTCAATAATTCCAATATCGATTATCAATAAAACCTATTCCAATTATTTAAAAACCAATTTCTCATATTAAAACCAATTCCTCTCCCAAGTGTGCACACCCCCCAAGTCAGTCTCCTTATGTTACAAGGCTATTCTTGAGGAAAGACCCGGTCATGCAAAGTCCAAGGCCTTATCAATAAACCAAATACGCATAGTGGGATTACCAACATGCTTATAAAGCATAAATAATAATAAATCCATGATTCAATAAATCCTCTTTTAAATCCAATAATTCAACCTTTAATGAAAACAATCCAAACTCCTTTTCCATAAATCCAACTTGCTTTCAAAATCAATCCTTTTTAAACATGAATAATAAATTAATTAATCAAAACATGTTATAAAAATCAATACTCCGATTTAATTATTAAAACCAATCCTTTAAACATACTTTTAATTCATAAACCATAATTCAATTCAATTTAATTCAATTCATCATAAAATCATTCAAACATGTTATTCAAATCGATTACTTTCAAGGTATCTAGCCACCTAATGTACCTTGATCTTCACTTAGCCAACAACACTTCAAAAAAAGTCTCAAGTAGCTTGATCAAAAACCCTATACAAATAAATATAACCTTAATCAATATAAGGTTAACAAATAATCACAAATAATTAAATTAAACCCTCCCAACTATATGTACATGAACCTCTTAAATTAATTCAACATGAACATTATTAAAATCTGATTTTATATAATTAAAACTACTCATAATAATTTTATATTAATCTCCCATAATAATAATAATAATTGAATAAGTGAAAAGGAGAAAAAAAGAATTGAATTTGCGTAGGAAATAATAGGCAGAACTTTCAGAGGCTATAACTCCTTTGATATAGCTCCGAATTGGGTGATTCTTCATCCTAAACTCAAGAATTTTTTGAAAGGAACAACGTTATGTGAAACGTCACTACCCCAAAAAATGACCAGAAGTGCCCGAAAATTGGCTTCAAAGATGAACGGGATGATTTGTGTAAAATTGAGGAGAAGAAAAGAAGAGAATTGGTGTGAAGAATGTGAGAGGTATGAAGGGGTATTTATAGGCTAGTATGAGCATGAATTATGGTAGGAAAATGTAGGAAGAATTATGGTAATTAGGGTTTAAGAGATTACTTGGAGAAGTGAGCAAAGATTTAAGGAAAGTTTTGATATTTGAAGGGATTGTGTATAATTGAACATGGAAGGTATGTATGTCATGGAAAATATTAAGGAAATTGAGATTGCTTGGGGAATAATTAATAAGAATGAATGGCAAGAAAATATAATAATTGGATATCAAAAAGATGGAGATTAAAATTATGGAAAATAGGAAATTTTAGGAAGATAATTAAAAATACAAATTACCAAAATATTTTCCCAAAATCTTTATGGGATGGCCGAAATTATTGAGCTTTCCTAAGCTCATATTTTCGGCCTTTCTATTTAGTATTTAGGAATATATTTTTCTAGTTTAAAGGAATAAAAATAATTGTGTAAATAATATTTATTGTAATAAATAATTAAATACCAAATATTCACCAAATAATTTAACTAAATAAAAATCAGATTTTCACATAGGAAAATCTGAAATTATTAGCTAATTAATTGGGATTTTTGGACCTATTAAAATAATAATTAAATATAGCTTTTGCCTTAATTAAAATATCTTAAATATAAATAATCCGGTTTTTAAAATAGGATAAATGGATAATAAATCTTATCCAAAATAATGATTAGTTTTCAAAATACTTTTGGCGCCAAAATTCAAATATCATTTTGGCTCCAAGATTTAAATAGTAAGTTGAATTACTAAAATACCCTTTTTAGAAAATAATAATTAATTAGGAAAATACGTATGAAAATACGGGGTATTACAGAGGTAGATTTTAAAAGGGTTCAACATTAAATATTATGTTGTCACTAACTATTCAAGAATTAAATTGGTATGTTTGATTGATTGAATAATTACTGTTGATTGAATGATAGTGGTTTGTGAGTCATCATCAAGTCTAATAATATGTAAATAACATAAAGTTAAAGAGATTACGCACCAAATCTCTTGGAACGTATATACCTTGAGTATGGACATATGGGGGAAGTTATGGGGTTTTATATTTAACCATAACTTCTACTGGAGTACAGGATGTTGTACATTCCTTTTATTATTATTATGCGCAGGAATTCCGCCACCTATGTGTGGTTTTGATGCTGGCACGGTTAGCCCCCGTGTTAATAACCTCAATTGATTTGGGGGAGGTAGAGTTAGAAACCCGTTCGATGCGTGATCAATGCTAAATAAATTATTTAGTGTCTAGTTGAAGAGTCTTGTTGGTTGTTGTGTGTGTTTGTAAACAGGTGCATTGAGGTAAGAGTGTGTTGATAGGTGAAAGCATGTTAGTGTGTTTAATTATGCTTATGTACTCAGCTTTGTTGATTGTGTGTGTTTGTCTGTTTTGGCCATGTCTTTATCTTGGTCCTATGATGACCCATTTTTAATGGAGAGTAGTGGAAACAAGTAGAGATAAGCTTTTCAGGTATTGAAGCATATTCATGGCGGGGCATGAGTAAAGAGCGAATCTTGCTAGTTTTCATTAGTTCATGATGTGTTTTTATGCTTTGATTATTTATGGTATTATTTATATGTGGACTAACGCAAAGATTTGGATTTGGTTTGGTTTTTAATAAGGGCCTTTGATGGTTCCAAGTTGGTGGTTGATATTGTTTGACTTTGGTTTTAACTTTACTTTCGTTTGGTTGACTTTTGAGTCGACTCGTTTTGAATGGTTTTGATATAAGTCTTCCGCCGTGTGTCTTTGATAATTTCCTTAGCCGTTCTCACGGTGGCGGTAATGTCTTAGATATTCCTAAAACGTATTTTAAAGAGTAAAATAGGTATTTTTAAAGGAAAGGAATTTCTAGGGTGTTACACAATCTTCCAAGCTATACCTTGTGAAAGAACCCTACCTTCCACAAGCAAGCTACGACAACTCCTAGACAAACGAGAACAAGAAATAGAAGCATTATAAGTAAGTAAAGCATGGTATCGAGCCGAAAAAACGAGAAACGAGAAGCTAGGGATGCTGAATACGCTAAGTCTGTTTAGCAAACAATACCCAACCCTTCCCAAGCCTTTAAGTAAATGGAGGACTTGCAAAGAAGCCAAAGCCTAGCCTCGAGAAGAACTATTTGAGCGCCACCAAAATCTTCCTGTAAATCACCAATCCTATCGCAAACAGTTGACGAAACCTTAAAAATTGACAGAACATGATTAAAAGAAGCAACCAGAATTGAGTTAATAATAATCAAATTTGTTACCGTTGAAAGACAGAGAGAAGCAAAGGTACAAAGACACTTGACCAAACTGTCAATCAAAGGCTGAAAGTCCTTATATTTTTTTGTCTCATATCAACAAGGACACCAAAATAACTACCTAAAGATGGACGACCCTGCATCTGCAAGGACGATGCCAAATAGTCTTGATAATCAGCACGAGTATCAAAACTGAACTTGACAACTGATTTTTGTAGTTTAATCATTTGCCCAGATGTCGAACAAAAATCATTAATAACATAAATCAACTGTTCACAAGCTGCAGGAGACACCTAGAAAAACAATAAAGCATCGTCTCACTAGTGGAAAAATAGTTATCCGTAACGGGCAAAAATAGCCTATCCGTAACGAGCAGCAGGCGTTACGTATGCTGCCATTACAGATAGGCTATGTTATTCATAATGGCCAGTGCCCATTACAAATAACGGGTTATTCGTAACGGACAGTTTGACTGCCCGTTACGAATTACCCGTTATTTGTAACGGACAGTTTGACTGCTCGTTCGAATAACCCATTATTTGTAACGGGCAGTCAAACTGTCCGTTACAAATACAATTGAACCTTAATTTTTAAAAAAAATGCAGCAGGTGATAACTGCTACACTGCTAACCTGATAACCTTTTATGTTGCCAAATTTTAATTACTATTATCAATACTCAATAATAATAAATGTAAAATTTAATTAATTATAAAATCAAAGATACAACTTTATAACAACTCTCTAACATGAGTCAAAAGCTACTACATAAATAATAGTCCTTAATACAACATGAAAATTTATAACTATATAGAGTGAATAGTTAATTTGTATGCGAGGCTCGACCAACTGACAGAAGATGAATGCACCCTTTGCATGAACAACATTAACCACTTTCTTCCATGCTTAGACTTGCTCATTAGTGTATTTTCCTGGGCAATGGGGAAATCTGCAGCATAATTCTATTTGTTACACACGGCAGTAATATGTTTGACCGGATGACCATAATATGAACACAAATAGTGAGCTAAAATCAGAAGAATGTTACTAGCTAACTGTAAAAAACCATAGGATGGGAACCCGAAAACCAATTTGGTTTTTCCAGTCCGGGTTTGTTATATGATAATTTCTCAAGTAGCAGAGATGCTATAAGAGACAATGCTGCCATATGCCTTAGAGCCAGGGACAAAACTAAGAAAGGGGTGGAGTATTCCTAGCTACTAATCCCCACCTCCCCGTCTCAGCGTCATGGCCCATCTATTTTATAAGATGGCACGAGATTAACCCTGTATATTTCAATTTCAAAATCCAAAAAGCCAGAAAACAACAAAATGCTTCTTTTTTCATCCACTCCCATTCATATATTCACAACCATACATAATGAGGTTACTCAAATTGCTCCAATATCTTACATTTTGAGCTCAATTAGTTGAAATATAAGTGGGAAATTTACTGTAAAAGAAATAAATTCAATCATTAAAGCAAAAATAGAGAGATGAGCATTGAAATTTATTTTTATAGCACAATAACTTCCTGGTACAAAATTCAGCAACACGAGTTAGCAAAAGTTACCTGGGTCTTGGACTCCAACATTGGTGATACGGAAGGAGTGGACGGCCCACTTCAAGTAGCTACCGTGCTCAGACTTCCTGAGTGGCAAAACTTCTCTCAAAGCAACCTCGTCAATTTGGATAACATTGATACCAGCCTTCTCAAGATCCTCAACCTCATCCTTGATGGCCAAAGCAATTTGGTAGCAAGTCTCGTACATGAATACACAATAATACAAATAAATATATGAGAAATTGAGCCACAATCAAAACAATCTATTTGGAGCAAAGTTTTATTATATTCCCGGTTTTTGAGGATCAAATATGATATTCACAACCAAAGGAATTGTCACAAAACTATATAAAAAGTAAGTGTTAATAAAAAATAAAAAATAAATAAGAAAAACTTATGGAAAGCAAAATGTAATAGCATAGGGGTTTACCTCATCCTTCTGACTAGACAATGCCTTGGCCAAAGCGTTAACTTCAACAACTTTCTGTGCAGCAAATGCAAGCCATGACTTGATTTCATCATCAAGCTTTAAGTCTCGTTAACAAGATCAACAGTAGTGTGAAGAAGTGAGCAGGAAGTGGAGACCACAAGCTTGTCTGCAAGCAAAGAACAACTAAGTTAGCCAAACGTCGTCTTTATTAGGCGACATAAATTTATTTGTTTGAGATACAAGTTAAGTCACCCTTAGCAGGCTTGGACAACAACAAGTAGGAGACTGGTCCAACAAGAATTGGGACAGTGTCTACTCCAAGCTGTAGGACAAACGATAAGATAAGTTACTTTGATAATCATGAAATATTTATAAAAAAAAAATAAAAAGGGATTGTACTGGACTTATAAAGACTACTTAAGAACAAAAGTAGCTCATATCAGCAATACATATCCCCTGACACCCCCTAAATAAAAATTAAGAACATGACAATCAAGAACCCCCTGGGGACAAGGGTTAGTTATTGATGGACCAGAAAATAACAATAATCTAAGGTAAACAAGTGACAAGAAATCCTCAAGGGAAACCTTAAAACTATTTGTGAAAATTTATTTTGAAATTACTGTTCTAGGCACATTCAGTAATTTCTCCAAGTTAAATTCGAAAAGAGAAATTATTGTTATGGGATTCTATGCTTTCAACAATTATGTCAAAATTTAAACAGAATCTTATCAACTAGATACTCTGCATATCTTTTCACTCATTATAGCTGGAAAGTAAGTGAACTTGACTTGAGATTTAAATGAGCTAGGCCAATCACTGCATAACTTGGCTCAAATAAGATCATGAACAAACTTGCAATTGTAGATTAAGGAGTTCTAGTTATAAACCGCAGTTAATATCACGAAACAGCAAAAATATATGAGTTGGTAAACCAAGATAGGCTATCATTAGCTCTAGCTCTGCTTTTATCAACTAGTTGAGAATATATGTACATACTTAGCTGCTTCATGGCCAAAAATGCGAGGAAACAATTGTGTAGCAGTACTGCCCTGCAGAATGTAGAGAATATTTGGAGTTTTCAGCTCTTGAAAAACATAGTTCAGAAACCTCAAGGGATACAAACTAGTATGGAATGAAAATAGAATGGTAGGTGAATAAGATATACCTTAGCTTCCCAAATGTAAAAGTCAATACAGCAAAGTTTAGTGTACTTGATCTTAAATCTGACTTCCAAGGTCTGTGGTGGAGCAACCTCTACTTGCTCTATCACCAACGGCTTCCCGGCCTCCCATGCTATAACAGCTATACAACAAACCAATAATAAATCAACAAAGTGAAGATGAGATTTTGTAGTTAACACGATGAGGCTGAGATTCATACCTTTGCAGGGTATCACAAGGCGAACAGTACTAGACATTGGCAATGTTCAGATCAATTAGATGAGATCTCACTTCGAAATTATTTTCCAGGCACATTCAGTGTCAACCTTGAATTCAGACAATTTTAACAAGCCCATGGCCCGGGTAGGATCCTTGGCAGCCCCTCTCGTATGTAATAAATCAAGTACTTCGAAATTAGTAAGAAAGCCAGCATTGTAGAGGTTGCGTAAAACAAAACCTAACATGAAGAGGCCATTGCAGTATACAAAAATTTCTAAGCGCATGTAACCTTATCAGGTAGAAAACATCAACTAAAAATCACCAACATTCACCAATTGCAGATTAAAACACCAAAGAATGAAGAAATGAAAGAACCTTGCATACAGAATCAATAACAAATACCCAAATTCTCACTTCAACAACAGATTAACAGAGATTATACCAACAACCCATAAATTACCAATAAAAATAAACGAATTGGGGATAAATTGATCGATTTCGATAAAGAACTCGAAGAACCCTAGAATTAATCAATATGCCATATCAGGTTTCTTAATTCTCTCTATAAACAAAAAAAATTACAAAAAAATTCGACAATCAGGTATTAATCGACAAAGATGAACTAAATTCATTACTGATTGCATGTATTACTTGTTTCAATTGAAGAACATTTTTTTTAGATTTATTATTCGTTTAGACATACAAAGGATAATCGAACCATATAAATGCCAAAAATGAATCAAATACAAATTGCATGTAGAAAAAAATAAAGCAAATTAGAATTCACAAGAACAAATTCAATAACTTAAACAATTAGATGCCCATAAATCAATTCAAGAAGAGGAAAAAACAATTGAAGGACTTCTTACCTCACGATCTAAAATGCCCAGAAATCAATTCAAGAAGAGGAGAAAGGGCTTGAGTTTGAAATGAGAGAAAGAGGTGAATGACGGGAAGGAGATCGGGGAGAGGAGAGGAGAGAGGGAGGGATTAAGGGACCGGTGAGAGAGAAATAAAGGTGAATGACGGCTTTAGGTGAAACCCTAAAAAGCTCTCATCAGTTGGGCCAAGTTTGGGCATTTGTATCGGGCACAATACGCCTGTTACGTGTAATATAGTATTCGTAACGGACAAATTAGTGTCCTTTACGAATAAATAAGTATTCGTAACGGACACTATTTTGCCCGTTACAAATACATACGTATTTGTAACGGACACTATTTTTCCCGTTACAAATATCTTAATTGTAACGGGCAAAGCTTTGCCTATTACAAATAGCCTATTACTGTAGACACCCAAATGTGTCTCCCCAAAAAACCAAACCCAGTGATGAGTACCTTTCACTCCGAATCATAATCGAATGAAGGGAAAGTGTGAAAAGTTTGGTGTTGCGGATAGTTTTAATTTCTTTTCTCTTCTCTCTGTTTTTTGAAAACTTATTTTAAGAAAACAGCCAATCCAGTTTGTTTGATCCATGATATGGGTCCAATAGTAGTGTAGTTGGATGGGGCTTGGCAAGAGCTTTCTAACGATATATTATAAGCCCAATTCCGATGAATATTGAGGAAGTTATGACCAATTTACTAAACTGGGCCTGTTTTGAGCCTTATATGCGGCCCAATGATCTAGGGGAGGGCCTAATATGATTTATCATTCCTAATGCAATTAGGAATGGTTTTAGTCTTCTAGATTCTTCTAGAAGGTTCTTTTCATTCCTAATTCAATTAGCATTGATAAATTGACTTTTGTTGACTTTTTCAGAGTTTTAATTAAAATCAAAGAGTATTTTTGAGGGAAAATACAATTTTATCCTCCTGTACGGCAAAATTTATCTGATTTTAGAAAACGCGTGAATTTTTGAAATCAGCGCCAAACGCCGGCTGTAGCGCCTGGCGCTACGTTTGGCTCCTGGCGTTAACGTTGGCGCCTGGCGCCAACAGCCAGCGTTGGCGCTGGTTCGTTTTTTTGTGCGCCAATGCTATGTTTTGTTAATTTTATCTTTTCGGCTGATTTTCTCTATAAATAACGTATTAAAAACTCCGTTTTCATTCACCTACAACCAGTTTTCATCAATTCACAAATTTTCTTTAATCATTCACCGTCTTTCTCTCTTTTTTCTAAACTAGCTTTTCAAATACAAAATTCCGCATTCGCAAGATCTAGATACACCTAGCCATATTCGAAGTTGCCTTCGCCCTAGACGTGAAAGGTTTATTTCTGAGGGTTTGGTCCCAAATCTCTCTTTCAATTATTTAATTTAATTGTTTGTTTTATTATTTTCCTTGAAGTTACTTACGTGTGTATTTTGTTATTAGAAAGAGGTACGAGGCATCAAAGTAAGTACTTTAATGGTTTAATTGATATTATGATATAGAAATCATGCTTAAATTGTTATTTTGATTCCTAGTATCATGTCTAGGGTAATTTTAATATCAAATATGATTGATATGATGCTTCCTATGTTCTTCCTAATATTTATGATTGTTAGTATCATGTTAGGGTTAAAGCTTTGGTTTTTATTGCTTAGTGACATGCTAGGGTTTGTTATTAATCTTGTTAGTATCATGCCTGGGATCTTGCTATGCTTTAACATGATTATTATAATTATGATTGTTATTATGATTATTATTATTATTATTATTAATTATAATTGTTATAATTATTGTGATGATTATTTTTATTATTTTTATGATTGTTATGATTATAATAATTATTATGAATATTATTATTATGTTGCTTGATATATTTATTTTTATTGCTTGATCACACCTTTTATGCATGTTTAAAGGGAATTGGTACTTGTAATCACGCTTAATAAGATAATTAATAATATTGTTTAGGTTTTTTTTTTTAGAAAAGGCAAAATTTTATTAAATCTCAAAAAAAAGGTTACACAGAGGCTACTAAGCCCCTAAGCACAAGTGCTTTACCCAAGCTAAATCATTAGCTCTAACTTTACAAGAAGCTATACTACTAATTCTGTTATATACATCCATACACAATCTATTAATCACTAAGTCTGGTCTAGAGATCCTAGCTTTCCAAACTGCTTCATTCCTTTGCTGCCATATGCTATACACTAGCCCTGTACACAAGCTCTGCATGACATATTTTTGAAACCTGTTCCTTGTTTTCCAACACCAGTCATTACACTCAATTAGAGAACAAAAATTCATCTGGTCTGCAATTCTTCCCTGAAGACAATTCTTAAGCTGCATACTATAATTACACTCAAAAAATAAATGCAAACAAGATTCCACATCTTCCTGACAGAGAGGGCACAGATCATCATCCACGGCCCCAAATTTCTTCAGCTTATCCCTAGTACGCAGCCTTCCCCACATAGCCAACCACATAATGAATCTCTGTTTGGGAATATTATATCTGTTCCAAACCAGATTACACCATGTAACATCAGGTTTCTCTTCTTTTAACCAGTGATAAGCACTAGACACTGTATACCCTTTCTGATTCAGTTTCCAAGTGTCTCTCACAAAGCCTTCCTTAATTTTCTCCTTTACTTTCCAAATTTGTCTCCATTGCCAACTGGCTTGAGTAGGACATCCAACTCTTTTCCAGTTCCTTCCTCTGATATAATGATGATTAACCCACTTCAACCAAAGACTATCATTTTTATTGGCAATATCCCATATATACTTGCCCAAAGCAGCGATATTCCCAGCAACACAATCATGGATTCCCAAACCCCCTTGCTTCTTAGGTCTGTAAATTATATCCCAAGAAATGGGAGGGGACCTTGTGAAAATAGCTTTGCCATCCCACAAAAAATTCCTACAAACAGCCATCACTCCATCAAGCACCTTTTTAGGAAGGATAAACATGTTTGCCCAATAAGTGTGTAAGGACAAGAGAACAGAATTAAAAAGCACCACTCTAACACTATAAGAGAGAGTCCTGCCACCCCAAATTCTGATCCTAGCCACCACCTTATCAATAAGCACATGGAAATCATCAGCAGACAGTTTTTTGGCATTAACCTTGATCCCCAAGTATCTAAAAGGGAGGGAACCTTCCTTGAAACCGGAGCTATTAATAATAGCATTCTTTGTGACCTGGTCAACATTACAAAAATATACATTGGATTTTCCTTCATTAGCAACCAAACCAAAAGTGGCTGCAAAAGTTGCCAGACCTCTCATAAGAAGAGAAGCAGAATTAGCATCACCCCTAGCCATGACAATTAAGTCATCAGCAAAAACTAGGTGATTAAGCCTAACTCCCTTACACCTTGGGTGAAAAAGAAAGGATTTATGACCCCCAATCTTAATCATGATTCTAGATAGATATTCCATGCACACCACAAATAACAAAGGAGAGAGGGGATCTCCCTGTCTTAGCCCTTTTTTACCTGGGAAGAACCCTTTTACTTCACCCTTAATCCCAAGAGAAAAAGTATGAGAAGTAACGCAAGCCATAATGAGCTTCACAAAGTGAGCAGGAAACTTCAAGGCAACCAACATGTCTTCTAAAAATCTCCAATTCACAGAATCGTATGCCTTTCTGATATCAACCTTAAACATACAACCAGGAGGAGAATTCTTTCTCTTATATCTGCCAATAAGATCTTGAACAATGCAAATGTTATGACATATTCTTCTACTTGAGACAAAGTCATAATGATTTTGAGCAATGATATCAGGCAGAATCCTTTTGAGTCTCAAGCACAGCAGCTTAGTGATAAGCTTATACACCACATTACAACAAGCTATAGGTCTAAAATCAGTGACTGATTCAGGCTGCTCACACTTAGGAATCAGAACAAGGTTTGTGCAATTTATTTCTTTCAAGAGAATCCCTGTCTCAAAGAATTGCAGAACAACATTAGAAATATCTTCACCAATTATATCCCAACTCATCTTGAAAAAAGAACTATTGAACCCATCAGGCCCAGGAGCCTTGGAACCAGGGATGCTAAACATAGCCTTCTTTATTTCCTCTCTAGTAACTGGAGCCTGAAGAATATTGTGATGATTCTCCTGAATTAAAGGACCAAGGGCAATAATAGAATGATCAACTGTCCTAGTACAATCCTGAGCTGTGCCTAACAACCATTTATAGTACTCTATAAAAGCATCAGCCATTGAGCATCTGTCAAGACACCAGTTACCTCTCATATCTTTGACAGAGATAACTCTTCTCTTATAATTCTTCATTTTTATACTCTAATGGAAAAATCTAGTATTTTCATCTCCCACTTTTAACCAATTCATCTTGCTTTTTTGCTGCAAAAATGAAAAGTAATCTTTCCTAAGTTGAGCATAAACAGCTAGTAACTCAACTTCTTTCTTCTGAACTGCAATATTGCTATAGTCATTTTGAATCTTCTTTTGAAAAGCAATTACATCCTCCTTGGCTACTAAAAAACGAGCCCCAATTTTAGAATATTCGGCTCTATTCAATCTTTTTAGAACAGTTTTAACCTCCCTGAGCTTCTTGATAACCTTGAACATCAATTTCCCTGTAACATTAATATTCCACGCTTGCTTGATTAACTCACCATAAGCAGGATTACTACTCCACATATCAAAGAATTTAAATGGCCTAGGACCAGTCCTAACTTCCTCTTCAAAACAGATGATAGCTAGACAGTGATCAAACCACATCTCAGAGTTATAGTGAACAAAAGAACCAGAAAAACTAGTCACCCACTCAGAGTTGACCATAGTTCTGTCTATTTTACTATAGACTCTAGCTTCACCATCCTGTTTATTAGTCCAAGCAAACTTTGCACCAATTTGAGTCATATCCTGCAAATCACAATACTCAGCACAATCTCTAAACGGTAACATCTCAGAGTTGCTGATTCTTCTGCCTATCCTGTCATCTATATTCAAAGGACAGTTAAAGTCCCTAGAAATCAACCAAGGACCCTTACATTGATCTTCAATTCTCCTTAACTGATCCCACAAAGTTACCCTTTCTTTGGCATCATTATCCCCATATACAAAAGAACACTCAAAGGTTTTCTGTAAAGTTCTGTTAACAATCTTAGTGTGAATTATCTGAGGGCAATTATAGATAATATCCACACTAAAAAAATCATGAAGCCAAGCGACCAAAATTCTGCCACCCTTCACAGTACTAAAATTCGAAGTAACACACCTTCCAGAGAACATTCTCAAATACACTTCAACAAACTTTCCACTAGCAATCTTATTCTCAACTAAGCAGCAAAGACCAATATGATTACTATTCAAATAGTTCCTAGATCTCAAGCTTCTTCATAGGGCTATTCAAGCCCCTAACATTCCAAACAAGAGCTTTATCCATATCCCAAGATAGGAGTCTGACCTCCCCCTTGAGTATGAATCTCAACAGGAACCCTTCTAATCACAACATGAGAAGTGTCCTCCCCTCCAAGAACTGCAAAAGAATTCTGCACAACAACTCCTTCACAACCAGGCGAAGCTCTAGTAATTGGGCTCATTCTTCTCACATTCCCAGTTGGGGTATACACCGGATCATCATTACCCAAAACATTATCTCCAGGAACAAATTCCTTGTCAAACTCCTTCAAAACAAGATTATTAGGTTCAACAATAGCCTCCTTCACCTTCTCAGCATTTTGTATCTCCTTTTTCCTCCAAATTTTCTTTACCTTTTTGTTCGGACACAAGTCAGTTCTATGTCTCACTCCACCACAGTAATTACAAAGGATAGGTTTCCATTCTCAGGTAATATCCTGATGAAATAAGTCACCTCTTTCATCATAGAACTCAATATGGTCAGGAAACTGTTGCTTGATATCAACCTCAACCAAATACCTCGCATAAGAAACTATCTCCCTTGTATGTGTAGCATTATCAGGATGAATAGGCTCCCCAATCAATCCCACAATCTTCTCAAGGAATCCTTTCCCCCAATACTTCAAAGGCAACCCTTGAAGTTGCACCCACACTGGGAATTTAGTAAGATCCTTAACATTCAATTCCATGCCATCCTCCCATTCTTTTAAGTAGACAGGTTTCTTATCCATTAGCAAAGTTCAATTAGCTAAAGCTTTATCCCTAGTTTCTATGTTCAAAAATCTAATCAAAAACACCCCCTCTTTAGAGGAATCACCTTATCAATATTTGATTTCCCCCAAATTCTCCAACAGAATCCTTCAAACACCTTAATATGAGGACTAGCAGCTAAGGTAAATGCTACTACCCCCAATTTCCAATAATCCAGTTCATCCGCAATATCATCCATAGACAATTTTAACACAGGTTTATCAAATTGATCATGCATGGGTTGATTATCAATATCATCCAACAATTTCGAAGTATTATCAACTGGAAAGAAAGCTTCAACAGGATCAGGATTAGGAATTACCTGAACTCCCGATGCTCTGTTTTTCGACCCCTTAGACCCAGATTCAATCGACTTCAAATTCGACATCCATTCAGAAAGTTTAGATTTCTCTCTCGATCTATTGATCAATTCTTCCATAGATTGTTCAGGAGAAAGCATACACCGATCCAATTCATCCTCCATATAAAAAACCAGAGGAATTTTACCTACATCACCTCGAGCTTTTGTCTTCTGAGTTCCAACATACAATCCTAGAGAATCCTTAGCATTAGAGTTCTTTCCATCAATGGCGATCTCCTTCTGAGCACTCTGCTTACCCTTCTTCTTCCTCGCCATGGCAGAGAAAAACGAGAGATAGAGAGAGTCTAGAGAGAGAAAGTTTTTTATAGGGTGAAAGATTATCTTGTTTAGGGTTAATATGATTATAATTCAAGTGATCGCCAATAATAGATTTATTTATGCATTAATATTCAACCAACATAGATAAACAGGTTTAGGGTTAAACCTATTGATTGCATGTTAGTCAGAAAGCGCACATGAATATGATCTGGATAAAGTAGAGGCCTATTATTAGGGTAGGTTCAATCTCTTTTAGGTTGGATTTGTACCTTCATCCCCGAACCTTATTTGGTTCAAGACCTTATGGAGTTGACGATCTCTTGGATCGTTAAGGGGTGTAACCTTCACCCTGTGAACGGTTTACAAGTTCCTAAAACTTGTTGGCGACTCTTTTTCTCTATCTTCTTCCCTTTTGGACGCCACCGTACTTTAGTGTATGATCACAGTGGGGTTCAAGCAAGGGGATTAACGCTTGAAATTTATTCCCCACAATTACGAATGAGATTTTTTCCACTAGTGTCTGCAAAGATCAAATAGGACACAACCAGAGCTCTCTTAGTGACGTGCAGGCCCGAAAATAAATTGTTCCTCTCAGCACGCCTTACATAGCCGAAAAAACATACATATATACATAGAATAAAAAGATATGGAGATAATGTGTCCTCTTATTGTAGCCCACACCCAAGATGCATTAATTAGGAAGGGATAAGGGTGAGAGTATTATGGATAAAAATCGAAAACCGAACCAAACCGAATTATCAATTAGGTTTGATTTTTTAAAATTTCGGTGCGGTTTGGATTGAGAATTTTCGAATTTCGGTTTTTCAGTTTGGATTCGATCGATTTTGGGCTTCTCATAACCGAAAACCGAATTCAAACCGAAGTATGCTTGAGATAATGTAGTCTGATTTAATTACTATAAGATAGGCCCAATTTATGAGCCCACCAACCTTAGCCTTCCATATAAATGAATAGAAAATAAAAACCCTAAATCTTACAAACCCTTCAACCTCTCCTCTCTCTCATCACCTCTTTTCTCTATCTCCTCTCATCATTTCTTCATTCTCAGTCTCTCTCTTCACATTCCTCCATGTCTCCCTTCTCTCTCATCTCTTTCATTTTTCCTCTACTCCTATATATTTCAATCAAATTCATGCAAAGTTTTTGTTTTGCTGTTATAAATTTTCTATATTTCATAATCCATACCAAAATTTGAAGAACGAAATTTTTGGTTCTTTTTGTAAGGGATTATACTAGCAGCTTAAGAAAGAAGAGAAAATTGGGAATATATCTGGACCAAGGTCGATTTAAAAATTTTGTAGATCTACTGTTGTAGGGAATAATTTCAAGCATTAACCCCTAGCTTGAACCCCACTGTGATCATACACTAAAGTACGGTGGCGTCCAAAAGGGTAAGAAGATAGAGCAAAATAGTCGCCAACAAGTTTTAGGAACTTGTAAACCGTTCACAGGGTGAAGGTTACACCCCTTAACGATCCAAGAGATCGTCAACTCCATAAGGTCTTAAACCAAATAGGGTTCGGGGATGAAGGTAAAAATCCAACCTAAAAGAGATTGCACCTGCCCTAATAATAGGCCTCTACTTTATTCTGATCGTATTCATGTGCACTTTTTGACTAACATAAAATCAATAGGAGTAACCCTAAACATGTTTATCTATGTTGGTTGAATATTAATGCACAAACAAAATTATAATCATATTAACCCTAAACAAGATTATTAATTATCTTATTAAGCGTGATTACAAGTACCAATTCCCTTTAAACATAAAGGCGTGATTACAAGTACCAATTCCCTTTAAACATAAAGGCGTAATCAAGCAATTACAATAAATAATGCAAGCAACATAATAAATAATAAAAATAATAAAATTATAATCATAACCATTATAATTAAGAATAATCATCATAACAATAATTATAACAATTATAATCATAAATCATAAAGTATAATCATAATAAAAATCAAAACAATAATCATCATCATCATAATAATAATAATAATAATCATGTTAAAGCATAGCAAGATCCTAGGCATGATACTAACAAGATAAATAACAAACCCTAGCATGTCACTAAGCAATAAAGATCAAATCTTTAACCCTAACGTGATACTAACAATCATAAATATTAGGAAGAACATAGGAAGCATCATACTTTTAATCATACTTGATATTAAAGTTACCCTAGACATGATACTAGGAATCATAATAACAATCTAAGCATGATTTCTACATAATAACATCAATAAAAACCATTAAAGTACTTATTTTGATGCATCGTACCTCTTTATAATAACAAAATACACACATTTGTAACTTCAAGGAAAATAATAATCAAACAATTAAATTAAATAATGGAAAGAGAGATTAGGGACCAAACCCTCATAAATTAAACCTTTCACGTCTAGGGCGAAGGAAACTTCGAATATGGCTAGGTGTATCTAAGTCTTGCGAATGCGGAATTTTGTATTTGAGAAAAGCTAGTTTATAAAAAGAGAGAGAGAGAGAGTAATCAAGAGAATCTTGATGAGAGTTGGTGTATTAAAACGGAGTTTTTACGACGTTATTTATAAAGAAAATCAGCCAAAAAGATAAAATATCAAAACAGAGTCTGGCGCACATGAAACAAGGTTGGCGCCAACGCTGGCTATTGGCGCCAGACGCTGACCCTGGCGCCAGGCGCTACAGCTGGCGTTTGGCGCTGAACTGGAAATTCACGCGTTTTCTTAAAATTAGATAAAAATTGCCGTACAGGAGGATAAAATCTTATTTTCCTTAAAAATGCTCTTTGATTTTAATTAAAACTCTGATAAGTCAACAAAAGTCAATTTATCAATGCTAATTGAATTAAGAATGAAAAGAACCTTCTAGAAGAATCTAGGAGACTAAAACCATTCCTAATTGCATTAGGAATGATAAATCTATATTAGGCCCTCCCCTAGATCATTGGGCCGCATATAAGGCTCAAAACGGGCCCAGTTTAGTAAATTGGCCATAACTTCCTCAATATTCATCGGAATTGGGCTTATAATATATCGTTGGAAAGATCTTGTCAAGCCCCATCCAACTACACTACTATTGGACCCATATCATGTACCAAACAAACTAGATTGGCTGTTTTCTTAAAATAAGTTTTCAAAAACAGAAAGAAGAGAAAAGAAATTAAAACTATCCGTAACACTAGACTTTCCACACTTTCACTTCATTCGATTATGATTCGACATGAAAGGTACTCATCACTGGGTTTGGTTTTGGAGAGACACAAATGGGTGTTTACAGAAGCCCCCACTTTAACTGAGTTTGGAGAAACGCAAGTTTCGAAAACAAAAGTCAAAGTATCGATAGGGACGGAGAATGATTCAGAACGTTCTGCGATCCTAAATCATTCTTGTAACGCCGATACCTGCAAACTAGCATTAGTTAAACAAATAAGAGAGTTAAGAAACGCGTATCTTGCATCGTCGAGCACACGTCTCTGAAAGTAACCGATTAGCTGCCGCATTGCTGTTATTTTGATGACCTCCTGCCAAGAGAATGTCATCCCGCTTGAAAAACTGCTACGCTTGTTACTGCTTCCAATATAGAAGACTGCTTCGCTCGAAACGATCCTCTCCCGCTATGATAATATTCCACGTCCAAGGGAATACCATCGAAGATTGTTTCGCTTGAAACAATCCTCTTCCGCATTGATAATATTCCACGTCCAAGGGAATACTATCGAAGATTGCTTCGCTTGAAACAATCTTCTTCCGCTTTATGACCATCTTCCACTTCCAAGGGAACATGATCGAAGACAACTTCGCTTGAAATTACCTTCAGTTGTTTGTGACAACTCTCCACAATCTAGGGAATGTCGTCGAAGATATCCTCGCTTGAAGTCATCCTCATTTGTCGCGATAATTTTCCAAAGAAAATTACCGAAGATCTCCGCTTGTCGATCTTTAAAAGCTCTCTTGAACTTTGCTCCCGCTATGCCTGTACGTCGGCGCTTTTGTTGCTTTGAACCTGTACATCGGTGCCTTTTGCGAATGAACCACTATGTCGGTGCCTTTTGTTAATGAGCCAATGCTTAGGCGCTTTAAGTTCAGCGAGACGATCTTTCATCAGGTTGTTCACTTTGTGCGATCAAGCCGATTACTAAAAATCTTGTCAAATTGCTTAGAGGGGCTAACTGGCTTACCAAGGAACCTAAAATATATTGCAAAAAGGTAGAACAACCCCACTGAGTGGCTGAGTAGCGCCAAGCGCTGGGATTGGCGCCAGGCACCAAGCCTGATTTTTTATGCCAAAGCCTAGCGCTTGGCGCCATAACGGGGTTTTCCTTGAATACCCCTTTCTTCCTCATTTTCGCTGTTTTGCTCGTCGTGCTTTGCTCGAAAAACCGCAGAATTTCATTTGCTTTGTTCTTGCTTGTTTCTCAGCCGAATTCACTCAAATTTGTTGCAAATCAAAGCTCTTTTCATCCATTTTCCCGATCTATGTAAGTTTTCTTCAAACTCACACCGGTTTTTATGAATTTTGCACATGTTTATATTCAAATTTCATGAAATTTCAAAATTTAGAATGCTTAATTCTCTTTATTTATCAAATTTTATGCCATGAAATTGCTTGATTATGTTCATATATTGCCTTAGGAGTAATTTGAGACTTGTTTGACTCAATTTAGTGAAGAAATGAGCAAATTGCCATTGTTGGACCTCTTAAGATCGGGAATGCAATGTGACTTGTTCTTGATGTTTTTGCTAGAAATTCTTGTCCAATTTGTCACAACAATTACTATAGTGTAGACACCCATTTGTGTCTCCCCAAAACCAAACCCGGTGATGAGTACCTTTCACGTCGAATCATAATCGAATGAAGTGAAAGTGTGGAAAGTCTAGTGTTGCGGAAAGTTTTAATTCTTTACTCTTCTCTCTGTTTTTGAATACTTATTTTAAGAAAACAGCCAATACAGTTTGGTTGGTCCATGATATGGTCCAATAATAGTGTAGTTGGATGGGGCTTGACAAGAGCTTTCCAACGATATATTATAAGCCCAATTCCGATGAATATTGAGTAAATTATGGCCAATTTACTAAATTGGGCCCGGTTTGAGCCTTATATGCGGCCCAATGATCTTGGGGAGGGCCTAATATGATTTATCATTCCTAATGCAATTAGGAATGGTTTTAGTCTTCTAGATTCTTCTAGAAGTTTCTTTTCATTCCTAATTCAATTAGCATTGATAAATTGACTTTTGACTTTTCAGAGTTTTAATTAAAATCAAATAGCATTTTCGAGGAAATTATATGATTTTATCCTCCAGTACGACAAATTTATCTGATTTTCGAAAACGAGTTAAAATCAGGCTTGGCGCCTAACCCCAGGCCTTGGCGCCTGGAACCAGGCCTAACGCGTGGCGCTAGTGTTGGTGCCTGGCGCCAGTTAGCCAAGGGTGGCGCCAGCTCTGTTTTCTGTGCGTCAGACTCTGTTTTGTTTATTTAATCTTTTTGGCTGATTTTCTCTATAAATATCGTATTAAAAACTCCGTTTTCATTCATCATCTACATCCATCATTCATCAACAATCAGTTTTCATTCGCATTCTCTAATTCTTTTATTCTCTCTTAAAACATTCAATTCTTTCTTTCTTTCTTCTAAACTTTGTTTTAAATACAAAATTTCGCATTCACAAGATCTAGAAACACCTAGCCATATTCGAAGTTGCCTTCGCCCTAGACGTGAAAGGTTTAATTTCTGAGGGTTTGGTCCCAAATCTCTCTTTCAATTATTAAATTTAATTGTTTTGATTATTATTTTCCTTGAAGTTACTAACGTGTGTATTTTGTTATTAGAAAGAGGTACGAGGCATCAAAGTAAGTACTTTATTGGTTTTTATTGATATTATGATGTAGAAATCATGTTTAAATTGTTATTATGATTCCTAGTATCATGTTTAGGAAAAAGGTTATAATATTAAATATATTTATTATGATTCCTGCGATGCTTCCTATGTTCTTCCTAATATTTATTCATGTTAGTATCATGTTAGGGCTAAAGATTTGATTTTTATTGCTTAGTAACATGCTAGGGTTTGTTATTAATCTTGTTAGTATCATGTCTAGGATCTTGCTATTTTTATTATGCTTTAATGTTAACATGAACATGATTATTGATTATTATTATGATATGATTATTATAATTATTCATGATTATTATTATGATTATTATGTTGCTTGGTACATTATTTTATTATTATTGCTTGATCACACCTTTTATGCATGTTTAAAGGGAATTGGTACTTGTAATCACGCTTAATAAGATAATTAATAATCTTGTTAGGGTTAATATGATTATAATTTCAAGTGATCGCCAATAATAGATTTGTTTGTGCATTAAAATTCAACCAACATAGATTAAACAGGTTTAGGGTTAATCCTAATGATTGCATGTTAATTAAAAAGCGCACATGAATACGATCAGAATAAAGTAGAGGCCTATTATTAGGGCAGGTTCAATCTCTTTTAGGTTGGATTTGTACCTTCATCCCCGAACCCTTATTTGGTTCAAGACCTTATGGAGTTGACGATCTCTTGGATCGTTAAGGGGTGTAACCTTCACCTCGTGAACGGTTTACAAGTTCCTAAAAAACTTGTTGGCGACTCTTTTGCTCTATCTTCTTCCCTTTTGGACGCCACCGTACTTTAGTGTATGATCATAGTGGGGTTTAAGATAATGGGATTAAAGCTTGAAATTTATTCCTACATATAGTATTGCAAGAAATTGTTTGATTGCTTGAAAAATGTCGTTATGTTCAATTTGAATTTGTGCTCTTGTTTAGTACTACGTACTCTTTTTTCCGAATATAGCATCATGCGGCTAGGCGAACCTTAGATACTATAGAACCTTAATTTATGATAATTCTGCACAATGTAGCATGACTAGACAGCGAGGCTCTCGTTCACGGTCCCGAGACACTTGACGGGAGCATGAGCCCGTGGAGGACGATGCTGCGCCGTCCACTTCGCTTGGTCGACTCCCCGAGTGGGATGAGCGGACCTTGTTCTTTGCCCCCGTCCACCACATTTCTGAGAGGGTGAGACGGGGCATCACCGTTGGGAGGACGCGTTGTCATGGCTCCGGCTGTGACAGCTTGGGCGATTTGTACAAGATGTACATCGCCAGGGATGTTGAGACGAGACTCCTATGGGAGTCTTGCGGTCTTGCTGCGTTGTTTGAGACCTCCGAGGTGATGGTTGCCTCTAGCAGGGGTCACCATGTAGTGCATACTCTGGTGGAGTTCTTCTGGGACACCACCAACACTTTCCACTTTCCACTTTCCCTGGGGTGAGATGATGGTCAATCCTACCGACTTTAGTCTCATCACAGGACTGGAGTTCAGCTCTGTGCCACTGCCGTTCGACAGTGGGATCGACGTCTTTTCTCTTGAGGTCGAGGAGCTGTTGGGGTCGATTACCATTCGGGCCCGAGCTGAGGTCGACTCGTCTCAGTTCAGTGCTAGGGGGATTCGCCGCTCGACTCTGGCAGCGACTTTCGATTATGGTGCGACCACCTGAGAGTAGTGCGTGCGCATCTTTGCGTTTATTTTGTTGTCAGGGACATTCTCCCCTGACAAGGGTAGTAGGGCGCTGCTTTACTACCTTCCTGCTGCCCGCGATCTACACCGGATCGGGACTTATGACTGGGCCAGCTTAGCCTATGTTGACTTCATTCGTGCGCTGAGGGACTCGTGTCGACAACGGTCCTTTGGGACGAATGTTGCTTTGTTCAGCTTTTGGAGGGTCGTAGAGGTAAACATTATTCCCTATAAAGTTTAGCTCTATATTTTAGCTAGCACTTGCTGATAATTTTAACTCCTTGTAGATCTGGTTCTACGAGTACTTCCCTTCTGCTGCGCCGGCGAGACCGTCGCCGCGCGGGTTTCCTGTGAGTGCTTCTTGGGGCAGCCGCCGTGTGGGGATGTCCACTGCATATGTCCGAGATTGGATTATCGCGGTACGATTTTTTCTTATTTGCCATTTTATGATGCTTTAGGTAGACTCTCGCCTGATTAATGCTCTTTGCAAGAGCCTGAGGTAATGTACCGGCCATGGGTTGGCTTGGCAGTCCCCGGGTTAGCCGCACAGTATTCTGCTGAGCGTCGCTATTTCTTGGGGACTTATGGAGCGATCGAATACCTGGGAGAGAGGGTTGCTAGACAGCATTCCTCCGATGTTTTTGTCGTTCCTGCTCCTCCACCACGTCACATGTTTGACGCCGCGAGGTTGTTGGGCATGTCAGAGGGATTTGGTACCCCTTGACGATCTTGCACGATCCCTGGGCGATGCTATGCGGAGGAGTTACTGTCGTTGTTAGCTCCAGTTCCTGTACCGGCTGAGGATATGGCAGTATGATTTTTCAGCTTTTATCTTTCGTTAAGTAGCCCCCAAGTAATGCTTTACTGACTTTGTTTTGCTTTATCAGGACGATGCTGCTGAGTTTGTGCCACCCCGTATGTCTATCCATTACCACGGGACATACGGGCAGATCAAGGAGATGATTCCTCCGGCTCCTGAGGACGAGCGCTTCGTAGAGCGGTCGATTCCTCGCCACCAGACTCGGGTAAGCTTAGTTATTTGCAATTTTTGTCCATATATATTATGCACGTTTACTGACTTATTTCTTTGACAGTTCTCGCGCGAGGTGGTTTCGGCGATGGCACGATGTATAGATGCCTTCAGGAGCCAGCTCGTCCGAATGAGGAATGTGGCTACCTGCCGTCGGGACGACGCCGTTCAGGAGGTAGTCTCCCTTTCATATGTTTTTGCATTACCGCTTCGATTTTGCCTTGTTTTTTATTTTAATTCTTTTTTTTTTTGCAAGGTCAGCCTATTGCTTCTCATACCCGCACGAGACCTGAGGTGCGGAGGGATCCGGCGAGGTCTAGCTCGAGACGTCGCCGCACTACGTCAGGGGGTAGAGGCGATCGCTCTCAGGCTACCCGTGCCGATGTGGCGAAGGGCTCAGGCTCTTCTTCTGAGGGTGCTCATGCTGCACCGGTAGGCCAGGGAGAGGCTACCTCGGCTCTTAGAGGTGGTGGAATGTACGAGGTTGGCTCGTCATCGCAACAGCCTCCGCAGCCTCAGCCTCAGGTTGATCTTGGGTGGAGTGGACCCGTGCTGAGTTTTCCTCCTCCCGAGGAGACTGGAGCTAGAGCTGGTGGAGAGGTTACTCCTCGTACGGCGCAATTTTATGAGATGATGGGTGTACGTCCCCCGACGTCGTAGTTTGTTCCTGTGCTTTTTTTTATTTTGACTTTGTATAGAACTTTGCCTTTTAGTTAGACTCATTTTTTAGACATATTTTGTATATATATACTATTATTAGTTTATTTTATTTATCATGTTTTTTTTTTGATTTTTTATTTATATTATTATGTGCATGTTTGTGTGTGCAAGAAAGTGTGACAAGTAATTTTGCGCAAAAATTCCAACATTTTTTATGGAGGGTATCCGACTTTCTCCCCCAAAAAGAAAAACTGAAAAAAGGAAAAGTCAAATAAAAGCTTGGGTTTATAAAAAACTTGGAAATTAACCTGAATAAAATCCAAAAAAGAATAATATAATAGCTATATTAATTAAAAAAAAAAAAGAATAAAAAGATGTTTAGAAAAGATAAGGGAGCCGTAAAGTCATTAGTAGACTCGAATTAAGGTAAAAACGTGGTTTTAGAAAGCGCGCCTGACGTGGCAAATTGGCGTCAGCTGGCGCCACGCAATTGGGTGTAGCGCCAGGCGCTACACTTAGCGTCTGGTGCCAAGCTTTGGCGTATGGCGCCAAGTAGCGCTGACTCCGTATTCTACCCCAAGTAGCGCTGACTCCGTATTCTACCTCGATTAAAACTGCTCCTAATTCGTGCATAAATAGCCCCCTGCCCAGCCGATTCTTTTCATAATTTCAGCAAATAAAATAATTCTTGGCCTTAGAAAAATAATATCATGTCTCTAGTCACCAAAACTTTTACCCAATACACCCATGAATGGTGTCGGCCTCTTAATGCCAAAGAAAGAAAAAAATTAGATTTGTTTCACTTGGGGGGAATTTATGGTATCAAAGGGTTAGATCTTGACATAGATTTCATTCATACCGCTCTAGAATATTGGAATGTTGATACTCATTGCTTTAGAATAGGGTATGATGAAATTAGCCCTTTGTCGGAAGAATTTGGTGCTATTTTAGGTTTCCCTGCAATAGACCTCATAGTAATCCCTAGAATAGATGCATATTATTACAAGGATTTTGAACGCTTCTTCAATTTAAAAGAAAGGGATTTATTAAAAATAGTAGATGGCAACATAGTTAATTTGAAAGAATTTGCTCGCCATTATTTTGATAAACCTCTTTCTGAATCTTTTCATATTTATAGAAGAAGGGCTTTCTTATTTTGCATGCTTAATCAATTTTTCCTTAGTAGTGGCAAAAATAATGAGGGTCAATCAATTATAACCACCGTACTAGAACAAATTGAATCAGGGAGAAATCCAATGCCATTGATAATTGGAGAGACTATGATTAGTCTTGATGAATTGAAAAGGAACCCAAAAGCACCTTTTCGAGGCTCTCCAATTTTATTACAGGTAGAAAAATAATATTTTTAATTACAGAAATCAAAAAATATATTTTTGTATAGTAATAATAATTTATTTGCATTGCAATTTTTACAGATGTGGCTAATGGAAAGGCTAGAATTAATTAGCCCTCCGGACAACATTGAGAAGTACACTCCGAATTGCTTCGTGAGGAGGAAGAAACGCTTCTCTAAAATGGGGCGCCATGAGTGGAGAAGGATCTTCGAATCTCGCAATTTTGCTATCAAGTAAGTCATCCCATGGTGGAAAATAGAAAGGATGGTTGGTGTCAACAAGCAACCTTTCTGCCGTCTTCCAAGTTTGTCTCGTATGATTTATTACTATCCCTGTAGGGTAAAAAGACAATACGACTTACTTCAGAATATTCCTTCCGGAGATCTTCGTCCTCCTTACGAGTTCCCTGTCTCCCATGAAGTAGACATATTTGATGCTTATTGGAGTACTAAACCTTTATGGGAAGTAATTACCCAAAAGGTTCCTCCTTCCTTGCCCAATGAAGTGAAGAAGTGGTTCCTGAGGAAACCTTCAAAGGACTTGAAGAAAGATCAGGGTAAAACTGATGTGAGGAATCGTCTAGGTGACAGGGTGATTCCTGCCAAGGAACGCTTAGGTGAAAGAGTTGAATTCAAAACACCTGCAATGCCTAGGAAGAAAAGTACTACAAAAGATAATGGAAAAAGGAAAGCTGACACCACAGATAAAAAAGTTTGGGTAGAGAAGAAGCATGGAGTCCTAGCTGAAGAGGAAACTATCTACTCTAAGATTGAATGTAGGTCCTCTAAATGATGCCTACTAGCTAAGGTTATGGATGAGGAG
Source organism: Chenopodium album (assembly GCF_948465745.1). Lineage (NCBI taxonomy): Eukaryota > Viridiplantae > Streptophyta > Magnoliopsida > Caryophyllales > Amaranthaceae > Chenopodium > Chenopodium album. The sequence goes on along the minus strand of NC_137835.1, from coordinate 18,002,361 downwards.
GAAGCAGACAAAAATTGGAAAAGGGCTAGGAAAGAAAAGAAATATTAGGAGCATTGCTTAATTTCCAATTACTAGACTTAGTTTATATTTTTTATTTAAAGTTAATTTATTTCACCTTTATTAAAATTCCATCAATAATGTAATTTTATTTTATTAATGAAGTTTCAGCTTTTAATTAACTATTTACTTTAAATTTATTTTATTAAAGCAATGAAAACCGAAAAGAATTAATTTTCCAGAAATTCTTCGAGTACGGAAGTCGAAAATTTTCCGAAAAACACCGAAATATGCCCAGAATTTAGCTGTGAATTGGCGCCGCTTATCTATGACTGGCGCCGGCCACAACAGTCTGGCGTCAGGTGACAGTACCGTCGGCCGCTGGCGCTGATGGTCGTTGGCTGGCGCTAGAGTTTTCTCTGCGACGCCGATATTTCGCCGATCTTCTGTCGAATTTTTAATTAATTCTGGGACGCGAGAATGTCAAAAAATAAAGTGGCCGCACCCGTAAAGGGTTGCCTACGTATCCTTTCTTAAGGAATCAGGACAAACGTAGCTCTCTTGAGTATCCTACTCAAATAATTATGGGTAGTACTTCTTAAGTTGGTCAAGATTTGTCATGTTCAAAAACTCATTGCCATCCATATCAGATAGTTTTGTTGTATCTCCTGACAGGATTGTTTTGACAATGTAGGGTCTAGACCAATTAGGTCTAAATTTTCCCCTTGAATCTAAAACATTTTTCCTTAATGCTTTTAACACCAAGTCTCCTACTTCGATGTTTCTTGTCTTGACCTTCTTATTAAAATGCCTAGCCATACGAGTTTGATAACACTGAGTGTGATGTAGAGCTTCTAGTCGTTTTTCATCGAGTAAAATTAGCTCTTCATATCTTGCCCTAGTCCATTCAACTTCATCGAGTTTGCTCTCTAACGCGATGCGTAGAGATGGAATTTCTAGTTCGACAGGTTGTACGGCATCCATTCCATATACTAAGGAAAATGGCGTATTTTCTGTTGATGTACGGATTGACGTGCGGTAACCCACAATGCGAAGTGAAGTTTGTCAGGCCAATCTTTATAATTTTCCGTCATTTTCTCGATGATAGTCTTTAGATTTTTATTAGCTGCCTCGACTGCTCCATTTGCTTGAGGTCTGTAAGGGGAAGAATGATGATGTTGAATGCCATATTTTTGTAACAATTCTTCACATTCGGCTTGAAAGTGAGTTCCATTGTCACTTATCATTTCATGTGGGACTCCATATCGACAAATAATATTCCTCTCAAAGAGTGCTACATGTTTTGCAGTGAGTTTAGCGTATGATTGCGCTTCGACCCACTTTGTGAAGTAATCAATTGCTACTAGTATATATTCATGTCCTCCTGTTCCTGGGGGAGTGATTTTTTCCGATGATGTCAATTCCCCATGTAGAGAATGGCCATGGCGATGTATAGGTGTAGAGTAAGGATGAAGGAACATGTTGTAAATTGGCATAGATTTGGCACTTAGGGCATCTTTTTACATATTGATGGCAATCCCTATTCATTGCAGTCCAATAATATCCTTCTCGCATTATTTTTTGGACTAACATTTTGCCATTTATATGAGTGCCACAGATTCCTTCATGGACTATTCTCATTGCTCTTTGTGCATCCTTTTTCCCTACACATAAGAGAGCTCGACCCTTAGGTACCCTTTTATGTAGCTCGTTGCCTATGAGTACATATTGGGAAGCCAAGAGTCTTAATGCTCGTTTTGCTCTTTTGTCGGCATGGGGAGGGTATTCTCCTTTGGTGACATAATTGAGTATATCCGTGTACCACGGTTCTTCTTCTTCTTCGTCTTGGACTACTTCGTCGTCTTCTATAGTCTGGATGTATGCTGGTTTGTGCCTTTTCTCTATAGTTAGAGGCATTTGCTCGATTTTCGTGGGAATCCTAACCATTGAGGCTAGTCTTGCCAAGGCATCAGCAAATTGATTTTCTTCCCTAGGTAGATATGTGTATTCTACCTTCTCTAACTGATCGGTGAGAGTTTCCAGATAGGTTTGGTAAGGGGCTAGACTTTCGCTCCTTACTTTCCACCTTATAGATATTTGATTGATAATTAAAGAAGAGTCTCCGAATATCCTTAACTTTTTTACTCCCAATGCCAAAGCTGTTTCAAGGCCTACCACACAAGCTTCATATTCAGCAGCATTGTTGGTAACGTCGAAATCAAGCTTTATGGAGATTGGAACATGCTCTTCTTTAGGTGATACTAGTAATACTCCAACGCCACATCCCTTTTGGTTTGAGGCTCCGTCGAAGTATAAGGTCCAGGTATCATCTTCAATGACCATTATGTCTTCATCTGGAAATTCATTGTCTTGTATTGGCGTCGAGTCTTCTATTGGAAAGTCTGCTAGAAAGTCTGACACCACGGATCCTTTGATAGCTTTTTGTGGCATAAACCTTACATCAAACTAGGCTAGATTGACTATCCATCTCGATATGCGTCCATTGAATGTAGATTTCTCAAATAGATACTTGAGTGGATCTAATCGGGAGACTACGAAGACGGTATGCACTAGCACGTAATGTCTTAACTTGGTTGTGGCCCACACCAAGGCGAGGCACAACTTCTCGAGTGGTGTATAGCGTGCTTCGTATTCGAGCATCTTCTTGCTTAGATAGTAGATTGCGTTTTCTTTGCCTTCTACTTCTTGTGCTAGCATAGCTCCCATTGTCTCTTTGGTAACCGTCAAATATAACCTAAGAGGTATTCCGGGAAGTGCGGGTGCTAATACGGGAGGATTTGCAAGATAGGCTTTGATCTTTTCAAAGGCTTTTTGACACTCATCATCCCATATCACTGGTACATTCTTCTTAAGCTTTTTGAAGATTGTTTCACATATTGTTGTCAATTTTCATATGAACCTACTTATGTATTGCAACCGGCCAATAAATCCTCGAATCTATTTCTCAATCTTGGGCGGTGGCATTGACATGATTGCTTTGATCTTAGTTGGGTCTATCTCTATTCCTCGATAGCTTATGACATAACCCAAAAGCTTGCCTAAGGTAACTCCAAAAGCACACTTAGATGGATTCAACCTCATATTATATTTTCTTAGCCTTTCGAAAAATTTCCTTAAGGCTACTTGATGGCCTGGACGGTCTTTTGATTTCACAATCATGTCGTCGACATATACCTCGACTTCCTTATGCATCATGTCATGGAGTAAGGCAGTTGTTGCGCGTTGGTAAGTAGCACCCGCGTTTTTCAACCCGAATGGCATTACCGTGTAGCATTAAGTGCCCCATGGTGTTATAAAAGTTGTTTTCTCCATGTCTTCTTCTACCATGAGAATCTGGTTGTAACCTGCGTGTTATCTACCAGAATATTGATGTGTGGTAGAGGGAAGTCGTCCTTTGGACTTGCCTTATTTAGATCTCAATAGTCGACACACATTCTTACCCTTCCGTCTTTCTTCGGAACTGGGATGACGTTGGCGACCCATTCGTGGTATTTGGATACCTTGATGAAACCTGCAGATATTTGTTTTTGGACTTCTTCTTTTATTTTAAGAGCTACGTCGGGTTTCATTCGACGTAACTTTTGTTTTAGGGGTTTCATTCCTGGAATTAGTGGTATAGTGTGTTGAGCTATTTCTCTATTAATGCCTGGCATATCCTCGTATGACCAAGCAAATACATCGATAAATTTTTTAAGTAAGTTAATTAAATCGGTTCTTTCTTGTTCATTTAGTGTTAATCCGATTTTAACTTCTCTTTTATTGGTTGAATCATTTGAGATATCAACCGTTTCAGTTTCTTCAATTACCGGTGTTTTCTTTTCAAGTGTTTCCATTGCTTTAATAAGTTCTTTGTCTTTTTCATTGTTAGTTAAGCAATGCTCGTCATCTTGGGTTAGAGAAGAACACAAGAAATAAGGAGAAGGAGAAATATTATTATAATCTGAGATCATTACATCAAAGAGTGATATGTCCTCATGGACTTGATCACTAACTATTCTAGGAGAAGAAATAGGAAGGGAAGGTGCTACTACTAAAGACCTAGAAGACTCTATAGGGAGAGACTCCGACTCAGACTCTGACTCAGACGATTCTTCAAACATTGGTCCTTGCCCTGCCGTGATGGATACTTTTCTTCCGCTTGGAGTAGTCACCTTGATAGTCTTGCACCACCCTTGTAGTGATCCTTCAGCTGGAGTGATTAGCTTCGAGGGATTGAAGCTTTCGCTTTGTAGGACTGTTTGAATGAGCGAGGAGTTGTCTTCTCTGTATGTTGGCTCATTCTTTTCTCGCCCAAATAGTAATCCCATGACGTTAAAGTCAAAGCATGGGGGTGCTTTCTCCTTATGGACAGGAGTTGGGATTTCATCTGTGAAATAACAATCCAAGAATATCTCAAATCCCGGTTGCCTTATGCCGTTTACAACAAATGGCTCGGGAAATTCATGGCATCGATAGTCTTTTCCTTCTTTTAAAAATTGGCCATTAAGTGTAAGAAGGTACTGATCCATTAGGATTGCTTTCTTTTGAATGCGAGCGTCTCTACGTGCCTTTGACTTTTCTTGGGCTCGCTTGAGATCTTTCTGAGTCGGTTCGAAACCAAGTCCGAAAGTGTCTAACTTAGGGAGGCCAGGTGACTCCAGCAACTTTGCTATAGGGGTGTTCAAAAAAACCCGACCCGATTGTCCCGACCCGATTTCCCGACGTCCCGGTAAATACCCGACGAGAAAGTTAGGTGAAAAAACTGTTTTTTCGGGTCGGGTACCCGACCCGGGAAAAGTGCCTTCTATCCGGGTCGGGACATGGGGCGCATATTTTCATTTTCGGGTACCCGATTACCCGATAAAAAAAAAATTAAAAAAAAAAATCGCTCCTAAGTCTTAAGCTAGTAGCCCAGCCCATAGTCCATACCACTATTGAGAGGAAATTAAGGTTCTCTCGTTCTCAATCTTCCTTTCTCACTCCGCCGCTCAGTTCCTCTCTCTCTCCTCTCTTGTTGTTCCTCTCTGCTCTCTCTCTCTCTCTCTCTGTGTGTGTGTCTTCGTGCCTCTCTCTCTCCTCTCTTGTTGCTCCTCTCTCTCTCTAGTTCCTACCTTCTTCTTCCTTGAGTTTTTTAGTGGTTTGCTCACAATTTTTTTAAAAGGTTTGATTGAACCATCTTTAATTCGGAATTTCACAATTAATAAGCTTGAATTTCTGCGTTTTGGAGAAGAAATCGAGGAAACACTCTCCATTTCGAACACATCCTCAACACGTTTCGATTTCTTATTGACTTTTCCGAACATTAACACTCGAAGCTGAGCGAAGAATCGAAATCGGAGATTGAGATTTCGACTTAATTTTCGGCTCATATTCCTAGCATAACAAGTTTTTACAGAGAATAGGTTTATTTTTTTTTTGTAAAAGTTAGTCACTAGAAATCTAGAATTTTTACAAAAAAAAAAAAAAAAAAAAATTGCAGCAAGTTTATTGCTGGAAGGTTTGTGTTGTAGTGTTGTGTAATTTGTTTAATAACCTCTTATTTTCTACTTTGAACTCTAGTATTTGGCTCTCTGCTTGTGGTGATGAGATTACCTTCATCAATTTTCATTGTAATACTTTCGATCTAAGGATAATCATTTTTTTTTATTTTTTTTTTATTTTTATTTTTTTGTTTTGAAGCAATAATCTTTTAATATATCTATCTTCCTATTTTGTGTTAGGAAAAAAATTAAAAAGTTATTAAAAAAAATGAGATTCGGGTACCCTATGTCCCGACCCGAATAATTCGGGTAACCGGAACCCGAGATATTCGGGTCGGGACATGGGACAAATTTTTAAGTACCCGAAAACCCGGGTACCCGGATTTGAACACCCCTACTTTGTTATTCCTTTCTTCTTTCCTAGGGTCATTCCAGGAAAATGTCCTTGTTTCTTCAGCATAGCATTTATGTAATCCCCCGTATTTTTAAATATTTTATAAATGAAAATTTATTTTATTTATGATATTTATTTATTATTTTTCATAATTTAATTTCAAAAGTTTCAAATTATTAATCTGGGTCGAAATTTATTTGAACAAATTATTTTATGCACCTTTACTCTACAATTTATGTCCAATCACACAAGCCTAACCCATTTGTTTACTTAATCGACCCATTATTTTTATGAGGTCCAATCTTCTTATTTACCCTTCAATTCTCTCCTATAAATACCCCATGAATCCCCAAAAAATTTCCCACACAAAAAGGTTAGTCTTATTTTCTTTCTCCTTGGTTTTATTAATTTGGGTAATTATAATTATTGATTTATGGGTTTTGATTTTATTGTTTGAAATTAATTTAATTAGTATCAAATTGTATTTTGATGATTAAATTTTATAATTTCAGATTTTATAAGTGTCATAATTTTCAGATTTTGTAAATTTTATAACCTATGGTTTTTAATTATTCAAAATCATGATTTTAGGGTTTTTATGAACAATTGATTTAGGGCTTTTATAGTAATTATGTTTTGAAATTTTGGTGATTATAAGTACTAATTAGTTTAACTTAATTCCAGATTGTTTTGAACACTTAAATTCGTGTTTTAATTTTAAGATTTCCGTTCATTAATATTAATCCCGTTTTAATCCCGATCAGGTTCTGAACTCATCTGATTTTGACAAAAAAATAGTGTTTTCCATGTGGAAACAACGTTTTAAGAAAGACGTTCTACCTTTGGTAATAACCACCACCCTCACGTGGCCTAATTCAGCCTCTAAATATGATTTTCGGGCAGTTTTTGATTTTAACGAATTTTTTTTATACTTTAAATATTATCCTTGAGTTTGATTAATAAAATTAATTATGTTTAAAGTTAATTAAGCATAAATATATTTTTTTTTATTGAAGTTTTAAGTGCTGGAAATAGTTCCTAAGTACTACTTTTGATGTTTTATAAAGAGGGTTTAATCACCCATTAAAAAGGGAGATTATTAGAGGTTTTAAATAATTTTAAGATTTTTATTAAACTTTAAACTTGTTGTAATTTCATGTATAAGAGTGTATTTTAAGGTTTTTATGAAGAAAATTTAAAGAACTATATATAAGCCTTTAATTTTAACTAAAGGGAGGGTTTTAAAGTGTTGTTTGATTTGGATTTTGAAGGTTTTAAAGTAAGTTAGTGTTGCTGTAAATTTGATTGGTTGGGTATTGATTGAGATGTTATTGTTTGGTTTAGGAGAGGAGTTTATTGAAGGTGATTTCTAGTTTTTAAGTGGCCAACCGAATTGTTTACACAAGGTACGTACATGTCTACATCGTTGTAAGTAGTATCAGGTTTAGGTACCAAAGAAAAGAACTTAGTTTCATGATTAGAGAACACTTGGATGAAAATTTGTTTGATTATACATTTAATTAATTCATGTGCTTGTGTTTATGAGACATGTTTTGGTGAATTGATTATGTTTGTATGGAATTATGGATGCAAACATGTTGAATTATATTGGATTAATTGTTTGTATGGAATGTTGATACAAGCATAATTTTATTGGATTGGTTTGTTAACCACATTTGGATTATTAAAGGATTGGAATTGAATGGTTTAAGTGGAATGAATTTATTAATTATTCCACAAGCACTGGCGGATCTACTAAGGAACCAGGGGGGTCACGTGCTACCCCTGATTTTTTTTAAAAAAAATTGTTGTTTTAGTATAATTATTAAATTTTGCAAAAGTAAGTTATGTTTTTACTATTGTCGCAGCGGTAGAATTGGGTTGATGGTGGGAGATGGCTGACAAGTTGCAAGTTCGATACCTCACATTAGTCACATATTAATTTTTATTCTTTTGCTTTAGCCTACATATATTTACTTTTGTCTCACTCTATTTATTTATTTATTTATTTATTTATTTATTTATTTATTTATTTTAATCTCTACCACTTTATCAATTATCTTAGAAACCAATTTCTTCTACCTTATAGATTAAACAAGGCTAAACCTAAATTAAATAGGGATGAATTGAACAATTGTGAGGCAAAGTATGAATAGTTACAAATTTACAATACATCAATACCAAAGAGTTAAGTTATTTCTTTTTTTTCAACAAAAATATTTATTGTATTATTTTTTTGGTTTAATTCTCACACACTTGTAAAAAAAATTTCTTGACTCAAATTGACAATTTTCGATATTTTTCATCTAACTTATTGCTTGAAGAAAGGTTACTTAAATTCTAATTAATAGAAATTTTAGTTTATAGTATGGTGCTACCCCTACATGATAATCCTGGATCCGCCACTGTCCACAAGGTTGTTATTTATTTTATTTATTAATCAAGCATGACTTGTTAGTATGTTGAGTAAAAGTGGATTAAGCCGAAATGGCTAGGTGGGTTGACTATGTTCAACAATTTGGATAATTTGGAAGTTTAATGGAATTAAAGGTTAATTTGGGATGTGATCACCATTGTCCTAAATAAGATTAAAAGTAAATTGATGTATGATTTTTATGCATGGTCTATTTGATTGAGTCGGCTATTAATTAAAATTGTAATCACGTAAAGTGAAACATGGATGAGCAATAAAACTCTGGAAAGCGTGCACTTCTAGAGTATTGACAATTATAGGTTGGGGTACACGGTGGTAGCCCGTGGCTTTCTGAGGCTTGTTTGATCAACATGTCCTCTTCTCTTTTGGTATTTACATTTTTTATTTTATAATAAAAGTTAGATGAGATGCTAGACTAACTTTGTGCGGATGGAGTCGCGCCCATTCTTGCATCGCGCTAAACTTTTATTTTAAATGGTCATTTGGGACCAAAATGATTTGGTGGATTGGACAACCTCGTCTATTGCTTACTCCAAACTAAATTAATTAAATTAAATATAAAGAGTCGAGTGTTTAGAATTGGTTAGAAAGTATGTTGAGTCAATTGAATTGTTTAAGTGTGGAGTCTTGATTAATGAATTCAAGTTGTATGTTTATTTACTTTAATTAGTTGTGCATGTCAGGTTTTGTGCATTGTAGCTTGTATGTACTCAGCTTTGCTGATTGCGTGCTTTTGTGTGTTTTCTTTTGGTCATGGCCTTCGCCTTTCAATGACCCTGTGATGATCCAATTATTACACTTGTATTATTGGGGATTAGTATTGCACAGGTTAGTTTGATGATGTGAAGTTCGGTGATTTAACATACGCATTGTCAAGGGATTGGTGTGATTGAGAGTATTCGTCCTTTGTGTTGAACTTATTTATGTTTTACTACTTTAATTATGTTTTGGGACTTTGATTATTGGTTTGGTTTTAAATAAGGGCCTTTATGGTTCTAATTTGTAAGCTTTGACTTATTGGTTTTCTAAATTATATTATTTTAAGATTTAAGTTGGATTTCCGCTGCAATACTTTGATAAAGCCTTAACGTTTTAACACGTGGCGGTAACATGCCAATGGTTCTCCTTTATTTTTATTTAAAGTAAGTGGTTTGGAAATGGGAGACTTATTGGGGTGTTACAATTTACAACCATGTTGGAATGGGGGTCATGGCAAAGAGGGGTCCTTTCATCCTCCTGGATTAAAGAGACTTCTTCGTTAAAGCCCCATAAGTCTTCATCATCCTCGTCGTGCTCCACATTAATGATTGGATTTTCTATAGACTTGATCCTCATAGGCGAAGCATCGATGGTGATAGGAATTCCTCCAACTATAGCTTTTACTTGTTGGTGGAGAGATGAGGGGACGACCTTTAGGTCATGAAGCCAAGGGCGCCCCAACAGTAAATTGAACGAAGCTTTAATGTCTACAACTTGGAAAGTAGTAGCATGTTCTATGGCTCCCGCCGTTACGTTCAGGGTAATTTTACCAAGAGCTTGACGTCGAGTGTTGTCGTAGGCCCTTATACCTTGTGTAGACGGAGTTAAATCTTCATCCCTTATGCCTAGCATCCTCGTGGTTCTAAGTGGACAGACGTTGATGGCCGATCCATTGTCTACAAGAGTCATAAGAACATTCATTCTCTTGCAAACTACTGTGAGGTTTAATGCCTTGTAATGTTTGTCACCTCCTGGAGGTAAATCCTTGTCTGTAAAGGTGATCAAATTAATTGGACTAGGAAGATCACTTGTAAGGAAGTTGGCTAACCCCTCAGGAGTAGTGTCAGAATCTATCCCAATTTTGTCCAAGGCATTCATTACAGCCAACTTTTGTCTTCTTAAATTGCTTAACAATATTATTTTCTTCAATGATAGGTATGGGAACTTGTTGTGTGGTCGGCATAGGTTGTGTTGAAACGAGAGGTTGCATTCTCCCGGATCTTGTGAGGATGTCTATCGATGAGTCTTCTTCAGCCCAAAAGTCATCCATGGCGTACGACACCGAAGGTGGAGATCCTACTATGTCTTTTAAATAGACGTCTTCTTCATCACTGTCCCAAACTCCATTAATGGTTGCATCGTCTTCTTGTGGAACTTGGACTAGTTTCTTTTCATCAAACATTTTCTAAACTAAATCCTTGAATTTGAAACAGTTTTCGATAGTGTGACCCCCTGATTGATTATACTGACAGTAATACCAATCTGTCCTTTTCAATGATTCGAATGGTCTTGGTTCGAGAGGTTTGATCTCGCCACTCTCGGAGAGCATTTCGAACATTTGTACATATGAGATCCCAATTGGAGTGTAAATTATATTACTCTTCTTGGGTTTTTCAGTGACTTGTAAAGGAAAACGCTTTGCCTCATAAGTCGTTCTCATGGGTGTGAATTCTCTCTTGGGTTCATCTTTTAGGAGTGGAACCTCGTCATATTTCTTTTGAAGTTCTTTTATAGCTTTGAGAGTTTCACGTAGCAAACGCGACCCTTCAATCATAGACAGTGTGAGCGATTATATGTCTTCTTTACTCGCCGGTTCTGGAAGGCTATCCATGGCATCGAAGAATATCTTCTCGTCTTCTTCAATGGCATGGATTTCTTTGACAGGTTTAATGAGAGACGAGGGGTCAACCTCGTATTCCTCATCAGAGATAGCCAAGGCGTGAGCGAGAGGTGCATTATCAATGCTTGGCTTCTAACTGGCAGGGGGCAATAATGGCAGCTTGTTGTTATCGATTAAGTCTTGGATAGCTTCCAACAGTTTTCGGAGAGATGGCCCCTACCTTGGTGATACTTACAGTGTGCATTGGGGTTCCAATTAGCCGACCTCTTTTCGACTGGTGGGTCTCCAAATGGTCCAATAGGAGTTATAAGACCTTTTGCATTTAATCGATCAAATGCGGTGTCATAACTCATGCCAATAGGAGTAAAGTTTCTCCTAAATGGTTTCTTTTGTCCTTGATTGTTCATAGCAAGGACTTCTCCTAAATTAAAAGTGCTAACGTTGTTTGAGTGGGTGGTTTTGGAAGAAGAAGGATTGTCATTCTTCTTTCCTTTCCAGCCACTGTTGGAGTTATTGTTGGCAGCTTTTAACTTAGCCAAGTCGTCTTCAATATTGATCCCAATGTCGTAGACGGCCTTGAAGGTATGGAGATTATTTTGATACTTGAGATGCTTGGAATATTTTTCTTGAAGGTTCTTGATGAAAAACCTTACAGACTCTTTTTCACTTGGCACCTCAATCATCTTAGCTGAGGTTTCTCTCCATTTTTTAAAGAAAGAGGTGAAGCCTTCGTTCTCTTTCTGCTTGAGGATTTCAAGTTCCCTATGGTCAGTCTCAACTTGAATGTTGCACTTGTATCTATCAACGAAAGCGTTTGCTATGGACTCCCAGGTAGAGGTCTTTTCTTTCTCGAGAGAAAAGAACCATTGTTGGCAAACGGTCTCGAGAGATAGTGAGAACAGAGAGGGGAAAACCTTCTTATCGATACCCTTAATACTCATTATCGTTTCGAATGCTCTTAAATGAAAATAAGGATTATCAGTTGCTCTGAATTTCGGGATGTCGTTGGCATTGAACTTCTACGGAAGAAGATCTTTGTCCACCGAGACCCCTTGTGAAGTAACCCCTTGAAACTTGTAGTCGCTAGATAGCTTGCTTAGACTCTCTTGCATGAGGTCCATCTGTTGTTGTTTCACGGGATCATCGATCTTAAGTGTGAGGAGCTTCAGTGTTTCAGTCACGGTAACCAGTTGGTTCCTAAGCTCATTGACTTCTTCTTGTGTTGCCATTATGGTCTTAGCTTTCCTCTTACGAGTTATGGGTTTGTCGAAAAGTTGGACTTGTACGAAGAGGTTGTCTTTGATTAACCGTCCTTCCTTTCTTGACCACGCGCTGTAATTTAAACCATTTTGCGTTTTAATTACTTGACTCAAATCGACTTGACTTTACGGTTTTTAAAAAGAGAAAAAAAAATGGGTGCATATTTTTGCCAAAATTAATGTACATATTTTTAGGGAATTAAGTATAGTTCTTAAATTGGAGGATTAATATCCGACTTACCCCCCTAAAAAAATGACGGAAAAAACGCGCATGCAAGACTCCCTTAGACATGGTCAAAGTGTGTGTATTGGTGTGTGCGTTGAGTGTAAGTGACACGTTTGGACTCTTGTTTAAGACCATGGGACTTAGTGCCTAAACTCGATTAATGACTCAACCAAGTACTATTGACAGCGAAAATTAACCAAATTAATTAGCAAACTGGTTAGTTAGACACTAGGTGGTGACTCGACCAATAATCCGAACTGTTGGCAGCACGACAGGACTGGCGTCGCACTGTGTAGCGTTGCGCCAGACGACATAACTGTCGCCAGGCGCCACACCCCATAGAGTGGCGCTACAGTCCAGACTTGGGCGCCAATGCTGGAGCTTCAATCTGGAACTGTTTTCGGTGTTATTAAACAACAGGGGTATGCCTAAAGTCGTACTAGGTCAATTCTGATTAAAATATTAGACTTTATTGACTCAAATTAATTAATTAATTAATTAATTAGGCAAAGCTCTTTAAGTCATTAATTTATTTAATCTCAACACAAGTCAAACAAACGGTTAAGAAAACATAGAATATATGCACAACAAATAATGCACAATTAGTCAAGTAGGTACAATATGATGCAATGAGTTTGCAACCTAACCATGGCTCTAATTCTCTAAAGTTCGGGATATGGTTTAGTCAATAAAGGGTCCATGGTTAATTGTCCGGATGCACCGCGCGGAAGCCTGACCATGAAGGGTTGGCGCGAGTGGATGGGACACCGCGAGTTTTAGAAAAAACTCGCTTCCATGGTTTGGTGAATTCAACAATCTCGGATGTGCCCTTTGTTGCTCAGAGCGTTCAATCAGGTAGATGGAGCATGAATTCCCAGAGGGTTATGTCCATATGTAGAACACATATGGGTTTCAGAAAAGTGAGAAAAAATTCAATCAGGAAGTAGGATCGAGCAAACAATACGAAAAACTGGTCGAAATTAGAACGCATATTTCTGGCTCGGTATTGAAAGAATTTGGCGCCGGCAAACAGAGCTTGGCGCCAAGTTTTAGCTGTAGCGCCTGGCGCCAATGCTGGCGTCTGGCGCTACAGTTAAAATTCTGGCGCCAATCCTCTGGTCGCTGACGCTAATTCCTACATGCCTCAGCAGCTTTCTGTGCTCGATAAAATTTTCCAGTTTCGCGCAGTGTTATTTCGATCCTAATTGTGAAAGATATTTCTCAAATTTCCTACGTGTAAAATCCTATGTTTTTAACTCATTAAGGATGGTCTTTCCAATGAGATCTTTTTTATGCATGTGACAATAATGTTAATCAAAATTACGCACATGAAATACTTAGAACGTTTCGAGTCTCATCCACTCATTCTAAATCATTGCCGAAACAAATTCAGGAAATAAAATAGAAATCCTCCCCGGTAGAGTCGCCAAAAAATGTAGGGAATAATTTCAAGCGTTAACCCCTAGCTTGAACCCCACTGTGATCATACACTAAAGTATGGTGGCGTCATAAAGGGAAAGAAGATAGAGCAAAAGAGTCGCCAATAAGTTTTAGGAACTTGTAAACCGTTCACAGGGTGAAGGTTACACTCCTTAACGATCCAAGATATCGTCAACTCCATAAGGTCTTGAACCAAATAGGATTCGGGGATGAAGGTACAAATCCAACCTAAAAGAGATTGAACCTGCCCTAATAATAGGCCTCTACTTTATTCTGATCGTATTCATGTGCGCTTTTTGACTAACATACAATCAATAGGATTAACCCTAAACATGTTTATCTATGTTGGTTGAATATTAATGCACAAACAAAACTATTATTGTCGATCACTTGAATTATAATCATATTAACCCTAAACAAGATTATTAATTATCTTATTAAGCGTGATTACAAATACCAATTCCCTTTAAACATGAAGGCGTGATCAAGCAATAACAAAAAATAATGCAAGCAAAATAATAAATAATAAAAATAATAAAATTATAATCATAACAATCATAATTAAGAATAATCATCATAACAATAATTATAACAATTATAATCATAAATCATAAAGTATAACCATAATAATAATCAAAACAATAATCATCATAATAACAATCATATTAATAACAATAATAATCATGTTAAAGCATAGCAAGATCCTGGGCATGATACTAACAAGATTAATAACAAACCCTAGCATGTCACTAAACAATAAAGATCAAATCTTTAACCCTAACATGATACTAACAATCATAAATATTAGGAAGAACATAGGAAGCATCATACTTTTAATCATACTTGATTTTAAAGTTACCCTAGACATGATACTAGGAATCATAATAACAATCTAAGCATGATTTCTACATAATAACATCAATAAAAACCATTAAAGTACTTACTTTGATGCCTCGTACCTCTTTCTAATAACAAAATACACACGTTAGTAACTTCAAGGAAAATAATAATCAAACAATTAAATTAAATAATGGAAAGAGAGATTAGGGACCAAACCCTCAGAAATTAAACCTTTCGAGTCTAGGGCGAAGGCAACTTCGAATATGGCTAGGTGTATCTAAGTCTTGCGAATGCGGAATTTTGTATTTGAGAAAAGCTAGTTGAAAAAGAGAGAGAGAGTAATCAAGAGAATCTTGATGAGAGTTGGTGTATTAAAACGGAGTTTTTACGACGTTATTTATAAAGAAAATCAGCCAAAAAGATAAAATATCAAAACAGAGTCTGGCGCACATGAAACAAGGTTGGCGCCAACGCTGGCTATTGGCGCCAGACGTTGACCCTGGCGCCAGGCGCCAAGCGTAGCGCCAGGCGCTACAGCTGGCGTTTGGCGCTGACCTGGAAATTCACGCGTTTTCTTAAAATTAGATAAAAATTGTCGTACAGGAGGATAAAATCGTATTTTCCTCAAAAATGATCTTTGATTTTAATTAAAACTCTGAAAAGTCAACAAAAGTCAATTTATCAATGCTAATTGAATTAGGAATGAAAAGAACCTTCTAGAAGACTAAAACCATTCCTAATTGCATTAGGAATGATAAATCTATATTAGGCCCTCCCCTAGATCATTGGGCCGCATATAAGGCTCAAAACGAGCCCAGTTTAGTAAATTGGCCATAACTTCCTCAATATTCATCGGAATTGGGTTTATAATATATCGTTGGAAAGCTCTTGTCAAACCCCATCCAACTACACTACTATTGGACCCATATCATGGACCAACCAAACTGGATTGGCTGTTTTCTAAAAATAAATTTTCAAAAACAGAGAGAAGAGAAAAGAAATTAAAACTATCCGCAACACTAGACTTTCCACACTTTCACTTCATTCGATTATGATTCGACGTGAAAGGTACTCATCACTGGGTTTGGTTTTGGGGAGACACAAATGGGTGTCTACAACTGTATAATTTTGTTTTTTTAATTTTTTTTTAATTTTACTTTTTCAATAATCTGGAAATAAAACCTAAAAAATTGGATTTTCGGTTCGGAACCGAATTAAAATTTTATATTTCGGTTTGGATTAGTTCGGCAGACCTAATTCAGTTCGGTTTCGGTTTGGAAAATTCAAAACCAAATTAATTCGGTTTGGGTCAAAATCCAAATCGAATACCGAACTTTCACCCCTAGGATGGGATGCTATTAATCAAAATATGATATGAAACCGTTGAAACACATAGACAATTAATATGAATCCAATGAGGAAACCCAAAAGCCTACAAAACCTTCCATAAAAATTCTCAATTCACCCTATCATTTGCCCTATTCATATCTGACTTTAGAGCAGCTGAATAGACCTTTAAGGTGGAAGTATTCATATGCGACAGTAGTTTGTGAGCAATCAAACACTTATCACCCATTAAACTTCTAGGAAATCAAACAGCTTTATTCAACTCTTTAAGCATATATCCATAAGCGAAAAAATATTAAACCACAAAATCACTTGGGTTCCAAAAACATATTAGTGTGATTTAGAAAAAAAACCTGTAGAAAAACCATATGGCCCAAGGACTTTATCGTTTCCAATATGGAACATTGCGTCCTTAATTTCAATTGCGAAAAAAAGGAATCAAAAGTCGTTCTCGCTCCTAAGTCGAGAGTGAAGGCAAATCCAAGATATCCCAAGAAAAATCCCAAGAGTCGAAGCAAAACCGTGAAGCTAATGTTAGTTATTTTTATTTTGACTAACCTCAAGCCAAGCTTTCACAAGAATCACTTATTCATCTTTTGACCAAAACTTTCTTCTTCCATCCTAATTGCCTCCTTCATGACCTCTTTCATTTTCTTCAACTTCTTCAGCTTCTGATTCATTGTTGTCATTTGATGCGTTCGATGTGTATGTACACATCGAAACTCGTAAATGCACCATCACCTTGTGACATAGCTAGGAAAATGTTGAGACATGGGAAATGTTGAATAACCTTGAGATATTTGAATATTCTCAAAAGATGGGATAATATTTTGAGAATATGAAAAATTAGGATTTTGTGGTGGTAGAAAAGAAAATGAAGTGAAAGCACATGCATTTGAGAAATTGAGATTTTGTGAAACGTAATTTGAAAGTTGTTGAAAATTTGTACTAAATCTGAGTTGAGATCAATTATTGGAAAGTTAATTAGAATAGTAAGGTTGAAATTTTGGATTATTTTGGAGTTGTGATGAGTTTTAAATTTTTGTAGGTTTTTTTTTTTTTTTTTTTTTTTTTTTCTATGTATTAGATTTTGGAATATTCATCTCTACACAATTTGATTTACAAGAGATTATAACTTGAAGTCCTACTTCCTTTTAAAGAGAGCCAGCCCTTTCAGCATTAAGCGAGCAGTGGAAGATACCAGAGAATTCCTGCTAAGGTAATCAAGAAAGAATCTATTACAAATAATTCAACACTCCAATTAGGATAGGTTATGGCATGGCGATAGGTAGACAATCGAGGTCAGTTGATTAATCTGTATTTTGACAAACCAAATAGAATCTGTAGTAAGCATGAATTGTTTGATGCTTTTCTGCTAGCGCTGTTGAATCAAAAATGGATGTTGACATCTTTAAATAACGTCTAATAAGGGAGTACCCTTAGGGGCATGCTCTCCAATCCGCATGATGAGTATCAATTCAAGTACCATCGAATCCGCATTCTACCCATTCTTTTTTGTATATCTTTTGCATTACTGCCAATCAGTATAGTTCCAACCCTTCTCATTCCATTGTGCCTTGGGACTCATTCGTATCTTACTTGGAATTTGCCCGAGCGATTGTTCTTCAAAAGACATGAAAAAATTGTTTCCAAATACCTCAATATCTAGCTCATTTTATAGAGAAAAATAAAATATAGTCGTTGGTACCAAAAATTATGGCCGTTACAAAATTACAACGATTATAAATTTAGAGTAAATCTCAGCCGTTGCCTAGGACAAATATTAAAAGTAACAAGTGGATATTCTTTTAATAAATAACCCAATCTTGGTAACCAGTTATTTTATAACCTGGTTACTACAATTCTTTCTCTCTCGTTTTTTTCCCACTTTCTCTCTCTAAATAGCCAAGCAATTTGCTCTAAATAAAAACCCCCTGCTTACTCTGATTAATCACTTATCCTTAACATAATTACTTCTTCAAATTATGCAATATAACTTGATAACAAACTAACGTATCATCCATAATTACTTATACATATGTAACATAGGCAAAACATCATGCATTAACATTTTAAGATCAAAATATTAGATGAGATTACGTGACAAATTACACATATCAAAACTGATAAGTAAAAGACAGTTATTGCGTAATAAACATGGCACTCAAAACGTTGTACTAACTCACCAAAACATTTTGAAATCAGATGATGAGATTAGAATATGATAAATTACACATCAAAACTAAAAGGCTAAAGACATTTATTTTAAAGATCATAGATCTTCAGGTAGGTAACACTATCAAAAGATAGTCTACCAAGTGGAATATAATCCTTATTGAACTTATAATAGTTGATGCTCAGACTTGCTCAACCCATAGTTCTTCAAGACCCTTGTACCCAGCAAATGGTACCCTATCCGTGCCTTTAACAAATTTTTCCTGCATCCCCCAAAGAATACATATTTAACAAGCGCGAAACCAACATGACACCCTAGCTAGCATATATATGCATTCATCTAAGTCAGCCCAACAATCGAGTAATGAAAATATGCATTCAATGATATAGATTACCAGACTGAAACCGTAGGCAATGTCAGATTGCATAAAGAATTAAGATGGGTACTTACCTGCTTAATCTCAGAAAGTTTGCAGAGTAAATTTTCTGTTATTGACCAATCAAAAACATCCAAATTCTCCTTCAATCTTGCTTCATTTGAGGTTTTAGGCAGTACACTATGGCCCTTCTGAAGCCCCCAGCGAAGAGCTACTTGTGCAGGAGATTTTCCTAGTTCCTTTGCAACCGTAGTGATAATAGGATCGGCAAGAATCGAATTATTTTTTGCACCAGCAACTTGAGAACCCAGAGGTGAATATGCCTGAGAGACAAGAAATTTACTAGAAATTCTTTTAAAATCTTTAAGCAAAACTGCAAAAGGCTAGGGATACGCCAGTATATAAACTACAAATAGTAGCGAGACTAGTGGCAAAACCACACATATTTACAGGCATATCATATTTGAAAGCACTACAAAATCATCAAACTGGGAGGTTGGGACACTTACAGATAGATGAATGCTCTTTGTTTTGCAAAATTCATGCAGCTTCTCTTGTTGCCACATAGGATGAAGTTCAACTTGGTTTACAGCAGGAGTAACACGGGCAGATTCAAGAAGGTTTTCGAGCATCCTTATTGAGAAATTGCTAACTCCAATGGCTCGAACCCTACCTGAATCATAGAGCGCCTCCATTGCTTTCCATGTACTAGGTATGTCTGCTGGAACGTATCTCCCAGGATCGTTACCATATAATCCCTTTTTCTCCTTTACTGGCCAGTGGATCTTTTATATGGTTCCACGAAAAGGCATTAATATGATAAATCAGAATTTAAATAGATTGATTAGAAAAATAAAAAGAACCATTAAGTAAGTTCTCTATTAAAATAAGTAACATACAAGATATAGGTCCAAGTATTCAAGTTGAAGGTCACTCAAAGTCCTATCTAGCGCCTTTGGAACATCTTCTGGTTCATGATCAAAGTTCCTGCATAATCACATGAACCAACTGATAAATGTTCATCCTTCATGCTAAACATAATCTATCTTCTTATATTATAACATAAAATAAATAAAGAAATATACTGAAAAAATTCTAGCCAGGCTTATTTACAAGATTTTAGTCAGAATAAGCCTTTTAAAGTTTTTAATATTCACCATAGTTTGGAGGTGATGAATAACTCATCTCGCTTCACTATCCCATCTTCAAACAACTCCTTTAAAACAACTCCGATCTATTTATTAATCAAGGAAAGCATTATCTTGTGAGCAAGAATGGGGGGAAAATTCTGTCAATTTGGAGTAGATCTTTGTGATACAACAAAAAAATATTTAGAAGAAAAAAAAAAAAAAAAAAAAAAAAAAAAAAAAACCACAGAAGATACTATAAAGAGAACAGTGAATCTTTATGGTTAAATTTTGTTAATTACCTCCTTCTCATTTCTATAGATATGTGCACAATCGATGTGTCGGTAACCCAACTGCATCAGATAGAATAAGTGAGCTACCGCAGAATGAGCTAATATATGCTTTGACTGTTAAATCACATTAAGAAGCTGATACCCTAATAGGTACATATCTTTATAATTCGTATATGAATTACTGATACATTACATTTATATTCAGAATGATGACTGCCTCCTCTTATCTAAGTAGTCTAGAATTAATCTTACAAACAATAAATAAATAAATAAATAAAAAGCAGTTAGATGGGAGCTACTATGGATACAGACTAATGATGAGGCAAACTGTGGCTATAGATGGACGATATCATGTCATTCTGAAGGTACTCTCGTTTATGCTCCTCGATTCCTCGAAGATATGATGAATATTTCTGAAGACCACACTAGGACTATGTTTACAGCTGAAAACTTCTAAATGTATGTAATATGCAGTTGAGACAAAATGACCTATTGAGCTTATAAAACTTATTTTAATTTTGGGATTAAACTTGTTAGCCATTACATAAGCCTATTAGCCCTTTTACACTTTTACAGATTCATTGAACTTCAAATTAATTTTTTGCACCAAGATGAAAAGAAATATGCTTAAATCAAATGTTGCACAACTATCTATTTCAATCCCCTACTAAAATCCTGCAATGTGTCTTTCTTTTTCTTGTTTTGCTTTTCTTTTTTGAAAAATTTGAAAAAATACCACCATCCATGGGTTCACATTTTGTACCATACAACCTCAAGTTTTTTATTTTATTTTTTATTTTATTTTTTTGAAAACTAGGTGGTAAAAAAATAATAATAATAAAAAAAACTCGGACCACTTTTGCCCAACTACCCTATATGACGTCATGGTAGGTCCCATGACTAATTGTACCTCTCTTTCCCTTGATTCTCACCTCGGTTCTTCCTTCTTCATCCTCTTTGTCTAATTTTAAAATCAATATGCGAATAAATTAGGCGTTATTTAGGGTTTTAATTTGCTAATTTGTTCTTCAAGTCAAACGACAATGCAAAATCAAGGGCATAATCATTTTATAGAGAGCTTTGTTTAATTAGGGTTTATAAAATCAATTTGGGGGTGTTTCAATTGAAATTAGGGTTTATGAATTAAATTTGGAAAATTGATTTTAGGGTTAATTAGTTACAAAATTGGTTAATTATGATGATTAGGGAAGAAGAATGGTGAAATTTGAAGGAAGAAAGAAGGAAAATTGGTTAGTAGACCCACCGTGACATCATATAGGGGAGTTGGGCAAAAGTGGTGAAAGTTTTTTTTTTTTTTTTTTAAGAAAACTAGGTGGAAATATACAAACAAAAAAATTAAAAAATAAATAAATAAACAAAATATTTCGTATATATATATATTAAAAAAAAAAAACTTGAGGTGGTAAAAATAAATAAATAAATAAATAACTTGAGGTGGTATTGTACAAAATGAACAATAGATGGTAGTATTTTTAAAATTTTCCTTATTTTTTTTGAGAAAATCCGATATGTATTTTGTGGCCTTTTTAAATTCTTTGCAAGTTAGTCTTCCAACACAATTCCACCTTTTAGTTCACCCCCACCAAATTCAAATAACTATTTAGCAGATTTTTGGAAAAAAATTGTAAAAAATAATCTCAACTTTGCTGTATTTGTTTTAATATCCCAACTTTAAATTATTTTGAAATAATCCGAACGTTAGGGGCTATTACTTTCTTCAATACCAATTACTAGTTATCTGTTGAAGGTTAATTTCTTTTCATTTTTTTTAGAAATTCCACGTGTCAAGAGAAAATTAGCCAAAAAAAAATTCAAATTTTTTAAAAAAAAAATTCAATTTTTTTTAAAAAAAAAACACAAAATTATGAAAAGAACCCACCTAGCCCCCTCACGTCAATTATTACCATTAGGTAAGGCTGAGCAAAACTAATTGAAAACTCGATCCGTAATCTTTCCGATAACCATAACGGTTCGGGTATCCGTTCCGATAGTTTGTTATCGGGTATGGTTATTGTTTATCATTTTAAAATAAATGGCTACTCGATTTTATCCGATAAGCATTTTTTGTTGTTTTTACTACTTAAATTTTTTTTTTTTAATATCTAAACTCATACTTTATTTCATAATCACTTTATAATATCAATTATTACTAATATTATTAATAATTTGGACAAGATCATATGGTATTGTTGTTAATTAGTATTAAATGATATCATAATAACTACATTATTATGTTTGATTATCATTATTAGATATCTTATTTGGTACTCAATAACCGATCCGAAAATTTGGGTTCTCGATGTTCGGGTACCCAAACTTATTAGTTCAGTTTATGGATATCACTTTTAGTGATTTTGATTAACAAATACCCGAACCGTTAGTAATAACGGTATGGGTACCCACCCCATGCTCACCCCTAGACTATTAGTTACCACTAGAGTACCATGCTTATAGTACTCCAACATATTAAGTGAAATAACATATCATTAAAATAAAATAACATAAAAAGTTTTGAAAGTATATAAATGAAAATAAACCTAAATGAATCAAAATTTCAATTTCATTTCTCTCTACACTTTCTCTTTCCCTATCTTTTCTCTCTAATTTCTTAACCCACCATTTTAGCATTATCAAATCCTTCAATTTTCACAGCAAAAGTCACAAAAATTCTTTTGATTATTATTTTGACCACCCAAACAAGTACAAAATTGCTCAATCGAAGTTGAAAATCAATTTACTGCATAAAAATAGTTGAAATTCATGAATAATATAAAGATACAACAATCGTGAACAAGAATGATCAAAACAAAGTAAGTAGCTTTAAATTTGTTTTTTATTTTAATTTAATTATTTGAAATTGTACTGCTAATTTGAACTAAATATGTTAATTTGATTTGATTTAGTTGAATCTATATTATTTTTGAATTTGCTAAAACGTTAGTGTTATTTTATGCAAACTTTATGTTACTTTACTAATTAAAATACTATGTAATTTTGCTAAATAAAACGTTATGTTATTTTACGCAAACCTTGTATTGTTGTTTTGCTAATATAACCTTACGTTATTTTGATAAAACATTGTATTACTTTACGTAAACCATGTTTTATTTTGATAAATTCCAGTGTTATTTTGTTAAAATATTGTGTTATTTTACATAAACCTTAATCCGTGTTGTTTTACTATAAAGTTGTGTTATTTCACGCAAACCTTATGTTATTTTGCTGAAATCATTTGTTATTTTGCTAAAAGAATGTGTTATCTTACTTGAACTTTGCGTTATTTTGCTTCGGCCTTATGTTATTTTTTCAAATGTGTGTTATAATTTTGGAAAATAACACCACAAAGAAAACCCAAATTTTGATTATAACACCATCAAAAAAAAGTTTTTATTATAACATCACAAAATAACCCTAAAAATTGATTTCACCACAACTTAACGAATTCTTAGATGGATTCCTTTAGTGGCGCTCACAATAGACACTTGTCACCAACCTATTGGTTTTTAAAAATTAATAAGCACTCCTGCCCCACCAAAACCGACGAAATCCTCCCATGCCCTCCTCGAAATCACCCCAACCTAGCATTACCACCACAAATCACCATCTACCACAACAACATCACCATCACTGAACCGCCGAAACCCCAACCAATTCGAACCTCAAACCCCAACCAATTTGTTCCACCACAGATACTAACCACAATCACAACGAATTTTGACAACAGCACCTTTGAACCACCGCAAAAGGTGGGATTGGTTGTCAATCTGAAGTGGCGCGCGGAGGTGGTTGCGGGGTTGCTGGGTGCGAATTCGTGAACCTCTCAACGCAGCTGTGCCGGTGGTGAAGCTGACTGGGTTTTGGGTTTTGGGTTTTGGGTTTTTGGGTTTCGGATTTTTCTTTTTTTTTAATTTTTTTTTTATTTTATTAAATTATTATTTTTAAACCAATAAGCACTTGACATGTGCCATGTATGGCCTCACTAACGGATTTCATCCAAAAATCCGCTTTGAGGTGGTGAAATCAAAATTTTCGGTTTTTTCTGTGATGTTATAATCAAAATTTGGGTTTTTATTGTGGTGTTATTTTCTAAAACTTCCTTATTTTATATACATCAATATGTTATCCCTCTTTGAAAAAAAACCTCAATTAATTTTCAGTAAATTAATTTCTATGTCAAATTTTGTTTGCAAATTCTGATAAACTTGTTCGATTCTTTTTCTCTTCTATAAATAACATCATCTTCATTCAAATTGCTATTCAAATTTTATCAAATTCGCACAAATATAAAATGCTCAATTTGATTATTAGGGTTTTAATTTTTTCTGGTTTTGCACATTTGAACAATTAGCTCTTTAATTCAACAAAAATTCTTAATGATTGACTGAACAAGAAGATAAATCTTAGCTATGAGACCTATGATCAAAAAAAAAAAAAAAAAAAAAAAAGATAGATCTTAAATGTTGCAAATGAATTATGAGATTATTTGAATAATTTTGAAAAAGAAAATAAAATAAAAAAAAAAAAAAAAAAAAAAAAAGTAAGACAGAGAACAGCAAAAAAAACATAAATAGAGAAAGGATTTTTTTAAATTGAAACGTTAACGTTTTGACCCCCTAGTTCATGGCACTCCAAGTGTACTATAAAATTGTGCCCTTGCGTTTCACAACCCAACCATACCCCACCCCAAAAGATCCGGCCACCCAACCTTGGACGTCAGGCAGGCTGTCCCCACTCCGTCACCCCCTCTCTCCCCCACGCCAGTAAATCGCAGTCCCCTCCTTATTCCCCACACGCAGCACAACAAACAACAGCTCCACACCCAATCCACGCAACAGCAACTCCACATTCGGCACGGGACAGGGGATCCAGTGAAAATTGAACCCTCAACCCACTACACGTCGCAGTGGTCTACTAAATCAATTTACTTCATAATTGAACACTCAACCCAACTTACTTCGAAATTGGAGCAGCCAAAACGAGGAAGGGGAAGGGAAGGAGGCGGGGAAGGGAGGGGGAAGGGTTTCGGGGGCAAAGAAGGAAATTTACAAAAATTGGTGGTTATTGGTGAGATGGGAAGCTAGGCGGTGGTGTTTAGTGGCGGCTAGTTGCATTGGAAATTTAGGGGTGGTGGTTCAAGGGAAAACGACAACGCCAAAGAAAACAAGGACGCGACGGTTCGGCGAGGGAGGGTTGTCGGGTTGGGCAGTGGTGGTGGTGGAGGTTAGGGTGAGTCGATGGGGGAAAGGGAGGCTGGCTTAGTTTTGTTATTTTGGGTTTTTTTTCTTTTTTTATTAATTTTTAGACCAATCAGAACTTAATACGTGTCAAGTAACCTGATATAATAAGCCATTGACTTTTGTTGACATGTATTAAGCTACATTTTACTATTATAGCTCCATTGACTTTTGTTGACATGTATTAAGCTACATTTTACTATTATAGCTGCTCCTCTCAGAGCATCAATAATGGGGGGTTCTTAGGTGGTTCTTAAGGAGAGAGAAAATATAAGAGCTAGTTCTTAGGTGAGAAATGGGAGTTTCTAATTTAGAAATTGTGTTAAGGGATTCTGAAATAAGCAATGAGTCTTGAAAATAAGAACTGGTGATGAGTTGGCATTAAACGACATGGGTGCCACTATAATGTATGTGCGTTTCGATAAAAATATCCACCGAAACTCTGCATTTTGGCATTTTGGCAGAGCAAATTCAGAGAAATGCAGAAAGCCTCCAACATTCGGAGAAAGAAGAGAGAGATTAAGATATAGTGTTAAGACCTAGTGCATTTCTTTGGGTATATGAAGGGTGGAGCTTAATAAGAATTTATGATGATGTGGAACAAGAAAGAGAATAAGAACTACCATATAAGAAACAATGCATTATTGATGCTCTCATGATCCCCACTCAAACCCACTACCATTTTTATTATTATTATTATTATTATTATTTCTCCCCTCTCACATTCATTACTTTTCAATAGATTATTAACCTCATTATGTTTCTTTTACTTTTTTTTAATACTCCAACTACCCCACTTACTTTTTTTTTTTCGATTTAAGTCAATTAAATTGCCTAAAAATATGAGGCTGTCAAAGTATAACACTTATTAAAACACGGATAAAGTAAAAAAAAAATAAATAAATAAGACCACCCCAGCCCCACCACCCAATGGAACCCCAACCACCCCAATCCTCACCCGCATCAAAACCCACCCACCCACACCTCCTCCTCCGACCGTCCAGCTGCCCTTCCTCATGTCTCGTCGCCCCTCCCCTTCTCCCTCCCCCTTCCCCTTTCCCCTTAAACCACCACCCCATTCCCCCCGATTCCAAACCCTAACAATAAGTCGTAAAGAGCTCGAGCCATGGGATCAAAAAGAGTTCTAATACACCACCTTAAATTCAACTCCGGAAGTGTGGCGATTAACGCTGAGAACTTCGTATGACCTGCCGGATTTATTTAATGGCGGTGGAATCGGGTTTATAGTTAGTAAATGAAGGAAGGGAGAAGATGGCGTCGGCGGATTGTAGGGGAAATTTGGGGCTAGTGGCTCAAGGGGAAACGATGACGCTAGGGGTGGAAGAGGGGCAGTGGGTCGGCGAGAGAAAGGCAGCAGGCTCAGCAGTGGGGTGGAGGTTAGGTGGGGCAGTGGGGAAGGGGAGGCTAACTGGTGTTTGTATTTTTGTTTTTTGTTATTTTTTTAATTTTTGAACCAATTATGATTTGACGTGTCAAATAACCTGATATAATAGGTCTAGTTGGAATTATTATTAAAAAAAAATAGAGCAAAGTTAGGATTATTAATATGATCTTTATTAGTATCAATTTTTTCGTTTTTTAAATATTCCGTATGATCTTTAATTTCCTAGCAAACCTAAGTTGATACATTAAAAAAACTAAAGGAAGAACATCTAAAAGAAACAGAGTATATAGTGATGAGTCCATTTTATATATTTTTTTATTCCCTGTCCCATGGTCATATTTGTGCTTATTTGAGATATACGAAACTATTTTTATTACTAATATACGTTTTCTAGTGTTTTTGTAGAGTTGATATTATTTTGTAGGAATTTGCAGATTTATGATAATTGCCGAGCTTATTGAGCCACTACAAAGATATTGGAGTTTGATCGTATTTTATGACCGTATATTTAAATCTCAAGGCCGAGTTAAAGAAATTTAGTTCGGTGAATAAGGGCTCAACTTGTGAAAAGATCCAAATTAATATTTCAGATCAAGTAATGAGCAAGCAAGTTAAGGATTTTGGGCCCAAAGCAAAAAGAAGCTCAGTCCCCAAAAGAAAGTCAGTTGGGCGAAGTTTTAACAGGCCCGATTTGGCGGCCCAACGCCGGATCAGTCCTAACTCTTATGTCGGCTGCTTCAATTCTTTTAGAGTTTTATTGTGTGTGGGATTGGTGGGCTTGTTTCCTATATAATAAGAAGAGTAGTACGTGGTTAGGCAGCTTTAGTTTTAGGTAGATTTCTTACAATTAGTTTTAGTTTATCTTTTGTGAACTCTTGCTATGATTTTATTTTAGTTTGGTATTCTTTTAGTCTTGTTTATTTCCTTTTCATAGTATAGTTTTACTTATGTGCGAGTACTTTAATTCTAGGGTTATGGGGATCCATAAATAATATGAAAGGATGATTTATTATTATTGATTACATTGGTGCAGCTGGCCGCACGATGCGGCAAGGTGCTATATCAGTAACCCTTCTAGTAACCCCATTTAAGTAACCCCTGATTGACTTAGTAACCCCTGACTGACTTGGTAACCCCTAGTTACCTCTGACTAACCTGGTAACCCCTAGTAACCCCTGACCGACCTAGTAACCCCAAACCCAGTAACCCCTAACCGACCTAGTAACCCCAAGTAACCCCCAACCGACCTAGTAACCCTTAGTAACCCCCTACCTAGTAAGTAGTAACCCCTACCCGACCTAGTAACCCCTAATCGACCTAGTAACCCCTACCAACCTAGTAACCCTTAGTAGCCCCCCGACCTAGTAACCATTAAGCCACACCTAAACCCACCGTAACCACCATCAACACCAACCTTTCTCAACCGCCACCCTCAAAACCTTAAATTCCACCACACCACCACCAACTCCCGTACCACTAACAACCATTAAAGTTGTTAAAAACAAAATATTAATAAAAAATCCCTAAAAAATCATCAAATTCTTCGAAAATTTTGGAGTATAACTTACCTTTGCACTTGAGAACAAAATTTTGTACGAGTTTATTGTTCTTTACCTCATTCCATTCAAATTTTCTTCAATTTGTTCTTTTGTCATAATAGGGTTCGTAGTTGCAAAGATTCTAATCAAATTGGTCACTTCAACTTGTTTATATGTAAGTTTGACTAAAATTTGTTGAATTTGAGAAAAAGTAGAACAAAATTGCTTGAATTTTGGAGCAGTTACAATGGATTTTAGAGAAAAATTGATGGTTTTAAGAGAGAGAAGATGATGGAAGTGTGAAAAATGTTTGAGGAGAGAGAAAATCAAGATATTTTTTTTAAGCTTGGAGAAGAAGAAAAGAGGAGAGAGAAAAAGAATTTTTAAAAAATAAAAAAAAAAAATTGTGGTTGGCCGCACGGTATGGCCAGCCACATATGAAACTTTGTGTATTGATTATCAATGCTTGATTAATTTCCTATTGCTTGATTATTGATTTGAGATTCGAGAGATGAGAATTGATGTTTAGGTCTAGTTTCAATAGGCAGGTTAATTTATAAATGGTTAAGTCGAGATTCGAGATATGAGATTTAATACCGATAGATTAATTATGTGATTGTAATACGTAGATAAAGCCCTTTATGATCTGATGCATTGATGATTGATGATTGATGATTGATGATTGATTATTATATTT
This sequence comes from Chenopodium album, assembly GCF_948465745.1. Taxonomy (NCBI): domain Eukaryota; kingdom Viridiplantae; phylum Streptophyta; class Magnoliopsida; order Caryophyllales; family Amaranthaceae; genus Chenopodium; species Chenopodium album. Next base: position 17,973,478 of record NC_137835.1, on the reverse strand, counting down.
TACCCTGGAATATTATTTATTGGTGAACCTATGCCCTAGGTCTTTTATTCATTGTTTCTCCTCCTACTTTTATTCTTTCCAACTTTTACTCTTAGTAGTTTAGTTAGGTGATACAACTTTAACCTGTCATACAGCCATACAGATTGTACTCGTACATTGTATTCTTTTGAAATAAAATAAGAATAATTTGAAAAATACCACTATCTATTGTTGTCATTTTGTACAATATCACCTGAGTTTTTTTATTATATTTTTTACCACCTAGTTTTTTTTTTTTTTTAAAAAAAAAAAAAAAAAAAAAAAAAAAAAAAAAAACCACTAAAAACTACCACCCCCTTTGCCCGACTCTCCTATATAACGTCATGGTGGATCCCGCTAATTAATTTTTCTTCAAATTTCACCATTTTTCTTCCCTAATCATCCTAATTAACCAATTATACCCTTGATTTTGCATTGTTGTTTGGCTGGAAGAACAAATTAGCGAATAAAAACCTCGAATAACGTCTAATTTGCAAATTAATACTACCTCAATTTCATATTATTTGCAACTGTTAGACATTTAAACCTCTCTACTTTATGTCAAATCGTTGCAAATAATATGAAACGGAGCTAGTATTTAAATTAGACAAAGAGTTAGAAGAAGGAAGAAAAGAGGTGAGAATCGAGGGAAAAGAGAAGAACAATTGGTAGTGGGACCCACCGTGACATCATATAGGGGAGTCGGGCAAAAGTAGTAGTAGTGTTTTTGATAAAACTAAACTTGAGGTGGTATTGTGAAAAATGACAACAGGCGTATTTTTCATAAAATAATGAATAAAATAGAACTTCTTCACTTCAACTACTCTATTTACAACCTTTATGTTTGGGTCTACAAAGTACATTTTTTTGACTAAATTAACCAAAATTTGCAACAAAATTAACTTCTATCTCATAGAAATTAACAGATGACTAATCAAAAATCAAACAAAATTCCATTAATCTACTGAAACAATAATGGCCAATTAATCAAAGTACAGTAATAATACAGAGTAATACATAGAGGGAGAGGAGAGAGAAAACCTTAACAGCAGCAGCAACAATTTGTGGAGGAGTTGCATAAGTACCAAGCCCAACAGAAGGAATTTTGGCTCCTGTATTTAACTCAAAATATTGCAAATTTCCCTCCATTTTTAATTCTAATTTCTGAATTTTTGATAGAAATTAGGATAAATTAATCCAAAAAAATTGTATTATTAATAGAATTGCTTGGGGACTAAAGAATTGATGAGAGAGAATGTAAGATAAGAATCACGTTATTCTCGTGAGTCCAGTGAGCGGTGACTTCAATGTAGGCGTCATTTTCATGGAAATTAGGTAGAGAAAATTATGTTAATTTCCTACCAGCTCTAGATGAACTTATGAATGATCTTCGTAAATATACACAATTTTAAATTAAATAAAATAATTACTAGAACCGTGCATCGCACGGGCTTACATCTAGTATTATTGTAATCCGAGATTTAAACGTACGCAACTGACGCTATCATATATCTAATACATAAAGCGAAAAGTTGGAATGCCAAGTGTCGCGCAACCTTGGATAGATTTAAATAAACTTCATATGATAAAAAACCGTCAAGTATCGCGCCACCTTGGATAAATTTCATAAGATAAAAAAAAAAATTAGGTATGAATTCTATTTTCAATCAAATTAGAACAGAATTTTAGAATAAGATTATTAGTTTAGAGTTATATTTTCGATAAAACACCACATAATAAATTTATAATTAGGCCACAAGACAATATCATTTAGCGTTTTAATTTTTCGCTAAGTATCGTACCACGTTGGATAAATATAGATTGACTTTGTAGCAAAAAAAGTTAATTTAGAATTCTATTTTCAATCAAATTGAATTATAATACGTAGTATAATTTTATCTTAAAAGTCCATAAACAACCCGGGCTTCGCTGGGGTACAAAACTAGTATAGAATATAGTGATTAGTGACCCAGAATTAACATAATTACCTTATTTTTAACATAGTAATTTCCATTAAACTTGTGTGACATTAAATACAGTATTATTGTGAACCTGAAGTACAACGTTAGGTTAAAAATAACTGCCCTAATTTTAACATAGTAAGTAGTAACATTTATTATTTATATTAGTCAGTATATTAAAAAAATTTCATTAAAAAATAACTAAATAAAATAACCATTTATAATAACATAATGACTTTTATTTCAACATAATAAATTAATAACCTTTATTTTGATATAGTGACTTTTTTTTTATTAATAAAACAACCAATAGTATATCTAATATTATAGCAGGTTTTGTGTGTGGCTAGCCACACAGTGTGGCCAGTTAACACACATATAAACCCCGATCAAGTAACCCCCGACTGATTTAGTAACCCCTGACTGATCTAATAATAACCCCTGATCGACCTAGTAACCCCTGATCAAATAACCCCTTCGACGGACCTAGTAACCCCTCCGACCTAGTAACCCCCGACCAACTTAGAAACATCTGATCGAGTAACCCCTGACCGACCTAGTAACCCCCCAACCAACTTAGAAACCCCTAACCCGACTTAGTAACTCAGCAAACACCACCTTCGCACCTCACAACAACTCCTCCACTGCATCTGACCACCATACCGTCCTCACAACCTGCATCAATCTCAGGCCACCTGAACATCGAACTGAAGGATTTATGTCTTCGTCGTGTGCAATTACTAGATATTTTAATGGATCAAATTATGGAGATAATTAAGTTCGGACATTTGGGTCGTCGTTTTATCATAGCTAGAGGTACTAACGATCTTTGGGCTAGTAAAATAGCCCAAAGCCCAATTAGACGGATCCTATAATGTCACATAAAGGGTCTAGATCGGGCACGAGATGACAAGGCCCATGATGGGCCTCATCCTCTAGTATGGCCGGCCATGTGGAGTAAGTTTGAGGGTTTTGGGCTAACCCTAGTCTAATTATAATGTGATTTTAAATAGACTAAGCTAGGTTCTTAGGGTTTGCATGTAAGTTGAATTCAGTTGATCAGTAAGATCAAAACCCCAATTAGCAAACATGAGACCTAGCCCTCTCAAACTCTCTTATCTCTCACAGCTCTCTCTCTCTCCTCCTCGACGCCGGTGTGGTGGTGGATCGTGGTGGTCAGCTTAGTCCAAGAAAGGTGGTGATCGCGGTTTTCCTCAATCACTCGACCAATCTAGTATTGGTGGACAGCTCGTTCGAAACTCGTGGACTAAGTAGAGGAGCAACACTTGGGGCTCTATTCTCTCCCTGATTTGTCAATCAAATAGCTACGTGGAATTCACGCTTCAAAGGTATGATTATGTGTCTTGTGTGTTATGCATGTGATCTTGGGATAAGGTACTTGATTGAATATGATTCATGATTTTCTGCCGTAATAGCTATAAACTCCTACACGAAGAACCTTCTCCTATCTCACACATCCTCCATTGCACCTGACCACTGTACTTGACCACCTAACCTTCCTCACAACCCGTATCAATCTCAGGCCAGGCCACCTGACCCCCGCAACAACAACCTTATCCTATCTTACACATCTCACTAACCTCAAATTTGATGTCGCAATTCACAACAGTCTCCTTCAAATCTGCAATTCACCACAAGAAGATTAAGATGACGGCAGAGGTCACTAGTTCAGCCATGGAAACTTATTGAAAGAAGGAAATTGGAATAAAATTGATGAGTTTGTACTTTTTTTTGGTGTTTGGAGAGCCACAAGGGCGAGGGTGATGAGAATTGATCCCAAGATCATCTAAAATCGGGAGGGGAGCTCTAACCACTTGAGTTATCCCTCATGAATTTGTACTTGAATATGCTGAAATTTGGGGAAAATGTTAGGGTTTGGGGCTTTGAAATTTAGAGGTGGAGATCTGGGTTAGAAGACAATGAAGACGACGACGGTGAAGACGAAGACAACGTCAAAAGTTGGTACTCTGGCCATTAACGGTTGGAGAGAGAAATTTAGAAAGAGAAAATGAGCGGAGAGAAAAAAAAGAAGAAGAAGAAAAAGAATAAGAAGAAGAAGAAATTGTGGATGGTCACACGGTGTAACCAGCCACATATATATAAAAGTTAGTGCTACTAATAATATTAATAGTCCACAATAAATTAGTGTGGACCATGTCCTTTTAAGAGTTTCTAAATGTTTGATTGAGGAAGTTAAACATTTTGATAACAAAATTTGTTTATCAAATGATAAAAGAATAAATAAAATGCATTTTTGTAAATGTATCAACAATAGTGAGACTCATATTTAATAAAGAGTTGTTGATTTATTTACGATTTGTCATTTAATAAACAAATTTTGTTTATTTATACTCCCTCTGTGCTTTTTTAAGTGTTATAGTTTGACCGGCACATATTTGTAGGCAATTTAATTGACTTAAATAAAATAAGAGGTAAGTGGGGTAGTTGGAGTATTAAAAAATTGTAAAAGAAAGATAGTGAAGTTAATAGTTTATTGAAAAGTAATGAATGTGAGAGAAAAGATATAATAAAAAAGTAGTACTCCTTCGTCCCTAAATTACATTCCTGTTTGAAAATTTACACGAGAATTAAGGAGGAAAGAATAAGACAAATAACAATAATTAGATAATGCAATGGGAAGTACAAAACATTAAATAATGTTTTTGAGTAAAACAAAAATAGACTAGTGATTACTCATAACATGTCATCAATCCTTTGCAAAAAGAAAAAAAAAAAAAAAAAAAAAAAAAGACCAATCACATGCTCCTAATTAAAAAAATTTAACCAATCATATTCATTGTAATTTGGCACAAGGATTTTGAAAAATTAAAGGCTGAAAAAGTACATTAGCCAACTAAACATTAAAAGTGGAATGTAAATACATTAATTATACATTAAAAGTACAACTAAAAAAGAGAGTGTATTTGGGATATTTAGAAAAAAAAAAAAAAAACCTTACTAAAAATAGAAAGGTGGAATGTAATTTTGGAATACCCAAAATAGAAAGGAGGAATGTAATTTAGGGACGGAGGGAGTTGTAGGTTTGGATGGAGAACATGAGAGGAGAGAGATATAATTTTTAATATAACTTTTTGCCAAAAAAAAAGGAAATGTAACACTTAAAAAAACACGGCCGGAAATGAAAAGTGTAACACTTAAAAAAAACACGGAGGGAGTAATGATTAATAAACTAGTATATTCTCGGTTTTATTATGCAAAAAGTATAATTCATACTTTCTTTGTCCTATTTTTTGTACGGTCATTAGTGTATCATGGGAGGCCTTCCAAAGGGAGGTTAGTTATGTATGAGTAAATGCATAACGAGGGGCATGTGGGTCATTTCACGTAAATGCATTTCTGAATTTAGAGTAGTACCACTGGGTGATCAATTGTATCATTAGATGATTAAATGGTATCATTGAACATTTCAGTGGTACTATTTATGTATGTAATGGTACTATATATTCATTCAGTGATACTCGCTACGTGTAGAAATAGTATCACTACAGTAGAAATAGTATCACTACATAGTCAATGGTACTATCTAAACTTTCAACGGTATATTTAAAAAGTGGTCACACTTACCCATCTCTCTCCTCCTTTTACTCACCCCCATGTGCTTTTTAATATTTTAGTATTTGTTATGCATTTGCAAATGCATAACTAACCTCCCTTACTACTTCCTCGTGAATTACTCCCAAATAATTTCCAAACACCAATAAATCATTGATGATGTACGTTGGCAAGTATAGCTTTATGATACTAGTATTTATTGATGATGTATGTTGGCACTTAATAGTATCATAATTCATAAAGCTACACTTGCTAACGTACATTATCAATAATTACTCATTAGATTGTCTCTCCAACAAGACTGTAATTTTCAGCGATATAAGCGGGAGATGCTCCGCAATGCAAGATCTACTCGATGATCGTAGTTTTTATGAAGGAAAATTCTATTTGATTCAATATCTTATGTATGTGTTAATGTCGAATCTCTATTGTAGATGTCGTATGACTTTTAATTAATGAAATATTTTTGCTATTAAAAAAAATTGCAAAATTTGCAAATTGCAGCCATTTAAAGTTCGTATTTTTGCAAATTCTAGCCATTTTTTTTAAAAAGTTGCAAATTACGGCCCAAAAGTTCGTATAAATTGCAGTTCGATTCAGCTTTTTCATCGATTTATATGTCAAAATAAATCTTCGCTAAAGGTTTTAAGGGTCATTTTAGATCTTAAGGGACCGAATTGAGCTCGGAATTAACAAAAAAATAACCTAAGTGTCTCATTTTAACAGTTTTTAATTAATCGATACATTTTTTGTTACACAAAACGAGACACTAACGTTATTTTTTTTGCTAATTCCGAGATCAATTCGGACCTTTAAAGAGTAAAATGGCCCCTAAAACTTTAACCAAACATTTTTCGACATGTTAACCGATGAAAAAATTGAATCGGGCTGTAATTTACAATTTTTACGAACTTTTGGGCTGTAATTTGCATTTTTTTTAAATAGCTGCAATTTGCAAAATATTAACTTTAAATGGCTGCAATTTGCAAATTTTCCCATTATATAAGTATCATAAAAGTATAAAACTATTGGTGTTTGACTACCGTATAGAGCTGACTTGCTAACGGACATCATCAATAATTATTTTATTACTCCCAAATGGTTACTCGATCTAATTTTCATAATATTACTCATTCCATCTCTTTTTATTTGTCACTTTTATCATTTTGGATGCCTCTAAATATTTGTCATATTTCATATTTTCATAATTATTAAGATATATAAAAAGATTTTTATACCCTCATTGTTTTTTACCCTTATTAAGTCCTATTCCTATTTTACTCTAACATCTGTCATAAAAATTATCTAAATGATGCCAAACGTACATTGGCTAACGTAAGGCGTTAAAATATTTTTCCACAGATGTAAGTCTGTGCGTGTAGACACCTGATTGTGCCTCTCTAAAAACCAAACCTAGTGATGAGTACCTTTCACATATTTGATTATCGAGTTAGGTGAAAAGTTAAAGAGTCACGTGAATTTCAATTCCCTTTAGCCTTGACCATTTTTAACCTTTTCTTAAAAGTTTTTATCCATAGTCATTTATTTCGAGCCTTTAAACCCAAAATCATTCATTTCGTGTCTTAGAAAATAATTCATTTCGTGTCCTCTTTATAAAATCGTCCAAACCAGTCTATTTTGGTCCATAATCTGGGTCAGATAATTGAGTAATTAGATGAGTTTGAAAAAAGATTTCCAACAATATATTATAAGGCCAAATCTGAGTTATAACGAAAAAGTTATGGCCAAAATACTAAACCGAGTCTTATCTGTGACTAATGACCATGTGAAGGGTCCATTAACCTTAACCTCATTCCTAAATCCATTAGGATTTATTACAAGTTTCTAGAGTTCTCTAGAAGGTTGGTTTTTTTTTTTTTTTTTTGACAAGCTCTAGAAGGTTTTTTTAGGTCTTAAATACTTAGGATTTATTATTATCTTCTAGAATCTTCAAGAAGGTTCTAGTTTATCCTGTTTTTGAAAAGATGAAGAGTTAAGGATTTTACATCGGATAAGATACTTGTTTTAAATTCTGATAAAATTAGAATACATATGGAAATTCGATAACCCAATTTGATTGGAAGTCGGATGCCGTACGGATTCTATCTTCTAAAACTATCACGGCGTGATAGGCCTATCTGTTTTACTCTGAGTCATATTCTGGCTTTTTTCTTATCCTTTGACCCTCTTTCTTCCCTATAAATAGAGGTCCTTTCACCCCGTTTTCAATCATCAACAAGCTTGATCACCAACAACCATTTAAATCCTCTCTCTAAGTAAAGCTTATTATCTCTCTCTCTCTCTCTTGAATTCTTAGCCTAGCCTTAGCCTAAACACATCCAAACACACATCCTTCAATACTTTCCTAATCAAACACTATACCTCCTTCTCAACCCTCGAATACTCCAAGCCAATCTCGAAGTTGTCTTTCGACCTCGGCGTGAAAGGTTTATAATTCAGAGTGTTTGGTCCCAAATCTATATTTCAATTATTATTTGATATATTTGTTTGATTTAATTCTGAGTGTTTGGTATACACATACATGTATTGTTTTGATAGAAAGAGATACGAGGAATCAAAGTGAGTAATTCAACTACTTAATTATTCTTTTGATACTGAAATTATGTTTAGAATATTACTAGCATAGTGCCCGTGCGATGTACGGTTTATAAATCAAATTATTGAACCCGTAGGAAAAATAAAAACAAAGGTAATTCAATTACTAATAAAGGACTTGGTTACTGATGGTCAATAAAAACAAATTAAAGGAATGTTATTTGAACATTATTTTATGTTATTTGATTTTTTTTTTTAATTTTTTATAATGTTATTTTAATAATTGAAAAATAATTGAATAATACTCCACATAACTATATAAGAGAAGTGCTCGTAAAAATTAAATAAAAAATTTAAAAATTAAAAAAAAAAAAACTACATAGATAAGTGGAATAATTCATTTATATCTCCCGTTGACAAAAAAACTTAAATTATCTTATCATACTATCCGCATCAGTAGCTACAATCAATCTAATATATACATGTTTTATTTACCCGTCACACACTCACCAAATCTATAGACACAATAATATAATAGCCCTATACTTGACCTACAAGTACATATATTTTCCTAAGTTAAGCATTGTGCCAAAAACTATATATTACTTCCTCCGTTTCTATTTAGTTGACGCGTTTGATTTAGGGCCTGTTCACATTTACTTAATTTCAGTTCAGTTCAGTTCAGTTCAGTTCAGCTCTTAATTTCTCTCTCTCATAAAATATTTATTTCAGCTCAATTCAATTCAGTTCAGTTCAGCTCTAATCAGTTCAGTTCCAATCAGTTTAGTTCAATTCAGTTCAGCTCAGTTCAGTAAATGTGAACAGGCCCTTAGGCACATATATTAAGGAGAGGAGAGAAAGTGAGAGAGAATGAAAAAGCAAGTGGGGTAGCTCGTAAATGTAAGGTAAAAAAGTTACCCCAAAAGGAACGTGTCAACTAAAAAAAAAACCTCCTAAAAAAGAATATGTGTCAACTAAAAAGAAACGGAGGTAGTATATAATAGTCATATAACCAACATCTGATTAAATATACTATACAACACAAATACTTCGTATATAGGTATGGATTTATATAAATAAAATATACGGAGTATATATTAAGATTTATCACTATCTTAATTATAAAAAGGTTAACAAAACTCTTATAATAGTGCATGAACATTTATATCTCTGAAATTGTTCTTTTACATATATTTCTCCCATTTAATTTTAAAAGCCTTAAAATTGTCTCTTGAATTCGCTAAATTGATTTTAAAGGTTATGTTTATTTCAATATTTAAAGCCATTTACTATTTTAATTTCCTTTTATTTTAATTTTTCTATTTAGAATTTATTAGACTATTATATTTCAAGATTGAATTCAATATCTTTTTACCGTACAATCACTAACAAAGTAGCTCAACTAAAGTTTTGAACATTGCATAGCTACACAACATCCAACACATTTAATGACTACATGCAAATAATTTTAATAAAATGTAAAATTATGCATTTGATATAAGTTATTAAACAATTGAACTACATATATATTTTGATAGGTTTATATCTTTCATATTAACAAAAATTTACAAATGTTATTATTATATTTTAAAAAAAAAATATAGACTTTGGAGTTTTGTATAAGATAGATAAAGGATAAGTTAATTCCCGTCATATATGCATTGAGTTGCTCAATCATTTTTTTGGGTGTTCTATCCAATTCACCCTTTGGGCTAATCCAGATTCGAGGATCAGTTCTGGATTGTTAGGTTCCACTCCCCTTCCGATTGTTGTTGCAGGGGATCGAATACGGGTCCTCCCTACCAACTGTAGTCTCAATCACCACTACACCAACAACCTGTACACTTGGTATGGAGGACCCATGTTATAAAATATTATATTATATACATATACTTTTTTATATTATAAAAAATATTATATCATTTACACATACTATTTTACACGAAATATATTAACTTTCATACTATACTTAATTACATAGAATGTAAAGTACATGAAAATAGTATCATACCTACATTTCAATTATATAATTAGTACTTTAACAATATGACTTATTATATAATGTTTAGGTGTAATAAAAATGACATGTATATTTTTTTTTATTATAAAATGTTGATTTGAAAGTCTAAATTATAGTTAAAAGTATTATTATATATAAAACAACATAAATTATTGAACATAATTGTTGTATATCTAGTATGGTAAATGGGCACAATTTTTAAATCAAAAGGTTAGTTTTTCTAAAAAAAATTCATAAGTAATAGCATTGTTAATACTTAATACGAATATTACAATTTTAAACACGAGTAATAGTTATAATACATTTTATATCTATTCAAATGTCTAATTCAATTTAACTTTTATTCTTCTTGTTTAGATTGGTTTTTGGTTCAATTTTTTTTTTAATGTAAACAAAGGTAATTGTAAAAGGCATTGTATAGAAAATGAAAGGTCGATTAAAATTAAATTTATGTTCAAGATTATATATTTTTTTCCAAGACAACATTTCGGCTCAGCATTCAGTATTTGTCAAGGAGTACAAAAAACGATAAAAATAATTTTTACACTATTTTGTATTTTTATCAATAACTTTTGTATTCATCTGATAACTTGCATTGAGTTTAGGATAATTTATAGACTATTTTGGGTAACTTTTATCAATAAAGCATAAATAACTTTCATTCATTTTAGGGTAGCTTTTATAATAGGTGCACAATATTTTATTGTACATCTAATTTTTTAAAAAAAATGTTTGTATTGATTTCATAATTGACGTCAAACTAAATTCTATTGATATTATTTAATTTTCATAAAAAAAAAAACAATATTATCCTTTCAAAATACGAAATATTTGTTTCCTTAATTATGCCACTTTAATCATATTGCTTCAAATTAGTTATTATTCTCTAAATTGACTACAAATAAAGATTGGAAAGACGTTATGGATTATTTGTAGTATTGGAAAGTATATAATTTATTATTAAAAATTAAATCAATATTTATGTTAGGAAATCATGAAAATCTTATGCATGTATAGAAACTTGTTTTTATTGTTTAAAGTTGAACAAAAATAACTATGCTTGAATATGTAAACAGTAATTATATAGATATATTTTATACATAAGACAAGCCAATGAGAGAGTGACATTTGTCATCCTCACATTGGACGCTTGTCTTTTAGTATAATATATAGAATATAGATAGATAGATTTTAATTCCTAGTATCATGTGAGGATGTTTTTATGATTCTAGTATCATGTTTAAGGAGTTATTTAATATTTTTAAGGAAAAATTGCAAATGATAATACAACCTTTGGCTGGTTCTTTTCTAATAATATAACCTTTCGATTATTCTATAATATTACAACCTTTAGGGGGTGTTGAATTTTAACAGGCACAAAAACTTATAACCTGTGGAACCGGTTACCATGACACGTGTTGTCATGTAATTGGTTTAAACTATTAATATATATATATATATATATATATATATATATATATATATATATATATATATATATATATAAAATTAGATTTTAAATTTTAATTAAAATTGTTTAACATTTAATTAACTTATAATTATTTTTAATTTTTGATAAAATAAAAATTAATTAAAACAAATCCACCCACCCAACCACCACCCTGCCACCACAACCTCTCCCCCTCCTCTGCTCAACCCCTGCCACCACCGCCCAACCAACAATAGCAGCATCGAACCTCACTCACAACCTTGCTCCTTCACTGCAACCAGAACAACGACAATCAGCGCCACCTCCAAGAACCTCCCACTCCCATTCGCTGCTCCCACACGCACTACCATATCAGCCACAATTAGCACCACCCTGCTCCCGTCGCTGCTTCCACGCGCACCAATTGGTTCAAACCCCGCCCCCGATTCACCGCCACTTCACTACCACCACTGCAGCCCCTTTTGGGCTTTACTTCTAACCCAGAACATCCGTTTCCTAGGGTTTTGGGTTTTCTGGGTTAAATCGATTTTTGGTGGTTTTGGATGGGGGAATAGGGTTTGTAGGGGCCGAAAAACAAGGGAGGGGGTGGTTTTGGGCTGCGGTGGTCGGGAACGGCTTGAATCGGAACTCGTGAAGGTGGAGGTTGGTAGCAGTTTTCGCGGGTTAGGGTTCGTTTGGATGGGTGGTGCGACATGTAGGGGAGGTCGGGCTTACAGGAGGTGGGTCGGCGACATTGGGTCAGCCTGACGCCGGCAGGCCGGTTTTCGGGCTAGGGGATAGGGGAGTTTCGTGTAGGGGGGGAGAAGGGATGGTGGCAGGATGGTGGTGTCGGTGGTGGCAAGTGTGGTGTTTTATGTTTATAATAATAAAAATAAAAGTAATTTTATATATTTTAAAAATTAAAAAAATTAAAATAAATTAAATAAATTTTAAAAATCAAATTAAATTGACAAAACCAATCAAACAACAACACGTGGTATGGTAACTTGTAAAAATAGGTTATCAAACGGGTTTTGCCTGTTAAAATTCAACACCCCCTAAAGGTTGTAATATTAAATAATAATCGAAAGGTTGTATTATTAGGTTAGATCCGGTCAAAGGTTGTATTAATATTTGCAATTTTTCCTATTTCTAATGTTATGTTGATTTCTAATATCATGTTTAGGATAAAGCTTTAATCTTTGTTATTAGTGACATGATAGGGTTTGTTATTAATTTGTTTAGTATATATCATGCCTAGGATCTTGCTATTAATTATGTTTTGAGGATATTATATATGATGATGATGATGATGATGGTTGTGTCAATTATATGTTGCTTGATTATTCATGATTTATTTTACTGCTTGATCACGCCCTTTCCGCAGGTTTCAAGGAGATTTGTACTTGAAATCATGGTTAAAAAGATAATTAATAATTTGATTTATGCTAATAATATGATTTTATTTCAAGTGATCACCAATAACTATTTATTTGTGCATTTATAATAAACCAATGTAGATTAAATATACTCAGGATTAATTGATTGTATGTGTTGATCGAAAAGCGCACATGAATATCATAAGAATTAAGTAGAGGCCGATTTAGGGCAAGTTTAATCTCATTTAGGATGGATTTGTACCTTCATCCCCGAATATCCAGTCATGGTTCCGGACCACTATGGAGTTGCGATATCCGTGATCGTGAATGGGGTGTAACCTTCACGCCGGTGAACGGTTTATAATTTTTCAAAAATTGTTGGCGACTCTGTTATCTCTAGCTTCCTTCCCTTTGGACGCCATCATGACTAAAAATATGATCACAGTGGGGCTCAAAGTTGATGTTTGAAAAGTTCCCTACAGTGCGATGCACGGTTTTTAATAAATTCAAAGTTATAAAATTTTCTTTTATAAAGATTTTTGGATAATATCCATTATATCAATATTACTTTTTATAAATTTATAACCAATATTTTTTTATTAATCTAAGTTATATAAATTCTCGCTTATTTGATTTATTTATTTGATTTTATTTTATTTTATTTTTATTTTTTTGCACAATTGAATATTTTAATTCTAAATTCAATTACAATTCTTTCATTAAATTAAGTTTTTATATATTTCTCATGAATCTCATTCGTCAAACATTAAAATGAGATTACTAGATAGATAGTAAAATAAGATAAATTTTAGGTATTTAATTTGAACATTAACTAATTTAAAAATCTTTGTTAAGAAAAACCAACATTTACATTACTCAATTTTTTTAATTTTTAAATTGGATATATTTTATGTAAAAGCTTTTTCAATTTTTTCCATTGATAAAATTTAAACCTGATAGGTTTTTTTATATATAGATTAAATTTTAAGACAATCGTATATCCATTTTTATTACTTTTCATATTTTATCGTCTCTTTTTTCAATAGATTTTTAATTAGAGAGTATTTTAAATTTATTATTTTTCAGTATTTTTTTTTATAAATATTAAACTTAACTGATCATTGTATGGTTATTGATAAATTTGTACTTCGTATAAATTTTAGTGTCAATTTTTAATGTTTATGTTTCAAAATTTTCATTTTAATAAGTTTTTATAAAAAAAAAAAAAAAAAAATTGAACATATTTATGTTTATTATTTTTCAATATTTTTATATATATGAAACTTAAATAATTATTCTATAGCTATTGATAAATTTGAATAAATTTTAATGACAAATTATTAACATTTATGTTTCACAATTTTCATTTCAATAATTTTTTTAAATGAAAATTTGAACGTAATTTATGTTGATTTTTTTTCAATCTTCCATATGTAGATATTTTTTAAATGATAATTATGTGGTTATTGATAATTTTTTTTATATAAGTATTAGTTTTATTATATAGATAAATTTTAATTATAAATTACTAATTTTTTATTTAGTACGTAAAAAAAATTTAAATTTTTTCTTTTAGTTTTTAAATAATTTAAATCCTAATATCTAAGTTTTATTTCTTTGAAAAAAACAAATAAGATAATTTTTAGTTTTCTTAAATAATTTAAATTAACCCGTTTTGTGTCCCAAAAAAAAAAACCCCGTTTTGTGTGTGGCTGGTCACACCGTGTGACCACTTATAAAAGAATAAAGTAACTCGTATAACACTGGCCAAGTAATAACTCGTCTTATGTGTGGCTTGTCACACCGTGTGACCACTTATAAAAGAATAAAGTAACTCGTACAACACTGACCAAGTAACTCCTGTAATACTAACTGAGTAACCGCTATTATAACACTAACTGAGAAACCTTTAACACGGACGAAGGAACCCCTTTAACACTGACCTAGTAACCCCTTTAACACTAACAAACTAATCCCTATGATGACTGGCCATACAGTGTGGCTAGCCATATATAAAAATTTGAAAAGTAAAATTCTAAAGTACTATTCGTTGTTTTTACCTACGTGGCAAAATTCTTAAATCTCATTTGTGAAATTTTATTTGGTCGTAATTATACCTTTTCTTATGTGGCACGCTGAATGCTCCCGAAAAATGTCTACT
Organism: Chenopodium album; assembly: GCF_948465745.1. NCBI lineage: Eukaryota > Viridiplantae > Streptophyta > Magnoliopsida > Caryophyllales > Amaranthaceae > Chenopodium > Chenopodium album. Next base: position 17,958,360 of record NC_137835.1, on the reverse strand, counting down.
CTATATCAATAGCTTAATACTAAAATATACACCGGGAGTGACACGTGTCACATCCTGGTGTTGTTTTTCCCCTCCTAAACCCCCTTCCCTTTTCAACCTTTTTTTTTAATATTTGATTTTATAATAATATCATTCCAAACTCTTTATATTTTCTTTATGACAAATATATATATCTTTTTATTTGGTGTTCATAATTATTCTATATACATTTACCTAAATAATTATTTCAACTTCTTTAAAAAAAAAAAATAGGGCGTGTTCGACAAAATATAACTGTGAAGGTAGCCGTCAGCTCGTAGATAGCTTTTAGATGTCAACAAGCTGTTAGCTGTGAAGATAGATAATTTAGGTATGGATTCTATAAAGTAGCGGTTGACTAGCTGTTACATTTAAAAATCATATTTTATATTTAATACTATAGATTAAATTTTTAACAGCTACATCTAATTTCAAAAGCTAATATTTCTAACTTTTCATAAAAACTACCTTCACCACTAAAAGCTACTCTAATCACTACTTTGCAAAACACTTACATTTTTTGTTAAGTAGTGGTTTGACCAAGTCAAACCACTAAAAACTACTCAAATGCTAGCGCCGAACACGCCCTATATCAACTCCTTTTTAACTATCTTTTAAATGGAGTATTATTAGATTTTGCCAAAAAGTTATAATAAATTGATTCATATAATAGATGTTAAAGAAATCACTTTAAAACATCACTTAATTTTTTTTTTTTTTTTTATTTCAAATACCTCTAGCTAATATTTTATTTCAATTTTAATTTTATATAACTATATATTCAAGTTAATTACAATTTTGTTTATGAAATTTTATTTCAAGTTAATTACAATTTTGTTTATGAAATTTTACTACTATGAAATAAATGTTGTGTTTAACAAATGATTTTTTAGATATAAAGGTGATATATATATTCTTTGTAACTTTGTGTATGTTTGCACTTTTGCTAATAATTTTAGTGGATATTTTAGTTTGTTGTTTGATTGATTTTTGATGTTTATTAAAAATGCATTTATAAATAAGTATTCACTAATATAGCCACTAGACCTAATGAAGCCTCGCCTGAAAAATTGTCGAGTTCGGGCATACTAACAAATCTATTTTTTAGATAATTTGTTGCTTTGCCTATGAATATAGATTATGACATTATAATTTCTATATATTTGATTTGTATGTTTTATCAAATTTTATTTGTTGGATATAATTAATTTTCTTATAAAAATTAGACTTACCGTGCATGGCACGGCCTTAAGCTAGTATATACTAGTTTTGTGCCTGGACGATAGCCAGATAGTTGATAAAATTTTAAGATAATATTTTTACTTGAATGTTAAATACGGTCAAATAATTCATTCTATTATGTTAGTGTAGGATATTTAGACATGCGATATCTTATGACTTATATTTATATAATAGAGTACTTTTTGTAGTTTTGTTTATAAATATATATCTATGCTATTATTGACTTGAAATTATTTTTACCAAGCTGAAATTATTTTACTAACTAAAACTTATTTTTACTATTGAGTCAATATTTTTAAAATACATTAATAACAATGCATTTTGTATACGACTAGCCACACCATCTGGTCGGACAAAGTATCCTCTATATATAAAGCTATCCGAGTAAACCTTGTAATACTGAGTAACCTCTAACATTGACTAAGTAACCCCTATTTATAACACTGATTGAGTAACAAATGTAGCACTAACCAAGTAACCCCTATAGCACTAACGAAATAACTCTTATAATAGTTGATGATAAGGCTTGGCCAATTACGTATAAAAGTTTATAATTAAATATATTATAAATAGATATTATTTTAAAGAACTTTATAAAACGAATTGGTGATGGAAATAAAATTGAGTTATAAAATATTAATTTAAAGTTATGATTAATTTTGTATATATGAAATATTAGAATTATATCGATAATAAAACTCTATACAACAATTTTATCTTAAAAAATCTATAGTTTTGTGCCGGGGCGATGTCTAGATCGTTGTTGATAAAATTTTAAGATAACATTTTTACTTGAATGTTATATTCAGTTAAATGAATCTTTCTAATAATGTAGGATATTTAGACATACGATATCATAAGAAGTGTACTTTATATAGTTTTGTTTGTTAATAGATATCTATGTTATTATAGACTTGAAATTATTTTTTTTGAACTTAAATTATTTTAACTGATGTGAAAATATTTTACCACGTCAAACTAATTATTTTTACAAATTAAAACTTATTTTACTGATTCTTCAATATTATTCTAAATAATTAAATAACGTACAATACATCTTATATGCACCACACCATCTGGATGGACAAAGTGACCTCTATAAAACTGATTGAGTAACCCCTGTAATACTAACTGAGTAACTTTTAACACTGACTAAGTAACCCCTATTTGTAACACTTATAACACTTACCATGTAACCGTTATAGTACTAACGAAGTAACTTTGATATTGTAATAATTGGTGACACGACACTACTAGAAAAAGGTCCATTTCTGACGGATGTGGTTCGACAGACACAAAAATCCGTCAGAAAAAACAAAATTTCCGACGAATTTAAATTCTATCGGAAATTTCCAAAGAATTTTTGTTTACCGTCGAAAATTTCTTAATTTTCGACAAATTTTCCGTCACAAAGTAAATAATTTCCGAAGGAAATAAAATCTGTAGGAAATTTCCGACGGAATTTTAATGATTTCTGACATAATTACCATTTTTTAAAAAATATCCAAAACCCTACATCAACAGCCGCCCCCTCTTATTCCCCTTCATATCACTTTCTCCTCTCTATCTTCTCTCCCCCTCTCTCTCTTCTCCTTCCTTCTCGTGCTTTCCCTTCTCTTTCATTTTCTTATCTTCTCCTTCTCCTTCTCCTCATTTCACATATCTTTTCCTTCTCGTTTCTCCTCTCTACTCAATCTATTTCAACTACTCCTTTTCTCTACTCTCTCATCCACCGTCTGCCGCAGCTGCAACTGCTACACCCGCTGCCGCTTCGCTCTTCCCTTTATGTCATTTTCATATTTTAAGATTTTTAAGGTCAATTTCAACCAAAAAAAAGTCTATATTTAGAGTTTTCTTGGTCGAATTTGGCCTTATTAACCAAGTTTGAGGTGAAGTTTGAACCAATTTCAAATTTTGAGGTATGTTTTTGTGTCTTTAATTTTTAAATTTTAAATTTTTGTATAAAACTGTGTGGTGGACCATCTTGGTTGGTTTTAGGGGGGTTGCTTGTGGTGGGTGGATCTGAGTCGGTGTTAGGTATAGGTGGGTTGTAGTGGGTGGGTCTGGGACGGTTTTATGTTTTAGGTGGGTTGTGGTGGGTCGATTGGGGTGGTGGATGGGTCAGGGTTGGTTTTAGGTAGGGATGTCAATGGGGCGGGTCGGGGCGGATGTTGGCCTTCCCATCCCCATCCCCACCTAAAATTTTCATCCCCATCCCCGCCCCGCGCGGGTACAATTCCAAAACCATCCCCGCCCCACCCCCCACTTGGATATCCATCCCCACTTAATCCCCACCTAAGACCCACCTCCCAATACACAATCCAACATATTTAATACTACGTATAAATTACAACAAATAAAGTTATTATTAATATTACACACTTTTTTTAGTTATAAAATTAGTGTATTACAAATTATTATATCTACTATTTTATTTTACATATTTTTATATATATATAAAATAGTATAAAAGTATATAACGTTGTTTTATAAAATATATAGATGTGGGTGTGAGGTGGGGATAAGGCGGGTGGAGCGGGCCAGGGATGGGGCGGGTACAATGTAAAATCCACCCTCGCCCCATCACCCATGGTGGGTATATTTTTATCCCCATCCCCGCCCCACCACCCGCCAAACCAAGACCCATCTCCGCCCCACTGGGCCGGGGATAGGGCGGGTCTCCTACTTGACCCGCCCCACTAACATCCCTAGTTTTAGGTGGGTAGGTTAAGGTTAACTTTAGGTGGGTTAGTTAGGGTCAGTTTTAGGTGGGTGGGTTAGGGTTAGTTTTAGGTGTAGGTGGTTTTGCTGGGTGGATTCGGGTCAGATTTAGATTTAGGTGGGTTGTGGTGGGTTGATTGGGGTGGTGGATGGTGATTGAGGGGAATATTTGAGGAGTTTATTTAATTTTATTTATTGCGGTGGAGGTGGTGGTTTTGCGGTGGGGCTGGTGGTGGTGTGGGGTAGCGCAGACTTTTTTTTTTTTTTTTTACAAGATTTTTTACGGAATATCCATCGTGAATTTCCGACAGACTTTTCCGGGCCTGAAAAACCTCTACCGACGGAAATTCCGTTGGAAAAGTGTTTTCGACGGAAATTTCGTCGGAAGAGGTCGAATTTCCTACCAACACTTTTACAACGCCACTTTTCGACAGATTTCCGTCAGAAACACGATTTTCGACGGAGGGAAATTTTGCGTCGAAAATGGCCTTAATTCTAGTAGTGCGAATTGACAAGCTACGCATAAAAGTTTGTGATTAAATATATTATAAATGGATCTTATAGTAAAGAATTTTTTTAAACAAATTTAATGATGGAAATAGAATTGAGTTATAACATATGTATTAAAAGTTATGATTAATTTTGTATACATAAAATATTAAAATTTTATCGATATAAAACTCTATGTAGCAATTTTATCTTAAAAAATCTATCCAAAAATCGCTTACTTAGCATCATATGTGTCACAATAATACCTATTTATCTCACACTTGGCGAAAAACTAAAATACAACATGTGCGAACTAGCTTGAATAATACAAACTGCGAACTAATCTGAGCCGTCTATCGCGATAGATCTGACGGTCTACATTACGCCTGGTTGTTATCTGACCTGGGCACTTGGCTTAGACGGAATTCCTTAAGTGCCCTGGCCTCTTCTTTGACTGCTTGAAGATACTTGATCATAGCCGGATGAGTTGCTTCAAATTTTCCCTCATATTGGCTAACGACCAACTGTGAATCAGAGAGGCGTCAATTTTCATTGCCCCTGCCGCCTTACACATACGGATACCGGCTAGCAGGGCTTCACTTTCTCTTCTTCTATCTTTATCTCTCTACCTTCTAATTCTCTAAATGGCGAATTTGTTCTTCAATTTCGCTAATCTATTTCTTCGACTTTGCTCATCTATTTTGACGAATTCTTTAATTTCATTCGTCACGTTGTTGTATTTAGTGTGAATCGACCATTTTTGCAGAGGTAAATTTTTGATTTTTTTAATTGAGTTTTTCTATTTATTACGGTTTTTCTATTCTTTTTTATTTATACAGTTGTTTGATTTGTGTGATTGATTTTATTAGGGTTATTGATTCGATTACTATTTGCGCTCTTTATTCAATTTCGTTTATTAGATTTTTTCTTTTTAGTTTGGTTGTGTGTTCTTGACTGAATTTAGATTGAATACGATACGATTTTAGTTTAGCAAGATCTGGAATTTGTTTGTGATAATATTGATTTTAGTTTTGTATTTGATAATTTGATAGGTATGGGTGTCGGTGCATTTTGAATGTAGTTGTTGAGTTGAATATTTGATGGGTATGGGAGTTTATATTATTTACTTTTAAATTGATTGTAGTTGTTAAGTTGAGTATTTGGTTGCGTGGTTGTGATGTATGTTAATGGTTGTGTGGGGGTTTCTGTTTGGAGTAAGGAAAATGGAGTTATTATGCTTACTTCAACAATGCCTAACTTTAAACAATAAAAGATGCAAGAATCATAGCTAGGTTTCTGTGTAAATTGAATGGCCATGTTGGCTTTAAGGAATATATTCATCTTGAGCCTTATATGGATTGCAGGTGCTAGCATATTCCTATACTTATTGTTCATTCTTGTTTTATGCAATTGTTTACATTTTCTGTGTGCACATTTGCCCCTTAATTTGCTTGTTTGCCCATATATGTGATTTTTATTGATAGTTGTCTTTTTAGGCTAATGGAATCCGGATAAAGTTGTATGTAGTCAACCGTACACCAATTATTAGCACGTGGATATTATTCTATAGCTTGAAGGTCTTATTTCATGTGATTCGTGGCAGCAATAACTTCCTACTTCTATCTTCCTACTTTCTATCTAAAGTTTTTTTTCTTCATGAATGAACCTGTTAGAAGATAATTTGATACACAGTTATTATTGATATTTTAAAATAGTAGTGAATTTAGAAGTAATGTGTGGTATTAAATATGCAATATGAACAAACACATAGCTAAATGATTGCGTTAGGAATCAATTGGAGATGGTGGCTAAAATTGTCGGTCACCATATGATTTTGCTGTAAGGAAGAGAGCAGAAATTGTACTACGTATACTATATACTATATAGATGCTTGGATTTACTTTTGATATCTTTTTCATTTACTTTTGAGGTTTTTTTTATATACACTAGTCTACTAGCTCAATTGATAGAGTATTGTGTAATTGCACAAAGATATGAGTTTAAATCCCACGTAGGTTCATTTGTGCAAACTTTTTTTTTTTACTTTTTGTATTGTTTAATTAACTTTTTATTTGAAAACTTTTACTTTAACCTCATATGCTTATTTTAAATTAAATATTTTTCACTTTGTAAAGTAGTTTATTACTTGGCTCATCTTACCGTAATATAAAAGTCAATGACTCAGTTTGCTACGCTCATATATCCTCATATATGCTTTAAAAAAATTAGAAAAAATATTTACTTTTTTTTAATCTACTTTTGGTATTATTTATTTACTTTAAATTTGCAAACCTTTACATTGAGCTACATATAACTCATTGACTCATCTTTAAGGATATGATAGTAATTGACTCATACTCTATGTGCTATAGCAAAGTAACAAAGTTTTCAATGTCATTAAAATTTACAAGTCAGTTAGTTGTATGTATACCTAAGAGATAATTTGATTTACTTTTAAGGTATTTTGAATAACTTTAGGGTGTGTTTGGTATAAACACTGTTAATTAAATGGAAATGATTTAAATAAATAGAGGAAAGGGTTATGATAAACGTTACCTTTACTATATGTTTGGTATTCTAGTGGAATGAAAACAATTTAAATAGATTGTGATTGAGTAAGAAAACGTATTTTGTTTCCATTAGTTTGTCAAGGGTAACAAATAGGGGGATTTTGTTACCCTTAGAAAACGACATTTGTTACTTTTAACCCATATCAAACAACTAGAAATGGAAACACTTAAATGAATCCGTTTCCTACATCTAAAATTTCTATACCAAACTCTCCCTTACATGGTTTTAGATTTATTTTAAAGATAACCTATGTAAGAATTGAGCCCACACCCTTATACAATTGCATTATGCTCTACCATTTGAGCTAATAGGTTTTTAGCACACCTGACAGCAATTTATTCACCACGTTCAATGTGAACTATCCAATTTTTTGAGTTTTGTTTTTTAATGTACTTTTGATACATTATTATCTACTTATTATATCGATTTATTTACTTTTTAAAAGTTTACAGAACTTACCTCAGAGAGTCAAAGTAGCATAAATCTGAACACACCCTTCTTCCCCCCCCCCCCCCCCAACTCTCAAAGCTTTAAAAAAACTGCCCCAAATCCAAATATCAAGCTTGCACACACCAAAAACAAAACATATATAACACAAAACAATCTTGTAAATGCACATCATATCTACCCCAAGAAACTCACGTTCGCACACTAGTACAAACACATAGCATTCTAAACCGATTGTTTAACGAAATAATTTTTTACATTATTGCACAGGTAAGCATCACACCCACTAGGGCCAACATCACTCTTTAAAGTCATTAGGCTAACATTGACATAAACGTAAACAAAGTCCTCAAACCTCAAATCATACCAAAGGAGCATATGTTATTTTGACTGCTACTGCTGCTTTTTAACAGTTTCAAAAATGGTTTCTGCCTGCTACTGCTATTAATTTTTTAAAGCTAATTTTATTTACTTTATAGTTATTTTGCTTTACTTCATAAAAATTTTAAGTTACTTTAGTGTGTTTTGACACGAACTCTGCTAGCTATAGGTGACACCCAAGAACTCTTAGCAGCTGCCCATTTAAACTCTCCCCTAGCTATCCTTGAATACCTATCAATGTAGTTTTAATAATCACCTACCAATCAAATATACCCCATGACTCCAACATCCCAATATAATTCTGTCATTGCTCATTAAACACAACAAAGTTCATATTAGATCACTCACCCAACACCAAAGACACATACAAACATCAAAAAGTCCTTATTAGTTTACTTTAAGACACATATTTAAAAACATTCCATATATTTTTTTTTGGCATGCTTTAGCAAAAAGCCTTAAGCAACCAAAGGTACAACATACCATCGATTGATGCAAATCCAATCCTCGTTTAAGGAGTAAGCTCACCTGAGTCAGTGGCAGAAAGCTACTTCAAATGTATGTTTTCTCTGCCAGTGATAGGGTAAAGTCGTATCCCCTAATCAAAAATAATTACCTAAATCACTAACTAAGGTAGATAGAGAAGTAGGGTCGAACTCCACAGGGAAACAAGTCTTTTTAATTCTAATTAATTATTATACTCTAAATTATCTAAGTAACCAATGTTTTTAGGTATGAATTCTATACTACGAAGGATAAGTTTAGGGAGAAAAGAATCAATAATAAGGAAACCTAGGGTCACAGGTTCACCAATAATAACATGATTAACAGGCTCTCGCAATTTATTAATCAACATAGATCTAACAGGCTCTCGCAATTTACTAAACCTAAGTTCCTATTAAAAATAGCCTTTAATATTAAATCAACATCTGCTCGATTCATCAATTCAATATTGCTAAACATTTACAATCAAATTACATCTGCTCGATTCATAATCTAATTGCAAAGAATTAAAACAATTCAATAGGAAATTATCATGCAATATCAATAATCAATAATAACAAACTATCCCTTCATATTAATTATGGATCCCCATAAACCCTAGAATGGAACTACTCACTAATCATCATAACTAAGCCAATCAAGTAAATAATTAAAAGCATAATCAAGAAAGCAATTAAAATAGCTGAAATTAAAAGGGAAGAAATTGTACCAAGAATAAATCTGGAATTCAAGGAAGTATTAAGAACAAAAGTTTAGAGAGAATTTAAGAGAGAGAAAAATACTAAGTAGAGAGAGAAAGTCTAAGAAAGAAAGTAACTAATAATTCCGTACAAAACGTATTTAAACCTCTCCTAAAACAAGAATTAAAACTAAACTAATCAGCTTCTAAGAAAACACGCGCCCGATCGGGCCCGCCTTTTTTACAATGCCCTACTGATGTGCCGCTCCCGATCGAGCTTAGCTCACCCGATCGGGCGCGCCTCTTCCTTGAGGGCCCTTATGCGCGCAGCCGCCCGATCGGGCGTATGCTTGCCCGATCGGGCCCGGTCTTCTTCTTCGAGGCTTGAACTTCGATTGAGCTAGATTTCTCGGCCCAATCCGGATTTCCCCTCGGGTCTCGAATACTTGGTCCAAATGCCTCGTGATCCCAATTACCGAGCCCTTAATCACCTGCTCTCACCAATCTTGGGCTCCAAAAGTGGTCGTGTCCTTCTAGCTTCCGTAGTCGATCCAATAAGGCCCGGGAAAATGCTCCAAGAGTGCAATTTCCTGTAAAATACAACTAAAACTACGAAAACACTAGAACACACAAATTAGTAATAAAAGTGGCCCGAAAGAGCCAAAAACACTACTAATAACGACCAAGAGACGGGGATAAAACACTATATAAAATAGACATATCAGCCAGCTTAATCATATGAGTGTATGACATAAAGGGGTACCTGTATACCATGCAATACTCATTTGAGTAGTAAAGCTCCAATTCAAATCCTAGAGAAAGAAAAACGCAAAGCAATACAATATTTTTGCTCTTCAACCCATATATGTGTCTAGCCAGTTTCATGCATACATTCTGCAAACCAATTAAAAGGATATCAATCTCTACAAGGACAAACAAACCAGAAACACCAACTAATTTGTTTGTTTGTTTTTTTTTTTTTAATTCCAAATATGTCGAGAAACACTCAAAAGATTCAGAACTATATAGACAAAAAGACTTAAGAACACAGGTGGCAAACAACTCACATATCTTGGAACAAAATATGCAACAAATTTTCAATTAAGCCATCACCACATTTTTGGAACTTATAATAAGTTGTAATCATCTAACTTTATTCCATTCACTTTATGTATAATTACAATTACTTTTAACTAACGCTAACTATAGCTGAATTCATTTTACTTTTGAGTTTAATTAATTTACCTTTGAAATTAAAATTAGATTAGTCTTAAAATTAGAAAACTAAATCAATAAACCTGAACATCAAACTCGAAAACCTAATCTGAACACATTAGAAATAAAAACCAGTATAGATTAGTAATTTTTGCTCATCTAAATAATCGTACAAATATAGTATGAGAATGACTTAATTGAGGCTGAAATTCAAAAATCCTAACTATTCGCACCTCATCCACAAAATGGTTGAAAATTCGCAAAATTCGAACTAGAAAATTCATTAAAAGTAGCTAAAATATAAAAACAAAATCAAGAAAAATTTAAACGAGATACTTGTTTTAGATATCGATACTTTATGGAGGTTTTCTAATTCGTGGAGGAAAGAAATAGTGCTTGAGGAAGGAGATTAATGGCGGTGATCTAGTTTGCAGAGGAGAGAGAGCGCTTGAGGAGAGAGAAAATGGCAAAGGAGAGAAAAATTGCTTGAGTGCGGTTCAATTTAGATCTTTCACGTTCGTTAAGGTATGTTTCTTGTTAGACCTGACAGTCATATATATATATAAAGTTTTGTGTCTCATGCAATGCTAGGGTTGTTTATTGAATTTTAAAATAAATTTTTAATTTATATGTCAAATTTTAAAATATATCGTTGATACAAAATTAGTTAGAAATTGAGGTGTTTGTAGGCATGTAATGAATAATAATAATGTTGGTGGAAATATTCGATTTAATATATTTAAAAAAAAAATTAGCAAAAAAATAAATTAAATAAAATAAATGTTCATTACCCGTTGGATTGACCCGAACCCAAAACTTTGGGCAAGGGTTGAACATTTCTTTGCTCGTAACTTGAAGTGACCCAATCCAAGATGGCTCATCATGACCCGACCCTAATTGACAGGTCTACATTGTAATGAAATTCTATTAGATTGTGAAGTATATTATTTTAACCGATTAGTATAGATTATAAATGAATGTTTTATGCTTTGAACTACTTGCTTTGCTAAAAAAAAATATTATGATATAAAAAATAAATTTATATGATAATTTTTTAGAATTATAATCTAATAATTTTTTGAATAAAATTGTAATTCAATTTGTACATCTGAAATATTAGTATTTTATCGAATTGAGATGAGCCAAGGTGAATAATATAGAATTGAGATCATGTGAGAACCAAGGTGAATAATAGGAACTAAGAATCAATCTCATCCATTGATCGCACTCAATCTGATGGCTCACGTTTCACCCGCATTCATTAATGACATTTTCGTAATTATGTGTTTTTTTGCAACTTTTTTCCAGTTTTTAAACTTTTAAGGCAATTTCATTTACTTTATGACTGATTTCATTTACTTTTACTAACTTTTTATTTATTTTTTGAAATGAGACTGGGAATCAGTTTGTAACATTCAAATATTACAAAATTTCCATTAATGACACGGGAAGCATGTGAGCCGTCGGATTAACATGATCTAAGGGCCTAGATTAGTTCCTAGTTCTTATTTTAGCCTTGGTTCTCATTATAACTTGGTTACATATATATATATATATATATATATATATATATATATATATATATATATAAAATAGAGGGGAGAGTTTATCTTTAATATTGTAACTACTTCCTCCGTTTTTCTTTTATTGCATCATAAGGACTTTAACACTATTCACTGAATCTTATTTGACCATCTTTTGTGATTTATCCAGGAAAACCATGGTTATGTGGGATCTCATTAAATTCGTCTTGAAATATACTTTACAAATATCATTTTTAGAAAAAATATAATTAAAGATATTAATAGCTAAAGTAATGCATTGGCAAGCGTGAAATCCCTCATGGTGCAATAAAAAAAGAAGGAAAAATTGCTCCCATTAATTTGAACTTTGCCTCGTCCGCCGAAAATAATCCCAACTTTCGTTTATTATCTATCACTCCCAACTTTAAGGGGTATTAATTTCTATTGCACCCAAATGACTTGTAACTGGTTAATCAGGTAAACACTGCTGACTTGTAATTTGTTGCACACGTGTCGCATCATGATAGGTTTAAAAAAAAAAAAAACATAACCACACACAACAACTTCCACCACCCTCAATCACACCGGAACCTTAACCCCAGCCCTCAATTTCACCGGTCAACCACCGACTTCCACTAAAAACCACCGACCTTCCTCCACCACCCATCCCAGTCCCTGGAAACAACCCAGCACAACCATTTTCGTGGCTAATTGACGGGGAAGGGGGTGTCGTTTTCGTGGCTAATTGTCGGGAAAGGGGGTGAAATTGAGGGTGAGGGAAGGAAAAGAGATGGGTTTTGAGGGTGGGGGAAGGATGAGCGCCATTTTTCGGCAACGGGGGAGGGGTTTCCGGGGGTGGGGGAAGGGAAGGGGTGAGTTTCGAGGGAAGGGGGAGTGTTGCAAGGTAGTTTCCGGGAACGACGGAGGGGTTTTCGGGGGTGGGGGAAGGGAAGGGGTAGGTTTCGAGGGAATGGGAAGGCTGGGCGGCGGTTTCCGGCAACAGGGGAGGGTTTTTCGGGGGTGGGGGTGATTTTCCGGCGAGGTGGGGATGGGGTGTGGTGGCAGCCGTTGGGCATGGGTGGTTTGTGGGGTTTTTTTTGTTTTTTTTTAAACAAATTTAAGCCAATCATACGTTGACACGTGTCTAGGTAACCTGCGACATCAGGTTAGATGACCTGTTGGATGCAACAAAAATTAATACCCCCTAAAGTTGGGAGTGATAGATAATAAACGAAAGTTGGGATTGTTTTCGGCGGACGAGACAAAGTTCAGATTAATGGGAGCAATTTTTCCAAAAAAAGAATTGGAGGAAGTATTAAAATTATGTATATTTAAATATACAAGTTGAGACGTACCTCACGTTTAATGATATTATTTCTTAAACAATTATGGTTAAAATTTTATTAAAAATAATAAAAAAAAGATAAGATTGATCATATCAGAAAATTCAGACTAAAACAAACATAGTTTAGAAAATTTAAATATAGACTATGACATTTTAATTTTGGTGTGGCCAGCGACACCGTGCAGCAAGCTGACACACACCAAAAACATAGGCCGAAAACCCTTAAACAAGTGAATAAACCTTGACGCCCTCAAAAAAAAAAAAAAGTGAAAAACCCTTGACCGAGTAACCATTAAACAAGTAATCTCTAACCGACAGAGTAACCCAACCACATTGTGAGACTAAGGGATTTGAGGCATTTATAAATACATAACGAGGGCCAGTGCAGTCATTACACTTTAAATTGCGCAAAATTTCAGTATCATTGAGTGATCAAATAGTACAATTGTATATCTCTAGACACCTAGTGGTATTACTTATGCTTGTAGTACGTGGTATTAGATACACTCTCTATGGTATTGTATAAGCTTCTAGTAGTATAAATAGAGTGTGCTCCTCATCGAGTTGTCAAATAATAACATTGTATATTCAACGATACTGTAAACAAAATCTTTTGTATAAACGTACACTCGATTTCACAATAATTTTAATGTATACATCGAGCAGTGTTTGGGTAATTTTTACCGAATTTAGGGTAACTTTAAGATATTTTTGGTTACTTTAAAGTTTATGTGATTTTAATATAAATAAGTAGCGGGATAAGTTTTATAAGGTTTATATAATTACTTATTATTTAATTCTCAATCACATTGATTTGATTCTAAGTCACGTGTAACTTTAAACATTTGTAACTTTTATATATTAGGGTAATTTTTTTTTTTGAAACAAGAGTAACTTTTATTTATTTTAAGGTAACTTTTAATTTGATCCATGGAGCTTGAGCGAGCCGGGGTGGTCTAATTATTTATCACTTGTTTTTTGTTGATGACACTCTTCTCTTTGCTAGAGCTACCCGATTGGAATGCTAAAAGAAAGTTGAAATTCTCAACTTATACGATGTAGCTTCCGGGAATAAAATTAACTATGATAAGTCAGAGGTCTCCTTTAGCAAAGAAGTTAGTGAGTTGAAGCAATTAGAGTTGATAGATTTGTTAAATATGAAGAAAGTTGATGTCCATGAGAAATATTTTTGGCGTTTTGACAATTATTGGATGATTCAAAAAAATCTATTTTTGCAGAAAGACTGTATTTAGAAAATAACTTCAAGGTTGGAAGGAGAAGCTGTTATCTCAAGCCGGGAAAGAAATCCTCCTTAAAGCGGTTATTCAAGTAATTCCCACTTACCTTATGGGTGTTTACAGGATTCCTTGTGGTATTTTGGATGAAGTTAGGTCCATGACTGCAAGGTTTTGGTAAGGTAATTTTAGAAGTGGGGGTTGAGTTCACAAGAAGAGTTAGGATTCAATGTGTACTCCGAAATGCTTAAGTGGCTTGGGGTTCAAAGACATAACATTTTTTAACATAAAACTCTTGGGAAAGTAAGCATGTCGTCTCCTACAAGCTTCAAACTCTTTGTTTGGCTGAGTTTTTAAAAGTAAGTATTGTCTAAATCTTATTTCCTTGAATCTTATTTGGGTAGTGCAGGCTAATCCTATAATAGCATTTGGAGCTCAAAGGCTTTGGTGAAGTAGGGCTTGCTTTGGCGACTTGGAGATGGTGCTCACATTAATGTCAGGGCTGATCCCTGATGATATGGGCCGATTCATTTTGAGTGAGAGGTTTGACGATATGAAAGTGGTAAAGGATTTGATTGACCTGATAACAAAGCAATGGAATTTCGAGCTGATTTCCTCGGCATTTAGTGAACGGAACATGAAATGTGTTACATTCCCTGGAGCTTGTGTGAACCTGCTGAGTTCTGTAGCACTTGGGTCTTCTCTAACAACGACATCTATGTTTAATCCACTTATATTTAGGGAAAATTTTGTACCCTTGATGATTTTCATCAGACTTGGGTGGATCTTTGGAAGTTAGATGAGGATTCTTGTCCTTGGTGCAACCAGGAAACTTTGCATCATGCCCTCTTCTCTTGCACAACTGTATCTAACTTAAGGGTTGAGATGGGATGTGAGATGCTAGTTGATAATGTTGAGTCCATGTCTTCTCTAGAGCTACTAGCTTCGTGGAAAAAAGCGGATGGTCTTTTGCATCAAAGAGGTGCCGCTCTTTTGTGGTATATACATGGAATAGGCACAATGATAAAGTTTTTAGCAATGTGGATATTCCTCATGGCCTCATAATTAACAGAGCTTCTTGACCTGTGACTGATTACAATGCATAAACAGAGAAAGTCTACGAAAATGTCACAGGCTCACAGCCTCTATTGCTGCCCGTAGTTCGAAGAAGTGGCTACCCCCACTAGGTGAGAAAATAAAGATTGATTGTGAGACTTGTATGAGTCTGGAGGGTTAGATAGGCTTTGGAGCTGTGGCACGAGAAAATAGGGGTGAGGTTTTGTTTGCAGGAGTCAGAAGGTTGAGGAGCTATTGGCCTCTTGAAGTGGCGGAGGGGATAGCCCTGCAGTTCACTGCACGCTTGGGCCAGAAATACGAGTTCAAGAAGGTGGTTTTCGAGACGGACTTCCAGCTCCTCATCACTAGGCTTCATAATGCTTCGAAGTATTTTACATATTTGGATAATGCCCCTGATGATGTTTTGTTTATTAGCTTTTCTTTTGATTTTTTTAGCTGGTCTCATTTAAAGCGGGAGGGAAATTTTGCCACTCACCATCTAGCTAAGTTAATTCCGTTTGGGGTGGATCAAGTTTGGAAAAATCATTGTGTGGGTGATATTTCCCCCATATGCATTAATGGATTCAATCTCGTTGAATTAGTCTAAGTTCATGCTTTTCCTATAAAAAAAGGCAACTTTAAAACGGATGTACAATATATTGATTGTACACTTGAATTTTTTTTTTTTTTAAAAGGGTGTCTACTACAAATGCTTTTAATGGTACTAAATGCATCTTAGTAGTACTTAAATAAAAATTCCAATGGTACAGTCAAAATGTGATAGCATCGCTATTTTTTATTCTCCTTTTACGAGTAATGGGATCCAATCTCTTTTTTTTTTAAGCAATGCAAAGCTTTATTAATTAGATGATAAAAGGTCGACCGTACGAAAATTTGTGTAAAAAAAAATAAATTGCAAATAATAATACAACATTTGGCTCGTTTTTTTTTTTTTTTATTATTATTATTAATAATAACCCCTTTGGATTATAAATTAATATTACAACCTTTGGGGGTGTTCATTTTTAACGGACAAAAAAACTTGTAACCTATTAAACAGGTTACTTATGACACGTGTTGTCATGTAATTGGTCTAATTATTTTTTATTTTTTTATAAAATCATTTCACTTTAATTAAATTCTAATTATGTTTTTAATTAATAATCCTTTTTTAACAAATAAAAAAAACAACTATCAACAGCCTTCCTGCCTCACCCCGGCAGCTGGCTGCCAACGATTTGTCTTCGCCAGCGCCGGCCAAACCCAAAAATTACACCCATCCCCACCACAAAAACCAAATCCCCTACCACCATAATCCGTTTAACCTAGAAAAATCGTTTCTAGGGTTTCAGGTTTTTTGGGTTATACGAATCTTTGGTGGTTTTTTCCTTTTTTTTGGGGGGGGGGGGAAATAGGTTTTATGGGGGCCGAATAACAAGAAAGGGGTCGATTTTTGGGTTGGTTTAGGGCGAGGATGGGTGTCGGGTTGGGAAATGAGGGAGGAGGGGTTAGGATTTGGGCTGGAGTTGGGCAACCTTTTAGGGATGGGCTGTTGGAGTTTATAGGTACTACGCAGCGGAAAAACATGAATCATATTCATACAGTACCTAATCCCAAGATCTAATGCGTAACACATAAAGAACATATAATCGTACCTTTGAAGCGTGATTCCACGTGCGATCGAGCAAGAATAATGGGAGATAAAGAACCCCAAGTGTGATTCCTCTACTTGGTCCACGGGTACAGATTAATACCTCCACTAATGCTACTTAGTTGCAATTGAACCCTTCCATTGACCTTCTATGGAGAAGAGCGAGCAACGAACCAACCACGAACCACCACACGCGCCACCAAGGGTGGCCAGCCGTACGGACGAGGGGAGGAGAGAGATAGCCGTGAGATAGAGAGAGGAATTAGGATTTTGGGATTGGTTGCCTTCATGTCAAAATACACTGTGAGTGAATTATGACTGCTTACTTGCAACCCTAGGCATGAATTTTATTTATGGATCTCATCTCTAAATAAGATCCCATGTCAAAATCCCAAAACCTAATTCCAATCTAACTATGCTAGCCCAATCCATTTCATGATTAGTTAAATGCTCATGAGTCCCATTAATGGGCCTCTAACTTGCTTAACCCAATACCCTTGTGTGTGACCTCATAGGATCCATTCTAGCGGGCTTTGGACTATTTGACTAGTCCAAATATCATCTCTCATAGTCTAGCAACATATGATGACGCCCCAAGAGAATGAACTTATTACCTCCATAATAGTGATCCTTGATATATCTAGTAATTGCACTTATCGAAGACACAACTCCTTCAATCTCCCACTTGTCTGAGAAAAGTGCGCAATATTCAAATTCCTTAAGTCAATGTGTGTCAATTTGATAAGATGATTGCATCTCATGTCGTGATCATATTAGTCTACAAATCTTTTCTTGAAAAACTGAGTTAGATTCACAGAACAAATGATTACTATGTAATGCATTTGAGCACGGCCATGCATTTTCTGAATTCTCCCTCTTCAAGGGGCCAAGACACATTCCTAATTAAATAGGTAGACTCAATTCAATCTTGTGGCAACCAAAGCTCCCACTCAACTTGTGAATTAACCGAGAAACATCCTTTATAATCTCTAGTTACGGGCAGAAGTTTGAATGTACCATAGTCAAATCAGCCATTGAATGGAATAAGTGTTCCACTCATGTCAAAGGAATCCACTAATATATCCGGAAGCTCTATACTTGAACTTCAAAGTAGGTCTATAGTTCGATCATGCATCATTTATGCATATCCATGTGAATGACCGAGCTTCACTACACTCTTATAGCCCATGAAACTGCGTATCCAATCTATCTTAACATGCTAGTCCATTATTAGAAATCATTTATGTCCAGTTTAATGATTCCGAACTAGGAACTTAAATAATGTATGAATTTAGTTCACATGTGGGGTTTCATTCAACAGGTCATCAACCTGATGAGCCCATCAATTCATAATTATTTTGGACATTTTATTTAATATTGAAACCACGATTAAATAAAATTGAAACTTTTTTTCAATTGATAAACATAATTCTGCAAGTTAATGTATTACTTATGTAATATGTTTTCTCAAAACATACACAACTTAAATTACATAATTTGCTTCAATCCAAGAACTTTAGTATGACTCTCATACATTGGTTATGGAAGGGGTTTAGTAAGTAGAGTTCATGAGACATTCTCATAAACATGAATTTTTGCAATTTCTAAATTTTATAATAATATTCACCTCCATACACTACGAATTTTCCTTCGCCCTTTCGCAAGGAACTTAGTAATTTCTAATTTGTATTCCAACATCACATTGGATTTCTATTGAAACCTATTATCACTTGTTCTAAAAACACGTGATTCAAATAGACGAGTATAGTCTATGGCATGTGTTTTGGGTGTTTTTGTCCCTCGGGAGAGTTACGTCACAAAGATTGGTCCGGCTGAGCTGTACCTGCAAAAACAACGAAGACCCCGGATGGTGGAGCTCCGCCTCCGACGATCAAGTTAGTAACTTGAAGAAGAATAAAGAGTGCAGAAATTTAGGTGGGGATCTGCTCGGATTCCAGCTCAGGTGTTTCTCTAATGAGAGAGAAAGTAGGTGTAATAAATGATTCAATGTGTCCCCAAAATGGAGAAATATCTCCCTATTTATAGGGTTGTTGGAAAGTGTGTCTAGGTCGCTTGACCTAGATTTTAGTGGGCTGCGCCGTTTTACGGCGCTTCTTGGGATCTGGGCCCTTGAAGGCCGCCATTTCAGGGGCTTATCAAAGGGGCCACGTGTCAAGAGGGTATTGGGCCACTTGGGCCATCCTGAACTTGCCACGTGGCCTCCTCTCATTGGTCCACATGTGTAGGGTATTTTTACCCTAAACATTTGCCATTTGCCCCTCACAGGGGTCACGCGCATGTCACGTGACGCTTGTGACACGTGTCCATCCATCAAGGGTGAACAGTAACAACAGATAGTGATATTTGAAATTCAAACGGGGATGCCCCCATTTTCACCTTCTATAAATAGAAGTTTCCCCCCCCCCTTCTCTCACTTCACTTTCATTTGACTTTTCTAGAGAGAGAAAAAGGAGAATTTTAGAGAGAGATTCTCTGCTTCCGTCTGCATCAGATTTTTCAGGATTCCCGTGTGCTAACTTTGCAACACCCGGTACACCGACTGTAGCTGTTTTCAGATTTTTCAGAGCTAAAGCTAGGTAACCGCCTGTACCATCTTTAGTTTTCCTTTTTCAACTAGTATACATTCTTTTTCCGCCTGTATATATAGTTTTAGAAATAAAATGAGTTGTCAATCCACACACTCGGCACTGCCTAGGACACTCAGCCGGTCTGCCGGAACGGCTGAGTCTAGAACAGGGGGTGCCTTTTTTGGACTGTCGGAATTGCTTTGCTCATCTCCGAATTCCTCCCTCTTTGTGTCTTTGTAGGACACAATGGCCAAAGTCATACAGACGGACAGAAAGTCTAGGATCCGGCGCACTATGGAAGTGCCAGCCGATGAGGTTGTTCCGAATGGGGAACATGAGGATTTGGAGGAGAGCAGCAACTCTGATGAAGAGGCTCCCTCTTCCTCCGGGAGCTTTGATGTACGGGAGGTAGGCGGTGAAGAAGTCGCCTCCTCTAATGGATCCGGCGGTGATGAGGCCGATGAAAGATTGAGGGCCGAAACTTCTGGCTCTGATCAGGATAATTTCGTGGCTGACTATCAGTAGCCGGCGAAGGTCGCTGACAACCCCAACCCGAAAAGGATTAGGATGCTTCCGGGTGACATAGCCCTGTTAAAGAGCGGTTTCAGGGCTTTCAAAGAGAAACACCCCTTTGGAAAGGAGTGGGATATTATCGTCCCGCCTGCTGATGCAGCAATGGCATGGGACGATGACATTGATAATGCAGACCACTATTTCGTCTACTACGAGGCGGTTATAGAAGCCGGCCTCCGGTTCCCCCTCCATACCGGGATTAGGAAAATCCTAAAGGGGTATGATCTGGGAGTTTGGCAGCTCACCCCTAACTCATGGGTGAACATTTTAAGTTACATTACCGCCTGCGAGCTCCAGAACTTAGCTCCCAGCTTCTCCGTCTTCGCTCATATGCATTACTTGAGCAAGGCCCCAAGCGGTCATGGGGCATGGTATACTCTTTCTACCTTGCCCCAATAGTTAATGAGTTTGGACAAGGTGTCCAAGTGGACAGGGTGGAAAGACAAGTTCTACTTAATCTCTTTGCCAACCCTGAGACACAACCGGACACTGCGCTGGTACAACCAGGAACCGGTTCTTCTGGCAGGAAATGCCCCCCCCGGTGCTCTTCATTAGGGCCCGGGAGCAAATAATGGAGTCGGGTTTCTTTGAAATCACTACTGAGCCCATAGGGGATGGGCTCATATTATTGTTCCAAAAAACTGGATCCCCCATCCGGACTACTTCAAGGACGAATGCTTCTTGTCCGCCTGTGGGTTAAGTCCCATGTTTCCCAAGGGTAGATCCACTTGCATCCGGAATGTTTGTAATTTTATTTTTATACTACAAACTTTTCATAATTTTTTCTAACTTGTATTTTCTTCATGCAGCCGACGCCTTGAAGATGGTTGACCCAGACAAAACTCCGGCTAAGTCAGCGGCGCTACTGTGCAAAGAAGCTGCTATTGCAAAGAAAGCAGCCGTTGAAGCCAAAGAGTCCAAGAAAGGCGGGGTAAGACCGCCTGACTTAGTATATATTTTTTTTCAAAGCCAGTTTGCCGGTTGGGTATATTTAACTTCTTAATTTGCAGGACTCTGTAAAAGGCGTGCCTCGATCCTTCTCCAAGCTTTTCAAAAGGCAAGGGGAGGATCTGGAAAAGGTCCCAGCTGCCAAGGCCGCCAAGAGGGACCCCCCTAGTCAACTTCTACTGCCAAGACCGATCGTCCCACGACCGGTGGCAAGTCCCCTTCTACAATGAAGATTCTGAGCCAGAGCGCTCGAAGAAGAATGCGCCGGATGCCTCTACGGCATCGAAGGGTGGCCAGCCATCTAATGTTGCAGCCGGTGCGGCAACAACTGGGAAGGGGATTCCCACACCCCATCCGGATACCCAAGGTAAGGGAAAGATTGAAATACCTTGGCCACTTGACTTCATGAGAGTCAAGACTAAGGTAGACCCCTCCAAGGGTTCAGTCAACAACCGACAACGGATGAATGCCAACTATGCTGCTTCCTTCTCACATAATACTTCTACTTTTGGTGCAGATCTTACATTCGACAAGCCGGATCTTGTTGGTTTCGCCAAACGGATGGTGAGGACCCTCACCCGATCGGAAAAAAATTTCATACCTGATCTGCAGGTAGTGGACTTTGACCGGATAATGGGCCATCTAGCTAAGGTAAAGAATCCTAACCTTAATTATGATATTTTTTCTTCATTTTTACTAAGTATGTCATAATTCGGCTGCTATTTTCTCAGGTAATGCTTAGAGTAGACGGGCTTCGAGGCCCCTTCAAGCGGAAGCAAGAAGAGGTAAATGATGCCAAACGGAGGGCCCTTGAAAACCTCAACTCTGCTGAATATACTAATTATATGTGTGATTTAGAGATTAAAGTAGTAGAGTTGAAACAGGAGGAGCTGATCCGGAGCTTGACGGCTGCAAATGATGAAGCCACCAGCCGGGCTAATGACCTTGAGCAAAAACTGAAGGATGCTCAATCTGAACTCAAGGCATTAGAAGATGTTGACAAGGAGAACACCAAACTCCGGGCAGACGTCTCCCTACTAGGGGTAAAGATCGTCAATCTACGGAACAAGCAGTCGGATGAGATCGCCTAGGAGCAAAAGCGGCTGATGGAAGAGAATGAGCGAGACAATGCAGCCCGCCTGAAGATAGCCTGGGGGATCCTCTACCTGGATGTAGACTTTGAGGTCTACAAACTTAGGTATGATTACGCCACAGTGGTGTATGATGCCCAAGTGCTGGGTGAGGCTGCTCTGCCTCGCTTCCAAGATTGGGCTGCAGAGCTAGGATATGAAGTCTTAGACAATGAGGAGCCGGTGGAGGAAGAGCAAAATGAAGGTGACCAGCCTCAAGTGGTTGATGGCCAATTTGAAGCCCTCCCAACCGGTCAGGACCAGCCGGAGAAGCAGCCTCCCCTTCAGCCTTGAATCAGCCTCCCCAATTCAGCGGCAGTATGCCAACTCTTTTCTTTGCCGGCTTGTATGTCGAGTAACATTGTATTTTTACCAACTATGGAGTTGGGTAAATAGTTGGGTAAACAATTTATTTTGCTTCTTCACCGGATGTGATTCCGGTTAACAATTTATTCTGGCCTTTGTGCCTTTTCAAATATTTATGAAGTAATCTGACTCAGTCGGTTGTTTATATATATTGTGTTTAAATTTTTTTCGATTTGAAATTTTTCCGTATATACTACAATTCTTTAATATTTAGCCTAACTTAAAAAAGCATGCGGCAATTTGCAATCCGGCTACTCTTGCCCCGGGACAGCTGGGTGGTTGGTTTTATTTCAAATTGATTGATTGGCTTGAAAACACTTGATACTTGGAGAAGTATGAGGTGTTTTTAGGCCAATCAATCACAATGGTGATTGCCCCAAACCAAGTGCACAACCAGCCATTAGAACGAGTGCTTCGAGCCTCTTACCCAGGCGGTAATATTCCGTCTGGGATTATTGCATAGCCATTACACAAACTGTTTTGCCCCAATTGGGAGAGAGAGTGTAACTTTGGAATAAATAATCCAAAAGAAAACTTCATCCGGTAACCGACTGATGCCACAGGGCATCCGGTATTCGAAGACTTAATCGTTCTCATAGATTATTCTGGTCAGACGGCTATGAGTTGACCAGTTTGGTCGTTCAATCTTTGTCATCTGCATAGGTACGTAGAACTGACAAAGAGTCTGCTCTCTGCGACGATTGCACCCCGAGGGGTGTCGCCGGACGCCATCGTCCATATTGGGACAGGCGGTTTTATAAAATAAGCAACCATCCGGCCATTGGCCTTTGGTCTTTTATTTAGACCGGTTAGCCACTAAGCGTTTTTGTGCTTAGTTTTTATAACGTTGAAGTTACACTAAATGTCGAATTTAGTTGGTTAAGCAATTAGTCCGTCTGGTTATTTCCCGGGCGGACATGTAATTATAACATTAAATTGCACTAAGTATCAAACTTAGTTGGTTAAACAAATAGTCTGTCCGAGTATTACCCAAGTAGACAAGTAATTATATCTATGAATCTACACTAAGTGTCAAACTTAGATAGTTAAGCAAAAGTCCCGTCTGAGCATAACCCAGGCGGATAAGTAATTATAAAGATAACAAAACAATTTTGCAAACAAAGCCTGATTTATCATTGATGGTCTCACTGTTTACAAAAAATTTACATTACTTAGAAGTAGTACTTTTTTAAGTTATCTACATTCCAAGTTCGAGGTAGACGCTTGTCGTATGGAGTTTCCAGACGGTAAGTGCCATCCCTGACCTCTTCATAGATCCGGTAGGGGCCTTCCCAATTAGGAGTTAGTTTTCCAGCCTCATTGGCCCTACCGGTTGCCTCCATTTTTCGTAACACAAAGTCTCCAACTTTCAAAGGACGCTTGCGTACTTTCTTGTTGTAGGCTCTCGTCATTCTCAGACGGTATATCTCATGGCGCAGGGCAGTATTGCCCCTGCGTTCCGGGAGGGAGTCCAATGCTAGCCGCATGGCCTCCTAATTTGCCTCTTCATCATAAAGCATGACTCTGAAAGTCGGCTCGTAATGTTCAATGGGCAAGACGGCTTCAGCACCGTATACCATAAGAAATGGGGTTTCACCGGTTGCCCCTTTGGCGGTTGTCCGGATGGCCCATAGGACATGAATAAGCTCTTCTGCCTATAAGCCACCGACTCTTTCAATTTTCCATTTTATGCCGTCTGATATAAGCTTGTTGAAGGCTTCAACTTGGCCGTTTGCTTGGGGTCGACTGACTGATGCAAAACAATGTGAGATACCCTGATCTCCCAACCAAGTCTTAAGGTAAGGTGTTTCAAACTGAGGGCCATTATTAAACACCATAGACATAGGTACCCTAAACCGGGTGATGATGTTCTTCCAAATGAAAGAGATGACATCCTTTCTCTTGATGTTCTTGACCGGCTCAACCTCTACCCATTTGGTAAAATAATCCACAGTCACCAAAATATAACGTTTTCCGCCTGGAGCAGGCGTATAAGGACCCAGGATATACATGCCCCACTTAGCAAACGGGACTGGGCTGTGGATTGTCGTCAGATCAGTAGTCGGGTGGTGAATAAGATTGCCAAACCTCTGGCATTTGTCACACCTCTTCACCAACTCTTTAGCGTCTGCTTCAAGAGTAGGCCAAAAGTAATGCCGCCTAGCTCTAACGGCTAGGGACCTGCCGCCTATATGAGAGGTGCAGTATCCAGCATGCAATTCTTCAAGAACTTCTTTCCCCTTTTCTGGGGTAATGCACTTCAATAGAGGTTTAAGGAAACCCGCCTTAAAGAGCTCTCCATTTCTCATCTCGAAATTTGCTGCTCGCTTCTTCATGACGGCTGCCTCCTGTGGTGAATCATGAAGTGTGTCGTCTGTTAAATATGCCCGGATGCCATCCATCCAGGTAGAGCTTCGTTCCAGGATTCCAATGGGCTCTTCATATATACTTTCTTTTCAAGAAATTCCTAAAAGACTGACCGAGGCGTATCACAACAGGCGGAAGATGCCAATTTGGATAACGCATCCGCCTGGTTGTTATCTGACCTGGGCACTTGGCTCAGACGGAATTCCTTAAGTGCCCTGGCCTCTTCTTTGACTGCTTGAAGATACTTGATCATAGCCGGATGAGTTGCCTCATATTTTCCCTCATACTGGCTTACGACCAACTGTGAATCAGAGTAGGCGTCAATTTTTGTTGCTCCTTCTGCCTTACACATGCGTATTCCGGCTAGCAGGGCTTCATATTCCGCCTCGTTATTTGAGGCTTGAAACTTAAATCGTAGTGCATATTCAAATTTGTCTCCCTTAGGAGACTCATATATAATTCCTGCACCGCAGCCGTTCTTCGTCAAGCTCCCATCTACATACACTTTCCAAACCTGATCAATGTTATCCGGTGAGACCGGTCGTGTCATTTTAACAATGAAGTCGGCAAACACCTGACCTTTCACTGCCTTTCTAGGTTCAAAAGTGATTTCAAGACTTTGCATTTCAATAGCCCATTTCAGCATTCTGCCGGATGACTCCAAGGTAGACATTGGCCGCTTGAGGGGTTGATCGGTGTGGATTACCACCGGATGAGCCAGAAAGTACGGCTTTAATTTCTAAAAGGCCATATATAGAGAAAGGCCAAATTTTTCAACCATGGGGTACCGGAGTTCAGCATTTTTTAGCACATGGCTAATGAAATAGACCGGGAGCTGAACGTCGTCTCTCTCAGCAAGGAGAACAGCACTGAGAGCATGATCTGAGACGGCTAGGTACATAAATAACGTCTCTTTGGGCAGAGGGCTAACAAGCCTTGGCAAAGAGTGCAGATGTTCTTTCAGCTTTTGAAAGGCCGCCTGTATCTTCTCGGGGTTAGCCTCTATCCCCCTTTAATCAATCCAGAACCCGAAAAACTTCCCAAACTCAACACCAAAGACGCATTTCTTAGGATTTAACATAACCTTATGTTGCCTGAGTGTGGTGAAGGTTTCTAGGAGATCAGCAAGGTGATCCACCTACTGCTTGGATTTGACTATCATATCATCAATGTACGCCTCCACATTCCTCCCAATTTGAATGTTAGAATGTAGCAGGCGCATTTTTCAAGCCAAATAGCATCACAGTGTAACAGAATAACCCCTGATCAGTGACGAAGGTCGTCTTCTCTTGATCTTTTTTTCCACAGGGGTATCTGATGGAAGCCGGAGTAGGCATCCATGAAACTCATCAAGGCATGACCAGCTGTCGAATCGACCAGACTGTCGATCTTTGGTAGCGGGTAACTGTCCTTGGGACATGCCTTGTTGAGGTATGTGTAATCAACACACATACGCCAGGTACCATTTGGCTTCTTTACAAGCACAACATTCGCCACCCAGTCGGGAAAATTACATGGCTGAATGAACTTGGCTTCTCACAGCTTTTTTACTTTGGCAGTTGCCGCCTGACTTCTTTCCTCGCCGTGGTTTCTTTTCTTTTACTAGATGGGCTTCTTTTTTGGATCCACGGCGAGTTTGTGGACAGCAAGATCCGGGCTGACGCCTGACATCTCTTCCACTTCAAAGGCAAAGATGTCTTTGAATTCTTTCAGCAATAGGTGCTGGTCTACACCCAGCTTAGCATAAGCAGCTGTCCCAACCCTAACAGTACGCTCTGGACGGCTGTCATCCAGAGGTATATCAATATGGTCTCCATCCGGCTGGGGACTGAGCTCAGCTGACCGCTCCCCGGTCAGTGATTGCTATTTTTTCTCTTTTTTCACCTCCACCAGCAGGGGAGCCTTTCTTTTCTTCCCGGCTGCTGGTGGGGCTGGGGCGGCATCCTTGACATTGTCAAGGTCTATCGGTTTCGGGGCTTTCCCGTCTGGGGCCACCGTATCCTTGACGGATGAGAGGTAATACTCCCGGGCCGTCTTTTGATCCCCATTTAAGGAACCAACAGAACCATCATCCCTCTTATACTTGATGAGCATGAGAGGATGATTACAGCCTTGGCTTTGTTGAGGGTTGGCCGGCCTAGGATAATGTTATAGGCGGTCAGTTCCTCAACGACCAAGAACTTGACGACCAAATGTCGTCCCTTTCCTTTTTCACCTTGCCAGATTGGTAAATCAATCCTACCGACTGGGTACACCATCCCACCCCCAAAACCAACCAAGGGGTGGGTAACTGGATGCATGCTGCTGAGATTGTAATTCAACTTTTGCAAGCACCGGAGACTGATGATGTCTGATGAGTTGCTGGTGTCAATAAGGATTCGTTCAACCAGTTGGTTGGCGACCTTGCATTCAATGACAACCGGGTCATCATGCGGACGCCGGACAATGCCCCTATCCTTCTCAGTGATCAAAACGTCTGGGAAGGAGGAACTTCCTGCCTGATCATCATCATCATCATCATTGTCCATCTTTTGAAGATGGCTCTTGGTGTCCCGGATGGTAGGGCCACCACATGAGAACCCGCCTGCTATGGTGTAGACCGGCTCCTTATCAGTATCCGAACTACTAGCAGGATGGGGTGTCTTAGACAACTGCTCCGGGTTCTTCTTATTAGTCCCTTTGGACTTAGAAATATAGGACTTTAACATCCCCTTGTCAGCCAGACGGTCCAACGCCCGTTGAAGGCTGAAGCAGTCGTTGGTGTCATGGCCAACCTCCTCATGGTATTGGCAGAATTTATTTTTCTTCCTTGATTGAATGGAACTTTTCATTGGATTCGGCCTCTCTAGAGACGGTCGGTCCTTGATCTCCATGAGGATGGAGTTGCAGTCCTTGTTAAACTCGTACCTAGGAACGTACAGTTTAAATTCTTTCTTCTTCTTCTGAGACGACTGGCTAACCGCTCAGACTTCTTTTCTCTTCTTGCTCTCTTCTTTTTTCTTGGTCGGCTGTCTTTCTGCCTGTCAGACTTCTTTGAGTCCAACTGGTTACCAGGCGAGCAGAGGTCGGTTGCTTGAATATAGCTTTCCGCCTCCCTGAGGGCCGCCTGTAAAGTGAAAGCCCCTTTTCTGACTAGGTCGAACTTAAAAGTCGACCCGTCTCTCAGACCCTTAAAAAAGTCTGTAAAAGCTACCTTATCGGACAGTCCTTGAATCTGAATTCTAATCAGATTGAACCGCCTGACATAGGAGCGCAATCCTTCTCTCTCTCCCTGCTTAATGGTGCTCAAGTCAAGACTTGTTTTCTTCGCAGGGATGTTCATCGAGAGGTTGGAAGCAAAAAGGAAGGCAAGCTTCCAGAAACTATCGATGGACCCGGCTGGCAAGTTGTCAAACCATTGTTGGGCAACTCCCTTCAATGTAGCCGGGAAGTATCGACACCAAGTGGCATCATCCAACCCCTGTAAGTACATGAGGTTGGTGTAAGCCATGAGGTGATCTTCCGGATTGGAGGTACCATCATAGGTGCCTACCATCACATTTTTAACCTTGGCTGGCTGTGCTGCCTTGGTTATCTCGCGCGTGAACGCAGAAGGTTGTTCACCCAGGCGGAGCAGACAAAGCTACCAGTCCAGTGGCCGGACATTGTTGTATGCCGCCTGACCTCCGAAGAGGGTCGGCTGCATGAAATGGGGAGAATACGGACCGTAGACCAGAGACAGTACATACGGTGCAGCCCCAATCATCTGAGGACCGGAATGGATGGTATTATCGCCTGTATGGCTCACATACAAGGAAGGTACATCCTCTGCAGATATGTTCTTGAAGCTGTCTGGAAAGCTCGATGTAGAAGCTGACTCAGACAGCTGCTGATTTCTCTTGAGGGTGATAATCTCCCGGGCGTCAAGAGTTGATTTTTTGTTTCCCACCGGCTGTTGAGTCCGGCGGGGATTGTTGATATTCCTCTTAGGCAGAAGAATCTTTGACCAATCAATGGTCCCGGCTGCCTTCTCCTTTGGATGAGGAGTTGGCTACCGATCTCTAACTGACTTCCCCTTCTCCAGAGGAGTCTTTTTTGCCGACTGACCCCTGCTTGGGCCAGCCTGGCTCTTCGTGATCAGATCTTTAATTTCACCCTTGAAACTTGTCATGAACTTCATGAGTTCGTCTCGAGTGACGGTAGCTGATCCGCTAGCCGTATGGGTTTCCCCTTCCGGCTGTCCAGGGGGTCGTTTTGTACCCGCCTGGCTGGCACCCCGCTCCAGAGTGTCTCTGGGCCGAATGCGCTTGGTTATCAGGGAGCCATCACTAGCTATATAAGTTTCAACCTGAGGATCATCACCCTCTTGGTCAGTGAAGACTTCTAGTTCGTCGATTGGACGCTTAGGAGGTGGTACAGACTCTTGAACCATCCTTGAGGTACTCTCCCCACAGACGGCGCCAAATGTTTTGGGTGTTTTTGTCCCTGGGGAGAGTTACGTCACAAAGATTGGTCCGGCTGAGCTGTACCTGCAAAAACAACGGAGACCCCGGGTGGTGGAGCTCCGCCTCCGACGATCAAGTTAGTAACTTGAAGAAGAATAAAGAGTGCGGAAATTTAGGTGGGGATCTGCTCGGATTTCAAGCTCAGGTGTTTCTCTGATGAGAGAGAAAGTAGGTGTAATAAATGATTCAATGTGTCCCCAAAATGAGGAAATATCTCCCTATTTATAGGGATGTTGGAAAGTGTGCCCCTATCTAGGTCACTTGACCTAGATTTTAGTGTGTTGCGCCGTTTTACGACGCTTCTTGGGATTTGGGCCCTTAAAGGCCGCCATTTCAGGGGCTTATCTGAAGGGGCCACGTGTCAAGAGGGTATTGGGCCACTTCGGCCATCCTGAACTCGCCACGTGGCCTCCTCTCATTGGTTCACATGTCTAGGGTATTTTTACCCTAAACAGCATGCATGATGCATCCTTTGCGAATTGCATAAGGATCATCACTCAAAACCTTAATTTCATTAACCTTTCTCAAAACATTGAATCATTAAGCAACGTGTCATGTTACATGGGATTGAAACTCCTTTCAATATAATGTTGAACCTTATAAGAATTTTATCAATATAAGCTTCTTAACCAAACTCAAACATCCTTCGAGACCTATCACTATAGATCTTGAATCCCAAATGTACTCATCATCCTCTTCAAGGTTTTACATACAAAATGCACTACCCACCACTTGACTCTTCAAGCAATGAATAATTTGCTCTTTATACTAGACCAAGAAGACTTCATAGCTCCCACTAAACATCTTGTACACACAAGACATTTTCTTCATTTTACGAGAACATCAAACGATTTGATTAACTCACAAAATTAAGAACACTAACTCCATGATGCTATGCATCCCTAGGATTATTGGATCTTCAAAATTTTGATTGTATCATATACAAATCTTATTTCATGAACAATTTCAAGAAAGCGTTTTGAAATCCATTTACCAAATCTTATAAGGTAGTAATCACTAAAAATCTAAAATATCTTTAATAGATCTTTGCAACATGACTAATGTAGAGGTTTCTTCGTAATCATAGTCATACTATGAATTTTTTGAATCCATTAACAATTCTTTGCTTTAGTTAGAAAACACTTTCCTATCTTGTCTGTTTTGCTTATAATGGTCTCACCCAATTAAGCAAATTATTCAAGTGTCATACACTTGCTTACAGACTTAGAATAAATAATCTATTTTAGATTTCCTAGTTTTTAAACCACTTGGAGTTATAACTTGTCAAATCATCTTTGTTACTTGCATAATCATCATGTTCCAAAATGAATATTTTAGAACTCTTAGTCAACATGAAATCATATTTCCTTGACTAAGTTTTACATATGCTAGTCATCATTGTGGGTTTGATGCAACAATTGAAACTCATACAACTTTGTTTAGCTTTCAATGAGAAACGACAATAGAGGATTTGCACTTTGAATGTACTACCTTCGACTCATAGTTATTATTCCCATTACACTTAATGAGACCACGCGTTGTCACTTGTAACATGAGGTGAATCATGCTCATATTGTTACTTTGATTCGATTACTTCTCAAATTTCTTCAAGATTTTCGAATCACTTTTCTTGAACTCTTTCAAGGCTTCCAAACTTTTTGAGATTCTTATACTCCCAATTGCCTTTTTGAGGATGCATATTTAGCATAGGGTGAACCAACCATGGTTTGAGCCATGTTTGTTTGTTGCTTTTCTCGAACTCTTTCGAGATTTATACTACTCCCATTTGACCTTTTGGAACAATTTCCATAAGGACACCTACTTGAGCAACAAACATTTTGTGCTAAGTATGATTTGTGTAGTAGTACCCCGTACTCTGTATAGGAATTGATAGTGCATTAAATGATTTAATACAACATTTATTCCTTGCTTTGTAGAAAGACTTAATAAGAACTTTTCTTATCCATATCACATATGAAACCTTTACTACATTTTTATTTGACATATATAGTTTGTTTAGTTTTGTAGCTTATCTTAAAAGTATATCCCTTGAACAATGGTTGGAAGATAGGTAATTTTCATCCATTATCAAAATATATCTTATATAGATTGATAGCTCCCGTCATAAACACTTCACAAGGTTTTCTTTCGGAGTTTGTCGTAAAACGATTTCACAACTCTTGGATGTTCATCAAGGTCTTGACTTAAATTCTCATTATTACGATCATATCGCACTACTTTGAATGTGTTGCCAAGTATATGTCTTGACTTAAATTTTCACAATTACAATCATATTGTAATGTAATCATTATCTTGTCAAGTTGATACTGAACTTCATACTGAACATTTTGAACTTTTCAAAATTTTCACTTCCATGCTTCAACTAAGCATAAATAGTGATCATATCACAAATGAAGTTTCATTTTCCGTCTCTAGCCTTTGAACCTTTGGTTTTCTTACATCGATACGTATTCAACCTTGAGTTTGCATCATCATTTCTCTAAATGGTGACTTTGTCAATACTTTCAAATTAGAATGATATTTACATATATCAATAGATTCATAATCCAATGATATTGAAAGTCCACCAATTTGGATCTTGCGCATGCAATGTTCATTTTTCATTCGAATTAATTGACATATTAGAGACAATTTATATATATAGAAATGGTTAAATAATTTCTATCATATAGAACTTTAAATCTATTTAGCAATTCAAAACACACCGCGGCTCAATAAAACATGGAATAATATTTATTCTACGTTTTTGAATCTTCGATGCTTAGTCATTACTAACATTGAATGGTGTTTTGATAATGGCAAGAATGAATAACATTTATTTAATTCTAGCCAATAACTAGGTAAGGTGAAATATAGGTCCTACTTGTAAAGTTGCAACTTTTGCTTCCAAACTTGTAGATTCTACTTGTGAAGTAGCAACATTTGCTTCTAGACTTGTAGATTTATTTCTCCCTTAGCTATCACTTCTTCCTTTAGTTAATCCTCATTCTCAATGAGAGAGAACTAAACAATACATCATATGTCCAAGAAGTAGCAATGTGCTAAATCAATTTCTATAATGTACTTCTTAAATTGGAACATTTCCATTCTTTTACCTTCCAACTATATGAGCTAGTTTCTAATCAATTGGAATTGGTTCATTTAATTAGAAACATTTGTCGTTCATAACAACTTTTAGCATATAAGTAGTTCTAGGTTTGAGAAGTAGCAACTTGTTTGCATATTTTGGCCTATAACTTCTTAATGCAATCCTCATATATTCCTAAACCTTTCCCATTTGAGCTACTTAGAACACTTCTCTTAGGTTCAAAATGATGCTTTGCTTAACTACTTTAAGCACATTTCATGATTTTGCTAAGTCTATTCAATCATCATTCATGTTAGAGTTTAATCAACTATTTAACTCATATATAAAATGGATGAAGAATAACGTCATTTAATCAACTTTTGATCACAGAGATTTTCAATCACTTTCTTATATTCAATCATATTGAAGACAAGAGATTTTATTGGACTTCTATACTTGTCTTTTAGAGGGTTTGTACCTCTCATCTCATTATATCCCTTGAAACACTTTTCAAAATGAAAATGTGTTGGTATTTTACTCAAACATTTTGAATAAAACCAACTTAGACATGTGACATGGGTTTCTAAAACTTTACTTTTAGAACCATCTTAGCAAAATTGGAATATAGGTTTATGGATTATCTTTAAACCTTTTTTAGAACGTTTCTCAACTTTATTTTCAATCGAGGATATTATATATAATAATAAAATTAGAACGACATGTTACTTAAAAGTAAACGCAAAATTCAATTATGTTTAATAAAAAATTTAAAGCACCATAAGCGGTTTTAAAACTGGTAACTTTAAAGCATTTATTCAATTTTAATTGATCTCTATTGAATAAAATGATTCCAAGATCCTTTATTTGTGCAATGATTGACCGAACTTTGACCCTACCATCAACCATTACATTTTCAAGGTGAGTAAACTCTTTACTGATTACAACTCTTTGTAATTCTTGGTTGAATAATTAACCATCACATGTTTAATTATTACCCTTAGCTTCAAGGTTCTAAACTCTTTAGGTAACCTTGTTGAGTATAACCAATCAAAAGTGTAAAATTTGTTTTACCCCCACTCCCCTAAGATATAATATGACACCCTGCTTTGGCATGATCCCATCATAAATATCGAAGGTTTCATCGGGTTTTTGATTGGAAAAGCAACCTCAATATTACTGGGACCTAGATTTATTATGTTGTGATTAAATAGTGAACTCTAGCGCATCATCACAAAACATCAATAAAATCTAACATGTATAAAATACTAAATGCATAAACAAGACATAGCATGACCCCTAATCCTAAGAAAAACTAATAAAGTAAATGCTCCCACTTGAATCATCATGGATCTCATCCACCTTGCTCCTTCGGGCCTTCAATTCATGGGCTTCTTGGATTAACCGCAACTTGTAATTTTACTCTATTCTATCTACTACTTAAATAAAATGAAATAAAATTACAAAAATACTTTATCGGTACGTACACCGTACTAAGATTACAAAAATACATCACGATGCGCAGATCGTATTTAGCAATCTACTAGGCCACACTAGTCATTATATAGCAATAAACAACATCATATATTATAAAATTGCCACATAATAAATCACTCATCATGCTTTCCTAAACTACAACATCGAATGTTCACAATTAAGGAAACATGGCATCTAAATATCTCATATTATAATTAATGCAATTAGATAATATCATTTATTATTCATGGACATCAATAAAATATCATATATTTTAAATTAGTCATGAGATAGAATCAAATCTTATTTTAATCTTAAAAGATAAATCATATTTATCCTCAAAGATTATCCTAACAATGTTAGGAAATTCTATCCTAATTACTAGCCAATCACAAAATTTTAAATCAATTATACCCAAAATTAATTATGGGATAATCACATTATTTAAATCAATTATTATTCGTTTGCAATATGCTCAGAATAACCTAATCAATATTATCCAAAATTAACCACTTTAATTATGGATAATTACCAATTTAACAACTTTAAATATGGATAATATCAAATATTTTACCTTAAATATAAAATATTTTAAATATAGATAATATCAAATATGGATAATATCAAATATTTTACCAACCTCTCAGAAAGATTTGATTTTACCTTAAAATAAAAGATTTTATCCAAATAAAACCGAATATATCTTTCAAAATAAAAGATCATATTTTTAAAATATTTTATCTTATTCAAAATAAATCATATTTATCTTGAAATATTTTTAAAATAAAATATATATTTTTTAAAACCGTGCACCAGCCACCGTGGTGTGGTCGTACACCGTGAGGTGTACGCTGCACTGCAGCGGTGCACAGCAGTGCCGCGCAACCCTTTCACGGTGCTGTTGTTGCTGCCTTTGCTGACCCGTCCTCCTGTCCCACCCGCCCCTCCCTCCGGACCACCTACAGCGGCAGTCGTCGTGGCTGCGCCACCTAGCCGCGGTTGCCGCTGCTAAAAACCTTATTTAAATAAAACAAAACATATTTTGTAAAATTAAATTAATGTTAATGTGGTCCAATCAATTTCATAATTAAATCATATTCAATCTTGAAATTAGGGTTCTTCATGAAATTAATCCCCAATTTAATTTAACTCTTAAATTAAATGATTTGATCATGAAAAATTCATAATTTGTCATGAAATCAAATAGATTAAAATCATTAATTACATAGTAAACGAATTAAATCAAAACCAAAACAAAAAATTCATAATTTAGGGTTAGGGTTTTGAAATTTTCGAAATTAGGGTTTGGGGGTCGAAATTTTTGAGTGATATAGGGAAAAATTCGGATCTCTTCATGGCTACTTTGAGCATTATTAAATTGCATTTAATCAATTCCAAGAGTTAAATCACATTTAATATAACAATTGACCCATAATTAAATTAATCTCCCTCCTAATTGAATTAAAATTGTGGACTATCAAAAAATTATAGTCAATATGCGTAAATGCAATAGGCTAACTGATACCGCTGTAGGAGTTTATAGGTACTACGCAGCGGAAAAACATGAATCAATTCGTACAGTACATAATCCCAAGATCTAATGCATAACACATAAAGAACATATAATCGTACCTTTGAAGCGTGATTCCACGTGCGATCGAGCAAGAACAATGGGAGATAAAGAACCTCAAGCGTGATTCCTCTACTTGGTCCACGGGTACAGATTAAGACCTCCACTAATGCTAGTTAGTTGCAATTAAACCCTTCAATTGACCTTCTATGGATAAGAGCGAGCAACGAACCAACCACACGCGCCACCAAGGATGAGCGGCTGTACGGACGAGGGGAGGAGAGAGATAGCCGTGAGATAGAGAGAGGAATTAGGGTTTTGGGATTGGTTGCCTTCATGTCAAAATACACTGTGTGTGAATTATGACTGCTTACTTGCAACCCTAGGCATGAATTTTATTTATAGATCTCATCTCTAAATAAGAGCCCATGTCAAAATCCCAAAACCTAATTCCAATCTAACTATGCTAGACCAATCCATTTCATGATTAGTTAAATGCTCATGAGACCCATTAATGGCCCTCTAACTTGCTTAACCCAATACCCTTGTGTGTGACCTCATAGGATCCATTCTAGCGGGCTTTGGACTATTTGACTAGTCCAAATATCATCTCTCATAGTCTAGCAACAGATGATGACACCCCAAGAGAATGAACTTATTATCTCCATAATAGTGATCCTTGATATATCTAGTAATTGCACTTATCGAAGACACAACTCCTTCATGGGCGGTGGTTGAAACGTGCAAAGGCTGCGGTTTAGTTGCTGCCCAAGATGGTTGACGTGGTTGGGCGCTTTGCATGGCTGCGCTGTTGGCCGTGGCCGCGGCCGAGCTTCGGCAGGATCCACGAAGATATCAGGTTCAGTGTAGGGGCATGTAGATTACCACCGGTATGGGAGGTGGTTGGGTGATCATTTTTAGTAATAATAATAATAATAGCAATAATTTATATATTTTTACATTTATTAATAAAAACGTTAATTAAATTTTTAAAAATCAAATTAAATTGACGGAAATTTTGACTTTTACCACCAAAAAATTTGGACAAATTGTTTTTTACCACCTACTATTTTAAAAGTTGTATTTTACCAACAAATAATGTTCTAAAAATTGTTTTTCACCACCTACCGTTAAGAAAACCGTTAAATCTAATGGTGTTAAAAAACATTCTTTGATTTTCGTGCCCGAAATATGTTTTTTATAGGTTTAGGGGGGCATTTTGGCCCTACGGGTCCAATTTGAGGTCAAAATTGATAAAAAAAATGATCGGAAATACCTCATTTTGCGTGTTCACGCAATTCGATGTATTTTTAAACACGCAAAACGAGGTATTTCCGATCATTTTTATATCAATTTTGACCTCAAAATGGACCCGTAGGGCCAAAATGCCCCCCTAAACCTATGAAGAACATATTTTGGGCACGAAAATTGAAGAATTTTAAAAAATTCCGTTAGATTTAACGGTTTTCTAAACGGTAGGTGGTAAAAAACAATTTTTTGAGTTTTATTTGGTGGTAAAATACAACTTTTAAAATAGTAGGTGGTAAAAAACAATTTGTCCAAATTTTTTGGTGGTAAAAGTCAAAATTTCCTAAATTGACAAAACCAATAAAACAACGACACGTGTTATGATAACCCTCCAAAACACCCTTCCAATGTTGTAATATCCCTACCTTATAAAAAGTGGGAGAATACTCTTATGAATAGTGTGAAGACTATTATGCCCTTAAAAAATTTAATTGACATATTTACCCCTAATTAAAATTAATTTTGATGCATTTAAGTATGGAAAAATACACTTCAATAATCCCAACTATGGGCGATTTACCTACAATAATCCCAACTATCGTTTATTCTACAATAATCCCAACTATTAGGTGAGTTTTCCTCCGACAGTTCCAAACCGGTCAACAAAAGTCAATAACCTGTTATTGTAGGTTGTTTGACACATGTCACTATGTGAGTGGTTCCAAAATAATAAAAAAAATAAAAAAAAAAAAAACCAAAAAGGAAATTCTGACAGCCACCATGCCAGCCATAAGCCCATAACCACCACCTCCACCTCCTGCCACAACCCTAAAACACCACCTTCACCAGCCACCCAAGTCGGAAACGACTCCCACGACCAGCCGCACCCCCGAAATAGACCTAAACACCTAACCCTTGCCCGAGAAACCACCACCAGCCCCAAATTGCACCAAAAGGCACCAAAATCGCAGCCCCAAATCGCACCAAAATCACACCCAAATCGTCAGCGTGGGTGTTCGTGAGAATCCGGTGGGTATTCGTGGGTGTTCGTGAGAATTCGGTGGTTGTTCGTCGGTGTTCGTGGGTGTTTGTGGGTGTTCGTCAGCGGAGGAGAGAGAAAGAGGCACGAGAAGGAGAGAGGAGGGGTCGTGGTTGCGTAGAGCCGTGCGGGAGGATCGGAGTAATTGGCATCGCTGGTCGTGCGGGAGGAGCAATTGGGGTTGGGGTGGATCTTGGTTGGTGCTGTTGGGGATTGGGAGGGCCCGCCGGCTGTTTTCCGGTGGTCTGCGGATTTGCCGACCATTTTCCGTTGGTCTGGAGGTTTGGCTAAGGGTTGGTGGTGGTTTCCGGTGGGCTAGGGGTGGTTGGGATGGTTTTTGTTTTTTTTTTTCCCTTTTTTTTTTATTGTAATATTAGGCTACTCATGCATTGACATGTGTCATTTAAGAAACAAAAAAAAAAGTTTACCTTTTCAGCAGGTAACCGGTTTTTGGGACTGCTGGAGGAAAACTCACCTAATAGTTGGGATTATTGTAGAATAAACGATAGTTGGGATTATTGTAGGTAAATCGCCCATAGTTGGGATTATTTAAGTGTATTTTTCCTTTAAGTATTTAACCTTTCATATTTTTGTGCTATATTTCTTTTGTTTATCTTCCTCCTTATCATTCCACCGAAAAGGCCAAAACTCCTCATTTCTCAATTTCCTCTTTTCTCACGAACTCCTTTTATGGTTGCTGGAAAATACTGCTAACATGTCAGTTTCCATTCTGGTACCCCCGGACACGACCACCCACCACCACGATAATTCTATAAAGATGATGACCCCGCTGGTTGTTTATTTTATACTAAAGGAAATGTAAAGTTTGTGCCATCTATTTGGTTATGTTATACGAAGAGGTGAATAAGCATGCTATTCGAAGACGCCCGAATCCAGTTGGAGTTGGGGACAACTCAAGATTGGCGGAGTTGACCGGTGAATGCAATAATGGTACCTTCGTAGTGGTGGAGTGTAATTGCTTGGATACCATTAAAATGATTGATAAAAATAAGAGTAATACTTTTGCTGTAATCTCTTTTAGTTGTGTTTACAGGGGAGTCAAACAAAGCAACTCTTTTGATGAGTCTTCTACGGAATGTAGCAGTTATGTCTCACATAGGAGGTACTATGGTCTTATGCTTTTGATTAAGAGCCTATTTGAAGATGTATTTTGCTTTAGTTACTGTGTTATTGACTCGATTTTTATCCTAGGAAAAGCTTATAGTTTATGATTATAGGAAAGAGTTAAGATGTACTCATACATCATCAATTAAATACTCGTAGGTCATAAATGCTATCTCCTCCATTATATGGTCCAAACACTATCTAATTGCAGGGAAATGTACTAATTCTCATATCCTTTGTGCCAGGGTGTTCAATGAGGGTTTTGTCCTCTCCATAACACTCCTATTGTTGTTATAGAATGATGCAATAGCTTTGATTGCCTTTTTATATAGTAATATGTATATTGACGAGTTATAATATATATGATCATTTTCAAAATAAATAATCATAACACAAAACATGTTTCTACAATTAAATAAATTAAGATATAATCGACCTAAGACAAGTATAATTCAACAGCAACTCAAAGTACGTAAACTTTGAGGTTTGAATTTATAACTCTCCTACGATGGCTAGGTTATCGTGCGCATCACACGCGTAGGCTTCCCTAGTTAATACATAATTCAGAAGTTGTATTATTAAAATAAATAATGGGCCAAATATTGTACTACGTATTATTATCTGCAATTTTTACTAAGAAAATTGAGATTTTAATTTCAGTTCAGTTCAGTTCGATTTAGTTTAGTTCAACTCCTAATTTTCTTCTCTCATAAAATATTCATTTCAGCTATATTCAGTTCAATTCAGCTCCAATCAATTTAGTTCAAATCAGTTCATTAAATACTCCCTTTGTGTTTTTTAAGTGTTACACTTTGACTGGTACATAGTTGTAGACAATTTAGTTGGCTTAAATAAAATAAGAGGTAAGTGGAGTAGTTGGAGTATCAAAAAACTGTAAAAGAAAAATAGTGGGGTTAATAGTTCATTGAAAAGTAATGAATATGAGGGGAGAGATATAATAAAAAATGTAGTAGTGGGTTTGAGTGGGGACCATGAGAGGAGAGATATATACTTTCTCCGTTTTCTTTTACTTGCAACACTTTCCTAAAGAGAAAATGTCACAATACTTGCAATACACTATAAAAGGAAAGTACTTTAAAAAAAAACTATACTATATCCCTTATTAAAGCACATGACCCACAAAATTACACTCTTAACAACCACTCATCCTATTTTAAAGTTTATTATATCATGTAAAGTTGTAAACCCCACCTTTCTTAATTACCGCACTAAAGGGTGTGTTACATCTAAAAGAAAACGGATGAAGTAATATTTTAATGTAGGTTTTTGCTAAAAAAGAAAGTGTAATACTTATTAAAAGACGGCCGAAATTGATGTAGTAGTGGGTTTGAGTGGGGAACATGAGAGCAGAGAGATATAATATTTTAAGATAAATTTTTGCTAAAAAGGATAGTGTAATACTTATTAAAACACGACTAGATTTAATAGGTGTAACACTTAAAAAAATACGGAGAGAGTATAAACAAATGGTAATTCAAAAATCCTAATTCAAACTTGTAAATCCAACTGTCCAAAGTTGGATACTCCACCAATTTTTATCACATCACCCACGTTATTTCCACTTCTTCCATCACCCTCTCACCGGAAAAACAAACCCCACAAACTCCAGTTTCCAGAACATTCTTCCGCCATGGGAGGACCTTCAAGGTGGACCTTCACCTTCGCCATCTTCATCCTCGCCATTACAACAATCTCAGTTCAAGCAGGCGACAACAACCATGTCTACTCCCCTTGCCGTGACACTACAGTTCAGCGCGACGATGGCTTCACCTTCGGCCTTGCTTTCTCTTCCAAAACTTCTTTCTTCTTCAACAATAATGCCTCGCTTCAGCTTTCTCCTTGCGATCGACGACTTTCTCTCTCCTCCAGTAGCTCTCAAATCGCGCTTTTCCGACCTAAGGTTGATGAGATCTCTCTTCTCACCATCAATGCTTCTTCTTTCAGCCCGGTATGTTACTCTTCCTTCTTTCTTTTTCCCCGATTTTTGAAATTAGGGTTTTGATTATCGTTTATAGCTGTTGAATTAGGGCTTGTTTTTATTGGGGTTTTGAATTTGTTTGGTTGAATTCGGAAGTGTTGTTTGATTTTATTGTGAGATCGGATCGTATTGATTTGAGTATGGCTAGTGTATTTCAATTTGTTTGAACTATGAAAATTTTCTATTTTTTGGGTTTTGTTTTGGTAGACATACATTTGAGTGCTTAACCTAATTGTTGAGCAGATTGTATATCTTTAGTTACTGGGATAAGGTTGTCTATATGATATGTGGTGTCATTGGATTAATGTATTATAATCTAAGGAACGGGTTGTCGACTGTGGTTTTTATTTAATCTTGGCTTGTATTGATGTAGCGATATCAAGCGATGAATGTGATTTAATAATTTAGTGCCAAAATGCTGTTGGAAGGCGTTTTGTAGGGATTTAGGATGTAAAAAATGAGTAAACCTTGGGATCTGTACTCTATGATTGGTTGGATTCATCAAAAACATTTCAGCTGGAACAAAGATTATCGGGTATTATGCCTTTAAATCACTGTTGTTTCATTCTGTAGTCATCTTTGCAACTTGGGCACACTGTATATTATGGGCCGTGCCAATT
This sequence comes from Chenopodium album, assembly GCF_948465745.1. Lineage (NCBI taxonomy): Eukaryota > Viridiplantae > Streptophyta > Magnoliopsida > Caryophyllales > Amaranthaceae > Chenopodium > Chenopodium album. The sequence goes on along the minus strand of NC_137835.1, from coordinate 17,916,665 downwards.
TCCTGTTGAAGTTACTGAGAAAGGATCCTTTAGCAATCTTGATGCCCCCATCAGCAATATTGCCAATGCATCAGAATCTAAGCTTGCTTATTTTACTATGGTACTGAGTGTTTCTCGAGCCATGTATCACTGAAAACATTTCACAAAGTTTCTGGTGCTCCAAAGTTCTCTTTCTCCTCCAAATACAAGGCAATAGGATTTTGATTATTAAATGTGAAGTGAGTGAGAGCTATCGTAAGCTGTGAGAGAATTTTTCTATATTTTGTGACAGCAGTTGATGTTTTGGGATCCTTTCAATTGCTAGATGTTCATGGGCCATATGTTATTGAAAGATATGGGGTGTTCTTTTGCTCGACTAGAGTGTACTTATTGTCTTATTATAGGTCAAACTAGGTGCTTTGTATGTTTTATATTTGAACCTTATGTATAGGTGACCGGTGATAGATTGAGAAGTTCTTTGTAAATCAAAAGGACGCTGAGTTGTCTCTTGAATTTATTGGCATTGAAAGACATGACCTTGGTGTTGTGGCTAGAGTTAGGATTGTTATTTTGAGCATATTTTTTTGTTCAGTCCATTCAGGTCCATTCTAGTAGGTTTCGTCCCAATAATTCAGCTCGGTTCATGTTTGTCTTAGATTTTCAGTTTGGTGGTTCGATTCATTTGATATTTATTTAATTGGTGTATTTTCTTTGCACCTTGTATTCCCTGGTATGAGTTTATGTAAACTTAGTACACTGGCCCTTATATGAATTTTTCTAAACTAATTTTCCTTACTTGGGCTTAGTGCTCTTTATCTAAACTTATTATTCCTGAAACGTATTTTATTAAGGTGGAAAAGAAGATCTTGAAACACATTGTTTACTTTGTATTCTACAATGATTAAATGCAAATTTTGGTCTTTTTTCATGCTGATGTACTACAAATGACCCACCTTCCCCCCCCCCCCCCCCCCCAAACCTTTTTTCTCTTCTCTTTTGATGTGTTTGAAGATTCTTGTTCAGTGAGAGTGGGCATTATAGTCATGTCCTTACTTAAGGTAGTCTATAGACCCACAAGCTAACATGTTTGTTCTTAATGCTGTAGTCTTACCGTTGTTCAACAGCCACTTATTGTGATTTTTGTGGCACTAAGCCATTCATACTCTGCAAGGCTTGAGATTTTTTAGTTTGGGACTTGGATTCTGTAGTTCAATTGGTTTGTCTAGGTGATGTCGTTCTATTGTTTGAGCTGTATGATTCTGTCACCAGTTAAGCTGTACCTAGAGTTTATATATTTCCTTTGACTTTTAGTAACTCCTTTCCTAACACTTGGTAAGACCATTATGCGTCCAATACTTGCTATTGGGTGCTCGTTTGACTATGTTATCTTTTAAGTTGATCAAGAAATGCAATAGCTCTCATATGCTCATTATTTCAATTTTATTATAAGTATTGTTTTACGCGCTCTAGCTCTCCTAAATAGTCCTCGATGACGCTCCAGGGAAGGGGGATGGTGGTGGTGGCTTTCATAGTATTACCCAGTATATTAATTGCTGTACAAGTATGATAGTGGACTAGTTGACAAGCCGTAACAAAAGCATTCTTGTGAAAGAAGTATCAAATATCCTTAGTTTTCTTTATTATTGGATATTTGGATTCGCTATACTGGTTCCTCAAATAAATACTGTAGTAATACCCTGTGTCCCTACCAGCTTTTGTTCCCCCGATCCTCTTGTCCACAGTGTCCAGCCCACCATGATCTTTATCATCTCCAAGCTTCCGGTTTTCTTTGCAAGCCATGGCCATCCACCATTGTCATCCTTTCTATTATCAAGCATCTGCCAATCCCTACCTTCACCTTCATGAAAACCCACCACCTCCACTCGCTGCCCACCATCAGCACCCACCTTTAGTACAACAACAACAACAACAAAAAAAAAAAAGAAAAAAAAGGGGGGGGGGGGGGGGTCGGCTAACATGAATTGTCGTAAGGAACCGTATGATATAAAAAGGGACATAACAAGATAATCTGTTAAATGAGTTTGAAAAAAAGGTTGAGTAAAGTGATAAAAAGAGAGAACATTCAAGAAAAATAAGAGAGTTTTAAAAGAGAACAACTTATAAAATTCAATAAAGCACCCACCTTCAATGGTACCAGAAAATCAAGCATCACTAGAAGCCAGAAAATCAGGTGCCAAAAGAGTTTCTGGATACTGTTTTCAGGCGCCCACCAAGTAGTGCAATTTCAGTGGTGGTGGTGGTTGGACAATGTACGGCAGAGCCGTGGAGGTGGATTAGTTGCGTTGGAAGTTTTGGTGGCTGATGAAAGATATATTTTTAATTCCTTTCTTTAGTCGTATTATTCTCATTAAAGCAAAGGCAAGTCATTGAAATTGCATAAATCTGTGTCACCCCCTTGTGTTACATCTAAAAACCATATAAGAGGAGCAAGTATTTCGAGATTCATCGTCCAAAATCTAAGCTACATTGTTGCATTAGTACATTTTCTGTTTCAGAAATTCCATAGATCCACAACATAGTGAATTGAAGCTCTCATCCCCATGAATTTTGATTTAGGGAAAGTCAACATAGACTGTTCAGCTTATTGAGCTTGGAATTTCAGAACACCCCCACATGTAAAATTATCGTGCTCTCTCCCGCTCCCCAATTTCCTTAGGCATGCACTTTTAATGTATGTTGTTTTCTTAGCTTTTTTCCTAGTGTTTTTTTTTTTTAAACACCAAGCCTTATGTATGTCTCATCACTCACATGCCTGGATGGATGTTTTGGTGGACAAGAATTTGGTCCGTGATCTAGTTGTGATATACAAAAGATGATTTTTTACAGTTCTCTCTTGTTGGAATTTAGGCCTTAGCTTCAGGGTGCTTGCTTTCTGCAATTCAGGTATGAGGTGTTGGTTTGTTTAACCCATACCTTGTGTTTGTTTTAGAAAAATTACTAATTATAATTTATCCCACTATATTCATCCTCCAAGTTATGGGGTTTAAAGAGAAAAGTTCATCATCAAACAAAATTAGACACAACCCATACTGCCCTAAAGTCCTTATTCAAAACCTAAAGTAGCTTGTGAACCAAACTTCTGCTGAATGAGTTTTTCTGATGACTGATACGTGGAGAGTGGAAATGTAGCTACATGATAGCCGCCTAATATTTAAGGGCACGAGTTTGACCAAGTATTTGGTACTTAAGTCTTTGGGGTATTAAGGAGAATAAAGTCAATAAACTGCCTCGAGAAATGCTATTTTAGCTATTTTAAGTTTGTGTTAGAGAGGGATGCATACTTCTGAATGGGCAGGCTGCTGAAAAGTTGCTTTATATGGCCTTCTGCAACTAAGGTTGCAAGTGCTGTTTTGCTCTTTCAGTTATTGTGTAGTGTTTGCACTTCCTGTAGTTTACTAGTTTAGAATTGGCCATATATATATATATATATGTATATATACCAAGGCGTCCAAGACTAGAATTTAGAAAAAGAGAGCTAGCACATGTAAGAATGATTGTTTACCGACTTTGACTTGTCAGCCTACATATGCTAGCGTTTTGACAAGGACTAAATGCCCTGCCCTTTATTATTTTATTAAGATCAAAGGAGAGAGGGGATAAAGAGGAGTGAGCTTAGTGCATATGAAATGCATTTTCCTTTGTGGCACATTGGCCTCCACAAATCTTTGAAAGGAACTAATGCCTTGAAATTTTCTCTGAAGCAGAAAAAAGTTCCAAGCCCTCCGTTGCATTAGGTGGGTTTCTCCCACGTCTATGAAACAATTTTTTATTTATTTATCTTAATCCTTCTATAGAGGCTTCAATGCTTGCATATATAATTATTATAACTCTTACTTCTTTCCCCTAAACGGCTAAACTAATCTCTCATGATCCATTTGCCTCTCTTTTGGGCTTTCATGGACATCTTTCTCCTAGCACTGTATATGTACACCTTATACCTGTAAGTCCTTTTGGAGAAATGAAAATTTGGTAGCTCTGGCCTCTGATTGAATCAAATCATGCAGAAACTCTTCCCTAATCTTCACTTTATAATTTATATACTTCCCAGGTTCAGGTACCTTTTTCTTTCACAGTATAGTATATACATCAAGGTTCCCAATTCCCAATGCAAGGGCATTGTGTATTTGTATGTGATCAATTAGATTCAGACTAGATATCTACACTTCTACAGGTCTTAATTCAAGCGTAAATGTGGTGACCACTTTATTAATATATTAGTTTCATCCTGCTTCATCTCATAAACTTGCTCGACTTCTGATTATGCTAGTTGATCCTGACATGTTAATCTTCTTCTCTAACTTAAGATGATTGTGCCATATATCCTCTACTGGCATGTTAGTACTCAACTTTTGTTGCTGTGTATCTAATAATTAATAGTCATTCAAGTGTTCGTTGATGATATCATCTGTTGGAGCTGCTTGACTTTGTAGTGACAGAGATGTTAAGCAAAATGGTCCTACATCTACATAATCTTATTTCTTTCTTTTGCCGAGTGAGATACCTGTTTCTAAATAGGACTATCCTAAACTTTGGTGGGATGTTGAATTTTCAGGATTCAGCCGGTGGTTATATGGTGGCGTTTGCTGGCTCAAAATATGCTGCAAGATCCATTCCTACATTTGTTGCAAATAGCACCCACATAGTGACAAGTTTTACTCTGGTAAGGATATCAGAGATCACATGGTTTTCTTTTTTTTTTTTGAATAAATCACATGGTTTTCTTTTTCTGTTTCTTATTCCTCTTTAAACGGCTTATATATTGCTCTTGTGGAAGCAGATTCTAGAATTTAAGCAAGGCCGACTACAAAATTTGTTTTGGAAAAGGGATGGTTGTGCATCATGTAAAGGCAAGTCTAAGTTTGTCTGCCTGAACAATGTGGATTGTGCAATCAGAATGAGCGACTGCAAGAATCGAGGTGGATCTATGGATTGCAGCCTTGGCATACAATTAGCCTTTTCTGGTACAGATAAGCATTATTCAGTTCTTAATTCTTGGTATGAAGTGCAGAACCTACGGCAATATTCACTATTTGGCTTGTATTCCAATTTACGGAAGTCTCTCTCTGATCAATTCAGCAACTTCTTCTGATTTACTGCTGTGTCTTGTGTGTTCTAAAGAGGTTTTCTCTGCTTTTGCAATTGCACGATTCTTCAATTTATTCTCCTTTGATCCTCCAGCAGGCTTGTGTGGAAATATGTAACATGTTTTGGTATGTAATTGTATTTTTTTTATTAGCAGTGTATATTGAAATTGAGTTAATGTGATTAATTAGTCGTTCTCTGCTTATCATTTTGTCTTGTAATATTGACCTTTGGTATAAGATTTTGATTCTTGGCCTAAGTAACTTCTTAAAAATGACTATTTTTTTTGGTACGTTGTTATTTTGTACAAGTAATATGTACTGATATGTCATATGTGTAATGACTGGCTTAGGAGATTTTTCGCCAAACAGCTACCACTCATAATTTAAGGCTCAATTAGACAATATCACTATGGAGAAAATCTCTGTTAATATGTCATGTTAACAGAGGTCGTTTATATGAAGCCAATAGCGTCATTTTCCCAGCTAAAGTAAGGGTACACTCGTCAACGTGAATTTGCCCCTTAACGATTCTGTAGCAACGTCAATTCTTAACTGTCTGACATCCCGTTCCTGATTTTGTTGACCCCGTTGGCAATTCCCCTCTTTCAACTTCAGCTTTCCCCCCATTCCATCTCCCCCCCCCCCCCCATTCCAATTGCAGATCCTGGAGTCTCCAGATCCTAGTAGCGCTAATTGGTTGAGCAAGCATCAAATGTTGTGGAGTTAAATTGCAGTATCAGTCGAATTGCAACACTGAAGTTGCAGTTGGAGGTCGGGCGGCAAATTCAGTGTTGTTTGTAAGAGGTCAGGCTAGGGTTTCGTAAGGTTAGCTCACATCATCTGGGTTGAGGGCTCCGAAGTCAAAACATGAATTGCGTAACTCACTGTCTCAAACTCCGCCAAATTTTAAAGTGTTGCAAATGAGGATCACAGGACCAAATTGATTTCTAGGAGCAAATGAGGATCGTGTTCTCAAATTCAACGGGGTGGGAAAGAGCATGTGATTTCTAGAAAACGGGGTGTTCAGACTTACCGTTAACCTTGTTCTAATGTTAAGTTAACTGCCATGTCAGCTACAACACATAAAAACATTAAAATAATTGAAGATGCTTCAAAATTGCGAAATTGCCATCAATATTGACAACTTTGTCAATATGGAATGTTAACTGGGGCGCGCTCATCACGATGTGATGATGGTTAAGTTTGCTTGGCACTGAATCCTGTAACGTACAATGTACGCAGCTTAGATATTAGTATCATACCAAGAATATAGCTTGATTTATTTTATACGTCTATCCTTTAACACATTTTGGGCACCACAACATCAATTTGTGCAAATCCCAAAAGGTTTCAAAAAACCAAAAACTTTGATACTCCGTATGTTTTTTGTTTTAACCCTATTATGTACTGTAAATCTAAGTTATTACCCAAGCAATTTCTAGTGTAAATCTTTAGTCAAGCAATTTGTAAAATGCATGTAATATAAAAGACAACAAAAATTAAAATAGAAGGTAAAATAACCCATTAACCAAACACCCTAACAAAAGAATTTGCTAATTTGGGCATCCATAGTACATTACTACATTAGTACTCACTCCGTCCTACAATGCTTGGGACGTCGGGGTGGACACGTAGTGTAAGAAAATTACAAGTGGATCTATTTAAAATATTTATTTATTATATAAAAGATTTTCTTTTGTATTTTTATACTCCGTAGTATAAGAAAACAACAAGTGAGGTGGGATAGGTGATGAGAGAGAAAATGTGGGAAAATATTTTTTTATTAGTGGTCCCATTCCATAGTAACATGTAAAGTTTTATGGGACGGATAAAAATAGAAATTGTGTCATGTATTATGAAACGAAGGGAGTAAGCATGTTGACTTAAATTTTAGGTCAAATATCATCTATTAAGGTAGTTTTCAATTGATTTTCAATTGCATTTCAGAATTCAAGCATTTTCTAGAGTATCCGGTGAAAACTATTTTAACCTTTTGGATTACAAATTTACAATTCAAATTACATCTTTTGTATCTCAAATTCTACGTTCAATCCTTGACTTTGCATATATTTTTCCTCTTTTCTTTTATTCTATAGAGTAAAAATGAGTATAACAAGTGCACACTCATTAGAAAAAAAAAGGTTATAAATTTCCAATGCAAAAATTATAGGTTAATTTCACTTTTGCTACCACTCAAACACCCCTACTTCACTTTTGCTACTCATCAAACGTTTTATTTTATTTTGCTACCACACAAATCACATAATTTTAATTTTGCTACCACTTAACACTTTCAGTTACAATTTCCGTTAGTGAGATCAACAACCCTCACTGCCACCCCTCCCTCCGCGGACACCCTCACTGCCTCCCCGTCAGTCACCTTCAACCCACCATGAATTCTTTTTTTTTTTTAAGAAAAAAAAGACACCCAGCCACCATCGCTGCCCAGGAACCCCGGCCCCCCTATTGGTGCCGGCGACAGCCCACCCTCCTTATCCCCTTCTCGCTGCCCCAACCCCCAGCTCGAAACTAGAAAACAACCCCCTCCCTACCCCCCACCGGAATCGGCCCCCCTCCCCTTCCCCCACCCAAAACAGCCACCCCTAACCCTTAAACACCAGTCCAAACCACCATAAACGAAACCTAAATCCCGTTTAGGGTGGTTTCAGGCTGGTGTTTAAGGGTTAAGGGTGGTGATTTTGGGTGGGGGAAGGGGGGGATCGATCTAGGGTGGGGGAAGGGGAGGGGGCCAATTCCGGTGGGGAGATGGGGAGGGGGTTGTTTTTCAGTTTCGGGGTGGGGGTTGGGGCAACGAGAAGGGGTAAGGGAGGGGTGGGCTGTGTAGGTGGAGGAGGGGGAGGGGGAGTGGAGTCGTCGGCCGCCGAGCGACGCTTTGGGCACCGTTCACCTGCAGGGGGGAAAGGGGAGGGTGGCTACCGGGAGGGGGCTGGCTGTTGAAGGTGGTGGGATGGTCGCTGGGTTTTTCTTTATTTAAAAAAAATATTTTTTTTAATTTTTTGAATAAACTTAACGGAACCCTAATGGATTCCGTTAAGTGGTAGCAATTTTTACCAAACTTGTTTTTGTATGGTAGTATAATAAAATTAAAATTTTCCTCGGTAACAAAAGTGAAGTACGTGTGTTTTGCCGGTAGCAAAAGTGAAAATTTCCAAAATTATATGAATTATAAATTTAGTTTATAAGACCCTGAGTGGGTACTTGATTTAAAGTTGACCTAATCTAAACACTTATTAGTTTTCTCATTAGATTAGCTCTTGTATTTATCTTTATATAACCCAAATAATTAAAATTAAATTGTCGCTAACTTAATATAGCAATATAAGTGAGACGATAAGTTTTGAAGCTAATGACATATTGATAGATTACTATCTATATTAAACAAAAGATAAAACTGATACAAGAACTAATCTAATGAGAACACTAACAAGCGTTACGATATGAAAAATGACTTATGAATGATCTGATAGTGAGAAAAATAAGTTAAAAACTCAATAATTACTTTGGTTTTAAAATGACCTTTTCTGAATATTGAATTTGGTCAACTTGACCCAAATTCATCCAAGTTGACCAATTTATCCAAACCTGAAAAGGATTTAAATTAGAATTGATCTAAAACTAAATTGGACTTAATCGAACTGAAATTAGCCAATTCAGAATCAACCTAACCCAAGGTCTTCCTAATAATAATTAACCCAATCAAATCCGTTTTGGACCCAATATGAATTTATTCGAATCGTATATAAAGTTGTCCTAATCCAAACGACACTAACGCAATAGATCTTGGCCCAAAATTACCCAACTCAAACCGAGATAGATAGGTTAAAAGAGTAATCTTAACCAAACATGCATACCCGAATTAAACAGACTAGATCTGTTGTTGTCAACCCAATTTTCATATGGTTAATCAAATTGCCACCCTATGAATATATTGTACTTCCTCCATTATTTTTTTATTGCACCATGAGGGATTTCACGCTTTTCAATGCATTATTTTAGCTATTAATATCTTTAATTATACTTTTGTAAAAATTATAAAAATTTGATATTTGAAAAGAAGATTTCAAGACGAATCTAACTAGATCCCACATGACTATATTTTTCCTAATGGATAAATCACAAATGATGGTCAAAGAAGATTAAGTGAATTGTGTAAAAGTCTTAATGGTGCAATAAAATAAAAACGGAGGAAGTACTAGTTATTACTCCCTTCGTTTTTAAATACTTGATCTATCTTTCGTGGGCACGTATGCTGATGCTAATTTTTGGTCAATAATATCTTTAATTATCAATAAGTATAATTTCTAACAATTGAAAATTAATAATCTATTCATTGAGATGAGTGTAACAAATACCCACAAGACTATATTTTTTCTTATTTATATATCACAAACTTTAGTCACAGTAGCGCAAATGAATAGTGCAAAAAATAGAAATGGAGCAAGTATTTAAAAAAGGAGGGAGTATATGTTTCATACAAAATAAAACAACCGTCGCTGTACCCACAATGAATACAACCCAATACAACTGACGTGCCGGACTAGGGGTGAGCAAAAAAATCAGAGTACCCAGAATCGAAACCTAAACCTGTACAAGAGATTTCGGTTTCGGTTTCAGGTAGCAAAATGAAGAACCTAATGCAACATGTTCCAATTCTAAATTTTTTGGAACCGGAACATGTAGGGTACCATGTAACCTGATAAAAGTATCACTAAATTTCAAATTATACACCAATTCCAATAAATATCAAAATTACAATTATAAATATGTATTAAATTTGTTAGACAACTACTATTAGTTTGTTTTATTGCGAGTTGTAAACATTATAAATTAGTGGCCAACCAATTTTTTTGTCAAAAAGATTTGCAAAAAATTAGTAAGTATATTACAAGACAGGGTACCCTGAATCGAAACCGGAACCGGAACCGGAACCTACATGGTTACATCGGTTCTTGTTCCCAATTTCTAAAAACTTGTTCAACAAGTTTCGATTTTAGGAATTTTAACGAGGTATCTTGTTATGCTCACCACTAGCCCGACCCTAAGGGCTTGTTTTTTTTTTTGAAATAAAATGGATTCATAAATAAAGTCATACGACATCTACAAAGAGATTTAGATATAATGAATACATAATAATTGAATCAAATAAAAACATTCCGAATAGAATTGACTGAATTGAGCCGAATAGAATTGAACTTATAAGAGCTGAATCGAACTGAATATTTTATGAGAGAATGAAATCTATTAACTATTACTAAAACAAAACATACTGACATCATTAGAGGACACTTGTCAATTTCTTATGAAAATTTTTCCCGCCAAAGCTATTTTTGACATCATCATTTTTTTCTCCTAAGTTCTAAAACTAAACAATTACAATATGTCTTTCAAAATTAATAAATAAGATTATGATTACACTATATCGAATAAAGAATATTGACAACTATTTTAAATAAATACGGAGTAAAGTCTATTTAAACCGTGCAACGTATGAGATTAATCTAGTTAAGAACTAAACTTAAATTATTGGAGTTGAATTGAACTAAATTGAAATTATTAAAATTAAACTGAATTAAACTGAAAATTAGATGAAGAGAACATATCCTAACTCAAAACCGCTTTCAAAGCCGAAAGCAGAATCCATTCGTATAAAAGTGTATAACACATGACTGAATTCTGTAGCAGCTCAGCTCTATTTCCACTCCAAGCAATTTCTGCAAATCTCAAACAAATAAAATTATCAAGAACTTGTAATAAAATCGCAAAAATTATTGGTTGAAATAATTAAAATTCAATGTCGATGAACAAAATAGAAGAACCAAGCACATCCCCAAATCCAGATCAATGGTATACTTTAACCCTAGGTTCTTCCTTCAAAGATCATCAACCTTCTTCCAAATTCTGCACTTTACGCTGTAATCTTCTTCTTCTTCTTCAATTTTCTCTCTCTTCAATTTTTATTCTGCAATTTTATTCTTCAAATTTCATTTTCCATTACTGATTCAATCAAATTAATTTGTTTGATTTTTCAGATGACTTTAAGCCGGCATCGATCGATAAAACTCAACCAGGAGCATTGCACAAGACGAAGGACAACAAAGTTAGCGTAGAATTCAACAACAATCAACCCGGTAAACCTAAGGTTACCTTCGAAGGTAATGCTGGCGAAGATTACAAGGAAAACGACGGCGTTTTGTTCTTTGACGGCTATAGTTTCCGCCTTGAACGCCTTCATCATGCTGTCCAGCGTTTGCGCCATAATCGCTTGCCTGGCGAATCCTCCGCCGCGTCGTTGGCCGCATCTTCCGCCGCGGACGGTGGTTCGTCGCCGGTAGTCAGAGGAGGTAAACCTCAGGCTCAGCCTCAGGTGCTGCCTCAGCATCAGCCTCAAGCGTATACTAGCCGGCCTGCGTTTACGCCTCCTCGGCCGCCTCCGGCACCGCCTGTTGCGGTCAGTTTTCTGTCTCATAACATCCATTTTCAGCTTAATTATGTTGTGAATTATTATAATGTTGAATTATTATATTGTGTGTGGTGATAATGTGTTCAATTAGTGCAAATATGATGGTGGAGGCGTATGCATAGTGCTTGTTGGGGGATATTGATGGTTGATTGATAATTGCATTGTTAAAAAGAAAGCCAGTTCTATTTTAATTAGCTTCATCCATCAAGGAATGGTGTTTAGTTTAGTGCTTAGTAATTTAGAGGATGAGTTATATACTGAATCATTAGGCTTTATGACCATGTTTGATTGGGGGTATGTATTTGAAGTGCGCTTTCAATTAGGTGCTGGTTTTGGTTCTTCTCATTTTGGAGTAATTTGTATAGGACTTTGCGAGTTTAGTAATGCTGATAGCCCAAACACCCTTCTTGCCATTTGTTGATTGATTAGTGGTCGTTTGATGTGTTACGTTGTTGAATTGCTGCTGATCATAAGTTGCTGAATATAATGACGTATAAACTATAAAGTGGACTTAGGATCAATTTCTAAGGACATGCATTAGTATAATTGGTAGCTTCCAGATATTTATACGCCAAAATTATTGTTAAATTACTATGGTACTAGTTAGTAATCAAGGTTAAGTGGGCCAATGGAGGATTCCGGATTATCAATTGTCAAACGTTGTTGCCCTTGTATGATCGTTTTGTCCTCGTCAAACTATTGTCCTAGGAGGCAACCATAATCCTTTTATTCACCAGGATACTATGTATATTTTCCATTCTAATTCATAGCTACCACATTTCCAAAACATTGTAGGACAAATATGGTACTCCATAGTAGTGAAGTTCCCCCCTTACTCCCTTAGGATGTATTGGTGTTAATACATTACAGATGTAAATAAGGTTGTGGGATGGAACACTCATAATTTTGAAGCATCAACTGATTAAGTGGAAGGGTATTAGCATATCCCCTCCTTCCCCCCACCGTACACCTCCTTCTCCTGAAGGCCATGATAAGGGAAGAAAATTTCTCTGATTCATTTCTCTCTAATTTAGTGACTACTATATGTTAATTATTGCTTTATTGTATGATAAACCTCAACAACACTAGAATTATCCTATCAATCATCAATAATATCCCATTGAATAGAAATCTTAAAAACAATAGGGCTGCATAACCAAGCTGCAAATTTCATTTTTTTTGAATAAAAGCTGCAACTTTTTTATTAACCCAAACATAGCATAGATGATGCAACCATGGCGGACTGACCTGAAGAATAGAAGCAGTAAGGAAGTATACTGATCTACTTGTATAGGAAAAAGTTTTATTCTGTATCTGTGATCATCGGTCTCGTGCATAAAAAATTATTCCTGATGGGAAAAAACCTCTATGTTATCACTATATTAATGTTGCTGACACCCTTCCATTCTTCCCTGTCTCCTGGGTGAGAGCCTCTTTTAGGTAGTTGGGCTAGTGCCTGTAGAACTGTTGCCTAAACATTTCTAGGTCATGCCTGATCCATTTCCTCTGTCTGTTGGCTATCATGTTGTCTACCTTTCTTTCCCATTCATGGCTAGGATTTGAAGGGAGATGGGGACTAAGGGTCTGTTTGGCCTAGCTTTTAGAAAACAGTTTCTGTTTCTTTGAAATAGTTTTCTAGAAACTGTTTTTTGGAGAAACACTTCTGAGAAATAAAATTGTTTGGCCACATAAATCTAGAACTGATTCTGAATAATAGAAATTAGAAACCTTGTTTGGCTCATTTTTGTTAATAGCAGTTTAACTTTTTCGCCTATTGTTTATTCTTTTTAATATCTTTGCGCTCGAAATCTTCATTCACAATCCCCTCAAAAAAAAAAAAAAAAAAAAAAAAAATCTTCATTCACTATTGAAGAAACTCAGCCATGACGCCATTACCACTTCCGCCTCTCTCCTCCAACAATGTTCTGCCATCGACAGTCTTGATCTATTACAACGCTGAATACATGCATGACCACCAAAAGGAGTTTAATCAAATATCTAGCTTGTAATTCAATTAAATTGCTTGTGGCTTTACTAAAGAGTGGTTTCTTTCGGTGAATGACAAAGACTGTAGATCTGTGTTTCCTTCTCTTATGTTTAATTTGGTTTTGGGTTAGCAAGTCTGTGCTTTTGTGAATTTAGTGAGTTTTCCTTTTTCTTATCACTAAAAGAAGTAATTGGGAATTTGGGAGTGTTTACACTTGAGGAAGAAGATGAGAGAGGACATGAGGTGATTGTAATTTGGGTAATTGAGGATTTCATGAATTGTTTGAGGGTAGAATTGACTCTGTAAAAGTTTCATTAAATGAGCAAAACTGCTCCCTGGGAATTTGTTTTGAGAAGCTCCAATTTGGAGCTTCTACTTCTAAGCCCTCCTAGAAACTATTTTGAGTTTTTGAAGAAGTAGAAACTAGAAACTACCTCCCTAAAACATGGTGTTTGGCCTAGTTTTAGCTTTTGGGTCCTAGAAAGTAGAAACTGCCTTAGAAGCTTGGTCAAACACCCTGAGGATTGGGCTTTCAGGAGTCATTGATTTAGTGGGTGTTCTTTTGGCTGCATTGTGAAAAGGAGTTTGCTGCTGAGTGGCCATAGTGAACTACATAACAGTTTTTATGTCTAGGGTCATAAGCTCCTGATATTTGGTAATGTCTCTGCAAAGATAGGCTCTGCTTGAGGATTACCTAGAGTTAATGAAATTATTCTTTCACTATACGAAGTGTTTTTATATTATCTACATTTATTTAAAATTTCACAAAAAGATTTAAGTGTTCATCTTTCTGCATTTATGAATGCCTTTAAGAGGTTCTGACTTCTTCTTTTATGTGTTTGTCTATCAATGCTTCAGGTTGAAGTTGAGCGAATCGATATTGGTGATGCTGGAAATTCAGGTAAGAAGAAATACTCTCTCTCTCTCTCTCTCTCTCTTCCTACCATCTTTCTCTACTACTTACCTCCATTTTTTTAGTTGACGTGTTTTCCCTTTTAGGAAGTTTTTTTTAGTTGACATGTATTCCCTTTTAGGAAGTTTTTTTTAGTTGACACGTTTCCTTTTTGGGTAAGTTTTATACCTTGCATTTACTAGCTACCCCACTTGCGTTATCATTCTCTCACTCCCTCTCCTCTCCTCTCCTCAATATGTGTGCCTAAATTGAACGTGTCAACTAAATAGAAATAGAAATAAAAGTTTAGATGCATTGCAGGCTTTTCCCAGCTTCACTTTTCTGTGCATTGGGACACGTGTATGCTACATTTTTGCCAATGTTCAATCATATGTATTTTCTGGTGTCTTGGTGCAGGGGGAAAACCTGGAGTTGACAAGTCAGCCACTACCCCTCCTCAGCAATCAAATGTTATGGCATCGCCGGACTCAAAGGACTTTGATCTGGAAGAGCATTTAGACATAATGAATGATGATGATGACGATGATGCATTAGGGCCTGTCAAAGATAGTGCTGAAGAAAAAGCAGTACCCCATACTGGCATTGATATCAACATCCCGCAGCAAAGTGACATGGATGTCGAGATTGCTGATGTGGACGTCAATGATGATGACGGGGTTGATGCTGCTGCGGTCTTAAGAGCCCAGGTAAATGCAGTGGATAGGGTAGACCACACCTCCAGCTCAAGTGGCAGCAGTGGGAGTGATAGTAGCGGAAGCAGCAGTGGAAGTGGTAGCGGCAGTAGCAGCAGTGAAAGTGATAGCAGTGATGGTGACTCGGTCAATTCTATCTGAGTTCTGCATTGCGGAATTGGTTATGTAACTATGGACGGTGCACAAAATGTGGTGCTTCTCCTATTGTTATGAACTTGTTATGAGAGATGAGGGAATTTAATGTATTTTTAAATTTTTTTGCTTATTTGACAGGAATCTGAAATGTATAATAGTTACAGAGTATTTGTTAAGTTCTAATACAGTAATACTACGGGAGTAATAGAGTTTTTTTTTTTTTTTTTTTTTTTTTTTTTTTTTTTTTTTTTTTTTGAGCTGAAATTCAATTATACTTCGTAATTTCTTACGTTCTCAATATTTTTTTAGCCACTTATATCAGGGTGTGTATTAAGTTTTTATGCACCCAACTTAAGCTCCTATTTTAAATTAGATTTAAAACATTAATGTCAAGACCTATTTTATTCACCTTATTTTTACTTATAAGTCTAATAAGTTTAAAATACAACTAAAATAAATTTTAATAAGCTTATATAGTGATAAAATATATATAACCGTTCGAGGTGAAAACTTAAAACTAAAATTTGAGGATCAAATAATCCATTTATCTACAATTCGAAACTCAAAACTTAGGCAGTGTAAACAACTATTCTTTGTACTTTTACTTAATCAAGCAAACATAACTAATTTTTATTTCAAAGCAAGCCTACCTAGAACAGTATGCTATATGTTGATTTCCGGAATATAAATGAATCCCACATCGGCTAAGAAAATAAGATGGAGAAGTTGTCAGATTATAAAAAAAGAAGTGAACCATCGTTGCAAACATACCTTTCTCGGCCTTTTGGCTAAGATCAAGTGTAGTATCTGTTCTTATCAGTTTAATATCTGATACGTGGGCCAATGGCCCACAACGATATTAAATTTATTTTTTAAGGGGGAAGTCCCATCACAATAGCTTGCTATTGGGGTCTTCGAGCGTCGCCCATGCGTTGCACTACTGCACGGGCCTGGCGCACCCCACCAATCATCAGTTTAGTTTTTGTTAATCAAGCTTGAAAGGAAATAAATGAAAGGGAGAAAGGAAATACTTGAAAATTTTTATACGTGGTTGGCCACATCGTATGACAGGCGTTACTCAAGTTAATCGGTTAGTTATTACATAAGTTACTCATTAATTTTTATATGTGGTTGGTCACACCGTATGACAGGCGTTACTCAAGTTAATCGGTTAGGTGTTACATAAGTTGCTCAGTTAGGGGTTACTCGAGTTCTCCGATTCAAGATTACTCGAATTTTTTTTTGGTTTGAGGTTACCTGAGGGGTATGATCAGGGGCTGCTCGAGGGGTTTGATTAGTGCTTACACAATCAGGGTTACTCGAGGGTTGAGGGTTTACTCGGTCAGGGGTTACTCGGTCAGAGGTTACTCGAGTTATTCGGTCAGGGGCTACTCGAGTTATTCGGTCAGGGGCTACTCGAGATACTCAGTTATGGGTTACTCGGCCAGGATGTGGCCAACAACACACGATGGTAATAACTCATAACCGAGTAACCACGGTTACACGATGTGGCCAACAACACAAAAAAATTCCCCTTTACCTCTAGATAATAGTAATTGTTACCTAAATCTTCTAACCAAACACTTAATAATGGTAATGGTTTAATTGAAAACATTTCCACCCTAAAAAATACTCAAACCACACATGCTCTTAGATTATACTAACTGTAGCAAATAACAATGACTTAAGTCATTCAGATTGATTTTGAATATGATCAATTTGGGTCAGGTCATTTTCTAACAAGACGTTCAGTTTAGGTTGGGTCGTGTAATTTTCCATTTAATTACCAATACAACGCTTATTTTACTGAATCAATCATAATTAAAAAAAATTATTATCAAGCCGAATTTGATTAGTTTAAATTGAATTAGATGATTTCAAGTTTCATGTTGAATATTTGGAATTTGATATGAGTTTGCTTTTCTAGGTCTATAAATTAGTAAATCACAAATTTTTATATGTGGCATGTTGTATTGTGCGGCAGGGGTTATTTGAGCTTCTCTGTGAGGGCTTACTTGAGTTTAACATGGTTATTTGTTTTCTCAGTAAGGGGTTACTCGAGTTTCCGGGACTACTTGAGTTTCTCAGTCAGGGGTTACTTGAGTTTCTCTCACGGGTTACTCGAGTTTCTTGGTCAGGGGTTACTCGAGTCACAATTTTTTAAATGCGGCCTGACTGAGAACATCGAGTAACCCCTGACTGAGAAACTCGAGTAATCCTTGACTGAGTAACCCTTAACCGAGTGAACCCCTCAAGTAACCCCTGTCCGATCATCTCTAATAATCCACTAACCCCTGAACGAATAACTCCTGACTGAAAAACTCAGGTAATCCTTGATTGAAAAACTCAGATAACCCCTAGTAAAAAAAAAACTAAAGGCCTGTTCTCTTACGTTGAAATTCAACTCAGTTCAATTCAGTTCAGTTCAGCTCAGTTCAGTTCAGCTCAGTTCAGCTCCTAATTTCCTTCTCTTATAAAATATTCAGTTCAGTTCAGCTCAACTCATTTCAGTTCAGTTCAGTCAATGAGAACAAGCCCTAAGTTAACCTCTCCTGCATGGTGAGGCTTGCTGCACGAAAAAGTGCTGTTAGTAAATGGAGTTATTTCTCTTATTTGTAATAGAATTAACTCCATGAAACTACTTCAATCCTCAATTGTTTCCTATGTAACCATATTTTACTACACTAAATTTTGGATGACTGAAATTGATAAGAAACAAAAGTTATGATATGACTAGGTGTTGTTTTAAAGAATACTACAAGAAGGGGGGGTTGAATTATAGTATGAGAATTTAGCCAAACTTTTTGCGGAATTAAAATTAAGTTAGCTAAAGGAACTGAAAGATTAACTAAAGGAACTAAAGAATGCAAGAGAGATTTTACGTGGAAAACTCCTTGGCCATGACAAGGAGAAAAACCACGACCACTTGGGATTTTGGGAAAAGAATCTTCACTATTGTAGGCGTCGCTCGAAGTGCGCCTACGTTAAAAGCATGTGGTGAATATGCTTGGCACTCATAGGAAGTGGGAATTGACATTACGATTAGGGACAAATAAAGTAGGGAGCCGCCAACAAGTTTTTAAGGAACTTGTAAACCGTTCACGGATCATAAAAGGCAACCACGAATAAGGGACAACGAAGGCAAGAACGATTGACCCGTGAAGGTTACACCCCATTCATAATCCATGAGATTACTAACTCCATATGGTTCAGAACCACAAAAGGAGGATCGGGGATGATGGTACGAAGTGAGTCATGGAGTCACATTCGCCCGTATTGGCCTCTACTCGATTCTTATATTGAAAAGCATTCCTGTGATCTCAAAGGCATACAAACAATAATTCAATTCGCTCCAAACTATTATTTAACTAAATTGGTTTAATATTAATGCACACATAATTCTAAAATATTGGTGATCACTTGATTAAACAACAAGATTAAAAAGGATCCTAAATCGGTTGTCCAAATTATCTTCTTAGGCGTGATTTTCAATTACATATTCCCTTTAAACATGCAATATGGTGATCAATAATAGAATAACATTAATATTAAAACCATTTAATCACAATTCCAACAACATAAAATCGTTAGAAAAATAATAAAAATAAAAGGAGCATGACTCTTACTTTGATTCTGTTTGTTTGCAACTACAAAATAATAAACGAGTTAGTATCTTCAAGGAAATAATAAAACGACGATTAAATTAAATTAAATAAAGTAAAGTTGATTTTGGGGCCAAACCCTCAAACAATTCTACCTTTCACGCCTTGGCTTAAGGATAGAACCACGAGTAAAGTATGGACTCCTTTGAGTACTTGAATAAGGAATTTTGAAGTGAAAAGGGTAGGCTAGTGTTTAGGCTAAAGCATAGAAGAGAGAAAATTAAATCAGAGAATTACTCGGTGCCCCGTTCATCAGAAATGAGGGGGTATTTATAGGGAAAATGTGCTGAGGGAGCACACGGAACCCTAAAATGATAAAAACCCTAAAAACGTATCCCATGACACGGTCAGACTATACCGTGACACGGGAAGCCCCACCGTCAGACGGTACACTTTCCCGTGACACGGTATACTTTTGGCGTGACGCGGGAAATTTTTCAGAAAACGGGATATAAAATGCGTCAAGGGTTTACGCGGAAAAGACACGGAATGTCCCGTGTCACGGCAGACCTCCTGTGTCACGGGAAGTCCCACCGTCAGACGGGAAGGATTCCCGTGACACGGTGGCAGTCTGCCGTGGCGCGGGAATTTCCAGTCCATTTTCCGTCTAAATTCATTTTTAACCCTAATTTCTTTCGGCTTTTTAAGTGTCGATTGATAATTTCAGGCCTTTTCTGGCTTTTATTATTCGGGCTAAAATAAGAAAAGAATTAAATAAAAATAAATAAAAGGTTTGGGCCAAAAATAAATAATAAAACAATAAAATAAAAAAGGTTTGGGCTTAAAATTAATTGATAAGTTTGGGCTGAAATTAAAACTATGCTTTTACCAAACAACAAGACTAATCCATGGACTGTTCAAAAATATGAATTTAATAAAATACGATTTTTTAAGCACTCTCGGGATTAAATACTAAACCCGACCAATAGTGGCGGTGAAAGGTTATTTATCATCGGGTTTGGTTTTGGGGAGACATTTTTAGGTGTCTACAACTATAATAGGGCAAATGATCCTATTACAAGCTAAAGACTCAAACTCAAGTCCCTCTACGAACTTGAGACCCTGAGGAACAAGTCACCCAACTTGTTACTCTTCTCTTCTCTCTCTTTCTTCTCACTTCTCTGTTCTCTGTTCTCTTTCTCTTCTCTTTCTCTTCTATTTCTAACTTCTCTTTCACATACACAAACGTTCACTCGAACTTCCCTATTCCCCAAATTACAACTTGAAAGATAAACAAACTCTAGTATAAGAACATTAAGAACACTCTAATGAACTTGTGTGGAATTGACACTTGACTCGATTTGAAGCTTGAAAACTTATGTGAGCAAGGGTGAGTTTTTCCATTTGAAATCAACAACTATTTATAGACCAAAATTCGTTTGGGAAAAACTTCTTTGTGCAGCAAATCCACAACGCCACTACTCCAACCCACTAAGAAGATCATGTTCCTAAAATTAAGGAAACATGAACTCCTTAATGTGCAAGACCATGACTAGAAGAAAGTCATGGAGGAGTAGGCCACAAGTTTTTAGAAAACGTGGGAGATTTTATTTTCTAATGATATTTTTGAAAATCAGAAATAAAATAAAATCTTTTTAATTTTAGAAAAAGATAAACGTTTAAATGATAACAATTTTCCTAAAAACTAGCATACACATATTTTATCTTTTAGACCAATTCCACACAGATTTTTCGAGTGCCATTTAATATCTTATACTTACATAAATCCTAAATTATATAAAAATATATTTAGTCTTCATGTTCTCTGATGAAGCTTCTACTCCGAGGCTTCTGTTCCTTGAGAGGAACTTCTCTTCTCTGATGAGGCTTCTTCTCTGAAGCTTCTGTTCCCTGAGGGAACCTTCTCTTCTCCAGTCTTCATTTCTGAAGCGCCAGTTCCTGTGAGGGAACTCTTCTATATGGCTAGCTCTGCTTCTGGCCTTCTTGTTCCTCATGGTATTTTTACAAGACACTTTATTCTCCTATTCTTTGTAACTGAGTACACACTTAAACAATCAAGCACTTATTAGTTTGTAAGTAAGTGAGGTTGTGTCATCATCAAAATCATTAAGTCCAACAATATTCCCCCTTTTTGATGATGACAAACAAACCAAACTTACTTACAAGGAAACAGAGATAATCCATTTTATTCCTAAAGAAAGGAAATGCAAAAACAAAATACAATGCAGAATGGAAACTAATGTTTAAGGAAATAAAAACAATGCATAAATAAATAACTTAAGGAAAAACTGAAAAACTTGAAAAAACTTGTATATACATTATACCTGCTTGTAGAGATTAGGCAGCTTGGGAAGATTTTGAACAGAGACTGTGGAATGATTAAGTTTCCTTGATAGTTTGCATCCTTTTCCCCCTTTTGGCATTATCAAAAACTAACACACACATGTATAGTATACCATAACACAGTACCAACTAGTGGTTTAGTGTTAAGACAAGAAGCATGCATAGGGAGAAAACATTCACAAAGCATATAGGCAAAAGAAACATAGATTATAAACATCCAAAACCGATTTAAAACATCGGCCAAATGTACCAAATTCGCAAGTTTGCCAAAAGAAATTAAAAAGTGCCCAAAATATTAGAGACCAAATTAAAAAATGTTCCCAAAAGCAGATAAAATAAAAGTTTCATCAACATAAAAAGGCTGCAAGGAAAGACAGGTTAAGATGCAATGCTCTGGTCATCATCAACAGCAAGATCCTCCAGCTTCTTGCTGATTTGAGACACTATGTCCTTCACAATGGACTGTCTCCCTTGTTTAGTGCTTGAGACCAGCTTCTTGACATCAGTGCTTAGAATGAGCATGCTTTTCTTCAGTTCTGCCATGTTCTGCTTTGAATCCTCTTGTTCCTTCAGCATCTTCAGGAGCAAATCCTTCATCTCCTTGACATCCTCGCTGGGAACCTTTGGTGGGGAACTGAAAGCTGCGAAACCTGTTCTTGCAGATGCATGCTTGCCCAGAATAGGAGAGCTTGAGACTTTCTGCAGTTCCTCTTGCACCCCTGAGATATCAATGCAAATGGGGGCAGAGGTCTCCTTTTTCTTCATCAACCTCAAGCTCTTCCTTTTCTTCCTTCCCCCTGTTTCTGTGACCTCCTCAACTACCTTTTCCTCTTCCTCCTCCTGAATATCCTGCACCACTCCCTCAATTATCCCTGCAACCCTCTCTTCTTCCCCCTTAGCTAGTCCACCTACTTTCTTAGGCCTTTTCTCCTTTTCCTCCATCACAACTTCAAAACATCCATCCACAACCTTCATCTTATGGTTTTCAAGGAAAATAGGTTGCATGTATTTGGTGTTTTTGAGGGGCAGAGGTTCTTTATCAGTAAAGGAAATGCCAAAGCTTTCAAAGACATAGGTGAGAAGGTTACCATATCCCACCTTCCAACCTTTTGGAACACAGTGAGAGAGGTGTTGGACCATGATAGAGGGAAAGTTTATTTGGATCTTTTTGGCTAGGCAATAGATGAGAACAGAGTCAAGCTTGTTGGCGCTGTCTCTCTTTTGGGTGCGAGGGATAATATCATTAAAAACAAATTTTAGCAGAATTTTGTCAAGAGGGGTTAGGTCATTGTGATTTATGTAGGTTTCCTCCGGGTCTCCACCTAGAAACTCTATTAAGAGGGTTCCTTATTGTTTGGGGGTAAAAATACCCCCTATATATGTGGACCAATGCCACCTCGACACGTGTCCGCAAGCTCAGCGCTCAATGAGCCAATTAGAGCATGACACGTGTCACTCAATGATAGAAGGGTGAAAATGGGCTCTAAGTCCACAACCCTAGAAACCGTAAAACGGTGGGAAGCCAATCTACTTAGGTTAAATAACCTAAGAGGCACATATCCCAATGCTCTATAAATACTGATCATTACATCAGTTTTAGGGGATCGAATTATCTCTCCAAGGGCAATGCCCCCCACATTTACTCTCCCTTCTCTCTACTTTCTCTCTCTAAAATACATTATTTTGGTCACTGACTTGATCGTCGGAGGCGGACCTCCGGCCCCCCCAGGGGTCCGTTGTTTTGCAGGTGATCGGGCCGTTCGAGTGTTGCATTGCAGATCTGTCTCCCGAGGGACGTACACACCCTCCATTCGAGTACGTACAAAAAACCCCAAAACATTTGGCGCCGTCTGTGGGGAGACACATTTGTAATGGCACAACGGTAGTGGATCACCGACTTAAGAGGGTAGCCTCCTTCGGGAGGCAGCAATTGTCATGAGGCCGGATGTCAAGTACAGCAGGCGTCATGAGGCTGAATGTTGAGAGTCAGGCGGCCAAAAAGGCCTGTCAGACTAAGTTATGCATTTTTTATTCTCACAATGGAAGGTTAAAGGGAAATGCCGTTTGATCTAAGTTGGGGGATGATACATTAGGGGTGAGACGGCTAAATTGGCTAACTCCACTACCCTAATCCGACCAATCTAATGAGTCGGCCGCATGCTTCACAGCCGGATGTATACATACGACAGCCGCCTGCTACTTTATCTGTTTATTCCACTAGTTTTGATAACTAATGGAATGAGCTAATCCATTTTTTGTAAAAAACAAAAATAAAAAAATAAAGGAGTGAGCCGGCCAAATTGGCCAACCACACTATTTTATTTCTTTAGTGAGCTGACAAATTACATCCTCACTAAAGAGCTACTCCCACCTTTATAAGTAAATGACAGCTATAGCATACTTCATTTACTAGAATCCACTAGTTTATTCAACTGATGGATCAAGCCAAAGCACATCATTTGCAAAATATTAAGCAGCTAGCTTAGTTGCAACATGATACTTAAACGGCCAACTAGCAAGTAATACATGCGGCATTATTGTAATGTCTAATCTTTATCAAACAAATATCCATATATCTAGATATATGAAAAGCCGCATGCAATATTTGCGTTTGAGGTCGAAAGTCGCTATTTCATAGAAATGGAGTGTCATCTCTAGTTCGTGAGACGTGAGTATGTCTTTCAAATAAAAGCAACCAGCCGACCCAAGCTAACTCCATTACAAGCGACAAATATGTCGACTTATATAATGGAGTCAAGCGGCACTTAGAAGGTTGATGCCTGAGTGATACAGCCGGTCAAAGCTATCAATGGTGGCAGCCGGTGATCACTGTGAATGGTGTCAGCCGGCCCAACCGCCTGCTCTGTTCCACAATCAAGCACCTTGCAGCAGGGGCTGCTGTTGTTTTACTTTGTTCTCCAATTGAATCCGGCTGTGTGGCTGCCTTGTTCATAAAATAAGGAAGATTGCGGGCTGCTTTGTTCATCCTCAAAGCCGGCTGCATGGCTGCCTTTTTCACCAATTAAATCCGGTTGCGTTGTTCCTCATTATGGCAATATACGTACGGCATGAAGAGCCGTCTGTATAGTCAGTGATCAAACTCATTTTTCAAGGTCAGTTGCTTGACATCCCAAGCCGACTAACCTTCAAGAACTTGTGTCCTAGCCCGTATGAGTAAGCATAAAGGATAACTAAATTAAAAGCAAGCGGCATAAATTGACAAATGCCGCATGGAGCTACAGCAAGGAGCTTGTAACACCTCCGGCTCCGATTATTAAGCTTTTAGAGCAGCCCAAAAGCCGATTGTGGGTGGTAAGGCATCCGGCCATGGTGCCGAGTGTCATGCCGAAAGCTCGTTTACCATGTAATCATGGCTGGACAACTACTTGGTTGACAGGCCGCATTAGTGTTATGCAAATATTAATGCAGGCGGCATGAGGCAGTTTTTCTCCAATAGTGTCAGCCGGTGGTGGTTATCAATGGTGGCAGTCGGTCGGAGCTGTGAACGGTGGCAGCAGGGGCTGTTTCCTGCCTCGGTTAACCAGTTGCTATGGCTCAAATGCTCATCGATTAATTCCGGCTGTTGGGGCATCCTTGCTCATCAATTTATCCCGGCTGTATGTACACTAGTCAAGTAATAAATTATCCGGATGGCAAGCACTATCGAGCTACTCCATTATTACATTAATATTACATACGGCTAATATCCATTTGTGGGAAGCTACGAGCTCCATGTGAACAATAATTCAAGTAAAATGTCATTCTTGAGCATTTTAATTAAAGTTGTTAGACGACATCAAGTGTTCAGCTCACAATATAGCAAGACGGCAAATATGCTGAGTATGTCTCAAGATTAGAGAAACTAGCCTCTAACTCACATATACAAGCGGCAAATATGCCGACTCAAATTCAGCCCGAGAGCATAATGAGAATGGTGGCGACCGGTCAGAGCTATCAACGGTGGCAGCCGGTTAGAGCAACCAATGGTGGCAGCAGGGGCTGTTTCCTGCCGCAATTAAGCCCGGCTGCCATGTTTGCCTTGTTCAACCTCAAAGCCGGCTACAACGGCTGTCATATTTATCATTATTATGATATATATAAAAAAAATCAATCAAGACCGGCTGTGGCATCGATTCATTAAGCTCGATTAATCAATCAAGCCCGGCTGCCATAAAGCCCGTCTGTAAGCTAAAGCTTGAAGCCCATTGTGATATCTGTTATACAGGCTCACCCCTTTGAAAGCTTACTCAAGCAGCTGCAAATAGGTGAAGAGCAATTGAAAATCAAACGGTTGCCAATGCTGACCAACCTTTGAGAACTTGTGTTTGAGCTTGTATGAGTTAGCATAGGCGGCAAAACTAAAATGAAAGCAATCGCCATGAATTAGCAAAAGCCGGATGACACTACAGCAAAGAGCTTGTAATATCTCCGGCTGTGATTGCATATGCTCTTGAGGCATTTAAAGAGCTAGAAACTTAAGCATGCCAGGCGGCATATATGGGTTTAAGCCAAGCCGAATCTATATAGACTCGAGCTCGTAAATTTTGGCGTTGAAATTCCATCTAAGACCAAGTGGAATGAACTTATGCGGCACTCTCACCGATACCAAGAAAGCCGCCTCTCAAGTTCATGGCAGCCAAGTATGGAATACTATTAATTGTTGCCACATGCTGCCAAGTTAGACGTGTTAAGAACAAAAATGGCATGCAAAATACAAGAATATGTCAGGGTGCCTTGTAACTATTGAGTTGGTACCATCAAGCCGAGGTAACTTTTTATTATTGTTAGTATTGACATTATTGAATATTAATCAATTGAATAAACTAAGTCATAAACTTACTAGCTAAACTGTGAATATTAATTAATTGAATAAACTGTGAATAGTCAGGCAACCATTTGCCTCCTGCCCCCCAGGCGGCCATTTGCCTCCTGCCCTGTGAATAGTCAGGCGGCCATTTGCCTCCTGCTCCAGGCGGCCATTTGCCTTCTGCCCTGTGAATAGTCAGGCGACCATTTGCCTCATGCCCTGTGAAGAGTCAGGCGACCATTTGCCTCCTGCCCCCAGGCGGCCATTTGCCTCCTGCCCTGTGAATAGTCAGGCGACCATTTGCCTCCTGCCCTATGAAGAGTCAGACGACCATTTGCCTCCTGCCCCCAGGCGACCATTTGCCTCCTGCCCTATGAAGAGTTAGGCGACCATTTGCCTCCTGCCCCCAGGCGGCATTTGCTTCCTTCCCTATGAAGAGTCAGGCGGCCATTTGCCTCCTGCCCCCAGGCAGCCATTCGCCTCCTGCCTTATGGGATGTCAAACGTCTCAAAAATATTCTAAGTCTCCCAAAGGTCATATGACCACCATAGTGGGGCTAAAAGAAATAAAAGTCGTCATCTGTCTAGTTCAGGCGGCAATCATTATTATGATTGATTAACTTAGAAAATATCATACCATTTAAGGTATCAGATTTTCCAAGTTAATCAAATCCCTCTTTTATTGAACTAGACATATGCCGCCCATAGAGCTTTTGAACAAGCGGAAAATAAAGCCTTGATTTCGAAAGGAGTAATTCCTCTTGAAAGAGAAATTACCCCTTCCGAGGGGCTAATGTTTGGGGGTAAAAATACCCCCTATATATGTGGACCAATGCCACCTCGATATGTGTCCGCAAGCTCAGCGCTCAATGAGCCAATTAGAGCATGACACGTGTCACTCAATGATAGAAGGGTGAAAATGGGCTCTAAGTCCACAACCCTAGAAACCGTAAAACGGTGGGAAGCCAATCTACTTAGGTTAAATAACCTAAGAGGCACATATCCCAATGCTCTATAAATACTGATCATTACATCAGTTTTAGGGGATCGAATTATCTCTCCAAGGGCAATGCCCCCCACATTTACTCTCCCTTCTCTCTACTTTCTCTCTCTAAAATACATTATTTTGGTCACTGACTTGATCGTCGGAGGCGGACCTCCGGCCCCCCCAGGGGTCCGTTGTTTTGCAGGTGATCGGGCCGTTCGAGTGTTGCATTGCAGATCTGTCTCCCGAGGGACGTACACACCCTCATTTCGGGTACGTACAAAAAACCCCAAAACACTTATCACATTACTCTTAAAATACAATTCATATCCAGTATTAGGAACATCAAACAACTAAGCCAAGTACATCGCATCAAACTCAATTTCTTTTTCATACACACAGCAACGAATAACACCTTTAGAGTATTTGAAACTCTTGCAAAAATCCCTCATAGCATCAACATACATACTCCGATTAAAGCATTCACTCAAAAAGTTCACCCAATTTTGAGCCTCAATTAAATCAAGCAGTTCATACAACTTAACAGACTTACACCAAGGAAGATTAATAGCCAAACCTGTCACAAAGTGATCACTGATCTTCTCTTGCCTTTTCATGGCTGCTGGCTTGTCTCGGTAATTGACCCCTAGTTCCGGAGCGCTTTCTTCTTCTTCTTGCATGTCATCGGACTTCCTTTTTCGAGAAGACTGGGATTCGGTAGTTGAATCCACTTTTGGAGGCTCTTGGTATTCAATGGGATTAATTTCCGGTGGGATTTCCATGGTAATTTCTGGAATTGGGTTTGTGTTTAGGTCGGCTTCAATTTGGGTTTTTGGAGAGGTAGACATTGGAGAGTAATTTTGATCGGAGTGATGAGAGAGAGGGTAATTTTTGTGTGGTGTAAATTTGTGTGAGGCTGACATCTTTTATAGTGGAGGTAAAATTGGTGAAGTGAGGTGTCGCTTGGGAGGTGAGGTGAATTTAGTTGATTTGACACTCATATTTATTGCTTAGGGAAACGCAAACCGTGTTTCAAGAGAGTAGTGTAAGTGGGCTACTTTTTGAACAAAAGATAATGATGAAATTAGATGCATTCATCCGATTATTTGTGTTTAGATAAAAAGAATTTGGAATTTTGAAAGATAGATAAACACAAAAACTTTATCTCTTGAATTTTATCAATAAAGAACACTTGCAAATACAACTTGATACACGGAACAAATCAACAAGGCTCATGCAACCAATTTTGGACTTTTCATATTCTATGACTTTCAAATTTACATGCCCTTAGTAAACATTACTCCTGCTCACAACCTGTCTTAACTATGTAATTAAACATATAACACTTGTGCACAGTATACAACAGATTAAGCATGTCAGTTTGAGCTTCATACCTGAGGGAACTTGATACATTTTTCTCAGTATAACTTAATCATCCCAAGTTCCATTCTCATCTTCTCATGCCTTTCTCTATTCAAGGGTTTTGTTAATATATCTGCAATTTGATTGTCAGTTTGGCAGAAATCTAATTTAATTAAACCCTTTTCAACATTATCCTTAAGGAAATGATGTCTTATATGAATATGCTTAACTCTTGAATGATGGACTGGATCTTTAGATATACAAATTGCATTAGTGTTATCACAGTAGATAGTAATGCAATTAAATTTAATACCAAAGTCACGCAACTGTTGTTTAATCCAGAGGACTTGAGAGCAACAAGCAGCTACTGCTACATACTCAGCCTCTGCAGTAAACAATGCAACAATATTTTGTTTCTTGGAACCCCAAGAAACTAGACAAGAGCCAAGGAACTGAACCATACCTGAGGTGCTTTTCCTATTGACTAGGTCACCTGCATAGTCAGCATCTGTGAATCCTCTAAGCATAAAGTCATCACTTCTAGGATAGAACAAACACAGGTCATCTGTTCCTTTGAGGTAACTCAGAATTCTCTTAACAGCCGTTAGATGTGGTTCTTTAGGGTTAGACTGAAATCTAACACACAATCCAACACTAAAAGAAATGTCAGGCCTACTGGCTGTTAGATATAGCAATGAACCAATCATACCTCTGTAAGTGGTTTGATCCACACTTGTTCCTTGTGGATCCTCATCAAGTCTTGTTGCTGTTCCCATAGGTGTATGATTTGTCTTGGCATTCTCCATGTTGTACTTCTTCAGAAGTTCCTTGACATACTTCTGTTGGTGAATCATTATTCCTTCAGCTGTTTGCTTTATTTGAAGTCCAAGGAAGAAATTTAATTCACCCATCATGCTCATCTCAAATTCACCACCCATTAGCTCAGCAAAGTACTTGCACAAACCATTGTTAGTAGCACCAAATATAATATCATCTACATAGATCTGTACAACTAACAAATCAGTTCCTCGAGATTTAAGAAAAAGAGTTTTGTCTACTTTTCCTCTTTTGAAATAATTTTTCAGTAGGAACTTTGAAAGCCTTTCATACCAGGCTCTTGGAGCTTGTTTAAGCCCGTAGAGAGCTTTATCAAGCTTAAAAACATGATTTGGAAATTTAGGATTTTCAAAACCTGGAAGTTGTTCAACAAACACCTCCTCATTTAAGAAACCATTAAGAAAAGCACATTTCACATCCATTTGATAGAGTTTGAAACCCATAAAAGAAGCAAAAGCCACTAGGATTCTAATAGCTTCTAATCTAGCTACAGGAGCAAAGGTTTCATCAAAATCAATACCTTCCTGTTGGTTGTAGCCCTTCACAACCAATCTAGCCTTGTTTCTTACTATGGTGCCATGTTCATCAAGCTTGTTCATGAACACCCATTTGAGCCTAATTACTTTCTTTCCCTTAGGCTTTGGCTTAAGGTGCCAGACTTTGTTCCTTTTGAACTCATTTAGTTCCTCTTGCATGGCCACTATCCAATAAGCATCTCCCAAGGCTTCTTGATGATTTCTTGGCTCTAGAATGGACAGAAATGCATGGAATGCGCAGTAGTTTTTCAGTTGCGATCTTATTTGAGTTCCTTTTCCTATATCACTTATAATCAGATCAGCTGGATGGGACCCTTGATACTTGAATGGCCTGGGTTGGAATTCCCTTGCTGGAACTCCAATTTGAGGAGCTTCTGTTTCTGTTCCTTCTGCTTCTTCTGCTTGTTCCTCATTCACCTGTTCATCTGGTTGAGGAACCTCTCCATTTTCTTGATGTTCCTCTTCTGGAGCAGGCTGCTTTTCTTTGGTTTGCTTTTGAGTCTCTTCTTTATCCCTGTCTCTTATCAATCCAATTTCAAAATCATTATCATCTTCTACTTCCTGCACACTCACAATTTGGTTTACTTCATCAAAGATTATATGAATGCTTTCCTCAACACACATTGAGCTTTTATTGTAAACTCTATAAGCTTTGCTATCAGAGGCATATCCTAGAAATATGGCCTCTTCACTTCTTTCATCAAATTTCCCTAGGTTTTTCTTACCATTGTTATGTAGAAAGCACTTACAACCAAAGGCTCTAAGATGAGATATGTTTGTCTTTCTTCCCCTGAATAGTTCATAGGGAGTCTTGTTGATGATACTTCTGATTGTTACCCTGTTAAGGATGTAACATGCTGTATTCACGGCTTCAGCCCAGAAGTTCCTTGGCAATCCACTTGCAATCAACATCGTTCTAGCCATTTCCTCAAGGGTTCGGTTCTTCCTTTCTACAACTCCATTATGTTGGGGAGTCCTTGGAGCTGAGAAGTTAAGATTCATGCCACTTTTCCTGCAAAACTCATCGAATTTTGAGTTCTCAAATTCAGTTCCATGATCTGATGTGAGATGGACTATGGAGTGACCACTGATTTTCTGTATTTTCTTGGCAAAGGCAACAAACTCGTTAAAAGTTTCATCTTTACTAGCAAGAAAAATAACCCAAGTGAATCTGGAATAATCATCAACAATAACCAAAACATATTTCTTGCCACTCCTGCTTTGAATTCTCATGGGACCACACAAATCCATATGGATTAATTCCAAAGGCTTTGTAGTGATTACCATTTTCTTCAATTTAAAAGATGAGCGAACATGCTTGCCTTTCACACATGCATCACAAACTTTGTTCTGTAGGAACTTGATAATAGGAAGTCCTACAACCAAGTTCCTTGACCTTTGCTTGTCCAGTAATGAAAAGCTAGCATGTCCAAAACGTTTATGCCATAGCAGGGGATCATCTTCAACAACACTCAGACATGTAAGGTTGTTCCTTGGGATTAAGTTGAGGTCAACTGTATAAGTGTTCCCTCTTCTTGTTCCTTCTAGAACAACCTTTCCTGACTTGTTGTTGATGATGTTGCAAGAATCAGAAGTAAAACTTACAGAGTTTCCTTTATCACAGAATTGTGATATACTGAGCAAATTGTGCATTAAGCCCTCGACCAGGAACACATTATCAATGGAATGAGATTTAGATCTTCCAATTTTGCCTTTTCCAATGATCTCGCCCTTCTTATTATCCCCAAAGGTTACTGTTCCTCCAGGGTAGTCTTCTAGTGAGAGGAATTTTGATTTATCACCTGTCACGTGCTTTGAACAACCGCTGTCGAGATACCACGAGTTGTTCCCCCTCACTAGGACCTGCAAGAAAACTAAGCATTAGGATCAGGAACCCAGGTTTCCTTGGGTTCCTTAGACGTGGATGCAATATCAATTTTCTTGACCCACACTTGTTTTACATTTCTTTTATCAGTGTAATCCCCCGTATTTTAAAATATTTTATAAATGAAAATTTATTTTATTTATAATATTTATTTGTTATTTTTCATAATTTAATTTCAAAATTTCAAATTATTAATCTGGGTCAAAAATTATTTGAACAAATTATTTTATGCACCTTTATTCTACAATTTATGTCCAATCACACAAGCCTAACCCATTTGTTACTTAATTGACCCATTATTTTTATGAGGCTCAATCTTTCTTTTTACCCTACAATAATTCTCTCCTATAAATACCCCATGAATCTCCAAAAATTTCCCACACAAAAAGGTTAGTCTTATTTTCATCCTCCTTTGTTTCATTATTTTGCTTAATGTTAATTTAATTGTTTTGGGTTTTGATTTTAGTATAAAGATTATATTTTTAGTATCAAATTATTCTTTAATGGTATAAAGATTATAAATTTCAGATTATATTTATGTTATAAATTTCATATTTTATGAATTATAAACCTAGGGTTTCAATTTATTGAAAATCATGATTTAGGGTTTTTATGAACAATTGATTTAGGGCTTTTATAGTAATGATGTTTTGAAATTTTGGTGATTATAACTACTGATTAGTTTAACTTAATTCCAGATTATTTTGAACACATAGATTCGTGTTTTAATTTTTAGATTTTTGTTCGTTAATATTAATCATGTTTTAATCCCGATCAGATTCTGAACTCACTCGATTTTGATAAAAAAATTAGTGTTTTCCATGTGAAAACAACGTTTTAAGAAAGAATCACTACCTTTGGTAGTGTGCACCACTCTTTCGTGGCCAAATTCAGCCTCTAAATATGATTTTCGGGCAGTTTTTTATTTTAACGAAGTTTTTTTATACTTAAAATATTATCCTTGAGTTTGATTAATAAAATTAATTATGTTTAAAGTTAATTAAGCATAAATATATTTTTTTATTGAATTTTTAAGTGTTGAAAATAGTTTCTAAGTACTACTTTTGATGTTTTATAAAGAGGGTTTAATCACCCATTAAAAAGGGAGATTATTAGGGGTTTTTAAATAATTTTCAGATTTTTATTAGACTTTTTAACTTGCTGTAATTTCATGTATAAGAGTGTATTTTAAGGTTTTTATGAAGAAAATTTAAAGAACTATATATAAGCTTTTAATTTTAACTAAAGGGAAGGTTTTAAAGTGTTGTTTGATTTGGATTTCGAAGGGTTTAAAGTAAGTTAGTATTGCTGTAAATTTGATTGATTGGGTATTGATTGAGATGTTATTATTTGGCTTAGGAGAGGAGTTTATTGAAGGTGATTTCTAGTTAGTAAAGTGGCATACCAATTCGTTTGCTCAAGGTATGTACAAGTTACGAAACCTTTCTTTTAGGTGCATGTTTAAGGACGACGGATCGAGAACTTAGTATCATGTATAGGGATGACTGAGTTAAATTGTTTGGTTATACATTGTGAATTTCGTATGACGTGCACTATTTTATATTGCAAGTATTATTTGTGCTCTAATTATGCAAGGTGCGCTTAGAGGCAAAGGTATATGATTGGTGTAATGATTAATTTATTACTCATTCATGATTATGCAAGCAGGATGAGTAAAAGAAGAATTTAAGTCTTCTAAGACGAGGTTGAGGTTTTGGGGTGCCTTATGCACTCAAGGTGTTTATACACCGAGGTAGTAAAGGAATAAGTAATAAATGTTGCTTGCCACTAATAAATCAAGAATTGAAATTGAAAAGTTGTTTTACTTGATTGAATCGATATTGGATTGATTGTATTGTTATGCATATGAGTCATCACCAATTCTAAACCTGTAAATCACGTAAAGTGCAAGATGGATGAGCAATAAAACTCTGGATTGGTGCACTTCTGGAGTAATGACAATCAGGGGGTTGGGGTACATGGGGTATTAGTCGTGTACTTTTCTCGAGGCCGTCTGATCTACGAGTCTCTTATTTCAAATATTTTTCAAAACTAGGAGTTAGGTGAGATCTCATACTAACTACGGTCACGGAGTCGCGCCCGTGGTCGTTGGATGTTTATTGATGTTTCCGAAAGGAGGCATGGGGTTTTTCTTTTATTGATGTTCCAAATGGAGCATGGGTTGGACAACCTTGTCTATTGCGTAATCCAATGAATAAAAATAATAATTTACCTATTATTAATTAATGGAGTCTTAGTAATATAAATAGTTGAGTCGTGTGTTGAGTCTATAATTTAATGATGCATGATGATTGATTATTAGTAGCATGTTATGGATTTCTTAATTTATTTTGCAGCTTGTATGTACTCAGCTTTGCTGATTGCGTGCTTTGTTTGTCTTTCTTTGGTCATGGCCTTCGCCTTTCAATGACCCTGTGACGATCCAATTTTTACACTTGTAATATTGGGGAGCAGAATTACCACAGGTTCTTACACATGCATCATTCATCAGGGTTGTGGGATCTTGAGTAGAGAGTTGGTTGTTTGCATTTTATTTCTTTTGCAAGTTTGAATTTATTTTAATTCGATTTTATTCGACACTATTTCTTTTGGGTTTGAATTTATTTGAACACTGAATTTAATCACTTACTACTTTTATTGGGTTTTGAATAAGGGCCTTAATGGTTCCAAGTTGTATGACTTACTTTGGTTTCATTCGTTGGTTTTGAAACTTATTTATAACTGATTTAGTTTTTCCGCTGCTATTTTCTGATAAAGCCTTAATGTTTGAACACGTGGCGGTAGCACGCCAGTAATTCTCTTGAATATTTTTGTTCAGGGTCCTCACAGGTTTAAAGAGAGAATTATTGGGGTGTTACAATCAGCTTCTTCTCTTATCCTACACTGTCCATAGAGATGTCCAGTCTTACCACAAAAAGTGCATACCTTTATGCTAGGAAGCTCAACATATTTCTTTTGCTTACCTTTCTTGGTCATATAACCAAGGCCTTCAGTTCTTTTTCCTTGAGCTTCAGCTATCCACTTAGGTATGACTTTTGGGTCAATACTTTTATCCTTTCTAGCATTCAGTTCCGATTCAAGTTGATCCTTTTGGGTTTTTAAAGTAGAAAGCTCATTTTTAAATTTTCAAAATCAACATTGAATTTATGCAACTGATCGCTTGAGGAACTGCTAGAACTGATATCAGAATTCATGAGCTTATACTGAGTTAGTTCAACATTCAGAAGAATACTTTCATTCTTAATTCTATCAGCTATCTCAGTTATGTGTTTGTATTTAAAATCAAGTTCTCTTAGTTTGCTTTGAGACTTGGCATAGGCTGTTTCCAACCAAGCACCATGTTCTTTGCAAACCTTAAGAACTTTTTCACATTTATTCAACTTCACACATGTATCTCTAAAGAATTCTTCTTCTTCTAGACATATATCTATCAAGACATCTTTAGAGAGAGTTTTAAGCTGTTTAGGATCAAGAAATACCTCTTTCTGGAGTTCCTCAAGGTAAGCCTTTTCATCATCTGATTTGGCCATTAAACAGAGATTGGTTGTCTCCTCTTCTGGTTGGTCATCATCTTCTTCTTCACTTTCTGAGTCTCCCCAGGCTGCTATCATGGCCTTCCTCATGTCTGACTTTTGATAGTTTGCTTTGCTAAATTTTTCTCTTCCCTGTTCCTTAGCCTTTCCTTTTCCTTTATCATTTTCCCAAAGGGGACAGTCTCTGATAAATTGATCTGGAGATCCACACTTGTGGCAGTTGTAGTCAGGCTTTGGATTTGAGGTCTTTTTCCCGAAGTTCCTTGAGGTTCAGCCTTTCTTGAACATCTTTTTAAATCTTCGCACAATTAGGGCAGCCTCATCCTCGTCCACTTCTGAGTCTTCCTCCTCATCAGCCTTAAGAGCCAATCCCTTGTTCCTCATGGATTCATTGTTGACTCCAAGGTGTAGCTCATGAGTCATGAGAGAACCTGCTAGTTGTTCAATATTAAACTTGGTAAAGTCCTTCGTTTCCTGAAGGGCTGTCACCTTAGCTCTCCACCTCTCATCTTGTGGAAGACTTCTAAGAACCTTCTTAACCTGCTCATCTGTAGGAATCTGTCTACCAAGGGAAACCAACTCATTTATGACGTTAGTAAAACGGGTTAACATCTCTTGAATGGTTTCCTTAGGCTGCATTTCAAATCTTTCATACTTAGACATAAGTAGATCGATTTTTGAGCGTTTAACCTCATTAGTTCCTTCATGAGTAATCTGCAGCAAATCCCAGATTTCCTTAGCGTTCTTGCACCCCATAACACGATTGTGTTCGTGAGGTCCAAGTCCACAGTGGAGCAATTTCACAGCCATAGCATTTATTTCCATTTTTCAAAGTCCTCTTTTTCATATTCAGACATAGGCTTAGGGATTACCTCGTTCTAAGCATTTGTTTTGGTGACTTTGAAATCACCAACCTCGATGACCCTCCAGACTTGGTAGTTCTCTGCCTTGATAAAGATCTCCATGCGGTTCTTCCAGTAGGTATAGAACTTGCCGTTGAACATAGGAGGCCTCTGTGTTGAGTATCCTTCCTCGAGCTTTTCATGAGTATTCATTTTCTCCAAGACCTTTCTTCTTCAGGGTTTCCTGATTTTCCTAGAAGTTAGGCTCTGATACCAATTGTTGTTTAAAGAATACTAAAAGAAGGGGGGGTTGAATTGTAGTATGAGAATTTAGCCAAACTTTTTGCGGAATTAAAATTAAGTTAGCTAAAGGAACTGAAAGATTAACTAAAGGAACTAAAGAATGCAAGAGAGATTTTACGTGGAAAACTCCTTGGCCCTGGCAAGAAGAAAAACCACGACCACTTGGGATTTTGGGAAAAGAATATTCACTATAATAGGGCAAATGATCCTATTACAAGCTAAAGACTCAAACTCAAGTCCCTCTACGAACTTGAAACCCTGAGGAACAAGTCACCCAACTTGTTACTCTTCTCTTCTCTCTCTCTCTTCTCACTTCTCTGTTCTCTCTTCTCTTTCTCTTCTCTCTCTCTCTTCTCACTTCTCTGTTCTCTCTTCTCTTTCTCTTCTCTTTCTCTTCTATTTCTCACTTCTCTTTCTCATACACAAACGTTAACTTGAACTTCCCCATTCCCCAAATTACAACTCGAAAGATAAACAAACTCTAGTATAAGAACATTAAGAACACTCTAATGAACTTGTGTGGAATTGACACTTGACTCGATTTGAAGCTTGAAAACTTATGTGAGCAAGGGTGAGTTTTTCCATCTGAAATCAACAGCTATTTATAGACCAAAATTCGTTTGGGAAAAACTTCTTTGTGCAGCAAATCCACAACCTCACTACTCCAACCCACTAAGAAGATCATGTTCCTAAAATTAAGGAAACATGAACTCCTTAATGTGCAAGACCATGACTAGAAGAAAGTCATGGAGGAGTAGGCCGCAAGTTTTTAGAAAACGTGGGAGATTTTATTTTCTAAAGATATTTTTGAAAATCAGAAATAAAATAAAATCTTTTTAATTTGAGAAAAAGATAAACGTTTAAATGATAACAGTTTTCCTAAAAACTAGCATGCACATATTTTATCTTTTAGACCAATTCCACACAGATTTTTCGAGTGTCATTTAATATCTTATACTTACATAAATCCTAAATTATATAAAAATATATTTAGTCTTCATGTTCTCTGATGAAGCTTCTACTCCGAGGCTTCTGTTCCTTGAGAGGAACTTCTCTTCTCTGATGAGGCTTCTTCTCTGAAGATTCTGTTCCCTGAGGGAACCTTCTCTTCTCCAGTCTTCATTTCTGAAGCGCCAGTTCCTGTGAGGGAACTCTTCTATATGGCTAGCTCTGCTTCTGGACTTCTTGTTCCTCATGGTATTTTTACAAGACACTTTATTCTCCTAGTCTTTGTAACTGAGTACACACTTAAACAATCAAGCACTTATTAGTTTGTAAGTAAGTGAGGTTGTGTCATCATCAAAATCATTAAGTCCAACACTAGGGTTGACAATTTCACCCGAACTCATGGATAACTGAACCACTCGATCTGATTAAATGGATGATAACCGATAAAACACAAATTTTATATGGATGGTGGATGGATCGGGTGACTAATGAGGTCGAATTCGGGCGAAGCGTCATCCATCTGTCACCTGACCCATCCATTCATCCGCTTATATTTTAAAAAATTTACAAATATATATATTTTTTTTACATATTTGTAATTCTACATTAACATATACTTTAGATATAGTAGTAATATTACTTAAACTTTGTATAATAATGTGAATAATAGAAAATTTAAAGATTTTGTCAACTATACATATCAAATTCTTAGTTTACGTATATTAGTATTATAAATAAACGATTGTGTATTTTATTTCACCCATTATTCACCTGTTTCATCCGCGGATGATGGAAGGGTTGGATGTGGATGAAAAGTTAAACGGTGATAGATGGGTTGGATGACGGATGAATGGTTGGCGGATGGAGGTGGATTGAGCTCCACCCAATCCACCTCCGATCCATTGCCAGCCCTATGTGTGACCATATGAGACAGTAATTATCAGACACCTCTATATTATAAATGGAGCAAATGAGACCCCTTTTTTTTTAGCATCTAGGCAAAACAGAGTAATAGAACAGATTTTAGTAGAGTAGCTCAAAAGAATAGGGCCTAAATAGGAACGAAAGGAGTAATTGTTAAATGAAGAGCATATATGAACATTGAACAGCCTTATCCATAAACAAAACAAAAGTTGGGAGGGAAACAATCACAACCAACAGCCAATTTCTCAAGCCACTTCCCCTGCATAGCAATGGCGACAGCAGCATCTCTTTCCACCATTGTAACACCTGCAACCTCCTCTTCTTCTCTCTCTTTCATCCCTTCTGAAAACTCCTTCACCTATTTTTCACCTAAACCAAAACTTTTCCACAAAACCCTCACTCTTAAATCCCAGAATTTCACTCTATCTCCTCTCCCTCTTCTCTTTCCTCTCCACTTCTGCCACTCTTCCTCCGCTTTCAACGATACCGAAGACTCGATAGCTGATGAACCAGAAGAGAACCCAAATGAACTAGAGCAAGAGCAAGAACAAGAGCTACAACAAATTCAAGAGCAAGATGAATTAGAAGAAATTATAGATACAGAAAATAAAGGGGTTGATTCAGTTGACGATTGCAGGCTATTTGTTGGAAATTTGCCTTATTCTATGACTTCTGATCAATTGTCTGAAGTTTTTGCTGAAGCTGGTCAAGTACGGTTCATTGAGGTATAATAATCTCTTCTTAATCCTTAATTTTTGTATTTTTGAAAATTCTGATTTTTATTTATTTATTTTTTTTTCATTGCACAAATTTTCAGATAATATATGATAAGGTAACTGATAGGAGCAGAGGGTTTGGATTTGTAACCATGGGAAGTGTTGACGAGGCGAAAGAGGCCATTCGAATGTTTGATGGTTCTGTAAGTTCTTCTATATGTTCTCTTTTGTGGCGCCTATATTTTACAAGTTTCTGTCTGTTAATTAGCTTGCTAATAGAGTTACAGAAGTCTAAGTTTTCGCAATTTATATTATACACTTGGGAGAATATGTATTTGACTGTTTAATTGTCGAACTACTTCACTAGAAGGCTTAGCTTTGAACAATTACACCTTGATACACAGTTTTCGAATTAGTCTAAGGATATTAGGGCCTGTTCTGATTGACTGAACGGAACTGAATTGAACTTATCTTATTGGAGCTGAATTGAACTGAACATTTAATGAGAGAAGGAAATTAAGAAATGAACTGAACTGAAAATAATCTGAAGAGAACAGGCCCTAAGACAAACCAAACTTCTTGAAAACAATCATATCCAATCAATCCTTGAATTCACACATGTTCTCGCGGTCTATGTTCTAGAGCCTGGTAGCACTAACACTGCTGTAAAAAGATTGTCCTAATTGAAAGTCCGCATAGTCAGAATAAATATTTGAGACAGGGCAAACTGGTTATCTAGATTAGTACAGTATATGATCATATGCTCTGTGAAGTTTGTTTGTTTTCAAGAACTGATTTTATGCAAAGTGCTTGATGATTTTGAAATATAAATTGATAGTGCTGATTTGGAAACAATTAGAACTGATTTAGGTGAGACTGGAGACTGACCGAGGACCATCACATAAGTTAAGCCAACTGTGGCTTCTTCTTGGTCTTCATGTGTATCGGAACCTCTTCTGTTGTGTACAATGATCTTAATGTTGGCCGAGAACTTCTGAACCATAGCTGATGAACTAAAGCAGTAAAGCATTGGCTGGGTGTATTGGCTAAGAGGTAGCAAAACTAGATTTGCAGATGCTAAGTTGACAAAAAAATGTATAGATTAGTCCAATCATCAATCAGTAAACTGTACTAAGGCTTCAGTCAAATGAGCTGTACCTTGTTTTAATGGCAGTACAAAATTAACATATGTGATTAATTTTCCCGCTGAGTAATTGAGAAATATTTGGCAGCAAGTTGGAGGCCGAACTGTGAGGGTGAACTTTCCAGAAGTGCCAAGAGGTGGTGAGAGGAAAGTAATGGGGCCAAAACTTCAAAGCAGCAACGTAGGTTATGTGGATACTCCTCACAAGCTCTATGCTGGTAATCTCGGATGGGGCGTTACATCACAAGGACTCCGAGAAGCCTTTGCAAACCAAGAAGGTTTTCTGAGTGCTAAGGTGATATATGAGAGAGCAAGTGGAAGATCTCGAGGTTTTGGCTTTATCACTTTCTCAACTGCTGAGGCTGCAGAGTCTGCTCTCACTACTATGAATGGAGTGGTAAGAACTCTTTGAAATTGTCTTTCGGATCCTTGATATTAATATCATGAATTTGAAACGTACAATTTATAGTTTTCAGTTGGGTTTGCTCTGATTTTGCATCTTTTTTGCTCTAGGAACTGGAAGGACGACCTTTACGATTGAATATGGCATCTGACAGAGCTCGCTCTAATACTGAAGCTTATGCTGAGCAGAGTGCATAAATTTCATCTGTTATCTCTTGAAAAAACAAAAAAAAAAAAAAGTAATGCTGAAATGCTATTTGACTGATTAACCACAATTATAAAGAGGAATAATTTCTAGAGGAATTACTCAATCAGGCTTCTTCCATTTTGATCTCATTAAGTTGTAGTTCATATATTCTTGTACGCCGTAGAGTATGGTCCTAAGGTGTAAATGCAGCTAAATTTTTTTTCGTGTAATACTTATTGTACTTTGTATAATTGTATGATTCAAATTCTCAAGATTAATGTATATCCAGTTTACTGTTATCCGATTGAGCTTTATAATATAGAAAATTTACAAATTGTAGCCATTAAAAAAAAATTGTAAATTGCAGCCCAAAAGTTGTTATAAATTGCGACCTAATAAAATTGTTTCATCGGTTTACGTGTCGAAAAGTATTCGATTAAGGTTTTAACGGTCATTTTAGTTCTTTAGGGTCCAAATTGAGCTTGGAATTGACAAAAAAACAGTAAGTGTCTCGATTTTACAGCAAAAAAAAAAAAAAAAAAAAAAACAAAAATTGCCCACAAATCAATACATGTTTGGTATGCAAAACGAGACACTTATGATATTTTTTTGTTAATTTCAAGCTCAATTCGGGACCTTACGAACTAAAATGACCCATGAAATCTTAACTGAATATTTTTCGACACTGAAAGCGATAAAAAAAAAAATTGAATTGAGTTGTAATGTAATTTACAAAATAAAAATTTTAAATGGTGCAGTTAGCAAATTTTCCTTATCATATTTCTGAATGTACAAGTCCACAAAGCCCTTGTTTTTACAGCACAGTACAATATTTTTTTTTGTGCACTGCAAAATGCTGATTCCTTTTCCAAATTTTTTGCAAATAAAAAGTAATATTGGAGCGTTTAACAACAAAGGAATTTTAACTTCCAAGA
The DNA here is from genome assembly GCF_948465745.1 of Chenopodium album. Taxonomy (NCBI): domain Eukaryota; kingdom Viridiplantae; phylum Streptophyta; class Magnoliopsida; order Caryophyllales; family Amaranthaceae; genus Chenopodium; species Chenopodium album. The sequence continues at coordinate 17,875,041 of NC_137835.1, read as the reverse complement.
TCCAATATGACCATCAAAATAACAATCTTGGTTTCACTACTTAAGCAATAAGCCCCAGAGTTTGATTCATGGTGAGAAACCTTCAGTCATAAGCCCACACGGATTTGCTTCTTCATATGCAGCAAGAAGGTTAATCCTCGATGCCAACATGCCACTTGGTATGTTAAGTGGGTCGATCAAGGTTCTTCACTGGCTCTTGTTACCAGTGAGTAGGGCATCAGCAGCAGAGTCTAAATCATGAGGAAAAAAGACCCTGTACCATACAACAGAGCAGATTTAGTACTACAGTATAATACTATAATGCATCTACAAGTAGGGTATCCGCACTGTTATGTGTAATAATGCATATGGTCTTGTGGAAGATGATAGATTTAATCATGAATGCAACATAGTGTTGATTTAAATTGTTGCCATAAAAGAAGCACAAATATATAATTCAACGCCCACAAAATTTACCTGCAAGTGTTGTGGTACACATTCTGACTCAGCTGATTTATGTCGGCAATACCCTTGCAGCCAGCAACCACCTCGAGGACTTGCCTACGATACAGGTGGATCACACTTATAGACCGACAACAATATCAAGAAAAAAAGCCACAATAAAGAACAATAATCATAAGCAAAAAAAAGAATGATTTCAAATATATGATCCGTCACAAGTACAGAGTACAATAAGAGATTCCCCGAAACTGATGCTTAAACAGCCCTGAGAATTCAAACATAAATTTGTGATAGACCCAACTGGTGCATCCAAACCATCACTAAAGGTATATGAGAGAAGAAGAAAGGGGAAAGCAGGGTGTGTCCAAAGGGAGGGGAGCAAATACCAGCCATCAAGTGGGAGCATGGCAGAAACAGACAACTAATTAATGTTCCACTATGGCATTGAGCAATTGTGAATGGGACAAGCTGACTCTCTGGTGTAGTAGAAGAAAAAGTTAATTAAGTCTAGGTTATTGTAGTTGCTTGAGTATAAATAGCTAATAGGACAGTAGTAGCATGTTATGTGAGAATTTGAATGTTATTGACGAGATAATTGTAGCCTCAAGCTGCTAAGAGAGACATAGCCTCAAGTTATCACCTTTGTATGTCAGTTTATGCCATAATCAATCAAATACTCAAGCCTTTGTCTTCTAAATTTCTTGCTTTATCGAACTTACAATCTGACAAACTCCAGTCCATAACAAAATTCTACAGAACTTACTCAGCGAAGGGTGCTAAAAAGAAACACATAAGCCAGGATGGTTCCAAGATGCATAGAAAGCAACAGGACAAATAATAATATAAAATATAGAAGCAGCATCTGGACACTGAAACAGCAGTAAACTAGTGCTATATGCTGCTTTAGATAAATTTTCTTGTGAGTGATAATAGAAGAGAAGAAAATTTTAACACTAGAATTATGTTTACACTACAAGCCAAGGTTTACCTGATTATCTAACTAGAAAACCAACACCCTTTCCTAATTTGCGATTGGCAGCTAGATCATATTTGCAACATGCTAATAATGACTCAGGACACATCAACATGCTACTGTTTATCTCCACAATTTTATCTTACGAACACCTATGATTAAGAAAACAAAAAACTGCACGACAATCATTACATTGTACAAACCAGTCTGAAGCAAGTGTTGCTTGAGAGCAATTGGAAAAAAGTGCATAAAAATCTATCTAGATAACCAATATAGCAAACACCAAAGACAAAGAACAAGGTATGTTTTAATAAAAAATGAAATTGAGACACTCAACAAAAGGATATTGAATGCTTGTAACAAATTCAGCATAGTTAACATAGATCACTCAAAGTAAAACACAGCACGACCACATGAAATTGTAACTTAAGAAATGAATTACACTAACCGAACCAAGCAGGGTTCATTTCGCCCTTTGACAAGGCACTCCGAATCATATTTCTCTTTCTTTTTCGATGGCCATGTCGACTTAATCATTTTAATTCCTGCATGAGTATTCTTAATATCACAGTATGGCGAATCAGTCTCAATCATCATTCTCTCAACAGGTATTCCCTTCACCACCTCCAGATTCTCAGCTGTCTTCAGTGAGCAACCATTGACCCCTGTTTGTAAATGTCAAAAGTGAAGAATCACAGGTCAAGTTTGATACTGCTTGAAGCAACAGTCATGCATGAAAGGAACTGACAATATTCATTAGCAAAGTCAGACTTTCATATTAAACAATATATGAATTTTTAAGCAATTTTTACAATAATTTCCATAGCTTCAAGATTAAATAGCTATGCCTGTTGTAAAAATTAAGCAACTTCAACCACATTACATGAAGATAGTAACAAGAAATGGATTTTGGATTTCAAACACAAACAATGGAAAAAGAAAACTAGATTTGGAACTTTGGGAAAACAAAGTGGACAATACAGGAGAAACGATGCAGAATCCTTCACTGTATAGGAAATGTTAAGTACAACTTTGGATTAGCCTACTTAGGGCATGTTCGGCAAAATACAGCTGGGAAGGTAGCTGTAGCTGTGGAGGTAGCTGTGAGCTATGTATGTAGCTGTTAGCTGTCAACAAGCTGTTAACTGTGAAGATAAATAATTCACATATGAGTATTCGGTAAAGTAGCGGTTGACTAGCTGTTACATATAAAAATCAACATTTTATTTTTAAAACTATAGATTAAATTTTCAACGGCTACCTCAAAAGCTACATCCAATTTCAAAAGCTAATCTTTCTAACTTTTCATAAAAGCTACCTCTACCACTAAAAGCTATCTTAACCACTACTTTGCCAAACACCCACATTTGTGAAGTAGTGATTTGACTAGGTCAAACCACTAAAAGCTACCTAAAAGCTACTCAAAAGCTAGCGCCGAACACGCCCTTAGTGTTTCCTAGTTGAGAGTCAGTTAGGTATAGAAGTACTAGATCCAGAGGCCTTATCAATTATTCTCCCATTCCCCAGCAGGCTACCCCTAAAGTTATCAAGAGTCAATTAATATTCTTCAAGAAACTAGAATGCGCATGAGTGTACATGATTTCCTGAAAAGTCCCAAAAGAATAAAATATAAACTGCCATGCCTTATTTAATTATCCAAATTGGTCAATAACTGCAAATCCGCAATGTATGTCAAATTTTCAATTATCAATTACTTTTCTCACTTTGTATTAATATACTATTGATCAAATCTAGAAGTTTGCTCTACTAGTGTCTAAAACCCAAAAAACGAAACATAATAGATGCTTGCTCTGGAAGTTAGTGTATTCACCAATGTACAAATTACTGAAAGAAAGTAGTTTATCACGATCTTCTGCACTTCCAGTGAAAGAATGAGCAACTCCAGAAAAGAATCTACAAGCAAAGAAGGTGACAATGACATCAAATTCTGCATCTATAGAGAGCATACACAACCGAAATCCATCAGCAACTAAATACATGTTGCATGCTATATTTCATAAACATTTCAATACAGAAAACAACAAATCTCCTGCCAGCATCTTATCATTCGTGCAAGTATTCTTCTCTCAACTATATGATTCGTGATCAAGTTTCAGCAACACTTACAATCAAGAATCAGTAAGATTGCTGTTATCCAGTTTAGGATATGAATTGTCACAAGTATATAGACATCTTGTAAGTTGTAATATTACAAACTTTTTATCACCGGGATGATGATTACAGCCAAAGAAAGTTTGTCAGTACTCAGTAAGAGTGCAAACCAGCTGATTTGAGTATTATTGCTGTATTGGCATGTTCAGGTTCACATACTGAATATTGTTCTCAACTTAGACAAAATTTTAACTAGCTTTAACACTCTGTATTCAGCTCAATTCATAAATTAATAATGAACTAGATTTCTCTTACAATTTCGATTAATAATTCCAAACCATAATATAGAAATGGAAAGTTTGAACTGCAAACAACAGGAACTAAAGTATAAAATCCATATATCATCTGCTGAGAGCATCACAGGGGCAACTAACATCTTGAGTTTATAGGAGGAGTGCTACACATAAAGACACATTTATTCAGACTTCTTTAGATCTTTCCACAATTGTCATTTATATTTTGATCATCATTACTTCCACATCCCATTTGATGAATATATGAATTAGGAAGTACTCATATATTATTAATGCTTGTCTACCCTGAAATTTTGATTTTTCTTCATAAAATTTTATTACTATATTATAACCCCTCTAAAGGGCAGTGGCTGAGACCTTTCACACAAAATTACAGACAGATTCATTACCATTGTTAGGAAGATAAAGCATTTAGATTAATGTCTTTAATTTTCATACTCGGGAGATATTTCCTCATAGACTCATAGTTAATTAATAATTATATCAGAATCTTTTGAAATGATTATATTTGCGGTGATGCATAATCTCGGATGTTCTTTATCACTGAATTTAATCCCTTAAAATTAACTATAAAGTTCTTAGTTTAGTTTAATCTTCCTTTTGTTAATTTTTGGCACTTGATTGAGTAATATAATTGGAGTCATATAACTGGTTTAATTCATTGGTCTATAGGAATTCGACCCTTACTTTCCCATCTATATAGTAGAAGGTCCACTAAGGTTATTTTTGTTAGGAATGTGAGACGCATATTAACCATTACCACCAAATTAATAACATTGCCTTTGAAACAGGGTGTCAAAGTTCAGGTATTCCCTTATAATACTTCACTAACAGTTCTCAAGATCATAAATAATTGTGGCTTATACTAGGTCCAGCACAACAACCACTTATGTGTTACGGGTTTATAAGATAGATGTAATAACAATAAGTAAGATCATACTCTAATAAGACAAGAAAGGCACAAAGATAATAATGTACCTGCTTTTATTGCGATCAAGAATATCACAGAAATCTGCTGCAGCTTCACGCATATGCAGGAACATTGGCAGCTTCATAGCATTTGCCAATTCGAATTGTTTCTCAAAATACCTAGGACCAAAGACAAATAAATAACTAGCTCATTTTCACATGACAAAAAATAAGCAGTTAGAACACACACCCCAAAAAAAAAAAAAAAAGCCACCAAGGATTAAGAAGTAACGTACTTCTTTTGGATATCAGCTTGACAAAACTGAAGTCTGTCGTAGTCCAGTCCACATTCACCTATCGCCACAACCTTAAATAGTAAATCATAAATATCAAGCACAAAATCATTACAAGTCAATCAAAGAACCATCATCCCCAAGTATCTAAGGGGAGAAGAAAAAAGTATTAATCAAGGCCCAAATTGAATTCGAAGTTTCTAACACAACATACTCTCCTTAAGAGATCCATGTGGCAGCAGATGGATGCAAACAGTCTTAATTGTCACAGAAATCACCCCCTCCCCCACGCCACCCCAACAAAAAAAGGGAAAAACCTCTAGCCAATTTACATAGCAAAGAAAGTGATGCTCCAGCAGTCTAATGTGAAAACAGACAACGAGTAAGATAAATTACAAAGTCACAAAAAGGAGGATAGAGATAATATATGGTACACAATAAACTTTGAATAACATGGAGCAATTTTACACAATTAAGTCAAACAAGCAGTTTTATGATTATATAGAAGTACACATGATGAAACTTGATCGATTGAGTTATATGTTCCAGATTAGTAAGCGTTCATATATTATTGACTACTAGCATCAAGAGTTCAAGACAAAAAAGAAAGCTTTGTTTACATTAGATAAGATTCTTCAACATAAATAATGATCAGATTGCTTTTGAGAGGACTGGTGAATAATAGCATTATTATGTGGACAGATTGATATAGTTACGCACAATTTGAATGCTGATATAAAAGCAAACATAGTGTGCCCCAAAAAAATTAGCAAGTCCCAGTAAGATAAGCACATAATCAAGCTCCAAAATCATATACTCGCCACTAGCCCAAATGAAATTCCAGTTGAAAAGAATTTGTCCCTACCTTTCCCTTCTCGACTCCCTCCTTAGCTAGGGATAGAAGTGCTTGAAAATGCTTTTCAGGATCACCACTTTCTTCGAATTCCTAAAATTAACATGACATTTCACCCAAGAAAATCACTCAAAATAAACTATCATCATATTGTAAGTTACAATAGCTAAATCAATTGAAAGCCATGCGAAACAAACAATGACATACATTGCATCTAGTTGGGTGCACACCAACAGTACAAAATAGCCTTCCTGAAAAGACCAACATCATAAATTACCAAATTTTATTTACCAATCCAAACTTAATACAATGTGTTCAATACAAGAGAGTAATGAAAATAGATTAAAACCATCAGTTTCTGCAATTGCTAGAGCTTCCTTTGACTCTTCAAGGGATCCTCCTGTCACCTAAACCCAATAAAAACTGAAATTATTTCCACCAAAAAAAAATCATTAATTTCATGGTAATTACAACACAATTAATTAATATACAAAAACCCCAGATAAGATTGAAGACAAATTATAGATTTCAATGGAAAACAGAAAATGGGTATCCCACAAAAATTAGAAAAAAGAAAAAAGAAAAAAGATGAATTACAATGATTCGATCAACTCCAGCGCTCCAAGCTCTGCTCAAAACAGTTTGAATATCCGGGACATGACAATGCTTGCCATGATAGATTCCCTTAAACATGCCATCTACAAAATTACAGAAATTGACCAAATTAATATAGATATAAAATGAGGGAAGAAGAATGAAAATGAATACCAAGTGTTTGATAAAATGCCTGACCTGTGAAATTAACTGCTATATCTGTTGAAAGAGAGAATGATGATTAGAATATATAGTGTTGGTAGTTTAGCTAAGAATTACATGAAGAGAGTATAATTCATTACTTGCCTATCATCCGTAGTGCAGGAGCTGCCATTGGCAGTGGCGAAATTCAACTACTTTGAACTATGAAGAGCCAGATTCTTCAACTCTCTCTTTAGTTGGGTTTATGTTTATCTCCCCAAATCCTAATCAATTTAGTAATTTTATTATTTTTAGTAATAGCAGTAATAATTAGGAAAATTTCACATTTGCTACTAGCAAAAAAACTCTACTTCACATTTACTATCGCTTTAATTTTTTATTTTAAATTGCTACCACATAAATCATAGTTTTTTAAAAATCACTACCACTTGATAGACACCGTTACTATTTCCGTTACCACCACCCAACCACCGTCCAGCCACCACTCCTTCCCACCCACCAGCTGTCAATCCACCGCCGCTGTTCAACATCACCACCGCAACCGCCACCACAACGAACCCCCCTTCCCTTTCCCCGTTCTCGCAACCCCGACCCGCGACTCCGACCACCCACCTTGTCGACGCCGGCGTTGTTTGTTTTTTAATTTTTTAATTTATTTTTTAAATTTTTTTTAATAAACTTAATAGAAATCCTAACAGATTTCGTTAAATGGTAGTGATTTTAACGGTTAGTGTGTTTGTGTGGTAGTAATATACTTCCTCCGTTTTTAAATACTTGTTCCATTTCTCCATGCGCGGAGTTTTAGGAGAATTGGAGAAAGTAATACAATATGAAGATAATGGGGTAGTTGAGAAAATAAAAAATTATAAAAAGCAAAAGTAGTGGAAGAATAGGAGGAGAGAGAGTATTATGTTGGGTCCACCAAGTGTGAGAAATGAATTAAATATTATAAAAGCTTTCCAAAAAAGGAAATGGAGCAAGTATTTAAAAACGGCCAGAAAAGGAAAGTGGAGCAAGTATTTAAAAACGAAGGGAGTAAAATAAAAAATTAAAGGGGTAGCAAATGTGAACACGAGTGCTTTCCCTAGTAGTAAATGTGAAATTTTCCTGATAATTATGTACTAAAAGAAAAAATTATGTAGTAAAAGAAAATACACAAAAATTAAAAGATGATGTCATAAATGGGCATGAAAGTTTAAGTTACTGAAATGACCATGAATTTGTGATGATGTCATATGCCTAATCTACTTATCATAGTCATAGACTATAGGCTCAAATTTTATGCTACTCATGGAGTATCGCATGGTATTCCGGTTTATTAAATTTATGTTATTTAAAAATGAATTTCTTGTTATTTCAATATATATATATATATATATATATATATATATATATATATATATATATATATATATATATATATATATATAATTCTAAAATAAGTATATGTTATTTTATATTTGCATGTTGTTTTTTTTTTTTTTCCCAACATTGATCCCTTCGCTGTACTCTAGATTTATAAAATTCATGTTATTTTGATGTAAACCTCTTATTATTTCAATTTTTATATATGTTATTTTTTAAATAAGTACATATTATTTTAATAAATGCATGTTTTTTTTTTAAAATTTTTTTTTATACATGATGTTAAAGTAAATAAGTGAATAACATATTATTTTAGCAAAATAACACAAGGTTTTAAGCAAAATAACATAAGACTTAGGCAAAATAACTCAAGTATATTGGGTATGGAGTGATCCAGGAGTATATAATACTAATTGGAGTATAGGTATTGACTTTGGGGGTATATGTAATGATGCATGTAGGAGCCAAAACATAAGAAAGAAGCTTTGTATTATGCATATATATGTGAGTGTCAGTGAGTATTGTGAGTAAGAGGCAAGGAGCAGCTTACTAGCAAAAGAAGTAGAGCAACAAATACCTCAAAGAGGAGGAGAGCAAAATCTGTAGTAGCGAGGGAGGAAGTGACGGGGAGGCAAACATAATATTAGTGTGAGAGGTATTTTAGGATTAGTATAAGTACTAATGTTAAGGGTACTTAGTGTAGACTATCCTAAAATGCATAGTATCTAATATTGTAATTGTAGTAGTGGTCAATGTACTCTTGAAATTATTGCTAGTAAAGTCATTTTCGTCCGTGGAGATTCGGATCGTGGTTTTTCCCCTTATTGAGGAGGGTTTTCCACGTAAAAATCTTGTGTGTTGTTTTCTTGTTGTTCCGTATTTTATTATTCTTCTCGATATTGTATTTATTTGTTGCTCCGTTCCCAACAAAATCTCCCACATTTGTCTTGAAAAAAAAAAAACTACAAGTTTCTCTTAAATTTCAACTAAGACATTAGATATAAGATATGAAAATGACCAACAATTGAATTGTAAGTTGATTTTGTTTATTTTTTGAACCTAAATTTTTGTCTTATTTTTCAATTATTTTCTATATAGATATATGATATTTCGATAGTAGTTCTGATTTCTTATGATTTTTGTCATAAAAGTGATTTTTTTATAATTATAGTAGAATAATATTTGTTATACTTTATTTTGTGTTGAATTAATTTATTCTGTGTTATAAAATTATAAAATTACTAGATACAAAAAGTTGAAAACAGAGTTTACATTTCATAATACTTCTTTGGATAATCCATATTTTCCCCATTTTTCCCTATATTTTCTATAGGTCAAAAATAAGAAATTTTAGTTAGAGTTTGTGATTTCATATAGTTTTTAATTGAATTATGTTATAAGTTGTAAAATGTGCATTTTAAATGGGCTTTGTGTTCGTTGGGAGAAAAATTAACGGATTTTTCACCATATATTCCTGAGTAATTTTTTATTCATCGTATATCCATGAAAATTTTCAAATTCATCACATACACTTAAGTTTGACAAAAATATCACCAAATGTCCATAATGGCTGATATCAATTAATTTTGTTTGTCATCAGGGTTAATTATGTCACGTGACAACATCTTATTGGTTATTTTTTAAATTAATTAATTGACTTTTTTTTAAAAAAAAAAAAAAACTTGAAAAAATTTCAAAAAAAAAAAAAAAAAAAAAAAACCCACCTCTAACCCCCAGAGCCCAGCAACTTCCCCACAACCGCCACCCAACCCAACCTCCCTTCCTCCCAACATGTCGGCGCCGCCCCTCCCCTTAGTCCGGCGCTGGTGCCTGCATATTCCCCTGATTTACCATACTCCCTCCCTCCTCTTAAACCATAATTCCTCTCCTAGCCTTTCCACTTTAGCCGAAAATCAGGGAACCAATCATCGTTATTGAACCACAATAGCTTATAAGGAGTTGGGTTGTCACGACATGTATGATAACTTCAAAAAATTAGCTAATTAATTAAAGAAAGGGAACAAGTGTTAGTGCATGAACTCGAATCAACTATCAAATTACAATCTTGGCCTTTGATCAAACACTTTACATGAATTAGATTGGATAATTTTTCATGTTCATTTTTGTCTAAAGTTTGCTCAATCAAAGAACATTATAAAATCATCAGGCTAGGCTCTTCCACTGGTCCATTAGTTGGTCACCCCAAATAACTAATGGTTTGATAGAATTAAACTCTATACCCTTCAACATTTTTCTTGTATGACTCTGTGTAATACTTCTTGTGAAAAAAATCTCCACTATTTGTGAAGTAATCCTTGACAATTTGACTAGAGCAAGATCCATGCGCATCCCTTTCGTGTTCTAAGAAATCTTTGGTAGGATAATTTGATAATCCACACTAGTACCTGTCCAGATTGGGTACAAATTGTACCCAATTTCAATACATGTGAATACATGATCAGAAAAAGTCATTTTATGCAATATTTTAAAGTAATTTATATACAAAATCAAGGAAATTAATTCAGAAGAACTATATTGTCACTTACTCGCGCTCAGTGACGAACCTAACAATCTATTCAAGTGGGTTTAAATAAATTAATACTAAATTCTAATTAAACTTAGATATGGTTATATACTACTTTGTATTGCACGTGTCTATATATTGCACATAGCATCCACACATTAATTGACCCAGTTATTTAAGCTTGGGTACCTTGTATTTGTAGATTGAACTCTCAGATTGTTTCTCCAAGTTAAGTTATTTAATTGTTATATCTTATTATTTTGATTGAATAATGTAGCAAAACTTTACAAGAGTGAGTAAATAAATGGGGTCAATTAACCCCATTATATTGTGCATGGCTCCGCTTATGCTCGTGCTGCTATACCACTAAAAGGAACACCACTAAAAGGAAAACAACTAGTGCACTTGCAACAATTGGGTGCGTATGTGAGGATGCAGTTGCAATTGGTGGGGCAGAGTTGCTAGAGCATAAGTTAATTAGTGAATGACAGAGGAGGGAGATCGAGAATATCACTGTTATTAGCATGATAACAATGCTAAGAAAAGGTGACATTAAGATTAGATTAGATGCAAGGAATGTACCAAAATTTTTAATCTAGTATAAAAATGTTTAAGGTGTAAGGAGAAAGGTATTGAGTTTCTTATTTATAAGTTTCTCCTCACTATGTGATAGCTAAATTAGTAACTTTATAGTTTGCTTTACTAGTTAAGTTATGTTCACATACACTATAATATACAATGGTTCCTTATATAGCAGCACACTATAATAGTTGGTTTTTATTATATCTATTATTGCAAAATTTGGTAAATATATGATTCATCCTACAATTTGCTTTACATTTTTGTGAATATATAACATATTACCTTATATTTGGTTAACTCTACAATTCAATAGTGGCTTTACTATAAGTTTATTATATTCACATTCTAATGCAGACGCTAAAATGACACTATAACAATTAAGCACTTAGGTATTTTTAAGGCTATATCTGATGAAAAAGATAGGTAACAACGTGGGATATGATTTTCTACTTTAAAGGATATTTTACTTTCACTCAACTCCATGAAACTACTTGGTGCATAACACCGGGTGCTGATTTCCGCACGCCCAAAATTAATATCAGCACACCCCTACTAGCCCATTGACTTCCCTTTTCCTAATTTCATTCTAATTGTATTCAACTCTCATGTACCGATATTTGGTTTGTTTTTTTTCCTTTATAATTTGACTTTTGTTTTTAAACAATTACCCAAATAAGAATGTAAAACTTTCTTTGAAAATAAAAATGTAAAACTAGTTAAGATGTGTTTATATTGTCATGGTATTGCATTATTGCATAAAAGATATTATATTAACATTTTTTATTTTTTATTTTTTATTTTTTTGACAGGAACATTTTTAATTATTATTGTGAAATTTGAGAATATTTCATTTCATGAATTTGATGTATAGAGTACGAAGTGCAAAGACACTAAGGTAATGCGGTTTTTTTTTTTTAGTTCATAGTTTGGCTTTATGTTTCATTGTCTAAAATAATTATTATATGCTATTATAATTTTGTTGTAATGCAATTAGTGCTGTCAAATTTCAAACCGAAACCGTTTAACTGCCCGAAACCAACCGACCCAAATGAGAACCGAACCGATTAAAAACTGATTTTGTAAAACCAAAAACCGACCCGAACCGTATTTAAGTAAAACCGAAATTGAACCGATCCGAATAATGTCAAACCGTATAAGAATCGAACCCGTTAACAAACCGAACCAGTTTTAAACCGAACTGAAATCAAACCAAACCGAAAAAGAACCGAACCGTTTCTAACCCGAAACCGTTTCCAACCCGAAACCGTTTGAACCGAGGTAAAAACCGTTTACACCGAACCGTTAACAAACTGCAACCCGTTTGCACCAAACCGTTTATAAACCGAACTGTCTATAAATCAAACTGTAATTTCGATCTCACAATAACTCATCAAATCATGATTATGACACATCAATTAGATGATTGAATAAAAAGTAGCTTATAATGTGATAGTAAAACAATAATAATTCATTAATACACTAAACTTTTATAATCTACGTTACTTCGCTATAAACTAGTAACATCAGTATGACTAAACTTGAAAATAACATGATATGTATTTTTACAATCGATGAGAATTTGTATATAATATAATGCCTAATGCCTAAATATGAAGTGATGAAGTCTCTGCTTGATACCATCAGCTTACCTTGTGGACTAGTGGTAAGAGAATGAAACCTCTGAAGTCTAGGTCCAGGGTTCAAGCATTGGTACCACCTCTCTTTCTCTCTTCTCTCTAAAAAAGTCTCTACTTGATATAAAACTTGTTAACCAGCAAAAGGTTAGTTAGCAAGTACCATGAAATTTCAAACCAAAATTGTTTAACTGCCCAAATCCAAACGACCCGATTAAAAACCGATTTTTTGAAATATAAAAAAAAGTTCTGAACCATAATTTAGTAAACGTGAAATGGAACTGATCCGAATAACGTTTAATCGTATAAAAGGCAAACCCGTTAACAAACCGAACCAAATTAAAACTGAACCGAAAAAGAACCGAACCGTTTCTAACTCAAAACCGTTTCCAACCCGAAACTGTTTGAACCGGTATAAAAACCGTTTGCACCGAACCGTTAACAAACCGCAACCTAGCTGTACCGAACCGTTTACTTCCCAAACCGTTTACAACCCGAACCGAATTAAAACCGCTCAAGAATAAACCGAAACCGAATCGAACCGATAACTATTTAAACCGAACTGAAACCGACCCGCGATACATTTAAACCAATTTTAAACCGACCCGATTTAATACCGAACCGATTTCAAACTGAACCGAACCCAAAGTGTCAAACCGTTTTGACAGTACTAAATGCAATGGATGGAAGTTTATTGGAGTAAATAATTCTAAGTTGTTAGCACAAGATCTTTTGGAATAGCTTTGGTTGATGATCGTATGTACCTTCCTGAATAATTGATAATATAGTCAAATGTGACACATATGTCAATGCACTAATTTGACCTTAAATATATATGAGTAGAAAATAGTAGTAAAAAAAAAAATTAAAAGTTAATATATTGAAACTTTATATCAATACCTATTTAACATTATATATCATGATAAATTTATTTTTAATACGTTACTAAAAAAACAATGGTCAAGGCTAACACATGAATCGTGAAAAAAGTCAAACACGTCAATTATTTAGAAGTGGAGGGAGTAACTTTTGAGACAATAATGTTTTGTATTTTTGTAATACGGAGTAATATTTGTTGATTTAAATTAATTTGAGATAATCATATTTGTCAATATATATATATATATATATATATATATATATATATATATATATATATATATATATATATATATATATATATATATATATATATATATATATATATTTTGTGTGTGTGTAAAAAAAAAAAAAAAATTAAATGTTATTAAAGTTATTATTTTGAAAGATAAAATAGAAAAAATATAAAGTAAAGCATAAAAAGGTACTATTTGGCTTACATGTGACAAAAAAATAAGAAAAAAAAAATAAAATCCAACAAAAATTAAATTAATTTTGACTTCACAGTAGAAACTAAAGCTACTGTCCAAAATAATAATAAATAAACAATAGTTATAATAAAAGAAAATTTATACCTCTTTTTCTCTAGAAACCCTCCTATACTTAAATTCCCTTCCTACCCTAATCCCTTTCCTTATTCAAACTTGTTTTTTACTTTGACTTTGAAATTTTCCTTTTATAAAAATTTCCTTTTATAAAGTACAGTATTTCCAAAATTATCAAAACAAATAATTAAAATGCCATAAAAAATTTATTTCGTATTAGTTAAATACTTCACAAAATACTTATTTAAATTAAAATACATATAAAAATACGGGTATTACAAAAACAATTGCAATTTGCTTCTAAATCACCATAGCATCACATACATACATACATAATCGAAGCCAAAACAAGCATAAATTGCAAGTAAGATGCACAAAATTGAAAACCTCCAAATTGATTTTACTAGGGTTTTCGGACAAAATTCGAGCAAATTATAAGATAAAAACGAAGCAAAAATACATTAAGTGTGTGGGAGAACTTGATTCAAAGCTTCCAAGAATATTCTTGCAAATTTTGATAGTGAATTTGAGAGTATTTGAGGGAGAATTGAGGGTATGTAAGAAGTTCGAATAGAGGTGGTGGTCAACGGCGAGGATAAGGGGGAAAGGGAGGGTCAGTCGGCGGTGGAGGTTATTAAATAATTAGGTGGATAAGTATTTATTGAATAATTAGGTGGAGGTTATCGAATGATTAGGTAGGGGAAAGAGATTAGGGGATATGTATTTATTGAAATATTAGATGGGTTAGAGGATAATAAGTGGATGAGAGGTAATTAGAGGATAATTAAGTAAATAGGTTTTTTCTTACAAAAAAAAAAAAAAGAACAATAATCCTAAAGGGAGCCCCAATTTATATCCTTGATCCTTGATAAACATATTTCTTTTATCGGACAAAATCATAATATCATAGGTAAAATTTTAGTATCATAAGTAGCGGTTTTACCCCTTCATCTATGAAAGGTGCAAATATTACACATTTATTTACGGGTCATTTGATAAACACCAATTGTTTTATCAAGGAGACAAACTTGGATTTTCTCATAATACTATGTTATTATAAATTTTCAAATAATTACACACCAGAAAAAGATTGGCTGCTTTCCAGCTCCTCAACTGTATATTCTTATAATTACTGATCTAATCAACAACTGCATGTTACAGAATCACGTGTATGGGGGATAACTATGAGATCATACAGGGAGTACATTGCATATTTACAGAGTTGTAATGGCAAAGGTTATATGGCGAATATTTTAACACAATTTCTACATTTTTGGATTTTCATTGGGTCGCAAAACACTTACCGTGCAGGCACTTTCACTTGCTTGACGACTTTGCAGAGTTGTAATGGCAAAAGGCTATACAGCGAACATTTCAATATGACCTCTATATTTTCGGATTTTCATCCTCTGTCACAAGACTTAACGTGCAGAAACTAGACTTCCCTGACGACTTTCATAGAAGGTACCTGTGTCCCACTCACCTGTTGTGGATGACAACGTCATTAAGTTCACCACAACAGATCTCATGCTTGGCCTTAGATGAGGATCCTCTTGAGTGCACTTATATGCAAGTTGTGCCACCTGCAGCAAATAAAAACCATCAGACAAATGCATTTTCTAGCTGATGAACTATCCAAAAGACAATAGATTTCCGCCATTAATAGAGTAGAAAGTTTCTACCTTAAAAACCAAGTCAAGGGGGTAGTCGTCCCCCAGTCTAGGATCCACCAGTTTCCGAATCTCATTTTGGTCATTCTGCTGTTTGAGAACAGCCTCAAACTGTGAAATTATCAAGAAACATATACATCTTTCAGTACATAGCCTCGAACTGTGTAATCTCCAGCTTTTAAATCATTTACATCTTTCAGTACATATACATGCATGCTATAGCATCTACTAGATAAATTTTCTCCAGAGTCCTTAGCCTAGTGATAGTGGTTAAGGCACTGATGGCTCGTTCTCCCAAGTTCAGTGAGTCAGCTAATAGCCTAATGGTAATTTTTCACACACACTCATCTTAGCGTCTATTAGTCTAGGTAACACACTCATTTGACAACCATAACTTCATAAGTTTATCTTATCATTTGTTACCAATCAAATAATCATTCATCCTTTCTACATGTGGTACTTTATACATAGGATGAATTTATTTCATTTTCATGTTCTGAATACATTGAAAGGATCGTCCTAGTTTGAGTGTGAAAAAAAAAAAAAGTAACCTGTCGCATAAATGTCATCAATCAATCCCTATGTATACAGGGATGTGAGGTAAACACAATCTCAGTGTTCTAAAATTACTACATGCTGTGTATGTCAGACACCCCTGTTGAAGTTATATATAGACAGAGAGGGGAAAGAATAACAAAAAAAAAAATGGTATTCAACCCAATTAAATCTAACTACAATAATAAAAATAAATAAATAAATAAAAAATAAACCTTATATAGGCATTACAAACAAAGATATAGCTAAGGATGCATAACCCCATGTTCCCATGTCTAACGTAAAGCACAAACTACTACGTAAGTGACCCACTAACTCCATTTAAATCCACGTCTCCACATATTCCGCAAAATACTTAGAAACCTAACAAACACATGTTCCTATATCAAACTATAGAAACTACTTTGAATCAATAATCCAATACCCCCCCCCCCCCCCCCCACCAAAAAAAAAAAAAAAAAAAAAAAGACAGAAATTGGCAGGTGGGGCTGGGTCATTTCATAGCATGAAAGCAACTTCCACGGAAAAATGATAAGTAATTAAAGAGAAAAGGTTACAAGGTGGGGCGTGGTTTATTTGGTTTACAATAAGCGTTTCCGACAAAATTGCAATTATTTAACTTCAGCAATAAAACCCACTTCAGAGGGTGTACCAAATGCTTACCATGCCGACAAGGCCCTTCGAGTCAGGACCAGAGGCATTTTGCTTCACTACAGCTGCCTTAGCTGATATGAGCTCATAGAGAACAACTCCAAATGCATAAACATCGACTTTTGGAGAGACCTCGCCATATTGGGCATACCTGTAAATAAAATAAAAGAAAAATAAAATACAATTGATTATGAATATAATGACTGCTCTTTATTTACATGAGAAAACTCTCCAAAAGATTAACAATCCTTCTAAATATGACAGATCTTCCAATAGACACAACAATCCAGGTATATGAACTACAAGAGCAATGCATGGCCCACTCACCTTTTTCTCAGATAGATATGCGCCCCATATTTGCAAGTGAGCATATGTTACGTGCAATTTCTTTTTTAATTTTTTTTTATTTTATTTTTGCCATATGAGCATTAACACTTTGTTTAAATAGAAATAGAAGGAAAAGAAGAATAGACAGGGAAAGGAGGACAATTTCTCTTGTTTGGGTAAAGGATTGGGGAAGAAGAGAGAGGGATCCATTTTCCCTCTCTCTTCAATAAGCATAATCCCTCGAAAATTGGAGAGATTTGGATTCTATAGAGAAACTGGAGCTCCCTTTTTCCTCCCTTTCTCTTCCCTCCACTTCCTCCTCCCCTCTCCCTTGCCTTTCCTTCTATCCAAAAATAGTTACATGATCATGGCCTATGTTACCATGGACTCTTCATTTCATCTGAAGTACCCATGGTGGACCCTAACACTCGAACATTGGGACACTCGAACACTTCATTTTTAGTTCAAAATTATGGAATATTTTTACTAAATAGTCTGGTCGGACTCTTGGACATGTACCCCTGTTAGTCTGTCACATATGGGTACCTGATTCCATGTAACATAGATTATAGCTATAATAGACTACCTTATGAAGGTACATCCAGGTGTATAATAGACCAAATCACCACCATGTTTGCATTTCTTGTAGCAAAGAAATCTACAGCCATAGGAATGGGAACTAGGAGACATGCCATATAGTGATGCCTGTTGTCACAGATATTAAGTCAAACCTATGGATTACTTATAACGAGGACAATTTATTACAACATTGTTTGTCTATTGACTTTTCTCCATATACTCTTATCAATGCTTTAAAGTACGGAAAAATTTACAAAACTAATCCCACCTTTCATGGACCTTCTCATATTAGTCCCACCTTTTGATTAACTCAATGTAATCCCACCTTTGTACACATTCTTTTTAAATTGGACCCTTTTAGAAAATGACCTGCTACAGCAAGTTACGTATATGACATGGCATTATTTACTAATCTAAAGAAACATCGAATAATTTTTTTAGGGGAAGACAACAATGTCTTACGACTAAATTTCCCGCCCAAATTAATCAAACCCCCCAACTACCAATTCCCTTCATTTACTCCCCCTCCTTCAACCTCCGTACTATTCAACAATGGTGAAACGCCATTAGTAAGAGGTTCATATTGTGCCTTTAGATGAACAACAATTTGAGGTCAATCTCAGCTTCATACGAAAGTTCCCACCCAAAATAATCAACACTGGCAACTCCAATGTCAGCAAGTCAGAGATCAATCTTAGCTTTCCAGTTGCTGCAATCTAGTTAAGCCTCAACTTCATCACAGTAGCCATCTATTTAACGTCAAATTTGTGAAATTACATACCGCAGCAATTTGTTTGACCTATGTTAATCGGACACGGCTAAAATCGCGAAGCGTCCGTGTCGACACGACACGACACGGGCACGAACACGGGACACGTGTCCGACACTTCACTGTACACTCGGACACTTTCACTTAGAGTGGAGAGGAAAAAAGAGGAGAAACATTAAAGAAAAACACATCTTGCTCGAAAACCACTATTGATGTAGAGAAAAAGTGCCATTAAATGGAAAATTTAGAGAGAAAACAATTAAAATTTTAAAAAATATATATATATAGGGGTGGACGTAATGAAAAATTTAAAACTTTTATAATATATAATTTATTCTTATAACTGTAACTGACAAATTGATGTGTCCTCGTACCCGTGTACAAATATCTGACAGAGTCCCCGTGACCTAAAATTTTGGAACTTGCCGGATCGGACACTTGGACATGTGTTCGTGTCCGACACCCATTCCCGAGTCCATGTAACATAGTGTTAGACTATTTTGTTGTTCAATAACTCTGGATTATTTTTTATGGCATGGCAAGTATTTTGTATTATCTTTACAAAAATTATGATGTATGTTCTTGTAAATTTGGATATGGAAAGTATTTTGAAATGGCAATGCACACTTATGTTCATTTAACTTCTAATGTTCTTTTAAACATCTTGCCAATGTTTGGCCCTGATTTGACAACATGCAAAACAGCTTCATTGTTGTGATATCAATTAGTAAATAACAATCTTTCTATAAAGTTTTGAGCCGGAGGTTGAATATGGAGACCTAGATTTGCTTGATTTTTTATTTTGCGTAGCCATAGATTATTTGTAAAAAATTACTGAAAAATGAAGGGGTAATATGAGGTGGGTTTTTAAAAACATTGATAGTCCAACAGTCAACGCCATGTCATATATGTAACCTGTTCTAGCAGGTCATTTTTTTTAAAAGGGTCCAATTTAAGAAGAGTGCGTTAGAAGGTAGGATTATATTGAGTTAATCAAAAGGTGGGACTAATATGAGAAGGTCCTTGAAAGGTGGGATTATTTTTGTAAATTTTTCCAAAAATTAGGATTTTACAATTGCAGATTGGATTGCAAAAACACGTAGCGATTAGATATCTTAAATTGTGAATTATATTGAAGGACGGTCTCTATTAATGAGGCACTAAGGATATCTGGCATATATCCAAGTTTATGTGACAACAATTTAGATACTAGAGAGAGATTAATCTCACTGTATGCGAGGTTGATTTGGCAGGTTAACAACTATAACCAGGTTGGACCAAGTACACATGTCAATTAATTTGGGAAAGGTGTTCAAATTCTATCATTACTAACAGCTCCACCCAGCTAATGTCATGGGAGTATTTTTTGGCAATTTCTGATTGGAAAACTACATGCTCAGAAAATGTAACAGGGAAGTTTCTTTCTTACTCTGGAGGCATATATCCAAATGTACCCACAAGACGAGTGGGAGCTGAATAATTTCCAACTTCAGTCAGCTTGGTCAATCCAAAATCTGCAACCTGCAATGATGAAAAAATTTAGGAAAAAAACATTTAAAAGCTTCCATTTCGAAAAGAAAGGAATCAATCACACCTTTGCATGGCAGCTTTTGTCTATCAGTATATTGGCAGATTTAATGTCACGATGGATATAAACAGGGACTGTGTGCTCATGAATGTACTCAAGACCTCTTGCTGAATCAAGAGCAATTTGCACTCGGGTAGACCAGGGTAGTGGTTCTTTTCCTGAGCACGTAAAAAAAATTATTATTGGCATCATGCCAAGATACATCACCAAGAAGATTTCCAATAATAGAAATTCACCAGTGCCACGCAGATGTTGGCTTAAATTGCCATTCTCTATAAACTCATACACCAGGAAAAGACACTCCTCAACACAATATCCAATCAAGCGAACCTGCAACCAATAGTATAAATCATTAACGGCATGTAAAAAGCCAATATGGGAATTAAACAAGGTAAGCAAACTTTATCCTCTAACTTAGTACTCAATTAGATAAACTCCTCTCAACAATGTCCTAAGTAATTGGAAGAAGACTTTCCCCCAAAAATGAAGAGGCGGTGATAACAAAAATGCTATTACTCTATTAGACAGCATATCTGACAAGAACCATAGCAGGATTTTCTTATGTTGATAGTCTTTTCAAATATATAATATACAGCTTCAGCTGCCATTAAGAACCTGAATAAGTTGGCTTTTAAGAAGACATGTGAGATTCCAGAAGAAGGCCTGAATAGCTAAATGCATAAGGGGATACAAATTATGGGTGACAAGTTAATTTTCAGAGTAGCAGAGCTCCTGAGCTTCTCCAGAGAGAATGTACACTCCCAACTCCCTCCATTCAAAATTATCTGATTACTTAACTTTCCTCGATCTATATGATCTGTCAAAAAAAATCTATCCCTACTTTCATAGTTTCATCTCATCTTCAGAGTACAGATTTCGATTCGCACACAACTAGGTCAATCATTAAGTACTGGTAATGGAGGAGGTTCAGATTCAGTTATTGAGAAGAATTTGATAGAGAAAGGAGGCACCGAGGGCTTTTTTTTTTTTTTTTTTTAATTTCTTTTTTATTTTTTTATATTAGAGATTTGGATTGGAATCAGTTACAATTTAAAAGATGGTGTTAGCATGAGTAAAAGTTAATGTATGGCAGATTTTCCTATATAGAAAAAGTTCTTGACACTTTGGAATATTTGTCCAAATTTGGCAAACAACTAACATTGACCATGAATTCTCGATATTGCTCACTTCAAAGCATTGTCATGTGGGATCTTGTTAGATTCGTCTCGATTTATGTTTTCCAAATATCAAATTTCATAAATTTTTAGCATACAAAATTGGATATATATGGTTAAATATACAGCATCAGAGTCCGTGCAAATAGTGAGTGTAAAGAACTTTCAAGAACAGAGGTATAATGTTTTTGACAATATGATAAAGTTAGTGAAAATGTAGCCTGTTATTTAGGGAAGTTGTAAGAGTAAACAATATGATAGCTTCAATTCAATTCCTTCCCTGTAACCAAATCAATTTCACGTAGAGAATTTACCTCCACATATTTTACAAATCAAGATTGGAGATCCTCACCCTATGATATCTTCAAACGCTAAGCACTCAAGACTCTTTGGAGCCAAAAGGAGTCCTACT
This sequence comes from Chenopodium album, assembly GCF_948465745.1. Classification (NCBI taxonomy): domain Eukaryota; kingdom Viridiplantae; phylum Streptophyta; class Magnoliopsida; order Caryophyllales; family Amaranthaceae; genus Chenopodium; species Chenopodium album. The sequence goes on along the minus strand of NC_137835.1, from coordinate 17,853,135 downwards.
TGTAACTTCTTGGTGGACTCCTTATGCAGCAAATAAATCCAATTATATCCTTTCAGTGCTTTTTTCAGAATTTAAAACCCCTAAAGTAGTCATAGTCCTGTCTACCGGCTACTAGACATCTGGACCAGGGCAAGACAAAGCATGTTAAACTAGAAAATCAATTAGGGGCCGTTTGGTTCACCCAAGGAAATCAGAATGGAATGAAGAAAGGTAATCAAAGAGAATGGAATGAAACCCATTCTTTTTAACATGTTGTTTGTTTTAAAAAAAAACACCCAAGAATCACACCACCATAGCACCACCATGACACAACCGCAACACCTCCAATTTCAACCGTTATAGCTACCCACATCCTAGCCGCCGCCCCTCCCGCCGTCGCCGCCCCTGCCTGGATGTTCGCCGCCCTTGTTCGCCGCCACTCCCGTCCTCGAAAAACCACCCCTCCCAATCTCCCATCACGCAAAAACCCTAAATAATCCTCCCTCTCCCCTCAAAACCGCCGGCCGCCGTTACCCCCACCCTCGAAACCCTAGCTGCTAGGGTTTCGAGGGTGGGGGTAACGGTGGCCGACGATTTTGAGGGGAGAGGGAGGGTTTTCGCGTGAGGGGAGAGGGAGGGTTTTCGCGTCAAGGCAAGGGAGGGGGGTGGAGAAGGACCGGTGATCTCCAGCGATGATGGGGGGAGGAGTGACGATCTCCGGCGACGATGGGGGGAGGAGTGATGATCTCCGGCGATTGATGAGGAGGGAGCAAGGTGGTCGAGGGAGATCGGTCCTTGGGCGGCGGCGACGACGGCGAGCAGCGATTACTGGGAGAGGCAGAGGTGGCTGGACGATGGAGTAGGGCAACAAGGTGGTGGTTGGTGTGAGGTTGGTGGTGATGGGGGGAATGGGAATGCAAAAGGGGGGGGGGGAATGAGTGTAGAGGGAAAATGGGTGAACCCAAAAATAAAAAGGGGTAAAGGGAATGGGAAAATGTGGCAAACAAACAATAACAAAGGGAATGAAACCCTCTCATTCCCATTCCCTTTGTTTATTACCCCCAACCAAACGGCCCCTTAATGTATTTGAGGACAGGATTAAACCTCTGCTTAACAGAAAGTACCACTAAAAGCCCTGTAGAAAGCTAGTAAAATGAAAACTTCCCTAAATTATAACATGACTACATATAGTCTACAGCTCTACACCTTTGGAAATCACTGTTAATCAAAATGAAAGTCTTTTCTAGAGGTTAAGCACACCAAAGCTGTGTACATGTCAGAAAAACAAGCAAAATCGTGCAATAAAGAGGAGACATACTGGTCTACTATGGCAAAAGGCCAAAAAATTGCAGAGCCACAGTATAATGTCAGCTAGCAAATGTTTCATAATTCATAAATACAAAGTTCATGAAGCATACCAGATTCAAGTGATGAACGCGAGTCAAAACCTGTAACTCAGCAAGAAATTCTTTAGATGCTTGCATGTCCATCTTCTTGACAGCTGCTTTCTGTGAAGATTTCAGGCATGCAATTAAGAAAAAGGAAATCAGGAATTATAAAAATGCCGCAAAAGAGTTCATACTATCTTTGGCCAGACTAAAAGTTACTTGTCAGGGGTAATGAGAAACAGACAAATATATAAGGTTTTTGTACATGCACAAGGAGTGTTAATAGTTCTACGCTATGCCCACCTCATTTTCCCCCCATGTAAAGCGAATTAACTACGTAGGAATCCAAATTGGGGTACTTTCTATAATTTACAACTTTTTAAGATGTACCCTATGCTACTCAGCTAAAAACTTTGCAAGTATTAAGAAGTCCAATATAGAGCAATATCACACCACTAATCCAAAATTACCATAAGAGAGGATTTGTTAATACTTCACATGAAGATTATGTACTGTGAAAAAGTGAATTTCATGCATGGATCTTAAATCAAGAATATCAATCATCAGCTGATTCAAAGACACTATCAGTATAAGTGCCATACAAACCTCTCCTCTCAGCTCTGCATAGTAAACATCCCCAAAACCACCTGAACCAATCTTGTTAGCCATGCTGAAGTTATCTGTTGCTAGGGCAAGCTCTTCATATGAAAATTCAACTGATTTGTCAACAGTAACACCCCTGTTTCCAGCATCCAATGAACTTGCAGTTTTTCGTGAACTTCCCTGAACTGTCATCATAAGTCAGTTGAGCATAATTTGAACCTTTAAATATTATAATCAAGATAAAGGCAATTATTTCTGACTTCCTATTAAATTAGTAACGTTAGCTATAGAATAAAGAATAAGTGAGCATATGATTAACTGTGAAGTGTGAACTATATGGTTTAAAATGAGTATATAATCTGACAATAATAATATAATTACTAAAATCATCCCCCATCATCACCCTAATCTTAATTCCAATCATAGACCAACAGCACATATGTTGTAATTTTTCCTCTTTCCATTTCTTCTCTCCCTTCCCCCCCCCCCCCCCCCCCCCCCAAAAAAAAAAAAAAAAAAAAAAAAATTGTTGCTGAGTAATAGCTGTTGTAGGATGCAAATAATTGGTCAAAATCTTACCAGACTGTCCTAGCCATTCTCCAGAGTTGTCAAGGAATAGTGAAGCTTTCTTCTTTTTCTTTCTTCTCATATGCAAAAATAAAACAGCCAGCATAATCACCACAGCTACAACTGCCACAGATATAACAGCAATGACTGCACCTGAAAGTCCTGCTTGCACAAAAGGAGACAGTTACTTCACATAGCATTAAAACTGGATTTTATGAGCTCATTGATGTTCAAATTCATGACAGCAACAAGATCTATCCCAAATAAGTCAATGGTGAAAGGGACCAAAGCACCTGAGCTGCAAAAGACAAAAAGTAAACCAAAAAAAAAAAAGGAAAGTTAATACATAATTTAAAGATTTCTAACATGGCATGAAACTAATCCAGTTCATCTTTATCACACTCATTCCACACCAAAGCTCTAAGCTTTGGAATATCTAATCTTGGATACACGTAAAGATGGCATTAGGCCTCGCCAGCCCATGGCATGACACACTATTATGCGTGCTGGGCCATGCCTTTGTTTGAAAAACACAAGGCACAACACGGCACACCCCAACACGACAAAGCACACAAAAGTATGTTAAATAAGGCTTAGGCACACAAACATGGCATGGTGGCACGTGGGCTTGGGCCGTGCATGGACTACCCCTTTAAAAAAATTTGGCATGGCACATCATGACACGTAGCGAGTAGACTCAACCGTGGGCTAGGTCTAGCCATGCTCAAGGCATAGGGGCTTGGTACGAGGAATGGGGGTTAAGCACGAGGCACGGCCCATAGTCATCTTTAGGTACACGAAGTCTCCTATATATTAAGATACAATTGCCATTTACATATTTTTCTATGAATCTTTGTTGGTTGTATATTTACCTCGCACCAAATAACTTCCAACATACATTTTTCAAACCTCCTATCATGCATTAGTTTTTGAAATTTTAGATTTCAAGAAGTTACTCAATCTTCTCTAAATCAATTTTAAATTGTCCTTTTATGTTTGCTAGAAATGCCAATCATACATCCAGATCATATGACACAAATCAATAAATATTTCCAAAGCTTATATTTGACCATCATGACCCCTTCCTAAACCTCTTCACTTGGCCCTATATAAAATTATCATGTTTCTTTCTTTTCCATCCTAACACAGTTTAGATTGCTGCTAAGAAGCAAGCCAACAAACCCTTTGACATCTACATGAACAAGGCCATGAAGAAGACAATCAGATCCATTACTGGAAACCTCATGTCAAATAAGGGTATATCCATAACAAAACATGACTAGGAATATAGGACACATACTCCCTTTATACCAAAATAATAGCCTACTTTTCAGTATTTCACTTTGGTATTCAAACCTTGTCAAGTGGTATTCTTCTTATCCACTATATAATTGTATAAGCTAGTAAGCTACAAAATGATACTCTTATAAAACTACCTTCTAAGAGATTTCTAACAATGATATTTGGTTTAATCCATTGAAGTCATATATTGCCTAATAATATACACCCTTTGTTTCTTTTTAATTTCACTTACTTTTTCACAGAAATCAAGAAATGCTTTAAATTTAAGAGAGAGCAACAACAACAGAGGTAGTACATTAATACGAATATTATAAAATTATGGTTCTAACATTAGCAATTGCTTGTATTACACATCATAAATAAAGTAAGCCAACTATTCTTTTTAAAGCTTTGGGAAAAGTCCAGAGGTCAATCTTCTATAAGAGGGAACAAAACTAAAGTGATGGGTGGACATTGTTGATTTACATACATATTTCCCCATGGTAATAGAAAAGTGGTGCGAACAGTTAGTGATGAGCACATACATATGTAAACGAAGGGAACACTAACACAGATATATTCATCAAAATCTAAAGAAAGCAAGGAAACTATGACGAAACATTGTTTGACTGTCTAATAAACTAAAAAACTTAACCAGAGTAATCATGATGAAATTTTCCCTATATATATGCATACAGTATTACCATCGAATTGTACCTTGAAGGCAGAGGAGGATATTGTCCAGTTTTATCTGTAATAAAAAATAAATAAAAAATAAATATAAATAAATAAATTAGTGAAACAATTTCAACTTTCAAGAGCATATACAAGGAAAACAATCACAAGCATGTTCCATAAACAAAAAGCATACGCTTGGTTTTTCTTACTTTATTACAAATCCACAATTTGCCCAGGCTTTATTTTCTCTAGTAAAGATTAGCCCAAAAAAAAAAAAAAAATCAAAGGCAAGATACGAAGCAGGTAAAAATACCATAATACTCATTTATTGATATATCTTGATGGTAAAAGTGTTAATTATCATAGAAGTGAACATATAATGTTAGGGCCTATATTTAGTATGTAGATTATATTGCTACCGGGCCTAGTTCTTGTGCCCTAATCTCTTGTATATATACACTGCTCATACTCTAATACAAAACACAGAAAATCATTCACTCTATTCTTCTTCTCTAAATTGTCATGGTATCAGAGCCAAAACAATTCTACTCTCTAAAACTCTAAATTATTTTTCTAATCTCTACTCTCTAAAATTCTATATTCTAATCCCCAAATATCAATTTCAATAATATTCTTTTGGGTTTTTTGGTTTGAATTAAGGGTTAATCCCTAATTCTGGTAATTCTAATTTTTTTTATTGCTGTTCTTTGGTGTTGTGCGTTGCAGACTAGTGCTACATAGCCTTGGTGTGCGTGCATCTCTGACTTGTGTGGGTTTCTATATATTATTTTTCTACTTCTGCTTCTTGTTTTTCAATGGCGAACGACACCATCGATCAACATGATACTCTAATTGCTGGATTTTCTATGTCCAACCATCGTCATAAATCGACACGATATTGTACTCATTGTAATCGTCATGGGCATGATTATGATGCCTGCTTTCTTGTTCAAGGCCTACCCGAATGGTGGGTTGACAAATATGGACACCAACGACAATCTTCTCCTCCGGCTACTGCCCCTCCTACGCCCATTGCTGTTGATTCCTCTACTCTGCCTACTACTCAATTTCACGCACATACACCTATATTGGGTGGTGTTTTTGATTCTTCTAACCTTTCTCCCAAAAGCACTAATGATGGTTATTTTTCTTTGTCATGGATAATTGATACGGGTGCATCTCATCACGTTACTTGTGATGAGTATTCTCTTCACGATGTTAGCATAATTCTACCTTGTCCTGTTGGTCTTCCCGATGGTACTAAGGTTATGGCTACAAAGGAGGGTCGTGTTTTCTTGGCGGATGGCCTTATTCTAGAACATGTCCTATTTGTTCCTAACTTAAATTGCAATTTAATTTCGGTGTCTAAATTGATTGACGACACTCATTGTTATGTCCGATTCACTAATTCTCTTTGTGCTATACAGGATCAATCCTCGGGGAGCTTAATTGGAGGCGGTGAACGGATAGATGGAATATATTATTTCCGGCGTCTCCCAAAAGTATATGCTCTCACGCGTCCGGACATTTCTACATTTGAGTTGTGGCATCGTCGTTTGGGGCATCCGTCGGAGAAAATTGTCAAACTGCTTCCTGCTATTCGAGGTAGTTCTGCTCCTAAGTGTTTACATAAAGCATGTGAAATTTGTCCTCTAGCAAAACAAACCCGAGCCAGTTTTCCTGATAGTGATAGTCGTGCTAGTCGTATTCTTGAAATGATACATTGTGATTTGTGGGGACCGTATAAGACGGCTTCTACTTGTGGTGCTCATTATTTTTTAACTATAGTGGATGATTTTTCAAGAGGTGTTTGGGTTTATTTGCTGAATGATAAAACTGAAGTTTATTCTTCTTTCTGTTCTTTCTTTGCTATGGTTAAAAATCAATTTGATGTTACTGTTAAGTGTGTACGGAGTGATAATGGAACTGAATTCAAACACATGCTTCCCTATTTTGATGAACATGGCATTCTCTTTCAAACCTCTTGTGTCGGTACTCCTCAACAAAATGGTCGGGTAGAGCGTAAACACCAACATATATTGAATGTTGGTAGAGCATTGATGTTTCAAGGCAATTTGCCAATTGATTTGTGGGGTGAGTGTATTCTTGGGGCGGTTTATGTTATTAATCGCACTCCTTCTCTTTTACTTGATAAGAAAACTCCATATGAAATGCTTTTTGGCAAAGAACCCGATTTTGATGCATTGCGTGTTTTTGGGTGTCTTTGCTTCGCTCATAATCAAAAAGCTAAGGGTGACAAATTTGCTCCTAGGAGTAGGTAATGTGTGTTTGTGGGTTATCCCCATGGCAAGAAGGGTTGGAAGTTATATGATTTTGATACTGGTGAAATTTTTGTCTCACGTGATGTCAAATTTTATGAGAATGAATTCCCCTTTGTGTCTACTAGTGACTCTCTTAAGGCTAATGTGGGAACCGAGGGTGTGTCACAAGAAAATGTGGTAGTTGATCATGATTTTTTGGATGATTTGGAAAATGTGTTGGAGGTCGGTGAATCCTCTATTGACCGTGGTTCACCACAAGCACCGAGCTGCCACTGCTTGTGACGCCGCTGCCACTACCTGTGCTACCCCCCATGATACTCACACTAGTGCCACTTCTTCTGAGCCCTCTGCTACTGCTTCTGCCTCGGAGGCTGCTGATCCGAGCCTCTCCTCTACATCATCTCTTGATCTTGGTCGTGGTCAACGACATAGACATCCCCCAGGTTGGCATTGGGATTATGTTGCACATACTATTTCTGTTCCGAGTCCATCTATCCCTCCTAGTTCATTGTCTACTCCATGCTCCTCAGGTACTCCCTATCCTTTAGCACATTTTGTGAATTGTGATAAATTTTCTGTGCGACACCGTGTATTTATTGTAGCTATTGATACGGTGGTTGAGCCTCGTAATTTCAAGGAGGCAATGCAAGATGAGGGGTGGAAAGAGGCAATGCAAAAAGAAATTGATGCATTGGAAAACAATGGAACATGGGTAATGGAAAAATTACCTCCGGGCAAGAAAGCCCTTGGGTGCAGATGGGTTTACAAGGTCAAGCTTAATTCTAACGGCACTTTTGAGAGATTGAAGGCTCGTCTGGTTATATTTGGTAATCATCATGTTGAGGGTATTGATTATACCGAGACTTTTGCTCCCGTAGCTAAAATGGTAACTGTTCGTGCTTTTCTTGCTGTTGCTGATGCAAAGAATTGGGAATTGCATAAGATGGATGTCCACAATGCATTTCTTCATGGTGATCTTGATGAGGAAGTTTATATGAAGCTTCCCCCTAGGTTTCATGGCTCTCAACCTGGTATGGTGTGTCGTCTTCTGAAGTCGTTGTATGGTCTTCGCCAGGCACCTCGTTGTGAGTTCTCTAAATTGGCCTCATCTCTGTAAAGGTACGGATTTCTGCAATCGTACTCTGATTACTCTCTCTTTACTCTGCAATCTAGGTCTATTCAACTGAGTGTTCTGGTGTATGTTGATGACTTGATAGTATCTAGTAATGATTCTTCTGCAATTTCAAAATTCAAATCATATTTGAGTGACTGTTTTCATATGAAAGATTTGGGTGTGTTGAAGTATTTTCTTGGCATTGAGGTTGCACGGAGTCCAGAAGGCATATTTTTATGTCAACGGAAATATACACTTGATATAATTGCAGAGTCCGGTTTGCTAGGGGCACATCCGGCAGGTACTCCTATTGAGCAAAATCACAATCTGGCGAAATCTGAGTCCTCTCTTCTTTCTGATCCAGAAATATACCGGCGGCTCGTGGGTCGTTTAATTTATTTGTCTTTTACTAGACCTGATCTAGCTTATGCGGTGCATATTTTATCTCAATTTATGCAAACCCCGCGTCAGGACCATTAGGAGGTTGCTCTTCATACAGTGCGATACTTGAAAGGATGTCCGGTCAGGGAATCCTTTTGAGTTCAGAGTGTGATTTACATATTACAGGTTGGTGTGATTCGGATTGGGCAGGTTGTCCCTTGTCGCGACGATCTATCCACTGGGTGGTTGGTGTTTCTTGGTGCTTCTCCTTGGAAGACTAAGAAGCAAGACACTGTGGCCAAGTCTTCTTCAGAGGCCGAATTCCGCTCTATGTCAAAAACTACTGATGAGTTGAAATGGTTAAAGGCTCTTCTTCTGAGTTTGGGTGTCTCGCATCCCCGCGCAATGAGTTTGTTTTGTGATAATCAATCTGCTTAGTATATTGCGCAGAATCCGGTTTTCCATGAACGTACCAAGCACATTGAGGTGGATTGCTATTATCTTCATGATACGATTCAGGACGGTATCATTAGTCCATCTTATGTGAAGATTACGGACCAATTAGCGGATATATTCACCAAGGCTTTGAGTAAAAGTCAATTCATGTATTTACTTGGCAAGTTGGGTATTTGTGATTTGCATGCTCCAACTTGAGGGGGGGTGTTAGGGCCTATATTTAGTATGTAGATTATATTGCTAACGGGCCTAGTTCTTGTGCCCTAATCTCTTGTATATATACACTGCTCATACTCTAATACAAAACACAAAAAATCATTCACTCTATTCTTCTTCTCTAAATTGTCATATAATGATATTATTTCTTAGCCTACCCCTTGGAACATAAGTTCAACCGAATTATTTTTATTATATATAGAACAGCAATAAGATCACAGACACTAGTCCTCTCCCCCCCCCCCCCCCCCCCCCACCTTTTCTATCTTATCACTTGGAAAGCATACAGCAATATGGTCAAGGCTTGAATTAGGATAGGTGGTAAGACTGATAGCAAAACTATCAGCAAAGACTTAGGCCTTACAAAACTTTGCTCCAAGTGTTAGTGTATCTGACTTATCAATAATGAGAATGCGGCCTTCTATGTTTTCATGTGACAGGCTCCATAACTTTTTCCCATTGTGAGACATATTGGTTTTGCAGCTGACTGGATGGGTTCATAAGTTCATTATTTGATCTTCACTTTGTCTTCTGTTATAAAGTTGCCTAAGCCAAATCTTATTTTACGCTAGTCAATTTTTTCTTAATTAGAAAACTCTTTTTCATATTTTAACTGCATATCAAGAGTTTACCAAATCCATGACAATTGACACCAATACCGAAGGCCCATTGCTTCTTGGATTTATCAATTCAATTCTAGCTTATCTTTTTCCATCAGCAAATTCCTTCTCGGCTTCTCATAGAAAAATATATTCAAAACACTAAGGAATTACAGGAGTTAATTCTTCTATAAAGCCAGCTACCTCTCATCTTCCCCAAATAAATATTAGTTACATCAAGTTATGCATACACTCCCTTAAAACATTGTTACAACATATTAAAGTCATGACTACTTCTCACAATTAGTTTGACATCATTAATTCCTTGAAAGATCTGCTCCTTAAGCCTGAGAAAGTCAATCCATCTCATCAATACACTTCTTTTACTTATTTGAGAAAGATAGAAACCTATCAATAATTGCCTTTGAAGCTTGAAAGACTAAGATTCATAATGCTCCAGCCTCACCCTATTGGCCGTTTCAAATACGCTAGTAATCTTTTTCCCTCTTAGAATTATTAGCTCCTGTCTTCCCCTCTCAAGCATCAAAGTTGACATTAACGAAAACTTAACTCCTGACATCAGAGGGGGTTAATGAGGTACAACCATACAAGTTAGCCAATTTATTTTAATCTTAATCATCTGAGTCTCTAATCATGCACTACGTTTATTTATTTATTTATTTATTTATATAACTTTGGGCTAACAGAGACTCAAAGGCTGTGATCCAGGATGAGCATAATCTCAATTCTTGGTTACCCCCACACCCAATACTGAGACTTTGTGCATCAAGCATTCTATTTGGTTTGTCTGGAGCATTCATATTTCAGACTATAATGAAAACTCAAAAAACCAACCAAAAAAAGAGAGGGAAAATCACATAGATGATCACATATTCACACCTAAGCTCTTGTTTTTTTGAAGAAATGCACACCCTCAAAACAGAAACAACACAACCACTGTTGCTCTTGTACATTAAAATTCACTGAAAACAGCAATTCCCAAAGTAACACATAACCAGATAATTACTTAGTTCTACATTTAATTGAGTAGTTAAACTACCATCATAAAAGTAAATCAAATCAATCACTGCACAAATAGTACTCTTAAGATATTTATACCTTTAGCAGGAATAAACACAATCCCAGTCCCAGCACTAAATTTCACATTTGGGTTATACCTCTGCAGTAAACTTGGTGTCGAATTCGAAAACTGAGTAATAGAGCTCAAACTATCCTCAGGACGAAGTGGATAAGTCAAAAAAAAACCATAGTTCTTATCAACATCACTATTCCCACAAGAGCAATTGACAGGAACCTTAAGAATGGAATTTTCAGGTACATTATTTGTGGGAAAACTATTGAAATTCTGAATTAAATTTGCAGTAGTAAGATTTGAATAGTATTCCTGAGCAATTTTAGCGTAAGTATCACCCTTTTGAACTTTATACTCAAACTGACCCAATAATTGCCCATCATTAAGGCAACTACATGAGAACAGAACATTGATCCTGCTACCAGATCTAACCCTATCTTTGTCAGGAACACTTGGGTTGTAACTGAGTATATCATCTGTAGAAGCTCCCAGAACTTGGGCTATGAATGTGATATTTGCCCCTGTCCATACATAGTATGAAGCTAAAGCTGGACACCCTTTTTTGCATTTTGATTCGACTATGAAAGATGAAAAACACCATAGAAGAAGAAGTAACCAAAAATGCGACAATTGTTTTTGAAGAGACGGCATTAAGATCAGAAAAAAATAAAGCCCCAACAACCCAACTGAGAATGCCAATTTTCAAGTGTTGGATTATTATAAAGGCAGCTACTTTACAATAAGGGAGAAAAGGAGAGTAGGTAGCAAATTTGGGTTAGTGCATAGCAATGATAGTTTAATCAAAAAATAACCACTTTTTATTACTAATCGACACAATCATTGGATCCTCACATCCATGTTTGGAATACTATAGATAACCGATCAGATTGATCACTACCAAGTTCTTTTCTTCATCAAAAATGGCACAATTTTACACCAAAATTCCTATCTTCATTAAACAATACTGATGAAACTAGATGACTCATCACACCCTAGTTCTTAATCAAATAATGTACAACCCTATAATTACTTTCAACACATTACTATTGTTCTTCAAAGATAAAATCACTGAAAACAACCAATAACAAAATCAACACTTCCCACATTCAATTGGTGATCAAACAGAAGCACATACTAATAATACCAAACAATATAATGAAACCAATGAATCATAGCAAATAAAGTACTCTTGAGAAAAGGTATACCTTTAGCAGGTAGAAACACAATCCCAGTTCCAGCATTAAAATCCACATTAGGATTATACTTCTGCAGCAAACTCGGTGTCGAATTCGAAAACCGGGCAACCGAGCTCAAACTATCCTCAGGACGAAGTGGGTATGTCAAGAACAACCCATATTTCTTATCAACCTGACTACTCCCACAATAGCAACTAACTGGTACATTAACAATGGAATTCTCAGGTACATTATTTATGGGAAAATCATTGAATTTCTGAATCAAACTTACAGTAGTAAGATTAGAATAGTATGTATGAGCAAGTATATCATAGGTATCACCCTTTTGAAACTTGTACTGAAAAATCTGACCCAAAAAATCCCCATTATTTAGGCAATCACATGAATAAGGAACATTAACTCTTACAAAAGATGGAACCCTATCTTTGTCAGGAATACTTGGGTTGTAACTGAGGAATTCATCTCCAGTAACATTCAGAACTTGGGTTATAAATGTAAAATTTGATTTATTCCATACATAGTATGATGCTAAAGCTTGACACCCTTTTTTGCATTTTGATTCTACCATGAAAGTTGATGAAGAAATCCATAAAAGAAGAAACCAAAGTGGTAATAATTTGGTTTGAAGAGACATTAAAATGAAAAATACCCAGAAATTTGAGATAGAAATTGAGAATTATTGAGTGATGAATTTGTTTATAATTTGGCAAAGTGGGTAGAATAATGAAGGCAGGATGATCCTTTTGTTTGAATGTTGACTAGTGGACATTATTGTTGGACCGTCAACTAACTAGAGTAATTAATTCTAGATTTAATCAAGATACTTTAGATGGGAAATCGGCTAGTAGGCAAAAATTCGTAAACCCCGCACCATAAGTTTTGTTTGACACTCGTTAATTCACATTGTACCGGTTAGTCAACGATCAACATGTAATAATTGCAACTTAATAAAAAAAAATAAAAAAAAAATAGATTATGTAAGGATAAGTAGTTAATTAAGTGTAACCTTAATAAATGTTTTAAAAAAAATTGAAAAAGTGTTATAAAATGTGTTAATGGAGGGTCATTATAGCTTATAACTATCCCTTTTATGATTATCTTAAGTGTGGTTGTAATAGCATCCTTGTAATCCTCCTTTGTCATTAGTTCACATTAACCCTCTCATGAATGGACTCTTCATTGTCCATATAGGTTATAATGTTCTATCATGTATATATATAGGTAACTCATGAAATGGATGAATATAGACAATACAATTTCCATCTACATCTCTCTCTAATCTTCTCCCTTTTCCCCTTATTTTATAATACGTTATCAGCACCATACTCTAAACTACACTATTACATTGATCACTCCGTAAGTATACTAGCCAAGAAAAAAAGTGTTCATTTTATATTATTAGTTAACACGTATCAAATATGATGCTAGGAATACGTGTTACGTGATCTTTTAGGAACATGTGCTTAAGTATGCTAGGAATTATCATGATGCTAGGAATTCTTATATGCCTTCGGAATTCTTATAATTAGTTAATTACTTTATTGACATAGTAACATACATATTATGTGAGCAGATCATTTTTCATGTCTTGTTATAGTCTTTCGTCGATCATGTGTAGTTTTATCATGTATATTGATTATTAATGTATCCTTTGTTTTATATGACTATTAGTTTTAGTTTATAAAATCAGTATTATCATAACTATCTGCCTTGACTGCTTTATTATGTTATTTATTATGAGCTGTAATTATGCCATATACCATAATCTGTGATACCACATACTACTCTAATTGTTGTTGTAATATGCTTTTGTGCCTGTACGAATGAGCTTAGCCATGTTATTTTATTTGTATACATTTTTATTATCAACCATTATGTTATGATATGTATATGTTTGATATTTTATGAGATCTAATTTTGAATATTATTTTATATAGTGAAATATGTCGAATCTTGCCAAGCTTGAATTTGTGGCCCTTGATATTACCGGAAAGATTTATCTACCATGGGTGTTAGATGCTGAAATACACCTAGATGCTAAAGGCCTTGGTGAAACCATTAAGGAGGCTAATGAGGCAACGCCTCAAGATAAGGCTAAAGCCATGATTTTTCTTCGCCATCACCTCCATGAAGAACTCAAAAATGAATATTTAACTGTGAAAGATCCACAAATCCTTTGGAGTAATCTAAAGGAAAGGTATGACCACCAAAAAACAGTTATACTCCCTAGAGCTCGTTATGATTGGTTGAATTTGAGATTGCAAGATTTTAAATCTGTTAGTGAATATAACTCAGCTATGTTTAAAATAACTTCTCAATTGAAATTATGTGGAGAAAATATTACTGATGCAGAAATGCTTGAAAAGACATACTGTCCTGCAGACACAATATAGAGAAAAAGGTTTTAAAAAATATTCTGAATTAATATCTTGTCTTCTTGTGGTTGAGCAAAATAACGAGCTGTTAATGAAAAATCATGAATCACGTCCTACTGGCTCTACTCCATTCCCTGAAGCGAATGTGACAACCCATAACGGGAAAGAAACTAAAAACAGAGACCATTCCAGCAGTAGTGGTCGAGGTAGAGGTCGTGGTCGCGGTCGTGGCCAATGGCGTGGTCGCGGTCGTGGGCGTGGTTTTAGTGGATATGGTAGAGGTCGTGGAGGTCATTACACAAATTCTCATTCCCACCAGAAGTGGGAACGTAGGGATGATAAAGAGAAAACTGAGACCAATATATGTTACTATTGTGGAGGAAAAGGCCATTGGTCTCGGGTTTGTAGAACTCCAAAGCATCTTGTTGAACTTTATCATTGAAGAAAGGAAAGAAAGTTGAGGCAAACCTTGTTCTTGAAGAAGGTGAAGGTGATTTTGATTTTGGCTTTATATTATTTTATGTCAACTTTAAGTATTAGACTTTATCTAGTTATTTACTTATGTTATTTTCTATGGTTGTAATAAGGACTTTATATGCTTTATGAATTTATGAACTATTTGGGTGTTTTTATTGAATTATTTATTTTATCATCTTTATTTTTATGCTTAATATTTTGACATATATTTTATTTCATGAAGAACATGGATATTACTCAAGTTTAGTTTGCTATGAATGGTGAAGAATTGTGTCTTGCTGACAGTGCAACTACTCATACAATACTTAGAAATAAAAAATACTTCTCTACATTAATGATGAAAAGGAATAATGTGAGTACCATATCGGGTAGTACAAATATTATTGAGGGCTCCGGAAGAGCCACTATAAAATTGCCTTGGGGAACTGAAATTAAAATAATTGATGCTTTATACTCCCCATTGTCTCAAAGAAATTTATTAAGTTTTAAGGATATTCGCAACAATGGTTTATCATATTGAGACAATCAATGAAGAAAATAACGAATTCCTTCAAATCACAAATATAACTCAAGGCACAAAACATGTTTTGGAGAAACTCCCTACATTCTCCAGTGGTTTGTACTACACAAAAATCAATACTATTGAAACTCATGCTATAGTAAACCAGAAGTTTACTGATAATTTTGTTGTTTGGCATGACCGGTTAGGCCATCCCGGTTCAATAATGATGCGAAAAATAATTACGAATTCATGTGGACATTCTTTGAAGAGCCAGCAGATTCTTCATAATAATTTTTCATGTGCTGCTTGCTCAGAAGGCAAGTTAATAATTCGCCCATCACCAGCTAAAATTAATTTTGAATCAATTAGTTTTCTGGAACGTATACAAGGAGATATTTGTGGGCCCATACATTCCCCATGTGAACCATTTAGATATTTTATGGTTTTAATTGATGCATCAACTAGATGGTCACATGTGTCCTTGTTATCAACTCGTAACCTGGCGTTTGCGAGATTACTTGCCCAATTGATTAAGTTACAGGCACATTTTCCAGATACTCCTATTAAGACTATTCGGCTTGATAATGCTGGTGAATTTACATCTCAAGCTTTCAATGATTATTGCATGCATGTCCATTGGGATAAATGTTGAACATCCTATAGCTCATGTTCATACACAAAACGGTTTGGCTGAGTCATTAATTAAACGTATTCAGTTAATTGCTAGACCATTGCTTATGAAATCCAATCTCCCAATTTCTGTTTGGGGACATGCTGTATTACATGCAGCAGCACTAATTCGCATTAGGCCAACAAGTTATCACAAGTTCTCCCCATTACAATTGGTTTATGGTCAGGAACCAAATATTTCCCATCTAAGAACTTTTGGATGTGCGGTTTATGTTCCGATAGCTCCACCACAACGCTCTAAGATGGGTCCTCAAAGGAGGTTGGGAATATATGTTGGGTTTGAATCCCCGTCAATAATTAAATTTCTTGAGCCTACAACAGGGGATTTATTTACGGCTCGTTTTGCAGATTGTCATTTTAACGAGTCACTTTTCCCAACATTAGGGGGAGAAAAGGGAGAGCTGGAAAAAGAAATTAAATGGAATGAATCATCATTATCGTATCTTGATCCTCGAACTAAAAAATGTGAACTGGAAGTTCAAAAGATAATTCATTTACAAAGTTTAGCAAATCAATTGCCAGACTCGTTTGCTGACCCAAAAAGAGTGACCAAGTCACATATTCCAGCTGTAAATGCTCCATTTAAAATAGATGTCCCGGAAGGACAAAATAAATTTGCTAATGAGTCTAAACCACGTCAGAAACGTGGAAGACCAATAGGTTCCAAAGATAAGAATCCTCGGAAAAGAAAAGGAGCATTGATTGATGATGGTCAAATTGAAGAAACAAATTTCGAAGGATCTCCAGAAGAGAATTTAGACATGATACAGGAAGAAATTCAGGTACCCGATAATGAAGAAATTTCAACAAATTATATCATGTATGGAATTACATGGAACCGAAATCAAATCGACGTCGATGATGTTTTTGCATGCAATATAGCATTAGATGTTATGGATAATAATGAGGATCATGAACCAAAATCCATTGAAGAATGTAGACAAAGAAATGATTGGCCAAAATGGAAAGAAGCAATTGAATCAGAATTAAAATCTCTTGGAAAAAGAGAAGTATTCGGACCTGTAGTCCGTACACCTGAAGGTGTAAAGCCAGTGGGATATAAATGGGTCTTTGGGCGAAAGACAAATGAAAAGGGTGAAGTTGTAAGATATAAGGCACGCTTAGTTGCACAAGGATTCTCACAAAGACCTGGTATTGATTATGAGGAGACATATTCTCCTATGGTGGATGCAACTACTTTTAGATTTTTGATTAGTCTGGCAATAAGAGAAGGACTTGACTTACGTTTGATGGATGTAGTCACAGCTTACTTATATGGCCCACTGGATAATGACATTTACATGAAGCTCCCAGAAGGATTCAAGCTGCCAAAAGCAGCAAAATCTAGTTCTCGAGAACATTTCTGTATTAAATTGAACAAATCTCTTTATGGATTAAAACAATCTGGGCGTATGTGGTATAACCGTCTAAGTGAGTATTTGTTGAAGGAAGGTTATAAGAATGATCCTATTAGCCCATGTATTTTTATAAAGAAATTTGGATCAGGATTTGTTATAATTGCGGTGTATGTTGATGATTTGAATATCATTGGAACTCGCGGAGAGATCTCAATGACTGTCAATTATTTAAAGAAAGAGTTCGAAATGAAAGATCTTGGAAAGACAAAATTCTGCTTGGGGTTACAATTAGAGCACCTAGAGAATGAAATCCTTGTGCATCAATCAACATACATAGAAAAGGTTCTTAAAAGATTTTCTATGGATACAGCACATCCATTGAGCAACCCTATGGTTGTAAGATCACTTGAAGTAGAGAAAGATCCATTCTGACCTCGGGAAAATGATGAAGAAATTCTTGGTCCTGAAGTACCATATCTTAGTGCAATTGGAGCACTAATGTACCTTGCAAGTCATACACCACCCGACATATCATTTTCAGTTAATTTATTAGCAAGGTTTAGTTCATGTCCAACTCGGAGGCATTGGAATGGGATCAAACATTTACTTCGTTATCTTCAAGGTGCGAAGGATATGAGTTTATTTTTCCCAAAGTTGTCCAAAGAAAATTTGATTGGTTTTCAGATGCAGGTTATTTATCTGATCCTCATAATGGTCGATCACAAACTGGATATGTGTTCACGTATGGTGGTACTGCCATTTCTTGGCGCTCCATGAAACAAACCGTTGCAGCTACTTCTTCCAATCATTATGAGATTTTAGCAATTCACGAGGCTAGTCGTGAATGTGTATGGTTAAGGTCGGTAATTCAACACATAAAAGAAGTTTGTGGTTTATCATCTGGGAAAGAGGCACCGCCAACTTTATATGAGGATAATGCAGCTTGTATTGTTCAACTTAAGGAAGGATACATCAAAGGTGACAGAACAAAGCACATCTTACCCAAATTTTTCTTCACTCATGATCTTCAGAAGAATGGAGATATAAAAGTATTGCAGATTCGTTCAAGTGAAAGTTTAGCAGACTTATTCACTAAGGCTCTTCCGACAGCAACATTTAAAAAGTTAGTTTATCGTATTGGATTGCGTCGTCTCAAAGATCTTCAGTGATATAATAATGAGGGGGAGTAATTGCGCGCTGCACTCTTTTTCCCTTATCCATGGTTTTTTCCCACAGGGTTTTTCCTGGAAAGGTTTTTAATGGGGCAGCATATATGCGCATTAAATCTATTTTAGATAATGCCCATCCAAGGGGGAGTGTTATAAAATGTGTTAATGGATGGTCATTATAGCCTATAACTATCCCTTTTATGACTATCTTAAGTGTGGTTGTAATAACATCCTTGTAATCCTCCTTTGTCATTAATTCACATTAACCCTCTCATGAATGGACTCTTCATTGTCCATATAGGTTACAATGTTCTATCATGTATATATAGGTGACTCATGAAATGGATGAATATAGACAATACAATTCCCATCTACATCTCTCTCTAATCTTCTCCCTTTTCCCTTTATTTTATATAAAAAGGATAATGTTATATGCAATCTTTTTTAGTATTAAGTTAGAAATTTATCAATAATTCACCAGTAAATCAGTGTAATAAATGTTTACTTATTGTCAATTTTTTCCATTTAACTTCTTATATTCCCTCCGTCCCTGAAAAAATTGACCCATTTGGCCTAATTTTAGTCCCAAAAATAATGACACATTTGCATTAAAACACCCACCAATTTGCAACAATATTTGTGCAAAATTAGCTTTCCCATATAAAATTTTGATTTTCCATGTAATTTTATTACTTTCTCTCTCTATTTTTTACAAACCCATGTAAATTTATCTTTCCAACATATTTTTACTACTTTTTATTTAACTTTCTTAATACCCGCGTAATCAACCCAAATGGATCGTTCTTTCGGGAACGGTGGGAGTATATCTTTTTCCAAAATTTAAGGAAATGGGTAGGATTTTTCAAGGCAAGAAACTCTAATAGTGGTAGCCAGTTATTTGTTAGTAATTTCAAAAGTATTTAGCTATTAATTTGACCATTAGAAAAATACAATCAGTTTGGTTTAGCTAATT
Organism: Chenopodium album; assembly: GCF_948465745.1. Taxonomy (NCBI): domain Eukaryota; kingdom Viridiplantae; phylum Streptophyta; class Magnoliopsida; order Caryophyllales; family Amaranthaceae; genus Chenopodium; species Chenopodium album. The sequence goes on along the minus strand of NC_137835.1, from coordinate 17,833,758 downwards.
TGCTTGAGAAAAAAGTTTCCAAAATTTTAGAGATTAATCTAGGAAAATTTGCAAAATTGTAGCCATTTAAAATTAGTATTTTTCAAATTGCAACCTAACAGTTCTTATAAATTGTAAATTGTAGTCCGATTCAACTTTTCATCGGTTTACGTGTCAAAAAATATTCGATTAAGGTTTTAGGGGCCATTTTACACCTTATGGATCCGAATTGAGCTCGAAATTAGCAAAAAAAAATACCGTAAAAGGCTCATTTTTACAGCAAAAAATAGTTGTCCACACATTGATACATTTTAGTTACGCAAAACGAGGCACTTACGTTATTTATTTGCTAATTTCGAGCTCAATTCAGAACCTTAAGGTCTAAAACGACCCCTAAAACCTTAGCCAAATATTTTTCGACACGGAAACCGATGAAAAAGTTAAATTGGGCTGCAATTTACAATTTATTATTAGAACTTTTGGGCTACAATTTGCAATTTTTTTAAATGGCTGCAATTTGCACAATACAAACTTAAATGGCTGGCAAATTTTCCATTAATCTAATACCATATCATATCATATAACTAATATATAAAGCCGGTCTCGCAGCCAGATCACGAGACTGCAACACTTAACATTCCAGTTTTTATGCATGTGTCGTGACACGTAATAGAAAGTAGGTATTATTGTGACACATATAAAGCTAAATACAAGATTTTTGGATAGATTTTTAAGATAAAATTGTTGTATTGAGTTTTATTATCGATAGAATTCTAATATTTCATATATATACAAAATTAAGCATAATTATAAATAAATATCCTATAACTCAATTATATTTCCATCATCAAATTCATCTTTAAAAGTTTTTTAAAATAAGATCCATTTATAATATATATTTAATCACAAACTTTTATATGTAGTTGGCCAAGCCATGTCACACTGTCACCAACTATTACAATAGTTAATTCATTAGTGCTACAGGGGTTACCTGGTTAGTGTTATAGTGGTTACTCAATCAGGGTTACTTAGTCAACGTTTCAGGTTAATCAATTAGTATTACAGGGGTTACTTGATCAGTTTTATAAGGGTTATGTTATCCAATCATATGGTGTGGTTAGCCGTATACAAAATGCATTGTTATTTAATTCATTTTTAACAAATTTAGAGAATCAGTAAAAATAACGTTTATTCAGTAAAATTAAATTCAGTTTAGTGAAAATAATTTAAGTTCAATAAAATAATTTCAAGTCAATAAAAACATCGATATATATTCACTAAAAAAACTACACTATAATATCTATTCTATTAACTATTACTAAAACATAAAATGCTGACGTCATCACTACCCACGTGTCGCTCTCTTAATAAAAAAATTCCCGCCTAAATACAATGATGATGTCATCTTGTTTTTTTTTTTTTTTGTGTGTGTGTGTGTGTGTGTGTTTTGTAGAGCTACCTTATCTAACAGTTTTGAAATTTAAATATTAAAAGTTCTACCATACAACTAAAACCTATTAATTTATTGTAGGAAATTGAAATAATTTTAAATAGCACACTAATAATGACCTCCTACATTGAACTATGAATTAGATGACGTGATACTATATTATAATTTTGATGAAAATAAAAGATTTTAAATTACAAAATGTGCGTAATTTTTATTTATATTCATGTATAATACCGATTTATTATTAAAATGTACAAATTAAAAGTAGGTTTTATATAAACGTGCATCGCATGGCATAGGGAATATTTCAAGCATCCCACACTTGAGCCCCACTGTGATCACACACTTAAGTATGGTGGCGTCCAAAGGGAAGGAATGTAGAGTAAAAGAGTCGCCAACAAGTTTTAGGAACTTGTAAACCGTTCACAGGGTGAAGGTTACACCCCTTCACGATCCATGAGATCGCTAACTCTATTGTGGTCTGGAACCATGACTGGATAATCAGGGATGAAGGTACAAATCCAACCTAAAAGAGATTGAACTTGCCCTAAAAATAGGCCTCGGCTTTATTCTTCTCATATTCATGTGCACATTCTGACTAACATACAATCGATAGGTTAATCCTAAACCTGTTTAATCTATGTTAGTTGAATATTAATGCACAAACAAAACTATTATTGGCGATCACTTGAATTATAATCATATTAGCCTAAACAATATTATTAATTATCTTATTAAGCGCGATTACAAGTACAAATTCCCTTTAAACATGCATAAAAGGCGTGATCAAGCAATAAAAATGATATCAAGCAACAATAATAACAATCATCATCATAATAATAATCTCAATAAAGCATAATAATATTAGCAAGATCCTAGGCATGATATTAACATGATATTAAGAAAGAGTAGAAAGCAACCTAAACACGATACAAGAAGCATACATAATATTAGAAATCTTAGTTAATACCCTAAACATGATACTAGGAATCACAAAGACATCCTAACACGATACTAGGAATTAATATAATTAAAGCATGATTTCTATATCAAAAGAATAACAAAGTAATTAAATTACTTACTTCGATGTCTCGTATCTCTTTCTTTCACGTCTAGGGCGAAAGCAACTTCGAACTTGGGTAGGTGTGTCTAGGACTTGTGAATGTGGAATTTTGTAAAAGGGAAGGTTTAGAAAGAGGGAGAAAGAACAAGCTTCTAGCTTTTAGAGAGAAATGGTGATTGTGAATGAATAAAAACGGGAAAATAAGACCCCTATTTATAAGAAAATAGTCCGAAATTGATTAGAATTTGAATCGGAATAAAACTGACCCCTGTCGCCATTCGCCAGCGACAGAGCCCAGCGCGAAACGACAAGAATCACGCATGGCGACAGGCTCTGTCGTTTGGCGACACTGCGACAGGCTTGTCGTTTGGCGCTGGTTTAAGATAAAATGCGTTTTTGTACGGAATCCTCTTCTTAATATAATTAAGTAGTTAAAACTCCGTTTTAATTAATATCAAATCAGATTTTATCAAAATAAAAACACTTGTTTTATTTCAAACCAAATTCATTATTTTTCTAAAAGATTAATTATCAATCCTAATGCTATTAGAACTCAAAATAACCTTCTAGACTATTCTAGAAGACTATAATCAATCCTAATGGTTTTAGGAATAATAACTAATGAGCCCTCCTCTAGATCATTGGGCCATAAAACTATACCAAACCCAATTTAATATTTGGACCATAACAACATATTCTTAGGTGCACACTCATGCACCTAGAAATAGGTGTAACAACAACACAATATAAACATTAGCTTTTTAGAAAGTGAACATTAGCTTTCTTTTCCGCTGTTTTTGTCCTTCGTTATTTTTTTATTTTCTCTCCTCTGTTTTTTTAATTTCCCCTTTTTTTTATTACACTTTTTTGATTGAATTTGTTTCTTACAACATGAAAGTAGTTATTAAGTATGAATTTTTGTGTGAATTTCAATTTTGTGCTTTATATGAATATTTGAATTCACAAATTATACTTTGTTTTTTCTCCTTCCTTATTTAATTCCTTTTTCCTCTGTTTTTTTTTTCATTTTTCTCGTTTTTTTCGATTTAACGATTGAATATGTTCCTTATAATATGGAATTGATTGTTTATCTGATTTTTTGAATTCATATGAAATGATTTTTTTTAGCTTCGATCATTTTCATCTGATTTTCTGCATTTTTTTTTTATCAATGAACATAATCATGCAAAATATAAACATATGCATAGGTTCCCTTAAATGTGAACATTAGCTTTTCAGAAAGTGAACATAGGCATAAAAATTATGAACAGAAAGTAAATATAACAATTCAAAATATGAACGTAAAGCATTGGTTTCCTTAAAATGAATATAACCATTTAAAAGGTGAACATATGCGTAAAAAAATATGAACATATGCATTTAAGAAAGAGAACATATGCATAAACAGATTTAATGAGAATATTTATGAACAACAAATATTTAATATGAATATTTACATTATGAACATATAAAATATTATTATGAATATAAGGCATTTAATTATGAACCATAAAAAATTGAAGAAATATATGATGATGAAACATGTCATCATAAGTATAAAAAATATGAACATAAGAATTCAAAATATGAACATATGCATCCAAAAAATGCACATATGCATTGGTTCATTTTTGAATGCGTATGAACATAATTACTTATTTCAGAAGGTGAACATATACATAAAAAATATGAACATATGGATTTAAAAAGTGAATATATGCATTTTAGAAAGTTTACAAAAGGATTCAAAATATGAACATAAGAATTCAAAATATGAACATATGCATTTCAATGTGAACATAAGGTATCCGTTTGATTTCTCTAATTTTTTTGACAATTCCAATAAAAAATCTCGAACAATAGAGTATTGAATAATATTCAAACAAAATTAAGTGATAATCATATAAATTCAAACAAAATTAAGTGAAATTTACATAAAATTGCCTTTTTTTTAGGGAGGATCCTTTTGATTTTGCATCTCTTCTCTAATGTCCATTGATATTTTTGCAGTTTTTTAGTGAGAGAAAATGAAATAGAGGAGAGAGAAAGTGAAAAAGAGGAGAGAGAAAATCATATAGAAGAAGAAGAGTTTTGAGCTTGGAAGTGACATTACATTTATTGAGTGTGGGTGAGTGTATTGGATGTGGGCGAGTGTACTGCAGTTTCCGTATTTTTTTGTTTTTGGGCCTTTTTAATTAGGTTGTGTGTAATTGGACTTCTTGGTTGTGCTGTTACACCTATCTAAGGTGCACAAGGGTGCACCTTAGACTAATTGGATCATAACTACCTCATTGTAAGTCTATTGTAGACCCTGGTCCATCTAGAATAGATGGACCACTGACCCATATACACTATAAACCTCAAATCTTGCGGCCCAAACATTCTCAAAATTTCTTCAGTTTATTTCTTTTTGTTATTTTGCTCCAATAAAGATATATCTCTCCTCTGCAATTACTTTCACTCATTACTTTCATTTCATTTTTCAATTTCTCAATACTTATCTCTCTCCTCTGCAATTGACGAATCGCCAAGGAAGAAAACAAGAAAAAGGTCCAGAAAGGTAATTAAATATTTGAACAACTTAAAATTTCTTTAGATTTCTTTAAATTCGTTAATTGATTTCCTTAGAACTTATTGTAATTTGTTAATTTTGGTAATTTGTGTATAATTTCTAAACATTTTTCACATTTTTTGACAAATTATTCTACAAGTAGTGATGAATATGAATTGTTGAAGCTAATCCAATCGATTTTAAGGCGTGCAGTGGTACATTGCGATTGTTCGGATATTTTTACTAAATGTTTAAAATTTGCGATGTTTAGATTCGGACTAGTGGAAGATCAATGTCAAAGGTCGTTATATTGGGGGATTATCAAAAGGTGGTTTTATTTGCGGTGGACTGAGCAAAGGTCATAATATTTATGTCAAATTTTCCTATATTTTTAATAAATGTTCAAAATTTTCGATGTTCAGTTCGGATTTTTTTTACTAAATTTTCAAAATTTGTAACTGTTCAGATTTTTTTACCAAATGTACAAAAGTATAGACGTAATACAATGCAATTTTGTAGATAATTATATTAAATGTTCAAAACTTTCGATGTTCAGTTTGGTTTTTTTTTTTGCCAAATGTTCAAAGTTTGCAATCGTTCATATTTTTTTACTAAATGTTCAAAAGTATAGGTGTGGTACAATGCGATTGTTCAGATACTTTTACTAAATGTTCAAATATTTTGATGCTCAGTTCAGATTTTTTTACTAAACGTTCAAAATTTGCAATCATTCAGATTTTTTTTTACTAAATATTCAAAAGTATAGGCGTGGTACATTGTGATTATTCAGATACTTTTACTAAATGTTCAAAAAAATTTAATGTTCAGTTCGTATTTTTTTTACTAAATGTTCAAAAGTATAGGCGTAGTACATTGCGATTGTTCAGATATTTTTACTAAATGTTCAAAATTTTCGATGTTCAGTTCAGATTTTTTTTTATTTTTTTTATTATTTTTTTACTAAATGTTCAAAATTTGCAATCGTTCAGTTTTTTTTACTATATGTTCAAAAGTATAGACGTGGTACATTGCGATTGTTCAGATATTTTTACTAAATGTTCAAAATTTTCCATGTTCAGTTCGGATTTTTTTTTTTTTACTAAATGTTCAAAATTTGTGATGTCCATTTTTTTTTACTAAATTAATCGATCAAATTTATGATAACATTAAAAAAGTATCCATTAATCGATCATAAATTCATAATGGATTACGATTGAAATCGATCAGATTAGTTGCAACAAATTCAATTTATATTAAACAATAATTTTATCCACAAATTCATTGTAAAATCAAAATATTAATTAATATTGATCACAATGAATTCATAATAACTAACCTAGATTGATCTTTTTAGGAATATAGACAATTTCCATCACGTTAAATGCAGAAAATTAATGGAAAAAAACATCAAAGAATAGAGGAGAGAGAAAATAAGAATTTGAAAAAAAAGGAATGAATTAAAATCGAGAAAGAATTAAAAAGAGATCAGATTTTGTTTTTTTAAAAAAGAGAGAGAGAGATTTTGTATAGAAGGAACACAAAATTAACAAAAAAAAGGAAGAAGAAGATGTAAAGATGCAAGAAGAAGAATGAGTTGAATAGACTAGAGTTGTATTTTATTTGTATAGAGGTGTCTTTTAGGAAGTGGTCCATCTATTTTAGATGGACTAGAGTTCACACAAGAATTTGTAACCTCATTATTCATTGGAATTGGGCTTATAATATATCATTGGAAAACTCTTTATGAGACTGACCCAACTACACTATTAATGGACCCATATCATGGATCAAGCTAAATTGGACTGGCTATTTCCATAAATAGAGAAGATTTTGAAAAACAGAATGAAAGATTTTTATTAAAACTAACACATCATAAGACTTTTCACACCTTCACCTTATTCGATAATCAAGTGACGTGAAAAGTATTCATCACTGGGTTTGGTTTTTGGGGAGACACAATTGGGTGTCTACACATGAGTTCTAACCTAGTACGGTAATAATTGTCAGATTCTTACTTTCTGAAGAAGCTAAACTTTTTTTTTTTTTTTTTTTTTTTTTTTTGACAACAACTAAACTCATGAATGAGTAGAAAAAGTAATTTTTTTAAATATCTGATATGTGTTTGTAGTTTTGTACTTCTCATGCATGCATTTTAATATGATATGACATTTTTAATTTATGAATTAATTTGGCCAACTTTTTTTTGTACTTTTTAAAAAAAAATGAAATTATTGTAATTTATACGAAATAGCTCATAATATCAGCATATCCTATCAACTGTCTCCTAATATGTCAAAAAATAAAAACTAGAAACAACATTAGTGGTATGTTTATTTATTTATATTGATTGAATATTAAATTTTTTCAGAATATTATTTTTGGTTGTGTCAAGTTGAGACAAGTTATAACGGCTATCAGTGATACTTTACCCATGATGAATCATTTGTATCTAATAATCATGATTTCATAACACAATACCATAATACATCTAAGCATTCTAGTAGGAAAACATTAGGAATTCAACACTTTCTTCAATGGAAGAAGTTTCTATATTTGTTTTGTCAAATGCTACAGATGTTGAAAATGAATCAGATTCCGATCAATATAAAAAAAACTTCAATTCTTAAGATATAGGAGATATAGAGCGAAAAGAAAGAAAAAAAAAAGTAAGAGAACAAGAAATAAATAAAAATTGGAAAGGGGTGGGGGGCATCTATACCAAGAATACAATTACAACTATTTTTTCTCGTATTAATGTCACATAATAGATACACAACAATATAAGCACATAGATGTGTATTTCCTTGTTTTAGAGATATTAACAAAATATGGTGGGAATTTAGCAAAGTTGATGAAAAATTATTTCTGGATACTCTTAATCTCGGTTTTATAAAATATTAGTTTTACACAGAGATGAACTCTAATACTCTTGTAATATTAGAATTTCAACAATTTGATTTTGATTTTACCTTGTTATGACCCAAAACATACTCAATTGAAGAGTGAAAAATATGGATTAAATAATGATCGCTATTCCATAATAATTGTCATTTGTTTAGTTTAACATCATTTTTATCACTCTTCTCACACAAATCAATACGGTGCTTGAGTTCTATATTAATACCAAAATCAATAATTCATATATATATATATATATATATATATATATATATATATATATATATATATATATATATATATATATATATATATATATATATATATATATATATATATATATATATATATATATATATATTACTTAAAATACATTAACAAATTATATTAAAATTTACAATACATTAACAAATTACGTTAAACTTACAATACATTAACTACTTTAAAACCTCTTAAATCATCAAAATAAACCTTTTAAATTGTACCCCTTAGTTAATAATAATAATAATTTTATAACATCCCAACTATAAGTTTATATATTAAAATCATGAAAATATCGCATATAATATAAAATTATAGCAAGTTTAACTTATTAACATGTGTTGAAAATTTGTTTTATTAATAACTTTTGCAATTCAAATAATCTATACTTATCATATTGCATAAGTACTTGTTTAAAACATATATAAGCATTCTAAAACTTTATTTTTGGCTCAAAACTAATAAAAAACAGATTATATAAAATCTGAAAATTAATTTAAATTATAAATTTCAAACTTTTGAAGATCTACATTCATAGTTCAATAATTAGAATAGTATATTACACATTAAACCTTAAAACTCTTCAAATAAACAACATAAAACTCCAATTTCACCAAATATATAATCTGAAAATTAATTTTAAGTATAAAATTGTGGGTTTTGTCATTATGAAATTGATAATTTACTTGATTAACACGGTTTTAAACCCTAAACCATGAAAAATTAACATTTAAACCCTAAGTTATACATAACATAAAATCTGAAATTTTGTATCATAAATTAAACATACTAAGGGATTGTTCTCTTCCGTTGAAATTCAGTTCAGTTCAGTTTAGCTCAGTTCAGTTCAGTTCAATAATAATAATAATAATAATAATAATAATAATAATAATAACAATAATAATAATAATAATAATAATAATAATAATAATAATAATAATAATAATAATAATAATAATAATTATTATTATTATTATAATAATAATAATAATAATCATCAATAAATAATAATAATGACCGTCATTGTTGAAAAGATGCGCGGGATTTGACCCGACACTCTCTTACTTCGGATTTGGCTATTTTCTTGGAGGCCGAGACGACCTTCCGTCATATGGGCATTTGGCTTTGTGGGGAGTGTTTCAAGACGCATTCTCTTCGTATGAAGTGTCGGCATGGTCATGGTTCAGATGATTTTGTGGCCCCTCCTGACTTGGGAGATAGTGTTGTTCGGTTTGTTCTTTTCGGTTTTCCTAAACCGCAGGTTCCTTCGGTGGTATCTCCTGGAGGGCCTCTTGAGCCTCATTTTGCTTTTGATGTTGCTTTTCTTGATAGTTTGCTATCTAAGCGGTTTCGTTCAGTGAAATCTATCCCTCCTAAGTGTCGCTTGGGTTTTTCTCGGGTTCTCAAAGGGGCCCTTGATAAGGTGATTGGCAAGCCTGATGACATCTCTTGTTGGGTTCAATTGCTTGTGTTGCCTCTCTGTGTCCTTAAAACCTTTTCCCCAAGGAGTAGTCGCGAGTGTTCTTCGGGTGTCAGGTGTCAGCGACAGGAATAGGGTATCACCTCTGCTATTCGTTCTTGGTGTGAGCCTGGTGGTTTTGTGCAGCTTGTGCGTGACACGTTGGCTGATGTGTCTCCACCTTTGTTGGATGCTGATGAGGACCATGATTTGTCTGAGCGTAATATTAAGCAGTGTAAGAGAAAGATTTCTGACGGACATTACACTGCTGCGGTTAGGGTTCTTTCGTCTTCTGGTCTTGCCCCTTACAATGACGCTACTCTTGCAGATTTACAAGCTAAGCACCCTTCCTTTCCGGCTCCTATCTTCCCGGATATTCACGTTGATCAGCACCTTATTGCTACTCCTGCTGTTGTTTTGGATCAGATTAGGGGTTTTCCGCGAGGTACGTCATGCGGTAGAGACGGCTTGCGTGCTCAACACCTTATGGATTGTTTGAGTGGTGCTGCAGTTGCTATTTCGGATGAGTTGGTGGACTCTATTACGCAAGTGGTTAATCTTTTTCTCGCTGGGAAATGTCCTGCTGTGTTGGGAGAATACATTGCTAGTGCTCCTCTTACGCCACTTGTCAAGCCTGGTGGTGGTATTCGGCCTATTGCTGTGGGTACTGTTTGGAGGCGTCTGGTTTCAAAGGTTGGTGCTGCTTTGATTGGTCCGCGTCTGGGAAGTTATCTAGGAGGTCTTCAGTTTGGTGTTGGGGTGCCGGCGGGTGGTGAGGCTATTCTTCATGCAGTTAATCGTTTGGTTGAGGCGCGTGGTGGTGATGTTGGCCTCTCCATGTTGTTAGTGGATTTCCAGAATGCCTTTAATTTGGTAGACCGGTCGGCTTTGTTGCGTGAGGTTCGTCTCCGTTGTCCTTCTCTCTCTCGTTGGGTTGAATTCTGTTACTCTACTCCAGCCAGGTTGTTTTACGGGGAGCATATCTTATGGTCATGTCAGGGGGTGCAACAAGGTGATCCTCTAGGTCCTTTGCTTTTTGCTTTGGTTCTTCACCCGTTAGTGTGCCAAATCAGGGATTCTTTTGACTTATGTTTGCAAGCTTGGTATTTAGATGACGGTATTATTATTGGTGATACCTTAGTGGTAGGGAAAGTTTTGGAGTTGATTTTGGCGGAGGGACCTCGTCTCGGACTCCATGTCAACGTTGAGAAAACGAAAGTATTCTGGCCCTTGGAGGACCCTCGTAGTCGTCTCGTCGGTGTCTTTCCTCTAAATATTGGTCGTCCTTTGCATGGTGTTAAGTTGCTGGGTGGTCCTGTCAGTGCTGATTCCTCTTTCTGTGGTGAGCTTGTTTCGCAGAGAGTGTCGAAGACCATTGTGCTAATGGATGCTGTTGCTAAGCTCGATGATCCCCAATGCGAGTTGTTACTTCTTCATGCGTGTACTGGGGTTTCAAAACTCTACTTTGCTATGCGCACTTGTCCTCCTCGTCTTTTTGAAACGGCGCAGGTTTCATTTGACGTGGCCCTTCGAGATTCTTTAGAGCGTATTGTAACTGCTTCGGGGCCTGGTTTTGGTGATTGGCAATGGCGACTTGCCACCTTACCTTTTTCTTATGGTGGTTTGGGTGTATATTCGGCGGGTGATGTTCGGCATTACGCTTTCCTTGCGTCGCGTCTCCAGTCTTCTGGTCTTCAGGCTACGCTTCTTCGCGATTCTGGTATTGTTGGTCCGGGACCGGCCTTTGATGGTGCTCTTAGTCTTTTTAACAGGACTGTGGAGACTGACCTTTTGAGTAACCCTAGTGAGATCGCTGCCCCCAGACTCATGAAAAAATTGGCAGATATATATTTCACGAAGGTCACTTCATCTGTGGATTCCACTTTCTCCTTATCTCCGCGTCAGGTTGCCTTATGGAAGTCCCAACAGGGGAATCACTCTTCGGCCTGGTTGCGAACGGTCCCGATATCGGGTTTGGGTCAGACTATGAATGTATCTTGTGCTGGGATAGTAGGTATTAAACATCGGCACAACGTTGTTCGTGACACCCTTGTTGATATTTGTTTTTGGTCTGGGATTTCTACTCGAAAGGAGGTCAACGTTGGGTTGACTGGTGGGAACGAGGGGGCGCTACGACCAGCAGATGTGTTGCTTTATTCGTGGGATAGAGGACGTGATGTATGTGTCGACTTGACGGGGTCTTCACCTTTGACACATTCGGGGTTGTTTGACTTCGTTCCTGGTCGTGTTGTGTCGGCGGCGGCTCAGCGGAAGCGGAACAAGTATGGGGCACGTTGCAGGGCTAATGGCTATGGTTTTCTTCCTTTCTCCTTTTCTTCATTAGGGGAATTAGACAAGGATGCTATTGCGTTGCTGAAGCGGGTTCAGGCGTTCGCTAAGACTCAGGATATTGGTGCTCGTGCAGCTGCTCACATCTTCAGTAGGATCGGGTTCGATATAGCTAGAGGGGTGGGAGCCCAGATTGTATCTCGGCTCCCTACCAATTTCTTGTAAATTGATTGAATTTGTAGGTTTTTTTAATTTTTATAATAATAATAATAATAATAATAATAACAATAATAATTGAAATAATAATACTAATAATAATAATCAATAAATAATAATAATAATAATAATAATAATAATAATAATAATAATAATAATATTGATACAATTCATTGTTCAAATGGTTATATAGTATATTTTTAATATATTTTCCATAAACTTTATAATTATATAGTATATTTTTCGTAAATATTTTAATATGTACATTTGTATATACACATATGTATAGTAATAAATAATCAATAAACAATCAAAGATCACTAATTCGTAGATAAAAATCACTAATTAATAAGTTCAGTTCAGTTCAGTTTAGTTCAGTTCAGCTGAGTTCAGTCAATCGGAACAGGCCCTAAAACTCATAAATTTATAATCTTTTATAATCTAAACATACTATCAAACCATAATAATATAATTTAGAACAAAATTTTAATTAAAGGTTGAAACTTTAAACAATTTAATTAAGATAATATAAAAATTCTAGCGTAGTCGTCAGCTACGGACGACTACGGTCGACTATGATAAGATATTAAATCTGAACCGTTAATGTATTATTTATGTAATCCTAGTCGCCCAAATTGACATCTCAAAAATACAGTCATTAAGTCTTGTTTGGATAAATTTTTTTGTTCAAATGCTTTTGTTTTTTTCTTTTATAAATTGAATAAAAATATCTTTGAAATAATAAATATTTCATCCTCAACCTATTTCATAATCAAACTTAAATAACCTTCATATGATTTTCAAAATCATCTTCAACCTATGTGCTATGTCATCTAAAACCTTCATGTTCAACTTAAAACCATGAAATCAATAAAACCAATGTCTATTCATCATAATTCTGGTTTAATTTTAAATAAATTAAATTCTTATATTTATTTTGATTTTATGAATTATAATCAATTTATTTATTAGTATTATTGTGTAAAAAATCACTTAATATACATTATGATTTCGTGTTAACATTTGATCATATGATTTCAAGATTAATACGCCATTGTTGAATGTTAAGAATTAATTTTCTGATTTTATATTTATTTAATGATTTTGGGATTAATTTCTAGCTTTGTCGTATTATTTTGTGTTTAACTTTAATTAGTAGTATAAGTTAATGAGTATTATCCACCATTGTTAAAATGTTGAAGCTATGGACATGATTTTAGGTTGAAGACAAATAAAAATAAAACAAGATTTTTTTTTTTTTTTTGAAAGGGAAATAAAAAAGATATTTAGCTAAAACAGAAATAGTTGTTTTCGTGATTTTAGCCTTTTTTTTTAAGCTATATTTTTTTAAAAAATAAGCGTTATTTGTGTTCTTTTTTTCTCTGATGGTCAATATTTGATTTTATAGAAAAAAAAAATCTATAAGGAAAAAAATTAAGACATATATATTGATATATTCTAATATTCTTGATAAATTCATCTCAAAACTCTATGTCTCAGTCAAACTCATAAAGTGAATATATAGAGTACAGTACATTAGTACATTAGTACTTTAGTACATTAGTACATACTACAATACTATTTTATTCTAACTAAAAGATAGAAAACAATTCCACAATTTAAGCAATCTACCCATATGGTTATACAATATTATCATCAAAGATATCAAAAAGATATTCCCTAAAATACATAATATATCCTTAATAATTCCCTTCCCCAAATTAGCTAACGCTCTCTAACACGAAAAGGCTATAATCAATCACAATAATTTTTTTTCCCGTAAATTCATCTTAATAAACAAAAACTAACACCCAACTTCAACCATGGCGGAGTACTCAAAGATTTATGACTAATCAAAATTAAACACAAAACCATATTTTTTTTTTTTTTTTTTTTTTTTTTGGAGGAAACACAAAACCATATGAATGGTAAAACTCAAACACGAAATCATAAGATAATATGTGTTTTTTTAACCCAAATTTGTATACATATGATTAAATTGATTTCAATATCACGAACTAATTTAAATTGACGGATGAATATGATGACTATGCATATTTACTTGAAAATATTTGCATATTAGTAAAAAAAAATTGTACTATGTATATTAACTCGTCTCAATTGTATGCGTATGAATTTTGATAACTACCCTTTAATTAAAAGAAAACTAATCTTTAGTGATTTATTTTGGGACTAATTAGTAGTCGTTTGAGACCGCCTTATTTTATTTCTTTTTACGTACTACGTACATTCAAGTATATATATTTTCGCATATTCCTTTCAAGATAAGGGGTTCTCAATCTAAACAAGGATCGTTATTTAATAGGTAATAATGTTTCGGGTAAGTAACTATTTTCAGCATTAAAAATCGGTCTTTCTTATTCTAATAATTTACTAAGAACCATAATTAAGGGCATGTTCACATTTACTAAACTGAGCTGAACTGAACTGAACTAAACTGAACTGAACTACACTGAACTGAACTGATTGGAGCTGAACTGAACTGAACTCAGCTGAAATGAATATTTTAAGTGAGAAGAAAATTAGGAGCTGAACTGATTGGAACTAGACTGAATAATTGAACTGATTGGAACTAAACTGAACTGAACTGATTAGAGCTAAACTGAACTGAACTGAACTGATTGGAGCTGAACTGAACTGAAATTAAGCTAAAGTGAACAGGCCCTAAGGTAATGAGATCTTGATTAGATAGATTTACAATAAATCTAGTCAAGAGTGCTAAAAACAGATGTGATTATCCGAAATAACTTTATACTTTTCGATTTTTTAAAAAGATGTATTAAACCACTTTGTTTTAATTAAGTATGCCCAAATATAACTTAGGTATACCCAAATTGGAAACATTTTATATACCATGATCTATGTTTAATCAAGTCTTATCTTAGTCAATTTTCTGATTAACAAATAAAATTCAACTTTTGAGTTTTGAGTAAGCCTAAAATTATTGTTATGTACTACGCACATTAAAGTATATGTTTTAGTCATGTCTTATAATTACGTACTATGTACATTGAACTATATGTTTTAACCATGTCTTATCTTTGTCAATCATCCTTATTTAATAGTAAGATTCGAATTTTGGGTACACCAAAAATTAAATTGGAGATTCCTAAAAGCCAACAAAATTTATGTATGCTCTAAGGGTTGTGAGTTTTAGGTTAATCTGTTGCAAACAATAGGATTAATTAACAGACGAAATTGCTAAGATTCTTGCGTCTATAAATTTTGAGAATTGTCCTTCGATTAAAAGCAAACATAGCTATTTCACAAAAAAAAAAAAAAAAAAAAAAAAAAAAAAAACATATCTATAGCGTTGTATTTTGGGCTTAATACTAGTCATGTGACCCCTAGTTGGCTAGTTGTGTTATTTGCATTGTTACGTACTATGTACACTCAAGTATATATGTTTTCTTGATCCCTAAATAAATTTATGATAAGGTGGTTTGCTAATCTAAACAAGGATCGTATGCAATACGTAATGTTTTGGCTGAGCAGCTATTTTTAGTATCTAAATTGGTTTTTCAATTTTAATAAGAGCTGTGATAAACTAATAAGACCTAAGTTATCGAGTAGCAATAAATCTAGTGAAGAGTATTACAAATGGATGTGATTATCTTAAATAACCTTAATTTTTTTTTTTAAATAAAAATAATTAAACCACTTCATTTTAGGTACGCCCAAATACAACTTAGGTATACCCAAATTAAAAAAATATTTTATACACTGTAATCTATGTCTTGGTCAAGTCTTATATATCTTTGCCATTTATTCTAATATAATTAATTTAAAAAAAAATTGGATATGCCCAAAATTAAATATTTTGGGTATGTCGAAAATTAAATTTGGGATATTTAAAAGCGAAATATATGTATGTATGCTTTATAGGGGTTTAGAGTTTTTTTTTTCTACGCAAGAGTAATCCTTCGTTGTGAATAATAATAGGACAAACAATCAAAATTGCTAGGATTCTTGCGTGTATGAATTTCGATAATAATCATTCGATTAAAGGCAAACTAATCTTTAGCGCTTTATTTTGGGACTAACTAGTAGACGTTTGTGACGGCCTAATTATGTTAAGTATTGTTACGTACTGCATACATTCAAGTTTACGTTCATGTATTCTTAAATTAATCATAGATAAGGGGATTACTCATTCTAAATAAGAATATTTGTGTAATAGGTAATAATGTTTTGGCCGAGTAACTATTTTCAACATATAAATTCGGGATTTTTACTTAAATCCAAACTACAATTAAGCTAATAAGACCTTTGTTAGATACAATGGTAATTAATTAAGTCAAGAATACTAAAAACAGATGTGATATCCAAAATAATCTTATATTTCTATATTTTGTAAAAATAAATAATAATTAAATAAACAAATAAAAGCGAATTGAACCACTTCGTTTTAGGTACATCCAATTATAACTAAGTTATACCCAAAATAAAAAAAATATTTTATACACCGTGATCTATTTTTTAATCAAGTCTTATCTTTGTCAATTGTTCTAATTGACAAATAAGATTCGCATGTTGTGTACACCCAAAATTAGTTTGATGATACCTAAAAGCGAAATTTATGTATGATATAGTAGTTGTGAGTTTATTTCAATGCAAGGTTATATTATTATGTTGCAAACAATAGGACTAATAGAAAAAATTGCTATAAGATTATTGCGTGTATAAATTTAGATAACTGTCTTTCGATTAAAAACAAACGAATCTTTTTTAGCGTTTTACTTTGGGACTAACTAGTAGTCATTTGGGACCGCCTAGTTATGTAGGGTAAAAATACCCTAGCTACTAATGTTGACTAACTAGATTCGCTGAGCTTGTTCATAAAAAAAAAAAAGAAAAAAAAAAAAAAAAAGAACAAACTAGATTAGCTCAAGTGCTCAACTGATTGGCTGATTGCTAAAGCCAAGGAAAGAAAATATATACTGTACTAACTAATTTCTTTCTTCCCCTCAAAAAAAAAAAAAAACTAATTTCTTTTTTTTTTTTTTAACGGTTTATACTAAATAAATTAGATATATAATTATAGAATATATGCTAACCTGGCAATCCTTAATTTTTTTAACGAAAATTTATCAAGCATCTCCAAATCTCCAATGGTACATTATTTTTTATGACTTGAGAAATAAATCATTTTTTAAAAATCTATTAAGTATTACTAAAACAAAACATGCTGACATCATTAAGAGACACATATCAACTTCTTATGAAATTTTTTCCCGCTAAAACTATATTTGACATCATCATTTTTATTTTCTATTGTATATTTTTTTTCCTCCTAATTTCTAAATACAGTACTTCTTTCAAAATATTAAAAAGAGATTATGGTTATATTCTTTCAGATAAAGAATATTGATAGCTATTTTAAACAAATAATATCTAATTAATCCGTGCAACGAGACTAAACTAGAAAAGGAATAAAGCAAATTTTGAAAAATTACATTAATTAGTTTTTTTAGTTTCTTTCAAAATTACAACTTCTTTTGTTTGAAATAAAAAAAAAAAGAAGCATCTTAACTTAACTATTATGAATTCTCGAATTTTCTTGCAAAAAAAAAAATAAAAAAAAATGATGAATTCCAGAATTTGTTATACAAGTCTTACGGATGCCCCAAAATAAACAAGAGTTAATTTTTTTTTTTGACAGGAAATAGTTAATTTAGGAGAAAATTAAGTTAATTTATTTTTTCATACATTGCTTCCCCTAAATAAGGCCCCTTCCAAAAAAAAATTAATTTATTTTTTATTTTATAATAAAATTGAATATATATTCTAATATGTTACCTAAAATTATGTTCTTACCTTATTTTACGATTATAATAATTGAGAGCTCCATCTTCAACAATGGAATACTATATTTGAGAACTTTAACATTCAACAATGAAAAGTATATAAAAATAGTCATTTTTTTTTTTTGAAATAAAAAAAAATAGTCAATTAATCAATATGACACATGAAATCCTAAAATATAATGCATTAATTTTTAAGAAAAAAATGTTTGTAAAGATAATCAAATGGATTATATTAATCGCTGAAGTTAATTTTCGTTCAAAAAAAAAAAAAAAGAGAATCCCTGAAATTAATTAAAATTTTCGAGTTTATTTAACTTAAAATTGAAGAATAATTATGATGATTATATATTAATTTATGATTTCATATATACTTAAGTAATTTAAGGATGAGTTTTGAATGAAGGTTAAAGGTTTAAGGTTGAAAATAAAGTGCACCAATGAATAAGGTAGAAGCTATCATGATGGAGATGAAGCATGAGAATAAAGCTGTACATATGTTTTTTTTTTTTTTTTTTTTTTGAACAACTTTTATCAAATTTGATGGTTTTTTGTTTTTTATAATATCATAATTTGAAAGAAAAAAAAAAATTATCCTCTGAAAGTAACAAAACAAACAACATTTAGCTGACGGGTCATGACTTATATGACGTGTAAATTAGATTTTATAAATTTTTTAAAAATGTAATATTCAAAGGCTAACATTAATCAACAAACATAATAAACGGTTTAGATTTAATATCTTAACATAGTCATCCGTAGTTGTCTGTAGTCGTCCGTAGTCGACAACTACGCTAGAATCATCGAAGATAATAATGCAATAAAAAGAAATAAAGGAAGAGAGGGAGAAGAGGGGCGAACGGGCAGCAGCAAAGGGGTGGCCGACGGTGGTTGCAGGCGGCAACAGGGAGACGGGGTTGCTACAGCTGGGCGTCGGGTCGTTGGGCTGAAAGGAATGGTGTCCTTCGAGCAAGTGTATTATTCTGATAGCGAGTTCAGAATTATTAGAAAGCTAATATATTCAGTAAGGTCAAGTGATCGGAATGCCTGGGTGGAGGCCGCTTCCGATCAGTAATATTAATATAATTAATATTACAGCTTAATCTTGACTGAACCATTCGGGTCACACCCAAGCAAAATATACGAACCGACTCGACAAATTAATTCGTCACCCGAGTGTTAAATATATAGACGTCGGAAATTCGAGCTTAAAGCGTCGAAACCGAGCGTCGGAAGTCAAGTAAAAAATAATAAAAAGACGAGACGACAAATTAGTAATAAATCAACAATGACCAAAATACCCCTAGCATCGGAATCCCGAGTGCTAGGGGATTAGCTGAGCTAGCAGCCCGCACCATGTGCGAGACATGCTAGCAAGGCGTGGCTAGCAGCCCGCACCATGTGCGAGGCATGCTAGCACAGCACGACCAGCAGGCCACAAGCAGTGCGTGGCGTGCTGGCGTGCGCTGCTGCTAGCAGCCCGCACATGTGCGTGGCTAGCTAGCAGCGCCCTCGGCATCAGCAGCCCGCACCGATGTGCGTGGGCGTGCTGGGCCGAGCTGGCAGCAGCTAGCAGCCCACATGGTGCGAGGCTAGCTGGGCCGTGGGCCTAGGTCGGGTAGAAAGGGAAAGCTAGTAAGTATGCTTGCTTTTTGGTGTGGACAAGTGTCACAAGGAGAGGAAGGAGTGGGGAGCAAGTATGGTCCCCTCCTCTCCAAGTGGTCCATACTCCTCTTTACATATGAACAGGACACTTGTTGATTTATTACTTGCTTATATATTTAATTTAATTTAGCTTTAAATTACTTTGTGGAATTTCATGAATCCCACATTGATGGGATAGAAATTCCCTCTCACACTTTCCTCTATAAATACTAACCTTGGGATTTGGAGTAAAGTGCTTGAGTGGGATTTAGAAAGAGCATTCCATATTTTGGAAAAACTCTTAAACTCCATTAACACTAGGGTTTTGGTCGGACTTTGCTAACTCCAAGGCAGTGGACCTAAAAAGTCGTGTTCGTCCTTTGTGGGTGGATACCGTTGGAGGCACGACATTTGCGGTGCTCAAGGCTTTCAAGTAAGAGCCCGTTTTGAGAGGGCGAAGCTCGCTTCAAGGGTATGATTCGTCCTTCATTTTTTTGTGTTTATTTATGCTTTATGGTTTTATTAATTATGAGTGGTTCCTTGGGCCAGGGTTGTTTCCGCGGTGAGTCGGACTCACCAAACCCCAACATGGGCAGCATCAATCTTCTTTTTTCTTTTTTTTTTTTTTTTTTTGTTGTTTTTGTCGTGAGAATTGAGGGAGGAGAAGGGAGTATGAGGGTTTTTAATTAGTATAGTGGGCTTAGTTTCCTAGTTCTAATAAAACTAGGATTGTTACTTGGGCTTAAAGTGAGTGGGTTATAGAAAAAAATTATGCTTAATGAATAATGGGTTGGACTTGTATAATAATTAAAATATAGGTGGTGAAATAATTTTAATGAAATAGTTTTATTAACTTTATAAATATTAAATTTTATTTGTTTATACCATAGTAAAATAAGTTATGTAAATAAATATTCACATAAATATTTTAAAATAAATTTTTATATTTCACATAATTACGGGGGATTACAATCTACCCTTCTTAAAAGAAGTTTCGTCCCCGAAACTTAACCCAAACCCATAATTTCTCAAAATTCATTCAAACTTTTGTGTTTTGTATTGCTGTAAATTGTTTGATCCTCAACATGCATACTCAACAAACTGAACTTTAATCTCAATGAACTCATACTTGTCCAGAGTTTACATATTTTTATTGTATGTAAACGCAATAATAATGCATAATAATAATAATCAAAAGCATGCAAAATCAAACAATAAATGGTATAGTTGAGGTAAAAGCGCGAAATTACATGCATTCTACCCCCAAAAGAAAAGAGTTACGCCCTCGTAACTCACCACGTCAAATAACTCGGGATACTTGTTCCTCATCTCTTCCTTGGCCTCCCAAGTAGCCTCTTCGTACTCTTGGTTCGACCAAAGGACTTTCACTATCTTCACATCTTTGGTTCTAGTACTACGCACCTTATGATCTAGTATCTTGATTGGTCTTTCTTCATAAGTTAGAGACTCATCTAGTTGAATAGTCTCCGGTTACAAAACATGGGTTTCACTAGGCACATACTTCTTCAATTGGGAAATGTGGAACACATCATGCATTTTCTCGAACTCCATTGGCAAAGCCAATTTGTAAGCCAATTTCCCCACACGTTGGAGAATTTCATACGGACCCACATATTTTGCAATAAGCTTCCCTTTCTTGCCGAATCGCATCACACCTTTTGTTGGAGAAACCTTTAGAAAGACCTTGTTCCCAACACTAAACTCATCATCCCTTCTCTTCAAGTCGGCATAACTCTTCTGTCTATCTTGTGCTGCCTTTATACGCAACTGGATCAGTCTCACCTTGCTCACCATATCCTCAATGAACTCTGTTCCCAAAGTTATCCGTTCACCATAGTCAATCCAACAAACTGGGTTTCTGCCCTTCCTTCCATACAATGCTTCAAATGGTGCCATCTTGATGCTCGCATGGTCACTGTTATTGTACGAGAATTCGATCAAAGGTAGGTGATCCTCCCAATTCCCTTAGAAATCTAAAGCACAAGCTCGTAGCATATCCTCCATGGTTTGGTTTGTTCTCTCAGTCTGACCATTTTGTTGCAGGATGAAAGGCAGTACTCATCTTCAATGCTGTTCCAAGGTTCTCTTGCACTTTTTGCCAAAACTTTGATAGAAACCTCGAATCTCTATCTGATACTATGTCCTTGGGACCTCCATGCAACCGAACTACATTCTTCACATACACTAGGTGAAAAAAGTGCTTTGGCAGCGGTTCAAACCCGGTCTAAGGCACCGGTTTGAACCGCTGCCTATGTGGGGGGTGCCAAATACCCCCTTTTTAGCACCGGTTCAAAACCGGTGCCATATACCCAATTAGGCACCGGTTAACCGGTGCCAAAAATGAACCAAAATATTTATTTAATTGGTTTTGGCACCGGTTAACCGGTGCCAAAACTACCCAATTTTTTTTTTTTTTTTTTTTTTTTTTTTTTTTGCCTTTTTTCACTTAAAAATTAAATCAACTAAAATAAATTAGAACATCAAAATATAAATTAGAACAAGCGCAACAGACAATGAAATATAACAATATATTAAACTGTTATTGTACAATACAAAAAAAAAAAAAAAAAAATACAATGAATTATAACCATACAATAAAATTCAATGTTAAATTGATATTGAAAAATACAAATAACAAATTACAACATCAAAAAAAATATTCCAAAATCAAAGTCTTGAATCCTTGTGCATCAATTAACACCTGCATCAATTAAAACCCATAATTCAATAAAACTCACAAAAAAAATGCAAAATAAAACCCAGAAAACTCATGCATCATGTACGAACTCAAAAATCAAAATAATTTAATAAATAAATAACCAAAAAAAACCCAAAAAAACCGAAACACAATTAACCACAAAATTTTTGAATGTGTTTTAAATCCCAAAATTTTCGAAGATCAATTAACCCCATAATTTCGAAAAGCAATTAAACCCCAAGATTTTCGAAGATCAATTAACCCCAAAAATTTCGAAAAATTTCGAAATCAATTATTCCCAAAATTTTTGAAATCAATTAAACTCAGAACCCAGAAAAATCAATTAAACTCAGAACCCAGAAAAATCAATTTCGAAAATCAATTAAACGCAAAAAAAATTCAAAATCAATTAAACTCAGAACCCAGAAAAATCAATTAAAATTATTCCCAAAATTTTCGAAATCAATTAAACTCAGAACCCAGAAAAATCAATTAAAATTATTCCCAAAATTTTCGAAATCAATTAAACTCAGAACCCAGAAAAATCAATTTCAAAAATCAATTAAACGCAAAAAAAATTCAAAATCATCCCAGAAAATTCAAAAATCAATTAAACCCATCAATTTCGAACAATATTACAACAATCAAACCAAAAAAAATCAAGGCATTTACCAAAAATAATCAAACCCAGAAACCCTTACCTCGAATATTAAACCCAGAAACATGCAGGTGGCGGCGGTGGTTAGTAAACCCTTACCTTGAATAATAAACCCAGAAACATGTAGGTGGCGGCGGTGGTTAGTAGCGGTGGTGGGCAGAAGACAGAAGGGAGAAGAAAGGTCAGAGAAGAGGGGGGAAAGAAGAGGAGAGCGAGATCGGACAGAGAATGAGGACAATAGAGAAGAGATCTGAGTTTTCGTTGTGGTCGGAGAGATGGAGAAGGAAGGATGACAGAGAAGAGAGGAGAGAGAAGGAGGAGAGAGAAGAGAGAGGCAGCTAATAATAAGAGAGAATGAAGCTGAGTTCTCATTTAGGGTTAGGAATATTTTGGACAACTAAGGATAAAGCTTGACCGTTTTTTTTTTTAATCTAACAAGGGCACCGGTTCAATTGGCACCGGTTCAAACCGGTGTCTTTTTTATTTTTGGCACCGGTTTAGGCCAAACCGGTGCCTTTTCTCATGTTCTAAAATCCCGCCCATTTCTAGACCGGTTTTGGCCACCGGTTTGGCCTAAACTGGTGCCATATGGGGGCTGCCTATTGCTATTTTTCTATTAGTGATAGACACTTGTTAGCTGCTTCTTTTTCCAGGTCTCTTTGATAGGAATGAACACCGCTGACTTAGTAAGTCTGTCCACAATCAGCCAAATCGTGTCATTCCTAGTACGAGTCTTTGGTAAGCCTGTCACAAAGTCCATGGATATGGAATCCCACTTCCAACCTGGTATTTCTAATGGTTTTACCTTTCCCATGGGTCTTTTGTGGTCTATCTTCACCTTCTGGCACGTCAGACACTTTGATGCAAACTTAGCAGCCTCTCTCTTCATATTCGGCCACCAATAGAACTCTTTCAAATCCTTATACAACTTATCTCCCCCAGGGTGAACTGAATATGGTGCATTATGGCACTCCATGATTTTTCTTTTTATCTCCTTACATTTTTGTGGTAGGCACCATCTCTCCTTGTATCTCAGACTCCCGTCTTCATGAATCTTGAATTCAGTCTCTGCACCACTAGTCACTCGATCTCTGATTTTCTGCAATGAATCATCTTCCAACTGCTTCACTATAATCTCCTCAAATATGTATGGTTGGATTGTCAGGGCACTCAACAATCCCTCTAACTCTCCTTGATTAACAACCTCAAGGTTTAATATTCTCATATCCTCACACAACTCATTGGCCATAATTAAAGCAATGACATTATGGCTTGACTTTTTGCTAAGAGCATCTGCAACAACATTCGCCTTTCCCTCATGATACTGGATGTGGACATGGTAATCTCTGAGTAACTCTAGCCATCGATGTTGCTGCATATTTAAGTGATCTTGGGTGAAGATGTACTTTAGACTCTTATGGTCCGTGAAGATCTTACAAGAAACACCATAAAATTAGTGCCTCCAAATCTTCAAAGCGAACACAACAGCTGCAAGCTCCAAGTCATAGGTAGGGTATTTGACCTCATGTTTCTTCAGTTGTCTCGATGAATAATGAGGAAGTTATGGCCAAAATACTAAACTGGGCCCGGTTTGGTTCTTACATACGACCCAATGATCTAGAGGAGAGCCTATTATTAATTATCATTCCTAAAGCTATTAGAATTGATTATAGTCTTCTGTAATACTCTAGAAGGTTCTCTTAAATACTAATGGAGTTAGGATTGATAATTATGTTTCAAAGAGTTTGAAATTGAATAAAACTACTCCTTTTAAGAATCCTTGTTTTGTACGAGATGAAATATGTTCAGATATTATTTTCGTGCCTCATAATATTTAACCAAATTTTATATGGCTGGATAGATATTGAAATTATCTTTCTAATGATATATTATAATATTAATTTCGAGCTATAACGAAAAAGATATGAATGAAATATGAAACTCTATCCAAAACTGACACCCTTCCACTATTTCAGCCATATCTTTTTATCTACAAAATATTTTAATATGATTCTAATTGGTTTGGAAAGTAGACTTCAAGAGATTTTCAACAACATGTTATATGCCATATTTGGACTTCTAGATCAAAAGATATGATAAAAACAAAATTCGCAAAAACTGCTGTCCATCGAGTTTTATTTCGATTCGAATTCGGATTCTTTTTCTCTATAAATAGAGGTCATATCTCCCCTTTTTCAAATCACCAACTCTCATCAAGAAATTCTTGATACTCTCTCTCTCTTATTCTAAACCAACTTTTTTACAAACACAATTCCTCATACATTAGCACTAGACACACCTAGCCCAATTCGAAGTTGCCTTCGCCCTAGACGTGAAAGGTTTGATAAATCTTAGGGTTTGATCCCAAATCTAGTCTAAACTTTCTTTCAATTATTTAATTTAATTTTTTTTTAAAATATTTTCCTTGAAGTTACTAACACGTATATTTTGTTATTAGAAAGAGGTACGAGGCATCCAAGTAAGTGCTTTAATTGATTTATTGATATTATGATATAGGAATCATGCTTAGATTGTTATTTTGATTCCTAGTATCATGTTAGGATGCTTTTCTTAGTATCATGTTTTGGGTAATAACTAAAAATTCCTAATATTAAGTATGATTAAAAGAATGCTTCCTATTTTCTTTCTTAATAGCATGTTAGTATCATGTTAGGGATAAAGCTTTGATTTTTATTGTTTATTAGTGACATGCTAGGGTTTGTTATTAATCTTGTTAGTATCATGCCTAGGATCTTGCTATTATTATGCTTTAGCGTTGATATAATTATTTTAATTATGATTATAATTGTTTTACTATGATGATTATTGTTGCTTGATTATATTTATTGTTATTGCTTTATCACACCTTTTATGCATGTTTAAAGGAAATTTGTACTTGTAATCACGCTTAATAAGATAATTAATAATCTTGTTTAGGGTTAATTTGATTATAAATCAAGTAATTGTCAATAATAGTTTTATTTGTGCATTAATATTCAACCAACATAGATTAAACAGGTTTAGGGTTAACCTATTGATTGCATGTTAGTCAGAAAGCGCACATGAATACGAGAATAATAAAGTAGATGCCTATTATTAGGGAAGGTTCTTTCTCTTTTAGATTGGATTTGTACCTTCATCCCCGAACTTCCAGTCTTGGTTTCAGACCTATTGGAGTTAACGATCTCCTGGATCGTTAAGGGGTGTAACCTTCACCCTGTTGTAGACACCCATTTGTGTCTCCCCAAAACCAAACCCGGTGATGAGTACCTTTCACGTCGAATCATATTCGAATGAAACGAAAGTGTGGAAAGGTCTAGTGTAGCGGAAAGTTTTATTTCTTTTCTTTTCTCCCTGTTTTGGAAAACTTTATTTTAAGAAAACAGCCAATCAAGTTTGGTTGGTCCATGATATGGGTCCAATAGTGGTGTAGTTGGATGGGGCTTGCAAAGACCTTTCCAACGATATAATATAAGCCCAATTCCGATGAATATTGAGGAAGTTAAGGCCAATTTACTAAACTGGGCCCGGTTTGAGCTTTATGTACGGCCCAATGATCTAGGGGAGGGCCTAATATGATTTATCATTCCTAATGCAATTAGGAATAGTTTTGGTCTTCTAGAATCTTCTAGAAGGTTCTTTTCATTCCTAATTCAATTAGCATTGATAAGTTGACTTTGTTGACTTTTCAGAGTTTTAATCAAGATCAAATAGCATTTTCGAAGAAATTATATTATTTTATCTTCCAGTACGGGAAATTTATCAAATTTTCGAAAACGCGTTGAAATCCAGTTTGGCGTCCAACCCCAGGCCTTGGCGCCTGGAACCAGGCTTGGCGCCAGGCGCTAGCCACTGGTGCCTGATGCCAGCTAGCCAGGGTTGGCGCCAATCCTGTTTTGCGATCGTCAGACTCTGTTTTGTTAAATTATCTTTTTTGGCTGATTTTCTCTATAAATATCGTATTAAAAACTCCGTTTTCATTCACCAATTCACCAATTCACCAATTCTCTCATTCTCAAGTATTCTTTAGCATTCAATTCTTTCTTACTTTTTCATACAAAATTCCGCATTCGCAAGATCTAGAAACACCTAGCCATATTCGAAGTTGCCTTCGCCTTAGACGTGAAAGGTTTTAATTTCTGAGGGTTTGGTCCCAAATCTCTCTTTCAATTATTTAATTTTATTGTTTTGATTATTATTTTCCTT
The DNA here is from genome assembly GCF_948465745.1 of Chenopodium album. NCBI lineage: Eukaryota > Viridiplantae > Streptophyta > Magnoliopsida > Caryophyllales > Amaranthaceae > Chenopodium > Chenopodium album. The sequence continues at coordinate 17,806,540 of NC_137835.1, read as the reverse complement.
GAATTTACTAACGTGTGTATTTTGTTATTAGAAAGAGGTACGAGGCATCAAAGTAAGTACTTTAATTGATTAATTGATTTATGATGTAGATATCATGTTTATATTGTTATTATGATTCCTAGTATCATGTCTAGGGTATTTTTTAATATTAAATATGATTGCTATGATGCCTTTTATTTTCTTCCTAATATTTATTCAGGTTAGTATCATGTTAGGGCTAAAGATTTGATTTTTATCGCTTAGTGACATGCTAGGGTTTGTTATTAATCTTGTTAGTATCATGCCAGGATCTTGCTATTTTTATTATGCTTTAACATGATTATGAATATTATTATTGTTATTATGATGATTATTATTTTAATTATGATTTATGATTGTCATGATTATTGTGATTATGATTATTATTTTTATGATTATTATTATTATAATTTTATCGTCATGATTATAATTATTATTTTTTATTGATTATTATGTTGCTTGATTATATTTATTCTTTATTGCTTGATCACACCTTTGATGCATGTTTAAAGGGAATTTGTACTTGTAATCATGCGTAATAAGATAATTAATAATCTTGTTAGGGTAATTGTGATTATAATTCAAGTGATCGCCAATAATAGATTTTTTTGTGCATTAAATTCAACCAACATAGATTAAACAGGTTTAGGGTTAATCCTATTGATTGTATGTTAGTCAGAAAGCGCACATGAATACGATCAGAATAAAGTAGAGGCCTATTATTAGGGCAGATTCAATCTCTTTTAGGTTGGATTTGTACCTTCATCCCCGAACCCTTATTTGGTTCATGACCTTATGGAGTTGACGATCTCTTGGATCGTTAAGGGGTGTAACCTTCACCTCGTGAACGGTTTACAAGTTCCTTAAAAACTTGTTGGCGACTCTTTTGTTCTATCTTCTTCCCTTTTGGACGCCACCGTACTTTAGTGTATGATCACAGTGAGGTTCGAGCTAGTGGGATTTTAAAGGCTTGAAATTATTCCCTACAGTTTTTGGCGACTCCACTGGGGAGGATTTCTATTTTAATTCCTGAATTTGTTTCGGCAATGATTTAGAATGAGTGGATGAGACTTGAAAAGTTCTAAGTATTTCATGTGCGTAATTTTGATTAACATTATTGTCATATGCATAAAAAGGTTCTCATTGGAAAGACCATCCGTAATGAGTCAAAAATATAGGATTTTACACGTAGGAAATTTAAGAAATGTCTTTCACACCTAGGAATGAAATATCACCGCGCAAAACTGGAAGATTTTATCGAGCACAGAAAGCTGCTGAGGCATGTGGGAAGTAGCGTCAGGGGCCAGAGCTTGGCGCCAAACTTTTAGCCGTTGCGCCAGACGCCAGTATTGGCGCCAGGCGCTACAGTTAAAAGTTGGCGCCAGTCTCTGTTTGCTGGCGCCAATTTCCCCCAATACCGAGCCAGAAATATGCGTTATAATTTCGACCAGTCTCTGTTTCACGGTTAGGCTTCCACGCGGTGCATCCGGACAATTAACCATGGACCCTATTTGACTAAACCATATCCCGAACTTTAGAGAACTAGAGCCATGGTTAGGTTGCAAACTCATTGCATCATATTGTGCCTACTTGACTAATTGTGCATTATTTGTTGTGCATATATATTATATGTTTCTCTTAACCGTTTGTTGATTTGTGTTGAGACTAAAATTAATGACTTACAGAACTTTGCCTAATTAATTAATTAATTAATTAATTTGAGTCAATAAAGTTTTTTTTTTAATCGGAATTGACCTAGTACGACTTTAGGCATACCCCATTTGACTAATAATACCGAAAACAGTCCCAGACCGAAGCTCCAATATTGGCGCCAAAGTCTGAGCTGTAGCGCCACATTATAGTGTGTAGCGCCAGGCATTAACTAAACTGTCTGGCGCCAACCACCGTAGTGTGACGCCAGTCCTGTCGCTTGGCCGACAGTTTGGATTATTTGTCGAGTCATCACCTAATGTCTAATTAATCAGTTTTCTGTTTAATTCGGTTAATTTTGTTGACAATAATGCTTAATTGAATCAATGTTCGAGTTTAGGCACTAAGTCCCAAGGTCTTACACAAGAGTCCAAGCATGTCACTTACACTCAATGCACACACCAATACACATGTTTTGACCATGATTAAGAGAGTCTTGTGTGCGCGTTTTTTTTTTCGTCATTTTTTTTAAGGGGGTAAGTCGGATATTAATCCTCCAATAAATAATAATACTTAGTTCCCTAAAAATATGTACATTATTAAAAAATATGCATACTTTTTTTTTAAAAAAAAAAAACCATAAAGTCAAGTTGATTCGAGTCAAGTAATCAAAACGCAAATTGGCTTAATTCACAGCGCGTGGTCAAGAAAGGAAGGACGATTAATCAAAGATAACCTCTTCGTACAAGTCCAACTTTTCGACAAACCTATAGCCCGCAAGAGGAAAGCAAGAGTTATAATGGCAACTCAAGAAGAAGTCAATGATCTCAAGAACCAACTGGCTACTGTAACTGAGACACTGAAGCTTCTCGCACTTAAGATCGATGATCCCGTGAAACAACAACAAATGGACCTCATGCAAGAGAGCCTAAGCAAGTTGTCCAGCGACTACAAGTTTCAAGAACTCACATCCCAAGGGGTCTCGGTGGATAAAGATCTTCTTCTGCATAAGTTCAGCGCCAACGACATCCCAAAATTTAGAGCAATTGACAACCCTTACTTCCATTTAAGAGCATTTAAAACAATAATGAGTATCAAGGGTATCGATAAGAAAGTATTCCCTTCTCTGTTCTCACTATCTCTCGAGACCGTTTGCCAACAATGGTTCTTTTCTCTCGAAAAAGAAAAGACCTCTACCTGGGAATCCATAGCAAACGCTTTCGTTGATAGGTACAAATGCAACATTCAAGTCGAAACTGACCATAGAGAACTTGAAATCCTCAAACAGAAAGAGAATGAAGGCTTCACTTCTTTCTTTAACAAATGGAGAGAAACCTCAGCTAAAATGATCGAGGTACCAAGTGAAAAAGAGTCCGTGAGTCTGTTCATTAAAAATCTCCAAGAAAAATGTTCCAAACATCTTAAATATCAAAATAACCTTCATACCTTTAAGGCTGTTTATGATATTGGGATCAATATTGAAGATGACTTGGTTAAATCTAAAGCTGCCAACAATAACTCCAACAGTGGCTGGAAAGGAAAGAAGAACGACAATCCTTCTTCTTCCAAAACCGCCCACTCAAATAATGTTAGCACCTTTAATCTAGGAGAAGTCCTCGCCATGAACAATCAAGGACAAAAGAAACCATTTAGGAGGAACTTCACTCCTATTGGCATGAGTTATGACACCGCATTTGATCGATTAAATGCAAAAGGTCTTATAACTCCCATTGGACCATTTGGGGATCCACCAGTTGAGAAGAGGTCGGCTAACTGGAACCCCAACGCACATTGCAAATATCACCAAGGTAGGGGCCATTCTACTGAAAGCTGTTGGAAGCTTAAGGAAGCTATCCAAGACCTAATTGACAGTAACAAACTGTCTTTGCCCCCTGCCAGTAAGAAGCCAAGTATTGATAATGCACCTCTAGCTCATACTTTGGCTATCTCCGATGAAGAAAGCGAAGTTGACCCCTCATCTCTCATTAAGCCTGTCAAAGCAACCAATGTCGAAGAAGGAGGAGAAGAGATATTTTTCGATGTCAAAGATAACCTTCCAGAACCAGCAAACAAGGAAGACATACAATTGCTCACACTGTCTATGAGGGAGGCATCGCAACTATTACGTGAAGCTCTCAAAATTATGAACGAACTTCACAAGAAATATGGTGAACTTCCATGTCCAAAGGAAGAACCTAAAAGAGAATTCACACTAGTGAAAACGACTTATGAGGCGAAGTATTTTCCCTTACAAGTCACCGAAAAGCCTAAGAAGAGCAATAGAGTTTACACTCCAATTGGGATCCCATATACACAAATGTTCGAAATGCTCTCCGAGAGTGGCAAGGTCAAACCTCTCGAACCGAGACCATTTGAATCATTAAAAAGGACAGATAGATATTACTGTCAGTACCATCAGTCAGGGGGGCAAACCATAAGGATTTGGTGCAGAAAATGATTGATGAAAAGGAATTAATCCAAGTTCAACAAGAAGAGGACATAACTGTTAATGGAGTATGGGACAGTGATGAAGAAGATGTCTACCTAAAGGACATAGTAGGACCTTCACCTTCTGTATCATACACCACAGACGACATTTGGGCTGAAGAAGATTCATCAATAGACGTCCTCACAAGATCCGGGAGAATGCAACCTCCCGTTTCAACACAACCTATGCCTACTGTACAACAAGTTCCCATACCTATCATCAAAGACAACGACATCCACTACAAGAAAAATCACTTTTCGTAGCGATTGTTCATTCGTTACAATATGCAAGTATGTTTGTGAAATAATTAAGGATGTCGTATCATTTTTACAATCGCCATGGCTTTCCCATATAAAATCGATACGGAAAGCATAATAATACATATCCACACTATTTTTACACATTTATATAATTTTGAGAAATCGTATCATTTACAATCGCCACTAAATCCTGAAAATCGATACGAAAAGCCATTTCAACACTAGATATTTAAATATTGTTTGACAAAGAACACATAAAATATGTCATAGCTTATTGGTGAAACATTTCATTTAATATAAGAGTTTGAGGTTGCATGTTCGAATCTTGTAAAGATCATACGCATGTTTTAATTTTTTTGAAGAAAATGAGTTGAACATTTATAGCGATTGTAATTGCTACAATAATCACCACGATTAGATGTAGTTTTTCATATCGATTATTGATGCCAACCCCAGCGATATTGAAAACCACTACTAAAGGCTAAGGCAACGGGGGATATTGTATCGAATGACCATTCGTTGGGAAAGCTTTTTGTTGCAATTACAATCGATACTAAAGGTTAAAATAATCGCTACGAAAAGGTTATTTTCTTGTAGTGATCGTTAAACAGTTTAAGAAGACAAAAGTTGAGATGAATGTATGGAAGCTCCTGGCAACATCTCGAGAACATAGGTTGGTTGTAATGAATGCCTTGGATAAAATCGGGATAGATTCTGACACCACTCCTGAGGGACTAGCTAACTTCCTCACAAGTGACCTCCCTAGTCCGATTAATCTAATCACCTTCTCTGATAAAGATTTACCCCCAGAAGGTGACAAACACTACAAGGCGTTAAACCTCACGGTAGTCTGCAAAAGGATGAATGTTCCCATGACTCTTGTAGACAATGGATCAGCTATCAATGTCTGTCCACTTAGGACTGCGAGAATGCTCGGCATAAGGGATGAGGATTTAACTCCGTCCACACAAAGAATAAGAGCTTACGATAATACTCGTCGTCAAGATCTTGGCAAAATAACCCTAAATGTGACGGCAGGAGCAATAGAACATGCTACTACTTTTCAAGTGGTAGACATCAAAGCCTCATTCAATCTGTTGTTAGGACGCCCTTGGCTCCATGATCTAAAAGTCGTCCCTTCATCTCTCCACCAACAAGTGAAAGCCATAGTTGGAGGAATTCCAATCACTATTGACGCTTTGCCGATGAGAATCAAATCCATAGAAAATACAATCATCAATGTGGAGCACGACGAAGATGACGAAGACCTATGGGGCTTTAACGAAGAAGTATCCTTAATCCAAGAGGATGAAAGGACATATCTTTGCCACGACCCCCATTCCAAAATGATTATCAACACCATGCTGAAGAAACAAGGACACTTCCCTGGGATGACCTTAGGAAAGAAGAAGGGGATAACAAAATCGGTAGAGTCACCTGGCCTCCCTAAACTAGATACTTTCGGACTTGGTTTCGAACCGACTCGGAAAGATCTCAAGCGAGCCCAGGACAAGTTGAAAGCACGTAGGGACGCTCGCATTCAAAAGAAAGCAATTCCAATGGATCAGTACCCTCTTACGCTTAATGGTCAGTTTATAAAAGAAGGAGAGGACTATCCATGCCATGAATTTCCCGAGCCATTTGTTGTAAATGGCATACGACAACCAGGATTCGAGATTTTCTTGGATTGCTACTTCACTGACGAAATCCCAACTCCCGTCCGTAAGGAGAAAACACCCCCATGCTTTGATTTTAACGTCATAAGATTACTGTTTGGGTGAGAAAAGAATGAGCCAGCTTATGAGGAAGATAACTCCTCACTCATTCAAACGGTCCTACAAAGCAAAAACTTCGACCCCTCGAAGCTAATTACTCCAGTCGAAGGATCATTGCAAGGGTGGCGCAAGACTATCAAGGTGACTACTCCGAGTGGAAGGAAGATATCAATCACGACAGGGCAAGGGCCGATGTTTGAAGAGTCGTCGGAGTCAGAGTCCGAGTCAGAGTCTTTCCCTTTAGAATCTTCTAAGTCTTTAGCAGTAATGCCTCCCCTTCCTATTTCTTCTCCTAGGATAGTTAGTGATCCAGTCCCTGAGGACATATCACTCTTTGATGTAATGATCTCAGAGTATAATAATACTTCTCATTTTCCTTACTCCTCGTGTTCTTCCCTAACCCAAGATGACGAGCACTGCTTAGCTAACGATGAAAAAGATAAAGAAATTATTAAAGCAATGGAAACACTTGAAAAGAAAACACCAGTAATTGAAGAGACTGAAACAGCCGACATCTCGAATGATTCAACTCATAAAAGAGAAGTTAAAATCGGACTAACGTTGAATAAACAAGAAAGAACCGATTTAATTAACTTACTTAAAGAATTTATCGATGTATTTGCTTGGTCATATGAAGATATGCCAGGCATTAACAGAGAAATAGCTCAACACACTATACCATTAATCCCAGGAATGAAACCTGTAAAACAAAAGTTGCGTCGAATGAAACCCGACGTAGCACTTAAAATAAAAGAAGAAGTTCAAAAACAAATAACTGCAGGTTTCATCAAGGTATCCAAATACCCCGAATGGGTCGCCAACGTCGTCCCAGTTCCAAAGAAAGACGGAAGGGTAAGGATGTGTGTCGACTATCGAGATCTAAATAAGGCAAGTCCAAAGGACGACTTCCCTTTGCCACACATCGATATTCTGGTAGACAACACGACAAATCACGTGGTTATCTCATTCATGGACGGATATACAGGGTACAATCAGATCCTCATGGCAGAAGAAGATATGGAGAAAACGACCTTTATCACACCGTGGGGCACTTACTGTTACACGGTAATGCCATTTTTGTTGAAAAACGCAGGTGCTACTTACCAACGTGCAACAATTGCCTTACTCCATGACATGATGCACAAAGAAGTTAAAGTATATGTCGACGACATGATTGTGAAATCAAAGGACCGTCCAGGACATCAAGTAGCCTTAAGGAAATTTTTCGAAAGGCTAAGAAAATATAATATGAGGTTGAATCCATCAAAATGTGCTTTTAGAGTCACCTCGGGCAAGCTCTTGGGATACGTCATAAGTTCTAGAGGAATAGAGATTGATCCAACCAAGATTAAAGCAATCATGTCGATGCCACCGCCCAAGACCGAGAAACAGATTCGAGGATTTATTGGCCGGTTGCAATACATAAGTAGGTTCATATCAAAACTGACAACGATATGTGAACCAATCTTCAAAAAGCTCAAGAAGAATGTACCAGTAATATGGGATGATGAGTGTCAAAAATCCTTTGACAGGATCAAAGCCTATCTCACAAATCCTCCCGTATTAGCGCCAGCACTTCCCGGAATACCTCTTAGGTTATATTTGACGGTTACCAAAGAGACAATGGGAGCCATACTAGCACAAGAGGTGGAAAGCAAAGAGAATGCAATCTATTACCTAAGTAAGAAGATGCTCGAATACGAAACACGCTATACACCGCTTGAGAAATTGTGCATCGCTTTGGTGTGGGCCACAACTAAGTTGAGACATTACATGTTGGTACATACCGTTTTCGTAGTATCCCGATTGGATCCACTCAAATATTTGTTCGAGAAATCAACACTCAATGGACGTATTTCAAGATGGATAGTCAACTTATCCCAGTTTGATGTGCGGTTTATGCCACAAAAAGCTATTAAAGGATCTGTGGTGTCAGACTTTCCAATAGAAGACTCGACACCAATACAAGACAATGAATTTCCAGATGAAGATTTGATGGTCACCGAAGATGATACTTGGACCTTGTATTTCGACGGAGCCTCAAACCAAAAGGGATATGGCGTCGGAGTGCTACTAGTATCACCTAAAGAAGAACATGTCCCAATCTCAATAAAGCTTGATTTCGACGTTACCAACAACGCTGCTGAATATGAAGCATGCGTGGTAGGCCTTGAAATAGCCCTGGCAGTGGGAGTAAAGAGGTTAAGGATATTCGGAGACTCTTCTTTGATTATCAATCAGATATCTAAAAGGTGGAAAGTAAGGAGCGAAAGCTTAGCCCCTTACCAAACTTATCTGGAAACTCTTACCGATCAGTTAGAGAAGGTAGAATATACATATCTACCTAGAGAAGAAAACCAATTTGCTAATTCCTTGGCAAGATTGGCCTCAATGGTTAGGATTCCCACGGAAACCGAGCAAATGCCTCTAACTATCGAAAAAAGGCATAAACCAGCGTATATACAGGCTATAGAAGACGACGACCCAGTCCAAGACGAAGAAGAAGAACAAGAAGAAGAACCATGGTACACAGACATACTCAACTATGTCACCAATGGAGAATACCCTCTTCATGCTGACAAAAGAGCAAAGCGAGCAATGAGACTTTTGGCTTCTCAATATGTACTCATAGACAACGAGCTACATAAAAGGGTACCTAAAGGTCGAGCTCTCTTATGTGTAGGAAAGGTGGATGCACAAAAAATAATGAGAATAGTTCACGAAGGAATCTGTGGAACTCATGTAAATGGCAAAATGTTAGTCCAGAAAATAATGCGAGAATGGTATTATTGGACTACAATGAATAGGGGCTGCCATCAATACGTGAAAAGATGCCCTAAATGTCAAATTTATGCCAATTTACAACATGTTCCTCCATCTTTGCTCTACACCTACACATCACCATGGCCATTCTCTACATGGGCAATTGACATAATTGGCAAAATCACTCCCCCAGGGACAGGAGGCCACGAATTTATTCTAGTAGCAATTGATTACTTTACAAAGTGGGTCGAAGCGCAATCATACGCTAAACTCACTGCAAAACATGTAGCACTCTTTATCGAGAGAAATATCATTTGTCGATATGGAGTCCCACATGAATTGATAAGTGACAATGGAACTCACTTTCAAGCCGAATGTGAAGAATTGCTACATAAGTATGGTATCCAACATCATCATTCGTCCCCTTATAGACCTCAAGCAAACGGAGCAGTTGAGGCAGCTAATAAGAATTTAAAGACTATCATCGAGAAAATGACAGAAAATTATAAGGATTGGCCTGACAAGCTCCACTTCGCACTGTGGGGTTACCGCACGTCAATCCGTACATCAACGGGAAATACACCATTTTCTTTGGTATACGGAATGGATGCTGTACAACCTGTCGAACTAGAAATACCATCTCTACGCATTGCACTAGAGAGTAAACTTGATGAAGTTGAATGGACTAGGACAAGATATGAAGAATTGATCCTACTCGACGAAAAACGATTAGAAGCTCTACATCACACTCAGTGCTATCAAACTCGTATGGCTAGACATTTTAATAAGAAGGTCAAGACAAGAAATATCAAAGTAGGAGATTTGGTATCAAAAGCACTAAGGAAAAATGTTTTAGATCCAAGGGGCAAGTTTAGACCTAATTGGTCAGGCCCCTACGTTGTCAAAACAATCCTATCAGGTGGTGCAGCAAAATTAACTGACATGGATGGCAATGAATTCTCAAACATGACCAATCTTGACCAACTTAAAAAATACTACCCATAATTACTTGAGTAGGACACTCAAGAGAGTTACGTTCGGCCTGATTCCTTAGAAAAGGATACGTAGGCAACCCTTCACGGGTGTGGCCACTTAATTATTCGACATCTCCGCGTTCCGGAATCAACTAAAAGTCAACAAAAAGTCGGAAAACTATTGGCGTCGCAGAACAGAGTCTGGCGCCAGCAATAGGCCATTAGCGCCAGCCGATGGTATTGGCGCCTGGAGCCAAACCTCAATAGCTGGCGCCAACCTGAAATCACTGGCGCCAATTCAGTAATAAAATCTGGGCGAATTTTGGTGTTTTTTAGAAAATTTTCGACTTCCGTACTCGAAGAATTTCTGGAAAATTAATATTTTTCGATTTTCATTGCTTTAATAAAATAAATTTAAAGTAACAATTTAATTGAAAGCTGAAATTTCATTAATAAAATAAAATTACATTGTTAATGGAATTTAAATAAGGCTGAAATAAATTAACTTTAAATAAAAATTAACAATCTAATGAAGCTAAAGCTAAGCAATGTTTTAATCTTTCTTCTCCTTGTTAGCTCTTTTCCAATTCTTTTCTGTTTCCTCCTCTTCATCCATTACTTTAGCTAGTAGGCATCCTTTAGAGGACCTACATTCAATTTTGGAATAGATCGTTTCCCCTTCAGTTAGCACCCCATGCTTCTTTTCCACCCAAGACTTTTTGTCCGTGGTGTTAGCTTTCCTTTTCCCTTTGTCTTTAGTAGTATTCTTCTTCCTAGGCATCGTAGGTGTTTTGAATTCAATTCTTGCACCTAAGCGTTCTTTAGCCGGTGTCACCCTGTCACCTAGACGATTCTTCACATCGGTTCTACCCTGATCAATTGAAGATTTCTTCAGCAACCACTTCTTTACATCATTAGGTAAAGAAGGGGGAACCTTTTGGGTAATCACTTCCCATAAAGGTCTAGCGCTCCAGTAAGAGTCGAATCTATCTACTTCTTGAGATACGGGGTACTCATAGGGAGGACAAAGATCCCCGGAAGGAATATTTTGAAGCAAGCCGTATTGTCTTTTTACCCTGCAGGGATAATAATATGTTACATGAGACAAGCTTGGGAGACGGCAGAAAGGTTGCTTGTTAACACCAACCATCCTTTTTATTTTCCACCATGGGATGACCCACTTGATAGCAAAATCACGTGATTCAAAGACTTTTCTCCACCCATGGCGCCCAATTTTTGGGATGCGCTTCTTCCTTCTCACGAAGCAAGTGGGAGTATATTTGTCAATGTCGTCCGGAGGGCTAATTAATCCTAGCCTCTCCATTAGCCACATCTGTAAAAAAATTGCAATGCAAATAAATTATTATTACAATACAAAAATATATTTTTTGATTTCTGTAATTAAAAATATTATTTTTCTACCTGTAATAAAATTGGAGAGCCGCGAAGAGGCGCTTTTGGGTCCCTTTTCAATTCATCTAGACTAATCATAGTCTCTCCAACTATCAATGGCATTGGATTTCTCCCTGATTCAATTTGTTCTAGTACAGTGGTTATAATTGATTGACCCTCGTTATTTTTACCACTACTAAGACAATATTGATTGAGCATGCAAAATAAGAACGCCCTTCTTCTATATATATGAAAAGATTCAGAAAGAGGTTTATCAATATAATAGCGTGCGAATTCTTTCAAGTTAACTACATTGCCATCTACTATTTTTGATAAATCCCTATCCTTCAAATTAAAGAAGCGCTCAAAATCCTTATAGTAATATGCATCTACTCTATGGATTACTACCAGGTCTATTGCAGGGAAGCTTAAGATAGCACCAAATTCCTTTGGCAAAGGGCTAATTTCATCATACCCTATTCTGAAACAATGCGTATCGATGTTCCAAAATTCTAAAGCGGTATGTATGAAGTCTATGTCTAAATCTACCCCTTTGATGCCATAAATTCCCTCCAAGTGAAATAAATCCAATTCTTTTCTTTCTCTAGCATTAAGAGATCGACACCATTCATGAGAGTATTGGGTGAAGGTTTTAGTGGCTAAAGACATGATTATTATTTTTTCTAAAGAGGAGAATAATTTTTTCGTTGGAATTATAAGAAGAATCGGCTGAGCAGGGGGCTATTTATGTACAAATTGCGAAGAATTTCAATCTGAATGAAATACGGAGTCAGCGTCAATTGGCGTCACAGCCCCGACATTGGCGCCACCCATCAGTGCTTGGCGCCACACGCTAAGTGTAGCGCCTGACGCCACGCGCCATAGTGTGGCGCCAGCTGGCGCAAAGTCAGCAGGGAAGCCGCGCGTGCTCAGTTTGCGTTTTGATATTAAACTTGAGTCGGTTAATGACTTTATGGCCCCGATTTAATTTTTTCTAAATATCTTTTCTATCTTTTTTCTTAATTAATTAAATACAGCAATTATTTTTAATTAATTTCTTTTTTGGATTTTATATTAATTTTCAAAAAAACCAGCATTTTTTCCGTTTTCTTTTCCTTTTTTTTATTTTTTCTTTTTGGGGGAGAGAGTCGGATAATATCCTCCATCAATAATAAAAATGACGGAATTTTTGCGCAAAATTGTTATCACACTTCTTTTGCACACACTAACATACACTGACATAATAATAAACAAACAAATGGAGTTACAAAAACATGAAAATACAAAGTGTCTAAATAATGAGTCAAAGGCAAAAGTTCTATAAAAAAGTCAAAATAAAATACATATACAGAAACAAACTACGGCGCCAGAGGACGTAGGCCCATCATGCCATAAAACTGCGCCGTACGAGGAGTCACCTCTCCCCCAGCTCCAGCCTCAGCACCAGCTCCAGTCTCCGTAGGAGGAGGAAAACTCAAGACAGGACCGCTCCAGCCAAGATCAACCTGAGGCTGAGACCGCGGAAGCTGCTGCGATGACGAGCCAACCTCGTACATCCCACCACCTCTGAAAGCCGAGGTAGCCTCTCCTACCGGTACAGCAGAAGCACCCTCAGAAGAAGATCCTGAGCCCTCAGCAACGTCGGCTCGAGCAGCCTCGAAACGACCACCTCTACCTCCTGACAAAGTACGACGACGTCTCGAGCTAGACCTCGCCGGATCTCTCCGCCCCTCAGGCCTCGTACGGGTGTGAGAAGCGATCGGCTGACTCTGCAAAAAGAATTAAATCGAAAACAAGGTAAAACTGAAGCCATAATGCAAAAATAAGTGAAGAAAGGTTACATCTAGGACAACGTCGTCCCGACGACAGGTAGCCGCGTTCCTCATCCGGACGAGCTGGCTCCGGAAGGCATCTATACATCGTGCCATAGCCGAAACCACCTCGCGTGAGAACTGTCAGAAAAATAAGTCAGTGAAAATACATGATAACTGAATACAAAATTCTAAATTAAAACTAGGCTTACACTGGTCTGGTGGCGAGGAATCGACCGCTCCACGAAGCGCTCGCCCTCGGGAGCCGGAGAAATCATCTCCTCGATCGGCCCGTATATCCCCTGGTAGTGGATGGACATACGGGGCGGCACAAACTCAGTGGGACCATCCTGATAAAACAGAAAGAAATCAGTAAGGTATTACTTGGGGGCTACTTAGCAAAAAATAAAAAGCTAAGAATCTTACCCTCGCATCCTCAGCCGGTACAGGGGCTGGAGCTAATAGAGGAAGTAGCTCCTCAGCGTAACACCGCCCAAGGATCACATGGGACCGCCAGAAGGAACCAGATCCCTCAGCCATGCTCGACAACTGTCTCTCGTCGAACATATGACGTGGTGGAGGAGCGGGAACGACGAAAACATCAGAAGAGTGTTGTCAACCCTCTCTCCTAAATATACAACCGCTCCGTAAGTCCCTAGAAAATAGCGACGCTCAGCAGAGTACTGCGCAGCTAATCCAGGGACTGTCCAACCGCCCCACGGTCGGTATACTACATCAGGTCCCTATAAAAAGCACCAATCAAGCAAGAATATGTCTAAAACTTCACAGAAGAGCAAGATAAACACTAAAAGTCATACCGAGATGATCCGGCTCCGGACACGTGCAGTAGACATGTCCACATGGTGGCCGCCCCAAGAGGCGCTCACCGGATATCCCCTCGGCGATGGTCTCGCCGGCGCAACGGAAGGAAATTACTCGTAGAACCAGATCTACAAAAAGTTAAAAGTGTGAGTAAATGCTAACTAACATGTAGGGCTAAACTTTACAGGGAGTAATGTTTACCTCTACGACCTTCCAGAAAGCAGTCAAAGCGATGTTCATCCTAAAGGACCGGTGACGACACGAGTCCCTCAGAGCACGAACGAAATCAATGTAGGCCAAACTGGCCGAGTCATAAGTCCCGATCCACTGGAGATCACGGACAACAAGGAGGTAGTAAAGCAATGCCCTACTACCCCTGTCAGGGGAGAATGTCCCTGACAACAACATCAGCACAAAGATGCGCACCCGCTGCTCTCAGGTGGTCGCATCATCATCAAGAGCCGCTGCCAGCATCAAGCGGTGAATCCCTCTAGCACTAAACTGAGTCGTCTCAACCTCAGCTCGGGCCCGAACAGCAATCGGCCCCAACAAATCCTCGACCTCTGAAGAAAAGACGTCGATCCCACCGTCAAACGGCAGCGGCACAGAAGTAAACTCCAGTCCTGTGATGAGACTGAAATCTGTAGGGGTGACCATCATCTCGCCCCATGGAAAATGAAAGGTGTTGGTGGTGTCCCAGAAGAACTCCACCAAAGCGCGCACTACGTGGTGACCCCCGCTGGAGGCGACCATAGCCTCGGAGGTCTCGAACAGAGCAACTAGCCCGCAGGACTCCCATAGGAGTCTCGTCTCGCGATCTCTGGCGATGTGCATCCTGTACAAATCGCCTAGACCATCACAGCCAGAGCCGTGATGGCGTGTCCTCCTAGGCTCGGTTCCCCGTCTCACCCTCTCAGAAATGTGGTGGACAGGGGCAAAGAACAAAGTCTGCTCGTCCCACTCCGGGAACCGACCAAGCAAAGTGGACAGTGTGGCGTCGTCCTCCACGGGCTCATGCTCCCGTCTAGTGTTTCGGGACCGTGAACCTGAGCCTCGTTGTCTAGCCATGCTACATTGTGTAGAATCATCATAAATTAAGGTTCTATAGTATCTAAGGTTCACCTAGCCGCATGATACTATGTTCGCAAAATACAGAGTACGTAGTACTAAAACAGAGCACGAAATCAAATTGAGCATGACGGCATTTTTTCAAGCAATCAAACAATTTCTTGCAACACTATAGTAACTATTGTGACAAATTGAATAAGAATTGCTAGCAAAAATGTCAAGAACAAACCACATTGTTCTTCACGACCTTAAGAGGTCCAACAATGGCAGATTGCTTATTTCTTCACCCAATTGAGCCAAACAAGTCTGAAATTACTCCCAAGGCAATATACAAGCATAAACAAGCAATTTCATGGCATAAAACTTGATGAACAAAGCAAATTGAGCATCATAGAATTCGAATTTTCATTAAATTTGTGAATAAACATGCCAAGAATTCATGAAAAACCAGTGTGAGTTTGAGGAAAACTTACATAGATCGGGAATATAGATGAAAAGAGCTTTGATTTGCAACAAATTTGAGCGAATTCGGTTGAGAAACGAGTGAGCAATGATCAATTGAAGTTTCGGTTTCTTCGAGCAGTGTTCGCGATAAACAGAGCCAAGAAATGAACTGAAAACGGGAATTTAAAGAGATTCCCGTGCTGGCGCCAGCCCCTAGGCATTGGCGTCACTTTCTAGGCTTGGCGCCTGACGCCAACGCCAGCGCCTGGCGCTAATGCCATTATGCTGGCACTGATGGATTTTCAGCGACGCCAAAGCAGCCAGCCACCTGTTGGGGTTGTGCTAGCCTTCTGCAACATATTTTTGTGTTCCTTGGTACGCTAGTTAGCCCCTTCAAGCAATTTTACGTGATTAAGTAATCAGCTTGATTACGTAAAGTGATCGACCTGATAAAAAGATCGTCTCACTTAGCTTAAAGCGCCTAAGCATTGACTCATTAGCAAAAGGCACCGATATATAGGTTCAAGAGCAAAAGGCACCGACATATAGGTTCAAGAGCAAAGGGCAGCGACATACAGGTTCAAAGCAAAAGAGCGCCGACGTATAGGCATAGCAAAGGCAAAGTTCAGGCGAACTTTTAAAGATCGACAGGCGTGGATCTTCGGTAATTTCCTTTGGAAGATTATCGCATCAAATGAGGATGACTTCAAGAGAAGATGTCTTCGACATCATTCCCTAGCTTGCGGAAAGTTGTCATAAACAACTGAAGGTAATTTCGGGCGAAGTTGTCTTCGATCATAGTCCCTTAGGCATGGAAGATGATCATAATGCGGATGAGAATTATTTCGAGAGAAATAATTTTCGATAGTGTTCCCTTTGATGTGGAATATTATCAATGCAGATGGGAATTGTTTCGAGAGAAATAATCTTCGATGATGTTCCCTTGGACGTGGACTGTTATCATAACGGCGAGGATAGTTTCAGGAGAAGCGATCTTCTAATTTGGAAGCAGTTACGGGCGTAGCGGTTTTCAAGCGGGATGGCATTCTCTAGTTTGCAGGAGGTCATCAAAGCAACAGTGCAGCAAATCGATTACTTTCACAGACGTGTGCTCGACGGTGCAAGATACGCGTTTTTTAACTCTTTTATCTGTTTAACTAACGCTAGTTTGCAGGTATCGGCGTTATAAGATTGATTTAGGATCGCAGAACGTTCTGAATCATTCTCCGTGCCTATCGTTACTTTGACTTTCGTTTTCGAAACTTGCGTTTCTCCAAACTCAGTCAAAGTGGGGGCTTTTGTAGACACCCATTTGTGTCTCCCCAAAACCAAACCCAGTGATGAGTGCCTTTCACGTCGAATCATAATCGAATGAAACGAAAGTGTGGAAGGTCTAGTGTTGCGGAAAGTTTTATTTCTTTTCTTTTCTCCCTGATTTTGAAAACTTTATTTTAAGAAAATAGCCAATCCAGTTTGGTTGGTCCATGATATGGGTCCAATAGTGGTGTAGTTGGATGGGGCTTGCAAAGACCTTTCCAACGATATATTATAAGCCCAATTCCGATGAATATTGAGGAAGTTATGGCCAATTTACTAAACTGGGCCCGGTTTGAGCTTTATGTACGGCCCAATGATCTAGGGGAGGGCCTAATATGATTTATCATTCCTAATGCAATTAGGAATGGTTTTAGTCTTCTAGAATCTTCTAGAAGGTTCTTTTCATTCCTAATTCAATTAGAACCAGCTCCCTCGTCGAACATGTGATGTGGTGGAGGAACAGGAACGACGAAAACATCAGAAGAGTGATGTCTAGCAACTCTCTCTCCTAAATACACAACCGCTCCATAGGTCCTCAGAAAATAGCGACGCTCAGCAGAGTACTGTGCGGCTAATCCAGGGACTGTCCAACTGCCCCACGGTCGGTATACTACCTCAGGTCCCTAAAAAAAGCACCAATCAGGCAAGAATATGTCTGAAACACCACAAAAGAGCAAGATAATCACTAAAAGTCGTACCGAGATGATCCAGCTCCGGACACGTGCAATAGACATGTCCACATGGTGGCCGCCCCAAGAGGCGCTCACCGGATATCCCCTCGACGATGGTCTCGCCGGCACAACGGAAGGAAAGTACTCGTAGAACCAGATCTACAAAAAGTTAAAAGCGTGAGTAAATGCTAACTAATATATAGGGCTAAACTTTATAGGGAATAATGTTTACCTCTACGACCTTCCAGAAAGCAGACAAAGCGACGTTCGTCCTAAAGGACCGGTGACGACACGAGTCCCTCATCGCACGAACGAAATCAGCGTAGGCTAAGCTGGCCCAGTCATAAGTCCCGATCCGCTGGAGATCACGGACAGTAGGGAGGTAGTAAAGCAATGCCCTACTACCCTTGTCAGGGGAGAATGTCCCTGACAATAACATCAGCACAAAGATGCACACCCGCTGCTCTCGGGTGGTCGCATCATCATCAAGAGCCGCTGCCAGCGTCGAGCGGCGAATCCCTCTAGCACTGAACTGAGTCGCTTCGACCTTAGCTCGGGCCCGAATAGCAATCGGCCCCATCAACTCCTCGACCTCTAAAGAAAAGACGTCGATCCCACCATCGAACGACAGCGGCACAGAAGTGAACTCCAGTCCTGTGATGAGACTGAAGTCTGTAGGGGTGACCATCATCTCACCCCAGGGAAAATGGAAGGTGTTGGTGGTGTCCCAGAAGAACTCCACCAAAGCGCGCACTACGTGGTGACCCCCGCTGGAGGCGACCATAGCCTCGGAGGTCTCGAACAGAGTAACTAGCTCGCAGGACTCCCATAGGAGTCTCGTCTCACGATCTCTGGCGATGTGCATCCTGTACAAATCGCCTAGACCATCACAGCCAGAGCCGTGATGCCGTGTCCTCCCAGGCTCGGTTCCCCGTCTCACCCTCTCAGAAACGTGGTGGATAGGGGCAAAGAACAAAGTCTGCTCGTCCCACTCCGGGAGCCGACCAAGCGAAGTGGACGGCATGGCGTCGTCCTCCACGGGCTCATGCTCCCGTCTAGTGTTTCGGGACCGTGAACCTGAGCCTCGTTGTCTAGTTGTGCTACATTGTGCAGAATCATCATAAAGTAAGGTTCTATAGTATCTAAGGTTCGCCTAGCCGCATGATACTATGTTCGTAAAATACAGAGTACGTAGTACTAAAACAGAGCACAAATTCAAATTGAGCATGACAGTATTTTTTCAAGCAATCAAGCAATTTCTTGCAACACTATAGTGATTATTGTGACAAATTGAAAAAGAATTGCTAGCAAAAACGTCAAGAACAAACCACATTGTTCTTCGCGACCTTAAGAGGTCCAACAATGGCAGATTACTCATTTCTTCACCAAATTGAGTCAAACAAGTCTCAAATTACTCCCAAGGCAATATACAAGCATAAATAAGCAATTTCATGGCATAAAACTTGATAAACAAAGCAAATTGAGCATCATAGAATTCGAATTTCCATAAAATTCGTGAATAAACATGCCAAGAATTCATAAAAACCGGTGGGAGTTTGAGAAAAACTTACATAGATCGGGAAAATAGATGAAAAGAGCTTTGATTTGCAACAAATTTGAGCGAATTCGGTTGAGAAACGAGTGAGCAATGAGCAATTGAAGTTTTCGGTTTCTTCGAGCAGCTTTCGCGACGAACAGAGCAAAGAAATGAACCGAAAACGGGAATTTAAAGAGAATCCTGTGCTGGCGCCAGTCCCTAGGCATTGGCGTCACCATCTGGGCTTGGCGTCTGGCGCCAACGCCAGCGCCTGGCGCTAATGATACTAGGTTGGCGCTGATGGCTTTTCAGCGACGCCAAAGCAGCCAGCCACTTGTTGGGGTTGTGCTGACCTTCTGCAATATATTTTTGGGTTCCTTGGTACGCCAGTTAGCCCCTCCGAGCAATTTGACAGGATTAAGTAATCGGCTTGATTACGTAAAGTGATCGACCTGATAAAAGATCGTCTCACTTAGCTTAAAGGCACCGACATATAGGTTCAAGAGCAAAGGGCACCGACATACAGGTTCAAAGCAAAAGAGCGCTGACATACAGGTTCAAAGCAAAAGAGCGCCGACGTACAGGCATAGCAAAGGCAAAGTTCAGGCGAACTTTTAAAGATCGACAGGCGTGGATCTTCGGTAATTTCCTTTGGAAAATTATCGCATCAAATGAGGATGACTTCAAGAGAAGATATCTTCGACGTCGTTCCCTAGCTTGCGGAAAGTTGTCACAAACAACTTAAGGTAATTTCGGGCGAAGTTGTTTTTGATAATATTCCCTTAGGCGTGGAAGATGATCATAATGCGGATGAGGATTATTTCAAGAGAAATAATTTTCGGTAGTATTCCCTTGGACGAATATTATCAATGCGGATGGAGATTGTTTCAAGAGAAATAATCTTCGATGATGTTCCCTTAGACGTGGAATATTATCATTGCAGAGGAGGATCGTTTCAGGCGAAGCAATCTTCTAATTTGGAAGCAGTTACAGGCGTAGCAGTTTTCAAGCAGGATGGCATTCTCTAGCTTGCAGGAGGTCATCAAAATAGTAAAGCAGCAACAATCGGTTACTTTCAGAGACGTGTGCTCGACGGTGCAAGATACGCGTTTCTTAACTCTTTTATCTGTTTAACTAACGCTAGTTTGCAGGTATTGGCGTTATAAGATTGATTTAGGATTGCAGAACGTTCTGAATCATTCTCCGTCCCTATCGATACTTTGACTTTTGTTTTCGAAACTTGCGTTTCTCCAAACACAGTCAAAGTGGGGGCTTCTGTAGACACCCATTTGTGTCTCCCCAAAACCAAACCCGAAGATAAGTACCTTTCACGTCGAATCATATTCGAATGAAACGAAAGTGTGGAAAGGTCTAGTGTAGCGGAAAGTTTTATTTCTTTTCTTTTCTCCCTGTTTTGGAAAACTTTATTTTAAGAAAACAGCCAATCCAGTTTGGTTGGTCCATGATATGGGTCCAATAGTGGTGTAGTTGGATGGGGCTTGCAAAGACCTTTTCAACGATATATTATAAGCCCAATTCCGATGAATATTGAGGAAGTTATGGCCAATTTACTAAACTGGGCCCGATTTGAGCTTTATGTACGGCTTAATGATCTAGAGGAGGGCCTAATATGATTTATCATTCCTAATGCAATTAGGAATGGTTTTGGTCTTCTAGAATCTTCTAGAAGGTTCTTTCCATTCCTAATTCAATTAGCATTGATAAGTTGACTTTGTTGACTTTTCAGAGTTTTAATCAAGATCAAATAGCATTTTCGAAGAAATTATATTATTTTATCTTCCAGTACGGAAAATTTATCAGATTTTCGAAAACGCGTTGAAATCCAGTTTGGCGTCCAACCCCAGGCCTTGGCGCCAGGCGCTAGCCATTGGCGCCTGGAGCTAGCCACTGGTGTCTGACGCCAGCTAGCCAGGGTTGGCGCCAATCCTGTTTTGCGATCGTCAGACTCTGTTTTGTTAAATTATCTTTTTTGGCTGATTTTCTCTATAAATATCGTATCAAAAACTCCGTTTTCATTCACCAATTCTCTCATTCTCAAGTATTCTTTAGCATTCAATTCTTTCTTACTTTTTCATACAAAATTCCGCATTCGCAAGATCTAGAAACACCTAGCCATATTCGAAGTTGCCTTCGCCCTAGACGTGAAAGGTTTTAATTTCTGAGGGTTTGGTCCCAAATCTCTCTTTCAATTATTTAATTTAATTGTTTTGATTATTATTTTCCTTGAAGTTACTAACGTGTGTATTTTGTTATTAGAAAAAGGTACGAGGCATCAAAGTAAGTACTTTAATTGATTTATGATGTAGATATCATGTTTATATTGTTATTATGATTCCTAGAATCATGTCTAGGGTATTTTTTAATATTAAATATGATTGCTATTATGCCTTTTATTTTCTTCCTAATATTTATTCATGTTAGTATTATGTTAGGGCTAAAGATTTGATTTTTATTGCTTAGTGACATGCTAGGGTTTGTTATTTATCTTGTTAGTATCATGCCTAGGATCTTGCTATTTTTATTATGCTTTAACATGATTATGAATATTATTATTGTTATTATGATGATTATTATTTTAATTATGATTTATGATTGTCATGATTATTGTGATTATGATTATTATTTTTATGATTATTATTATTATAATTTTATTGTCATGATTATAATTATTATTTTTTATTGATTATTATGTTGCTTGATTATATTTATTCTTTATTGCTTGATCACACCTTTGATGCATGTTTAAAGGGAATTTGTACTTGTAATCATGCTTAATAAGATAATTAATAATCTTGTTAGGGTAATTGTGATTATAATTCAAGTGATCGCCATTAATAGATTTGTTTGTGCATTAAATTCAACCAACATAGATTAAACAGGTTTAGGGTTAATCCTATTGATTGTATGTTAGTCAGAAAGCGCATATGAATACGATCAGAATAAAGTAGAGGCCTATTATTAGGGCAGATTCAATCTCTTTTAGGTTGGATTTGTACCTTCATCCCCGAACCCTTATTTGGTTCATGACCTTATGGAGTTGACGATCTCTTGGATCGTTAAGGGGTGTAACCTTCACCTCTTGAACGGTTTACAAGTTCCTTAAAAACTTGTTGGCGACTCTTTTGCTCTATCTTCTTCCCTTTTGGACGCCACCGTACTTTAGTGTATGATCACAGTGGGGTTCGAGCTAGTGGGATTTTAAAGGCTTGAAATTATTCCCTACACCTGTGAATGGTTTACAAGTTCCTAAAACTTGTTGGCGACTCTTTTGCTCTAGCTTCCTTCCCTTTGGACGCCACCATGCTTTAGTGTATGATCACAGTGGGGTTCAAGTTTGGGGTGATGCTTGAAATATTCCCTACAACTCCTTGGACTATGCCTAGTTCGGGATTTCAACAAACTCAATTCTCACCTCATTTATACGGATCACAACATGAATTTTCTATTCCTAATACCCTAGCCAAACACAAGCCTCCGGGTCGAGTGAACAATCCACCCAAATGCCTAACACCCAAAATCCTAACATATTAGAGTGGTGTACCGAAGAGGAATTCGCTCAAACCAACCAAAAGAGTGAAGTTTGGACACACTATCAATTGAGTAAAAATGGAACCAAAGCCCGGTGTCGAACTTGTGGTAAAATTTTCTCGGCCGATACCAAGGGAGGAACGGGACACCTTAGTAGACATTCAAAAAAATGTGGTGGACCATCTAATGATCCAACCCAACCCAAAATTTCTCATTTCCATCCACAAGGCTTCATTTACAATTATGAGAGAGATAGGGATGAACTTGGGAGAATGATTGTACATGCCAAACAACCTTTTCTTTTCGCCAAAAATGATGTCTTTAACAACGACATTAACCGAGCACTACAACCCAAACACAAAAAAAAACTCCCGAAAAACCGTTCGATCTGTTGCCATGAATAATTATCTAGAGTATAAATTGAAATTATTAAATGAATTGGCTAATCTTCCTAGTAGAGTTTCTTTAACTGTCGATGCATGGGATAGTGGATATGGACTTCACTATTTATGTGTTACTTGTCATTGGTTGGATAATGATTGGTTGTTACAAAAACGCATCATTCATTTTAAAATGCTTGAATACCCTTATACTGATCTTAACATTTCTCATAATTTAATGGAAGTCATTGATGCATATAGTCGTAGGGATAAAATCATGTCTATGATTTTCGATAATGCAACTTCTATGACATGTAGAGCGAATTTGGTTAAATCCCAATTAACCGATGTAATATTAGATGGAGATGCACTTCATGTTAGATGCATTTTTCATGTTCTTAACTTGTGTGTGAAGGATGGAACACAATAAATTGGTCCATTTTATCACAAAATAAGGAATGTTATTATGTCTATTACTAGCTTTAATTTGAGATATCAAGAATGAAAAGGTTTTTGCAGGCAACAAAGGATAAAAAAATAACACCGGATTGTCCAACTAGGTGGAACTCCACCTATGAAATGTTGAGTCGGGCAATCGAGTACAAGGTTCATTTAACACTTTTTTATAACATGAAATTTCCACAATGTGCTTTACTAAAAGAAGATTGGGTTAATTGTGAAAATATATGCAGTTTTTACAATTACTATATAGTATATATGACACATTGTTTTTCTTCTGTGTATAATCCTTGTTCCCATTCTTTTCTTAGCAATGCATGTTTACTTGCACAACTTTTTGCCGAACACCGATCGCAACATGATTATCATGGATATCTTCCATCTATGGAGGAAAAATGGCGTAAATATTACACTGATTTTCCTATGATTTATATTTTTGCTTCTAGTTTAGATCCTAGGCAAAAATATGATGACACTATTTATTAATTGATATTTATTATAGTAACATCAATTTTGAAGATGATGTTGAAAAATTTAAAAATAAGGTCACTAATGAGTTTTTCTCTTTATATAGAGTTTATGAAAGTAAATATGGAACCATGTCTCGATTTTCCCCTTCTCAAACATCCAAAAACGTAAGTAAACGGGCCAAAGGTTTATTTGCACAAGCTGCTAACATGATGTCCAAGTTTTCAGGTACGGAATCATCATCAACTAAGAGAACATAAAGCGATGTTTCGGGGTTGCAAATGTACCTAAGTTACAAATTCATGAAAGGCTTAGACGATGAAGAGAAGTTTGGCCTCGACATCCTTGATTGGTGGAAATCACAAACCATGAACACATCCAATTTTGTCGGCAATGGCTCGTGATATTTTTGCTATCCAAGTCTCCTCCGTTGCCTCCGAAAGAGCTTTTAGTGCGTCGGGACATGTTTTAGACGATAGAAGAACAAGACTAAAACCCGAAACACTTGAAATGTGTGTTTGCCTCAAGGATTGGTTGGATGCCAAAACTCGTTCTCAATATCGTACTTATGCACAAAACGACGACGACAATGAAGGAACATCGACTTCTTTTAGTTCTCATACTTCTCAATCAACTCAATTGGCCGATGAACTTGAACCACAAGGAGACGAAGACGAAGAAGAAGACGAAGACGGACAATAATAATTACATTTTTACATTTTTACATTATACACTATTGTATAATTTTTGTATTATCGAACTTCGTATTCCGTATAATAAATGAAGTTATTCATACACTATTGTACGATATTTAATTATCATTATTATTTGTATTATCGATTTATCGTACCGGCTACCGGCATATAGTAAAATAAGTTATTCTTCATTTTCTGTGTTTTCGGATTATCGCACTCGTATTTTTTTAATTATTATATGCATTGTTGTTTTTATCTAAATTAATAAAAAAAAAATTATTTGTTTATATAAACTTATACATAATTAGATAAATAATTTATATAACCTAAATTAAAATAAAGTTGTTCAAAACAAAATATATTAACATTAACATAAACATAAATTAATCACATTATTTATATAAAATTAAGTTGTACTAATATAAATATATATATCGTTTTTAATTACATTTATTATTCGAAAAATTAGAAATAATAATCCCAACTTTGTCTAATTTATGCAGAATAATCCCAACTTTCGTTAATACTGGAATAATCCGAACTTTGGGGGGTCTTCTTTTTCTTCAATCCCAATTAACGGTTACCTATTGAAAAGGTTTTTTTTTTTATTTATATATATTAATGCCACGTGTCATGAGCTAATTAGCCAAAAAATAAAAAAAAACAAAAAACAAAAAAAAAAACCAGATTCCCAGCCCCGTTGCTCACCGAATCTCCAGCCACCACAATCCCACAACCCTCCTCCCGCCGTCCACAACCCACAACCCTCCTCCCGTCGTCAAGCCGCACTAATCTCGGTAAACCCCCGTCGTCCTTCCCCCTTGAACCACCACCCTCAAACTTCCCCGCAAACCCACGAATCTCCTTTACCGTCAACTTGCTCCAGCCACCACCACCACTCGAAACCTCCACAAAACCACCTCGCAAAAACCCTTAAACCACTCGAAAACCCTTAAAACCTCCTCCCTTAGTCCCGAAAACCCCCCAAAACTCCTCCCCCACCATTGAAAACCCTAGTCGCAAGGGTTTCGAGGTGGAGCAGGAGTTTTTGGGATTTTTTGAGAGTGGGAAAGGGGTTTTTTTTGTGGTGGACTGGTGCTTGCGTGGAGGGGTTGGAGGGTATTTCGGGGAAGGGGAAAAATGGGCGGTCGGCGTGCACTACCACAAAATACGCAAAAGAGAACGCCTGAAATAGGCAATATAGAACACTTTAGAGGCGTTCTTCAACTAGGGTGCCTTATAAAGTATACTAGACGCCTATTTGAGGCGTTCTGTATACATTACAATACAAAACGCCTATCTTGAATAGACGATTCTTATACTATGTACAAAATATATAAACAACATGGAAAATAGAACTGTCATCTTAAGAAAAGCGTTCTCTATTTGTATGGTTTCAGAACGCCTATAATAGATGACAGTTTTGTTTTCCTTTTTTTATTAAAAAATAATAATAATAATAATAATAATAATAATAATAATAATAATAATAATATTTATTAATTAATTAATAATTAGTAATAACAATAATAACTGCATTTAGTGATAAATAAAAGACTAGTACTTGTATATACGAAGTATGATACTCAAATCGCATTTGATTACATTGTTAGTTTAATAAAAAAAATCATACGAAATATTAATTACATTAAAAAAAAAAAAAAGGAATATTGATACAATTAAGCTATAGTACACATGGAAAATTAATAAAAACACCATAATGAATTATAAAACAATTTTAATGCTAGTACAATTTTAGACGACCACCACTGCTATTATCAGTTAATTTAACACCAAAAGCCAGCAACACCTCCGAGCACCGCCCCAATCAGCGATACAACCACCTCCTTTGCACCCGCGTCTATTTATCCAGCAACAATTCAGACAACCACCACTTTAATCAGAGCAGCCGCAACCCACACCCCTGCTCACGAATCAACCACCCAAAAATCAAAACAACAACCAAGAACCAACACCGCAATTAAAAAAAACGATACATAATTATTTCTATTGTGAGTACTCCAATTTACTTAATAAAAAATAAAAATTAAACCAAATCTAAAGGTGTAAATTAGAAGTTTGAGATTTAAAATTAACAATGGATACTTAAAACGAAATGATAAAGTGAAAAACAGAAATTCAAATTAGAATAAAATCTAAAGTAAAATATCAATAGAAAATTGATAAAATCAGAGGTTATAACTTGAAAACCAAACCCATGAGAAACCGCACCAAAAACCCACAGATCTAAAACAATTGAGAAGTAAAACGAAATATTAAAATGAAAATCAGATCAGATATCTGAAAAAGAATGAAATCATGAACTTTAGATCGGAAAATAAGCCAAAAAAAATCATATCAATCACTTTAAAACAGCCAAAAAACGAATTTGAACATTGAAATTAGAACACAAATGAGACTAATCTTGATATACCTTATTGCATCTATACACTTCTCAATGAGTTTTATTGCAACATTTGTACATCGAAATTCGAACACAAAATTAGGGTTCTCCGACTCGATTGACGGTGTTAGTTCGTGGAAAGAATTAGATCAACCCACCGCGGACAAACCAAGGTTGAAGGGGTTGCCATGATGGTGATAAACGAGGGTTTTGATTTGCTTTAATCTACTGCAGGTTGGAGCCTTGGAGGTGATGATGGCAATAGAACATGGTGTAATTGAGGGATGAAGTTAGAACTTAGAGGAGAGAGAACTCAAAGAAGGAGTAAGGGTTAGAGGAGGGAGTTGTGGAATGAAATAAGAAATTAGAGAAGTGACGGCTTGATTGAGAGGAAAGAAGTTAGGGTTAGTGACTTAGTGGTATACACAGTTAGTTTTTTTTTTTTTTTTTTTTTTTTTTTTTTTTTTTTTTTTTTTTTTTTTTTTTTTTTGTTAATACTTATAGAACGGTTAACTAAGAGAGGCGCTCTATATTGTCTAGTTAAAATTTTGCATGTATCAAATAGAGCGGTTAACTTTGATAGGCGCTCTATAGATTTAATATACTAAGCGTTCATCTTACATAGGCGCTCTGTATAATTCTAGAGAACGCCTATGTAACTTGACAGTTGTGTATAGTGTGTTACTTATTCCTATTTTTGTGGTAGTGGTGGGAAGATTGGCTGTCGGCGATCGGCGGTAGACTCGGCAGTGGTGGTGGTCTGGTGGGGGTTAGGGTGGGACGGTGTGGAGGGGAGGTTGGTTGGGTTTCTGATTTTTTTTGTTTTTTTTGTTTTTGTTTTTGGTTTTTTTTTTTTTAAATTTTAGACCAATCAGGACTTGACACGTAACAAGTGACCTGATATAATAGGTCATTGACTTTTGTTGACCGGTTAAGGATTGAAGAAAAAGAAGACCCCCCAAAGTTCGAGGTATTTTAGGGCATGAAGATTGCTAGACACAAGGGTGTAGTGGAGTGAAAAATGAGAGACTAAGTTTGCAGAGGTGAAAGCGGTATTTTAGGGCATGAAGATTGCTAGACACAAGGGTGTGAGTTGCATCGAGATTGAGAGTGATAATATGGTGGTGATTGAGGCAATGAAGAAGCGTTTGTATGACCCTAGTTCATATCATCTTAGTTGTAACACCCCAATAATTCTCTCTTTAAACATGTGAATAACCTGAACAATTCCAAGAGAATTACTGGCATCCTACCACCACGTGTTCAAACGTTAAGGCTTTATCAGAAAATAGCAGCGGAAAAACTAAAACAAATATATATAGGTTTCAAAACCAATAACCAAAACCAAATTAAATCTTACAACTTGGAACCCTTAAGGCCCTTATTCAAAACTTAAACCAATAGAAATAGTATGAAAGTAAAGTTGAGTTTAAATAACTTTAAATGTAAATAGCAAATAAAATAAGAAAAGTAACCAACACTCCACTCAAGATCCCACAACCCTGATGCGAATGTTGCATGTGTAAGAACCTGTGGTTAATCTGTTCCCCAATATTACAAGTGTAAAAATTGGATCGTCACAGCGTCATTGAAAGGCGAAGGCCATGACCAAAGAAAGACACACAAAGCACGCAATCAGCAAAGCTGAGTACATACAAGCTGCAAAACATAAAAGAAATCCTTAACATGCTACTAATAATCCATCATCACGCATCATTAGTTTATAGACTCGACACATGACTCAACTATTTATATAACTAAGACTCAATAATAGGTAAATCATTATTTTTATTCATTGGATTACGCAATAGACAAGGTTGTCCAAATCATGCTCCATTTGGAACATCAATAAAAGAAAAACCCCATGCCTCCTTTCGAAAACATCAATAAACATCCAACGACCACGGGCACGACTCCGTGACCGTAGTTAGTATGAGATCTCACCTAACTCCTAGTTTTAAAAAAAAAAATTGAAATAGGAGACTCGTAGATCAGACGACCTCGATAAAAGTACACGGCTAATACCCCGTGTACCCCAACCCCTGATTGTCATTACTCCAGAAGTGCACCAATCCAGAGTTTTATTGCTCATCCATCTTGCACTTTACATGATTTACAGGTTTAGACTTGGTGATGACTCATATGCAAACAATACAATCAATCCAATATCAATTCAATCAAGTAAAACAACTTTTCAATTTCAATTCTTGATTTATTAGTGACAAGCAACATTTATTATTTATTCCTTTAACTACCTCGGTGTATAAACACCTTGAGTGCATAAGGCACCCCAAAACCTTAACCTCGTCTTTATAAGACTTAAATCCTTCCTTTACTCATCCTGTTTGCATAATCATGAATGAGTAATAATTTAATCTTTACACCAATCACATACCTTTGCCTTTAAGCGCACCTTGAATAATTAGAGCACAAATAATACTTGCATTATAAACTAGTGCACATCATTTGAAATTCACAATGTATAACCAAACAATTTAACCCAGTCAATCCTATACATGATACTAAGTTCTCGATCCGTCCTTAAACATGCACCTAAAAACAAGGTTTCGTAACTCGTATGTACCTTGAATAAACGAATTGGTATACCGCTTTACTATCTAGAAATCACCTTCAATAAACTCCTCTCCTAAACCAAACAATAACATCTCAATCAATACCCAATCAATCAAATTTACAGCAATACTAACTTACTTTAAAACCTTCAAAATCCAAATCAAACATCACTTTAAAACCTTCCCTTTAGTTAAAATTAAAGGCTTATACATAGTTCTTTAAATTTTCTTCATAAAATCTTAAAATACACTCTTATACATGAAATTACAGCAAGTTCAAAGTCTAATAAAAATCTGAAAATTATTTAAAAACCCCTAATAATCTCCCTTTTTAATGGGTGATTAAACCCTCTTTATAAAACATCAAAAGTAATACTTAGAAACTATTTCCAACACTTAAAACTTCAATAAAAACATATATTTATGCTTAATTAACTTTAAACATAATTAATTTTATTAATCAAACTCAAGGATAATATTTTAAGTATTAAAATAACTTTTTAAAATCAAAAACTGCCCGAAAATCATATTTAGAGGCTGAATTTGGTCACGAGAGGGTGATGCTCACTACCAAAGGTAACAAGTCTTTCTTAAAACGTTGTTTCCACATGAAAACACTACTTTTTCATCAAAATCGGATGAGTTCAGAACCTGATTGGGATTAAAATGGGATTAATATTAATGAACGGAAATCTAAAAATTAAAACCCGAATTTAAGTGTTCAAAATAAACTGGAATTAAGTTAAAATAATCACTAGTTATAATCACCAAAATTTCAAAACATCATTATTATAAAAGCCCTATATCAATTGTTCATAAAACCCCTAAAATCATGATTTTCAATAATTAAAAACCCTAGGTTATAAAATTTACAAAATCTGAAAATTATGACACTTATAAAATATGAAATTATAAAGTTTAATCATCAAAATAAAGTTTGATACTAATTAAATTAATTTCAAACAATAAAATCAAAACCCATAAATCAATAATTATAATTACACAAATTAATAAAACTAAGGAGAAAGAAAATAAGACTAAGGGTCTGTTCATATTTACTGAACTGAGCTGAACTGAACTGAACTGAACTGAACTGATTGGAGTTGAACTGAACTGAACTGAAGTGATTGGAGTTGAACTGAACTGAGCTGATTGGAGCTGAACTGAACTGTACTGAAAAATTAAAATGCATGAAACTGAACTGAACTGAACTAAACTGAACTGAACTGAACTGATTGGAGCTGAACTGAAAATAAGTAAATATGAACAGGCCCTAACCTTTTTGTGTGAGAATTTTTTGGGGATTCATGGGGTATTTATAGGAGAGAATTGTAGGGTAAATAGGAAGATTGGGCCTCATAAAAATAATGAGTCGATTAAGGGCCTGTTCATATTTACTGAACTGAGCTGAACTGAACTGATTGGAGCTGAACTGAACTGAACTGATTGGAGCTGAACTGAACTGAACTGAACTGAACTGAACTGATTGGAGCTGAACTGAACTGAAATGAACTGAACTAAGCTGAAATGAATATTTTAAGAGAGAGGGAAATTAAGAGCTGAACTGAACTGAACTGATTGGAGCTGAACTAAACTGAATTGATTGGAGCTGAACTGAACTGAACTGAACTAAACTGAAAATAAGTAAATATGAACAGGCCCTAAGTAAACAAATGGGTTAGGCTTGTGTGATTGGACATAAATTGTAGAATAAAGGTGCATAAAATAATTTGTTCAAATAATTTTCGACCCAGATTAATAATTTGAAACTTTTGAAATTAAATTATGAAAAATAACAAATAAATATTATAAATAAAATAAATTTTCATCTATAAAATATTTAAAAATACGTGGGATTACATTAGTATACAGGATATTCTAGATTTTTTCTTCTAACTTTACTAGTGTTTCATGGTCTGTTGTAAAGCGAGGGGGTAATATCATCTGATTATATAGGTATTAAAGCTGTCACTTCCAAAGTTATTCACTAACAATTTCCGTTTTACACAGAACACTAACCAACTCATACAATGTTACCGCAAAGTTAACACTACCTATACAATTGCATAGTTCACACTTCACACGACAATATTAGTTTGCCATAATGACCATGACAAAACAGTCATCCTAACCACATTTCTTTGAGGAAAACTCATCCTAAACACATGATAAATTGTAATTGACTTGTGTTACCATACTTTCCTTTCGTTTGTTGTAAACTCAATTTAATTAATGTAATTTTAGTCGTTTTCAAATTTTTTTTAAGAAAAAAAAAAACAAAAAAACTTACAAACAATTTATACAATTTTTTTTTTAAATTTTGAAATTTAAGACAAATTATAGAAGCATTGGTGAGTGATGATTAGGGGGTGAACATGGTCTGGTTTGGTGTGGTTTGAGTCTAAACCAAACCAAACCAAACCGTAAAATACGGTTTGGTCAATTTTCCAAACCAAACCAAACCATATTAGTATTGAAACCAAACCAAATCAAACTGTAATAATGCGGTTTGGTGCGGTTTGGTTTGCGGTTTATGATGAGACAGCATTTTTTCCTAAAAATTGTCAAATATTAATAAATTTATAATAAAGTTCAAATAATTAGCCAAACGGATTAAATTCTACTACAAATTTTTAATAAAAATAACAACCAACTAATCAAGTGCTAAGTGCTAACACAATAACACATAATAAAAATATTACATAACAAATTAACAGTTGAAAAAAACATAATACATTTGTCCAGAACAATAATTCATACTACATTATAATTATATGACCTAAGTATTGATATTTGAGATTGAGTATAGAGTATAGTAGTATACTGACCGTATAGTCTTCTAATGATTTTTCATGTTTTTTTGTTTTTGTTTTTTTTTTATTTTTTTATAATATATAATAACTATTTTAATTTATTTAAAAATTATTTAAATATTAAAATGCGGTTTACAGGTTTACGGTTTGGTTTGGTTTATAATTTTTGAAAAACCAAACCAAACCGCAAACCGTATTTCCCCAAATATCGAAACCAAACCGTATTTTTCCAAACCGCAAACCAAACCAAATCGCTTTGGTTACGGTTTAGACCAAATTGTGTACAACTCTAGTGATGATAATCCCTTCCTTATAAAAAGTATAAGATTATTCTTATGAATAATGTTATGCCTATTATACCATTCAAAATGTGTATTTACATACATACCCTCATTATTATGTACAAGTTTTTTTGATGAATAGTGTTTGGACAATTGTACCATTTAAAATGTTTATTTACTTATTTACCCGCACTATGATTATTACCTCTTCATTTTTAATTCTTAAGATTAATGTGTGAACATTGATACCCCTAAATATATTTATTTATATATTTTATTTCATTATGTTGTCAATCATTAAATTTGTGATGTAAGGTTAAACCGAAATAGATTCCAAATATGACTAGCAATGGCACGCGCATCGCGCGTGTTAGCTACCCTAGAATTTGGGAAAAGGAAGTGTAAATTTTAAACTAACACTCTATGTTCCGTACTTTTTAAAACAGGTTTACTCTAACAAGATTGCTAAATACCGCCAGCTTTTTTTATCAAACCGCCAACAAAAGTGAAGAATGGACAAAATTACCCTTACTCATCCTCACTTTGCTTTCTCTCTCCTAAGGCATCAATCAAGCCTCAAACTCAAACTCAACCACCACAAAAGCAACCACCATTGCCACCCACCACTCACGCCACCACGACCACCGCCCATACCACTACAACCACTGCACCAAGGCACCAAATTGTTTTTGAGGCCGAAATCCCAAAAGAACCAACAACAATCATCAACCATCGGACCAACAACAATCATCAGCCATCGGATAAACAATCCACCACCTTCCCACGTCGGCGGGAGGGTGGTGATTTTCATTTAAATCCGGCAACCAGCACAACCGACGCCCAAAACCGGTCACCCAGAACGGTAACCGGTTTCCAGCGTCGGTTGACCATGGTAACCTACGCTGGAAACCGGTTACCGTCCCGGGTGACCGGTTTTGGGTGCCGATTGACCACGGTAAACCGACATCCAAAACCATTTACCGTCTCGGGTGACCGATTTTGCACGCCGATTGACCATGGTGAGCGCCGGAGATTATTAAAAACAAGAACTGAGCAAAGTGACGAACTGGTTTTTCAATTTTGACCACCGTGATGCCGGTTCATCACCTCCAATCCTCACCGTTGTTGTCCTTCCACGTCCGGCCACCACTTCTCTTCACCTCTGATGTACAACCTCAATTTGAGGTTGATGGTGGTTTGGATGTGGTATTGTGATGAGAGAGAAAAAAAATAAAAGAGAAAGAGGAAGATGGGGTGGGGGTATAGTAAGGGTATTGGTGTCCATTCACCTTAAATGTTGGCGATTTTGATAAAAATTGTTGGCGGTATTTAACACCCCCCTTACTCTAAACCCTTAAAAAGGTCTGCGCTATCCAATAATTGGACGATCATATAAAGACTCAATCCATTTATTTATTATTATTAGACGGATCTATCCGTTTAATAACTATGACGGCCTTAACGGGTCATAAGGGATCCATAGAATTGTTTTCTCTCAGATTAGTGAGATATCCATTGAAGCGCACTCAACGTTCTCCATTGAAGCGCAGTTGGCGTTCTCCGTTGAATCTAGTTCTTGTATCCCCATTGTAGCAACTTCTGAGGTAAGTTGTTTGTATTTGTTATCATCATATCAAATATCTCTGAAATTATGAGATCGATAATTGAATCAAATATCCCTATAATTATGAATCAAATTTGGCTGTTAATGTATTGCACAACACTTTAATGTTAGGATTTAACTATGAAATCAGAGCTCTTTTCCCTCCTGCCCTGCCTCAGGGACGGGCCTGATTGTAGGACAGAAGTATGAAAATGAACCTTTCCTCCTCAGGCCCTAGGCGGCTTCTCCTGTTTGCCTAGCTCAGAGATGATTACTCGAATAACTTGATTACTCGATGAATTCGATTACTCGAATAACTTGATTACTCGATGAATTCGATTACTTGGCTGATTATGTTTTTTTTCTGTGGTTATGACTATCTAAAATAAGTTTGGATGTTTGCATTTTTGTGTTAGAAGAATTAGACTTTGTTGCTGGCATACAGAATTTGAGATGAGGCTATTGACACACAACATGCTATCTTCAAACATTAAAGGGGTAACAGACGGGTTCCCTTTAAAGATAGAGGCGGAGAAGGTGGTGGAGAAAGAGGTCGATATGAATACAGATTTCCTTAAGAACATCTTCACCAAGATCGAGTGGAAGCCCTTTGTTGAAGCTGCCAAGACCCTGGGATATTCTGAATTGCCTGAAGATGTTGATCCTTCTCTACTTGACTCTCAAGATTTTCTCACCAAGTTCCACCATGCGCTCCTTGAGATTCACCTTGAAGAAGGCGCTCTTGTTTGCCCTGAAACTGGCCGTAAGTTCCCTGTTAGTAAAGGTATCCCTAACATGCTTCTTCATGAGGATGAAGTCTGATAATTTAGGATTTTATTGACTTGTTTGTTAGTCGTTTGCTGGTACTC
This sequence comes from Chenopodium album, assembly GCF_948465745.1. Lineage (NCBI taxonomy): Eukaryota > Viridiplantae > Streptophyta > Magnoliopsida > Caryophyllales > Amaranthaceae > Chenopodium > Chenopodium album. The sequence continues at coordinate 17,771,456 of NC_137835.1, read as the reverse complement.
GAATGGTTTGTAGAAGAGAATGATAAGCTCGGGACTAGTTCTGCTGAGCTTGTTCTGTTTTTATTTATTGGGATGAATTGTCACAATGAAGTTGTAGATTTTACTGGAAATCTTAATGCAAGTTTTTGGTCTATTTTCTACTGTGAAGCTTGTGCATTGTTTTCTTTTCTATACTTCAAGATGGCCACATCTAATTTTAATCTTGTTATCTCTGCTCCCATGTTTGTAATGTTTAATTGAACATGATCGTGTTGATTTTAGCGGGATGGGTGGCTAGTACATGGCACCACAGAACTTGCTTACATTCCGGTTTCAAATTCATTACCTTTTTACTCTTATTTAAATGAATCTGTAGTAGTATATTATACATATATCTGATCAAAATTCAATCCTGGTGCTCTCTTTGAAATACATTACTTATCTACAATAATATTAGCAAATCAAACATGTAATGGTGAAAAAATAAGGGGATTTGTAACAGATGAAGGGTACTGTAGAAAATTAGGCTTCAATCTCTATGTCTAGAAGCTCATGACCTGCATAGGAACTACTTGGACCACGGACGTAATGAGAGGACAATAACCAGTATGATGATGAGCAGCAAAATTATGGCAAAGCAAGTCCATTTTCGGGTATTCTTCTGGGATTTTCTAGCTTGCTGCAGTTGGGTTGTTCCCCTCCGCACAAAGGAATTAGCCCTGCCAACATTGGTCTCAATGTCGTCTATTTGCTCCCCTTGATGCTGAACCAAAACTGCTATGTCGAGAAATATCTGATGTAGTTCCATCAAGCTTCTTTCTATGTCTTTAACAGCATCGTGTCTCTCTTGAATCTCAGCAATTGTATCTAGTATCTGTCCTCTGCCCTGCATTCACATCACAATGATTTTGTTCACACATTAAGCCATACATAGCTTCTAAAACAATACTAGTTATAGTAATTTATTTTGGCAATGATGATGATGAGTTTGGAATTGAACCGGTTTTTAGTTTTTCACTCTATTATTTTTGCACCCTGAAGACTTGCTCAGTTCTTTTAATGGTTCGTGACTTTGAACTAAGGCGCTCTAAGTTCAATTTAAAAATTCCTATACAAGTATCTACTTTCTATTTTTCTAAACATTCACTCTTTCACAATACATTTCTTAAATGATAAATATTCAAATTAGATTTCTTATTTCCCCATACGTCTTAAATGAGATGTATTTATCCTAATGGTTATTGTGTATAGAGGTTCTTAGATCTGAAGCATATGAATTTTTTTAATTTTATGCTCAGCAATTTGCATGTCACAATTTTTTTGTCCTCTGCGCTCCGTTTTAATGTTAAGGGATTTTTTTTTTTTTTTTTTTTTTTTTTTTTTTTTTTTTTTTTCCTGATTCCATGCATTTGATTTGTGGACATTCATATATTTATATGCAGAACATAGTATAGAAAAAAAGTGGTTATGACAGAACGAACCTGCTGTTGAATGGCCTTCTGCAGGAAGGTTTCGCTCTCTCCGCTGCTAATCAGCAAATCAACTGTCTTCTCATCTGGATTCTCCCCTGTCACAGTATAATACCTCCTCCCAACTGTCTCTTTATACTCTTCGTTAATCTTCGCTCTCAGCTCCTGAAACTCATCCATCTTGTCTTTAAGTTTCTTCCCTAGACCCCCAACAACCGATGTCCTAGTCCGGTCTGTTGTGCTTCCTGGACCGCAATCTGGCAGGCTACGACTTGCAACATTCGACTTGTCTAGGGCCTGAAGGCACTCCTTGATGTGTTTCGCCTTCTTCATTGTCTGGTTCACATCCTGGTCCATCCTTGACCGGATTGCCTTCACTACACCAGATTTGTGTGCTGTCTTGCTCTCCTCATGCGCTGCCCTCAGTTTGTTGTGGAGCTCCTCTATTTCCTTCAAATCCTCCTCAATCTTCGCCACATCTTCAAAGAACTTCTCCAGGTTTGCACCAACATCCCCCATCTCTATGTCACCGGAACCATTCTTCCGGTGCTGGGAGAAACTCGATAGTAAGTCGTTCATTGTCGCTCTTAACAAAAAAACTTTAATTTAGTCTATGATTACAGGGTCGTTTTGGGAGAAACCACAATTTTTTTCTCTCCTCACCTGTTTGATTTAAAAAAAGGGAGGAGTTTGATGCATTTAGAAGATATATTGTCGTCAAACTTGGGTTTACAGATAGAATATTCAACTACTAAAACTTCCAGAAAGATATGTAAAGTCAATATATGAAAATTTGTTAGGAAATTTATACTATTTCGGATTATTATTAATGCTGAATATCTTAGACATGTAATCAAACGAGTATAAGAAAGTGGGAGGAAGTAACGCAGGATTTTCTTGATTTTGCTTTGCAATGAAGAATTTACTACTTTGTATGTAATTTTCTTATTCTTATTTTGGCTTTTACACGTCTTTGACCTTAATATATAACAATACTTGGTATTTTTTTTTCTCTCAAAGTGTATAAATAGTTGTTTGGAATAAGTCTTTTTAGACATCATTTAATTGTATGACCAATTTGGTAGGATTCCCCTGTTTCATAATTTGAATGTAAATAAAATAAAGAAAAATTACAACAACGTGTTGAAGTAAGCTATATATGTCTGCCAGTTTCATTTTCAGAATGTGAATGGGTTACTTCGGAATACTTTATTAATTAAAATTAGGTTATAACCCATGTTACTTCCTCTATTAGTTCACTTTAATCATCATTTGATAAATACATGATGATACATGATGGTACTTAAAACTTGCAATCTTGACCCGACCCAAATGACCCGATTTGTGATCTGAAATTGATCCGAAAACGTAAACCCAAAATTGACCCGATACCCAAATTGACCTGACCCAAAATTTACCCGATACCCGAAGCGACCCACATCACGAAATGACCCGACCTGATTTTGACCCGAATTAATTGACCGAACAGACTCGAAACCCGAAGTGACCCGAACTATACCCGAAATGACCCAACCCAAAATTAACAAATACTCAAAATGACCTAACTGATTTAGGGTTTAATTACTTTACCCGAATAAACACTTATCGAAAATAACCTAAATTAAACAATATAGTGTTGTGTGTATAATATTATTGAAATGTTGGTGTAGTTTATTACTCGTGATTCATAATGACTTCCATTTGACTAGGAACACTGGTTTTTGTTATTGTTATTATTTACTATTACTCTTAGCTTCTTTTATGAGTTACATACTTACATTGAATTTTTTTCCCACTATTCACTTTATCTAATTTGAATTATTGATCAATTAATCAATAATAGTGATCATACATATGAAACAATACAGTCTTGTGTATATAGTACTGTTGGAATTGTTAATGAATATATCATTAATATTCAATTGTTATATTTATACTTATTGTTGATTATAATATATTATTGGTTCTTTCAAAAAAAAATAATATATTATTGGTCAAATTTCTACATCGACATAGACGAAAATTGACCTGACCTAAATAGACCTGAACCGATTACAACCCAACCCTAATTTGACTCGACCTGATAATTGGACCCAAAGAATGACCTGACCCGAATGGACCTGGCCCAAACTCAACCTGACCCAAACTCGATCCGAATTGTTGACTCGATACCTGACCCGACTCGAATTACCATTGACCAGAACCCGATCCGAAACCAGAATTGGCCCGACCCGAATATCGATTGATCCAAAATTGACTCGACCCGAATGACCCGTTTGTCAGGTCTGATACTCATAGTTAAGTTGAAAATTTTACACTACACCCCGGTGTAGCTTCTGCTACCTACACCCCCCCTCCCCAAGTGACGTCATTTTGCACATATAATATTTCAAAACTGAACATATTTTATTAATAGTTGTAAATGAACATACAATTATTTATAATTGAACATTTAATTAAGGATCATTATTATAGATGAAAAATGTATAAAATTTATAATTTTGTACTTGTTATTGAAATTTTTTGAAGGTAGCACACACTCCTTATTGTAATTGTAAGAATCATTTCCATGAAAACTACAACATAGCACACACTCTTATTGAAATTCCTTATTAAAATTGTTAAAATAACTAATTCATGATATAATTGGGTGCTTTAATTAGTAGTATAAAAATGAACTTTTAAGTATATGCACATATTCATTTTAAAATTAATGCATTTACTTGTTGATCATGAATAAGAACGAAAATGAACATTTATCAATACGTAAATTAACATTTATATATATTGAAAATGAACATTTATCAATACGTAAATTAACATTTATATATATTGAAAATGAACATTTATCAATACGTAAATTAACATTTATCATCTATTAAAATGTGAATGACGTTATACTAACATATAAATGAACATTTAACAAAATGAAAATGAACATTCATAAAAATAAAAAAAAAATTAAAGAAATAATAATAATAATAATAAAAATAACTGCGAACTATAATCTTTGTTTCTCTTCTCTGAAACGGTTTCCTTGGCTCTGAAAACAAAATTGAAGAATGTACAGATATAATTTATTAGTTCTTCAATAAAAATTGCTAAGATTATAGTATAATACTTACATTGATGTACATTACTATATATGTAAATGAACATTATGAATTTCATATATGATCAAAAGATTTCATAGTATGCATAAGTCAGTTTCTCAACTCACATGAATGAATATTTATGCATTTCATAAATGTGCATAACGTATCATAAAAATGAACATTTTTTATTTTGGCATATAAAGTCAAATATAAACTCAAATAGATTCAAATATACAAATGAACATTTATAATTCAGTATATGTTCATCTATTACCTCGGAATTGTAGAAATGTTAACATCTATACCATAAGTTTTAATATCTTTTAAAAGTTCTTGATCTACAATAGGAGATTTTTACAATGACTATGTAGTAATATATAAATAAATATTTGTATTAATCATTTATTAACATGTGAACATGTGAATGATTGTATACTAATATATAAATGAACATTTATCAAAATGAAAATGAACATTTATAATTTTTTTTTTTTAAAAAAAAAAAAAAAAACCACTACGAACTAATTTAATTAATGCTTACTTTTCTCCAGATTTTTTTTGATGTTCTTCTCCGAAGCTATTTCCTTCGTACTGCAATTAAAAAAATGAAATATTTCATACTCAAAATTCAAAATGTACTTGTTCAAATTACTAGTTTTAAAACTAAAAATAGTAAATGTTCCTGTAGCATAATTGCAACAATAAATTATAAAAATTAGGGTTTATACTCTTTTTCGAATTAAATATGAACAAAATCACTTACTCCTTTGAATTTCGACCTTGATTTGTTGAATTATGTAGCAGTTGAACAGCTTTTTTGGATAATTTGTCGCAAAGTTTGTTGAAAATTTTGGATTAGAAAATGCTGAAAATGGGTGTAGAGAGAGAAAATGCTGAAAATGGGTGAGGAGAGAGAAAGTGAAAAAAGATAAATGGTGGTTTGATTTTTACTGTACAATTGCAGAAAGTGGGTATTATGAGGGAGATTGTTAAACGCATCGTTTAGAGGGGGGTGTAGGGTGTGGTACCTACACTAGGGTCTAGTGTATACCAATTATAGTTAAGTAGGGTTGTTGTTAGCAGGCCCGACTCTTAACCGGTTTATCCTCATACACGTAACAGGGCCCCCAAAAATTAGGGGTCCATAATTGCTTAAAAAAATCGCTGACATATATTTAAAAAAAAAAAAAAAAAATCTACTTTACCCATCCATTCATCTTCTTCCCGTAAAAACCTCTATTTGGAAACCAAAACCCAAAAAATCTTCAATTCAATCTTTCATCTTTGACTACTGCCTTTTAATTTCCCAAACAAAATTAAATTCGCTCAATAATTATCTCTCCTAAACGGCTAATTTCCCTAATTATCTCCAATTTACTTAATTTTTTCTCTATTTTTTAGGCAAAATTGAAGAGCAATTTATACTCATATCGGAATCAATGACAATTCAATTTATATTAACGGACAAATTTTTATTTATTTATACCAATTTCAAGATCAAGCAATACCCACAAAAAAATATTACAATCTTCAGTTTTCTTTCAATTTTTACTCAATTCAAAAGGGGGAAAAAACGTAATTGGAAGCACTCAAAAGTCTGGCGAATTGTTCTTGTTCGGTGGATCTGGAGTAGTGGAGTGCAGATGTTGATTACTTGATTAAAGATCAGGTTGTATCTATCTAATTTTTTATTTTTATTTTTTTTGTTATTTTAATTTATGCATAATTTTTTTTATTTCTGCAATATAAATTGATTGTTGTTTTTTTAATTATGGCTCCTAAAATTAGGAAATATGATTCTGATTGTGAAAAACGTAAAAAAAAATGAAAGAAATGAAGAATTGACTCAATCTCTAAGGGGTGCTCTTGATAAGTTTATTGTAAAAGAACCCCAGGTTTCAGTGGAAAATAATATAAATAGCAATGATGATATGAATGATTCAATTTTGAATGATGGTACTTTGAATGATAATACTGTTGGTATTGATGATGATATTTTGGCTTTATAATTTGTAGTACTGTACTAAAAAAAATTTTCTTTTTATAATAATAATATTTTTATCCTTTTATAAATAGTCCTTTAAAAATTTAAGGGCCCAATTTTTATAATTAGAACAGGGCCATCAAATTGCCGGAGACGGCCCTGGTTGTTAGAATTGTCTTGATAGATATTTCAAAATACCATTGTTAATTAGGGATAAAGTTTTTTTAAAAAAATATTTCAAAAAATATTTCAACTATGGAGTACATAATTAATTATATTAGTATTAAGGGTTAAAATTATAATGTTGATAAGCATGCAAGTAAATATGAAACAACTAAAAAAAAAAAGCAGAGCAAATATATTGTAATATAAAAATATGTTGGTTGAGATTTGGGATTTTGAAGAGATTTGTAATTTAGAGAGCTTTTACCTTATTTATGTTCTTTAAAAAAAAAAAGTATATATTTGTATTTTTTTATATTAGGTCTACTAGGTAAATGTATTTTTTAAAAGGAAATTTTGTCTAAAATCACCCGTCAAATATTATTATTTTGTCAAAAATCACCCACTTAAAAATATGTTGCCTAGAACCACCCAAAAACAAAATTTAGTTATATAAGACCACATGGCTCAACTTTTCAGCCTTAACTTCAAACTTTGGCGTTGACCCAGGTCACGTGATCAAGCACGTGACTTTTAATGACCCCCCTCCCCTTTTCTTTTTATTTCCCCTTCGAATCTTTTGGCTTTCCTCTCTCTGTTCTCTCTTCTCCTTTGTTCTCTTAAACCTCCATTGTTAGCCCTTGAGTTCTATAAATTATTATCTCCCATTGTTGAATGGCAACATCCTTCCATAAACCAAATTTTTTAATTTCGATCAATCAGGTGGTTTTTGAAGTTGTTATTTTATGTAATTGAGCAAATTAGAGTTTGTTGGTTGATTGAAATTGTGCGATTTTCAGGTGAAATGTCTCAATCTCCAACAAACACTAAGTACGGTTGTGGCGTCCCAATTTCTAGGTTGAGGTCCTAGACTCATGAGAACCCCCCGGGAGAAGATTTGATGCTTGCAAATTTTACAACCCAGATACAAACCAGAATAGTTGCAAATTCTTTCATTGGTTGATGAGGATATGACAAATTGGCAACGAGATGCACTAAACCTAATTCTATTTGACAAACAGCTTCTAAAAGGAGAAGTTAGTGTTCTGCAAACAAAGATTGTGTTGTGTAGAGAATGAGAAGAAGAGGTTGAAGGAAGAACTTGACAAATTGAAGCTGAAGTTGAAGAAAAAAAGGAACGAATCTGGTGACAACATAGGAATGACTGTTAGTTTGTGTTGTGATGTCTATGCTGCTTAGTGTTATCATGGTAAAATTAGTGGTCTAATCTAGTTTAATTGGGTAGGCAATAGTTTGTATTAAGGTTGTTTTACCACTTAAATATAGTGGCCTAAACTCGTTCTCTTGTACTACTTTGTATTTGTTAGATGAATTAATAAAGTAATGAAATGGTTTATGGTTTGTCATAATAATTTGCACTTTCTTCATTGCACTAAATATAATAACTTGAATGCAAATGTTGTCATACATAACACACATGAAACTGAAACATGTTCAAAAGGTTGTCCTATCTTAAAATACTTAGTACATCATGAGTTAGAGGCTTGTGATGGTTGAAATGTGCAGCTTTCTTGAGAGCTTTTAATTGAGGTTGAAGGTTGTGCAGAAGTCTTCTGTTTTTTTTGATCACTTTCTTTTAGGAACAGGTGCTGGTCCTAAACAACCAGGTTGCTGCTCACTTGTTTTTGCACCCTTAGAAGACTGCAGTTGGCCTCTTCTTTATACCAGTTCATGCTGCTGCTGCTGTTTGAGTTATGGCTTGAGCTGTTGCTGTTGAAGTTGGTTGCAAGGAGCTTGAAGCTGGAACTGGTGTTGTTGTTGCTACACTTGTTGTTGCTGCTATGGTGGTGGTTGTTGTAGGAGATGCTCACTTCTTTGGTCTTCAAAAAAACGTACCTTGTTTTTTGCACTATCTCCCATTTGGTCAAAAGTAGAAAAAAAACTACCTTTTTAATCTTCAATTCAGTATTTAAACTCCCCGCAATTAATCGATTCACCGTTCACAATTAAGAAGGATGTCCAATCCTTACTGCAATTTGCAAAAGGTTTAATGCATGGAGAACAGACAGAGGATCCTTCATGCTAATTTTATGGAATATACTAAGAACAAATCAATTACGGAGTTATTTTTTGGGGAAGGGTAAGGGGATCCTTCATGCTCAAGGATATTAAACCCCTAACATCAAAGTTAGAAGAAAATTTCCTTATCACTAGGCCAACAGAATGTTGCAAGCAAACAATAAGGGTATTTACAGATGAGGATCAAATACTAAAACGTCCCAATTGAGCCAAACAGAGGGAACTACTCCAAAATCTAGATTAACGCAAGCTTTGTTTCTCTTCATCTTGGAAACAAGATTGACTTCATGCCTGATCAAAATTGAGCTCCCAAAATTCTTAATTACAATGACAAAAGACGGTAAAAAAAAAAAAAAAAAAAAATCAAGCGAAGATATGCATAGCTACAAAGTGTACGAGATGGCATTTCAAGATCCTGTGATCCTCCATCCAAAACCAATGTCGCGGAATGACTAGTGAGTTATTTTTTCCATGGCTTTAAAGAGAGAACAATAATTAATATGATGATGAGAAGTATAATGATGGCAAAGCAAGTCCATTTTCGAGTATTCTTCTGGTGTTTCCTAGCAGTATGCAGTTGCTCAGTTCCTCCCCTAACAAAGGAAGAAGCTCTACCAACATTAGCCTGGATGTCATCTAACTGCTCACCTTGATACTGAACCAACACTGCCATATCAAGAAATGTCTGGTGTAGTTCCATTAAGTTTCTTTCGATATCTTTGACAGCATCGTGCCTCTCTTGGATCTCAGCAATCGTATCTAGAATTTGTCCTCGGCCCTGCAGTTGCACAAGAAAGACTTCATGCATCAGCTCAAATTTCTCCTTAATAAAAGATACAGTTGCACTAAAGCAAATTCACATGACAGTCCACACTATATAAATTATAGCATTCAGGGTATATATAACAAGATTTGTATGGGAGCATTGGTGCATTGCTGTATGCATTATGCCACTTAATCGATATCTTTAAAAAAACTATGTAACCAAATGTTTAAGCACTTAACAGGAGATATATATTAACACTTCTGATGTAAAGGTTAGTGAGAAAAGGACCTAATTGAGGAGAAACTTTTTTTCAAAATTTACTTGATGTTATATCTATTGTACAGGTTCACCCAATTAGCATAGAAATCGAACCAAATCAATGCAATTACTCCTTCCGTTTCATAGTGAACTCTGCATTTTTGGTCAGGCACTGAGATTAGTTGTAGTGATTGAGCATAGGAAAAGGCAATAATATGATTTCTATCTTGCAATTATAAGAACATGTGAAATTGGTTTGGGAACAATTCGAAATAGTAGATGAATGGAGTATCTTGTTTCACCTAAATTGCATTCTTCAAGTATAAACCTGAATGAATAAGAAGAATTGAAACTTAACAGAATTATAAACCACGTCTTGAATGGTAAATTCTACGGTCCTAGCTATCCTCAGGAAAAGAGTTGACCTTCAACATTTGTGCAAATCAATACAGGAAAATCTAAATGACTTCCATTCAGTTCTCTAGTTAGAAATCCAAACAAAGTTATCAAAGATCTAAAAAACTTTCATTTGAATATTTTATAGAAATTTACATTTTCTTGGAAGATTCAAATATGTAAACAAGAGCATTTAACTTAGATTAGTGTAAACTAGTAGATATTACACAAACTTTGAGTTATTGTATACTGTATTTGTATTAGCTCTTAAACTTTTTCTGGGAGTCTGAGTGTTGTCCGTAGCATCTGCTACAACACGACTCAATCGTATTGATTACTGCTTCGCCCTATTAATTTCAGTTACAGTACGATAACTCTCGACCAATTACAACTATAATGATGAGTACCAAGGATCATTAAAATGTCTCAATTTTACTACAGTTCTTCCACTCCATATTAATAATGTTAGAAAGTTTCTTCCTGAGTTTCCATTGCCTACATCAAGGGAGAATGTATTCTGCTTTTTTACTTCTGGCTCTGAGAATCCTTCCAAACCAGTAGACAAATTGGAAACATTCAAAATTCTAAGGTTGTCTTTTACGGACTTCTAACCACTACAAGAACCACTACCATACCAAAACTACTACGAAGTGCTTCCAACTTACCACGAATGATGTAACTATGTCTAACCTCAGCTACCTAAAAACTTTAAAAGATACAGAGTATTGCCAAAAAGACCCTATAATAATAAATCTCTACGGTTTCAGACTTTCAAGATAAGTGCTACCAAGTTCATGTCACAGATAAGATAAATTCAGTTAAAGGTCAGTATGTTCAATACGGAAAATTAAAGAGAAAATGATTAAAACTAAACATCAAAAAGTAAAATGGCCCCATGACTTCATTAGAGTGAATCGAAGGGATGCTTCATTGTGCATACAGAGCTTGAACTAAACTGTGTACGGACTACTACGGAATAAATAAAATGAGTAATGTACATCATTCAACCACAAGTTTTACCTTACCAAATTCTTAATAAACATACTCCTTTGTCCTCAAATAATTGTCATGTAAACTATTTTAGTCAGTTTTTAAATAATTGCCCAGTCACTTTAAACATAATATTTCACTTATCCAACCAATCCATCCATAAGATGACGGCCCCACTACTAACTATCCCACTCTCTTGAGTCATCATTCTTTTTTGGGTTTTTTTTTTTAAGTTATGCGTAGGTTTTTGAGTTTCTAAAGTGTGTCCATGATATTTCAAAATTACAAGTTGTGCCCTTCAACTTATATTGTTTATTCAATCGTATCCTCAGACGTTAACTCGATGTTAGTAATTTCAAAAACATTGGAAGTAATAAAAAACGGATGAGAAAAAAGAAAAAAAAAATTACACTGAGAGCTTGAAATATCAAAAATTGCTTTTAGAAGAAAGAAGAAAAGATGTGAAAATGTGGAAAAAATGCTTAATGCTAATCCCCTTACTTAAAATTTAACCCAATTTAGGCGTAAAATTTCTCTCTAAAACGGGATAATTAACACTTAACACAATTACTCACGTTTGTGTTAATGTTAGAGGGTACCATTAAATAAACACATTAAGTTGGAGGACACATCTTGTAATTTTGAAAAAGCATGAGCACACCTTAGAAACTTTACGAGGTATACATTTCATGTAATGTAAAGCCCTTTACTAACTCTTTCCCCTTAATTAAATTTTACTCCATGTATTCTTTATTTTCCAAAAATTTACATAGAAGATATATTTATCAATTATCTATAATATTATTAAAATTCATGGGGACAACATGCTAACGACATGTGTCACTCATATGCCACATATGCACTATATGTCATCCTATATTCCTATGTGTCATCCCTTTTCTCTCGCCATATTGAATTGTATTAATGTTTAATTTTTTTTAACAAAAACTTTTCATTAGTCTAACTTTAATGCTATATAATATTTTTTTTGACGGGATGCTATATAATATAATAGTGTTTAATTTGATTGAAAAACTTTTCATATTGACCTCTTATTACATTTTCATTTAGTTATTAATATTGTTCAATATTAACTCTTCTAAATTAATTTAATCAAACCTATAATATATGATAATATGGGGCATCGCCCGGGTCAATAACTAATTTTCACTTAAAATGTGTGTAGTGTGCCAAAACCTAAGAGCTCAATAGTTTGATGGAGGATGGATGGATTATTAAACACCTACAATTAAGACGATGGGTGGATGGAAGTCTAGATATTACTCCGTATTATCTAATAACAAAAAAATCCATTTCCCTTGTAAACTACATTCATGGACAAAATAATACATAGTAGGCGGCAATTAATATTTGGCTCAATCTATATACTATTATCATTCTCTCCGTCTTACGACTAGTGTGTAGCCCGGACGTTGCATTAGATTGTTACCTTAATTATTCCTTTGATTATATGTACTAGCATATCATATCATCACTAATATATAAAGCTGAACTTTTAGCCAATACGAGACATTAACACTTGACGTCCCAATTTTTCGCCAAGTGTCACACCACGCGATAATTAATAACTAAAATTACATGTAGGATTTATTAGAATATATTTTTTATGGAATACGATAAAAAAAAAAAAAAAAAAAAAAAAAAAAAGTTGGATAGATTCCATAAGTTAAAAAAGTAATTTTAGAGTTTTATTTTTAATAAAATTTGGATAAATTAGTACATACAAAAGTTATTTTAGAGTTTTGTATCAATAAAACTTTTGGTTTAGAATTTTATTTTCAATAAAATACCAATATTATACATATAATCATTCAATTAATTCTTAACATGCAACCGAACTTTTCTTAGATATTCGGAGAAAATGAAAAGAGATCACAACTTTAGTCTTTAGATGACCGTTCTTTTTTGGTTGTACATTATTGATAGCCATAAACGGACAAGTGATTATTAATCCATGAGTAGAATATTCAAATAGCAAATGTATTTTAGTTAAAATAAAAAATAAAAAAAATTAGTTTAAAATTCTATAAAGTATAAATAATTCGGGCATCACACGGGGCACACAACTAGTTTATAATATGGTGGATAATTGGCTTAAATGGTTAAATAGTCATGTTTCTTAGAAGATGCTGGGACGTTTCTAAGAATGCCTATAGGTTAGGTGTCATATGATCGATTTTCATCACTCGCCTTTATAGCTCTCTAAACACCAAAAAAATAGATATCTAGTAATTCAACTAAACACCGACTCTTACTTTCTCTAAGTAAGATTCTATTAAAAGCTTGTGCATAATCTTAAAAGACATTTTATATGTAACGAAAGAATACTACATTCACGCCGTAAAAAAAAAAAGAATACTACATTCTCAATATTAATTCATTCATTTTTAATCCTACTTTGATGACACTCACAAGAAAAATAGCTCATATAAGTTCAAATATCAGTAATTGTACACTAATTTCAAAGATAATGAATCACATAGAGATACCTTGAATGAATAATTAGAGAAAGTGATTAACAACTACGAGTCAAAGAAATTCACATGTCCACATTGATCCAGAAATACATTATTCTACATTAAATATTCATATCTACCACATGATCAATCATTCATCCCAATTATCAAATCTCCCTATTCATATTATTCATCAAAATCACAACCTTTCACCACAAAACTAATTTAAAAAACAATACATAAACAAAAAAAAAACAAAATTAAAAATCAGAAAAAACAAACCTGTTGTTGAATAGCCTTTTGCAGAAAATTCTCACTTTCACCAGTACTAATCAACAAATCAACAGTCTTTTCATCAGGATTTTCACCAGTAACAGTAAAAAACCTTCTTTCAACAGTCTCCCTATATTCCCCACTAATTTTCTCCCTTAACTCCTGAAATTCATCCATTTTCTCCTTCAATTTCTTTCTTAACCCATTAACAACCGAAGTTCTCGTCCGGTCCGCTGAACTCCCCGGACCACACCCGGCTATACTCCGGTTCGCAGCATTAGACCGGTCCAACGCTTCCAACCTTACTTTGATCATTTTAGCCTTCTTCAATGCAACCCCAACATCGCGGTCCATTCTAGACCGGAGGTCTTTAACTGAACCGGCAGTGTGGGCCGTTTTGGTTTCTTCATGGGATGATCTTAGTTTTTTATGGACTTCTTCAATCTCCTTTAAGTCATCTTTGATAGTCTCGACGTCGTCGAAGAACTTGTCGAGGTTTACGCCTGGGTTAGGGGTGGGTGAACCCATCTCTAAGTCACCCGGGTTTTCTCTGAACCGGGAGAATGAGCTTGTAATAAGATTGTTCATTTTTTTTTATGGATTATTTTTTGGTTTAGGGTTTTTTGTGGAGTTTGATTTGTAAATGGAGATGAATTTAAATGTAAAAGTGGAGTTGGATTTGGTTGATTAGTTGAATTGTCAAAGTTGGAGGTACAGAAAAAGAAGATGGATGAAGGAGTATGTAATACTAGTTCAAGAGGATGAAGTCAATGGGAAGGAGAAGACTTTGACTAAATTGGGGAGTTTGGATTATAATAATACAAGCAGAGACGATTGATGTATGGTTTTGGCTGCCAATTGGAGTTACTCCGTATTTGCTAGATGCGGTTGCAGAACTAGTACTACTACTAAAAGATGGGAAAGGGAAGAACCGATGAAGCATCTAGGAAAGTGACGTCTAGCCGTAAAGCTTGGGGTAATATCGTAAGGCTACCGCTTAGGTATGAGGAATTCTTGGACTCTTAACCGATATAAAGTCATTCTACGGCTATTTCACCAAATGTCACTGAGTACTTTAAAATTTCACCAAATGTCATCGGGTTTTTCAAAATTCACCAAATGTCACTGACAAACATTATATTATCAAGACGTGCCATTAATGAGGTATGGCCGTTAACTATCCGTTACAATAATTCTTAATTCACCAAATGTCACTGAATACTTTTGATTTTTCATAAAATGACATTATTTATATAAATTATTACACAATATACCTATGACTTAATGAGTTATAACGCCTAGTTAATTAGTTTCACCTTTTTTGAATTTTTTTGGGGTAAAATAGCCGTTACACCCAATTTGTTGTATAAATTTGAATGCACAGCTAAATTGTTATGCCATTCTAGTTTTTAAATATTAGAAGTCAACAGTGTTGAATAATTTAGAGTATTTGAGACAAATTGCATGGTATTTAATTATTTGCTTATAAAATGGTGCTACAATTAATTAAACTAGTAATAAGAGCAAACAAAGGATTAGTAAACTCCATTAACGCAATTCGATTGAACGCGAGATGAGGGTAAAACTCATTGAATTACCACCCGATCAGGTTATCACCACTTGACCGGGCGCGTATGCGAGGTTGAGAAAATCTGCTCCGTCACTCGATCACTCTAAATTATTCAACACTGTGGACTTCTAATGTTCAAAAACTATAATGACATAACAATTTAGTTGTGCATTCAAATTTATACAACAAATTGGGTGTAACGACTATTTTACCCCAAAAAAAATTCAAAAAGGGTGAAATTAACTAGCCGTTATAACTCATTAGGTCATAGGTATATTGTGTAATAATTTATATAAAAAATGACATTTCATGAAAAATCAAAAATAGTCAGTGGCATTTGGTGAATTAAGAATTATAGTAACGGATAGTTAACGGTCATACCTCAATAATGGCACGCCATGACAATATAATGTTTGTCAGTGGCATTTGGTGAATTTTGAAAAACCCGATGTCATTTGGTGAATTTTTAAAGTATTCAGTGGCATTTGGTGAAATAGCCGATGATTCTAATAAGGGCATAATGTGCATTTACTTTTACTGTACTTGAAAAAATGATGTCATAACACATGGTATTTCTGTATTTCATTGTACTTTCAATAGTATCACTATCATACCAACCACCTTATTTAGTGATACCGACAAACGTAAAAATGTTATGTTGGTATTGATATGATTTGTTGACTTGTTGGTATCATGTGAAATATCAACGTGTGATGTTATGATTTGTTGACTTGTTCGTATCATGTGAAATACCAACGTGTGTTGTTATAACTCTAACAATTAGAGTCCAAGAATTCCTCGCTTAGTATTGGTACATACTTCGTAAGGAATATTACATAACCTTGCGGGCGTGCGGTATGAACCAATACATACTATCTAGGTTTAGTTTATGAGTTTATTTGTGTAATATTTCGTGCTCTATAGTACTTTGATTTTTTAATTTGACCAAACTTAAAGTTAAAATATAAAATTTTCAATTTCACAAAATTTTAAATGAGATGTAATTAGATACTTTTTAATATAAAATTTTCAAATATAAAGTTTACATAGTTTGTAAGTTATGAAACTGAAAAAATTCAAAGATAATTAAAGGCAAATCAAAAGATAAGATATGATTTAATCTAATATATATAAATAAAGTAGGCACTTTTGGAGAGTATTTGGAGCGCCATGTAAATAAAGGTATTATTTTAACCAATAAGAAATTAGATTTCTATTTTATTTTAGAATTAAAAAATTCACTCGCTAGCTAGATAAAAGTGACGAATTAGATTTGACATATCTCCGATTTTAATGCCACGTAGATTAAAATCAACAAATCAAATTATTATCATGGAAAAAAAATAAAAATTCAATTATATAGATGTAGGGAATAACTTCAAGCCTTTAAAATCCCACTAGCTTGAACCCCACTGTGATCATACACTAAAGTACGGTGGCGTCCAAAAGGGGAGAAGATAGAGCAAAAGAGTCGCCAACAAGTCTTTAAGGAACTTGTAAACCGTTCACGAGGTGAAGGTTACACCCCTTAACGATCCAAGAGATCGTCAACTCCATAAGGTCATGAACCAAATAAGGGTTCGGGGATGATGGTACAAATCCAACCTAAAAGAGATTGAATCTGCCCTAATAATAGGCCTCTACTTTATTCTGCTCGTATTCATGTGCGCTTTCTGACTAACATACAATCAATAGGATTAACCCTAAACCTGTTTAATCTATGTTGGTTGAATTTAATGCACAAATAAACTATTATTGGCGATCACTTGAATTATAATCACAATTAACCCTAAACAAGATTATTAATTATCTTATTAAGCGTGGTTGCAAGTACAAATTCCCTTTAAACATGCAATAAAGGTGATCAAGCAAATAACAATAAAATAATAATGATATGCATATCAAGCAACATAATAAATAATCATCATCATTAATAACAATAATATCAATCATAAATCATAATCAAAACCATGTTAAAGCAAAGCAAGATCCTAGGCATGATACTAACAAGATTAATAACAAACCCTAGCATGTCACTAAGCATTAAAAATTAAACCTCTAATCCTAACATGATACTAACATGAGTAAATATTAGGAAGAAAATAAAAGGCATCATAGAAATCATATTTAATATTAAAATTTCCCTAGACATGATACTAGGAAGATCAAAACGCCCTAACATAACATTAGGAATCATAATAACAACCTAAGCATGATTTCTACATCATAATATCAATAAAAACCAATTAAAGTACTTACTTTGATGCCTCGTACCTCTTTCTAATTACAAAATACACACGTTAGTAACTTTAAGGAAAAATAAACAAACAATTAAATTAAATAATTGAAATAGAGATTTGGGACCAAACCCTCAGAAATTAAAACCTTTCACGTCTAAGGCGAAGGCAACTTCGAATATGGCTAGGTGTATCAAGATCTAATGAATGCGGAATTTTGTATTCGAAAGAGAATTTAAGAGAGATGAATGGTTAATGCTTGTTCATGAAAGTTGATGATTGTTGATGATCGTGATTGTTGATGAATGAAGAAGAGAAAATTGATGATTCTTGGTGAATCAAAACGGAGTTTTAGATACGATATTTATAGAGAAAATCATCCAAAAAAGATAATTTATCAAAACAGAGTCTGAAGACCACAAAAACACCTTGGCGCCAGCCTTGGCTCATTGGCGCCAAGACCAGTGGCTAGCGCCAGGCGCCAATGCTGGCGTCTGGCGCTAATCCTGATTCCAGACGCCAAGGCCTGGGGTTGGACGCCAAACCGGATTTTAACGCGTTTTCGAAAATCTGATAATTTTACCGTACTGGAAGATAAAATAATATAATTTCAATCAAAAATGCTATTTGATCTGATTAAAACTCTGAAGAGTCCTAATTGAATTAAGAATGATAAAACCTTCTAGAATGTTCTAGAAGACTAAAACCATTCCTAATTACATTAGGAATGATAAATTAGATTAGGCCCTCCCCTAGATCATAGGGCCGTACTTAAAACTCAAACCGGGCCCAGTTTAGTAAATTGGCCATAAATTCCTCAATATTCATCGGAATTGGGCTTATAATATATCGTTGGAAAGGTCTTTGCAAGCCCTATCCAACTACACCATTATTGGACCCATATCATGGACCAACCAAACTGGGTTGGCTGTTTTCTTAAAAAAAAGTTTTCAAAAACAGAGAGAAGAGAAAATAAAACTTTCCGCAACACTAGACCTTTCCACACTTTCGTTTCATTCGATTATGATTCGACGTGAAAGGCACTCATCACTGGGTTTGGTTTTGGGGAGACACAAATGGGTGTCTACAATAGATAAATTACATGTACACCAAAAATATAAATAAATAAATGAAATAAAAACTCACAATTCAATCCCCAAAACCCACTACGTATGAATAAAATAAAATATAGATATAAATATTAATAATAATACACTACGTATGAATGTTGGTACTTGATGGTTGTATATTCAAATAATCTAATCTAATATATATATATATATTTATAAAGGGGAGTTTTTTTCCTGAGTTTTTAGAGAGCTACGTAGGATTTAATTTTTTCATTGCGCCATGTAGGAATATAAATTTTAGTGGTAGCCAATTAAATAAGAGATTATTAATTTCTTTTAGAATTAATTAATTCAAATTCCACGTAAGCAAAATTGACGAATGATATTTTTAAGTTTAAATTAATTAAATATAAATATTATCTTTTGATATTAGAAATTTTATCCAAATATGTAACAAATCTAATATATATATATATAAAGGGGAGTTTTTTTCATGAGTTTTTAGAGAGCCACGTAGGATTTAGTTTTTTCATTGCGCCACGTAGGAATATAAATTTTAGTGGTAGCCAATTAAATAAGAGATTATTAATTTCTTTTAGAATTAATTAATTCAAATGTCATGTAAGCAAAATTGACGAATGATATTTTTAAGTTTAAATTAATTAAATATAAATATTATCTTTTGATATTAGAAATTTTATCCAAATATGTAACAAATTAGCACATAAATACAAGAAAAAAAAATTAAAAAATTTCAAACAAACCGTGCATCGCACGGGCTTCATCTAGTTATTTCTAAAGTAAGTTGTTATCAACAAAGTTGAACTGGACACGATTTTTTACATTGGCATTTGGTGCTCTCTTCTCTTTTTTTTTTTTTTTCCCCGATGGCGGGCCGGGAAAGAAGGGGGTCGTTTCCGGCGAGGGGGAAGGAAGGGTGGTTGTTTTTGGGGTGGGGCTGGGTCGGTCATCCTTTGATCGAGGAAGGGAGGCTGACTGGTTTTCGATGGGGCTGGGGGTTAGGATAGGGTGTACGGTGGGGGAAGAGGAGAGGGTAGTGGCTGATAAGGTTTTTTTTTTAAATTTTTGGGTTTTTCTAAGTTATGCCCCCAAACTTCTTCGTTTTTTAAGCTGTGCCTATACTTTTTCAAACGTCTAAGCTGTGCCCTCAACCTCACTAATTTTTATTAACAATAACCTTTGAGATTAACAATAACCTTTTTTATTATTTTATTTTATGATATTTTAATTTTTTTTTTTAAGTGTTATACCAATTAGAATGGGATATGTGTCAAATAAATAACGTCATGACACCATTGTCGATAAAATAACTTAACTTTCATTAACAGATTTGACTGTCAAAGGGTATTGTTGATAAAATATCGTGAAGTGGAGGGCACAACTTATAACTTTGAAAAAGCATGGGTACATCTTAGAAATTCAATTACTTGGGGGGTATAGCTTAGAAAAACCCTAAATTTTTTTATTTTGGACCAATCGTGTGTTGACAAGTGTCATACTTACCTGTTATAATAGGTTGTTGACTCGTTGATCGGTTGGACCTCTTGGAAGAATATGCATATCAAAGGTTGAATTATCGCTTCATCCATGTTTTTTTTAAGACAACTCTCTCTGTGTTTTACTAAACACAACACTTTTTATTTTGGCAAAAAGTTACATTCTAATAATTTTTTTTTTACATAAAATTGATTCATAAATAAAGTCATACGACATTTACGAAGAGATTTAGATCTAATGAATACATAATAATTGAATCAAATAAAAACATTTCGTAAGCAAAGCTACGATCGTTGTTGCAAATCGTGCATTCTTCATACCCTCTTTCATATCGCTGTGAGTTACAACCTTCATCGGCGAGGGGGTCTATCGATCTGTTGTAGCCGTGCAGAAAATTTTCGTCTGATTCGCTAGATTGTAATTGAAATATTAACCTCTTTTTCGATCCCACACAAAATTTTACCCATGAAACAACTCTATAGCAATCCATAAAATAAAAAAATCAATTCCTCCCTCAAAAGAGAGAAGAGAAACTCGGTCTTTCGAAAGAGCCAAATCCTCTTAAAGAAGAAGAAAAACCCTGTCTTTCGAGGGAGAAATATTCCTCCTAGAAGAGGAAGAATTATTATAAAGCTAAAACAATAGAAAAAGCACACAAAAACAAACAATTGGGGCTTTTCACCTATAAAAATCGATGGTAACCCCTCCAAAAATTCAACAATGGAGGCTAGGGTTTTAAAGAGAGAAGAGAGGAAAGAAAGGCTAGATTATTTATTATTATTATTATTATTATTATTATTATTATTATTATTATTATTATTATTATTATTATTATTATTATTATTATTATTATTATTATTATTATTATTATTATTATTATTATATCTCAAAAACAAAAGTCATACAACCTACAATAAATTAGTGGGAAGCCGAGATACAATCTGGGCCCCTACTCCTCTAGCTATAGCAAATCCTACCCTAGTGAAGATATGAGCTGCAGCACGAGCCCCAATGTCTTGCGTCGTCGAGAACCTCTGAATCCGCTTCAGAAACGCAACAGCCTCCTTCTCTAATTCCCCAAGCGAAGAAAAGGAGAAGATAATGAAACCATATCCAATCGCCTGACATCGAGCTTCATACTTAACCCGCTTCCGATGAGCAGCATCAGCCACAACCCGCCCAGGAATAAAGTCAGATAGCCCTGAGTGTGTCAAAGGAGAAGACCCTGTCAAATCAACACAGACATCGCGACCACGATCCCATGAATAAAGTAACACATCCGCAGGTCTGAGGGCCTCGTCGTTCCCTCCAGCCAACCCAATGTCAACCTCCTTTCTCGCTGAAATCCCAGAACGATAGCAAACATCAACAAGGGTATCCCGAACAACATTATGCCGATGTTTAATACCCACAATACCAGCACAAGACACCGCGTGATCACCGAAAATATCTCCAGCAAAAACCCTCGAACAAGCAGAGCACGACGTCGAGACAGAGAACAATGGAACACCCAACCGATAGGACAACACACAACGATAAGTCTTAGCGTTCATCTTCGGACCCAACCCCGAAATAGGAACCGCCCGAAGCCAAGCTGAGGTGTGATCACCCTGCAGTGATTTCCATAATGCTGATTGTCGAGGAGTTAAAGAATAAGCAGATTCTGCAGAAGCGGTAATCTTTGTGAAATACATATCTGCCCATTTTTTCATGAGTTTAGGGGCAGCGACCTCACTAGGATTACTCAAAATGTCACTAGGATTATTATTATTATTATTATTATTATTATTATTATTATTATTATTATTATTATTATTATTTTTTTTTTTATTTTTTTTTTTATTTTTTTTTTTATTTTTTTTATTATTATTATTATTATTATTATTATTATTATTATTATTATTATTATTATTATTATTATTATTATTATTATTATTCCTTCCCTCTTAGTACATTCTAATAATATAGTTTCTCCTTTCATTATTTCTATCATCTCACAGTCTCACATTCATTTCTTTTTAATAAAACATTAACCTCACTACAATATATTTCTCTTACAATATTTTAATACTCTAACTATCCCACTTATATAAACACACTTTTTTTTTGGTGTAAGAGAATCGAGATAACAAGTGATGTACACGCAATTTGATCTCAAATTTGAACTTCTACGTTCAAGAATTTAACCAACTAAACTAATTGATCATCGACATTTATATATTTTTTGACATGTATATGTCATATGAAGTAAACAAACTTTATTCCCTCAAAAAAAAAAAAAAAGAGTAAATGTCATATGAAGTAAACAAACTTTATTCCCTCAAAAAAAATAAAAAATAAACAAACTTTAATCTCATATGATCATTTGATTATGGACTATGTAATATATGAATACGGAGTATTGAGTATATGATACCTCCCTCAAATGGACTAAGGAATCAAATACCGCCTATATTACTTACAACCCAAATAATCCAATGTACATGTCTCTAATCCATTTCCATAAATGAGAGTATATTCTCCACATCACTTTACAGTCAGCAGTCCCACCACCCAAATCAAATGAATAAAGAAACAATTAAAGCAATCTCTTCAAAATCTATTATTCTTTTTGTAAACACCCC
Organism: Chenopodium album; assembly: GCF_948465745.1. Taxonomy (NCBI): domain Eukaryota; kingdom Viridiplantae; phylum Streptophyta; class Magnoliopsida; order Caryophyllales; family Amaranthaceae; genus Chenopodium; species Chenopodium album. Next base: position 17,748,548 of record NC_137835.1, on the reverse strand, counting down.
ATGAATTGTTGCTTTCTTAATTTTCATTCTACAATTTGTATGGATATTTAATTTAATTTAAACGTCTCTCTATAAAATCATTACAACTTTCGCACAAACTCCACTCCAATTCAATTAAAAGCGTGATTCTCAAAGCTGCCATCTTTCTATAGAAGATGGCTTTACAAAGAATTTTGAGGGAGAAATGCTTGCAAAAATGCAGAAATCAGTACTCTCTCTCCTCGGGATTCGCCACTCTTTCTACTTCTTCTTCTTCATCATTGGAACCTCCAAAAATCCCTGAATTTGATTACCAACCTAAGCCTTATACAGGGCAATTAGCTGATGAAGTTTTTCAGAAGCGCAAAAAATATCTGGGTCCTTCTCTTTTTCACTATTATCAAAAGCCAGTAAGAATTTAAATACCCTTTAATCTTTCCTTCATTTTTGTTTTGGTTTTATGGGTTTTAAGATTTGATTACATATTTTGAGTATTTTATTGATGTGGGTATGCAGTAGATTTTGGATTGAATTTGTTGTTGATCAAGTGTTAATCAAATTCTCCTATGTGTCGGGTATAATAGTCGTGTTGATAGTGTAATTTGAATTAGCCATATGATTATTTAGTGGAAGAAACTGTGTATGTTATTGCTTTCAGTTGCTATCAATGTCGGGCCGAGCTATGTTCATTGTTCAAAGCAATGACCCTGCTTAACTCTGTTACGAATTACTCGCAACAAAGGGGTATTATTTGTGAGACATAAAATATTCCTTTGTTGCGAGTAATATGTAACGGATGAAGTACTTCATATTATGTTCATGTAAAATGTTGTTATATGTCATTGTTAGATTGTTATGAACGGCTTAATATTAAATTACATGACATTGTTACATAAAAATTGCAAGTTAAATAATTGAAGCCTTAATTTTGAATTACATTACTGTATATAGTTTTGCCACTGATGTTTTATGCCTCTATGTTAGTACTTAACTCTATGCTCATGGTTGTTCAGCTGAATATTGTGGAGGGAAAGATGCAGTATTTGTTTGATGAGACGGGTAGACGCTATCTTGATGCATTTGCCGGGATTGTGACTGTGTCTTGTGGCCACTGCCACCCTGATATATTGAATGCTGTAATAGAGCAAAGTAAACTTCTTCAGCATGCGACAACTATATATTTGCACCATGCCATAGCTGACTTTGCAGAGGCTTTGGCTTCGAAAATGCCCGGAAATCTAAAGGTTGCTTCTCTTAACCTACATTGCCCACTTTAACCATTGCAAAGTTATGTTGCTTATTGTTTTAATTTGACATGTCTCACTAATCTGATCATCATCTCTCATTACTTGCACTCTAGGGAATTTGTTGTTTGTTGTTAATCTAGTCATAGATGTTTTTTACGAGTACTGTGGAGTATTTAACTCATAATTTTACTAGGTGATTTCAAGGCTTTCCTCAAATTGATGAACCGAATCCTATGTTTTAGTATATGACAGGATTGTTAATTTACAATTATGCTTTCAATTCTTACAATTTATGTTAACAAAACCTTCTGCATTCATTATTAACAAGAAAAAATCAGCTGAACAATTTATTCATGGCTTAGAAAACCTTTTTATCCGAAGAAAAAAAAAAAATTTGTTCTTGGCTCAGGAAACATATCTTAAATTTTATGAAATGTTCCTCCATAGTTGTGCATGACTTTTCACAACATTGCCTTTAACATCAACTTGATTTGACATTTCATACATCATCAATTTTTTTATTTACTTTAATTTCTCATTTGATTTAGAAAATAGAGTTATGCTCTCCATTTCTTTGGTTAATTATTGTTTTGTAATGTTCCAAGATATATCATGATCTCCTTCACAAGTCTACATACCATCTTCCCCTTTACTGTTTTCCACTCTTAAACTCTCAAGTGAACAAGAACTTGAAAATGAGGGTATGGCATTTCTGGCTCATCAATGTAAAATTTTTATGCAGGTTGTCTATTTCGTCAACTCTGGGACAGAAGCAAATGAATTGGCTACATTGATGGCAAAGCTTTATACTGGTAATCATGGCATGATTTCATTGAGAAATGCATACCATGGTGGAAGTAGTAATACCATTGGATTGACGGCTTTAAATACATGGAAATATTCAATACCACAGGTTCTTTTCTATGATAACCCTATAAGTACTCATTCTTATTATCGTAATATTATATCATGTGAGGTCTCATCAAGATTGTTGGTTCATAGTTACTTGGTTAAATACTTTAATAGTTGGCTATGATCCTCTGTTTCCTGCTATAGAGTAACTTTAGATTGCATGTGATGCATTGACAAATCTACTAAGGATTTTAAAATCCCGCTTTAGTGATTGGTACACATTTCAAAATTTTCTGCCACTCCTTGCCTTCTTTGGCCATGTATTGACTTAAGCCAAAGTCCTTATGTTATGGACTGGCTACACGGAGTCAACACCGCAAGTCAACCACCACTTTTGGTGTATACGAGGCGCGCTAAATTGGGGCAGCAGGGGTCAAGAGTTGACAGCAACAAGAAGCAACATGACAAGGCTAATTAAAGAGTAGTTTGGGAAGGGAAGCAGCCCTCTTTAATCATGCTCTCTATGGGTTTCTATTTTAGTTAATTAATATCACATGTTTGATCTAAGTCTTGAGTATATGTATGGTAGTAGTAGCATTAGCAAGATTCATTCAGAAATTTGTGAGAAAACACTAGAGAGAGTTGTAGCCTAAAGCTACTGTGAGATTCATAACCTCAAGTTATGCATATCCCCTGTAAACCGACCGTTAACTAATCAAAATACTCAAGCATTCAGCCTTCATTATAATTCATTGTCGTAAAATACAAGTAGTTCAATTTAGTACATAACAAGTTGGTATCAGAGCGGTGGTCCTGCGACCGCCGACACCGGAAACCGTCAGTCAGAAGTATCAAAAACAAAAAAAAAAAAAAAAAAAAAAAAAAAAAAAAATGGAAAAAGACATACCACAACTAGGGGTGAGCATGGGACGGGTACCCGTACCATTAGTACTAACGGTTCGGGTACCCGATAACCAATATCACTAAAAGTGATATCCATAACCCGAACCGATAAGTTCGGGTACCCGGAATTCGGGTACCCGAATTTTCGGAACGGTTATCGGGTAACCAATAAAGTATCCAATAGTGATAATAAAACTTAAAAAATTGGTTATTATAATATTTTTTAACACTAATTAACAACAATACCACATGATCTTGACCAAATTATTAATAACATTACTAATTATTGATATTATATAGTGATTACAAAGTAATGTAAGAGTTTAAATATTGAAAAGATAGATTTAAGTAGGAAAAAAACAAAATAATTGCTTATCGGAATGGAACGGGAAACCGTTAATTTTAAAATGATACCAAAAAACCATACCCGATAACAAATTATCGGAACGAGTACCCGAACCGTTATGGTTATCGGATCGGGTACCCTAATTTTCGGAACGGTAACGGAACGGATTTTCGGATTTTCGGTTTTTCGGGTAGTTTTGCTCAGCCTTAACCACAACGACTCACCGCCATAGAAGAAACCTTAACCCTCATCCAGGAGCGCTTACAGCCGCAGGACGACAACCTCACACGCACGGTGGCAGCGGCCATTAAAGCCGCCATGGAGGAGGAACAGAAACTCATAGAGGAGGAACGGAAGAAAATGGCAGCGGCCATGGAAGCCACGCACTCCAAACTGGAACTCCGTCTCGTACAATTCCGCGACGACCTGAACACCCAAGTGGCAATAGATCGGGCTAAGCTCGCGAAAATATGCGACGAATTGAAGGTCCCGAGACAGAGCCAACCACAATCACAACAACCGGTCATTCAACCGGTGCACCACTTCGACGGAAGTAGCAGCCCATAGCCGGAGAGGGAGCGGATAGCGACACCATTAGGGGGAAATTCCGACCCGGAATGGCACCCGCCGGATAATGGGTGGCGCGACGGCGGCAGAGGAGGCGGCGGTGGAGCACAGTGGAAACACCGCAAATTAGACATGCCCGTCTTCGAAGGTTCCGACCCGGATAATTGGACCGCCCGTGTAGAGATGTTCTTCGAGTTTTATCGTTTGTCGGAGAGAGAGAAAATGGAAGCCACGGTGGTGGCCATGGATGGGGCAGCTCTCAAATGGTTCCAATGGGAACAAAAGAGGCAGCCGTTCTACGGGTGGCCGGACCTTAAACAACGGGTTCTCAACGAATTCCGACCTTCTCATGTCGGAACTCTACATGAACAATGGCTGGCCGTCGAACAGGTGGGGACGGCGGCGGAGTATCGCCGGCGTTTCATAGAAATGGCGGCGCCATTGGAGGATGTGCCGGAGAGTTTGATGTTGGGGCAATTTATCATAGGATTGAAGAAAGAGGTGAAGTCAGAACTGAGGCTTTTAAATCCGTCCACCTTAGAGAAGGCCATGGAGATGGCGGGTCGGATTGAGGAAAAGAACCGGGTCCAACAAGGGAAATGGGTCTTGGGTGGCTGGAAAGGGGGACCGAATGTTGGGCCTTCCAACTCGAGCCCAGCACTAAGTGGCCCATCTAATCAGCTTGCTAGCAATCAGTCCATGAACAAAGGTGGGCTAATCTCAACGTATGGACTACCCAGTAGCAGCGGTAGTGGGCCGCCCAAGTCATGGCCCAAAATACCTGAGTCTCAAGGATCAGTGAATATGGGTGAGGCTGACCGAGAGTGAAATACAAGAGCGGAGGGCAAAAGGCTTGTGTTTCCGGTGTGATGAGAGGTGGGGAGTAGGCCATAGGTGTAAACGGAGGGAACTTAGTGTACTCTTGGTGGCGGAAGGGGAAGAAGAGATTGAGATTGAGGGCCCGGAGGAATTAGAGGCTACTCCTTCCGAGGAGCTAGTATCACTTTGTGCCGTGATTGGAATTCACAACCCAAAAACAATGAAGCTACGTGGGGTGATTCGAGGCCAAGAAGTAGTTGTGATGATAGATCCCGGGGCTACTCATAACTTTCTAGCCCTTTCGGTGGTGGAACAAGCGGCGCTTGAGGTGGTACAAGGAGGGGAATTCTCGGTTTCCTTGGGAAACGGGGACTTGGTTCGTGGAAGCGGGGTGTGCAAGGGTGTTAAGGTGGAGTTAAAAGGTGGGGTGACTATCACGGAAGATTTTCTACCACTCTCTTTAGGGAGTGCCGAGGTCATTCTTGGTATCCAATGGCTTGCGAAGTTGGGCTCGGTGGTCACAAATTGGCGCACCCATGTAATGAAGTTCTCGATCGCCGGAGTTCCGGTCACGTTGACCGGTGACCACACTCTCGAGAAGACTCAAGTCACGTTGAAAGCAATGCTAAGAGTGATTAAAAAAGAGAAGCAAGGCCTATTGGTAGAATTGAACCAGTTGGAGCCCACTGAATTGGGCCCAAAATCAGCAAGCCCACCTCCAATTCTAGTGGACATATTGGGCCAGTTTGACAAGGTGTTTAATATGCCAATTGGGTTGCCACCGAATAGGGACCACGAGCATTCAATCACCCTCAAAAATGGTTCCGACCCAATTAGTGTCCGACCCTATCAATACCCGCAAGCGCAAAAAGATGAAATCGAGAGGCTTATTCATGAGATGCTCGAAGCCGGCATCATTAAGCCATCATCAAGTCCTTTTTCAAGCCCGGTTTTGCTTGTGAAGAAAAAAGATGGATCGTGGAGGTTTTGTGTGGACTACCGGGCCTTGAATAAGGAAACAATCCCCGATAAATATCCTATTCCCGTGATTGATGAGTTGCTTGATGAGCTCCACGGGGCAACGATGTTTTCTAAACTCGATTTGAAATCGGGTTATAACCAAATTCGAGTCAAGCCGGAAGATACACACAAGACGGCTTTCCGTACTCATGAGGGGCATTACGAGTTTTTAGTAATGCCGTTTGGTCTTACTAACGCTCCCGCCACTTTCCAATCCCTCATGAACGACGTTTTCCAGCCTTACTTGAGGAAGTTTGTGCTAGTCTTTTTTGACGACATTTTGGTGTATAGTAAAGGGATCGAGGAGCACAAGGATCACTTAAGGTTGGTGTTACAAAAGTTGGAGACACACCAACTGTACGCAAATTTCAAAAAATGCGAATTCGGTAAATCAGAAGTTGCCTACTTGGGACATGTTATTTCGGCAGCAGGAGTGTCCATGGACGGTGACAAAATTAAATCGATTCTTGAATGGGAAATTCTCAGGGAACTAAGGGGATTTTTGGGGTTAACCGGTTACTACCGGAAGTTTATTGCTCACTATGCTCATATTGCAGGTCCTCTCACAGCCCAACTGAAGAAAGAAAGTTTCGGGTGGTCGGAGGCGGCGACCGCGGCATTCCAGAAGCTGAAAACCGTCATCACCACCGCCCCGGTGTTGGCTGTTCCAAATTTCCGCGAAGGTTTCGTGTTGGAAACCGACGCCTCAGGCTTTGGATTGGGAGCCGTATTGATGCAAAACGGGAGACCAATTGCTTTTTTCAGCAAATTACTAGGGGTGCGAGCTTGGGGGAAGTCCATATACGAGAAAGAATTGATGGCGATTTCATTGTCAGTGGCAAAGTGGCGCCACTATCTACTAGGGAGGCCGTTTGTAATCCGCAACAGAGTTTAAAATACTTAACCGAGCAGCGAGAAGTCAGCAAAGAGTACCAACGTTGGTTGAGGAAATTGGTAGGTTTTGATTTTGTGATTCAGTACAAGCCGGGCTCCGCGAATAAGGTGGCCGACGCCTTGTCAAGGAGGGACGAGCAGAAGCTCGGTCGTATCAATGGAGTCAGTCGTGAATTGAAGAAGATGGAGTGTGGGGCCTTGATCCACTCTCAATTTGTGGATTGGACTAACTTAAAAAAGGAGTTAGAAGAAGACACTTGGTTGGGCCAAATTGTAACTGGGCTCCAAGAAGGAAAAGAGGGGCCCAACGGATTTCATTTGGAAGGAGATAGAGTATTTTACAAAAATCGGCTTGTGCTTCCTAAATCCTCCAAATTCGTTCCCCTGCTTCTACAGGAATATCATAGTTCCCCAATTGGCGGTCATGACGGAGAAATCAAAACTTACCTCCGTCTCGCGGCCGATTGGTTTTGGCCGGGAATGAGGAAGGATGTCGGCAAGGTGGTCAGGGAATGTGCGATTTGTCAACGAAGCAAAACAGTAAGTAAGAGTCCCTTGGGGTTACTCCAATCGCTTCCGATTCCGGAAGCTATTTGGGAAGACATATCGATAGATTTTGTAGAAGGGCTTCCTCTATCTCGAGGCATTGATTCAGTGCTGGTTGTAGTTGACCGCCTGTCGAAGTACAGCCACTTTATCAGGTTGAAACACCCCTTCAATGCTCTCAAAGTATGTTTTTGTCAAGGAGGTCGTTCGTCTTCACGGCTTCCCGACAACGATTGTCTCTGACGGGGATCGTGTGTTCATGAGCACTTTTTGGAGGGAACTTTTCCGATTACAAGGAACAAGCCTCAATCGGAGTACCGCTTACCACCCTCAATCGGATGGTCAAATGGAGATAGTAAACAAGTGCCTCGAAACCTACCTTCGTTGTTTCATCTCCGAGCAACCCAAACAGTGGGCGAGGTGGCTGCCATGGGCGGAATACTCCTACAATACCTCTCCTCACACATCGACCAAGATGACCCCGTTTAAGATTGTGTATGGTCGTGATCCTCCAACCTTGTGGCGCTTAGGAGCAAGGCAGACGATGGTGAGTACATTAGAGGAGCAATTAAAGGAGAGGGATAACATTTTGGAGGAATTGCGAGTCAACCTCAATCGGGCTCAACAAATCATGAAGGCCAATGCGGATAAACAGAGGCGTGATGAGAATTTCGAGGTCGGGGAGAAGGTGTTCTTGAAATTGCAACCATATCGACAGAAATCATTAGCCAAGAGGCCATACGAAAAACTGGCAGCAAGGTTCTATGGACCTTTCGAAATTCTGGAAAAAATCGGGAGGGTAGCATATAAACTCCAATTGCCCACTGATTGCAAGCTTCACCCGATTTTTCACATCTCACAACTCAAAAGGGCGCTTGGGGAATTGTCCTGCAGCCCCACCATCCCTCGACAACTCACGGCTGACTTAGAATTGATGGTGGAACCAGAGGAATTACTTGATGTGCGTCTAAAGAAGCAGGGTTCTGTGTCCGGGTTGGAGGTGCTCCTAACCTGGAAGGGGTTGCCGCACTTTGAGGCCACATGGGAAGACTTTGAGGCGGTCAGTTTACGTTTCCCTGACTTCCACCTTGAGGACAAGGTGAAACTCAAAGGGGGGAGTGATGTTATGGACTGGCTACACGGAGTCAACACCGCAAGTCAACCACCACTTTTGGTGTATACGAGGCGCGCTAAATTGGGGCAGCAGGGGTCAAGAGTTGACAGCAACAAGAAGCAACATGACAAGGCTAATTAAAGAGTAGTTTGGGAAGGGAAGCAGCCCTCTTTAATCATGCTCTCTATGGGTTTCTATTTTAGTTAATTAATATCACATGTTTGATCTAAGTCTTGAGTATATGTATGGTAGTAGTAGCATTAGCAAGATTCATTCAGAAATTTGTGAGAAAACACTAGAGAGAGTTGTAGCCTAAAGCTACTGTGAGATTCATAACCTCAAGTTATGCATATCCCCTGTAAACCGACCGTTAACTAATCAAAATACTCAAGCATTCAGCCTTCATTATAATTCATTGTCGTAAAATACAAGTAGTTCAATTTAGTACATAACACCTTATTGCTTAATTTTCTGATTTGCTTCCTGTTTATCTTGGACCTAAAGCTTATGTCTTCTAAGCTATAAAGGTTCTAACCCTATTATCTAGCTTCTAATCATGTACACTAGTCTGATTTTTCTAATGACATAAAGGGCCTGGTTTCTTGTGATATTCATAAGCATATGGAATTCTCTAGCTTAAAGTGAGAAAAGGTTTACTCTCTGGATATTAATATTAGTGAGTTCACAGTGCAAGAAGATAGAAATTCAGCAGGCATCGTATCATTATTTGCAAGAATAGACTGTAAGAGACCATGATGACCTTTAGAGAACTCCTAAAGGAATATAATTAAAAGCTACTCACAACAAAAGGTCACTATTTAATTATTTATAGTGCATGGCCATACAAGAGACTCCTGTGTGAAGAAAAGCCTCGGTTACCTTTTTCTTAATATCTGAAAGAAATTAAGAGAGAAGGTGAAAGAAAATAAAAAATTAGTGTCAAGGTAGGCCTATTAGCAAAAAAACTAAGATAAAAATTGCACCAACTAAAACTTATGCATCACTCCTTTGTCCCTACATTTTCAACCCATTAACATTCTGCCCATAAGTAAGGACAGCTATAGCATTTACTCGCCAAGGTCTACTTCAATTCCAAAGCTTGCTGCTTCATGTTCTGTTTCTAATGGTTTGAACTTAGTAGCAAGACAGCTCTCTCTTTCGTGAATTGTTGCTTTTCTTTCCATCTCTAAATATTTCCTCACAATCAAGGTGTAAGGTTTAACCGTGTCACCTTTCTTTAGCCTCTCTCCTCATGCTGTACAACTTTGTTCTTCCATCATTTTTATAGATTGTTTCCCTTTATAGCATGGAAGTAGGTATTGCTTTATTAGTAACTTTTATGTCCATGGACATCATATGGTAGTTGATAAGGCTTGCTTGGTAAGATATGTGACAGTCAAGAAGATTGAATCAATTGGATGTCTGTGCATATGCAGGGTGATATTCATCATGTGATCAATCCAGATCCCTACCGTGGTGTTTTTGGTTCAGATGCGAAAGCTTATGCAAGGGATGTTCAAGATTACATTGATTATGGCACATCTGGGAAAATAGCAGGCTTCATTGCTGAAACAATTCAGGTTTACCTTTCTCTTTGTTTCGTGCTTCAAAAGCTTCTTGCTTTTAGCTACTGTAACTTAACGGTACATGTTATTTATGTTTAGGGTGTTGGAGGAGCAGTTGAATTAGCTCCTGGATATTTGAAGCTGGTGTATGATATGGTACGTAAGGCTGGAGGAGTCTGCATTGCTGATGAAGTTCAAACTGGATTTGGTAGAACAGGGAGCAAGTATTGGGGCTTTGAAACACAAGGCGTTATTCCTGATATAGTGACAATGGCCAAGGTCTTTAAGTATACTCTAGCTGTAGTACTTATGTTGATTTACAACAAGTGTAGCCAGTCTTTGTACTGCGCTGAAATTGTCAATTTATCTGACCAGTATACTTAATATAATGTTGCAGGGAATTGGCAATGGCCTACCCCTTGGAGCAGTGGTGACCACACCTGAGATTGCTAGCGTATTGGCTCAGAAAATTCAATTTAACACTTACGGAGGAAACCCGGTGTGCTCTGCAGGTGGTCTTGCAGTCCTGAGGGTAATTGATAAAGAAAAGCGTCAACAACACTGTGCTGATGTAGGGACCCATTTGATTGATCGATTGAAACTTCTGCAGCAGAAGCATGATAGTATGTGTTCCTATTATTAATTATATGAAGATATATGGTTGGTTTTTGTCTATATGACTAGCTAGTTCTTCTGTTGTTTTTTATTTTGAATGTGCTGAGGTTTGTGAGAATATCATTAGTCGTTTAAAACTTCTGTAGTCGTGGCATAACAGCCTGTAACCTCCTGGTAATCTTCTGAACAAATTTTCATTGTTAGTATTGAGTATCTATTCAGAACCTCAAATCAAACAAGGGATGTAGTAATATAGGTAATGGTTAACTTAAAAGTTTACTTTTTGGTCAAGTAGTCTAGTGATACTTTATTTGTTTTACGAACCTAGTCAAATCTTCATCCCTATTTTGTACAATTGCTCGGTATCATGTCATGCTATTCCAATAGTTGAACTGGTGATAGACTAGTGTTTTTGTTTATTTTTATCTGACGCTAGGATTATCTGTTTATATAGTCTTTGATTCATGTTGATGACTACATGGAATAATCAAGTTTGGTTCATGTTAGCTGACCCCACTTATGGGATTAAGGCTTTGAATGATTGATTGATAGTCTATGATTCACATGGCTGTAATTTTTTTTCCTTTTACAGCAATACACAATATTTTCATTTCTCTTTGCTTGATAAGCTGAATGGAGCTTGTTGTACACCCGAGCTTCACTAACTTGACACTAATTGAAATTCTGCTTTTCAGTCATCGGAGATGTGAGGGGAAGAGGTTTGATGGTGGGAGTCGAATTGGTCACCGACAGGAAAGAGAAAACTCCTGCTAAGGCAGAAACTGGAGTTCTGTTTGAGAAAATGAGAGGTAATTGGACTCCTTCCAGTAGCTAGCTTATTATTATTTATCAGCTTCCTGCTCGCATATGTTTCTATACTGATGTTTGCCAATGTTTACCCTTTTTCTGTGAAGAGCTCGGTGTTCTTGTCGGCAAAGGTGGTCTACATGGAAATGTTTTCCGAATAAAACCTCCAATGTGCTTCAGCAAAGATGATGCAGATTTTCTTGTTGATGCTTTGGACTATTCCATGTCGAAGCTGTAGAAGGCAGCTTATAGTTCCGCCTCCCTAAGCAAGCCATGATCCAGGGGTTATTAAATTTATGTTCAACTGATGATTGTACATCTTTACTGGGGTTATGGGTGGGAGTTGTCCGTAGCTTACGGGTTTTTTTAATTGAATCCGTGGTTTTTACTTTACCATATTGACTGATGCATCACATGTAATGGCTCAAATTTGCCTTTCTGAATACTAGATATATGTGCTTTGAAACAAGCTAATTTGATGTGATTTTTACAGTCAATCTCTTTCTCCTATTCTCACTCTGAAAGTAGTTTATTTTCTGGATTAGCAGTTAGACTTACAAAATGGGTTTATTTTACAAAATGGGTTTATTTTACTTTGTTATACGGGTCAAGATTAAATATTACTATTTGATTCTGTTACTAACAGAATAACCGATTTTCTTAAACAAAAGTTGCAAGGAAAACTTTTTTTAAAAGTAAAAAAATCAAGAAATGGAGATTTGTTTCAAAATAAATTTTTTTTTAAAAAAAAAATTTTAAAAAAAAAAATCAAGAAATGGCTTTTTTTTAAAAAAAAAAAAAAAAAAAAAAAAAAGAAATCAAGAAATGCTATTTTCTGTTTCTTGATAACTGACTTATCCTAACTGTCATACTATTTCCTCTCTATATATATATACGTTCTTATTCCTTCATTTTATTACTCACATCCTACAAAATTCTCGTCAATCTACATAAACTAGCGTACATTACTGAAACCAAAGCTCCATAAAAAATCATCAAAACACAGTTTGAATCAACCCTTTTCAAACCCAAATCAATCTTCTAGTTCTGTATTGTTGTTAGTAATGGCTTCTTCAAGTAATGATGTGGTTGTTGAGACAGATCCGAGTGGGCAATACAAAAGGTACGACACGATCATAAGAATGGGTAATAAGAGGACAGTTTACAAGGGCTTAGATGGTGCTAATCTTAAGGAAATTGCTTGGAGTAAGGTAGAAGTAACAGGCGAAATGAGAGATGACAAGAACTTGCTCCAGCGTTTGTGTGCCGAACCTCAACTGTTGAACTCATTGAGGCATGATAATGTAGTGAGTTGCTTCAATGTTTGGATTGGCGATGAAAAGATTAACATGATTGCTGAGTCTTTTCCTTTGGGGAATATTGGAGAGTATGTCAGGAAACATGATGTTACTGATATAAACGCGATCAAGAATTGGTGTACTCAGATTCTTAAAGGGTTGGACCATCTTCACAGACATGATCCCAAGATCATTCATCGCGATATTGACTGTGATAAAATATTCTTTGATGGAAGCTTCGACAGGGTGAAGATTGGAGAATTGGGTTTCGGGTGGATTTTTGAGGAGGGGAATGAAACGCCGACTTTTTGTAGCAAACCTCAGTTCATGGCACCAGAAGTTCTTAAAGAAAATCATCATAATGAGCTGGTTGATATTCACTCTTTTGGGATGTGTGTGCTTCAGATGGTTACTCGGGAAACACCATACAGCGAATGCAGATCCAATCAACACATTCTTGGAAGGGTTGGGAGACGTAGAATGCCTGACGCACTAAGCAAAGTGACAGACTCTGAGGTTAAGAGATTCATTGAGAAGTGTCTGAGGCCTGCATCTGACAGACCCACAGCAAATGAACTCTTGAATGACTCGTTTCTTCAACCGAGTGTTTCTATCTCTGTAGCAGCAAGTAGTAGTCTGAGTATGAATGAACCTAGGCCTTTTAGAATCAAAGGGAAATCTTTGGAGACTGGTCCTTTTAAGATGACTTTGTTTATTGCTGGTGAAGAGCCGATTAAATTTGATTTCCCGGTCAATGATACAACTCAGGAAGTCATGGAGAAAGAAGGGTTGTCAGCAAGAATGTCTGATGCAGAATTGTCACTGGTTTCTGAGCTTCTGGGAAAACTGAAAACAGAACTGAGTTCTTCAGATGGTTCCGAGATGAAATTACTTCAGATAACAAGTGAGGAGCGCGAGGTCAGGATAAGTTTTCAAGAGACTGATGAGCAGTAGCCTGAAGTTTCGGATATGCAAATTGATTGAGTTGACAGTAAAAATCTAGCATGTCTTTGAAGAGCAAATCAGTGTCGTAGTCGTAGATAGTATAATTCTTTACACATACTTCTCTGTTAGATGTAGCCAGTAGTATAGATTTTTCTGGACATTTTTTAAGTCTAATTCTTTGCTTGTAAGTTGTTTTGAGAACATTTAATAAAAGAACTTTTAAGTGTGTTTGTTTAAATAGTGACTGATATATGTGCTTTGAAACTAGTTAGTTTGATGTGATTTTTCAGTCAAAATCTCTCCTCATATGACTCTGATTGTAGTTTATTTTTTGGATTAGCAATTAGCACATCATGATGCTGTCAATGCGTTCTTTATATACTATTTCTTCAGGGTAATGGGTATTCCTGTTGACGCGAGGCAATTCGTGCTAGCAAGATTTGAGGAGGTGTGGGGTGTTGCTGCCATGATGTTGTTTGCAATGCTACTTCACAGCCCCCATGTAGAGAAGCATATATCAAATGGATTGCTCTCGCGCTCTGATGGCTGGTTTGCCCTTTACTCTGATTGAGCTGCTAAAGGGCTCTCCTGGACCAGCCGGAATTATACAGGATGGAAGAATGTGCTATGGCTTCTTCCTTAAGTCGGGGTCTTGACCGTCTTGTTTTTCTTTCAAAGCCGAAGTTAAAGCTGTAGAGTATGGCTTAGAGCTTGCACTAAGGATGGGGGTATCAGAATTATATGTTGAAATGGATGACACAGATTGTAGCACATTGTATAGGGACGTGATAGAGGATCCAATAAGTCAAATTGAAGTTCAACACATTCATAGAGAAACAAACCGTGCAATTGATTGGTTAGCCAACCAACAAGTTGTTTTTCCATTACCTATTGGTCGTAAGTTGTTTTTTCATGCAAACATTAGGTCATAAGTTGTAGGTGTGGTGTTGCTATGTTTTTTTTTAAAATGTGATTAGTGGAATGTATATAGTTTTTTTTTTAGTCATATGGAGTAATATTTTCCAAATTAGGTTGGAAGATTTCAGACTTCGATTTTAGTCGATATTCTCTACTTCCCATTATTACTCAAGTTAGTTTAAATTAACAACATTCATAACTCGACTAACCTAAAGTCCTAACTTAAATTTTGTTTAGTATTGTTTATTTGTGTAACATAATTGGGGTTTTTTTTTTAAAAATTATTTTATTGAACAAAGCTGAATTGTTATATAACTTAATTATGTATAACAATTAGCGAATTAGTGTTCCTCTTATAAGGTATATTGCAAAATTGGCTTACTTTTCTTTGTTACACTAATTATTACATAATGGGCTTATATTACTTTTTTTTTTTTTTACCTTAGTCAAGAATCAAGATTAATGTTAAAATAAATAAATAAATAAATAAATCAAGATTAAGTATTTTTTATCGTGACTTCTAGTCTATTCTGTTACTAACAGAATACTCCGTAACAGATTTTCTTACACAAAAGTGGGCAAAGAATTTTTATACTATTTGTTTAAGTAAAAATCAAGAAATGGCTTTTTTTTTTTTAGTTTTTTTTTTTAAAATAAAAAAAATCAAGAAATGCTATTTTCTGTTTCTTGATAACTAACTTATCCTAACTGCCATACTATTTCCTCTATATAAGCATTCTTATTCCATCATTTTATGACTGTCCCATCCCAAAAACTCTCACTACATACATAAAATAGCGTACATTTCTGAATCCAAAACTCCATTAAAAAAAATCATCAAAACTCAGTTTGAGTCATCCCTTTTCAAACCCAATTCAATTTTCTTGTTCTGCATTGTTATTGTTAGTAATGGCTTCTTCAAGTAAAGATGCAGCCCTCGAAAGTGATCCGAGTGGTCGATACAAAAGGTACGAAACGATCATAAGAGAAAGTGCTACGAAGAAAGTTTACATGGGTATTGATGGTGTTACTGGTAAGGTAATTGCTTAGAGTAAGGTAGAAATAACACCGAAAATGTTAAGGAACAAGGACTTGCTCGAGCGCTTGTGTGCAGAACCTCAGCTGTTGAAGTCATTGAGGCATCAGAATATAGTGAGTTGCTTTCATTCTTGGATTGATGATAAAAAGGAATACATTAACATGATTACTGAGGATTTTCCTTCAGGTAATATGGCAGACTATGTCAGGAAACATGAGAAAATTGATATAAGGGCGATCAAGAATTGGTGTACACAGATTCTTGAAGGGTTGGATCATCTTCACAGGCATGATCCCAAGATCATTCATCGCGATCTTAACTGTGAAAACATATTTGTTGATGGAAGCTCGAGTATAGTGAAGATTGGAGAATTGGGTCTCGCGTTGATTGTTGAGCAGGGGAATACAGTACAGAGTTTTTCTTGCAGACCTGAGTTCATGGCACCAGAAATTCTTGAAGGGTATCATTATAATGAGCTGATTGACATTTACGCGTTTGGGATGTGTGTGCTTCAGATGGTTACTCGGGAAACACCATACCGCGAATTAAGTAACAAGTATCATATTCGTGCAAAGGTTAGGTCTGGTGAAAAGCCTGACGCACTAATGAAAATGACAGACTCTCAGATTAAGACATTCATTGAGAAGTGTCTGAATCCTGTTTCTGACAGACCCACTGCAACTGAACTCTTGAATGATGAGTTTCTTCAACCGAGGCCTGATACATTACAAGTACAACCTAGGCCTGATACATTACAAGTACAACCTAGGCCTTTTACGTTAAGAGGGAAATCTTTGGGCACTGGTCCTTTTGAGATGGCGTTGAATATTGCTGGTGAAAAGCCGATTAAATTTGAGTTCCCGGTCAATGATACAACTCAGGAAGTCATGAAGAAAGAAGGCTTGTCAGCAAGTATGTCTGATGCAGAATTGTCACTGGTTTCTGAGCTTCTGGAAAAACTGAAAACAGAACTGAGTTCTTCGAGTTCTTCAGATGGTCCCCCGAAAAAACTACTGCAGATAACAAGTGAGGAGCGCGAGGTCAGCCCAGTTTTTCAAGTGACCACTGAGCAGCTGTCTGTAGTTAGGGGTATGCAAACTGATTGAGTTGAGAGTAAAAGTCTAGCATGTCTTTGAATAGCAAATAGTGTCATAGTCGTAGATCTTTCTTTTCGCATACAATTTCTTTTTCAGATGTAGCCAGTAGCCAGTAGTATAGATATTTCTGGACACATTTTAAGTGTAATCCTTTGCTTGTAAGTTGTTTTGATGACAATTAATAAAAAAACTCTTAAGTTTGTTTGGTTGATTTATTTCTTCTCACTCAAAAACTTGTAGTTCCATGTTCTTCTATGTTGGTGATACATGTAATTACCTATTATTGCATGTCGCTGAGCATATATTACAGTTTACAACTCCGTAGTAGACTCGTAAACAAAGTCTGAAGTGACTAATATGGTACACGCATAAGGATGAGTGTTTACTGTAGAACCTGAGACCAGCTTCAGAGTCAGAGAAGGGGACAGAGGCGGCTAAAGAGGAGCAGGTTCTGTTTGTGAGCCCCTTACAGTAATTGATGACTTAGAAAGCTTAGTTTAAGGTTAGTTATTGAAGAAAAACAACATGATGTTGACAGTGAAATTGAGCTCTTTGAGAATGTATCTTTACAAAGATCAATTTACGTTCAGTAGATTGGGTATCACATATCACCGTTGTAGAGACTGGAAAGAGGTAATGCACATCTGAGTTATCCAATCAGTCTGATTGTCATACCATACCTTTTTTGTGATAATTAACTAACTCATATATTGAGATTGTTCTTGTTCAATTAATTGGTAATAGTTTTCCGATCTGTTGATAGCAGTACATCAGAAAGGCGCAGTTTAGGGTTTACTCATCATATTACAAATATCAACATTTAGCTGACTGCTTGGTAGGTGGCCAAAAATGGTTAAGTTGATAACTGATGAATTTATTCATGTTTTCATGCTAGTATAATTGTTGTATAAGTTCATGTTAATGCTACTATCCTCGAGTATAGATTTTTTTCTTATACTAGTATATCTTTATTAAGCATCTAGATTTTATAGGCAAAACGTCGTAGCATAAAAATTGGTCTTTACAGTCTAACTATCAAGTTTAGGGGAAGTCTAACTTGAATGCCTGATAAATAACCAGACAACTCTCAACATATGCAATTGTATACAACTACTATGAAGAAACTATCAAGATTCCGTTTGTAACTAAAACCACCAAAGTCGTATAAACCAAGTTCAATTTGAGTCAACTACAGCATAACCTCAAGACCAAAACAGTTATGAAATTATGAAAACTCAAACTATACACATACCTTGAGCCGCGATTAGGGATGGCAATCTAGTCCGGATCCGACCCTACTCCGCCCCGATCCGAGGTAAAATATCCGCTCCGAGTCCGAGAAAAAAGTAATCTGAGTTCGACTCCGTTAAAATAATCCGACTCCGAGTCGGAGGAGGGTCGGAGTCGGATCCTACAAAAAATCCGAGAAAAAAATCTGACTCCGACAAATGTCCGACTCTGACAGATTATCCGAATCCGACTCCAATAAATAGTGGATTTTTGTGTGGGTCATGGTGGCATTGGGTGTGGGTTGTAAAGGTCCAAATAGCCCAACATCTCAAAGTATATTGAATAATGAAAAAAAAAATCGGAGTCGGGTCGGATCGGATCGGATCGGAGTCGGAGTCGGAGTTGGAGGTCGGATATTGAAGTCGGAGTTGGAGTCGGATGTCGGAGTCGGAGTCGGATGTCGGATCTAACATCCGACTTCATGTCGGGTCGGAGTCAGATTTAGCATAATCCGCTCCGAGTCCGACCCGTTGCCATCCCTAGCCGCGGTTTCACTTCTCCTGGTGAGGTTAGTATGTCAACAACCTTTTACCTTTTTTTTCCCAACTAAGCTCAGAGCTGTGTAGGTATAAAATAAAAGGAACATAACAGGCAGAGAGTAAACTTCTCCATTTGAAAATATAGAACCAAATAAGCTGACTCCACCTCACTAGGCAGAAAATAAAATGCAATTGCCCCTGTTATATAGCTGTCAATGATGAAAAGGCCTCTTAAATCCACACATTCCCTCTTTGCATTAAAAACGAAAATCCTGAACGTTTACATACGAGATAATCTAAAGCCATGGACCTTAACACATGGTCATTCATAGCTGTTATAATTAATAATACTGAGTAAAGGAAAGAGACAGCATAATCAAATAGAGGCAAATTACAATGTCCTGAAAGGAGTAAATTCTCGATATGAGCTCAACACGCTAAAGCGAGGTTATACAGGATTCTATGTTACATCTGAGAGTTGATGAATCTTATTCCTCTGACATTATTAAGTATTGAAACCAACTTCACCTAATAACCCTTCTTGCAGGAACTCATCATTCTTCCTAATGCTAGAGAGTTAATGCATCAAAAGCCGATGTCCTGAGAGAAATAATCCCACCACTATAGCTGTACAAGATACTTCCACTTATTCAGTCTTCACTGGTGCATCTGCAAGTTCATGAATTTCTTTTTTGCTCTTGACCGAGCACCTTTTCTTTGTATCAAAATCAACACTATCCAAGTCTTCAGAAATCCCCATGTAGCCATAGAGCAGCCCATCCTCTACCTTCTCAACAGGATTATCTCCTTGTGCCAACTCATCAACTGGCTCAATTCCAGAAATTGCTTGTTCAAAATCAACTCTTCCATGCTTCCTCCCAAGAAATATTTTATGAAGCCTCTCTGCCTCTTGAAGTCCAGAAAAAGTGCCCAAGAATTTCACCAAGATTACACTGTGATCACCAGGATTTCCTAGACAGATTTTCATCTTGCCTAGATGGAAACCCTTGACTGCATGAGTGCATGACCAAAGTGAGAGATTAGCAAAAAAAAATTAACAAAAAAAACACCAATAATAAAAAAAATAAAAACCCCTTAAGAATTCTGAAGTGCACCTACATAAATTATTATTTACATCCAAATATCACTATTAAAATATTAGATCTTCTAAAAGTATGAAAATCTATTGCCTTGAGAAAAGACCTAACTACCTTTCTGTGTATTACTCTTTGAAAAAATGAAAAAGAAAGAAAGAAAGAAAGATAAGGAAAAATAAGAAGACTGTTAATAAGGTGAATGTGGACATTTCACATTTCCAACTGCATATGGCAATGAATTAAATTAGTAGTAGTTTTCCAGTGATTAAATCACAAACCTCTTAGAAACTCTCCAAGTGCATCAATGTTAATGAGCTTCCATTTGTTGTGATCATTATTTGACAATGAAATGTTGTGAACAATAACAATGGGGGGCCACAGTATAAGGTCCTCCTTCTGAGCCAAAGCATCAGGTTTGGGAAGTAACTCTGGAACCCAGGTGCCTGAATTAGGGTCTGGCATGGTGTTCCATCCCATGAGAAAACAAATAGCTCTGTGAAGACCCAAGTGTTGCGGCCTCAACCCAACCTTGTAAGACATATAAGCATGAGTCGCCAAAGCCTTTGTATTTAGGAATTCTTTTGATGCACTGCAAGAAAAAAAGTTTGATTGCCACATCATGCATCGATAAATAATTTACAAGGGTTCTCCCGATCATTGCGTGAGGAAATGGTAGGGGACAAAATTTCTCCGAACGAATTTACCTACAAATGATATACCATCTACAATACTAAAGCATTCTACAGCATATGTCACCGAAAAAAATTTACCAAATGAATTTACCTACAAAATGGCCTCCTAGTAAGGATTTGATAATTTGACCTCATGACTTGAAGGTTATGTAATCAAATCCCACTAGGGGCTCTTTGGGAGTTAGGGTTCCCTTATCCTCCTCCCTCACTCCCAATGAGTCTGATCTACAAAGCTAGACTAAATTGGGCTACAAGAGGTGCCGGTTCATTAGGGTCCTTCTTACCCTTTTAAAAAATTCTACACGACATTTTACCATATGCAAAGGGGGGAATATTTAGTGAGACAAAAGCAAGTTCCCACAAAGAATCCTTCTGTCCCTACCAAAAAACAAATGCAAGCAGCAGTTATTACCACCACACTACCCATACAGATGTACCCAATACATGTGTCATCTCCAAAAATCACACCCTATCAAATCATAGAAAGACTTAAGAATCAAACCGAAAAGTCTCTCCAACAAAATCATCCCATCATCCAAGTAACACAAAGAAGACTGGTGGCAGGTCTCTAGCTAAAGTATACACCTCAAAAAAAACGAAAATTACCCAACCATAATCATTTGGTCAAACATGGGACAGGATCACAGGAGTAGTTAGTACCATAGCTATACATCATTTAGTAAAGTAAATACCCACATGGCATTGATGGAAGAATAAGAATAACAAGATTGTAAATATTTATCTAGTTCGTGAAAGAAAGGACAGACCTTCGGCGGCATACAACGCAGAACAAACTACCAGCTTTTCCTTCCTCCTTGTAAAGCTTTCGAGCAGTTGGATTCTCATTAAATCTCTTGGAGAAGTCTAAGAAAGCTGCTTGTATCCTCTGCTTAAAATTATCAGAATCCTCTGAAGGATCAGACTTCCAAGGAGTTCCGGAATATTCTATTATGTCAGCAGTCTGTGCATGCATTGCTACATTATTGCCCTTATCATTTCTTTGCCTGAGATTTTGCTGCTTGTAGTGAGTATTTCTTGGATGTGAATGGGAGATATGGTTGTAACCTTTAGAGGATTCAGATTTTGTATATCCTTTGAAATGTCTATTTCCCATTTTATATGGTTTTCCAGAATGCTCTTGAATACTTTCTGATTTATCTTGATATGAAGTCCAATCATCATTAATAGAGTCTTTATGAAAGTAGGTACCATCAGGCATTTGCTCTACTTCTGCATAGTAGTGGCTGCGCTCATATCCAGAAGGTCTTTTCAGATGAATGATATCACCTTTCCTACTGGTCCACTCGACCTGGTGATCATGATAATCATTCTCATTTCTGGAATCCATCCTGCTAACATTATCATTACTATATTTACGCTTCAGCACTCTGTCATTATCTACAAGTTCATCAGCCTTTATTCTTTCATATCCTCCTGTACCTCTTTGCAATTCCACATTTATATATTCAGAAGAATTCTTTAACATGGTTCTATCAGAACCAATCTGTGCATACCTTTCATAGCCATAATCCAAATGAGGATCCTCAAATTCATGCTCGTGTAAGCCACCATGATCTGATATATGACGATGGTTTGAAGCTTTTCTAGTTGGTTCAACGTGAGAATTGCCACTATCCAAATACTCCCCAGCTTGTATTAGTCCATTTGATGATCTTCTTGTGCCCACATAATCTAGTACCGTCTCTTTTTGAATAACATCAAAGTCTCGACCTCCAACATTCTTAATGATTCTTCGAGAAGAGTGAGAACCTTCACCTTTTGGTATACTTTCTACAAGTGAGTCCATCCTATCAGGTCTTAGTACATCTCTACGATCATGTACTTCACGAGTGTATTGTGCCTTAGTAAACAAATTTTCTTGGGAAGCATAGCCAATTTCATCATCCCCTCTAACCCTGATTTCAGGATATTCATAGTCTTTACGCTCAGGCCTGGATGATTTGTATGCATCACATGCATAACATTTTGGATCCCTACATACTGGTTCGTAACCTCTTCTAGAGTCTGACATAATACGTTGACCATAATCATCAATAACAAGAGGTTCTAAATCTTTTCCGTAGCGTTTTGGATACCCATCAGGTGGCAAAGTGCGAACATCATGAACCTTGGATAGATACTCTCCCCTAGTCATAATACTTGAGGAGGTGCTTGGAATATTCTTTAGTAAGTCTTCACTTCCAAAATCCTTGATTTGAGATAGTGGAGAATCTATATAAGGACTCTCTCTAGAATAATATGCAGATTGTTCTCCATCCTTGTAATAAATGTCCTTAGCTATCTTTTCATGAGATATTGCGTTTTGATACTGAGCATTCTCATTCTTAACTCTGTGCATATCAGTTGTCGAGTAGTTCCCACTAGGTTCAGCATATCTTGATGCAAAAACATAATTAGGACGCAACCCAACATCTCTGTCCATGGCTTCCTCTTCCTCGAAAGGAAGCGTTTCAGCCATAGAATGATGCCCACTTGAGCACAATCTTCTTGCACTATATTCCTTCTGCTTAACAACATCCATATGATCATCATAATTGTAAACATTTCTGGGTCTTGTATTCAAATTACTATATTCCACATATTCAGGATATTCCGATTTTCCATGGATTCTCATAGCTGTCGGACTTGTTCCGAAAGCCCTTTCATCTAGATGTAACCTCTTTTGTGGGTGTTGGACCGGAGGTGATCTAGACAACATTTGACCACCACCACCACCACTACCACTACCACCGCGAACACGATCAATGTGCTGCTCGTACTCTCTCCTTTCAAGTGAGCTGCTCCTTCGATCTTGATTCATACTCTGCCGATTTCTCTCCACCATCTCTTGAGGACTCAAGCTCCGCCTCGAGCGTACAGGACCACCACGGCGTGGTGCAAAATAAGCTTCCTGCTCCAACTCATCCCGACGATCTCTCGTCGGAACAACAGAGGGCTTCAACCTCGTATCTTCATGTCTTCTAGACATATTCAAATTCAGCTTAGCAACAACAGTACTACCTTATAGCAAATTCGGGTTCCAAACCCTAGTAAATCACCAAATTATAGAACTTTTCAAGTATAATCAACTACTAATTGCATCAACAACCACCAAAAATCCCAATATCTTAAAGCTAGTTCAGCATAAACCCAAACCCTAAAATGCAAAAATGAATAGTATACCTGAACCAAAACACATCCAAATTCAGCAAAAATGCCAGATTTAGTTCAAAATTTGAATAATTGAGAGCAAAAGTAGCATAAAATTTTCAATCAAACCTTATCGATTGGAGAATTTCTTCAGAACCAAACCTTTGAGGATCGATCTCAATCAATAAGCATTCCAAAGTTGGATGATAATAGTACAGTAACTTAGAAAGAGGAAAGTGTATTTGCAACGAAAAATTGAAGCTTTGAGCATCCTAAAATGTGAGAAAGTAGAATGAAACTTCGTAATATCGATTATATAATTGAGAGCATACTTGAGAAGTCGGAAGTATCACTGTTTGAGCAAGTTTGATACTCTCTCTCACCCACCCAACTTTTACTTAATCCTTGACTTTGTAGCACCACCACAAGATTTTTATGTGATAATGTGAGAGCACTATAACATTCTACTCCTATCTAATTAACATTTTCCATTTCAAAATATATTTAAAATTATTATTAAAATTATTAAAATCACCTAAATTACCGATCTTACAAGTAAAATAACATAATCACTTTTTATATAAGACTTAGGGTCTGTTCTCATTAACTTAACTCAGTTGAGCTGAACTTAAATGAATATTTTATAAGAGAAGGAAATTAGGAGATGAGATGAGCTGAACTGAACTGAACTGAGCTGAGCTGAACTGAGCAGAACTGAACTGAACTAAATGTCTCATGCTAACTTTTACACTATTTTGACCTTGTACTTTATATTTATGCTAAATATAGTCATATCAGTACTTGCTTTAATCGTCTCTATTAATATATTTTCTAAATATCATCTTCTTATAGCTTATAACTATTGATAATTAAAGATAGTAATGGTTAAATTTTCGCATGGTCAAATATGATGGTCAAAATGGGCATTTATTTTGAAACATAAGTAGTTGATTCATTAACATTATAACTCGCCTTGGATTCAATAGAGGTAATATGATTTGAAGTGAACCCAACCGATCCGACTCAAAGGCGCCATTACCCAAAATCAAACCAACCTAAAGATGACTCAACTCGTTGTTGACCCAACCATTTTAACCCATAATCAATTTGACCAAGAAAAATATAGGTAAATCACCTCGTAACATGTTTCAACCTATAATTTGTTTTACTCGACCTTTTTTGCTACACACAAGTATAACTAGTTTTATCTAATTTATTTTCAACCTAGCATTTAATAATATTTGACTTGTGCTTATTGAACAATAAAAAACCCTCCCTCCTGCAAAACCACCCACTCACCACCAACCCTTCCTTCCTCCAAACTCACCCACTTAACGAACCACCCACCGGACTTCACCCAAGCCACCAGACTTCACCCAAGCCACCGCACCTACCCTATGAACCACACCCACCCTGCAAATCGCAACCAGCACAACGCACCGCCGAAACAACAACAACAATTTGCCGCCAATTCGACCACCAAAAATCTGATTCTTGAACCCTTAAGGACGAAAAACTCCAATCCTTTACCCTTTCACCCTCAAATTGAACGGAATCGACCATTGAAACCCCGAATGGTCGATTTGGCCATTTAAAGGGTGAGGGAAAAGGGGGTGGTTTTGCGCAGTAGTGGTCAGGCCTGAGGTTGGGTTGGGTTAGGTGGTGCGTCAGCTGCGGAGTTTAGGGTTGGGCTAAGGTGGTGCATCGGCTAGGGTAGGTGGGGATGGGAGTGTCGGTAGCTATTGCCAGCAGTGGTAGTGGTGGTGGTGGGGCTAGTTAGGGCTGGGTTCAATTTTCTTCATGGTGGTTGGTGTGTGGCGCGGTTGTGCTAGGTGTGGTGGTTGTTGGTGTGTGGCGGTTGCTGGGTGCGTTAGTTAGGGTGGTTAGGGTTGGGTCATGAGGGTTGGGTTTTGGTAGTGAGGCAACATAAAATTAAAACGGCAATAGCTAACGGCAACTTAACGGCATGATTACATCGTACACACTAAACGTACCTTGGGGTTACAGCGTGAAATTTTGAAAATGGGTGGGCACAACTTAGAAAAGTGAATACCTTAAGGGTACTATGTAGAAAAACCCTTTTTAATATTATGAAAGTGATATGTGGACAGTGATATCGCCAGCAACGGGCTTTTAGTAATAGTTAATAGATTATAGTCAAGGGCAATATTGTTATCTCGCCATGCGTCACCTCTTTGAGACTAACTCGAGGTCACGTCATAAAATGTTAGACTAAAACTTCATCATTACATTTGATACGACATCTTATATTACGTCATGAAATTTATATGGAGAGATACATTACCTCACATTGAAAAAAAAAAAAAATATATCTATAGTAATTTTCAAATCCCTAATATAGTAATCTACTCATAAATAACTAGCATTCCTACCACTAAGCTAAATTTGAAATTATTAATAGAAAAAATCAACTGAAAAAAATAAATCAACTACAATATATTAAAAGATACGGCAGCAATGACACGTGTCATTTTCTAGTGTGTCTATAGTTTTTTTTATAAAAATAAAAAATAAACAAAACAAAACAAAACAAAACAAATTATTCTATTTATAACAAATATGATCTTATACGTACACAAATAAAAGAATAATACAAAAAAAAATTAATGTCTTCTTCCACAATATATATTGATACCATAAATAATAAACTTAAGTAAAAAAACTAAAAAAAAAAAACAAATTCTTAATATAATTTGTGACATGCATAGTATTATGTACTACTGTACCATTATTACAACAAGGAATGTTTTTTTTTTTTTTTCAATTAAAGACTTTTGTATTTTATTGTGTATATACGAAAAACTTACCGGGAAATATATGAAAAAATATTTAAGTCAATTAATTATTGTAAAAAAAAATGCATAAGAGAGAATTAATAATAGTGTGTAAAAAGGAAAACTATTTACAGGTTATTCAGTATTTTTAAGATATGCATTTGATTAACAAGAAAAAAATGATATAAATATACTAGATGAAACCCGTGCGATGCACTGTTTGTTTGATTTTTTTATTTTTATTTTTTTGTATGTATGTGCTAAAATTTGTTATATATTTAAATAAAATTCATAATATCAAAAGATAATATTTTATATTTAATTAATTTAAACTTTAAAATCTCATTCGCCAATTTTGCTTACGTGGCATTTAAATTATTTAATTTTCAAAGAAATTAATAATCTCTTATCTCTTATTTTATTGGCTATATCTAAAATTTATAATCCTACGTGGTGTGTTAAGAAAAATCCTACGTGACTCTCTAAAAACTCCCCTTTATATATACATATATATTAGATTAGTGAAATATATAAATATACATATATGAGTATTTAAAAATATCTATTTTGCTAATAATAGACTTTTTCATAATAAATTCATTTTACAAAGTAATAACTTAGACATTTCTTTTTTTAAAAAAAAAAAAAAAAAAAATTACCGTACATGGCACGGGACATAATGTAGCTATAATGAGGTCTTAGTACCAACATAAAGGTTAATGGAATTAATCATCTTGCTCAATTAGATTCCTAAATTCTCGCCAATTTTAATTACTTAGATTTTCAACGGAAAGAATTCCCCTAAATAATCCCTAATTATCTTAGATTTTCAAGGGAAGAATTCCCATAGCTAATTATTGTAGTAATATTTATTTTTAAATTTGTCCTAATATCTATTAATAGCATCATATTGTAATTAAGGAAACAAAGATTCCATACATATTCAAACATATTTCTTTGGGTTTATTCTAAGTTGTGCCCTCACGGTTCTTGAGTTTCTAAGGTGTGCCCATTTTATTTCAAAATTACAAGTTGTTCCCTCCAACTTAATTTTTCTAATCAACCTTACCTTATAACGTTAACTCGGCGTTAGCAATTTCAAAAACATAGGATGTAATAAAAAGCGGATGAGAAAGAAGAAGATAAATTACATCGAGAGCGCGCTTGAAATATCAATGATTGCTTTTAGAAGAAAGAAGAAAAGATAGATTAGAAAATGTGGAAAAAATGCTTAATTTTAATCCCCTTATATAAAATGTAACCCAATTTAGGCGTGAAATAATTTCTCTCCAAAGTGGGGTGATTTAACAGTTAACACAATTACTCACAATGGGTTAACATCAAAGGGTATGATTAAATAAATATCTTAAGTTGGAGGACACATCTTGTAATTTTGAAAAAGCATGGGCATACCTTATAAACCCAACAACTACGGGGGGCATAGTTTAGAAAAACCCTAGTTCTTTTTATTTCACTATCAATCAATCAATAACATAATACTAAAACAAACACCATGAATGATATGTGTCACTTCATGGTGTTGTTTTTTCCCTCCAAAACCCCCATTCTCTTTTAGCAAAAGTATTTTATTTTTGGAATATTTGTATACTACAAGTCTACAACTATTATAATATAGTATTTCTAATCTTTATAGTATCTTTATAATAATTGTATTTTTGTGTTCTATTTATTTAAAATGGTTACACAAGATTTTGAGACCTTTTAAATTAAGGGAGAATAAAGTATAATTAAGAAGGTTAATAACTTAATATATCATGGAGAGTATAAAATAACTGAGCCAAAAATACAATATTAACATTTAAATTACCATTATATAGTTGTACAATAGTGGGTTTCAATGGGGAAAAAAAAAATTCTATTCATGGTGTTGATTTTTGAAATCTTATGAAATAATAATAATTGAATCAGTAATATAAATATTTTTGTAACAATTTTACCAACTTATAAAATTTTTTTCCTTCAAAAATCTATTAAATATTACTAAAAAGATCATGCTTACATCGATCATTTTGGACATATGTTGCTATCATTAAAAAAATTCCCATCAATATAATATGATGTTAGCTTTAAGTTTTTTTTTTTTGTTTTTTTTTATATATATATATATTTTACTTAGCTTAATTTTTGGAAGTACATTGTACTAGGGTGGCCTACGCGCGCGATGTGCGCGAAGGAGTTAGCTCTTGTGGAGAAGTTGTATTGGCGTGTATTTACACCTTTGGTTTGAATGGTAGACCTGTTAGTTTTAATACGTACTATTTAGTTTGTGTGCCTATGTGGTGACTTTGTAGAAGTATAAAAAAGACATTAAAATCTTTTATGACAATTATTATTTGAACCCCTCAAAACTTTTGACACTATTATTTCAAAATTATTATTAATTAATATTTAATTGATTTGCAGCCCTTCATATCTTAAACTACTATTAGTTTAGAACTCACATGATTCAATAATACCCTAGTGTGTTTTTCTTCAACTATTTTTTTTTGAGCTTTGGTCATTTGGAGTAATAATATGTGAAATGTTAGTTTTAGCTAAAAACTTCATAATTTAAGTTTTTTTTTTTTTTTTTTTTTTTTTTATTGTTCTACGACCATCTAATATTTTTTATCTATATCTAATACTAAATCAATAACGTACCACTTAGTTATTTTTTTCCTCGTAAATTTTCTCTATAATTAATACTCTGTACCAGTCTAGTTTTTTTTTTCATTGATTTCCCTTGATTTTAGGATTTTTAAATTCATAACACCTCTTGATAACATCTGCTTACGTATCATTATTTGGATTTTTTTCTCTGCACATTCCATCCTTAAATTGAATTGGAAATTTGGATTGCTGGGATGTGATATTTGATTGTTATATTGTTTTGCATATGAGTCATTGTAGGGAATAATTTCAAGCTTTAATCCCACTAGCTTGAACCCCATTGTGATCATACACTAAAGTACGGTGGCGTCCAAAAGGGAAGAAGATAGAGCAAAAGAGTCGCCAACAAGTTTTTTAAGGAACTTGTAAACCGTTCACGAGGTGAAGGTTACACCCCTTAACGATCCAAGAGATCGTCAACTCCATAAGGTCATGAACCAAATAAGGGTTCGGGGATGAAGGTACAAATCCAACCTAAAAGAGATTGAATCTGCCGTAATAATAGGCCTCTACTTTATTCTGATCGTATTCATGTGCGTTTTTTAATTAACATGCAATCAATAGGTTAACCCTAAACCTATTTATCTATGTTGGTTGAATATTAATGCACAGATAAACTATTATTGGCGATCACTTGAATTATAATCAAAATTAACCCTAACAAAATTATTAATTATATTATTAAGCGTGATTACAAGTACCAATTCCCTTTAAAACATGCATAAAAGGTGTGATCAAGCAACAAAGAATAAATATCAAGCAACATAACAAATTAATCATAAATAATAATTATAACCATCATAAAATTATAATCATAATAAAAACAATAATATTCATAAATAAAATAATCATTATCAAAATAATAATAATATTATTAATATTCATAATCATCATAAATAGTAACAATTATAATCATAATCATGTTCATGTTAATGTTAAAGCATAATAGAAATAGCAAGATCCTAGGCATGATACTAACAAGATTAATAACAAACCCTAACATGTCACTAAGCAATAAAAATCAAAGCTTTAGCCCTAACATGATACTAACAATCATAAACATTAGGAAGAGAATAGGAAGCATCGTAACAATCATATTTAATATTAAAATTACCCTAGACATGATACTAGGAATATCATAATAACAATATAAACATGATTTCTACATCATAACATTAATTGATCAATAAAGTACTTACTTTGATGCCTCGTATCTCTTTCTAATAACAAAATACACACGTTAGTAACTTCAAGAAAAATAATAAACAACAATTAAATTAAATAATTGAAATAGAGATTTGGGACCAAACCCTCAGAAATTAAACCTTTCACGTCTGGGGCGAAGGCAACTTTGAATATGGCTAGGTGTTTCTAGATCTTGTGAATGCAGAATTTTGTATGAAAACAAGGTAAGAAAGAATTGAATGTATGAAAGAATGCTAATACTTGTGAATGAGGAGAATTGGTGAATGATAGATGTAGATGATGAATGATTATAGGTGAATCAAAACGGAATTTTTGATACGATATTTATAGAGAAAATCAGCCAAAAAAGATAATTTAACAAAACAGAGTCTGACGCACGCAAAGCGAGGTTGGCGCCAACCCTGGCTAGCTGGCGCCAGGCGCTAATGGCTAGCGTCTGGCGCCAAGCCTGGTTCTAGGCGCCAAGGCATGGGATTGGACGCCAGTCTTGATTTTAACGCGTTTTTGAAAATCTGATAAGTTTACCGTACTGGAGGATAAAATAATATAATTTCTTCGAAAATGCTATTTGATTTTGATTAAAACTCTAAAAAGTCAACAAAGTCAACTTATCAATGCTAATTGAATTAGGAATGAAAAGAACCTTCTAGAAGATTCTAGAAGACTAAAACGATTCCTAATTTCATTAGGAATGATAAATCATATTAGGCCCTCCCCTAGATCATTGGGCCATACATAAAGCTCAAGCCGGGCCCGGTTTGGTAAATTGGCCATAACTTCCTCAATATTCATCGGAATTGGGCTTATAATATATCGTTGGAAAGGTCTTTGAAAGCCCCATCCAACTACACTATTATTGGACCCATATCATGGACCAACCAAACTGGATTGGCTGTTTTCTTAAAATAAAGTTTTCAAAAACAGAGAGAAGAGAAAAGAAATTAAAACTTTCCGCAACACTAGACTTTCCACACTTTCGTTTCATTCGATTATGATTCGACGTGAAAGGTACTCATCACTGGGTTTGGTTTTGGGGAGACAAAAATGGGTGTCTACAGAAGCCCCCACTTTGACTGAGTTTGGAGAAACGCGAGTTTCAAAAACAAAAGTCAAAGTAGCGATAGGGACGGAGAATGATTCAGAACGTTCTGCGATCCTAAATCACTCTTGCAACGCCGATACCTGCAAAACTAGCGTTAGTTAAATAGATAGAAGAGTTAAGAAACGCGTATCTTGCACCGTCGAGCACACGTCTCTAAAAGTAACCGATTTGCTGCCGCTTTACTGTTGTTTTTGCTATTTTGATGACCTTCTGCAAGCTAGAGGATGCCATCCCGCTTGAAAACCGCTACGCCCGTAACTGCTTCCAATATGGAAGATTGATTCGCCTAAAACGATCCTCCTCCGCATTGATAATATTCCACGTCCAAGGGAATACTATCGAAGATTATTTCTCTCGAAACAATCCTCATCCGCATTGATAATATTCCACGTCCAAGGGAATACTATCGAAGATTATTTCTCTTGAAAAAAAATCCTCATCCGCATTGATAATATTCCACGTCCAAGGGAATACCATCGAAGATTATTTCTCTTGAAAAAATCCTCATCCGCATTGATAATATTCCACGTCCAAGGGAATACTATCGAAGACTGCTTCTCTTGAAACAATCCTTAGTTATTTGTGACAACTCTCCATAATCCAGGGAACGTCACCTTGCTGTTTCGATGTTCACTCGTCTCTGAACAAAGAGCTTCTTTTTGATATGACTCTAATTTCCGCTGTGATAGTCTTCGAAAAGATCACTGCTTCTTAATGTTTACTATGCCAGTACGTCGGTACTTTGCTGCTTGTGAACCAGTATGTCGGTGCTTTTGCTGTGATGACAATCCTCTTTTCTTTGGGAATAGTTGCCAACACAACTCTTGTATGATGTATGACAATCCGATTTAGGGAAAGTTGTCAATGCCACGTAACAATCCATCCTTGGAAATGTTATCACGATGAAGCGACAATCCGTACCTCGGAAAATTTGCCAAAATCCATTTTTTGGAAAAGTTGCCAATGCTTCGTAAAATCTTTCATAAGAACTTTGCTACGATCGACAATCAACATCTTAGAATATAACTCTTGAAAGCAATCCACCTTGGAAACTTGCCAACACTATGCGACAATCCTTTTGGGAAAATATTGCCACTATTGACGATCCGCGTCTTGGAACATTTGCAAAAAGAGTCGACCGACAATCCACTTCGGGAAAATTTGCCACTTACTGAAATGAATGACAAACCACGTTGAGGAACTTTTGCCGATATTTATGATGAATAGAAACCTACAACAATCCTTTGAGAAATTTTGCTATAGGGAACTGGGTGTATGACAATCCAATTTCGGAAAACTTGCCAGCGATGACAATCCGAACTTGGAAAAAATTGCCAAACAAAGAAGGAGCACGACAATCCACGCTTGGAAACTTTGCCAGAGATGACAATCCAATCTTGGAAAAATTGTCGTTGAAGAAGATGCACGACAATCCATTTTTGGAAATATTGTCAGTTGGGGATGACAATCCAATTTTTGGAAAACTTTGTCGTTTAATAAGAATGCGCGACAATCCATATTTGGAAATATTGTCGTTTAAGTGCTTGCTTTTGAACCGATTGTAATGAGCCAGTGTTTTAGGCGCTTTAAGCTAAGTGAGACGATTTTTTGTCAGGTCAATCACTTACTCCGATTGTAATCGAGCCGACTACTAATCATGTCAAATTGCTTATAGAGGCTAACTGCCGTACCAAGGAACCTAAAATTGCTTCATGAGGTCGAAATCACCTTTCTGGGAGGCTTCGAGCTCTGTCGTTTCTGAAATATCTCTAGCGCCAAGAATTGGAGTAGGATCCTCCCTATTCTATTACACCTGTATTTAATTTGACTATAGAACTTTGCCAATCTTTAATTATCTTAGGGTTGACCTAAGGTTTAGCGTTGCTTGACTCAATAACTTGACACGACTCAAGGTATAAACTTGACTCGCTGTGATTAACTTACTCGAGGTTGACTCGACTCAAAGTGAAATGACACATGTGTTAGACTCAAATCAAAGTGATATGGCACGACATGACTCAATGTGTACATGACTCGTGTGTGCATTGTAATGTGATCGTGCGACTTGAAAAATGCAAAAAAAGCAAAAATTTTGTCATTTTTGTGGAGGGTACAGACTTTCTCCCGAAAAAGAAAGACGCAAAAAAAGAATCGAAGTTTTCGAATGCATGTTGAATGAGCTTAGTCAAATGTCATTTGATACTATCTCTCAAGGTTAAAGGATTAATTCATCCTAGGCTATCTCAACTGTTGACTCCATGATGAAAGTATTTGGGTAACTTAGGCACGGAGGCTAAGCACTTCATACTTCTATGTAATGACAATTATAAGTGATGAGTGATGTGACAAGGCATGCTTCATCGTTATGTTAAGATTTCATGACAAAGAGTTCCTAAGGGAAATATATTTGGTCATGTATCTCTGATGTGTGTGATAGTGACACTAAAGTTAGGCCGCAAGAGCTAAGTGTGTGGAAAAATATATTATTGAAAAGAGTCAAATGGTGGTGACTCTTAGGCTAGGTAAGCTAATGATGTAGGGATCAAGCCCCCAAGTCTAGCTCTAAATGAATAGGGATGAGCATAGGGGATCCCTTGATATGATCATGGTGTAAGTGTGTGAATGTGAATATGAATGCATTTTTATTACGGCCGCACCTCGATGTGAGGTTGCCTACGTATCCGTTAGGAATCAGGCCGAACGTAGCTCTAGCCGAACCTCGCACAAGTGTGTGTATACCTCAAAAAGGTCTTTTTAAGGGTTGTAACGTGGTTAGGCTAAAGGTTATAGAAAAAAGGGATAAAGGCTCAAGACCCTAGATAAGCCCCCAAGGTGTGCAATCTTGCTTTTGAATATTTGTATTTTTATGCTTGAGTTCCTACTCTTTTTTAGCTCTTTTTGCTTTAGCATTTATTTTATTTTAATAAGTGTGAGCAATCTCGATCATGCGGTCTATCACTCACTTGACATTCATGTTTCTCAGGCACGGTACCGAGCACTCGATAAGAGACGCAATCTGAGACGTGTTCTTATCGAAGATATTTTCATATCAAAGACATTGGAACACTTGCCCTTTTGTACACTTTTATTTATTTTTTGCTTATGCTTATTTTTACTATTTTAATCTTTTTGAATCACTCAAGCTTTCTTTAGAATTGCAAAAGGTGCACACCATCCCATCTCAAGGTTAGGTAGATGTAGGTTGAAAAAAGAAGGGTCTATCGTTAGACGAGGCTCAAAGTGGTTTATGAAGAAAGGATTGCATATTCG
Organism: Chenopodium album; assembly: GCF_948465745.1. Classification (NCBI taxonomy): domain Eukaryota; kingdom Viridiplantae; phylum Streptophyta; class Magnoliopsida; order Caryophyllales; family Amaranthaceae; genus Chenopodium; species Chenopodium album. The sequence continues at coordinate 17,714,226 of NC_137835.1, read as the reverse complement.
AAAGGTGAAAGGAGATATGATGTGGCTATAAGGGGTGCCTCAAATCATTGGTATACCTTGTGCTTAATTTGACATGGATTTTTTATTTTATTTTATTTTTTATTTTTTTATTTTTTTTTTTGCAATGTGATGATCATATGCAAGGAAATAAATGCTCATTTTATTAAAAGAAAATAAAGAATCTACAAAATTAATCTAAGGGGAAAGAAAGGTGCCTATTCTAGACTTATTGGGAAAGGAAAAAATGAAAAAGAAATAGAAAAAGAGGTCATGAAATCCTGTCGTTGAAGCTCGCCTCTGTCTTGTGTCGTTCGCTTCATCATCACCCAGTCTTCTTGCTAGTTAGAGGCAATGGGATCTTATTTGCCTCTATGAGATCTTGAATGAGGTTTTGAAACCTGCAGCATTCTTCAGTAGTATGACCGTTTCCTCAATGGTACTTGCAATAAGAGTTTGTATTCCATCTCGAAGATCGATTTTTTGGTGTTGGATCCTCGGTAGGGCCAATAGGTTTGATTAATCCTCGATCATAGAGACGATCGAAAGCAGCATCGTAGGTCATTCCAGTGGGTGTGAACTCTCGCCTGGGTTTCCTTTTAGATCCTTGATTTTCCATGGCTAAGACACCATTATGGTCAAAGGTACTAACATTATTACTAGAGTGGGCGTTTTCGGAAGAAGAAGAAGGATTGTCGCTCTTCTTTCCTTTCCAGCCACCGTGGTTACTATTGTTAGTAGCTTTTTGCTTTGCGAGGTCATCTTCGATTTCAATTCCGATGTCATAAACGGCCTTGAAAGTATTCAGATTGTGTTGATATTTTAAGTGCTTTGAATACTTTTCTTGGAGATTCTTGATAAACATCCTCACAGACTCCTTTACGATGGGGACCTCAATCATCTTAGCGGAAGTTTCCCTCCATTTATTAAAGAAAGAAGTAAAACCTTCATTCTCTTTTTGTCTTAGCATCTCAAGTTGCCTATGATCGGTTTCAACTTGAATATTGCACTTGTACCTATCAATGAAAGTGTTTACTATCGATTCCCAGATAGAAGTTTTCTCCTTGTCAAGGGAGAAGTACCATTGTTGGCAAACAGTTTCAAGAGATAATGGGAACAGAGAGGGGAAAACCTTCTTATCGATACCCTTAATGTTCATTATAGTTTCAAAAGCTCTTAGATGAAAGTAAGGATTATCTGTTGCCTTGAATTTTGGGATGTCGTTGGCATTGAACTTCTGCGGAAGAAGATCTTTGTCTACCAAGACCCCTTGTGATGTAAGCTCTTGAAACTTGTAATCGCTAGACAACTTGCTTAGGCTCTCTTGCATGAGGTCCATCTGTTGTTGCTTCACGGGATCATCGATGCTAAGTGTGAGAAGCTTCAACATCTCAGTCACTGTAGCCAATTGGTTCTTAAGATCATTGACTTCTTCTTGAGTTGCCATTATCTTTTTAGCCTTCCTCTTTTGACGAATTGGTTTATCAAAAAGTGAGACTTGAATAAAGAGGTTGTCTTTGATTAATCGCCCTTCTCTCCTCGACCAAGTACTGTGGAAAAGGAATTTAGGGATACTCATTGTTAATTATTTGACTCAAACTTTATTCAACATGCGATGGATGGAGGAAGTGAAGAAGGATTGGAAGAGAATGTGAAAGAAGATTTAGATGGAGGGATATGGAGAATTAGGAGTAGAATGTACCCCCCAACTCGAATGACGGAAAAAACCGACTCATGCATGAACCTAAGACATGGTCATGGTGACATATACTTAAAGTGTTTGCTAAGACTAGTGAGTGTATATGGTACGTTAAGACTCGTGTCATGACCATGTGGCTAGACTATGTGACTAGACTCAAGCAAAGACTAAGTTAAGACTCCACGTATATGCATTAAACTGGACAGATTGTGGTATTTTAGTCATAACTTTTGATCTGGGACTTTGATTGGGATGAAACCAACGCCAAATTAAAGAGAAAACTCGGGGCTACAGATCCATAGGTTTTACGACTCGTAACTCTTCCTAGAACTCCGTCAATGACCAAAACAAGTTGACGCTTGTGCAGTATACGGGAATAAAAATCCGGGTTGACTTAAAGGAACTATGACTCAATTTTATGTTTATTTATTAGCTCAAATTAATTAATTAATTAATTAAACAAAGTCTTTTAGTCATTAATCAGTTTATTTAGTCTTAACACAAGTCAAACAAATGGTTAGGAAAAATCACATAGAGTATGCACAACAAATAATGCACAATTAGTCAAGTAGGCACAATATGATGCAATGAGTTTGCAACCTAACCATGGCTCTAGTTCTCTAAAGTTAGGGATATGGTTTAGTAAATAGAGGGTCCATGGTTAATTGTCTGGGTGCACCGCGCGGAATCCTAACCGTGAAGGGTTGGCGCGAGTGGATGAGACACCGCGAGTTTTAGAAAAAAACTCGCTTCCATGGTTTGGTGAATTCAACATTCTCGGATGTACTCTTTGTTGCACGGAGCGTTCAATCGGGTAGATGGAGCATGAATTCCCAGAGGGTTATGTCCATATGTAGAACACATATGGGTTTCAGAAAAGTGAGAAAAAATTCAATCAGGAAGTATAATCGAGCAAACAATATGAAAAACTGGTCGAAATTAGAACGCATATTTCTGGCTCGGTATTGGGGGAAATTGGCGCCAGCAAACAGAGACTGGCGCCAGCTTTTAATTGTAGCGCCTGGCGCCAATACTGGCGTCTGGCGCTACGGTTAAAATTCTGGCGCCAAGCTCTGGCCCCTGACGCTACTTCCCACATGCCTCAGCAGCTTTCTGTGCTCGATAAAATTTTCCAGTTTCGCGCGGTGTTATTTCGGTCCTAGTTGTGAAAGATATTTCTCAAATTTCCTACGTGTAAAATCCTATGTTTTTAACTCATTACGGATGGTCTTTCCAATGAGATCTTTTTTATGCATATGACAATAATGTTAATCAAAATTACGCACATGAAATACTTAGAACTTTTCGAGTCTCATCCACTCATTCTAAATCATTGCCGAAACAAATTCAGGAATTAAAATAGAAATCCTCCCCAGTGGAATCGCCAAAAACTGTAGGGAATAATTTCAAGCTTTAATCCCACTAGCTTGAACCCCATTGTGATCATACACTAAAGTACGGTGTCGTCCAAAAGGGAAGAAGATAGAGCAAAAGAGTCGCCAACAAGTTTTTTAAGGAACTTGTAAACCGTTCACGAGGTGAAGGTTACACCCCTTAACGATCCAAGAGATCGTCAACTCCATAAGGTCATGAACCAAATAAGGGTTCGGGGATGAAGGTACAAATCCAACCTAAAAGAGATTGAATCTGCCCTAATAATAGGCCTCTACTTTATTCTGATCGTATTCATGTGCGTTTTTTAATTAACATGCAATCAATAGGTTAACCCTAAACCTGTTTATCTATGTTGTTTGAATATTAATGCACAAATAAACTATTATTGGTGATCACTTGAATTATAATCAAAATTAACCCTAACAAAATTATTAATTATATTATTAAGCGTGATTACTAGTACCAATTCCTTTTAAAACATGCATAAAAGGTGTGATCAAGCAACAAAGAATAAATATCAAGCAACATAACAAATTAATCATAAATAATAATTATAACCATCATAAAATTATAATCATAATAAAAACAATAATATTCATAAATAAAATAATCATTATCAAAATAATAATAATAATATTAATATTCATAATCATCATAAATGGTAACAATTATAATCATAATCATGTTCATGTTAATGTTAAAGCATAATAGAAATAGCAAGATCCTAGGCATGATACTAACAAGATTAATAACAAACCCTAGCATGTCACTAAGCAATAAAAATCAAAGCTTTAGCCCTAACATGATACTAACAATCATAAACATTAGGAAGAGAATAGGAAGCATCGTAACAATCATATTTAATATTAAAATTACCCTAGACATGATACTAGGAATATCATAATAACAATATAAACATGATTTCTACATCATAACATTAATTGATCAATAAAGTACTTACTTTGATGCCTCGTATCTCTTTCTAATAACAAAATACACACGTTAGTAACTTCTAGGAAAATAATAAACAACAATTAAATTAAATAATTGAAATAGAGATTTGGGACCAAACCCTCAGAAATTAAACCTTTCACGTCTAGGGCGAAGGCAACTTCGAATACGGCTAGGTGTTTCTAAATCTTGTGAATGCGGAATTTTGTATGAAAACAAGGTAAGAAAGAATTGAATGTATGAAAGAATGCTAATACTTGTGAATGAGGAGAATTGGTGAATGATAGATGTAGATGATGAATGATTGTAGGTGAATCAAAACGGAATTTTTGATACGATATTTATAGAGAAAATCAGCCAAAAAAGATAATTTAACAAAACAGAGTCTGACGCACGCAAAATGAGGTTGGCGCCAACCCTGGCTAGCTGGCGCCAGGTACCAATGGCTAGCGCCAGACGCTAATGGCTAGCGTCTGGCGCCAAGCCTGGTTCCAGGCGCCAATGCCTGGGGTTGGACGCCAGTCTTGATTTTAACGCGTTTTTGAAAATCTGATAAGTTTACCGTACTGGAGGATAAAATAATATAATTTCTTCAAAAATGCTATTTGATTTTGATTAAAACTCTGAAAAGTCAACAAAGTCAACTTATCAATGCTAATTGAATTAGGAATGAAAAGAACCTTCTAGAAGATTCTAGAAGACTAAAACCATTCCTAATTGCATTAGGAATGATAAATCATATTAGGCCCTCCCCTAGATCATTGGGCCGTACACAAAGCTCAAACCGGGCCCGGTTTGGTAAATAGGCCATAACTTCCTCAATATTCATCGGAATTGGGCTTATAATATATCGTTGGAAAGGTCTTTGCAAGCCCCATACAACTACACTATTATTGGACCCATATCATGGACCAACCAAACTGGATTGGCTGTTTTCTTAAAATAAAGTTTTCAAAAACAGAGAGAAGAGAAAAGAAATTAAAACTTTCCGCGACACTAGACTTTCCACACTTTCGTTTCATTTGATCATGATTCGACGTGAAAGGTACTCATCACTGGGTTTGGTTTTGGGGAGACACAAATGGGTGTCTACAATCATCACTAATTCTAAACTTGTAAATCACGTAAAGTGCAAGATAGATGAGCAATAAAACTCTGGATTTGTGCACATCTAGAGTATTGACAATCAGGGGTTGGGGTTCACGGGGTATTAGACGTGTGCTTTTTAGAGGTCGTCTGACCTATGAGTCTTTTGTTTACAAATACTTTTTAAAACTATAAGGATTTAGATGAGATCTCATACTAGATATGGTCACGGAGTCACGCCTATGACTATTGGATGTTTATTGATGTTTCTGAAAGGAGGCATGAGGTTTTTCTTTTATTGATGTTCCAAATGGAGCATGGGAGGACAACCTTGTCTATTGCTTATTCCAATAAATTAGTTGAAATGATTTATCTATTATTAATTAGTGAGGTGTTAGTAATGTATATATATATACATTAATTAGTGAGGTGTTAGTAATGATTTATCTATTATTAATTAGTGAGGTGTTAGTAATGTATATAAATAAAGGGGAGTTTTTTCCCAAGTATTTAGAGAGCCACGTAGGATTTAATTTGGTTAAAGCGCCATATAGGATAATAAATTTTAATGGTATTGTAGGGAATATTTCAAGCATCCCACACTTGAGCCCCACTGTGATCATACACTTAAGCATGGTGGCGTTCAAAAGGAAGGAAGCTAGAATAAAAGAGTCGCCAACAAGTTTTGTGAACTTGTAAACCGTTCACAGGGTGAAGGTTACACCCCTTAACGATCCATGAGATCGTTAACTCTAATAGGTCTAGAACCATGACTGGAAGTTCGGGGATGAAGGTACATATACAACCTAAAAGAGATTGAACTTGCCCTAAAAATAGGCATCTACTTTATTCTTCTCGTATTCATGTGCGCTTTCTGACTAATATGCAATCAATAGATTAACCATAAACCTGTTTAATCTATGTTGGTTGAATATAAATGCACAAACAAAACTATTTTTGGCGATCACTTGAATTATAATCATATTAGCATAAAAAAGATTATTATTTATCTTATTAAGCGTGATTACAAGTACAAATTCCATTTAAGCATGCATAAAAGGTGTGATCAAGAAATAGCAATAATAATATATATCAAGCAACATAACAATCATCAAAATAATAATAATAATCATAATATCAAAGCATAACAATATTAGCAAGATCCTAGGAATGATACTAACAAGATTAATAACAAACCCTAGCATGTCACTAAACATTAAAGACCAAAGCTTTATCCCTAACATGATACTGACATATTAGAAAGAATAGGAAGCATCATACATGATATTAGTGTAGGGAATATTTCAAGCGTTAACCCCCTAGCTTGAACCCCACTGTGATCATACACTAAAGTACGGTAGCGTCCAAAAGGGAAGAAGATAGAGCAAAAGAGTCGCCAACAAGTTTTAGGAACTTGTAAACCGTTCACAGGGTGAAGGTTACACCCCTTCACGATCCAAGAGATCGTCAACTCCATAAGGTCTAGAACCAAATAAGGGTTCGGGGATGAAGGTACAAATCCAACCTAAAAGAGATTGAACCTGCTCTAATAATAGGCCTCTACTTTATTCTGATCGTATTCATGTGCGCTTTTTAATTAACATGCAATCAATAGGATTAACCCTAAACCTGTTTATCTATGTTGGTTAAATATTAATGCACAAATAAACTATTATTTGCGATCACTCGAATTATAATCACATTAACCCTAAACAAGATTATTAAATATCTTATTAAGCGTGATTACAAGTACCAATTCTCTTTAAATATGCATAAAAGGCGTGATCAAGCAATAACAATAAACATCAAGCAACATAATAAATAATAATTATAATAATCATGACAATAAATTATAATCATCATCAAAATAATAATAATATTAATAATCATAAATAATCATCATAAAAATAATAATAATATTCATAATATTCATAATCATCATAAATTATAACAATTATAATCATGTTCAGGTTAATATTAAAGCATAATAATAATAGCAAGATCCTAGGCATGATACTAACAAGATTAATAACAAACCCTAGCATGTCACTAAGAAATAAAAATCAAATCTTTAACCCTAACATGATACTAACAATCATAAGTATTAGGAAGAGAATAGGAAGCATCGTAACAATCATATTTAATATTAAAATTACCCTAGACATGATACTAGGAATATCATAATAACAATATAAACATGATTTCTATATCATAACATCAACAAAAACCATAAAGTACTTACTTTGATGCCTCGTACCTCTTTCTAATAATAAAATACACACGTTAGTAACTTCAAGGAAAATAATAAACAAACAATTAAATTAAATAATTGAAAAAGAGATTTGGGACCAAACCCTCAGAAGTTAAACCTTTCACGTCTAGGGCGAAGGCAACTTCGAATATGGCTAGGTGTTTCTAGATCTTGTGAATGCGGAATTTTGCATGCAAAAGACTAGTTTAGAAAAGAGAAAGAGAGAGATGGATGAATGAATTAGAAGAGAATGAGAATTGAAAACTGATTGTAGGTGAATGAAAACGGAGTTTTTAATACGTTATTTATAAAGAAAATCAGCCAAAAAGATAAAATTAACAAAACAGAGTCTGGCGCAACTGAAACAGAGCTGGCGCCAACATTAGGCTATTGGCGCCAGGCGCCAATGCTTAGCGCCAGGCGCCAATGCCTGGCGTTTGGCGCCAACACTGTTTTTGACGCACTTTCTCAAATTAGATAAATTCTACCGTACAGGTGGATAAAATCGTATATTTTCCTCAAAAATGCTCTTTGATTTTAATTAAAACTTTGAAAAGTCAACAAAAGTCAATTTATCAATGCTAATTGAATTAGGAATGAAAAGAACCTTCTAGAAGAATCTAGAAGACTAAAACCATTCCTAATTGCATTAGGAATGATAAATCATACTAGGCCCTCCCCTAGATCATTGGGTCGCATATAAGGCTCAAACCGGGCCCAGTTTGGTAAATTGGCCATAACTTCCTCAATATTCATCGGAATTGGGCTTATAATATATCGTTGGAAAGCTCTTGGAAAGCCCCATCCAACTACACTACTATTGGACCCATATCATAGACCAACCAAACTGGATTGGCTGCTTTCTTAAAATAAGTTTTCAAAAAGAGAGAGAAGAGAAAAGAAATTAAAATTATCCGCAACACTAAACTTTCCACACTTTCGCTTCATTCGATTATGATTCGACGCGAAAGGTACTCATCACTGGGTTTGGTTTTGGGGAGACACAAATGGGTGTCTACAGAAGCCCCCACTTTGACTGAGTTTGGAGAAACGCGAGTTTCGAAAACAAAAGTCAAAGTATCGATAGGGACGGAGAATGATTGAGAACGTTCTGCGATCCTAAATCATTCTTGTAACGCCGATACCTGCAAACTAGCGTTAGTTAAACAGATAAAAAAGTTAAGAAACGCGTATCTTGCACCGTCGAGCACACGTCTCTAAAAGTAACCGATTGTTGCCGCTTCACTGTTGTTTTGATGACCTCCTACAAGCTAAAGAATGCCATCCCGCTTGAAAACCGCTACGCCCATAACTGCTTCCAAATTTGGAAGATTGCTTTGCCTGAAACGATCCTCCTCCGCTTTGATAATATTCCGCGTCTAAGGGAATACCATCGAAGATTGCTTCTCTTGAAACAATCCTCATCCACATTGATAATATTCCATGTATATGGGAATACTATCGAAGATTTCTTCTCTTGAAACAATCTCCTTCCGCATTATGACCATTTTCCACGTCTAAGGGAACACGGTCGAAGACAACTTCGCCTGAAATTACCTTCAGTTGTTTGTGACAACTCTCCGCAAGCTAGGGAATGCCGTTGAAGATATCCTCGCTTGAAGCCATCCTCATTTGATGCGATAATTTTCCAAAGGAAATCACCGAAGACCTCCACTTGTTGATCTTTAAAAGCTTGCTTGAACTTTGCTTCTGCTATGCCTCTACGTCGGCGCTGCCGTTGCTTCAAACCTATACGTCGGTGCTTTTTCTACTTTTGAACCTGTATGTCGGTGACCTTTTGCGAATAAACCAGTATGTCGGTGCCTTTTGTCAATGAGCCAATGCTTAGGCGCTTTAAGCTAAGTGAGATGATCTTTCATTAGGTCGATCACTTTATGCAATCAAGCTGATTACTAAAAATCATGTCAAATTGCTTAGAGGGGATAACTGGCCTACCAAGGAACCCAAAATATATTGCAAGAAGATGGAACAACCCCAACGAGTGGCTGAGTGTTCTGGCGCCGCTGAAAAGCCATCAGTGCCACACTAGAAGCCTTAGCGCCAGGAGCTAGGATTGGCGCCAGGCACCAAGCCTAATTTTTTACGCCAATTCCTAGAGCTTGGCGCCAGCACGGGGTTTTCCTTAAATACCCCTTTCCTCTTCATTTTGCTGTTTGCTTGTCGCGTAAGTTGCTCGAAAAACCGCAGAACTTCAATTGCTTGGTTCTTGCTCGTTTCTCAACCGAATTCACTCAAATTCATTGCAAATTAAAGCTCTTTTCATCTATTTTCCCGATCTATGTAAGTTTTTTTCAAACTCACATCAGTTTTTATGAATTTTTGACATGTTTATTCACGAATTTTATGTAAATTTGAAATTTAAAATGCTTAATTCGCTTTGTTTATCAAATTTTCTGCCATGAAATTGCTTGATTATGTTTATATATTGCCTTGGGAGTAATTTGAGACTTGTTTGACTCAATTTGGTGAAGAAATGAGCAATTTGCCATTGTTGGACCCCTTAAGGTCGTGAAGAACGATGTGCCCCGTTCTTGATGTTTTTGCTAGCAATTCTTGTCCAATTTGTCACAATAATTACTATAGTATCGCAAGAAATTGTGTGATTGCTTGAAAAATGCCATTATGCTCAACTTGAATTTGTGCTCTGTTTTAGTACTACGTACTCTGTTTTTTTGCGAACATAGTATCATGCAGCTAGGCGAACCTTAGATACTATAGGATCTTAATTTATGATGATTTTGCACAATGTAGTATGGCTAGACAGCGAGGTTCGGGTTCACGGTCCCGAAACACTCGACGGGAGCATGAGCCCATAGAGGACGACCCTACACCATCTACTTCGCTTGGTCGACTCCCCGAGTGGGATGAGCGGACCCTGTTCTTTGCCCCCGTCCACCACATTTCTGAGAGGGTACATCGCCAGGGATTTGTGATGGCTGTGATGGCTTGGGCGATTTGTACAAGATGTACATCGCCAGGGATCTTGAGACGAGACTCCTATGGGAGTCTTGCGGACTGGCTACCTTGTTTGAGACCTCCGAGGTGATGGTTGCCTCCAGTAGGGGTCACCATATAGTGCGTGCTTTGGTGGAGTTCTTCTGGGACACCACCAACACTTTCCACTTCCCCTGAGGCGAGATGATGGTCACCCCCACGGACTTCAGCCTCATTACAAGACTGGAGTTCAACTCTGTGCCACTGTCGTTCGACAGTGGAATCGACGTCTTTTCTGCCAAGGTCGAGGAGCTTTTGGGGCCGATCACTATTCGGGCCCGAGCTGAGGTCGAGACGTCTCAGTTTAGTGCCAGGGGGATTCACTGCTCGACGCAGGCAGCAGCTTTTGATGACGATGCGACCACCCGAGAGCAGCGGGTGCGCATCTTTGCACTGATGTTGTTGTCAGGGACGTTCTCCCCTGACAAGGGTAGTAGGGCATTGCTTTACTACCTTCCTTCTGTCCGCGATCTACACCGAATCGGGACTTATGACTGGGCCAGCTTGGCCTACGCTGACTTCATTCGTGCACTGAGGGACTCGTGTCGACACCGGTCCTTTGGGACGAATGTTGCTTTGTCCGCCTTTGGAAGTCGTAGTGGTAAACATTATTCCCTATAAAGTTTAGCTCTACATTTTAGCTAGCATTTACTTACAATTTTAACTCCTTGTAGATCTGGTTCTACGAGCACTTCCCCTCTACTGCACCGGCAAGACCATCGCCGCGTGGATTTCCAGTGAGCGCTTCTTGGGGCGGCCGCCGTGTGGATATGTTCACTACATATGTCCGAGACTGGATCATCGCGGTATGATTTCTTCTTATTTATTTGCCTTTTTACGACGCTTTAGGTAGACTCTTGCCTGATTGATGTTCTTTGCAGGGGCTTGAGGTGGTGTATCGGCCGTGGGGCGGCTGGACAGTCCCTGGGTTAGCCGCACAGTACTCTGCCGAGCGTCACTATTTCCTGGGGACTTATGGAGCGATCACGTACTTAGGAGAGAGGGTTGCTAGACAGCATTCCTCTGATGTTTTCGTCGTTCCTGCTCCTCTACCACATCACATGTTCGACGACACACGGTTGTTGAGCATGTCCGAGGGAGCTGATACCCCTTGGCGGTCTTACGCGATCCCCGGGCGGTGCTATGCTGAGGAGCTACTGCCGTCGTTAGCTCCAGCCCCTGTACCGGCTGAGGATGTGAGGGTAAGATTTTTCAGCTTTTACTTTCCACTAAGTAGCCCCCAAGTAATGCTTTTACTGACTTGGTTTTTGCTTTATCAGGATGGTGCTGCTGAGTTCGTGCCACCCCGTATGTCCATCCATTACCAAGGGACATATGGGCCGATCGAGGAGATGATTCCTCCGGCTCCCGAGGACGAGCGCTTCGTAGAGCGGTCGATTCCTCGCCACTAGACTCGAGTAAGCTTAGTTATTTGCAATTTTGTCCATATATTATTCATATTTACTGACTTATTTCTTTGACAGTTCTCGCGTGAGGTGGTTTCGGCGATGGCACGATGTATAGATGCCTTCCGGAGCCAGCTCGTCCGGATGAGGAATGCGGCTACCTGACGTCAGGACGACGTCGTCCGAGAGGTGGTCTTTCTTTATATATTTTTGCATTACCGCTTTGATTTTGCCTTGTTTTTGATTTAATTCTCTTTGCAGGGCCAGCCTATTACTTCTCACACCCGCACGAGACCTGAGGTGTGGAGGGATCCGACGAGGTCTAGCTCAAGCCGTACTACATCAGGGGGTAGAGGCGGTCGCTCTGAGGCTGCTCGTGCTGATGTTGCGGAGGGCTCGAGATCTTCTTCTGAGGGCGCTCATGCTGCACCGGTAGGTCAGGGAGAAGCTACCATGGCTTTTAGAGGTGGTGGGATGTACGAGGTAGGCTCGTCATCGCAACAGCCTCCGTAGCCTCAGCCTCTGGTTGATCTTGGGTGGAGTGGACCTACATTGAGTTTTCCTCTTCCTGCGGAGACTGGAGCTGGAGCTGGGGGAGAGGTGACTCCACGTACGGCGCAATTTTACGATATGATGGGTATACGTCCTCCGGCGCCGTAGTTTGTTCCTGTGATTTTTTATTTTGACTTTTTATAGAACTTTGCCTTAGACTCACTATTTTTAGACATATTTTTTATATACATAATTATTATGAATTTATTTATGTTTGCTATTATTATGTGCATGTTTGTGTGTGCAAGAAAAGTGTGACAAACAATTTTGCGCAAAAAATCCGTCATTTTTATTATTGATGGAGGGTATCCGACTCTCTCCCCCAAAAAAGAAAAATGAAAAAAGGAAAAATCAAATAAAATGCTTGTGTTTATAACAAATTTTGGAAATTAATCTAAATAAAATCCAAAAAGAATAATATAATAATAATATAATAGCTATATTAATTAAAAGAATAAAAAGATGTTTTTTAAGGCGCTACACTTGGCGTGTGGCGCCAAGCCTTGGCGTCTGGCGCCAATTGCGGAGTCTGACGGTAATTGGCGTTGTCTCCGTATTTTATCCTGATTAAAACTGCTCGTAAATCGTGCATAAATAGCCCCCTGCCCAGCCAATTCTTTTCATAATTCCAGCGAATAAAATAATTCTTGGCTTTAGAAAAAATAATATCATGTCTCTAGTCACCAAAACTTTCACCCAATACACTCATGAATGGTGTCGATCTTTTAATGCTAGAGACAGAAAAAAATTAGATTTGTTTCACTTGGGGGGAATTTATGGCATAAAAGGGGTAGAACTTGACTTCGATTTCATTCATACCGCTCTAGAATTTTGGAATGTTGATACTCATTGCTTTAGAATAGGGTATGATGAGTTTAGCCCTTTTCCAGAAGAATTTGGTGCTATTTTAGGCTTCCCTGCAATAGACCTCATAGTAATCCTTAGAGTAGATGCATAATATTACAAGGATTTTGAGCGCTTCTTCAATTTAAAAGAAAGGGATTTATCAAAAATAGTAGATGGCAACATAGTTAATTTGAAAGAATTTGCACGCAATTATTTTGATAAACCTCTTTCTGAATCTTTTCATATATATAGAAGAAGGGCTTTCTTATTTTGCATGCTTAATCAACTTTTTCTTAGTAGTGGTAAAAATAATGAAGGCCAATCGATTATAACCACCGTACTAGAACAAATTGAGTCAGGGAGAAATCCAATGCCATTGATAGTTGGAGAGACTATGATTAGTCTTGATGAATTGAAAAGGAACCCAAAAGCACCTTTTCGCGGCTCTCCAATTTTATTATAGGTAGAAAAATAATACTTTTAATTACAGAAATCAAAAAATATATTTTTGTATTGTAATAATAATTTATTTGCATTGCAATTTTTTTTTACAGATATGGCTAATGGAAAGGCTAGAATTAATTATCCCTCCGGACAATATTGAGAAGTACACTCCCAATTGCTTCGTGAGAAGGAAGAAACGCTTCCCTAAAATTGGGCGCCATGGGTGGAGAAAGGTCTTTGAATCTCGCAATTTTGCTATCAAGTGGGTCGTCCCATGGTGGAAAATAGAAAGGATGGTTGGTGTAAACAAACAACCTTTCTGCCGTCTTCCAAGTTTGTCTCGTATGACTTATTATTATCCATGTAGGGTAAAAAGACAATACGGCTTGCTTCAGAATATTCCTGCCTGGGATCTTCGTCCTCCCTATGAGTACCCTGTCTCTCAGGAAGTAGACAGATTTGATGCTTATTGGAGTGCCAAACCTTTATGGGAAGTAATTACCCAAAAGGTTCCTCCTTTTTTAACCAATGATGTGAAGAAGTGGTTGCTGAAGAAACCTTCGAAGGATTCGAAGAAAGACCAGGGTAAAACTGATGTGAAGAGTCGTCTAGGTGACAGGGTGATTCCTGCCAAGGAGCGCTTAGGTGCAAGAGTTGAATTCAAAACACATGCAATGCCTAGGAAGAAAAGTACTACCAAAGATAAGGGAAAAAGGAAAGCTGACACCACAGAGAAAAAAGCTTGGGTAGTAAAGAAGCATGGAGTCCTAGCTGAAGGGGAAACCATCCACTCTAAGATTGAATGTAGGTCTTCTAAAGGATGCCTACTAGCTAAGGTTATGGATGACGAGGAGGAAGCACACAAAAATTGGATAAGGGCTAGGAAAGAAAAGAAAGATTAGGAGCATTGCTTAATTTCAAATTATTAGACTTAGTTTATATTTTTCATTTAAAGTTAATTTATTTCAGCTTTATTAAAATTTCATCAATAATGTAATTTTATTTTATCAATGAAATTTCAGCTTTTAATTAAATTATTTACTTTAAATGTATTTTATTAAAGCAATGAAAACCGAAAAAATTAATTTTCCAGAAATTCTTCGAGTACGGAAGTAGAAAATTTTCCGAAAAACACCGAAATTTGCCCGGAATTTATCTGTGAATTGGCGCCGTTTATTTGCAAACTGGCGCCTGTCATGGAAGTCTGGCGCCAGGCGCCAATTCTATCGGCTGGCGCTGATGGTCGTTGGCTGGCGCTAGAGCTTTCACTGCGACACCGATATTTCGCCGCTCTTCTGTCGAATTTTTAATTAACTCTGGGACGCGAGAGTGTCAAAAAATAAAGTGGCTGCATCCGTAAAGGGTTGCCTATGTATCCTTTCTAAGGAATCAGGCCAAACGTAGCTCTCTTGAGTATCCTACTCAAGTAATTATGGGTAGTATTTCTTAAGTTGGTCAAGATTTGTCATGTTTGAGAACTCATTGCCATCCATATCAGTTAGTTTTGCTGCACCTCCTGACAGGATTGTTTTGACAATGTAGGGTCCAGACCAATTAGGTCTAAATTTTCCCCTTGGATCTAAAACATTTTTTCTTAGTGCTTTTAACACCAAGTCTCCTACTTTGATGTTTCTTGTCTTGACCTTCTTATTAAAATGCCTAGCCATGCGAGTTTGATAACACTGAGTGTAATGTAGAGCTTCTAGTCGTTTCTCGTCGAGTAGAATTATTTCTTCATATCTTGCCCTAGTCCATTCAACTTCATTGAGTTTACTTTCTAACGCAATGCGTAGGGACGGTATTTCTAGTTCGACAGGTTGTACGACATCCATTCCATATACTAAGGAAAATGGCGTATTTCCTGTTGATGTACGAATTGACGTGCGGTAACCCCACAATGCGAAGTGAAGTTTGTCAGGCCAATCCTTATAATTTTCCGTCATTTTTTCGATGATAGTCTTTAGGTTTTTATTAGCTGCCTCGACTGCTCCATTTGCTTGAGGTCTGTAAGGGGAAGAATGATGATGTTGAATGCCGTATTTTTGTATTAATTCTTCACATTCGACTTGAAAGTGAGTTCCATTTTCACTTATCATTTCATGTGGGACTCCATATCGACAAATAATATTTCTCTCGATAAAGAGTGCTACATGTTTTGTAGTGAGTTTAGCGTATGATTGCGCTTCGACCCACTTTGTGAAGTAATCAATCGCTACTAAGATATATTCGTGGCCTCCTGTTCCTGGGGGAGTGATTTTGCCGATGATGTCGATTCCCCAAGTAGAGAATGGCCATGCCGATGTATAGGTGTAGAGCAAGGATGGGGGAACATGTTGTAAATTGGCATACATTTGGCACTTAGGGCATATTTTTACATATTGATGGCAATCCCTATTTATTGTGGTCCAATAATATCCTTCTCGCATTATTTTTTGGACTAACATTTTGCCATTTATATGAGTGCCAGAAATTCCTTCGTGGACTATTCTCATTGCTCTTTGTGTATTCTTTTTTCCTACACATAAGAGAGCTCGCCCCTTAGGTACCCTTTTATGTAGCTCTTTTCCTATGAGTACATATTGGGAAGCCAAAAGCCTTAATGCTCGTTTTGCTCTTTTATCAGCATGGGGAGGGTATTCTCCTTTGGTAACATAATTGAGTATGTCCGTGTACCATGGTTCTTCTTCTTCCTCTCCTTCGTCTTGGACTTCCTCGTCGTCTTCTATAGCCTGGATGTATGCTGGTTTGTGCCTTTTTTCTATAGTTAGAGGCATTTGCTCGATTTCCGTGGGAATCCTAACCATTGAAGCTAGTCTTGCCAAGGCGTCAGCAAATTGATTTTCTTCCCTAGGCAGATATGTGTATTCTACCTTCTCTAACTGATCGGTAAGAGTTTCCAGATAGGTTTGGTAAGGGGCTAGACTTTCGCTCCTTACTTTCCATCTTTTAGATATCTGATTGATAATCAAAGAAGAGTCTCCGAAAATCCTTAACTTTTTTACTCCCAATGCCAAAGCCGTTTCAAGGCCTACCACACATGCTTCATTTCGACAGCATTGTTGGTAACGTCGAAATCAAGCTTTATGGAGATTGGAACATGCTCTTCTTTAGGTGATACTAGTAATACTCCAACGCCACATCCCTTTTGGTTTGAGGCTCCGTCAAAGTATAAGGTCCAAGTATCATCATCAGTGACCATTAAGTCTTCGTCTGAAAATTCATTGTCTTGTATTGGCGTCGAGTCTTCTATTGGGAAGTCTGCTAGAAAGTCTGACACCACGGATCCTTTGATAGCTTTTTCTGGCATGAACCTTACATCAAAATGGGCTAGATTGACTATCCATCTCGATATGCGTCCATTGAGTGTAGATTTCTCAAATAGATACTTGAGTGGATCTAATCGGGAGACTACGAAGACGGTATGCACTAGCATGTAATGTCTTAATTTGGTTGTGGCCCACACCAAGGCGAGGCATAACATCTCGAGAGGTGTATAGCGTGCTTCGTATTCGAGCATCTTCTTGCTTAGATAGTAAATTGCATTTTCTTTGCCTTCTACTTCTTGTGCTAGCATAGCTCCCATTGTCTCTTTGGTAACCGTCAAATATAACCTAAGAGGTATTCCGGGAAGTGCTGGTGCTAATACGGGAGGATTTGCGAGATAGGCTTTGATCTTTTCAAAGGCTTTTTGATACTCGTCATCCCATATCACCGATACATTCTTCTTGAGCTTTTTAAAGATTGGTTCACATATTGTCGTCAATTTTGATATGAACCTACTTATGTATTGCAACCGGCCAATAAATCCTCGAATCTGTTTCTCAGTCTTGGGCGGTGGCATTGACATGATTGCTTTGATCTTGGTTGGGTCTACCTCTATTCCTCTAGAGCTTATGACATATCCTAAAAGCTTGCCTGAGGTGACTCCAAAAGCACACTTAGCTGGATTCAACCTCATATTATATTTTCTTAGCCTTTCGAAAAATTTCCTTAAGGCTACTTGATGGCCTGGACGGTCTTTTGATTTTACAATCATGTCGTCGACATATACTTCGACTTCTTTATGCATCATGTCATGGAGTAAGGCAGTTGCTGCACGTTGGTAAGTAGCACCCGCGTTTTTCAACCCGAATGACATTACCGTGTAGCAGTAAGTGCCCCATGGTGTTATAAAAGTTGTTTTCTCCATGTCTTCTTCTGCCATGAGAATCTGGTTGTAACCTGCGTACCCATCCATGAATGAGAGGAGCGCGAATTTGTCGTGTTGTCCACCAGAATATCGATGTGTGGCAAAGGGAAGTCATCCTTTGGGCTTGCCTTATTTAGATCTCGATAGTCGACACACATTCTTACCCTTCCGTCTTTCTTCGGAACTGGGATGACGTTGGCGACCCATTCGGGGTATTTGGATACCTTGATGAAACCTGCAGTTATTTATTTTTGAACTTCTTCTTTTATTTTAAGAGCTACGTTGGGTTTCATTCGACGTAACTTTTGTTTTACGGGTTTCATTCCTGGAATTAGTGGTAAAGTGTGTCGAGCTATTTCTCTATTAATGCCTGGCATATCTTCATATGACCAAGCAAATACATCGATAAATTCTTTAAGTAAGTTAATTAAATCGGTTCTTTCTTGTTTATTCAGTGTTAATCCGATTTTAACTTCTCTTTTATGGGTTGAATCGTTTGAGATATCAACCGTTTCTGTTTCTTCAATTACCGGTGTTTTCTTTTCGAGTGTTTCCATTGCTTTAATAATTTCTTTGTCTTTTTCATTGTTAATTAAGCAATGCTCGTCATCTTGCGTTAGAGAAGAACACGAGAAATAAGGAGATGGAGAAACATTATTATACTCTGAGATCATTACATCAAAGAGTGATATGTCCTCAGGGACTTGATCACTAACTATTCTAGGAGAAGAAATAGGAGGGGGAGGTGCTACTACTAAAGACTTAGAAGACTCTAGGGGGAAAGACTCCGACTCAGACGACTTTTCAAACATCGGTCCTTGCCCTGTTGTAATGGATATCTTCCTTCCGCTTGGAGTAGTCACTTTGATAGTCTTGCGCCACCCTTGTAGTGATCCTTCGGCTGGAGTGATTAGCTTCGAGGGATAGAAGCTTTCGCTTTGTAGGACTGTTTGAATGAGCGAAGAATTGTCTTCTCTGTAAGTTGGCTCATTCTTTTCTTGCCCAAACAGTAATCCCATGACGTTAAAGTCAAAGCATAAGGATGCTTTCTCTTTGTGGACAGGAGTTGGGATTTCATCAGTGAAATAGCAATCTAAGAAAATCTCAAATCCCGGTTGTCTTATGCCATTTACAACAAATGGCTCGGGAAATTCATGGCATGGATAGTCCCATCCTTTTATAAACTGACCATTAAGTGTAAGAGGGTACTTATCCATTGGGATTGCTTTCTTTTGAATGCGAGCGTCCCTATGTGCTTTTGACTTTTCCTGGGCTCGCTTGAGATTTTTCCGAGTTGGTTCGAAACCAAGCCGAAAGTGTCTAACTTAGGGAGGCCAGGTGACTCCAGCGGTTTTGCCATTCCTTTCTTCTTTCCTAGGGTCATCCCAGGAAAATGTCCTTGTTTCTTCAGCATGGCATTTATAATCATGTTGGAATGGGGGTCGTGGAAAAGAGGGGTCCTTTCATCATCCTAGATTATGGAGACTTCTTCGTTAAAGCCCCATAAGTCTTCATCATCCTCGTCGTGCTCCACATTAATAATTGGATTCTCTATAGACTTGATCCTCATAGGCGAAGCATCTATGGTGATAGGAACTCCCCCAACTATAGCTTTTACTTGTTGGTGGAGAGATAGGGGGACAACCTTTAGGTCATGAAGCCAAGGGTGGAAGCTTTAATGTCTACTACTTGGAAAGTAGTAGCATGTTCTATTGCTCCTGCCGTTACATTCAGGGTAATTTTGCTAAGAGCTTGACGACGAGTGTTTTCATAGGCTCTTATTCCTTGTGTAGACAGAGTTAAATCTTAGTCCCTTATGCCTAGCATCCTCGCAGTTCTAAGTGGACAGACGTTGATGGCCGACCCGTTGTCTACAAGAGTCATAGGAACATTCATCCTCTTGCAAACTACTGTGAGGTTTAATGCCTTGTAATGTTTGTCACCTTATGAGGGTAAATCCTTGTCAGAAAAGGTGATCAAATTAATTGGACTAGGAAGATCACTTGTGAGGAAGTTGGCTAATCCCTCAGGGGTAGTGTCAGAATCTATCCCAATTTTGTCCAAGGCATTCATTACAGCCAACCTATGTTCTCGAGATGTTGCCAAGAGTTTCCATACATTCATATTGACTTTTGTCTTCTTAAACAGCTTAACAATATCATTGTCTTCAATGATAGGTATGGGAACTTGTTGTGTGGTGGGCATAGGTTGTGTTGAAATGGGAGGTTGCATTCTCCCGGATCTTGTGAGGACGTCTATCGATGAGTCTTCTTTAGCCCAAACGTCATCTGTGGTGTATGATATAGAAGGTGGAGATCCTATTATGTCTTTTAAGTAGACATCTTCTTCATCACTGTCCCAAACTCCATTGATGGTTGCATCGTCTTCTTGTAGCACTTGGACTAGTTTCTTTTCATCAATCATTTTCTGAACCAAATCCTTGAATTTGAAACAGTTTTGGATAGTGTGACCCCCTGATTGATGATACTGACAGTAATATCTATCCGTCCTTTTCAATGATTCGAATGGTCTCGGTTCGAGAGGTTTGACCTCGCCACTCTCGGAGAGCATTTCGAACATTATTTGTGCATATGGAATCCCAATTGGAGTGTAGATTCTATTACTCTTCTTGGGTTTTTTAGTGACCTGTAAAGGAAAACGCTTCGCCTCATAAGTCGTTTTCACTGGCGTGAACTCTCTTTTAGGTTTATCTTTCAGAAGTGGAACCTCGTCATGTTTCTCTTGGGGTTTTTTTATATCTTTGAGAGCTTCACGTAGTAAATGCGATACCTCCATCATAGACAGTGTGAGCAATTGTATATCTTCTTTACTTGCCGGTTCTGGAAGATTATCCTTGACATCAAAGAAGGTTTCCTCCTCTTTTTCTGTGGCATAGATTTCTTCGACAAGTCTAATGAGAGACGAGGGGTCAACCTCGTTTTCTTCGTCAGAGATAGCCAAGGCATGAGCAAGAGGTGCATTATCAATGCTTGGCTTCTTACTGGCAGGGGGCAACGACAACTTGTTGTTGTCAATTAAGTCTTGGATAGCTTCCTTAAGCTTCCAACAGTTTTCGGTGAGATGGCCCCTACCTTGGTGATACTTGCAGTGTGCATTGGGGTTCCAATTAGCCAACCTCTTCTCGTCTGGTGGGTCTCCAAATGGTCCGATAGGAGTTATAAGACCTTTTGCATTTAATTGATCAAATGTGGTGTCATAACTCATGCCAATAGGAGTAAAGTTCCTCCTAAATGGTTTCTTCTGTCCTTGATTGTTCATAGCAAGGACTTCTCCTAAATTAAAAGTGCTAACATTGTTTGAGTGGGTGGTTTTGGAAGAAAAAGGATTGTCGTTCTTCTTTCCTTTCCAGCCACTGTTAGAGTTATTGTTGGCAGCTTTTAACTTAGCTAGGTCGTCTTCAATATTCATCCCAATGTCATAGACGGCCTTGAAGGTATGGAGATTATTTTGATACTTGAGATGCTTGGAATATTTTTCTTGAAGGTTCTTGATGAACAGCCTCATAGACTCTTTTTCACTTAGCACCTCAATCATCTTAGCAGAGGTTTCTCTTCATTTGTTAAAGAAATAGGTGAAGCCTTCATTCTCTTTCTGTTTGAGGATTTGAAGTTCCCTATGGTCAGTCTCAACCTGAATGTTGCATTTGTACCTATCAACGAAAGTGTTTGCTATGGATTCCCAGGTAGAGGTCTTTTCTTTCTCGAGAGAAAAGAACCATTGTTGGCAAACGGTCTCGAGAGATAGTGAGAACAGAGAGGGGAAAACTTTCTTATCGATACCCTTAATACTCATTATTGTTTCAAATGCTCTTAAATGAAAATAAGGGTTATCAGTTGCTCTGAATTTTGGGATGTCGTTGGCATTGAACTTCTGCGGAAGAAGATCTTTGTCCACCAAGACCCCTTGTGATGTAAGCCCTTGAAACTTGTAGTCGCTAGATAGCTTGCTTAGACTCTCTTGCATGAGGTCCATCTGTTGTTGCTTCACGGGATCATCGATCTTGAGTGCTAAGAGCTTCAGTGTCTCGGTCACAGTAACTAGTTGGTTCCTAAGCTCATTCACTTCTTCTTGTGTTGCCATTATGGTCTTAGCTTTCCTCTTACGAGCTATGGGTTTGTCGAAAAGTTGGACTTGTACGAAAAGGTTGTCTTTGATTAACCGTCCTTCCTTTCTTGACCACGCGCTGTAAATTAAACCATTTTGCGTTTTAATTACTTGACTCGAATTAACTTGACTTTACGGTTTATTTTAAGGAGGAATAAAAATAAAATAAGAAAAAAAATGGGTGCATATTTTTGGCAAAAATAATGTACATATTTTTAAGGAACTAAGTATAGTTTTTTTTTTTTTTTTTTAAATTGGAGGATTAATATCCGACTTACCCCCCTAAAAGAAATGACGGAAAAAACGCGCACGCAAGACTCTCTTAGACATGGTCAAAGTATGTGTATTGGTGTGTGCGTTAAGTGTAAGTGACATGCTTGGACTCATGTGTAAGACCATGGGACTTAGTGCCTAAACTCGATTAACGACTCAAACAAGTACTATTGACAGCGAAACTTAACCGAATTAATTAGCAAACTGATTAATTAGACACTAGGTGATGACTCGACCAATAATCCGAACTGTCGGCCAAACGACAGAATTGGCGTGACACTGTGCAGCTTGGCGCTAGACGACAGAGCTGTCGCCAGGCGCCACACTCCACAGTGTGGCGCTACAGCTCAGACTTTGGCGCCAATATTGGATCTTCAGTCTAGGACTGTTTTCGGTGTTATTAATCAACTGGGGTATGCCTAAAGTCGTACTAGGTCAATTCCGATTAAAACATTAGACTTTTTTTACTCAAATTAATTACTTAATTAATTAATTAGGCAAAGTTCTTTAAGTCATTAGTTTATTTAATCTCAACACAAGTCAAACAAACGATTAAGAGAGATATAGAATATATGCACAACAAATAATGCACAATTAGTCAAGTAGGCACAATATGATGCAAAGAGTTCGCAACCTAACCATGGCTCTAGTTCTCTAAAGTTCGGGATATGGTTTAGTCAAAGAGGGTCCATGGTTAATTGTCCGGATGCATCGCGCGGAAGCCTAACCGTGAAGGGTTAGCGCGAGTGGATGGGACACCGCGAGCTTTAGAAAAAACTCGCTTCCATGGTTTGGTGAATTCAACATCTCGGATGTACCCTTTGTTGCACAGAGCGTTCAATCGGGTAGATGGAGCATGAATTTCCAGAGGGTTATATCCATATGTAGAACACATGTGGGTTTCAGAAAAGTGAGAAAAAATTGTTGGGGTTTGGTAAGTCCGACTCACCGCGGAAATAACCCCGACCCAAGGAACACCTCGTAATTAATAAAACCATAAAGCATAAATAAATAAACACAAGAAAAAGGAAGAACGAATCATACCCTTGAAGCAAGCTTCGCCCTCTCAAAACGGGTTCTTACTTAAAAGCCTTGATCACCGCAAATGCCGTGCCTCCAACGGTATCCACCCACAAAGGACGAACATGACTTTTTAGGTCCGCTACCTTGGAGTTAGCAAGGTCCAAACAAAACCCAAGTGTTAATGGAGTTTAAGAGTTTTTCCAAAATATGGAATGCTCTTTCTAACTCCCACTCAAGCACTTTACTCCAAATCCCAAGATTGGTATTTATAGAGGAAAGTATGAGTAGGTATTTCTATCCCATCAATGTGGGATTCATGAAATTCCACAAATTAATTTAAAGCTAAATTAAATTAAATATATAAGCAAGTAATAAATCAACAAGTGTCCTAGTCATATGTAAAGAGGAGTATGGACCACTTGGAGAGGAGGGGACCATACTTTCTCCCCACTTCTTCCTCTCCTTGTGACACTTGTCCACACCAAAAAGCAAGCATACTTACTAGCTTCCCCTTTCTACCCGACCTAGGCCCACGACCCAGCTAGTCTCGGACCGTGCGGGCTGCTAGCTGCTGCCAGCTCGGCCCAACACGCCCACGCACATCAGTGCGGGCTGCTGATGCCGAGGGCACTGCTAGCTAGCCACACACATGTGCGGGCTGCTAGCAGCAGCGCACGCCGGCACGCCACACACTGCTTGCGGGCTGCTGGCCGTGCTGTGCTAGCATGCCTCGCACATGGTGCGGGCTGCTAGCCACGCCTTGCTAGCATGTCTCGCACATGGTGCGGGCTGCTAGCTCGGCTAATCCCCTAGCATTCAGAATTCCGATGCTTGGGGTATTTTGGTCATTGTTGATTTATTACTAATTTGCCATCTCGTCTTTTTATTATTTTTGACTCGACTTCCGACGATCGATTTCGACGCTCCAAGCTCGAATTACCGACATCTAAATATTTAACACTCAGGCGACGAATTAATTTCTTCCGAATTAATTCGTCGAGTCAGTTCGTATATTTTGCTTGGGTGTGACCCGAAGGGTTCAGTCAAGATTAAGCTGTAATATTAATTATATTAATATTACTGATTGGAAGCAGCCTCCACCCAGGCATTCCGATCACTTGACCTTACTGAATATATTAGCTTTCTAATAATTCTGAACCCGCTTTTAGAATAATACACTTGTTCGAAGGACACCATTCCTTTCAATCTCCCACTTGTCCTTCCGGACAAGTGTGCATTTAGTGTATAGCCCCTTTCCTATGTCTCTTCATGTCTCTTCATGAACTACAGAGTAAGATTACTCGTCATCTCTGTTACGTCCAGAAGTGTTTCTCGAAATCCGAGTTTGACTGTCAATAAGCAGATGATTTCTAAAATCCATCTGAGCACAGCCATGCATTTTCACAGCCTCGCTCTTCGAGAGGCCTTGTAAACAACAAGACATGTTCCCTATTGTTAGTAGGGGGACATTTCCAGTCTTGTAATGTAGCTTCTCTTACTAAGAGGACCTAGCCGCCCGATATCTGTCGTTATAATCCCCAGTTACGGCAGACGTTTAGCGGATACCAAAGCGGACTAGTACTCAAACAAGAGACCTCCCACTACTCATGGTTAAGGAAAAGAGTTCCGATAGTAATAATGAGAAAAATATATACTTATGACGATTTTAAATCTCTTAAAGTATTCTCATAGGTCGATCCAGTATGGTTCTAAACCAATACCTGTGCAAATGATTTATATCCTCATAGCACAAGAAACGGTGCTATAAATCATACTACACACTAATCTCTAATGGTCATTAATCGTCCACAAAAAATATGACCTTGATTAGGGATAATTTTCGATTAAAATATTTAATGTTCACTTAATAGGTGTTTCTTTATCCAAGCCATTGACTTGATACCCTATTTTGAATATTTATTAAAATCGAATGGACTCATTATTTAATTCTAAACCACAATTAAATAGTTTTGTGGAATATTTAGAAATAATTTATTCCACTATGAAACTTCACAATGTTTCATCTTATGATAAATGGTTTTTCCCAAATGTTTTAAGATTAGTACTCTTCATAAAACATTCATAGAAATCACACTCATATTTGATATGCTTGATTTCTTTCATGCAATTATGAATGTTGTCGTTCACTTATTGCATAGGTTTAGTTATAATTACTTTGCAAACCTTAGCATCTTCATTATCCACCATTTCCATAATAAGATGATAAAATTTTGAGAGTGTTAATGGATTACATGTGATTCAGGATTTATTGTCCAAGCAATGGCTCCTACTCATTTTCATGATTTGAGACCTTCTATTTGACAACCTACAATCATCAATGTTCAACAACGAACTTTTCCATTTAACATCTATCTTATTATTGCCTTTAAGGCAACAATATTCTCAACATATGTTTTAGTAGACTCTCCGATGATGCCTTGCATGTATTTCACTCCAAACGACTCACAATGATTTGGAATACTCAAATCACTTACGATCATGGAAATTTATCTTAAATTTCCAAACATTATACATGGATGCATATCCATGTTACCATTCTCAAGCCACGACACTTCTTGCCTCGTGCTTATAAATGGCTTCCTTGCGAAGGATCTAATCCTTGTTAAGGTTTGTGCTTGCAACATCAAAACTCAAGTTGTATTTGTTTCCATGCGTCAAGAACTCATCCAACTACTTATTTAAGTGCTATGGATGTTCTTGACTATAATCTAATGATCTAATACTTAGATTAATGTCGACTGGTATTATATACGTACTTCACATGCTCTAAGCAAGTAAGTCGTCTGACGATTCCATATCATAGCTTTACATGATGGATTTAATTCTAGAATGATTCTCAATTCTATTCCATCCATGTGACATTTAGCTCATTCAGTTACACTGAGTCTTGCCAAAATGTTCGCTATGTGATATGGTTGAAAGTCTCTTACTAGAGTGTTTCTTGGTTGACTTAGTATTTAGCCTAGCTTATACTTAGTTCAAACATTTACTTAGCTTCATACATATATGGGTCGAAAGCCTTTCAAAGTCCTTCATGTTTAACTTGGTAAATTCCTTTACTCATTTAAACATTTAATTAAGTCTATACCATAGAACTTAATTGCCAACATGTACTAAGTATCGTCTTTAGCTTGGTCCATTGTCGAAAATACTTTCAAATCTAAGCATTTAGCATTTGATAGTTGTTTCACAATAGAATTCGTAAACTTCTCGTTGGACCTTTACTTTTGCTCCCACTAAAATTCTTGTTCATCAGAATTTCTATGTTACTCCATAAGTCAATCCTCTTATTAACTTTATGAGAAAACACGTTCCAATTCCTTCATGCAATGCTTCCTTTAATCCCATGAAAGATTCCATGTGCTTGCTTTCAAATCTAGCATTATTTAGATTTTCAAGACCCTTAGATTATTCCATAGTCACTTCCAAGATCCTATTTTGGGAAGGCGGTTTTGGTATCTATTTTGCCATATTTCATATGTGCAATTTTTCTAGATCAATCACGAAAAGACTTAAGCATTCCGATTGGTGAATAGGTTTTTATTAAAATCAACTCCTTCAAATTAATTATATCCTTTTCAACCAATCTAGCTATGTATGCATATACATTTCCACATTTGTTAGTTTTCTCCTTGAAAACTTATTTGCAATTGATGGATCTTTCATCCTTCATGCAAATTAATCAAGTTTCGAACATGATTTTCAAACATGGAGTCTATTTCGGATTTTCATGGCCTCTAACCATCATTCGGAATTTGGATTTGTCGTAGCTATCTTACAAGACATTATTCCTTTGCTTGTAAGTCTTAGGTTTATTTAAGACTTAATAGAAAATTTATAGGATTCAATCCAAGACTTTGGTGAATTCTATACCTATACGGGGTAATCGCATCAAACACTGAGTTTTAAGGCGCTTTCAAAGCCCTTTTATCATGTTGATCTTACTCCAACATTTTTAATGTTTTGTGAGTAATGAATTCTCTTTTAAGGCACTTGTAAATTCCTTTTGAGTATTATTGATCAAGCATTCTCATGAAGTCCTTTAAGGTCTTCCGAAATTCTCAGTTCTAGTTTGTTGCTAAGCTCGATGGTCATCGAGTTCATTTTCCTCCCACTTGTCGTTTTGGAAACGAGTTACTTTCCAGAAAGACACCACTTAGAGCAACAAACATTATTTTCTCAATTAGGATGTGGAGGTAGGTAATGCCCGTAGTCTCACTTGAATGCTTACAAAGAGACATGTATATTGTCTTTGGGTAAAAGTTCGTTGTGAAACAAACAGTTAGCTCCCACTTGAGCTATATTTAGTCTTTATTGAGCCATTCAGCTCCCACTGAGCCACCTAGCTCCCACTGAGCCACTTAGCTCCCACTGTGCTGTGAACTCCCACTGAGACTAAGAGCCTTAGACATATACTTGAAAAGACTTTTAGAAGCTATTTCTATCCATAACTGAATATGTCATCCTTTCTTAGCTTCGACATATTGTTTAGTGTAACATTAGTCATTTGTGCAAATCTTTAAGAACTTTATAGGAAGGGTTGTGAACCATCATCGCTTGAGTCCTTTTCCAATGACATCGAGGTCTCCGTGAGGACACACTATGTTCTTTGTGGAGTTCTTTATGAAAATTTCCATTCATAACTTTGAGATGGTCACGCTTGGCTCAAGCAAACATTGCTCTATCTAATCTAGAAGTTTTAATATCTTGCCAAGTCGATTCTGTACTTCACTGGACTCTTGAGCTACTCAGATCAAGTTTGTTCACATTTGATGAATATAGCCATATCCTTTCAAATTCTTTGTGAAACGTTGAAGTAATTTATTCCTCTTTAGCCTTCGGAGTCAATTGTCTACACCAAGAACAATAGCTATCTGCTTTGTCGGTTTCAACAACTAAGACTTGCTTGTCTTAGAATGATTCCAAATCGAGCAACTATCAAGAGCCTATCTAATAGAATCTTGAGTACGTTCTTGTCGATATGACATTGCTAAAGATGTTTGGAACGCAAATCAAGCCCATGACTTGAACTTAGTGAGTTAATCATGTTAGGGAAATGTTTGTTTATAATCAAGCATTCTTGACTCAACGCTTGGATAACCATGCCATTCAAATAAATCTCGCAACTATTGCTCATTACTTTGAATGTGAGTCTTTCCATGTGTAAACGGATCAATTGCTGATTATGGAACATAATAACCATTATTTGTTCCAGCCTTTGGCTTAAAAGGTCTTTAAACAAAACATACGACCTTACAGCTGATGTAGCTCTTCTTGCTTCATTCTAAGCTTGTAAGTCGATAACTTAGCTTAACTTCAATAGTTTGAGGTCACTATCATAGTGGAACACTCAAGCAGTATCCGATACTTGTGAAGATAACAAATTGCTAAGTTAACTACAATAACATGAACTTATGAGTTGAAATGGAATCTAATTCCTTTTCTTTGTTCCTTCTTTCCTATATTTCTTATCATACAATATCTCATAATCTTACTTTAAGAATTATTTCTTTAAGTACCTTGACTCTTATACTTTGTTAGGCGTAATCAAGCACCTAGTGCGCCGTAAAACAAAGTTCCATATTTTCCATTAATTCTTACTCGAATTACTACATCAATGAGTCCTACTTAATTATGTATGATGCGAAAAGATACATTGGTTGTCAAACATTGACAATCTTTTGCAATTCAATACCTCATGTTTTATCAAAACTACCTAGTATTTTGAATACATGATGTCCAACCGTCCTTTCGGACTTAGTTATAAAAGTCATTTATGAGAATTGTATTTTAGAAATGCTTTTCCTGTCTTTGAGAACTATTCTCAAGGATTTCCTTTACCAATCATGGAAACAATATTATTTGATTTAGAATACTATAAATATAAGTGCAAAGTATAACCATTTATCAAGAACATAATAAGTTTGAAATTTAATAGCATTCATGCAAACTTCAATCTTATTAAACGTCTTATTTACGCATAAAAATTGTCTCTATTTGGCGAAAATAAGGCGATTCCAAGATCCGAAGAAACAAAGAGTGGTTAAGCATGCTTTGCCTTGTCTTAACACTCAATCTTCTAAGGTAAGCATTGCCTTGCTAATGGCTCTAAGCCACTCTTGGTTAGATAATCGTCGCATCTAATGCATCTTTGACGATGCATCTCTTTTGCCACGGTATGTGAGGACTCCTCACTCATACCGATGAGTTCAACCAAAACCAACATGCACACCCGGTGTGCCTTATGAGCCTTGGAGCAGTGATGGCACCTCGCTTTGGCGTAGCCTACCATCACCCTCGTTCGGTTGGTAAGTGTTGTTTTGGAAAGGCAAATTTGACTCAATATTATTAAGGACCTAGGATTTCTATATTGGTTGATTTAAGTGAACTTAACTAATCATCGCAACATAAAGAAAACCTAAAGATGCATCTAACGAATAATTCACATGTATATAAGCATAAAATATAAAGCGAAATAATAGATGCATATTGGCAACTAGCATGACCCCTTGAATTCTTTAAGTCTTCAAAAGGTCTTCATTTGCAATTCAAGGCTTTGTCTTCCAAGATATGCCGTCTTCAAGAGTTAACCAAACTATGCAAATACTAGTGTCTACGACTAGGAATAATCTAAATATTAAGGTACAAAATACTTAACGGTGCGTAGACCGTATTTAGATTTACAAAAATACATAACGGCACGTAGTCCGTATTTTCTATCCTAATCGGGTCCCACTAGTTGCCATTTCATAAAACCTGTGGGAGAGAATATATATTCCATCCATCCATTCACTATTTGTGAATGGCTCATGCAATTTACAATATCAAACAAGTAAAATGCATTTCAACGACGCGCGCACTAGTAACTAATCTAGGTGGTTAATCCGATTAACACGCCTAATTAAAACTAGTCAAAGTTGTTTAACCGATTATGTAATTGACGTCATTAATAATTGAAGCTCCCACTAAATTCCGCATTTCCCTTAATTAATCCAATTAATTAAGTCGGTAGCACCCAAACTTGTCAAAATAAAATTTTGCCAATGTCGCTCAAAACCGAGGCTTAGCCTCCCAAATATTTTAATTAAAATAAACAAAATTAATTAAAATAAATAAAACGGCAAAATAAGCAATATTAAGCCAACCGCAATTCAAGTGGCTTTCGCTTTAAGCGTTTTGCCAAGGAAACTCGAATAATCGCGGCTCATGCAAACCAAGCATACTACGGCTATTCACCTCACCGCACCAAGCACATACACACACAAAAGCTCCGCACACACGGCCCGCGGCAATTGGCCTTGAGCTGCTGCCACTGCCGCACGCACGCGCACGCACAGCCATGGCTGCTGTTGCGTGGCTGCTGTATATGTGGCCGTATGCTGCTGCCGCGCATATGGCCGCATGCAAGGCGGGGCAGCCACCTTGGCAGCCACATGCGGGCTGCTATGCAGCCCGGCTAGCCAAGTGTGGTTCTTTGCCTCGTTTTGCGTGCCATGGCCTCGGAATTTGATCCCATTTCGCGAGATATAATTAATTAATTTTAGAACTAACTTAATGAGCAAAAAATAAAATTTTGAAACAAGTCTAACTTAATAAAATTTCAAAGTGCAAATAAGTAAAATAATTCCAAGAACCATTCTTAATTAAATTGGTTTAGCTTGGTGCAATAACAAAGTTGAGGCAATTTCTCACTTTTAATTTAATCAATTTAAATTAAACTTGAGAATTTGACAAAGTAAGGGGAAGTTGGAAAAATATGAAATTTAATGTTCAGATGAAAATTCCAACATCTAAATTTTGTGAATACTTGAAAATTATATCTTCCAACATGAGGATAACCAAATTTCTATCACAAAAATTGAAACTTTATGTTTCCAATCAACTCAAAATGATTAAAACAACAAAGTTTAATACAAAATAACATGGATTTAGTGGTTTTTAAAGTTTTAATCACTTATCACAAATAAAGATTGAATCTTTAACACTTAGGAAGCCTTAAAACAAAAAATTTCACACTAAAAAGCAATTAGTTTGCAATTATATGAAAATAAATCAACCTTTAAGCATCAAATACTACCAAGTAAGTGTGCTTTAAGGGGACTTAAAAAAGCAGAAAATAATGCAAATAATCAACCACATAATCAACAAGTTATGCCATTAATTTCAAGGTTAGAAAAGACTTAAAATTTTTCGTCAAAAACGAAAAATCCCTCGAAAAAGGCATTTCTGGTCAGAACTTGGCTAAAATCACAGATCCAAAGGGATAAAAACCTTTCCAGAACACCTTTTCCACCCAAAATTCACTATTTTTGGGCGAAAATCTGGGTTATGAGCCAAATTCGACATTAAAAACGGGATTTTAAATAAATAAAACCGAGCTACTAATCTAATTAGCAACTTAAACCAGAAAAATAAGCCAAAATAAACCTTGAAAAACATGATTATAAAAATAAACGAGCGGGGCTCTGATACCGCTGTTGGGGTTTGGTGAGTCCGACTCACCACGGAAACAACCCCGACCCAAGGAACCACTCGTAATTAATAAAACCATAAAGCACAAATAAATAAACACAAGAAAAAGGAAGAACGAATCATACTCTTGAAGCGAGCTTCGCCCTCTCAAAACGGGCTCTTACTTGAAAGCCTTGAGCATCGCAAATTCCGTGCCTCCAACGATATCCACCCACAAAGGACGAACACGACTTTTTAGGTCCGCTACCTTGGAGTTAGCAAGGTCCGACCAAAACCCAAGTGTTAATGGAGTTTAAGAGTTTTTCCAAAATATGGAATGCTCTTTTTAACTCCCACTCAAGCACTTTACTCCAAATCCCAAGGTTGGTATTTATAGAGGAAAGTATGAGTGGGAATTTCTATCCCATCAATGTGGAATTCATGAAATTCCACAAATTAATTTAAAGCTAAATTAAATTAATAATATAAGCAAGTAATAAATCAACAAGTGTCCTAGTCATATGTAAAGAGGAGTATGGACCACTTGGAGAGGAGGGGACCATACTTGCTCCCCACTTCTTCCTCTCCTTGTAACACTTGTCCACACCAAAAAGCAAGCATACTTACTAGCTTCCCCTTTCTACCCGACCTAGGCCCACGGCCCAGCTAGCCTCGCACCGTGCGGGATGCTAGCTGCTGCCAGCTCGGGCCAGCACGCCCACGCACATCAGTGCGGGCTGCTGATGCCGAGGGCGCTGCTAGCTAGCCACGCACATGTGCGGGCTGCTAGCAGCAGCGCACGCCAGCACGCCACGCACTGCTTGCGGGCTGCTGGCCGTGCTGTGCTAGCATGCCTCGCACATGGTGCGGGTTGCTAGCCACGCCTTGCTAGCATGTCTCGCACATGGTGCGGGCTGCTATCTCGGCTAATCCCCTAGCACTCGGGATTCCGATGCTTGGGGTATTTTGGTCATTGTTGATTTATTACTAATTTGCCATCTCGTCTTTTTATTATTTTTGACTCGACTTCCGACGATTGGTTTCGACGCTCCAAGCTCGAATTACTGACGTATAAATATTTAACACTCGGGCGACGAATTAATTTCTTTCGAATTAATTCGTCGAGTCGGTTCGTATATTTTGCTTGGGTGTGACCCGAAGGGTTCAGTCAAGATTAAGCTATAATATTAATTATATTAATATTACTGATCGGAAGCGGCCTCCACCCAGGCATTCCGATCACTTGACCTTACTGAATATATTAGCTTTCTAATAATTCTGAACCCGCTATCAGAATAATACACTTGTTTGAAGGACACCATTCCTTTCAAAAATTCAATCGGGAAGTAGGATCGAGCAAACAATACAAAAAACCGATCGAAATTAGAACGCATATTTCTGGCTAGGTATTAGGGGAGGTTGGCGCCAACAATCAGAGACTGGCGCCAGTTTTTAATTGTAGCGCCTTGCGCCAATTCTGGCGTTTGGCGCTACGGCTAAAAGTCTGGCGCCAAGCTCTGGCCCCTGAAGCTACTTCCCACATGCCTCATCAGCTTTCTGTGCTCGATAAAATTTTCCAGTTTCGCGCGGTGTTATTTCGGTCCTAGTTGTGAAATATATTTCTCAAATTTCCTACGTGTAAAATCCTATGTTTTTAACTCATTACGGATGGTCTTTCCAATGAGATCTTTTTTTTTTATGCATATGACAATAATGTTAATCAAAATTACGCACATGAAATACTTAGAACGTTTTGAGTCTCATCCACTCATTCTAAATCATTGCCGAAACATATTCAGGAATAAAAATAGAAATCCTCCCCAGCGGAGTCGCCAAAAACTGTAGGGAATATTTCAAGCAATAACCTCCTAGCTTGAACCCCACTGTGATCATACACTAAAGTACAGTAGCGTCCAAAAGGGAAGAAGATAGAGCTAAAGAGTCGCCAACAAGTTTTAGGAACTTGTAAACCGTTCACAGGGTGAAGGTTACACCCCTTAACGATCCAAGAGATCGTCAACTCCATAAGGTCTAGAACCAAATAAGGGTTCGGGGATGAAGGTACAAATCCAACCTAAAAGAGATTGAACCTGCCCTAATAATAGGCCTCTACTTTAATTTATTCTGATCGTATTCATGTGCGCTTTTTAATTAACATGCAATCAATAGGATTAACCCTAAACCTGTTTATCTATGTTGGTTGAATATTAATGCACAAATAAACTATTATTAGCGATCACTCGAATTATAATCACATTAACCCTAAACAAGATTATTAAATATCTTATTAAGCGTGATTACAAGTACCAATTTTCTTTAAACATGCATAAAAGGCGTGATCAAGCAATAACAATAAAAATCAAGCAACATAATAAATAATAATTATAATAATCATGACAATAAAATTATAATCATCATCAAAATATTCATAATATTCATAATCATAAATAATCATCATAAAAATAATAATAATATTCATAATATTCATAATCATCATAAGTTATAACAATTATAATCATGTTCAGGTTAATATTAAAGCATAATAATAATAGCAAGATCCTAGGCATGATACTAACAAGATTAATAACAAACCCTTGCATGTCACTAAGCAATAAAAATCAAATCTTTAACCCTAACATGATACTAACAATCATAAGTATTAGGAAGAGAATAGGAAGCATCGTAACAATCATATTTAATATTAAAATTACCCTAGACATGATACTAGGAATATCATAATAACAATATAAACATGATTTCTATATCATAACATCAACAAAAACCATAAAGTACTTACTTTGATGCCTCGTACCTCTTTCTAATAACAAAATACACACGTTAGTAACTTCAAGGAAAATAATAAACAAACAATTAAATTAAATAATTGAAAAAGAGATTTGGGACCAAACCCTCAGAAATTAAACCTTTCACGTCTAGGGCGAAGGCAACTTCGAATATGGCTAGGCGTTTCTAGATCTTGTGAATGCGGAATTTTGTATGCAAAAGACTAGTTTAGAAAAGAGAAAGAGAGAGATGGATGGATGAATTAGAAGAGAATAAGAATTGAAAACTGATTGTAGGTGAATGAAAACAGAGTTTTTAATACGTTATTTATAAATAAAATCAGCAAAAAAGATAAAATTAACAAAACAGAGTCTGGCGCAACTGAAACAGAGCTGGTGCCAACATTAGGCTATTGGCGCCAGGCGCCAATGCCTGGCGTTTTGCGCCAACACTGTTTTTAACGCGCTTTCTCAAATTAGATAAATTGTACCGTACAGGAGGATAAAATCGTATATTTTCCTCAAAAATGCTCTTTGAATTTAATTAAAACTCTGAAAAGTCAACAAAAGTCAATTTATCAATGCTAATTGAATTAGGAATGAAAAGAACCTTCTAGAGGAATCTAGAAGACTAAAACCATTCCTAATTGCATTAGGAATGATAAATCATATTAGGCCCTCCCCTAGATCATTGCGTCGCATATAAAGCTCAAACCGGGCCCAGTTTGGTAAATTGGCCATAACTTCCTCAATATTCATCGGAATTGGGCTTATAATATATCGTTGGAAAGCTCATGGCAAGCCCCATCCAACTATACTACTATTGGACCCATATCATGGACCAACCAAACTGGATTGATTGTTTTCTTAAAATAAGTTTTCAAAAACAGAGAGAAGAGAAAAGAAATTAAAATTATCCGCAACACTAAACTTTCCACACTTCCGCTTTATTCGATTATGATTTGACGTGAAAGGTACTCATCACTGGGTTTGGTTTTGGGGAGACACAAATGGGTGTCTACAATTAGAAATTTAGTTATTACCCTAAACATGATACTAGGAATCATAAAGACATCCTAACATGATACTAGGAATCAAAATAATTAAAGCATGATTTCTATATCAAAATAATAACAAAGTAATTGAATTACTTACTTGGATGTCACATATGTCTTTCTAATAACAAAATACACGTGTTAGTAACTTCAAGGAAAATATTAAATCAAACAATTAATTTAAATAATTGAAATAGAAATTTGGGAGCAAACCCTCAGAAATTATCAACCTTTCACGTCTAGGGCGAAGGCAACTTCGAACTTGGCTAGGTGTGTCTAGAACTTGTGAATGAGGATCATTGTATTTTGAAAATGGCTTGTTGACCCTTATGTGTTTCGATGATGACTCAAGCAAACTTACACGTTTTAACAAGTGTCTTTAAGTATTGTAAGTCTTAGGTTTCGAGGAGGAAATTAAAGTATGTGATGATGTACCAGAGGAGGAACGAGCATACTGAAAGACAAAGGAAACTTAAGACTAAGCGAGAAGTTAAAATCAAGAAAGCAGGACATTAGTTCCCCGAGGGAACTAAAGAATGGAAGATTCAGAGTCGAAGATTCCTCAGAGAAAGCAAGGAGTTTAAAAGTTAATAGGTTATCTTTTTAGCTTCTACTTGTACGTATAAATTATATTGACATAAGTAAGAGTCAAGTGGAATAGTTATCTTATTAATTATATTTTCCTAAAATCCTATTAGATATTATTCAAGTAAATAATTATCTTTTGGAAAATATCACTTGAAGGAAATATCTTTTATAAATATCTTTTAACTGATTTGGTTTTTATTTTTGAGAAAAATATTTTTTATGGAAAATATTTTTACGTGGGTTTTAATTAGTCAAATTAGTTGAGAAAATTAAGGAAGCAGTAAAAGAGTTTGAAAAAATCATGGGTTAGTTGCGTTCACTTGCAGCACAAGTATTTCACTTCTACGTGCTCCTCAAGTTGAGGAACATGGAGTTAGTGGAACAAACTAACTGATTAGTGGATGCATTTCTAACTCTATAAATAACGCTTTCTTCAGTTTGCAAAAACATACTTGAGCATTCTAACATATTTATTCTTATTTATTCCACTTGAGTCTAAAAGTGTCTTTGTGATTTATATTAGAGTTTAATACATTGAGTTGTAATTTGGGGTGAGAGTTTGAGTGAACTCTAGAGTGTTTATTGCTTTGAGTGAAGCAAGGAGAAAGAGAGAGTTTTTTAGCGTTCAACTGATTGAGGGATCGGTTGAAAGGGAACTCAAGTTTGTTGAGGAACTTGAGTTAGAGTCTTAGATTGTAATAGGTTGTTTGCCCTATTATAATTAAGAGTTGAGTTTTAAAATCCCTTGTGGTCGTGGTTTTTCTTCTTGATTAGGGCCAAGAAGTTTTCCACGTAAAATCTCTCTGTGCACTTTAATTTTTTTGCTTAGTTTCTCTATATATTCCTGTAGACACCCATTTGTGTCTCCCCAAACCAAACCCAGTGATGAATACTTTTCACGTCGAATCATTATCGAATGAAGTGAAAGTGTGGAAAGTTTAGTGTTGCGGATAGTTTTAATTTCTTTTCTCCTCTCTCTGTTTTTGAAAACTTATTTTAAGAAAACAGCCAATCCAGTTTGGTTGGTCCATGATATGGGTCCAATAGTAGTGTAGTTGGATGGGGTTTGAAAAGAGCTTTCCACTGATATATTATAAGCCCAATTCCAATGAATATTGAGGAAGTTATGGACAAATTACTAAATTGGGCCTGGTTTGAGCCTTATATGCGGCCCAATGATCTAGAGGATGGCCTAATATAGATTTATCATTCCTAATGCAATTAGGAATGGTTTTAGTTTTCTAGATTCTTCTAGAAGGTTCTTTTTCATTCCTAATTCAATTAGTATTGATAAATTTACTTTTGTTGACTTTTTAGAGTTTTAATCAGAATAAAAGAATGTTTTTGAGGAAAATACGATTTTATCCTCCTGTACGGCAATTTCTATCGGATTTTAGAAAACGCGTCAATAACTTAGTTAGCGCCAAACGCCAGCATTAGCGCCTGATGCTAAGCTTGGCCTGGCGCTAGCGTTAGCGCCTGACGCTAATTTCAGCGTCAGGCGCTAACCTCGTTTTACGCGTCAGAACTCTGCTTTGATTTTTTATCTTTTTGGCTAATTTTCTCTATAAATAGCCTTCTAAAACTCTGTTTACATTCACCAACTCTCATCAAAATTTTCTTGATTACTCTCTCTCTCTTTTCTAAACTAGCCTTTTCTCAAATACAAAATTCCGCATTCGCAAGACTTAGATACACCTAGCCATATTCGAAGTTGCCTTCGCCCTAAACGTGAAAGGTTTTAATTTCTTAGGGTTTGTTATTAATCTTATTAGTATCATGCCTAAGATCTTGCTATTATTATGCTTTAACATTATAATTTTAATTATTATGATTGTTATTTCAATTATGATTATAATTATTGTTGATGATTATTATGTTGCTTGATGCTTATTTATTTATTGCTTGATCACGCCTTTTATGCATGCTTAAAGGGAATTTGTACTTGTAATCACGCTTAATAAGATATTTAATAATCTTGTTAGAGTTAATTATGATTATAATTCAAGTGATCGCCAATAATAGTTTTGTTTGTGCATTAATATTCAACCAACATAGATAAACAGGCTTAGGGTTAACCAATTGATTGCATGTTATTCAGAAAGCGCACATGAATACGATCAGAATAAAGTAGAGGCCTATTATTAAGGCAGGTTCAATCTCTTTTAGGTTGGATTTGTACCTTCATCCCCGAACTACCAGTCATGGTTCAAGACCTATTGGAGTTGATGATCTCTTGGATCGTTAAGGGGTGTAACCTTCACCTCGTGAACGGTTTACAAGTTCCTAAAAAACTTGTTGGCGACTTTTTTGCTCTATCTTCTTTCCCTTTGGACACCGTAATTAAGTGTATGATCACATTGGGGTTCAAGCTAGGGATAATGCTTGAAATATTCCCTACGGTTTTTGGCGACTCCAATGGGGAGGATTTCTATTTTAATTCCCTAAATTTATTTCGGCAATGATTTAGAATGAGTGGACGAGACTCGAAAAGTTCTAAGTATTTCATGTGCGTAATTTTGATTAACATTATTGTCATATGCATAAAAAAAGATCTCATTGGAAAGACCATCCGTAATGAGTTAAAACATCGGATTTTTACACGTAGGAAATTTGAGGAATATCTTTCACAACTAGGACCAAAATAACACTGCGCGAAACTGGAAAATTTTATCGAGCACAGAAAGCTGTTGAGGCATGTAGGAATTAGCATCAGCGAACAGAAGTTAGCGCCAGAATTTTGACTGTAAAGACAAAAGCCGGCGCCAATCTCTGTTTGCTGGCGCTAAGTTCTTCCAATACCGAGCCAGAAATATGCGTTCTAATTTCGACCAGTTTTTAGCATTGTTTGCTCGATCCTATTTCCTGATTGAGTTTTTCTCACTTTTCTGAAACCCATATGTGTTCTACATATGGACATAACCCTCTGGGAATTCATGCTCCATCTACCTGATTGAACGCTCTATGCAACAAAGGGTACATCCGAGAATGTTGAATTCACCAAACCATGGAAGCGAGTTTTTCTAAACTCGCGGTGTCCCATCCACTTGCGCCAACCCTTCACAGTTAGACTTCCGCGCGGTGCATCCGGACAATTAACCATGGACCCTCTTTGACTAACCCATATCATGAACTTTAGAGAACTAGAGCCATGGTTAGGTTGCAAACTCATTGCATCATGTTGTGCCTACTTGATTAATTGTGCATTTTTTAGTTGTGCATTCTCTATGTATTTTTTCCTAACCGTTTGTCTGACTTGTGTTAAGACAAAATAAACTGCTTAACGACTAAAAGACTTTGCTTAATTAATTGATTTTGGTAATTAGAGTCTAATAATCTAATCAGAGTTGACTTAGTACGACTTTAGGCATACCCTGTAGAGTAATAATACCGAAAGCAGTTCCAGATCAACGTTCCAGCACTGGCGCCGAGATTTGGACTGCAGCGCCACTCTATGGAGTGTAGCGCCTGGCGACAGCTCTGTTGTCCGGCACTACACTATACAGTGCGGCGCCAGTCCTGTCGTTTTGACGACAGTTCGGTTTATTGCTCGAGTCATCACCTTGTGTCTAATTAAACAGTTTGCTAGTTAATTCTGTTAATGATACCTTGTTAAGTCATTGATTGAGTCTAGTCACATAGTCTAGCCACATGGTCATGACACGAGTTTTAACATGTCACCTATACTCACTAGTCTTAGCACACACTTTGAGTATATGTCACCATGACCATGTCTTAGGTTCATGCATGAGTCGGTTTTTTCCGTCATTTGAGTCGAGGGTACAGTCTATTCCTAATTTCTTCATATCCCTCCATCTACATCATCTTTCTTCACTTCCTCCATCCATTGCATGTTGAATAAAGTTTGAGTCAAATAATTAACAATGAATATCCCCAAATTCCTTTTCCACAGTACTTGGTCGAGGAAAGAAGGGCGATTAATCAAAGACAACACCTTTGTTCAAGTCTTACTTTTTGATAAACCGATTCGTCAAAAGAGGAAAGCTAAGAAGATAATGACAACTCAAGAAGAAGTTAATGAACTTAGGAGTCAGTTGATTGACATGACTGAGGTGTTATTCGTTCGAGTCAACAATTGGTATCAGAGCGAGTTCCTCGAAGAAATCAGGAAACCCTAACGAGTTAAGTTCCTGGGTTGGAAGAAGGTTACTCTACACAACGAACACCAATGTTCAATGGAAAATTCTACACCTATTGGAAGAACAGGATGGAGATTTTTATCAAGGCTGAGAACTACCAAGTCTGGAGGATTATTGAGGTTGCTGATTTCAAAGTCACCAAAACTAATGCTGAAAATGAGGTAGTTCCTAAACCCATATCTGAATTTGATAAGAAGGACTTTGATAAAATGGAAATTAATGTACTTGCTATTAAATTGCTTCGTCACTATGGTCTTGGACCCCATGAACATAATCGTGTTATGGGTTGCAAGAACGCTAGAAATTTGGGATTTACTTCAAATTACTCATGAAGGAACTAATGAATTTAAGCGTTATAAAATCAATTTGCTTATGTCTAAATATGAACGCTTTGAGATGCATTCAAGAGAAACTATCCAGGAAATGTTAACTAGATTTACTAACATTATTAACGAGTAAGTTTCTCTTTAAAAGAAGATCCCTATTGATGATTAGGTTAGGAAACA
This sequence comes from Chenopodium album, assembly GCF_948465745.1. Classification (NCBI taxonomy): domain Eukaryota; kingdom Viridiplantae; phylum Streptophyta; class Magnoliopsida; order Caryophyllales; family Amaranthaceae; genus Chenopodium; species Chenopodium album. The sequence continues at coordinate 17,673,410 of NC_137835.1, read as the reverse complement.
TCTGAGAAGCCTTCCTCAAGATGAGAGATGGAGAGCCAAGGTGATGGCATTACAGGAAACTAAAGACTTCACAAAGTTCAACATTGAGCAACTTGATGGTTCCCTCATGACTCATGAGTTACACTTGGGAACTAGCAATAGTGAAGGGAATAGAGGAAAAGGTTTGGCTCTTAAAGCTGGAGAACAAGAGGATTCAGAGGTAGATGAAGAAGAAGCTGCCATGTTGGTGAGAAGGTTCAAGAAGATGTTCAACCGAAACAATTGAACAAGGAACTTCACCAAAAAGACCTCTACTTCAAAAGCTGACTCTCGATGTCACAAATGTGAATCTCAAGATCACTTTATTCGAGAGTGTCCACTTTGGGATATTGAGAAAGGTAAAGGGAAGGCCAAGTAACAAAGCAAGGGCAACAAGACTCCATTCTCTAAAACCGATATCCGGAAAGCCATGATAGCTGCTTGGGGAGATTCTGAGAGTGATGATGAAGAGGAACAACCAGAATATGAAATTGCAAACTTGTGTTTGATGGCAAAAACTGATGACAAAGCCAAAAATGATAAGCTTGCAACAGAGGTATTCCTTAATCCCACTTATTTAAAGTCTCTCTCTAAAGTTGCTCTTATAGATATATGCTTAGAAACTGAGAATGAATGGAAATATGCATGTAATTGCTTAGGTGAATGTGAAAGGGCTCTAAAAATTTGCAAGGAACACCGTACATGGATTGAAAATCAACGTACTGATGTTCAAGGTAGATTTTTCGATCTCTTTGACAAGAATCGTCTGTTAAAAGACATTATTGAATGATTAAAATATGAAAATATTATGTTGATTTAATAGAATTCAAGCTAATTAATGGAAATCTCAAATCTGCTAGTTCCTCCTCCAATCCAACGCCAAAATTTAATAAAGATTTTGAAAAACTCAAGAGAGATCTTGAGGAACTGAGATTTGAAAAAGCTAAGTTGAAGAAGGAACTAAGCATTCGTAAGGAAAGAAATCAGTTTTCCATTCCTAAGTGGATCGAGAATGCACAAGGAAAAAGAACTGAAGGTTTAGGTTTTTCTTACAACAAACATAAAGGTAAACAAAAATAGTATGTTAATTTGCCTAGTTACAAAGTATGTTCCTTCTGTGGAAAAACAGGTCACTTAATGGATACTTGTTATAAGAAAGAAAAATCTGTTAGTAAGAATGTTAAGCAAGTTTGGGTCAGAGAATCTGACATTGCTTCAACGTCCAAGGAACTCAAGGAAACCTGGGTTCCTGAAACTAATCAATAAGTTCTTTTGCAGGTCCTAGTGAGGGAAAACAACACGTGGTACCTCGACAGCGGTTGTTCAAAGCATATGACAGGAGCAAATCAAAATTCCTCTCACTTAAGGCTTATTTTGGAGGAACTGTGACCTTTGGAGACAACAAGAAAGGAGAAGTTATAGCAAAAGGAAAAGTAGAAGGTCAAGTTCCCATTCAATTGAAAATGTACTTTTGGTCGAGGGTTTGATGCACAATTTGCTGAGCATATCACAATTTTGTGATAAAGGAAACTCTATAAGCTTTACTTCTGATTCATGCAACATCATTAATGACAAAATAGGAAGGGTTATTCTTAAAGGAACTAGAAAAGGGAACACATATATTGTGGATCTCAATTCTGTCCCAAGGAACAACCTTACATGTCTGAGTGCCATTAAAGATGATCCTTTATTATGGCATAAGCATTTTGGACATGCTAGTTTCTTACTCATGGATAAACTTAGAGCGAGGAACTTGGTCATAGAGCTTCCCTCAGTCAAGTTCCTCATACAACATATCTGTGATGCATGTGTGAGAGGCAAGCAAGTTAGGTCATTCTTTAAAAGTAAAAACATGGTGAGCACCACAAAGCCATTGGAACTTATTCACATAGATTTGTGTGTCCCCATGTGTGTTCAAAGTAAAAGTGGAAAGAAATATGTTCAAGTTATAATTGATGGTTTTTCTAGATTTACCTGGGTGATTTTTCTGTCTAGCAAGGATGAAAGCTTTGATGAATTTGTGTCCTTCGTCAAGAAACTGCAGAAAACAAGTGGAAATCAAATTATCCACGTTCGATCTGATCATGGAACTGAGTTTGAAAATTCAAGATTTGATGAATTCTGCAAGGAGAATTGCATGGATCATAACTTCTCAGCCCCAAGAACCCCTCAAAAAAATGGGGTTGTGGAAAGGAAGAAAAGGACCCTAGAAGATTGACAAGAACAATTCTCATAGCTAGTGGACTTCCAAGGAACTTCTAGGCTGAAGCCATCAATACTGCATATATGCTATATTATCAATAGAGTTATGATGAGACCACTCATCAATAAAAGTCCTTATGAACTGTTTAAGGGAAGAAAACCCAATATTTCTTCATTTATGGGATTGAAATTATATCAAATGGATGTCAAATGTGCTTTCTTAAATGGCTTTCTTGAAGAAAATGTTTTTGTGGAACAACCAACTGGTTTTGAAAACCCAAAATTTTCTAATCATGTCTTTAAGCTTGATAAAGCTCTTTATGGGTGTAAGGAATATTTAAAGCATTACCCCTAGCTTGAACCCCACTGTGATCATACACTAAAGTACGGTGGCGTCCAAAGGGAAAGAAGATAGAGAAAAAGAGTCGCCAACAAGTTTTAAGAACTTGTAAACTGTTCACGAGGTGAAGGTTACACCCCTTAACGATCCAGGAGATCGTCAACTCCAATAGGTCTGGAACCATGACTGGTAGTTCGGGGATGAAGGTAAAAATCCAACCTATAAGAGATTGAACCTGCCCTAATAATAGGCCTCTAGTTTATTCTGATCGTATTCATGTGCGCTTTCTGACTAACATGCAATCAATAGGTTAACCCTAAACCTGTTTATCTATGTCGGTTGAATATTAATGCACAAATAAAACTATTATTGGCGATCACTTTAATTATAATCATATAAACCCTAAACAAGATTATTAATTATCTTATTAAGCGTGATTACAAGTACAAATTCCCTTTAAACATGCATAAAATGTGTGATCAAGTAATAACAATAAATAAATATAATCAAGCAACATAATAATAATCATTATAATAATTATGATAATAATTAAAATCATAAAAATAATCATAATCATAATTAATACTCATAAATCATGTAAAAGCATAATAATAGCAAGATTCTTGGCATGATACTAACAGATTAATAACAAACCCTAACATATCACTAAACAATAAAGATCAAATATTTAACCCTAACATGATACTAACATGAATATTAGAAAAGACAATAGGAAGCATCGCAGGAATCACAATTGTCATATTTGATATTAAAGTTACCCTAAACATGATACTAGGAAGATCAAAACGCCCTAACATGACACTAGGAATCATAATAACAACCTAGACATGATTTCTATATCATAATATCATTAAATCAGTTAAACCACTTACTTGGATGCCTCGTACCTCTTTCTAATAACAAAATACACACGTTAGTAACTTCAAGGAAAATAATAATATCATAGAATTAAACTAAATAATTGAAATAGAGATTTGGGACCAAACCCTCAGAAATATCAAACCTTTCACGTCTAGGGCGAAGGCAACTTCGAACTTAGCTAGGTGTGTCTAGTGCTAATGTATGAGGAATTGTGTTTGCAAAAAGCTAGGCTTAGAAAGAGAGAGAGAATCAAGAAATTCTTGATGAGAGTTGGTGATTGAAAAAGGGGAGATATGACCTCTATTTATAGGAAAAAGGAGAGTCGAAAAATAAAGAAAAGAATCCGAATTCGAATCGAAATAGAACTCGGTGGACAACAGTTTTTGCGGATTTTGTTTTTATCATATCTTTTGATCCAGAAGTCCAAATAAGGCATATAATATGTCGTTGGAAAACTCTTGAAGTTTACTTTCCGACCCAATTAGAATCAGATTAAAATATTTTGTAGATAAAAATATATGGCCGAAATAGTAGGACGGTGTCAGTTTTGGATAGAGTTTCATATCTTATTCATATCTTTTTCGTTATAGCTCGGATTTAATATTATAATATATCATTGGAAAGATAATTTCAAGATGTATCCAACCATATAAAATTTGGATAAAAATTATGAGGCACTAAAATAAAATCTGACTGTCTTTGAACATCTTTAAATTCGAATAGAATCAGGATTTAAGAAAAAGGAAAGTTTTAAAAATGGAAAGTTTTTATTTAACTCAAATTCTTTAATCTTATCTTTTCAAAAAGGATAATTAAGATCTTTTAGAAACTTATAGAAGCTTCTAATTAATTCCAATTATTTTAGGAATAGGATTAAACCTTTGGACCCTCCACATGATCATTGGGTCGTAGGTAAAATCCGGTTTGGGCCTAGTTTAGTATTTTGGCCATAACTTCCTCATTATGCATCGGAATTAGGCTTATAATATATCGTTGGAAAGGTATTTTCAAGCCCCATCCAACTACACCATTATTGGACCCATATCATGGACCAAACTAAACTGGAATGCACGTTTTTAAAAAATAGGGTAAGAAAAGAAATATTTTCAAAAACAGAAAGAAGAGATATTTTAATAAAAACATCCTCATCACTACACATGGGCACGGGCCGTACCGGCACTCGGGCGGCACGGGCCCGGCACGGCACGGTCGCCGGCACAGCACGGCACGGCGACCCACCTGTGGGCCGTGGGCCGTGCCGTGAACACTTTTTGGAAATCGGCATGGGCACGGCACGTAGCACGGCGGGTGGCACGGTGGCTGGCACGTGGGCCGGAACGCTGGCATGACCCGCCGGCACGGCACGAGGCACGGCCGGGCACGACTTGGCACGGCACGAGCGCGCTATATAATAAAATAATTTAATTATTTTGTATTATTAAATTATCATACCGGCTACCGTCATATAATAAAATAAGTTATTCTTCAATTTTTTGTGTTTTCGGATTATCGCACTCGTATTTTTTTTTATTATATGCATTGTTGTTTTTTGCTAAATTAATAAAATTGTTTTTATTTGTTTATATAAACTTAAACATAATTATTAATTAGATAAATAATTTATATAACCTAAATTAAAATAATGTTCAAAAAATGTAAACAAATTATATTAACATTAACATTAACATAAACATAAATTAATCACATATATTAAGTTGTACTAAAAAATATATATATATCGTTTAATTTGTTTTATTTTTCATTTATTAAAAAAAAATAAAAAATAAAATAAAAAAGGGTGTCACGATTTGGCCCGTGGCCCGGCACGGCACGGCCCTCAAGGCACGTGGGCCGTGCCGTGCCGTGGGCTGGGGTGTGCCGATTTCAGGCACGGCCCGCCACGGAGCCGACACGACACGACCCCCACCGTGGCACGCCAGGCACGGCCCGCGACACTCATCACTAGACTTTTCACACTTTTTCTTTGTTCGATAATCAAATGACATAAAAGGTATTCATCATTGGGTTTGGTTTTGGGGAGACACATTTGGGTGTCTACAGAAGCCCCCACTTTGAATGAGTTTGGAGAAACACAAGTTTCGAAAACAAAAGTCAAAGTATCGATAGGGACGGAGAATGATTCAGAACGTTCTGCGATCCTAAATCACTCTTGTAACGTCGATACCTGCAAAACTAGCGTTAGTTAAACAAATAAGAGAGTTAAGAAACGTGTATCTTGCACCGTCGAGCACACGTCTCTGAAGGGTAATCGATTTGTTGTGACGATCTTCCGCAAGCTAGAGAATACCGCCTGAAGACTGCTACGCCTGTAACTGCCTCCAATTTCCGCTGTGATAGTCTTCGAAAAGATCACTGCTTGTTGATCCTTAATGCTGCTATGCTAGTACATCGACGCTTTGCTGCTTTTGAACCAGTATGTCGGTGCTTTTGCTGTGATGACAATCCTCTTTTATTTGGGAATAGTTGCCAACACAAATCTTGTATGATGTATGACAATCCGATTTAGGGAAAGTTGTCAATGCTTTGTAACAATCCATCCTTAGAAATGTTGCTACGATGAAGAGACAATCCGTATCTCGGAAAATTTGCCAAAATCCAAATTTGGGAAAAGTTGCCAATGCTTCGTAACAATCCGTAATAAGAACCTTGCTACGATCAACAATCCACATATTGGAATATAACTCTTGAAAGCAATCCACCTTGGAAATTTGCCAATGCTATGTGACAATCCTTTTGGGAAAATATTGCAACTATTGACAATCCGCGTCTTGGAACATTTGCAAAAAAGAGTCGACCGACAATCCACTTCGGGAAAATTTGCCACTTACTGAAATGAATGACAATCCACGTTGAGGAACCTTTGCCGAAATTTATGATGAATAGAGACCTACAACAATCCTTTGGGAAATTTTGCCATAGGGAACTAGGTGTATGACAATCCAATCTCGGAAAACTTGCCAGCGATGACAATCCGAACTTGGAAAAAATTACCAAACAGAGAAGGAGCACAACAATCCACGCTTGGAAACTTTGCCAGAGATGACAATCCAATCTTGGAAAAATTGTCGTTGAAGAAGATGCACGACAATCCATATTTGGAAATATTGTCAGTTGGGGATGACAATCCAATTTTTGGAAAAATTGTCGTTTAAGAAGAATGCGCGACATTCCATATTTGGAAATATTGTCGTTTAAGAAGAATGCGCGACAATCCGTATTTGGAAATATTGTCGTATAAGTGCTTGCTTTTAAACCGATACGTAGGTGCTTGTAATGAGCCAGTGTTTTAGGCGCTTAAGCTAAGTGAGACGATTCTTTGTCAGGTCAATCACTTACAAAGATTGTAATCGAGCCGACTACTAATCATGTCAAATTGCTTATAGGGGCTAACTGGCGTACCAAGGAACCTGAAATTGCTGTATGAGGTCGAAATAACCATTTTGAGAGGCTTCGAGCTCTGTCGCTGCTGAAATATCTCTGGCGCCAAGAATTGGCTCTGTCGCCAGACGCTGAGATCTAGCGCCTGGCGCTGAACTCTGTTGTCAGACGCCAGATGTTGTTGCCAGACGACAACCTTGTCGTTTGTTGCTGGAGTCGGGTTTTCCCTATTTTGCTCTTGCTGCCGCTATTGCTTGGTTTTGCTCCGAACTTTGAGCTTGGTCGTTTCCTTTCAACCAAATCCGCTCAAATCTTTTGTAAATTAAAGCTCTTTATCTCCAATTTACCGATCAATGTAATTCCTCTTATCTCGGAGGAATCTCTTATGTTATATTCGCAGTTTTTTCGAAAAAAAATCCGGGAATGTCCTCGCTTGCTGGGATGTACCTGCATTTATATCTTTGACTATTGGACTTTGCTTATCTTTCTTTGGGGTTGACCTAAGACTTAGTGTTGAATCAACTCATTGACTTGACATGACTCAAGGTATAAACTTGACTCGCTGTGATTGACTCGAGGTTGACTCGACTCAAAGTGTTTGACACATGTGTTAGACTCAAATCAAGGTGATATGACACGACATGACTCAATGTGTACATGACTTGTGTGTGCATTGTAATGTGATCGTGCGACTCAAAAATGCAAAAAAAGAAAAAAATTTCCGTCATTTTTGTGGAGGGTACCGACTTTCTCCCAAAAAAGAAAGACGCAAAAAAGAATCAAAGTTTTTGAAGGTGCATGTTGAATGAGTTTAGTCAAATGTTTTGTAATGGATTAATTCATCCTAGGCTATCTCAATTGTTGACTCCATGATGAAAGTATTTGGGTAACTTAGGCACGGAGGCTAAGCACTTCATACTTTGTAATGCAATGATGATTGATGTTGATATGACAAGGCATGCTTCAGTGTTGTGTTAAAATTCCATGACAAAGGGTTCCTAAGGGAAGTATATTGGTTATGTATCTGTGTGGTGTGTGAAAATGACACTAAAGTTAGGCCGCAAGGGCTAAGTGTGTGGAGAAAATATTATTTTTAGAAGAGTCAAATGATGGTGACTCTTAGACTAGGTTAGCTAATGATATTGGGATCAAGCCCCCAAGTCTAGATCTAAGTGAATAGGGATGAGCACAGGGGATCCCTTGATATGATCAATTGTGAATGTAAATATGAATGCATTTTTATTACGGTCGCACCTCGATGTGAGGTTGCTTACGTATCCGTTAGGAATCAGGCCGAACGTAGCTCTAACCGAACCTCGCACAAGTGTGTGTATACATCAAAAAGGTCTTTTTAAGGGTTGTAACGTGGTTAGGCTAAAGGTTGAAGAAGAAGGGGATAAAAGGCTCAAGGCCCTAGATAAGCCCCCAAGGTGTGCAACCTTGCTTTTGAATCTTTATATTTTCATGCTTGAGGCTTTCTACTCTTTTTTAGATCTTTCTTTTGCTTTTGCATTTATTTCATTTTTATAAGTGTGTGCAATCCCTATCATGCGGTCTATCACTCATTTAGCATTCATGTTTCTCAGGAACGGTACCGAGCACTCGATAAGAGATGCAATCTGAGACGTGTTCATATCAAAGACATGTTCATTCAAAGACATGTTCATGTCAAAGACATGTTCATGTCAAAGACATGTTCATGTCAAAGACATTGGAACACTTGCCCTTTTGTACACTTTATTTATTTATTTTTATTTATTGCTATTTATTGCTATTTTAATCTTTTGAAGTCACTCAAGATTTTTATGAAATTGAAAATTGCATAAGTTGCACACCATCCCATCCCGAGGTTAGGTAGATATGGGTTGAAAAATGAAAGATCTATCGTTAGACGAGGCTCAAAGTGGTTTATCAAAAAAGGATTGTATATTTGAAGGGTGAAAGGTAATATGATGTGGATGCAAGGGGTGCCTCAAATCATTGGTATACTTGTGCTTAATTCGACATGAATTTTTTTTTTTTTAATATAATGCAATGCAATGATCATATGCAAGGAAATAAATGCTCATTTTATTTAAAAAGTGATGGGTAAAAATGAAGTCTAAGAAATAAATTCAAGGAGGATGAAGGGTGCCTATGCTAGACTTATTGGGGAAAGGGTTTGAAAAAAAGAAGAAGAAAGCATGAAATCTTGGTGAGAAGCTAGCCTTGTGCATTTGTTTCATCATTACCCTCATTTTTTTTGTTTGTCAATCACATGACTCAAACTCGATTCAACATGCATGGATGGAAGAAGGTAGGAAGAATGAAGGTTGTGATATGGAGAAAGCATGTAGAGAATGGAAAGATGTTGTAGATGGAGAGATCGATATGAAAAAATTAGGAATAGAATGTACCCTCAACTCAAATGACGGAAAACGACTCATGCATGAACGTAATACATGGTCATGGTGACATATACAAAGTGTGTACTAAGACTAGTGAGTGTAGTGACATGTTAAGACTCGTGTCATCACCATGTGGCTAGACTCAAGCAAAGACTAAATTAAGACTTCACGTATATGCATTAAACTGGACAGGCTGTGGTATTTTAGTCATAACTTTTGATTTGTGACTCTGATTGGGATGAAACCAACGCCAAATTAAAGATAAAACTTGGGGCTACAGATCTATATGTTTTAAGACTCGTAGTTCTTCATAGAACTCCGGCTACAACCAAAACAAGTTGACGCTTGTGCAGTATACGAAAATAAAAATCCGGGTTGACTTAAAGGAACTATGACTCGATTTTATGTTTATTTTTTAGCTCTAATTAATTAATTAATTAAACAAAGTCCTTTAGTCATTAATCAGTTTATTTAGTCTTAACACAAGTCAAACAAACGGTTAGGAAAAATCACATAGAGTATGCACAACAGATAATGCACAATAGTCAAGTAGGCACAATATGATGCAATGAGTTTGCAACCTAACCATGGCTCTAGTTCTCTAAAGTTCGGGATATGGGTTAGTCAATAGAGGGTCCATGGTTAATTGTCCGGATGTACCGCGCGGAAGCCTAACCGTGAAGGGTTGGCGCGAGTGGGATGGGACACCGCGAGTTTAGAAAAACTCGCTTCCATGGTTTGGTGAATTCAACATTCTCGGATGTACCCTTTGTTGCTCAGAGCGTTCAATCAGGTAGATGGAGCATGAATTCCCATAGGGTTATGTCCATATGTAGAACACATATGGTTTTTAGAAAAGTGAGAAAAACTCAATCAGGAAGTAGGATCGAGCAAACAATGCTAAAAACTGGTCAAAATTAGAACGCATATTTCTGGCTCGGTATTGGAAGAACTTGGCGCCAGCAAAAAGAGGCCAGCGCCACAATTTGGATTTAGCGCCTAGCGACAGTAGATGTCGCCTAGCGCTAAAGTAAAATAATTGGCGCTAGAATTTGTTCCCTAACGCTAGTTCCTACATGCCTCAGCAGCTTTCTGTGCTCGATTAAATTTTTCAGTTTTCGCGCAGCATTATTTCGATTCTAGTTGTGAAAGATATTCCTCAAATTTCCTAGGTGTAAAAATCCTATGTTTTAACTCATTACGGATGGTCTTTCTAATGAGATCTTTTTTATGCATATGACAATAATGTTAATCAAAATTACGCACATGAAATACTTAGAAATTTTCGAGTCTCATCCACTCATTCTAAATCATTGGCGAAATAAATTCAGGAATTAAAATAGAAATCCTCCCTAGTGGAGTCGCCAAAAAATGTAGGGAATATTTCAAGCATTACCCCTAGCTTGAACCCCACTGTGATCATACACTAAAGTACAATGGCAACCAAAGGGAAAGAAGATAGAGCAAAAGAGTCGCCAACAAGTTTTAGGAACTTGTAAACCGTTCACGAGGTGAAGGTTACACCCCTTAACGATATGATCCAAGAGATCGTCAACTCCAATAGGTCTAGAACCATGACTGGTAGTTCGGGGATGAAGGTACAAATCCAACCTATAAGAGATTGAACCTGCCCTAATAGTAAGCCTCTACTTTATTCTGATCGTATTCATGTGCGCTTTCTGATTAACATGCAATTAATAGGTTAACCCTAAACCTGTTTATCTATGTTGGTTGAATATTAATGCTCAAATAAAACTATTATTGGCAATCACTTGAATTATAATCATATTAACCCTAAACAAGATTATTAATTATCTTATTAAGTGCGATTACAAGTACAAATTCCCTTTAAACATGCATAAAATGTGTGATCAAGCAATAACAATAAATAAATATAATCAAGCAACATAATAATAATCATTATAATAATTATGATAATAATTAAAATCATAAAAATAATCATAATCATAATTAATACTCATAAATCATGTAAAAGCATAATAATAGCAAGATTCTTGGCATGATACTAACAGATTAATAACAAACCCTAACATATCACTAAACAATAAAGATCAAATATTTAACCCTAACATGATACTAACATGAATATTAGAAAAGACAATAGGAAGCATCGCAGGAATCACAATTGTCATATTTGATATTAAAGTTACCCTAAACATGATACTAGGAAGATCAAAACGCCCTAACATGACACTAGGAATCATAATAACAACCTAGACATGATTTCTATATCATAATATCATTAAATCAATTAAACCACTTACTTGGATGCCTCGTACCTCTTTCTAATAACAAAATACACACGTTAGTAACTTCAAGGAAAATAATAATATCATAGAATTAAACTAAATAATTGAAATAGAGATTTGGGACCAAACCCTCAGAAATATCAAACCTTTCACGTCTAGGGAGAAGGCAACTTCGAACTTAGCTAGGTGTGTCTAGTGCTAATGTATGAGGGATTGTATTTGCAAAAAGCTAGGCTTAGAAAGAGAGAGAGAATCAAGAAATTCTTGATGAGAGTTGGTGATTGAAAAAGGGGAGATATGACCTCTATTTATAGGAAAAAGGAGAGTCGAAAAATAAAGAAAAGAATCCGAATTCGAATCGAAATAGAACTCGGTGGACAACAGTTTTTGCGGATTTTGTTTTTATCATATCTTTTGATCCAGAAGTCCAAATAAGGCATATAATATGTCGTTGGAAAACTCTTGAAGTTTACTTTCCGACCCAATTAGAATCAGAATAAAATATTTTGTAGATAAAAATATATGGCCGAAATAGTAGGACGGTGTCAGTTTTGGATAGAGTTTCATATCTTATTCATATCTTTTTCGTTATAGCTCGGATTTAATATTATAATATATCATTGGAAAGATAATTTCAAGATGTATCCAACCATATAAAATTTGGATAAAAATTATGAGGCACTAAAATAAAATCTGACTGTCTTTGAACATCTTTAAATTCGAATAGAATCAGGATTTAAGAAAAAGGAAAGTTTTAAAAATGGAAAGTTTTTATTTAACTCAAATTCTTTAATCTTATCTTTTCAAAAAGGATAATTAAGATCTTTTAGAAACTTATAGAAGCTTCTAATTAATTCCAATTATTTTAGGAATAGGATTAAACCTTTGGACCCTCCACATGATCATTGGGTCGTAGGTAAAATCCGGTTTGGGCCTAGTTTAGTATTTTGGCCATAACTTCCTCATTATGCATCGGAATTAGGCTTATAATATATCGTTGGAAAGGTATTTTCAAGCCCCATCCAACTACACCATTATTGGACCCATATCATGGACCAAACTAAACTGGAATGCACGTTTTTAAAAAATAGGGTAAGAAAAGAAATATTTTCAAAAACAGAAAGAAGAGATATTTTAATAAAAACATCCTCATCACTAGACTTTTCACACTTTTTCTTTGTTCGATAATCAAATGACATAAAAGGTATTCATCATTGGGTTTGGTTTTAGGGAGACATTTGGGTGTCTACAATGGGCTAAAGCAAGCACCAAGAGCCTGGTATGAAAGGCTCTCTAAGTTTCTTCTACAAAATGATTTTAAAAGAGGAAAAATTGATAAAACCTTATTCTTAAAATCTGAAGGAACTGACTTATTATTTGTTCAAATATATGTTGATGATATTATTTTTGGAGCAATTAACGAAACCTTGTGCAAGTATTTTGCTGATTTAATGAGTGGTGAATTTGAGATGAGTATGATGGGAGAACTCAATTTCTTTCTTGGACTTCAAATCAAACAAACGGAAAGAGGAATTGCAATTTACCAACAAAAATATATCAGGGAACTGCTGAAAAAGTACAACCTTGATCAAGAAAAAACTAACCATACTCTTATGGGTACTGGCACAAGATTGGATGAAGATTTACAAGGAATTAGTGTAGATCAAACCAGATATAGAGGTATGATCGGATCTCTACTTTATTTAACTGCTAGTAGGCCTGATATTGCTTTTAGTGCTGGCTTATGTGCTAGGTTTCAATCATATCCTAAGGAGTCTCACCTCAATGCAGTTAAGAGAATCCTAAGATATCTCAAATGAACTGACAATCTCTGTCTCTTCTATCCTAGAAGTGATACTTTTGACTTGAAAGGTTTTGCAGATGCTGACTATGCTAGAGATTTGGTGAACAGAAAAAGTACTTCGGGAATGATCCAGTTCCTCGGGCCATGTCTTGTTTCTTGGGGCTCTAAGAAACAAAATATTGTGGCCTTATCAACTGCTGAAGCTGAGTACGTAGTTGTTGCAGCTTGTTGTTTTCAAGTCCTTTGGATAAAACAACAATTAAGGGACTATGGTATGAAGTATAATTGCATTCCTATTTATTGTGATAATACAAGTGCCATTTGTATTTCAAAGGATCCAGTTCATCACTCTAGAGTTAAGCATATTCATATTAGACATCACTTTTTAAAAGACAATGTTTAAAAAGGCATGATTAAATTGGATTTTTGTGAAACCGAAAATCAAATTGCTGATATTATGACCAAGCCTTTGAGTAAGGAAAAGCACGAAAAATTGCGGATGGAGCTCGGAATGATACAACTCAGTTGAACGCTCAAAATTTGACTCCCAAGGTAATAAGTCATATATGCTTGTATAGTACTATGTTTTGTGCACAAATATTTTATGTGTTAAACATATGTCCATAATAAAAATTTAGTTGACTATATTTTGTTTGAGCATGAAATATACGTGTATATATTATTGGCATGAAGTACATTATTTGGATTCAGATACAAGCTATGTTTCTTTGTTCCGTGTTCCTCCAAGAATTGTCAAAAGGATATTTTTTTCTAGAACGATCTTTATCAATAAATATAAATTAAATCTAATAAGTTAATTGAATATTTTAAAAAAAAAATATATCTTTTCGGAGAATTTATCTCTTATTCTCAAAATTAGCTAACAACTTTTAATCTGATCTTCAAAAATCTATCATCTTATTTTGTTGTAGTTAAATACCCATTGACGGGTCTGAATCCTCTATCCCACTCATATGTCCCATTCCATGTCCCATTCGTTTTGATTGGTCCACGTCACTTTAAATATCAATATTAATATTAAAAAAATTTAATAGCAAATTAAATTAAATAAATTTTACATAATTTATATTTTAGTCCTTATCTTTTTTTTTTTGTTTCTCCTTTACACAATTACGTTTAATTAAATTGCATCATTTTTTTTCCTGTATACTACCTCTATAACTCTAGAAGAACCCTAATTTTTTTTTTTAAAGTTACCTCAATTTATTCTTTCTCTAATTGCATCCATAAATACTAAAGCACTAAAATTCACTTTAATGGATACTCCACGAGAAGTATTGACAAGCGATTTCGACAATTTACCATACGAGGTATGAATCTTATTGAATTACGTATCTATGAAATACTATATGCATATGTTTTGTTTGTTTTTGGTCATTAGGGTAGCTATTAGAGCGCATATTGATAATTACTGTTAGTATAAGCCATAGCATTGTCAAAATTATACTGCGTATATAGTTGTTTAGGTTTTGGATGATTGTATTTTTATTGATTTTTATATGCGATTTTTGGTGGTACAGAATTATCATTTTGATAAAGAAATTGGGTCATTACAAATTTGTCCCAAGCAATGGCAAATGCATTATCTACAAAATGGCCGGAAACTTATCATTGACTATGTGTCTGGCACATGTACCAGAATGCTGCAAAACATCTTCACCATGTATTTGAGAAATTTAAGGATTTTGCTAAAGATTTTAGTAGTTGTGTTTATGATTATGATGATGAAGCAGATTTTATAGATGCTTGGGACAATATGTTAGTTAAATACGATCTGGTTGGCAATAGTTGGTTGGAATGGGTGTATAATTTGAGAGAGAAGTGGGCACTAGTTTATGGGAGACAGACATTCTGTGCTGATATGAGTACAACACAACGTAGCGAAAGTATGAATGCTCAATTACGGAGGTATAGTAGCAATAAAAATCACTTATGTCAGTTTTTTTTAGCATTTTGAGCGTCTTCTCAATGATAGGCGTTATGAAGAAAGTGTGGCAGATTTCAAGACTAAACATAGTTCTCCAGCTTTACCATATCCAGTTCGAATTTTAAAACATGCACCAACTATCTACACTGCCGAAGTGTTTGAGTTATTCCAATGTCAAATTTGGAAAGCATGGGATTGTATAATAGAAGAAGAGGAGGTTGTTGGCACAACTTATAGGTATAAAGTTTATCCTCCAAGGAAAAAGATTGATCATTTTGTTACATATAACCCAAAAAATGATACTATTTCATGTAGCTGTAGAAAATTTGAGTTTGTAGGGATACTTTGTTCACATGCATTGAAGGTTCTTTGTTCAAAAAATATTCACAAGATTCCAAACCAATATATTCTACAAAGATGGAAAAAGGATGCGAAAGTTGAAATTTGTCAACAACATAAGTTGTCTACTCGACAAGTAGATGAAAAAATATGTTCGAGGATACGATTTCAAGAATTGGGTAAATTATTTACCCACTTTGCAGGAGTTGCGGCTCAAAGTGAAGATACTTACGAATGGGCTTTAGATGTACACCAAAAGTCATTAGCGGAAGTAGAAGCACGTCTAAAGAAATTGATATGTGGAGAAGAGGATGATAATGAGGAAGAGAGTTTAGATTGTGAAGAAAATGTTAATGTAGAGCTGCAATGTGATACCTCAACAGTGAAAGGAATAAAAATGAGAGGCAGTAGTCATGGGAGTAGGGGGCGTGGAAGAGGTAATGGCTCCAATAATGGTTCTACTCGTTGCAAGAGTTCCTTAGAAAAAGGTCGTACTCGCAAAAAACATTGCACAAACGATCAGGTATTTGGATTATACATATAGTCTTACAATTACTACCTGCAATATTTTTTCTTATTGATAATTACTAATATTCAAGCTAATGTATATATAACAGGTCAGCAAAACAACTTTTTCAGAAATGAATTATACTCCTACTTCTGTGAGGCAAATGGATTATACCATCCCATTGTCAAATAATTACCCTATAACACATTTCAGTTATACTACTCCTTTCTTCTACGAAGATGTTGATAGTGTTGACCTTGGCTCAGGAAATTTAACTCAACTCCTAAATGTAAGTTTACATATCCTTGTAGTACTATATCTGTTGTGGACTTAATAGAAGAACTCATACAAGCATTTCTTAATAGGGACAGATGTCAACAATTGGAGCCCCACAAACATATAATGATCAAGAAGATCGACACCTTTTTTAGAGGTATATGACATACTTTTTTTTGAACCAAAGTATATGACATACTTGTAAAATTTGATAATACTTTTAATACTTTTTTATATTTTAATAGTTGGTTGGCTTGATACTTTGTAACTTTGATCTCTTGTTGGCATGTTGCAGGATGATGAATCACACGTTCCATGACTAGAGGGATATATCTTATGGAAATTATGGCCTAGTTTATTCTTCTGTGCTCACATCTTTTCAACAACTAAGCTAATCTAGTTCTCAGTTTTATTTTTGTGTATTTTTTTTGCATTTTCAATTTCTTAAAGGTTTAGAATTTACAATGAAGTTGTATCTTTACTCAATTATGAATTTTTATAATAATGATTGATATGCTCGGATTGTTTTATCATGTCTATCAAGGATTCTTCTAGAGTTATAGAGGTAGTATACAGGAAAAAAATGATGCAATTGAATTAAACGTAATTGTGTAAAGGAGAAACAAAAAAAAATATAAGGACTAAAATATAAATTATGTAAAATTTATTTAATTTAATTTGCTATTAAATTTTTTTAATATTAATATTGATATTTAAAGTGACGTGGACCAATCAAAACGAATGGGACATGGAATGGGACATATGAGTGGGATAGAGGATTCGGACCCCCCATTGACCCTTCAATTAATAAATTAAAGTAGAAAGCAAAAGGTTGAACTTCTAAACTCCTAAACTTCTAAATTCTTTTACTGCCAAAAAAATTAACACCCCCCCCACCACCGTCACTTATTATCTAATGGAACCAAACCAATTAATATCTCACCAACTCCAACCTTATTCACAAATATTGAAGCCTTTTCTAATACCCAAATTTCCCCCATGGAAATATCACCGATCCAAAACCCCAAATCAACCCAAAATTCACCAATGGAGGTAGAACCACCTCAATCGGCAATCACCTCAAAACAACCTGCAAAAGAGCATCAAAAAGAGGTAGCGGTGAAAAGGGGATCAAAGAAAAGGAAAATTGAGGAGGTGGAAACGGTGGTAGTGGAGGGAGAGAAGTGGTCGAAACTAGGAGAAACCTGTACGGGATGGCTTTGATGGCTAGAAACGCAATTTTGCTCAAATCGACTCGCTTCATACCCGGGTTTTGTGTCAATCTTGGGTGGTGTAATGCAAGTAAGTATTCTGAAATTTTAGAAGCACAAAAGTGGGTTAAATTATTTGGTAAATGCTATGATAATATCTTAGTTCATGGTGCATTGAAAAAATTTTGTGATAATTGGACATTTAACAATGAAGTTGCAAGTATTAGAGTGAAGAATATTGCAATTTCTTTTAATGTAGAGTATTTGAGTTTTATATTTGGTACTCCAAATAAGGGGTATGACTACTACTTTACAGGAACCCAATATGATGGAAAATTTGAAGGTGTTTCTGTCATAGACATGGTAAAATCAATTGGTGGTAATCCTTTTAAATGTCGAACAAACCATAAAAATTTTACCCCTCTCCAAAAAATCCTATTTATGTTTGTATGGCAAGCCATCATCCCTCGTACCCAACATCGAGACCTTGCAAACCATCGAGATTTCGTACTCTTATACCTCCTAGAAAACAAAATACCAATTAATTTCCCATCTCATATGCTTCAGCATCTAAACCATATTATATCACAAAACCATAAAGTGGGATATGCCAATCTCCTTAATACCTTGTTTGATAGTTTCGGTATCACATTTGAAGGATATGAAACTCTCAAATATAAGCCTAAACACTACCTTCAACCCTCAACCCTTAAAGCAATGAACATCTGTATTGTTGATGGAAAATCGAGGTTTATGACTGAAGATAAAAAAAAAATAGTGGTGGATAGTGAGAAGGAAGAAAGTAAGGTGAAAGCAAAATCTGAGGGGGAACAAAAGAATAAAGACAAAGAAAAAATTAAGGCAGAGCTAAAAAGAGAAGAGAGAGAACAAATTAAAAAGAGGAAGAGTGTAACAATTGCTACAAAGTGTGTGAAAAAGGTGATTACTTCTCCTGTATTTCTTGACTTAACTAAGGAAGCAGGAATTAAGGGAGAAACAAAGGGGAACAATGAATCAGTCCCCAGCTCAGTTTCTCCTAAGGGCTTTGCTTCTTTCAGTTCCTCATATACCACCAATGATTTAAAGCAACTGAAGGAAGCTGTAAAGTCCTTAAGTATTAGTCAACCTATTATTATGCAACGATTAGAGAAGGTGGAAGCTTAATTAGAAAATCTCACAACCGTCTCTACAAATTTGGTTAGTAAATTGAAGAACAACCAACTCGAAGTTACTAACAAACAGAAGGAACTAATGGACCACCTTGAGGATCTAGTGGTGGAAGATATCCCCGAGGAGGACACCTCTGAACAACACCTTTCTCCTTCACATGATAGCTAACTTACACTAGTAGAAAATACGTAATGGCAAGCGGTTCAAACCCCCTAATGGGAAGCGGTTCTGAACCGCATGCCTTTAAGGGGCTTGCCAATTGGTCTTTTAAATGGCAAGCGGTTTAGAACCGCTTGCCAATTGTAGTGAAAGGGCAGCGGTTTTGGCGCCAAACCGCTGCCTATTAGGGGTATTAAAAATATTTTTTTTTTTTTGGTTTTTTCAATTAAATTAATACACAATCAAACCATATATAAAAACATTAATATTTTTATTAATTAATTGTTATAATATTACAATTTCTGATTTTCAATCAAAAAAAAAAAAAATAAATTAACAAAAAAATTAATAATAATTACAATTTATGATTTTCAACCACCAAACACCACTAGCCACCACACCACCAACCACCACCACACACCACCAGTCACCACCCTACACCACCAGACAGCCATCACCCCACACCACCAGCACGACGACCCCCACCTACCAAAAAAAAACCCCTCACCGAAACCACAACCCCCAACCACCCACCCACCCATCACGACCCCCACCCACCAAACAAACCCCCTCACCGAAACCCACAACCCCCAGCCACCCACCCACCACGACCCCCCACCCAAACCACGATCCCCACCCATCAAAAAACCCCCTCACCGAAACCCACAACCCCCAGCTACCCACCCACCACGACCCCCCCAAAACCAGATCCCCACCCACCAAAAAAACACCCCTCATCGAAACCCACAACCCCCAGCCACCCTCCCACCATGACCCCCCCAAAACCAAATCCCCACCCACCAAAAAACCCCTTACCGAAACCACAAACGAGCCCACCAACCAAACCAGATCCCCACCCCAAACCACGATCTCCATTCACGACCCTAACACAAACCACGACCCCCACCCACCACGACTCCCACCCACTAAAACTAGCCACCCACCCACCACGACCCCCACCAAAAATCAAATTAAAATAAAAAATAAAAATAAAATCGAAATAAAATTAAAAAAAACCTTCGATCTAACCCACCACGACCATCTAACCCACTGATTTTGGCTTCAAATTATGGTTTTAAAGGTCAAATTCGACCATAAAAACTCTAGATCTAGAGTTTTCATGGTCGAATTTGACCTAAAAAACTTAAACACCTACACGTATGCACGAATTTGCTCGGAATTGTTCGAAATTTGGTTGAAATTATCTTCAAATTTTGCTCGACATTACCCGGTTATGGTTCAAATTTGATGAGATGAGAAAGAACAAAGAAAAAGAGAAATTGAAAGAAGAAAGGGGCTAATTAGAGGGAAGAGAAGAGGAGAGATAGGGAAAACGGAAGAGGAGAGAGTGCAGCCAAAATGAAAGAGGAGAGAGAGAGAGAGAGAGCTGATCAGTAAAGAAAGAGGAGAGAGACAAATAAAATAAAGGGGTGTGCGGATTTAGGGTTTTTTTAAATGGCAAGCGGTTTGAGGTTGAACCGCTTGCCAATATATTAAATGGCAAGCGGTTCAACCCCAAACCACTTGTCATTATATATATTGGCAAGCGGTTCGCGCCAAAACCGCTTGCCATTTAATATTACAGGTTTTTTAAAAAAAAATAGGTGAATGGCAAGCGGATTTTTAAAACCGCTTGCCATTTGGGGCTTCCCATCACTTATTTTCTACTAGTGTTACCCTTTCCTTTCTAATGGAGTTTGAATTTGGATTTGCTTTTAAACTATTTTAATTTGCTTGTTTAAACACTTAGCTTTTCTTATGGGTCTATAAACACTAAAACAGGGTATTTTAATTTTTGTCTTTGACAATTGGAGAACATATTGCTTATGTCTTGATGATATTTAGTGTATGATTGCTTTTGGTATTTTGCATAATATATGATTGCTTGGATGGAGATAGTTGGTAAAATCTAAAAAGGACTTCAAACCATTTTCCAATGGTGTTGTGTACAGAAACATAGTCTCTATATTTTGTCATATTTTTTATGAAAGCCAAAAGGGGGAAAAGGAAGAGCAACTCACTGAGGTGTAGAAGTCGAGTTCTGAGCATTGGTATGCTATTGATTCAATTACTATCTTGTCTTTTGTTTTGTCAGTTTGGATAAATTATTATGAGTAGCATGATAGTTTTGTTAGGATGAATAAATAATTATTAGTAGCATGATAATAGTTTATTATGTCAGTTTGGATATATTATTATGCGTAGCATGATAGTTTTGTTAGTATGAATTAATTATTACTAGTAGCATGATAATAATTTTTTTAGGGATCCTTTCTATATTTTACTTCTCTAATATTATGTGAGTTTGCTTGGTTTGTCATTCATCAAAAAGAGGGAATATTGTTGACCGTTATGTGTTTTGATGATGACTCAAGCAAACTTACACGTTTTAACAAGTGTTTTTAAGTATTGTAAGTCTTAGGTTTTGAGGAGGAAATTGAAGTATGTGATGATGTACCAGAGGAGGAATGAGCATACTGAAAGACAAAGGAAACTTAAGACTAAGTGAGAAGTTAAAATCAAGAAAGCAGGACATTAGTTCCCCGAGGGAACTAAAGAATGGAAGATTTAGAGTCGAAGATTCCTCAGAGAAAACAAGGAGTTTAAAAGTTAATACGAGTAAGTTATCTTTTTAGCTTCTTGTACGTATAAATTATATTGACATAAGTAAGAGTCAAGTGGAATAGTTATTTTATTAACTATATTTTCCTAAAATCCTATTAGATATTATTCAAGTAAATAATTATCTTTTGGAAAATATCATTTGAAGGAAATATATCTTTTATAATATCTTTTAACTGATTTAGTTTTTATTTTTGAGAAGATTTTTTTATGAAAAATATTTTTACGTGGGTTTTAATCAGTCAAATTAGTTGAGAAAATTAAGGAAGCAGTAAAAGAGTTTGAAAAAATCATGGGTTAGTTGCGTTCGCTTGCAGCACAAGTATTTCACTTCTACGTGTTCCTCAAGTTGAGGAACATGGAGTTAGTGGAACAAACTAATTGATTAGTGGACTAGGAAACCCCAAAACCCACTTCTTATTAATTTTACCCACCAGAATTTTTCCCCTTCTTTCACAACTCAATCTCACGTACAAAACAATGAGAAATCCCAAAAAAATAAAAACTTTGCCTTTCTACTGCTTCTAAACTCACGAGAGAGGAAAAAAATCACCACTGCAACACCAGCCATCGCAGCCGCCGACCCACCTTATACCGGCGATCGCCTGCTGCCACACTGCCCAGCACACCACCAACCCGCCTTCTCTCCTTCCTTCTTTTTTTCTTTTCTTTTCCTTTTGTTAATTTAATTCAAGTTTTAATCTTTATTAAAACTTTGTTATTAAATTGTTATTACTATGATTTGATTATGTTTGTAATTTGCAAAAGATTATAAATTTGTGAGTTTTGCTATGTTAAAATGAATGACAAAAATTTCAGATTTGGTTTATTCAAGAATTAGGGCTTAAACCTTTATTTTTCATGATTTTAGAGTTTAAAACGTATTGATTAAGTTATCTAATTGTATTATGTGTAAATTATGTTTAAATTCAATTATCTTGATTATAAACTATTTTTAGATTTTGTAATTATTATTTTGAAACCTCTATAATTACATTGAATTGGTGTATTTTTGGGTTTAAAGCTTACTAACTTAATATATAATTTTGGTAGCTTTAAAGATTTCTATAATTTTAAGATTTCATGTATAAAGTAAATTTCAGATTTTTATAAAGCTTTAAACTTGCTGTAATTTCATGTATAAGGGTGTATTTTAAGGTTTTTATGAAGGAAACTTAAAGAACTATATATAAGCTTTTAATTTTAGGAAAAGGGAAGGTTTTAAAATGTTGTTTAGTTGGATTTTGAAGGTTTTAAAGTAAATTAGTATTGCTGTAATTTTGGTTGTTTGAGTATTGATTGAAATCTTATTGTTTGGTTCAGGAGAGGACTTTATAGAAGGTGATTTCTATTTGGTAAAGTGATAATACCGATTTGTTTCTCAAGGTACGTACAAGTTACAAAAACTTGCCTTTAGAAGCATGTTTAGGGAAGTATCGAGAACTTAGTATCATGTATAGAGAAGACTGGGCTCAATTGTTTGGTTATACCATTTCCGTATGTTGTGTATTAATTTACCTTGTATGTATTGTTTATGCGTTAATTTTGTAAGTTGCGCTTAAAGGCAAAGGCATGTGAGTATGTGGAATGTATTATTTTATTATTCGTTCATGATCATTGAAATGAAATGAGTAAAGGAAGAATTAAAGTCTTAAAAGACGAGGTTATGGTTTGGGGTGCTTTATGCACTTAAGGTGTTTATGCACTGAGGTAGTCAAAGGAATCAATAATAAATATTGCTTATCACTAATAAATCAAGAATTGAATTGGAACTTTGGATTTCTTGGAATGATGTGATATTTGATTGATTATATTGTTTTGCATATGAGTCATCACTAAATCTAAACTTGTAAATCACGTAAAGTGCAAGATGGATGAGCAATAAAACTCTGGATTTGTGCACATCTAGAGTGTTGACAATCAGGGGTTGGGGTTCACGGGGCATTAGTCGTGTGCTTTTTAAAGGCTGTCTGATCTACGAGTCTCTTGTTTACAAATGATTTTTTAAAACTATAAGGAGTTAGATGAGATCTCATACTAGCACAGAGTCGTGCCCGTGACCATTGGATGTTTATTATTAATGTTTTCGAAATGGGGTTTTTCTTTTATTGATGTTCCAAATGGAGCATAGGAGGTCAACCTTGTATATTGCTTAACCCAATGAATAAAATGAAATGATTTATATATTATTAATTAGTGAGGTCTTAGTAATGTAAACAATTGAGTTATGTGTTTAAGTCTATATTAAAGTTGTATTTGATGATTGACTATTGGTAGCATGTTAAGAATTTCTTATTATTTTTCTTTGTAGCTTGTATGTACTTAGCGTTGTTGTTTGCGTGCTTTTGTGTGTCTTTCTTTGGTCATGGCCTTCGCCTATCAATGACCCTGCAATGATCCAATCTTTACACTTGTAATATTGGGGAGCAGACTTATCACAGGTGTTTACATAGTTTGGACTTGCATCAAGGTGGTGGGATTTTGAGTGGAGAGTAGGTTATTGTTCGCAATTTATTTCTTTTCATAATTTGAATTTATTTAAACTATGATTTTATTTATTTACTACTTTTGTTGGGTTTTGAATAAGGGCCTTAATGGTTCCAACTTGTAACACTTAATTTGGTTTTATTTTGAAACTTCTTTATAACTTAGTAAGTTTTTTTTCTGCTAAATTCTGAATTAGCCTTAATGTTTGAATACGTGACGGTAGCACGTCAGTTATTCTCTTGCATTTTATTAAAGGTATTAACAATTTAAAGAGAGAATTATTGGGGTGTTACACACGACACCTGTCAAGGCCTTACTTCCAAATAAAAGAGAACAATAAACTATTTAATCATATCCGATGGTCAATTAATCCATCGGGTAATTATAGTGGGATATAGGCTTATTTTTATGGAGATGGATAATTGTTACAACCTTATACAACTAAATAATTAATCTTAACCGCATGTTTGGAAATGAGGCCATAACCTTATATTAACTATCATTAATTATTAGAAATAAATATGCAAAGTTATTATTCATTCTTGTGTTATAAAAAAGGTTTGAGATAAAAAAAAAAGTTCATAAAATTATATAAGTGTTTACTTCTAAATTGCCTTAAAATAAAGTTAAAGTTTCTTAAAACATCATTTATTTCTGAATTCGTCTTAATATAAGACTAAGTTTCCTCAAAAACAATCATTTTAGAAAAAAAATCAAAATTTATTTAAGTTCTTATTTCTAAAGTCATCTCTAGATAAAATTTAAAGTTCCTTATAACTTTTTTATTTCGAAAGTCATTTTTAGATAAAATTAAGACATCCTAATAAAAATAAAAATAAAAAAGGAAAAATTTTAAATTACCACCCAAAAATGTAACCATTTTCGAACTAACCACCCGTTTAATTTTTTATTTTAAATTACCACCCCTTAAATCAAATAAATGCTCAGATTACCACCATTTCAAAAATCCGGTGGATTTTCCGTATGTGGATCCCACCTAACGCTTATTTTGATCCTTTTGACTAATTTTTTCCCCAATTTTTTCTCTTTAAAAACGTTCTTCTAACTTTAATTCATATTTTTCTCTTTGAAATTTGGTAGAATTTGGTGAAGGAAATGTGAATTAAAGTTTAAAGAGCGTTTTTAAATCGGGGAAAAAATCAGTCAAAATGGTCAAAATAAATGTTAGGTGCGGCCTACAGATAGAAAATCCATCGGATTATTGAAATAGGTGGTAATCTGAGCATTCATTTAATTTAAGGGGTGGTAATTTAAAATAAAAAATTAAACGGCTGGTTAGTTCGAAAATGGTTACATTTAAGGGTGGTAATTTAAAAATTAACCTAAAAAAAACTAAATAATCAAAATTTCATAAGTTACAATTACATAATATAGTGTAATATAGGTTTCCTAACACCATTAGTTTCTTAAAAAAAAATAATACAATTTTTTTTAAAAAAAGGTAATCAAGAAAAACGTGTTTTGTTCTCATTTTAGATAGCTTGTAAGAAAAAAAGTCATTAAAAATCACAAAAAAAAAAATTTAAAAAAAATTATTGTGAGACATGGTTGAAAAGCTCTTGAAAAATTCTATCACTTGAGCTAAACAAATGGAACTGTTTCTAGACGTAAGGGCTGCTGCATAGGCCATCTTTAGGACGTGGTAAGTTACTCTTTATTCTTGAACATCCTTTACATAAAATCTTATGTCCTTAGGTCTTTATGCTCACTTTAAGAAAATAATTATTCTTAATATGAATGCATTAATAACACTTTATATTTTTAATAAAGCATTAGAAAAAGATTAAATGAACCCCCTTTTTTATAACCTATCACTAGGGGTGTTCAAATCCGGGTACCTGGGTTTTCGGGTACCCGAAAATACGAGTATCCGGAGTTTCGGGTAGTTGGTAATTCGTCCCATGTCCCGACTTGAATATCTCGGGTACCCGAGTTTCGGGTACCCAAAATATACGGGTCGGGACATCGGGTACCCGGATTTTCTCATTCTCTAATTGGCATTCTCTCATTCTCAAAAAGCTCAAACACTCAAATACCAAGAAAAGCATACAAGCATAATATAATCATAAACACCACCAATTAAAAGCCTAAGAATGAATCAAATAACCTCAATCAAACAAATACTCAATAAATTAATAATCTTTTAATAAAATTTAATTACAAGAATAAGAGAACAACTTAGGAGACAAAGGAAAAATCAGAATTCATCCAACACCCATTTCTAGCTCTTGTTCGAAGACGACGACAACAGCCGCTCTCCTCACTCGGAACTCAATCGAGACCGCCATCAATCCATCATCAGCAACACAAACCCTTTAAAGAGTACTCAAAATCAACATAATAGCTAAATCAACAGCAACATCATCGGTAAGAACATCAGGGGTATTAGGAAATCTTAATTTCTATCTTCTTACCCAAACCTAGATCAATTTTATCAAACCCAACACTGTAACTTGTGATAATCTCTAAATTGGGGAGGGATTCGGTCAATGGCTTGAATGAAGGCAGAATATGTGAAGGAACTCAAGGAAGAAGAATTCCCCACACAGCTCATCGGACATCATCAGTCTCCGGTGCCTGCAAAAGCTGAAATACAACGTCAGCAGCATGCATCCGGTTACACACCCCCTGGTTGGCTTTGGGGGTGTAATGGTTTACCCAGTCGGAAGGGTTGATTTACCAATCCGGCTGGGTGAAAAAGGAGAAGGACGACACCTGGTCGTCAAGTTCTTGGTTGTTGAGGAACTGACCGCCTATAACATTATTCTAGGCCGGCCAACCCTCAACGAAGCCAAGGCTGTAATCATCCCTTCCCTCATTCTCATTAAGTATGAGAGGGATGACGGCTCTGTTGTTTCCTTGAATGGGGATCAAAAGACGGCCCGGGAGTGCTACCTCTCAGTCGTCAAAAATACTGTGACCGCAGGCGACCGAGGCCCAGAACCAATAGACCTTGACAATGTCAAGGATGCCAATGCAGCCCCATCCCCACTAGAAGTCGGGAAGAAAAGAAAGGCCTCGCTGCTAGGGGAGGTGAAGAAAGAGAAAAAATATCAATCACTGACCGGGGAGCGGTCAGCTGAGCACCGTCCCCAGCCGGCTGGAGACCATATTGATATACCTCTGGACGACGGCCATCCAGAGCATACTGTTAAGGTTGGGACGGCTTCTCATGCTAAATTGGGTGCAGATCTGCACCTCCTGTTGAAAGAATTCAAAGACATTTTTGCTTTTGAAGTGGAGGAGATGCCAGACGTTAGCCCGGATCTTGTTGTCCACAAACTCGCCATGGATCCTAAAAAGAAGCCCATTTGGCAAAAGAAAAGAAATCACGGTGAGGAGAGAAGTCAGGCGGCAGTTGCCGAAGTAAAAAAGTTGTTGGACGCTGGGTTCATTCGGCCATGTAATTTTCCCGACTGGGTGGCAAATGTTGTGCTTGTAAAGAAGCCGAATGGTACCTGACGTATGTGTGTTGATTACAAAAACCTCAACAAGGCATGTCCCAAGGATAGTTACCCACTTCCAAAGATCGACAGTCTGGTAGATTCGACAGCCTTGATGAGTTTCATGGATTCCTACTCCGGCTTCCATCAGATACCCCTGTGGAAAAAAGATCAAGAGAAGACGGCCTTCGTCACTGACCAGGGGTTATTCTGTTACACTGTGATGCCATTTAGCTTGAAAAATGCGTCGGCTACATTCCAACAGATGATTAATACGGTCTTCATTAATCAAATTGGGAGGAATGTGGAGGCGTACATTGATGATATGATAGTCAAATCCAAGCAGCAGGCGGATCACCTTGCTGATCTCCGAGAAACCATCACCACACTCAGGCGGCATAAGGTTATGTTAAACCTTAAGAAATGCGTCTTTGGTGTTGAGTCTGGGAAGTTTCTCGGGTTCCTGATTGATCAAAGGGGAATAGAGGCTAACCCCGAGAAGATACAGGCGGTAATTGACATGTAGTCACCACGCACTGTCAAGGAAGCACAAAGACTAATCGGTTGCCTGGCGGCTTTGGGGAGGTTCCTCAGCCGGTCAGGTGACAAATGCCTTTACTTCTTCCAAGCAATCAGGAAGAAGACCAAATTTGAATGGGGGGATGATGCTGAGGTAGCCTTTCAAAAGCTGAAAGAGCACTTGCACTCTTTGCCAAGGCTTGTTAGCCCGAAGAGTCGTTATATATGTACCTAGCCGTCTCAGATCATGCTCTCAGTGTTGTTCTCCTTGCTGAGAGAGACGGCATTTAGCTCCCGGTTTATTTCATTAACCATGTTCTAAAAAATGCTGAGCTCCGGTATCCCATGGTTGAAAATTTTGGTCTTGCCCTATATATGGCCTTCTAGAAATTGAAGCCGTATTTCCTGGCCCATCCGGTGGTAATTTACACCGATCAGCCTCTCAAGCGGCCAATGTCTACCTTGGAATCATCCGGCAGAATGCTGAAATGGGCTATTGAAATGCAAAGTCTTGAAATCACTTTTGAACCTAGAAAGGCAGTGAAAGGTCAGGCGCTTGCCGACTTCATTGTTGAAATGACACGACCGGTTCAACCGGATAACATTGGTCAGGTTTGGAAGGTGTATGTAGACGGGAGCTCGACGAAGAACGGATGCGGCGCAAGAATTATATATGAGTCCCCTGAGGGGGACATATTTGAATATGCACTGCGGTTTAAGTTTCAAGCCTCAAATAACGAGGCGGAATATGAAGCCGTACTAGCTGGAATTCGCATGTGTAAGGCAGTAGGGGCAACCAAAATTGACGCCTACTCTGATTCACAGTTGGTCGTGAGCCAGTATGAGGGAAAATATGAGGCAACTCATCCGGCTATGATCAAGTACCTTCAGGAAGTCAAAGAAGAGGTCGGGGCACTTGAGGAATTCCGTCTGAGTCAAGTGCCCAAGTCAGATAACAACCAGGCGGATGCGTTGTCCAAATTGGCATCATCCGCCTGCTGTGATACGCCTCGGCCAGTCTTTTGGGAAGTTCTTGAAAAGAGATGTATATATGAAGAGCCCATTGGAATCCTAGATCGAAGCTCTACCTGGATGGATGGCATCCGGGCATATTTAGCAGACGACATACTTCCTGATTCACCACAGGAGGCAGCCGTCATGAAGAAGCAATCAGCAAACTTCGAGTTGAGAAACGGAGAGCTCTTCAAGGCGGGTTTCCTTAAACCTCTATTGAAGTGCGTTACCCTAGAAAAGGGGAAAGAAGTTCTTGAAGAGTTGCATGCTGGATACAGTGCCTCTCATATAGGCGGCAGGTCCCTAGCCGTCAGAGCCAGGCGGCATTACTTTTGGCCTACTCTTGAAGCAGACGCTAAAGAGCTGGTGAAGAGATGTGACAAATGTCAGAGGTTTAGCAAGCTTATTCACCGCCCGTCTACTGATCTGACGGCAATCCACAGCCCAGTTCCGTTTGCTAAATGGGGCATGGATATCCTGGGCCCTTATACGCCTGCTTCAGGCGGAAAACGCTATATTTTGGTGGTTGTGGATTATTTTACCAAATGGGTAGAAGCTGAGCCGGTTTAGAACATCAAGACAAAGGATGTCATCTCTTTCATTTGGAAGAATATCATCACCCGGTTCGGGGTGCCTATGTCTATGGTGTTTTATAATGGCCCTCAGTTCGAAACGCCTCACCTTATGACTTGGTTGGGAGATCATGGTATCTCACATTGTTTTGCATCAGTCGGCCGACCCCAAGAAAACGGCCAAGTTGAAGCCTTCAACAAGCTCATCTCAGACGGCATAAAAAAGAAAATTGAAAGAGCCGGTGGCTTATGGGCAGAAGAGCTAATTCATGTCCTATGGGCCATCTGGACGACTGCCAAAGGGGCAACCGGTGAAACCCCATTTCTTATGGTATACGGTGCTGAAGCTGTCTTTCCCATTGAACATTACGAGCCGACTCTCAGAGTCCTACTTTATGATGAAGAGGCAAATTGGGAGGCCATGCGGCTAGCATTGGACTCCCTCCCAGAATGCAGGGGCAATGCTGCCCTGCGCCATGAGATATACCGTCTGAGAATGACGAGAGCCTACAACAAGAAAGTACACAAGCGTCCTTTGAAAGTTGACAACTTTGTGTTACGTAAAATGGAGGCAGCCGGTAGGGTCAACGAGGCTGGAAAGCTAACTCCTAATTGGGAAGGCCCCTACCAGATTTATGAGGAAGTCAGGGATGGCACTTACCGTCTGGAAACTCCATACGGCCAATGACAGGGTAAAGTTGTATCCCTTAATCAAAAGTAATTCCTAAATCCTCTAACTAATGTAGATAGGGAAGTAGGGTCGAATCCACACAGAAACGAGTCTTTCTATTCCTAATTAACTAATATAATCTAGATTATGAATTAACCAATATACTATAATCAAAAGGAACTAAATTACGGAGATTAAGAATAAGGAGAAGACAAAGAATAAAAGGATCTAAGGCATAGGTTTACCAATAAATAATATTCCGGGGTAGAACATAATAATCAATCATCAATGCATACATTAATCAGATTATAAAGGGCTTTCGCTACGTATTACAATCACACAATTAATTTACCGGTATTAAATCTCATCTTTCGAATCTCGACTTAACCATCTATAAATTAACCTGCCTATTGAAACTAGACCTAAATATCAATTCTCATCTGTCGAATCTCGAATCAATATTAATAAACTCATGCATAAAAGATCTGCGCAAATCTAGTCACAGAGCATTAAATCAATCAATAGGAAATTAAACTAGCATTGACAATTAACAACAATAAATTACCCTTTCATATTATTTATGGATCCCCATAAACCCTAGAAATAGATCTACTCACACATAATAAAAACTAAACTAATCAAAGTAATAAAGCAAGACATGATCAAAAGAATAAAATAAACAACTAAGATTAAGAGAAGAGAAATTGTTACCAAAGAAATCTGGAATTAAGAATAGAGTTAAGTACAAAAGTATAAGAGAGAGAGAACTAATCTAAAAGCTAATTAGAGAGAGAAAAAGAAAGTCAAGAAAGTCCTAAACTCGTTTTACGGAGAAGTATTTATACTCTGTAAGAATCCTAAACTAAAACAAACTTAAACGTCAAAATTAACTCCTAATAATAACACGCGCCCGATCGGGCGAGGCACCGCCCGATCGGGGGCGTCTTTTTTCTATCATGTATGAATCTTGCGCCCGGTCGGGCGTGTCTTCGGGCGCCAACCTTTGCTTCTCCCGCCCGGCCGAGCGCGCCTTCGGGCGCCAGCCTCTTTGGCCGGGCGGCTCTCTTGGGCCACTATTTGGACTACGATTGGGCTCCAATTTTTCTGGCCAATCTGGGTATCCTCTTCGGGTATTGAATACTCGGTCCAAATGCCCCGGTATCAGATATACTGAGCCCTTAAACACCGGTTCGATGGCTCTAACCGGCCCAGGGCTATAAAAACTGGTCGTGCTTCTCTAGTGCTCGTGATTGCTCCATAATATCTCGGGAAAATGCTCCAAAAGTGCAATTTCCTACAAAACTCAACCAAAACTACAAAAACACTAGAAAACACCAATTAGTAATAAAAGTGGCTCTAAAGAGCCAAAAACACTACTAATTATGACCAAGGGACGGGGGTAAAATACTATATAAAATAGACACATCAAACTCCCCCAAGCCAAACCTTTGCTTGTCCCTAAGCAAAGATCTCATCAATGAATCAATAAATATGATTCACCCCAAAAAGTAAAAATCAAGCACAAACAATTCAAGGTAAATCAAATAAACATGCTTCAAAATCAACCAATCAAATTCATCCAATTACCTTTCCTCCCTAACAATTGTCAATGGAGCAAACCACAAGAGCATATAAAATTCAAGACTAGTGCTCACACACTCAACTCTAATTTATATGGAGAGTAAAAGATGTACTCGATCGCTCTCCAACCAACCCCTTTATGTGAACAATGCCCTCCCAACTCACACTCTCGTGTGTATAAAAAAATGTACGCTCAACCTACTAGTCGACTCGAAATATGTCAAATCATAACTTGCATTGATAAACAACACTTTAACATTCATACAACTCTATGCACAAAGGTCGGAAGGTCTTTAAAGCTTGTAATGTAAGGCTAGGGTAAAGGGTAGGTATCATTTGGGAACAAGTGAGAGAAAAACTATGCTTAAGGGAGCAAATCCTAGTAAAACCCATGATCAAAATAAATAATGATCAACATCTCCTACATAACCAACTCTAACAAAAATCCACCAAATATACTCCAATCATAATAAACAATCCCAACACTTACAATATCACTCATAAGATATAATAATGAAGAAGTGGAGTGAATAAACAAACTTTATTTTCCAAACTTGAATTTTTCATTGAAGCTCAATTTTTCTCTTTTTGATCAACCTCCAACTAGAACATTTGAACATTGAACACTTTTTTTCTTTTGATTTTTTTCTATTGAAGTTCACTTATTTTTTTCCACTTGAACTTCTCTCTTTTTTTCATAACATCATACTTTATTATTTCCAAGAAAATATAACTTTCAAACTCATCAAAAATAAGCATGATCAAGAACAAAATAACTTCTCAAAAACCCACCCAAATTGTGCAAATAATAAGCACATTACAAACTCCCTCACCTCACTCACTAATATCTCCCCCAAACCAAGCTTGGGACTAGCAACCAATGGGGCAAAATAGGCTTGTAATGTGGCTAATAAACAACAAAAGGTCAAGGTAACAACATGGGTAGCAAGAAGGGAACAAATGTATCTACAATCATCTTAAGGCTACCTAAAAGAACAAATGTCTTCGTCCTCCTCAATGTGCATAATAATGAATCATATAAATATTACTTATAGTTGCAAACCAATACTCAAATTCATTGACATACCAGGAACTAACACACATTCCTAACCAAATCAACTAGTCAAGCACTATATTCACAAGTAGTTGGACAAAATAGACTCATGTTAAGATTTCAAGGCAATCAAACATCAAATCATGATCAACTAATCCACAATGCTCATCATCAATAACCAAGAATCAAAACAAATTTTCTCAAGTATGGGGAACAGGGAAGCATGATTTACAATTCATTGGAAGGTATTTTTGGATTTTTTTATTTTTCAATTTTTTTGTATTTTTCATATATAAGAAAGCAATTAAACTAATCCTGAAAGCAATAAATCTAAACTAAGAAAACACACCAAAAATAAAAGAAAAGAGAAAAAGAAAGATACCAAATTCAAAATCTCCCCCAAGCCAGAATCAGACAATGTCCTCATTGGCATGGGAACTAGCCCAGCATAGCTAGTCCTGATCATCCTTATCCATGGAGCCGAACCCTGCACCTTCACTGCCACCTGCACCACCTGCACCAGAAGAGCTCACGCCCGACTAGGTGTTCTAGCCGCTCATTTTGCTCCTGACTAGCAATACGGATCGTCGGCCAGTACGGGAGTTGTAAATCTGGATCGTAGTCCTCCCTCGAACTAGAACTCCTACCGAAAATAGACCGATCCCTCTTTGAAGCCATGGTAAAAATGGGTATGAAAATTAATTTGAATGACATTCAAAAATTTTTATATAGAAATGTAGAGGATGAAGAGAGGATTAATAATATGTAAAAAGTTTTGGATTCGGGTAAGAAATGGAGAAGAAAACTTAGAGAGAAGGAAGAGGATTTAAATTTTTAGAGAGAGAAAGTTATGGAGGAAAGAGTTAGAAATGAGAAAAGGACGAAGAAAGAAGAAGAAAAAGGGCGTCGGGATGTCGCGCCCGGTAGAGCGGGTGTTCGCCTGGTCGGGCGATCTGAATTTTAATTTCGGCTATGATCTCGCGCCCGGTCGGGCGGAACTCGCCTGATCGAGCGATCTAAATTACCCGATTTCGTATACTCTCGCGCCCGGTCGGGCGCCCTTCGTCCTATCGGGCCGATGATGCAATTTTCGTCTCTTCTCGCGCCCGGTCGGGTGAGATTTGCCTGATCGGGCGGACGAATATGTCCGTATACGACGATTTTCGCGCCCGGTCAGGCGCCCATCGTCCGGTCGGGCAAAAAGACCTTATTTTTTAACTCAACTCTCGCGCCCGGTCGGGCGAGCTTCGCCTGGTTGGGCCCGAGGCTAATTGTCGAATTTGTTGCTTTCTTCTTTTCTTCAATTTTTGGCTAACTCTTTTCCTTCAAAACTGTACAAAAAATCATTAAACTCATTAAATTCCCTCATCTCTCCTCTCATAAGAAAAAGAAATAAAAACTAGTCTAAAAAGCATTAAAAATACAGGTTGCTTCCCGCAAAGCGCTGGTTTATCTAGGTCCCGCACGACCTTTTTTACCAAGTACAAGAACTAGGACCCTTGGCCTAACGCTTGATCGGGCGGTTTCTCACCCGATCGAGCGGTGTTTTGGCTACGACGCGGCTTCCTTACATGCCCTGTGGGACGCCAATTCACCTTATCTAGTGGATCCTCCTTGACTTGGATTGGGGGTTCTTCAATGGTGCGCACTAAAGATCCCTCTTTGATCGAGGGTTGCTTCAAATTGTCATTGCATTTAACACTTGCAACTCGATCTGGCAGAACACTTACCATAGGCTCAATTTGCACAACTTGCTTGATTGATTCCACCTTTTCGTCCTCAAAACCAAGAGCGACAATGTAGAGGGCTCTTCCTATTGCATCAACTTCCTTCTGCCATTTGTCTATCTCATCTGAAAGGGATGCAATACAAGATACCGCCTCTAAGGGATCTTTTTCAAGAGCTTGGGGCTTGTTAGAATCGTTCTGAA
Source organism: Chenopodium album (assembly GCF_948465745.1). Taxonomy (NCBI): domain Eukaryota; kingdom Viridiplantae; phylum Streptophyta; class Magnoliopsida; order Caryophyllales; family Amaranthaceae; genus Chenopodium; species Chenopodium album. Next base: position 17,638,584 of record NC_137835.1, on the reverse strand, counting down.
CCACATTAACACTAAAGCACTTCTGCTCTGTCATGGGGCTTTTAGGGGTATTATTAAGATTAAAAATAATTTTATCCTCTCCTACTGATAGTGTTAATTTGCCACTTCTCACATCTATGATTGCTCCTGCGGTGTTAAGGAATGGACTACCCAAAATAATTGGGGTTTGCATATCCTCAACCATATCAAGAACAACAAAATCAACAGGTATATAAAATTTGCCTACTCTAACGGGAACATCCTCTAAAACACCTAAGGGGTATTTGAAAGAACGGTCGGCCATTTGTAGAGTAATATTAGTAGCTTTTAATTTACACATATTCAACTTGGAACACACAGATAATGGCATAACACTAACGCTAGCACCCAAATCACACAATGCATTATCAATCATTAGATTGCCTATATGACAAGGGATAGAAAAACTACCCGGATCTTTTAATTTAGTTGGAGATTTATTTTGAAGTGCAGCACTACACTCTGCAGTGAAAGCTACTGTCTCTACCTCACTAATAGACCTTTTTCTTGTAATATATTTCTTTCATAAATTTTGCATATGAAGGAATTTGTGTGATTAATTCGGTGAAGGGAATTGTTACCTTCAAATCTTTTACCATCTTTAGGAACTTACCAAACTGCTTATCCAAATTTGTTTTCAGATGACGATTGGGGAATGGAAGTTTGATAATTGGCTTTGGAGCATTTTTGCTCTTATCTGGAGTGGCCACCTTCTCTGGAGTCGTACCCTACAATGTAGAATTAGATATATTAGTACCATGCTTTAGCCTTGCAGGGCTATTAGCTACATTGTCTGGTTTAACGGAATCAAGATTAACATTTTTTAATAAAACTGGTTCATCAACTCTGGGCATAGGGGGCCCTTCATAGTTTGAACCACTCCATAGAGTAATTGCATAGGCTTGATCCGTAGGCCTGGTCGGCTGTGCTGGAAGAGCTCCCTGTTGGCGGGCTTGTAGAGTAGCGGAGAGTTGCGCAATTTGATTATCTAAAATTTTATTGTATGCTAGAATTGAATCAATTTGTGCATCTCTACTATCCATGTGCTTCTGCATATTAACCAACATCGCTCTAATTTCTACCAAAGTAGGGTCGGAAGATGAGGAGGATTGTTGTGGTTGGTTTTTCAGGCCAACATTAGGGTGGTAATATTTCTGTTGTTGTTGCTGTAGCGCGTGTGGTTTTTGTGGTGGTGGATTTTGAACATTAGTACTCTGGTAGGAAAGTTACGGATGATTCTGATACTCAGGATTGTAGGTGTTGGAGTATGGGTTACTCTGCCTATAAGCTTGAAAGGCATTAACTTGCTCCACGGAACTCCTGCAATCTTGTTCCCAATGACCTATAATTCCACAATTTTCACAGAAAGCCTCATTAGCATTATTATTAATCGCGGAAACATTAGCTATATTAGCAGTGCTAAGATTATCTAATTTTTGGCAGATAGATGTCAATTGAGCTTGCAAAAAGGATACAAAGTCAACACTATGCTTCCCCTTGTTAGCAAAGCCTCTAGGATACCCATATTGGGAGTTATGTATCGTCATATCTTCAATAACCTGACCTGCATCATCAACATTAAGATTCATAAATCTCCCACTAGCTGCAGAATCTAAAATTATTCTAAAAGAATTTCCAATGCCATTTTAAAAGGCTTGGATTAACTGCCATTGTGCCAAATTATGGTGGGGGCATTCTCTTTGTAGGTCCTTGAACCTCTCCCAAGCCTCATATAAAGTTTCATCGGCTTCTTGGGCAAAGTTCTGAATTGCACTCCGTAGTACGATTGTTCTCTCTGCAGGATAATACTTGTTATAAAAATTCAAAACAAGAGTTTCCCAGTCAGTTATACCAAGTGCAGTTCTATTTAGTCCATTACACCATAATTTAGCTTTTCCAGTTAAAGAGAAAGGAAAAAGAATCTCCCTGATTTGGTCTTGTGTGACCCCGGCTTGCCTAATGGTATTACAATATTGACAATAGTTTGCAATGTGAAGATTAGGGTCTTCACCCTTAGCTCCACTAAATTGCTTACTCTCTATCATCGTTATAAATTGAGGTTTAATCTCAAATTGTACCCCATCAAGAGCCGTAGTGGGATTGAGATGTGGAAAATCTGTAAGCTTTGGTTATGAGTAATCACTAAGCTTCTTTGGAGTCGTCATCTCTGATTCTGGATCTGATGATACCTCTGAATCGCTAGAACTAGTTGGAGGGTCTCGGTGATTATTATTATCACCAGAATCCGCCAGAATTTGCTTGTAAAGGTTCTTCTGTCTATGGAAGGATCGTTCAATCTTAGGATCGTTCGATCTCAGGATCGTTCGATCTCAGGATCGAATGGGATGTACCCTGATCTGGAACACCTAGCCATAAACAAAAAAAAAACTAAAAGCAAATATGAGATTTGCCTCAAAGAACTAACGTTCTCTAAGACAAAAAGAAATAACCTAGACTACAAAAATAATCAGAAATAAAAATAAAATCGTTTCCCCGGCAACGGCGCCAAATTTTGACAAAGTAAAGTCGTATCCCCTAATCGAAAGTAATTCCTAAATCCTCTAACTAATGTAGATAGAAAAGTAGGGTCGAATCCACAGAGAAACGAGTCTTTCTATTCCTAATTAACTAATATAATCTATATTATGAAGTAACTGACAGGGTAAAGTCGTATCCCCTAATCAAAAGTAATTTCTAAATCCTCTAACTAATGTAGATAGGGAAGTAGGGTCGAATCCATAGAGAAACGAGTCTTTCTAATCCTAATTAATTAATATAATCAAGATTATAAAGTAACCAAAATATAATAATCGAAGGAAACTAAACTACTAAGAGTAAAAGTGGGAAAGAATAAAAGTAGGAGGAGAAACAATGAAAAAAGTGACTAGGGAATAGGTTCACCAATAAATAATATTCCAGGGTAAAACATAATAATCAATCATCAATGCATACATTAATCAGATCATAAAGGACTTTCGCTACGCATTACAATCACACAATTAATTTACCGGTAGTAAATCTCATCTTTCGAATCTCGACTTAACCATTTATAAATGAACCTGCCTATTGAAACTAGACCTAAACATTAATTCTCATATGTCGAGTCTCGAATCAATATTGTTAAACTCATGCATAAAATATCAGGCCTAATCTAGTCACAGAGAATTAAATCAATCAATAGGAAATTAATCTAACATTGACAATCAACAACAATGAATCACCCCTTCATATTATTTATGGATCCCCACAAACCCTAGAAATAGAACTACTCACACATAATAGGAACTAAACTAATCAAAGCAATAAAACAAGACATGATCAAAGGAATAAAATAAACAACTAAGATTAAGAGAAGAGAAATCGTTACCAAATAAATCTGGAATTAAGAATAGATTCAGAACAAAGTATAATAGAGAGAAAATAATCTAAAAGCTAAGTAGAGAGAGAAAATCTAAGAAAATAATTAAGAGAGAGTAAAAGAAGGTAAAAGAAGAGTACTTAACTCGTTTTACGGAGAAGTATTTATACTCCATAATAATCCTAAACTAAAACAAACTTAAACGACGTTAATCGTCTCTTAACAATAACACGCGCCCGATCGGGCGATGCACCGCCCGATCGGGCACGCCTTTTTGCTCATCAGTACGCTTTTCGCGCCCGGCCGGGCGCGTCACCGGGCTCCGACCTTTGCTTCTCTCGCCCGGCCGGGCGTGCCTCCGGGCGCAAGCCTTTTTGGCCGGACGGCTCTCCTGGGCCACTATTTGGACTACGATTGGGCTCCAATTCTTTGGGCCAATCTGGGTTTCCTCTTCGGGTCTTGAATACTCAGTCCAAATGCCCCGGTATTACACATACTGAGCCCTTAATCACCGGTTCGATGGCTCTAACCGGCCCTGGACTATAAAAACTGGTTGTGCTTCTCTAGTCATCGTAATTGCTCCATAATAAATCGAGAAAATGCTCCAAAAGTGCAAATCCCTGCAAAAGTCAACCAAATCTACGAAAACACTAGAAAACACCAATTAGTAATAAAAGTGGCTCTAAAGAGCCAAAAACACTACTTATTATAACCAAGGGACAGGGGTAAAATACTATATAAAATAAACACATCAAACTCCCCCAAGCCAAACCTTTGCTTGTCCCTAAGCAAAGATCTCATCAATGAATCAATAAATATGATTCACCCCAAAAAGTAAAAATCAAGCACAAACAATTAAGGGTAAATCAAATAAACATGCTTCAAAATCAACCAATCAAATCCATCCAATTACCTTTCCTCCCTAACAATTGTCAAATAGAGCAAACCACAAGAGCATATAGAATTCAAGACTCGTGCTCACACACTCTCATTTATGTTGCGAGTCAAAGATGTACTCGATCGCTCTCCAACCAACCCCTTTATGTGAACAATGCCCTCCCAACTCACACTCTCATGTGTATAAAAAATGTACGCTCAACCTACTAGTCGACTCGAAATATGTCAAATCATAACTTGCATTGATAAACAACACTTTAACATTCATACAACTCTATGCACAAAGGTCGGAAGGTCTTTAAAGCTTGTAATGTAAGGCTAGGGTAAAGGGTAGGTATCATTTGGGAACAAGTGAGAGAAAAGCTATGCTTAAGGGAGCAAATCCTAGTAAAACCCATGATCAAAATAAATAATGATCAACATCTCCTACATAACCAACTCTAACATCAATCCACCAAATATACTCCAATCATAATAAACAATCCCAACTCTTACAATTTCACTCATAAAAATATAATAATGAAGAAGTGGAGTGAATAAACAAACTTTATTTCCAGACTTGAATTTTTCATAGAAGCTCCATTTTTTTCTTTTGATCAACCTCCAACTAGAACATTTGAACATTGAACGCTTTTTTTCTTTTTTGCTTTTTTTTTTTCTATTGAAGTTCACTTATTTTTTTTCACTTTTTTTTTTAACTTCTCTTTTTTTTCATAACATCATGCTTTATTTTTTCAAGAAAAAATAACTTTCAAACTCATTGAAATAAACATGATTAAAAACAAAACAACGTCTCAAAAACCCACCCAAATTGTGCAAATAATAAGCACAGTACAAACTCCCTCACCTCACTCACTAATAGCTCCCCCAAGCCAAGCTTGGGACTAGTAACCAATGGGGCAAAATAGGCTTGTAATGTGGCTAATAAAAAACAAAAACTCAAGGCAACAACATGGGTAGCAAGAAGGGAACAAATGTATCTACAATCATCTGGAGGCTACCTAAAAGAACAAATGTCTTCGTCCTCCTCAATGTGCATAATAATGAATCATATAAACATTACTTATAGTTGCAAATCAATACTCAAATTCATTGACATACCAGGAATTAACTCACATCCCTAATCAAAACAACTAGTCAAGCACTATACTCACAAGTAGTTGGGAAAAACTGACGCATGTTAAGGTTTCAAGGCAATCAAACATCAAATCATGATCAACTAATCCACAATGCTTATCATCAATAACCAAGAATCAAAACAAATTTCTCAAGTAAGGGGCACAGGGAAGCATGATTTACAATTCATTGGAACGTATTTTTGGATTTTTTTTATTTTTCAATTTTTTTGTATTTTTTTCTATATAAGAAAGCAATAAAACTAACCTAAGAAAACACACCAAAAATAAAAGAAAAGAGAAAAAGAAAGATACCAAATTAAAAATCTCCCCCAAGCCAGAATCAGACAATGTCCTCATTGGCTTAGGAACTAGCCTAGCATAGCTAGTCCAGATCATCCTCATCCATGGAGCCGAACCTTGCACCTCCACTACCACCTGCACCACCTGCACCATAAGAGCTAACACCAAAATAATCAACATGAAAACTCCCTCCCGCCGGTCCCCCGAAAGGAATGTCATGGCCGTACCCATGGAAGGCAGAATAGTCAGTATAAATGTCATGGGCAGTGGGATCCCTATCGTATCCCTTGGGTGTAGGCTGAAACCAGTCAGGGTAAATAGCATCATCGGGAATGTTGCCCCGACAAGTATAATCATCGTACATAGGGTAGAGAGCTCTACCCTGGATCCTCTCCAGATACCCTAACCTCTGGTCTATAGAGCCTACCATCCTCTTAAGGTCAGTGTGAGAATGCTCGATACGGCCTAAAGCCTGACCTATACTCTGAAGGTCCCAAACTAGGTCAGAGTGAACATGAAGGACGGAGTGAGACATGCGAGGTGGAGAAAACGCCACCTCGGGCTGAGGCTGAGGCTGGGGTGGTGGAACTGGTGGTGGTACTCGTGGTGCTTGCCCCCTAGCATTGGCAACTAAAAGGTCATACATGTAGGATGGTTGCCCTGGGGGAAAGGCGGTCAAGTCAGGACTAGGTTGAGGAAAAAGGGGCAAAGGTTGTTCGGTCCCAGTCCTAATACACCAGTGGGGTGTCTGCTCAGTATCCGGTCGTACCCACCCCAACTCCTCAAAATAACTAGCAGTCATATAGGTATCTGGTCCACAGTTGGTCAGTTGGTGGGGTCCACCCTCAACAAAGGCCTTTTTCACTACTATTCTAGTGATAAGGCCTCCTATACGAATGGGGGTGCGAGATTAGGTACTGGTCGTGGCATGTCTGCTCAGATGGTGAATAATGTACCTACCTATGTTCAATTTCCCAAACCCAGACACATAGTGACCTATAACAGCTAGCTCGTTAGTTTGGGCGTTATGGGGCTCGTTCCTACCCAAAAAACACAAACCCGCAAATCTTTGCCAGATTTTTGGGATAGGGTGATGAATAGGTTTGGTACTAGCATGTTGGGGGTCGGGAGTAGGCAAACCAGTCAGAGCATAATAAATGTCACCCATTTTATATTCAACATGCCATTGGTGAGGTAACTAAGAATTTAATTCAAACAATTTACAAAATTCCACATAAGTTAAACTAATATTCTTAATGTTCAACCTAAAAATTAAATTCGGTCCATTTATACTATTTACAACTTTTAAAGAAGACAAGAATTCACAAGTTAATTCACGGTATGTAGGATAGTGCATATCAACGAATTTTCTCATGCCTATGTCATTCAAAAATCGTTTCACAAAATCATACAAACCATACGATTCTAAAGTAGGGCGGTGTAACCACCGTGAAGGAATTACCTCGCGCCCGACTAGGTATTCTAGCCGCTCCTTTTGCTCTTGGCTAGCAACACGGATCGTCAGCCAGTACGGGAGTTGCAAATCCAGTTCATACTCCTCCCTCGAGCTAGAACTCCTACCGAAAATAGACCGAGCCCTCTTTGAAGCCACGGTAAAAATGGGTATGTAAATTTATTTGAATAAAATTCGAAAATTTTGATATAGAAATGTAGAGGATGAAGAGGGGATTAATAATATGTGAAAATTTTGGATTTGGGTGAGAAATGAAGAGAGAATCTTAGAGAGAAGGTAGAGAGAATTTGAGTTTTAGAGAGAGAAAGTTATGGAGGAAAAGAGAAATGAAGGAAGAAAGAAAAAGAAAGAAGAAGAAATACGCGGACGTGCACCTCGCGTCAGGTCGGGCGGTCTATCACCCGGTCGGGCGATGTGGATGTTTTATTTGAATAGTTCTCGCGCCCGGTCGGGCGCCATTCGCTCGATCAGGCGATCTTATAGCCCGATTTTCCTCAACTCTCGCGCCCGATCAGGCGCCCTTCGCCCGGTCGGGCGATCTGATGAAACAATTTTCGTCTCTTCTCGCGCTCGGTCGGGCGAGATTCGCCCGATCGGCCTGACAAATATGTCCGTATACAACAGTTTTGCACCCGGTCGAGCGCCCATCGCCCGGTCGGGTGAAAATACTAGATTTTTAATCTTAGCTCTCGTGACCGGTCGGGCGAGCTTCGCCTGGTCGGGCCCGAGGCCAATTGTCGAATTTGTTGCTTTCTTTTTTTCTTCAATTTTTGGCTAACTCTTTTCCTTCAAAACTGTACAAAAACTCATAAAACTCATTAAATTCCTTCATCTCTCCTCTCATAAGAAAAAGAAAGAAAAAACTAGTCTAAAAGGCATTAAAAATACGGGTTGCCTCCCACAAAGCGCTGGTTTATCTAGGTCCCGCACGACCTTCTTACCAAGTACAAGAACTAGGACCCTTGGCTTAACGCTTGATCGGGCGGTTTCTCACCCGGTCGAGCGGTGTTTTGGCTACGACGCGGCTTCCTGACATGCCCTGTGGGACGCCAATTCACCTTATCTGGTGGATCCTCCTTGACTTGGGTTGGGGGTTCTTCAATGCTACGCACCAAAGATCCTTCTTTGATCGAGGGTTGCTTCAAATTGTCATTCCATTCAACACTTGCAACTCGATCTGGCGGAACACTTACCGTAGGCTCAATTTGCACAACTTGCTTGATTGATTCCACCTTTTCATCCTCAAAACCAAGACCGACAGTGTAGAGGGCTCTTTCTATTGCATCAACTTCCTTCTGCCATTTGTCTATCTCATATGAAAGGGATGCAACACAAGATACCGGCTCCAAGGGATCTTTTTCAAGAGCTTGGGGCTTGTTAGAATAATTCTCAACCACATTAACACTAAAGCATTTATCCTCTGTCATGGGGCTTTTAGGGATATTATTAAGATTAAAAATAATTTTATCGTCCCCTACTAATAGTGTTAATTTACCACTTCTCACATCTATAATTGCTCCTGCGGTGTTAAGGAATGGTCTACCAAAAATAATCGGGGTTTGCATATCCTCAGCCATATCAAGAACAACAAAATCAACATGTATATAAAATTTACCTACTCTAACAGGGACATCCTCTAAGATACCTAAGGGGTATTTGAAAGAACGGTCGGCCATTTGTAGAGTAATATTAGTAGCTTTTAATTTGCCCATATTCAATTTGGAACACACAGATAATGGCATAACACTAACGCTAGCACCCAAATCACACAATGCATTATCAATCATTATATTGCCAATATGATAAGGGATAGAAAAGCTACCCGGATCTTTTAATTTAGGTGGAGATTTATTTTGAAGTACGGCACTACACTCTACAGTGAAAGCTACTGTCTCTACCTCACTAATAGACCTCTTTCTTGTCAATATTTCTTTCATAAATTTTGCATATGAAGGAATTTGTGTGGTTAATTCAGTGAAGGGAATTGTTACCTTCAAATCTTTTACCATCTCTAGGAACTTACCAAACTGCTTATCCAAGTTTTTTCTTCAAGTGACGATTGGGGAATGGAAGTTTGATAACTGTCTTTGGAGCAGTATTGCTCTTATCTGGAGTGGCCACCTTCTTTGGAGTCGTACCCTACAATGTAGAGTTAGTTATATTAGTACTATGCTTTAGCCCTGCAGGGTTATTAGCTACATTGTTTGGTTTAACGGAATCAAGATTAGCATTATTTAATAAAACAGGTTCATCAACTCTGGACATAGGGGGCCCTTCATAGTTTGAACCACTCCTTAGAGTAATTGAATAGGCTTGATCCGTAGGCCTGGTCGGCTGTGCTGGCTGAGCTCCATGTTGGCAGGCTTGTAGAGTAGCGGAAAGTTGCGCAATTTGATTATCTACAATTTTATTATGTGCTAGAATTGAATCAATTTGCGCATCTCTACTCTCCGTGTGCTTCTACATATTGACTAGCATCGTTCTAATGTCTACCAAAGCAGGGTCGGAAGATGAGGAGGGTTGTTGTGGTTGGTTCTTCTAGCCAGCATTGGGATGGTAATATTTCTGTTGTTGTTGCTGTGACGCCTATGGTTCTTGTGGTGGTGGATTTTGAACATTAGTACTCCGGTAGGAAAGGTACGGATGATTCCGATACCCAGGATTGTAGGTGTTGTAGTATGGGTTATTCTGCCTATAAGCTTGAAAGGCATTAACTTGCTCCACGGAACTGTTGCAATCTTGTTCCCAATGACCTATAATTCCACAATTTTGACAGAAATCCTCATTAGCATTATTTTTAATTGCAGAAACATTAGCTACATTAGCAGTGCTAAGATTATCTAATTTTTGGCAGATAGAGGTCAATTGGGCTTGCAAAAAGGATACAGAGTCAACACTATGCTTCCCCTTGTTAGCAAATCCTCCTGGATTCCCATATTGGGAATTATGTATCGCCATATCTTCAATAATTTGACCTACATCATCAACATTAAGATTCATAAATCTCCCACTAGCTGATGAATCTAAAATTATTCTAAATGAATTTCCAATGCCATTGTAAAAGGCTTGGATTAACTGTCATTGTGCTAAATTATGATGGGGGCATTCTCTTTGTAAGTCCTTGAACCTCTCCCAAGCCTCATATAAAGTTTTATCGGCTTCTTGGGCAAAGTTCTGAATTGCACTCCGTAGTACGGCTATTCTCTCTACAGGATAATACTTGTTATAAAAATTCAAAACAAGAGTTTCCCAGTCAGTTATACCAAGTACAATTCTATTTAGTCCATTAAACCACAATTTAGCTTTTCCAGTTAAAGATAAAGGAAAGAGAATCTCCCTGATTTGGTCTTGTGTGACCCCGGCTTGCCTGATGGTATTGCAATATTGACAATAGTCGACAATGTGAAGATTTGGGTCTTCACCCTTAGCTCCACTGAATTGCTTCCTCTCTATCATCGTTATAAATTGGGGTTTAATCTCAAATTGTACCCCATCAAGAGCCGGAGTGGGAGTGAGATGTGGAAAATCTGTAAGCTTTGGTTGTGAGTAATCACTAAGCTTCTTTGGAGTCATCATCTCTGATTCTAAATCTGATGATACCTCTTAATCGCTAGAACTATTTGGAGGGTCTCGGTGATTATTATTATCACCAGAGTCCGCCAGAATTTTCTTGTAAAGGTTCTTCTGTCTATGGAAGGATCGTTCGATATCAGGATCGAATGGGATGTACGCTGATCTGGAACAACTGGGCATAAACAAAAAAAAACTAAAAGCAAATATGAGATTTGCCTCAAAGAACTAACGTTCTCTGAGACAAAAAGAAATAACCTAGACTACAAAAATAATCAGAAACAAAAATAAAACCGTTTCGCCGGCAACGGTGCCAAATTTTGACAGGGTAAAGTTGTATCCCCTAATCAAAAGTAATTCCTGAATCCTCTAACTAATGTAGATAGGGAAGTAGGGTCGAATCCACAGAGAAACGAGTCTTTCTATTCCTAATTAATTAATATAATCTAGATTATAAAGTAACCAAAATATAATAATCGAAGGAAACTAAATTACTAAGAGTAAAAGTGGGAAAGAATAAAATTAGGAGGAGAAACAATGAATAAAAGGCCTAGGGCATAGGTTCACTAATAAATAATATTCAGGGTAAAACATAATAATCAATCATCAATGCATACATTAATCAGATCATAAAGGGCTTTCGCTACGTATTACAATCACACAATTAATTTACCGGTATTAAATCTCATCTTTCAAAACTTGACTTAACCATTTATAAATTAACCTGCCTATTGGAACTAAACCTAAACATTAATTCTCATCTGTCGAATCTCGAATCAATATTGTTAAACTCATGCATAAAAGATCAGGCCTAATCTAGTCATAGAGCATTAAATCAATCAATAGGAAATTAATCTAACATTGACAATCAACAACAATGAATCACCCCTTCATATTATTTATGGATCCCCACAAACCCTAGAAATAGAACTACTCACACATAATAGGAACTAAACTAATCAAAGTAATAAAACAAGACATGATCAAAGGAATAATATAAACAACTAAGATTAAGAGAAGAGAAATTGTTACCAAATAAATCTGGAATTAAGAATAGATTCAGAAAAAAAGTATAAGAGAGAGAAACTAATCTAAAAGCTAAGTAGAGATAGAAAATCTAAGAAAATAATTAAGAGAGAGTAAATGAAGGTAAAAGAAGAGTACTAAACTCGTTTTACGGAGAAGTATTTATACACCGTAATAATCCTAAATTAAAACAAACTTAAACGACGATAATCGTCTCCTAACAATAACACGCGCCCGATCGGGCGAGGCACCGCCCGATCGGGCGCGCTTTTTTTCTTATCAATACGCTTCTCGCGCCCGGCCGAGCGCGTCACAGGGCTCTGACCTTTGCTTCTCTCGCCCGGCCAGGTGCGCCTCTGGGCGCCAGCCTTTTTGGCCGGGCGGCTCTCCTAGGCCACTATCTGGACTACGATTGGGCTCCAATTCTTCGGGCCAATCTTGGTTTCCTCTTCGGGTCTTGAATACTCGGTCCAAATGCCCCGATATCATACACACCGAGCCCTTAATCACTGGTTCGATGGCTCTAATCGGCCCTGGGCTATTAAAACTGGTCGTGCTTCTCTAGTGATCGTAATTGCTCCTTAATAAATCGGGAAAATGCTCCAAAAGTGCAAATCCCTGCAAAAGTCAACCAAATCTACGAAAACAGTATGAAGCACCAATTAGTAATAAAAGTGGCTCTAAAGAGCCAAAAATACTACTAATTATGACCAAGGGACGGGGGTAAAATACTATATAAAATTGACACATCAGTAACGAATATATTATAATTAAAAGGAACTAAACTACGGAGATTAAGAATAAGGAGAAGACAAAGAATAAAAGGATCTAGGGCATTGGTTCACCAATAAATAATATTCCAGGGTATAACATAATAATCAATCATCAATGCATACATTAATCAGATCATAAAGGGCTTTCGCTACGTATTACAATCACACAATTAATTTACCGGTATTAAATCTCATCTTTCGAATCTCGACTTAACCATTTATAAATTAACTTGCCTATTGAAACTAGACCTAAACATGAAATGTCATATGTCGAATCTCGAATCAATATTGTTAAACTCATGCATAAAAGATCTGCGCAAATCTAATCACAGAGCATTAAATCAATCAATAGAAAATTAATCTAGCATTGACAATTAAAAACAATAAATTACCCTTTCATATTATTTATGGATCCCCATAAACCCTAGAAATAGAACTACTCACACATAATAAAAACTAAACTAATCAAAGTAATAAAGCAAGACATGATCAAAAAAATAAAATAAACAACTAAGATTAAGAGAAGAGAAATTGTCACCAAAGAAATCTGGAATTAAGAATAAAGTTAAGAACAAAAGTATAAAAGAGAGAGAAATAATCTAAAAGCTAAGTAGAGAGAGAAAAAGAAGGTCAAGAAAGTCCTAAACTCGTTTTACGGAGAAGTATTTATACTCCGTAAGAATCCTAAACTAAAACAAACTTAAACGTCGAAATTAACTCCTAATAATAACACGCGCCCGATCGGGCGCGGCACCGCCCGATCGGGCGCGCCTTTTTTCTATCAGGTATGAATCTCGCGCCCGGCCGGGCGCGTCTTTGAGCACCGACCTTTGATTCTCCCGCCCGGCCGGGCGCGCCTCCGGGCGCCAGCCTCTTTGGCCGGGCGGCTCTCTTGGGCCACTATTTGGACTACGATTGGGCTCCAATTCTTCGGGCCAATCTGGTTTCCTCTTCGGGTCTTGAATACTCGGTCCAAATGCCCCGGTATCAGATATACCGAGCCCTTAATTACCGGTTCGATGGCTCTAACCAGCCCTGGGCTATAAAAACTGGTCGTGCTTCACTAGTGCTCATGATTGCTCCATAATATCTCGAGAAAATGCTCCAAAAGTGCAATTTCCTACAAAACTCAACCAAAACTACGAAAACATTAGAAAACACCAATTAGTAATAAAAGTGGCTCTAAAGAGCCAAAAACACTACTAATTATGACCAAGGGACGGGGGTAAAATACTATATAAAATAGACACATCGGCCGGCGTCTACCTCGAACCTGGAACGTAGATAACTTGAAAAAGTACTACTTCTGAGAAATGTAAATTATTTGTAACCAGTGAGTCCATCAATGAGAAATCAGGCTTTGTTTGCAAAATTGTTTTGCCATTTTTATAATTACTTATTCGCGTGGGTTATGTTCAGACGGAACTTTTGCTTAACTATCTAAGCTTGACGCTTAGTGTAGTTTCAATGATATAATTACTTATCTGCCTGGGTAATACTTAGACGGATTACCTGTTTAACCAACTAAGTTTGATACTTAGTGTAATTTAATGTTATAATTACTATTTCGCCTGGGTAATACCCAGACAGACTAATTGCTTAACTAACTGAAATCGACATTTAGTGTACGTTTGATATTATAACGCGTGGCCAATGGCCAAATTGAAAAAACTAAGCACAAAAATGCTTAGTGGCTATACAACCAGTCTCAAACAAGACTAAAGGCCAATGGCCGGATGGTTGCTTTTATATAAAACCGCCTGTCCCAACACGGACAATGGCGTCCGGCGACACCCCTCCGGGTGCAATCGCTGTAGAGAGCAGACTCTTCGTCAGTTCTACGTACCTATGCAGACGGCAAAGATTGAACGACCATATTGGTAAACTCATAGTTGTCTGACCAGAATAATCTACGAGAATGATTAAGTTTCCGAACACCGGATGCCCTGAGGCATCAGTCGGTTACCGGCTGAAGTTTTCACTTAGATTATTTATTCCAAAGTAGCACTCTCTCTCCCAATTGGGGCAAAATTTTTGTGTAATGGCTATGTAATAATCCTAGGACGGAATATTAATGCTTAGGTAAGAGGCTCGAAGCACCAGTTCTAATGGTCGGCTGTGCACTTAGTTTGGGGCAATCACCATTGTGATTGATTGGCCGTAAAACACCTCAGACTTCTCCAAGTATCAAGTGTTTTCAAGCCAATCAATCAATTTGAAATGAAACCAACCACACAGCCGTCCAGGGGCAAGAGCACCCGGATTGAAAATTGTTGCATGCTTTTTTAAGTTGGGCAAAATATCAAAGAATTGCAGTATATACGCAAAATTCAAAATATTCAAAAATTCAAACATAAACATGTATAAAAAACCGACTGAGTCGGATTACTTCATATAAATATTGGCCATAATAATTATCAACCGGACTCACATCCGGTGAAAAAGTAAGGGAATAATTGTTTACCCAACTCCACAGTTGGTAAAGATACAACATACTCGGCTTACAAGCCGGAAAAGAAGGAAACTTAGCATACTGCTACTGAAATTGGGGAGGCGGACTCAAGGCTGAGGGGGAGGCTGCTACTCCGGCTGGTCTTGGCCAGTTGGGCCTTCATTTTGCTCTTCCTCTGCCGGCTCCTCGTTGTCTGAGACTTCATATCCTTGCTCGGCAGCCCAATCTTGGAAGCGAGGCGGAGGAGCCTCACCCAACACTTGGGCATCATACACCTCAGTGGCGTAATCATACCTAAGTTTATAGACTTCAAAGTCTATATCCGGGTAGAGGAGGCTCCAAGTGATCTTCAGGCGGGCTGCGTTGTCCCGCTCATTCTCTTCCATCAGCCGTTTTTGCTCCTGGGTGATCTCGTCCGACTCCTGGGTGTTTTCTTTGTCAGCATCTTCTAATGCCTTGAGTTCAGATTGAGCATCTGTAGGGAATATTTTCAAGCCTTAATCCCACTAGCTTGAACACCACTGTGATCATACACTAAAGTACGGTGGCGTCCAAAAAGGAAGAAGATAGAGAAAAAGAGTCGCCAACAAGTTTTTTAGGAACTTGTAAACCGTTCACAGGGTGAAGGTTACACCCCTTAACGATCCAAGAGATCGTCAACTCCATAAGGTCATGAACCAAATAAGGGTTCGGGGATGAAGGTACAAATCCAACCTTAAAGAGATTGAACCTGCCCTAATAATAGGCCTCTACTTTATTCTGATCGTATTCATGTGCGCTTTCTGATTAACATGCAATCAATAAGATTAACCCTAAACCTGTTTATCTATGTTAATTGAATTTAAATGCACAAATAAATCTATTATTGGCGATCACTTGAATTATAATCACAATTAACCCTAAACAAGATTATTAATTATCTTATTAAGCGTGATTACCAGTACCAAAATCCCTTTAAACATGCATAAAGGCGTGATCAAGCAATATAATAAATATCAAGCAACATAATAAATAATCAATATCATGAATAATAATTATAATAAATAATCATCATCAAAATAATAATAATAATCATCATAAATTATAACAATTATAATCATAATCATGTTCATGTTAATATTAAAGCATAATAAAAATAGCAAGATCCTAGGCATGATACTAACAAGATTAATAACAAACCCTAGCATGTCACTAAGCAATAAAAATCAAATCTTTAACCCTAACATGATACTAACATGAATAAATATTAGGAAGAACATAGGAAGCATCGCAACAATCATATTTAATATTAAAGTTACCCTAGACATGATACTAGGAATATCATAATAACAATATAAACATGATTTCTACGTCATAATATCAATAAAAACCATTAAAGCACTTACTTTGATGCCTCGTACCTCTTTCTAATTACAAAATACACGCGTTAGTAACTTCAACAAAATAATAAACAAAACAATTAAATTAAATAATTGAAATAAAGATTTGGGACCAAACCCTCAGAAATTAAACCTTTCACGTCTAGGGCGAAGGCAACTTCGAATATGGCTAGGTGTTTCTAGATCTTGCGAATGCGGAATTTTGTATATGAAAAGCAAAGAAAGAATTAATGAAAGAAAGAGAGATGAATGAAATCAATTAGTGAATGAATGTAGATGATGATAATTTGTGAATGAAAACAGAGTTTTTAATACGATATTTATAGAGAAAATCAGCCAAAAGAGATAATTTAACAAAACAGAGTCTGACGCTCAGAAAAAGAGCTGGCGCCAATGGCTAGCGCCAGGCGCCAGGCCTGGGGTTAGGCGCCAAGCCTAATTCCAACGCGTTTTCCAAAATCCGATAAGTTTACCGTACTGGAGGATAAAATAATATAATTTCTTCGAAAATGCTATTTGATTTTGATTAAAACTCTGAAAAGTCAACGAAAGTCAATTTATCAATGTTAATTGAATTAGGAATGAAAAGAACCTTCTAGAAGAATCTAGAAGACTAAAACCATTTCTAATTCCATTAGGAATGATAAATCATATTAGGCCCTCCCCTAGATCATTGGGCCGCATATAAGGCTCAAACCGGGCCCGGTTTAGTAAATTGGAAATAACTTCCTTAATATTCATTGGAATTGGGCTTATAATATATCGTTGGAAAGGTCTTTACAAACCCCATCCAACTACACTACTATTGGACCCATATCATGGACCAATCCAAACTAGATTGGCTTTTTTCTCAAAATAAGTTTTCAAAAACAGAGAGAAGAGAAAAGAAAATAAAACTTTCCACAACACTAGACTTTCCACACTTTCGCTTCATTCGATTATGATTCGACGTGAAAGGTACTCATCACTGGGTTTGATTTTGGGGAGACACAAATGGGTGTCTACAGCATCCTTCAGTTTTTGCTCAAGGTCATTAGACCGGCTAGTGGCTTCATCATTTGCAGCCGTCAAGCTCCGGATCAGCTCCTCCTGTTTCAACTCTACTGCTTTAATCTCTAAATCACACATATAATTAGCATATTCAGCAGAGTTGAGGTTTTCAAGGGTCCTCCGTTTGGCGTCATTTACCTTTTTTTGCTTCCGCCTAAAGGGGCCTCGGAGCCCGTCTACTCTCAGCATTACCAGAGAAAGGAGCATCCGGGTTATGGCATACTTAGTTAAAATGAAGAAAGATATCAGAATTAAAGTTGGGATTCTTTACCTCAGCCAGCTGGCCCATTATCCGCTCGAAGTCCACTACCTGCAGATCAGGTATGAAATTCTTCTCTGACCGGGTGAGGGTCCTCACCATCCGTTTGGCGAAACCAACAAGATGCGACTCATCGGATGTAAGATCTGCACCAAAAGTAGAAGTACTCTGTGAGAAGGAAGCAGCATAGTTGGCATTCATCCGTTGCGGGCTAATGACTAAACCCCCGGAGGGGTCTACCTTAGTCTTGACTCTTATGAAGTCAAGTGGCCAAGGTAATTTAATCTTTCCCTTACCTTTGGTTTTCGGATGGGGCTTAGGAGTCTCCTCCTCCCCGGTTGTTGCCGCACCGGCTGCAACATTAGGTGGCGGGCCACCCTTCGATGTCGTGGAGGCATCCGGCGCATTTTGCTGTGAACGCTTTGAGCCTTCGCTAAGAATCTTCATTGCAGTAGGGGATTTACCACCGGTTGTGGGACGATCGGTTTTGGCAGTAGAGGTTGACCGGGGAGTGTCCTTCCTGGCGGGCTTGGCAGCCGGAGCCTTTTCTAGATCCTCTCCTTGCCTTTTGAAAAGCTTGGAGAAGGATCGTGGCACACGTTTTGCAGAGTCCTGCAAATTAAGAAGTTAAATATACCCAACCGGCAAACTACCTTTGTAAAATAAATAAATAAATAAAATATAAAAATAAAAAAATATATGCTAAGGCAGGTGGTCTTACCCCGCCTTTCTTGGACTCTTTGGCTTCAACGGCTGCTTTCTTTGCAATAGCAGCCTCCTTGCGCAGTAGCGCCGCTGACTTAGCCGGGGTTTTGGCCGGGTCAACCATCTTCAAGGCATCGGCTGCATGAAGAAAATAAAAGTTAGAAGAAATTATGGAAAGTTTGTAATGTAAAAATAAAATCACAAACATTCCGGATGCAAGTGGATCTACCCTTGGGAAACATGGGACTTAACCCACAGGAGGACAAGAAGCATTCGTCCTTGAAGTAGTCCGGGTAGGGGATCCAGTTTTTTGGAACTATAGTATGAGTCCCATCCCCCATGGGCTCATTAGTGGTTTCAAAGAAACCTGGCTCCATTATTTGTTCTCGGGCCCTAGTGGAGAGCGCCGGGAGGGGGCATTTCCTGCCCAGAAGAACCGGTTCTTTGTTGTGCCAGCGCAGTGTCCGATTGTGTCTCAGAGTTAGAGAAGAAATCAAATAAAACTTATCTTTCCACCCTGACCACTTGGAAACCTTGTCCAAACTCATCAAGTATTGGGGCAAGGTCGAAAGAGTGTACCACGCCCCATGACCGCCTGGTGCCTTGCTCAAGTAATGCATATGAGCGAAGGCGGAGAAGCTGGGAGCTAAGTTCTGGAGCTCGCAGGTGGCAATGTAACTTAAAATGTTCACCCATGAGTTGGGGGTGAGCTGCCAAACTCCCAGATCATACCCCTTTAGGATTTTCCTAATCTTGGTATGGAGGGGGAACCGGAGGCCGGCTTCTATAACCGCCTCGTAGCAGACAAAGTAGTGGTCTGCATTATCAATGTCATCGTCCTATGCCATTACTGCATCAGCAAGCGGGACGATAATATCACACCCCTTCCCAAAGGGGTGCTTCTCTTTGAAAGCCCTAAAACCACTCTTAACAGGGCAATGTCACCCGGAAGCATTCTAATTCTTTTTGGGTTGGGGTTGTTAGCGACTTTCGGCAGCTGTTGATAGTCAGTCGCGAAGTTATCCTGGTCAGAGCCAGAAGTTTCGACCCTTGACCTTTCATTGGCCTCATCATCGCCGGATCCAATAGAGGAGGCGGCTTCTTCACCGCCTTCCTCCCGTACGTCCGAGCTCTCGGAATAAGAGGGAGCCTCTTCATCAGAACCACTCTTCTCCAAATCCTCATGTTCCCCATCCGGAACAATCTCATTGGCTGACACTGCCATAGTGCGCCGGCTCCTAGACTTTCTAGCCGTCTGTTTGACTCTAGCCATTATGTCCTGCACAGTCACATAGAGGGAGGAATTCGGAGATGAGCACAGCAATTCTGACAGTCCAGAAAAGGCACCCCCTGTTCTAGACTCAGCCGTTCCGGGGGACCGGCTGAGTGTCCTAGGCAGTGCCGAGTGTGTGGATTGAGAACTCATTTTTACTTCTAAACTATGTATACAGGCGGAGAAAGAATGTATACAAGTTGAAAAAGAAAAAAAAAACTAAAGATGGTACAGGCGGTTACCTTACTTTAGCTCTGAAAAATCTGAAAACAGCTACAGTCGGTGAACCGGGTGTTGCAACGTTAACAAAAGGGAATCCTGAAAATTCTAGCGCACACGGACGTAGAGAATATCTCTCTAAAATTCTCCTTTTTCTCTCTTTAGAAAGTCAAAAGAAAATGAAATAGTGAGAGAAAAGAGGGGGGGCATCCTGAAAATTCTAGCGCACACGGACGTTAACTTCTATTTATAGAAGGGTGAAACGGGGGCATCCCCGTTTGAATTTCAAAATTACTATCCGTTGTTACTGTTCACCCTTGATGGATGGACACGTGTCACAGGTGCCACGTGACCCCTGTGAGGGGCAAATGTTTAGGGTAAAAATACCCTAGACAGGTGGACCAATGAGAGGAGGCCACATGGTGAGCTCAGGATGGCCTAAGTGGCCCAATATCCTCTTGACATGTGGCCCCCTCAGATAAGCCTATGAAATGGCGGCCTTCAAGGGCCCAAATCCCTAGAAGCGCCGTAAAACGGCACATCCCACTAAAATCTAGGTCAATTGACCTAGATAGGGGCACATGTAGGGGTTTATAGGTACTACGCAGCGGAAAAACATGAATCATATTCATACAGTACCTAATCCCAAGATCTAATGCATAACACATAAAGAACATATAATCGTACCTTTGAAGCACGATTCCACGTGCGATCGAGCAAGAACAATGGGAGATAAAGAACCTCAAGCGTGATTCCTTTACTTGGTCCACAGGCACAGATTAAGTCCTCCACTAATGCTAGTTAGTTGCAATCGAACACTTCAATTGACCTTCTATGGAGTAGAACGAGCAACGAACAAATCACGAACCACCACAAAGGGAGGGGATAGGCGTGTGGTACAGAGAGAGAGAGAGGTTTTGGATGACTGGTTGCTTGGTGCACAATTAACTGTTAATTGTATTGTATCATACAACCCTAGGCATGGACTTTATTTATAGATCTCATCTCTAAATAAGAGTCCATGACAAAGCCCAAATCCTAACTCTAATCTAACTATACTAGCCCAATCCAATTCATGATTGGTTACTTGTTCATGAGGCCCATAAATGGGCCTATAACTTGCTTAACCCAATATCTTTGTTGTATGACCTCATAGGATCCATTCTAGTGGGCTTTGGACTATTTGACTAGCCCAAAGATCAATTATCATAGTCTAGCAATAGATAATGACGACCCAAAAGAACGAACTTATTATCTCCATAATAGCGATCCTTGATATATCTAGTAATTGCACTTATCGAAGACAGAACTCCTTCAATCTCCCACTTGTTTGAGACAAGTGCACAATATTCAAATTCCTTAAGTCATTGTGTGTCGATTTGATAATATGATTGCATCTCATGTCATGATCATATTAATCTACAGATCTTTTCTTGAAAATTGAGTTAGAATTACAAAATAAATTATTACTATGTAATACATTTAAGCACGGCCATGCATTTTCTGAATTCTCCCTTTTCAAGGGGCCAAGACACATTCCTAATTAAATAGGTAGACTCAATCCAATCTTGTGGCAACCAAAGGTCCCACTCAAATCATGAGGTAACCAGGAAACACCCTTTATAATCTCCAGTTACGGGAAGACGTTTGAATGTACACAGTTACATCAATCATTGAATGAAATCAATGTTCCACTCATGTTAAAGGAATCCACTAATATATCTGGAAGTTCTATACTTGAACTTCAAAGTAGGTCTATAGTTCGATCATGCATCATTCATGCATACCCATGTGATTGACCGAGCTTCACTACACTCCTATAGCCCATGAAATTGCGCTATCCAATCAATCTTACATGCTAGTCCAATTTATGAAATCATTTACGTCCAGTTTAATGATTCCGAACTAGGAACTTAAATAATGTATGAATTTAGTTCACTTGTGAGGTTTCATTCACCAGGTTATTTAAATAAATTAACCTAATTAGCCCATCAATACATAATTATTTTGGACATTTTATTTAACCTTGAAACCACGATTAAATAAGATTGAAACTTTGTTTCAATTGATAAACATAATTCTGCAAATGAATGTACTACACATGTAACTTGTTTTTCTCCAAAAATAAATACAACTTCTAATTACATCATTTGCCTCAATCCAATTTCATTAGCATGTTTCTCATGCTTTGGAAATGGAAAAGGGTTTACTAAGTAGAGTTCATGAGACATTCTCATAAACATGAATTTTGCAATTTCTAAATCTTATAATCATTTTCATCTCCATACGCTAAGAATTTTCCTTCCCCCTTTCGCAAGGAACTATGGAATTTCTAATTTGTATTCCAACGTTATATTGGATTTCGATTGAAATCTATCATCACTTGTTCTAAAACACGTAAATAAAATAGATGAGTATAGTCCATGACATGCATGATGCATCCTTTGCATATTGCATAAGGATCATCACTCAAAACCTTAATTTCATCAACCTTTCTCGAAGTATTGAATCATTAAGCAACGTGTCATGTTACATGGGATTGAAACTCCTTTCAATATAATGTTGAACCTTATAAGAGTCTTATTAATATAAGTTTCTTAACCAAGTTCAAACATCATTCGAGACCTATCTCTATAGATCTTGAATCTCAAATGTACTCATCTTCTTCTTCAAGATTTTCATACAAAATGTATTAGCCATCACTTGACCCTTCAAGAAATGAATAATTGCTCTCTGTAATAGACCAAGAAGACTTCATAGCTCCCACTAAACATCTTATACACATAAGACCTTTTCTTCATTTTATGAGAACATCAAACGATTTGATTTACTCACAAAATTAAGAACACTAACTCCATGATGCTATGCATCCCTAAGATTATTGGATCTTCAAACTTTTGATTGTATCATATACAAATCTTCTTTCATGAACAATTTCAATAAAGTGTTTTGAAGTCCATCTACCAAATCTTATAAGGTAGTAATCAGTAAAATATCGTTAATAGATCTTTGCAACATGACTAATATAAATTTTTCATCGTAGTCATAGTCATACTATGAATTAGTTGAACCCTTTAATAAGTCTTTGCTTTAGTTAGAAAACATTTTTTTTTTCTTGTCTGTTTTGCTTATAATGGGTCTCACCCAATTAGGCAAATTATTCAAGTGTCATACACTTGCTTACACACTTAGAATCTATTTCAGATTTCCTGGTGTAGACACCCATTTGTGTCTCCCCAAAACCAAACCCAGTGATGAGTACCTTTCACGTCGAATCATAATCGAATGAAACGAAAGTGTGGAAAGTTTAGTGTTGCGGAAAGTTTTAATTTCTTTTCTCTTCTCTCTGTTTTTGAAAACTTATTTTAAGAAAAAAGCCAATCCAGTTTGGTTGGTCCATGATATGGGTCCAATAGTAGTGTAGTTGGGTGGGGCTTGATAAGAGCTTTCCAACGATATATTATAAGCCCAATTCCGATAAATATTGAGGAAGTTATGGCCAATTTACTGAAATGGGCCCGGTTTGAGCTTTATATACGGTCCAATGATCTAGGGGAGGGCCTAATATGATTTATTATTCCTAATGCAATTAGGAATGGTTTTAGTCTTCTAGATTCTTCTAGAAGGTTCTTTTCATTCCTAATTCAATTAACATTGATAAATTGACTTTTGTTAACTTTTCAGAGTTTTAATTAAAATCAAAAAGCATTTTCGAGGAAAAGATACAATTTTATCCTCCAGTACGGCAAAACTTATCTGATTTTCGAAAACACGTCAAAAACAGGCCTGGCGCCTAACTCCAGGCATTGACGCCTGGAACCAGGCGTGGCGCTTGGCGCCAGCCATTGGCGCCTGGCGCCAATTAGCCAGGGTTGGCACCAGCTTTGTTTTGCGTGCGCCAACCTCGTTTTGCGTGCGCCAAGTGCTCTGTTTTGATATTTTATCTTTTTGGCTGATTTCTCAATAAATAACATATTAAAAACTCCGTTTTCATTCACCAATTCTCACGAATTCTCACCTACAATCAGTTTTCATTCGCAATCATTAATTCTCTAATTCTCTCTTAATCATTCACCAACTCTCATCAAGATTTTCTTGATTATTCTCTCTCTCTCTCTTTTTCTAAACTAGCCTTTTCTCAAATACGAAATTCCGCATTCACAAGACTTAGATACGCCTAGCCATATTCGAAGTTGCCTTCGCCCTAGACGTGAAGGGTTTAATTTCTGAGGGTTTGGTCCCAAATCTCTATTTCAATTATTTAAGGGTGTGTTTGGCATCATTGCTGTTTTTGGTTTTTTTGTTTTTTACCCCCAAAATAAAACAAATTAGTGTTTGGTAAAATTGCTTAAAAAAACAACTTTACAACTATTTTATAAAAAATAAAACGGTAAACCTAAAACACCTAAAAGGAGTTTTTGAGGTTTTGTTTTATTTTTTACAAATAATAAACCCTATTAAGCGTACTATCATTGTAAGTATCTCCTCCAAATTCAATATTTCATTTTTCTTCCTCAAGCCCTAATCATTCTCAAGATTCAAGAAGCAATTACAGGTATGGAGCGTTCTCCATTCTCGTTTTTGTTCCTATTGTTCTTTCTTAATTTATAAATTTATTGATGTTTTTGTTGTTAAATTTGGTTGTATTCAATTTCGTTGATCAAATTGATGATCTTTGTTCTTTATTTTTCTGAATTTTAATTGTTCTTTGTCTAATTTGTATATGATTTAATTTGGGTTTTATATTTAGAGATTTTTTTTCCTGAAATAATATGATTGTTGATTAATTGTTAGTGTAATTGAATAATTATATCATGTTGTAAATTGAATTTATTGAATTTATGGGTAGAATATCATGTGATTCATGTCAATTCTATAAGTTAATTACAGTATCTACTATCTAATATCATGTGATTTATGTCATTTGTGCCTTACAAAGTTACAACAGTTGCCTATGTCCCTATGAATGCGTTGTGTTGGGTATTTCTGAAGCTTCAAGGGTGTTGGTTGTATGACCTCAGCATTTCTTTATCTAATATAGGATAGACCTGAAGATGAAGGGGGTTGATTATATTGTTAGGCAGTTAGGCTATGCTCTTTGTGGTTTTATCTGACATCAATTTGTTGCTTGATTGCAAAGGAGAGGTTTATAGGATATGATATAGTCTGACACTGATTAGCTTTAGGTAGTGTTTTGTTATGCTTTATTATTCACTATTCTCTTGCATTTTTATTCTTTATTATTCAGTATTCTCTTGCATTTTTTCCTTTTACTTGAGTTGCCTTCTTTAACATCGAGTCAATGAAAAGTATTGATATAACTTCCTCAGTCAAAAATTAAAAAAAAAAAAAAAAAAAAAAAAGAACTGGTTGTGTGACTTGGGATAGCTCGTCGATTTTAATCTTCTAAGTGTTTTTGTTGCTAATAAGTCTAGGCCATAGACATGTCGTTTAAAGTAATATGATTTATACATATTGGAGAAAAACTAGTATTAATTTTGTAGTACACTTTATGTGAGCTATATGCCAAGTTAGCTTAAATAATAGGATCAATTACTTTGATAAAGTTTGTATGTTTGATATACTGGTAATGGGAGGCAAATGGTTCTGCTTTCTAAGGACCTACAATGGAATTAGGTAACTCTTAATAATTTTTTATCTCTAATTCTCTTTCACACATTTGTGACATCAGCAATAATGAAATTTTTAATCTTTGTCCTTAATAAGTTCATTATTAGTCTACTAATAATGGCGTAATGGAGTGTATTGGATGTGTTGTGCTCTTTTTTTTTTTTCTTTTTTTTTCTTTTCTCTTCTTGCTTTATCTTGTTGCTAGTATGATATTGGTGAAGTTTACATATGCTATTGTTTTTCTAGTTGCTGCACATTGGTTGTTTAGTTGAATTAGATGATTATTATGTCTAATAGTGAATTACTTTATAGATGTCAAATTTGAAAAATGATGAGTACGAAGATGAAATTGTTGAGATTGAATCTACTGGAGTAATTGGAGTATGGAATGAAAATATTGAATCTTACCTTATAAGCTTGATAGAGGAGGAGGTAAAAAAAAAAGGAAATAGACCAACAACCACTCTAACCAAGAAAGCTTGGAGGCTTATCAAGCAAAAACTAAAGGAGAAGACAAAAAAGGATTATAGTCAAGAACAACTTAAGAACAAATATAATCAACTAAGACAAAGATGGAAGGAATTTAGTAAACTAGTACAAGAAATTGGAATGGGATACAATGCTATGACTTATCAACTTTCTGCTGAGGATGCTGTATGGAAAAAGTTGTATGAGGTAATTGTCAATAAGTTTATTTTGATATTCTTTTATGGATCAAGTAGGGACATTTTTAAACTAATACGATTTTATTTTTGTGATATTTGATGTGAATGTATGGTTGCTACAGAAACATAAGTCTGCCAAAACTTTTAGAAAGAAGGGATGTAAGCATTATGATAGATTATGCACAATTTATGGGGATACAACTGCTTCTGGTGCTAGTTCACATCCTTCTACTAAAAACCCTTCTGAGAGTGAGGATGAAGATGACATAGATGGAGAAGGGGGTGACTCAAGAAAACAATGTGAAGAGGGTCCTAAAAACAAAAAAATCAAGCCTAATGTCAATCATAAGAAACTTAGGGAAAGTGTTAATGTAGCAATGGCGGATGCCTTGATTACAATGAGTGAAAATTCCAAGAAAAAACTTGAACTTATCGAGAGAAAATTTAATGGCAATGATGAAGGTGGGCATCAGTCCAAGGAGGATCATGATTTGCTCATGGAATGTGTAGATGCACTAAGTGCTCTTGAGGGAATTGATGGAGCTTCATTTGCAAAGGCAACTAAACTAATACATGATGATCCATTGTGGAGGAAAATGTTTCTTAGATTTCCAAATGATAGGAAAATAGATTTTGTGCTCAACCTTTAAGCATTGTCTTGTTAGTACAATTTTTATTTCCCTTCAATAATGCATGTTTGAGTGTTTAAACTCAATTTAGATCTTGTCGTAAGTATGATTTTTTTTTTTTTTTGAATTTTGTATCTGTGTTTGATTTAATAAATATAATAATGGTGATAATATTATATATGCTTGCTTATAACATTTATATGTACTAATAATATACTATATGCTTTCTTATAACATTTATATGTAAAAAATGCAGATAGTTATGGATTTCGACATTGAAGATATCTTATCGGATTCTGATGAGGAAGATTTTCAACAAATATTGACAATTTATATTAACTTACAAAATAACGGGTTCCTTAAAAAGAAACCCCGTTTGCAAAGAATTTCAAAGTTGACAGGTCACCAATATGTCCTTGAATTGCTTAACGGTCATCCAATGACATGTTATGATTTGCTTCAAATGACTCCTCAGATCTTTATTAGCTCGTGTGAAGAATTGAAAAAAAGGGAAAAGTTGAAAGATTCCAAATTTATATCAATTCAAAAACAAGTTGCAATGTTTTTTCTTATTATTTCTCATAACTCGAGGCACAGATTCATAGCGAATAGATTTCAACATTCCTTAGAATCTACTCACCGCCATTTTCGAAAGGTTTTGTATGCCATTGCATCTTTATCGAAGCACTGGATTGTTCCTCAGGCATTTGACGAAACACCTCCAGAAATAAAAAATAACCCAAGATACTATCCGATTTTCAAGGTAATTTTTTGTCATTAATGTTTAATTTTTACATATTATCTTTGTATTAATTCATTAAGTATGTAGTTTAAATATAACGATTTATTATAGAATTGCATAGGAGCTATTGATGGAACTCATGTATCAGCACGTGTGCCACAAGATGATCAAATTCCCTATCGTGGAAAAGAAAAAAAGCCTACAATGCATGTAATGTGCGCTTGCTCATTTGACATGAAATTTACATTTGTGATGGCTGGGTGGGAAGGTTCGGCAAATGATTCAAGAATTTTTTGGGAAACAATTACAAATGTAGAAGAGACCAAGTTTCCTATGCCTCCTACTAGAAAGTATTATCTTGTAGACTCAGGCTATACAAAATATGCCAGGATTTCTTTCACCGTATCGTGGAGAACGATATCATTTGCGTGATTATAGAGGAGCAACGAGCCCACAAGGTCCTGAAGAAATATTTAATTATACACATTCTTCATTGCGAAATGTTATTGAAAGATGTTTTGGGGTATTAAAAGCTAGATTTCCCATTCACAGAGATATGCCTTCATATGACTTAAAATGACAAAAATATATAATTTTGTCGTGCTGTGTTATCCACAATTTCATAAAAATGTGCAAGGACGGAGATCCTTTGTTCATACAGTATGCGGATGAAAATGTCGAACTGGAAGATGATGCAATCAACAACAATGGATCCGAGGACCTAGTGACTCCTTATGTAAGTCAACGAGAACTTCAAAGAATGGCTCAATTTCGAGATCGTTTGGCAACAAGATTGCGGGAAAGACAAAATTCACAATAAAAGTCTTCAACGAGGAATAAATATTACATTGCATTTGACTATTTTATTGTTACTTTTTTTTTTCCGTAGTTGTTCCTTTAAATTTTGTTATAACCTTATTCAATCAATAAATTTATTATTGAAATATATATATATATATATATATATATATATATATATATATATATATATATATATATATATATATATATATATGTATATGTATATATATATATATATTTTTGTGAATATAAATAAGCAGCTATTAAAAAAAAATTAATAATAATAAATAATTATCGGTAGTATAATTAGTTGATTAAAGCTATAAATGATTTGGTAGTATTTTGAGAGTTGATTGTAAACTCAAAAATGAAAAATGAAAACAGTTTTTAAAAACAAAGAATAAAAAACTGAAATCAGTTTTCAGTTTTGAAAAAACAAAAAACTGAAAACTGAAAACGATGTCAAA
Source organism: Chenopodium album (assembly GCF_948465745.1). Lineage (NCBI taxonomy): Eukaryota > Viridiplantae > Streptophyta > Magnoliopsida > Caryophyllales > Amaranthaceae > Chenopodium > Chenopodium album. The sequence goes on along the minus strand of NC_137835.1, from coordinate 17,609,778 downwards.
CGAACCCTAATTTAATTGTTTTGTTTATTATTTTCCTTGAAGTTACTAACGCGTGTATTTTGTTATTAGAAAGAGGTACGAGGCATCAAAGTAAGTACTTTAATGGTTTTTTATTGATGTTATGATGTAGAAATCATGTTTATATTGTTATTATGATATTCCTAGTATCATGTCTAGGGTAATTTTAACATTTAATATGATTGTTACGATGCTTTCTATTCTCTTCCTAATATTTATGATTGTTAGTATCATGTTAGGGTTAAAGATTAGATCTTGATTGCTTAGTGACATGCTAGGGTTTGTTATTAATCTTATTAGTATCATGCCTAGGATCTTGCTATTATTATGCTTTAATATTAACATGATTATGATTATGATTATAATTGTTATAATTTATGATGATCATGAATATTATTATTATTATTATTTTGATGATTATTATTTTATTTATAATGATATTATTGCTATAATTATTGTTATTATGATTATTATTATTTTGATTATTATAATGATTGATTATTTATTATGTTGCTTGATATTATATTTATTGTTATTGCTTGATCATACCTTTATTGCATGTTTAAAGGGAATTTGTACTTGTAACCACGCTTAATAAGATAATTAATAATCTTGTTAGGGTTAATGTGATTATAATTCAAGTGATCGTCAATAATAGATTTGTTTGTGCATTAATATTCAACCAACATAGATAAACAGGTTTAGGGCTAATCCTATTGATTACATGTTAATTAAAAAGCGCACATGAATACGATCAGAATAAAGTAGAGGCATATTATTAGGGCAGGTTCAATCTCTTTTAGGTTGGATTTGTACCTTCATCCTCGAACCCTTATTTGGTTCTAGACCTTATGGATTTGACGATCTCTTGGATCGTTAAGGGGTGTAACCTTCACCTCGTGAACGGTTTACAAGTTCCTAAAAAACTTGTTGGCGACTCTTTTGCTCTATCTTCTTCCCTTTTGGACGCCACCGTACTTTAGTGTATGATCACAGTGGGGTTCAGGCTAGGGGTTAACGCTTGAAATATTCCCTACAGTTTTTGGCGACTCCACTGGGGAGGATTTCTATTTTAATTCCTGAATTTGTTTCGGCAATGATTTAGAATGAGTGGATGAGACTCGAAACGTTCTAAGTATTTCATGTGCGTAATTTTGATTAACATTATTGTCATATGCATAAAAAAGATCTCATCGGAAAGACCATCCATAATGAGTTAAAAACATAGGATTTTACACGTAGGAAATTTGAGCAATATCTTTCACAATTAGGACCGAAATAACACCGCGCGAAACTGGAAAATTTTATCGAGCACAGAAAGCTGCTGAGGCATGTGGGAAGTAGCGTCAGGGGCCAGAGCTTGGCGCCAGCATTTTAGTCGTAGCGCCAGACGCCAGTATTGGCGCCAGGCGCTATAGTTAAAAGATGGCGCCAGTCTCTGATTGCTGGCGCCAACCTCCCCTAATACCGAGCCAGAAATATGCGTTTAAATTTCGACCGGTTTTTCATATTGCTTGCTCGATCCTACTTCATGATTGAATTTTTTCTCACTTTTCTGAAACCCATATGTGTTCTACATATGGACATAACCCTATGGGAATTCATGCTCCATCCACCCGATTCAACGCTCCGCGCAACAAAGGGTACATCCGAGATGTTGAATTCACCAAACCATAGAAGCGAGTTTTTTTCTAAAGCTCTCGGTGTCCCATCCACTCGCGCCAACCCTTCACGGTGAGGCTTCTGCGCGGTGCATCCGGACAATTAACCATGGAGCCTCTATTGACTAAACCATATCCCGAACTTTAGAGAACTAGAGCCATGGTTAGGTTGCGAACTCATTGCATCATATTGTGCCTACTTGACTAATTGTGCATTATTTGTTGTGCATATATTCTATGTTTTCTTAACTGTTTGTTTGACTTATGTTAAGACTAAATAAACTAATTAATTACTAAAGGACTTTGTTTAATTAATTAATTAATTAATTTGAGCTAATAAATAAATATAAAATCGAGTCATAGTTCCTTTAAGTCAACCCGGATTTTTATTCCCGTATACTGCACAAACGTCAACTTGTTTTGGTCATAGCCGGAGTTCTAGGAAGAGCTACGAGTCGTACAGCCTATGGATCTGTAGCCCCGAGTTTTATCTTTAATTTGGCGTTGGTTTAATCTAAATCAGAGTCTCAGATAAAAATTTATGACTAAAATACCACAGTCTAACAGTTTAATGCATATACGTGAAGTCTTAACTTAGTCTTTGCTTGAGTCTAGTCACATAGTCTAGCCACATGGTCATGACACGAGTCTTAACATGTCACCTACACTCACTAGTCTTAGCACACACTTCGTACATACTCTTTTCACACCATAACCATGTCTTAGGTTCATGCATGAGTCGGTCTTTTCTGTCATTTGAGTTGGGGAGTACATTCTATTCCTAATTCTCCATATCCCCCCTTCTACATCATTTTTTCTTCACATTCTACTCCAATCTTTCTTCACTTCCTCCTTCCATTGCATGTTGAATAGAGTTTGAGTTAAATAATTAACAATGAATATCCCCAAATTCCTTTTCCACAGTACTTGGTCGAGGAGAGAAGGGCGATTAATCAAGGACAACCTCTTTATTCAAGTCTCGCTTTCTGATAAACCGATTCATCAAAAGAGGAAGGCTAAGAAGATAATGGCAAATCAAGAGGAAGTTAATGAACTTAGGAGTCAATTCACTAACGTGACTGAGATACTGAAACTTCTCGCACTTAGGGTCGATGACCCCGTGAAGCAACAACAAATGAACCTCATGCAAGAAAGCATGAGCAAGCTATCTAGTGACTACAAATTTCAGGGCATGAGTTCCCAAGGGGTCTCGCTGGAAAAGGAACTTCTTACCCATAAGTTCAATGCCACTGACATCCCTAAATTCAAGGCGACAGATAACCCTTACTTCCATTTAAGAGCTTTCGAAACCATAATGAACATTAAGGGTATCGATAAGAAGGTTTTCCCCTCTCTGCTCCCACTATCTCTTGAAACCGTTTGCCAACAATGGTTCTTCTCCCTTGACAAGGAGAAAACCTCTACCTGGGAATCGATAGTAAACGCTTTTGTTGATAGATACAAGTGCAATATTCAAGTTGAAACCGATCATAGGCAACTTGAGATGCTAAGACAAAAAGAGAATGAAGGCTTTACTTCTTTCTTTAATAAATGAAGGGAAACTTCCGCCAAGATGATTGAGGTCCCCACCGAAAAGGAGTCTGTGAGGATGTTTATCAAGAATCTCCAAGAAAAGTATTCAAAGCACTTAAAATATCAACACAACTTGAATACTTTCAAGGCCGTTTATGACATCGGAATTGAAATCGAAGACGACCTCGCAAAGCAAAAAGCTACTAACAATAGTAACCACGGTGGCTGGAAAGGAAAGAAGAGCGACAATCCTTCTTCTTTCGAAAACGCCCACTCTAGTAATAATGTTAGTGCCTTTGACCATAATGGTGTCTTAGCCATGGACAATCAAGGATCTAAAAGGAAACCCAGGCGAGAGTTCACACCCATTGGAATGACCTACGATGCTGCTTTCGATCGTCTCTATGATCGAGGATTAATCAAACCTATTGGCCCTACCGAGGATCCAACACCAGAAAATCGATCTTCGAGACGGAATCCAAACTCCTATTGCAAGTACCATCGAGGGCGCGGTCATACTACTGATGAATGCTACAGGTTTCAAAACCTCATTCAAGATCTCATAGAGGCAAATAAGATCCCATTGCCTCTAGCTAGCGAGAAGACTGGATGATGTCGGAGCAAACAACACATGGCAGAGGCGAGCTTCAACGACAAGATTTCATGACCTCTTTTTCCATTTCTTTTTCATTTTCTCCTTTCCCCAATAAGTCTAGCATATGCACCTTTTCTTTTCCTTTAGATTAATTTTGTAGTTTTGTTTTTTTTTTTCCTTTTCCCCTTTTTAATAAAATGAGCATTTATTTCCTTATATATGATCATTTCATTATATTACATAAAAAAAATTAAAAAAAAATCCATGTCGAAATAAGCACAAGGTATACCAATGATTTGAGGCACCCCTTGTAGCCACATCATATCTCCTTTCACCTTTCTAATTTACAATCCTTTCTTCATAAACCACTTTGAGCCTCGTCTAACGATATTCTTTTTTCAACCTACATTTACCTAACCTTGGGATGGGATGGTGTGTAACTTATGCAATTCTAAAGAAAGCTTGAGAAAATTCAAAAGATTAAAATAGCAAAAATAAGCAAAAATAAAATAATAAAAGTGTACAAAAGGGCAAGTGTTCCAATGTCTTTGACATGAACATGTCTTTGATAAGAATACGTCTCAGATTGCGTCTCTTATCGAGTGCTCGGTACCGTGCCTGAGAAACACGAATGCCAAGTGAGTGATAGACCGCATGATCGGGATTGCCCACACTTATTAAAATGAAATAAATGCTAAAGCAAAAGAAAGAGCTAAAAAAAGAGTAGCAAGCCTCAAGCATAAAAAAGATAAAGATTCAAAAGCAAGGTTGCACACCTTGGGGGCTTATCTAGGGTCTTGAGCCTTTTTTATCCCCTTCTTCTTCACCTTTAGCCTAACCACGTTACAACCCTTAAAAAGACCTTTTTGAGGTATACACACACTTGTGCGAGGTTCGCCTAGAGCTACGTTCGGCCTGATTCCTAACAGATACGTAGGCAACCTCACATTGAGGTGCGACCCTAATAAAAATGCATTCATATTCACATTCACACACTTACACTATGATCATACCTAGGAATTTCCAATGCTCACCCCTTTTCACGTAGAGCTAGACTTGGGGGCTTGATCCCTACATCATAAGCTTAACTAGCCTAAGAGTCACCACCATTTGACTCTTCTAATAATAATATTTTTCCACACATTTAGCCTTTGCGGCCTAACTTTAGTGTCACTTTCACATACCGCACAAATACATGACCAAATATATTTCCCTTAGGAACCCTTTGTCATTAAATCTTAACGCTGAAGCATGCTTCGTCAAAATCAATCAATTGTCATTGCATCACGAAGTATGAAGTACTTAGCCTACGTGCCTAAGTTACCGAAATACTTTCATCATGGAGTCAACCATTGAGATAGCCTAGGATGGATTAATCCTTGCACCTTGAGAGATAATATCAAACAACATTTGACTAAGCTCATTCAACATGTATTTGAAAACTTCGATTCTTTTTTCGCGTCTTTCTTTTTCGGGAGAAAGTCGGTACCCTCCACAAAAATGACGGAAATTTTTTGCTTTTTTGCATTTTTGCGTCACATTGAGTCAACATTATGCACACACGGGTCATGAGTCACATGTGTCATTTCACTTTGAGTCGAGTCAACCTCGAGTCAGTCAATCATATCGAGTCAAGTTTATACCTTGAGTCGTGTCGAGTCAATGAGTCAAGCAATGCTAAACCTTAGGTCAACCCCAAGATGATTAAAGAAATTGGCAAAGTACTATAGTCAAAATAAATACAGGTGCAGAAGAATAGGGAGGACCCTACTCTAATTCCTGGCACCAGAAATATCTCAGCAACGACAAAGCTCGAAGCCTCTCAGAAAGGTGATTTCGACCTCATGCACCAATTTCGGGTTCCTTGGTACGCCAGTTAGCCCCTATAAGCAATTTGACATGATCAAGTAGTCGGTTTGATAACAATTGCAATAAGTGATCGACCTGACGAAAGATCGTCTCACTTAGCTTAAGCGCCTAAACCACTGGCTCATTACAATCGGTTCAAAAGCAAGCACTTAAACGACAATATTTCCAAATATGGATTGTCGCGCATTCTTCTTAAACGACAATTTTTCCAAGATTGGATTGTCATCTCTGGCAAAGTTTCCAAGCGTGGATTGTCGTGCTCCTTCTTTATTGGCAAGTTTTTTCCAAAGTTCGGATTGTCATACATTCATCGGCTCGTTGGCAAGTTTTCCGAGATTGGATTGTCATATACCCAGTTCCCTATGGAAAAATTTCCCAAAGGATTGTTGTAGGTCTCTATTCATCATAAATATCGGCAAAGGTTCCTCGACGTGGATTGTCATTCATTTTAGCAAGTGGAAAATTTTCCCGAAGTGGATTGTCGGTCGACTCTTTCTTGCAAATGTTCCAAGACGCGGATTGTCAATAGTGGTAATATTTCCCCAAAAGGATTTGTCGCATAGCGTTGGCAAATTTCCAAGGCGGATTGCTTTCAAGAGTTATATTCCAAGACATGGATTGTCGATCGTAGCAAAGTTCTTATGAAAGATTGTTACGAAGCATTGGCAACTTTTCCAAAGATTGGATTTTGGCAAAATTTCCGAGGTACGGATTGTCGCTTCATCGTGGCAACATTTCCAAACATGGATTGTTACGTGGCATTGAAAACTTTCCCTAAATCGGATTGTCATACATCATACAAGAGTTGTGTTGGCAACTATTCCCGGATAAAAGAGGATTGTCGACATACTGATTCACAAGCAACAAAGCGTCGACGTACTAGCATAGCAAGCATAAAAAAGCAGTGATCTTTTCGAAGACTGTCACAGCGGAATTTGGAGTCATATAAAAAAGAAGCTCTTTGTTCAGAGACGAGTGAACATCGAAACAGCAAGGTGGCGTTCCCTAGATTGTGGAAAGTTGTCACAAACAGCTGAGGATTGTTTCAAGAGAAGCAATCTTCGATGGTATTCCCTTGGATGTGGAATACTATCATAGCGGAGGAGGATCATTCAGGCGAAATAATCTTCTAATTTGGAAGCAGTTACACGCGTAGCGGTTTTCAAGCGGGATGGCATTCTCTAGCTTGCAGGAGGTCATCAAAACAATCGGTTACTTTCAGAGACGTGTGCTCGACGGTGCAAGATACGCGTTTCTTAACTCTTTTATTTGTTTAACTAACGCTAGTTTTGCAGGTATCGGCGTTACAAGAGTGATTTAGGATCGCAGAACGTTCTGAATCATTCTCCGTCCCTATCGATACTTTGACTTTTGTTTTCGAAACTTGCGTTTCTCCAAACTCAGTTAAAGTAGGGGCTTTTGTAGACACCCATTTGTGTCTCCCCAAAACCAAACCCAGTGATGAGTACCTTTCATGTCGAATCATAATCGAATAAAGCGAAAGTGTGGAAAGTTTAGTGTTGCGGAAAGCTTTAATTTCTTTTCTATTCTCTCTATTTTTGAAAACTTATTTTAAGAAAACAGCCAATCCAGTTTGGTTGGTCCATGATATGGGTCCAATAATAGTGTAGTTGGATGGGGCTTGATAAGAGTTTTCCAACGATATATTATAAGCCCAATTCCGATAAATATTGAGGAAGTTATGACCAATTTACTGAAATGGGCCCGGTTTGAGCTTTATATACGGCCCAATGATCTAGGGGAGGGCCTAATATGATTTATCATTCCTAATGCAATTAGGAATGGTTTTAGTCTTCTAGATTCTTCTAGAAGGTTCTTTTCATTCCTAATTCAATTAGCATTGATAAATTGACTTTTGTTGACTTTTCAGAGTTTTAATTAAAATCAAAAAGCATTTTCGAGGAAAAGATACGATTTTATCCTCCAGTATGGCAAAACTTATCTGATTTTCGAAAACACGTCAAAAACAGGCCTGACGCCTAACTCCAGGCATTGGCGCCTGGCGCCAATTAGCCAGGGTTGGCGCCAGCTTTGTTTTGCGTGCGCCAACCTCGTTTTGCGTGCGCCAAGTGCTCTGTTTTGATATTTTATCTTTTTGGTTGATTTCTCTATAAATAACGTATTAAAAACTCCGTTTTCATTTACCAATTCTCACGAATTCTCACCTACAATCAGTTTTCATTCGCAATCATTAATTCTCTAATTCTCTCTTAATCATTCACCAACTCTCATCAAGATTTTCTTGATTATTCTCTCTCTCTCTCTCTCTTTTTCTAAACTAGCCTTTTCTCAAATACGAAATTCCGCATTCACAAGACTTAGATACGCCTAGCCATATTCGAAGTTGCCTTCGCCCTAGACGTGAAGGGTTTAATTTCTGAGGGTTTGGTCCCAAATCTCTATTTCAATTATTTAATTTAATTATTTTGTTTATTATTTTCCTTGAAGTTACTAACGCGTGTATTTTGTTATTAGAAAGAGGTACGAGGCATCAAAGTAAGTACTTTAATGGTTTTTTATTGATGTTATGATGTAGAAATCATGTTTATATTGTTATTATGATATTCCTAGTATCATGTCTAGGGTAATTTTAACATTTAATATGATTGTTACGATGCTTTCTATTCTCTTCCTAATATTTATGATTGTTAGTATCATGTTAGGGCTAAAGATTTGATCTTGATTGCTTAGTGACATGCTAGGGTTTGTTATTAATCTTGTTAGTATCATGCCTAGGATCTTGCTATTATTATGCTTTAATATTAACATGATTATGATTATGATTATGATTATGATTATGATTATAATTGTTATAATTTATGATGATCATGAATATTATTATTATTATTATTATTTTGATGATTATTATTTTATTTATAATGATATTATTGCTATAATTATTGTTATTATGAATATTATTATTATGATTATTATAATGATTGATTATTTATTATGTTGCTTGATATTATATTTATTGTTATTGCTTGATCACACCTTTATTTCATGTTTAAAGGGAATTTGTACTTGTAACCACGCTTAATAAGATAATTAATAATCTTGTTAGGGTTAATGTGATTATAATTCAAGTGATCGCCAATAATAGATTTGTTTGTGCATTAATATTCAACCAACATAGATAAACAGGTTTAGGGCTAATCCTATTGAGTGCATGTTAATTAAAAAGCGCACATGAATACGATCAGAATAAAGTAGAGGCATATTATTAGGGCAGGTTCAATCTCTTTTAGGTTGGATTTGTACCTTCATCCCCGAACCCTTATTTGGTTCTAGACCTTATGGAGTTGACGATCTCTTGGATTGTTAAGGGGTGTAACCTTCACCTCGTGAACGGTTTACAAGTTCCTAAAAAACTTGTTGGCGACTCTTTTGCTCTATCTTCTTCCCATTTGGACGCCACCGTACTTTAGTGTATGATCACAGAGGGGTTCAAGTTAACACTTGAAATATTCCCTACACCTGGTTTTTAAACCACTTGGAGTTATAACTTGTCAAATCATCTTTGTTACTTGCATAATCATCATGTTCCAAAATGAATGTTTTTAGAACTCTTAATCAATATGAAATCATATTTCTTTGATTAAGTTTTACTTATGCTAGTCATCGTTATGGGTTTGATGCAACAATTGAAACTCATACAACAACTTTGTTTAGTTTTCAATGAGAAACGACAATAGAGGATGTGCACTTGGAATGTACTACCTTCGACACATGGTTATTATTCCCATTACACTTAATGAGACCACGCGTTGTCATTTGTAACATGAGGTGAATCATGCTCATATTTTTCTTCAAGATTTTCGAATTCGCTTTTCTTGAACTTTTCAAGATTCTTATACTCCCACTTGTCTTTTGAGGAGGCATATTTAGCATAGGGTGAACCAACCATGGTTTGAGCCATGTTTTTTTGTTTCTTTTCTCGAACTCTTTCGAGATTTATACTACTCCCACTTGACCTTTTGGAACAATTTCCATAAGGGCACCTACTTGAGCAACAAACATTTTGTGCTAAGTATGATTTGTGTGGTAGTACCCTGTGCTCTGTATAGGAATTGATCGTGCATTAAACGATTTAATACAACATTTATTCCTTTCTTTGTAGAAAGACTTTATAAGAACTCTTCTTATCCATATCACATATGAAACCTTTGCTACATTTTGATTTGACCTATGTATCTTTGTTTAGTTTTGTAGCTTATCTTAAAAGTATATCCCTTGAACAATGGTTGGAAGATAGGTAATTTACATCCATTATCAAAAAATATCTTATATAGATTGATAACTCCCTTCATAAACACTTCACAAGGTTTTCTTTCGGAGTTTGTCGTAAAACGATTTCACAACTCTTGGATGTTCATTAAGGTCTTGGCTTAAATTTTCATTATTACGATCATATCGCAATATTTTGAATGTGTTGCCAAGTAAATTTCTTGACTCAAATTTTCACAATACAATCATATTGTAATGCAATTATTATCTTGTCAAGTTGATACTGAACTTCATAATGAACATTTTGAACTTTTCAAAATTTTCACTCTTATGCTTCAACTAAGCACAAGTAGTGATCGTATCACAAATGAAGTTTCATTGTCCGTCTCTAGCCTTTGAACCTTTGGTTTTCTTACATCGATATGTATTCGACCTCGAGTTCGCATCATCATTTCTCTAAATGGTGACTTTGTCAATACTTTCAAATTAGACTGATATTTACATATATCAATGGATTCATAATCCAATGATATTGAAAGTCCATCCCTTTGGATCTTCCGCATGCAATGTTCATTTTCATTCGAATTTTTGACATTTTAGAGACAATTTATATATAGAAATGGTTTAGTTTTTCTATCATATAGAACTTTGAACCTATTTAGCAACTCAAAACACATTATGACTCAATAAAGCATAGAATAACATTTATTCCACGTTTTTGAATCTTCGATGCGTAGTCATTACTAACATTGAATTACTAACATTGAATGGTGTTTTGATTGATAATGGCAAGAATGAATAACATTTATTTAATTCTAGCCAATAACAAGGTAAGGTCAAATATAGGTTCTACTTGTAAAGTTGCAACTTTTGCTTCCAGACTCGTAGATTCTACTTGTGAAGTAGCAACATTTGCTTCTAAACTTGTAGATTTATTTCTCCCTTATCCATACTTCTTCATTTAGTTCAACCTCATTCTCAATGAGAGAGAACTAAACAAGACATCATATGTCCAAGAAGTAGCAATGTAATTTCTATAATATACTTCTTAAATTGGAACATTTCCATTCTTTTACCTTCCAACTATATGAGGTAATTTCTAATCAATTGGAATTGGTCCATTTAATTTGAAACATTTGTTATTCATAACAACTTTTAGCATGTAAGTAGTTCTAGGTTTGAGAAGTAGCAACTTGTTTGCATTTCTTGGCCCATAACTTCTTAATGCAATCCTCATATATTCCTAAACCTTTCCCATTTGAGCCACTTAAAACACTTCTCTTTGGTTCAAAATGATACTTTGATTAACTACTTTAAGCACATTTCATGATTTTGCTAAGTCTATTCAATCATTATTTATAATAGAGTTTAATCAACTATTTAACTCTTATATAAAGTGGATGAAGAATAGCGTCATTTGATCAACTTTTGATCATAGAGATTTCCAATCACTTTCTTATATTCAATCATATTGAAGATAAGAGATTTTATTGAACTTCTATACTAGTCTTTTAGAGGGTTTGTACCTCCCATCTCATTATATCCCTTGAAACACTTTTCAAAATGAAGATGTGTTGGCATTTTACTCAAACATTTTGAATCAAACCAACCTTAGACATGTGACATGGATTTCTAAAACTTGCCTTTTAGAACCATTTTAGCAAAATTGGAATATAGCTTTATGGATTATCTTTTAAATTTTTGAGAACGTTTCTCAACTTTATTTTCAATCAAGGAGATTATATATAATAATAAAATTAGAACGACATGTTACTTACAAGTAAACGCAAAATTCAATTATGTTTAATAAAATTTAAAGTACCATAAGCGAATTAATTGACAACTTTAAAGCATTTATTCAATTTTAATTGATCCCTATTGAATAAAATGATTCCAAGATCCTTTATTTGTGCAATAATTGACCGGACTTTAGCCCTACCATCAACCATTACATTTTCAAGGTGAGTAAACTCTTTACTGATTACAACTCTTTGTAATTCTTGGTTAAATAATTAACCATCACATGTTTAATTATTACCCTTAGCTTCAAGGTTCTAAACTCTTTAGGTAACCTTGTTGAGTAAAACCAATCAAAAGTGTAAAATTTGTTTTACCCCCACTCCCCTAAGATATAATATGACACCCAGCTTTAGCATGACCCATCATAAATATTGAAGGTTTCATCGGGTTTTTGATTGGAAAAACTACCTCAATAATACTGGGACCTAGATTTATTATGTTGTGATTATTTAGTGAACTCTAACGCATCATCACAAAACATCAATAAAATCTAACATGCATAATAAACTGAATGCATAAACAAGACATAGCATGACCTCTAATCCTAAGAAAACTAATAAAGCAAAAGCTCCCAGTTGAACCTTCATGGATCTTATCCACCTTGCTCCTTTGGGCCTTTACTTCACGGGCTTCTTGGATTAACTGCAACCTGTAATACTATTCTATTCTATCTACTACTTAAATAAAATAAAATAAATTACAAAAATACTTTACCGGTACGTAGACCGTACTAAGATTACAAAAATACATCACGATGCGCAGATTGTATTTAGCAATCTACTGGGCCATTCTAGTCATTATATAGCAGTAAATAATATCATATATTATAAAGTGCCACATAATAAATCACTCATCATGCTTTCCTAAACTACAACATCGAATGATCATAATTAAGGAAACATGGCATCTAAATATCTCATATTTTAATTAATGTAATTAGATGATATAATATATTATTCATGACCATCAATAAAATATCATATATTTTAAATTAGTCATGAGATAGAATCAAATCTTATTTTAATCTTAAAAGATAAATCATATTTATCCTCAAAGATTATCCTAACAAAGTTAGGAAATTCTATCCTAGTTACTAGTCAATCACAAAATTTTAAATCAATTATATCCAAAAATAATTACGGAATAATCACATTATTTAAATCAATTATTATCCTTTTGGAATATGCTCAGAATATCCTAACAAATCTTATCCAAAATTAACCACTTTAATTATGGATAATTACCAATTTAACAACTTTAAATATGGATAATATCAAATATAACAACTTTTGAATATTTGATTTTATCCTAAAATAAAAGATTTTATCAAAATAAAAGATCATATTTTCAAAATATTTTATCTCATCCAAAATAAATCATATTTATCTTGAAATATTTTTAAAATAAAATATTTTTTTTTTGAAAATCGTGTACCACCACACCGGTCACCATGGTTGGCCAGCCGAAGCTAGCCACGGTGGCTGGCTGCCAACAACAGCCACTGTCGCAAGGGCAGCAGCGTGGCAGCATCACTGGTAGCCGTGGCAGCAGCCGTGCAACGCTTGCACGCTGCTGCCCATAGCCACCTTGGACCGCCGCCCTCCCCTCCCTCCCTCTTGGACTGTCACCAGGTCGGCAGCCGCCGTGGCTGCGCCACCCAGCTGCGACTGCCGGCCTCAAAACTATTTTTTTTTTTTGGTTTTCAATTTAATTAAAATAACATTTATTAAAATTAAATCAAATCAGTCCAAAAATTAAAATTAAATCAACATTCAATCTTAAAATTAGGGTTCATCATAAAATTAATCCCAATTTAATTTTAACTTTTAAAATTAAATCGATGATCATACACAAAACGTTTTTATGCATAAATCAATCCGATTAAAATTATGAAACATAAAACAAATCGAATTAAATCAAAATCAAGCACAAAAATCACATTTTAGGCTAGAAATTTTCGAAATAATTCGAAATTAGTTTAGGGTTTTCGAAAATCCGAAACTAGGGTTCTAGGATTCGAAATTTTCGAATGGTCTAGGGCTTAATTCGGTCCTCTTCATGGCTATTTTGAGCATAATTAAATCACATTTAATTAATTCCAAAAGTTTAATCACATTAAATATAACAATTGAACCATAATTAAATTATTCTCCCTCCTAATTGAATTAAAATTGTGGACTATCAAAGAATTATAGTCAATATGCGTAAATGCAATAGGCTAACTGATACCACTGTAGGGGTTTATAGGTACTACGCAGCGGAAAAACATGAATCATATTCATACAGTACCTAATCCCAAGATCTAATGCATAACACATAAAGAACATATAATCGTACCTTTGAAGCATGATTCCACGTGCGGCGATCGAGCAAGAACAATGGGAGATAAAGAACCTCAAGCGTGATTCCTCTACTTGGTCCACAGGCACAGATTAAGTCCTCCACTAATGCTAGTTAGTTGCAATCGAACACTTCAATTGACCTTCTATGGAGTAGAACGAGCAACGAACAAATCACGAACCACCATAAAGGGAGGGGATAGGCGTGTGGTACAGAGAGAGAGAGAGGTTTTGGATTACTTTGTTGCTTGGTGCACAATTAACTGTTAATTGTATTGTATCATACAACCCTAGGCATGGACTTTATTTATAGATCTCATCTCTAAATAAGAGTCCATGACAAATCCCAAATCCTAACTCTAATCTAACTATACTAGCCCAATCCAATTCATGATTGGTTACTTGTTCATGAGGCCCATAAATGGGCCTATAACTTGCTTAACCTAATACCTTTGTTGTGTGACCTCATAGGATCCATTCTAGTGGGCTTTGGATTATTTGACTAGCCCAAAGATCAATTATCATAGTCTAGCAACAGATAATGACGACCCAAAAAAACGAACTTATTATCTCCATAATAGCGATCCTTGATATATCTAGTAATTGCACTTATCGAAGACAGAACTCCTTCAGCACATTCTCCAACGACCCTATAAATAAGGAGATATTTCCCCATTTTGGGGACATATTAAATCATTTATTAAACCTACATTCTCTCTCATCAGAGTAACACCTGAGCTTGGAATCCAAGCAGATCCCCGTCTAAATTTCCGTACTCTTCATTCCCTTTCTAGTTACTAACTTGATCGTTGGAGGCGGAGCTCCACCATCCGGAGTCTTCGTTGTATTTGTAGGTAAAGCTCAGCCGGACCTGTCTTTCTGACGTAACTCTCCCGAGGGACAAAAACACCCAAAACAAATATGATTGTTCGGTAAAGTAGTGATTGACTAGCTGTTACATATAAGAATCAATATAAGAATCAATATTTTAAAACTATACATTAAATTTTCAACAGTTACCTCAAACGCTACCTCTAACCTCAAAAGTTAATAATCCTAACTTTTCATAAAAGCTACCTCCACCGCTAAAAGCTACTTGAACCATTACTTTGCCAAACACTCACATTTTTTATTAAGTAGTGGTTTGACTTGGTTAAACCACTAAAAGCTACTCAAAAGCTAGCGCTGAACACGCCCCGAGTCTGCTTGCATTTTTCCAAATCAAATAAAAAAGAATTTCTCCTTTTTTTTAGTTGACATACTTTTTTAGTCACACTTGACAATGCACTAATTTAACCACCAAAATCTTTAATTACACATAAAAGATCCCTCAATAGTCAATACTACATTTTTCATTACGTTTAAAGTTATAAACACAAATCATGATAAAAAAAAAGTGAATAAATAGTGCTAAAGTCAAAACACGCTTACTAAAAAGAAATTTATCAAAACAGCCTTAAAAATCACTCTTTCCTAAAATCGCCCCCAGGCCATTTTTCAACGAGTTGATGTGACACCCATTTTGAAAAAACAACTTCAATTGCTATGATGAGCTATAGCAATTGAGAGTTGCATCACTCGCAAGCCAACACAACACCGGGCACTCAACTCCCAACAACAACACACTAAACACAATCGAATTGAATGTCTATGCGCTGCTTCGCATTCTCCACAACAAGTGTTCCAACCACTTTCTCTCTCCTCAAACACCTCACTTGTTCTTCCATTTCCAAACCTCCTCTTCTCCTTCTCCATTGCTCTCTCTCAACATCCATGTCTTCCCGCCCTAACTTCCAAGGCGGCCGTCGAGGCGGCGGCAGCAGAAATCGCGGCGGAACCGGCAATCGTGGCGGCGGCGGTAGAGGCGCTGGTGGTCGTGGAGGCGGTGGCGGAGAGCAGCGATGGTGGGACCCTGTTTGGCGAGCTCAGAAGCTTGCGCAGAAAGCAGCTGAGGTGGAGTTTTGCTTTTATTTTTCTTGCGTGTTTATGAAGTTTCTAATGTTTGATTAGATTGTCAGGTTTGATTGTATAATTGATTTTTAGGGTTTGTTTTGTTGATTAATTGATTGGAGGTTTGTTGTTGATGATGTAGTATGAAGTGTTGGATGAGAATGAGTGGTGGAATAAGATGGAAGGATTTCAGAAAGGAGGAGAGCAGGAGTTGATAATTAAGTGTCTTTTTAGGCGGGAAGATCAACAACTTCTCTCTGATATGGCGCAACAGCTTGGTCTTTACTTGTAAGCAATTGCATTTCAAGTTATTTTATGGTTTTGGTGGGAATGTATTGAAAATATTGTATCAACGTGTTTCTGCTGATTGTTGTTCTTGTTTGATATGCATTTATGGCCTTCTGGGCGCGCGTGTGCATAAGTGGTATGTTGATTCTTACGTTGTATGTTGATGTTTGTTGTGTGTGTGCGTAAGTTATATGCTGAAAACACTGTTTTTTTTGCTGTTGTTTGATTTGCGTGCGCGTGCGTGAGGGTAAGTTGTACTTCATCCGTTTCTATTTAGTTAGACGCATTCAATTTAGATACACATATTAAGGAGAGGAGAGAGAATAATACAAGTGGGGTAGACTAGTAAATGCAAAGTATAAAACTTACCCAAACAGAAAATTTGTCAACTAAAATTAAACTTCCTAAAAAAAGAATACGTGTCACTTAAAAAAAGGAGGTGGGGGAAAAAAAAGAAAAAATACTATGGATTTTGTTGTGACCAAAGTCACTAGAATGAGTTTAGATTCACCGAATCGTATGTATGCAAGCCTTTCAATTGGTGGTGTTTTGAATGGCTTGGAACATGGGGTTATTGTTCGTAGCTAAAGCTTTAGGGCCTGTTCTCATACGTTTATTTTCAGCTGAGCTCAGTTCAGCTTTAGGGCCCTAAGTGTAATATTCTTTGCATGTCTTTTTTATTGGCCTTGTTAGTCCAGAATAATCATCATGAAGAGGCAAAGATAGAAATATAGAATACAACAAAACCAATGCCGAAGCAGTAATAGATGGGGTCGAGTGAATGAACCAAAAATCTATTTCTTGTGGCTGTCCACGAAGATTCTCTTCCTCCATTCACTTATATTAAGTGTTAGATACTCTTGCAAACCTATTCTCTTAACATTATCTTTACCTTTTCAGTTCAAATTATTTTGGCATATCTTAACAACTTTTAACGTCTCTACAATCCCAGCTCTCGTTCTTTGAAAAATTGACACAAGTACTTCAATACTAACTTAGGTGTAACTCCTTACCATTTCATATCACTACATTAGTACATCCTCTTTTGGCTCCCTCTTAGTAGTATTAAAGTTTTCACTCCATGTACTCAATAGTAGTCCAACTCACCTTAACGCCTCTAGAATTTAACCAGTTATCCATTATCCTAAATTAGCATTAACTCAGCTCTACTTTCGTCCACTAATAATATCATATGCAAACGATATTTACCCTGGTCTGATCCCAGATAAACCATAGTTGAGTATAACCGACTTTACAGTGTTTAGGGGACTTTATAGTGTTTGGGAAGTTTGCATCCAGAAGCTTCATTCCAATTTTGGCGATAAATCTTGAGCTCGAACAATATCCTCAATATGCATAGAAAAATGACCACCAGCATATCTATGTTTGACTTTAAGACTTTGTTAGAACTTAGAATCCTATCACATTTCTAAATCCTTTTAACTATAACCATTTACTCAAGACAAACACTGCCCTTGTTCTTGTATTTAATCAAACTTTCCTAAATTTTCTGCCCCCTTCTATTTGATGTAATTATACTTTGTGTTGTAGTCTTCAGTAATTCTGTTGATGATCTTTCATATATGTGTTTATTTAGCTTCATCATATCTTTAGAACTATTCTCCTTGATTTTTTTGTATATCTAAGGTGATATCTAGAAAGAGAGAAGGGGAGTGTTTTTTTTTTTTTTTTTTTTTTTTTGGGGGGGGGGGGGGGGGGGGGAGGAAGGTACTATGAACTCCTTTTGAAGCTTTGTCATTGGCCTCAGATATGTCTCTTAGCAGGGCACCAAAAATCTTGTTGATCTCAAAATATTCATTCCTGTGCTTGCATTTAGATACATGGAAGGCCCAACTAGGAAAGAGAATCTCACAAATGTGTGCCATTAAATATCTGAGTGGACTTACAATTTTTAATGCCCCACCCCTATCCCCGCATTATGTTTAGACGAGTGTCCATTGTTTATGTATTTTAGATTATGGTACTATAAAGTTCATGAATCATTCAGATTATAATTTTGGTTTAACTTGTCAAAAGTAGCCTGTGTTTTTAGAATAGCTGACCTAACTGATTTTTTTCTCCTTGAAATTGTTTATGGTGGTTGCTTCATTTTCCATTTCTCTCCTTGTTTGGCGTTTGTGGGAAGAAAGCCATGCATATAATAAAGGAAAGACACTTGTTGCGAGCAAAGTCCCTTTACCAAATTATCGTGCAGATCTAGATGAACGTCATGGATCAACGCAGAAGGAGGTATGATTGCAAAAAGTGGATGTATATATATATATATATTTTTTTTTTTTTTCTGGCTGATCTTTTACTTTAATTTACAAATACTATACAGATACGGATGTCTACAGACATTGAGAGGCGGGTTGGATCATTATTGGATACCTCTAAAGGTGAAAGTTCTACTGAAAATTCCACTGGTGCATCTTCTCAAACTTCTAAGAATTCACCGTCAGCAAAAAGCTTTGTGAAACCAGTCTCCGTTTTAGAGAGTAATGTTGATAAGGATAAAATCAGTGCTGAACTCAAGCAGCAGGAAGAGAAGTTGAAGGTTTGTCTTCTTTTGATTTTGTTTTCCTTCCATCATGATTACTAAATTCACTGCAATCTCAACCTATAGAAATCATATCTTGTGACTATCCTGAGTAGGTTCTGTACTCTCTGATACATTTCATTTTTGTTTGTTTTTAGGCAAGTGCAAATGTGCAAGCCATGCAATCATTCAGAGCAAAGCTCCCTGCTTTCAATGTGAGAACTGAATTTCTAAAAGCTGTTGCTAAAAGTCAGGTGGGTTCTTTTATCTCTAGTTTGGGTAAACCTGTTATCACGGGGCGATGGTGTGATGGGCTACAGTATGTAGAATATAGCTAGCTTCTTATATTGCATTCTGATATATTTTACTTTAATATTATTTGAATTATGATACCTGTATATGCATGAATGAATTACTTTGGATACTTGATTTTTGAACTCTAGATCTCCTTTATTATTGATTAATAGAGGTTTTTGTCTCATAACTTTATTTAGAATTCTTACTTTGGTTAAAAACTTAATATTATCTCTTTCTCATGAGTTATTTGAAAGCAGATTTTTATTGCAGAGGCTTCATTAGTCTTATATGCTCTGATGTTTAGTTGTAACATGAATTGATCTCTTTCCTTGTCCTTTTGTCCTCTATACCTTAGATAAGGAATGTATGGATTGTTTGCTACATGCATTGAATTTTTACTCCTCCTGTCCCTTAAAGTATGTAACAATATCCTTTTAGTCATGTGGTCTTTTTGTTGTACTCTCCCTGTCTCTTATCAAAGCTCTGTTGTTTCTCCAATTTATTTATTTTTTAATCTGGCTCATTTAATAAAACATTTAAAAGTGCAATATGTGCTTTTTTGCATACCATAAGGGCTGAGGGAGTACTTAGTTTCTGCATTTGACTATTGATTTACAGAACTAAGCAAAATTTTTCCTGAAATTATTCTACATGATTTGTTTTGTTTTTGTAATTGTAGGTCCTAGTTGTGTCAGGGGAGACTGGCTGTGGTAAAACAACCCAGCTCCCACAGTTCATTTTAGAAGAGGAGATTTCATTGCTGCGTGGTGCTGATTGCAGCATAATATGTACACAACCACGTCGTATATCAGCTATATCTGTTGCTGCTCGTATATCATCTGAAAGAGGAGAGAATCTTGGTGAAACTGTTGGCTATCAAATACGTCTGGAGACAAAACGTTCTGCACGGACACGGTTATTGTTCTGCACAACAGGAGTTTTACTCAGACAATTGGTAGCTTCTATTGATCATTTATGGATTATTATATGCAGCTCTGGTGTGTAATGAAGTGTGTCTTTATTATCTTTCTTTGCTCAGTCTCAACACGTAAGGTTATATTATAGAAAGTTATTTGTGTGTATGTGGACTATTTACATTACTGAGGCTCTTCCTTTCACCCAAATTGGATTAGGTATCCAGGTTAAGGTATTGGCATTATAATGTAATACTTAGATACCTCATAGAAATCAGAATACCATGAAAACCCCCACAATTAGCTGAGTTAATTCCCCCTGGTACCTTGGTAATTTACTGACAATATTAGCTGAGGTTTGACTGATAGCTTTGTTAAACTATGGTTCCATATGTGGTGATACCTGTATAGCTTTCTTCATATAGCTGAGCTTGAGCTTACAAATTTATGTTTGCTTGGGAAAAATGTTCTTGCATGATTGTAATTTTTATTAATATATGATGCATTGAGATGTTTTTCTTGCAGCAGTTTTACATTAGAGTTATTACATATGTCTGGGCAGTGTAGTTTTATGGTCATTCACATAAAAATAATTGAATATTGAAGAATCATTCACATGTCAATATTTTTCATTAGTTCTACCGCCATGATAGCCAAAGCCGCATTGTGAATATGCTGATTTAAGCACAGGAAATTGTGCATATTCATCTATGACATTATCCGGTAACTAATGGGAGATTAAAGGAATGCCCAATTCCTATCTCCTACCAATTTTGATTGGCAAGGTGAAGTTAGATTAAGAAAATGCCATTGGTTTTATATCACTAATTCAATATCGAGTTATTGTTTGTATGCTTGTAGAATAATATCGAGTCTTACACTTTCATAATAGAAGCAAATTATGCAAATTCATGTATTTGGTTAAAAGTCTATATGCATGGTGTAAGCTTTTATCCATCTCTTGGTTTCTTTTGTATCCCAGCATCTTGTTTTCTGTGTGCTTGAAGAAAGCATTGAGATTGTCCTGGTCTTACTTGTTATTTTCTGCTAATGTACAGGTTCAGGATCCAAATTTAACGGGTGTGAGCCATCTGCTAGTGGATGAAATTCATGAAAGAGGAATGTATGAGGACTTCCTTCTTATAATATTAAAGGATCTTCTTCCTCGCCGTCCAGATTTACGACTTATTCTTATGAGTGCTACTATTAATGCTGACTTATTTTCCCATTATTTTGGGAATGCCCCTACTATTCATATTCCGGTATTGTGTATACTATAAAACATATTCTAATGATGAATGATCTGTACACCTATGTGAATGAATGATCAAGCATGTTAATTTTTTGTTAACATGTCTACAGGGACTGACTTTTTCAGTTGAAGAGTTCTTTTTGGAAGATGTTTTAGAGAAAACCCGGTATCGTATCAAACAAGAATCTGATAATTTCCAGGGCAATTCAAGGCGGCGAGTTAAACAATTGGATTCTAAAAAAGATCCTGTAACTGAATTATTTGAGGTATGCCTAAATTTTCTGTCTTAGGACTTCTGCTTTTATCTTTCTTGAAAGCAATTGCTTTACCAGTTTACCCCCTTTTTAAACAAATGATTTTTGTGCGGGAAACCTATTTCGCCAGAAGGTTGTGGGGATGAGCAGTAGGAAATATGGCTATTCTGGATTTTTTAAAAATTACTTAAAAGTGTGACTTTTTATGGATTTGGAGGATTAGCATTATGTGTTTCCATCTCCACTTCTATATAGTTCAAGGGTGTGGAACATTTTTTTTTTGACAAGAAAAAAAAAGGGAAATTCTACAATATAACCCGCTACTTTTAGAAATTCTACGTTGTGCCCTTAGTTTTTGAAACTTTTATATAGTAACCCGCAAGCTCATTTAGTAACTATATAGTAACCTTGCCGTTATTCCACCGTTAATAAATTCCGTTAGTGGGGCCACTCTCTAATTTTTAATATTTTTTTTTTTTTTTTTACTTTTGTGCGTTGTAAAATGTTCTGTTAACGGTTTTAGGGGCTATTTTGGCCCTAAAGGGTCCAAGTTGAGCTTAGATTTGCCAAAAAAACAAATGTAAATACCTCATTTTACATATTAAAATATAAACATGCAAATCAAGACATTTCTTAATACGCAAAACGAGGTATTTACGTTTCATATTTGCCAAATTTGAGCTCAATTTAGACCCTTTAGAACCAAAATAGCCCCAAAACCTTTAACGGAACATTTACCAACACGCAAATCGATAAAAAATATTAAAAATTGGGTAGTGGCCTAGTGGGCCCCACTAACAGAATTTGTTTATGGTGGGATAAGGACAAGGTTATTGTATAGTTACTAAATGAAATTGCGGGTTACTATATAGAAATTTCAAGTAGTAAGGGCACGACGTAGAATTTCTATAAGTAGCGGGTTATATTGTAGAATTTCCCAAAAAAAAAAGAAGTTCCATACCCTTGAACTATATAAAAGGGTGTGGAACTATTTATTACAATGGCAATAATAATATTGTAGATATTCTAAAATCTTCATTTTCTGTTTTCTAGGCACTATTTCAGATGGTAATTTCGCTCAGTTTTAATTTTTATTATTTTAAAAATCTGCTTATTGCCCAGTTATTTTTGTGCTGTTTTGATAATCATTTTTCCTACTTTTATTATTCTTCTTATTATCTCACATTTTTTTTGCTGCATGAGCTAATTTTTTTTTTTTTTTCTTCCGATTTTTTTTCTCTGAATTGCTGTGGAGGTTATGCTTATTCTTTATGTCTGTTAAGTATAGTGATCTAGGGCTGGTGATATGTGATCTTCGTTGATGGAAAGCTTCCATCAGATTCTCAAAATGCTAGTTAATAAAATAGTTAGGCTATGGTTTCACATTATTTTTTTAATCTGGTCTTTTTTCCCCCCTCTTGCTTTAGTATTTTTTTGGTTGTTTCTTCTCCCTTTTCTTCTCCTCTTAGGTCTCCAAGATAGGTCATCACCTTGGCATACAACTATACAAGGGATCATCATCTAATAAATCCTCGGGGTACTTGTCTTCAGAGAAGGCATTGTAGGGCATTGCCCAAAGCTGGTGTCAGCGGGGGCCATCTAGCCCGACTGGGATTCAACACTCCCCTTGGGATATCTCTAGTCTAAGTGAGCTTTCAAGCCGACAAGTTTTCAATGGGCACAACTTCTTTTCCTAATAAAGATGGTGGCCTTGTCATCTTGGCAGAGTGCATAAACTTTGAGTAGTCCTTTGCTCTTCGGCAGGTTGGACCAAATTGTCACTAACTCCTAGGAACGCCTTATTCGTGGTGTAACCGCGAAATCATCGGTTCACTTAGCTACTAGTCAACCCAGTAACATCATGGTCCTATCTTTCGAGAACCTTGCTTAGCCAAGTGGGGCAACATGGGTGGTTCTCATAACCGCATCCCACTACTCAACCTTCCATGAATCAAGGCAATCACATGCTCTCACACTATGGCTTAGTGAACCATCAAGGAACCACCACTTTATGATCCCACCTAGGTAGTTGTGGCAGTTGTGGGTCGTGGCAGACCATCCCACCCCACGGCTCCTTCAAAGCACCCATCCCTTAGCCACGACTCACCTCAATTTCCGCTTATGCGAGATTCGAGTAGAACATCGGCCGAGCCACGTTCATTGCTCATGCGACGGTCTACACGCTTGCCTTGATTCTAGGAAGGTTAAGTTGTGGGACGGTAGGCGGTTATGGTAACCACCCATGTTGCCCACTCTTCCTAAAATGGTGGGACGATTATGTTGGCTAAGCATAGTTTCTAAAAGGAAATCCCCCAATTTTAGTGGGCTAACTAACGGTTAGGTTGACCAACAGTCAATGTCGATTAGTTTCAATACGCCATTAGCAAGGTGGTTCCTAGAAAATAGGAGCACCAAGTTAATGGTTAATTATCCTTGGACGTGGGCAAGTTATCCCAAGGAGATTATGCTACGTCCTAGAAATTATGCCACGACAGCGGTGGTTCCTAAACCGTAGGAACACTATGCTAGTGGGCGGTTATACTTATACTGGATAATATGTAGTAGGATCACCACTAATGCATGACTTCGAAAATATCAGGAGCACGACCTTAGTGGGTCTCGATAGTTATGTGGAGGTCACCTTGACTCTATTAATTTTTGTTGATTACTACACGGAATAGTCACTTTTGGTTCATGTAGCCGAACCCACTTATGGAATTAAGTCTTTGATTGATTGTCCTTGACTCTATTGAACTTGGATTGCCCCCATATAATGTGGACTAGCCTAGAATCATTACAGGGAAGTTAAAGTAGTGGGCCATTACTTAAGTAATGGATGTAGTGGGCATAGTGGGTAGTTACTTCAAACTGATTGGGCTACAGTCAGTGCTTATAAATAACCCTTCACATTCATTTATTGGAAGAGAATTTTGGAAACTCTAAAGAGAATTCTTGTTGTAAGTTTGTGAGCCATAGTTTATAAAGTTAATCATATTTGTGTTTGTGCTTGTGTCCTATCTTGTTTGTTTGTGTAACCTTGCTTATTGTGAGTGTGTGGCTTGTGTACTTGGTCAATACGCCATCATGGGCTCTTAGTCGACGAAGAAAGTTAGCCTTAAAAATTTACCGTGCCAATTTGGCCTGAAAAGCAAAAGTCAGTGATAATCGTTGAGAACTCGTCGGCAAGGAAGCTCTCTTACTGTAGAGACATCCTAAGGGGAGTCCTTGTGGGGCTAAGAAGCCTTATTCTCTTGCTAACTCCACCTTTGGACAATGGATTTTGGTGTCTCATTTTACGAAGGAGCTTAAGGGTGTATTGGATGATAATCCCTTGTATGCCAAGGTAATGACCTATCTCGGAGGCCTTGTTGAAGATGTCTTGAATCGTTTGGTGGAACCAAGTGAAGGTTGGGGAGATGTTCGACATGGGGCCGCAATGGAGAAATGGTTTGGACGAGTTTGGGTTGTCAGCAACAACTTCATTTCTCATGTCTGTCCCTTCCAAGTGTTGTGAAGGACCTTGGTCAAAAGTGCTTCTCACAGTGCCTCGATAGGTTCGTGTGTGGGTGGTTGGATAATTGATGCTCCATTGCAAAGCAACCAGGATACTCTTCACCAAAGGAGAAGTACCAGGAGGTAGCTGTGGCGACTAACGTACTCAAAGATGCGGCTAAGTCGGTTGAGGTGATATTGTTATCCGATTATAAGGTAGAAGATGAGGATGCTGTTGGGACCAAGTCTGAGACCTTGGTAAGTTGGAAGGGGTATTGTTTCAGTGATGATGAAGGGAACTTAACACTTCCGTTGTCAGAGTACAATCCAACCACCCCTGAGCAATCTTGCCTCAACTTTTAGTTCATGCCATACTCTTCTTTGGTTCAAGATAACCTTTCTTGGTTTCCTTGTTTGTTTGCTTTAAGTTAACGTATCATTGTGATGGATTCGTGTCAACCGAACCTTATCCGGGTCTATGCTAGAAAGAAAAAAGTCAAGCACCATAAACAATACCAAAGGGCAGTAGCAGCGACATAGAGCATTTCAAGGCATCAAGACTCCAATTAAGTAGAAGAAAAAAATAATTAAGATAAGAGAAGGAAAGAAAGCAACCTTGCTTCTATTATATTTCTCATGGTTTTTCTATTTGTGTTAAGTAGTCACATGTTAGCCTTAAGGATAGCTTTGACCATTAGCAATGTAGTATAAGCAAGGTAGTTTATGCTGTTTAGAATTCGTCCAGAAAATTTTTAAGTAAGCACAAGAGATTTGCAACCTCAAGTTGCTTGGAGATTGGTAGCCTCAAGCTATTACTACTTGTAATCCTTCGGTTAATTAATCTATGAACTATGAATCCTTCTTCTTCTAACTTGTGAGTGTATGTGAATTGTCGCTTAATCAGTTCCAGTCTATAACAATCATCTCATTTTTTTTTTTTTTTGATTTCTGCTTTCATTGCACATATGCATTTTATATGATGCTTTGGTATCAATGAAGTTTATGCTAAATTAGAATGATGTTGTAGTCTTTAGCTCCCTGAGAGGGTTATGTAGCATAGTAATTCAACGAGAATTACGAGATATATGCCAAATGTGGGCATCAAACTCAACTTGTAACCAAATATGCCTCTTTTACCTTTGTTAAAAACTTGGTTTTAAATATATTGAATCGGGGTGTGGGCATTAAGACCTTAAGGCAAAGGCCCTTGCAAATCATGTTAGGATTCCGAGAATGCAAATTGAAATAGGGGATAACCCAATGGAGTTAGCGCGGTTAAGATTGAGAGTTACGCTTAAATGCCCGATTCTCGTGAATCACTAATGGGATGATGTCGAAGGATCTAATGGCACTACAAGGGAATGGACCCCCCCTCCCCCATGAAACGAATAACACAAGTGTGAATCAGGGTGTGGGCGTTAAGACCTTAAGGCAAAGGCCCTTGCAAATTATGTTAGCATTTCGAGAATTCAAATTGAAATAGGAGATAACCCAATGGAGTTAGTGTGGTTGAGATTGGGAGTTACTCCCAAGTGCCCAATTCTCGTGAATCGCTAATGGGATGATGTCGAAGGAACTTGTGGCACTACAAGGGAATGGACCCCCCCCCCTCATGAAACAAATAACACAAGTGTTTGATCTTGTGTGCTTGACTCATGGTTCGAAAATGCAGTTTCAGTCGCAATCGCGGAAACGGTTGCGTATTGCGTCGCGGAATTCACAATTTATTTATTTATTTATTTATTTTTTTTTTTTTATGTTTATTATGAATAAAAGTAACTCCGCCAGTGGGTTTCCCGCTGCCAGTCCCAAGCCTGGATAAAGGAGGAGGGTTACGGTAGGCCAGTGACAGCCAGTATAAAACTTCGTCACATCCCATGACATGAGCCAAACAGATATTTTCGTGGGGGCGTTCCCTACTCAGCGACGCGCTGCACTTCCTAGACCCGGGTGTAGTGATAAGTATGCAAGGGTTGCTAGGTCGTCGCCCAGAAGCGACGCGCCACATTGCCCGAGTGTGGTGTCAAATGAGCAAGGGCGTGCCATTGGGGCGTTCCCTACTGAGCGACGCGCTGCACTTCCCAGACCCGGGTGCAGTGATAAGTATGTAAGGGTTGCTAGGTCGTCGCCCAGAAGCGACGCGCCATATTGCCCAATTGTGGTGTCAAATAATCAAGGACTTGGAGTTGGGATCAGGAGGGAGCGTGGGAGAAAAGAATTTAGTTTGCGGATTGGTTCTTGGAATGTGGGGTCTCTTACGGGAAAATCAGCAGAATTGGTAGAAGTAATGAAAAGACGACGCGTGAACATCATGTGCCTCCAAGAGACAAGATGGACAGGAGAAGGAGCTCGAGGCTTGGTTTTGGGGTATAAGGTATGGTATGTTGGGCAAGAAACGAGCCACAGAACAAGGAATGGTGGAGCTAGGAACGGAGTTGGTGTGGTTCTCGATGAGAGGTTGGCAAAAGAGGTGATCGAGGTCTATCGGAAGAACGATAGGTTGATAAGGCTGAAGTTGCTATGTGGCAAGGAGATTGTGAATGTTATCAGTGCTTATGCTCCCCAAGTGGGTTTAGATGCAGAAGAGAAACGACAATTTTGGGAGGACCTAGACGAGGTGGTGCAGGGTGTCCACCACTCAGAGAAGTTATATATTGGAGGGGATCTAAATGGGCACGTTGGGGCGAGCCGAGATGGCTATGAGAGTGTCCATGGAGGCTTTGGGTATGGGCAGAGGGACGCCGGTGGTGAAGCTATTATGGATTTTGCCCAATCATATGATTTAATTTTGGCTAATACTTGGTTTAAGAAGAGGGATTCACACTTGATAACTTTTCGGAATGGAGCAAATGCAACTCAAATAGACTTCCTGCTCACAAGGAGCATAGATAGACAAAGTTGCATAAACTGTAAGGTTATCCCAGGGGAGAGTGTGGTCACCCAACACCGGCTATTGGTAATGACTATTCGTCTGAAAGAGAAGGCGAAGAAAAAAGTTAGACAAGAAGAACCAAGGATAAGATGGTGGACCCTAAGGGATGCAAAAGCTAAGGTTTTTACAGAAAAGGTAATTGAAGAAGCGGATTGGGATGGAGAGGTGGATCCGGACATGACCTGGTTACGAATGAAGAACTGTTTCCTAAGAGTGGCCAAAGAGGTCTTAGGGGAAGTAAGGGGAAGAACTTCGGTACAGAGAGATACTTCGTGGTGGAATGAAGAGGTGAAAGCAGTAATTAAGCAAAAAAGGGAATGCTATCAAGCCTTAGGAAAATGTAGGAGTGATGAAACCTTTGCAGCGTATAAGGAGGCTAAGAGTAAGGCAAAGGCAGCTGTTCGCCAAGCAAAAGAAAAGGCATATCAGGAGGTTTATGAAAAGCTTGATTCCAAGGAGGGAGAAAGGATCATTTATAAGATGGCAAAGAGAAGACAAGAGGCAAGGAAGGATATTGGCATGGTGAAGTGTGTCAAAGATAAGAACCAAATGGTCCTAGTGCAAGAGGAGGACATCAAGGATAGGTGGAAGGGGTACTTCGATGAATTGTTTAATGGAAGTAATGGAGTTGTGATAGGAGATACCTCTATGAGTGATGAAGAAATCAACATGGAGTATGTGCGAAGGATTAGGAGAGTAGAGGTGGAGATTGCACTGAGGAAGATGAAACCTAAGAAGGCGGTTGGCCCTGATGGGGTACCGATAGAGGTGTGGAGGTGTTTGGGTAAGATTGGTATTGATTGGTTAACAAACCTTTTCAACAAGATATGGACGGCTACAAGGATCCCACAAGATTGGAGGAAGAGCACCTTGGTCCCGGTTTATAAAAACAAAGGAGACGCTCAAGATTGTTCTAACTATCGAGGAATTAAGCTTATGAGCCATACTATGAAGTTGTGGGAAAGGGTGATTGAACAAAGGTTGAGGGCATGCACAAGCATTTCAGATAACCAATTTGGTTTTATGCCTGGGAGATCTACTATGGAGGCAATCCATTTGATAAGACAAATGATGGAGTTTTATAGGGTAAAGAAGAAAGATCTTCATATGGTCTTTATTGATTTAGAGAAGGCATATGACAAGGTGCCAAGAGAGATACTTTGGTGGGCAATGTTGAAGAAAGGTATCCCACGAAGGTATGTAGACCTAGTTAAGGATATGTATCGGGATGTGTCAACAAATGTGAGGACATGCGGAGGGTTGACAAAAGATTTCCCTATTACAATCGGATTGCATCAAGGGTCTGCATTAAGCCCTTTTCTTTTTGCAACGGTTCTAGATGAATTAACTAGACCAATTCAAGATGAGGTTCCATGGTGTATGCTGTTCGCAGATGATATCGTTTTGGTGGATGAGACTAAGGATGGGGTTAATGTCAAGTTGGAGCAATGGAGGCAAAGGTTGGAATCTAGAGGGTTTAAGCTAAGTCGGAGTAAGACTGAATATTTGGTATGTCGTTTTGGCACTCAGAGGGGGACAAGCAATGAAGTGGTGAGTTTGGATGGAAAGGATTTGACCATGAGTGAATGTTTTAAGTACCTAGGGTCGATCATCCAGAAGAATGGTGACATTGATCAAGACGTGACCCACAGGATTAAGTCAGGGTGGCTTAAATGGAGAGCGGCCACGGGAGTGTT
Source organism: Chenopodium album (assembly GCF_948465745.1). Lineage (NCBI taxonomy): Eukaryota > Viridiplantae > Streptophyta > Magnoliopsida > Caryophyllales > Amaranthaceae > Chenopodium > Chenopodium album. Next base: position 17,580,100 of record NC_137835.1, on the reverse strand, counting down.
ATGCGACCGCAGCATTCCCTTAAAGTTGAAGGGAAAATTCTACAGGACTGCCATAAGACCAGTGTTGCTCTATGGTACAGAATGTTGGGCTTCTAAGAAAGAGCATATTAAAAAGATGGAGGTTACGGAAATGCGCATGTTAAGGTGGATGTGTGGAAACACTTTAAGAGATAGAATCAGAAATGAGGTTATTCGCAAGAAAGTAGGTGTGGCGGGCATTGTAGATAAATTAAGGGAAAATCGGCTGCGTTGGTTTGGACATGTAAGACGGAGACCCGAGGGTGCACCGGTGCGAAGAGTGGAAGAGTGGGACCATGGAGGGATTAAACGAGGAAGAGGGAGACCAAAGATGACTTGGTTGGAAGGAGTGAGGAAGGATATGAAGTGCATGGATTTACGTGAGGATGAAGTTTTGGATCGTAAGGGATGGAGGAGAAAGATTTATGTTGATGACTACACGGAATAATCAAATTTGGTTCATGTTAGCCGACCCCACTTTTGGGATTAAGGCTTTGATTGATTGATTATGAATAAAAGTATTATGATTTTTCTCATATCATTTGGAATTTTATGTTCTTATGAGTACTACTTACTATGTATATTGTTAATGGAATATGTTTTAAAAATTAAACCCCCTATGTGTGTGACTGTGTGGCAGAACAACTGAGTCTGATAATAATTGAAAAGGGGTAAAAGGGTGGGGTCATGTGGGAAAAATAAAGAAGAAAAGAAGAAGATAGTGGGGTTAGGTCAAATTTCAAAGAAAAATAAAAGAGTAACCCTTCCTGCTATCATGCAATCCCCTCCCAACCATATGTTATTTATTCAATAAAAATATATTTATGCTACATAAACAATCGACTTTAATGGAGAACTCGAAAGCTCGCCGGAAAATTACTAAAGAATCTTGCAATATTTCTTAAAAAGACCTGATTCGCGTGTTACCACGGGCGATTCATGAGTATATCGGTTGAATCGGACGATTCAGTCTGAAAATGCACTGTATTTCAAAGATCTGCACCAAAACACTAAAACTCGGTTCGGTAAAAATGAAATCCATTACGAATCGTGATGGTGCAGCCGCATTTTGGAACCATGGCTTGACTTCATCTTCATGATGAGTAGGCAAGGTGGGCAACGTAAGTCCTATTTGTTTGGGCACATGGATGAGTGATGTGGTGTAAATCTGGATGTTTAAGTTCTTGTTGGAACCATTGGAACCTCTATGGAGTAGAGGCGGATGGCCTAGTGTATGTGAACAACTAGAGGGTTGTTCCCTTGTGAGGGGCTAGAGACGCCCTTGTTGCCCATAGGCACCTAAAAAAGTTAGCTCTCAAATTCTCTCATGAAAGGACGAGGCACCCTCGTCGTCCATAAGCATGAGGTGCCTTAGTTACCCAAAGGCACGAAGTACCCTCGTCGCCCTATGGCACGAGGTGCCCTTATGCCCTTGGGCGCGCATCGTTTATATGGAGAGGTAAAACATTCCTGATTAGGATTTTAGGCGTTTATGGGCCGCATAAGGGTTTCTTGGGATGTGGGCCCCAACCCTCGAGAGCCGCACTATAGGGTTTACACTGGGTATTTTGGTAATTTATTTCCTAAGGGTATTTTAGTAATTTCACTATTTGCTGGAATTGGGCCCTCTTTAGGGGTTCAAACACCATTATATTTGAAAGATCCATGAAATAGAATGCACTATCGACTTCAAGAAATATGATATGGGTCCCATAAGTGTGATTGCTTGACTATGAGGATGGAGAATGGGAAGTAAATAAGGTTCTTATAAGCTATAACAACTTCCATCACAATTACTTGTATATAGTTAATTACTTTCCACGGGTTATTTGTAGTATGCTTGATTGCTTTGTGACGTAGGATTTAAATTATGAGAGAACTTTCCCGAGTCATTTTCTAAATCAATGTTTCTGGGCATCACAGTGTGGAACAATGTAAAAAAAAAGCTCAGGTGCTATGAAGCGATAAGGGTTATGCAGCGCCTTGGTGCGCCTCTTTGAAGTGAGGTCAGGTGCACTATATAAACAGTTAAAAAAAATTGCTTCATGTGCGCCTCGGGTGCGCCTTATTAAAAATGCCTCGCCTAGGCCAAAAAAAGCGCTTAACCCCTTTTGCCTTGCGCCCTAGCGCCCCTTAGGAGCGCTTTTTCAAACACTGGTGTGGAAGTCTACAGCTTTGTAGGCGTGCAAGCTGAGCCCTAAATCCCAACTACAAAATATTGTGTGCTCTCCTCTGAATCTAGAATTAAGAGAATTGCCTCTATTCTCTAACTTATCAATTACTTCAATGGAAACTATAAAATGAGACAACGGATATGCTATTTTCTGATTGATTATCTTACATATGGGAGCTGTTAAAGAATCAAGAGGTAGATTATTGATTCGGATACCCATCAGATTCTCTCCATGCTTTTATTGGCTGTAAAGTTTTGAGTTGTTTATCCTGTTTCTTGTATAGTATACACTAGATAATTCCCAAGCCATCCTCAGCCTTTTGAAATTAATAGTATTGAAATATAGAAGTCTTTAGAGTAATGTAACTCAATAGTCAATCATAATGATAATTAAAAAAAAAAACGATGCATTTCTTAGGCAAATTAACGATTTTGCAAAAAAAAAAAAAAAAAAACACACACACACACACATATTAACACACCAAAAAAGGGGGAAAATTTCCTCCAATAAACTCACTTTAGTATAGGTATATAGATTTCACTGTCCTGTTGTCATCTACAATTTCAATAATACTATAGCTTGAATTCTTCCTAATTACCTCCCTTTACTTTTTTTTCTATGGTGAGTGTCATTGTTGATGGAATATATTGAAATTTTTACTTTTGGATTTGTTTATAGTTTTGTTGCCTGTTGATTATATTTCTAAAACTGATACTGATGTATTTGTCTTCACTTTTTTTTTGGGCAGGATGTTGACATTGATTCACATTACCGGAGTTACACCATCAATACAAGAAAGTCTCTTGAAGCCTGGTCTAGTGTGCAGCTTGATCTGAGTCTTGTGAGTATTTAATAAGATTGCTAGCTGTTATCTGACTAGTATGCTTTCCTTCTTGCTTAAAACAACTTAGTTATGACGAAATTCATGGTCTTAAAATTAAAAGAAGATATATTAGTAATTCTTTTATGAGCATACATTGTCTGTTAATGAAATGCACTTTAGAAAGAAAATTTTGCTCATTCTTTTGCTTTCTGTCAGTTTACGGTTTGGCGTTTTTGTTTTCACTAAGTTTAAGCTTTTGGATCATGATCACTGTAATTGGTAATTGTCTCTGAACAATGTCATGATAGCAATGTTTTTATTTTATTATTATTTTATGAAGCTGCTTATGGTAATTGGATATACCAGTGATTGCGTAATATATATGAAATGAATTGACTTTTACAAGGATATTGAGTTTTATCCTCTATTTAATATTCTGTACCTCTTTCTTTAGGTGATAAAAGACTTAAAATTTTCATGTTCTTTTCAATTGATTTTTGCGTGACATCTATGTGAAACCTCTGTTAGTTCTTTTGTTTGATCTGCTTGTAGATCGAATCAACAATTGAGCATATATGTCGGCATGAGGATGAAGGGGCAATACTTGTATTTCTCACTGGCTGGGATGAAATTTCCAAGTTACTTGACAGCATTAAGGCGAACAATTTTCTTGGAGACACAAGGAAGTTTCTTGTTCTCCCTTTACATGGTTCAATGCCAACTGTTAATCAACGTGAAATTTTTGATAAACCACCTGCAAATACAAGGTTAGCTTTGTCTCGTGATCTTTGTAATTAAGTGGCCATATCTTATTTATCTATTTATTTTTTCCCCTCTAGTGCAGGATCTATTCTTTATTTTTTTTATTCTTAATCTAATACGAAGTACATCTCAATGTAAATGGCTTACTATTTTTTTTTTCTTTCTTTTTGCTATGTTTGCCATGTATGATCTGGTTTACGAAACCAAGAAACTGCATTTTACCTGGAAGATTCCTTGTCTCAGAATAGAGGGGCTTCCTCCATCCCAACTTCTGTTGACCTTTAAGCATTATAAGTTATTAAGCAATTGTTGTGGTTATGGTTTATAAAGATTTTTCCCCAGGAGGTGCGCAAAAAAAAAAAAAAAAAAAAAAAAAAGAAAGGGAATGTTCGCTATCAGCATTGGAATAAAAAAAATCTATTGCTCAGTTTTCGTTAATAGAAGGGAAAAAGTGGAAACTACATGTATGCACCATTTGGAAAGTGGTAGCAAATGAATGGTAATGCTCCTTCACCTCAAAGTATCTCTTTTTCTTCATAAATATTCATTAGCACATAATACCATTTGGGACTTGCATTACCAGAGACATTAAGCTAATAATTTTCTTGCAAGATTACACTTAAAATTCATTCCCATCACCACCATTTCTACTTGCCAAATGGGCCAATAGTTGGTTTAGAAATTGGTTTTTGGAGAAGGGTTCCTGTCTGACATGGCTGTATTCCTCTTGGTTACTCTCTTCTTTCTCAGTTCCTCTCTATCTTCCTCATTGCTCTCTTTCTTTGCATTGGTGGGTGCCCCACTTTCTCCTTCTCCTTCGCCTTCCCTCCCTTGTTTCCCCCGGTTTTTTTTCTCACTCTTTTCTTTTTTACTTGTCTTTGATATTTCTCCTGTCTAATTGTTCCATATGGACTTTCACATTTACCAATGTTGCAACCTTTACCATCAATGTATATACCTTATATAGAAGTAAAAATGATAAAACATTGTTATATTAAAGATTTATTTTATTTTATTTTAATTTTAAATGTATTAATATATGATCAATATAAGACTTGTGAAATAAGCAAAAGTCAATTTGGAACCCAAAAAGAATAAAAAAGAAAAAAGAAAAAAGAAAAGAAAAGAAAAGATAATATTTGAGGGAGTAAGTTTGACAGAAGAATATCCAATTTTCAATTTCCTACTTTCTCATTCCTCTCTTCTTGTTGGCTTTCTCACTTTCTCTTTGGTATGAATTTTGGAGGTTATTTGTATGTAAAGTTTACCGTCAACAATGAGGTGGTCACTTAAAGGGAGTAAAAAGAGTTAGTTTTTTTTTATTTTTTATTTTTTTTTATTTTATTTTTTTATATTTTTTTATCATTTGAGTAAAATTCTCATCCGTTTTGGGTTGTAATGATGTTATTGGGCATCATTGTTTAAAAGGACTAGGTGGTCTGTTGGTCTGAAATAACGTATTGTATTATGGATGGTCCCATTAGATTGATTGAACTCATTTGCAAATTGCTGTTGGATTTGTCTTCATAATGAAACAAAGGAAGATATCAACACAAGATAACTTGGAAGACTAGTAAGTCCATACTTCTCATGCTAATGGAAGAATACGGTACCTGTGAATGGAAACAAAACTCGGCCGTTCCGTTATGGAACGGGCGCTTTGTAACGGGTTTCAGAGAGACCGAACCGAAAATCCCCGTTATATAACGGCGAGTCAAAAATCGCACCTAATGTGGCGCATCTCCCGTTCCATAACGGTGGAACGGTATTCTGGAACCGTTATAGGCATTTAACGGCCGCAAAATTTCAGAAATTCCTACTATCCTTTTTATGCTTTTGCGATTTCACGGCTTTAAGCTTATGGAGTTTCATAAATGGCGAAGAAGGAGGTTGAAGATGGGTCAAGGTGAAACATTCAGACTATTCAACAGACAAAATTATAGAGGAGACAGGAGAGAGAAATTAAAAATGAGTGGCTGAAAGATTAGACACTTGGACCCTAATTTCATGGAAAAAAAATGCAGTCGCGTTGTTGCGGAAACGGCTTGTAACAGTTAAATAGAACGGATTGCGGGTTTCGCGGCGTGAATTTTTAAAAAAAATTCACTTAAGCAAAATTTTTAGTTTGTAGACCCATATTCTTTGTTTTTATACCATATTATAGCCAAAACTATACTCAATAATAAATAGTGAAGACATTATAATGTAGACCATGTAGTAGTGCAGTACTATCTATAGTAATATTCTAATATAAAGATGTAGTGCTTAGTTAAAAACTTAAAATACTTGTACGTGTACTTTTAAAATTATTAAATCATTTTTTTTTTATATAAAAGGGATAATGGAGGGTGAGTCCAAAAATATTAAAAATAGAAAGAAAAGGAATTTAATTGAAATTGGGGTCCAAGTGTCTAATCTTTCAGCCACTCATTTTTAATTTCTCTAAATGTTTCACCTTGACCCATCTTCAACCTCCTTATTCGCCATTTATGAAACTCCAGAAGCTTGAAGCCGTGAAATCGCAAAAGCATAAAAAGGATAGTAGGAATTTCTGACGGCCGTTAAATGCCTATAACGGTTCCTGAACGCCGTTCCACCGTTATGGAACGGGAGATGCGCTGCGTTAGGTGCGATTTTTCACTCGCTGTTATATAACGGGGTTTTTCGGTTCGGTCTCTCTGAAACCCGTTACAAAGCGCCCGTTCCATAACGGAACGACCGAGTTTTGTTTCCATGCCAATTTCAATTAACTTCCTTTTCTTTCTATTTTTAATATTTTTGGACCCACCCTCCATTATCCCTTTTTTTATTAAAAAATGATTTAATAATTTTAAAAGTACACGTACAAGTATTTTAAGTTTTTAACTAAGCAGTACATATTTATATTAGAATAATACTGTAGATAGTACTGCACTACTACATGGTCTACATTATAATGTCTTTCGTATTTATTATTGAGTATAGTTTTGGCTATAATATGGTATAAAAACAAAGAATATGGGTCTACAAACTAAAAATTCACGCCGTGAAACCCGCGATCCGTTTTATTTAACCGTTACAAGCCGTTTCCGCGACGGCGACTGCGTTTTTTTTTCCATGCCGCTGTGATGCATTCTTAGTGTTGCTACCTTCTTAGAAGTCAGAATTGAGATCTGCTATATGTTGTAGGAGAAAAAATTCAGTATTCTTGGTTTGTTCGACTGTTGAAGATGTTTTGATCATCCATCGGATATTAAAAAAAAAAACCATTAATCATTTCACAAAGTTCGAATGGAGGTATTGGGGGGGGGGGGGGTGTAAGAGTTATGCAGTGGCATCTTGTACTTACTTCAATCATGCTACTATTCTACTGACTTATATCTGTAGTCCTTAAATTCCTCCTTACCTGTAAGGATACCTCACCTTCCTGATAGGTGGTTCTTATCTGGAGCAAGATATTCAATTGTTGCTTGAAAGACCCAATTGAAGCGACAGCTGCTGTTTTCTCTAGATTGTGAAATCCTTGTCCTCTAAATCTCTAATTGCTTCATTTATCACAACTTTTTCCAATTAAGGCTTTATCAGGATACTATGCAAACTTTGACCAACATCTTTTGTTCTTAATCAATTGCATTTTTATTTTTGACCAGGATACTATGCAAACTTTGACCAACATTTTTATTACATATAAGTAATAAATGATGTTTAGAAACTACAAATTAAAACTCATCTAAAAGTTTCTCATGTGATGATTAATTTTTATTACATTTGTAAAAATATACAGTCAAAGTCTGTAAAGTTTGACCATCGAAGATATTTTACAAATGAAAAAAAATAGAGGAAGTGTTAATGAAAGTTAAGCTACTGGACTCTTATTTTCTTTATCAAAAGTGTTTTTGTGCTGGGCGCTGATATAGGAAGTAGTGATACTCTTTTATGTCAATCCTCAGCCCTCTTCAGCATTCATTTTAGTCTGTTTAAAGCAATTTTTTCTTTTACTACTCTGATTGAATGGGTTATACTTGTTTTTTCTCTGTTCTTTGAGGTATTTCTGTTATTATCTAATTTACTGCATCGCTCTTCTATCTATTAAAAAATGCGCCTGGTAAATCCTATGATTTCCTTATCTTTTTTTTGCAGGAAAATTGTTCTTGCTACAAATATTGCAGAGAGTAGCATTACTATTGATGATGTAGTTTATGTTGTCGACTGCGGAAAGGCAAAGGAGACTAGTTATGATGCTTTGAACAAGCTAGCTTGCTTGTTGCCATCATGGATCTCAAAAGCGTCAGCACATCAGGTTTAGATTCAACGTCATAATCTTTGATAGAATTTAAAGCAACTTTTCTGAATTTTTAACATTTATTAACCCACTTTTCGTTATGGTTGAAAATCTAATAGAGACGAGGTCGTGCTGGTCGAGTGCAGCCTGGAGTTTGTTATAGGCTGTATCCAAAACTTGTTTACGATGCAATGCCTCAATATCAGTTACCAGAAATTCTTCGGACACCTTTGCAAGAACTTTGTTTAAACATAAAGAGTTTGCAACTTGGAACTGTTGGGTCATTCTTAGCAAAAGCACTTCAGCCACCAGATTCTCTCTCTGTTGAAAATGCCATTGAACTTCTGAAGACAATTGGAGCTTTAGATGAAAGGGAAGAGCTTACTCCTCTTGGTATGTACCATGATTTTTTTATGTCTTTTGCTTTTTTTTGTGTGTGTTGATTCTATGTATGTGCTGAATGTACTTAAATATCATCTGACGAGAACTTTGTTTGGAAATTCAACCTTGAATGAGTTGGCTAAAGGTTGAGTATTTTTATATTTCTTGGTTGAGTATAATTCTTGCCTATCTCAAATTTCTGCCTTCTCATTTTTGTTTCTGCTCTTTGTCAAATGTTATGATTACTTGTTTCACTCTTAGTGAAGTCTTGATAAAGATTGTGAAGATAATTCACTAAACCCAACTTGTGGTTACATCTTCGTGTTCATATTGCACCACCTTAGCTCTACCCCCTTGTTACTGCAGCCATGTTGGTTCTTATTTCCCTTAATAACGATATTGATTTAATGCTTTATTGGAAGCCATAATAATCATATTGACTAAGGCACCATCTTGAACTTGGATAGGCTGTAAAGATTTGACCTTGGTGACCAAAAACCTGGATTTTTTTACTTGTGTCTCTTGTCCCATGGCAGATTAATGAAATCTAAAAAAATGTAACTTTACAATTACAAGACTCTTGCTCTATGTTATTTGACCCCTCTGAATTCATACTTGCAAATAAAATTTAGTGATAAAGGTGATGGCATACACCAAAATAATGATATTGCTTATATTGTGGAAATTTCTAATATTCATCATACACCCAAGGCTTTATACATTTTTTATTATATATTTATTTTTTCTGGTACATTTCTTCATTTGGCAGATAATTGATGAGCACAATATGTGTGGGTGTATCATGATCATGGTGGGAAGTATTACTGTATAGTTGCATGTATAATGAGCTTTGATTGATTAGCATGCAATTGCAGCTTCTAGTCTTTGATAGGATAGCCCCAGCCGGATCGACCTATAAGAAGCCTTTTCTTTGCTGGCTTGACTCCAGAACTATTTCTCTCACTATAGAGATGATAAAATATTACTTTCTGATTAAATCTACTTGTCTTTCCTCTTCCTTGTAGCATAAGGAACCTCCTAACCTCCCCAAAAAATCCCTCCCGCCTTTCATCTGTTCATCTTCTTACTTTTAAAGCTACTAATTTGTCAATCACCATTTTGCTTCCATTTCCAGGATTAATTTTCATTTCCAGAATTAATCTTCTTCCTTCTTTTATTAGTGAAGCTTACAATTCGTAATTTGGTATATCTAGTGGCCTGGTGGGTGTATAGCAAATCACTTGCTATTAGTTATCAGTATTTTTCCTAGATCCATGTTCATTTAACCTAAATCCTTTTTTGTTTGAAGATAATATGATTTAAAGTGTTGGTCTAATGTGCCATGTGACTTTCTTGTGGGAGATAATAAGGAGATCAAGGATAAATAGAGGTCTGACTTTGATAGCCTAATCAATTTAGATCGAACCCGATATATTGGTCATACAAGTGTCCCTCATGATATCGGGAGTTTATGCGAAGGATTCAAAAGAGAGGATTCAAAATAGCATTACAAAAAGATGAGATTGAAGAAAGTAGTTGAGCCTAATGACATTCCTATTGAGGTTTGGAGATGTTTGGGAGAAGGAAACCAAGTGAGATCTAGTAAGGAGGCTTTAAGAATTGCAAAGTGTTGTGATCGTGAGGGGTAGATGAAGACCTAACAAAACTAAGAAGGTGATTGAAAATGATTCAAGTATTTTCAAGGAAAATATGATGTTGGATAGCGCGGTGTGGGAGAAAATTCACGTCAACATGTGTCGTAATTATATTTATACTGTTTTATTTTAGCATTTACTTTATTATTTTATTCAATCGTATTTTTATTAACTTTACTAATTTCCTTTGCTAAAGTTTTCTCAAACCATTATGTTTTTACAACTCCTTTAAAACTTTCTTAAATTTTTTTTTTCTTTTTTTGGATGCTCTTTCTTTTTCTCACTTTACACTATTTTTTTCAAACTTTTTCAACTGGTTAACTGGTTATGTTCTTTTCTTTGTCGGACGTGTCCTTATCATTTATGTTAGCCGACCCTAAATACTTTTGGGACTAAGGCTTATTTAAAATATGTTTTGATCAACTTTGATGGACTTGTACAATGTGTCACACTGACATTCTTGATACTATTATTGAAAATTGAGTTACAGCATGAAAATTATGAATAGACTCATGGCTTTCTATCATACAATTATCATTGTTATTTCTCTGTATAAAAAATTCTGTGAAGAAAAGAAACTGCCTCCTCCATCGTCAATCCCAAACTAGTTCGAGCACTTTCCTTTATTCGTCCGTCCCAAGTTCAAACGCTTGTTTGGAATAGACCATATTATTATATTAATACAGAGTACATCTCGTTTTCCATTACCAAAACAATTAGGGCCCTAGTCACACTCACATTCAATAAATTTCTATCATATCTACTTTTCTGATAAGTAATTCCCCATTATCTCTCATTAAATTAAATAAATAATTGAGACATCTCATCAGCTTATCTCCAAATCTCTGTGCCCGGGTGTTTTCAAAACGCCTGGACTATTAGAGTTCATTCTCCAATAATAATTACCTTTGAATATCTATGTGATTTATTGAACAGGCCGACATCTCTGCACTCTGCCTTTGGAACCAAATATTGGGAAGATGCTGCTCATGGGATCGATATTTCAATGCCTGAATCCGGCTTTGACAATTGCTGCTGCTCTTGCTTATCGTAATCCATTTGTCTTGCCAATTAATAGGAAGGAGGAAGCTGATGCTGCAAAGAGATCTTTTGCTGGCGATTCTTGTAGGTATGGCCCTAAGTTTTATTAATCAACTCTAAGCTAGTTGATGAACTTTGTAAAGAAAAATGTCCATAGAAGGTTCTTATGTTTTTATTTTATTGTGTGATGTGCTTTTTGCAGTGACCATATAGCACTTTTAAAAGCATTTGAAGGGTGGAAAGAAGCAAAATGCAGTAGGACAGACAGATCATATTGTTGGGAGAACTTCTTGTCACCAGTAACTCTGCAAATGATGGATGATATGCGGAAACAGTTTGTGGATCTACTTTCAGACATCGGCTTTGTGGACAAGGCAAAGGGTCCTAATGTGAGCCTTTTAACTCAATTGTTTCTCTAATTATGACATTTTGGATTCACATGCAGTAGGAAGACATTTGAAATCATCTTTCTCGTGAACTTTTTGTGTCTGATGGATATTTATCTTCATTAATCAAAATGATGTATTTAAAAGGACAAGACTAGTAAAGATGGGTTTGGGGTAGAGGTAGATGTGGCATTTTATATCAAATCTATATTTGAGAGTCCAAGCTCTGAATAAAATTTTGGTTGATTCTGACAATTTTGTAGATATGATTGTGAAAAGCTGCTTGTAATAAAAGGCAGGTGATAGTAGTATAGTACTCCCTCCGACCCTAAAAGATTCCCCCATATACAAAAATAAGATGTCCCTAAAAGATTGCTTTATACCTTATGTGGTAAATTATCTCATTTGCAAGTTGCAACCTTTCTTGCTCTCTCTCTCTCCTCATCAATAATTGTGTCCACCTATGTATACAAAAAATGTGTTGCTTCTTTAAAAGTAAAATTGAGAGTTTGGGGCAATCTGTTAGGGTTTATCAAACTGTTGATATATCTAGTCAGTTGTCTGCATGCTGCAGCTGTGTTTTCTTCAGTTGAAGCTGACACATTCAATCCCCTTAAATCTTCTAAAACCTAGATTTATGTGATCATGCAGGCTTATAACCAGTATAGTCATGATATGGAGATGGTCTGCGCTATCCTCTGTGCTGGGCTTTACCCTAATGTTGTTCAATGTAAGAGAAGAGGAAAGAGGACAGCATTTTATACTAAAGAAGTTGGGCAAATTGACATTCATCCTGCTTCTGTCAATGCTGGTGTTCATCTTTTTCCGTTGCCGTATATGGTTTACAGTGAGAAGGTGAAGACAACTAGCATATTCATTCGTGATTCAACTAATATATCCGATTATGCTCTTCTTCTATTTGGTGGTAGTCTCCTTCCTAGTAAATCTGGAGAAGGAATTGAGATGCTTGGGGGTTACCTTCATTTTTCGGCTTCAAAAAGTGTTTTAGAATTAATGAAGGTAAAAGCTTGCACACCCCCTCCCCCCCTCCTCTTTTTGTTTAGTTTTTGTTTTATTTTTCCTACCCCTACATTGACATTTGATTGAATGGGACTGACGCCATGATTCCTCAGAAATTGCGAGGGGAGCTTGATAAACTTTTGAGCAGGAAGATTGAAGAACCAAGGTTAGACATCACTGCCGAGGGGAAGGGTGTGGTTGCTGCTGTGGTTGAGTTGCTGCACAGTCAAAACTTCAAATACTAGATTTTGTTCAAATTGTATGGAGTCGTTCACATATCAGTGGTGACTATAACTTGATGAGCAGCTCTACAGACTTACAGGTATTCCAAATAGCCGCCTTAGGAAAAAAATATAAATAATTATTATGTGTCCATAAACATTTTGTATACTATATTTTTGGTTTATATAATTTTTGCCGATGCCATATACTATCAAGGATGATGTAGCTTGGTGAATAGCTTATACAAATATAGAGATTGGACAGAGTTAATGGGCATACCTGATAATAAACTTAAGGAGCAGTAAGTAGCGGTTGAGTAGAAGAGGGGTTATTGGGTTAAGTATTGGCGCATAACTCGCTAACTCGACCCTGTCACACTTAACCTATTATTTAAGTAGTAAAAAATCCGATTTTTTTTTTTCTAAACTTGTAATTTTGTAAATTGCCTTGGCATTATGTATACAATTTGGTAATTTTTTGGCGGATAATTTTTTTTATTCTTAAAAGGGACAATTCTTATGTATGGTTGGGTTGCTAAAACTACTACCTTTAAACTCTTGTACTAACTTTTGCTAAAACTACTACTCTTGCAGTATCTTTAATGACTTAATGATGTACTTATGATTTTTAAATTAAATCCTATTAAGGGATTTTCCATATAGTACCACTATACAAATATACAATTGTCTTTTTCCATATGGTACCCAAAATTGTTCTTTCTTCCACACTGTACCATTGAAGATTAGTGTTAATTGAAACCGTAACACTTAGGGGGCGTTTGGTTCGCAAACTGGTACGGGGTGGAATCAAGAATGAATCCATAGTGGTATGGTTTGGAATTTGATTCTTAATACCATATGTTAGGTATGCTTATGGAATGCAATTTTTTTTTTCTTTTATTTGATGCCTAAAAGTATGGGAATGAGCCAAACCCACCTCCCCCCAAAGGTTTCTAAACCCCATACCTTGGGGGTTTGAGGTATGGGTTTGAAACTTTAAAATCATAAAACAAACATAAGGTATAGGTTTAAACCATTTTAAACCTATACCTTATATCTTAATTTTGTGAACCAAACGCCCCCTTAGTTCATTAGGATGTTAATTACACATTTCACGGAAATTTGACGTGTTTGTTGTTTTTTGGGAAATTACATTTTTACCCTTAATTTTACATTTCTCCCTTTTCCCTCAACTTTCCTCTGATGTTCATGCTCATTCACCTTCTTCTCTCTTCTCCTTTTCAAATTCATTCTCTTTCTTCTAGTCATGAAAATTTCTGCTTTTTTTTTTTTTTTGTTTTATTGTTTAATTTTTTTTAATTTTTTATGTTTTCATTAATTTGCTTTCTATATATTTTTTACATATATATTTTATTTTTTTAAAAATTTTCTGCCAATTTCATCATAAATGCTGATTTTGTTTGTGAATTACCATTGAAATTAGTGAAATAGTTGATTCGAGGAGCAAGATTCGCATGAATTTGACTAATATTTATGTACGAATTAGCTTTAAATTTGGTGAATGAGTAGATTTAAGCTATAATTTTACTCCGTATTATTTTTCGTCTTTTGTTGCAATTTGCAATAACATATCAAATGTTGGACTTTATGATTTTGATGATGACACAACTTAACTTACTTACAGACTCATAAGAGTTTGATTGTTTAAGTGTGTGATAAGTTGCAATGACTAGGAGAATCAAGTGTCTTGCGAAGATACCATGATGAACAAGGTAGCCAAGAACAAAGCAATCCAAAAAGAGAAGGTTTACCTCTTAGGAACGGGTGCTTCAGGGATGAAGACTTGAGAAGAGAAGTTGACTGTGGAAGAGAAGTTCCTTCTAAGGAATAGAAGCCTTGGAGTAGAAGCTTTATAAGAGAAACATGAAGACTAATATATTTTTATATTTTAGGATTCATGCAAGTATAAGGATAATATTACACCCGAAATAGCTGTGTGGAATTGGTATAAAAAGATTAAATTGTGCATGTTTAGTTCTAGGGAAACAGTTAGCTTTGAAATCTTATCTCTTTAAAAAAAGGATTTTATTTTATTTTCGAAAATCATTTAAACAAATAAAATATGTTTTGTTTTCATAACTTGCTGCATACTCCCCATGATCTTTCTTAAGTCATGGCTTGGCACATTGAGGAGTTCATGTCCTTAATTTTAGGACATATTCTTCTTAGTGGGTTGGAGTAGCGGCGTCATGCATAAGCTGTACAAAGAAGTTTTTCCAAAGCAAATTTTGGTCGATAAATATTCAGTTGATTTCAGTTGGAAAAACTCACTCTTACTCAATAAGATTTCATCTTTTGTTTTCTTTACTTGAATCAAGAGTCCAATTCCACATTAGTGAAATAGAGTATTATAATGTTCTTATACTAGAGTGTATTCTTTCGAGTTGTATTTGTGGAATTGGGAAGTTGGAGTGAACTTCTATTTAGGAGAAAGAGAAGTGAGAAAGAGAAGAGAAAAAGAAGAGAAGAATAAGAAGTTGGGTGACTTGTTGCTTGGAGCTTTGAGTTCGTTGAGGAACTCAAAGTTAGAGTTTTTAGTATGTAATAGGTCTTTATGTCCTATTCTAGTGAAGATTATTTTCCTAAAATCCCAAGTGGTCGTGGTTTTTCTCTTTGTTTAGAGACAAGGAGTTTTCCTCGTAAAATCTCTCTTGCACTTTTAGTTCCTTTAGTTTACTTTGTTTTTATTTCCGCAAAAAATTTGACAAATATGTAATACTACAGTTCAATACACCTTTCTTGTAGTATTCATTGAAACAAAAATTGGTACCAGAGGCTAACTTCTAGGAGAATCAAGAAAACCCTGCGAAAGGACATGATGTGCATAGCTTGCTCAATATTAGTCGGCATGAGAACTCAGTGGAGCCGGAGTGGACATGTAGTATGCTTGGGGTGGACGAGAACCAAGGTCTAGCAGCCCATTGGGTTGGGCCTTGCGAGGGGTAAGGGCAGAGAGGAGTAGCCTAGGGCCCCTGGTTCAAGTAACCCCATGGCCAAGGGTACATCCAGCCCTGCTGATGTGGCTGGCCGAAGTGCTGCTGCTGTTGTTGCTGCCCGTCGGACTGCTGGTTGTTCCGGCCATTATTGCTGGCGGAGCCCTTCTTCCCACCTTTGCCCTTTATATTATTCCGACCACCACGACTAGCAGAATTCCCACGAGTAGATTTGTCTTGTGAGATTTCATTGCCTTGATGTGCCGAAGACCGAGCAAAGTGTGCCTCCTCTAGCGAACCGTAACAGAATTCGTAGAATTACTTTACTCCTAGAGTTTAAGCATAGAACGCAAAGCATCAAATGCGGGCAGAGGGTTAAGATGCCGAACGGAGGTACGAAAAGGCTTATAGTCCTCCGAAAGCCCTTTCAAAAGCTGAAGCGCAATCCTATTATCTGAGATCGTGTCTCCTACATTCCTCAAACTATCGGCCAAAGATTTGAGGCAAGAACAATAGGGTTTAACACCCTCGAAATGATCGAGTTTAGTGTTGGTGAATTGCGCATCAAGGTCTGGCAGACTTGTTGAGGAAAAAAATTCTTGATACGCTTCCAAGCATCAATAGCCTTGTCATTGGAATTGATAATGAAATTCAGGTCAGTGGAGATAATATTGTAAATCCATTGACGAACAATGTCATCAAGTCGTTGCCATAGAGCTTGATCAGTAACTTCAGGAGCCTTTTCCTTCTCATTTACAACCGGTGGTATGATATGGTCGATCACTTAATTTGTGCGGCAATGGAGGTGGAATAAAGTAGTCCAAGTGTTATATTGAGTTCCATTGTAATCAAGAACAATATAATAGGAGTGCAAGTCTTAATGTTTGTGACAAGGGTGGCTGGGTGAATTTTCTTTTTGGCCATGGAGGGAAAACCGAAAAAGAGAGAATAAGAGAGGAAGGAGAAGAACAGAGAAGATGAGCGGAAGAGTATTAGGGTTTTTTATTGAAAAACCTAGATTCGTGATACCATGAGAGAATATGAGAATATTTGTCGTGCCTTTCTCATTGATTGAATGTTAATATTTATACAAGCGAGTATAGTAGGGTTAAGGCTAGGGATACATTAGTAAAATACAAATTAATAATATACACTAGATTATATACATAATCTAACACACTACTCAGCTAAGTAACGTCTCATTTAACGCATTGTTACAATTTCAATTAACACTAATCTATCTTCGAAGGTACAGTGTGGAAGAAAGAATATTTTTGGGTACCATGTGGAAAAGACAGTTGTATAGTGGTACCATTTGGAAAATCCCTTCTATTAATTAATTTATTGCATACTATGTGGGTAAAAGGTTACACGGACAATTTGTTTACTAAGCGGAATAGGTTTGAGTTAATGGTTTTCAACCCGTTTAATAAACATGTTAGGTTTAGGTTAAGGGTTTTTCAACTTGTTTAACATTGACACGAACATAAACCGACACGACACGACCCGTTGGGCAGGCCCTATTGTATCCTCCCTTCATAACTATCATCTATGTTCAATGACTCAATTTCAATAAAATTATAATTTATAACACAAAGTTTCATATGTGGCTAGCAACAGCGTGCGGCCAGTCACAAATTTTTAAAATTCTTTCTCTCTCTTCTCTTTCCTCATTCCTCTTTTCTTCTTCTCCAAGCCCAAATCCCTCATCTCATTTTCTCAGAGAACACAAATTCCACAACCATCGTCGATAATCGTCTTTGTGGTTCGTTCGTCGATGGTTCGTTGTCGGAGGTGGTGGTTTCGCTGGGTGGGTAGTGGTGGTTTGGTGACTTTGTCACCGATAACAAGTTCGAGGTTTTTAAGGCCAAATCTAGCCATGAATAGTCTAGATCTAGAGTTTTGATGGTTGAATTTGACCTTTTTTTCCATAATTGAAGTGAAATTCAAATCCATTGTTAACTTTTTAAGGTATTTGTTCGATTTCAATATTTTTATAATTTGGTTGGATTGGGGTTTGTTTGTAGCTTGGGTAAAAACTAGTGGCGGCATGACGTATTAGGGCTGGGGCTAGTAGCATGAGTTCGGGTTCGGTTAGGGTTAGGGTTAGGGTGGGTTTGGGTAATGGTTTTAGGTGGGTGCATCTAGATTAGGGGCTAGTGGCAAGACGTTTAGGGCAGGGGCTGGTTGCTTGGATACGAGAGTTGGTGGTGTTGTGGGCTCCGTCAGTATAACGGTCGAAGGTTAGAAGATGGTGGTGTTGTGGCCATTGTTGACGCTATTGTTGCGACTTTCGAAGATTAGATGGTTGATTGTTGTGGTGGTTGGAATTGGTGATTTGGTGGCTACTTTAGCGGTGGAATTGGTGGTTAGGTCAAGGGTTACTAAGTCTAGTTATGGTTTATTAGGTTCGGTCATGGGTTACTATTGTCAGGGGTTACTAGGTCGGTCACGGGTTACTTGGTCCGTTGGTCCGGTCAGGGGTTGCTAGATGGGTCAAGAATTATCAAGTCGGAGGGGTTACTTGGTCGGAGGGGTTACTTGGTTAGAGGTTACTAGGTCGGTGGGGTTACTTTGTCATTGTGTGCTGACTTGGCACCTTGCCGCATCGTGCGGCTGACCGCACCAGAAACGCGTTGAATTTATAATTGTACTGGTCATCCGTTTTTTTTCATCCAAGCTTATCTCGCACAAATTAAATTAGATAATATAATCGTTAAAAAAAAATTAGATGACATAAAATACTTTTGGTGTCATTTCCTATGCCCTAGAAAAGTTCTCTTTTATTTTTTTATTTTTTGAGAAAATAGAAAATTTCTCTTGGATATACATAAATTAAATTAATGAAGCATTTATATTAAAACGGACAATAATTGGATTAAAGTATATGTTTAATTTTAAATTTATACATCTATCTCATGTTTATGGTATTTTAAAGCTTTTATATTGGTGTAAAATAAATAAAATTAAAAAATAAAACTTTGAGGTTGTGCGATTTTTATGTGCATTTTCGACCATTAATATCTTCAACTATGCTAACTTAAAATACAAAAAGTTATATTTGAAAATTTGTTCTAAGTCGAATCTTATAAGGCCCTACATGCTATTTATCTTTTGCATACATCACAAATTTATTTTATTTTGACCATATAAATAAGCCAGGTAGTCGTCGGATTATCAAGAACAAATGTTGATTAATTTTTCATTTGAATTTCAAAAGTTGTTTTCAATTTGCATAATTAACTTATAGCTTGTTTTAAAAAAATTACTTATCATATCACTAATAAATAAAGTTGAGTCTCGCAATTAGAGCACAAAACGGCGACACATTTGATGACATGTAAGTGATCAGATAGATTTTTTATATTATATACATATATAAGTTATTTTAGAGTTTTATTTTCGAAAAACTTTTAATCTTTCAAATATATAATAAAATTTAGGAAATTTTGCCTAAAACCACCCGCCAAATACTGGTTTTTGTCGAAAACCACCCACTTAAAAAAATATTGCCTAAGACCAGCTAAATACAAAATTTTGTTGTGTAAGACCACCTGGCTTAACTTTCCGGCCTTGACCTCAAATTCCGACGTTGACTTAGGGCACGTGACCCCCCTTTCCCCTTTTTTTTTTTTTTCCTAATCGAATTTTCTGGCTATTAATGACCACCATCGCCCACACCACCAGCCCCCACCCCACACTACCAGCCCCCACCCCACACTACCAGCCCCACCTCAAAACCATCGGCTCACCCAACCAACACAACGACCCCAACCACCAACCTACCCACCACCACTCTCACCCGCCCTTTCCCCACCGTCACATGCAACCACACACCACCACCAACACCACCACACAACCACCATTCCAAAAATTAATGCCAAAAACTAAAATTAACCCATTAAAATAAAGATTAGCTAAAAAAAAATGAAAATCAACCCCAAAAAACCGAAAATTAACCCAAGAAACGAAAGTAAGCCCATAAATATGAAAATTAACACAACAAAATTGAAAAATACCTCACAAAAAAAAAGTCAAAACCATTAGATCTACATATTTAATTGCGACAATAGTTGTTGGCTTTATTGTTGTTGGTGTTACGTCGTTGTTGTTACTGTTGATGTTGGTGGAGGTGTTGTTGCAGCGTTGTTATTGATGGTCGTTGATGTTGGTTGTGGACAGAGAGAGAAGAGGAGGGACAAAGAGAAGCTAGAAGATTGAGAAAGAGGAGGGAGGACAAGAGAAGGAGAAGAAGACTAGAGGGAGAAGAAAAGGAAAGAGAAGAGAGAGGAGAGAGAAAGCCAAGCCAGAAAATTGAGGGGGAAAAAAAGAAAGATGGGGTTCACGTGCTATTCACGTTCCCTGAGTCAACGCCGGAGTTCGAGGTCAAGGCCGGAAAGTTGAGCAAGGTGGTTTTACACAATAAAATGTTGTATTTAGGTGGTATTAGACAACATTTTTTTAAGTGGGTGGTTTTTGACAATAAAACATTAACATTATTTGACAGGTGGTTTTAGACAAAATTTCCTAAAATTTACACAAAATTCTGATATATGTGGCTGACTACATCATGTGTTCATTCATAGGGTTACTCGTTCAGTGTTATAGGGGTTACTCGTTCAGTGTTATAGACTTACAAGGGTTATTACTTTATCGGTATTACAAGAGTTACTCGCTTAGTGTTATAGGGTTTATTTGGTCAATAGGTTCACTCAGTGTTAAAGGGATTACTTTGTTCTTTTATAGTGGCCACATGGTATGGCCAACCACACACAAGTGATAAGTGTTACAAACTTACAAGGGTTACTTCGTCGGTATTACAAGAATTATTCGTTTAGTGTTATAGGGATTATTTGGTCAGCATTACAAAGGTTATTCAGTCAGTGTTACAGGGTTCACTTTGCTCTTTTACAAGTGGCCACATGGTGTGGCCAGCCGGACACAAAACGTGTGGTACAATTTATAGTTTTCAACTAGCCTTCTGTCCCGTTCCATGCACGGGTTATTACTTAGAATATTTTTCTTGTAATGTGTTGCTTATTTGTGTTATATGAGTCAGCATTGTTTTATTGTACTTTATATATAAGTTTATATAATGTGGACTAATTAGCTCAACCTTTTTTTTTTTTTTTTTTTTTTTTTTTTTTTTTTTACTATTACTTTATTTTAAGTTTAGGAGATAAAAAGACTATGACTTTATTTTGGTGTAGTTAAAACACTTAATTTCCTTACTTAAATTTGCAAGTTATGGAATGCATAAAGACATGAACTTTATTTTTTGATAAAGAAGGTGTTATGTGGCATGTGAGTGGTTTGTGGTGACATGTGGCATATGAGTAATGTGTGGTTTGTGTTTTTAAATAATAAGTATAGATAGATATGTATTATATAAAATGATCATTTTTGCATCATAATTGATAATTTGCTATCATAAAATTCGTTAAATTGATTTATAACAAGATCATTTATGATATCTTTCTAAAAAAAAAGATCATTTATGATATATTTTAACCATAGTACTTTATTTCAATTTAACAGATACAGAAAAAAAAAAATACGAAAATTATTTCTAAACTTTTAAGATACATATGTAGTATTTTTTTTAACTCCCGTACGTACAAACCTATTTTTTTTTTATTTTTTTATTTATTTATTTTTTTGAAAGTAAAACCTAATTTTTTTTTTAATTTTTTTTTTTTTAATTTTTTTTTTTTATGATTTTTAGTTTAAATAGATGATTTTGTATTAAAAAAAAAAATTTAGAATATATTTTTGGTAAACTTCCCTTATCATAAGTATAAAATAAATTAGATAAATTAGTATTTTCATCAAAAATCTTATAACTTTGTCATTTTATATCCTGAATTATTTTAAAAATAAATTTAAATATATTATAATTGATAAATCACATTTTTACTATAATTGTTATATTGGATTTTATAGCTTTTAGAGAACCATTATTATTTTTTAAAAAAAACATGTGATTTCATCTTTCATCATCAAAAGAAATTTTATGTTATTTATAGGTATTGCATACGTGATAATAATTAACATCAAAAAAATCTATCTAAAATTTTATCGACAATCTAATAAAGGATTTACTAGTTTTCATAAGACAATAACAAATTATATCTATTAAAAAATTGAAAATTAAAGCAATAACTTTTATTTTATTTTATTTTATTTTGTAATAAACTTTTAGCCAGGTTACGAAATCACGAAACTTGGCATTCTAACTTTTCGCCAAGTGTCGCGCCACCTTGGATAAATTTAAATAGACTTCATGTGATAAAAAAACCGTCAAAGTGTCGCGCCACCTTGGATAGATTTCATAAGATAAAAAAAAAAAAAATAGGTAAGAATTCTATAGGATAGAATTTTAGAATAAGATTATTAGTTTAGAGTTATATTTTTGATAAAATATCAAATAATAAATTTATAATTAGGCCACAAGACAACATCATTTAACATTTTAATTTTTCACCAAGTATCGACGTTGGATAAATATAGATTGACTTTGTAGCAAAAAGAGTTAATTTAGAATTCTATTTTCAATCAAATTGAATTATAATACGTAGTATAATTTTATCTTAAAAGTCCATAAACTACCCGGACATCGCCGGGGCACAATACTAGTCTAGTATATATATATATATATATATATATATATATATATATATATATATATATATATATATATATATATATATATATATATATATATATATATATATATATATATATATATATATATATATATATTAAATAATTCATTGTAATATCCCGTATATATATTATATCCCACTACTTTATATTAAAATCCACATATGTTTACTTTAACATAGTGATTTGATGTATGTAACATTATTATACTCAATATTGTAATATACCGTATTTTAGTGTACGTATATGGTATACAAAAAACATATTTTATTTGTATAAATATATATGTAAGTATTTATACAGGTATTTTATACAAGTAATTAAGTAAGTAATAAATAACTTAAGAATATTTATTAATATATTTTAAAACAAGTAAATTTATTAATTTTTTATTACATAGATAGATTTATATATTAAATAAAATAATATAAAAATTTTCTTGAATAATATTAAACATCAAATTTTGTTAACCAATTAAACGAGATGGACAATAGCCTTCTCTTTGGCCCCAGAGTATCTCATTTATTTTTTGCAGACGATAGCCTTCTCTTTGTTAGAGCTACTGTTAGTGAATGCTCGGTTGTAGCTGACATCATCAGCAAATATGAAAGAGCATCCGAGCAAAGTGTCAATTTGACAAAAACAGATGTTGTCTTTAGCAAGGGAGTAGAGGAAGATCGGAGAAAAGAAATTGTTGATATTTTGGGGGTGAGAGAAGTAGAAAAACATGAAAAATATTTGGGGTTACCGACTATCATTGGAAAATAAAAAAAAAACCATCTTTGCAAGCATAAAGGAGAGAATTTGGTGGAAAATTCAAGGTTGGAAAGAAAAGCTCTTATCTAGACCCGGAAAAGAAATCTTGATCAAGGCGGTAGCTCAAGCGATCCCGACCTACATGATGAGTATATTAAGAATCTTGGATGGACTTATTGATGAAATTCATGCTATTTTGGCTCGATTTTGGTGGGGTTCGACAGACACTACAAGGAAAATGCATTGGCATAGTTGGGATTCTTTGTGAAAACCGAAATCTATGGGGGGGGTATGGGTTTTAGGGACTTAAAAGTCTTCAATCAAGCTCTCTTAGCCAAGCAAATGTGGAGATTATATAGCAATCCAAACCCTTTACTCTTCGCTATTTTAAAATCAAGGTATTTTAAAAATAGCTCGATATTGGAAGCTTATCGAGGCTATAACCCGAGTTACTCTTGGAGGAGCTTATGGGGGTCGAAATCCTTGCTAATTGATGGCCTTAAGTGGAGAGTTGGGTGTGGTGCTGACATCAAAGTTTGGCTAGATTCTTGGCTGCCAGGAGATGTGATCCCTTCACATGATAGTTCTTTTGATCCTGAACTTCGTGTGTCTGAGCTTATTGATTTACAATGTGGCGAATGGAATGAAGATGTGCTGCGCCAATTATTCCCTGACGAGGTTTGCAAGCTTATTCTCCAACTCCCTCTTTCTAATAATTTACCAAAGGATACACACTACTGGTGGCCAACAAGTAATGGCGAATTTAGTGTAAAATCTGCTTGTTGGCTTGGTAAATTAGGGGCTACTCATGTGTTGAATGAGGATGAGAGGAAGATGTGGAGTGTGGTGTGGGGTCTTGGTGGCCCCTCGAAGCTTAGCCACTTTGTGTGGAAAGCTTGCAAAGGTAGTATGGGGGTCAAAAAAGAGCTTCATCGTCGTCACATTGCCTTGGATGATTGCTGCAGTGGGTGTGGTATTGAGGTGGAATCCATCGCTCATGCGCTATTTGAGTGCTCTAGTGTGCAACAAGTGTGGACTTCTTTTGATCTTAATGACATTATTGCTGACTCCCCACGTCACGCCCCCTTTACAGAATGGCTGCTATGGATGAACACAAGAGTTGGGAGGGATGATTTCAGAAGCATTTTAACCATTGCGTGGGCTGTTTGGTTTTGTAGAAACAAGCGTGTTTTTGCGAGGGAAGAGCTTGATATGAGGTATGTTGCTGCTGGGTTTCTTCGAATGATGCGTGAACACTGTTCATACACCAAGAAAGTGGTGCAATCCCCTGCTCTCGCAAGACAGAGTTGCGTAACAAAGTGGAAGTGCCCTCTGCCAGACACTATTAAAATCAATGTTGATGCCCATGTTAGTGTTGGTGTTGCTGGGGGTCTTGGAGCGGTTGCAAGGGATAGTGCTGGTAAGATCTTGTGGGCTGCCACAAAGCGATTCCCGATGAACTGGTCGGTTGAATTGGCGGAGGCTGCTGCTGTTCGGTTTGGGTGCAAGATGGCTAGGAGAATGGGTCACTCGATGGTGTGGATTGAAGGCGATGCATTGTCAGTTACGAGCAAGATTGGCAAGGCTGAAATTGGGGTCTCTCCCCTTTGGCTTATATATGATGATATTCGGCTGTTAGCTAGCAATTTTCATGTTTTTAATATTTCTCATATTCGTAGAGCAGGAAATACAGTAGCCCACCTTGTTGCAAGATGGGATACTCGTGATTGTTCGGAGCTTATTTGTATTGACTCTATCCCGCAAGGTGTTTTAGCCTTGTCGGATCTTGATTTGAAATAATAATCCTGCTAACGTTTCCCCTCAAAAAAAAAAGATGGACAAGCTAAAAGTTTTAGACAAGTTATGACTTAAATGGAGTAGTATAAATACCCTTTTTGTAGAAGTTTTCAATATTTGCTCAAATTTTCAAAGAATTAAGCATTTTAATTATTTTTAAGTTTTGATAAAAAAAATAAAGCAATGGTAAGAAGGGACCCCGACCACCAAAAGGAGCAACGACCACCGATAGGGGTCCAACAAAGATGCTAGCCACAAGTCCACAACTAGCTCCCGTTGCTACCACTATAATGGTGGTGTGTATTTGAAAGCTTAAATAAAAAAATTAAAAAAAAAAAAACTTTTTTCTTCTATCATTTACTTTTTAGATTTTAATTAATCAAAATTTTAAAGTTTATAAGTTTAATTTTCAAATTTAAATTCGTAAAGATTAATTAATATTTGTCATTGAATTTAAATGATTTGAATTTTAAAGAGTAATAATTATGTAGTATTGAATTGGGTTTTTGTAACAATCTATCTATACTTAGTATTTAAAAACACAAACCATAATTTTTCATATGACACATGTCATCACAAGTTACTCACTACCACATATGATACATGTCACCCCTTTTGATCTTTTTGTTTAAGTCTTTATACATTCTATAACTTGCAAATTCAATTAAGAAAATGAAGTGTTTCATTTCCATCATAATAAAATAAAGTTTTGCACCAAAAAAAAATAATAAAATAAAGTTGAACCTATTGATATACATCACATAAACTTATGAATTGAATTATATAAAAATTGTCTTTTCAACTAATAGACTTAAAATATAACTTAAACCAATATGTCATTTCATATCCTACAATCTTCATGTATATATACGTATCTAAATTCCTTTATCTTTTTCCACAATTCTACCCTCATTTTTTTTTTCCTTTTAAGTTTTAGCAATGAAACAATTACTTTGTATTTCATATCAAAAGTTTCAACTATTGAAAAACATACCCACATATGAAATAACATAGATAAGAACCCGTGCATCGAACGGGCCAAAATGCTAGTTATATGTAATTATTATTACATAGTATTCATCTTGGTCTATTTGTGATTTTTAGAAAGAGAATTGAAAACGCTACATAATTATTACTCTTTAAAATTCAGATCATTTAAATTCAATGACAAATATTAATTCATCTTTACGAATTTAAATTTAAAAATTAAACTTATAAACTTTAAAATTTAGATTAATTAAAATCTAAAAAGTAAGGGTTAATATTGAGCTAAACACTTAGAATTCATAATTTCATGTTACATCTTACACCCTAGCTTATAGCTAACTAGTTAATTAACTTCCCTTACAATATTGTAACTAAAATTGATTGCTAACACCGCTTGGGAGGAGTTTATTTGGTGGTTGCCGGCTGAGAGCTTTCGATTTAGTTTTTTTTGTATTGATTTTTATAAGAGTTTTAAAATTTTTATAAAATGAGAGTTTTAATAAATTATAAAGCTGCAAATATATTTTAAAGAGTAAAATAAGATCGATTGTGCAAGAGGACAGAGGAGAATGCAAGGGCAGAATATCAACAGAGGGAATGTTTAGTCATTTCTCATTGATTAGTAGAAGAGCAGTACAGTCTGCTTATGTACACCCAAAAACAAAAAAGGAGAATATCCTTACACTGAAAACAAAATAAGAGCTATAAGGAACCTTCCTAGCAATTATAGGACAATACAAAAAGGCATAAAAATATCTAGCTAATCATTGCTGTATAACAGCATTGATACTCTTGAGAAAATGATTGTAATATCCTTTATTTGTAGGAGTTTATAGGTACGAATGCGGAAAACATGAATCATATTCATATATAGCACCTAATCCCAAGATCATGCATAACACATAAAGAATTAGAATTAATACCTTTAAAGCGTGATTCCACGTGCAATCGAACAAGAACAGGGGAGATAAAGAACCTCAAGCGTGATTCCTCTATTTGGTCCACATGCACAGATTAAGTCTTCCACTAATGCTAGTTAGTTGCAATCGAACACTTCAATTGACCTTCTATGTAGTAGAACGAGCAACGAACAAATCACGAACCACCACGAAGGGAGGGGATAGGCGTGTGGTATAGAGAGAGAGGGAGATAGAGGTTTGGATTACTGGTTGCTTGGTGCACAATTAACTGTTAATTGTGTTGTGTCATACAACCCTAGACATGGACTTTATTTCTAGATCTCATCTCTAAATAAGAGTCCATGACAAAGCCCAAATCCTAACTCTAATCTAACTATACTAGCCCAATCCAATTCATGATTGGTTACTTGTTCATGAGGCCCATAAATGAGCCTTTAACTTGCTTAACCCAATACCTTTGTTGTGTGACCTCATAGGATCCATTCTAGTGGGCTTTGAACTATTTGATAGCCCAAAGATCAATGATCATAGTCTAGCAACAGATAATGACGACCCAAAAGAACGAACTTATTATCTACATAATAGTGATCCTTGATATATCTAGTAATTGCACTTATCAAAGACAAAACTCCTTCATTATTATCCCCCTTCAAGCTGTGTGCTGGCAGAGGAGAAAGCACCCAGCTTGCGCAATATGGCTTGATGGACAGACCTTTTGTGAGTATGTCAGCCAGTTGATTATGAGAAGATACATGTTGAGTGATTAAATCCCCCAGGTTAACTATGTCCCTCACATAGTGACAGTCAATTTCAACATGCTTTGTTCTTTCATGCAGCACTGGGTTAGCATCTATAGCCAATGCTGCTTGATTATCACAATGCATAAGTACTGGCCCTAAGTATTTGATGCCCATGTCCTTAAGCAAAGACTTCATCCAAGTCACTTCACATGCTGTAAGAGCCATTGCCCTGTACTCAGCTTCAGCAGAAGATCTAGCCACCAGTGACTGTTTCTTTACTTTCCAAGATATAGTAGATTTTCCCAGCAAGATACAGTAACCTGTTGTGGATCTTCTAGTAGTTGGGCAACTGGCCCAGTCACTATCACAATATACAACCAAATCTGATGCAGAAGAGCTAGCAAGTAATAAACCTTGAGAGACAGTGCTAGCTAGGTATCTTAGCAATATTTTCACAGCTTGCATATGAGTTGAAGTGAGAGAAATGCATGAATTGACTAAGCAACTGGACAGTGAAGGATATATCAGGTCTGGTAATTGTCAAGTAGATCAGCTTCCTTAACAATTGCTGATATCTAGCAGGATCTGGGAGAGGTGTTCCTTTATCAGCAGAGAGCTTCAAATGAGAGTCAATGGGAAGCTTAGGAGGTTTCACATTTAACAACCCTTCCTCTCTCAGCAAGTCAGTTGTGAATTTCTTCTGGGAGATAAAAACGCCTTGATCAGTATGATCAATTTCCAGAACCAGAAAATACCTTAAAGACCCTAGGTCATTCATATGAAAGTGAGATGCCAACATTCTCTTGATTCTTGAGATTTCTTCCTTGTTGTAGCCTGTGATCAGCAAATCATCAACATATACCAATACTACAGTTATGGAATTGCCCTGCATTCTGGTGAACAAGCTGTAATTAGCTTTTGATTAAGTGTATCCAAAAGATACTAGAGAGGTGGATAGCTTTATGAACCATTGTCTGGGAGCTTGCTTGAGCCCATAAAATGATTTTTCCAGCTTGCAAACCAGAGTTGAGTTATTGCTTGGATTATTTCCTAGAGGATCAATAGAGATTCTGCTGCCTATTCCAGAATATCCTGCAGGCATGGACATATATACCTCCTCTTCAAGGTCACCATGCAAGAATGCATTTGCTACATCCATTTGAGTTGTGAACCATTCATTCATAGCTGCCACTGCTAACAAAGCTCTGAGAGTTGTCATTTTTGCTACTGGGGCAAAAGTCTCTCCATAATCCAGTCCATATGCTGTCTACAGCCAAGAATTACTACCCTTGCTTTGTGTTTTTCTATTTCACCATTGGATTTATACTTGGTTTAGTAAATCCATTTACAACCAATCCCTTTCTTTCCCTTTAGTAGAGCAGTCACTATCCAGGTCCCATTTTTCTCACACTGGTTAATTTCTTGATTCATTGCATCAACCCAATGTTGTTTAGTGACTGCATCTCTATACAGAACTGGATCACTATTCTCTTCAAGGGTTGGCATGAAACAGTAAAACTAAGGTTTTACAACTGTGTCAGCCATATTTGCAATTGGCTGTCTTGATCTTTTTCCCAGCTGAACATAGGCTTTCATCCAGACAGGTTGTCTAGATGGTCTTGTACTCTGTCTCATTTGAGGTTCATGATGAATTTCCTCAGAATCATTTTCAGTTTCTGCAGTTTCAGCATTTTTAGAGTGTTGCTGAGGTTCTGTCATTTGTTCTTGTTCTGCAGCAATTTCATCATTTTCACCCATCTCAATTTGTTCATCAAAAAACAGATTTATGAAGTTTTCAGTCTGATTTAGAATACCAGGAACAAGCTTCATATACTTGTCAAGAGAATTTTTCTAAAAAGGGAAGATTGTTTCTTCAAATTTCATATCCCTGGAAACAAATATTTTCTTTGTTTCTATTTCCATCAAGCTGTATCCTTTCTGAGTAGCAGGATATCCTAGAAACAAACATGCCACTCCTCTAGGTTTGAACTTGTCTGCTACAATGCTTGGATTTGCTGCAAATGCCAAACAACCAAACACTCTAAGATGTGAGTAGTTAATTAGGACACTTTTTGAACAACATTTCATATGGAGTTTTGTTGTTCAAGATAGAAGAAGGAAGCATGTTGATAAGATGAACAACTATCATGGCACAATCACCCCAATATTCCAAGGACAGGCCAGCTTGAAACCTCAAAGCCCTTGCAGTTTCAAGAATGTGCCTGTGTTTTCTCTCCACTCTAGCATTTTGCTGAGGTCTATCAACACAAGAGGTTTGATGAATAATTCCCAGCTTGTCAAAGAATACCTGACAGTGTTGATCATGGAACTCAAGAGCATTATCAGATCTCAGAAATTTAATTTTGAAGCCAAAGTGATTTTGCACATACTTCTGAAAAATCTCAAGCTTAGACAAAGACTCAGATTTTTGTTGCAACAAATAGATCCATGTAGTTCTAGAATAGTCATCAACTATGGTAAGAAAGTATATATATTTTCCTCTAGTGCACACCTTGTATGGACCTTAAATGTCCATGTGAATCAATTCAAATGGAGCAGAGGCATGAGATTCACTGAGTTCATATGGAAATTTTGTGAACTTTGCCATGGGACAGGTCACACAAACTTGAAATTTTTTCTTGATTGTCTTTTTCACACACTCAATGTGCTTGAGCTTTCCCAAGGAGGCATGCCCCAGTCTGTGATGCCATATAGAAAATGGCACCAATTTGGCCTCAGATGTTACATAAAGACTTGTGGGATGAGAGGGTTTCTCTGACTCAGATTCACTTGACAGCAAATTCACATCACTGTCAGCAAGGTAATAGAGACCATTTCTAGCCTTCCCTATTCCTTAGATTTTTTTTTTTTTTTTTTTTTTTTTTTTTTTTTTGTTTTTTTGTTTTTTTGTAACCATATCTCTGATCACATAGTGTGACTTATGAAATGTCACTTTACATTGAGAGTCCTTTAGCAATTTCTAAACTGACAGAAGATTGTGCTTAAAATTTGGCACAATTAGAACATTCTTCAGAAATAGAGAGTTGGGAAGCTCAACTGTTCCCAGGTGAGTTACTCTTGTTGTATCACCTGTAGGCAAGTTGATCTTAAGACATTCTTTGCACATTCTAGGGTCAATTGCTATACTCAAGTTTGTTGTCATATGGTCTGAGGCTCCCGAGTCTATTATCCACTCATTTGTGTTAGACACAGCAACATTATAGGACACCATACCAGAGAAACTGTTATCCAAATCCTCATCAGTTTCACTGTCTTTAGCACCACTACCTCCTGGCAAAGCTTTAAGAAGTTGTTCAAACTGTTGTTGAGTGAGAGTGACACTTCCTGAGTTGCTATTTGAAGTTTGAGCTACAGCAGCAATCTTTGGTGCAGCCCTGCTGTTCCATTTCTGATCCTGAAATCTAGATCCAGGCTTCACAATTCTAGTCTTTTGTTTGTGGTGCCACTTTGGATACCCAACAACAGTCCAACACTTATATTAAGAATGACCCTTTCCACCACAAGTGGGCACTACATTCAATCACTCTATCACTATTGTTCATCTGACTGACTTTGGTGTTTTTAGAACCAGTGTGCACCACAGCACCACCACGACTATACATAGCTGACAAAGTGGGTTCCAATCCAGACACATTCAATACCTCTCTTTGACTCTCCTCTTAGTGCAGCATAGAACATGCAGATTCAACAGTTGGCAGAGGTGTCAACATGAGAAGCTGAGTTCTCACAGCACCAAAAACATCATCCAAGCCATTCAAGAACTGAAACAACCTATTTTCTTCTTGATATTTCGAGATAGTAGTCAATAGATTTCTAATATCAGCAGAAGTATCAGATACAGCGGGCAAAGCATTCATTGAGTCTATTTCTTCCCACAGACTAGTCATACTAGTATATTAGCCATTTATAGAACTGTTATTTTGCCTTAAATTGTAGAGATCTCTATTCAACTTATACTTTCTAGACCCATTTGACATAGAAAACCTTTTTTCAAGTTGCACCCAAGTTTCTCTAGCACTATTAACATACAAGACATATTTTTTAATAGTATCAGATAAACAAGCATGGATCCAAGTGATTACCATTGAGTTACAGGTATCCCATTGATCTGCTTTGACAGGGTCTTGAGCAAAGGTAGATCTCATAACAGTTCCCAGAACAAACCCAATCTTTTTCTTTGCTGTGAGAGCTATTTCCATGGATCTTCTCCAAGATCTGTAGTCTGCTGCTCCAGTGAGTTTATCACCACTTATTGTGTAAGATCCATCGTTTGGATGCAGATAGAGAGGACTGTTTGCATTATCTGCCATTACCAGTTACAGAGAAAGAAAAAAAGAAGGAAAGAAAATTTGATGAAGAACTTCAGTAGAGATACAAAGTATTCAAATAATGAGAAAGCTATTCCATGTCTGCTATTCTTAGTCCCTTGCACAACCTTGCTCTGATACCATAAAGAGTAAAATAAGATCAATTGTGCAAGAGGACACAGGAGAATGCAAGGGCAGAATATCAGCAGAGGGAATGTTCAGTCATTTCTCATTGATTAGCAGAAGAGCAGTACAATCTGCTTATGTACACCCAAAAACAAAAAAAAGGAGAATATCCTTACACTGAAAACAAAATAACAGCTATAAGGAACCATCCTAGCAATTACAGGACAGTACAAAAAGGCATAAAAATATCTAGCTAATCATTGCTGTATAACGGCTTTGATACTCTTGAGAAAATGACTATAATATCCTTTATTATATTTAAGATTATCTAATTATTATTTCATAGTATTTATTTTGGTTTATTTATGATTTTTAGGAGGAGAATTTGTAGTAAACGCTAAACACTTAGAATTTATAATTTGTGGTTTTCTTGAGTATACTCAAGGCAGGGTTAATATTAAGCTAAACACTTAGAATTGATAGTTTCATATTATATCTTATACCCTAGCTATTATAGCTAACTACCTAACTTCCCTTACAATATTACAACAAAAATTAATAATAAAAAAAATATATAAATGATTGTGAAGGAATCATGGATGATATCGGATTCTATGAAAGCTGTCTGCCTTTCAAGTTTGACGGATTAATAGAGTGGACCGCAAAATTAATTTAAAAATAAATAAATTTAAGGAGTAAGAAAGTAGCATCCCATGATCCAAGAAGCCCATGATCCGAGAAATCCCATTCTAAGCAATGCATTTAGAAAAATGGAAACATTCCTTGTTATTGTTATTATGGACCGAAACACTAGCATTAAGTAAGCTCTCTATGCACACGTGAGTCCCCTCCATAAATTTTCTCACTCTTTCACTCAATATCTTCTTAAAGGTTTTACTCTTATTAATGTTCAAAAGATAAAGTTTTAGAGTACACTTAGAGGTACTCGTGTGCAATTTATGGGATTTGCACAACTAGGATGTTTTGATAGTATGATTAGGTGCATATGTATGAATGTATGATTATTAGCAAGAGTTACTCAACAATTAGACCTAATCAAACTTGAAATTTATAGCTGACCGATCTGATAATGAAATTTGCCTTAATATGAATTGTGTATTGACTCGTTAAATAAACCTATGTTGAACAATTGGTTGTCCATATAAAGTTATTGTACTAAGTCATTGTTATGAGTAGAACGAATTATCCACTTTCTGTATCCACTATTCCAAATCTTCCGAACTATTACTTTTTTTCTTTAAGAGAGAAATAATCAACGAAATAAATATGCGTTATAACACGTATCACACCTTTCGATCATAAATAGATGATGCCTTTTATTTTTATTAATTTATATATATTTATATAGCTCACTTTATACAATCAAACTTTTTTGTATTGTAAAATAATGATAAATTTTATACAAAGTACTTCATACAAAAAAAATCTTTAGCCTCCAATATACATATATTTTCAATAATACACTCCATTAACTCTTATTGCATCAACTTTTTCAATTAACTATCAATAAAATAAATCACACTATTAAATTTTACGTAAAGTTTCGAGAAAAAGTCATCTGTATAAACACTTTTTCTGATATAGGCGGAATATTAACGAAACCACCTTCATTAACATATTTGGAAACCACTTCCACTTTGAATCTTAATTAGATTCAATATAGAAGAGCTAGCACTACAAGAAAAATCACTTTTCGTAGCAATTATTTCGTAGCGATTGTACATTCGCTACAATATGCAAGTATGTTTATGAAATAACTAAGGATGTCATATCATTTTTACAATCGCCATGGTTTTCCAATATAAAATCGATACGGGAAACATAATAATACATATCCACACTATTTTTACACATTTATATAATTTTGAGAAATCGCATCATTTACAATCGCCACTAAATCCTAAAAATCGATACGAAAAGCCTTTTCAACACTAGATATATAAATATTGTTTGATAAAGAGTACATAAAATATGTCATAGTTTATTGGTGAAACATTTAATATAAGAGTTTGAGGTTGCATGTTCGAATCTTGTAAAGATCATACGCATGTTTTATTTTTTTTTTTGGAAGAAAATGAGTTAAACATTTATAGCGATTGTAATCGCTACAATAATCACCACGATTGGATGTAGTTTTTCATATCGATTATTGAGGCCAACCTCAGCGATATTGAAAACCACTACTAAAGGCTAAGGCAACGGGGGATATTGTATCGAATGACCATTCGTTGGGAAATCTTTTTGTTGCAATTACAATCGATACTAAAGGTTAAAATAATCGCTACGAAAAGGTTATTTTCTTGTAGTGTAGTAGCTTTTGTAATGATTTGAGGAGACCTATTTGTGTTTCCCCCTTAACCATTTTGTCAAAAAATAAAAATAAAATTAAGATCCACAAGTACCAATGTTACCTCCACTTCACTCACATTTAGCAAGCAAAAATGGATGATGACCCCCCAAAATCTATCAATCACATGGCAAAACTTAAACTAAGCACCATATCCTACGTACATTCCCTGGGATTAGAGCCCTTAAACTACACACAATCACTTGTACTCATACATTACCACATTCATTAATCATTATTTTATACCCTTTTGAACAATTTTAAGCCTCCAAAGTTGTCTGCTCTCTTAAGGAAAACCTGAGTAACCCCAAGGCATTTGCATCCCACGTTACCTTCATCTTCACCAATCATATCATGCCACGTGTCTCAAACGCCGACACGCCGTAATATTCTAAGGGAGCTGTTAGTGGCCGTCCTTCTAACGGCCAGCCCAATACTCTAAATCATGTGCATCACAAAATTTGGTTTGCTTCTTCCCATATAAGTTAAGTTACTACTAACATTATGTTCAACACTATCACATATATAAGGTGCATTTTTCTTGTACTTTTTATTAGTACAAATTTAAATGGGTTTTCCTAGCTATATTTTAGCTAATGTTGTAGATAGTGATTTAGTTATGGAAAGAGGATGGAGGGATATGGCCCCTACATGTCCTAGGTGTGGTTCATCTAACACCAAATTTTGTTACTACAATAATTATAGCCTTACACAACCTAGGTATTTTTGCAAAGGTTGTAGAAGGTATTGGACTAAAGGTGGGTCCCTTCGGAACGTTCCCGTCGGTGGTGGTTGCCGGAAGAGCCGGAGGTCTCGGTCGACAACCCTAAGGCTAACTCATCCATCCTCTAACCATCATGGGCTCACATCTAGGAATAACAACACCATGTTTGGTAGTCATCACAATCAACATCATCATAGTCAAGATCAACTTGGTGGTGGACATGTTTCTTATGGTAACTTGAATAACAACATGGTTGATTCCACCACCTCGCCAACGGATTCCGAGGCTCCTCCGATCGACCTTGCGGTTGTTTACGCCAACTTCTTGACGCAAAAACCCGAAAATAGTAACGATATACCCCCTAATGGTGGCTACAATAATCCACCATTAGTTGAGTTTCCACCATTAGTTGAGTTGTCTAGCATACCGGATGCTACTACTATTGCTCCTTCTTCACAAGTTGTGTTACAAGTCCAACAAGAACATCCAACTTTCTCTCAACCACTTCCCATTATACCCGAATTAATGATGAACAATCGTCATCATCATCATCATAATAATACTAATCAAGTTTTATTTGTAACAGATTTTAGTAGACCAATTCATCATCATGAACATGATGATGTATCCATTCAACATGATGAACTAGGCCTACCGCCATTGCCCGGCGACACGTTATTATTACAAGATCATCATCAACATCACCATCATCATCATCATCAACCAGTGTCGTGGGAAGGTTCGGATTTGAATGAACATCATCATCAACATCAACATCAACTTCAACATAGAAATCGCGATGATGGTAATGATTTGGAAGTGCCAATAAGGCTACAAGACTTGGAGACAGATTCACAATTTTCAAACTTATTGTTCAATAATGGGAGTTGGAGTCCACTTGATAATTTACCAGGTTTTGAAACTTCATCTTCTTCTTCAAAGCCTTAAAAAAGAGGCTAAGTTTGGTTGGGATGATTAAATACTTTCTTGGCTTTGCTCACAATTTTATATATTGCTCATCTCTTGTGAGTTGAAATCGTGAATAAGCTTGTGAATTTTGTTTGGTTTCATGCATTCATATATAGAGTTTCAGTATATATATATATGATTATAAATGTATAGAGAGGTTAATTGATTGTCATGAATAATGTGTATGATAATAAATAAACAAAAGTGTAATGAATATATATAGATATATTATTATATGGTTTTTAGAGATTATACAGTTGGATGGAGAAATGGCAAATAGATGCATAGCTAATTCAATTAGCTATCATACAATATGTATAATTTTTCATATATTTTGTAAGGAGAAAGATCCTACTGAATCGACATCTCTCACAGGTCAATCAGTCTAGCTACACAAGTCAATATTGGAGAATATGGAGAAAGGTAAGGATATCCTCCACTTCAAAACACAAGTAGATGGTAAGGCTCCCTCGAACTTGTGAAGGCGAGTTCAATTTTTCATTATGATGTATTAAGAGCTATAGTAGTAATTATCATCTAAATAGTATGAATTGATGCCATGTTTTGAATATCATATCATCCCTATAACTTTCCAAACTAATTAAGCCATCCAAACCAGTAATATCATATAATTAGAGCTTGGAGGATTTTGTTTACAAAACCCCTTTGCTTTATTACAAGCTTAATTAATTAGGATAAAACAAATTGAAATTGTCAAATTAAAATCCACATTTATTATGATCTAGCTAGCTTGGACAATCCTAGTTAAAATTGTTTGTAAGATTGGTTGCGATAAGATTTTATTATAGTTTTATAAGGAGAAGGCTTATATATAGTTTCATTTGATGATGATATAAACCAAAGTTAAAGAGAAAACTTAATCATTATACTAATGAATAATATTATATCCCAATGATTTGACCATGCATGAACTCGTGGATAATGAGTTCCATGCATAGAATCTATCTGTTTCTAGTTGGAATCTTCTAAAGGATGTAACATTAACATATTACAGTTGAATGTTTCTCTATTTTCCCTAATTGTAGTATAAAGCTACATAATTGAATTGATTTCTAATGTTAATCAAATATTGTTTGTAGCCATTTTAGGTTATTATATGTCAATAAATTTTATCACTATAGTTATGAATTATTAGTGTTGAACTTGTATTGTGGTTTACAAACTTGTATGAGTTGGAAATCTCGTTGGAAATCAAGAATATAACTAGGGTGGTTTGATTAGGTTGGAACTTATTCATAAATACCTAGTATATATTGTTTTTATTTGAAAATGAAGAATTATTTTTTTAAGACATTAAGGCATGGTATGTCATCTCACCTTTCCTTAGAATATATATAAGCCTCATATGAGTCATATCTTGTAGTTTTAAGGTATGGGTATAAAAAAAAATTCAAAAACAAACACTAGATAAATTTTTTTAGCATTCCACTCAGAGTAACGCAAACTAAACCTAATGGAATTATTTAAAGCGATCATGTTCTTGAAAAATCAAATACTACTTTCGTTAATTGTTATATGCAATTTAGAAATTTTTTTAATCTCATAAATGATATGTAAAAATTGTAGGTAACAATTTATGAACTATATGTTTTAATCAAGGAAATTTTGCAAAAAACCACCTTTTATAAACAATTTTTTTCAAGAAACCACCTTATAAAATTTTATTTTTGCAATGACACACCTTAATCAATTTTATTTTATTTTTTTTGCAAATCAATACCTTTATACCGGAAATTGAGGTTTGACCCCATTTTTCCGGCATTGACTACCCCAATCCACTCACAAAATAAACCACCTCTCTCCCCAACCCCACCCACGAAACCACCTCCCTCCCCAACTCCACCCACAAACCACCCTTTTACGGCATTGACCACCCTAAACACACCTCTTTAATGGCGTTGACCACCCTAAACACACCCCTTTAATGACGTTGACCACCGTAAACCCTCCTCTAAAGCCCTAGCCACCCTTCTCCCCTCCACCGTCAGCGTCGACACCCCTAGCCGCACTCCCCCAACCCTAAATTAACACTCAAACCACCCTAAATCTAGATTTCGCGAGGTGGTGGAAAGAAGGGAGTTTGATTTCGTTGGTGGGGATGAGGAGGGAGGCGGTTTTGTGGGTGGAGGGAAGGAGGGGGTTATTCCTTGAATTGGGCTGGGGAGGGGGAGGTTTCGTGGGTGGGGTTGGATAGTCAACGTCGGAAAATAGGGTTTGACCCCATTTTCCGGCATAAAGGTATGATTTTGCCAAAAAAAAAACAAATTATAAGGTGGTTTATTGCAAAAAATTGCTTATAAGAGATGCTTTTTTGCAAAATTTCCTTTAATCAAATTGTAGTTAATTTTAAACATAGTTAATTTACCGGTATTAATCACAAGTCCCTCGTACTAGGGTTAGTCGTCCCGTACTAGGGTTTGTCGTTTTCCTGTGCGTATCTCAGTGATTTATGTGTCAATTTCTCTGTTTTTCCTTGTGTTCTGTTCAAAATCTTCTTTTACGAGTGCATATTATTCTGTTTTTTCGAATGGAGGAAGAGCTTTTCAAAGAGTGGGAGAAATTCTCTCTCACTGAGGATGAGAATGCTGTAGTAGGTGGAGCGCTTGATTTTGACGAGGGAGGTGGAACGAATGAACAACTGAACCTCGCTCTAGTGGGTGAACTTCTGACTGAGAAGACTTTCAGCGTCGAAGCAATGAAGCGTACATTGAATTTTGTTTGGCGCCTGCAAGATAACATTGTTATCAATTCGATGGGCACAAATCTTTATGTGTTTCAGTTCTTTAAGGAGGAAGATAAGAAGCGAATTCTTGCTGGAAGTCCTTGGTTCTTTGGTGGAAAGCTTCTTCTGTTGAAGGAGATTCAAGGAGGCGAACAACCATCAGAGGTGTGTTTTGATTATTCCCCTATGTGGATTAGATTGTTAGATGTCCCTTTTAATAGAAGAAATAAATCTGTGATGTATGATATTGGAAAAGCTCTTGGGGGGTTTTTTAGAATTTGATGACTCTAATCCGTTGGGTTGGGGTGAGTATATGCGAACTAAGGTTCGAATTAATATCAATAAGCCGCTGCAAAGGGGTCTATTTATTTCGGTGGGTAGTTCGAAACCGAAGTGGATCGATATCAAGTATGAAAGGCTAGGGGATTTCTGTTTTTTATGTGGAAAACTTGATCACATTGATAAGGATTGTGCTGCAAGGGATGTAGGAAGGGAGGAGGGAAGCGAGATTGTGTACCAATATGGGGCGTGGATGCGTGCATCTCCAATGAAACCTTAACAAAAGTCTTATGCTGTTCAGGAGAAGGAAAGAGCTTGGTGTGAGAAGCTTGAAGGGGCTAAGACTGGCCAATGCTCGAATAATATCAGACCTAAAACTATCAAACTTGGTCCGATTGGTGTTGTGAGGAAGCTACACTTTATGAACGAGAAAATTGATGAAGTGGTGGCTTAGCCGAAGGTGACAGAAGCTGCTCTGGCTCTTGTCTTTGATGAACAAAGTAGAAGGAATGTGCTATGAACTCAAAGTGTAGCAAAGAATGCTGCTGGTGGAAAGAAAGGTGGGGGTAATGGTGATGAACGAGTAGGCAATGTGGGTAATTCGGATGACAATGAGAAGATGGGTGCTAGTGATGGTGAATTACTAGGTGACAATGGAGCTTTGGTGGTGGAGGATGTAGTGTCGAAAGTCACTGCTGGGGGATGGATTGAGAGTGGGGACTCGGATGTTGCTTCGAGGGTGGAGGGGGGTATCATTAAAAAAGCACAACTTGGGGGGTGGGTGATAAAAAGAAAAGTCAAAAAACATGGAGGAGGGTGGAAAGGATGGAAGAGGGTTATAGTGGGTTGGATGGTGATGCGGGTGCTGGCAGTAAGTGTGGGGAGGGTGCAAAAACTAAAAAAAGAATTAACATTAGTGAGGGGGAGGAAGCACCAGTAGAAAAAAGAAAGAGAATGGATATCGATACTAGTTTTGGGGACAGACACATCCAAGTAGAGGGTGGTGGTGTTGACCACCCCCTCGAAGGGCAATGAAAATATTAAGTTGGAATGCCCAAGGAATTGGCAACCCTTGGGCGTAAAGAGCTCTCCGTTACTTGTGCCGGAGAGAGAGGCCGGATGTGGTTTTCTTGATGGAAACTATGATCGATGATAGTAAACTGGAGAAAATTAAAAGAAGATGTGGGTTTGATAGTGGAGTGTGTTTGAGTAGTAATGGTAGATTGGGGGGCATTGGTTTTTGGTGGCGTGGTGTCTCTATTAATACCGTATCTTTCTCTACTCACCATTTTGCAGTTGATGTTTGTAAACCGGATGGTACTTCATGGTGGAGGGCGATTGGTGTGTATGGTTGGCCGGAGACGGAAAATAAATATAAGACTTGGGACTTAATGAGATCTCTTAAAAATGGTTGTTCTTTACCGGTTGTCATGTTTGGCGATTTTAATGAGATTGTGAGTATGAGAGAGAAGGAGGGAGGTGTGGCTCGAAGAGAATCATTAATGGATGCTTTCCGGGGTGCCATTGATGATTGTGGTTTGAGGGATTTGGGATACAAAGGGAATATTTTCACATGGTGCAGGGGAAAGACGGTTGACACATTTGTTAGAGAACGCCTTGACAAATTTATGGGTGATGATGCATGGTGTGAGTTGCTCCCTAATTTTGTTGTGCGACACTTGGTTAGTGAAGAGTCCGATCATACCCCAATATTACTTGATAATCTTAATTACTTTGACAGGGGGAGAAAGGGCAAGCTTTTTCGCTTTGAGAGTATGTGGTTGTCGAATGATGATTGCGCCAAAGTGGTCTCGGATGCATGGAAAAATAGTGAAGGTTTTGCTCCACATTTGAGAATTGATCAGTGTGCAAATGACTTGAGAAAATGGGCTTCAAAAGCTTTTGGGGACACAAAAAGAAAATAAAAAAGCTGGAGAGTGAGTTGCTTGCGGCTCAAGGTGGACATGTTGACGCAACTGTGCTTGATAATTGTGAGACGTTATCGAGCAAA
Organism: Chenopodium album; assembly: GCF_948465745.1. NCBI lineage: Eukaryota > Viridiplantae > Streptophyta > Magnoliopsida > Caryophyllales > Amaranthaceae > Chenopodium > Chenopodium album. Next base: position 17,538,993 of record NC_137835.1, on the reverse strand, counting down.
ATCAATGATCTTCGAAGGCTTGAAGAGTCCTATTGGTATGCAAGAGCTCGAGCAAACGAAATGCGGGATGGGGACAAAAACACTTCATATTTCCACCGCAAGGCTAGCTAGAGATGCAAGAAAAATAGGATCAATGGTCTTACAGATTCTGAAGGAAATTGGGTCATAGACGAAGAGCGCATTAAGAGTATGGTGGGGGATAATTTTTCTCAGCTTTTCTCTTCTGGTAATCCGTCAGGGTTCGATGAGCACTCGAGGGGATAGGTCATGTAGTGACCGAGGATATGAATGTCGCACTTATGGTGGAGCTGAGTGGAGAAGAAATTAAGGAGGCGCTATTTCAAGTGCACCCGAATAAGGCTCCGGGAACTGATGGTATGCATGCTCTATTTTTTCAGAAATTTTGGCAATTATTGGCTTTGATATTATTACTCTGGTTAAAAATTGGTGGCGTGGTTCTGTTGATATTTCTGAAATTAATAGGACTTGTATTGTGCTTATTCCGAAATGCAATGAGCCGAAATTTTTGATAGAATATAGACTCATAAGTTGTTGCAATGTGATTTATAAAATAATATCAAAAACTCTGGCAAACAAGTTAAAACCTTTTCTTAATGATATTATTTCTATAAATCAAAGTGCTTTTGTCCCTGGGCGTCTGATTACCGACAATGCTCTATTGCTTTTGAGATCTTCCACTATATGAAGAAGAGAGGGGAAGGTAGACATGGCTCGGTGGCTCTAAAACTTGACATGAGTAAAGCATATGATAAGGTCCAGTGGTGTTTTTTGGAAAAGGTTATGGGAAAATTGGGTTTCTGTTCAGGTTGGATTGCTAAGGTCATGAATTGTATTGCGAGTGTTTCGTTCTCCTTCAAGGTGAATGGTGATATATCGGGGAATGTGGTACCTTCTCAGGGTCTTCAACAGGGTGATCCTATTTCTCCATACCTTTTCCTATTTTGTGTTGATGCTTTTTCTGGTTTGATTTCGAAAGCAAATAGGGATAAAAAGATTAGTGGGGTAAAAATTTGTCGTGCTGCTCCAAGTGTTTCTCACTTGTTTTTTTGCTGATGATAGTATTTTATTTTCTAAAGCTACTCTGCAGGAAAGCTCAAAGGTTGCTGAAATAATCAGTGTTTATGAGAGAGCTTCCGGTCAGAAAGTTAATCTAGATAAGACAGAGGTAGCTTTTAGCAAATGTGTGCCAGTAAATAGGAGGAATTTTATTATTGATACTTTGGGTGTGAGGGAAGTTGAGAGACATGAAAAGTATTTGGGTTTACCAACGATTATTGGTAAATCTAAAAAAGAAATTTTTACTTGTTTGAAGGAGAGGATATGGAAGAAGGTGAATGGTTGGAAGGAGAGACTGATGTCAAGGCCGGGAAAAGAAGTTCTTATCAAAGTCGTTGCTCAAGCTATTCCGACTTACATGAAGAGTATTTTCAAGGTGCCGGAGGGTTTAATTGATGAGATTCATTCTTTGTTGTGTAAGTTTTGATGGGGTTCTAGAGAGGATGTTAAGAAGATGCATTGGCAAAATTGGGATAAATTATGTTTGCCTAAAGCGAGGGGTGGGATGAATTTTTGAGACCTCACTTGTTTTAATCATGCCCTCCTTGCGAAGCAACCGTGGCGTCTATATTCGAATGAAACAACCTTGCTCCGCAAAATTTTAAAGGCAAAATACTTCAAGAACTCATCGGTTATTGAAGCTAATAGGGGATTTGACCCTAGTTTCTCATGGAGGAGTATATGGGGGGCCAAAGGGTTGCTGCGTGATGGCCTTGTTTGGAGAGTTGGAAATGGCTCGAGCATAGATATTTAGGCATATACATGGCTGCTTGTAGGGGGAAAACTGTGCAAAATCCCAACTGTGGCTGATGGTCCTGGTAGTATGATGGTGTGTGAATTAATGGATGATGATAAAAGAGGGTGGGATAGTGAAAAAATTTCGAATGCTGTAGGGGCTGGATGGTGAGTGCCAATACTTGCTACTCCCCTCCCTACTAACCCGTGTGCTGATAAAAAATATAGGGGTTGGACGAAGATGAGGATTTATGCTGTTAGATCAGGGTATTGGCTCGCAAAGATGGGTAATTTCGAGGGCCACAATGATGGGTTGAGTGAGGAGGTATGGACGTCAGTTAGGAAGATCAAAGGCCCTCCAAAATTGCAACATTTCTTATGGAGTGCTGTAAAAGGCAACTTGGCAGTCAAAGAAAGGTTGTGATTTCGCCACATTGTGAATGAAAGTTCATGTCCTATTTGCGGGGCTTCGGAAGAAACTATTTCTCACACCTTGTTCGAATGTGAAGCAGCAAGAGAAATATGGGATCATAGTGAGCTTAAAGATAATATGGTTGGTGCCCCTATTGGTTCGTTTGCTGCAATTTGGGAGTGGATCATACACAAATATAGTGCGGACATCATAAGCTCTATGGCTACTCTTATGTGGGCAGCATGGAGATGTAGAAATCTGCTAATTCATGACAGTGAGAGACCCCATTTTGTCATGTTAGCTGCTGGATTTTGTAAGCTAGTCCAAGACTATAATGTATACTCCAACAAAGTGATACAACGTGTGGCTGCTACCCCTACTACTACAAGCTTCAGTTCGTGGCACCTCCCTCCACCAGGTTATGTGAAATTTAACTCTGATGCTCATGTTCCCATATCTGGTGTGGTAGGACTTGGCGTAGTAGGACGTGATGAGAAGGGCAGCCTATTTTGTGCAGCAACGAAGAGGGCTTATGGTACTCAACCAGAGTATGTTGAAGCTATGGTCGTGTTATACGCCTTGAGACTTGCTAGAAGGCTGGGATATAAGAATGTGTGGGTGGAATGTGATTCCTTGAATGTTGTTAAGAAGGTGAATGATGGTGCCGAAGGTCTCTCTCCCTTGTTTGTGATCAATGATAATATTAAGTCCGATAGAGCTTGGTTTGATAATTGTATTTTTTCACATGTTAAACGTTCTTGTAACACCCCCGCTCATCTAGTTGCTCGATGGGAGGTTGGTGATTCTCAGGAGGTTGTTAGACTTGATTCCTTTCCCCAAAGTATTCTAGCTTTGGTGGATTTGGATAATGCTTAATAAAATTGCTCTATCGGTTTTCAAAAAAAAAGGTTGTAGTTAATTTTAAAACAATAAACATGCTTTGTATACAACTCTAATTGATTGAATTCTAAAATTTCAAAGAACACTGACACTATAACCAACTACTTGGGCAGCTTAGTTAACTTTCAAACAATAAACATGCTTTGTATATAATATACAATGAGGCAATACTTTCTCTTATTGATTAATGAAACATTGTAGTCAAAGTTTTTGAAGTTTGACCCAACTATTTCCAATGGGGCAATTAAAAAAATAAGCACAAAGGGAGTATCAGCTACTAGTCGATCGACATTTACCCGTTGCTTGGACAGCTACCAACTACTCAACATATAAATACAAACATCTACTTTTGCCGATAGGCCCTTAAATTAGTGTTTCTAATTCCTAAACCCTATTGTCCTAAACTAAACTTATTTTTTATTAACATTTTTACTTACATCCTAAGTAGCTAGTTTGAATTAAAAATAATTTAAAAAAAAAATCCGAAGTAGCTAGTAGAAAATTTAAAGTAATAAATGGTCAATAATATTATATTTTTTTTCTAAACATTATGACAAGGTCAATTACATAAAACATACGAAGTAACGTGGTTAAAAGAGCAACATTATATTGATAGTAAGTAATTACAACTTAGAGGGTAATTACTAATTACAAAAGCAAAAATACTACTCCATAGAGAAATAAACTATTACTCGTAATACCATATCCTTTCAAAAAAAAAAAAAAAAAAAAAAAAAAACATTAATACCATAAGTCCATAAGCATTTAATTTGTCAAACATTTTTGACAGGGTCCATTACAATTGACTAAATTTGCATAAATGGACAATATGGTTAAAAGCTGCGCACTTGTACTTTATATTTGAAAACTAATTCTTAGTCAACATTTGCGCACTATACATGTGGGTTTGACCGTTTTGCTCAACCTCAGATTATACTATACGATAAATTGCTGTCTTTTATAAATGAAGAGGACATATTCTTCTTCATTTTCTTTATTATTGTTTTTTATTTTATTAACATGATATTTATTTTTCTGAATCTGAAATGTTGAAAAGCTATAAAACTTGGTTTATTTGAATATAATCCTTAATATATTGAGATTTGAGAAAGTTTCTAGGATAAATCCCTTATTATTAAGGTCTTATTTCGCAATAAATGTTCACCCTTAGTTAGGTCTATATGAATGTAGACTACACTTTGCAGTTTGCACCAATCTTTTGATTGTACTTCCTTTGTCAAATGGAATATTTCAGAAGATTTTGAATTATTATTATATATTCTCCATCTAGCTCTATGCTTTTATCACGATTTGAAAATATTTGGAAATGGAAAAAGTAATAATTTAACATACGGAATATATAACATTATATTTTCGACTATGTTTTAAGTTGTTGATCATTAACTTTTCAGTCTTTTAGATTGTAGGTGTTTTTTACATGAGACGTCGAAAATAAATTGAGACTTTTCAATTGAAATTCTTCAATAAATCATGTCATTATTTTGCATAATAACTACAATGCAAAGCATCTCAGAGATACATTTGGTCATTGGGCGAGTTTTTTTTAACTCAGCCTAGTAGCCAACTCACTTTTTAAGGAGAAGGTCATCAAATTTTTAAAGCACTCGATCTCACTTAACAAAAAGTACATTGAACAATAATAATACAAAATCAATTACATCATCTTACTCTAGAAGTTTTGGTTGAATATACAACCAATTAATAATTCAATAGCTTTCTTTCATCATCTTTTCTTTATTGAACAACCTAAGTAGAAACATATCATGAAGAGAATCTAACAAGGTTGCATTGGGATTTATTTTTATTTATTTTTGTTGAGATGCAAAAATTATTTAACACAAATCGATCTTATAGTAAATTAATCTTTTTTTTCCATTTATCTCGTTACTATAATTTTTTTTTCTCCAATAGTGTTATATCTATTTTTATTTTAGTTCCATTTGATTAATTAATTAAGACTTTTTGTAGACCACATCATTCATTAAATTTTTAATAAGATACATCAAATATAAGGAATTCAAAGTGATTTAGTTGGTAAATCAGTGGAATCACTAATTAAAAAGTGCTTAATCATCTTAAGAAGTGGGAAAAAATTTTGGACTCTTAATTGAAAAAACAAACAAACAAACAAAAGGAGAAAAGAAAATTTGACAAATGCAAGATGTGTGTAAAAGAAGAATTGGATCCATTTAATAAATTATTGCTCAAATTACATCAAAATCTATATTTATAGATTAAGTTAAAATAATCAATGGTGAATGAATCTTGTTATGTACACCAAAAAATGAATTAAATGACTATATGAAATTATGGACTACATCAATTTGATGCAATTAACTAATTAATCAAAGCCAAAAACATGAGAAGGAGCACAAGGAGAGTTCTTCCAAGCCTTAGCATGCATCTTCAAGATCTCTCTAGCCTTCTCCTTAGTCTTTGCCTCACAATCAACTTGTAATACCAAGCACAACTTCGTCACCACCCCTAATTGCACCATCTCCTGCACCACACTCGGAGTCCCCGAAAATTTCGAAATGGCGTACAATATCTTTATCCCCCTCTCCGTAGCAAAATGAGACACTCTTAGGATTTTCTTCGACACCACAGCTAAACCCGCAGCATGGCCTAGCAACTCCGCCCTTCCCTCAGCACACCCGCTGAGCTGGTCCAACACTGCTAGTACCATTTCAATATTCCTCCTCTCATTACACAACAATAGAAGCTCGATCATTACTGGGACCGCCCCTGCCTCGACAACCCTAATCCTGTTCCTCCCCCAGGGGCACGCCAAGGCCAACACTTTAAGCGCAGCCTTGGTAGCCTTAGGGGAGACATCATCTTTTATCAACTCGACTACTTCTACAAAATGTTTGCGACTAAATGCAACTAACTGCGTTGGCTCGGCTACTTGAACAAGCTGCTTCATTAGCCCTATAGCATACGATCTCGACTCGTAGCTATTCTTTTGCATGATCCTCACCAATGAATCAACCAACAATCCATCATTCTCCTTCAACACTTTCTTTAACACCATCTCATCCGATATCTGAAGATGAGATAGTATCCTCAAAGCTTCATCGCTCACACTATTGTAAGTACAATACTTATTATCTTCATCCGACTCACTAACCACAATCAGACGCACCAAGAACTCGGCAACACCCGGGGTAGTCTCCAAGCAACGCTTGTTAGCACTACTACCAAAAGCAATGGACTTGAGCTTGTCAAGATTGTTAACAAGGCGGTGAGCCGACGAGTTGGAGGCATCATCAATAAGCTTCAACACCTGTGTTTTCGTAACCGGGGGCTTCGGCGTAGGAAAGCGTTCAACGCCATAGGAAGCATTGAGAGTACACCAAGATTGAGCAAGCCTCCTAAGAGTATGATTAGGTGTAAGAAAACAATCACAAGAATCAATATTAAGAGGTTGTTTAGTAACAGGACAAGTTGTATTATTGTTAGTAAACACCCATTTTTCAATACTTTCACGATCATAAGTTATTCCTGTTGAAACTGTTACTGGATCTTTCATTATTTGTAATGAAATTGGACAAATAAAAAATGGTGGAACATCTATTTCTTCATTGTGATCCATTTTTTTTTTTTGGGTAATATTTTGGTTGACTTTTTTCTTTTTTTTGGGTATTATAATTATTTTTGGTTTGAAGGTTTTTGAAGTAGAAGAGTTTTTGTTGATGGTTTAATTTAGAAATGGTAGGTTGTGGTTTATATATATATATAGGATTGAAAGGAGAGATGAAGTCAAAACACGGAAAATACAAGAAATAATGCACATTACTAAGATACCAACTAGAGGGTGACTTTTCAAACTTATTTATTTTGGATGGTTCTTTGTATGTGTATCTCGTTGCCAATTTAATAAAATAATAAAATAAAGATAGATGACTATGTAAACCAATGTAAGATTAGTTTATAATTTTAAATGTATTATTGCTAATAATTTACTAAGTGTTTGATTTGACTAGAGGTTTATTAAGGATTAGAGTAATTGGAGGTGACGGTGCATGATCGATCTTCTTGCATTGTTTGGAAAGGGTTAATAGTGATGGTTGTTGTGCTCCATATGTAATTTTTGTCAAGAAAATTACTCTGTATCTTTTAATCTATCGAATGTTTTTTATAGAGTATATAAACTAATCTTGAGATTTAATCATAAACTTAACATTTTAATTGAGTTGTAGTTTTTTAACATGGTATTAGAGTCAGTGTAACTTAAAGGTTATGGGTTCAAATCTGACTCATTTTCAAGTAGAATATTTCGCGTTGGGTAAGAGATGACTCTTATGTGAAAGGGTATGATAGACTGATAGAGTATATAAATCGATTTTGGGTTTCAACTATAAGTTTAAACTTTTTCAATTCAAATAAAAAGTGGGGATTAAAATCATTATTATTTATAATTATCATGGAAAAATAGCTTAAATAGGTAATTTATTTTGTGCACCTTTTTTCCCATCTCTTTGATCAAATCATCAAGTGGCTTTATTTATTGCATTGTTGGTTGTGGTCTTATAATTATTATTTTAAATAAGGTGTGGTCCTGACACCTTCTTTGTTTGGTCTTTACAAAAAGATCTTGTGGTATCTAGTTATCTACCGAGTATCAAGCTTCTAACTCTTCCTACGTTCCTAGAAGGTGGGAGTTGGCTCTACCATCGTACCATGATGCTTCTAAAATGATAAATTTAATTTAATTTGATTTAATTGTGAATGAGTGTCCTTTTAATGAAACAAGCTGACTTTATTGCATTGTTAATAAGATACATATGGAAGAACGCATTAAAATAGTCAATATGAATTTGATTAAGTGTTAAAATTTTGTTATATTGTTAAAGGTGACACAAGGGTACTGGCTGATCTTATAACATATTACATTCATGATTATTTATAACGGATAAAGAGTTTGAGACGCAAATAAATGTTAATCATACTGTGAAAGGATGACTACGGCATGTTCACATTTACTTAATTTTAGTTTAGTTCAGTTCAGCTTCAATCAGTTTATTTCAGATCCTAATTTCCCTCTCTCTTAAAATATTCAGTTCAGCTTAGTTTAGCTCAATTCAGTTCATCTCCAATCAGTTCAGCTCCTATCAGTTCAGTTCAGCTCAATTCAGTAAATATGAACAGGCCCTACGTACAAGTAAATTGTGTCTAGATATTCCAAGTAAATATAGTTACTAGTAATAATAATATATAAAATCATGGAAATTATATACTCCCTCCGGTTTCAATTATCTGCAACAATGGTACTTTTTACGGACTCCTAGGCAAAATTTCTTAAGCGTGATTATTGAAAATTAAGAGGAAAGGAAAGGGATAATTAATCCAACACCACACCCACACAACCCCCACCACGCCACCCCACGAAACACCGACACCCACGCAACCCTCACCACTTACGCAAAACCACCAACCTCAGACTACCGAAACCACCACTAACGGACGCAAAACCACCGAACTCAGACCACCGAAACCACCACGCATTCCCCATTCACGCAAACCCCACTCACTCAGACCACCGACACCCACCACGAAACCCTTGACCCCAAGTCTTGAATCAAAACCGACCGCCCAACCCATGACCCCAGATCTTGAATCTAAACCACCGCCCAACCCACGACCCTAGGTCTTGAATCAAAACCGCCGCCCAACCCACGACCCTAAGTCTAGCCACGAAACCCACCGCAAAACCCACGAACTCTGATTAATTAGTGGTTGTGGTGGAGTAGTGGGGTCTGGTCGGAGATTGGCGCGGTGATGGGGTATAGTCGCGGTGGGGGTGGTGCTTTGGTTTCGTCTGGGCTGGTGGTTGGGCTGCTGGTAGACAGGGTTGGGTTGGGATAAGGTGGTGATTAGTTGGTAAGTAAGTGTAATTATAAGATGTTAAACAAAGTTTACAAAATAAAGTAAGGGTAAGGTGGTCATTTTAGTGTATAAAATTTACTAAAAAGGGAAAGAAAAAATTTTGTTGCAGATAATAGGTAGCACCTATTTATGGCAAATGTTGTAGATAATTGAATGCGGAGGGAGTATTAGGCTAGCCCATCCATATGGTAGGTGGGAATGTATTAGTAGGTAACGAGGAAAGGGTGGATATAGATGCATTCAAAATCTTAATCAATCTACTTGGCATAGTTATCTACAATAATAGAGCTATTTTGGAATGCTATCAACTTGCATTATTGTCTCATGTGGATGGATAAAATTGGAATACATGATACTCCGTGTACAACTCTTTGTCATTGTAAATAGATAGAATTAAAAATAACATTCCTACCAAAACTTCTAGTGAAACTAGAGAAATTGATAGCCAGCATGTTTTTGTTTATATGCTAATGTTTTGTAACTTTTGTTTATTATACTAACCTACGTAGTTGCATGAGACTCTCTCCTAACTATCAAAATGTTATTAAAAGAATCCTTTGACGCAATTATATGCTTCTTAATAATTACTACTCACCAAGTATATACTTGTATATAAATATTAAAACGTGAAAATGCATGGTATTTTTTCCGAATATAAGTTCCCTAATGATAGAAGGGTTATTTTGGGATAATCTGAGTAGATTAAAGTTATCCTCTGCAACACGTCCGTTAGCCCTCAAATAAAGAGAGAAAGAGTAAGCTACCTTGGAGTGTTGATCACGAGAACTCGCATCGGTCAGACCAGTGGTGGATTGATGTATAGTGACCCCACTTGAACATAAAACAATAATTTTTTTCCTATAAAATATAGTACTGTATTTTTCTTATAAAATTGAGTTTTTTTTTTTCTTCATAAAATTACCCTCTTGACCCATTAATATTTATCAAATGTATTTTGACTCCATTAAATATTTTTCTTGAATTCGCCATCGGCTCAGGCGCTCAAGTCAAAAATATACTCCTTTAGAGTGACAAGAAAAAGAGAGAGATCTGAATTAGTCACAAACATGTGTTATATAGATTCATGGATAATTTTGTGATAGAGAAAGTATATGTTAGTGTCCATATTAGTGAAACTTTATTAATCTCTTTTCAAACAATGAAACAAGTGTTTTTATTTGGTGGTTACTAAATGTCTAAATGTCTAAATGCCACAATAGAATTATTTATGTCGTGGTATTGAATGATCCATCTACCCTTATAAATTCATTGTTTGACCTCATTCAATTTTTCTCACCAACCATTATAATTTTTTTTTTTTTTTTGGCAAATTTGTCTTTTTTTTAAGCAAGTAAATTTACCAAATTTTTTTAAGTCATAAATTTTACTAATTAAATTAAGTGTATTTTGTTATTTTTAATAATTATTAAAAATTAATTAATATAAATTAAACGGTTTGCTTAAAAAAATTAAACGGTACGCGGTCGCATGTTACATGCAACTATACCATGGTGTAGTCACATGTTACATGCGAATATACCACGATGTAGTCGCGTATCACATGCGACTATACCGTAGTGTAATCGCATATAACATGCGATCGGGTATGTACAACGGAGATTGAAAAAAAAAGTCCGACATATACCTGACTCGACGACGTCGTCGAAGGTTCGTCGTCCCCACTAAGTATCTCCGATATGAACGCAGACTGTCGTCAACCCATTTTATTGGACGGAAAGTACAATGTTAGTGGTCAACCGTTGTGGAATCGGTCAAGTTTGTTGTTAAGGTGGAGTCGCGGTGGTGGACATTCAAGGTGGAGTCATGGTGGTGGACATTCAAGATAAATTATGATAAGGATTAATCAAGGCTACCCAAGTTCAGATTAGTAAAAATCAGATGCATAGAACACATCCTTACTCCCTTTGTCCCCTTTCATTTGTTTCTTTTAAAGGAAAAACACGGGAATTAAGGTGGAGAATGTGAAATAATAAAATTATATGGGAAAGTAAAGTTTTCAATTAATAAGATAATAAAAGTGCATGGGAAAGATACATTTCCAATTAAAAAAATAATTAATATACATGGTAAACATAAATTGACAGATTTAAGAGTGTAAAACATTAGATTAGTCAAAAATTGACATATTTTTTATGGCAATTGTTAGGGTACAATAGGAAGAGGACTTAATAAGGACAAAAAAATGAGGGTATAAAGTCATTTTATGTATCTTAATAATTAGGAAATTTTGACTTTTACCACCAAAAAAATCAAAAAAATGTTTTTTACCACCTGTCATCAAAAACCTAACGGAATTTTTAAAATACTTCGAATTCCGTGTCAAGCACATGCTCTTTAAAGGTTTTGGGAGGCATTTTGGCCCTACGAGTCCAATTTGAAGTCAGAATTGACAAAAAATGATCGAAAATGTCTTGTTTTGCATGTTTAAAAATACCTCGATTTGCGTGAATACGCAAAACGAGGCATTTCCGATCATTTTTGTCAATCATGACCTCAAATTGGCCCCGTAAGAACAAAATGGCCCCCTAAACCTATGAAGCTAAGAGCATGATTTGCACACAAAATTCGAAGAATTTTTTTTAAACCGTTAGATTTAACGGTTTTCTTGACGTTAGGTGATAAAAAAACAATTTATAGAAATTTTTTTGGTGGTAAAATAAAAGTTTTTGTGGTAAAAAAACATTTTTTTTTTATATATTTTTTTTGTGGTAAAAGTCAAAATTTTTTAATAATTATGAATATGTGAAATGTGGCAAACATTTAGGGACACCAAAAATGACAAAAGTGACAATCAAATGAGGACGGAGGGAGTAATAAAATAATAAATAAATAAATAAAACAAGTGTTATTGTATAATATAAAACATTGTTGAATTCGTCATAATGTATATTTCCATAGGGTAATGCTATATGTAGCCCTAAGGGTTATATATATATATATATAAACATTAAATATGCTATTGGAAATTGTACGTATTAAATTAGGAATTCATGACAAAAACACGCGTAAATCAGTATAATTAGTGTTTATATTTTCTTGATTTTTTAACTTTTTACGATTTTCAAGTGTAAATTTAATGCTTATATGTACCCCTAAGGACTATGTATAGCATTTTCCATTTCCATTATATCAATTTTTCTATAATTTTCATACGGAGTAAGATTTAATTAGATAAATTAATGGTTAAAGTCATGTCTCGCATGTGCGCTTGGTCAAAATATAACAGTTAAAAAAGACGCAGAATTTTATATTACCTCTGTTTCATATTACAGTAAATATTTTCTTTTCTTTTTAAAGTTATTATTTATCTCTAACTCTCTTCAACTCTTTTTCACATGCGTCTTTATCTTTCCCACTCCTTTTTATAGTCATAGACCAAATTTACATAAGAGTCCATACAACCCTCCTAACTTGCATGTTAAGAAACAGAAATAGTAATTTTTTTACAAATAAACGATACACAATATCCCCTTCAAAAAAAAAAAAAAAAACGATACACAATATAGTTAACCACGTCTTCCCTCAAAACTATGATCAAATTTGTTTAATTTGTGCACGTTCCCTCGATCTCTTTTACTGTATCATTTTTTTTGAAAATCCAGTCTTTTTTTTTATTTTTTAAACAATCCAGTCATATTTATATACAATCTCTATTACCCATACGTTATTTTACTTATCTTACACCCATTCACTTTAGTTCCTTAGGTTCTACACCTAATTAACTTAGTACTACTAGAACATAAAATAAAATTGATAATATTATCCAAAGATTAAATTATTACTTATTAATTAAAGATAAAAATAATTCATTAAAGATAAGCTCTGAACTGAAACACTTTCATTTAAAAGAAATGACGAAATGACTAGCCTTAGGGCCTATGCTCATTGATTGAACTGAACTGAACTGAGCTGAGCTGAACTGAACTAAACTGAAATGAATATTTTATAAGAGAAGAAAATTAGGAGCTGAACTGAACTTAACTGAACTGAACTGAATTTCAACATATGAGAACAGACCTTTAGTACCAATCACAATTTAGGGATTCTGGGTACATACCCGTGTTGTATGAGCATCATATAGTATAAGGTATTTTGGTCATTTTCTATGGAACTTTAAATTTCAATGGCATACTTTGTATACCATTAGAAGTATAATTTATTTGTATTACTGAAAAATGTAAATTTCAATGGTACTGATATGATATATTATTAATACATCTGCAAAAAGTAATGCGGCCCCCCAATCCCGTTGTCCCTTAATGATAGTCTTTTATGGGCAATTTTCATATGAATTAATAAACATAAAGAAAAATTAGTAAAAAGTACTTGGAAATGTAAATTTACAATGGGTGTGCAAAAAAGTTGAGAGATAAAGTATAAAAGTACATGAAAAAACAAAATTTACATAGGAAAGTTATTAAATTTGCACAATTATTGTTGCAAATTGGAGGAAATTTGGGTAAAAGTTTTATATTATTGATACTCCCTCTGATAAAGGGTAGGGGTACACATGGTATACAAAATGCTTTTGTACACCACCAATCAAAAATCGCCAAGTTAGCATTGAAGTTAGGGAAACTAAAAAAAAAGAGGGAAAGGAAAAACAGAAGAGGGAAAAACGAGCGGCTATATTTTCAAGTTGGGCGCCATTGTGATGTAGCTGAGCGGCAAAAATTTCAATGAGCGGAAACAATTAATGCAGCAATACACAATTAATTTCCCAATCAGGTTCGAAATTTACCATCTTCTCCCCCAAAATATCTTTTCCCCCAAAATTCCTTGAGGAAGAACATACGTACTAATTTGAATAAGGAACGAATTGTGACAAAATTATTTAAGTTGATGTTAATTTCATCAATTGGTTACAAGTATTCGAAGGTAATCTTGTTTGTTGTTGAATTATTTCGATTAAATTTCCTAATTTGATAAGTATGATAATTTAGGGTTTTCATTGTTTGATTTTGAAGAAATTGATTTTGGGTCAAAATTAGAGTTGTTATAAAGATTGATTTGAAAGGGTAAATTGTGTAGATTAATAGATTGATTTATATGATGGGTTTGGGATTTGTTTATGGAATAATTGTTTATTATGAAATGTTATTTAAGTGTAGGAGTATTTCTGGGTTCCGTTGTACTGGTATCAATTGTTAATGGAATCGATGTTTATTTGCTGTCAACAATAAATTATTTTATAGGATCTGTTTGTTGTATGCAGTATCATTTTGTCAGTATTAAATTAAAATATTATTTCATAGTATCTTTTTTTATTTTTTAGCATCTAAAATTAAATACAATACTGTGTTTGACATTTTGGCAGTGAAATGGAAAGCAAAAACCAGTCTCCTCGTTTGAACATTGATCTTAATGAAGTGATGAACGATGTGGTTATCTCAATAAGAGATGCAGAATCAAACGATGTAACAGAAGAAGAAGAAGCAATGTCATTCGATCTCAATGAAGAGGTTGAGTTTAACAACATTGATAATGAAGAGGTTGAGGTTATTAATAATATAAATGAATATGATTCTCCGAATTGGTCAAATTGAGAACGCAACCTAGCTGTAATCCAGCTGTGGGTATGTATTTTGCAAGTGGTGAAGAATTTACAAAGTTTTGTCATATGTATGCCTTTGAGAAAGGGTTTCAATTTTGTTCGAACAAGTTTTATAATGAACGAGTATCGTGAAAAATGAGTAAATCGTTTAGGTGTTGGGGAGATGGAGCCTAAAGCTCACATAATGTCCCTTATTAGACTGGTCTGTAAGATTGGTACAAAAGACAGGAGGAAAAAGAAATCGAGAAGGAAGATATCATTTCCTCCTACAAACTGCAAGGTGTGTGTTGAGGCATGATTCTCAAATGGTTGGTTTTACATGAAGAATTGTGTGTTGTCCCACGATCATAAACTATTTCCAAATGATAGCCGGCTGATGGTGAATTATCGGGGCATTGATGACGGTGCTTATGAGAATATGGTCTTAAACGACTGGTATACATCCAATGTTTCTGAGTTGAATGATCTGACTAAGTAATATGTTAGATATGAATCAACAATCAAATTTTTTTTTTTTTTTTTTGAAAGTAAAATACATTGGGGAGCTTAGGTACGTCTTCTCACAAGACCGTGACCTAAACTATCTAGGAGCAAAAAATAAGAAAATTTACTATCCAAAAAAGGATCTATATCATGATGAGTCGGAGTAGAGTAGCCAAGAGAGGCAACATAGTCTGCTGCCCGATTGCCTTCCCGATAGATATGTCTTGCCTGAAAATTCGTAAAAGAATCCAAAATAGCCTTGACATCCGCCATAAGAAGCTGGAGTTTCCAAGGGCAGCTGAAATGACCCTGCAAAATATTAATAACAGTAAGATTATCTCCTTCAATAAAAATATCAGAAATATGAAATTCCTTAGCAAGAAGGAGGCCATTTCGAAGTGCAATGGCTTCGACAAGGAAGGCCGGAAAAGAACCTAAATTATAAGTTCGACTAGTAATATGATTTCCTAAGTGATCCCGAATGACCACACCTGCAGTAGCAGAATTCTGGTAGGAAGAACCATCAAAATTAAGTTTATAAAAACCGACAGGAGGTGGAGACCATGAGACAATAGGTGGAGTGGGAGGAGGAGGAGGCGGCGGAGGTGACACATTCGGTAAGTGAATTGTGTCAAGAAGGGAGCGAGATTCCCATTCTTTAAACATTGAAAAAGCTCGAATAAAAATACTAGGAACAGTAGCAGTAGAGTTCTTGAAAATAACTGTGTTACGATGTTTCCAAATACTCCAAAACAAGATAGCTATCTTAGGGAGGAGTTTAGGCATATTGAATTTAAGAGATCGAAATAAATCATGGATCTGAGTAAATTGAGGGATACGACCAAGCCACTGAAGAACAGAAGAAGAAGACCAAAGAGCCATGGAAAAGGGACAAGAGAGGAAAAGATGGTTTTGAGATTTAGAATGAGTAGAACACAGTGCACAATAACTAGGGACATTAATATTGCGTGAAGATAAAGAATGACGAGTAGGAAGGCTGTTATGAAGGATTTGCCAAAGGAAAATCTGGATTTTAGGTGGAATATCCAATTTCCAAATCCAACGAAATTCCCATTTAGAGGTAGGAATGACATGAGAATGGGCTAGCCAAGTAGCAGATTTGACAGTGAACTGACCATCTTTAGAAATACCCCAACAAGGTTCATCTGGAACAGGGGAGGAGGGAAGGGGGATTCCTCTAATAGATTGAACTATATTATTGGGAAGAATAGTAAGCAGAAGAGGGACGTCCCAAGTATTATCATCAGTGATGAACATATCAACTGTCATATCAATATTCGCAATTTGATCGGGGTCCAAACCAAGAAGGGCAATAAGATTGGTGTGAGCACACCAAATATCAACCCAAAAAAGGATAGAAGAACCATTCCCTACCTTCCACCGTATTCCCCTAATTAAGAGAGGGCGGACTTGGAGAATCTTTTTACAAATCCAAGAGTCTCTAGGTTGAGTACAATAGGTAAGGAAATGAGATTTACGTAAATATTTAGCAGTGACAGACTGGACCCATAAGTTAGTTGGGTCAGACATAATCTTTCAACCAAGCTTAGCCAAGAACGCAGAGTTAATAGCTTCCGATTAATGAAGACCAAGACCCCCTTGGGATTTAGGTTGACAAATTGTATCCCAAGAAACCATAGGCAAACCTGCCTTTGATGAGGACTGCTTCCAAAAGAAATTTCTACTTAAACTATCAAGAGACGAAGTAATCGAAACAGGTAAACAAGCAGTGGTCATAGCATACGAAGGTATAGCCTCTAGGTGACTCTGAATAAGAACAACCTTTCCAGCCTTGGAAACTAAGTTAGAAGACCATGAGTTCAGTTTTTATCCGCTTTAGTAAGGATATGTTGAAAAGTATCCTTACTGAACTTATTCGAATTAAAGAACACACCCAAATAACGGCCAAGAAAGGATTTAGGTGTCATATTAAAATAGCTTGCCAAATTAGATTTATTGCGGTTGGTAACGTATTTATAAAAGACTATAGTGGATTTATGAAAATTAATCAACTGGCCAGAAAGATCAGCAAAGGTAGCTAGCGTATTTTGTAGGGCATTACAAGATGTTGGAGTAGCTTTGCAAAATAGCAAACTGTCGTCTGCAAAAAGTAAGCAAGGAATGAGAGGAGCAGAAGGGACAATTTTTAAACCAATACCAAGTGACTTATTCTGACTAAGCAAAAGTAATTTCTTTGAAAGAACTTCCATACAAATAACAAAAAGAGAAGGGGACAGAGGATCCCCTTGCCTTAATCCACGGGAGGGCTTAATGAGGTTAGTAGTAGTATAATTTATCGCAGGAGAATAAGAGACTGTGGTAACACAAGACTTAATCCAATTAATCCATGTGGGACTAAAACTAAAAGAATCAAGAGTAGTCCACAAGAAGTCCCACTTAATTCGATCATAAGCTTTCTCCATATCTAACTTAAGCGCTAACCAACCTTGCTTACTTTTAGACTTAGAAAACAGATTTAAGATCTCATGAACAAGCAAAATATTATCTTGAATAGCATGGTCGGGAGCAAAAGAATTTTGGTAAGGACCAATAATTTTCTTGAGGTAGGGTTTAAGTCGAGCAACTAGAATTTTTGAAATTGCTTTATACATAGTAGTACAAAGACTAATAGGTCTATATTGACCAGCCTTAGTAGGATTATCAATTTTAGGAATCAAAGTAATAATCGTGTGATTCAGCTCTCTTAAAAGCACCCCATTAAAGAAGAAGGCTTTAATAGCTTTACATATATCTTGTCCTATAATATTCAAGTAATGTTGAAAAAACTTAGGGCCATAGCCATCTGACCAAGGCGCTTTATAAGGGGACATGTCAAAAAAAGCATCTTGAATTTCAGTATCCGTAAAGGGACGTGTTAAATCAAGATTATCGATAGGAGTAATAACTGGTTCAATCCATGGAAGGGAGAAAGAACGATCTCGTGGATGTTCAGACTTAAAACGCATAGAGAATTCTTTATAGAAAAGATTTGTAATTTCTGATGGAGTATCAACCCACTGGTTATCATCATTTTGGAGTCTAAAAATTTGTTTTTTACTCGATCGACATTTCATAGATTCATGAAAAAATCTGGAACTACGATCACCCTTAGTTAGCCATAATTTTCGGGCATACTTACCCCAATACTTTTGACCAAAGAGAAGGAGTTTTTCGCGTTGACGAATAAGACGAGTAAGGTGTTGACGAATATGAAAATTATCTGGGTAGAGAAGCAACTGAGCCTCTACTAAGAACAATTTAGTCTGGTTAAGTATAAGCTTAGATTGAATATTTCCATATTTAACATGATTTCAATGTTTTAATTCAGTTTTAGCATGCTTTAGTTTTTGCAGAATACAATAAAATCGAGAACCATTGAAACGGAGTTTCCAATTTTTAGCAATAATATGTTGAGCTTCTATATCAGAAGTCCATGCATTTTGAAATCTAAATGAGGACAATTTAGGGGTTGAATTAGTATCCGTAACCAAAATAATAGGAGCATGATCAGAAATGGAAAAATGTTCATATAACAGAGTTGCAGAAGGTTATAAAGAATCCCACTGAGGACTCACAAATGACCTATCAAGACGTTCATAAATGACATGTGAAGTTGATGTACGTTTCCAAGAAAATGGGTTGCCTAAGGGGTGAACGTCGATAGCTTTAGAAAATTGAGCAAATCTTTGAAGACGAAAACACCGAGCAACAGTATTGGGTTTCCCACCAGATTTATCAGCAAGCAAAAAACAGATCATTAAAATAACCAATAATGCACCAAGGGAGAGGAGTATTAGTACAACTGTCAAAAAGATCAGTCCAAAACAAACTTTTTTGAGAAGTTTGAGCCAGGGCATAAATGGCAAATAACATAAATACATAATTCATCGATAAATCATGAATAAGAAGATAAGCAAGCCTATGTTTTAATTGAATAACTGTTACATCAATTTTTGAGGAATTCCAACATATCCACATACCCCCACAGTGACCCTCTGGATTAATAATATGAACAGATTCGTAGCCCAAAGTTTTACTTAATCTACTACTATTAGAAGGAGAAACCATTGTTTCTATCGCTATAAATATATCTGGGTTACATTTTTTCTTAAGAAATATCATTTCACCAATTGTCTCCGAACGTTTGGCCCCTCTAACATTCCAACTAATGATCTTCATAAAAAAGATAAATAAGAGAAAAACTCCTTACCCGACAAAGTATGCACTACATTCAATATAACAAACGGATAGGGGAGAATACACCCATGTACAACTGATAAATCAAAAAGCCAAGTTTGAAAAGGACCAATTTCACAAGATCCATATGGAACAAAGGTCTGTAAAGGCCAATTATGCAAGCCAAAAAAACACAAAAGGGCTAAATTCATTGCCCAAGAACTCATTGCTCTGCTAGCATTACGGAAAAAAAAAAAAAAAAAAAAAAATTGTAGTAATAAAGAAAAAAAACGTAATCCAAAATATGGTACAAAGGCATTACTACATGGTGCTAGTAAAAGAAAGCCAATACCAGAACTTGCGAGAAGGAACCTGGTTAAAGAAAAATATAGCAAAAAAAATTCAAATAAACAAAGTAAATTGGGGCACTGAAATAAAAACCTAAAGAGGTAGATATCAAATGAACAAGTAGCAATATAAAGGCATAAAAAATAACAGAGGGGATAATGCATAATCTGCACGTAGACACAATAGCTAAGAAATCCTAAGAGTAAAGGCCAAGACTTATGTAGATCCCAAAAACTGGTGTAATGAAACCCAAGCAAAGTCACTTCAACCTTATTCAAGATAGTGAACAGGGAACATCTTTGCTTAATAGTACAATATAAAAAGTTGACAGAGACAAGGACAAAACTAGGCACAAGAATATCCCTCTGTAAAAGAAACCATATAATCTGCAAAGAGACTACTGCATGATCCCCATATAGGGGCAAGAAGTAACTTAGGCCAATAGAAAAGGAAATAAGAACAAAAAGCAAATGAAAAGGCATAAAAAAGGTCCAAATAAATCAAGACATAGACACCTCAACCTGAACAAACAAAGGGGACAGGGAGCAGCTAAGTCTTGGGTAGTATGCAATTATAGAGAAGAATAAATAGTAGGAAATACCATCAAATGTTGTCCTTGCAAAAGGATAACAAAGGCAACGTTGTGCCGTTTCAGAAAGATAACAGTTGTAATCATCAGTCACCTCAACCTGAACAAACAAAGGGGACAAGAAGCTGCTAAGTCTTGGGTAGTATGCAATTATGGAGACTAATAAAAAGTAGGCAATACCATCAAACGTTGTACTTGTAAAAAGATAACAAAGGAAACGTTGTGCCTTTTCAGATAGATAACAGTTGTAATCAGCATTAGGCGCAGTTACAATACAACAAAGTAAATTAAAAACAGGCCGTAAAAGAAAAATGGAAAGACATAACAAAAAGAAAGAAGTATAAAACCAAAAAGGAAAGCATTGTAGAAGAGATAAAGAGAGATAAGTGAAATGAAAGGATTTCACAAAGGGACATAGATGGACTAATCCATGCAAAAGCATAATTCCTTGTAGGAAATAGGTGCACATAAAAGCAAAATAGTAAAATGTGTACTTATAGTCAATGCAATCAGTAAAATAAGAGTTTCAGAAAAAATAAAACCATAATAGAGAAGCTGATCAAACGTATAAGCAGAACTAGAAACATAGAAATAGTTATATATTATATGCATCAGGTGGAACATATATAGTACAAGAGAAAGGTGGATACTATATACAGATAGGAAAGAGATCTTGATAAAACTAAAGTTAAGACAAGAGACTTCTATAAATACAACTATACAAAAGATGATACTCCTACAGGCTACTATAAAACATTGAAGGCATACAAAATTGGTAACAACAGCAAAGGGAGCCTGAGGAGAATAGCAGAAGATGTGGCAGATCATTTCTTAGAGAGTTTAGAGGAAGCTGAGTCTACAACATCCTCAATCCTCCTTTTTTTGCCAGAATCAGAGGAGGTAGCTGAAAGTTCCACACCAATGGCATCAAAGAAACGTTGCTCATCATCAGAAGAAAGACCAGTATTAGTAAGGGAGTTGGTGCCATATTCAAACACAAGAGGGGAGGAATTCCCTTGTTCTATTGAATCCTCATTAAGTAACTTATCTAAGAGAGAAGGAGAGTTGGTGTCCTCAATCCAAAGGGGAGAAGAGACATTACCAGCAACAGTGAGAGGGGTTGCATCCCTAATAGCCTCATCAATAGATTCATGAGCCATAAGCATTAAATACTGGTTATCAACAAGGACATTTGGGGAGGCAAAAGGAACATGAAGCACAATAGGACCAGAAGGAAAAGATGGAACATCAGGAGAAGGGGGCCTATGAGGGTTTATGACAGTAAGACCAGGTTTCAGTTTAGTAGGGGCAGAAGATCTAGGTCTCCTAGGAGGAAAGGCTCTTCTTCTGGGAATCACCTTGACCCACTTAGAAGGAGGAAGGCTGGAGGAAGACCCAGGTTCAGAAGAGGCCTCAGAATTAGGGGTAGAAATTGAGCTTCTATTAAGCCTCTTAATGAGAACATGCATAGAGGATTGAACAACTTTAGGACAAGTGTCTAAAGCATGGGAATCAACCCCACATTGCGGGCAAACCTCAGTCATCCCTTCATAATTGAGGTGAATCTCTTTGATTCCATCAGAAAGATTAAGAAAAAACATAACCAGGGATAGGTTTAACAACAGAGACATTGACACAGGCTTTGGCAAACCTAATTTTCTTTTTGGTAGTAGTGAAATGGTCAAGTTTAACCAAGGTGCCTACAGGGGCTAGGATAGAAGCAATACACTCAAAAGTCTAGTAATGATGAGGAAGAAGGTAGATCTTAACCCATTGATCAATAGAAGTAATATTGGCTCTAATAGGATAGAAAGATGCAGTCCATTCCAGGAGAACAAAGTTCAAACCTTGGACAAACCAAGGTCTACCTGCCCATGCATTACATTTATCCTCAAGATTGGTAAAGGTAATAAGAAGCCACCCATTACCCATAGCCTGAAAGTCAACTTCCCCTTTAAGAAAGACCCAAGAACTTTTCAATTTCCCCTCAATAATATGCTTATAGACTTTTTCTCCAAAGATTTTACCCACAAGACAAGCAGAGGACATATGCTCAGTAAGCAGAGCATCAGGGGTAGGAGTAAAAGGAAACTTAGGTTGACTAGAAGGGGGAACCTGACCTAAAATAGGGGGTAAATCACCTACAGGGATGGTCACTGAAGGTGGGGTAGGTGAAACCAAATCGATTGTAGGCACACTATGCCCTGAGAGAAGGGCAACGGAAGGAAGATCCTTATTTGAATTTCCATCAGGTAAGGGTTGGTTGGGTGAGGCAAGATTGTCAATTCCATGACCACAGAGAATGTGAGTTCCCATAGAACTCGATTGGGTCCCCAGGCTGGGAGAGTGAGAAGGAAAGGCTGAGACACAGTTGGCATAGGAAGGAAAGGGAGGAGTTAGGGCAGACATGAGAGAAAAAAGACACAGATAAAAAGCAAGGAAGTTTAAAAAAAGGGAGGGAAAACAAGTATGAGAAGAAACAGCGAGGCATCCCAAAGTATTTATAAGCAATGCAATTATCAATGAAAGTAAAAAAAAGCCTAAAAAAATAAAAAAATAAAAAAAAAAAAAGAAAAACCACTCATACATAAGCAAAGAAAGACACGTAGCAATAGAAAGAAGAATATAGGTAAAAAAAAACAGAGAAAAGAATCTACAAAAGCCTTCAAAGTGACAGGTAGCAATAAGATTTGACAAGGGTTAAAAAAAATTACAAGAAGTAAAGACACAAAGTAATAGCTCATAAAATTAGAAAACATGATCAACAAAAAGAAAGCCACGTTGAGAATTAGCAGAGAAATGGAGTAATTAGGAGATAGAGAGAGAAAGTAAACTCCCTTAGAGAAGAGTGAGAGAGTGAACAATGTAATCCAACTGTAAGGCATAATGCAGATCCATGCAAATAACCGCCAGGTGGCAACATTCATGAGAGAGAAAAAGGACCTAAGCAGAAACATATTATTAGTATAAATAAGAGAGTAAGTCCAATTGAAAATCAGAGAAGTACAAACAGAGGAAAACCAAGAGTTAAAAAGAGAAGAAAAAATAGTAAAACTAGAGTGAATACACCATAGGGAAAAAAGAGTAAAACTAGAGTGAATACACCATAGGGAAGATAAGGGGCATGGAGCAATATTACCAAAAGTAAAATAGTAACATAAAAAGTCAAATATAAAAAAAGCAACAAACATAGCAGATTGAGAAAGGGGGAAAAGGAGTCCCCAATGGCAGGGGTAATACAAAGCAAAAAAATAGGAGATAGTGATCATAGTGAAAGGCAATGATAAAAACAATAAAAAAGAACAACAAAACACATTAAGCCAATTAAGAAATCCTAAAATCCTCAAACAATAAAAGAAACAATAGTCATAAGACCCAAGATTGGTCCAAAAACACAAGTCCCCATCTGGAACAAAAGTCCAATGTACAAAGAGCATAGATAAAAAAGGAAACAAAAGAGAAAGACAAAGTAGAGAAGATATACATAGAAAACGGGTATTGTTTGGGTAGGGGGTTAATAAAAAATAATATAGAAGGAGACTATCTGGGATAAAAGGGTAGAAGAGGAGAAAAAAAGGGAAAATATAATAAAACACCCAAAAGACTAGGAAGGAGAAAGTAGAGGACAAAAAAATTAAGGTAAAATAACTTAGCTTGGTATTATTTTTGGAGGCACAAAGCAGTAATGTCCAGCAACAAGAAAACGGTGAAGAATAAGACTGTGAATGAGTAGATCTAAAAATCCCAAATTGTGCATCCAAGAAATTAAAGGAGTACAACTGATGCTGTAAATCAACCAAATTGAGACCAAATTTGAATATCCATGATGAAGACCAAAGCTGAGGACGACTTTGATGATAATTAGACATGAAAAGAAAACTTGAAGTAGGTACCCAATATGGCATCGATGGAGCTCGAATAATCCAGAACATAGCGGAGCCATAAGGTGAACCACCGAGCGAAATAATAACGATGATGACGAGGTTGAAACCAAAGTCAAAAGATAGTTGCAGCCATCGATTGTCGGAGGTAGTAACGAACCAAACATAATAGATCAAATATCTAACAAAAACAACAGTTTCGAAATTAGAGGCGAAACTTTGTTTAATCATACGAAATAAGATGTAACAATGAAGGAGACATAGTGAAAATTTTGATAGGAGTAGTTGCAAGTTGCTGAACAAGATACTAAAGAAGGGGTACAGGGGAAGATAGCGGCGGATAAGAGGAAAGGCAAAAGGGCTTAGGGTTTTCTTAGGTGAGAGCATTTTCTCTGTCTTCAGTTTCTCTCACTAGAGTTTCCTATAAATATTTTTACTACTCCTGTAAATACCTTTTTGATGATGTTAAAACTTGGAAAAACCTTGTTTTATGGAATTTAAAGAAATCAGACTGGTATACATTAGTTTTATTCATAATTACTGATATTATTGGTTTTTAAAAGTTAGACTGGATACATTATTGTTTATAATAAAACCAAAAAAAGGTGTAATATGGAATCGAACACAGATAACTTACGAATAGTAATAAAGCATTCACCAATTACACCAAGGGGTATCAGCACATAAGTAATGTCATTATTTATTTATTTGTACCGTTTATATTTATACAAAAATAAGTTGGTGATACTATTAAAGACAATATGACTCCTTAAATGTTAATTGGATGTTTTGTTATTGTAAGTATCATGTCCATAAATTTGGGTAAAATCTTATTTTTGAATATTAAAATATTACGTTTTTGTTTTTATAAAGGTAAATTGGAAAACTTATTGATCATAAAATAAATGGAGTTTTATTTCGTACATTTGATGTTGTTGTCATATGAATTTTATTTTGGTAAAGGGGTGAATCTCATATTGTATATATTAAAATGATATTGTATATATTAAAATTATGCTTAAAAATACATGATGATCATTATTGCTTCATACTATTAGGGTTTAGAGGGTAGGGTTTAGGATTTATATTAGGGTTATAAAACTAATAATATGAATGTGCTTCATTTTGAAAGTTTGATAATATGTATTTACAACAATACATAACCATATTTTTTTGTACTTTTCTAGTGTTGTGATGTTCATCACTTTCTAAACAGATTAGTTTACAGATGTGCAATTTGCTTTTATTACTTGTAGTGATTTTCATCTATTTGATATATGAATGAAACCTAAAAATAAAACCCAAAAAAAATGGTGTAGTATGGAATCGAACACGAAACACTTATGAATAACAAGGAAATCTTCACCGACTATACCAGGGGGTTTTAACGCATATATTTTAGAATTTTTTTTTTATTTGTACCATATATGTTTATGTCAAAATAATTAAATGATTCCATTAAAGACAATAAGACGCCTTAAATGTTAATTGGATGTTTTTTCATTGTAAGTACTATGTCCATAAATTTGATTAAATTTAATGTAAGTTATGTCCCTCTTATTTTTGAATATTAAAATTTCATGTTTTTCTTTTTCTTTTTCGGAGGTAAATCAAATTGGAAAGTTATTAATCATAAAAGAAATGGAGTTTTATTATTGTACATTTTTTTTAAAGGGAAATATGATATTGTTTATACTAAAATGATGTTTAATAATACGTAATGATCATTATTGATTCATATTATTAGAATTTAGGGTTTAGAGTTGTAAAACTAATAATATGCATGTACTTCATTTTGAAAGTTTGATATGTATTAAAAACAATACGTAACCATAATCTATGTACATTTCTTATCTGGTGATGTGCATCACTTTCTAAATAGATTAGTTTACAGATGTGTCAGTTGCTTTTATAGCTTGTAATGATTTCATCTATATGATATGTGTATAGTAGTGTAATGTTTATATTATGAAAAATAAAAAAGTTTGTCATTCGTTTTGTAACTTTAAATTGTCCGTTTTATGTATTACCACAGGAGTTCAAAATTGTAATTACTTTATTTAAGTTTTATTTGAAATCCAAAACGTGTAGTATAATCAATATTAATAATTTCGGAATCTTTTGGTTTTTAAAAATACATATCAATAAACATGTATTACATTTATTGTAAATGGAGGTACATCGTACTTGTACATGGATAAGTATAAAGAAACCAAACCTCAAATAGTGTTATTGATATTACATACTGACATTAGTATTTGTGACTATTATGTGAATAAAACCTTAAAAAAAATAGTGTAGTATGGAATTAAACACATAACACTTATGAATAATAAGGAAGTATTCACCAACTACACCAGGTGGTATCAGCACGTATGTTATAGTATTATTTATTTATTTGTACCATATATGTTAATAACTTTTGATGATTCTATCAAAGACAATATGCCTCCTTAAATTTTAATTGGATGCTTTTGCATTGTAAGTACCATGTCCATAAAATTGGTTAAATTTAATGTAACTTGTGTCCCTCTTATTTTCGAATGTTTAAATTTCACGTTTTTCTTTTTTGGAGGTGAATTAAATTGGAAACTGATTGATCATAAAAGAAATGGTGTTTTATTTTGTACATTTGATATTGATGTCATTTGAATTTTTTTTTATTTTTGTAAAGGAGAATATGATATTGTATATAATCATTATTGCTTCATATCATTATATTTAGGGTTTAGCATTTAGGTTTAGGGTAAAAATATGCATGTACTTCATTTTTAAAGTTTGATATGAATTAAAAACAATACATAACTATAATTTGTTTACATTTTGTGTGTTGTGATGTGCATCACTTTCTAAATGGATTAGTTTACAGAATTGTCAGTTGCTTTTATAGCTTGTAATGATTTCATTTATTTGATATGTATATACTGTTGTAATGTTTACATTTTGAAAAATAAAAATGTTTGTCATTCATTTTATAACTTTAAATTGTAAGTTTTTTGTATTACCATGGGAGTTCAAAATTGTGAGTACTTTATTTAAGTTTTATTTGAAATCCAAAACATGTATTATAGTCAATATTAATAATAATTCCATAATCTTTTGGTTTTTTAAAATCGATCCCGCTAACGGGCACCCCGGGGCGTTAGTTAAGGTATAAATATTTATATATAACTTATCAATTTATTAATTATTACTCATTTAATGTGATTATATGTTTAGAATCAATTTTCAATAGATTAACATTTAATGCTACTTTTCATTTAAGATATTCAATTCTCCATGATCTCATATATTTCCCATGAGTAATACAACGATACAAGAGTAGTATTATACTGTAGTTAAGAGTTTACTTTTTTTTTTTCCATCATATCATTTTTTTATTGTTGTTGTGAAGAAACGCTTCATATCTACTGTAAAATGTAGTTATTTTTTCTCCATTTTTTCCATTATATTGATTCTTACTCCAAAAAAAAAAATATGATTATAAGTCACGCCTGATGATTTTACCATCTTGTTTTTTGGTTCGATCTTTTCGAATGCTAGAACCATGGAGGCGTACATAGTTTTGGTAGAATACCCATGCTTCTTCTTCACTAAGAAAAGTTTGACCCACAAATGGCTCAAGCCATAAGTTCGATTGATCATGATTTTCTTCTTCATATGATGGAGGTTCATTCAAATCAAACATTTTTTATTGTCTGTTTTTGTTTTTG
The DNA here is from genome assembly GCF_948465745.1 of Chenopodium album. Taxonomy (NCBI): domain Eukaryota; kingdom Viridiplantae; phylum Streptophyta; class Magnoliopsida; order Caryophyllales; family Amaranthaceae; genus Chenopodium; species Chenopodium album. Next base: position 17,511,173 of record NC_137835.1, on the reverse strand, counting down.
ACAATTTGTATTTGATGGAGGTTCATATGATATCCATGAAATATCAAATTTTCATGTTTCTGTTTTTGACGATTGGAAGAACAGTGATATACATGTAAAATAATTGTCTTTTTTATCTTCCATGAATTAAGGAGAGTTATGGCAGTAATTAATTTTGGTTTGCATTCACATTTCACATAGTACTCAGAGTATTTTTTTTTTTTGGGACAATAAAAAATATTTAATACAAAAGTAATAAATGTGAGAAAGACAATGCATCAAATATTGCTCTTATCTAGTGCCCCCGGGGCGCCAATTAGCTTTTGCTACTTTTCATTTAAGATAAGAGCATTCACATTTCACCATGGATTACATTTATTGTACATTGTAATTAAGTGGGGTACATCCAGAGGCGGGCCTTCATTGAGGCTCACAAGGGCTTGGCCCTTGAAAGCTTTTTTTTTTTAAAAAAAAAAAGGGACCGTTTGACAAAGAAGCCCAAAGCAAGAAAAGCACCCCCCAACTACCACATAAGCTTACATATTAGTAAAAGAAAGAGTTTCTTTTAATAATCTGACTACTAATAATGATAAAGTGGGCCACTTTTACTGTTTTATTATTACTAACTCTCCTCTATCTATCTCTATGAGCATGCAACACTACTGCAATGATAGAGTTTTTTTTAACAATTTGACAACAAATTTGTGAATTATTGTCAATTCATGTTATAAAAATTTACTCAATATATGGTATTGAAATTCTTTAGTTATGTAAAAAAAATTGATTTTTTCCCATCAATTTGAACGTAAATCAAACTTTATACGGAGTACTATGTATATCATATATAAGGTCAGACACTACAAATCATAAATGATTATAAACACAAAAGTTAATATTACAATTTTTCTTGTTTATCACATACGAGTAATTGCTTGGTAAGCCAGTAACAACTAGTGTTATACTTTGTCACGTCTCATAATATCAGCCAAACTTATCAGATAATTGCTTGGTATGAAGTATTAAATTTAATTTATTTAATATGTGTGAAATACTATTTATTGAACCACCACCACCTACGCACACCCTCTCCACACGCAACCAGCCACCACACGCACTCCCCTCCTAGCCCACCACTACCGGAAAACCCATCACAGCCCCCCCCCCTAAAAAATCAACCACCACAAATGGACGAAAACGGCCAGCCACCACACCCACTACACGTTTGTTTCCCCAACAAAAAAACAACCCCCTCCCCAAAATTGACCACCAAAATTGGCCACAAATGGCCGAAATCGGTCGATGTTGGGGCTGAATGGTTTATTTCAACCCTTTATTGGCTAATTTCAATTCGGCCGTTGGTGGCTGATTTCATTGTCGTTTTTGTAGTGTTTCGAATGTTAGGGTTAGGGGTTGGATTTGGGGGATTTTGGCTGGTTTGCAAGGTGATCGAAGAGGAAAGGGGAGATGATCGGGGAAGCACCGACACCGGCGCTCGTCGTGGTGGAAGGGGGTTGTTGGTGGTGGTCGTGGTGGCAGCAGGCTGTTGGTGGAGTTGCAGGGAAGGGCCCGGGAAGCAAGGAGATTAGTGGAGTGTGTGAAGTGCGCAGGGAAGGGGAAGCGGGGAGGTGGGCAGAGAGACGGCGATACGGAGGTGGGGAAGGGGGGTAGTGCTGTCGGGGTCTGATTGTGGTGGCCGTGAGGGAAGGGAAGGGGGAGGAAGCAAAGAGGTAAAGGGGAAGTAGAAAGGGAAGGGGGAGAAGGGAGAAGGGAGGAGAGAGAAGGTGTTTTTTTAATTTATTTTTATTTTTTTAACTTTATTTATTTTTATTTTTAGTTTTATTAAGCGAATCATACGCTGACACGTGTCTAACTAATCTGTTACATCATGTTAGATGACCGGTTGGGTGCAATAGAAATTAATATCCCCTAAAGTTGGGAGTGATGGGGAATAATCCAAAGTATGAATTAATTTGGGCGGACGAGGCAAGGTTCAAATTAATAGGAGCAATTTATAATCAACATGTATGATACTCACACATGCCGGGTATGTGCTAAGAATTCCCCAATTTGACACGATGATTATTATAGCATAACTACTCTCTTTGTTTTTAAATACTTGCTCCATTTATTCATGCGCGAAATTTTAGGAGAAATTAGAGAAAATAATAAAATATAAAGGTAGTAGGGTAGGTGAAAGACTAAAAAATTGTAAATAAAACTAAAGTAGTTGAGAGAATTAAAGGAAAGAGAATATAAAATTAATAAAATATAATCTATATTGAATTTAGTAGTTGAGAAAAATAAATTAAATAATACAATATAAAAATTTTTCAATTAAAAAAATAAAGCAAGTATTTAAAAACGATTAGAAATAAAAAGTAGTGCAACCATTTTAAAATGAAAGATTATGGGCATTACTTAATCCATATCTAATCCGTTGAAACAGCACTTCAATTATTCAAATCGACATTCATAAACATTATTCATGTGGGCAATGACATAAAGAGGGAAAGTGAAGCAACAATTTGCCATAAATTCCAAGATGTCAATTTTGATTTTACGACTCAAGTAATTCAAGTAAAACCCGAACCTTTCATTCTAGATTCAAATTCGGCAAGAATATGACGTTTCCTTTTTTTTTTTTTTTTTTTTTTTTTTTTTTTTTTTTTTTTTTTTTTTTTAAGTTCCAATCTCCTCACCTTATTTTTTTTTTTCAAGTCTAATAAATTAATTTTTCTCCGTTTCTTATTAATTGCAATTTTGGGGTATTATTTGTGAGATACAAAATAGGAAAATTTTTAGATTACCACACCAAAAAATGTAACCATTTTCGAACTAACCACCCGTTTAATTTTTTATTTTAAATTATCACCCCTTAAATTAAATAAATGCTCATATTACCACCCATTTTTCGTCTGTGGGCCTGACCTAACGCTTATTTTGACCCTTTTGACTGTTTTTTTCCACCGATTTTTCTCTTTAAAAACGCTCTCCTAACTTCATTTTACATTTTTCTCTTTGAAATTTGGTAGAATTTGGTAAAGGAAATGTGAATTAAAGTTTAGAGGGCATTTTTAAAGAGAAAAATCGGGGAAAAAATCAGCCAAAAGGATACAAATAAGTGTTAGGTGGGGCCTACAAACTCAATATCCACCGGATTTTTAAAATGGGTGATAATATGAGCATTTATTTAATTTAAGGGGTGGTAATTTAAAATAAAAAATTAAACGGGTGGTTGCTCGAAAATGGTTACATTTTTGTGTGGTAATTTAAAAATTAACCTATTCCAGAATTGCAATTAATACGAAACGGTGGTAGTAAATTATAATGACTATGATCGTGTTTTCGGTTCTTTAAAATACTTAAATTCCATTTAAAATTTAGGCACTATTTATACGATCTGATGATGAGAAAATATCTATGCATTACATTTCAACAATCCTACTTACATAATATTGATCGAACTAACTTTTGAAAACTTAACACCGATCAGCGCAGGACATTTAATAGAGAGCGAGACTGCATGAGATGTGTACTAGCCACCAGTATTATTACATGGACATTAGGCCAGATTTATTTGGATTTATGAGTTATATTTACTATTGGTGTCGACTTGTATATACCCTAATTATCCCAATTCCATTGTCCACGCGGACATGTACACCTGGGATCCAGGCCATCCAGCTGATAAGCTGACCGTACTCATATTGACTCTTGCTTTTAGTATTGTATAAATATAAATATCCCCTCATATCTTATAAGGTTCGATTTAAATTACTATCAGAACACTCAAATTGTCATTCATACCTTTATTGAACATAACTTGCTTTATCATTGGAGTAGTTTTTCTAAAAAAAGGAAAAAAAGTCAAAAATAGCTAATTCGCATTAACTGTTCAGATTTTAAACCAGAGAAGAGATCATTACCGATCACAGATTTAAGTTTTCTATCCACACTTGAATAAGTATCATACTGAGTATTAGTAAACATGTACTAAAATCTTTGACTGTTTAGAGGTTGATGCTTAATGACGCACATGCATGCATGTAGATACGTTGTTATCCTAAAACGGCCAAATTTTGGAAAAATGGTGGCCACACAACTCGATGAAATCTACTACACGGCCTCAATTTGTACATTTCTGTCATGTTTCCTTTCCAAAAGGGATCAACCCAAGCAGCACGTTGGAGCTTTTTTTTTTTTTTTTTTAAGGAATAAGCAGCACGTTGGAGTTATAAATGTATTACACCTAGCTTTTATTTTTATCTTTATCCAATTTTTGGACATGAACCATGTAAGTCCAACAACATGCAAGTTGATGAAAAATTAAAGATCAAATGATCACCATCATAATGCAACTAACACAATTAAAACAAATTAAATTTTTTGTTTGACCCAAAAAAATGCAAAGAAATAGTCTCTGTTGACCCAATATGTCGCAAAATTTTAGTTAGAGTCGCACCTAACTAGTTTCGAGTCGAGTCGTGCGACACAAATGAACAGAAAAAAAAAATTGAATATTTATTTCTGAAAATTGCAATATATGAAAATGAATATTTATAATATAAAAGTAAAATAAAAAAGATAAAAATCCTCTCTACTCTCTCCTCTTTCCTCTCTCCAAAACCCTAACCTCCATTGTTGAATTTCAAAGGGGCTTCCATCGGTTTTAACCGGTGGAAAGCCCCAATCCTAGTTTTTTTTTTTTAAAGCTTTTTAGATTTTTTAATAATGCTTCCTCCTTTTGGGAGAAACTTTCTCTCTCGAAAGAAAGGGTTTCCGACCTCCTTCGAAAGACAAGGGTTTTTCGACCTCCTTCGAAAGACAAGGGTTATCTCCTCTTTTCGGGGGAGAAATTTCTTATTTTTGAATCCATGATATTAGATCTAATAGATTATCGTGAAATTATTTCGTTGATGAAAAAGTTATCAAGTTTTAGAATGCAGACAGATGAATCAGAAGAAAAACATCCTCACGACCACAAAGGATTGTTAGATTGTCTCTCCAACAAGGCTGTATTTTCTAGCAATATAAGCGGGAGATGTTCCACAGTGCAAGATCTACTCAACGATCGTAGTTTTTATGAAGGAAAATTTTATTTGATTCAGTATCTTATGTATTTGTTAACGTCGAATCTATATTGTAGATATCGTATGACTTTTAATTAATGAAATATTTTTGCTATTAAAAAAAAAAAGTAAAATAAAAAGATTATGAAACTGGAAAAAAACAAACAAAAAAATAAATAAATTGTACATTAAATACTATATAACAAAACAATTTAGTTGTACATAAAAATGAATACATAATACTATTACTTAATCATCAACATTTTCTTTCAGCATCAAGTGAAATACATACCTTGATTTGTTCAATTCTCTGAAATGGTAGTCCCTCTGTCCTTTTATAAGAGTCTCATTTCTAACATTTATTACTCACATAATAAAGATAAATGGGACTCTAATAAAATGATGGAGGGAATATCTTGAAATTCATAATATGTTTTTTAATAATGAACAAAATGCTAATGTTTAACATTATTGATGCTAATGTTAATTAAACATCCTTTACTATAAAAACGAACATTTTATACAACTTAACAAACACAAAATTTTGTATTGATTAGAAAAGAAAATGAACATTTATTTTATAAGAATGAATATCATACAACATGAAAATGAACATTTATTTTATAAGAATAAACATCATGCTGCATAAAAATGAACATCTGATTATTGAGAAATACAGATTTTTTGTAGGGTATGTTAATTTAGAAAATATTCATTTTTGTTATACTAAATGTTCATTTTGTAACGACTTCATATTTACGTAGTTGGGCTCGACCTCAACTATTAACGATTGTCTATATGTTAATCGGTAAGGATGGGCCGTGAACTTTAGGGTTGCATGGAACTAGACCACCACTAATGGCTATGTTAGGTCAGGCTCAAATTTTGATAAGCAAGGCTCAGGCACATGCCAGGTTCATGGGTCTTGAGGGCTAGGTTTGCCCATGGGCTTGTCTAAAGGCCGATCTAAGGGTTGGCCCGTGGGCTTGTATATTTAAAAAATGAAATACATTATTAATTTCGTTTATTTATTATTTAAGTACTTCTTCCGTCCCATAATACTTGGAAAGTTGGGGTGGACACGTAATTTTGAAAAACTACATACGGATCTATTTAAACCATTTGTTTATTATATAAAAGATTCTCTTTTGTATTTTTATATTGCAAGAAAACAACAAGTGTAGTGGGAATGGGGTATGTGAGGAGAGAGAATATCTGAGAAAATATATATTTTTTAGTAGTAGTCTCATTTCATATTTAGCAACATATCAAATATTATGAGACGAAAGAAAATGGGATCTGTGTCAAGTATTATGGTATAGAGGGAGAATTAGATAAAAAAAACAAAACATTCATATTATTAGTTGTCATCAATAATATTACAAGTACAAAATAGAATACAAACTAAAATAAAAATTGACATACCCTAGAAACATAATGATTGACCAGAGAATAAGAAAATTAGTTAATACTGGATTCATGGAAAAAAATATGTAATTCTTTGGAATTTTTCAACTCGAGTATTGTGGTTCATGCATGGTTTTAGGCATGGTGGTGTTCTAAAGAAAAGAAGCTAGAGAAAAAGAGTAGCCAACAAGTTTTAGGAACTTGTAAACCATTCACGGGTGTGAAGGTTATACCCCATTCACGATCAAGGAGATCGCTAACTCCATAGCGGTCCAGAACCATGACTGGATGTTCGGGGATGATGGTACAAAACCTAAAAGATGTTGAACCCGCCCTAAATAGGCCTCTACTTAATTCTTATAATATTCATGTGCGTTTTTCGATCAACATATATATATGAAATTAATAATAAAATGTTTAATCCATGTTGGTTGATTATGAATGCACAATCAAATTAACTATTATATTGGTGATCACTTGAATTAAAATCATATTGAACCTAAATTCAATTATTAATTATCTTATAATTAGACGTGATTTCAAGTACAAATTCTCTTTAACTCTGCAAAAAGGAGTGTGATCAAGCAATAACAAATAATTATGAATAATCAAGCAACATTAATATAACAATCATCATGCATCATGATAATATCATCATCAAAACATCGTTATAGTAAGATCCTAGGCATGATAACAAATCCTAACATGTCACTAATAGGGAAATCAAATTGTTATCATAAACATGATACTAGATTTCATAATAAAAATCCTAATCATAATACTAGGAATTAAAATAACATCCTAAGCATGATAAACATGATTTCTACTCCCAAAATCAAAGAATTATTCAAGGGATAATTGAATTACTCTTTTTGATGCATCAACCTTCTTTGTGTGATCAAAACATTACACATGTTAGTAAACTTCAAGAAAGTTAAATCAAAGTAAATAAATCAAATAAAAATTGAAATATAGATTTGGGACCAAATCTTCATAACTATCAACCTTTCACGTCGATTTTGAAAGCGACATTGAGGATGGTTAGGAGTATTCAATCTCATAGAGGAAGTATTTTGTTTGATTAGGGAAAGTATCAAGGATGTGTTTATGATGTGTTTGGGCTAAGGATAAGAATGTGGGGATCAAGAGAGAGGAGATGATTAAGATGAATATAGAGGATTATTGATGATTGTTGGCAATTGTAAACGCTTGAAAACGACCTCTATTTATAGTGAAAAAAGAGAGTCGATGGGATCTGATAATATAAGGATTTTAATTAGAATAAAACAGATTTCATCACGGCGAGATAGAAGTGTTGCGGAGCGACAGTGTCCATCGCGACGGAACATTGTCCATCGCGGCGTGTTAGTCCTATCATCCTGAGATGATTTCCTAAAGATAAACAGCCGTACGGAGTTTGATTTCCAATAGAATTGGGTTAACGAAATACATCCCTACGTCTTTTAATTTGGACAGAATAAGGACTATTATATGAGAAGTTTTATTTGGCTTTGAACTCCTTTAATTTTATCTTTTTGAAAAGGATAAATTAGAACAATCTAGAGGACTCTAGAAGCTTTTAATAAATAATCCTAATTGAGTAATTGGTTTAGGATTGGAAGTAAGGTGTTTGGATCTTCACATGATCATTGGGTAATAGGTAAGGTGGACTTAGGTCTGATTTGGGCTTGATTTTGTATTTTGGTCATAAATTATTTGTTTTATGTCAGACTTGGGCTTATAATATATCATTGGCAAGCTGTTTTCAATCTCCATCCAAGAAAACAATAATTCAACTAGGATTATGGACCAATATACATATATATATATGAGGGATACCCAGTCAATTCCCCAGATAAACAAAATTTGTTTATTTGGGGGTATAATTGTCTTTTTAAGTACCAGTGGAGGGGTATATGCGTCTTTTCATATACTAGTTGAGGGGTACATGTGTAATTTCCTCACCAAACAGTAAAAGCAAAAGACAAACAGTAATTGGACAGCTTATCAAAAGTACTGAATAAATGACCCTGCTTTTTCAATATATTTACAAAAATGCCATCAGATTAACAAAAATTCATTTATTTGGCAGATTAACTTGTATTTTCCCTATATATATATAATGTATAAAAATCTTTTACTCTCAATTTTATGAATTAATGCACAAAATTAAAATGGATTAATGCTTAATTTCTTATGAACTTTATTATTGTGTAATTATTGAGTTATATTCCAAGGGAAATTTAGATAGGGTGTTATGCATATGAAGAGGTTTTTTTTTTTATAAACTAACATTGATATATAGAGGTTAATGCATGGAGTTTTTCAATCATTAATGGTCTGGTATGATTTGATGACACATCATATACCAAACGGCAAAATTGGTGACACGTAGGAAAATAACATGTCTTGTCATGAGTTATTTAATAATATATATTGATATTGATATACTGATATTGATTAATATTGATTTTTGTGTTTGTCAGTTGTATAAAATGTTCGTTTTTATAATAAAGGATGTTTGATTAACATTAGCATTAATAATGTTAAACATTAGCATTTTGTTATTATTAATAAAAAACATATTGTTGATTTATTTAATTGGTATTAAATCATATAGCTCAATTGCAAAATTTCCATTCAAGAGAATTAAACAAATCAAGGTATTTAACTTGAAGGCCGGGTTAAAAAAATGTTGATGAATAAGCAATATCATCATAGTTTATTTTTATTTACAACCGAAATGTTCAGTTATAAAAATTTAAATGTACAATCTTTTTTTTTTTTTTTTTTTTTTTTTCAATTTTATAGTCTCTTTATTTTACTCTTAATATATACGAAGTAATTTTTAAAGTCATCTTTAGCCTGCATGGCTAGAATATTTATATTAGGAAAAATTGCGGAAAATAATACAACCTTTGGCCCGTTCTTGTTTAATAATGCAACCTTTTGATTAATTCTTAATAATATAACCTTTGGGGGGTGTCGAATTTAAACAAGACCCTTGTAACCTTTAAAATCGGTTACCCATGACACGTGTCATCAGGAAATTATTGGTCTAAATATTAAATTAAATTTTTTTATTTAAATAATTAATTTTAGATTTTTAAAAAAAGAGAGAGAGAGAGAGAGAAAAAGGCAACCACCTCTTCCACCATTCCACCATGGCAGCCTGCCCTTCCCAGGCGAACAAAAACCACCCTAATCCCAGCAACCACCACTCCACCTCCTCTCCCCTCCCCCTTCTCACGCTGACTCTGCCTCGTCGCACCCCTCCCCCTTTCTCTCTCCTCCATTGCACTCTACTCTCACTCCTCTATTGAAGCACCTTCTGAGCTTCGTCTCCTCCATTGAAGCACCTTCTGAGCTTTCTACCCTCCATTGAACCAACAACATCACTCCTCCGCCGCCGACCGACCCAATTACCCCTAACCCCGACCGACCCAATTACCCCCTTTCCCCCTGTCGATTTCCCCTTTCCCAACCACCACCAAAATGCGAACGATACAATGATGGGATTTTTTTTTCGATATAGGGGAAGTGGAGGGGGCGGTTTTCGAGCAACGAAAGGGGAGGGAGGTGGTTATCGGGATCTGGGAAAGTGAATGGATGATTTTTGTGGTGTTTCAGGGGGTTTTGTGGTGGCGGCTGCATGGATTAGGGTGGTTGTTGTGGTGGTTGGGAAGGAAAGGGGGTTAAGGGGGTGGTCTGCGTCGGGGTTAAGGCAGAAGTGGTCTGCGTGTCGACGGTGAGGATGTGGCTGGGTGGTGGTGGTTGGGTGGTTTGGGGTTAAGGGGAAAGGTCAGGGTTAAGGGGGAAGGGAGAGGAGGTGGCTGGGTGGTGGTGGTTGGGTGGTTTGGGGTTTTTTTTTTAGGAAAAATTGCTCCCATTAATCTGAACTTTGCCTCGTTCGCCGAAATTAATCCCAACTTTCGTTTATTATCTATCACTCCCAACTTTAGGGGGTATTAATTTCTATTGCACCCAAATGACTTGCAACCGGTTAATCAGGTAAACATTGCTGACTTGTGATTAATTGCACACGTGTCGCAACCGGATTGGTTAAAAAATAAAAGAAAAACAAAAAAAATGACAAAAAAAACTAAACCACCCAATACTGCAGCCCGCAGCCACCTGCCAGCCATCCCTCTTCCCCCGGAGCACCGGCCTCCTAAAGCAGCAGCCCCATGCCCCCATCCATCCCTCTTCTCTCGCGCACCAAAGCAGGGGAAAGGAAAGGGGCGCCCGCGGTGGCAGAGGCCACACCAGCGACGAACTCGAATTGGGGTTGATTCGAAGTTTGAATTTGCGGGCTGCTCTGTTTGAATTGCCGAACTTGAGGGCGGCTGCGGGTCATGGGGAGGCTATGGGTTGCTAATTGCGGCTGCTGCTGTGCGAATTTGGGGGGTGTGAGTTGCGGGTTGGTGTAAGAACAGGGGGTTGTGGTGGCTGAGTTTTGCGGTGAAGGAGATGGAGAAGGGGGCGAAAACGACGGGGGCTGGTGAAGATTGGGTGGGTTTGGAGGGTGGGGGAGTGGTGGGCGCCGTTTTCCGGCAGCGGGGGAGGGGTTTTCGGGGGTGGGGGTGGGGTGTTTATCGGGATAGGGGTGGTGGGCTGACTTTGTTTTTTTTTTTTTTTAAATTTTTGTTTTATTTTATTTTATTTTATTTTTTGGACCTATCACGTGTTGACACGTGTCTGACGACTTGCTATATCAGGTTAGATGACCGGTTGGGTGTAATAGAAATTAATACCCCCTAATGTTGGGAGTGATAGATAATAAACGAAAGTTTGGATTAATTTCGGCGGACGAGGCAAAGTTCAGATTAATGGAAGCAATTTTTCCTTTTTTTTTATTTCTTTAATAATAATAATTATTTAATTTATTAATTATATTGAAAAACCAATAAAACAATGACATTTATCACGGTTACCTTCAAAAACAGGTTACCAACAGGTAATGTCTTGTTTTAAATTAACACCCCCCAAAGGTTATATTATTAAGAATTAATCAAAAGGTTGTATTATTAAAAAAGAACGGCCAAAAGTTGTATTATTTTCCGCAATTTTTCCTTTATATTATTGTCATTTGTTTGAAATTGTAAGTTTATGGCAGAATTTATTTATCTCAAGCTTGTTATTGTATTTTATATTACAACTATACCCCAGAAATGTCATTAGAGAATTCAACTATTCACAGCAAAATAAACATGATTCACGTGGGAATTGGAAAAAAAAATGTGGGAAAAAATGGAGAATTATTTTGTCATAAATTTCCCAAAAGTGAATACGACTTAAAAAGCTATAAAACCAATACCTTTCATTCTAAATTCGGCAGCAATTCTAGTAGGCTTGTAGAAACTTTTACACAGTTTTAATTAGACGCGTGGTGATTAGTTGCTTACTGATTACGCACATGCATGCACGTACCTCGCCTACTCTTAGGCTTGTTTGTTTGACATACATTACAAAAACATGGAAAGTGAAACTTTCTAATAATTACAAGTTTTATGTGTTATTTGGTTGATAAAAACTTAGTAAAATGAAAAGGTAGACTTTTTAGGAATTTTGAATTCCTCCAAAATGTCAGAACTTATTTACCTTGTTACCTTACACCCTCTAGATATATATAAATTTCTATGAGAAGTTACTTTTCTCGTTGCGAACCAAACAATTTTAGAAATTCTCATGAATTTGATAATAAGAATTTAATCCCCATAAATTTGTAATTTATGGGATTCCCATGTGAACCAAAGTACCAAACGACACCTTAGTCTCCTACTCCCATTGTCTCAAAGTTTATGGGTGGACATAAATAATAATAATAAGAAGAAGAAGAGGAGTTTCTCTCTATTTTTTTTAAGTGACAAACTTGAAATTTAAAAACATTCTACATACTCCGTATTACTTTTAATTATTTATCGCTTTCATACACACTACTTTATTTATGGGGATGCTCAAGTTTTTCATAGTGAGAAACAAAATTTAATTTCTCACATGACATTTTTGTAAATAAATCAACAACTTTATTCAATTGTGGAGCTCACTAAAAAAAAAAAAAAAGGTTGTTGCTTTATTCACGAAAATGCCCTCATGAGAAACAAATTTCGTTTCTCAATATATGGAAATTCCATGTTTCTCATATTGAGAAACATGGAATTTCCCTTTATTTTATTTCTCTCCTTTATTTGGTCCACACCACTTTATTATTATTATTATTATTTTTTATTTTTTTATTTTTTTTTTGTAGTCAACTAATAAACTTACCTAATTTTAAACTAAAAATTAAAAGTTGAGATTTAAAAATAATGTAATAATGGTAGCCATTAAATAGTCTTTCCTTTGTATTAATTTCTCTTCTACATATTTATTTATTTATTTATTTTTTTTAATTTTTTGTCACATACATTCCTTTTTGTTATTACTACCATTTCACACCTAAAACTTAATTCTCTAATAAGTCACACTATCTATACATCAATACAATGTACACCCTATAAAATTTTCCTAAAGCTTTGCACTGAAATTAATTTGTTAATGAAAAAAAATAAAAATAAAGGGTATGTAACAATTTTAGGAAAGGATGAAATATCATGAAACGACCCAATTATGAAAATATGGTGGCCACACAACTCAATGAACTAGACTACAAAGCCGCAATTTGTACATTTCTATCAATGTTTGTTTATTTCCTTCCAAGAAGGATAAGCGCACTATTCACGTTTGAGATGCGAGCTAGTACAGCTAGCTTGTTTTTACGTCCAAGTTCATTTTATTTTTTGACAAGATCACCAAGTTGATGATGAATGTAAAGATTCAAAAGCTAAACATCATCATAATGCAACAGATTTAATGCTTATTTGACCATATGCAAAGAACTATTCTACGTTGACCTAATATGTTATAGTTAAGCTTGTATGCCTAGAAGTCTAGAGCACATTTATAATATTATCGTCATTTATTTGAAATAGTAGTTCAAACGAAAATTCTATGATAGTTATCTTTAAAATGACTCATTATACTAATTTTTTTATTTATTGGCTGATTTTGATTGATCTTTTATGTCAAAATTAATTAGTGATGTTTTTTCTTATTTAAATTTTTTTTTTAATATTTTCATAACTAGTTTACGAATTATTTTTTTATTTCACTAAACTTAATTTTGCAAATTCATTAGGAAAATAATAAAAATAAAAAATTATTTCTAAATTAATAAATGAATTTTAAAATTAGATAAATAATTTATAATTAAATTTGACATTAAGAAACTCAAATCAGGATCAGTCAATAAAAAATTTATTATAACGGTAGTCATTTAAAAGATGACTGCCATCTGCCACAAAATGATCCTAGTTAAAAGACGCAATTTAATAATGCGAGACTTTGTTTTGTGGCGTCCCCTTCTAAAATGACATAGTCCCGTGTTAATATTTGAATATGATTTTGAGATACGATGATGATGTACATGTTATGATATATGCTTGACTATGTCTCTTTATGTATTGCCAAAAAATTTAATAAGGAGTATAAGGACAATGGTGGCTTTCAAAGCCAATTTTATCCTCCGTCCATTTATTTATTATTAACTTCTAACCACTATGAAGTAAGAGGAGATCTTTTAGACTAAAAATTATATATTTATGAGTGTATATCAAGAGCATTCTACTCCGTAATACTTTAATTACTGTTACATCATCTTCTTACAGCCTGCTTGTTTAGAGGGATTGGAGAAGTTGAAGACAATTCATTTTCTGTTTCGAGGGATGGAGATAAGGAGAGCAATGGCTGGATGATGCGGATTTTAATGTTCTCAATTAGCTAGATGATATTCTCTATTGGCTAGCTTGTTGTTTTATCAATTGCTGGATGATATCGTCTATTAGCTGGATGATATCCTCTATTCGATATATGATTTATCATGGCTGGATGATATCCTCTATTCGATATATGATTTATCATGGCTAGATGATATCATATAGTCAATAGAAGATATCATTCAGCTATGATATCATATAGCCAATAGATGATATCATCCAACCAATGAAAAATATCATAGACACAATCATCAATGATATCATATAACCAATAGAGAATATCATAATCCAACCATGATATCATATAACCAATAGGATATCATCCAGCCAATAGAGGATATCATCTAGCAAGTAGAAATATCACCTAGCCAATAAAGGATATCATATAACCAATAGAAGATATGATCCAGCCAATAGAGGATATAATCCAGCTAATTGAGAATATCAAAATCCTCATTTCGCCAGTCTAGACTGACGAAACATTTCGTCAATCCGGACTGACGCAATAATGTGTGTTTATTTTATGTTTCTACTTTCCGTTTAAATATGTTCTTTTTTATATTTCTACTTTTGTTTTATATATTCCTTACATAATAAAGAGAATTTTCACTTGTATCACTCCTTACTCACCATATGATCTACATAAAACCACATAATAATATCATTATATTAACACGATTAATACTTCCCCCGTTTTTTAACACTTGCAACACTTCCTTAAAATGAAAATGTCACAATACTTGCAAAACACGATAAATGGAAAGTTATTTTAGGGAAAAAGTATATTATTTCTTTTATTTAAAGTACATGGCCCACTAAATTACTCTGTTAACAACCACTCATCCCATTTTAAAGTGTATTAAATTATGTGAACTCCACATTTCTTAAATATCTTGAAAAAGTGTGTGTTGCATCTATTAAAAAACAAAGGAAGTAGGATTTTACATGCCTAATATATATAATAATTTTATATCAAGCAAACTTTTTTTGAAACAAATTATATCAAGCAAACTTGAGAGGCTCTCAAAAGGTCACAAATTAAATATGTTAAAGTCTCATATAAATTGAACAACAGAGCTCATCCTTCATTTTATCTTAAATAATAAGTTCAAACTGTGACCAAAATCACATTTTTCCATGCCATATTATAATATCATACCATTTGTCTTATATGCAATACTACGAGTAGTAATATAACAAAATTCAAATTACTTTTATATTATTGGCTACCTTGTAAAATACTCAACTAGTGAAATAAACACAATTACGTACCACCTTTCTAAACAAATTATTGTATACTAATATACTATTATGACAATATATAAGTAAACTAAAGTAAATTATAGATTTCACGCACAAATAAATAAATTTCATGTTATAAGCCAGAGCATTGTCACGGTTTAAGGTCCTATTCTGATTTATTGAACTGAGCTGAATTGAACTGAACTGAATTGAACTAAACTTAACTGAACTGAGATGAACTAAATTGTTTATGAGAGAAGAAAATTTAAAACTAAATTGAACCAAAATTAAGCTAAAGAGAACATGTTCTTATATGCTTGAACGCTTGATAATAATGGTCAAAATTATAGTAATAGTTTTTCAGCTATGAAACTTAGATCAACCTATTTATAAACTGTTTAAGAACATAGAGAAAGCAAAGTAAGCTATTTCTCCTATACAAATCCAAAATAGAAATAAAGATGTATTAGGCCTTGTTTAGTTCACCTTATTTTTACTTATTTCAGAAAAAATAAGTTCAGATCAGATCAGATCAGAAAAAATAAGTTCAGATCAGATCAGATCAGGAAAAATAAGTTCAGATCAGGTCAGATCAGAAAAAATAAGTTCAGATCAGATCAGATCAGAAAAAATAAGTTCAGATCAGATCAGATTAGAAAAAATAAGTTCAGATCAGATAAGTTCAAATTAAATACAAATTATTATAATTATAATAATAATAATAATAATAATAATAATAATAATAATAATTATTATTATTATTATTATTATTATTATTATTATTATTATTATTATTATTATTATTATTATTATTATTATTATTACTATTATTATTATTGTTGTTGTTGTTGTTGTTGTTGTTCAAACAATAAACGATAATAATTAAATTTTCATTATAAGCTCCAAATCATAAACGTTTACAAATATAATTTCCATCATAAGAAGTTCCAAATTTCCTTCGCTATATGAAGTTGTACTTCGTTCATTACAGCCTTACGATTCTCGTTAAACAAATCATAATCTGCTCTTGGTTCGATTTCTATACCACTATCAATGGGTATATCCAACTCATGTAATCGAATAAAATTGTGAAGTGTGAATGCAACAACCATAATCGCCAATTGATGCATGTTTAGTGTCCATATTTGGCATCATTGTGAGTATTTTCCATTGAGATTTGAATTGTCCAAAACATCTCAAATCATTCCAATGATTTGTTACTAGTTTGATATTGAATTGCTTTCCACATTTTACGATCAAAGTACTCAATATTCTATCCCAATTAAGCTTTAAATATCCAAATTCTTTCATCTCCAAGCATATGTCCAACAATATCTCTGTACATTCTTCAGACCATGCTACCCTACCAGTCATTATTACACTATGATAAAGAGCACTTTGGAATCAATATTTCATGCATAAATTATAGACATTAATGTTGAATTGGCACCAGGATTGTAATCAAAAGGATTCTTTTGAAATAAATGAACTGAAGATAAAATATTAATTGTGCTTTACATTTTCATCGATATTACTTGCATTAGGTCAAATGTAAAATTCATGAAATCAAATATATGTATATTTTCCTACATTATAAAAAACAAACAATGGACAAATGATAAAATTAATGACATAGAGTGTTGAAGTATTTACCTATGATGGAGAAAAAAGACAAACAACCTATTGAACAAATGAATAGAAAAATATTTTAGGAGATTTTTGTTTTTTTTTTTGTTTTTTTTTTTTTGAAAAAGCAACTAAAAAGAAAACTTACAACGAGTGTAGGAGATTGATTTAGAGTGTGAAAATTATGACACTAATATGTTGTTTTATATAGGAAAATAGATGTGTTACCAAAAAATTTGTAAAATTCCCTATAAAGCTATGATAAATTTAATTTGCAATTTAGGTTTTGTAAGATCCCATTTTAATACTTTCTTATAAACAAATTCATTTATGATGTTGGATATTGTAAATAATAAAAATATCAAATATTACAAGTATATTACCTTATACTATCTGATAATATTAATACTTTTAGGTTTCTTTTAAAATATTTGTAAGGGATCTAAAATATTTTATAATAATTATAATAATTTTCCTAACAATAATAATAATAATAATAATAATAATATTTATTAAAATAAAAGTAGAATATTGAAATAATTAAAATAAGTTCAGATTAGAAAAAATAAGATCAGATCAGATCAGAAAAGATAAGTTCAGATCAGAAAAAATAAGTTTAGATCAGATCAGATAAGATAAGATAAGATCAGACCAGACCAGATCAGTTAAAATCAGGTGAACTAAATAGAGCCTTAAAGTATGTAAATGATGATATTGATCTGACTATGATTTGAGGGATAAAGGTCCGCTCAAATAAAAATATGTGTGCACATTGCAAAGTGGGACTCATGTGCTTGAGATGCATGCATGTATTTGGACTTGGCCTTATTTTCAACTGTTAGTTTGAAAATTAAATTTAATGATTTAAGTAAAAAAACCATGGAAGTTAACAAAAACCAACAACTTTATTTGTATCGGCCGACAGCCAAGTATTTCAATGATGAAAATGGACATTAAGATTTAGGTTGTTATACTTAATTGAAAACAAATCTATAAGTACCTAACAAATCCAAGAGAAGTTTTTTTATTTTTTATTTTTATTATTATTATTATAATTTTTTATTTGATTTATAGTATGACAATGTATTGTTCCCTTATAAAACAATCTTAGAAAAAATATATATCTCTCTCTCTTTTTTTTTTTTTTTTAGCAACCATGACAACAATTAATAGTGTACAAATTCTTAAATGGACCTATTTTACACTAATTTATTGTGAATCATTAGAGACAGTATGGTTATTTTATTAATTTTTTTTTTTTTAAAAAAAGTCAATATATTAAAATAAAATTTACTATGTTGAAATTAAAATCATTTTGGTATTATAAAACAATAAATTTTTATTTTTTTTTAATTTAAATGGACCTTTTCCTTAAGGTTCACAATAGTATTAAAGGTCATAGAAGTTTAATAAAGGTTACTATATTAAAAGTAAGGTTACTATGTTAAAATTAGGGTTACTATGTTAAATGTAATGTCAGTTGTGTGCGTATAAGCCTCATATCCATACAAGATTTTTCTTCCTTAATAGTGTACGTAGTACATAAAATGATCATATATGTTATTCTTCAAAATAAAAAATGATCATACTAAGACAATTATTTAAAACGAAAAAATATCAATAACACCCAATTATTTTGTTTAAAATTTTCTTAATTTCCTGTTGTGATTTTAAAGCAGTTATCAATTAGGTCTAAGGAAATTACAAATATAAAATAGGAAAAAATGTCATAATACAACCTTTGAGCACGCAGTTGAACTCAAACAAGAAAATCTTTTGGTTATTTCTTAATATTATAACTTTTAGGGGTATCAAATTTAAACAAGAAAATATCGATCATGTGATACATTCAGGGTTCCATTGATCATGGAGTCTCAATTATGATCTTCTAAGCGTCGGGCTACTCTTTCTAGATCAAGTGTAGAGGCAAAATATATAATGAGAGGTTGCGAATGTTGCTGCTTAGGCTTAGCTTGTTGGCTTCGTAATCTTCTACTTGAGTTACATTGCCTTCTCCAACATATATGCTATATTTGTTTAATGTGATAATGTCTGTGCAATTTATCTTTCTCAAAAACCCATTCAACGCCAACGCACAAACCACGTCAAAGAAGGTGGTGTTGGGTTAAGTATGGGGTTTTACATGTTCTTATTAGATATCATTTGGCAAACAATTTCACAAAATGCCTACCTCGCCAACTAATGTTTAATTTGGACTTTAGATCCAATCCCAGCGTTTAACCTCCTCTACTATGCTTGTGGGGGCGTGATAGAATATATGTAAAGTTATTCTTCATAGGTTTTAATATATTTTGTGAATATTGTATATTTATCTTTTGAGATTTTCTAACACAGTTAGGAATTACTACCTCTGTGTTTTATTACTTTCTCCATTTGCACTATTCATTTGACATACTTTGATTAATGTTTAAGATTTTAACATTAAAAAAAATTCAGTTTAGTGCATATTTGTTGGAATCATCTCAATGAATAGATTACTAATTCTCAAATGTTATAACTTATACTTATTGATAATTAAAGATATTATTAATCTAAGATTCTCATCGTCATACATGCCCATGAGTAATGGAGCAAGTAATACAATACAAAGGGAGTACATAGCATCCTTCGATCCTCAAGTAAAAGTTTTATTTGCCTTTTTTACATGTTTGTAGGGAAGCGAATAAAAAAATAAAATATTATTGTGGTTTGAAATGTTTATTGATTTAAAATGAATATAAAATACAAGGTAGTCGGGTTAGTATATATACAAGTACTAGATTAGGTCTCGTGTTATGCACAATTATTTCACTAAATTTAATCAATAAAAGAAAAAAAAATGTATTAAAAAATAGCATAGATAAAATTACATCTATATATAACATATTTATTATCTTCTTATTTTGCGTATATAATGAAATGAAACATGAAATATAACGAAAGAGTCAGTTAGACAAATGAGTATATATTAAAACTACATCTACTTGTTAGACCATATGAGTGTTTTAAAAATTCAATGATAATTTAGTATGAAATTTTCTTTGTATTAATCAGATTAAATACTCATAAGTATTTAAAATTGTGTATTACACTTAATGGGCAGGAATGATAATCCCGTTTTTATATTTAGTCAATTTTTTCCCTAAATTATGATAATATATGAAAGTAATGGAGATACAAATACAAAAATTTGATCAAATTATCTTACATGTTTTCATGTTTAGATAAAGTGTTTATAATATTATGCTATGTTGCTCAAATCAAAATTCTCATTTAATAATAATTTGTGTAGTACAAATCTATTATTTAACAGATTCATCATTTTAAATTCTATTAATCAATTGAATGAAAAAAAATTATGATGCATTAAAAATTTATCATATAGTAATATTTATGGAAAACAGACTAATAACTAAAAATAATAAATTTGCTACAAAAGATACTTATAAAATATTTGAAATAATATTATGATAGTTATATTATACCAAACTTGTTGGAAAGATTTTAGCAAAAAAAGAATTTTTTTTTTAGGGAAAAAAGTACATTATAAGGAATTAACACGTGTCGTCATTTGTGGTGTCTGTTTTAGTATTATGCTATTGATAAGACTTTATTCGATCTTTTGGTCTAATTTTCAGCTTAGATTATTGTTTTTGCTCTATTTAATTTAGGTAGTTTATTTGAGTTCACTAAATTTTTTTTTTTTTTAAAAAAAGACCTAAGTCAACAAACGTAGTTAAATAAAATAACATGAATAGTTCAAATTTTTGAATGTTAGAACAAAAGAGAACAAAGGAAGTACTCCATAATATAAATGGAGTAGAGCCGTTAGTTTCTGACCCGAACTATTAAACACGACTGTTTCAAACCGATCTCATTAAAAACCCTTTTTTTGGAAACCGAAAATTGATCTGACCTAATTTCTTTCTGACCCAAAACTGAATTGAATCGAATTTGTGTTAATCAGTACTAATCCGACCCGTTATGAAGCCAAACCGTTACAACCCAAAACTGACAACAACCCAAACCAATTACGTCTAAAGCCGATAGTAAACCGACCCATTTTAAATCGAAAACTATTTAAACCAGAAAAAAATCCGATAAACCTAAACTGATCCAACCCATAACCTGTTGTGACCGAACCATTTATAACCCGTAACCTGTTATGAACAAACCGTTTCCAACTCGTAACTCATTAAGATCGAACTGTTTTTGACCTTGAGACCAAACTGTTTACGACCGTTAACTTGTTATGACTCAGTCGTTTCCCAATATGTTTATGATCCGTTCCGTTTCAACCCACTACTCAATAAACGAACCTAGCTTATTTATGATTTAACTTCGTTATGAGATTTATAACATAACCCACTCCTACCCATTATCTGATTAACTCGACTCCATAATGATCCGACTCGATTTTAATTTAACCCAATATAATTTGGACTGGAACACGCTTTACATTGGCTGGGTAAACCCGTTTTCAAACCGACCAAGTTCAGTCCAAACCGATTATGACCTGAACTGATAATGACCGGACCCAATTTCACCCGATTTTGATTTTGAGCCAAAACCTATTTTTAAACCGACCTAGTTCAACCCAAACTGATTATGACCCAAACCGATTACAACTCGATGACCCGATTAGGATCCGAACTGTTTTGAACTGAAACCCACTTTAAACTGGCTAAACCTATTTTAAAACCAACCCGATTCAATCCAAACTGATTATGACCCGAACCAACTACAACCCGACCCGATTAGGACCCGATTCGAATAGAAACAACAGTAAAAAAATCAATTCGAACTGACCCGATGATTTTCAAAACCAACCTTAACTAACCTTCTAATTATTTTAACCTGTTATAAACTGACGCATTATAACCCGAAACTAATAAACCCAACTCAAATCTAAATTGTTTACCTGAATTGACACCCCCTCAAATGGAGGAATTGGCCAATTAGAGACTTGGAGTATATTGTAAACTGTAAAGTGACAAAATAGAGTGGTCAAAAAAGGGTAGATGAAAGAAACGCACACCAAAATGGCCATAGTAGCTAAACTAGCAGTAATGCAAAGGTAGCCGCCTCGAAGATTCAATCATAATGTCGGCATCTGCGCACCTGCTTCTTTATTATTATTATTTTTAATATTAATCCCATAATAAATTAAATAGACTTTATATTTAAATTGACCACGAGTTTATCCATCATATTCATATATTTTTCTTAGTTGTCTCTTCTTTTACTTGTACTAGTACTACTTTCTTAGAAAGTCAAATTTACGCAGCACCTCATTTTTGCATGCATGTCACTCTCTTCTCAACATTTGTATTTAGTGGGTTGTTTCATTTGAACAAATAATCTATTCATTTTGGTTTTCATAAATTGTGTTTAATTAGTGCACCTATTATGTTTAATAGTCTTAAGTAAAGTCCTTGAAATCAATTTTATATAGACTAATCAAAGATTATGTGTATTTAAAAGATTTACAAGAAAAGTTGAGTAGCAAATTAGTATAATATTGTAAAATGTACGTGGTAGGACTCAATGAAATTGCATAGATTTAACTTTCCAATAAATGCAGGATCTTGTAGTTATCTTGTACCGTTATACGAGTACAATGTATACGAAATCTCCATCTCTAAAATATATGATATGTATGACTTTTTATGATCAAAGATGTCAAACAATATTCAAATGCTATACGCAATCACTTTGACGGTCAAACATCAATTCCATGAGATACATATATGTACGTGTATTTTAACAACTTTTAGTATTGAAGTTTTGCATAATTGACCACAACAGGTCGAATGTGATATGAATACATTTAGTTTAGGCTCAAAATCTTTGTTACTTAATTAGATAATTAATTACTACTCACTCATCATGGGATTATAAGCAAAATCCTTAAAATTTCCTCCTAATCTTGACATAATCAACAAATTTGTTTTTCCAAAAAGAATATTCCTGAAATTTGTAGAAAATTTCCACTAACACAACTGATTATTATAATCATAGAATTACAGCCAAACTTTTGCAAATACCAGGTTGTAATTTATTAATCAAAATAAGAAGAAAAGTTGTATTAGTCATATACGATTGTCTTGAGCCTTTCAATTAGTTTGAAAAGTCTACATTAATTTTTAATAAAAAAAAAATTTCATTTCTTTGTTTTTTCCGTGTTTTGACCTTTGAATTTCATACACTGCACCAACCTTACACATATATATAACCCCAAAACCATCAACAATAACAACAAATAATCTCTCCATTTCCAAAACCTTCAAACACATCAAATCCAAAATATTACTTGCAATTACATCTTTATTAATTCCTACAAAATTAACCTTTAAAAAGTCAACCAAAAATCACCAAAAAATTACCAAAAAAAAAAAAAAATGGATCATAATGAAGAAATAGATGTACCATCATTTTTCATTTGTCCAATTTCATTACAAATAATGAAAGATCCAGTAACAGTTTCAACAGGAATAACTTATGATCGTGAAAGTATTGAAAAATGGGTGTTTACTAACAATAATACAACTTGTCCTGTTACTAAACAACCTCTTAATATTGATTCTTGTGATTGTTTTCTTACACCTAATCATACTCTTAGGAGGCTTGCTCAATCTTGGTGTACTCTCAATGCTTCCTATGGCGTTGAACGCTTTCCTACGCCGAAGCCCCCGGTTACGAAAACACAGGTGTTGAAGCTTATTGATGATGCCTCCAACTCGTCGGCTCACCGCCTTGTTAACAATCTTGACAAGCTCAAGTCCATTGCTTTTGGTAGTAGTGCTAACAAGCGTTGCTTGGAGACTACCCCGGGTGTTGCCGAGTTCTTGGTGCGTCTGATTGTGGTTAGTGAGTCGGATGAAGATAATAAGTATTGTACTTACAATAGTGTGAGCGATGAAGCTTTGAGGATACTATCTCATCTTCAGATATCGGATGAGATGGTGTTAAAGAAAGTGTTGAAGGAGAATGATGGATTGTTGGTTGATTCATTGGTGAGGATCATGCAAAAGAATAGCTACGAGTCGAGATCGTATGCTATAGGGCTAATGAAGCAGCTTGTTCAAGTAGCCGAGCCAACGCAGTTAGTTGCATTTAGTCGCAAACATTTTGTAGAAGTAGTCGAGTTGATAAAAGATGATGTCTCCCCTAAGGCTACCAAGGCTGCGCTTAAAGTGTTGGCCTTGGCGTGCCCCTGGGGGAGGAACAGGATTAGGGTTGTCGAGGCAGGGGCGGTCCCAGTAATGATCGAGCTTCTATTGTTGTGTAATGAGAGGAGGAATATTGAAATGGTACTAGCAGTGTTGGACCAGCTCAGCGGGTGTGCTGAGGGAAGGGCGGAGTTGCTAGGCCATGCTGCGGGTTTAGCTGTGGTGTCGAAGAAAATCCTAAGAGTGTCTCATTTTGCTACGGAGAGGGGGATAAAGATATTGTACGCCATTTCGAAATTTTCGGGGACTCCGAGTGTGGTGCAGGAGATGGTGCAATTAGGGGTGGTGACGAAGTTGTGCTTGGTATTACAAGTTGATTGTGAGGCAAAGACTAAGGAGAAGGCTAGAGAGATCTTGAAGATGCATGCTAAGGCTTGGAAAAACTCTCCTTGTGCTCCTTCTCATGTCTTTGGATTTTTGAATTAGCTAAATTAAATTGTAGTTTAATTTAGATGTTAGAGTTAAATCATTATTTGGTGTACATAAAAGGATCCATTATTGAACATTAAATTAAATTTAGATTTTAATCTTATACAATTGGAACAACAATTTTGATCACTCCAATTATAGTTGTTAAAAATTTATTTTTAATTATTTTTCTTGACTTATTAAAATTTTCTCAAATATCTTTATTTGTCAAAATTATAAATAAAATCTCAATTCTTTAATTTTATTTTCTTCGTCATTTGATGAAATCAAAACTAACTAGGATAAGACTTTCATATGATTCAATCAAAACAATCTCCATTAATTAAGTTTAATAAAACGAAAGTCAAATGCATTTAATGAACAAAACCAATTCAATTCAATGAAAGTAATATGTATTCAAAAAAATTTAATTAAATCATATGAAAGTCAAGCGCATTAAAAAAAAAAAGGAATTAATTGAAAATCAAATGTATTCAATAAAGCTTGTTGAATCAAATGAAAGTCAAACACATTCAATCAAAGCAAATTGAACAAAATGAAAATCAAATGCATTAAACAAAGGTAATTATATAAAATAAAAGGCAAATGCATTCAATTAAGCTAATTGAATCAAACGAAAGTCAAATACATTATTAAAACAAAGCAAATTGAATCACATAAAAGTCAAATACATTATCAAAACAAAGAAAATTAAATCAAATGAGAGCCATATGCATTAGCAGAACTTATTGAATCAACTGAAAGTCAACACATTTCAACAAAGCAAATTGATTCAAATGAAAGTCATATGCGTTCAACAAAGCATATAAATCCAAATGAAAGTCAAAAAACACATTCAAACAAAACAAATTTAATCAAATGAAAGTCAAACACATTCAAACAAACTAAATTGAACCAAATGAAAATCAAATGCATTTAACAAAGTTTATTGAATAAATTAAAAGTCAAATACATTCATATAAAAAGAAAGTTGAATCAAATAAAAGTCAACAACATTCAACACTACGAAGTAATTGAATCAAATAGAAGTCAAATGTACTTAACAAGGTTTCTAGAATCAAATAAAAGTCAAACACATCCAAATAAAGCAAATTGAATCAAATAAAACTCATAAACACATTCAACCAAAGCACAATGAATCAAATGGAAGTCAAATGTATTCAACAACCCTTTTTTAATCAAATTAAACTCAAACACATGCAAACAAAGCTAATTAAATAAAATTGTATATATTAGTCAAATGCATTCCTAAGAAAAAAAAATGAATAAATGAAAGTCAAATGCTTTCAATACACCTTATTGAGTCAAATGAAAGTCAAACCATATTCAAACAAAGCTAACATAATCAAATGAAATTAAAGCCTAGTACATTTAACAAAGCTAATTGAATTAAATGAAACCCAAATACATTTAACAAACCAAATACGAATTCAACGAAAGAAAAAAAAAATTAATCAAACAAAGTTAATTGAATCAAATAAAATTCAAATGCATTCAACAAAACTTATTGAATCAAAGGAAAGTCATACACATTCAAACAAAGCTAATTGAATCAAATGAAAGCCAATGCAAACATATTCAAACAAAGCTAAATAAAATGAAAGTCAAATGTATTCAACAAAATTGATTGAATCACATGAAAGTCAAATTCATTGAATTAAATGAAAGTTAAATTCATTTAACAAAGCTAATAGAATCAAATAAAAGTCAAACACATTAAAAAAATCTATTTGAATCAAATGAAAGGCAAGTGCATTGAACAAAGCTTACGAAATCAAATGAAAGTCGAACACATTCTAAAAAAAGCTATTTGAATCAAATGAAAGTAAATGCATTAAACAAAGCTTATTAAATCAAAAGAAAGTCAAATACAATCAAACAAAAGCTAATTGAATCAAACAAAAGTCAAAACTATTCAAACAAAGCAAATTGAATCAAATGAAAGTCAAACACATTAAAATAAAGAAAAATAAATTAAATGAAAGTCAAATGCATTCAAGACAAACCTTATTTAATCAAATGAAAGTCAAACACATGCAAACAAAGCTAACATATATATATAAAAAAAAAAATTCAAATGCATTCAATAAAGCTTATTTAATCAAATCAAAATTAAACACTTCAAACAAATTAAAGCTAAGTTAATCAATATTGAAAGTAAAAAAAAAAAAAAAAAAAAAAAAAAAAAAAAAAACATTCAAACAAAGCTAATTCATTCAAATAAAAGAGAAATGCATTCTACAAAGCTAATCGAATCAAATGCAAAATATATTTAACAAACCTTATGGAATCAAATGAAAGTCAAACATATTCAAACAAAACTAATTAAATAAAATGAAAGTCATATATATTCAACAAAATTGATTGAATCAAATAAAGTCAAGCACATTCAAATAAAGCTCGTTGAATTAAATGAAAGTCAAATTCATTCAACAAAGCTAATAGAATCAAATAAAAGTCAAACACATTAAAAAATCTATTTGAATCAAATGAAAGGCAAGCGCATTGAACAAAGCTTACGAAATTAAATGAAAGTCAAACACATTTAAAAAAAAAGCTATTTGAATCAAATGAAAGTAAATGCATAAAACAAAGCTTATTAAATCAAAAGAAAGTCAAATACATTCAAACAAAAGCTAATTGAATCAAACAAAAGTCAAAACTATACAAACAAAGAAAATTGAATCAAATGAAAATCAAACACATTTAAACAAAAAAAAATAAATAAATGAAAGTCAAATGCATTCAAGACAAATCTTATTTAATCAAATGAAAGTCAAACACATGCAAACAAAACTAATATAAAAAAAAGTCAAATGAATTCAATAAAGCTTATTGAATCAAATTGAAATCAAACACTTCAAACAAATTAAAGCTAATTTAATCAATATTGAAAGTAAAAAAAAAAAAAAAATTCAAACAAATTAAAGCTAATTAATTCAAATAAAAGACAAATGCATTCTACAAAGCTAATTGAATCAAATACAAAATATATTTAACAAATCTTATGGAATCAAATGAAAGTCAAATGCATTAAAATAAAGGTAATTGAATCTAATAAATGACAAGTAGGTTGAACAAAGGTAATTGAATCGACTAAATGTCAAACACATAAAAGTCAAATGCATTTAACAAAGCTTATTAAATCAAATTAAAGTGATACACACTGCAACAAAGCTAGTTATATTAAATGAAAGTCAAACACATTCTAACAAAATTAGTTGAGTCAAATTAAAATTTAAAGTTAAATGCATTCAAATAAAAGTTAATTGAATAAAATGGTAGGTAATTAAGCACATTTAAAAAAAGCAAACTGAATCAAATGAATGTCAAATGCATTCAAGTAACAAAGCTTATTGAATCAAATGAAAGTCAAACCCTTTCAAACAAAGCTAATCATATCAAATGAAAGTCAAATGCATTTAACAAAGCTAATTGAATCAAATCAAAGTCAATTGCTTTCAACAAAGCTTATTGAATCTAATGAAAGTCCAGCACATTCAAATTAAGCGAATTGAATCAAATGAAAGTCAAACGCATTCAAACAAAGCTACTTAAATCAAATGAAAGTCTAACTCATTTAAACGCTAGTTGAATAAAAAGAAAGTCTAATGCATTTAACAACGCTAGTTGAATAAAAAAATGTCAAATGCATTCAACGAAACCTATTAAATCAAATGAAAGTCAAACACATTCAAAGAAAGCTAATTAAATTAAATGAAACTCAAATATTTTCAACAAAGCAATAAATTAAATTGCGTGAAAGTCAAACACATTCAAGCAAAGCTAAACCAAATGAAAGTCAAACACATTCAAACAAGGCTAAACGAATCAAATGAAAGTTAGACACATTTAAACAAATCAAATTGAATCAAATAAAAGCCAAATGGATTTAGCAAAGTTAATTAAATCTAATGAATGTCAAACACATTCAAACAAAGCTAATTGAATCAAATAAAAGTCAGATGGATTCAACAAAGCTAATTTAATTAAATGAACGTCAAATGTATTTAAAAAAGTTTATTTAATCAAATGAAAGTCAAACACATTCAAATAAAGCTAATTGAATCTAATGAAAGTCAAATGCATTTAACAAAGCTAATTTAATCAACTGAAAGTCAAACACAATCAAACAAAGCTACTTGAATAAAATGAAAGTCAAATTCATTTATCAAAACGTATTGTATCAAATGAAAGTCAAACACATTCAAACAAAGATAATGAAATCAAATAAAAGTAAAAAATATTCAAACAAAGCTAATTGAATCAAATGAAAGTCAAACACATTCAATCAAATGCTAATTGAACCAAATGATTGTTAAGCACATCCAAACAAAGCAAATTAAATTAAATGAAAGTTAAATGCATTGAACAAAGCTTATTGAATCAAATGAACTCAAAGACATTGAAACAAATCTAATTGAGCGATTAAATGAAAGTCAAATGCATTCAATAAAGCTAATTGAATCATGTGAAAGTTAAGCACATTTAACAAAGCATATTGAATCAAATAACAGTCAAACACATTCAAACAAACAAAGCTAATTGAATCATATGAAAGTTAAGCGCATTTAACTATGCTTATTGAATCGAATAAAAGTCAAACACATTCAAACAAACAAAGCTAATTGAATCATATGAAAGTTAAGCGCATTTAACAAAGTTTATTGAATCAAATAAAAGTCAAACACATTCAAACGTAGATAAATAAATCAAATGGATGTCAAATGCATTTAACAAAGCTAATTAAATCAATTGAAATTCAAATGCATTTAACAAATTTTATTTAATCAAAAGAAAGTCAACCACATCAAAAAAAAAAAATTGAATTAAATAAAACGAAAATGCATTCAACAAAGCTTTTTGAAGAAAATAAAAAAAAGTCAAACACATTCAAACAAAAGTAAATAGAATCAAGGTGAGGAAGGGAGTGAAAAGTACATTAAATTAGATAAAGACAATTATGATGAGCATATTTTGTGAAGTCAATGTTTTAGTTTATTTGAAATGGAAAAAAAAAATTAGGTTGTGTAATCTTAAGACTGTATCTCAACTTATCTAACAATGGAAATAAAAATAAGAAAATTTTCTTTGTAATAAGAATAACATTTTGGTGCCTATTGGTTAAATGTCTGAGTTATGAAAACTAGTGTGTTGCTCTATTTGCTTCCCTCTGCTTCAGCTAGCTAGAAAGTGTTAGTGAGCTAGAGCGAGCTTGGGTTATATGCAATTTTTTACATCACCGGGCCATTACGTTCTCAAATAAATGTCCACGCATGTTGGTTGGAATGCTTGACTTTTTACATTATTCATTTGTTGATCGTATATGGTTCGTGCTCCACATTACTCTTGGCTTTCCTTTGTTGATCTCTGCTATACTTTCTCTTCCTGCAAGCCATGTTGTTGAACTTAAAGGTTTTGATGATGATGAACTTAAACTAAAGCAAACTCAACTCATAAAGGTTTATTAGTGTTTGATCAGTACAGGTGAAGTAGACAGTAACCCAAGCTAAGAAGACATGAAGAGGCCTTTGGAGAAAAGTCAAACAAAGAAGAAGAAGAGTTCTCTAACAAGAAGTAAGTTCCCTAACAAAAATGTTCCCTTACAGGAACTTAGAGACATCAAGCTGTAGACAGTAAGTTCTAAAAAGAACTTAGTCTGCGAAGTTCCAGTTGAAGACTGGAGCATAAGTGACAGCAGGAACTTGGTCCTGATCTTCGTGAAGCCCAAGTAGTCCACAATTACAGAAACGCGGCACATCAATATTTATTTAGTTAAGATTTTACCTTCTAGATTTATTGTTAAATATGTTATGTAGATATACATGAAACCTATTAGAAGTGTGACAAGTTGCTTGGCAAATCCAATTAAAACGGAAAAGATAAAAGATAGATTTTAAGTTAAGATTTTCTAATTGATTTTATTTCTTAAAATCCGTTTAACAAAAAGATATTATTCTTTTTGTTAAATCTTTCTTTATCTTATTTTTCTAAAAAGATTTTATTCAAAATGATTTACATAAAACTATGTTTTGAGATTTAGTTAAATTAACTTATTTATCTTTTGAAAACCCTACTTGCTATACAAGTTAATCATGTATAAATAGTATAGATCTCATTTCATAAGTTTTTGTGAGTTTATGCGTGAAGAAATCTCAGAGCTTAATTTGTGTAAGTTTTCCAAGCTTATAATCTTGTCATATTAGTTTCAGGTTTCGTGCATTGCTTGCCTAACATATTCTAGTTGTTCCAGGCCATATTCTGTTTTGGTTGGGTTATTGGGTGTGTGTGTTAATTTTATAGTGCATACAGGTGTGTGAGCTTTGAGTGAAAAGTTGTGAAGTATTACTGTACTAGTACGACTGAATCCAAGTGTGAAACTTGGGTTGGGTAGGATAGGGTCCTACTGTGTAGCAAGTTCAATATGAAACTTCTGAGTAAAGGTCTGTTTTATTATAGGATTGTAACTTGGTGTTTGCCCTATTATAATATTTCTCCATACTCTCCTCAAAATCTCGCATTCTTTAAAGAGGTGAGTAGAAGATTCTTCCTTATTGGTACAAAGTCTACAATCAATCCTCATCTCCATCTTCCTCTTTAAAAAGGAAAATTTTTTCAAGAATAAGCCAACCTTTGCGTGGTTAGTTTAAAATAAGCCAACTTTTCGATTAACTCAGAATAAGTCAATTTTTAAAGGGTATTTTCTTTTAATTGATCCAATGACCTACAACCTACTAAACAAGTCATTTAAAAATTAAAAATAATTTATTATATTTTATTAAATGTTAATTGTAATAACATTAACTAAACAAATTAAAAATAAAAATTCCAAACCACCCCTCTCCCAACCAGCTCCCCCTACCATCGCCGACGACCATCTTCCTTCCCTGCCGCCGACAACCTAACCCCGCACCCATTCCCCCCCCCCCTAACACCCATCACCCTCCTTTAACCTTTCTCGCTTTTGATCCCCTGGCCACCCCGACACCACCTCCTCCCTCGAAAACCAAACTCTTAAACCAACCCAGTAGTTAACCTCATAAGGAAGGTTCTGGTTAGGGAAGTCGGATTCCGGTGAGACTCCAATGAACGACTTCATCACCATATTTCGTGCAGCAAGTTCCCAGCAAATAAGAGAGTGAAAGAGGAGAGAGTGAGGTGGATGTTGAGTAGGGTTTGGGTGTAGGGAAATGAGAATTATTGAATGGGGAAAAAGAGGGAAAGGGGTGTCGTGGGTGAGAGAAAGGTGGAGTCTTTGGCGCTAGGGGATGAGGTGGCTCCGACCGGCACACTTGTGGCTGGGGAGTTGGTGGGGGGGGGGGGGGCTGGCAGTGGGTAGGGAGTTGCTCGGATTTTTTTTATTTGATATTATTGTTAATTGGAAAAAAATGTATTTTTAAATCATTAATCAAAAATAAATCTTAATTAATTTTTTTTTTAAAATAAAAAGACCAACCACACAATGACAAGTGGCTAAAATTATTAAATCAACCAATTACCCCAATATTCAACAAGTCATATATTACTCATTTTGAGAAGATACCCTATAGAGGTTGACTTATTTTTAGTTAATCAAAATGTTGATTTATTTTGAGCTAATCAGATAAAGGCTGGCTTAATTTTGACAAATTGTTCATTTTAAAATTGTCTATTGTTGGCGGGGCATTTTTGATGATCTTCTATGTGAAGAAATAGTATGTCATTCTGCAACTAAAGACTTAAGAGGGTATGAACGCAAAACACATATGAATAGGGGCATGGAGAAAGTTACAAGAATTTTGGGAGTAATTTTATATACGAATGAAGATTTTTTCCAAGACAAGTAATATATTGTCACATAGAATTTGGTCCAAGATTTTAACCAATACAAGTAATTAGCATCACGTTAAATATGGGCTTGGACCACACCTGTCATTAGAATAGAGAATCCACTTTACTTTGGGTGTAATTTATTATATGAATGAAGATTTTTTCCAAGGCAAGTAATCCATTTTCACATAGAATTTGGTCCAAGATTGTAACTAATTTAAGTAATTAGCATCATGTAAAATACGGGCTTGGGCTTCACATGTCATCAGAATAGAGAATCAACTTTACAAGTTGAAGTGTAGCTGCAGCCCCTAAGACCTCAACCATATACTCTGCAAAGTGTTTTAGTCTATTTTTCTTATCGAAAAATCCTAATTGATCTTTATGATTGCTCAAACTTGTTAATCTAAGCCCATTTCAGTCTTTTCCCATACATTACTGAAGGGTATTCTGGTCCTTTCAGTAACACGTCCTCCCTTATACGTGTACACCAATCCACGTGCACATAAACTCCCTTCCACATATACAACGCATAGTCACTCACGGCGTGTCTGTATATTCCCAACCACTTCCATGGTCCGTTACTAGATTACAAGTCTCGGTTAGGGTTTCCTTCTCACTCGTCTCCTACACACATCCTCTTTTGTGAATACTCTCTCTTCCAGCTACCGATGGATTCTCATCTAGGATTTCCCTTTTTGAAAGTATTCGGAACTTAGTCGGACTAAAGGTATGTGTGCAATTAGCTAATTACTCTTACAATACAAACTATACATTAATCTGCTTATTGCTCTGCTGATTCATGATTGTGGGTTGACAATCCAGTGATGCCAAGAATTGAATTGGGAAAAAGGTGTCGGTGCTCGTTTTTCAAACAAGAACTCGCAGATGCATCCAATTCTAGTACACCCAACTGCGCAACGTTTAATTTGGATCAAGGGATGCTACGATTAGGAGCGAAATCCGAAATCAGTTCGTCGCCCAACTGTATCCCTCACACTAATTCAAAAGAAGAAATTGAAAACGTAAGTTCTAATTTAGAACTGTATATTCCAATTCACAAATTATTTGTCTGTCTGAATAATTACTCCGCAATTAGCCAATTATTGTGCTAAATCATTCCTATATTGATGCAATACAATTATGCAATACAAATTTTATGTCTTTTTGAATAATTACTCTGAAACTAGCCAATCAACCTGCTAAATTGCTAATTCATTCCTACATTCAGTCCTAATTATGGTTTTGCTACTTCCATCATGCATGTTTAATTTTAGTCCAGATTTGTAACAGGAATGACTGCTACCTTGTAACATAGTCCTGGTAGCCTCATAAGCATCATTTATTTGTTAATTTCTGACTTGCTAATGTGATTTTGTTACCTGTTTCAGTAAAATTTTGCATAATTCTCTTACCAAAAATGGATTATGTTATGTTATTGTTTCCCTATTCCCAAATGGAATATCTTATTGTTAAGTACATGGGACTAAGGTGAATTACCATTCAACTAAAGTGATGATATACCAATTTATCACTATCAGGTTCCACATGCTGGATTGGCCGAAACCTATAGAAATATATCCTACATTGTTTAAGGTAATATTTTGTAGTTAAGATCACTACTATAAGTATGTACTGTAATGGTGGATTGATATTAGTTTTATGATATAGGATAATGCCCTTAGTGTTGGTGGACTTGTCAAATCTAGACTTGAAGTGTTTCAAGAATATTCAAAATCTATTACCCGAGTTAGTGACTATTGCTACTATATGTATTCAAATTTAAACTTATTATGTGGCTCACTACCCTGTACTAACAAGTTGTACATCCTCCAAATATGAATTGTCGTGTTGAGTCTTTTGGAAGGATTTGTCAAAACTTTGATGATAGGAAAAGAAGATGGGTATGTGACATGGGTTTTGGGGGATTACTGTATTTTGCCAAGGGTATGTATTTACCACGACAATTGGCATATTGGATTATGACTCGAATTGATCCAATTAGTAGGGTTTTAATTGGTACGGATGACATATTTTTCTTTTTTCGAAAAATCAAGTTCGTTGGATTTTAGGTATCCCATGTGGATCAAAGGTTGTACCTTCACCAAAACATATGTCTAATGAGGTACAGGAAAGGAGTCTGACCATTTTATTAGAGTATGGGAGGACATGGGAGACCAAACCAGCGATAGAATTCAGACGATCTTACACATCTGTAGGAATTCCAGTGACCGCTTCGATGATGGATCAGTTGGAGGGTAATTTTGAAGAGGAGTTTAAGACTTTGTTTTTAATAATATCACTCCAAATGATTTTATGTCCAACACAATCACCAAGACTACCACGCGACTTGTTGCCTGCTATTGGTTGTGTGATGGATTGCAATGAATATGATTGGTGTGAGTTGGTACTTGCAAAATTGATGGACAATGTTGTGAGCTTTGCTCGATGCTTTTATGCTAATGGCTATGCAGGAGGATGTGGCGGATGTTCAATTTTTTCTATTGTAAGTACTTTTGAACTTCTGTGTTAACAAGTATAATGTATGAATTACTCATATTGGTGTTAACATTAATGTGTTATCGCTGTTGAAGTTGTTTTATCTAGATCGTTTGAACTGGGAGCCTACGCATTGGGAAGCATATCCAAGAGTTAAGGCTTGGGACATGAAGCAGATTGGGATTGCTGCTAAGCGTGACCGATTAAGTCAGGGGACTATGGCAAACTAGGGGTAAGTCGTAATGACTAACTTAAGAGTATTTTTGGTTTATGGCTATTTTATTAGGTTTTATGATACCATAGGTTAAAAGTAAAACATTTTTTTGATGTTGTAGTTGGTAGACGTTGCATACGGAGAACGACATCCAAGAGAAGCACGGAACACAACAGCACCCCCAAGATCATCCATTGTACCATGTGGGTATTTAATAAGAAAATTGGTCTTATGAATAACAGTAACATTTTTTATAACTCTATGTTATTTTAATAATTTTGCTAAATTGGGTTGTCATATAAGACGTCTTCAAACAGGTAGTGTGTACTAGGGATCGAAGGAGGCATGACAACTTGCGTCATAATCGTAAGAGTTCCAAACACGAATCCAATGACAAAAAGGTAGATCCTCCTGTAGAATTTATAAAAATTTGATTATTAGTATTTGATTGAAATGATACTTGTAACTTGGTAAGGCAATTTGCATTTTATAAACCGTTAGCTTGTGTTGTACTTACTAAGGCCCAATAATTATTGGCTATTTGGGCTAGCCAGTTAAATGTATGTTATAACTCACTCTCTCTTAATTATATAAATCTACACTCTAGTGTAGGTAGCACTACCTACACCCCCAGTCCCCCACTATCCACTTTCCTCCAAAAAAAACACAATGTTTACTTTTTATCCCAAAAATAAGATAGAGGCGTTATTTTCTCTCTTCTAAAATTAGTATACACATTTAATCTTCACTCTTCAATCCCTCTCATAAAAAATCAAGCACGATGTTTGGTATAAGAGATGAAGTCACACAATTGCAAGGATAATTGTAAGTTATTTTTAGAAAAAAGTAAAAACCCAAACCTTTTGTTGTATTAATCAATTATTTTTTTTAAATATATGAAAATTTCGATAGTAGTTCTTGAATTATTATACTTTTTTATCATAAAAGTGATTCATTGTAATTATATTAAAATAATGTTTGGTATACAGTTTTGTGTGTTTAATTTATTTATGGTGTGTTATTAGATTACAACATTGCAGACATAAAAAATTGAAAACAGAGTTTAATTATCCTTATTTTATAGATAATTTGATCTATTTTGTAAATTTATATAAATGTAAATTTAGTTTGTAGTGAAAATTATTTTTTATTAATGTTCATTTTCATTTACATAAATATTAATTTATATATTAGTAAGCGGTCATTCACATATTAATAGACGATTTTCAAATTGAATTCTAATAATGTCTATTTTTGGCCGATTTATTCACATATTTTCTGTAGGTATAATTAATTTAGTTCATAGTGAAAACTATTTTTGATGCTCGTTTGACTTTTAACACTTGTTCATGTTCATATTGAAAGATGTTCATTTATATTTCAATAATTGTTCATTTTCATATTGAACTGTATACGATCATTTCTAATAATGGGTTCATATTTATATGTATAAATGTTTATTAATGGTTTAAAAATTTGATCTCTTATTACATAGGATAATTATATAAGAAAGTATGTAGAAGACATCGATATAGATATTGAGAAAGAATATGTATTAAAAACAACACGCAGGGAAGACGATTTTACATACATGTTATCTATATATATGAAATGTATTAAATGACAATGTCATTTTGTAAGATACAAGTTCATTTTTATTTTGAAATTATGTTTGTATTTACAATAATATATGTTCATTTACATATTGGTAAATGCTCATTAACATATATATGCACATAATTATTTTGATAGATATTTATTTTAATTTTATTAAATGTTCAATTACACATTAAAGGATATTCATTCAGGTTTAATACATACTCATTTTTTATGTTGTAAAATGTTCTTTGAATATTAATGCCGCACATTAGATATAAGAGACGATGTTCATTTTAATAAACAAATTTTTACATTTTGGAAGCTAAATAAATACTTATTTCTATTTTATGAATTTTATTCTAACATTGGTAGCTAAATGATACAAACCATCTTGAGTATGCGTATGATATTTCTAATATGGATTGCTCTTCCTCACGAAAAGTAAACAAGTCATTAAACT
This sequence comes from Chenopodium album, assembly GCF_948465745.1. NCBI lineage: Eukaryota > Viridiplantae > Streptophyta > Magnoliopsida > Caryophyllales > Amaranthaceae > Chenopodium > Chenopodium album. The sequence continues at coordinate 17,473,794 of NC_137835.1, read as the reverse complement.
ACAAAATCCAATGCTCATATTAGAAAAGCTCATAAACAAAAACCTAAATGTTCAAACCGATTTCGTGATAGTCTTTTGACTGCCCAAACAATAATGTTCACTTAATGTTTATAAAACAATTACATGTAACAGTATAGCTGTAAGGAAATGCATTAATATTGTAATTAAATTGAATTTATTTTATATTGAAAATTATTTTTTTAACAACGTTTTATTTACTACCTCCGTTAATTTTTTTATGTGCGACTTTAGAATATTTTATGTCTCACAAATAATACCCCAAAGTTGCACATAAAAATTAACAAAGGTAGTATATAAATACAATTCTTAGACGTATGTATAGTATTTGCATACATCTTACTATAAAACTTACACATAGCTCTTGAAATGAATATTTGATGATACAAAAATGAACATCTGTTGAAACACGGATAAATAAAAATGAACATTGGATGATGCAGTACTTCTAACAATAAAAATGATTTGAACGCAGCAATCCTTATAAATAAATTTGCTCTCATTTTTATTTATAAAAAATTCTTAAAATTCAATTTAGAAAATATATTAATTTGAACAAACACTCCTTGTTATAAAAATGAACATCTAATGATTTTTAAATGAACATTTACCAATATAGAAATGAACATATTATAAAAAATTTACAGGAAATTCATAAATGAAAAAGGGCAGGGGTGGGGCACGCACGGATTGGAGGGGGGTGCAGGCAGTGTTCCCTACCATGGGATGTAGGTAAAAATTTGTAACTCTCCATTTCCTTGTATGTTAAAAACAACCTAGCGACCCAAAGTACTCAGTGGGCTGGACTTTGAAACATTGAAGTTTGGGGCAAGACCATAGATTATTTAATTAGAGATTCTAAATATAGTGCTTTCTGAGAATATTTTGGCAACATGAAAAATTGTATTGTAGTATGTTTTTTTTTTGTAATTTTAATTTTTTTTAATGCAAACTAAACTCTGTAATGATATCAACTATTAAATTAGATGTCCAATTACTATTCCGTAGATTTATTTGTTTATTTCACATTACACAAAATTTTAAGAAAATATGTACACAAATATGCTTGTGTATAAAAGGCCAAACACACTATTTCTTAGAGGAAGAAAGAATAATCATCATTTCTGAGAGGTTAATTTATTAAATAAACATTTTAGTGGTAGAAGCGTCTAAGGACTAATGATGCAGACAACCATTTCATTAGGATCTATGTGAATACATATTCTGTAGCCAATAATTTGATCAACTGAATAATTAATTAGTTCTTTATCCAACTAAGATTTTTGGATCCTAAATTCTAAATGGCGAGTCGCCAAGGGAGATGCATGTTGCACTTTAGTAGAATTATGTGCAACGTGTCATTATTCATAATTGTGGGAAACTTGTAGCCCAATTCTTATCTTTTTCTATAAAAACCTACATTCCATTCGTGATTCCCTCATCATCTCTTCAAAAATATACTCCCAAACAATTTCTTACTCAAACAAAATGGCTAGACGAGCCGCACTCCCAACGGTATCATGGCTTTGTTGTTTTTTGCTCCACCTACCGGACTTGTTTTGGAGATGGACTTCACTTCCTTTGAGTACTTACTAAAAGATAATGCTAACCCAAACACTTTCACTGTCGTTTCCCGGGATATTTAGCCTCTGTAATACTTAATCCATCTCACCTTAACCAGAATCAACTTAACAACCTCTTGATGCGTAGGGCTGGAGGTGATGGGGTTATTTTCCCTGCGCATCTTCCAAATGCCAACGACATATATCCCTTACGAAGTGAATATCATATTTTCTTGAAATGGTGTTTAGGCCAAGAGTTTAACACCTACAATTTTGTCCCTTCACTTCATGTGCTTGACCCAAAGCCAGTCATTCATTTCACTAAGGTTGTGGTCCTCGAACATACGGGCATGAGGTTATGTATTGGAACATACACCGATGCCTTCCAAGTTATCAAACTTCCACCCTTCCCTCATGTGTTACACTTATGGGTTGGGTTTGAAAATGAAACTGATATCGTTCCTGGTTATCATAAAGTGAACTTAACCCCCCTTTCAAGGTGCCACAGCGGCTTCCCTTGTTAAGGCCCCTTGTATTGCCATGCCAACTCCAACTTTTGTCTGCTGCTGGAATGTTATAGGTCTTACTAGACCATCTTTGGTTGCAAATTTCCAACACCTGTATGACTTATACAAGCCTGGCATAGTGGTGTTGTTTGAATTGCGTCAGAGTATGGAGAATGTCCAGGTACTTGTTACCACACTTCATGGTACTTACAACTCTCTATTTTATCCCCCTCAAGGACTATGCAGAGGTTTGATGATTTTATGGAGGAATGACATTATTGCCGCTGATCAAAGGATCATTAATTCGTCTTTTGTCAAAGGAGATGTTTACTTCAAGGTAATATACATCCAATTCATGCTATAGGTATGTATGTATTTTACCCTTTACCTAAGTATTAGTGATATCAATAAAAAAAATTACTTGTTTTTGTAGGGCCATCCGATTGCGAGGTGTCAGCTTTTCTAATGTGAAGCCCTCGTGGATGATGAAGAAGCACGGTATCCACTAGGTTAAAAATCAAGCTCTCAACGATAGTGCTATCTCAACAATAAATTATGTTTAATTCGCTTTATGTTTAAGATTTGTTTTCCGTATGGTGGTCTGTATGATCAAGTTGAAGTATTAGTGTCGTGCTAGTTGTATTTCAATGTTATTATGTTTTATGGTTATGTTTAGTTTATGAATGTTAGTAGTACCAACATTAAAGCTTTATATTTGCTTGCCTTCATCAAATATAAATTAAAAATTGTTTGCCTTTATTAGTTTTTTAGTAATTGTATTTTTTTGCCTTTATATTTGCCTGCCTTAATTAAACATTACTTTTTTTAAAAGGTTAACAATAATTTATCTCCATCAAAATAAAAATACCTACATACACATTTTTATGCGGATGCATAATTGAAAATACTTAATAATAAAATGAACAGATTTAGACTATTAATTTATTGTAACGAACAAATTTAGACACGAAATAGAGTGCACACTACTATGGATACGAGTAAAATAACTAACACGAGGTTGTTCCTCGATGCAAGGGTCATATTGAGGTTACATAATGACTCGTTCAATTTGATAACTCTTTGCAATTCCTGTCGAAGTTTTGCGTTTTCCTTAGTTAGGTCTTCGTTGATTCGATGCAGATGCACCAAGTTATCACTGCCCCCTAAATTTTCTCTAGCTCCATGGTCTTCCCACACAAAGAACTTACAATCCCTAGTCGGATCCTATTAATAGTTTTTTAGTGACAGCATTAGTCAAAATAATAAAATAAGAGAGGTATAATGTAATTAATCGTCTACATCGCACAAAAATAATTTACCTTCCAATACAAACATCCAAAAAAATGTTTTCCCAAGTTGTTACCCCTGTGAACGGTAGATAGCCTTGCGTACACACCATGATTATTACATTTCAATTGATTACCATTTGTGGATGAAGTCGTCGTTTGAGAAGCCATAGGTGGCCAATGACGATGGCACATAGTTAGGATTTATAGTATCCTTGTTATGGTACGTGGTGTATTTATGCCCCTTTAAACTACATACGTGTCTTCGATGTGAAGCTTTGTTTGAGAAAACTTGTTGCACAAGTTTCATATATTAAATCCCTTTGCTTGAGAAAACTTGTTGCACAAGTTTCATATATTAAATATCTAAAAGGGTCCAACCCCCCCCCCCCCCCGGTTTGGGTAAAATTTAATATATAATTTCATGATTATTTTATGTACTACTACATTCACTAAGAAGTTACACGAGTACGAGACCACGATACTCTTTACAGTTTGACCAAGTAACATAACATTCCTAACCTAAATCCTCTTTAATCAATATTTTAAAACATGTCTTGGTTCATGTTGATAAATATTATATTAGTAACTTGGTAGTATTTATTATTATTATTATTAAAATTACCATTTATTGAACAACTTTGTACATGTTGATAAGCTTTGTAGATATTTTACAAAAATTGAATCTTGCATGTTAAGCTTATATATTATATTGACGTGGTTCTTCATTGGATACAACTAACATATGTTGTTGCCTACAGGGGAGATAGATGTGCCACATATTTACTACGTTCGCAATAAATGTGCCACACATTTACTTCCTTGGATCTCAAGTAAATTCTGAATATACCTTATGTCAATGAGCTGCACTAGCTTTTCAACCTAAAAAAATTTAGCTGAATTAATCCATAAGGGAAAATTCTTGGACTATAATAACAAGACAACAAGGTATAATGCAAGTACATTTACTTAGTTAAGTAAAATAAGTAATGTATAGGCAGTATAGTAAATATAAGCATTTATTTAAGGTTTTATCGACAAATTCATGGACTATAACAGAACTATCTATATATAATTTTTGTACACCTAAATTCCTAATAATTAACTACAATAAGTAATATACTAATTTATTGGGGATAGTATGAAATTTCCTGTCTCAAAATACGGGGATATTAATAAAAAAATTCGTTTTTTTTATTGAAATTTTTCTGGGTGTAAAACAAAAATATTAAGCACACACTATGTATACATAATTTTACAACATCAATTCGGCACTTAGGGCTACTCTGTCCCCTTTAATTAATTTTAGAATTTAGTCCCCGTTGTCTTCACCTTATTTTCTTTGAACGAACTTAAACTATTTTTACCTAAACATAATTTTGTTTCTATTAAATTATTTGTACGGATCTTAAATTAATATTAATGATAAAAAATCTATTTTTTATTAATATTATTTTTTAAAGTGTGAAGAGAAAAGGGTACTAGGGATTTGAATGGGCACTAAACACTGTATTGAAGTTTAAATGAGCAAAAACAAAAACCTTCACAAATTATAAAACATTAATCCCAATACTCATTGTCTTAGTTATTACTAGCAAAGGAACATATAACTAATCAACGACTTAAACTGGAAAGGAAACATCGGCTAAAACAACTCAAAGGTAAATCTTGGGTGTAATGTAGAATAGGGGGGTGTGACATCCCCATAAAACTTAACATTGAGAGCTTGACCTGGCTGGACAAAGTTACACTGAATCATCTGCCTAACTCCACTTTTGAGGAAACATAACACGATGTTTCCATTATCATCATACTTGATCTTTAGGAGGGCGTCCCATACTTGTCTTCCCATTAGCATTTGCACGTATGTTAACTCGGGAAACACATTCATGTTCTCCCTCGCAAGAGTGACTGGAACATACTGAAATGCAACCATATAATATTACAAATTAATAAATTGTAACTTCAATGTTACATCTTCACACAAAACAACAATTCACGTGTTATAATTGCAACAATGCAAATGGGTTTACTTACTAATCTTCCTGCTCTTATGTAAGACTCGGTTATTTTAGCCACAAATGTTGGGGGATGTCATTATAAATCACTTGACACGTTTCCATTGCCATACTCTTCAACCGACAAATCTATGTCCATGCCCTGATCACCATCTCCTTTCAATTCGACACCATTTCGAAATACCTTTGCCCTAAAACATAAATTCCTAAAGTAAAACATTTCAACCATATCGCCATCCCTAATGTCGTGTTCGTCTAGGAAGTTTGTCCACCCATATTCAATGAAGCATCTCCAAACAGGTCCCATTTCAACAAGTCTAACTAGTACTGGATAGGGTGTACTGCTATGTCCCATTAACACGTAGTATTTCCCATTTCTATTCTCAAGAAAGTCCCTAATTCTTTCAAGGACATACTGCAATAAAATTTAAAATACATAAAATTTACAAACAACGCATAAAGCAATCTGTACACAATGAATAGTATTGATAAGGCTTATATGTACATTTAGCTTAAGATCAGATCTTACCAATCGCTGCCTAGTTGAAGAATCCACTCTAAATTGGAATCAAGGAGCTGTTGATGCATCCATACTTGGTACTGAGTACATTAAATAAAAACAAATTGAATATGAAAGTAAAAAACTAAAATTAAGATGTCACTCAAACCTACTTGAACTTATGTTTATATTTTTTTTCCAAATTTGCAAAACTATCACTACTGATTGCAAAGGTTACCACAATAATAATAATAATAATAATAATAATAATAATAATAATAATAATAATAATAATAATAATAATAATAATAATAATAATAATAATAATAATAATAATAATAATAATAATAATAATAATAATAATTGAAGTTTTCAATTGAACCTATAGGGAATTAGGGTTACCGGATACCAATATATTACTGATTGCTCAACAAATTACAAACCGCGACACAAATGCATAATAGAATAAGGATGCATGCATAATAGAATTTTCGTATTATAAGTGGCCATAAATCCAAAGTTCATGTTTTCCACACAACACGAGTCCAATACACAGAAGATTAATAAGTATTAAACTATACTACTGTACCAAAAATTAATTTGCATGGCGTATACAAGGATCCATCTTTTTAATTCAATTAGCAACGTAGATAAAGACACCAAGATGATGGTATTCAATTCTAATGTGGGTCAAGTATATGCGAAATTATATATAAAATCAATCTAGGAAAACTGGGATAGCACGAAATTAAATGAAATTAATTTTACTAGTTTATTCATGTTTGTAGTAATGAAACTAGAACAAAATCTATATTATTATAAATAAATCAGCTAGTGAAAAGCATGTAATGAAATACCTTGTTATAAAAACGGTAATGGAGTCTTGGAGCCTTGGAGGTGCTTTGATGTATCTATGACCGACGACAGATTTAATCCAAAAGGTGTTTTTTAGGTTTGTAATGAAGGTGAATTAAGTGATATCTATCCTTTAATTTTTTTCCTTGTGATCGAAAGATTTGATTTTCGTCTTAGGAAGGTGGGGGTGTAATCAATGTAGATAAAGTAGTTGGTAATTTAAAAGTGAATACATTTATTGCCTTTGGTAAGAGATTTTTATACCTAACCCGCTAATCCGTATAATTAGCGGGTTAGGTTAGTGTCAAAAGTTTCAAGACACGACATGACCCAAGACACGACATGACCCTACCCGGTTGACATTGAATCCGTGGTAGTATTTACCGAGCTATGACCGAGTTGATCTATGAGCAAATTTGATCAAATCGAGACAAACTTGACCATCGCCATCCCTACTTTGGGCATGTTAGGATACGAATATTTTAGCTCAAGTCTATTTAGTTCATTATTTCAATTCATTTCATTTCAATTTTGGGTTCTCAGTTCATATTAGTTCAACTCTTACTTTCCTTTTCTTATCAAATATTATTTTCAGTTAAGTTAACTTCAATTGAGTTTAGTTAAGATCAAATTAGTTGTAGTACATTTTATTGCAGTGCAGTTAAGCTATAATACGTCCATTTCTGTTCATTTAACATGCCCTACTATTACATATCCTCATTCTCTTTAATTTTGTAATTTCCGAATCATGTATATGAAAGTAATAGACTAATAGTACATTGTAGGGAATATTTCAAGCATTATCCCTAGCTTGAACCCCACTGTGATCATACACTTAAGTACGGTGGCGTACAAAGGGAAAGAAGATATAGCAAAAGAGTCGCCAACAAGTTTTAAGAACTTGTAAACCGCTCATAGGGTGAAGGTTACACCCCTTAACGATCTAGGAGATCGTCAACTCAAATAGGTCTGGAACCATGACTGGTAGTTCGGGGATGAAGGTACAAATCCAACCTAAAAGAGATTGAACCTGCCCTAATAATAGGCCTCTACTTTATTCTGATCGTATTCATGTGCGCTTTCTGACTAACATACAATCATTAGGTTTACCCTAAACCTGTTTATCTATGCTGGTTTAATATTAATGCACAAATAAATCTATTATTGGCGATCACTTGAATTATAATCAAATTAACCCTAAATAAGATTATTAATTATCTTATTGTAGACACCCATTTGTGTGTCCCCAAAACCAGACCCAGTGATGAGTACCTTTCACGTCAAATCATAATCGAATGAAGTGAAAGTGTGGAAAGTCTAGTGTTGCGGATAGTTTTAATTTCTTTTCTCTCCTCTATGTTTTTGAAAACTTATTTTAAGAAAACAGCCAATCCAGTTCGGGTTGTCCATGATATGGGTCCAATATTAGTGTAGTTGGATGGGGCTTTCAAAGACCTTTCCAATGATATATTATAAGCCCAATTCCGATGAATATTGAGGAAGTTATGGCCAATTTACCAAACTGGGCCCGGTTTGAGCTTTATATACGACCCAATGATCTTGGGGAGGGCCTAATATGATTTATCATTCCTAATGCAATTAGGAATGGTTTTAGTCTTCTAGAATCTTCTAGAAGGTTCTTTTCATTCCTAATTCAATTAGCATTGATAAATTGACTTTTGACTTTTCAGAGTTTTAATCAAAATCAAATAGCATTTTCGAGGAAATTATAAGATTTTATCCTCCAGTACGGCAAACTTATCTGATTTTCGAAAATGTTTTAAAATTAGGCTTAGCGCCTGACCCCAGGCTTTGGCGCCTGGAACCAGGCCTAGCGCCTGGCGCTAGCCATTGGCGCCTGACGCTAGTGTTGGTGCCTGGCGCCAGCTAGCCAGGGTTGGCGTCAGCTCTGTTTTTTGTGCGTCAGACTCTGTTTTGTTTATTTATCTTTTTGGCTGATTTTCTCTATAAATATCGTGTTAAAAACTCCGTTTTCAAGGACGAATTCTCATCTACATTCATCTACAATCAGTTTTCTTTAATCAATCATCAATTCTTTCTTTCTTTCTTTAAACTTTGTTTTCACATACAAAATTCCGCATTCACAAGATCTAGACACACCTAGCCATATTAGAAGTTGCCTTCGCCCTAGACGTGAAAGGTTTTAATTTCTGAGGGTTTGGTCCCAAATCTCTATTTCAATTATTTAATTTAGTTGTTTTAATTATTATTTTCCAAGTTACTAACGCGTGTATTTTGTTATTAGAAAGAGGTACGAGGCATCAAAGTAAGTACTTTAATTGATTTATTGATATCATGATGTAGACATCATGTTTATATTGTTATTATGATGTTCCTAGTATCATGTCCAGGGTAATTTTAATATTAAATATGATGCTTCCTATGTTCTTCCTAATATTTATGATTGTTAATATCATGTTAGGGTTAAAGATTTGATTTTTATTGTTTAGTGACATGCTAGGGTTTGTTATTATTCTTGTTAGTATCATGCCTAGGATCTTGCTATTATTATGCTTTAATATTAACATAAACATGATTATGATTATAATTGTTATAATTTATTATTATTTTGATGATGATTATTTTATTTATGATGATTATGATTATTATTATTATGATTATTATTATGATATGATTATTAATTATTATTCATGATATTGATTATTTATTACGTTGCTTGATATTTATTGTTATTGCTTGATCACACCTTTTATGTATGTTTAAAGGGAATTTGTACTTGTAATCACGCTTAATAAGATAATTAATAATCTTGTTTAGGGTTAATGTGATTATAATTTCAAGTGATCGCCAATAATAGATTTGTTTGTGCATTAATATTCAACCAACATAGATAAACAGGTTTAGGGTTAATCCTATTGATTGCATGTTAATCAAATAGCGCACATGAATACGATCAGAATAAAGTAGAGGCCTATTATTAGGGCAAGTTCAATCTCTTTAAGGTTGGATTTGTACGTTCATCCCCGAACCCTTAATTGGTTCATGACCTTATGGAGTTGATGATCTCTTGGATCGTTAAGAGGTGTGACCTTCACCTCGTGAACGGTTTACAAGTTCCTAAAAAACTTGTTGGCGACTCTTTTGCTCTATCTTCTTCCCTTTAGGACGCCACCGTACTTTAGTGTATGATCACAGTGGGGTTCAAGCTAGTGGGATTTAAGGCTTGAAATTATTCCCTACAGTTTTTGGCGACTCCACTGGGGAGGATTTCTATTTTAATTCCTGAATTTGTTTCGGCAATGATTTAGAATGAGTGGATGAGACTCCAAAAGTTCTAAGTATTTCATGTGCGTAATTTTGATTAACATTATTTTCATATGCATCAAAAAGATCTCATTGGAAAGACCATCCTTAATGAGTTAAAAACATAGGATTTTACACGTAGGAAATTTGAGAAATATCTTTCACAACTAGGACTGAAATAACACCGCGCGAAACTGAAAAATTTTATCGAGCACAGAAAGCTTCTGAGGCATGTGGGAAGTAGCGTCAGGGGCCAGAGCTTGGCGCCAATATTTTAGTTGTAGCGCCAGACGCCAGTATTGGCGCCAGGCGCTACAGTTAAAAGCTGAAGCCAGTCACTTATTGCTGGCGCCAACTTCTCCCAATACCGAGCCAGAAATATGCGTTCTAATTTCGACCGGTTTTTCGTATTGTTTGCTCGATCCTACTTCCTGATTGAATTTTTTCTCACTTTTCTGAAACCCATATGTGTTCTACATATGGACATAACCCTCTGGGAATTCATGCTCCATCTACCCGATTGAACGCTCCGTGCAACAAAGGGTACATCCGAGATTGTTGAATTCACCAAACCATGGAAGCAAGTTTTTTCTAAAATTCGCAGTGTCCCATTCACTCGCGCCAACCCTTCACGGTTAGGCTTCCGCGCGGTGCATCCGGACAATTAACCATGGACCCTCTTTGACTAAACCATATCCCGAACTTTAGAGAACTAGAGCCATGGTTAGGTTGCAAACGCATTGCATCATATTGTGCCTACTTGACTAAGTGTGCATTATTTGTTGTGCATATATATTCTATGTTTCTCTTAACCGTTTGTTGACTTATGTTGAGACTAAAAAATTAATGACTTAAAGAACTTTGCCTAATTAATTAAATAGTTAATTAATTTGAGTCAATAAAGTCTAATATTTCAATCGGAATTGACCTAGTACGACTTTAGGCATACCCCGATTGACTAATAACACCGAAAACAGTCCCAGACCAAAGCTCCAATACTGGCGCCAAGGTCTGAGCTGTAGCGCCACATCATGAAGTGTAGCGCCTGAAGATAGTTATGTCGTATGGCGCCAAGCTTCACAGTGCGATGCCAGTCCTGTCGCTTGGCCGACAGTTCGGATTATTGGTCGAGTCATCACCTAGAGTCTAATTAATCAGTTTTCTATTTAATTCGGCTAAAATTTTGCTGTCAATAGTATTTAATTGAGTCAATGATCGAGTTTAGGCACTAAGTCCCATGGTCTTACACAAGAGTCCAAACATACCACTTACACTCAACGCACACACCAATCCACATACTTTGACCATGTTTAAGAGAGTCTTGTGTGCGCGTTTTTTCCGTCATTTTTTTTAGGGGGTAAGTCGGATATTAACCCTCCAATAAAAAAAAACTATACTTAGTTCCCTAAAAATATGTACTCCCTAAAAAATATGTACATTATTTTTGCAAAAAATAGGCAACTACACTTCATGACAACAGATGGACCTCATGCAAGAGAGTCTAAGCAAGTTGTCTAGCAACTACAAGTTTCAAGAGCTTACATCACAAGGGGTCTCGGTGGACAAAGAGCTTCTTCCGCAGAAGTTCAACGCCAACGACATCCCAAAATTCAGAGCAATTGACAACCCTTACTTTCATTTAAGAGCATTTGAAACAATCATGAGTGTCAAGGGTATTGATAAGAAAGTGTTCCCTTCTCTGTTCTGACTATCTCTCGAGACCGTTTGCCAACAATGGTTCTTTTCTCTCGAGAAAGAAAAGACCTCTACCTGGGAGTCTATAGCAAACACTTTCGTTGATAGGTACAAGTGCAACATTCAAGTCGAGACTGACCATAGGGAACTTGAAATCCTCAAGCAGAAAGAGAATGAAGGCTTCACCTATTTCTTTAACAAATGGAGAGAAACCTCAGCTAAAATGATTGAGGTGCCAAGTGAAAAAGAGTCTGTGAGACTATTCATAAAAAATCTCTAAGAAAAATATTCCAAGCATCTCAAATATCAAAATAACCTCCATACCTTCAAAGCCATTTATGACATTGGGATCAATATTGAAGATGACTTGGCTAAGTTAAAAGCTGCCAACAATAACTCCAATAGTGGCTGGAAAGGAAAGAAGAACGAAAATCCTTCTTCTTCCAAAACCGCCCACTCAAATAATGTTAGCACCTTTAATTTAGGAGAAGTACTTTCCATGAACAACCAAGGACAAAAGAAACCATTTAGGAGGAACTTCACTCCTATTGGTATGAGTTATGACACCGCATTTGATCGATTAAATGCAAAAGGTCTTATAAATCCTATTGGACCATTTGGGGACCCACCAGTTGAGAAGAGGTCGGCTAACTGGAACCCCAATGCACACTGCAAATATCACCAAGGTAGGGGCCATCTCACTGAAAACTGTTGGAAGCTTAAGGAAGCTATCCAAGACCTAATCGTCAACAAGCTACCGTTGCCCCCTGCCAGTAAGAAGCCAAGCATTGACAATGCACCTCTCGCTCATACCCTCGCTATCTCTGATGAGGAAAACGAGGTTGACCCCTCATCTCTCATTAGACCAGTCAAAGAAATCTGTGCCATAGAAAAAGAAGAAGAAATCTTTTTCGATGTCAAGGATAACCTTCCAGAACCAGCAAATAAGGATGATATACAATTGCTCACACTGTCTATGAGGGAAGTATCGCAACTACTACGCGAAGCTCTCAAAGCTATAAACGAACTCCATAAGAAATATGATGAGCTTCCACTTCCGAAAGAAGAACCTAAAAGAGAATTCACACCAGTGAGAATGACTTATAAGGAAAAGCACTTTCCCTTACAAGTCACTGAAAAACCCAAGAAGAGAAATAGAGTCTACACTCCAATTGGGATCCCATATGCACAAATGTTAGAAATGCTCTCCGAGAGTGGCAAGGTCAAACCTCTCGAACCAAGACCATTCGAATCATTGAAAAGGACAAACAGATATTACTGTCAGTATCATCAATCAGGGGGTCACACTATAGAAAACTGTTTCAAATTCAAGGAGTTGGTACTAAAAAATGATTGATGAAAAGAAACTAGTCCAAGTTCAACAAGAAGAGGATACAACCATTAATGGAGTTTGGGACACTGATGAAGAAGATGTCTATCTAAAGGATATAGTAGGACCTACACCTTCTGTGTCATATACCACAGATGATATTTGGGGTGAAGAAGACTCATCAATAAACGTCCTCACAAAATCTGGGAGAATACAACCTCCCATTTCAACTCAACCTATACCAACCCCACAACAAGTTCCCGTACCTATCATTGAAGACAATGATATTGTTAAGCAGTTTAAGAAGACAAAGGTTAAGATGAATGTATGGAAACTTCTGGAAACATCTCGAGAAAATAGGTTGGCTGTAATGAATGCCTTGGACAAAATCGGGATAGATTCTGACACTACTCCTGAAGGACTAGCCAACTTCCTCACAAGTGACCTTCCTAGTCCGATTAATTTGATCACCTTTTCTGACAAAGATTTACCCCTTGAAGGTGACAAACATTACAAGGCATTAAACCTCACAGTAGTTTGCAAGAGGATGAATGTTCCCATGACTCTTGTAGACAATGGATCGGCTATCAATGTCTGTCCACTTAGAACTGTGAGGATGCTCGGCATAAGGGACGAAGATTTAACTCCGTTCACACAAGGAATAAGGGCCTACGATAACACTCATCGTCAAGCTCTTGGCAAGATTACCCTAAATGTAACGGCAGGAGCAATAGAACATGCTACTACTTTCCAAGTAGTGGACATCAAAGCTTCATTCAACTTATTGTTGGGACGCCCTTGGCTTCATGATCTGAAGGCCGTCCCTTCACCTCTCCACCAACAAGTAAAAGCTATAGTTGGGGGAATTCCAGTCACCATAGATGCTTCGCCTATGAGAATCAAATCCATAGAGAATCCAATAATTAATGTAGAGCACGACGAAGATGATGAAGATTTATGGGGCTTTAACGAAGAAGTCTCTTTAATCCAAGAGGATGAAAGGACCCTTCTTTGCCATGACCCCCATTGCAACATGATTGTCAATGCCATGCTGAAGAAACAAGGACACTTTCCTGGGATGACCTTAGGAAAGAAGAAAGGAATGGCAAAATCACTGGAGTCACCTGGCCTCCTTAAGTTAGATACTTTCGGACTTGGTTTCGAACCGACTTGGAAAGATCTCAAGCGAGCCTAAGAAAAGTAAAAATCACTTAGGGACGCTCGCATTCAAAAGAAAGCAATTCCAATGGATCAGTACCCTCTTACGCTTAATGGTTAGTTCATAAAAGAAGGAGAGGACTATCCATGCCATGAATTTCTCGAGCCATTTGTTGTAAACGGCATACGACAACCGGGATTCGAGATCTTCTTGGATTGCTACTTCACTGATGAAATCCCAACTCCCGTCCATAAGGAGAAAGCATCCCCATGCTTTGACTTTAACGTCATGGGATTACTGTTCGGGCAAGAAAAGAATGAGCAAACTTATGAAGAAGATAACTCCTCGTTCATTCAAACAGTCCTACAAAGTGAAAGCTTCGATCCCTCGAAGCTAATTACTCCAGCTGAAGGATCACTACAAGGGTGGCGCAAGACTATCAAGGTGACTACTCCAAGCGGAAGAAAGATATCCATCACGATAGGACAAGGACCGATGTTTGAAGAGTCGTCTGAGTCAGAGTCTGAGTCGTAGTCTCTCCTTCTAGAGTTTTCTAAGTCTTTAGTACTAACACCTCCCCCTCTTATTTCATCTCCTAGGACAGTTAGTGATCCAGTCCCTGAGGACATATCACTCTTTGATGTAATGATCTCAGAGTATAATAATATTTCTCATTCTCCTTACCTCTCGTGTTCTTCTCTAACCCAAGATGACGAGCATTGCTTAGCTAACGATGAAAAAGACAAAGAAATTAATAAAGCAATGTAAACACTCGAAAAGAAAACACCGGTAATTGAAGAAACTGAAACAGTTGATATCTCAAATGATTCAACTCATAAAAGAGAAGTTAAAATCGGATTAACATTGAATAAGCATGAAAGAACCGATTTAATTAACTTACTTAAAGAATTCATCGATGTATTTTCTTGGTCATATGAAGATATGTCAGGCATTAATAGAGAAATAGCTCAACACACTATACCACTAATTCAAGGAATGAAACCTGTAAAACAAAAGTTGCGTCGAATGAAACCCAACGTAGCACTTAAAATAAAAGAAGAAGTTCAAAAACAGACAACTGCAGGTTTCATCAAGGTATCCAAATACCCCGAATGGGTCGCCAACGTCCCCAGTTCCAATGAAAGACGGAAGGGTAAGAATGTGTGTCGACTATCGAGATCTAAATAAGGCAAGTCCAAAGGACGACTTCCCTTTGCCACACATCGATATTCTGGTAGATAACACAACAAATCACGCGCTTCTCTCGTTCATGGATGGATACGCATGTTACAATCAGATTCTCATGGTAGAAGAAGACATGGAGAAAACAACTTTTATAACGCTATAGGGGACTTACTGCTACACGGTAATGCCATTCGGGTTGAAAAACGCGGGTGCTACTTACCAACGTCCAGCAACTGCCTTACTCCATGACATGATGCACAAAGAAGTCGAAGTATATGTCGACGACATGATTGTAAAATCAAAAGACCGTCCAAGCCATCAAGTAGCCTTAAGGAAATTTTTCGAAAGGCTAAGAAAATACAATATGAAGTTGAATCCATCTAAGTGTGCTTTTGGAGTCACCTCTGGCAAGCTCTTGGGTTACGTCGTAAGCTCTAGAGGAATAGAGGTAGACCCAACCAAGATCAAAGCAATCATGTCAATGCCACCGCCCAAGACTGAGAAACAGATTCGAGGATTTATTGGTCGGTTGCAATACATAAGTAGGTTCATATCAAAACTAACGACAATATGTGAACCAATCTTCAAGAAGCTCAAGAAGAATGTACCAATAATATAGGATGACGAGTGTCAAAAAGCCTTTGAAAAGATCAAAGCCTATCTCGTAAATCCTCCCGTATTAGCTCCAGCACTCCCCGAAATACCTCTTAGGTTATATTTTATGGTTACCAAAGAGACAATGGGAGCTATGCTAGCATAGAAGTAGAAGGCAAAGAGAACGCAATTTATTACCTAAACAAGAAGATGGTCGAATACGAAGCACGCTACACACCGCTCGAGAAATTGTGCCTCGCCTTGGTGTGGGCCACAACTAAGTTAAGACATTACATGTTGGTGCATACCGTCTTCGTAGTCTCCCAATTAGATCCACTCAAGTATCTATTTGAGAAATCTACACTCAATGGACGCATTTCAAGATGGATAGTTGTAGACACCCAAATGTGTCTCCCCAAAACCAAACCCAGCGATGAGTACCTTTCATGTTGAATCATAATCGAATGAAAAGAAAGTGTGGAAAGGTCTAGTGTTGCGGGAAGTTTTTGTTTCTTTTCTCTTCTTTCTGTTTTTGAAAACTTTATTTTAAGAAAACAGCCAATCCAGTTTCGTTGGTCCATGATATGGGTCCAATAGTAGTGTAGTTGGATGGGGCTTGCAAAGACCTTTCCAACGATATATTATAAGCCCAATTCCGATGAATATTGAGGAAGTTATGGCCAATTTACTAAGCTGGGCCCGGTTTGAGCTTTATGTGCGGCCCAATGATCTTGGGGAGGGCCTAATATGATTTATCATTCCTAATGCAATTAGGAATGGTTGTAGTCTTCTAGAATCTTCTAGAAGGTTCTTTTCATTCCTAATTCGATTAGCCTTGATAAGTTGACTTTGTTGACTTTTCAGAGTTTGAATCAAAATTAAATAGCATTTTCGAAGAAATTATATTATTTTATCCTCCAGTACGGGAAATTTATCAGATTTTCGAAAACGCGTTGAAATCAAGCTTGACGTCCAACCCCAGGCCTTGGCGCCTAGAACCAGGCTTGGCGCCAGACGCTAGCCATTGGCGCCTGGCGCTAGCCGTTGGTGCCTGGCTCCAGCTAGCTAGGGTTGGCGCCAACCTCGTTTTGCGTGCGTCAGACTCTGTTTTGTTAAATTATCTTTTTTGGCTGATTTTCTCTATAAATATCGTATCAAAAATTCCGTTTTTCATGGACCTACAAACATTCATCATCTACATCTATCATTCACCAATTCTCTTCATTCACAAGTTTTAATTAGCATTCTTTAAAACATTCAATTCTTTCTTACTTTGTTTTCATACAAAATTCCGCATTCACAAGATCTAGATACACCTAGCCGTATTCAAAGTTGCCTTCGCTCTAGACGTGAAAGAAAGAGGTACGAGGCATCAAAGTATGTACTTTAGTTGATTTATTAATTGTTATGATGTAGAAATCATGTTTATATTGTTATTATGATATTCCTAGTATCATGTCTAGGGTATTTTTTTAATATCAAATATGCTTAATATGATTGTTATGATGCTTCCTATGTTCTTCCTAATATTTATGATTGTTAGTATCATGTTAGGGTTAAAGATTTGATTTTTATTGCTTGGTGACATGCTAGGGTTTGTTATTAATCTTGTTAGTATCATGGCTAGGATCTTGCTATGTTTATTATGCACATGATTATTATTATGGTTAATATGATTGTTATTATGATGATTATTTCATTGTTATAATTTTATGATCATGATTATATTTTATACTTTGATTATTATGTTGCTTGATTTATATTGTTATTGCTTGATTACACCTTTATTGCATGTTAAAGGGAATTTGGTACTTGTAATCACGCTTAATAAGATATTTAATAATCTTGTTAGGTTAACTTTGATTATAATTCAAGTGATCGCCAATAATAGTTTATTTGTGCATTAATATTCTACCGACATAGATAAACAGGTTTAGGGTAATCCTATTGATTGCATGTTAATCAGAAAGCGCACATGGATATGAACAGAATAAAGTAGAGGCCTATTATTAGGGCAGATCCAATCTCTTTTAGGTTGGATTTGTACCTTCATCCCCGAACCCTTATTTGGTTCTAGACCTTATGAAGTTAACGATCTCTTGGATCGTTAAGGGGTGTAACCTTCACCTCGTGAATGGTTTACAAGTTCCTTAAAAACTTGTTGGCGACTCTTTTGCTCTATGTTCATCCCTTTTGGACGCCACCGTACTTTAGTGTATGATCACAGTGGGGTTCAAGCTAGTGGGATTAAGGCTTGAAATTATTCCCTACAGTTTTTGGCGACTCCACTGGGGAGGATTTCTATTTTAATTCCTGAATTTGTTTCGGCAATGATTTAGAATTAGTGGATGAGACTCGAAAAATTCAAAGTATTTCATGTGCGTAATTTTGATTAATATTATTGTCATACGCATAAAAAGGATCTCATCGGAAAGACCATCCGTAATGAGTAAAAAACATAGGATTTTACACGTAGGAAATTTGAGGAATGTCTTTCACAACTAGGACTGAAATAACACCGTGCGAAACTGGAAGATTTTATCGAGCACAAAAAGCTGCTGAGGCATGTGGGAAGTAGCGTCAGGGGCAAGAGCTTGGCGCCACACTTTTAGCCGTAGCTCCAGACGCCAGTATTAGCACCAGGCGCTACAGTTAAAAGTTGGCGCCAGTCTCTGTTTGCTGGCGCCAATTTTCCCCAATACCGAGCTAGAAATATGCGTTCTAATTTCGATCGGTTTTTCGTATTGTTTGCTCGATCCTACTTCCTGATTGAATTTTTTCTCACTTTTCTGAAACCCATATGTGTTCTACATATGGACATAACCCTCTGGGAATTCATGCTCCATCTACCCGATTGAACGCTCCGTGCAACAAAGGGTACATCCGAGATTGTTGAATTCACCAAACCATGGAAGCGAGTTTTTTCTAAAACTCGCGGTGTCCCATCCACTCGCGCCAACCCTTCATGGTTAGGCTTCCGCGCACTGCATCCGGACAATTAACCATGGACCCTCTATTGACTAAACCATATCCTGAACTTTAGAGAACTAGAGCCATGGTTAGGTTGCGAACGCATTGCATCATATTGTGCCTACTTGACTAATTGTGCATTATTTGTTGTGCATATATATTCTATGTTTCTCTTAACCGTTTGTTGATTTGTGTTGAGAATAAATAAATTAATGACTTAATGAACTTTGCCTAATTAATTAATTAATTGATCAATTATTTTGAGTCAATAAAGTCTAATTTTTTTTAATCGGAATTGACCTAGTACGACTTTAGGCTAACCCCAGTTGACTAATAATACCGAAAACAGTCCTAGACCGAAGCTCCACTATTGGCGCCAAAGTATGAGCTGTAGCGCCACACTATGGTGTGTAGCGCCAGACGACAGCTAAGTTGTCTGGCGCCAACCTCCACAGTGTGACGACAGTCCTGTCGCTTGGCCGACAGTTCGGATTATTTGTCGAGTCGTCACCTAAAGTCTAATTAATCAGTCCTCTGTTTAATTCAGTTAATTTTGCTGACAATAATGCTTAATTGAATTAATGATCGAGTTTAGGCACTATGTCCCATGGTCTTACACAAGAGTCCAAGCATGTCACTTACACTCAATGCACACACCAATACACATACTTTGACCATGATTAAGAGAGTCTGGTGTGCGCGTTTTTTCCGTCATTTTTTTTAGGGGGGTAAGTCGGATATTAATCCTCCAATATAAATAATAATACTTAGTTCCCAAAAAATATGTACGTTATTTTTGCACCCCTTTTTTCTTAAAATAAACCATAAAGTCAAGTTGATTCGAGTCAAGTAATTAAAACACAAATTGGTTTAATTCATAGCGCGTGGTCAAGAAAGGAAGGAAGATTAATCAAAGATAACCTCTTCGTACAAGTCCAACTTTTCGACAAACCTATAGCCCGCAAGAGGAAAGCAAGAGTTATAATGGCAACTCAAGAAGAAGTCAATGATCTTAAGAACCAACTGGCTACTGTGACTGAGACATTGAAGCTTCTCGCACTTACGATCGATGATCCCGTGAAACAACAACTAATGGACCTCATGCAAGAGAGCCTAAGAAAGTTGTCCAGCGACTACAAGTTTCAAGAACTCACATCCCAAGGGGTCTCGGTGGATAAAGATCTTCTTCCGCAGAAGTTCAACGCCAACGACATCCCAAAATTCAGAGCAATTGACAACCCTTACTTCCACTTTAGAGCATTTGAAAAAAAAATGAGTATCAAGGGTATTGATAAGAAGGTATTCCCTTCTCTTTTCTCACTATCTCTCGAGACCGTTTGCCAACAATGGTTCTTTTTTCTCGAGAAAGAAAAGACCTCTACCTGGGAGTCTATAGCAAACGCTTTCGTTGATAGGTACAAATGCAACATTCAAGTCGAGACTGTCCATAGAGAACTTGAAATCCTCAAACAGAAAGAGAATAAAGGCTTCACTTCTTTCTTTAACAAGTGGAGAGAAACCTCAGCTAAAATGATTGAGGTACCAAGTGAAAAAGAGTCTGTGAGACTGTTTATCAAGAATCTCCAAGAAAAATATTCCAAACATCTTAAATATCAAAATAACCTCCATACCTTTAAGGCTGTTTATGATATTGGGATCAATATTGAAGATGACTTGGCTAAGTCAAAAGCTGCCAACAATAACTCCAACATTGGCTGGAAAGGAAAGAAGAACGACAATCCTTCTTCTTCCAAAACCACCCACTCAAATAACGTTAGCACCTTTAATCTAGGAGAAGTCCTCGCCATGAACAACCAAGGACAAAGGAAACCATTTATGAGGAACTTCACTCCTATTGGCATGAGTTATGACACCGCATTTGATCGATTAAATGCAAAAGGTCTTATAACTCTCATTGGACCATTTGGGGATCCACCAGTTGAGAAGAGGTCGGTTAACTGGAACCCCAACGCACACTGCAAGTATTACCAAGGTAGGGGCCATTCTATTGAAAGTTGTTGGAAGCTTAAGGAAGCTATCCAAGACCTAATCGAAAATAACAAACTGCCGTTTCCCCCTGCTAGTAAGAAGCCAAGCATCGACAATGCACCTCTAGCTCATACTTTGGCTATCTCCAATGAAGAAAACGAGGTTGACCCCTCATCTCTCATTAAACCTGTCGAAGAAATCAATGTCATAGAAAAAGAAGAGGAGATCTTTTTCGATGTCAGAGATAACCTTCCAGAACCGGCGAATAAGGAAGACATACAATTGCTCACACTGTCTATGAAGGAGGCATCGCAACTACTACGTGAAGCTCTCAAAGTTATGAACGAACTCCACAGGAAATATGATGAGCTTCCACTTCCGAAAGAAGAACCTAAAAGAGAATTCACACCAGTGAGGATGACTTATGAGGCAAAATATTTTCCCTTACAAGTCACCGAAAAACCCAAGAAGAACAACAAAATTTACACTCCAATTGGGATCCCATATGTGCAAATGTTCGAAATGCTCTCCGAGAGTAGCGAGGTCAAACCTCTCGAACCGAGACCATTTGAGTCATTAAAAAGGACATATAGATATTACTGTCAGTACCATCAATCAGGAGGGCACACCATAGAAAACTGTTTCAAATTCAAGGATTTGGTACAGAAAATGATTGATGAAAAGAAATTAGTCCAAGTTCAACAAGAAGAGGATATAACCGTTAATGGAGTGTGGGACAGTGATGAAGAAGATGTCTACCTAAAGGACATAGTAGGACCTTCACCTTCTGTATCATACACCACATACGATATTTGGGCTGAAGAAGATTCATCAATAGACGTCCTCACAAAATCCGGGAGGATGCAATCTTTCGTCTCAACACAACCTATGTCTACCGTCAACAAGTTCCCATACCTATCATCGAAGACAACGACATTGTTAAACAGTTTAAGAAGACAAAAGTTGAGATGAATGTGTGGAAGCTCCTGGAAACATCCCGAGAACATAGGTTGGCTGTAATGAATGCCTTGGATAAAATCAGGATAGATTCTGACACTACTCCTGAGGGACTAGCTAACTTCCTCACAAGTGACTTTCCTAGTCCGATTAATCTAATCACCTTCTCTGACAACGATTTACCCCCAGAAGGTGACAAACACTACAAGGCATTAAACCTCACGGTAGTCTACAAAAGGATGAATGTTCCCATGACTCTTGTAGACAATGGATCAGCTATCAATGTCTGTCCACTTAGAACTGCGAGGATGCTCGGCATAAGGGATGAAGATTTAACTCCGTCCACATAAGGAATAGGAGCCTACGATAATACTCGCCGTCAAGCTCTTGGCAAAATAACCCTAAATGTGACGGCAGGAGCAATAGAACATGCTACTACTTTTCAAGTAGTAGACATCAAAGCCTCATTCAACTTGTTGTCTGGACGCCCTTGGCTTCATGATCTAAAGGCCGTCCCTTCATCTCTCCACCAACAAGTGAAAGCCATAGTTGGAGGAATTCCAATCACTATTGATGCTTTGCTAAAAAGGATCAAATCCATAGAGAATCCAATCATCAATGTGGAGCACGACGAAGATGATGAAGAACTATGGGGCTTTAACGAAGAAGACTCCTTAATCCAGGAGGATGAAAGGACATCTCTTTGCCATGACCCCCATTCCAAAATGATCGTCAACACCATGCTGATGAAACAAGGACACTTCCCTGGGATAACCCTAGGAAAGAAGAAGGGGATAACAAAATCGCTGGAGTCACCTGGCCTCCCTAAGCTAGATACTTTCGGACTTGGTTTCAAACCGACTCGGAAAGATCTCAAGCGACCCCAGGACAAGTTGAAAGCACGTAGGGACGCTTGCATTCAAAAGAAAGCAATTCCAATGGATCAGTACCCTCTTACGCTTAATGGTCAGTTCATAAAAGAAGGAGAGGACTATCCATGCCATGAATTTCCCGAGCCATTTGTTGTAAATGGCATACGATAACCAGGATTTGAGATTTTCTTGGATGGCTACTTCACTGATGAAATCCCAACTCCCTTCCATTAGGAGAAAGCACCCCCATGCTTTGACGTTAACGTCATGGGATTACTGTTTGGGCGAGAAAAGAATGAGCCAACTTATGAAGAGGACAACTCCTCGCTCATTCAAACAATCATACAAAGCGAAAACTTCGACCCCTCGAAGCTAATTACCCCAGCCAAAGGATCACTACAAGGGTGGCGCAAGACTATCAAAGTGACTACTCCAAGTGGAAGGAAGATATCCATCACGACAGGGCAAGGGCCGATGTTCGAGGAGTCGTCTCAGTCAGAGTCCGAGTCAGAGTCTTTCCCGTTAGAGTCTTCTAAGTCTTTAGCAATAACACCTCCCCTTCCTATTTCTCCTCCTAGGATAGTTAGTGATCCAGTCCCTGAGGACATATCACTCTTTGATGTAATGATCTTAGAGTATAATAATATTTCTCGTTCTCCTTACTTCTTGTGTTCTTCCTTAACCCAAGATGACGAGCATTGCTTAGCTAACGATGAAAATGACAAAGAAATTATTAAAGCAATGGAAACACTCGAAAAGAAAACACTAGTAATCGAACAAACTGAAACAGTTGACATCTCGAATGATTCAACTCATAGAAGAGAAGTTAAAATCGGACTAACATTGAATAAACAAGAAAGAACCGATTTAATTAACTTACTTAAAGAATTTATCAATGTATTTGCTTGGTCATATGAAGATATGCCAGGCATTAACAGAGAAATAGCTCAACACACTATACCACTAATCCTAGGAATGAAACCTGTAAAACAAAAGTTGCGTCGAATGAAACCTAACGTAGCACTTAAAATAAAAGAAGAAGTTCAAAAACAAATAACTGCAGGTTTCATCAAGGTATCCAAATACCCCGAATGGGTCGCCAACGTCATCCCAGTTCCAAAGAAAGACGGAAGGGTAAGGATGTGTGTCGACTATCGAGATCTCAATAAGGCAAGTCCAAAGGACGACTTCCCTTTGCCACACATCGATATTCTGGTAGACAACGCGGCAAATCACGCGCTTCTCTCATTCATGGATGGATACGCAGGGTACAATTAGATTCTCATGGAGAAAACAACCTTTATCACACCATGGGGCACTTACTGCTACACGGTAATGCCATTTGGGTTGAAAAACGCGGGTGCTACTTACCAACGTGCAGCAACAGCCTTACTCCATGACATGATGCATAAAGAAGTCGAAGTATATGTCGACGACATGATTGTGAAATCAAAGGACCGTCCAGGCCATCAAGTAGCCTTAAGGAAATTTTTCGAAAGGCTAAGAAAATATAATATGAGGTTGAATCCATCAAAATGTGCTTTTGGAGTCACCTCGGGCAAGCTCTTAGGATACGTCATACGCTCTAGAGGAATAGAGGTAGATCCAACCAAGATTAAAGCAATCATGTCGATGCCACCACCCAAGACTGAGAAACAGATTCGAGGATTTATTGGGCGGTTGCAATACATAAGTAGGTTCATATCAAAACTAACAACGATATGTGAACCAATCTTCAAGAAGCTCAAGAAGAATGTACCAGTAATATGGGATGACGAGTGTCAAAAAGCCTTTGACAAGATCAAAGCCTATCTCGCAAATCCTCCCGTATTAGCGTCAGCACTTCCCGGAATACCTCTTAGATTATACTTGACGGTTACCAAAGATACAATGGGAGCCATGCTAGCACAAGAGGTAAAAGGCAAAGATAACGCAATCTATTACCTAAGTAAAAAGATGCTTGAATACGAAACACGCAATACACCGCTCGAGAAATTGTGCCTCGCCTTGGTGTGGGCCAAAACTAAGTTGAGACATTACATGTTGGTACATACCGTTTTCGTAGTCTCCCGATTGGATCCACTCAAATATCTGTTCGAGAAATCAACACTCAATGGACGTATTTCAAGATGGATAGTCAATCTAGCCCAGTTTGATGTATGGTTTATGCCACAAAAAGCTATTAAAGGATCCGTGGTGTCAGACTTTCTGGCAGACTTTCCAATAGAAGACCCGACACCAATACAGGACAATGAATTTCCAGATGAAGATTTGATGGTTACTGAAGATGATACCTGGACCTTGTATTTCGACGGAGCCTCGAACCAAAAGGGATGTGGCGTCGGAGTGCTACTAGTATCACCTAAAGAAGAACACGTTCCAATCTCAATAAAGCTTGATTTCGACGTTACCAACAACGCTGCTGAATATGAAGCATGCGTGGTAGGCCTTGAAACAGCCCTGGCATTGGGAGTAAAGAAGTTAAGGATTTTCAGAGACTCTTCTTTGATCATCAATCAGATATCTAAAAGGTGGAAAGTAAGGAGCGAAAGCCTAGCCCCTTACCAAACTAATCTGGAAACTCTTACCGATCAGTTAGAGCAGGTAGAATACACATATCTACCTAGAGAAGAAAACCAATTTGCTGATGCCTTGGCAAGATTAGCCTCAATGGTTAGGATTCACACGGAAATCGAGCAAATGCCTCTAACCATCGAAAAAAGGCATAAACTAGCGTATATCCAGGCTATAGAAGACGACGACTTAGTCCAAGATGAAGAAGAAGAACAAGAAGAAGAACCATGGTACACAGACATACTCAACTATGACACCAATGGAGAATACCCCCTTCATGCTGACAAAAGAGCAAAGCGAGCACTAAGACTTTTGGCTTCTCAATATGTACTCATAGACAATGAGCTACATAAAAGGGTACCTAAAGGTCGAGCTCTCCTATGTGTAGGAAAGGTGGATGCACAAAGAATAATGAGAATAGTTAACGAAGGAATCTGTGGCACTCATGTAAATGGCAAAATGTTAGTCCAGAAAATAATGCGAGAAGGATATTATTGGACTACAATGAATAAGGATTGCCATCAATAAGTAAAAAGATGCCTTAAGTGTCAAATTTACGCCAATTTACAACATGTCCCTCCATCTTTGCTCTACACCTACACATCGTCATGGCCATTCTCTACATGGGGAATTGACATAATTGGCAAAATCACTCCCCCAGGGACAGGAGGCCACAAATTTATTCTAGTAGCAATTGATTACTTTACGAAGTGGGTCGAAGCGCAATCATACGCTAAACTCACTGCAAAACATGTAGCACTCTTTATCGAGAGAAATATTATTTGTCGATATGGAGTCCTACATGAAATGATAAGTGACAATGGAACTCACTTTCAAGTCGAATGTGAAGAATTGCTACAAAAATATGGCATCCAACATCATCATTCGTCCCCTTATAGACCTCAAGCAAACGGAGCAGTCAAGGCAGCTAATCAGAATCTAAAGACTATCATCGAGAAAATGACAGAAAATTATAAGGATTGGCCTGACAAGCTCCACTTCACATTGTGGGGTTATCGCACGTCAATCCGTACATCAACAGGAAATACACCATTTTACTTGGTATATGGAATGGATGTCGTACAACCTGTCGAACTAGAAATACCATCTCTACGCATTACGCTAGAGAGTAAACTCGATGAAGTTGAATGGACTAGGGCAAGATATGAAGAATTGATTCTACTCAACGAAAAACGACTAGAAGCTCTACATCACACTCAGTGTTATCAAACTCGTATGGCTAGACATTTTAATAAGAAGGTCAAGACAAGAAATATCAAAGTAGGGGATTTGGTATTTAAAGCACTAAGGAAAAATGTTTTAGACCCAAGGGGAAAATTTAGACCTAACTGGTCTAGCCCCTACATTGTCAAAACAATTCTGTCAGGTGGTGCAGCAAAACTAACTGATATGGATGGCAATGAATTCTCAAACATGACCAATCTTGACCAACTTAAAAAATACTACCCATAATTACTTGAGTAGGATACTCAAGAGAGCTACGTTCGGCCTGATTCCGTAGGAAAGGATACGTAGGCAACCCTTTACGGGTGCGGCCACTTTATTTTTCGACATCTCCGCATTCTAGAATCAATTAAAAAGTCAACAGAAAATCGGCAAATTATTGGCGTCGCAAAACAGAGCCTGGCGTCAGCCGATAGAATTGGCGCCTGGCGCCAGCCGATGGAATTGGCGCCTGGCGCCAGACCTCAATAGCTGGCGCCAAACCCCAATTACTGACGCCAATTTGGGAATCAAATCAGGGCAAATTTCGGTGTTTTTTGGAGAATTTTCCACTTCCGTACTCGAAGAACTTCTGGAAAATTATTTTTTTTTTTCGATTTTCATTACTTTAATAAAATAAATTTAAAGTAACAATTTAATTGAAAGCTGAAATTTCATTAATAAAATAAAATTACATTATTGATGGAATTTAAATAAGGCTGAAATAAATTAACTTTAAATAAAAAGCAACAATCTAAGTCTAATAAATCTAAAGCTAAGCAATGCTTTTAATCTTTGTTTTCCTTTTTAGCTCTCTTCCAATTATTTTCTGCTTCCTCCTCTTCATCCATCACTTTATCTATTAGGCATCCTTTAGAGGACCTACATTCAATTTTGGAATAGATTGTCTCCTCTTCAGCTAGCACTCCATGCTTCTTTTCCACCCAAGCCTTTTTGACTATGGTGTTAGCTTTCCTTTTTCCTTTGTCTCTAGTAGTATTTTTCTTCCTAGGCATTGTAGGTGTTTTGAATTCAATTCTTGCACCTAAGCGTTCTTTGGCAGGTGTCACCCTGTCACTCAGACGATTCTTCACATCGGTTTTACCCTGATCAATCGAAGATTTCTTCAGCAACCCTTTCTTTACATCATTAGGTAAAGAAGGGGGAACCTTTTGGGTAATCACTTCCCATAAAGGTCTAGCGCTCCAGTAAGCGTCGAATCTATCTACTTCTTGAGATACAGGGTACTCATAGGGAGGACGAAGATCCCCGGAAGGAATATTTTGAAGTAAGCCGTATTGTCTCTTTACCCTGCAGGGATAATAATATGTTACGCGAGACAAGCTTGGAAGACGGCAGAAAGGTTGCTTGTTAACACCAACCATCCTTTCTATTTTCCACCATGGGATGACCCACTTGATAGCAAAATCACGTGATTCAAATACTTTTCTCCACCCATGGCGCCCAATCTTAGGGATGCGCTTCTTTCTTCTCACGAAGCAATTGGGAGTATATTTTTCGATGTCATCCGGAGGGCTAATTAATCCTAGCCTCTCCATTAGCTACATCTGTAAAAAATTGCAATGCAAATAAAATTATTATTACAATACAAAAATATATTTCTGTAATTAAAAATGTTAATTTTCTACCTGTAATAAAATTGGAGAACCGCGAAAAGGCGTTTTTGGGTCCCTTTTCAATTCATCGAGACTAATCATGGTCTCTCCAACTATTAATGGCATTGGATCCTGATCCAATTTGTTTTAGTATAGTGGTGATAATTGATTGACCCTCATTATTTTTACCACTACTAAGAAAAAATTTATTGAGCATGCAAAATAAAAACGCCCTTCTTCTATATATATGAAAGGATTCAGAAAGAGGTTTATCAAAATAATAGCGTGCAAATTCTTTCAAATTAACTATATTGCCATTTACTATTTTTGATAAATCCCTTTCCTTTAAATTAAAGAAGCGCTCGAAATCCTTATAGTAGTATGCATCTACTCTAGGGATTACTACCAGGTCTATTGCAGGGAAGCCTAAGATAGCACCAAATTCCTCTGGCAAAGGGCTAATCTCATCATACCCTATTCTAAAACATTGTGTATCAATATTCCAAAATTCTAAAGCGGTATGTATAAAGTCTAGGTCTAGATCTACCCCTTTGATGCCATAAATTCCCCCCAAGTGAAATAAATCTAATTCCTTTTTGTCTCTAGCATTAAGAGATCGACACCATTCATGAGTGTATTGGGTGAAGGTTTTAGTGGCTAAAGACATGATTATTATTTTTTCTAAAGAAGAGAATAAATTTTTTCGCTGGAATTATGAGAAGAATCGGTTGAGCAGGGGACTATTTATGCACAAATTGCGAAGAGTTTTAATCAGACTGAAACACGGAGTCAGCGTCAATTGGCGTCAAAACCCCGAGATTGGCGCCAACCTCCAGAGCTTGGCGCCACACGCTAAGTGTAGCGCCTGGCGCCAGCTGGCGCCAAGTCACCATTACAGCCGCGCGTGCTCAGTTTGCGTTTTTGATATTAAACTCGAGTCGGTTAATGACTTTATGGCTCCGTTTACTATCCCTAAATATCTTTTCTATCTTTTTTCTTAATTAATTAAATATAGCAATTATTTTTAATTTATATTTCCTTTTTTTGGACTTTATTTTAAATTCCAAAAAACCGGCATTTTTTCGTTTCTTTTCCTTTTTATTTTTTCTTTTGGGGGAGAGAGTCGGATAATATCCTCCATCAATAATAAAAATGACGGAATTTTTGCGCAAAAATTGTTATCACACTTCTTTTGCACACACTAACATACACATAATAATAAACAATTAAATAAATTTACGATAACATAAAAATACAAAATGTGTCTAAATAATGAGTCAAAGGCCAAGTTCTATAAAAAGTCAAAATAAAATATATATACAGTAACAGACTACGGCGCCAGAGGACGTAGGCCCATCATGCCATAAAACTGCGCTGTACGAGGAGTCACCTCTCCACCAGCTCCAGCTTCAGCACCAGCTCCAGTCTCCGTAGGAGGAGGAAGACTCAAGATAGGACCACTCCAGCCAAGATCAACCTGAGGCTGAGACCGCGGAGGCTACTGCGATGACGAGCCGACCTCGTACATCCCACCACCTCTGAAAGCCGAGGTAGCCTCTCCTACCGGTGCAACAGGAGCACCCTCAGAAGAAGATCCTGAGCCCTCAACAACGTCGACTCGAGCAGCCTTAGAGCGACCACCTCTACCCCCTGATGAAGTACGACGACGTCTCGAGCTAGACCTCGTCGGATCTCTCCGCTCCTCAGGTCTCGTACGTGTGTGAGAAGCGATAGATTGGCCCTGCAAAAGGAATTAAATCAGAAACAAGGTAAAACTGAAGCAATAATGCAGAAATAATGAGTAAAGAAAAGCTACCTCTCGGACAACGTCATCCCGACGACAGGTGGCCACGTTCCTCATCCGGACGAGCTGGCTTCGGAAGGCATCTATGCATCGTGCCATAGCCGAAACCACCTCGCCTGAGAACTGTCAAGAAAATAAGTCAGTAAAAGTACATGATGACTGAATACAAGATTCTGTATTGAAAAAATAGGCTTACCCTAGTCTGGTGACGAGGAATCGACCGCTTCACGAAGCGCTCGCCTTCAGGAGCTGGAGAAATCATCTCCTCGATTGGCCTATACGTCTCCTGGTAATGGATGGACACACGGGGTGACACGAACTCAGTAGGACCATCCTGATAAGACGGAAAGAAATTAGCAAGGTATTACCTGGGGGCTACTTAGCGAAAAATAAAAGCTAAAGATCTTACCCTCACACCCTCGGCCGGTACAGGGGCTGGAGCTAACAAAGGAAGTAGCTCCTCAGCATAACTCCGCCCAAGGATCACATGGGAGCGCCAGAGAAAACCAGACTCCTCAGCCATGCTCGATAACTCTCTCTCGTTGAACATATGACGCGGCGGAGGGGCAGGAACGACGAAAACATCAGAAGAGTGCTGTATAGCAACTCTCTCCCCTAAATATACAACCGCTCCATAGGTCCCCAGAAAGTAGCGGCGCTCAGCAGAGTACTGGGCGGCTAATCCAGGGACTGTCCAACCACCCCATGGTCGGTATACTACCTCAGGTCCCTATAAAAAGCACCAATCACATAAGAACATGTCTAAAACATCGCAGAAGAGCAAGATAAACACTAAAAGCCGTACCGAGATGATCCGACTCCGGACACGTGCAATAGACAGGTCCACATGGTGGCCGCCCAAAGAGGCGCTCACCGGATACCCCCTCGGCGATGGTCTCGCCGGCGCAATGGAAGGAAAGTACTCGTAGAACCAGATCTACAAAAAGCTAAAGCATGAATAAATGCTAATTAACATGTATGGACTAAACTTTATAGGGAATAATGTTTACCTCTACGACCTTCCAGAAAGCAGACAAAGCAACGTTCGTCCTAAAGGACCGGTGGCGACACGAGTCCCTCAGCGCGCGAACGAAGTCAGTGTAGGCCAAGCTGGCCCAATCATAAGTCCCGATCTGCGGAGATCGCGAACAGCAGGGAGGTGGTAAAGCAACGCCCTACTACCCCTGTAAGGGGAGAATGTCCCTAACAACAACATCAGCACAAAGATGCGCACCCGCTGCTCTCGGGTGGTCGCATCGTCACCAAGAGCCGCTGCCAGCCGGTACAGGGGCTGGAGCTAATAACCGAAACCACCTCGCGTGAAAACTGTCGGAAAAATAAGTCAGTGAAAATGCATGATAAATGAACACAAAAAAAATTCTGAATTAAAACTAGGCTTACACTAGTCTGGTGGCGAGGAATCGACCGCTCCACGAAGCGCTCGCCCTCGGGAGTCGGAGAAATCATCTCCTCGATCGGCCCGTATATCCCCTGGTAGTGAATGGACATACGGGGCGGCACAAACTCAGTAGGACTATCTTGATAAAATAGAAGAAATCAGTAAGGTATTACTTGGGGGCTACTTAGCGAAAAATAAAAAAAATAAAAACAAAAAAGCTAAGAATCTTACCCTCACATCCTCAACCGGTACAGGGGCTGGAGCTAATAAAGGTAGTAGCTCCTCAGCGTAACACCGCCCGAGGATCACATGGGACCGCCAAAGGGTACCAGCTCCCTCAGCCATGCTCGACAACCGTCCCTCGTCGAACATGTGACGTGGCGGAGGAGCAGGAACGACGAAGACATCAGAAGAGTGCTGTCTAGCGACTCTTTCTCCTAAGTACGCGACCGCTCCATAAGTCCCCAGAAAATAGCGACGCTTAGCAGAGTACTGTGCGGATAATCAAGGGATTGTCCAACCGCCCCACGGTCGGTATACCACCTCAAGTCCCTATAAAAAGCATCAATCAGGCGAGAATATATCTAAAGCACTGCAGAAGAGAAAGATAAACACTAAAAGTCATACCGAGATGATCCAGCTCCGGACACGTGCAGTAGACATGTCCACGTGGTGGCCTCCCCAAGAGGCGCTCACCGGAAATCCCCTAGGCGATGGTCTCGCCGGCGCAACAGAAGGAAAGTGATCGTAGAACCAGATCTACAAAGAGTTAGAAGTGTGAATAAATGCTAACTAATATGTAGGGCTAAACTTTATAAGGGATAATGTTTACCTCTACGACCTTCCAAAAAGCAGATAAAGCAACGTTCGTCCTAAAGGACCGATGACGACACGAGTCCCTCAGCGCACGAACGAAATCAGCATAGGCCAAGCTGACCCAGTCATAAGTCCCGATCCGCTGGAGATCACGGACAGCAGGGAGGTAGTAAAGCAATGCCCTACTACCCTTGTCAGGGGAGAATGTCTCTGACAACAACATCAGCACAAAGATGCGCACCAGCTGCTCTCGGGTGGTCGCATCGTCATCAAGAGCCGCTGCCAGCGTCGAGCGGCGAATCCCTCTAGCACTGAACTGAGTCGTCTCAACCTCAGCTCGGGCCCGAATAGCAATCGGCCCCAACAACTCCTCGACCTCTGAAGAAAAGACGTCGATCCCACCGTCGAACGGCACTGGCACAGAAGTGAACTTCAGTCCTGTGATGAGACTTAAGTCTGTAGGGGTGACCATCATCTCGCCCCAGGGAAAATGGAAGGTGTTGGTGGTGTCCCAAAAGAACTCCACCAAAGCGCGCACTACGTGATGACCCCCGCTGGAGGCGACCATAGCCTCGGAGGTCTCAAACAGAGTAACTAGCCCGCAAGACTCCCATAGGAGTCTCGTCTCAAGGTCCCTGGCGATGTGCATCCTGTACAAGTTGCCTAGACCGTCACATCCAGAGTCGTGATGTCGTGTCCTCCAGGGCTCGGTTCCCCTTCTCACCCTCTCAAAAATGTGGTAGATAGGGGTAAAGAACAGAGTTTGCTCGTCCCACTCCGGAAGCCGACCAAGCGAAGTGGACGGCGTGGCGTCGTCCTCCACGGGCTCATGCTCCCGTCTAGTGTTCGGGACCGTGAACCCGAGCCTCGTTGTCTAGCCATGCTACATTGTGCAGAATCATCATAAATTAAGGTTCTATATTATCTAAGGTTCGCCTAGCCGCATGATACTGTGTTCGCAAAAAACAGAGTACGTAGTACTAAAACAGAGTAAATTCAAATTGAGCATGACAACATTTTTTCAAGCAATCAAACAATTTCTTGCAACACTATAGTGATTATTGTGACAAGTTGAACAAGAATTGCTAGCAAAAATGTCAAGAACAAGCCGCATTGTTCTTCACGACCTTAAGAGCTCCAACAATGGCAGATTGCTCATTTCTTCACCAAATTGAGTCAAACAAGTCTCAAATTACTCCCAAGGCAATATATAAACATAAACAAGCAATTTCATGGCATAAAACTTGACAAACAAAGCAAATTGAGCATCATAGAATTCAAATTTTCATGAAATTCGTGATTATTCATGCCAAGAATTCATAAAAACTAATGTAAGTTTGAGAAAAACTTACATAGATCGGGAAAATAGACAAAAAGAGCTTTGATTTGCAACAAATTTGAGCGAGTTCGGTTGAGAAACGAGCAAGCAATGAGCAATTGATGTTTCGGACTTCTTTCGAGCAGTTTCACGACGAACAGAGCATCAAATGAAGAGGAAACGGGCATTCAAAGAGAATCCCGTGCTGGCGCCGGTCCCTAGGCATTGGCGTCACAATCTGGGCTTGGCGCCTGGCGCCAACATCAGCGCCTGGCGCTAACACCAAATGGCTGGCGCTGATAGTTTTTCAGCGATGCCAAAGCACTCAGCCACCTGTTGAGGTTGTGCTAGCCTTCTGCAACATGTTTTGGGTTACTTGGTACGCTAGTTAGCCCCTCTAAGTAATTTGACATGATTTAAGTAATCGGCTTGATTACATAAAGTGATCGACCTGATAAGAGATCGTCTCACTTAGCTTAAAGCGCCTAAGCATTGGCTCATTAGCAAAGAGCACCGACATATAGGATCAAGAGCAAAAGGCACCGACATACAGGTTCAAAGTAAAAGAGCGCCGACGTACAGGCATAGCAGAAGCAAAGTTCAAGCAAACTTTTTAAAAGATCGACGAGCATGGATCTTTGGTAATTTCCTTTGGAAATTATCGCATCGAATGAGGATGACTTCAAGAGAAGATATCTTCGACATCATTCCCTAGCTTGCGGAGAGTTGTCACAAACAACTGGAGATTGTTTCAAGCGAAATAATCTTCGATAGTGTTCGCTAGGATATGGAATATTATCAATGCGGATGAGGATTATTTCAAGAGAAATAATCTTCGATGATGTTCCCTAGGATGTGGAATATTATCAATGCGGATGAGGATTGTTTCAAGAGAAATAATCTTCGATGATGTTCCCTAGGATGTGGAATATTATCAAGGCGGATGAGGATTGTTTCAAGAGAAATAATCTTCGATGGTATTCCCTTGGATGCGGAATATTATCATTGCGGAAAAGGATCGTTTCAGGCGAAACAATCTTCTAATTTGGAAGCAGTTACAGGCGTAGCGGTTTTCAAGCGAGATGGCATTCTCTAGCTTGCAGGAGGTCATCAAAACAGCGACAGCAGCAATCGGTTACTTTCGGAGACGTGTGCTCGACGGTGCAAGATACGCGTTTCTTAACTCTTTTATCTTTTTAACTAATGCTAGTTTTGCAAGTATCGGCGTTACAAGATTAATTTAGGATCGCAGAACGTTCTGAATCATTCTCCGTCCCCATCGATACTTTGACTTTTGTTTTCGAAACTTGCGTTTCTCCAAACTCAGTCAAAGTGGGGGCTTCTGTAGACACCCAAATGTGTCTCCCGAAAACCAAACCCAGTGATGAGTACCTTTCACGTTGAATCATAATCGAATAAAACGAAAGTGTGGAAAGGTCTAGTGTTGCGGGAAGTTTTTGTTTCTTTTCTCTTCTTTCTGTTTTTGAAAACTTTATTTTAAGAAAAAATCCAATCCAGTTTGGTTGGTCCATGATATGGGTCCAATAGTAGTGTAGTTGAATGGGGCTTGCAAAGACCTTTCCAACGATATATTATAAGCCCAATTCCAATGAATATTGAGGAAGTTATGGCCAATTTACTAAACTGGGTCCGGTTTGAGCTTTATGTGCGGCCCAATGATCTTGGGGAGGGCCTAATATGATTTATCATTCCTAATGCAATTAGGAATGGTTTTAGTCTTCTAGAATCTTCTAGAAGGTTCTTTTCATTCCTAATTCGATTAGCATTGATAAGTTGACTTTGTTGACTTTTCAGAGTTTTAATCAAAATCAAATAGCATTTTCGAAGAAATTATATTATTTTATCCTCCAGTACGGGAAATTTATTAGATTTTCGAAAACGCGTTGAAATCAAGCTTGACGTCCAACCCCAGGCCTTGGCGCCTAGAACCAGGCTTGGCGCCAGACGCTAGCCACTGGCGCCTGGCGCTAGCCGTTGGTACCTGGCGCCAGCTAGCCAAGGTTGGCGCTAACCTCGTTTTGCGTGCGTCAGACTCTATTTTGTTAAATTATCTTTTTTGGCTGATTTTCTCTATAAATATCGTACCAAAAATTCCGTTTTTCATGGACCTACAAACATTCATCATCTACATCTATCATTCACCAATTCTCTTCATTCACAAGTTTTAATTAGCATTCTTTAAAACATTCAATTCTTTCTTACTTTGTATTCATACAAAATTCCGCATTCACAAGATCTAGATACACCTAGCCGTATTCGAAGTTGCCTTCGCTCTAGACGTGAAAGAAAGAGGTACGAGGCATCAAAGTAAGTACTTTAGTTGATTTATTAATTGTTATGATGTAGAAATCATGTTTATATTGTTATTATGATATTCCTACTATCATGTCTAGGGTATTTTTTTAATATCAAATATGCTTAATATGATTGTTATGATGCTTCCTATGTTCTTACTAATATTTATGATTGTTAGTATCATGTTAGGGTTAAAGATTTGATTTTTATTGCTTGGTGACATGCTAGGGTTTGTTATTAATCTTGTTAGTATCATGCCTAGGATCTTGCTATGTTTATTATGCACATGTTTATTATTATGGTTAATATGATTGTTATTATGATGATTATTCCATTGTTATAATTTTATGATCATGATTATATTTTATACTTTGATTATTATGTTGCTTGATTTATTTTGTTATTGCTTGATCACACCTTTATTGCATGTTAAAGGGAATTTGGTACTTGTAATCACGCTTAATAAGATATTTAATAATCTTGTTAGGTTAACTTTGATTATAATTCAAGTGATCGCCAATAATAGTTTATTTGTGCATTAATATTCAACCAACATAGATAAACAGGTTTAGGGTAATCCTATTGATTGCATGTTAATTAGAAAGCGCACATGGATATGATCAGAATAAAGTAGAGGCCTATTATTAGGGCAGATCCAATCTCTTTTAGGTTGGATTTGTACCTTCATCCCCGAACCCTTATTTGGTTCTAGACATTATGGAGTTGACGATCTCTTGGATCATTAAGGGGTGTAACCTTCACCTCGTGAACGGTTTACAAGTTCCTTAAAAACTTGTTGGCGACTCTTTTGCTCTATCTTCTTCCCTTTTGGACGCCACCGTACTTTAGTGTATGATCACAGTGGGGTTCAAGCTAGTGGGATTAAGGCTTGAAATTATTCCCTACAATAGTCAATCTAGCC
Source organism: Chenopodium album (assembly GCF_948465745.1). Lineage (NCBI taxonomy): Eukaryota > Viridiplantae > Streptophyta > Magnoliopsida > Caryophyllales > Amaranthaceae > Chenopodium > Chenopodium album. The sequence continues at coordinate 17,437,025 of NC_137835.1, read as the reverse complement.
CAGTTTGATGTAAGGTTTATGCCATAAAAAGCTATCAAAGGATCTGTGGTGTCAGACTTTCTAGCAGATTTTCCAATAGAAGACTCGACGCCAATACAAGACAATGAATTTCCAGATGAAGACCTAATGGTTACAGAAGATGATACTTGGACCTTGTATTTCGACGGAGCCTCAAACTAAAAGGGATGTGGCGTTGGAGTGCTACTAGTATCACCTAAAGAGGAGCATATTCCAATCTCCATAAAGCTTGATTTCGACGTTACCAACAATGTTGTTGAATATGAAGCATGTGTGGTAGGCCTTGAAAATGCTTTGGCATTGGGAGTAAAGAAGTTAAGGTTATTCGGAGACTCTTTTTTAATCATCAATCAGATATCTAAGAGGTGGAAAGTAAGGAGCGAAAGTCTAGCCCCTTACCAAACCTATCTGGAAACTCTTACCGATCAGTTAGAGAAGGTAGAATACACATATCTACCTAGAGAAGAAAACCAATTTGCTGATGCCTTGGCAAGATTAGCCTCAATAGTTAGGATTCCCACGGAAATCGAGCAAATGCCTCTAACTATTGAAAAAAGGCACAAACCAGCATACATCCAGGCCATAGAAGACGACGAAGTAGTCCAAGAAGAAGAAGAAGAAGAAGAAGAAGAAGAAGAAGAAGAAGAACCATGGTACACGGACATACTCAATTATGTCACCAATGGAGAATACCCTCCTCATGCTGACAAAAGAGCAAAACGAGCATTAAGACTTTTGGCTTCTCAATATGTACTCATAGACAACGAGCTACATAAAAGGGTACCTAAAGGTCGAGCTCTCTTATGTGTAGGAAAGAAAGATGCACAAAGAGCGATGAGAATAGTCCACGAAGGAATTTGTGGAACACATATAAATGGCAAAATGTTAGTCCAGAAAATAATGCAAGAAGGGTATTATTGGACTACAATGAATAGGGATTGCCATCAATACGTAAAAAGATGCCCTAAGTGCCAAATTTATGCCAATTTACAACATGTTCCTCCATCTTTGCTCTACACCTACACATCGCCATGGCCATTCTCTACATGGGTAATTGACATCATTGGCAAAATCACTCCTCCAGGAACAGGAGGCCACGAATTTATTCTAGTAGCAATCGATTACTTCACAAAGTGGGTCGAAGCGCAATCATACGCTAAACTCACTGCAAAACATGTAGCACTCTTTATCGAGAGAAATATTATTTGTCGATACGGAGTCCCACATGAAATGATAAGTGACAATGGAATTCACTTTCAGGCCGAATGTGAAGAATTGCTACAAAATACGGCATTCAACATCATCATTCTTCCCCTTATAGACGTCAAGCAAACGGAGCAGTCAAGGCAGCTAATAAAAATTTAAACACTATCATCGAGAAAATGACGGAAAATTATAAGGATTGGCCTGACAAGCTTCACTTCGCATTGTGGGGTTATCGCACGTCAATCCGTACATCAACAGGAATTACGCCATTTTCCTTAGTATATAGAATGGATGTCGTACAACCTGTCGAACTAGAAATACCATCACTACGCATTGCGTTGTAGAGTAAACTCGATGAAGTCGAATGGACTAGGGCAAGGTATGAAGAATTGATTTTACTCGATGAGAAACGACTAGAAGCTCTACATCACACTCAGTGTTACTAGACGCGTATGGATAGGAATTTTAATAAGAAGGTCAAGACAAGAAATATCAAAGTAGGAAACTTAGTGTTAAAAGCACTAAGGAAAAATGTTTTAGATCCAAGGGGTAAATTTAGACCTAATTGGTCGGGACCCTACATTGTCAAAACAATCCTGTCAGGAGGTGCAGCAAAATTAACTGATATGGATGGCAACGAATTCTCAAACATGATAAATCTTGACCAACTTAAGAAATACTACCCATAATTACTTGAGTAGGATACTCAAGAGAGCTACGTTCGGTCTGATTCCTTAAGAAAGGATACGTAGGCAACCCTTTACGGGTGCGGCCACTTTATTTTTCGACATCTCCGCGTTCCAGAATTAATTAAAAATTCAACAGAAGATCGGCGAATTATCGGCGTCACAGAGGAAAACCTAGCGCCAGCCAACAGCCATCAGCGCCAGCCGATGAAGTTAGCACCTGGCACCAGACTCCAATGACAGGCGCCAATTGCTAATAAGTGGCGCCAATTTGGAAATAAATTCTGGGCGAAGTTCGGTGTTTTTCGGAAAATTTTCGACTTCCGTACTCGAAGAATTTTTGAAAAAGTAATTTTTTTCGGTTTTCATTGCTTTAATAAGATAAATTTAAAGTAAATAATTTAATTGAAAGCTCAAATTTCATTAATAAATTAAATTACACTATTGATGGAATTTAAATAAAGCTGAAATAAATTAACTTTAATAAAAATAATAAACTAAGTCTAACAAATTTAAAGTCAAGCAATGCTCCTAATCTTTCTTTTCCTTCCTAGCCCTTTTCCAATTTTTGTCTGCTTCCTCCTCTTCATCCATAACTTTAGCTAGTAGGCATCCTTTAGAGGACCTACATTCAATTTTAGAATAGATAGTCTCCCCTTCAGCTAACACTCCATGCTTCTTTTCCACCCAAGCTTTTTATCTGTGGTTATAGCTTTCCTTTTCCCTTTATCTTTGGTAACATTTTTCTTCCTAGGCATTGCAGGTGTTTTAAATTCAATTCTTGCACCTAAGCGTTCCTTGGCGGGAATCACCCTGTCACCTAGACGATTCTTCACATCAGTTCTACCCTGATCCTTCGAAGATTTCTTCAGCAACCACTTCTTCACATCATTGGGCAAAGAAGGACGAACCTTTTGGGTAATCACTTCCCACAAAGGTCTTGCACTCCAATAAGCATCAAATTTGTTTACTTCTTGAGATACAGGGTACTCGTAGGGAGGACGAAGATCCCCGAAAGGAATATTCTGAAGCAAGTCGTATTGTCTTTTTATCCTGCAGGGATAATAATAAGTCACACGAGACAAGCTTGGAAGACGACAGAAAGGTTGCTTGTTAACACCAACCATCCTTTCTATTTTTCCACCATGGGACGACCCACTTGATAGCAAAATCACGTGATTCGAAAACTTTTCTCCACCCATGGCGCCCAATCTTAGGGAAACGTTTCTTCCTTCTCACGAAGCAGTTGGGAGTATACTTCTCAATATCGTCCGGAGGGCTAATTAATCCTAGCCTTTCCATTAGCCACATCTGTAAAAAAAAATTTGCAATGCAAATAAGTTATTATTCTACCTGTATAAAATTGGAGAGCCGCGAAAAGGTGCTTTTGGGTCCCTTTTTAGTTCATCAAGACTAATCATAGTCTCTCCAACTATCAATGGCATAGGATTTCTTCCTGATTCAATTTGTTTTAAAATAGTGGTTATAATTGATTTCCCTTCATTATTTTTACCACTACTAAGAAAAAATTGATTAAGCATGCAAAATAAGAACGCCCTTCTTCTATATATATGAAAAGATTTAGAAAGAGGTTTATCAAAATAATAGCGTGCACATTCTTTCAAATTTACTATGTTGCCATCTACTATTTTTTATAAATCCCTTTCTTTTAAATTATAGAAGCGCTCAAAATCCTTATAATAATATGCATCTACTCTAGGGATTGCTATAAGGTCTATTGCAGGGAAGCCTAAGATAGCACCAAATTCCTCTGGCAAAGGGCTAATCTCAGCATACCCTATTCTGAAGCAATGAGTATCAATATTCCAAAATCCTAGAGCGGTATGTATGAGAAGAATCGGCTGGGCAGGGGGCTATTTATGCACAAATTGCGAGAAGTTTTAATCAGAATGAAATACGGCATCAGCGTTAATTGATGTCAAAATCTCGTAATTGGCGCCAGCCGCCAACGCTTGGCGCCACACACTAAGTGTAGCGCCTGGCGCCACGCGCCATATTGTGGCGCCAGCTGGCACCAAGTTGTCACAGCAGGCGCGCGTGATTAACCTGCGTTTTTAATACTAAACTCGAGTCGAGTAATGACTTTATGGCTCCGATTATCTTTCCTAAGCATCTTTTTTATCCTTTTTCTTAATTAATTAAAATAGCTATTATTTTTTATTATATTATTTTGTTGATGTTTAAAGGTTTTGATGATGAGGAACTTAAACTACAGCAAACTCATTTTATAAAGGTTTTTCAAGTGTTTGTTTAGTTTAGGTGAAATTGATCGTGGAGATGAAAGAAGTAACAGAAACTAAGAAGACTTGAAGAAGTTCTTTATTCAAGAAGGTTATTCGAAACAGAAGAAGTGTTCCCTCACAGGAACTGAGTTCCCTAACAGGAACGTTCCTTTACAGGAACTTGAAGATGGCTGGCTAAGATCTTTGGAGGAACTTAGTAAGCGTGGAGCCTAAGTAAACCTACCAGTACAGGAGTGCGGCGCAGCAATGATTTATTTAAGATTTTATATTCTAGATTCATTGTTAAATATGTTAAGTACGATATGCATGAAGTCTATTAGAAGCGTGGCAAGTTAGCTTGGCAAATAAATTAACATCAGAAAAGATAAAAGATAGAATTCGAAAAAGATTTTCTTTAAATGTTTATTTCTTAAAATCAGTTTGTTAAAAATATATTATGCTTTTTAACTAAATCTTTCTATCTTATTTTTCGGAAAAGATTTTCTTCTAAATGATTTACATAAAAACCGTGTATAAAGATAAGTTAAGTTTAACTTATTTATCTTTAAGAAAGCCTACTTGCTATACAAGTAATACTTGTATAAATAGTAGAGAAAAAAGGAGTTCAGGTTTTTTGTGAGTTTATGCGTGAAGAATTTACAGAGCTTTAATTGTGTAAGTTTGCCAAGCTTATCATCTTATCATATTAGTTTCGGGTTTCATGCATAGCTTGCCGATCATATACTAGGTGTCTTTACTTGTAATTGGTTCGGGTTATTTGGGTGAGAGTGTTTTTGTTATCATTGCATACAGAGAGAGCTTCAGTTGAGAAGTTGAGAAGATCTGTGCTTAGGGAGTACGAGAGAGAGTCTAAGTGTGGGACGTAGACTGGGTAGAATAGAATCCTATTCTGTAGCAGGTTCGTTCAGGAACTTGTGAATAGAGGTTTGATTATAATAGGTTGTAACTTGGTGTTGTCCCTATTATAGTGAAATTGTTTGTGTTCAAAATCCCTAAGGTAGGGTCGAGGTTTTACTTCTAGTTGGGCACTAGAAGGTTTCCTCGTAAAATCCTGTGTGCATTGCAAGTCACTAGGAACTCACCTACAATTCACCCCCCCTCTTGTAGTGTTCGTCTCAACTAACATATTCCTTTTTGGACTTTATTTAAATTCCAAACACCCGACATTTTATTTGATTCTTTTTCCTTTTTTTATTTTTCCTTTTTGGGGGAGAGAGTCGAATACCCTCCATCAATAATAAAAATAACGAAATTTTTGCGCAAAATTGTTTATCACACTTCTCTTACACACACAAACATACACATAATAATAAATAAACTCATAATAGCATAAATATACAAAATGTGTCTATAAATAATGAGTCTAAGGCAAAGTTCTATAAAAAAGTCAAAATAAAATATACACAGGAACAAACTACGGCGTTGGAGGACGTAGGCCCATCATATCATAAAATTGCGCCGTACGAGGAGTTACCTCTCCACCAGCTCCAGCTCCAGTCTCCATAGGAGGAGGAAGACTCAATATAGGACCACTCCACCCAGGATCAACCTGAGGCTAAGGCTGCGGAGGCTGCTGCGATGACGAGCCTACCTCGTACATCCCATCACCTCTGAAAGCCGAGGTAGCCTCTCCTACCGGTGCAACATGAGCACCCTCAGAAGAAGATCCCGAGCCCTCTGCAACATCAGCACGGGCAGCCTCGGAGCGACCACCTCTACCTCCTGACGAAGTGCAACGACGTCTCGAGCTGGACTTCGCCGGATCCCTCCGCCCCTCAGGCCTCGCGCGGGTATGAGAAGCAATAGGCTGGCCTTGCAAAAAGAATTAAATCAGAAAAAAGGCAAAATTGAAGCGGTAATACAAAAAATATGAAGAAAGACTACCTCTCGGGTGACATCATCCCGACGGCAAGTGGCCGCATTCCTCATCCGGACGAGCTGGCTCCGGACGGCATCTATACATCGTGCCATCGCCGAAACCACCTCGCGTGAAAACTGTTAGAGAAATAAGTCAGTAAACATGCATGATATATGGACAAAAACAAAAATTGTGGGTAACTAGGCTTACTCGAGTCTGGTGGCGAGGAATCGACCGCTCTACGAAGCGCTCGCCCTCGGGAGCAGGAGAAATCATCTCCTCAATCGGCCCGTACATCCCCTGGTAGAGGATGGACATACGAGGTGGCACGAACTCAGCAGCACCGTCCTAATAAGACAAAAAAGTCAGTAAAACATTACTTGGGGGCTACTTCATGGAAAGTAAAAAAAAACAAAAAAAATCTTACCCTCACATCCTCTGCCGGTACGGGGGCTGGAGCTAACAAAGGTAGTAGCTCCTTAGCATAGCAACGCCCGAGGATCACATAGGACCGCCAAGGGGTACCAGCTCCTTCAGACATGCTCGACAAACGCGCGTCATCGAACATATGACATGGTGGAGGAGTAGGAACGACGAAGACATCAGAGGAATGCTGTCTAGCAACCCTCTATCCTAAGTACGCGATCGCTCCATAAGTCCCCAAGAAATAGCGACGCTCAGCAGAATATTGTACGGCTAACCTAGGGATTGTCCAACCGCCCCACGGCCGGTACACCACCTCAGGACCCTACAACGAACATCAATCAGGCGAAAGTATACTTAAAGCATCGCGGAAAAGCAAATGAATAATAAAATTCGTACCGCGATGATCCAGTTCCAGACATGTGTAGTGGACATGTCCACATGGTGGCCGCCCCAAGATACGCTCACTGGAAATCCCCGCGGCGATGGTCTCGCCGGTGCAGCAGAAGGGAAGTGCTCGTAGAACCAGATCTACAAAGAGTTAAAAGTGTGAAGTAAATGCTAAACTAATATGCAGAGCTAAACTTTATAGGGAATAATGTTTACCTCTACGACCTTTCAAAAGGCAGACAAAGCGACGTTCGTCCCAAAGGACCGGTGACGACACGAGTCCCTAAGTGCACGAACAAAGTTAGCATAGGCCAAGCTGGCCCAGTCATAAGTCCCGATCCGGTGAAGATCACGGACAGCAGGGAGATAGTAAAGCAACGCCCTACTACCTTTGTCAGGGGAGAATGTCCCTAACAACAACACCAGCACAAAGATGCACACCCGCTGCTCTCGGGTGGTCGCATCGTCATCAAGAGCCATTGCCAGCATCGAGCGGCGAATTCCCCTAGCGCTAAACTGAGTCGTCCCGACCTCAGCTCGGGCCCGAATAGCAATCGGCCCCAACAGCTCCTCGACCTCCGAAGAAAAGACGTCGATTCCACTGTCAAACGGTAGTGGCACAGAGGTGAACTCCAGTCCTGTGATGAGACTGAAGTCCGTAGGGGTGACCATCATCTTTCCCCAAGGGAAATGGAAGGTGTTGGTGGTGTCCCAGAAGAACTCCACCAAAGCGCGCACTACATGATGACTCCCGCTGGAGGCAACCATAGCCTCAGAGGTCTCGAACAGAGTAGTTAGCCCGCAAGACTCCCATAGGAGTCTCGTCTCAAGATCCCTGACGATGTACATCCTGTACAAATCGCCCAAACCATCACAACCGGAGCCATGGTTGACGGGGGCGAAGAACAGGGTCCGCTCATCCCACTCCGGAAGTCGACCAAGCGAAGTGGAAGGCGTGACGTCATCCTCTACGGGCTCATGCTCTCGTCTAGTGTTTCGGGACCGTGAACCCGAGCCTCGCTGTCTAGCCATGCTACATTGTGCAAAAACATCTTGAATTAAAGTTCTAAAGTATCTAAGGTTCGCCTAGCCGCATGATACTATGTTCGCAAAAACAGAGTACGTAGTACTAAAACAGAGCACAAATTAAAATTGAGCATAACGGCATTTTTCAAGCAATCACACAATTTCTTGCAACACTATAGTAATTATTGTGACAAATTGGACCAGAATTGCTAGCAAAAACATTAAGAACGAGTCACATTGTTCTTCAGGACCTTAAGAGGTCCAACAACGGCAAATTGCTCATTTCTTCACCAAATTGAGTCAAACAAGTCACAAATTACTCCTAAGGCAATATATAAACATAATCAAGCTATTTCATGGCATAAAACTTGACAAAAAAAAAAGCAAATTGAGCATTATAAATTTCGAATTTTCATAAAATTCGTTAATAAACATGCCAAAAATTCATAAAAACCGATGTAAGTTTGAAGAAAGCTTACATAGATCGGGAAAATAGATGAAAAGAGCTTTGATTTGCAACAAATTTGAGCAAATTCGGTTGAGAAACGAGCAAGAACCGAGCAATTGAAGTTTTCGGACTTTTTTCGAGCAAAATCGTGACGAGCAGTCAGCAAAATGAAGAGGAAAGGGGTATTTAAGGAAATCCCCGTGCTAGCGCCAAGCCCTATGCATTGACGTCACAAATTTGGCTTGGCGCCTGGCGCCAATCTCAGCGCCTGGCGCTAAGGCTAAATGGGTGGCGCTGATGGTTTTCCAGTGGCGCCAGATCACCGGCCCAGCCCTTGGTGGGGTTGATCTACCTTTTTGCAGCATATTTTTGGGTTCCTTGGTACGCCAGTTAGCCCCTCTAAGCAATTTGACATGATTTAGTAATCGACTTGATTACCCAAAGTGATCGACCTGATAAAAGATCGTCTCACTCAGCTTAAAGCGCCTAAGCATTGGCTCATTAACAAAAAGCACCGGCATATAGATTCAAGAGCAAAAGGCACCGGCATAATGGTTCATTCGCAAAAGGGCACCGACGTACAGGTTCAAAGCAACATAAGCGCCGACGTACAGGCATAGCGGGAGCAAAGTTCAGGCGAACTTTTAAAGATCGACAGGAGTGGGTCTTCGGCAATTTCCTTTGGAAAATTATCGCATCAAATGAGGATAAGAGAGGATATCTTCGACGGCATTCCCTAGCTTGCGGAGAGTTGTCACAAACAACTGGAGGTAATTTCGGGCGAAGTTGTCTTCGATCATATTCCCTTAGGCATGGAAGATGGTCATAATGCGGATGGAGATTGTTTCGAGACAAATAATCTTCGATAGTATTCCCTTGGACGTGGAATATTATCAATGCGGATGAGGATTGTTTCAAGAGAAGCAATCTTCGATGGTATTCCCTTGGACGTGGAATATTATCAATGCGGAAGCGGATCGTTTCAGGTGAAGCAATCTTCTAAATTGGAAGCAGTTACGGGCGTAGCGGTTTTCAAGAGGGATGGCATTCTCTAGCTTGCAGGAGGTCATCAAAACAACAGTAAAGCGGCAACAATTGGTTACTTTCAGAGACGTGTGCTCGACGGTGCAAGATACGCGTTTCTTAACTCTTTTATCTGTTTAACTAACGCTAGTTTTGCAGGTATCGGCGTTACAAGAGTGATTTAGGATCGCAGAACGTTCTAAATCATTCTCCATCCCTATCGATACTTTGACTTTTGTTTTCGAAACTTGCGTTTCTCCAAACTCAGTCAAAGTGGGGGCTTCTGTAGACACCCATTTGTGTCTCCCCAAAACCAAACCCAATGATGAGTACCTTTCACGTCGAATCATAATCGAATGAAGTGAAAGTGTGGAAAGTCTAGTGTTGCGGATAGTTTTAATTTCTTTTCTCTCCTCTCTGTTTTTGAAAACTTATTATAAGAAAACAGCCAATCCAGTTCAGTTAGTCCATGATATGGGTCCAATAGTAGTGTAGTTGGATGGGGCTTGCAAAGACCTTTCCAACGATATATTATAAGCCCAATTCCGATGAATATTGAGGAAGTTATGGCCAATTTACCAAACTGGGCCCGGTTTGAGCTTTATATACGGCCCAATGATCTTGGGGAGGGCCTAATATGATTTATCATTCCTAACGCAATTAGGAATGGTTTTAGTTTTCTAGAATCTTCTAGAAGGTTCTTTTCATTCCTAATTCAATTAGCATTGATAAATTGACTTTTGACTTTATAGAGTTTTAATCAAAATCAAATAGCATTTTCGAGGAAATTATATGATTTTATCCTCCTGTACGGCAAACTTATCTGATTTTCGAAAACATGTTAAAATTAGGCTTGGCGCCTGACCCCAGGCTTTGGCGCCTGGAACCAGGCCTAGCGCCTGGCGCTAGCCATTGGCGCCTGGCGCTAGTGTTGGTGTCTGGCGCCAGCTCTGTTTTTTGTGCGTCAGACACTATTTTGTTTATTTATCTTTTTGGCTGATTTTCTCTATAAATATCGTATTAAAAACTCCGTTTTCAAGGACGAATTCTCATCACCAATTCTCATCTACATTCATCTACAATCAGTTTTCTTTAATCAACCATCAATTCTTTCTTTCTTTCTCTAAACTTTGTTTTCACATACAAAATTCCGCATTCACAAGATCTAGACACACCTAGCCATATTCGAAGTTGCCTTCGCCCTAGACGTGAAAGGTTTTAATTTATGAGGGTTTGGTCCCAAATCTCTATTTCAATTATTTAATTTAGTTGTTTTGATTATTATTTTCCTTGAAGTTACTAACGCGTGTATTTTGTTATTAGAAAGAGGTACGAGGCATCAAAGTAAGTACTTTAATTGATTTATTGATATTATGATGTAGACATCATGTTTATATTGTAATTATGATGTTCCTAGTATCATGTCTTGGGTAATTTTAATATTAAATATGATTGTTACGATGCTTCCTATGTTCTTCCTACTATTTATGATTGTTAGTATCATGTTAGGGTTAAAGATTTGATTTTTATTGCTTAGTGACATGCTAGGGTTTGTTATTAATCTTGTTAGTATCATGCCTAGGATCTTGCTATTATTATTATGCTTTAATATTAACCTGAACATGATTATAATTGTTATAATTTATGATAATTATGAATATTATGAATATTATTATTATTTTTATGATGATTATTTATGATTATGAATATTATGAATATTTTGATGATGATTATAATTTTATTGTCATGATTATTATAATTATTATTTATTATGTTGCTTGATTTTTATTGTTATTGCTGGATCACGCCTTTTATGCATGTTTAAAGAAAATTGGTACTTGTAATCACGCTTAATAAGATATTTAATAATCTTGTTTAGGGTTAATGTGATTATAATTCGAGTGATCGCCAATTTGTTTGTGCATTAATATTCAACCAACATAGATAAACAGGTTTAGGGTTAATCTTATTGATTGCATGTTAATCAGAAAGCGCACATGAATACGATCAGAAATTAATAATCAAAACAACTAAATTAAATAATTGAAATAGAGATTTGGGACCAAACCCCCAGAAATTAAAACCTTTCACGTCTAGGGCGAAGGCAACTTCGAACTTGGCTAGATGTTTCTAGATCTTATGAATGCGGAATTTTGTAAGAAAAAGGTTAGTTTAGAAAAGAGAGAGAGAATAATCAAGAGATTCTTGATGAGAGTTGGTGTGAATAATTGATGATAATTGATGATTGAAAACAGAGGTTTTATGAGGCTATTTATAGAGAAAATCAGCCGGATGTGATAAAAAAACGAATTAGAGTTTCGAAAAGAATAAAACACGATTGCAGCGTCAAACACGCGCGTGGCGCCAAACGTCAGACATTAGCGCTAGGTGCTAAGCATTAGCGCCAAACACCAAGAGTGGCGCTAGACGCCAAGCCTTAGCGCCAGGCGCTAATCCTGTCGTCAGGCGCTAGAAACAGCTTTTGCGGATTTTTTTAATCATATCTTTTGATCCAGAAGTCCAAATAAGTCATATAATATGTCGTTGGAAAGCTCTTGAAGTCTACTTTCCAACCCAATTATAATCAGATTAAAATATATTGTAGATAAAAAGATATGGCTGAAATTGTAGCAGGGTGTCAGTTTTGGATAGAGTTTCATATTCCATTCATATCTTTTTTGTTATAACTCGGATTTAATATTATAATATATCATTGGAAAGATAATTTCAAGATCTATCCAACCATATAAAATTTGGTTAAAGATTATGAGGAACGAAAATAAAATCTGAATATATTCCACTTCGTACAAAACAAGGATTCTAAAAAGGAGTAGTTTTATTCAATTTCAAATTCTTTAAAACATAATTATCAATCCTAACTCCATTAGGATGTAAAAAAACCTTCTAGATTATTCTAGAAGACTATAATAAATCCTAATAGCTTTAGGAATGATAATTGATAGTAGAGACCACATTTTCATAAGTTTTTGTGAGTTTTGCGTAAAGAAATCTCTTAGCTTAATTTGTGTAATGTTGCCAAGCTTTAATCTTGTCATATTAGTTTTGTGTTTCGTGCATTGCTTGCCTAACATATTCTAGGTGTTATATTTTCTGTAATTGGTTGGGTTATTAGGTGTGAGTGTATGAAATTTATATTGCATACAGGTAAGATAGCTTTGAGTGCAAAAGTTGTGATAGTTCTGTGATAGTACGAGAGAATTCAAGTTGGGAACTTGAGTTGGGTAGGATAGGGTCCAGGCCCGTATCTGACCCAGGGCAGCCGGGGCAACCGCCTAGGGCCCACGGATGGGGAGGGCCCATTTTTCAGCTTTTAAGTTCAGTAAAATTACCGATATATTAAATTTAGAGATACATTTGTCATCATGTTTGTTTGTGTAGCTTGGTGGTTAGGGTAAATATTTAAGGTAAAAGTTTGTTTCTTGATCTGCAATTCGATTATCATTAGCCACATTTTGCTCTTTTTTTTTTCCCCTTCCTTAAAATACTATATATTGATGTATACAACTATATATAAACCACTTTTTAAAAACTATATATAAACCACTTTATGTAACCATCTTTCTTTTTTTTTAAGGAACTTTTTATTTCTTTGTTTATTTATAATTGTAGCCTAAATTCTTGTTATTTTTCATTTAACTATTTTTGTAAAATTATAATTACAGCTTAAATTCTTGTTTCTATTATCTTTGCTATTATAATAAAATATGTCCAAAAAAAAAATATAATGGTTATAGATTATGAACAAGATCAATTTCATTCGCAAGAGAGAATCGATCATAACGCTATGTCCTTATCATACCATATAGTTGTAGAAGTACATTATATTTTACCATTGTTGGCATTGTATATAGTTTAATTATTATAAGGGGTTTTTTTTTAAACAGTAGTCAAAACTAGATTATTTATTGAAAATGTTTTTTTTTTTTTTTTTAAGAAAGATTATTTGTTCAAATTAAAAAAATAATGAAAAAAAATCTCCAATATTAAAAAAAAAATTACATAAAGTAGGGCCCAATTTATTTTTTCGCCCTTGGGCCCCCAAAACCTCATAAACGGCCCTGATAGGGTCCTACTGTGTAGCAGGTTCTATTTGGAACTTGTGAATAAAGGTATGTCGTATAATAGGTTTGTAACTCGGTGTTTGCCCAATTATAGTGGATTAGTTTTATTTGGAAATCCCTTAGAAGGGTCGAGGTTTTACTTCCAGTTGGGCCCTAGTAGGTTTCCTCGTAAAATCCTGTGTGTGTTACAATGTTCCTGTTTATTCTGTTTTATATTTTGCAAAAATAGTCACTAGGAACTCACCAGATCAACTTAATTGAACCCAACAAATGAATTGAGCTGAACTGCACTGAAACAGAGCTGAATTGAGATGAATTGATTAGAGCTGAATTGAATTGAACTAAAAATAAACGTATGAGAACATGTTTAATAATACTCGTTGTAAGAGAACAATAGTTTTGGGTAACGACTAGCGTTGTGTTCTTATTAAGTTAATTTTTTTAACCATTTTCATCATTTGTTTTTTTCCAAACTATGTAACTACATGTTTAATAATATTTGTTGTAAGTGAACAATTGTTTTGGTTAACGACTAGCCTTGTCTTTTTATTTAATTAATTTTTTTACCATGTTTATCATTTTTAATAATACTATATTTTTAATAATACTTGTTGTAAGAGAACAGTAGGTTTGGTTAATGACTAATTTTGTATTCTTTTTTAGTTTTTTTTAATCATGTTTATCATTTTTTTTTCCAAAGTAGCCCGGGATAAAGGGGTGATGCTCAGTATGATATATTACAGTTTAGTGGTACTGCTCAATATGCTCTACCCACTGAACGAGTTGACGCGTATTCAAGCCCTCCTGCATGCAGCTTGCAATGTTTTTTTTTGGATTACATCATTTTATTTATTAATTTTTTTTGTTAAAGCATTTGCCCTTTTTTTTGGGGTTTGTTAAACCATTTTACCTCTTTTAGCTTTTAACGGTTTTTTGGGGGGTCAAAGCATGTATCTTTCTTTTGTTCGTATAAGTATATAATTATAGATATCTGCATGTGTCACTATTCAAATACTAATAATGTGTATATGATGTTAGACTTCTTGTTGACCCTAAGTTTTGATGATGACTCAAGCAACCTAAGCAAACCATAACTAGTTTAACTTCTATTTTAGCTTTGATCATTGACAAGTGTATGCTACGAGATTCTAGAGTAAGAATGAAGCATGGTTCAAAATCTAAGTCTACTATGAAAGGATAAAGAAGCCAATCAGATGTCGAGTTCCTTGAGGGAGGAACTGAAGCTCCAGAGTTGAAGCTTCAAGACGACGAGTTCCTTGAGTGAGGAACTAAAGCTCCAGAGTTGAAGCTTTACTGATTTTCAAGGAGTCTAATGTATTTTATCTTTATTTTAGGCTTCTTGTATTTATGTTAAGTACAATGATAATTGATAGGATTTAAGTGGATTTAATTTCATTTTCTAAAGATTTTATTTTCCATATTTTAACTTAATTATTCTCGAAAATATCTTTTAGTTAAAATATCTTTTTTTGTTAAAAAGATTTTTTGTTTTGATTTTATCTTATTCCTTAGAAAAATCTAATTTGGAAAAATATCTTCTTCAACTTGTGTTTTACTTTGTCAAAAGAGGTTGAGAAAAATTAGGAAGCCAGTAAAACCACTTCCTGGTAATTTGTTTAGCTTGCTGCCCAAGCTCCCACGAACTGCACTTCCTAGTTTTATGGAAGTTGTGGATTAGTGGAGGTTAAGGCAAACGACAGTTTTTAACTTCCTTCTCCTCCTATAAATAAATTTGGTTTTCTGTTTAGAAAAACACACTTGAGCATTACAATCTTTTAGCTTTCAAAAAGAGTCATAATCCACTTAAGTCCTTGAGTGTCTTAGTACTTAGCATTTTGAGTTTAATCTTAAGTTGTATTGGGATAGAGTTTGTGGAAACTCTAAGAGTGTTTATTACTTTGAGTGAAGCAAGGAGAAAGAGAGAGTTAGAGTGTTCAACTGGTTGAGGGATCAGTTAAAAGGGGAATTTGAGTTCGTGGAGGAACTTAAGTTAGAGTCTTAATTTGTAATAGGTTGTTTGCCCTATTATTATTAAGAGTTGAGTTTAAAATCCCTTGTGATCGTGGTTTTTCTTCTTGATTAGGGCCAAGAAGTTTTCCACTCTCTCTTTGCACTTTTAGTTTTTGTTTGAGTTCCTTTATTAATTCCGCGAAAATTACCCTAGTTCCTCTACAATACAATTCACCCCCTCTTGTACTTGTTCATTTGATTCAACACTTCTTTAGTACGTATTTTGGATTTTACACAACTTTATTTATATAATTTTTTTTTAAATTGAAAACCAAATTATTTAGAAAATTATGTGTTCAAGTATTGATATTTTTTCTTTGTCGACAATTATGCCAAACTGTGTCAACAAACAACCTTTTATTCTCATGTAATAATTTTTTAATATCAAGTTTATCATTTTTTTTTTCCAAACTATGTAACTAAATTTTTTTAAAAACTTGTTGTAAGAGAAATATAAGTTTGTTAACGAATATCCTTGTTTTTTTTCTAAATATTTTTTGTAATCATATTTATCATTTTTTTTTTAGAAAAATAAGTTTGTTAACGAATATTTATCATTTTTTTCTCTTATTGCATATAGGATATATATATCCTTGTTAACGAATATCAATTTTTTCTCGAATTTTTCCAATGAAAAAATTAATCCTTTCACTATGCTGCGCTATTTTTAGCAAATACCAATATTATATCATTCACTTTGCTTCGCTTTTTTTAGCAAACAAATCAATGTTACAAAATTCTCCGCACTAGAAATGGAGCAATAGGAAATAGAGGGCATTTTTGCTAATGAGAAAATCTACAAGTAAAATCCTTTATTTATTAGACTACTTGAGTACTTGACTATGACAGCAAGTGTTATTAATGCATTAACTAGGTAAAGTGTAAAAACACCCCACCCCCTACTGATAGTCTTGGTTGTAGGGATAATTGAGTGAGCTATAGAGTTGATAAAGTCCTCAACATTGGAAATCTAAAAGCTATTAAGCTCTGTCTACAACTAGTTTTTGGGTTTGCTTTTATTCATTTTTAGGGGTTTTCTTTAGTTTAAATAAATTAAGATATATAAAACAAGGACATATGCATTCAATAAATAGAGGTAAATGGATTTCCTATTTCAAAATCAACTTCTATTTACTGTAGATTTTTATTTTTAAAAAAAAAATTCATTTTACATTATAGTACTTGAGCACAATACCCGTAAACAACGTAAAAACATCTTAAATGTAATCGGGATATAAAATATAGAAAAATTTATAATGTATAATTTAATAACGATAATCCCACTTATTTCGAATAAAACAATTATAAATTCAATTCGATCTTGTGTATGGATGTATTTTCTTATGCAATTAACACACATAATATTAGTTCCAAAGAAAACATAGACACCATGGTTAAATGAACTAAATTTATATTGTTTCGAGATAATACAATGATTTACCATACCCATTATGATTATGTATTAGATACCAGTTCACCACAATGCTGGGGTTGCATTTGATTCTATTGCTGAATTATTTCAACTACCTGCTACACTGCTCTACCGTGTTCTGCAGGAGTCATATCCCTGAGAAGATTAACAGCTGTGTGCAGGCGTCTTTGACTATTTTACAACCTAGGCATAACGACGCTGAACCATTTAAAGTTGAGACTTATATCAAAATTAATTTCAACTACCTATATTTATGGTATTACACTAGAATATCCGATAACAAATGTACATGTAAGTTTTAAACTTACAGTTTAAGCTTCTAATTTCCTAAAATAGGGAAGCTTGTTGTAGAACAAAAAAACCTGTATGACGTGGTTACTTCCTTGTGGCTAAATAATCACTTAAACTATAAGCTTTTATAATGCTTCTCTGTAACATCATTTTATCTGGTCTGACTATCCAAAAATTCTATCAAATCATCTAATATAAATAAGGTTGTTGGCGATTTTATGTAGCCCATTCTCATCGCTTTTGCTCGACTTAGTGGAAATCATAAATAGTGCCCACAATCTAACAAGATTATTATTTCTTGTACAATAGTTTTGTGGTGAAAGTAAGGAGGATTACTTCAAAATGATCCCTAAAACTGTAACTATCAATTCATAATAAGTGTCCAAATTCTTTTTTTAAAAAATAAGCATTTGTTTGTCGAAAAAAAAAAATATTATTTAGAAAGTATTCTTTTTAAATTACAAAAACATGCATAATTTAGAAATTATTTTTTAAAAAATTTATTACCTCAATTAATTGATCTTTATGATTCGCGTTATTAGTTAATTTGGTTTAAAATGCGTATGTTTAGAGATCATCTGCACTTTTATAAACCGTCCTTTAGTAAAAGAATTACATGTTACGCGTCACCTTAATTATATAGGTAATGCATTGTCAAGTTGTAGCCGATAGTTGATAAAGAATAATACCCCAACAATATATAGTATCTATGACTAGGGGGAGCTAACCGGGTACACGGTCAAATTTTAGGAACCGGACCCGTAATTGGTTGGTGCTTGGTCCTAAAATTTGGAATTCGAATTGGAATTGGAACCACTTCAACCGGGTTCTAAACTTTAGGAATGGGAATTGGAATAGCTAGGTACCGGATCCGGTTTCGGCTACCTACTTATGTACATGATTATTAAATTTTAATACAAATTTAATTCTTATTTTGATCCATTTTGATTTTTAGTGTTTAGTACTTATATTTATATATGCATGATTATATGAATTATTTAGGTTAGATATTAATAATATTGTTATTTTTATTTTACTAACTAGATACATATAACATATTTTTTAAGAAGAAAGTATATTTAGTTTAATATATATTGGGTAACTAGGTACCCAACCGGTTCCGGGTCCAAAAAAATTGGGAGTTGGAATTGGAACCGGTTGCAACCAGTTCCTAAATTTATTACCCGGAATTGGAAACACCGGGTCCAATTCTAGATTCGGTCTCGCCGGTTCCTATAACCGGTTCCAATTCCAATTCCGGGTACCCGTAATTTTTGCTCACCCCTATCTATGATAGTAATATATCTTAAATACGGGCCTGGTTGTCATACTACTATTTTCAGTTCATTTCAGTGCATTTCAGTTTGGCGCTAATAAGTGTAGTTCATTTGCATTTAGTTCAATGTAGTTAAACTCCTAATTTCATATTTCTATAAAATATTCATTTCAATGCATTTCAATTCAATTTTATTTCTGTAATAAATTCATTTCAATTCATTTCATTTCATTTCATATCAAATAATTGCACATCAATCAGTTCAGACAACTTAGTTCATCCATTTAAGATTATGTATAATTTATTTGTTCGTTAGAGTTTAAGAAAATATTGTACCATAATTTATGATTACGATTTTATTATTCAAAGATCTTTGTTAGTTTATTTCGATATCGATCTCGCGAGCTCTCAAACAGCAGATTTTAGAATGAGTCTCATTATTTTAGCCCTCCTCCTACTCCAACATTATCATCTTTAATTAAACACAACAACACCTCATTTAATTTCATCTCTAATAAATTCATTCCGGTTCACCTTAGTTCATCCATCTACGATTATGTATAATTTTTTTGGTCGTTAGAGTTTAAGAAATATTGTACCATAATTCACGATTTTACAATTACGATTTTATTATTCAAAGATCATTCTTATATTTCAAAATCGATCTTGCGAGCTCATTTGTTAATCCCTTCTACTCCAACATTATCATCTATAACACAATAACACATGTAAGTAACACTTGTTCATTACTATCAACTTCATCCCTCACCCCAAAGTTATGTAAAATAAAGTAATTTTGTAAATATTAATTAAATTAATGATAAACTTTTTCCATAATAATAACTGAATAGCAGAAAATTGAATGCTAGTAGTAACACCATACCAATATGGCTTCTAGAAGTTATGAGGGTCATTCATCTTTCCTTTTATCAACCCCATTTTTATTCCTCATACAATACATATACTGAAAAATATACTACCAATGTATGTATATGTTACTAGTTAGCTTCGTAGAAGATATGATGGGTAATTCATTTTTCCTTTTTCCACCACATTTCTATTTGTTGCCCATTTATAAGTCTTATACACCACAAGAGTAAGACTTCAATTTTTAAATAAATTGAACTACATGTCTATCTAAGGGTTAAACACAATATGAAATGAACCAGTACGTGCAGTGTTACCAATTATATTATACAAAAAAAATACTAAAACAGAATCATCCATTCACCACAATATATCAGGAATAATAAAATTAAATTCAATTATGTATTCATCACATGAGTGATTAAAAATTGTTGACTAAAAAACACAAAATACATCAGTTCCATTACTAAACAAGGAAGTCTTAAATATATTTATGTGTTGAGCTATTATTCTCTTCAAGCTTAAAACGCTATAGGACATGGACTAACATTACTTTATGAAGTCTTAAAAATATCACAATATACCATGCTTGATAAAAATAAATCCCCTTTTATAAAAAAAAAAAAAAATTTAATAAAAATATATAACAAAAGGGTCTTGCAATTGATATCTATGCATACAGTTAGTCACCACAAGAGCGATTACAAAAATGTGTTACAAAGGCTTAAATTAAAATATTCTGTGTACACGACCTAGATGCTTTAGCCAATTGTAAATTAATGTAATTAGTTGCATCAATTGCATGTAATACCGCAAATCTTAATGTGTTGTGGACAAAAGAAGTTAAATTTAGATTGTGTACGGATTAGTAACTCCAAAAATAATGATTTTGAATAAAATCTACTTGTAGAATTTCTTGTACTACTCGTTATTAAAATAAAGCGGTTAATTTTGAAAGGCGACTCAGTAAAGAATTTTTTCGTCGTGTGAACGTTTTTGAAGTTTACGCTTCTGCGTACGAGTGTAAGATGTAATTTGTGACTAAATAAGTTATCAAAATTTTGCAAAACTTAACACATCCATTTATTTCTATCCATTAATACATTGGCTTTCGCACCATGGACTTATTAAGTCCAAATATGTCCTTAATTTCTTGCTATAAATAGGCTGAGGAGCATGGATTGAAAATTGCCACAACAACAATTTATAACCCTAAAATCCATAACACCCTAGCTGCATCCCAAAATGTCTGCCAAGTCCCCCCTAGTTTTATCATCCTCACCATCCCTTCCCTCAGTTTGCAGCCCCATACGTGGTGCTTCATCCTCCCAAAAACGGCGGCTTCAGCGTGGTAAGTCAGACCATTTCCGTCACACAAGCTCCTACTTGGAGCGTGTTAGGAACAATTGTACTGGGTCTTTAATTGGTAGAACCTTAGCTAGACTAAGGAAGTCACGTGCTAGACGTCGCTCTAGCACCCACCAATTTGACCAAGTTGTTCCTAACATAAGTGGTGCTGCCCCATCCCTTCATGCAAATTTACTTGGCCAAAATATCCCTCAGCCGCGTTTAGGCTTTGCTGCACTTGCGGTAATACCCCTTCATTTAGTACCCCCACACAACCCTGTTCCACCACCTCCAATGTTTCCAATTAACGATCCTAACCCAGACGAGAATTTGCTGCCGTTATATGCTATCACCGTAAGAACTTGTAGTGTTGATGATGCTGGTGTCATTTATTACTTGCGAGGCAACGAAACTTTACAGCGCGTTTACTATGACTACGCCTCAAAAGTGGATCGCTATGTGCACGAAATCTTGATCATGAACAATGGCTCGTACGTTGACATGAGTCATACTCCCATGGGGATTGGTATAATCAATGGTGCAGTACTTCATGTTATAGCACAAGTAACAAATTAAATGTGCTATATTTTTTTCCAAAAATGTAATTATTTTATTTTGACTCACTATAATTATTTGTGCTCGATGGAAATAATAATAATTTGTGCCTTTGTTTGTTAATCTTGTCATGTAAAGAATCCGGAATTTAACCTCAACACTAGAGTGAAGCATTTCTATATAAGGGATCATATGACTAATCCCCTGAAGGTAAAGGGGTCGTTGGCTGCACCTTTGGACGGCTTGTATGCTTTGTGGGGAGAGGTTGCAAATGAGGATCCGGATAGGCTAATTATCAGATGCGACAATCATATCCTCACTACATTTCACACGATCAGTGATGCTAAGATAAAAAATGAGCAGGAGGTGTTCGTTTTACCTTTGTTGAACCATGCTAATCTTGCTATTTAACTTTAGAAGGCAAGAACTAAACTTTTCTCGTCCAAGTGGGCTTATCTTTATCGGCATTGGAAAATAATTGGTGTGTCTTATTTATCCTCCCTAAGTGAAGTGGTAAGTACTATAATTACTATGTCGTATTTAGTTAAATGTTATGATCTTTGTAGTGTTGGAGTGTAGTGTTGGCAAATTAGAAAGTGAACCTTTTAAAGGTTTAATTATGGAACTATGTAAGCTTGTAATTTTAGTTGTTATTTCTTCTACTAAGTGTTTGTAACGATCATTAATTAGTGGTTTGATTAAAAATGGTGGTGATGTGTATTGGTGTTTTTTACTACTAACCGTGTTTTTAATTATTGAATTATTGTGATTTTACAAAATAAAAATTGACAAAAAATACAACTACTGGATGAAAAAAAAAATAAAGTGCTCTCAACAAAATTATTTGTAATAAAAACCATTTTTAAAAGTAGATTATACTTAATGTGGGGTCCTTATGACATACATAAGTTCTTAAACTCTTTTAAAAATGAGTTGCCCTATTTTTGTTTCCAAAATAAATAAATAAATAAATATAAAAGAAAAACACCAGATATGTACCACATAAGATTACAATTTATAACTCAATCCCATTTAATATATTAATGTCGTAGGTGTATAGTTGCATGTATGAAATTATGAATATGCAACAAGATTAAAGCTTTCATTTAATTGTAAGTTATAAATTATATAAACTGATTTTGGCATTACTACAAGTGTGCTGAGTGTAGCGTTTAATAATAAATTAATGACACATGTGATTAGTAGATAAGGATATTTGGTAATAGGTTATATTGTATTTGTGCATTTGTGGCATTATTGATATCACTCCGATAAAGTGGAATACTTAACTTTAATTACAATTCCAAATCTAAAATTAATACACCATACAATATTGTCAAACATTTTGTCAAATAAATGGATGACAATAATCATAAATAAGTAAAATAGTACAATAATAACAATATTATACACATAGAGAGAGTAACTAACACCTTCATTTATAAATAATTATAATTATGTCAAATAAATGGATGACAATAATCATAAATAAGTAAAATAATAAAATAATAACAATATTAGACATATAGAGAGAGTAATTAACACCTTCATTTATAAATAATTATAATTATGTCAAATAAATGGATGACAATAATCATAAATAAGTAAAATAGTAAAATAATAACAATATTAGACATATAGAGAGAGTAATTAACACCTTAATTATAAATAATTATAATTATATCAAATAAATGGATGACAATAATCATAAATAAGTAAAATAGTAAAATATTAACAATATTAGACATATAGAGAGAGTAATTGACACCTTCATTTATAAATAATTATAATGTGTATTGGCATGTGATAATATTACCTCGACTACAAAATTACCGTGTTAACATTTAAAGCTATTCATAGGAAGCAAATCATTATTTTAAACTGTACAAAATTTTTTTTAGTGTAGCTACAATGAGTTTAGGTACTTTAAGTTGTAGGTGAACCAAAGTATTTTAGTAGTTTATCTCTTAGCCGCGGCGATCATCAAAGTATACGACGTCCAACACTTCAAGTTGTTCGGGTCTACATATTATACGGTGGCGGATGCAAGATTAAACACTTCGACCCCACTTGAACATGAACAATATAGTCCTTATAGGAAACTTATTTTTTTTCCTTAAAAAATTGCAATATTTTTTTAATAAAATGACCCCAATCATTTTCATTAACAATAAAATTAATAATCATTTTGATTCCACATTGCAATATTGCATACACTTACCATGACATTAGGTCAGTACGACTAGGGGTGTGCAAAAATTCCTGGTACTCGGTATTGGAACTGGAACCGTTTAGGGACCGGCAGGTCCAGATCTAGAGAATTGGGACCGGTTTCAATTCCGGGTAATAAAATTAGGAACTGGTTGCAGCTGGTTCCAATTCCAATTTCCAATTTTTGGGACCCGGAACCGGTTGGTTACCCGGTAAATCAATATATATTAAACTAAATATACTTTTTACTTTAAGAAATTATGTTAAATGTATCTAGTTAGTAATATAAAAAACTTTTTATTAATATCTAACCTAAATAAAATTGCTTCATGCAATCATGCATATATAAATATAAGTATTAAACGCTAAACATGAAAATGGATCAAAATAAGTATTAAATTTTTATTAAGATTTGATAATTATGTACATAAGTGGGTACTCGGAATCGGACCCGGTACCTGGAGGTTCCAACTCCAATTCCAAAAATTTAGGACCAGATAGTAGAGGATTCAATTCCAATTCCAATTCCAAATTTTAAGACCAGGTACCAACCAATTTCGAGTCCGGTACCCGGTGTTTAGGGTAAAAATTACCCTAGACAGGTGTCCCAATAAGAGAAGGCCACGTGTCAAGATCAGGCTGACCCAAGTGGCCCCTTAGCCATTTGACACGTGGCTCCTTCAGATAGATTCTGAAATGGCGGCCCTCAAGGGCCCAAATCCCTAGGAGCGCTGTAAAACGGCGCAGCCCACTAAAAACTAGGTCAAGTGACCTAGATAGGGGCACATTCTCCAACGACCCTATAAATAGGGAGATATTTCCCTATTTTGGGGACACATTGAATCATTTATTACACCCCTATTCTCTCACATCAGAGAAAGACCAGAGCTTGGAATCCGAGCAGATCCCTATCTAAATTTCCGTTCTCTCTATTCCGTTTCAAGTTGCTAACTTGACCGTTGGAGGCGGAGCTCCAACCACCCGGAGTCTCCGTTATTTTGCAGGTGCAGCTCAGCCGGATCAGACTTCGTGACGTAACTCTCCCAAGGGACAAAAACACCCGAAACATTTGGCGCCGTCTGTGGGGAAAGTACCTCGAAGATGGTTCAATAGTCTGTACCCCCTAACCGTCTGGGTGAAGACCCAGAAGTTTTTACAAACCATGAGGAGGATGAAGACCCTCAAGTCGAAGCTTTTACAGCCAAAGACGGCTCTCTCAGAACTAAACGCATCCGGCCCAGAGACACTCTGGAGCGGGGTGCCTCCCAGGCGGGTCCATGTCGACCCTCTGGGCAGCTGGAAGGGGAAACCCAAATGGCCGCTGGATCAGCCCCTGTCACTCGAGACGAACTCGTGAGATTCATGACAAGTTTCAAGGGTGAAATCACAAAGCTGATCACCAAGAGCCGGGCTGGCCCAAGTAAAGGCCAAACGGCGAAGAAGACTCCTCCAGAGAAGGGGAAGTCAGTCAGAAACCGGCAGCCCACTCCCCACCCAAAGGAGAAGGCAGCCGGGACCATTGATTGGTAAAAAATTCTCCTTCCTGGGAGGAACACCAATAACACTCGCCGGACTCAGCAACCTGTGAGAAGTAAAAAATCAACTGTTGATGCCCGGGAGATCATCAACCGAAAGAGAAACCAATCGTTGTATGAGTCGGCTTCAACGTCGAATTTTCCACACAACTTCAACAACATTTCTGCAGGGAGTGCACCCTTCTTGCATGAGAGTCAGACAGGCGGTAATACCGTCCATTCTGGCCCTTATATGATTGGAGCTGCCCCATATGTGCCTACTCAGGCTTACGGGCAGTATCCTCCTCACTTCATGCAGCCGGCCTACTTTGGGGGTCAGGTGGCATATCCAAATGTCCAGCCATTGGACTGGCAGTTTCGTCTGCTGCGCCTGGGTGAACAACCTTCTGCGTTCACTCGGGAGATAACCGAGGCGGCTCAGCCGGCCAAGGTTAAGAATGTGTTGGTTGGTACCTATGATGGTACCACCAATCCGGAAGATCACCTCATGGCTTACACAAACCTCATGTATCTGCAGGGGTTGGATGATGCCACTTGGTGTCGATGCTTCCCGGCTACATTAAAGGGCATTGCCCAACAATGGTTTGGCAACCTGCCAGCCGGGTCCATAGACACCTTCAGGAAGCTTGCCTTCCTGTTTGCTTCCAACTTCTCAATGAACATCACTGCTAAGAAAACAAGCCTTGATTTGAGCACTGTTAAGCAGGGAGAGAGAGAAGGGCTGCGCTCATATGTCAGGCGGTTCAACCTAATCAGAATTCAGATTCAGGGGTTGTCTGATGAGGTAGCTTTTACAGACTTTTTCAAAAGTCTGAGAGACGGGTCGACCTTTAAGTTCGACCTAGTCAGAAAAGGGGCTTTCACCCTACAGGCGGCCCTGAGGGAGGCGGAAAGTTATATTCAAGCTACCGACCTCTGCTCGCCTGGTAGCCAGTCGGACTCTAAGAAGTCTGACAAGCAGAAAGACAACCGGCCTGCTCAGCCGGCTAAAAAGAAAGAAGAGAGCAAGAAGAGAAAAGAGGTCTGGGCAGTTAGTGACTCTGACCAGCCGTCCCAGAAGAAGAAAGAATTTAAACCGTACGTCCCAAAGTACGAGTTTAACAAGGACTGCAACTTCATCCTCATGGAGATAAAGGACCGGTTGTCCCTTGAGAAGCCGAATCCAATGAAAAGTTTCGTTCAATCCAGGAACAAAAATAAATTTTTTCAATATCATGAGGAAGTTGGCCATGACACCAACGACTGCTTCAGCCTACAACGAACGTTGGACCGTCTGGCTGAGAAGGGGATGCTGAAGTCCTATATTTCTAAGTCCCCAGCCGGGGCAAAAAAGAAAAACAAGGGTCAGTCCTCCAAGACTACCCCCCAGCCTGCTAGTAGTTCGGATACCGACAAGGAGCCGGTCTACACTATAGCATGCGAGTTTTCATGTGGTGGCCCTACCATCAGGGGCACCAAGAGCCATCTTCGAAAGATGGACAAAGATGATGATGAGCAGGCGGAAGCCAGCTCCTCCTTCCCAAACGTCTTGATAACTGAGAAGGACAGGGGCAGCGTCCGCCGCCCGCATGATGACCCGGTGGTCATTGAATGTAAGGTTGCCAACCAGCTGGTTAGACGAATCCTTATTGACACCGGCATCTCATCAGACATCATCAGCCTCCGGTGCCTGCAGAAGCTGATATACAATATCAGTAGCATGCATCCGGTCACCCACCCCTTGGTTGGTTTTGGGGGTGGGATGGTCTACCCAGCCGGAAGAATCGACTTACCCATCAAAAGAAGACATTTTTCAGATGTTGAAGGGTTATGTCCCAATTATTGAACGACATATGATGGGTGATAGTTCCGGAAGTGAATAGTGGTGGATTATTGTGTTAGTTATTCTTATTTGATGTTCCCATCAAGTACGGAGCATTAATCTACTGCTTGTGATGTTGGTAAGCTATGCATGTTGTGATGTTCCCATTAAGTACGGAGTATAATCTAGTGCTTGTGATGTTGTACGGAGTAATTGTTAGGCAAAAAATGAGTACTCTTAGAAGATGTACTCCGTAGTGTTATTGTGTTGTTTACTTGGTGTGTAGTAGTAAATGAATTAGGTACTCTGTAAATTGATTGACAAGCTAATTTATGTTAGTACTTGATCTTCCCATTAATAATTGATGCTTACAAAAAATTTACAAAAGTATTATGGAGGTTCATATAATATCTCTCCACTAATCTACTGCTAGTTTTGATTGTTTACAATTATGCTTTCAAAAACTTTACAAAATTAATCATTTGACTTTTTAGCTTCCAAAAGTTGCAAGTTCATCACTTCAAATTTTCTATTGCATTGCTTCAACGTATGCCAAACATTCTTCAACAAGACTTGGAGATGGAGAGATAACAATAGGAAGTAGTCCTTGTCTCTCTAAAGCTTCTTTTTCAACATGTTTTTGCAAGTAATTATTGCTCCCCTTTACTCTCATCACTTGAATTAACACCAATTGGAGACTAAGGAACACTCTATTCCCTTTAGTTGGACAATACTCCCTAAATGCATTTTTAACATTCTTGACCAGCTCCTTGGTGTTTTTTGGGGCTGTTTGATCCTTGAGGGATTGTATCGCCCTAAAAAATCCAAGGTCTAACACATTCATATCTGGGCTGTTCGGAGGTTGGAATACTAACCTTAAGTCTTTGTTGGAATTTTGCACAGCTTCCATGAAGTCTCTGTCTTGTACTTCTATGTGAGGTCTTGCATTGTCTTGTTGCAAATAGATTGGACCTTGATCGTTATCTGGCCACTTTTGCATGATTGCTGGGATCACTTGTCTGATTAACATGTTCCTATAAGCTTCTTTTGTGACTGAGGTAACTGGTTTGAGCTCTAATGTACCTGCTGGCCTATTTTTGCTTCTTCTTTTTGCTGGCACCCACCTGACAAACGGAATCATTCCTATTTTCCCATCAAAAATGCATTCTCCATTTGCATTAAATCGTGGCCTAGCAACGGCACATAGGAACATGACTTTTGTGACAAATCTTTTGCTCTTACACGTTCTATAAGGCTGTGTTTCACCTGGGAGTAGGTAATAACGTTGTGTCCCTTTTGTCATGTAGAACCATTTCTCGTCTAAATGGATTGTGTTGTACATATCGTTGAACATACCATTGTCTTGATCAATGGCTTTGAGGCACCATTTTAGTCTTTCCTTGATATTATTTTCTGTAAGTGCTGGTTTCAATGCATTTGTGTGTGGCTTGATTTGACCACTTTTGATCAACCTATGAATGGTGCTCTTAGAAACACCTAATGCTATTGCAAGTGCCCTAATGTTGCCCCTTTTGTGAAATAGAATTTCAGAAATTTTACTTAAGTCAATGTGTTTACCTTTCTTGCCAACCCTTTTGGGTTTCTTAGAGTCCATGTTGACTGCATCACCGTTTTGCCATAGAGCTTTTGCTTGCTTCAAAATTCTGTAGATTGTGGTTCGATGCACTCCAAAAAGCTCTGATGCTTCTTTCACGGTACCCCTTTTCAACTTTCCAGTGGAATTTTTTACTAGTAACCAATTAGCAATTCTGGTTCTTGCATCATTTGTAAGCTCTCTTTTCTCTCTAAAAATGCACATGATTACTCTACACTAGTTGCATCTAAGTGAAAACTGAAGAAGAAAATTTACGACATTTTTTGCATCATTTGACTATCATGTCATCTGGCATACATTGATGACATGATAGTCAAATCCAAACAGCAGACGGATCACCTTGCTGATCTCCGGGAAACCTTCATCACACTCAGGCGGCATAAGGTCATGTTAAATCCTAAGAAATGCGTCTTTGGTGTTGAGTCTGGAAAGTTTCTTGGATTCCAGATTAGTCAAAGAGGGATAGAGGCTAACCCTGAGAAGATTCAGGCGGTGATTGACATGAAGTCACCCCGCACTGTCAAGAAAGCGCAGAGACTAACCGGTTGCCTGGCTGCTTTGGGGAGATTCCTCAGCCGGTCAGGTGACAAATTCCTTTACTTCTTCCAAGCAATCAGGAAGAAGACCAGATTTGAATGGGGGATGAGGCTGAGGCGGCTTTTCAACGGCTGAAAGAACACCTCCACTCTTTGCCAAGACTTGTTAGTCCATTGCCTAGGGAGGTGTTATACATGTACTTAGCTGTCTCAAATCATGCCCTCAGTGCCGTTCTCCTTGCTGAGAGAGACGGTGTTCAGCTTCCGGTCTATTTCATTAGCCATGTCTTAAAAAATGCTGAGCTCCGGTACCCTATGGTAGAAAAATTTGGCCTTGCTCTGTATATGGCTTTCAAGAAATTGAATCCATACTTCCTGGCTCATCCGGTGGTAATCTACACCGACTAGCCCCTTAAGCGGCCAATGTCTACTTTGGAGTCATCCGAAAGAATGTTGAAATGGGCTTTTGAAATGCAAAGTCTTGAAATCACTTTCGAACCTAGAAAAGCAGTGAAAGGTCAGGCGTTTGCCGACTTCATTGTTGAAAATGACCCGACCGGTGCAACCGGATAATCTTGACCAGGTTTGGAAAGTGTATGTAGACGGAAGCTCAACAAAGAATGGTTGTGGTGCAGGAATTATATATGAGTCCCCAGAGGGGGACAAATTTGAATATGCACTGCGGTTTAAGTTTCAAGCCTCAAATAATGAGGCAGAATATGAAGCCCTGCTAGCCGGAATCCGCATGTGTAAGGCAGTAGGGGCAACGAAGATTGACGCCTATTCTGATTCACAGTTGGTCGTTAGCCAGTATGAGGGAACATACTCCCTCCGTCCCAAATTACTTGCATCACTTTCCTTATAAGGCCGTCCCAAATTACTTGCAACATTTCTATAAAAGGCATGGTCCCACTATTTTTTTAATATTTATCTCAAATATCAATGGCCCACTATTATTTCACTTTTGTAAAAAAATGATAAAAAATTTACACCCCCCCACCCCCCTACCCATACCCCCGATCTAATTTCACACGCCACTTTCTCACTCCAAATTATTTCACTTTCTCACTCCAAATTATTTTAACCCATTTTCAAGGTTCTTTCCATTCATCTTCTTCCCCAAATCATGAAACAAATTACTGTAGATTTGAGAAAAAATCTCATGGATGATACTGAAAAACATCAAATTAATCCTGATTTAGCTAAAAACAAAGATCAAGACTCATTCATCTACCCCAATTCTGATGTAAATGGGATTTGGGTCGATGATTCTGAAGAACCATTTTCAATAGTTCCTGAAACTCCGCCAGACGTTCTCCACACTCGAGAGCGTGAAGTGACTACTCCACCGGACGTTTTTCTTCCAAGTGCGTTTTTTTCGGTAGAGCACGGAGAGTGGGTTGTTCCCGACACTCCAGAACGTGAAGTGGCTACCACTCCTGTGTGTGTAGCTCCAAAGCTAATTCGATGTAGCAGCGGACGTCAATTTAAAAATTCTGGGAAAGGTAAGTTGAAATCTAGAAAAAGAAAAGGTAATGTATCAAAAGAAGACATTTTTCAGATGTTGAAGGGTTATGTCCCAATTATTGAACGACATATGATGGGTGATAGTTCCGGAAGTGAATAGTGGTGGATTATTGTGTTAGTTATTCTTATTTGATGTTCCCATCAAGTACGGAGCATTAATCTACTGCTTGTGATGTTGGTAAGCTATGCATGTTGTGATGTTCCCATTAAGTACGGAGTATAATCTAGTGCTTGTGATGTTGTACGGAGTAATTGTTAGGCAAAAAATGAGTACTCTTAGAAGATGTACTCCGTAGTGTTATTGTGTTGTTTACTTGGTGGTGTAGTAGTAAATGAATTAGGTACTCTGTAAATTGATTGACAAGCTAATTTATGTTAGTACTTGATCTTCCCATTAATAATTGATGCTTACAAAAAATTTACAAAAGTATTATGGAGGTTCATATAATATCTCTCCACTAATCTACTGCTAGTTTTGATTGTTTACAATTATGCTTTCAAAAACTTTACAAAATTAATCATTTGACTTTTTAGCTTCCAAAAGTTGCAAGTTCATCACTTCAAATTTTCTATTGCATTGCTTCAACGTATGCCAAACATTCTTCAACAAGACTTGGAGATGGAGAGATAACAATAGGAAGTAGTCCTTGTCTCTCTAAAGCTTCTTTTTCAACATGTTTTTCAAGTAATTATTGCTCCCCTTTACTCTCATCACTTGAATTAACACCAATTGGAGACTAAGGAACACTCTATTCCCTTTAGTTGGACAATACTCCCTAAATGCATTTTTAACATTCTTGACCAGCTCCTTGGTGTTTTTTGGGGCTGTTTGATCCTTGAGGGATTGTATCGCCCTAAAAAATCCAAGGTCTAACACATTCATATCTGGGCTGTTCGGAGGTTGGAATACTAACCTTAAGTCTTTGTTGGAATTTTGCACAGCTTCCATGAAGTCTCTGTCTTGTACTTCTATGTGAGGTCTTGCATTGTCTTGTTGCAAATAGATTGGACCTTGATCGTTATCTGGCCACTTTTGCATGATTGCTGGGATCACTTGTCTGATTAACATGTTCCTATAAGCTTCTTTTGTGACTGAGGTAACTGGTTTGAGCTCTAATGTACCTGCTGGCCTATTTTTGCTTCTTCTTTTTGCTGGCACCCACCTGACAAACGGAAACATTCCTATTTTCCCATCAAAAATGCATTCTCCATTTGCATTAAATCGTGGCCTAGCAACGGCACATAGGAACATGACTTTTGTGACAAATCTTTTGCTCTTACACGTTCTATAAGGCTGTGTTTCACCTAGGAGTAGGTAATAACGTTGTGTCCCTTTTGTCATGTAGAACCATTTCTCGTCTAAATGGATTGTGTTGTACATATCGTTGAACATACCATTGTCTTGATCAATGGCTTTGAGGCACCATTTTAGTCTTTCCTTGATATTATTTTCTGTAAGTGCTGGTTTCAATGCATTTGTGTGTGGCTTGATTTGACCACTTTTGATCAACCTATGAATGGTGCTCTTAGAAACACCTAATGCTATTGCAAGTGCCCTAATGTTTCCCCTTTTGTGAAATGGAATTTCAGAAATTTTACTTAAGTCAATGTGTTTACCTTTCTTGCCAACCCTTTTGGGTTTCTTAGAGTCCATGTTGACTGCATCACCGTTTTGCCATAGAGCTTTTGCTTGCTTCAAAATTCTGTAGATTGTGGTTCGATGCACTCCAAAAAGCTCTGATGCTTCTTTCACGGTACCCCTTTTCAACTTTCCAGTGGAATTTTTTACTAGTAACCAATTAGCAATTCTGGTTCTTGCATCATTTGTAAGCTCTCTTTTCTCTCTAAAAATGCACATGATTACTCTACACTAGTTGCATCTAAGTGAAAACTGAAGAAGAAAACTTACGACATTTTTTCTAATTCTACCCCAAACCCCCCCCCCCCCGCCCCCATATTTTTTCTCTGTTTGTTCTTTACTCTCTATTTGCTGTTTTTTTTTTTTTTTTTTTTTGGTAATCTACAGGTGAAGCTGAAATAAAGAAGAAGCATTTATTATGGTGCAATATATAAAGGCCATAATTTGGAAGCTCCAAATTCAAAAAGGGGATGTGTACAAAAATATTTGAAATTTCACCAAAAAAATCAAAAGGGAAAAATTATAAAGTGAATTCTGCTGATTATGTTTGCCGGCAAAAATTAAAAAAGGAATCAAATTTTTTGGATTCACATGTTATGGCACGTGTATCCAACACTCCAACAGCACACCCCACCCCCCCTCCCCCCCAACAAAAAAATGCTATGGCCCACTTCCACTAGCTATAATAAAAAAATGCCCACTACCAACTTACATACATTATAATAAACAAGTCAATTACTTTGCATAAAATCCAGCGCCAGTCAAACCGTTGCAACTAAACCGGGACGGAGGGAGTATGAGGAAACTCATCCGGATATGATCAAATATCTTCAGGCAGTCAAGGAAGAGACTGGGGCACTTGAGGAATTCTGACTGAATCAAGTGCCCAGGTCAGATAACAACCAGGCGGATGCATTGTCCAAATTGGCTTCATCCGCTTGTTGTGATACTCCTCGGTCGGTCTTTTGGGAAGTTCTTGAAAAAAGAAGCATACATGAAGAGCCCATTGGAACCCTAGACCGAAGCTCCACCTGGATGGATGCCATTCGGGCTTATCTTTCAGACGGCACACTTCCTGATTCACCACAGGAAGCAGCCGTCTTGAAGAAGCGAACTGCAAGCTTGGAGTTGAAAAATGGAGAACTGTTCAAGGCTGGGTTTCTTAAACCCCTATTGAAGTGTGTTACCCCAAAAAAGGGGAAGGAAGTTCTCGAAGACTTGCACTCGGGATTATGCGCCTCCCACATAGGCGGCAGGTCCTTAGCCGTCAGAGCCAGACGACATTACTTTTGGCCCACTCTTGACGCAAACGCTAAGGAGTTGGTGAAAAAATGTGACAAGTGCCAAAAGTTTGGTAAACTTATTCATCGTCCGGCTACTGATCTGACGGCAATCCGCAGCCCGATCCCATTTACCAAATGGGGCATGGATATCTTGGGTCCTTATACGCCTGCTCCAGGCGGAAAGCGCTACATTTTGGTGGCTGTGGATTATTTCACCAAATGGGTAGAAGCTGAGCCGGTTAAAAACATCAAGACAAAGGATGTCATCTCTTTCATTTGGAAGAACATCATCACCCGGTTTGGGGTACCTATGTCTATGGTGTTTGACAATAGCCTTCAGTTTGAAACCCCCCAGCTCAAGACTTGGTTAGGAGATCAGGGTATCTCACATTGTTTTGCATCAGTCGGCCGACCCCAAGCAAACGGCCAAGTTGAAGCCTTCAACAAACTCATCTCAGATGGCATTAAAAAGAAAATTGAACGGGCCGGTGGCTTATGGGCAGAAGAGTTAATTCATGTCCTATGGGCCATCCGGACTACTGCTAAAGAGGCAATCGGTGAAACCCCATTTCTCATGGTATACGGTGCTGAAGTCGTCTTGCCTATTGAGCATTATGAGCCGACTCTCAGAGTTATGCTCTATGATGAAGAGGCAAATTGGGAGGCCATGCGGCTGGCATTGGACTCCCTTCCGGAGCGTAAGGGCAATGCTGTCCTACGCCATGAGATATACCGTCTGAGGATGACCAGAGCCTATAACAAGAGAGTGCACAAACGTCCTATTAAAGTGGATGACTTTGTGTTACGGAAAATGGAGGCAACCGGTAGGGCCAATGAGCTAGGAAAGCTAACTCCAAATTGGGAAGGCCCCTACCGGATTTATGAAGAAGTAAGGGATGGCACCTACCGCCTGGAAACCCCAGACGGCAGGCGTCTGCCTAGAACTTGGAATGTAGACAATCTAAAAAAAGTACTACTTCTGAGATTGTAAACTTTTTGTAAAGAGTGAGTCAATTAATGAAGATTCGGACTTTGTTTGCAAAATCGAGTTATTGCTTAATTATCCATCTGGGTAATACCCAGGCGGATTCTGCTTTACCTAACTAAGTTTGACACTTAGTAAAGGTTACATTTGTTGGACCGCCTGGGTAATACTCGGATCCCTTGTGTATTTAAATTTAATACTTTGTTTATTCAACTGCCTGATTATCTGCCTGGGTAATACCCAGACGGACCCGCTTGTTTAAAAAACTAAAGTTTGATACTTAGTGTAAATCCAATACTGACTAAAACCTAAGCACAAAAACGTTTAGGGGCTATACAACCGGTCTCAAACAAGACCCGAGGCTAAATAGCCGGATGGTTGCTCATTTTATAAAATCGCCTGTGCCAACATGGGCAAAGGCGTCCGGCGACACCCCTCCGGGTGCAATCGTCGCAGAGAACAGACTATTTGTCGGTTCTACGTACCAATGCAGACGGCAAAAATTGAACGACCAAATTGGCCAACTCATAGTTGTCTGACCAAAATAGCCTATGAAGAGCGAATAAGTTTCCAGATACCGGATGCCCATAGGCATCAGTCGGTCATTGGTAGAAATTCTTACTTGGGTTATTTATTCCAAAGTTGCACTCACTTCCCCTATTGGGGCAAAGGATTGTGTAATGGCTACGCGTTAACCCCACACGGAATTTAACCGCCTGGGTAAGAAGCTCAAAGCACCCGCTTTTATGGCCGGCTGTGCACTTGGTTTGGGGCAATCACCATTGTGATTGATTGGCCTAAAAACACTCCATACTTTTCCAAGTATCAAGTGTTTTCAAGCCAATCAATCAGCTTGGCACTAAACCAATCGCACAGCCGCCCAAGGGCAAGAGCACTCGGATTGCAAATTGCCGCATGCTTTTTTAAGTTAGGCAAAATATTAAAGAATTGCAAACAGATGAAAAATTCAAATTGAAAAAACTCAAAAGGCATATATAAAATCCGACTGAGTCGGAATACTTCATTTATATAAAATGGCACAAAGGCCAGAATAATTGTTAACCGGACACATCCGGTGAAGAAAGAAAGTGGAAATGTTAATCCAACCTCATGGTTGGTAAAAAGATACAACAAAACACGGCATGCAAGCCGGTACATAACATTGGTTGGCATACTGCCGTAGAAAGGTGGGAGGACCGCCTAAGGCTTAGGCAGAGTCTTCTCCGGCTGAGTTTGGCTGGCTTGGCCCTCTTGATGATCATCCGCCTGCTTCTCATCATCAGAGACTTCATATCCCTGCTCAGAAGCCCAGTCTTTGAAGCGAGGCGGTGGAGCATCACCCAGTTGCTGGGCATCATACACCTCAGTGGCGTAATCATACCTCAACTTATAGACCTCAAAGTCTATTTCTGGGTAAAGGAGGCCCCAGGTGATCTTCATCCGGGCCAAGTTGTCCCGCTCGTTCTCCTCGGTCAGCCGGGTCTGCTCCCGGGCCAGCTCATCCGACTGCTTGTTGCGCAGGGTCATGAGCTCGAGCTTCAGGCGGTCATTGTCAATCCGGAGTTGGCAATTTCTTTGTCAGCATCTTCTAATGCCTTGAGATCAGACTTGGCATCTTTCAGCTGCTTGTCAAGGTCATCAGCCCGGCTGTTAGCTTCATCGTTTGCAGCCGTTAAATTCCGGATCAGCTCCTCCTGTTTCAACTCTACTGCTTTAATCTTTAAATTACACATATAATCAGAATGTTCAGCAAAGTTGAGGTTTTCTAGGGCCCTCCGTTTGGCGTCATTTACCTCTTCTTGCTTCCGCCTGAAGGGGCCCCGGAGATTGTCCACCCTCACCATAGCCTGATTCAATAACAGTCGGTTAAAGAGTTACTTAGTCAAATTAAAAATGAAAGACATCAGGATGGAAAAATCATGTACCTCAGCTAGAGAGCCCATTATCCGGTCAAAGTCCACAACCTGCAAATCAGGTATGGATGCCTTCTCGGACCGGGTGAGGGTCCTCACCATCCGCTTTGCGAAGCTTGGAAGGTCCGGCTGGTAAGAAGTCGGACCTGCATCAAAAGTAGTGCTATGTGAGATAGAAGCAGTGTAGCTGGCATTCATCCGTTGCCGGCTGCTGACTGACCCTTTTGAAGAATCAACCTTGGTCTTGATTCTCATGAAATCAAGTGGCCAAGGTATTTCAGTTCCTTCCTTACCTTGAGCTTCCGGATGGGTCTCCGGCTTGTTCTCCTC
Source organism: Chenopodium album (assembly GCF_948465745.1). Classification (NCBI taxonomy): domain Eukaryota; kingdom Viridiplantae; phylum Streptophyta; class Magnoliopsida; order Caryophyllales; family Amaranthaceae; genus Chenopodium; species Chenopodium album. The sequence continues at coordinate 17,400,427 of NC_137835.1, read as the reverse complement.
CCCGGTGGTTGCCGCACCGTCTGCAACCTTAGGTGGCTCGCCACCCTTCGATGCCGTAGAGACATCCGGCGTCTTCTGCTGTTATGAGATTTCACTTAGCTTCTTCAGAACAGCAGGGGATTTGCCCCCAGTCGTTGGACGCCCGGATTGGGCAGAACTTTGTTTTTGGGGGGGTCCTTTCTTGCGGCTTTGGCAGCCGGAGTCTTTCTCAGATCATCTCCTTGCCTTTTGAGAAGCTTGGAGAATGATCGAGGGATTCTCTTGGCGGACTCCTGAGAAAGGAGCAAATATAAGATACCCAACCGGTATATACAAAAAAAATATATATATATATGCAAACATTAAGTCAGGCGGTCTTACCCCGCCTTTCTTGTAATCTTTCGCCTCGACGGCTGCCTTTTTGGCAAGTGCCGCGTTCTTGCGCAGTAGCGCCGCTGATTTAGCAGGAGTCTTGTCCTGGTCAACCATCTTCAAGGCTTCTTCTGCAAAAACAAGAATTTCAAGTTAGAAAGAATCAAGGCAAGTGTGCAATAAAAAAGAAACAACAATTATTCCGGGTGAGAAGTATTCTACCCCTGGGAAACATTGTGCTCAGTCCGCAGGCGGACAAGAAGCATTCATCTTTGAAGAAGTCCGGATGGGGGATCCAGTTCTTAGGAACAATAATGTGAGTCCCATCCCCCATGGGCTCAGTTGTGGTTTCAAAAAATCTCGGCTCCATGATTTGCTCCCGGGCTTTAGTAGATAGTGCCAGGAGAGGGCATTTGCGTCTAAGAAGAGCCGGCTCGGTGTTGTACCGGCGTAGTGTCCGGTTGTGTCTTAGGGTGGGGGAGGAAATCAGATAAAACTTGTCCTTCCACCCGGACCATTTGGACACTTTGTCCAAAGTCATTAGATATTGGGGCAAGGTAGTCAAAGTATACCATGCCCCATGGCCGCCTGGAGCCTTGCTCAGGTAGTGCATATGAGCGAAGGCGAAAAAGCTTGGGTTCAAGTTTTGGAACTCGCAGGCGGCAATATAACTTAATATGTTCACCCACGAATTAGGGGTGAGCTGCCAAACCCCCAGATCATACCCCTTAAGGATTTTCCTTATCCCGGGGTGGAGGGGGAACCGGAGGCCGGCTTCTATTACCGCCTCATAGCAGATGAAGTAGTCATCTGCATGATCAATGTCGTCCCCCCAGGCCATCACAACATCAGCCGGAGGGACAATAACTTCCCAACCCCTTCCAAAGGGATGTTTCTCCTTAAAGGCCCTGAACCCGCTGTTAAGAAGGGCAATGTTGCTCGGCAGCATCCGGGTTCTTTTAGGGTTGGGATTTTCAGCTACTTTGGGCGGCTGCTGATAGTCAGCCGCAAAATCTCCCTGGTTAGAGCCGGAGGACTCCGCTCTTGATCCCTGGCCGGCCTCAGCGTCGCCGGCTTCATTGGAGGAGGCGGCTCCCTCGCCGTCTACCTCTCTCACTCCAGAGCTCCCGGATGTAGAGGGAGCCTCTTCGTCGGATCCACTCTCCTCCCAATCCCTGGCCATTGTGTCCTGCACAGACACAGAGAGGGAGGAATTCGGAGATGAGCATATTGGTTCCGACAGTCCAGAAGAGGCACCCCCTGTTCTAGACTCAGCCGTTCCGGGGGATCGGCTGAGTGTCCTAGGCAGTGCCGAGTGGGTGGATTGGGAACTCATTTATATTTTCTATTTTCTAAAGAAAGCCAGGCATACAGGTGGAAAAAATGGTATGTAAATTGAAAGGGAGGAAAGCTAAAATGGTACAGGCGGTTACCTTGCTTTGACTCTGAAAAATCTGAAAACCGCTACAGCCGGTGAACCGGGTGATGAACTGCTAGCACTCGGAAGCTTGAAACTTGCTGATTATGAAGGCGAGAGCAGAGAAAAGTCTCTCTAGAATCTCTCTTTTTCTCTCTCTAAAAAGTTAATATGAATGTAAAGTGTGAAAAAGAGGGGGGGTAACTTTCTATTTATAGAAAGTAAAAGTGGGGGGAAAATTTTGATTTGGAATTCAACATTTTAACCCGTTACTGTTCACCTATGAAAGGTGGACACGTGTCACATGCCCCACGTGATATTCACGTGACCCATGTGAGGGGCAAATGTTTAGGGTAAAAATTACCCTAGACAGTTGTCCCAATAAGAGAAGGCCACGTGTCAAGATCAGGCTGACCCAAGTGGCCCCTTAGCCATTTGACACGTGGCTCCTTTGGATAGATTCTGAAATGGCGGCCCTCAAGGGCCCAAATCCCTAGTAGCGCTGTAAAACGGCGCAACCCACTAAAATCTAGGTCAAGTGACCTAGATAGGGGCACATTCTCCAACGACCCTATAAATAGGGAGATATTTCCCCATTTTGGGGACACATTGAATCATTTATTACACCCCTATTCTCTCACATCAGAGAAAGACCTAAGCTTGGAATCCGAGCAGATCCCTATCTAAATTTTCGTTCTCTCTATTCCGTTTCAAGTTGCTAACTTGATCGTCGGAGGCGGAGCTCCAACCACCCGGAGTCTCCGTTATTTTGCAGGTGCAGCTCAGCCGGATCAGATTTCGTGACGTAACTCTCCCAAGGGACAAAAACACCCGAAACACCCGGTTTTCTCACCCCTAAGTACGACGTGCATGTTCATAAGAAATGAACGAAATGAAGAAGAGTAACTAAGGGTTTGTTCACAATTAGTGAAATGAAGTGAATTGAAGTGACTGAATCTGAACTGAACTGATTGGAGCTGAACTCAATTGAACTGATTGGAGCTGAACTCAACTGAACTCATCGGAACTGAACTGAACGGATCGAAGTTGAACTGAACTAAACTGAAATGAGCTGAAATTAACTTAACTGATCGGAGTTGAACTAAGTATACTGAAATGAGCTGAACTTAACTGAACTGAACTTTAATGAGCTACCCTCTTTTAAAGATGAACTGAACTGAAATCATAATTTTATTTGTTTAATTTGAAATGAACATTTTTTTATTTTGTTATTTATGTAATTTAAAAAAAGACACATGCCATTTAATTTTTTTACCTTTTAAATTTTTTTGAACATTTTTTTTTTTTTTATCTTTATATTTCACATAATTATTATATATTTTTTTTCAACCAATTAAGGTAATACGAATATCCCTCCTTTTCATTCAATAAACATTAAGTTTGGCTTTGGGAAATAGTCTGACTCCAACCACCCTCCACCCAAATAATAAATTCTAGCTTCATGCCTCCTTATTACATATAACATAACATACTGCCCTCTTTTTATTCCTCCTTATCTCAGCTTCTCTTTCAGTGTCAAAACCCCAAAAAAAAAAAAATTCTTCTTACCAACAATGTTCAGCTCACGCAACAAAAACACCACTCAGAGTTCGAAAACAACCGCCTGTAGGTGGAAAAAGATGGTTCGACAGTCCAAGGGGCGCTTTCGAGTCTCCAATCTAGATGCTTTTGACCCCCTTTTTCCGAACAACCTTTTTGGACCAGCTTAGGGGTCGAATCCGTCTACACCCGATTTTGATAGGATGTTGATGATCCAAATCCATGGTCGAGATGATGTTTGGCCCACCAAGCGCCGTTCTGACTCCAACAATGTGCGGAAAAGAAAACCCAGGTTCTCTTTTCCCATCCTTACACCTAGTGAGTTCAAAAACATTGGTTTCCCTGAGTCGCAACTGACCCCACCGAATTCTCGATTTGGCTCAGAGTATATTCAATCAATCCCGACACTAGGGAAGCTGATACTGGCTGAGAGGGAGAGGTCTTTGAGGAAGGAAAAAGAATCGTGCATGGTAGAAGGCGATGTTGATAAGGTTGCGGCCGTAGAAATGAAGGATCAAAAGGGGTTTCTTTGGAGGGTTGGCTTTCTTCTCCGATGCTGCGCGATGCCGTGCATTGATGATGGGGCATGGGTATGATCTGTGTTAAAAATTAATTTGAATTAGTAGTTATAAATTAAAAATTAAAAAATATTAGAAAATGAAATATATATGAGTTTTTAAAAATATATTAGTATTTTGAAGTATAAAAAAAAAAAGTAACTTGGTATTTTAAAGTATATAATAGTTTTAAAAAATATATTAGGATTTTAAAGTAAAATTTAGTTTAAAAAAATATTAGTATTTTAAAGTATAAATTAGCTTACCTTAATTTATAAGAATATAATGTATAAGAATATATTTTAGTTTTCTATAAATTAGTTTCATAATAATTATAATGTATGATAATTTATATATTTTTTAAATTATAATATATACCTAAGTTAAGAAAGAATTAATTAGTTTAAAGTACTAGTAATTAAATTTAAATTTTTTGTTTAAGACTAATCACCTAAGTTAAGAAAGAATTAATGTTTAAAGAAACTACTACTATGCTTAATTAGGATGTTGTTGTATTCATGTTGAAACTATGTGGCATTGTTATTGACTTATTATGTTGTAATCGGACAATATTATGCGGCGTTATTGTAATATTCGGACATTATAGCGCTTGCTATTTTATTGATGTGTTAGTTCGGCATTTATGTCTGTTTTATTGGTTTGAATTGATTTTGCGTGATAAAAAAAGGTAAGTATTGCGGTAATTAAACAATATAAAGTTAAAGACAAACTTTTAAATAAAACGGATGTTCACTAATTACTGAACATCCGTTATAAAGTGACAATAAAATGTGCAAAAGTTACACTAAAACGCACAAAAGTTACCCTGACATATATAAGAGTTATTTATGCTTCATTGGTAAATTTGACAAAAGTGACACTAAATTTGACAAAATTGACACTAAATCTGACAAAAGTGTACCCGATGTACAGTAAATTACTGAAAACCGGATGTATACAAAAGTTACACAAAGTTAAAAGAGTAGTAAATATTGTGAAGGAGTAGTATTCCAGTGTAAGGAGTAATATTATTCATTCTAATCAAATACTTGGAATTACTTTAATATTGTTCAAATCTATTTGGAGTTTGTGAATTGGCAAATAAAAATTAAAAGAAAAAATCATAGATGATATATATAATAAAATTCCATAAACTCCTTTATATGTGAAAATCTTAAAAAAAAATGTTAATGTTCATTCAAACTGTACCAACACGGAGATTTTCTGAATTTATGGAAACAATCACATAGGCGATGTCACTAAGCCTTTAAAATTTTGTTTAGGATGGATTTCGGAACTTTACTTTTAAGATCTTAATCTGCTTAGATGTTTTGCTTGTGGCTGAGTCAATTATAATAAGTGTGTTGAAATTAATTTCTAATAAATGTGTTAAATGTATTTTCTAATAAGTGTGTTAAATTTAAATTATCCTAACTTAAATTTAATTAAGTTAGGAACTTGGAGAGTTATAAACAAACCTAAGGTTAAAGATATACGTCTGATCGCGGATAGATAGGTCGTTAAGCTACCACCCTAACCAAATTAATCATTTATAATACCTAGACTTACACTAAACTAGTTAGTGGCAAGTAAAGGATCGAACCCAAAAGGACTTAGTGTATCAATTTGTGCAAATTAGACTAGTAGGAAAGGTTGTGAGATATAGAGAGATTAAACCAAATACTACTAAGAGCAAATAACTAAAACTAGGGAAAGTGGAATCCAATTAAATTAATGCATTCAACAACATCATACAATTAGATGAAAATGACCTCGATTAGGAACATCAACACATTTAACTCACTCTCGCACAATTAAGCATGTTAATTATCCTACTAAACTAATTCACTCTCGTGCAACTAACCTAGCAAAGGTATGGAAGAAATTAGGGCTCTCAACCAACTCACTCTCGCACAATCGATTGAAAGCACAATTAAGAACATAGAATCAATTAGCTAGAAAGATTCTAATCCATAAAAGCATCATCCATACACAATAATCAAGAAACAATTCCATACTAATCACAATCAATCATTCAATTTATTAACATAACCTTCATCCATTTCCCTAGAACAAAATCTAAGCTAACATAATGAAAAAAGACATGGAAAACAAGGTAAAAATAAGAATAAAAACAAGATTAAACAAATAAACTAATTAATCTACTCAAATCAATAAACAAAAAGCATAAAACTAAGAATTAAGCAAGAAATAAAGATGAGAGAAAGTTAGAAAATGCTCATTGAATAGATGAGAAGAAGTTCCACAAAGTTGCTTCTTCAACCTCTCAAAAACTCCATGGAAATCCAAGCTTTCTCTCTCTACACTACTCCTAAACTAACCCTAAGAGAGAGAAAATAAAGTCTAAACTAATCTAAACTATCTAAAATAAAATTTTGATTGAAAAGTTCTTTTGAAAATAACCCAAAGAGGGTATTTATAATACAAGCTAAAACAATATAAAAGAAATTAAAAAGAAATAAAACTAAACTAAAACAATTAAAATACTAAACTAAAAACCAAAAATAAACAAAACAACCATAAAATAAAATAAAAGGAAATGAAAAGGAAAAAGAAAAACCCCAAAACCCCACTAAAATTCCCACCCAAACCACGAAACATCAGACTACCAATTTCCCCCCTTCACTTTCGAATTTGGCTGCTCCAATTTAAACACCATCAGCCATTATCCCAAACAACCATCATCACCGTTCATCAGCATCATCATCATCTAGCATCCAAAATTGTGGATGTCCGATCTTCATTAAAATCACGTGAAAAGCTCGTGATTGACCCACATTTGCGCGCCCGCACAAAAGACACACAACAAGTCGCGCAAAGCTACTGTATCATTCTGTTTTGGACTCCAATTGTGTGCGCCTTCTGACAGGGTTGTGCGCCCGCGTCTGAGGCTTGAGATGGTGAGTTTGGGTGTTGTGAGTTGCGTGGCTATTAGGTGAGTAATTTGGTGGTGATTTGGGTGGTTGTTGTTGATTGGAGGTGGCTGACGGTGGTCTTAGTTGGAGTGGAGTGCTGGTGCGGTTGTGGTGGGATGATAGGTGGTGTTGGTGGTTTAATTGGTTGTTGTGGGAGCAGGTTGCGTTTGATGGTGATTTTGGTGGCTGGTGGAAGGTGCGGTTATTGCTGTTGGTGTTGGTGAATTGGGGGAAAGCAGTGCTGGAGCTGGTGGTTTGGGTGGCTGAAGGTGGTGGTGTGCGGCTGTTGCTTGAGGGAGCAGGGGTTGTTGGGTGTTGGTGTATTGGAGGTGAGGTGCTGGTGGTTGTAGTTGTGGTGGCTGTTGATGGTGAGTGTGAATTGGAGTCGAATTGAGGTGTGGGATTGCGTGGTGGTTGATTGGTGGTCAGGGAGCAAGAAAAATGGAGGTGAGCTGCAATTGGTGGAGCAGGGGAGCTTAGTGGCTGACGGTGGAGGTTGGTAGATGGTTGCTTGGTGTGTGGGAGCTTGGAGCATGTTGGTGTTGGTGTTGGTGTTGTTGGGGCTGGTTTGGTTGGTTGATTGGTGGGCTGAATTGGGTGTGGATTGGTGGTGGTTTTGGGTGGCTGCTATGGCAGTTGGTTGGTTAGCGGCAGCAGCTTGTGAATGATGTTTGGCTTGAATTCGAGACTCCATTAATGACTCAAAACTTGAGACACGTATATTGAACCTCGAACCTTGGACCTCCGAGCACAATCCTACACAAACCAAGAAAACCGAGAGAAAAAGGGACAAAAACTAAACTAAAATAAAATAAAATAAAGCAAGATAAATAAAGTAAAATAAAATGCTAAAACTAAAGAAATAATAAAATAAAATGAAATAAAATAAAACAAACTAGAAACTAAAAGAAAATAAATAAAATGAGAGAAGCGGGAAATTATTAACTAAAACTACAAAGATAAACTAAAAACTAATAAAAACTACTAAAATACTCAAAATAAAGATAAAAGACGAGAATAAGCAAATAAAAGAAATAAAGAACAAAATGAGCTAAATTATTGTAAAATAAGCCGGAAAGCGACTCAATAAACACCCTAAAAGTGACATAAAAGTCACTTATCAACGTCTACCAAAAATATAAACATAAACAAAGCTATACCAAAAAAATAGATCTTTCGTTACACTTTACTTGTAATTGGAATAACATGTACTTAGACTTCATATGTGTTAATTATTATTGTACTATTATGTGTTCTTTGGAGATTTGATTTAAATCAAACGAACATTCTCAATAATCACAATTAACCAAAGAACATGCTAAAAAATCACAATTAACCAAAACACACAAATAGAAAATGGATAGAAAGTGAAATAGATCAATTCTTAACACATTTTAAAATAGAAATCCGATCTCACTAGGCCATAGATGACCATAACTTGAATACAATAGAAACTAGGCATTACAAGGCAATAGATGACCATATCCACCTGCAAAGTTGTATGCATCCCTTCATATTACACGCCTTTGAACCTTTGAAGGAGCTGTTTTCTGAAGATCAGTAGGTGCCTTCCTCTTGGTCTATTAACATCAACACACAATACATATCTAATTATTATTTGACATACCCTTAGCAATATAATTAGAAACTAGCATAAGAGACACAGACATATGCTTACCATATTTTTTCTAACTTTAATAACGTTTGGAACCAACTCATTTGGCGATTTCAGCTTAGGGACCTGAGAAGTAAGTGAGTAGAAGGTTAGGACAGAAGAGGAGCATTGTAATTTGTTGAGTGTAACACGTAGAATGCGACAGAAACACTCAGTATTACCTTTGATGGTTGTCGCGTTGTCTTCCCTTTGTCACGTATGGTGTCTCCTATGTTGGTAAGATTTTTAGGGTTCTTATGGGGTGATGCTAAGTTTAGCATCTTCTTGACTGTCTTGGTGTTCGACTTCTTGTTCTTGCTTCTGTTTTGGTGATCTTTGACTACCTTGGTGTTTGCCTTTCCTTTACTCTTCCCGGTTTCCTTGACTTTGCTTGAAATTTGAACACCTGTATTCTTCTTATTATTGCTTGTGTCCATCAGTCCATTTGTTTGTTTCTTCTTCAAGCACGCTGGTTTCTTGAACCCCATTTCAGCTAGAGTCTTGTTCCTAGAGCCCTTGGGCCTTCCGCCTGGTTTTTTTATTCACCTTAGGATCTTTAATCATGACATCGCAACTAGGAGGAATTAAATCTAATCCTACTCTCTCCAAATGCGCCACACTTGAATTCCTTCCATTCTAAAAAACAAGCGAACCATAATCATTTGGCTCGTTCGGGTAAGAGATGTCAACACTTTGCTCTAGTTGTTTTCACTTACATTGCTTAACTTCTTCCCTAAGCTGACTTAATCCTTTAGAGACCAAGAGTACAACCTCATCATTCACCGTGGCTGCTTCATCGCACAAGGCTTCAAACTCACCAATCAGCTGATTGTACCGTATTAACTCTACATTTGAACTTGAGTCGTCGTAAGACACACTTACTAGAGTGTGATTCCTAATTATATCCTTTCTCCAACGGTTCACAATGTAGTGTTCCGGTAACTCAACCACTAATTTCTGATCAAGTATCCTCATCATATGCTTGCACATAATGCCATGAGTTACAGATTTCCGCCATTCACACAACACCTCCTTCGTGTCGGTGTTAAAAGTAGCAGAGTAATACCTTCTTTGATCCGTAATTACTTCCTCACACTTTCCTTCTATCACGATTCAAACTCGGTCTTCGACGACATATTCGATTGTATTTTCATTCAACATCTTCTCCCTCTTATAGTTGCATACATCATTCTAGAACATTCAGATTAAATCTCTTGAAAACCTTTTCAACCTTGAACCTAGTTACTAGCCGCCTCACATATTTAGCACAGTTTGCATCAACAGCTGACTTATCTCGTAGCCGTTTCTCCAAAGCCTTAGCATACTTTTGGGGAAACTCATATAGCTTAGTGTTTCTATTAACAAATCCGTCAAAGAAACTATTAATGCTCTCCACCCGTTGTGTTGTCTTCATACCCGCCTAGAAATAATCTTTCATGTACGCCGGAATCCACATATGCCTCTCGTTATAGAGGCTTGTCAACCAATCATTACCCTCCAACTTAAATTCAGTAATGAGTTCATTCCAACGGCTCTCAAACTCAGCAACGGTCAAACTCTCATAAACCACTGCTTTCAAAACACCCTTGAAATCTTGGTACCTGCAAGATTAGAATAAATATTCAATCAAGCATAATCACATTTAAAATTTCAACCACAACACATTATCACAAATCAATAATAATGTTGTGGTTCTAACCTCTCACATTTCCCTAATTTTTCCGAAATCTTCCTCATTATGTGCCATATGCACCAGCGATGTCGCGTAAAAGGCAAGAATTCCTTGATGGGCTTACGCATTGCAGCGGCTTGGTCGGTAAGAATGGCCTTCGGAGCCTGATTATTCATACATGACAACCATTCCTGGAAAATCCATTTGAAGGTGTCACAATCCTCGTGGGAAACCAATGCACAACCCAACAAAATAGATTGTCCATGGTGGTTTACTCCAACAAAATTTACAAATGGAAGTTCATACTCATTTGTGAGATATATGGCGCCAAAGCATACGACGTCACCAAATTCTTCATAAGCTGCCTGACTACGCGCATCAACCCAAAATACATCTTTCAATTTCCCTTTATCGTCTACACGTTTTGCATGATAAAAGTTTGGGTTAGCTACTTTCATTTTATTAAAATTGGACATCATAGCTGCTGAATCACCTCTGACCATTCTCAACCTACGTGCCTTATATACCTCGCATGATAAATCTTTAACACTTAACTGCACTTTTTCTTGGCTTCTCACTTCTGTAGCCAGGCAACCGTGAATTTGAGATACAGGAACACCCTCATCAAAGTAGTGTAGCAACTTCCTCCTAACTCTTTTAGTTAGCCCCTTCATTCGATACTCTTTAACCAGGTTGGCCTTACGAGGTGTTGGCGTGTGATTAAAATGCTCCAGCTCCGCTCCCTTCACCACCCCTTCCCCCTGACGATTAACACTTGCATACACCTTCGCCTTACACTCACATTTTTTAGGCTTTCGCTTACGTTGACTCAATTCATCTGCACAAACAACACCATCAACTGCTCCCCCTGAACCAAACACATCCATGGCTTTTGCCCTCTTTCGTGCTTCCCTTATCGCCCTCATGTCTCGTCTACCCCAGCACTCACACCTCCACGTAGTTGAAATACGATCTCTGTCCTCACCTTTGGAATAAACACCTTATGCCCTAGTGACTCCAAAACCCTGTTGTTGTGCATATTCTTTGTAATAAGCCTCTACATCTTGCCATATCTTAAAAACTATTCCCACCTTAGGAGGTTCAATACAAGAAGCGACACTCAGATGATTACTATCAACGACTGTGCCTATCGTATCCATTATGTTGATTGGGGATTGGAATTGCAGACCATTAAGATCATCACACCCCTCACCAAAGCTAGAATTGACATTGTTGTCAGGACCATAATCACCTTCTTTAATTATGTCGTGTACATCCATTTTTACAGTCCTTTAGCTCAGTTCATAACACTTACAACCTGATGTACATAATAAGATAGTTGGTCACAAAAATGTACTACTTCAAATTCAGATTGAAAAACAACAAAACATCAATTCACTAACCTAATTAAATTGCAATTTAAACAAATCCTGGTGCATGACATCACATTACTACACTATCGTAATTTAATTTGAGTTTTTGATATTAATTCTTATTGTAAAACACGATTACCATCCCTGTATCCGTATATTATGCTAATGGAATTTATTAGTGAATTTACAAATAATACTGATGTTGCAAATTCAAAATGATGTTCTGATCCAATGAAAAATAGGAATCCAAAACACTAGAAAAAAACAATTATCGTATTTACAAAACACTGCAAATTAACGTATGAAGGCAATCCATATCAAGGCAAAGGCATGAAGTACGAACAGTTGAAATACAAAGATAATTCCCATTGCAAATCCATTTCTTCAACTAATCTCCCTACATTATTCAAGTTCAGTGATTAAATCCTAATTTTTTTAAAAGGATCGTCAAGAGTTATAAAATATACGTACAGAATTCAGGAATTACATAAGATTGTTAAATCCTACTCAATAGGGAAATATCATCAATACACCCAACTTAAAAATATCATCAACACACCCAACTTAAAAATAACATAGGTAACATAAACTAAAATTACATGTCCAACATATTTAAAATTAACTTAATCACAACATAGAAAATTGGATCCAATTCTATTTGAAAATGAAAATAATGTATATATTGCACTAACCAATAGATTCAATGTGGATACCCTTCACACAATGAACGGATCTGATTTGTGGTTCACTCCATGCTTGATCCAGAACAACAGCACTACTGGGTCATCAATTATAGAGATCACTCCTTTAGAGTTTTTTACACTTCAAGTATTTTGCTTGACACAAACTTGATACCCAAGAAAGAAACAATATTCGGCATCAACGCTTTAAAAAATAACAACCACACAAATCATTCAATATATTTCGAAATCAGCTTCTTCTACAAGAAACGCTACTAAACAAAACTACATAATACAATGTATAATTCAAAACTACTTTCTCAGTTATTTTTTACTTGATCCCCTTTGACTTTTACACTATTCATTATCTCTATTTGACCGTCTTTTGTAAACAATATGTAAGGGAAAACATATTCATGCGGGATCTTTTTGAATTCATCTCAATAAGTACTATCATAATTGTATAGGATATATAGCTCCCGCTGAACTATCGCCCAGCCCCCAGGGTGCACACTCACCACCGAATAAGCAACTAAAGGAGGGCTCATCAGCCCGGCAGAGTCAGCCCGCAGGGCTGACCAGGCTAAACTCTCCACGAAGGAGATAGTACGCCTATAAATAGAGGGTAAAGTACAACGAAAAAGAGGTTAGACACTCAAGTTATTACACTTTCTATATCTCTCTAAGTACACTTTCTCTCTTTAAACACTCTCTAACTTAAGCTTCGGAGGGGGGGTTCCTCGAGCCACCCCCGAGGGTAGCTTACGTGTGCTTCCGTGTGTAGGTTGTTGACAGGACCCAGCTCACTCGGCATAACCCTTGGATCCATACCTGGAACAGTTGGCGATAGAAGGAGGGGACAAGATCATCTAACCTGAGGTTCACCAACTGAGCTAGGGACTAGTTAACTAACCACCATGGCCGGAGAAGAAACTGTACAAACAGCCACGTCCAAAACTAATGAGACCAACCAAACACCACAAAAAACACCCCCAGTAACCAGAGATCCAAAAGGATCCACCGGAAACCCCAAATCGATCATCTCACAGAAATCCAACCCCATCGGATCGACATCAGCCACTGCTAAAGCAGCGGCGAAACCAGTAGATTCGGTAGGATCCAGCTCTATTTTCAAGTACGGAATGTCGTTAACAGGCGCGAACAATGAGCTTATTGTTTCAGCACCTGTAACCCAGAAACCGCAGCCCGTAAATATGCCAGCCATTCTGCAGAACCTCTCTAAGTGCAGCAAGGAGCAGCTGGCTGCAATGACAGCGATCCTTACCAATATGGGTAAGGGGGCAAGCCCATCACCGACAACGGTAGCTGCGGAGCCCGCAGCGAAAAAGCCAGAAGTCTCAACTCTCACCCCCGAGCAGAAATAGCTCATTCAGCTGAGGAAAAAGGTATTGGAGCAGGAAGCTCGCAATCTGAATCGAGAATGGAGCGTGGAGGAAATAACCCCGGCTTGAATCAGCCCGGAGAAGCGGGTCCCTCGCAGTAGGTTACCGGCCGCAGAGCGAGGACCCAGCCCGGAGAGAGACAAACGAATGCGAATCCAGGTTGTTCCAGATGATTCCCCATTTTGCCGGGAGATTTTGGAAGATCCCATGGAGAAAATGAAGATGCCGAGCTGCAAGTACAATGGAACCACAACACCCAAAAGTCACATATCAGCTTTCGAGAATCATATGGTACTCTACACCATGACAGACTCAGTCTGGTGTAAGGCTTTCCCACCAACTCTGGAGGGGCTGGCAGCGGAATGGTACGGCGCCATCCCCAAATGTTCTGTATACTTGTACAACCAGCTAAAGAGAATGTTCATGGAGCATTTCATAACCTTGGTAGACAGAACCAAGATGACAACCGAGCTGATGTCCCTGGTTCAGGGAAAGGATGAGCCCCTGAGGGAGTTCATCACCAGATTCAACAAGGAGGCAACAACCATTCCAAATATGAGCTAGGATGTAGCGCTGTTAGCAATGCAGAGTGGCCTACTGCCAGGGTCACCATTTAGAGCATATATGGGGCGTAAGAGCCTCAAAACGCTCGCTGAAGCGCTGGGTAAAGCGCATGAGTTCATCAAAGCAGACGAGACTGATAGAGCAATGCTGGGTAGGAAAGCAACAGGTGACTCAGTTAAGCGGGCAGAGGTCACCCGGGCAAAGAACACACCCAGGGTGGACCAGCCAAGCAGGGCTGAGCAAAACCGCAGAGAAGTAGACAGGGCAGTGGGATTGAGAAGGTCCGATCCAAGGAGAGGGCCAAGGCCTGGGAAGTTTGATCAGTATACCCCACTAACCCATTCCAGATCTCACATATTCAACGTAAATAAGGCTGATGATAAGTGGGAAAGGCCTCCAAGGATGGTAAACAGGAGTCGCGATACCAGTAAGTGGTGTGACTTTCACAGGGACTATGGCCACACCACTGAAGAATGCACGCACTTGAAGGACAACATAGAGGACTTAGTCAGGAGAGGATACTTGAGTCAATTTAAGCAACGTGATGACCCTCCCAGAAGAAGGGAGGAGGATAGAGTGGGCCGAGCTGACCGTAGAGGAGGTCATAGGGGCCCGACTGGAGACAAGGATAGAGATGGCAAGCCAGAGGGCAGGGTGTACGTGATCAGTGGGGGTCCACTACATGGGGGGACAGCTAATAGAGCGCGGGCTGACCTGCGGGCAAAGATACATCAAATAAACGACAATGATAAGCGTAGATGGCCACCTCTTCCCCCGCAGCCACGAGCCACGTTTGACGAGTATGACCAGAAGGGCATAATTCACCCTCATGATGACCCACTGGTGGTAACAATGAGAATTGCAAACTGGGAGGTGGATAGAATACTGATAGACGGAGGCAGCTCAGCCAACATCATATACATCAGTGCGTTCAATGAGCTGAAGCTGGACAGAAAAGACCTGAAGAGAGTAAACTACGAGGTCACCGGGTTTAATGGCTCGGGGCTTACCCCAGATGGCATAATCAAACTCTCAGTCCGGGTAGGAGAGAGGTCAAGAAGGCGTGATGTCCGAGCAGAATTTCTCGTGATAAACTCCCCTTCACCCTACAATGTAATCATGGGAAGACCGCTCATCCACAAGATAGGCGGGGTGGTATCCACTTACCACCTGGCCATGGCTTACACAACTAATGAGGGTCGGTCAGCAAAGCTTAGGGGAAGCCAGAAGACAGCCCAACAATGTTACATAACTGCCTTAAAGCAGCCTACCAAAACCAGACAGCATTCCGGTTCCGAGAGAAGGCTCCCTGAGCCTGAGAGGAAGTCGAGGAAAAGGAAGCGTGAAGAGTATCACAGGAAAAAAGATAAACAGAAGTTGGCAATGGAAAACTTCGAGCCTGCAAAAGAAGAAATAGCCAGACCACTTCCCAGCGGGGAGCATGTCATAGTCGAGCTCACAGAAGGTGATCCGTTGAGGACGGTGAAAAATGGGAAAGACATTGATCCAGGAGTAGGGGTGCACCTCATAGAGCTGCTGAGAAAGAATAAAGACATCTTTACATTTTTCGCAGATGAGATGCCCGGAATTGACCCAGCAGTCATGGTGCATAGGCTGAATGTGAAGGAGGATATTAGGCTAGTCAGGCAGAAAACGCGAAGCTTCTCCATGGAGAAAAACCAGGCAATCCAGGAAGAGGTAGAAAAACTCTTGGAAGCAGGATTTATTGAACCCTGTGACTATCCAGAATGGTTAGCCAACGTGGTCATGGTGAAGAAGGCAAATGGCCAATGGAGAATGTGTGTTGATTTCACGGATCTTAATAAGGCCTTCCCGAAGGACTGTTACCCACTGCCACGGATAGATTAACTGGTAGACTCAACCAGCAGGCACGCCCTGCTAAGCTTCATGGACGCCTTCTCAGGGTACCATCAAATCAGCCTGCACGAGCCAGACAGGCAGAAAACTGCATTCATTACCAAAGGGGGAGTGTATAATTACATAGCTATGCCCTTCGGGCTGAAGAACGCTGGAGCAACTTTTCAGAAGGCAATGGATAGAGTGTTCCTTCACCAGAAGGGAAGAAATGTGGAAGTATACGTTGACGACTCAATTGTTAAGAGCGTCACACAAGCTGGACATATCATGGATCTAGAGGAAACATTTGCCACCCTGAACAAGTATAAAATCAAGCTCAATTCGAAGAAATGTGTCTTTGGAGTGAGCTCGGGAAAGTTCTTGGGTTTTCTGATCAGCGAGAGAGGAATAGATGCCAACCCAGAAAAGGTCGAAGCAGTCCTCAGTCTGCTCGAGCCTAAGAGCATCAAAGATGTCATGCGGTTGACAGGCAGAATGACCGCACTGACAAGATTCATCAGCAAGTCATCAGCAGACAAAGCCTTGCCATTCTATCAGCTATTGAAAGGAAATAGAGAATTCAAGTGAGGGACTAAGGAGAAAGAAGCCTTTGAGGGTATTAAGGAGCATCTGACTAAGCTCCCGACAATGATCAGCCCGGAGCTGAGGGAAAAACTGCAGTTGTACATCTCAGCGTCAATACAGACAATCGTAGCCGTTCTGCTGGTAGAAAGACAGAAGCAACAAAGGCCGATATATTTCGTGAGCCACATGCTGACCGAGGCAGAGCAAAGATACCCCCTGGTAGAGAAGCTAGCCTTCAGAGTGGTCACAGCAGCGAGAAAGCTAAAACCATATTTTGACGCGCATATAATATAGGTCCTCACAAACCACCCGCTGGAGAAAGCATTACAAAAGATGGATGCATCGGGTAGACTCTTAAAGTGGGCAATCGAGCTTTCTGAGTATGAATTCGAGGTCAAGCCTAGGGCAGCCATCAAGGCACAAGCTTTAGCAGACTTCATAGTGGAAGCCTCCTATGAGGAGAAAGAGGATGACATTCGGGTCTGGAAGGTGGAAGTGGATGGATCCTCAGCCCAAACGGGGAGTGGGGCAGGAGTCATAATGACGTCTCCAGAAGGAAACGTATTTGAGTATGCCATCAAGTTCAAGTTCAAAGCATCTAATAATGAAGCAGAGTACGAGGCGACACTGGCAGGCCTGCGTATGAGCCTTGCAGCCGGAGCCCGTAAAGTACACCTGCAGACTGATTCTCAGCTCGTTGCCTGCAAACTGCAGGGGGCGTATGAGATAAGGGAAGCCACTATGATGAAATATGTAACCAAAGTGAAAGAACTGGCAGCCCAGCTAGTCCATTTCTAGATAGACTTGGTCCCAGAGCAGGAAACTCTCAGGCTGACGCCTTATCTAAGTTAGCCAGCTCCACCTTACAAAGCCTCACAAGAACAGTGATGGTCGAAGTGTTAGAGGAAAGTAGCATCGCTGAAAAGGAGCAGGTAAACTGCATTGGGAGTCAGAGAGCCTGGTTCTCAGACATCTTGGCGTACAAACTTCATGGCTCGCTGTCTGATGATGAAGTACAAGCTAAAAAGGTGAAGAAAGACGCAAATTGGTATGTAGTGATGAATGAAGAGCTCAACAAGAAAGGCTTCTCAAAGCCACTGTTGAGGTGTATTCCAGAATGGGAGCAGAAGGGCATTTTGGAAGAATCCCACTCCGGAATATGTGCCAACCATATCGGCGGGAAAGCATTAGGAGTAGAGGTCCTTAGAAGAGGGGCATATTGGCCAACTCTCACGCAAGACGCACTAGCATATGTTAAAAAATGCGACAAGTGTCAAAAATATTCATTAGTCATAAATCAGCCAGCAAATGATCTAACTCCAATCCTCAGCCCGATCCCGTTCGCTTAATGGGGAATGGACATATTGGGACCTTTCACCACTGGGTCATCGGGCAGAAAGTATCTCATTGTGGCAATAGATTACTTTACAAAGTGGATAGAAGCTTAGCCCACCAAGTACATAAAGGCAACCCAGGTCAGAACATTTATATGGAAGAGCATCATCACTAGATTCAGGGTGCCACGGTGCATAGTCTTTGATCATGGGTGCAAATTTGACTGTGACACCATAAAGGACTACCTGGGGGATATGGGCACCAAGTATGCAAGTGCCTCAGTCTGCCACCCGCAGAGCAATGGCCAAGTAGAAGCAGCAAACAAGCTGATCCTGACAGCCCTACAGAAGAAGCTGGAGGAGTACAAGGGCCTATGGGCAGACTTAGTCCCAGAGGTCTTGGGGGCAAATAGGACCACTAAGAAGGAGTCAACCGGTAAAAGCCCTTTCACCCTAGCCTACGGGGTTGATGTAGTTGTCCTTGTGGAAGTGCAAATCCCCAGCCTGAGGATACAGCACTATGAGCAGCAAGGAAATGAAAAGCGCATGCTGGAAGAGCTAGACTTCTTGCTAGAAGTAAGGCTAAAAGCAGCCCTTAAGCTGGCAACCCAAAAGAGCAGGATCTCAAAAGCTTTTAACAAAAGGGTCAAGCACAGGGAGCTCCTGCCAGGAGACTTAGTCCTCAGGAGGACAACAACAGTTGGAAGAGGAAATCAACATGGAAAGCTGTCAGCAAACTGGGAAGGCCCTTTCATCATCCACGAGCAGGTTGGACCAGGCGCGTTCCTCCTTGCAGATCAAGAAGGTCAGGTCTTAAGAAACAGTTTCAATGTTGATGTGTTAAAGAAATATTTTGTTTAAATAGCTTGAAACATAGCTGTTTCAAGTCGATAAACCTTTATTCAGTCCATGTTATGTTAACTAAGGCATTTGAGCCATTTTTATTCAATGAAATACAAGCCTCTGCGTGAGGAGTATGTTGCATAAATTTGTTTAATATAGTATGCCCAAGCATCATATACTAACATGCAGAAATCAAACAAGAATAATAATAAAGTGTTAGAGGCAAGAAGCACTCTAGCGCAAAATGACAAAGTGCAAGCATTCGTCCTTAAAACCTCACTTCACCTGCAAAAAGCAAAATAGGGCACCACCTTGGGGACGCCTGAGAGGGAGCCTGACACGTTCAGCTTGAGCAGGGGAAAAGAGAGGAAAAGAAGAGGATGAGCTACATGGGCAACACTAAGGTTCTCTTAGTCCCATTCAGCCCATCTCTTTGAGGGGGAAAGGAAAGGAGAAGACAGTCAACCAGTAAGCCCTTACAAAAAGAAGTAAGCAGGCAGTAAACAAGCTGAATGACATAAATAAGCCGCAGCATAAACAAGCTGAATGACATAAATAAGTCGCAGCATAAACAAGCTGAATGACATAAATAAGTCGCAGCATAAACAAGCTGAACGACATAAACAAGTCGCAGCATAGATAAGCTGAATGACATAAATAAATCGCAGCATAAACAAGCTGATGACACAGACGAAATAAGCAAAAAGCTGATCGACACAAATAAGTCTCAGCAAGGATAAGTCAAATAACGCTCAATCAAATATGTCAACCAGCACGCAGACGAAGCCTTTGGTCAAAGCCAAGTTAAGTACACAACGCGCAAACACTTGAAGCAGATAAAGTAGGAAGGACAAAATGTAACAAAGTCCCTGTTGAAGCACAACAGAGCGCAAAAGAAACAGGAAAGCGCTAGGCAGCTAAATTAAAAAGACAGGAAGGCCCAATCTACGAGGCCCCACCAAACGTAATAAAGAGCAAGCATGCAAACAATGAAGTAAACATCAAGAAAAGCAGCAAGAGGAGATCATAAGGAACATACGTTATAAGGCTGAACCCCTGCCCACCAAGGCAGAGTAAACATTCAGCAAGTCAGTCACAGAACAAATAAAACTGAGCCCTCATCAACCAGGATAAGGAAACACTCAGCGGGTAAAGTTAGAAGATCACAAATTCAAGTTAAGCTGGACAGACCCAGCAACGAAAGAAAAAGTATTCTGAAAATACGCAGAGAAACATAATCTTTGGCAGCTATACACCCCAAAGATAGTAACAAAAACTACCTAGTTACAACAGATCTGGGTGAGGGAAACTCAGAGGAACCACTGGAGTAGGAGGGTGACAGCCGCCATAACCTTTATTGATCATCAGTCAGAGACTCCACTCCAATAGCTGCAGCAACGTCAGGGCAGAGAGGCACCTCCAAGTTCAGCACGGCCTAGTTGGGGATCTTGCAGCCAGCAGCGCGAGGGTGATCAGCGGGAAGATCGAACAAACCAGCCTCACCTGCAGCTTCAAACTTAGCCCAGAAGGCATTAAAGCGAGCCTGCTGCTCTTCACCCTCACCATACAAGCTGCTAACGCATCAAGCCGCAGCTTCCCATCCTCCATCATGGCGATCAGCCAGGAGCTTAGCAAAAACAGGAGAGAGCGCAAAAGACTTGAGAGCCTCTCTCCTAACAACCTCCAGCGCAATAGCATGCCCAGCCTGTAAATCTGCCTCCTCCGCCTCTAACGTCTTCATCCTGGCCTGAGAAGTCCCCAACTACTCCTCGCAGTCCTTCAGCTTGGTCTGAGTGAGCTGAAATTCTCCCAATTGGAGCTGTAAGGCATCCGCCTTTTCCCTCAGCGGAGTCACCTCATTGGCCATAGCATCCCTCTCAGCTTGAGCCTGCTGAACCTCCAGAGTCTTCTAGGAAAGAGTTATACCCTGGTTCTGATATTCCTTCTCCACTGACAGCAAGGCATTGGACAAATCCCCCATAGACATAACAAGCTGCAAGAAAAGCAGAAAAGAAGAGTCAGCCAAAGTGGGAGTTAACAAAAGAAGTTAACAATAAAAAAAATAAAGTATAATAATAAGTAAAACAAGACAGCAGCAACAAAACAAGCAGAGAAAAGCTGAAACGAGAAAAAGAAAAGCTAAAAGCAAAGACTAACCTTCTGCAAATCATGGCAAGCAGTAGCTGCTGGAAGGCTGACTAAGCTGCGCGTAGAATCCGCAGGGAGACGAACCCCCTGAGTCAGGCGGTATCCTAGAGTACCACCCTTCTGAGGGTTGTCTACAAATAAAGACTCATCAGCCCTCACATTCATCAAAGGCCGAAAGGGAGCGTTCTCAGCTCCAGAAGGACAGAGTATTGGGCGAAGATGAATGCCAATAGGGACCTCAGCAAATTCAATGGCCCCAGTAGGGCGAAAAGTCCCTCCAGTAGAGAGTGAGGACGCAGAAAGAGGATTCTCAAAGGCATCACCCAAGAACTGATGAACGCAGCGGTTAAGCTCACTGGAGTTCTGAGTGTCTCCCCCACCAACGTTCCCACCTGGAAGTCTAGTGTTGGCAGACGTGGAAGCAAGAGGGTCTGGGCCAGGAGAAGTGCGAGCCTTATTCGCCTCTGGCTCATCCCTAGCAGGGGCAGAAGACACAGGATCGTCCTTATAGGGAATAATTTCAAGCCTTTAAAATCCCATTAGCTTGAACCCCACTGTGATCATACACTAAAGTACGGTGGCGTCCAAAAGAGAAGAAGATAGAGCAAAAGAGTCGCCAACAAGTTTTTAAGGAACTTGTAAACCGTTCACGAGGTGAAGGTTACACCCCTTAACGATCCAAGAGATCGTCAACTCCATAAGGTCATGAACCAAATAAGGGTTCGGGGATGATGGTACAAATCCAACCTAAAAGAGATTGAACCTGCCCTAATAATAGGCCTCTACTTTATTCTGCTCGTATTCATGTGCGCTTTCTGACTAACATACAATCAATAAGATTAACCCTAAACCTGTTTAATCTATGTTGGTTGAATTTTAATGCACAAATAAACTATTATTGGCAATCACTTGATTTATAATCAAAGTTAACATAACAAGATTATTAAATATCTTATTAAGCATGATTACAAGTACCAATTCCCTTTAAACATGCATAAAAAGGTGTGATCAAGCAATAAATAATAAGCATCAAGCAACATAATAAATAATCAACATCATGAATAATAATTATAAATAAAATAATCATCATCAAAATAATAATAATAATAATCATAATCATAATCATAATCATGTTCATGTTAATATTAGAGCATAATAGAAATAGCAAGATCCTAGGCATGATACTAACAAGATTAATAACAAACCCTAGCATGTCACTAAGCGATAAAAATCAAATCTTTATCCCTAACATGATACTAACATGAATTAACATTAGGAAGAATATAGAAAGCATCGTACTTTTAATCATACTTAATATTAAAGTTACCCTAGACATGATACTAGGAATCATAATAACAATCTAAGCATGATTTCTATATCATAATATCAATAAAACCATTAAAGTACTTACTTGGATGCCTCGTACCTCTTTCTAATAACAAAATACACACGTTAGTAACTTCAAGGAAAATAATAATCAAAGCAATTAAATTAAATAATTGAAAGAGAGATTTAGGACCAAACCCTCAGAAATTAAACCTTTCACGTCTAGGGCGAAGGCAACTTCGAATATGGCTAGGTGTATCAAGATCTTGTGAATGCGGAATTTTGTGTTAAAAAGCAAAGTTTATAAAAGAATACTAAAGAATTAATATTATTGAAAGTTGATGAAAGAAAGAATGAATGAATGAATGAATGAATTGATTGTAGATGAAGAGAGTTTATGAACGAAGAAGAGAATTGATGATTCTTGGTGATGGTTGATGAATGAAAAGAGTTGATTAAAACTTAAGAATAAAGAGAATTGGTGAATGAAAATGGAGTTTTTAATACGATATTTATAGAGAAAATCATCCAAAAAAGATAATTTAACAAAACAGAGTCTGAAGATCGCAAAAACACATTGGCGCCAGCCCTGGCTAATTGGCGCCAGGACCAGTGGCTAGCGCCAGGCGCCAATGGCTAGCACCTGGCGCCAATCCTGGTTCCAGGCGCCAAGGCCTGGGGTTGGACGCCAAACTGATTTTCCACGCGTTTTCGAAAATATGATAAATTCCCGTACTGGAAGATAAAATAATATAATTTCAATCGAAAATGCTATTTGATCTTAATTAAAACTCTGAAGAGTCCTAATGGAATTAGGAATGATAAAGACCTTCTAGAATGTTCTAGAAGACTAAAACCATTCCTAATTGCATTAGGAATGATAAATTATATTAGGCCCTCCCCTAGGTCATTAGGCCGTACTTAAAGCTCAAACCGGGCCCAGTTTAGTAAATTGGCCATAACTTCCTCAATATTCATCGGAATTGGGCTTATAATATATCGTTGGAAAGGTCTTTGCAAGCCCCATCCAACTACACCACTATTGGACCCATATTATGGACCAACCAAACTGGATTGGCTGTTTTCTTTAAAATAAAGTTTTCAAAAACAGGGAGAAGAGAAAAAGAAATAAAACTTTCCGCAACACTAAACCTTTCCACACTTCGTTTCATTCGATTATGATTCGACGTGAAAGACACTCATCACCGGGTTTGGTTTTGGGGAGACACAAATGGGTGTCTACAGTCCTCCAGGTCAATCACTGGACGATCCTGCTGGAGAGAGCCCGCAGCTCGGGAGAGCCCACCCCGGGTAGCGCTTCGGAGCCGCCCCCTCAGCCCGTAGGGACGCGGCGGAATCCTTGGAAGCTCCAGGACAGATTCATCACGAACTGAAAATCAATGGCTGCAATAGAAGGAACTGCAGTTCCCTTCGCAGCAGCAGCATCATCAGTAGAAGTAGGAAAGAGCAGAACATGCTCAGCAGAGGAAACGGGTTTTTCACCTGCAGCAATGGTCTCAATCCCCTCAACTGGAAACTGGAGAACACTGTCAGCAAAATCATCGGCAGTAGCCTTTGGTTCTTCAGAAGCTTGTTCACTTGGCCTTTTGGCAGCAGAAGTTTGAGGTGCCACCCGGCCAGAAGCCGCGATAGACTGCTTCTCAGAGGAAGCAGTAGGCGCCACTAACGCCTCAGAATCTGAAGCCTCCTTTCGAGGAGCAGGGCGAGTATCACACCTACTCCCAACAGTAGAAGACGAAGGCTCAGGCTCAGCGCGGTTGGACCCAGTACGCTCGCCAGTAGCCACAGTGCCAACAATAGCCCGCAGCTCAGCAGGAGCCAAACGCACCTCGCCCTTCAGAGAACCCGCAAACACCTCCAGCGTATCAAAGAGCTGAGGAGGGTTCTCAGGAGTGGCAGTCAAAGGGTCCTTCCAATTATCTGCCAGCCCGAGCATGCGTTTGTCCAACTTGTCATAGCCTAAAAACGCAAAATGACAAAAAGTCAAATAAAGCAGAAAAGACAGAAAACAAAAAAAAAAAAGGCAGAAGGCTGAAAGAGCTTACCAGACTCATGTGTATGGCACAAACGCATGGCAGAAAGCTACTCATTACCCACGATATAAATAGAGTTGGACAGCCAGACCTTGGGAAACTTGGAGTCACCTGTCCCCGCTTCCTGCAGAGCCTCAAAAGCTTCTGTCTCACGAGCAGGTTCAGAGGGAAAAACTGTGACCCCAGCCATGTTGGTGCGAATCTCTCTGAAGTTGCGCGGAGCAGCGAAATTGGAAGGCACCCTCACCCAGAAGAACTTGCCAGTCCAGTCCCTGAAACGCCCAAGTTTTAGGTAGGACAAGACTCTACTCTCTTTGGGAGCGACATAGTACCACCCTGACTCAGTCCCAGAGGCTGATCTTTTCAGGCTCATGAGAGACTTGAACGAATGCAGGGACTCAGGGTACCTTCGAAACCTCAAAAACCACAGTAGACAAATCAAGGTATGAAGGGAGGCAGGGTGTACCAGAGATATGCAGATGTTAAAAGCACGTAGCAGCTTCTCTAAGGTAGGGTCCAAGGGGAACCTCAAGCCCAAGTCTAGCTGCGAGGCAAACACATCAATATGACCTGCAGGAGGGGCTGATAACTTCGCACCGTTAGCAGGCAGAACCAGCTCGTAGCCCTCCCCTAAACCGTAAAACTTCTGCTCAACAGCAGCCAGGCCCAGTCTCTCAGCGTCCTTACGCCAACTGGAATCTAGCACACAGTTCTTAGGCCCATAACACTTGTCATCGAGGAAGAATTCAGTCTTGCCCTCCTCTACGGGCTCAACAACATAAGTGGGCTGACAGTCGAAGTATGAGCGGTCACCAGGAGACTCAGCCATTCTACTTGATTGAACTACTGGGGAAGGAGAAGGTGATGGAGTCCTAATATTCCCACCACGCACTACATAATGATCTAACCGATGCATGTCAGCCATGTCATCAAGCCAAGCAAAAATGTTTAAAGGCTGAACATGGGGAATGGGGCTAACAAGAGACACATCAGGGGGATTGGCCTTAACAGCATCAGCCAACATTTTATGGCGCATTGCGCGCAACCTCAGGCGAGTAAGATGGGATAAGGGAACCCCATCCAGCGTAAGCACTCGCTCACAGTAAGGATCAAAGAAATCAGGACGGGGTATACGCTGGAAAGGGCGAAATGCACTACCCTCAGCGGGACGAGTACTGCCTAACCAGACGCAGCAGCAGGAGTCGCAGCAGTACCCATCCCGCTCGCAGTGGGGGGAAGGCCAGGAGGCATAACAGTTTGTAAAGGAGTAGGAGAAATAGAAGAAGTGTGCGCAGAACGCTCATCTGAAAAAGAAGATCGAGAAGAGGAGGAATCCGATCTTGTGGCCGTTTGAGGCTCACTCATATTCTGACTATCAGAGGCGTCAGACATTATGAAATCTACAAAGGAATACAGGCCCACAAAGGAAGGAAAAAGCAATGGGGAACAAGAAAATCAAAGAATCAGTTTAGAAACAATGAAGGAATAAGTAGAAAAAAGCCAAGAATGCAAATACAAGAACAAGAGAGAAGAAATGGGAATAGCGACAATTGGGAAGAATCAAAAGGCACAATCTTGCGAAGAAAAAGTAAAAAGAAGCAAAATTGGGAAAATACAAACAACAAAAGGTACAAAGTAAGTACCTTTAAGGAAAAAAGTTGCAGAAGCAACAGAGTACAACAACAATGGCGGAGATAAAAGCCCAAGCAAGACAAAAGTCCGAATCTGCAATTAAGAAGAACAAAGAAGGAAAAAGTTAACAAACGAGCAAGAATTAAAGGAGAAAAAGCAAGTAAAGCGAAAGTCAGGACAAAAATAAAGACGAAGAAGCAAGAACTTACCACAACAATGGAGGATCAGAGACACTAGACAGAGGAGGAGCAAAGAGCGAAAATTTAAAAATGCCAAAGTAACAAAAAGGGAAGATGAAAAAATTGGAGGCGTAAAAGAAATAAGTGAAAGAGGGGGACAGTGAAATTAATATGGAGTAAATGGGCAGTTAGACACAAGGCAAAGCCAAACCGCCTTGTCACTTTAGTAAAATCAAACTGACAGCCCGGATTGCCAACACGTGTCCCACTCATGCAAATGCGATTCCCGCCCCCCCTCCCCAAAAAAAAAAACAAAAAAACAAAAAAAAAATAATAATAAATAATTTTTTTTTTGAGAAGTGAGCACTTCAGCGGGAGCGATCGAAAATCCTCTCTACAAGCTCGTCATTTCTCAGACTTCAGCGGGAGTGATCGATAATCCTCTCTGCAAGCTCGTCATTTCTCAGACTTCAGCGGGAGTGATCGAAAATCCTCTCTGCAAGCTCGTCATTTCTCAGACTTCAGCGGGAGTGATCGAAAATCCTCTCTGCAAGCTCGTCATTTCCCAGACTTCAACGGAAGTGATCGAAATTCCTCTCTGTGAGTTCGTCACTTCTTAAGTAACCAATGTCACCATACAAGCAATAAGGCAACGGACTCAACAATACCAATGCCTGACCTCCCAAGTCTCCAGGGCGCCTCAACACCTTAGAGACTTGAGAGGCTAGGAGTGTGTAGGTTATTTCAGTCAGACGACCCGTTGAGTCAAGGCCGATAAGGCTACAAGCACAGAACAGCTGACATGAAAGAACCTCACTCCATCTCTTGAGGGGCTAGTTGTAGGGGATAGCTCCTGCTGAGCTATTCCTTCCAACTGGGCTTAGTTGAGAAGAACGTTCTTACAGGCAAAGAGTCAGCATGAGTGACCTCATACCACCTCTTGAGGGGCTAGTTGTATAGGATAGCTCCCGCTGAACTATCGCCCAGCCCCCAGGGTGCACACTCACCGCCGAATAAGCAACTAAAGGAGGGCTCATCAGCCCGGCAGAGTCAGCCCGCAGGATTGACCAGGCTAAACTCTCCACGAAGGAGATAGTACGCCTATAAATAGAGGGTAAAGTACAACGAAAAAGAGGTTAGACACTCAAGTTATTACACTTTCTATATCTCTCTAAGTACACTTTCTCTCTCTAAACACTCTCTAACTTAAGCTTCGGAGGGGGGTTCCTCGAGCCACCCCCGAGGGCAGCTTACGTGTGCTGCCGTGTGTAGGTTGTTCACGGGACCCAGCTCACCCGACATAACCCTTGGATCCATATCTGGAACAATAATATATAACTTTTATAATTTATACTTATAGATAATTAAAGTTTTGCATAGGCAAGTGTAATAAAAGAAACAAGTCAAGTAAAAAAGAACATAGGAAGTAGCTTTTAGGCCTGAATGATATCCCAAGTTATGTCATTAATTTCATGATTGACATCCTTATTTACATTTAAATTTGATAGAATGACATGTAATATGGTGATAGTTTAGTGGTTAACACTCTAATTTTTAAGGTGATGGTTGAAGCAAAAGTTTTTTGATACACAATGCATAAAAGATAATTTTTTTCCTTATTTTGTTAATTAAATGGTTATTTTGCGACATTTCAAGTCTAATTAACTAAGGGGTCGTTTGGTTCGCACGAGTAGGGGTGATAGTGAGACTGAGCTATTTGTGAACTATTCGAGCTTGATTCGGTCAAAGCTTGATTCGTGGTGGCTCGACTCGGGTTTGAGTTCGGCTCGAGACCTAAACGAGCCAAGCTGAGTTATGCCAAGCTCGGCTCGAAAAGTTCGTGAACAAGTTCGTTTATTTTTTTCATATAAAAAAATCATGTATATAAATATAAATTTTTTTATCAATAGATATTACACAACAATAAGTTAGTATTTTCATTATTAAAACAATAAACTCGTTACAAAGTAAAAAAAATTAATAATGAACAATAAAGAAGACAAGTAAATTAGGGCTAAGAATAAATCAAGGTTGTTCGTGAACAGTTCGAGTTCAGCTCGGTCAACGTTTAGTCAAAGCTCGGCTTGGTCGAAGCTTGACTCATAAAGGTTCGAATTCGGTTCGAGTTCGAACAAATTTAAATGATCACGAGTCGAGCTGACCATAGTTCGGGCTCGGCTCGCCCGATTAGCAGTCCTACGCACGAGGAAATCGGAATGGAATGAACAAAGGGAAAGGAGAAGAATGGAATGAAAATACCTAAAATTTGTGATGTTGTTTGTTTTAAAACAAAGGGAAACACTCCCTCTATTCCCACCACCACACAACCACCAGTTACATTCACTCTCCAACGTTCCCACCACCAAACCACCACCGAACCACCACCAAACCAGTCGCTACACCTCCCCCACCATTCGTCGCCCTTCGCCAGCCTTCCCCCGTCCCTCGTCGACCCAGCGGAGGTCGTCCCTCCCCCGAAAATCTCCTTAGCCTAAAAAAACCCTAACACCGCTAAAACTGCTGAAAAACCTCACCACTCCCCGTGAAATCCATTGAACAACCCTCCCCCACCATCAAAACCCTAGCGCCTAGGGTTTCGATGGTGGGGGAGGGTTGTTCGACGGATTAACAGTGAAGAGGGTTGGTTTTTTTTAGGTTTTTCGATGGTCGTGGAGGCTCGGGGAAGGGGTGGCGTTGGTCGGGGAAGGGGAGGCAAAGGTTGGTGGAGCCGTGGAGGTACGACTGGGTGGTGAAAGGGTGGTGGCTAGGTGTGGGTGTGGTGGTGGAGGGGTGGCTAAGGGAAGGGAATGGAAAAGTCTAAGGGGGGTGGGGAATAAAGTCAGAAGGATTTGGGGTAATAGGGAGGGTAAAGGGAATGAAAGAATGTGCTTAACAAACAACAATAAAGGAAATCGGGCCACTTAGGAGTAAAACCTAATCATTCAGAACGGATTCTCAAATCCGGATTAGCCCAAAGGGTGAACTGGGAGAACACATTTAAATAAAAAAAAAAAAAAACGTTAAAAAATGTTTGCCTATATTTTGGGGCCGACAAAATATAATCCGGCCCAATCTGAGACAATGCCCATGAAACTAACTGTTAAACTCCACGTGCTCATGTCATATTATCACTTTCTTTCAGACAAAACACAAATTAGACACTTTCAACTCTCAACTCAAACTGTGAAAGTCGAAGAGAGAGAGAAAGTAGTTTTGCTCAAATCAATTGCTTTACCAATTTCAAACCTTGGAATTATGTGCAAATATTCTGTGCAAATATTCTAATTCTAATCATGCAATGCAAGATTGGAACTCATAAAATCAAGGTATTTTACTACTTTTTTAACATTATTAATACTTTTATTTTTTTTCATCATCATTTTGTGTATTTGTATGCAATTTTTTTTTGTTATTACTCTTTTAGATTGTTAATTTGAGTGTTAGAATTTGGGTGATGATTTGAATTATACAATTAATTGAAAACAAACGACTATTTGTATGCTTTGTTGTGCTTTAATTAGAATAATCACTAATGACTAAGAAACCAATTTAATATCATAATCTCATATTTGGAATAGCCGAATGCAAAGGATAAATGTGTATAAATGTGTTTGTTTTTTAGTTTAATCAAGTTAGTTTCAAAAGGCCCCTTTCAAAAAAAAAAAAAAAAAAAAAAAGTTAGTTTCAAAAGGCGCGGCGAGCCTACGGCAGGCGCGCGCCTGTATACGCTTTTAGTGGAGGCGCAAGGCGAGCCGCCTTTGCGCTTTGTGGTGTTTGATGCGCGTCTGTATAAAAAAACAAATCCTTTGGATAGTTGGATCTCAATTCTCTGTACTTCGAAGGCCGGAAAACCCTAGCTGTGCCCTGCTGCAGCATTACCATACCAGCATTGTTCGGTAGTGAAGGCTGAGTTTGTCGGCTCGACTTTGCTGACTCTCCTTGACGCTGATTTGAGGTATATGATCTTTTCTTGGTTTCTTTTTTGTTTAATTGGTAGTGTGGTAGGTCTTTTGTTTATTTTGGTTGTATTTTTTTTTGTGTTTTCAGCTTGTTGTTTAGTGGTTTGAGGATTAAGATGATGAATTCTGGTAATTTGGATTTGGCGATTTCCTCTCCGTGTTCATTGGACCCTAAGGATCCGGCAAGGAAATATGGAAGTCCGGAACTTAATAATAGGAACAATTTTACTTGCAACTTTTGTGGTAAAGTAACTAAGGGAGGGGCTTATCGTTTAAAGCAACATTTGGTTGGAGGATTTAGAAATGTGACTAAATGCTTTAGTTGTCCGGAGCATGTAAGGGAGGAAGTGAAGTCTTTTATGATAAAGAAGCAACTAGCAAAGAGTGGTGGTCAAATATTACCAAGGGTAACTCAACATGATGTTGATGATTATAATGACGAGGAAGAAGATTGGGAAACATTGAACTCGAAGGGAGGTAGCTCGGGTAAACTGGCTAAAAGACTAAGAAAAATGAGTCGGGTGGACATGTACTTCACTCCTAGTCGTGAAGATGCAATTAAGTGTAGAAAGGATGGGCATGAAGGGAAGCAACGAGGTAATTGTGATGAGGAGTTTAGGGATAAATTATGTAGAGATATAGGTAGGTGGTTTTATGATGCGGGAATTCCATTTAGTGCAGCAAATTATGAAAGTTTTGGAGAGATGATTGAATCAATTGGACAATATGGTCCTGGCTTGAAACCACCAAGCGTGCATGAGCTAGAAGCTCCCCTCCTTCAGAAGGAAGTAGACGACATTCTTAAGCAAATGGAGGAGCATAAAAAAGAGTGGGCACAAAAAGGTTGTTCAATTCTAGTTGATGGATGGCATAATTCGGTTGTTGATAAGGATTTTGTGAATTTTCTAGTCAGCTCTTCAAAGGGCACCGTGTTCATAAAATCAATAGATGTGTCTGAAATTGTGGAAGATGTTAACTTGCTATTTCAAATGTTGGATAACATGGTGGAGGAAATTGGAGAGAAGAATGTGGTCTAATTGGTGACGAGTTATACACCTAATTATGTTAAAGCAGGTAAGAATATGAGCTCCTTTCTTTTTATTTTTCCTTTGTTTTATGTATTTTTTAATTTATGGTATGATAATAATTTGAATTTGTTTTTTATTTTCCTATTTTTATAAACTTTTAGGAAGATTACTAGAGGCCAATAGGCCATGTCTCTACTGGACTCCATGTGCGACACATTGTATTGATCTCATGCTGGAGGATATTGGAAAAATTGCTAAAGTTAAGGATGCATTGAAGAAGTGCAATTTTATCAATGACTATATAAATAGCCATGTGTCTCTTGTGAACATGACGAGAAGGTTCACAAATCAAGGAATTCTGTGTCGGCCAACAATCGCTAGATTTGCATCATCTTTCATTACTCTTGCACAATTTCACAAGCAAAGAAACAACTTAAAGAAGATGGTCAAATCTCAGGAATGGAATTCTTCCAATCGGCCAAAAGAAGTGGGGGCAAAGAAAGTTGCATCCTTTATTTTGCAAGACACTTTTTGGGAGAATGTTGTTTATGCTCTCAAGTTGTCAGGACCACTAATTAAGATTTTAAGAATGCTTGATGAAGAGAAAACGCCGTCCATAGGATACATATATGAAGCTATGGACAGAGCCAAAGAAGCTATCGCTAATAGTTGTACCACGGAGGAGCACTACAAGAAAGCGTTTGAGTATATTGATGAAAGATGGAATCGTCAACTTCATTAGCCTTTGCATGCAGCAGGCTATTTTCTAAATCCAGAATTTCATTACGATAACCCTGATGTATCAGGTTGTGAAGAAGTTATGACGGGTTTTCTTGATTGCCTTACACGGCTGGTCCCAGAAATTGATCTTCAAGACAAGATTAGTTTTGAATTCGATGCATATCGAAGTGCTTCCAGTCTCTTTGGCCTACCCATAGCTGTTAGGCAAAGGAAGACAAAACCTCCTGGTAAAAATAAAATAAATTTTTTTTTTGAATTTAGGATGCCAATCATTTATATCTTTGTTGTCTTACACTACTTATTGAATTTATCAATGTTTGGTTGTTAATAGCGGAGTGGTGGTTTACATATGGATGTTCAACACCCAACCTCCAGAAGTTTGCGATGAGAGTTCTTAGCCTCACATGTAGTGCTATTGGTTGTGAAAGGAATTGGGATGGTTTTCAACTTGTAAGTGGATAATTTACTTATACTATTATTGAACTAAGTTTTGATAACATAAACTTATACATTTTAACCTCTAACAGCTCCGTACCAAGAAGAAAAACAAATTGGCACAAGGTAGATTGAATGATCTGGTCTTTGTGAAATTCAATCGTGCATTGCAATGCCGATACAGTAGGAAAGATCCCACCAATCCCATTCTCTTGGAAGAGATTGATGATTGTAATGAGTGGCTACTTGGGAAAATGGATGAGAACTCTTGTGCTGATGAAGGTAATTTTGTGTTAGATGGTGATAATTCAAATTGGGGTGCAGTTGGTGGAGTTGTTGGAACCTGTGATCCTAGCCATGTCACTGCGGCATCAAGGGTGGTTAGGCATGGTACCAAGCCCTCCTTATTTAAAGCTAATAGAGGAAAGGGTCATGCTAGTAGCTTGTCTCACAAAACATCTATTAAAATGATGACATCGGATGATGAAAGTGAGATGGAAGAATACATTGGTGTAGATGATGTTTATGTAGATGATAGTGATGAGTTTGTTGATCTTAGTTTGGAAGAGCTCCCCTCAGATGAGCCTAGGCAAAAGGTGAAGAGCAGTGTAAACCCAATCCCATCAGACACGCCCCGTCCCAGTGACTTACAGCTGCAGGGCAACTCTAATCACCTTCGGCGGAGTGCAAGGCACAAGGTACAGCGCCTTTAGCGCTTCTAGGCTAGAGTCTCGTGAGAGAGAAGAGATTTGATTTAAAACCAAAAAAAAAAAAAAAAAAAAACAAAAACACCCTTTGCGGATGAATTTTGCACAAGTTTTAAGATAGAATTACATCTGTAGAGCTTATGCGGATGAATCAAACGAAAGAAATAAGGGAGAGTAATAGGAATTTGAGTACCATTGTGGCCAGTTAGGCACTCGAGCTACCTGCACAATCTGTTCTAATCGACCAATTATTAGTGACTCTTTCTTATACGATTATGGGTCTTAAGCATCAATTTCTTCAGCAAGTACCGCATTGTAGACAGACATTGTAGTGGTAAAGATCAGCAAATTTTTTTCAACACATGAGGAGACATTTTAGTGGTAAAAATTCTAGAGAACCTTGAGCTATGTCGTCTATCATTGTTGTACTTTGGCTTTGAGTTTTTGGATCAGTCAACTATAGTTTTGTTATGCTTACAGATATAACTCAATTCTGCTTATTTTGAGGATGCTAAATGAACATGGAGATTTGTGTGCTCTTCATTTTACGTGCGTAACTTGCAGCATTTACTTATCTCTCCTGTAAATTATTTCATCAATACTATCAGTTGATAATGCTTGCAAATATTCCTGATGCTGACAAAGCAGTAACTAATGAAGCAATCAACCTTTTGACTGACCGATAGCAGAGTTCATGTATTACTCGAAATTCAGTTTGATTTCTTATGCTTCTATTTTACGGAAAAATTCCTCTTATATTGTAGGAAGATGTAATTATGTCTTAAATTTTCATTCTCTCCTGATTTGGTCTAAGGAATGCTGAATCTTGTGCTGCCATTCCATGAATCGAGTGGATGTGTCCTTATTTGTAGTTGCTGACTTATGAGTTGTCGGTTTTCAATTCTTGACTTAAATGTGTTCATTTGTCCTTTACAGTTAACTTACGAATAGTTTGATGGGAAATTGTTCTACTAGGTCATGTTAGTTTATTAAGCTATTGGTGAGCTGTTTGTTAATAGATATCTAATTCTACTCCTATTTCTTTATTTTTTTCTATGATTGGGTTGGTTATATACTTATATTTGTTTTATATTATTCATGATAATGTTACTTTTCAATCCCTTATATAGGAAATGAATTTTAAATGGGAAGATGTTTGGGGAAAACTATGCTCTGACTGTACATGGTTTGGGAAACTGTTAATCTTGCTGTTGTAGCTGAATAGAAATAGTGACATATTTTTATAAGAAAGCAAGTACATTATTTCAATTGATGTCTTTCTGAAGAAGTTGAGTTTGTGCTTAATGGCAGGACCAAGGGTCTTAGAGAAATCGATTAAAATGCATCTAAACTATAATAATAGTTTATGAATTGACATTTTGGGAAACTGTCTTTTCTAGTTTGACCTGATGAGAGGGTGAATACATAATTTCAATTTTTTTTTTCGTTTTTCTTATGTTATGGGAGTTGAGAGTGCCTTCAATGAAGAGGAAAAATGATTAGAACATTTGAGTGACGATAGGGGAATATGAGGTTAGAGCACTAGAGTAAAATGAATTCAACTCGAATTATGTGTATAAGACTTTTTGCAATTTGACAAAAGACATTGTCTTGTTTCTCAATGTACAGCATGTTGATATAGTGATCAATGTGTTATCTTTAGTAGCTGACTAACTTCATTTGGATCTTACTGATTGGTTTCCTTTTTGATGGTGCCTACTAACTTTAATAGCCCCCGTAGAATTATATCATTGGCCTTATATTATTTCATGCTATTCTATATTGGCTCAAGGTCTTTTAGTTGTATGCCTTCACAAAAAAAAAAAAAAAAGGCTTTTAGTTGTATATTCTGCTAATCTTTTTAACTCGCTTTTCATTGTTTTGTGAATCTGTAGTTGTCATGATTGGTTGCTTCATGCCCAAAGCTGCCTGTCAGTTGAATGGAGAAGCCTGTAAGTATTTAGACCAGTTGGCTTTTTCACTGAAAACTAATATTGCAGTTCTTATTTCTTTTATCCTTTCCCGAATTTGCTGCTATGTCGTCTCTCTGCAACTGACTGTGGAGAGAATAGGGTGATAGAATGTTGTAAAAACTTTTAACCGGGATGCATTTTGTACCCTGTTGAAATTTTTGAGCTGGAAGAAGATTCTTAATACCATGGGTGATAATGGGCTGAGTGGAGCTTCAGTCTGACTTAACTCAGTTTTGCTATAGCTCGGACCTGAGCTTGACTCAAGCTTGAAATGCACAATTGGCGGCCTAACTTTGAGTGCACTTGCAGCCTGAGTTGAGCTCAAGTAAGAAGCTGTGGCCAAGTTTAATGAAAAAGTTTGCTAATGAGTAAAAATATACATTAGGCTTTGATGGATTGATTTATTTGTGTATATATGTTGGTTGCACACCATATTTTCTATACTAATTAATTCTTTTAATTTGGGGTCCTCAATGTCCTTTGAGCAGGAAAATGGATTAGCTTCTTCATTCAAATTTAATGACCGACCAACTAGTGATGTTGTTGTTAGGCTGCGGACTCCTGAAGCTCGTGATGAGTGGTTATATTGCCACTCCTCCATCCTTGTCAAGAAAAGTAAGTATTTTGCTGATCGTCTCTCTGACACTTGGCCAACATGTCAGATCCTTGATGCGCGCAGCTGTGTTGAGGTTCATTGCCAAGAATCTGAGTTTGACTACAATATCACTCTCCTACGTCTCCTCTATGTTCCTGACAGCTTGATTTCTGAAAGTTGGCATGGGGTTCGAAACACCCTTGGCATCCTTCGAGTGGCTGTTGAACTTGGATGCCCTCAAATTATTACTTCTTCGGTAGAGTATTTGGAAGCTGTCCCTTGGGAAGAGGCTGAGGAGGAGGAAATTCTACATACCATACCGGTCATTGGACCCACAGCTAACTCGATTCTAGCCCGCCTCCAACCAGTAGATCAGGGAGCCATTTGGAGGATATTTATGTCAGCCATTCGATTTGCCACTTCATCACCACCTTCATCATTGAAGGATCTCAAAACTTCGGCCCAAGAGCAACTAGAGTACATGCTTGCTGAGGATGATGATGCTCCACTTCTCACTTCATGTGATGAGCTGAAGTTAGAGGTGAGAGACTGTATTAAAAGACTCTTATTGAGATTTAGTGTTCTTCTAGAATCTTTATTGAACGAGCTTGAAGCAACAGTTGTTGCGGCTGAAAAGTTTGAGCTGCTACAATCATATTTATCGGATCTATCATGGGCATGTCAGATATCTGCTAAACTTGAAATAATGAGAGATTTAGTGATTTTTTGGCTAGAGGTTTCTGATATGATTGTCAAGCTTGTTATG
This sequence comes from Chenopodium album, assembly GCF_948465745.1. Taxonomy (NCBI): domain Eukaryota; kingdom Viridiplantae; phylum Streptophyta; class Magnoliopsida; order Caryophyllales; family Amaranthaceae; genus Chenopodium; species Chenopodium album. Next base: position 17,364,098 of record NC_137835.1, on the reverse strand, counting down.
AAAGCAAGTTTAGAAGTAGAAACGCTTGAGACAAAGATGAAGGTGATCGAGGTAGCAACAAAAGTATTAGAAGCAGTCGGGTATGGAAATGTTATTTTGCCAACTGCAAAGAGGCTTCACATGGTAAAGTTATGGCTCCCCTTTGCAAGAGTTACAAAGCCTTTGATCGATACTGCTCCATCTGATACCGAGGAGGATAATTTGAAGCTGAAAATAGATTGTGAGGTGTGGCAGACCTTGGAGTCTGCCTTTGTTTCAATCATACTTGCGTTGCCATCACGGCATCAGGCGGAGATTTTAACAGAATGGTTGGATAATCAACATATTCAGTATCCCGACTTAACTGAGGCATTTGAGGTATGGTGCTATAGGTCTAAGGTTGCCAAAAAGAGATTGGCACCGTTTGCTGCATCATTATCGTAGAAATTGCAATGTGTTTCATCAATATTATGCTTGTCCAAAATTAGCATGTTATGACTAGTATGATAGGTTGCTCTGACTAGTAGCTAAATTAAGGTAGAATTGGATACTTCTGCCTGCAGAAGCTTGGGTTTAGTAACAGTCAGTGTATGTCATGAAAGATAGTGACAGTGATAATACTACTCCGACTGATAGGATGTTAGCACTGGCATTAGCTGTAGGAAGAAGAGTCGAGGGGGTTCACTGGGAACATTGAGGGATAGGAAGGCCGGAGGAGGTGGTAAGAGTTATTAAATGTGTAATTTGGATCAGCTGTATTGCTCTAGTAAGTTATTGATGAATAAACTTGTGAGTTGAACCATTTTAATTGAGATTTAGGAGTGATATCTAATCATCATAGCTCCCCCAAATTCAATAATTTAGTGGTAAAGAAATACAAGGGATTGATTAGCTGTATTGGTTTTTATCAATACATTAGTCACAAGTTTTAAAAGTATAAACTAGTATTTGGGCCCAGTACTGCACCGGGTCTGTACATTTTTTCTTGTAATTAAATTTTTTATAAATATTAATATGTTGTATTCAAAATATAGTATAAAATATCACATAGCTTGGTAGTAAGACACTTGGTTTTAAAATCAGAGATTGCATGTTCTAATCTTGTGGAGTACTTTATTATGACATGCCATGGGAAACAAATGGAAGGGAAAACCATGTACCATTAAGAGAGTGATGTGGCGTAATTAGTGCTGTCAAATTACAAACCGAAACTGTTTAACTGCTTGAAACAAACCGACCCAAATGAGAACCGAATCGATTAAAAACCGTTTTTTTTAAAATCGAAAACCGACCCAAACCGTATGTGAATGAACCCGAAATCGAACCGATCCGAATAACGTTAAGCCGTATAAGAACCGAACCCGTTAATGAACCGAACTAGTTCTAAACCGAAGTGAAATCAAACCGAACCGAAAAAGAGCCAAACTGTTCTAACCCGAAATCGCTTTCAACCCGAAACCGTTTGAACCGGGATAAAAACCGTTTACACCGAACTGTTAACAACCCACAACCCGTTTGCACCGAACTGTATATAAACCGAACCCATTGCAAACCGAATCGTTTATGAACCGGACCGCTTGTAAACGAATCGACTACAAACTGCTTACTATAAAAAGAATATTAAAATTAAGTTAAAAGGTGTTTTAAATGAAATTTAATTATCATAGTACAAAAATTCTTCCTGCCAAATTAATATTTATTGAAAATTTATTATCATGGTATAAAATATCTTCCTGCCACTAAAAATCCTCATGCCATAAACTGAGTCGAAAAAGAACCAAACCAATTATAAACTGAACCGAAAAAGAACCGAACCAATTATAAACTGAACCGAAAAAGAACCGAACTAGTTATAACCTGAACCGAAAAAGAACCGAACTATATCTAACCTGAAACCGTTTCCAACCCGAAACTGTTTGAACCGGGATAAAACGGTTTACACTGAATCGTTAACAAACTGCAACCCGTCTGCACCGAACCGTTTACTACCCGGATTGTTTACAACCCTAATCGAATTAAAACTGCTCAAGAATAAACCGAATCAGAATCGAACCGATAACTATTTAAACCGAACTGGAACTGACCCGCGAGACACTTAAACCGATTTCAAACTGACCCGATTTAATGCCGAATCGATTTCAAACCGAACCGAACCCGAACTGTCAAACCGTTTTGACAGTGCTAGGCGTGATTAAAAGTTGAATGGCATGCCATGAGAAACAAATGGAAGGGAAAACCACGTAGCATTGAGTGGGTGATGTGGTGTAATAAAAAGTTGAACGGATGATATGGCGTATTGAGGGGTTTACGTGACACATAGACTTTTTTTAGAATTGAGGGGTTTATGTGACACATATACTTTCTTAGAAACGTCGTGGTGGTTGGAAGTTTTTGTTGTAACATAGCATATCCAGTTTTAACCGAGTATTTCCTTGAAGGAGTACGAGACCAGTAACGACAATCTTGTTCCGTTTAAACCGAGGGCTCCATAGCAAGTATAGTAGCCGCGGAGTCTGGTTGGAAGCAGGACATGACCTTGTCTACATCCCTAGATTGATCATAAGGATTTGAAAAAAAATTTACCGTCCAATCCTTAGTGACATGAAGAGGAATTCTAGGCTTGAAATCTGGAATGGTCCAGTTAACCCATTTGGATGTACCAACGAGAATGGAACAATCATTCCCTACTTTCCAACCACATCCTGTTGGTAGTAAGCTATCAGCTCTAATCAACCTACACAGGCCATAAGAAGTGTCTTGTGAATTGATGCGTTGGAAGAGGTTGATCCGCGAGGAATTTAGAGAGAGAACTAAAGACTCTAGAAACTAGAAGTTGCGGATGCTTCACAAACCTCCAAACTTACTTCATGAGAAAAGCTTTATCAAGGTAGAGATATCTCGAATTCCTAGCCCACCTATTCCACGAGGAAGATGGAACTTAACCCGATTGACCAAACACATTCCTTTATTATCCGAATGAGACCGAAAGAATTGAATAAGTAAGGAATAAATTCTATTCGAAACTGATGCCTAAAGCTCAAAGCAAGATAGAACATGAGAGGTCATATGACCTAGAATAGAGTTAATAAAAATTAATTTTTGGGTTTAGGAAAGCCTGATAGCATTTAAAGAATTTATTTGACTTAGAATCTTGTCTATAAGAAATTGTAACTAATCTTTTTTCCTTCCCATGAAGTCGATAGGGGTACAAATGTGGTGATCATCAAACTGGCTAACTTGAGTTATTCGGAAAAGCGATTTAAATTCAGCTTGAACAAGAGAGGTAGTATTTGGGCTGAACTTAATAAGAGATTTTGACAAATTGAATTCCTCACCCGAAATTTTAGTAAATCGGTTGATAATAATTCCCATAATATTGGTGCATGATGAAGTATTAGCCTAGAAAACGATCATGGCGTCGTCCGCAAAAAAGAGATGAGAAATAATCGGAATGGATCTTGAAATTTTGATCCCTTTGAACATTTGTAAATCTTGACCTTAATGTAGCATTCTGGAGAGTATATCCATACTGAATAGAAAAAGGTATGGGGAGAGCGAATCACCTTGTCGAAGAACACATTGAGGTACAAGGGTCCCTGAGGTAGAACCATTGAGAAGAGAATTATAGGTGACCGTGGATATGCTTTGGTGAATCATTTGTATCCAACGATCAGGGAAGCCATAGGCTTTGAGTATGTGAAGTGAAAAATTCCATTGAATCCTATCTAATGCCTTACTAGATTTTATACACGTATATTTTACAGAAATTCATAATAACAAAAATGATATAATCGTTTTCATATGTTCACACACAGAACCCTATAACTATTTGAAATATGTAACCCAAAAATATGTTGCACTTTTTATGCTAATTTTTTTCCACATATATGTCAATTTTAAGGAGTTTTTTTTTAACAATTGAAGAACGAAATAAACTAATAATATCTAGGATATTTCATAATAGATGATGAATTTGAATGTTCAATAAAGTTTGAAATAAAATTAATAATACAAGTTCTATTATAAAAATAAGGAATTTATGTGAAAAACTACCTTTTAAAAAAATTGTTGTAAGTTTGCACCAAAAAAAAAAAAAATGTTGTAAATGACTACCTCTTTAAAAAAAATGTTATAAGGGACTACCACTTGCCGAAATCTAGCCGTTGATTCACTTTTCCGGCGTTGACCACCCACGTGCCAGTCACATGATCTGTAATTTTTTTTCTTTTTTTTCTATGCATGCACCACCAGCAATGTCGCCATCTTCACCACCGCCCCACCACCACAACACCTCATAACACCCTTACAACCGCCCTCACGCATCCAAAAACCAACCTAACCCCACTTGAAACCGCCTCCACCCTGTTGAATCCAACACAAGCCTGTAAATCGCTCCGCAATTGCGCAACCTTTAAACAGCAACATTATTAACTCCGTTCCCCTTCCATCACCACACCACCACACTCCATCTTTACCTCTTGACGCCACCAATGATTTGGTGCCAAGCTTCTTGACCCGTAACTTGGAATAAGACATATAATATATCATTGGAAATATTATGAAGTCTACTTTCCAACCCAATTGGAATCCTGTCAAAATCATTTGTAGATTTTAAGATATGTCCGTTTTAGTGAAAGGGTGTCGGTTTTGGGCCGAATTTAGTATTTTGCTCATATCTTATTCGTTTTAAATCAAAATTGGGCTAATAATATATTGTTGGAAAGCTTATTGAAAGGTATATCCAACCAAATAATAATTGGATCAAAATTATAGGGCCACAAAATCAGTTTATCTCGGTTTTGTATGTGGACACGAAAAGTGGAAAGTATGTTATGGTTTAGGGAAATAAGCTATGAATTGGATTGGTTTATGAAATGTATTGAACGAAAACATGGATTTAAGCACTCCAAAGATTAAATACTCAACCCGACAAATAATGGTGGTGAAAGGTTATTCATCATCGGGTTTGGTTTTGGGGAGACATTTTTAGGTGTCTATAGAAGCCCCCACTTTGAATGAGTTTGTAGAAACGTCAGTTTCAAAAACAATACTCAAAGTAGTCGATAGCTGTGTTTTTATCAAAGACATGTTCATGTCAATGACATTGGAACACTTTCCCTTTTGTACACTTTTATTATTTTTTTGCTTTTTTGCTATCTGAATCTTTTGAAATCACTCAAGCTTTTATTCTTTGAAAATTGCGTAAATTGCACACTATTCCATCCCAAGGTTAGGTAGATGTGGGTTGAAAAAAGAAAGGTCTATCGTTAGACGAGGCTCAAAGTGGTTTATCAAGAAATGATCTATATTTGAAAGGTGAAAGGTGATATGATGTGGCTACAAGGAGTGCCTCTAATCATAAGTATACCTTGTGCTTAGTTCAACATGATTTTTTTAATGCAAATATGCGATAATCATATGCAAGAAAAGAAATGCTCATTTTATTAAAAGGTAAAAAGGAAAAACCTACAAAGTAAATCTAAGGAAAATGAAAGGTGCCTATGTTAAACTTATTGGGAAAATGATGAATAAAAGAAATAGAAAAAGAGGTCACAAAATCTTGTCGTTGAAGCTCACCTCGTGTCTCCGTTTTATCATCACCCAGTCTTCTTGCCATTTAGAGGTGTGGGAAGCTTGTTATTATCAATTAGATATTGGATGACCTCTTTTAGCTTCCAACAGCTCTCAGTAGTATGACCCCTACCTTGATGGTACTTGCAGTGTACGTTTGGGTCCTAACTAGGCAGTCTCTTCTCAGGTGGGGGATCTTGAATAGGTCCAATTGGAGTAATGAGTCCCTTGGCATGGAGTCGATCGAAGGCAGTATCATAGCTAATCCCAATAAGAGAAAAATTCTTTTTTAGCTGGTTTCTAGGTCTTTGATTATCCATGGCTAAGACTTCATTAAGGTCAAAGGTAGTAGCACTGTTACTAGAGTAGGTGTTTTTGGAAGAGGAAGGATGGTCTTTCATTTCCAGCCACTGTTGTTATTGCTACTAATCTTGACCTTCTTGTTGCTCGGAGGAATATTAAAGAGATTTGAATCAATGAGGTCTTGAACGCGATCCTTGATGGCAAAACATTCTCGGTGGTGTGACCATGGCCTCTATGATATTGGAAATAGGATTTTGGGTCCCAATTGGAAGACCGTCTCTCAGGTACTGGATCTGGAATTGGACCAATAGGGTGAATGAGACCTTGGCCCTGGAGGTAGTTGAAAGCTTCGCTATAAGTCATTCCTATTGGTGTGTACTCATCAATGGTCCGTTTTGCTCGCGACTTAGGAGTATTGAGTTTTTCATTAAATTTTTTACAGGAGGAAGAGGAAAAATAGTGATCCTCCTTTTTGTCCTTTCGGTCTTGACAATGAGAACATTGTTCGATAACCATTATCCAGTTTGCTAGTCCTTCTATTGCACCCATAAGCATGCCAACAGTATTGCGTAGTTCATGAACATCCTCTCCCAAACTTGACAAGTTTTTCTTGGTATTATTTAAGAAAACTTCTTCTTCACTAGCCATTATTATGACCCTTTTTCTTCTACCATAGAGTGATACAAAAAGACGTTGTCTTGGTTAAACACTCTTCTCTCCTCAATGAAGCGCTGCGGAAAGGAAGTTAGGGGTAAGTTTTTCATTTTTGACTCAAGCTCTATTCAACATGCAATAGATGGGAAGAGGTCATGGAAGAAAGGGAAGAATGATAGGTATGGAAAAAGTATGTAGAGAGTGAAAAAATGATATAGATGGGAATATATAGAAGAATTTAGGAATAAAGTGGACCCCCAACTCGAATGAAGGAAAAGACGACTCATGCATGAACTTTAGACATGGTCATGGTGACATATACACAAAGTGTGCTAACGCTAGTGAGTGTAGGTGACATGTTTGAATCGTGTCATGACCATGTGACTAGACTATGTGCCTAGACTCAAGTAAAGACTGAATATGATTACTGCCATTAATAAACCGATTAAACCATTTTAGCCAAATTGATTAGTCAGACCCGTCATGAAGACTCGAGCAAAAATACAGGCTGTTGTCAAACGACAGTACCGTCGCCAGACGCTAAGGGTCAGCGCCAGATGACAAGATCATCGCCTGGCGCTAAAATCTAGCGCGTGGCGCCACAATCCAAATCTCTGCGCCATTATTAGAACATCGATCTTAGACTATTTCCAGTATTTTACTCTAAAGGGATAAGCCTAAAAGCCGTACTAACTCAAGTTTGATCAATTTAATTAGACTTTAATCATTCATTAATTAATAAATTAAATTAGCAAAGTCCTTTAGTCATTAATTAATTTATTTAAATCATTCACAAGTCAAACAAACGGTTAGGGGAAACACATATAAGATATGCACAACAAATAATGCACAAGTAGTCATATAGTCATGATATGATGCAATGAGTTTGCAACCTAACCATGGCTCTAATTCTCTAAAGTTTAAGGATATGGGTTAGTAAAAAAGGGTCCATGTTAATGATTCCAGATGCACCACGCATAATCCTTACCTTTGGAAGGGTTGGCGCGAGTGGATGGGACCCCGCGCATTAAAGTCGCTTCCATGGTTTGGTGAATTCTACAAACTCGGATGTACCCTTCGTTGCCAGGAGCAATCGATTGGGTAGATGGAGCGTGAATCCCCAGAGGGTTATGGCCATATGTAGAGCACATATGGGTTTCAAAAAAAAGGGAAAAACTCAATCAGGAAGTAAAACCGAGCAAACAATACTAGAAAACAAGTCGAAACAAGAAGGTAGACTTCTGGCTCGGTATTGGAAGAATTCGGCGCGAGAAAATAGCGTTTGTCGCTAGACGCTGGCACTTTCGCCAGATGACAAGACTTTCGCCAGGCGACAGCACCATCGTTTGGCGCTGATGATGTTTTTTCAGTGCTAATTCCTACATGCCTCGACAACTTTCTATTCTTGAATTTTCCAGTTTTTTTTTCGTAGCATTATTTCGATTTTAGTTGTGAAAGATATTTCCCTAGATTCCTACGTGTAAAAATCCTATGTTTTTTGTGCATTACGGCTGGTCTTTCAAATGCAAACCTTTTTATGTTTATGCCAATAATGTCAATCAAAATTACGCACATGAAATACTTAGAACTTTTCGAGTTTCATCCACTCATTCTAAATCATTGCCAAAATAAATTTTAGGAATTAAAATAGAAATCCTCCCAGTGGAGTTGCCAAAAACTGTAGGGAATATTTCAAGAATCCCACACTTGAGCCCCACTGTGATCATACACTTAAGCATGGTGGCGTCCAAAGGGAAGGAAGCTAGAGCAAAAGAGTCGCCAACAAGTTTTAGGAAGATGTAAACCATTCATAGGGTGAAGGTTACACCCCTTAACGATCCAGTAGATAGTTAACTCTTATAGGTCTGGAACCATGACTGGAAGTTCGGGGATAAAGGTACAAATCTAACCTAAAAGAGATTGAACTTGCCCTAAAAAATAGGCCTCTACTTTATTCTTCTCGTATTCATGTGCGCTTTCTGACTAACATACAATCAATAGGTTAACCCTAAACCTGTTTAATCTATGTTGGTTGAATTTTAATGCACAAACAAATCTATTATTGGCGATCGCTTGAATTATAATCATATTAGCCTAAACAAGATTATTAATTATCTTATTAAGCTTGATTACAAGTACAAATTCCCTTTAAACATGCATAAAAGGCGTGATAAAAAAATAACAATAATAATAAACATCAAGCAACATAATAATAATCATCATCATAATAAACATGTTAAAGTTTAATAATAATAGCAAGATCCTAGGCATGATACTAACAAGATTAATAACAAACCCTAGCATGTCACTAAACAATAAAGATCAATTATCCCTAATATGACACTAACATGATATCAGGAAAGAAATAGGAAGCATCATAATAATATACATGATATTAGAAATTTTAGTTATTACCCTAAACATGATACTAGGAACATCAAAACACCCTAACATGATACAAGGAATCAACAATAATTTAAGCATGATTTCTATATCAAAAGATCAATAAAACAATTAAAGTACTTACTTCGATGCCTCATACCTCTTTCTAATAACAAAATAGACACGTTAGTAACTTCAAGGAAAAATATTAAACAAACAATTAAATTAAATAATTGAAATAGGGATTTGGGACCAAACCCTAAAAAATATCAAACCTTTCACGTCTAGGGCGAAGACAACTTCGAACTTGGCTATGTGTTTCTAGATCTAATGAGTGAGGAATTTTGAGAGAGGGAAGGTTTAGGAAAAGAATAAGAGAGAATAAGCTTCTAGCTTTTAGAGAGAGAGAGAGATGATGGTTAATGATTGTGAATCTGAATAAAAACATAGAGATACGACCCCTATTTATAAGAAAAATAGCACGGGATCAAAGAAAGTCATATTCGGAATAAAATACCTCCTGTTTCCAACGAAAGGAGTCGGCGCCAGACGACAACTGCAGCGCCGGCGACAGTTGTCAGCGCCAGGCAACGACTCTATTGTCTCGCGCTGATTCATAAGTTCAACGCGCTTTTACACGCATAATCATCTTTTAAACCGGTTACAGGTAATTCCGCGTCTAAGCAGATTAAAAATCAGATTTAATATATTTTATTCAAAATAAAACATCTTTAAAATATAATTATCAATCCTAATCTTATTAGAATTAAAAAGAACCTTCTAAATATTCCTAGGAGATTAAAATCAATCCTAATCACTTTAAGAATAATAATTAATAGTCCATCCTCTAGATCATTAGGCCACATGTAAAAGCATTGGGCCTAATTTAATTTAATCCATAACTTCCTCATTATTACTCGGAATTGAGCTTATAATATATCATTGGAAAACTCTTTTCGAGCCCAATCCAACTACACTATTATTGGACCCTTATCATGGACCAAACCAAATTGGACTGGCTATTTTTCATAAAATAGAAGTAAGAAAAGAAATATTTTTTGAAAACAGAAAGAGAAATATTTCAATAAAATATCCTCATCACTAGAATTTTCACACTTTCACCTCATTCGATAATCAAATGACATGAAAGGTATTCATCACTGTGTTTGGTTTTGGGGAGACACATTTGGGTGTCTACACAGTCAAACTCGGATTTCGAGAAACACTTCTGGACCTAATAAGGATGACGAATAATCTTACCTTATAGTTTATGAAGAGACATTAAGTGACATAGGAAATAGGCTATACACAAAAACTGCACTTGTCCGGAAGGACAAGTGGGAGATTGATAGGAATGGTGTTCTTCAAACAAGTGTATTATTTCGATAGAGGGTTTCGGAATTATTAGAAAGATAATTATTCAGTAAGGTCAAGTGATCGAAATGCCTAGTTGGAGGCCAATTCCGATCAGTATTATTAATCTATAATTAATATTCCAGCTTAATCTTGACTGAACCCTTCGGGTCACACCCAAACAATTAACGATCTGACACGACAAATTAATTCGGAAAGAATTAATGAGTCACTCGAGTATTAAATATTTAGACGTCGAAAATCGAGCCGGGAGCGTCGAAACCAAGCGTCGCAAGTCAAGTCGTATTAATAAAAGACGACCAAGTTGTGCTAGCATGCAGGAGCAGCAGCAACACCAAGCTAGCAGCGCGCTAGTGTGCTAGCATTGCTAGCAGTGTGTGGCATGTAGTTCCCTCGGCCAGCAGCCCGCAAGTATGTGTGGCGTGCTGGGTTAAGGCAGCAACAGTGCCACACATGCGTGCGCCCAACAGCAGGCCTAGCCGCACGCACCAAGTGCCAACAAGGCTGCTTGGGTGTCAAGTCATGGCCTACCACAGGCAGCCATTCATTGGAGCCGAGAGATGTGAGAGGCGTTTCTTAGGAGCCTTGGGGATCAAGTTTTGGTCCCCCTCTTCCCTTTGGTCCTTACCTAACCTCTCACTCTTAGAACGCCACTTGTTGATTAATTAGTTGCTTGCTATTTTCTTTTATTTTTGATTTCAAAACAAAAGGGAAAATTGATTTTACCAACCCTCCCGCATTGATGGGAGAGTGGAATTCTCTCATGATATTCTCTATAAATACCCACGTTGGGATTTGGAGAAAGTCACTTGAGTAGGAACTCAATAAGGCATCTCCACTTGAGAGAAAACCTTTAAATTTATATAATATTCAAGCAGTGTTTTGGTCCGACTTGGCTAAACTCCAAGTAAGAGACCGGTCGGGGTCGAGTTGCAGGTGGATACTGTGGGAGGTCTCTGCGCTTGCAAGACTTGGCTTTGAAGTAAAAGCTCCGAGTAAGAGCGAAGCGCTCGGAAAGGGTAAGATCGTCTTTTCTCTCTTTCTTGTTATTTATGTCGTTTTAGTTATATTAATTATGAGCGGGTCATGGGGTCGGGTTTTGTTCCATGGTGAGTTGGACTCATCGAAACCCAACACAATAGGAGATAGATATGTCAAGCATGACATAAAATACTAAGAAAAAAAGTTGGTACAAAAATAATTAGATCGATTTGTTGATCTATAACTAGAAGAATTTGAAGTTTAATTGATATAACATGTGATTAGGGGTGTTCATAAATCGGTCCGGACCGAAAAAATGAACTAGACCACCCCGGACTGGACCGGACCGAATTATTCGGTCCAGTCTTTGGGTCTTGAAATTCATTTTTCCACTCTTCATTCAGGTCCGATCCAAAACCCTATAAAATCGGTCTTGGACCGAACCGATTTTTTTTATTAAAAATATGCATGAAACCTTAAATAATGGTTAAAATTATACTTAATAAGCTTAGGAAACTTTAACTTTATAAGTTTTTTTGTACTAAACATACAAAAAAAAAACATAAAAATGACGTTAAAATATAGTTTTCCTTTACTTTGTTTGGGTTTACAATAACTTTATAAAAAATTTAGTATTCTTTTTTAAAAATTTCATAAATCGGTCAAAAGCGGTCCGGTCCGGGTTTTAGACGGATTCTTTCGGTCCGGTCCAAGTTCGATCTGAGCTTAATCGGTCCGGTCTTCGGTTATAAAAATTCTAATTTTCTGTCTTTGGTCCAATCCGAGTCATCCGGTTCGGTCTTGGACTGATGAACAACCCTACATGTGATAGCAAATAAATCGTGACGCAAAACGTTACAAAATATTTGATAGAAAAACATAGGATTGATTCAATTATCTATTTCAAAATAAAGTATATTTTGATTAATGTACCATGTGATATAAAAAAATGACATAATTATTACAAATGAAGTTGTTAGGATTGGAGAACAAAAAAAGGAAATTCTCATTGGTATCATTCTAGAATTGATATGAATTTTCTCATTGGTACAATATTATCTTTTTATCTTCCCTAATTAGCGGTTTTTGGTCATTTTAGTCATGGTTGGAAAAAAAAAAACCTATGCTACATGTGTACCAATGGAAAGACATAAAGTTAATACTATACGAATAATGGGAAAAGTGAAGTCTAGATCGATACGAATGGAAATATCCTAAAAAAATTGCCTTAATCCATTGAGTTATCACTAGAAGTGAGTACTTGGATACTGACGTAAATCAATCATAGTAATTATCAAGAAAAAACATGCATGAATTAGTAAAACAACAAACTTTTCGTGCCCTTCAAATGAACATCACCAATACACCAATTAACATAGATTAAATCAAATGCGTTGTTTGGTTGCACAAAAAAAGTGAGGAATTGAAAATTCATGTGAATTGAGAAAAAAAAGGGGTTTATTTGGTTGGCCATAAAAATTGATGGCTATTTCCATTTCCCATAAAACATGAAATTTTTTATATACACCTGGGTGCACTGTATACCCAACCAACCAAAGGTTAGTTTTTGCTCTTCATTTGATGATTTAATGAAAAACAAATCATCAAAATGAGAACAAATACTCATGTGTGTACAGTGCATCCGGGTGTATATAACAACTTCTCTATAAAACATGGGAATTAAATTACCAAGCCCGCCCTTGGTAACTCATAATTCGCATAATTTGTAGATGTCTTCATAACAACCAAACAAGTTAAGCTATTTCCTAAAAAATTTGATGTAGGAATTTAATTCCAATGAAATGCAAATGCTTATTGGAATTTATTAATTTCTATGTGAACAAAACAACAATCCTATGTAGAATTCTGCTAATCATATGCCCAAATTACAAAATATCATTCGCCCAAATTACAAAAAATCATTCGCCTTATATTATTTCATGCTAATCTATATTTGCTCAAGGTCTTTGTTAGTTTAGACGAACACTACAAGAGGTGGGGTGAATTGTATGCGAGTTCCTAATGACTATTTTTCGCAGAATACAAAACAACGTTAAAGGAACTAGTAGTGCACACAATATTTTACGAGGAAACCTTTCGGGGCCCAGATGGAAGTAAAACCTCGACCCTTCTAAGGTATTTCTAAAAAAAAAACCAATTCACTATAATAAGGCAAACTTCACAAGTTACAAACCTATTATAATCAGACCTATCACTCACAAGTTCCAAAATGAACTTGCTGCACAGTAGGACTCTATCCTACCTAGTATATGTCCCCGACTTAGACCCACTCATACTTCCTAAGTACAAATCTCACTATTGTATGCAAAGACTTAATACAATCACACACCCAAGATCCCAACCAATTACAAAGTAAAGACTTATTATATGAGAGGCAAGCAATGCATGAAATCCGAAAGTAGTATGACAAAGGTAAAGGCTTGGCAAACTTACACAATTAAGCACTCTTAGAGATTCTTCACGCATAAAACTCACAAAAAAGTATTTTCAGATTTCTACTATACAAGTCTAGCTTGTATAGAAAGTAGGGTTTTAAAAGATAAACATGTAAATTTTTCCTTAATCTAAAAACACGGTTTTAATAAATCTTTGAAGAAAATCTCTTAGGAAAATTTAATAAAGATAAATTATCTTAAAGAATAAAATCCTTTGAGATAATCAGTTTTTTTAAGAAATAAATCTTTTTCCAATGAAAATCCTTTCTAAAAACTTATCTTTTTAATTTTCCAAATCTAATACGCTTGCCAAGATTTTTTCATACTTTCTAATAAATCTCACGCATAACCTACTTAACATATTTACAACAATTTCTAAAGAAGAAACATTATTTAATCTAAATTGTTGCACCAATACTTTAATCACGTAGGATACTTGGGCTTCACACAGTCCAGGACTAAGTTCCTGCTGTCAATATTCTTCCAGTCTTAAACTGGATCTTCGCTGATCAAGTTTTTCAGAACTTGTTGTCTTTGTCGCAAACCAAGTCACTTTCCTGCCTTGTTGTCTTCAGGTTCTTGTGAGGGAACTCTTCTTCTTTCTATCTTTACTTTCCTTGAGCTTTCTAGAATATCTTGATAAACAAAGTTACTCTTCTACTTCCAAAGTCAACTTCACCTGTCTAGATCACAACACTTAGAAAACTCTTATTATATTCGAAGTTTGCTTAGTTTAAATTCATCATCATCAAAACCTTCAAGGTTCAACAATTTCGCCCTTTTTGATGATGACAAAATTTAGCAAACTTTGATATAAAGTTAAGCTATGTAAGAAGAAAATATTTTTGTACTTTAAGTTTTCTGCATTTTTTTGTTTTTATATTAAAGAAACATAAGCAAAGGTAAACAAAACTAAGCATAAAAAAAAAATAGAAACAGAATAAAAACAGAACACAATTAATAGGAAAGAAAGCAAACAAAACATAAACACATAAACTAACAAAAACTATAGTAACACGGAAGCATCAGAGAAAGTTTCTGATACTTTATTATTTGGAACCCTAAACAACTTTGTAGACACCTAAAAATGTCTCCCCAAAACCAAACCCGATGATGAACACCTTTCACCGCCATTATCGGTTGGGTTGAGTATTTAATATTTGGAGTGCTTAAATCCATGTTCTATCCAATACATTTCATAAACCAATCCATTTCCTAGCTCATTTCCCTAAACCATAACTTGTTATCCACTTTTCGTGTCCACATCGCAAAACCGAGAGAAACTGATTGTTTAGTCTTATAATTTTGATCCAATTATTATTTGGTTGGATAGGCCTTGAAATACGCTTTCCAACCATATATCATAAGCCCAATTCCGAGCTATAACGAAAAAGATATGAGCAAAACACTAAACTCGGCCCAAAACCAACACCCTTCCACTAAAACGGCCATATTTTAAAATCTAAAAATTATTATGACCTGATTAAAATTGGGTTGGAAAGTAGACTTGATAAGATTTCCAATGGCATATTATATGTCTTATTCCAAGTTACGGATCAAAAGTTATGATGATTTTAAAAACGAGTAAAAAACTGGAATTACCGCGCACAATATAAAAGCACCGTGTCATGGCGCCTAATGACGTGGCACGGTGCCTGGTGCCGTGACATGGTATTTTACATCAGATATTTTTCACATGAAAATCCACCGTGGCACGATATCTGATGCCGTGACACGGTACCTGCTGCCGTGACACGGTATTTCTCACCGTGTCACGGTGCTTTTTCTGTGTAATTTTTGCGTTTTCCCATAATGTGACACGGTGTACAATGTGGTACGACCGTTTCACGGTACGTGTGCCGTGTCACGGAATTTTCTCGTGTCTTTTCCGCGTAAACCCTTCACGCGTTTTCACTTCTCGTAGGTCAAATATGTCATGCGTCGCACCAATTTTCCTCGCGTCACGGGGTTTTCCCCCATCTAACGGTGCCTAGCACCATGTCACGGTGTTCTCTGTTGTGTCGCGGTGTTAATTTTTAGGTTTTTATCTTTTTAGGGTTCCGTGTGTTTCCTCTGCTCATTTTCCCTATAAATAGAACCCCCCCTTTCTGCAGTTCGGAGCATCAAATCATACTCTCTTCCTCTCTTTTACACCAAAAAATCATTCTATTCTCTCTCTCCCATATTCTAAGCCTTAAACCTATATTCCTAATTACACCATTATTCCTTTAAGCACTCCAAGGAGTCCATACTTAACCTGAGGTTTCGTCCTTAAACCAAGGCGTGAAAGGTAAAAATAACTGAGGGTTTGGACCAAATCAAATCTACATTTATTTAATTTAACTTTCATTTGATTTATTTTTTTTATTGAAGTTACTAACAATTTATTCATGATGTAGCAATTTTAAGGAACACGCGGAATGTGAGTAATTAATTAATTTAATTACTTTTATTTTATTTTAATATTGCTAACATCATGATTAGGTTATTTTATATTTGATTTGACTAACGCTGTTATTGTTAAATTGCTTCCAATATTAATATTTATTCTTCTATTATAATTATGATCACCATATTGCATGTTTAAAGGGAATATGTAATTGAAAATCACGACTAATAAGATAATTTGGACAACCGGTTTAGGTTCCTTTTTAATCTTGTTGTTGAATAAAGTGATCACAATATTTTAGAATTATATGTTGCGTTAATATTCAACCAATTTAGCATAATAATAGTTTGGAGCAAATTGAATCTTTATTTGTATGCCTTTGAGATCGCATGAATCACTTTTAACTATAAGAATCGAGTAGAGGCCAATACGGGCGAATGTGACTCCATGACTCAATTCGCCCCATCATCCTCGATCCTCCTTTCGTGGTTCCGAACCATATGGAGTTAGTAATCTCATGGATTATGAATGGGGTGTAACCTTCACGGGTCAATTGTTGTTGTCTATCGTTGTCCCTTATTCGTGGTTGCCTTTTATAATCCGTGAACGGTTTACAAGTTCCTTAAAAACTTGTTAGCGGTTCCCTACTTTCCTTGTCCCTAATCGTATTATGTCAATTCCCACTTCCTATGAGTGCCAAGCATATTCACAACATGCTTTAACGTAGGTGCACTTTGAGCGACGCCTACAAACTTCAACCTTCAAGTTTGCTTCTTCTTTTCCCCCTTCTGGCATTATAAAAAAGTTCTGCATTTCAAGTGTATTTTGCTACCAGCCACAACCCCACAAGCAATTCATCGAGTGTGGGAAACTGAAGGCAGCGCTACCAAACCCCTGTCAGTTAAGTTCCACTTGCATACATATGTTTTTATAACACAAAACACACACAAGTATAAGCTAAGTTCCAAATATTCAATTAAAAAAAATATAATCCTGCTTATCCGATTACAAACCAAAGTATTTTCAAAAGTAACCAAAAACAAAACAAGTTCATGACTTAAACAACAGAAAAGAAAATTTAGGCTAGGCTAGGCTGAGGATAGGCTAAAGATAGGCTGGCAGGGTTCAAACTGGTCAACTCTTGAGGAACTCTAGTATCTTCTTGTTATCTTCCTTCTGATGCTCAATACTGGCCTCCAGTTTTTCTTCCAGTTCCTAAATAATCTTATGGAACTCGGCCTTCTATTCCTTGAGACTCTTCTCCAGGCCTTGTACTCTTCTTTCCAGCATTTGAATTGTGCCCATAGCCTTTTTAAGCTGTTTCTCTACAACCTTAGCCCTGTTAGTCAACTTAGAGACTTGGCCCTTCAAGTACATTATTTTCAGCATCCAGTTCCAAAGGCTCCTGCAGGCTAGTCTTGGGAAGTGTGCTTGCTAGCAAACAACCTTCTGCTTTTCCTTACCTGTTCTCCAGAAGCAGGTGCTTCCTTCCTCTTCCCACCAGCAGATGCCCTTTTTTCCTTCTTTTCTTCAACCCTCTGAATCTTTCCTACTACAACTTCTAGGCTAAGACCCAGCAAGGGTTTCTCACATATCACATTCTCTAGCTTCTCATCCAGAGCTTTATAATTTCCTTTCAACATCACTCCAAGAGAGTCAAAAATAGTTGACAAGATTGCTCCATATCCCACTTTGTTCTTGCTAGGAACACAGTGAGCCAAGTGTTGATACATGAGTGATTGAAAACTGATTTTAATCTTTCTACTCAAATAGAATATAACAGCCATGTCCATTAAGCAAGCTTAACCTTTCTTTTGAGTTCTAGGCAGGATGGTTTCTTTACCAAATCAAACAGAAGTTTGTTTAGGGGTGTCCGATTGTTGTGACTCATTATGTTTCCCCCCCTCTTTTCTTCCAGAGACTCAACAATATCAGCACCCAAAAAGTTTCCAATCTTCACTGTTGATTTTCCCTTAATGTATGTTTCATAACCCTTTTTTGGCACTTTTAGAATTTTTCCTAGGGTTTCTACATCAAACTCAATTTTTATTTCATTCACTTCACTAGAAATAACCCCTTGTTTTTACTTCAAAATTTTGACAAAACTCAGTCATAGCTACAGGATACATGCAATTGTTCGAAGCCCTAGAAAGCAAAAACTCCAATTCCTAAAACTTGATTAAATCCAGAAATTCCAGAAACCTGGCCTTCCTACACCAAGATAAATTAATTCTATGTCCTACAACATACCTTCCAGCCTGAGCCTCAGGCTCTGATTGGTCAGTTATGATGTCTTCTTCAATTTGATCATCTTCTCCCCCAGACTCTGTAATTCCAGCCGCAAAATCTTCGACCTCCTTGATGTGGTGTTCAACAGTCTTTTCACTCTTTTTCCTTTCTTTCTATTCCTTCAACTTCGCAAAGATATCTACAGTTTTCTCTTCCTTCTCACTTAATTTCTTCTCCTTAGGGTTTCTGGTTGAAGTAGAGGAGGTATGAGCAGTTTCAGTTGGGGTTTCAGTTGGGATTTTCTCGTTTTCTTTGTACGAAACCACGACTAAGGGTCAAGTAATTTCTGGTTCCGACCTTGATTCGTGTTGGGATTTGTCTGAGGAATTGAGTGAAGTGATGATAACCATGTCTTGAGGTTTAAAGTTTATGTGGAAGTTTCAATTATGTATACAATGAGGGTGAATTGATTTGACAGTGGAGTAATTTTGGGTGGGTGAAAGATGCCTTTTATATTAATTGAAGAGGTGTCAAATAAATGAAGAGTTAAGTGCCGTTTGGTCATTAATTGAACAAGTTCAATTTATTTCAAAATTTAAACAGGATTCTGTAATTTAAAAACTTTCCAAAATTCGTTTTCTTTCCAAATTCAATTTATTTTCAAAATCGCATTAATTTGAACAAGGAAAACACGTATTTGGAACACGCTATATACACATATGCATTGAACATTACTAATTACATACATATTTGGGTGTTTGTGAACTTACCTCTAGGACTTCACCAAAGGTGACACTTCAGCTATGTTTAGTGCACTATAATTGTGCTGGCAGCCTTTTAGCTTTAATTTGCATTATTTTTTATTTTGCCATATCTTAGAACTTCATAAGCAATCAAGTCAGCTTGATCATCCCAAGTTCCAATCTCAATTTCTCATATCTTTCTTTGTTCAAGGGCATTGTTAGAATATCTGCAATTTGATTTTCTGTAGGACAAAATTCTAACTTAATGTGCCCTTGCTCCACATTATCTTTTAGGAAATGATGCCTAATGTGGATATGTTTGACCTTTTAATGTTGAACTGGATATTTAGAAATACAGATAACACTTGTATTATCACAATAAATAGGAACACACTTGAAAATAATATCAAGATCTCTAACCTGTTGTTTTATCCAAAGCATTGAGAGCAATAAGCTGCTGCTGCTTTATACTCAGCTTTAGCAGTGGACAAGGCTATTGTGTTTTGCTTCTTGGAACCCCAAGAAACTAAACAGGGTCCTAAAAATTGTGCCATACCTGATGTGCTTTTTCTATTGACCAAGTCACCTGCATAGTCAGCGTCAGTAAAACCATTTAAATCAAATGATGCACTTCTAGGATAGAAGAGACCTAAATCATCTGTTCCTTTTAAGTAACGAAGGATTCTCTTCACTGCTTTAAGGTGAGAGTCCTTTGGATTAGCTTGGAACCTGGCGCATAAACCTACACTAAAAGATATGTCAGGTCTACTGGAATTTAGGTAAAGTAGAGAACCTATCATAACTCGATACATAGTTTAGTCTATGTAAGTTCCAGATGGATCCTCATCCAGTCTTGTAGCTATTCCCATAGGAGTTTTATTCGGTTTTGCAATTTCAAGCTTGTATTTCTTCACCATTTCCTTAATGAACTTTTGTTGATGGATCATAATACCTTCCTCAGTTTGCTTAATTTGCAAACCAAGGAAGAAGTTGAGTACTCCCATCATGCTCATTTCAAATTCTCCACTCATAAGGTCAGCAAAATACTTGCACAAAGAGTCGTTAGTTGCACCAAAGATTATATCATCAACATAAATTTGTACAACTAGAATGTCAGTTCCATTTGATTTTAAAAACAAAGTTTTATCAATTTTACCACGTTTAAAACCATTTTCTAATAGGAACTTAGACAATCTTTCATACCATGCTCTTGGAGCTTGCTTAAGTCCATATAGGGATTTATCAAGCTTGTAAACATGGTTTGGAAATTTTTGATTTTCAAATCCAGGAGGTTGTTCCACATAGACGTCTTCTTTTAATAAACCATTTAAAAAGGCACATTTAACGTCCATTTGGTATAACCTAAATTCCATATAAGTAGCAAAAGTAATAAGTAAGCGAATAGCCTCTAACCTGGCTACTGGAGCAAATGTGTCCTCATAGTCTATCCCCTCCTATTGATTGAAACCTTATACAACCAGTCTTGCTTTATTTATGAAAATAATATCATGCTCTTCTAGCTTGTTCCTGAATACCCATTTTAGACCAATTGTCTTTTGGTCACTTGCTATAGGTTCCAGATGCCAAACCTTATTTTTTTTCAAATTCATTTACCTCAGCTTGCATAGAATTAATCCACTCAGCGTCAATTAAAGCTTCAACATAGTTCTTAGGCTCCATGGAAGAGAGAAATGCGTAAAATGCACAGAAGTTTCTAAGCTAAGATCAAGTCTGAGTTCCTTTTGTAATATCACTCATGATTGCATCTATAGGATGTGATTTTTGATGTTTTCAGGACTTAGGAGCGAAGTCCTTGATTGGATACAACCTTTCTTGATTGTTGTTGACTAGGACTTCAATTGGAACTATATCTTGTGATCCAGCTTGAACTTCTTCTAGAACTTCAAGTTGCTCTTGATCTAAATTTTATGTAGAAGTTCCTTGTGCATCTTCCTTATTTTCCTCTACTTTTTCTTTATTGTTTTACTCACTTTTATTTTCCTTATGCTGCTTCTCCAATGATGTAACTTCTTCATCTTGATCATCCATCCAATCTCGAAGTCATCATCATCATTCTGTACATTAGATAAGTTTTCAGTTTCATAAAAAAATTACATGTACAGATTCTTCAACACACATTGTTCTCTTATTATAAACTCTATATGCTTTACTATTTGAGGCATATCTTAGGAATACAGCCTCATCACTTCGTTCATCAAACTTTCCCAAGTTCCTTTTACCATTGTTATGAACGAAACATTTACAACCAAAAGATCTAAAGTAAGAAATATTAGGATTTTTCCCTTTAATCAGTTCATAGGGAGTTTTGTTAGAGATGGCTCTAACAAATACTTTATTTAGAATATAGCATCCTATGTTTACTGCTTCTGCCCAGAAGTTCCTAGGTAGTCTACTTGAGATCAGCATAGTCCTAGCCATGTCTTCAAGGCTTCTATTCTTACATTCCACCACATCATTTTGTTGTGGAGTTCTTGGGGCAGAGAAATTGTGATCCATTCCATTTTCAGTGCAGAATTCATCAAACTTAGAGTTTTCAAATTCTGTTCCATGATCTGATCATAGATGTATTAATGTATTACCTGAGTTTCTCTGTTCTTTCTTCACAAATGCAACAAACTCATCAAAAGTCTCATCTTTACTTACAAGAACTAATACCCAAGTATACCTTGAATAATCATATACAATAACCATTACATATTTCTTACCACGACTTCTACTTTGGAATTCTCATTGGACCACAGAGATCCATGTGTATGAGTTCCAAAGGTCTTTTGGTGCTTACCATCTTTTTAGATTTGAAGGAACTTCGAGTCTGTTTACCTCAAGCACAGGCATCACAAACTTTGTCATATAGGAACTTAATGCAAGAAATTCCTTCCACTAATTCCTTTGATATAAGATTATTAATCAAAGTAAAACTTGCATAACCAAATATTTTATGCCATAGTAAAGGATCATCCTTAATAACACTAAGACATGTTAAACTGCTCTTAGGAACTTCGTTGAGATCCACAATGTATGTGTTCCCTTTGCGAGTTCCTTCTAAAATTATGTTCCCATTGTTATTGCGGATGATTTTACATTTATTAGAAGTAAAGCTAACAGAGTTACCTTTGTCACAAAATTGTGAAATAATTAAAAAGTTGTGTTTAAGACCCTCGACCAATAATACATTGTCAATAGCATGGGAACTTGACCTTCCTACCTTACCAATAGCAACAATGTCACCTTTCATATTATCACCGAAGGTCATAGTTCCACTGTAGTAGGCATCCGGTGATAGAAATCGTGATTTGTCTCCAGTCATGTGCTTAGAACAACCACTTTTGAGGTACCAAGTGTTGCTCCCCCTAACTGGAACCTGCATGAAGAATCAAGCGTTAGAGTCAGGAACCCAGGTTTCCTTGGGATCCTGTGTAACAGATGTAGAGTCATATTTCCTAACCCATATCTGTTTAACATGATTTTAATTTTTTAAGGTGCTCTTTTCTTTCTTTAGAAAAATAACTTGCTTGTGTCCAGTATTACCACAGAAATAACATACTATACTACTTGGTAGGTTTACGTACTTCTTTTCCTTCTGGAACTTCTTCTTATACCCTAACTCTTTAGTTCTTTTGGTTTGAGCATTTACAATCCATTCTGGCACATTATACTCAATAGGTTGTTTACCTTTTCTAGCTCTTTCAAGTTCCCCCTCAAGATTAGCCTTATCCAGTTTTAATTCTTCTAAATAAGATTTTAGTCTTTCAAAATTTGGAAACTGATCACGAAGAGGAATTTTAGAGCTAGGTATAGTGTCACCAATTTTGAATAACGAAAGTTCCACATTTAGAAGAGTATTATCATGTTTTAGTCTTTCAAGAATTTCTTTTAAGTTAAAATTTTCATCAAAAAGACTAAAGAACCTATTCTGAATGTCAAGCTTCATATTGTCCCTACATTCATTGTGTTTTTGTAAGTTTCAAGAGCCTTGTCACTTTGTGCTTTAGCTATGTGGATTTCCTTTAGGTCTTCCTGGATTTCTAAAACAGTATGTATCAGATTATCTTTAGAAAAATGTTTTAGGTCTTTTTGAGAATACCATACCTCATCCTCGTATTCTTGCAATTTGGCCTTTTCATCAGTCTTAGCCATAAGACATAGATGAGCCGTTTCTTCTGAGGGTTGGTCTTCTTTTTCATATGAATCTGAGTCACCCCATGCTGCCATCATTACTTTCTTTACATTCTCCTTTGTAAAGTATGTCTTATAAGTTTTGGAATCCTAGGCTTGTTCCTTTCCTTTGAACTTGCTTTTATCACTCTCCTTTAGGGGACAATCCCTTATGAAGTGATCTTTGGAACCACACTTGAAACAGGTAGTGTCTTTGGAACTTCCAATCTTCTTGTTCCTATCAAACTTCATGTTGTTCATCATCTTCTTGAACTTTTTGACTAGCATTGACATCTCTTCCTCATCAACTTCTAATTCGTTTGAGTCTTATACTTTAAGAGCCTTCTGCACCCAGCCGGCGCAAAAATTTCGAACTGCACCGGTACAATAAAAAGCTTGACCTTTTGGGTCGAAAGTGTTGTCTTCCTCGAATTCCAGAAGAGGATTACGACAAAATAATTGAGACCTACTTTTTTGGTCTTGAAGATGCTATCCTGTAAAGCGGGGAAACAATAAAGGTTCCAAAAAACTAGAATCCGAAAAGCGCCGGGTTCAGGGATGAGGCCTTTCTATCCGCCTGCGGGCTCAGCACAATGTTCATAAAACGTATGCGTCCGATTTAAGACCGTCTGGGTTACTTTTGTGTCGAATTTGGCGATTACTAATGTCTTTCATTCTTTTTTGCAGAGGACGCTCTAGCTATGCTCCCAGACGAGAAAACGCCCAGGAGGTCCTCCGCCGCCATCCGTCGAGACCTGGCGAAGAACCAGGCGGCCGCTATCAGGGCCAAGGTAAGACGCATGACCCCTTTTTCCTTATCTTCACAAGTTTATTCTCCGGATGCATAACTAACTTCCATCCAATTTGAAGGGAGGCGAAATCCCCAAGACGTTTGAGAAGACTCTCAAACAAGCCAGAGATGACTCCGCCTCTACCCCCTCCAAGAAAAAGACTGGCTCCTCCCAGACTATTGGAGCCAGAGCCGGGAAAACCATACGTATGTGGACGGCGACCTGGGCCTGGATCTCGTCAACCCCTTATCCGTTGGGAGAGGGGTTACAACGGCTGCAGGCGGCTCTCGCCAATCCGTCTTCGAAGGTAAGGCTAACCCATTTGAGTCCCCGCCTGAGTTAGGGTGGCCTTTGCGAGTGAAATCCCACTCCCAACAGACTTCTTCCTCAGACGGTCGGCAACAGATTGGTGCCGCCTATATTTCGCACTCATCAAGTGTTGATTGTGGTGCAGATGTCTCTCCCCGCTGGCCGGACGTCCAAAAGCATGCCAAGGCCATGCTTGACGCCGTCCAGAAGAGGGACAAGGACAACATTCCTGAGATAGAGACGTTCAAGCATTCTTCCGGATGAATCCAAGGTAGACATTGTCCGTTTGAGTGACTAGTCGGTGTATATCACCACCGGATGTGCCAAAAAATAAGGCTTCAACTTCTTGAATGCCATATACAGAGCAAGACCAAATTTTTCAACCATGGGATACCGGAGTTCAGCATTTTTGAGGACATGACTAATGAAATAGACCGAGAGCTGAATACCGTCTCTTTCACCAAGGAGAACGACACTGAGGGCGTGATCTGAGACGACTAAGTACATGTACAGCGTCTCTCTGGGTAGAGGACTAACGAGCCTCGACAAGGAGTGCAAGTGCTCTTTTAGCCTTTGAAAGGCCGCCTCAGCATCATCCCCCCATTCAAACCTGGTCTTCTTCCTGATTGCTTGGAAGAAATAAAGGCATTTGTCACCTGACCAGCTGAGGAACCTCCCCAATGCCGCCAGACAACCAGTTAGTCTCTATGCTTCCTTGACAGTGCGGGGTGACTTCATGTCAATCACCGCCTGTATCTTTTTGGGGTTAGCCTCTATCCCCCTTTGATCAATCAGGAATCCGAGAAACTTCCCAGACTCAACACCAAAGACGCATTTCTTGGGATTTAACAAAACCTTATGCCGCCTGAGGGTGGTGAACGTTTCTCGGAGATCAGCAAGATGATCCGTCTGTTGCTTGGATTTGACTATCATGTCATCAATGTACGCCTCCACATTCCTCCCGATTTGATTATTGAAGACCGTATTAATCATCCGTTGAAAAGTGGCAGGCGCATTTTTCAAGCCAAACGACATCACACTATAACATAACAACCCCTGATCAGTGACGAAGGCCGTCTTCTCTTGATCCTTTTTCCACAGGGGTATCTGATGGAAGTCGGAATAGGCATCCATAAAGCTCATCAAGGCGTGGCCAGCTATAGAATCGACCAGGCCGTCGATCTTTGGAAGCGGGTAACTATCCTTGGGACACGCCTTGTTGAGGTCTGTGTAATCAACAAACATACGCCAGGTCCCATTCGGCTTCTTTACAAGCACAACATTGGCCACCCAGTCGGGAAAATTACATGGCCGAATGAACCCAGCATCCAACAGCTTTTTTACTTCAACAGCTGCCGCCTGACTTCTTTCCTCGCCGTGATTTCTTTTATTTTGCCGGATAGGCTTCTTTTTAGGATCCACGGCGAGTTTGTGGACAGGAAGATCCGGGATGACGCCTGGCATCTCTTCCACTTCAAAGGCAAAAATGTCTTTGAATTCTTTCAGTAGAAGGTGCAAGTTTGCACCCAACTTAGCATAAGCAATCGTCCCAACCTTTACAGTACGCTCTGGACGGTTGTTGTCCAGAGGTATATCAACATGTTCTTCAGCCGGTTTGGGACGGAGCTCATCTGACCGTTCCCCGGTCAGTGATTGCTATTTTTTCTCTTTCTTCACCTCCACCAGCAGAGGGGCCTTTCTTTTCTTCCTGGCTGCTGATGGGGCTGGGGCTGGGTCGGCATCCTTGACATTGTCAAGGTCTATTGGCTCCTGCCCATGGCTTTCTGGGGCCACAGTATCCTTGACGGCTGAGAGGTAGCACTCCCGGGCCGTCTTCTGGTCCCCATTCAAGGAACCAACTGAGCCGTCATCCCTCTCATACTTGATGAGCATGAGAGAAGGGATGATTACAGCCTTGGCCTAGTTGAGGGTCGGCCGTCCCAGAATAATGTTATAGGCGGTCAACTCCTCAACGACCAAGAACTTGACGACCAGGTGTCGTCCTTTTCCTTTCTCACCCAGCCGGATTGGTAAATCAACCCTTTCGACTGGGTAAACCATTCCACCCCCAAAACCAACCAAGGGGAGGGTAACTGGATGCATGCTGCTGACTTTGTATTTCAGCTTTTGCAGGCACCGGAGAATGATGATGTCTGATGAGCTGCCGGTGTCTATAAGGATTCGTCCAACCAGCTGGTTGGCAAACTTACATTCAATGACGACCAGGTCGTCATGCGGACGGCGAACGCTGCCCCTGTCCTTCTAAGTGATCAGAACGTCTGGGAAGGAGGAGCTAGCAGACGCCTGCTCATCATCATCTTTTTCCATCTTTCGAAGTTGGCTCTTGGTGCCCCGGATGGTAGAGCTACCGCATGAGAACCCGCCTGCTATGGTGTAGACCGGCTCCTTATTAGTGTCCGAACTACTAGCAGGCTGGGGTGTCTTAGACGACTGCCCCTTGTTTTTCTTATTAGTCCCTTTGGACTTAGAAATGTTGGACTTTAACATCCCCTTGTCAGCCAGACGGTCCAACAGGAAGGCTGAAGCAGTCGTTGGTGTCATGGCCAACTTCCTCATGGTATTGGCACTAGTAGAAAAATACAAAAAGGCAACCCCCAAAACGCACCGGTTCAGGCCAAACCGGTGCCAAATACCTGCCTAAAAATGGGCGGAATTTCAGACCAAGAGCAATGGCACCGGTTCAACTCAAACTGGTGCCAAAAATACAAAGGGCACCGGTTTGAACCGATGCCACTAAATCGGTTCAACTATATAATTAAAAAAAAAACCGCCCCATATATAACCCTAACTCCTCCTCACTTCCTCAGCCGCTCCTCCTTCTCTTTCTCTCTCCTCCTCCTTCTCTTTCTCTCTCCTCCTTCTATCTCTCTTCTCTGTTCGCCTTCTTTCTCTTTTGATCTCATCTCCTTCTCTCATCTCCTCCTCTCTCGTCTCCACCACCAAAGGCCACAACCAAAGAGGCGAAGACCACCACCAAGACCAACACCCAAGACCACCAAGAAAACCGATTCTAGGTACATGCATGTGGTTTTTTGGTTTTTTTTTATTTTTCTTTATTTTGAGATTTCTGGGTTTAATTAATCGAGTTTTGGGTTTAATTGGATTTTTCTGGGTTTAATTAATCGATTTAAATCGATTTTTGGATTTTAATTCTATTGATCTGGGTTTCATTAATCGATTTAAATCTTTTTTCGGATTTTATTTCGATTTTTCTTGGGTTAATTTTCGATTAAAATAATCGTTTTTTGGGCTAATTAATCGAGTTCTGGGTTAATTTTCGATTTTATTTTCGATTTTTGTGGTTAATTAATCGAGTTCTAGGTTATGGCTAAAATTTCAATTTTTCTTGATTAATTTTCAATTAAAATAATCGTTTTTTGGGTTCATGCATGCGTTTTTGGGGTTGTTTTATGGGTTTTGTTTTTAGATTTTGAATTTTTTTTCGATTTCAAGTTTTTTTTCTCTGTTTTTTCGATTTCAATTTTTTCAGGGTTTTGATTTTTTTTCAATTTTTGGGATTATTATTTGTTTTTCTATTTCAATTTTTTCTGGGTATTTTTTCGTTTTTTTTTTAATTTTCTGGGTTTTTAACTAATTTTCGATTTTAATTTTTTTTTATTTTTTTTTAATTTTCTGGGTTTTCATTTAATTTTTTCTTCATTTTCTGGATTTTCTCAATTTTCTGGGTTTTAATTAATTTTCGATTTTAATTTGTTCGATTTCCTAGGTTTTAATTTTTTTTCGATTTTAATTTTTTTGATTTTTTTTTTAATTTTCTGGGTTTTTAACTAATTTTCGCAGCTAATACATTTTAATTGATTTTGTTGGATGAACTAATTGGCGCAGGTATAGTATTTGCTTTGCAAGCCCAAAATATTGCACATAATCGAAGAATCAAGGATCAAGAATCAAGAATATTGATTTAGATGTTTAGGTTTTTTTTTTTTATTGTGATGTTGTAATATTTTTTTTTTTATTTATATTGTAGTTCTTTTTTATTTATTTATATGTTGTAATTGTTTAATTTTATAATTCGTATATTGTAATTTTTTCTTGACTATATACTGTAAATTTCGGTTATATTCAATGATATTCGATTAATATGTTGTTGTTCTTATTTATTTTAGTCAATTTGATTTTAAGTGAAAAATGACAAAAAAAAAAAAAAAAAAAAAAAAAAAAAAAAAAAAAAATGATTTTTGAGGGGTTTTTGGCACTGGTTAACCGGTGCCAAAAACTTTGAAATAATTTTCTGTGGGCCTTTTTGGCACCGGTTAACCGGTGCCAATTTCTATTTTGGGCACCGGTTTGAACCGGTGCCTTTTTATGCCCCTTTTTGGCACCCCTCACATTGGCACCGGTTCAAACTGGTTCCTTAGGCCGGGTTTGAACCGGTGCCAAATTCATTTTTTCACGTAGTGTGGAAGAATTTATTCTTATTCAGTGACTAGACGGAACTCTTCATTGGATTCGGCTTTTCAATGGTCAGTCGGTCGTTTATCTCCATGAGGATGGAGTTAGAGTCCTTGTTAAACTCGTACTTGGGGACGTACAGTTTAAAATCTTTTTTCTTCTTCTGGGACGGCTGGTCAGAGTTACTAACCGCCCAGACTTCTTTTCTCTTTTTTCTCTCTTCTTTCTTTTTGGCCGGCTGAGAAGGCCGGCTGTCTTTCTGTTTGTCAGACTTCTTAGAGTCCGACTGGTTACCAGGCGAGCAGAGATCGGTCGCTTGAATATAGCTTTCCGTCTCCCTCAAGGCCGCCTGTAAGGTGAAAACCCCTATTGTGACTAGGTCGAACTTAAAAGTCGACCCGTCTCTCAGACCCTTGAAAAAGTCTGTAAAAGCTACCTCGTCAGACAGTCCTTGAATCTTAATTCTGATCAGATTGAACCGCCTGACATAGGAGCACAACCCTTCTCTCTCCCCCTGCTTAATGGTGCTCAAGTCAAGACTTGTTTTATTCGCAGGGATGTCCATCGAGAAGTTGGAAGCAAACAGGAAGGCAAGCGTCCTGAAACTATCAATGGACCCGGCTGGCAAGTTACCAAACCATTGTTGGGCAATGCCCTTCAATGTAGCCAAGAAGCATCGACACCAAGTGGCATCATCCAACCCCTGTAAGTACATGAGGTTGGTGTATGCCATGAGGTGATCTTTCGGGTTGGTGCTACCGTCATAGGTACCTACCAACACATTTTTAACCTTGGCCGGCTGTGCCGCCTCGGTTATCTCCCGGGTGAACGTAGAAGGTTGTTCACCTAGGCGGAGCAGACGAAGCTGCCAATCCAGTGGCTAGACATTGTTGTATGCCGCCTGACCTCCGAAGAAGGCCGGCTGCATGAAGTAAGGAGGATACTGACCATAGACCTGAGAAGGTACATACGGTGCAGTCCCAATCATCTGAGGGCCAGAATGGACGGTATTACCGCCTGTGTGACTCTCATGCAAGGAAGGTGCATTCCCTGCTGACAGGGTAAAGTCGTATCCCCTAATAAAAAATAATTACCTAAATCTCTAACTAAAGTAGATAGGGAAGTAGGGTCGAACTCCACAGAGAAACATGTCTTTTTAATTCTAATTAATTATTATAATCTAAATTGTCTAAGTAACCAATAAATTTAGGTATGAATTCTATACTACGAAGAATAAGTTAAGGGAGAAAAGAAACAATAGTAAGGAAGCCTAGGGTCACAGGTTCACCAATAATTAATATTCCGGGATAGAACAAAGTAATTAATAATTAACAATGCACAGATAACATGATTAACAGGCTTTCGCAATTTATTAATCAACATAGATCTAACAGGCTCTCGCAATTTACTAGACCTAAGTTCCTATTATTAAAAATAGCCTTTAACATTAAATTAACATCTGCTCGATTCATCAATTCAATATTGCTAAACATTCACAATCAAATTACATTGTTCGATTCATAATCTAATTGCAAAGAATTAAAACAATTCAATAGGAAATTATCATGCAATACCAAATATCAATAATAACAAACTATCCCTTCATATTAATTATGGATCCCCATAAACCCTAGAATGGAACTACTCACTAATCATCATAACTAACCCAATCAAGTAAATAATTAAAAGCATAATTAAGAAAGCAATCAAAATAGCTGAAATTAAAAGGGAAGAAATTGTACCAAGAATAAATCTGGAATTAAAGGAAGTATTAAGAACAAAAGTTTAGAGAGAATTTAAGAGAGAGAAAATACTAAGTAGAGAGAGAAAGTCTAAGAAAGAAGGTAACTAATAATTCCGTACAAATCGTATTTAAACCTTTCCTAAAACAAGAATTAAAACTAAACTAATCAGCTACTAAGAAAACACGCGCCCGATCGGGCGAAGGGCCGCCCGATCGGGCCCGCCTTTTTACAACGCCCACTGCTGGCATGCCGCGCCCGATCGAGCCTACGCTCACCCGATCGGGCGCGCTTCTTCCTTAAGGGTGCCTTTGCGCGCATCCGCCCGATCGGGCGCATGCTTGCCCAATCGGGCCCGGTCTTCTTCTTCGAGGCTTGGATTTCGATTGGGCTCAATTCCTCGACCTAATCTAAGTTTCCTCATCGGGTCTTGATTAATCGATCCAATAACCCCGATATCACATACCGAGCCCTTAATCACCGGCTCTCACCGATCCTGGGCTTCAAGAGTGGTCGTGTCCTTCTAGCTTCCGTAGTCGATCCATAAAGCCCGGGAAAATGCTCTAAGGGTGCAATTTCCTGTAAAATACAACTAAAACTACGAAAACACTAGAACACACAAAGTAGTAATAAAAGTGGCTCGAAAGAGCCAAAAACACTACTAATAACGACCAAGGGACGGGGATAAAACACTATATAAAATAGACATATCAAACTCCCCCAAGCCAAACCTTTGCTTGTCCCTAAGCAAAGAGCTCATCAATGAACATATAAAACATACTTCACCCCAATAATCAAATCAAAAACCAACGATTCAAGGCAAATCTAATGAAAACGCTTCAACATCAATCAATCTTATCCATCTAATCACCCTTCCTCCCCAACAATTGTCTAGTAGAGCAAACCACAAGAGCATATAGAATTCAAGACTAGTGCTCACACACTCAACTCTCATTTATGTGGCGAGTAAAGAATGTACTCGATCGCTCTCAAACCAACCCCTCTAATGTGAACAATGCCCTCCCAACTCACACGCTCGTGTGTATAAAAACATTGAACGCTCATCCTACTAGTCGACTCGAAATATGCCAAGTCATAACTTGCATTGATAAACAACACTTTCACATTTACATAACTTCTATGCAAACGGTCGGAAGGTCTTTTAAGCTTGTAATGTAAGGCTAGGGTAAAGGTAGGATAAATTTGGGATTATGTGAGAGAAAAGCTATGCATTAAGGGAGCCAAAACCTAATAAACCCATGATCAAAATAATGATGATCATACACATCTCCAACATAACCAACTCCAAACAACAATCCACCAAATATACTCCAAACAATATAAACAATCCCAACACTCACAATTTCAGTCATAAAAATATGATAATATGGAACAAGAGTGAATAACAAACTTTGAACTCATAACTTGAAATATTTACTTTGAAACTCAACTTTTTTTCTTTCTTTTCTTTTTGATTAACCTTCACTTGGAACATTTGAACATCAAACACTTTTTCTCTTTTTTTTTCTTAGAAGTTCACCTTTTTTTTCAAATTTCTCACTTTTTTTTTTTTGAACTTCTTTTTTTCATCACACTTTTATTTTTCTCAAAAATATACAACTTTTAAACTCATCAAAACAAAAATATGATCAAGAACAAATTACTTCTCAAAACCCACCCAAATTGTGCAAATAATGTGCACACTACAAACTCCCTCACCTCACTCACTAATAGCTCCCCCAAGCCAAGCTTGGGACTAGTAATCAATGGGGCAATTAAGGCTTGTAATGTGGCTATAAACAATAAAAAGTCAAGGCAACAACATGGGTAGCAAGAAGGGAACAAATGTATCTAAATAAATCTGAAGGCTACCTAAAAGAACAAATGCCTTCGTCTTCCACATGTGCATAATAGTGAGTCATGAAACACTACTCATAGTTGCAAATCAATAATCAAATTCATTGACATACCAGGAACTATGGAACTATCACACATTTCCTAACCAAATCAACTAGTCAAGCACTATATTCACAAGTAGTTGGACAAAATTGATGCATGTTTAGGAATCCAAGCAATCAAACTTCAAACCATGACCAACAAATCCACAATATTTATCATCAAATACCAAGAATCAAAATAATTTTTCTTAAGTATGGGGCACAGGGAAGCATGATTTACAATTCATTGGAACGTATTTTTGAATTTTTTTTATTTTTCAATTTTTTTTTTGTATTTTTCGTATATAAGAAAGCAATAAAAACTACACTAGGAAAGCAAATAAAAACTATACTAGAAAGCAAATAAAGAGAGAAAAGGAAGAGAATTACCAAGTGAAAGAACACCCCCACAAGCCAAATCAAGCAATGCCCTCATTGACTTGGGAGAGTAGCCTACTCCTCATCCTCATCCATCCTCGAATAGCCCCCGCCGTGGCTAGAACCGACTCCTCCATGGCTAGAGCCACCACCTCCATACCCCGAACCACCTGCAAAGTAGTTAGGGTCCACATTCCTACCCATACCCCCAAAAGGAGCATCACCCCCATATCCGTGGACCGAAGAGTAGTCCATATAAGTACCATACGCACCGAGGTGAGAATACCCTCCTTGGGGGTATTGGAACCAATCGAGAGTAAGTGAATCGGGAGGAATATCCCCCCGACGGGCGTAATCATCATACATGGGATAAAGGCCCCTACCTAGGTTCCTCTCTATGTGACCAACCCTCCCATCTAAGGTGCTTAACCTAGAGTCTAGGTTTCGCATCATACCCCCAACTCTCTCTTGCCCCGTCTCGATGCGGTCTAATTGGCTCCTAAAAGCCGAAAAGTCATATGGGGCATTGGGGTCGACGTTGTAATCGACCGAGGAAGTGGGCATGCCATAGGTGAAGGGTGGAGGTGGTTGGTAGTGTGGTGAATGGTGAATGGGGGAATGGTGGGGTTGTGGTGAGGGGTGAGGTGGTTGAACCTCACCTTGACCATTTATCTCGAAAGTATAAGAGGGCTTCCCCCTCTCAAATTTGGTCAAGGCGGGGTTGGGTAAGGTAAAGGCTTAGTCTCTCCTACCCGATTGTCGGTGGACTATCCACCAAGTATTACTCCCCACAGGTTGCACCCAGTTCAAACTCCCTAAATAAGGTAGGTCCATGAGGTTCGATCCCACAACTTTCCTATGCCCATCCGGGTTCCAACCTAGGTGTTTCCTAGCAATGTGGGTCACTAACCCCCCAAAGTAAATAGGTGCCCTAGACCTACTAGCCTCGGCCGCATTGGCCGCCCTTTGGAAGTGATTGGCTATCCTATGGGGTATGTTCAATTTTTCAGCAGTAGGAATTATATAGGATGCCAATAGTTCAAATTCATCTCTCCTAACATTTGCCGGTTCATGCCTCCCAAAAATAGTGAGGCCGACAAATCTTTGCTAAAGTTTTGGGACGGGATGTTGAATCCACGTCCCTTTGGCATGCTGGAGGTTCACTAAATCCTCCCCAGTTAGCCTCTTATAGACCACAGCGGTGTGGTCTTGAGAGGGTTCAATAGTTTTATCCGATTTTAAATCAAACAACTTTCCAAATTCTTTAAGAGTTAGTCTCACATCGTTGTTTAATAATCGGAATTGTACATGAGTAATTAGTGCATTCATTTTAATAACATTAAAACTTGAAATAAATTCCAATGTTAAGTAGTCATATGTATCATGGCACATTTGAAAAAAACCACTCATGCCTATACCTTTGAACAATTTTTCCAAATATTTATCTAGGCCTAACCTAGCTAATGTGGGATGATGAATAAAACGGGTAGAGATTACCTGACGATCGATGAGGTTGACCATCCTAACCCGTTGCTCCTCCGAGGTAATGACAACCTCCTCCCATCCCGGAATTTGAAGATCCGGGTTGACCGTTGGTTGTGGTGCCCTCGAACTCTCATCCCTTTGATTCCTTGAACGCTTTGAGGCCA
This sequence comes from Chenopodium album, assembly GCF_948465745.1. NCBI lineage: Eukaryota > Viridiplantae > Streptophyta > Magnoliopsida > Caryophyllales > Amaranthaceae > Chenopodium > Chenopodium album. Next base: position 17,329,621 of record NC_137835.1, on the reverse strand, counting down.
TCTTCTTGTAAAATAGTAGGAAATTGAAGGTTTCTCTCTCTTAGGGTTTGAGAAAATTTGAGAGAAAGTAGGGGAAAATTAGTGTATATTGTAGAGGAAGATGAGGGGAGATGGAATATGTAAGAATTTTTGAGTTTGGATGGAAGAATTGGAGGAGATCTTGAATTGAAGTGTAGGTTGAAGGTTTGAAAATGGAGGTTTTAGAGAGATAAAGTGAAATGAAGAAGATGAAATAAGGAGAAAGTGAAGAAATAAAGAAGAGAAAAGAAAATAAAGGGGGACGGGCTGATGGCGCGCCCGATCGGGCGAGCCTCGCCCGATCGGGCGAAAATGCGAATTTCCAGAACTCCAGTTGCGCGCCCGATCGAGCGCGAACACGAAGCAAAATTCTCCACTTTGCTCGCCCGATATATCTTTTCTTACTCACTCGATTTTCCACAAAAAGCGCCCGATCGGGCAAGCCTCGCCTGATCGGGCGAAAATTCCTCTGAATTCAACCCTTCTTGCGCTTCCGATCGGGCAAAAATAGGTCCGATTTCAGCCTTGCTTGCGCGCCCAATCGGGCGAATTTGCGGCTAAAATCTGGGTTGCTTGCGCGCCCGATCGGGCCCGAGCCCAAATCGGCTGCACTCCTTTTTCTCCGATTTCTTTTCTTCTTCAAATTTTTTCTAAGTCTTTATACCTGTCAAATTCATACATGTACAACAACACTAAAAACTGGTGAAATATCACTCTCCTCGCCTCTCTAAAAAAAACAAAAATAAGGAAAAGGAAAACTAGCCTAGAAAGCATGAAATACGGGTTGCCTCCCGCAAAGCGCTGGTTTATCTAGGTCCCGCACGACCTTCTTACCACCTTGAAGCTCATGTTGGAAGTGGAGTTAGGAGAGTCTCCTCCACATCTCTAATGGTAGAACCTTCATGATACACTTTCAACCTTTGGCCATTTACCTTGAACTCTTCACCTTTGTCATTCACCAACTCCACCGAACCAAACTTGTTCACCTTTGTGACAGTGAAGGGACCGGACCACCTAGACTTCAACTTTCCTGGGAAAATCTTCAATCTAGAATTAAAGAGAAGAACCTTATCACCCGGTGCAAACTCTCTTGGTAAGATCCTCTTGTCATGCCACTTCTTGGTCTTCTCCTTGTAGATCCGCGCACTATCATATGCCGACAATCTAAACTCATCCAACTCTTTGAGTTGAAGAAGTCTCTTCTTACCCGCGGCCTTAGAATCCATATTAAGCTCTTTGATCGCCCAAAAGGCTTTGTACTCCAATTCTACGGGAAGATGACATGCCTTACCATAAACTAATCTATAAGGTGAAGTACCAATCGGTGTCTTAAATGTTGTTCGGTATGCCCAAACTGTGTCATCAAGCTTCATACTCCAATCTTTCCTTGACTTGGCTACTACCTTTTCTAGGATCGCCTTGATTTCTCTATTAGAGACCTCAACTTGACCACTAGTTTGAGGGTGGTAACTAAGCCCTGTTCTGTGATATACGCCATATTTCTTAAGGAGGTTATCCAATTGTTTTTCATGGAAGTGGGTACCCCCATCACTAATAATAGCTCATGGAACACCAAACCTTGGAAATATGATCTTCTTAAAGAGCTTGATGACTACCTTAGAATCGTTTGTTGGTGAAGCTATGGCTTCTACCTACTTGGACACATAATCTACGGCTACAAGTATGTAACAATTCCCATTGGAAGATGGGAACGGCCCCATATAATCGATACCCCAAACATCAAATATTTCAACTTCAAGAATCCCAGTTTGGGGCATCTCATGCCTCCGCGAAATGTTGCCTGTCCTCTAGCAAGAGTCACAAGCCTTCACAAAAGTGTTAGCATCTTTAAACATAGTAGGCCAAAAGAAGCCTGACTCATTAATCTTAGCCACCGTTTTAGTGGGGCCATGATGTCCACCATAGGGTGAAGTATGACAACTGGTAAGGACGCCGTCAACCTCCCATTCGGGAACACACCTGCGAAATAATCCATCTGCACACTCACGAAACAAAAAAGGATCATCCCAAAAATAATGTTTAAAATCATAAAGGAATTTCTTTTTCTGTTGGTAGGACAAGTCAGGAGGTAGAGTACCACCCACTAAATAATTAGCAAAATCAGCATACCAAGGGTGATGCTCTACAACTGCATACAGGTTGTCATCAGGGAAAGAATCATCTATTGGTAAAGAATCCTTACCCTCATCATACCTGATACGTGACAAGTGGCCTGCCACTACGTTCTCTGCTCCCTTTTTATCTTTTATTTCTATGTTGAAATCTTGGAGCAAGAGAACCCACCGGAGTAGCCTTGGCTTTGATTCCGCCTTGGCTATCAAATATTTTAGTGCTGCATGATCAGTAAAAACAATAACTTTAGAACCAACTAGATATGATCTAAATTTTTCTAAATGATAAATAACAGCAAGAAACTTCTTTTCTGTGGTGGCATAGTTGACTTGGGCTTCATCCAAGGTTTTGCTAGCATAATAAATAGCATGCAAAACCTTGTCCTTCCTCTGTCCGAGCACGGCTCCTAGGGCAAAGTCACTTGCATCACACATGATCTCGAAAGGAAGGTTCCAATCGAGAGCACATATGATGGGTGCCAATATCAAAGACTGCTTAATCCTGTTAAAAGCCTCAAGACACTCGTCAATAAAAATAAATGGTGCATCCTTGAGCAAAAGCTGTGTCAGTGGTTTAGCAATTTTAGAAAAATATTTGATAAAGCGGCGATAAAACCCTGCATGACCCAAGAAGCTTCTAACTCCCTTAACATTGACTGGGGGAGGTAATTGCTCAATCACTGATATTTTAGCCTTGTCTACTTGTATTCCCTTATCATATACAATATGGCCAAGGACTACTCCCTCTGTCACCATAAAGTGACATTTTTCCCAATTAAAGACCAAGTTGCACTCTTCACATCTTTTCAAAATTTTAGCGAGATTAATTAAACATGAATCAAATGAAGAACCATATACGCTAAAATCATCCATAAAGACCTCCATAATAGACTCTATGAAATCAGAAAAAATACTCATCATGCAACGTTGAAAGGTAGCGGGTGCATTACATAAACCAAAGGGCATTCTACGATATGCAAAAGTGCCATAAGGGCATGTAAAGGTAGTCTTTTCCTGATCTTCAGGGTGAATCGAAATTTGGAAAAATCCCGAATACCCGTCCAAATAGCAAAAGAATTTGTGATTGGCTAACCTCTCAAGCATTTGATCTATAAAGGGAAGAGGGAAGTGATCCTTTTTAGTGGCGATATTTAATCTACGATAGTCTATGCACATACGCCACCCTATTACAGTTCTAGTGGGAATTAATTCATTTTTTTCATTTGTTATCACAGTCATCCCACCCTTCTTCGGCACTACCTGCACAGGACTTACCCACTTGGAGTCAGAAATAGGATAGATAATACCTGCATCAAGTAATTTCATCACCTCCTTCTTGACTACTTCCTGCATGTTGGAATTTAATCTTCGTTGGGGTTGAATGCAGGGCTTGTAATTTTCCTCTAGATGAATCCTGTGCATGCAAAAATCAGGGCTAATACCCTTGAGATCATCAATACTGTACCCTATAGCCTTCTTATGGGTTTTGAGGACCCCTAGAAGTTGGGAAGATTGTAGGTTAGTGAGTGCAGTACTGATGATCACGGGGTGTAGTTCATGTTCATCGAGAAAAACATATTTTAAATGAGAAGAGAGAGGTTTTAGCTTAGGTTTCTTGACCTCTGCAGGTTTTGATTCCTGAACTAAATTTACTACCTTCATTGTCTCCTTGGGGCTTAACTCTTGTAAGGAAAGAGCCTTTTCAATATCCTGTACCTCATTACCCCAAATGCTTGCATTGTCGCTAGATAAATTCTCGCAGAGAACTTCCTCTAAGGGATCCTTCGCAAGAACCTGTGGCAAGCTATCATACCCAAATATCGTCCATTATATCAATTGTATCAATGTAGCAACAATTTTCCTCTAACATAGGCCCTTTCAAAACCTTCCCTAAATTAAAGGTAACATTATCGTCACCTACAGAAAGGGTTAGTTTACCATTTTTTACATTAATGATCGCTCCTGCAGTGTGGAGGAAAGGCCTACCTAATATAATGGGTATTTGTGTGACCTCTGCCATATCTAAAACAACAAAATCAACAGGAATGAAAAATTTACCAACTCTGACAGGTACGTCCTCTAAAATACCTAAGGGGTATTTTACCGAACGATCTGCCATTTGCAAAGTTATATTAGTAATTTTTAATTCTCCTATATTTAATTTAGCGCAGATAGATGATGGCATGACACTGACACTAGCACCCAAAGCACACAAAGCTTTATCAATAAAAACATTCCCAATGTGACAAGGGATAGAAAAACTACCGGGATCCTTTAATTTAGGAGGGGATTTATTTTGCAAATAAGCGCTACACTCCTCTGTGAAAGCTACAGTTTCTACTTCATTAAAGGCCCTTTTCCTAGTCAGAATGTCTTTCATAAATTTAGCATAAGCAGGTACTTGAGTGATTAAATTAGTGAAAGGAACTGTTACCTGCAGGTTTTTCACAACCTCTAAAAACTTACCAAATTGTTTATCAAGCTTACTCTTCAGTTGTCTATTAGGGAATGGAAGCTTGGTAACTTGGCTCTGCACATCTCCTCCCTTATCCTGCAATTTACCCTGCACAGAAACATTAGTAGGGTTAGTATCTATTTGTAGCCCTGCAGGGCTAGCAGGATTACCGTTTGGTATAGAGGAATCTAGATCAGGAACTGGTCTATCTTCCTTTGGCATAGGAGGTCCATCATAATGTGAACCACTCCTTAGAGTGATTGCATTAGCATGATCTGTAGGATGGATAGGTTGTGATGGTAGAGCTCCCTGCTGACGGGATTGTAGGGTAGATGAAAGTTGTGCAATTTGATTGTCCATGATTTTATTATGGGCTAGGATAGAATCAATTTGCGCATCCCTACTCTCCATATGCTTTTGCATGTTGGCAAGCATTGCTCTAATTTCTGTCATGGCAGGGTCGGAAGATGATGAGGGTGATGCTTGGCTTTTCTGGCCAGAATTAGGATGATAATATTTTTGCTGTGGTGGTGTTTGCTGTTGTGGTTGTTGTGGAGGTGGAGGATTTTGTACATTGGTGCTCCGGTATGAAAGATAAGGATGATTTTTATAACCGGCATTGTAGGAATTGGAATAGGGGTTATTTTGCCTATAGGTTTGAAAGGCAGTAACTTGTTCCATAGAGCTCCTACAATCTTGCTCCCAATGACCTACAATTCCACAATTTTCACAAAAAGCTTCATGGTTAGCAACAGCAGAAACATTAGCTACAGAGTTAGGAGCAGCAGTAAGATTATCTAATTTTTGACAAATAGATGTTAATTGAGCTTGCAAAAAGGATACGGAATCGACATTATGTTTTCCTTTATTTGCAAACCCTCTCGGATTCCCATATTGGGAATTGTGTATTGCCATGTCTTCGATAACCTGTCCTGCATCATCCACATTTAAATTCATAAATCTCCCACTAGCTGCCGAATCTAGTACTGATCTAGAAGAATTTCCAAGTCCATTATAAAATGCTTGGATCAATTGCCATTGTGCTAGATTGTGGTGGGGGCACTCTCTCTGTAGATCCTTGAACCTCTCCCAAGCCTCATATAGTGTTTCGCCGGCCTCTTGAGCGAAGTTCTGAATAGCACTCCTTAGCACCGCTGTTCTCTCTGCGGGATAATATTTATTGTAGAAATTCAAAGCAAGAGTTTCCCAGTCAGTATTACCAAGTTCAGATCTATTCAAACCTTTAAACCATAATTTTGCTTTGCCACATAATGAAAAGGGAAAAAGAATCTCCCTGATTTTGTCTTGCGTGACCCCGGCTTGTCTAATGGTGTTACAATATTGGCAGAAATCTGCGATGTGAAGATTGGGATCTTCACCCTTAGCTACGCTGAACTGCTTCCTCTCTATCATAGTGATAAATTGGGGCTTGATATCAAATTGAACTCCATCTAGAGCCGGAGTGGGAGTAAGGTGCGGGAAATCTGTGAGCTTCGGTTGCGAATAGTCACTGAGTTTCTTCTGGGCCGTCATCTCTGATTCTGAATCTGGAGGAATATCTGTGTCACTAGAATCAGGGGGAGGATCTCTTCGATCGTTGTCCTCCTCAGAACCCGCCAAAATTTGTCTATAGAGTCTCCTTTCCCTATAAAAAGAACGCTCGATCTCAGGATCAAAAGGGATGTAACCTGATCTAGAACACCTGGGCATAAACAAAGAACTAAAGACAAATATGAGATTTGCCTCAAAGAACTAATGTTCCTTGAGGAAAAAGGGGGGATAATCTAGACTACAAAAATATAATCAAAAAATAAAAATAAAACCGTTTCCCCGGCTACGGCGCCAAATTTTGACAGGGTAAAATCGTATCCCCTAATAAACAATAATTACCAAAATCTCTAACTAAAGTAGATAGGGAAGTAGGGTCGAACTCCACAGGGAAACAGGTCTTTTTAATTCTAATTAATTATTATAATCTAAATTATCTAAGTAACCAATAATTTTAGGTATGAATTCTATACTACGAAGAATAAGTTAAGGGAGAAAAGAAACAATAGTAAGGAAGCCTAGGGTCACAAGTTCACCAATAATTAATATTCCGGGATAGAACGAAGTAATTAATAATTAACAATGCACAGATAACATGATTAACAGGCTCTCGCAATTTATTAATCAACATAGATCTAACAGGCTCTCGCAATTTACTAGACCTAAATTCCTATTAAAAATATCCTTTAACATTAAATTAACATCTGCTCGATTCATCAATTCAATATTGCTAAACATTCACAATCAAATTACATCTGTTCGATTCATAATCTAATTGCAAAGAATTAAAACAATTCAATAGGAAATTATCATGCAATACCAAATATCAATAATAACAAACTATCCCTTCATATTAATTATGGATCCCCATAAACCCTAGAATAGAACTACTCACTAATCATCATAACTAACCCAATCAAGTAAATAATTAAAAGCATAATTAAGAAAGCAATTAAAATAGCTGAAATTAAAAGGGAAGAAATTGTACCAAGAATAAATCTGGAATTAAAGGAAGTATTAAGAACAAAAGTTTAGAGAGAATTTAAGAGAGAGAAAATACTAAGTAGAGAGAGAAAGTCTAAGAAAGAAGGTAACTAATAATTCCGTACAAATCGTATTTAAACCTTTCCTAAAACAAGAATTAAAACTAAACTAATCAGCTACTAAGAAAACACGCGCCCGATCGGGCGAAGGGCCGCCCGATTGGGCCCGCCTTTTTACAACGCCCACTGCTGGCATGCCGCGCCCGATCGAGCCTACGCTCACCCGATCGGGCGTGCTTCTTCCCTAAGGGTGCCTTTGCGCGCATCCGCCCGATCGGGCGCATGCTTGCCCGATCGGGCCCGGTCTTCTTCTTCGAGGCTTGGATTTCGATTGGGCTCAATTCCTCGGCCCAATCTAAGTTTCCTCATCGGGTCTTGATTAATCGATCCAATAACCCCGGTATCACATACCGAGCCCTTAATCACTGGCTCTCACCGATCCTGGGCTTCAAGAGTGGTCGTGTCCTTCTAGCTTCCGTAGTCGATCCATAAATCCCGGGAAAATGCTCCGAGAGTGCAATTTCCTGTAAAATACAACTAAAACTACGAAAACACTAGAACACACAAATTAATAATAAAAGTTGCCCGAAAGAGCCAAAAACACTACTAATAACGACCAAGGGACGGGGATAAAACACTATATAAAATAGACATATCACCTACAGAGGTGTTGTTGAAGCTGTCTGGAAAGTTCGACGTAGAAGCCGACTCAGACAACTACTGATTCCTCTTGCAGGTGATGATCTCCCGGGCATCAAGAGTTGACTTTTTGCTTCCCACCGGTTGTTGAGTCCGGCGGAGATTGTTGACATTCCTCTTAGGCAGAAGAATTTTTTACCAATCAATGGTCCCGACTGCCGATCTCTGACTGACTTCCCCTTCTCCAGAGGAGTCTTTGTTGCCGCCTGACCTCTACTAGGGCCAGCCCGGCACTTGGTTATCAGATCTTTAATTTCACCCTTGAAACTTGTCATGAACTTCATGAGTTCGTCTCGGGTGACGGGAGCTGATCCACTTGCCGTGTGGGTTTCCCTTTCCGGCTGCCCAGGGGGTCGATTTGTACCCGCCTGGCTGGCACCCCACTCCAGAGTGTCTCTGGGCCGGATGCGCTTGGTTATCAGAGAGCCATCTTCGGCTGTATAGGTTTCAACCTGAGAATCTTCATCCTCTTGGTCTGTGAAAACTTCTGGGTCGTCGCCCAGACGCTTAGGAGGTGGCACAGACTCTTGAACCATCTTTGAGTTACTCTCCCCACAGACGGCGCCAAATGTTTTGGGTATTTTTGTCCCTCGAGAGAGTTACGTCACAAAGTCTGGTCTGGCGTGAGCTGTACCAGCAAAACAATGGAGACTCCGGGTGGTTGGAGCTCCGCCTCCGAGGATCAAGTTAGTAACTTGAATAGGAGTAAAAAGGTTCGGAAATTTAGGTGGGTATCTGCTCGGATTCCAAGCTCCAGATGTCTCTATCAAAGAGTGAACTGTGTATTAAATGGTAAAAACGTACCTCCAAATGGAGGAAATCTCCCTATTTATAGGGTACTCGGGAATTGTGCCCCTGATTAGGTCATCAAGCCCTAATCATTGGTGGGCTGCGCCGCATTCCGGCTTTCTCGGGCTTTGGGCCATGAAGGCCGCCTTTTCCTTAATTTCCTTGGAAGGACACGTGTTAGACAGGGATTGGTCCTACATGGACCAACCCTAAGGTGATACGTGTCACTCCCTGATTGGGCCACGTGTCAGGGTAAAATTACCCCAAACAACTATTTTTCGCAGAATATAAAACAACGTTAAAGGAACTAGTAGTGCACACAATATTTTACGAGGAAACCTTCCAGGGCCCAACTGGAATTAAAACCTCGATCCTTCTAAAGGATTTCTAAACATAACCAATTCACTATAATAGGGAAAATTTCACAAGTTACAAACCTATTATAATCAGACCTTATACTCACAAGTTCCAGAATGAACTTGCTGCATAGTAGGACTCTATCCTACCCAATCCATGTCCCTGACTTAGACTCACTCGTACTTCCTAATTACAAATCTCACTATTGTATGCAAAGACTTAATACAATCAGACACCCAAGATCCCAACCAATTACAAAGTAAAGACTTATAATATGAGAGGCAAGCAATGCATGAAATCCGAAAGTATTATGACAAAGCTAAAGGCTTGGCAAACTTACACAATTAAGCACTCTTAGAGATTCTTCACGCATAAAACTCACAAAAATGTATTTTCATATTTCTACGATATATACAAGTCTAGCTTGTATAGAAAGTAGGGTTTTAAAAGATATACATGTAAATTTTTCCTTAATCTAAAAACACGGTTTTAAGTAAATCTTTGAAGAAAATCTTTTAGGAAAATTAAAGAATAAAATCCTTTGAGATAATCATTTTATTTAAGAAACAAATCTTTTTCTAATGAAAATCCTTTCTAAAAACTTATCTTTTTAATTTTCCAAATCTAATACGCTTGCATAGCTTTTGTCATACTTTCTAATAAATCTCATGCATAACCTACCTAACATATTTACAACAATTTCTAAAGAAGAAACATTATTTAATCTAAATTGCGGCGCCAATACTTTAATCACGTAGGATACTTGGGCTTCACGCAGTCCAAGACTCAGTTCCTGCTGTCAATATTCTTCCAGTCTTAAACTAGAACTTCGCAAACTATGTTTTTCAGAATTTGTTGTCTTTGTCGCAGACCAAGTCACTTTCATGCCTTGCTGTCTTCAAGTTCATGTAAAGGAACTTTATTAGTTCCTGTGAAGGAACTCTTCTTCTTTCTATCTTAACTTTCCTTGAGCTTTCTAGAATATCTTGATAAACAAAGTTAGTCTTCCACTTCCAAAGTCAACTTTACCTTTCTAGATCACAACATTTAGAAAACTCTTATTAGATTCGAAGTTTGCTTAGTTTAAATTCATCATCATCAAAACCTTCAAGCTTCAACAGTCTTACAGTTGTAAATTATGCTAATCACTATTACATGCTCTTCATTGTTTTGAGAATCTGTAGTTGTAATCATAGTTATCAAAATCGCGATCCGGATCGTGGAATCGTGCGATTCTACGATCCTAATACACCCAGTCGATCTGGATCGTCCATAGAATCGATCTGTGGTAGGATCGGCCATAGGATCGGTAGAATCGTACAGGATCGGTAGGATCGATAACGATTCTACGATCCTATGGGCGATTCTACCGATTCTACAAAATAAGCTTAAAAGGAACATTTTTATCTTAGTGGACTTAGTATAGACTTGCTCATCTGGTTTCTTTCCAATTTATTTTTTTTCTTTATTTTTTCCCCTTAATTTTTATTTATTTTGTTTATTTTTGTTTAAAATAAGCTAAATCTGTGGGCCTACTATTGTTCTTGGTTGGTAGATACTGTGGATCCAACCCTGCCTGATTTCACTCGAATTTCACTTGATTGATGTAGCTGATTATGTTACAGTGAATTTAATTATCTAATTTCAGTGCAAGTATGTAATATAAACCTTTTAATAATCTTTAGTGAGTGGAAGCTAATTTTTTTGGATTTTATAAACATGTAAAGCTCTAGCACAAAAAATTAAAATGATAGCCAAGTATGAATTATGTTACTAGGTCTACCACAACTAGCACCATTTTTTCTCTTTTTTTTTTAGAGGTTAATTTTTTTTATTTGAATTAGAATGTAAAATTAACAAAGAGTATTATAAATTTAGATTGCGTATGTATACACTATCGTCATGTAATGTATTTAAGGAAATAACTTTTAAAAAAATTGAAATATTATTATTATATACTTAATTTAGTTTAAATATGAATAAATATTTGAAACAGTTTAGTAAAATTTTATTTTTTTTGCAATTTTTGTAGGATCGGTCGATCTTACGATCCGATTTTACGATTCGATCCTACTTCCATCTTCCGATCCAAAGTAGAATCCCGATCCTAATAACATTGGTTGTAATTATTGGTTTCTTCACGCCCAGATCTGCCTTTAAGGTTATTGGTAACATAGAATGTTAGTAAAAAAATTTAACCCAGACGCATAGAAATTTTGAGCCGTGAGAAGATTCTTAGCACCATGGGTGATAATGGGCTGAATGAAGCTTCAGTCTCACAGTCCGACTAACTCAGTTTTTCTATAGCTCAGACTTGACCTTGACTAAAGCATGAAGTGCCAATCCAAAATTTGTTGATATGTTGTTTTTCCAACTATAAAGAGGCTTCACATGGTAAAGTTATTGCTCTCCTTTGCTAGAGTTACAAAGCCTTTGATCAATATTGCTTAGTCTGGTACCAAGGAGGATCATTTGTAGCCAAAAATAGATTGTGAGGTGGGCAGACCTTAGAGTCTGCATTTGTTCCGGTCATACCACTACAAAAAAATAATGTCCATATATATAGAACAAAATACTAGCGACAAAACTCAATCCGTTTCTAATTTAGAGATGGAATTAAAAAAAAAATTCTTCTCTAAATTAGAGACAAAATTAAATATCCGTCACTAACTTAGAAACGAAATTGAAAATCCGTGTTTAATTTAGGGACGGAATAATAATCCGTCTCTAATTAAGGGACGGAATTAAAAATCCCTTACTAATTTAGAAACGGATTTTTAATTTCGTAACTAATTAGAGATGGTTTTTTAATTCCATCTTTTAATTTAGAGATGAATTTTTAATTCCATCCCTAATTTAGAGACATATTTTTAATTTCATCTCTAAATTATTTAATAAACGAATAATGTAAAATATTACTTAAGAGATAAATTATGTAAACTAGATAGGGATGGAAAATGGATCAGGTCAGGACGGGGTCATGTTCGGGTTAGCTGATTTCGGGTCAGCTACCCCTCAACCCGAACCTGATCCATTTAATTTTTGAGGTTGATAAACCAAACTTGAACCTGATGTTTTCGGGTTTGGGTCAACTCGAAAGTAACCTAAATTGACCTGATTTTTGTATCTGGATTTAAATCAAGTCATTTTGACCTGAAAATGACCTAATAATAGCCGGGTTCAGGTCAACCCGAATGTAACTGGATTTGACTTGATTTTTAAATTAATTTATTTAGAAAGTGTAATTAAAGATTAGATACAGAAAAATAGTATACTAAATAAATTACAAACCAGAATTCAAAAGCAATCAGTGTTTTAAATTTTTTTATACAGACTTTATACAACATAGTTTTCAAATAATGTACAATGTTGGAGACTTGAAGCAAGTTGAAGCAGGGGCGATGTTTGTGGAGTGTGAGGATCCAAATCTGCTAAAAACAATTAAAGCACACATCAATAATAAAGGACTCATCAATCTGTACAATACAATAATATAACAAACACAAACAACAATTAAAGAAAAAAATTTACAATATCATATAATTTATGGTTTGAATAACAATTAAAACAACAAACAACATCAAAATTAGGTTTTGAATAGCATAGAAAAACAACAACAGACATGCAAGACCATATAAAAAAAATTAAAACAAAAGTTATAGGAACATGACCATATAACTTAGCAAAACCGTATAATCTATATCAACAAAACAATTAAACAACATTAGAATTTAACAACATCAATTTTCAGCATGTTAAAAATCTTTAAAAAAAAAATGTCGTATTATAACAACAACAAAAAAACGTATAAAAGAAAATTTCGAAATAGCAATCACCTTGAAGGTTGAATCTTTAAACACTTAAACTATGAAGGAGAGGAAGATCTAAGGATGGAACCGAGAATGATTGATTTGGATTGGAAGTTTGAAGAGTTGAGAGTTGAAGAGAGAGATAAAGAGTGACCAAAACGGTTGAGTGTGTGAGAGGAGAAGGCTAGCATTTAGGATTTTAGGGTTTTAGATACTAGTTACATATTTGGGCTTGGGCTGAATTTTAATCAGGTATGTTCAGTTTATTTTTTTTCGTTTTTTTTCAACTTATAATGTTCGGGTTATCAGGTTGGGTTCGGGTTTGACCCGACCTAGTTTTGACCCGAAAATATTTTTGGGTTACATGGGTCATTTTCGGGTTGAAATTTCCAACCTTAACCTAACCCGTTTTATTTTCAGGTCAGGTTCGTGTCGAACCATTTAAGTTTTCGAGTCAAAAATCCCAACCTAAGCCCGCTATTTTCAGGTCGAGATCGGGTCGGATTTTTGGATCGGGTCAGCTTTTGCCGGCCCTAAAACTAGAGACAAATTTTCAAATTCTTTCTCCAATATCCCTTTAGGAAAATTGGCCACAATGACACCAACTATTGACAAGGTGCGGACAATAGCACCACCTATTCTTTAGATACTCTATAACAGAACCTATTGTCTTAGATGCACAAAATAACATTATTGACACTGAAGGGCGGAGATTCCACCAGAAAACCAAAAATTTGCTTTTTCTTTTTTTAGCTTTTCTCTTTTTTAAAAAAATAAATCAGCAAAAAAAATTATACTCAACGTGACTTTTGGTATTCTTTCTTTGTTGCACTATATACTACATTAGTTTTTCCACCTTCCACATTATTTCAAAATCACCATTGTTAATGAACACAAAACCACGAATTTCACGAGCATTTGCAATTTTATAGCTTCGTTGCAAAATTTTGTAAGTTTCTTCTATAAACTATGGTAATTGGTCTTTTACGTAAAATTAGAGTACTATTTTTGTATAACTATTGATGTTCTTAATTGTTAAATTTAGGGCTTTTTTATTTATTTTTTCTGTTTGATTACTATTTAATTAAATTTCCTTCTGGTTTGTTGCTTGTGTGTGTTAAGATGATCCTAATTGCATGGAATGTAGTTATTTGGATGTGATTTGACATATTTTCAATACAAGTACTACCAAAATATAGTTATTTTTGTAATTCCATAATTGCAGTACATATAGCAAAGTAAAAAATTACTTTAAACACCCTACTTGTCATACTTTCATAATCTAATCCATTAATTTTCATTTTTTTTAAAAACAATTTTCATTTTTGTGCTAGGTTCATTAGTGGATATATTAAAATAAAGAACAAAAGTTACGTGAGGTTGTAAAAAAATTAATATAAAGAGAGAAATTAAAAAAAATAGTTTTTTTTTATGGAATCTCCGACCTTTGGTGTCAATGATGTCATTTAATGCACTCAAGCCAATAAGTTGTGCTATAGACTATTTAGCGAAAAGGTTGTGCTATTCTACAGACCTCGTTAATAGGTGGTGTTATTGTGACCAATTTTCCCTATTTCTTTCAGTTATTATCAACTATGTGCGAAGAAGTAAACATAGAGTATCTGGTATAGTCAGTAAGAGTTTCACTATCTGATTTAGAGGTTAGAGGTTTGACTCCTACCAATTGTAGTTCTTGAGAATAGGGATTCAATGAGCCTTACATGCAAAGCCAAGTCAAGAGGTTTTTACCAACTCAGTGATTCTATTGATATATCCGTAGCTAGATATGTCCAGAGACATATTTCACCTATCGCTAAAAGGCCAAATTTTGTAGTGGATAATCAACATATTCTTTATCCAAACTTAACTATGGCATTTGAGGTATGGTGCTATATGTGGGGTTTTTTTAAATAAAATTTTAAGAACCACTATGTGGACTATTTAATATATTCACTTTATATTTTTTATTTAACGATTTTTAGAAAATTTTGATTTTTCTTTCCAATTATTTATCAACACAAATGAACATTTTATAGAGTGTGATTGATGGTTTTTTACATCAAGCAATGTCAAGGTTTCAATGAATAAACAACGCTTACTAAATTAGTTGATTAGATCATTATGTCTGTTCAAAGCGACAACATAAGGATTGATAAGGTATGAAAAAATTCTTACTTTGTTTTAAATATATGAAAATTTTATAAGGTATGATAAAATTTATTCTTTGTTTAAAAGATATCCACATATTATAGTTTATACCTATTTTATTTAGTAAGTTATATCTTCTATATCCTAGTTCGAAGACAAATACTTGAGTTTTCAAGTTAGTATTTTATTTTAAGGATGATGTACTACTTTAGTTTTAATTGTATTGTTTGTAACATTAAAAATTAAGCTAGTATAGCTCCTTAGAGTAGTTTGGCAAATTTATTTTGTAGTTTGTAATCCCTTTTTTGTTAAGAAAAAAAGTTGTATCTTCTTGCTTTGCAATTCTATACTAATCTATGTTCCAACCTACAACTTAGTAAGACTAGACAACACTATTTGAAAATTCGATAATCCGATCCGCATCCAATCCAAAAATTATGGATATCTGATTCAAAATCAATTTCAGATCGAATAACCAATAATCCAAAAAAAAAAAATCAGATATCAAAATAGAATATCGGATATCCAAATATTGAATTCGGATATTGGAGGAAAATCACATACTTCGTATCCTCCTTCAATTAAGAGTTTAAACCCCACCAATCCCAAAAAGAATCACTTTTTTTCTTTATTTAGACCCTACCAAACCCTAAAATTTAGTTTACTACATTCAGAACCCCATCTACCCCGCCTCTCTTTCTCTTCTCTATCAACCCTAACTTTCTCTATCCACTTCTCATCTCAAACCTCAGCCTCCTAGTTAGGCTTCTCAAATTCTCAATCATTGCAGCTTCTCCCTTGCACCGATCTTTTTGGCTCAGTTTTTCAACAATGTAGGTTCCATTGGATCCAATCATTGCATTTGATGCATTTGGGTCCGTTATTAATCAAGTTTAAACTACTATGAACACGTTTTAGGCCTAATTAGTAATCGGACAAGGCTCTAAGTTAACTTGGTCTCAAATATGGGTTTTAAATTACTTCATAATGCTTTTCGTAGTCCATAAACACTTCAACTTTGATCTAGCATGAAGAACGGATTTTTGTAACAATATCGCACTTCCTTTCGGGACAAGGTGCCAAAAGTAGGTGTCTACAATCATGACCAAAATAACAATCATAATTAAAATAATCATGTTAAAAATAAAGCATAATATTAATAGAAAGATCCTAGGCATGATAATAACATAACAAACCCTAGCATGTCACTAAACAATAAAAATCAAAGTTTTAACCCTAACATGATACTAACATGATATTAAGAAAGAGAATAGGAAGAATTCTTTTAATCATACTTGATATTAGGAATTTTTAGTTATTACCCTAAACATAATACTAGGAATCAAAATAACAATCTAAGCATGATTTCTATATCATAATATCAATAAAAACAATCAAAGTACTTACTTGGATGCCTCGTATCTCTTTCTAATAACAAAATACACACGTTAGTAACTTCAAGGAAAATATAAAATCAAACAATTAAATTAAATAATTAAAATAGAGATTTGAGAAAGTTTAGACTAGATTTGGGACCAAACCTTTCACATCTAGGGTGAAGGCAACTTCAAATTATTCTAGGTGTGTCTAGATCTTGTGAATGCGGAATTTTGTTTGTAAAAGGTTGGTTTAGAATAAGAGAGAGAGAGTATATCAAGAAATCAAGAAATTCTTGATGAGAGTTGGTGAGAATTAGATGGAGAATTGATGATTAAAAACGGAGATCTAATGACGCTATTTATATTGAAAACAGTCCGAATTTGATTAAAAAAAAAAGAATTGGAGTTTGAAGAGGAATAAAACACGACGCTGTCGCCGCAACAGCCCCTCGCCGCGCGACAGGTCTTCGTCCGGCGCTGCAAGATAGTTTTTGCGGTTTTTGTGTTTATCATATCTTTTGATGTAGAAGTCCAAATTAGGCGTATAATATGTCGTTGGAAAGATCTTGAAGGCTACTTTTCAAATCAATTAGAATCAGATTAAAATCTTTAGTAGATAAAAAGATATGGCCAAAATAGTGGAAGGGTATCAGTTTTGGATAGAGTTTCATATTCCATTCATATTTTTTTCGTTACAGCTCGGAATTAATATTATAATATATCATTGGAAAGATTATTTCAAGATATATCCAACCATATAAAATTTAGATAAATATTATGAGGCAAGAAAATAATATTTGAACATATTCCATCTCGTACAAAACAAGGATTCTCAAAAGGAGTAGTTTTATTCAATTTCAAACTCTTTGAAACATAATTATCAATCCTAACTCCATTAGGATTTAAGAGAACCTTCTAGAGTATCCTAGAAGACTATAATAAATCCTAATGGCTTTAGGAATGATAATTAATAATAGGCCCTCCTCTAGATCATTGGGCCGTATGTAAGAACCAAACCGAGCCTAGTTTAGTATTTTTTCCATAACTTCCTCATTTTCATCGGAATTAGGCTTATAATATATCGTTGGGTCTTTTCAAGCCCCATCCAACTAAATTATTATTGGACCCATATTATGGACCAAACTAAACTGGAATGCGCGTTTTTCATAAATAGGGTAAGAAAAGAAATATTTTCAAAAACAAAAAGAAGAGATATTTTAATAAAAACATCCTCATCACTAGACTTTTCACACTTTCGCTTCGTTCGATAATCAAATGACATGAAAGGTATTCATCACTGGGTTTGGTTTTGGGGAGAAACATTAGGGTGTCTACAATTTTAATAAAATAGAAGTTGTGAATATTTCAATCAACATAATAATTCATTAATGCATCAAGTTAGTTATAAGGGTTTTTATTTCTTTCATTTGTTCCTTTTTGTTTTAAGAATATTTTTTTCTTACTTTTTGACAAACATTATAATAATTGAGCATTGGATTAGTGATAAGTGGTTTATTTGACCACTTATTGTGTAAATTTAAACCCGGTTTTGCAATATTTTCCCCTCTTTCTAACCCCTTTTTGAATGAAAATGTCGTATCTCGGCTTCGCCCCTTCTTTGTATGTGTTTGTCCATGTTTTGCAGGTGTTATATCTAAATATGACAAGCACTCAAAGCCTAGAAAGATGTTTAAGGCTCGAAGCAAAAGAAAGGAGAGCCTGCTCTTGCTTGGAGCGGGCGTGCACCTCTCTTGGAGCGGGCGCTCCTCCGTAATCCAGACATTCTGCCCAAAGACCTAACCATTGAGAGCGGGCATGCATCCAAGATGGAGCGAACGCTCGTAGCTGCTTAGATACATTCTGACTTTAGCTGAAGCAGGGAGGAGCGAGCGTGCACCCTCATTGAAGCGAGCGTTCCTCCCATCGAAATCAATTTTGCCATATGCTTTGGAGCAGGGGAGCGGGCGTTCACCCTGTGAGGAGCGGGCGCTCCTCCTAGGTAGCTTCAAATCTACCATCTTCTGAAGCCAGCAGGAGCGGGCGTGCATGACCTAGGAACGGGTGTTCCTAGCTGAGGAGCGGGCGTTCCTCATTATGGAGCGGGCGCTCCTCGCTAGGAATCCGTTTTATTTTGACGGATTTACCTATGTGTTTTGGGGAGTATAAATAATTCCCTTTAGCTCATTTGTAACTTGGACAGCAGTAGTGTAGGGAATATTTCAAGCGTTAACCCCTAGCTTGAACCCTACTGTGATCATACACTAAAGTACGGTGGCGTCCAAAGGGAAAGAAGATAAAGCAAAGGAGTCGCCAACAAGTTTTTTTAGGAACTTGTAAACCGTTCACAAGGTGAAGGTTACACCCCTTAACGATCCAAGAGATCGTTAACTCCATAAGGTCTTGAACCAAATAGGGTTCGGGGATGAAGGTACAAATCCAACCTAAAAAAGATTGAACCTGCCCTAATAATAGGCCTCTACTTTATTCTGATCGTATTCATGTGCGCTTGCTGACTAACATGCAATCAATAGGTTTACCCTAAACCTGTTTATCTATGTTGGTTGAATTTAATGCACAAATAAAACTATTATTGGCGATCACTTGAATTATAATCAAATTAACCCTAAACAAGATTAATAATTATCTTATTAAGTGTGATTACAAGTACAAATTCCCTTTAAACATGCATAAAAGGCGTGATCAAGCAATAACAATAAATATCAAGCAACATAATAATAATCATCATAACAATAATAATTAAAATAATCATGTTAATAATAAAGCATAATAATAATAGCAAGATCCTAGGCATGATACTAACAAGATTAATAACAAATCCTAGCATGTCACTAAACAATAAAGATCAAATATTGTAGACACTCATTTGTATCTCCCCAAAATCAAACCCGGTGATGAGTACCTTTCGCGTCGAATCATAGTTGAATCAAGCGAAAGTGTGGAAAGTCTAGTGTTGCGGACAGTTTTAATTTCTTTTCTCTTCTCTATGTTTTTGAAAACTTATTTTAAGAAAACAGCCAATCCAGTTTGGTTGGTCCATGATATGGGTCCAATAGTAGTGTAATTGGATGGGGCTTGACAAGAGCTTTCCAACGATATATTATAAGCGCAATTCCGATGAACATTGAGGAAATATGGCCAATTTACCAAACTGGGCCCGGTTTGAGCTTTATATGCGGCCCAATGATCTAGGGGAGGGCCTAATATGATTTATCATTACTAATGTAACTAGGAATGGTTTTAGTCTTCCAGATTCTTTTAGAAGGTTCTTTTCATTCCTAATTCAATTAGCATTGATAAATTGACTTTTGTTCACTTTTCAGAGTTTTAATTAAAATCAAAGAACATTTTTGAGGAAAAGATACGATTTTATCCTCCTGTACGGCAAAATTTATCTGATTTTTGAAAACGCGTAAAAAACAGGATTGGCACCTGGCGTTGACGTTGGCGCCTGGCGCCAATGGCCAATTCCTGGCACCAATCTCGTTTTGCGTGCGCCAAGTGCTTTGTTTCGATATTTTATCTTTTTGGCTGATTTCTCTATAAATAACGTATTAAAAACTCCATTTTCATTCACGAATTCTCATCAACATTCATCTACATACACCTACAATCAGTTTTCAATTCTCATTCTCTTCTAATTCATTCATTCATCAATCAATTCATTCATCCATCTCTCTCTCTCTTTTTCTAAATTAGTCTTTTACATACAAAATTCCTCATTCGCAAGATCTAGAAACACCTAGCCATATTCGAAGTTGCCTTCGTCCTAGACGTGAAAGAAAGAGGTACGAGGCATCCAAGTAAGTACTTTAATGGTTTTTATTGATGCTATTATATAGAAACCATGCTTAGATTTTTATTATGATTCCTAGTATCATGTCTAGGGTAACTTTAATATCAAATATGATTGTTACGATGCTTCCTATGTTCTTCCTAATATTTATCATTGTCAGTATCATGTTAGGGTTAAAGATTTGATTTTTATTGCTTAGTGACATGCTAGGGTTTGTTATTAATCTTATTAGTATCATGCCTAGGGTCTTGCTATGATTATGCTTTAATATTAACATGAACATGATTATGATTATAATTTATGATGATTATGAATATTATTATTATTATTTTGATGATTATAATTTTATTGTCATGATGTTGATTATTATTATTATCATGTTTCTTGATGCTTATTTATTGTTATTGCTTGATCACGCCTTTTATGCATGTTTAAAGGGAATTTAATACTTGTAATCACGCTTAATAAGATAATTAATAATCTTGTTAGGGTTAATTATGATTATAATTTAAGTGATCGCCAATAATAGTGTTATTTGTGCATTATATTCAACCAACATAGATAAAAAGGTTTAGGGTTAATCCTATTGATTGCATGTTAGTCAAAAAGCGCACATGAATACGATCAGAATAAAGTAGAGGCCTATTATTAGGGCAGGTTCAATCTCTTTTAGGTTGGATTTGTACCTTCATCCCCGAACCCTTATTTGGTTCTAGACCTTATGGAGTTGACGATCTCTTGGATCGTTAAGGGGTGTAACCTTCACCCTGTGAACGGTTTACAAGTTCCTAAAACTTGTTGGCGACTCTTTTGCTCTATCTTCTTTCCCTTTGAACGCCACCGTACTTTAGTGTATGATCACAGTGGGGTTCAAGCTAGGGGTTAACGCTTGAAATTATTCCCTATAGTTTTTGGCGACTCCGCTGGGGAGGATTTCTATTTTAATTCCTGAATTTGTTTCGGCAATGATTTAGAATGAGTGGATGAGACTTGAAACGTTCTAAGTATTTCATGTGCGTAATTTTTATTAACATTATTGTCATATGCATAAAAAAAGATCTCATTGGAAAGACCATCCATAATGAGTTAAAAACATAGGATTTTACACGTAGGAAATTTGAGAAATATCTTTCACAACTAGGACCGAAATAACACCGCGCGAAACTGGAAAATTTTATTGAGCACAGAAAGCTGCTGAGGCATGTGGGAAGTAGCGCCAATGACCAGAGCATTGGAGCCAACATTTTAGCCGTTTGTTGACTTGTGTTGAGATTAAATAAATTAATGACTTAAAGAACTTTGCCTAATTAATTAATTAATTAATTTGAGTAAATAAAGTCTAATGTTTTAATCAGAATTGACCTAGTACAACTTTAGGCATACCCCAGTTGACTAATAACACCGAAAACAGTCCCAGATTGAAGCTTCAATATTGGCGCCAAAGTCTGAGCTGTAGCGCCAACTGTGGAGTGTGGCGCCTAGCGACAGCTCTTTCGTCTGGCGCCAAGCTACACAGTGTGACGCCAGTTCTGTCGTTCGGCCGACAGTTCGGATTATTGGTCGAGTCATCACCTAGTACATAATTATTCAGTTTTATAATTAATTCGGTTAAGTTTTGCTGTCAATAGTACTTGGTTGAGTCATTAATTGAGTCTAGTCACATAGTTTAGCCACATGGTCATGACACGAGTCTTAACATGTCACCTACACTCACTAGTCTTAGCACAAACTTTGAGTACACATATCACCATGACCATGTCTTAGGTTCACGCATGAGTCGGTCTTTTCCGTCATTTGAGTTGGGGGGTACATTCTATTCCTAATTCTTCATATCACTCCACCTAAATCTTCTTCACAATCTTCCATCTTTCTTCACTTCCTCTATCCATCGCATGTTGAATAAAGTTTGAGTCAAATAATTAACAATGAATATCCCCAAATTCCTTTTCCACAGTACTTGGTCGAGGAGAGAAGGGCGATTAATCAAGGACAACCTCTTTATTTTGGTCTTGCTTTTTGATAAACCGATTCGACAAAAGAGGAAGGCTAAGAAGATAGTGGCAACTCAAGAGGAAGTCAATGATCTTAGGAACCAATTGATTACCGTGACTGAGACACTGAAGCTACTCACACTCAAGATCGATGATCCCGTGAAGCAACAACAAATGAACCTCATGCAAGAAAGTTTGAGCAAGCTATATAGTGACTATAAGTTTCAGGGCATGAGTTCACAAGGGGTCTCGCTGGACAAGGAACTTCTTCCGCATAAGTTCAACGCCACTGACATCCCAAAATTCAAGGCAACAGATAACGCTTACTTCTATCTAAGAGCTTTCGAAATCATAATGAACATTAAGGGTATTGATAAGAAAGTTTTCCCCTCTCTATTCTCACTATATCTTGAGACCGTTTGCCAATAATGGTTCTTCTCCCTTGGCAAGGAGAAAACCTCCACCTGAGAATCGATAGTATACGCTTTCGTTGATAGGTACAAGTGCAATATTCAAGTTGAAACCGATCATAGACAACTTGAGATGCTAAGACAAAAGGAGAATGAAGGTTTTACTTCTTTCTTTAATAAGTGGAGGGAAACTTCCGCTAAGATGATTGAGATCCCAACCGAAAAGGAGTCTGTGAGGATGTTTATCAAGAATCTTCAAGAGAAGTATTCGAAGCATTTAAAATATCAACACAATCAGAATACTTTCAAGGCCGTTTATGACATCGGAATTGAAATTTAAGACGACCTCGCAAAGCAAAAAGCTACTAACAATAGTAACCACGGTGGCTGGAAAGGAAAGAAGAACGACAATCCTTCTTCTTCCGAAAACGCCCACTCTAGTAATAATGTTAGTACCTTTGACCATGATGGTGTCTTAGCCATGGACAATCAAGGATCTAAAAGGAAACCCAGGCGAGAGTTCACACCCATTGGAATGACCTATGATGCTGCTTTTGATCGTCTCTATGATCGAGGATTAATCAAACCTATTGGCCCTACCGAGGATCCAACACCAGAAAATCGGTCTTCAAGATGGAATCCAGACGAACACTGCAAGTACCATCAAGGTAGGGGTCATACTACTGAGAGCTGTTGGAAGCTAAAGGAGGCTATCCAACATTTGATTGATAATAACAAGCTTCCCATGCCTCCATTTAACAAGAAGAGCGAGTGATGATAAAGGAAACAACACAAGACAAGAGGCGAGCTTCAACGACAAGATTTCGTGACCTCTTTTTTTTCTATTTCTTTTTTTTTTACCCTTTCCCCAATAAGTCTAGCATAGGCACCTTTTCTTTTCCTTAGATTAATTTTGTAGATTCTTTCTTTTCCTTTAATAAAATGAGCATTTATTTCCTTATATATGATCATTTCATTATATTGCATTAAAAAAAAAATAAAAAAAATCATTATCAAGCTAAGCACAAGGTATACCAATGATTTGAGGCACCCGTTGTAGCCACATCATATCTCCTTTCACCTTTCAAATTTACAATCCTTTTTTGATACACAACTTTGAGCCTTGTCTAACGATAGACCTTTTTTTTTCAACCTACATCTACCTAACCTTTGGATGGGATGATGTGCAACTTATGCAATTCTAAAAAAGGCTTGAGTGAATTCAAAACACTAAAATAGAAAAAATAGCAAAAAATAAATAAAAGTGTACAAAAAGGGCAAGTGTTCCAATGTCTTTGATATGAAAATATCTTCGATAAGAACACGTCTCAGACGCGTCTCTTATTGAGTGCTTGGTACCGTGCCTGAGAAACATGAATGCCAAGTGAGTGATAGACCGCATGATCGGGATTGCCTACACTTATAAAAATAAAATAGATGCTAAAGCAAAAGATAAAAGTGAGCTAAAAAAAAAGAGTAGAAACTCAAGCATAAAAATACAAAGATTCAAAAGCGAGGTTGCACACCTTGGAGGCTTATCTAGGGTCTTGAGCCTTTATCCCCTTCTTTTATAACCTTTAGCCTAACCACGTTACAACCCTTAAAAGACCTTTTTGAGGTACACACATTTGTGCGAGGTTCAGCTAGAGCTACGTTCGGCCTGATTCCTAACGGATACGTAGGCAACCTCACATCGAGGTGCGGCCGTAATAAACATGCATTCATATTCACATTCACACACTCACATCATGATCATATCAAGGGATCTCCTGTGCTCATCCCTATTCACTTAGAGTTAGACTTGGGGGCTTGATCCTTATATCATTAGATTACCTAGCCTAAGAGTCACCACCATTCGACTCTTTTCAATATATCTTTCCACACATTTAGCTCTTGCGGCCCAACTTTAGTGTCACTTTCACACACATCACAGATAAATGACCAAATATACTTCCCTTAGGAACCCTTTGTCATGGAATCTTAACACAACGCTAAAGCATGCCTTGTCACATCACTCATCACTCATAATTGTCATTACATTGAAGTATGAGGTGCTTAGCCTCCGTGCCTAAGTTACCCAAATGCTTTCATCATTGAGTCAACCATTGAGATAGTCTAGGATGGATTAATCCTTGCACCTTGAGAGATAGTATCAAACAACATTCGACTAAGCTCATTCAACATGCACCTTCAAAACTTCGATTCTTTTTTTCGCATCTCTCTTTTTCGGGAGAAAGTCGGTACCCTCCACAAAAATGACGGAATTTTTGCTTTTTTTACATTTTCGAGTCGCACAATCAACACTATGCACACACGGGTAACGAGTCACACGTGTCATTTCAATTTGAGTCGAGTCAACCTCGAGTCAATCACAGCGAGTTAAGTTTACACCTTGAGTCATGTCAAGTCAATGAGTCAAGCAACATTAAACCTTAAGTCAACCCTAAGATAATTAAAGAAATTGGCAAAGTTCTATAGTCAAAATAAATACAGGTGCAGCAAAATAGGGAAGACCCTACTCCAGCGCCTGGCGCTAGATCTTTTCAGCAGTGATAGAGCTCGAAGCTTATCAAAAAGGTGATTTCGACCTCATACAGCAATTTCGGGTTCCTTGGTACGCCAGTTAGCCCCTATAAGCAATTTGACATGATTAAGTAGTCAGTTTGATTACAATCACAATAAGTGGTCGACCTGGTGAAAGATCGTCTCACTTAGCTTAAAGCGCCTAAGATATGGCTCATCACGGAAACACCGACATACTGGTTTTAGCGAAAGCAAAGTTCAGGCGAGCTTTAGAGATCGACACACGTTGGTCTTCGGAAATTTTTCTTCAGAATATTATCGCAACAAACATTCAAGTACCGAAGCTCTTTTGTTCAGAGACGCGTGAACATCTCCATCAAAGCTCTTTGCTCCAGAGACGCTTGGGCATATTATTCAAGCTCTTTTGTTCAGAGACGCGTGAACATCTCCATCAGAGCTCTATTGTCCAGAGACGCAAGGGCATATCATTCAAAGCTCTTTTGTTCAGAGACGCGTGGACATTTCATCAAAGCTCTTTGCTCCAGAGACGCGTGGGCATATCATCAAAGCTCTTTTGTTCAGAGACGCATGGAAAATCCTTTTCAAGCTCTTTTGTTCAGAGACGCGTGGACATTTCCTACAAGCTCTTTTGCTCAGAGACGCGTGGGCATCCTATTATCAAGCACTTCGCTCAGAGACGCGTGGACACATCATTCAGAAGATCATATAAAAAAGAAGCTCTTTGTTCAAAGGCGAGTGAACATATCCAAAAAAAAAAAAGAAAAGAAGCTCTTTGTTCAGAGACAAGTGAACATCGAAACAGCAAGGTGGCGTTCCCAGATTGTGGAGAGTTGTCACAAACAACTGAGGATTGTTTCAAGAGAGGCAATCTTCAATAGTATTCCCTTGGACGTGGAGTATTATCAATGCGGAGGAGGATCGTTTCAAGCGAAGCAGTCTTCCAAATTGGAAGCAGTTACAGGCGTAGCAGTTTTCAAGCGGGATGGCATTCTCTAGCTTGCAGGAGGTCATCAAAACAACAGTGAAGCGGCAGCAAATTGGTTACTTTCAGAGACGTGTGTTCGACGGTGCAAGATACGCGTTTCTTAACTCTTTTATCTGTTTCACTAACACTAGTTTTGCAGGTATCGGCGTTACAAGAGTGGTTTAGGATTGCAGAACGTTCTAAATCATTCTCCGTCCCTATCGCTACTTTGACTTTCGTTTTCGAAACTTGCGTTCCTCCAAACTCAATCAAAGTGGGGGCTTCTGTAGACACCCATTTGTGTCTCCCCAAAACCAAACTCGGTGATGAGTATCTTTTGCGTCAAATCATAATCGAATCAAGCGAAAGTGTGAAAAGTCTAGTGTTGCGGACAGTTTTAATTTATTTTCTCTTCTCTCTGTTTTTGAAAACTTATTTTAAGAAAACATCCAATCCAATTTGGTTGGTCAATGATATGGGTCCAATAGTAGTGTAGTTGTATGGGGCTTGACAAGAGCTTTCCAACGATATATTATAAGCCCAATTCCGATGAATATTGAGGAAGTTATGGCCAATTTACCAAACTGGGCCCGATTTGAACTTTATATGCGGCCCAATGATTTAGGGGAGGGCCTAATATGATTTATCATTCCTAATGAAATTAGGAATGGTTTTAGTCTTCTAGATTCTTCTAGAAGGTTCTTTTCATTCCTAATTCAATTAGCATTGATAAATTAACTTTTGTTGACTTTTCAAAGTTTTAATTAAAATCAAAGAACATTTTTGAGGAAAAGATACGATTTTATTCTCCTGTACGGAAAAATTTATCTGATTTTAGAAAACGCGTCAAAAATAGGATTGGCGCCTGGCACCAGCATTGGCGCCTAGCGCCAATCTCGTTTTGCGTGCGCCAAGTGCTCTGTTTTGATATTTTATCTTTTTGGCTAATTTCTCTATAAATAACGTATTAAAAACTCTGTTTTCATTCATGAATTCTCATTAACATTCATCTACATACACCTACAATCAGTTTTCAATTCTCATTCTCTTCTAATTCATTCATTCATCAATCAATTCATTCATCCATATCTCTCTCTCTTTTTCTAAATTAGTCTCTTACATACAAAATTCCGCATTCGCAAGATCTAGAAACACCTAGCCATATTCGAAGTTGCCTTCGCCCTAGACGTGAAAGAAAGAGGTACGAGGCATCCAAGTAAGTACTTTAATGGTTTTTATTGATGTTATTATATAGAAATCATGCTTAGATTGTTATTATGATTCCCAGTATCATGTCTAGGGTAACTTTAATATCAAATAAAATTGTTACAATGCTTCATATATTCTTCCTAATATTTATGATTGTTAGTATCATGTTAGGGTTAAAGATTTGATTTTTATTGCTTAGTGTCATGCTAGGGTTTGCTATAAATCTTGTTAGTATCATGCCTAGGGTCTTTCTATTATTATGCTTTAATATTAACATGAACATGATTATGATTATAATGATTATAATTTATGATGATTATGAATATTATTATTATTATTTTGATGATTATAATTTTATCGTCATGATATTGATTATTATTATTATCATGTTTCTTGATGCTTATTTATTGTTATTGCTTGATAATGCCTTTTATGCATGTTTAAAGGGAATTTAATAATTGTAATCACGCTTAATAAGATAATTAATAATCTTGTTAGGGTTAATTATGATTATAATTTAAGTGATCGCCAATAATAGTGTTATTTGTGCATTATATTCAACCAACATAGATAAACAGGTTTAGGGTTAATCCTATTGATTGCATGTTAGTCAAAAAGCGCACATGAATACGATCAGAATAAAGTAGAGGCCTATTATTAGGGCAGGTTCAATCTCTTTTAGGTTGGATTTGTACCTTCATCCCCGAACCCTTATTTGGTTCTAGACCTTATGGAGTTGACGATCTCTTGGATCGTTAAGGGGTGTAACCTTCACCCTGTGAACAGTTTAAAAGTTCCTAAAACTTGTTGGCTACTCTTTTGCTCTATTTTCTTTCCCTTTGGACGCCACCGTCTTTTAGTGTATGATCACAGTGGGGTTCAAGCTAGGGGTTAACGCTTGAAATTATTCCCTACAAATATTTAACCCTAACATGATACTAACATGAATATTAGGAAGAGAATAAAAGGCATCGCAGGAATCATGATTGATATAAGAAAATCACCCTAAATATCATACTAAAGAAAGTATCCTAACATGATACTAGGAACATCCTAAACATGATACTAGGAATATCATAATAACAACCTAAACATGATTTTTACATCATAACATCAATAAAAACCATTAAAATACTTACTTTGATGCCTCGAATCTCTTTCTAACAACAAAATACACACGTTAGTAACTTCAAGGAAAATAATAAACAAAAACAATTAAATTAAATAATAATTGAAAGAGAGATTTGGGACCAAACCCTCAGAAATAAAACCTTTCACGTCCAGGGCAAAGACAACTTCGAATATGGCTAGGTGTATCTAGTGCTAATGTATGCGGAATTTTTATGTATTTAAGAAAAAGCTAGTTTAGAAAAGAGAGAGAGAGAATTGGTAGATTGTAGATTATTGTGGATGAATTTAGATGATTCTAGGTGAATGAAAACGAAGTTTTTACGACGTTATTTATAAAGAAAATCAGCCAAAAAGATAAAATATCAAAAACAGAGTTCTGACGCGTAAAACAGGAATTAGCGCCAAACGCTGACCTTGGCGCCAGACGCCAAGGCTAGCGCCAGGCGCCAAGCGTAGCGTCAGGCGCTATAGCTGGCGTTTGGCGCTGACTTAGAAATTCACGCGTTTTCTAAAAATCAGATAGAAATTGCCGTATAGGAGGATAAAATCGTATTTTTCCTCAAAAATGCTCTTTGATTCTAATTAAAACTCTGAAAAGTCAACAAAAGTCAATTTATCAATGCTAATTAAATTAGGAATGAAAAAGAACCTTCTAGAAGAATCTAGAAGACTAAAACCATTCCTAATTGCATTAGGAATGATAAATCCATATTAGGCCCTCCTCTAGATCATTGGGCCGCACATAAGGCTCAAACCGGGCCCAGTTCAGTAATTTGGCCAGAACTTCCTCAATATTCATCGGAATTGAGCTTATAATATATCGTTGGAAAGCTCTTGTCAAGCCCTATCCAACTACACTACTATTGGACCCATATCATGGGAAAACCAAACTGGATTGGCTGTTTTCTTAAAATAGGAGTTCAAAAACAAGGAGAAGAGAAAAGAAATTAAATTTATCCGCAACACTAGACTTTCCACAATTTCACTTCATTCGATTAAGACTCGACGTGAAAGGTACTCATCACTGGGTTTGGTTTTGGGGAGACACATTTGGGTGTCTATAGAAGCCCCCACTTTGACTAAGTTTGGAGTAACGCAAGTTTCGAAAAACAAAAGTCAAAGTATCGATAGGGACGGAGAATGATTCAGAACGTTCTGCGATCCTAAATCATTCTTGTAACGCCGATACCTGCAAAACTAGCATTAGTTAAACAGATAAGAGAGTTAAGAAACGCGTATCTTGCACCGTCGAGCACACGTCACTGAAAGTAACCGATTTGCTGCTGCTTCCTATTTTGATGACCTCCTGCCAAGAGAATGTCATCCCGCTTGAAAAATGCTACGCTTGTAACTGCTTCCAATATTGAAGATTGCTTTGCTTGAAACGATCCTCTTCCTCTTTGATAATATTCCACGTCCAAGGGAATACTATCGAAGATTGCTTCGCTTGAAACAATCCTCTTCCGCTTTGTGACCATCCTCCATGTCTAAGGGAACATGATCGAAGACAACTTCGCTTGAAATTACCTTCAGGTGTTTGTGACAACTCTCCACAATTTTGGAACGCCATCTTGCTGTTTTTATGTCCACTCGTCACTGAACAAAGAGCTTCTTTATTTTTTTGATATGAACTTCTGAATGATGTGTCCACGCGTCTCTGAACACAAATATTAATAATAGGATGCCCACGCGTCTCCGAGCAAAAGAGCCTTTTGATATGTCCATGCGTCTCTGAACAAAAAAGCTTTGATGATATGTCCACGCGTCTCTGAACAAAAGAGCTTGAAAGAAATGTCCACGCGTCTCTGAACAAAAGAGCTTTGAATGAAATGTTCACGCGTCTCTGAACAAAAGAGCTTTATGGAAATGTTCACGCGTCTCTGAACAATAGAGCTTTAAAAAATATGTCCACGCGTCTCTGAATAAAAGAGATTCGATACTTGAATGTTTGTTGCGATAATATTCTGAAGTAGATTTTTGAAGACCAACGCTTTCCGATCTCTAAAGCTCGCTTGAACTTTGCTTCCGCTATGCCAGTATGTCGACGGTTTGATGCTTGTGAACCATTATGTCGGTGATAAGCCAACGCTTAGGCGCTTTAGGCTAAGTGAGACGATCTTTCATAAGGTCGATCACTTATTTGTGATTGTAATCAAACCGACTAC
Source organism: Chenopodium album (assembly GCF_948465745.1). Lineage (NCBI taxonomy): Eukaryota > Viridiplantae > Streptophyta > Magnoliopsida > Caryophyllales > Amaranthaceae > Chenopodium > Chenopodium album. Next base: position 17,299,016 of record NC_137835.1, on the reverse strand, counting down.
TTAATCATGTCAAATTTCTTATAAGGGCTAAACTGGCGTACTAAGGAACCCGAAATTGCTGTATGAGGTCGAAATCACCTTTCTGAGAGGCTTCGAGCTCTGTCGCTGCTGAAATATCTCTGGCGCCAAGAATTGACTCTGTCGCCATACACTGGGATCTAGCGCCAGGCGCTAAAAGCTATTGCCAGACGCTAAATGTTTCCGTCTGGCGCTGGAGTAGGGTCTTCCCTATTATGCTGCACCTGTATTTATTTTTTACTATAGAACTTTGCTAATTTCTTTAATTATTTTAGGGTTGACCTAAGGCTTAGCGTTGCTTGACTCATTGACTTGACATGACTCAAGGTATAAACTTGACTCGCTGTGATTGACTGACTCGAGGTTGACTCGACTCGAAGAGTTTAACATAATGTGTTAGGCTCAAGTCAAGGTGATATGACACGACATGACTCAATGTGTACATGACTCGTGTGTGCATTGTAATGTGATCGTGCGACTCGAAAATGCAAAAAATTTCCGTCATTTTTGTGGAGGGTACCGACTTTCTCCCGAAAAAAAAAGACGCGAAAAAAGAATTGAAGTTTTCGAATGCATGTTGAATGAGCTTGTCAAATGTTGTTTGATACTATCTCTCAAGGTGCAAGGATTAACCCCTTCTAGGCTATCTCAATGGTTGGCTCAATGATGAAAGTATTTGGGTAACTTAGGCACGGAGGCTAACCACTTCATACTTCCTGATGCAATGACAATTATGATTATTGAGTGATGTTGATATGACAAGGCATGCTTCAATGGTGTGTTAAGGTTCCATGACAAAGGGTTCCTAAGGGAAGTATATTTGGTCATGTATGTGTGATGTGTGTGATAGTGACACTAAAGTTAAGCCGCAAGGGCTAAGTGTGTGGAAGTACATTATTTTTAAAAGAGTCAAATGGTAGTGACTCTTAGGCTAGGTAAGCTAATGATGTAGGGATCAAGCCCCCAAGTCTAGCTCTAAGTGAATAGGGATGAGCATAGGAGATCCCTTGATATGATCATGATGTGTGAATGTGAATGTGAATGGGAATATGAATGCATTTTTATTACGGCCGCACCTCGATGTGAGGTTGCCTACGTATCCGTTAGGAATCAGGAAGAACGTAGCTCTAGCCAAACCTCGCACAAGTATGTGTATACCTCAAAAAGGTCTTTTTAAGGGATTTAACGTGGTTAAGTTAAAGGTTATAGAAGAAGGGGATAAAAGGCTCAATATCCTCGATAAGCCCCCAAGGTGTGCAACTTTGCTTTTGGATCTTTATATTTTTATGCTTGAGTTTCTATTCTTTTTTAGCTCTCTTTTTTTTTTTTTGCTTTAGCATTTTTTATTTTTACAAGTGTGGGCAATCCCGATCATGCGCTCTATCACTCACTTGGCATTCATGTTTCTCAGGCACGGTACCGAGTACTCGATAAGAGACGCAATCTGAGACGTGTTCTTATCAAAGACATGTTTTCATATCAAAGACATTGGAACACTTACCCTTTTGTACACTTTTATTTATTCTTTTCTTTTGCTTATTTTTAATTTTTTGAATCACTCAAGATTTTTATGAAATTGAAAATTGCATAAGTTGCACATCATTCCATCCCAAAGTTAGGTAGATGTAGGTTGAAAAATGAAAGGTTTGTCGTTAGACGAGGCTCAAAGTGGTTTATGAAGAAAGGATTGCATATTTGAAGGGTGAAAGGTAATATGATGTGGCTACTAGGGGTGCCTCAAATCATTGGTATACCTTATGCTTAGTTTGACATGGATTTTTTTTTTTTAAAATGCAATGTAATGAAATGATCATATGCAAGAAAATAGATGCTCATTATATTAAAAGGGAAAAGGAAAGTAATCTACTAAAATTATTCTAAGGGAAAAGAAAGGTGTCTATGCTAGACTTATTGGGGAAAGAATAAATAAAGAAAAAGAAAAAAGATGTCATGAAATCTCGTCGTTTGAAGCTCGCCTCTTGTCTTGTGTTGTTTTCTTTATCATCACTCGCTCTTCTTGTTAACTGGAGGTATGGGAAGCTTGTTATTATCAATCAAATGTTGGATAGCCTCCTTTAGCTTCCAACAGCTCTCAGTAGCATGACCCCTACCTTGATGGTACTTGCAGCGCACATCTGGATTCCAACTAGGCACTCTCTTCTCAAGTGGGGGATCTTGAAGAGGTCCAATAGGAGTAATGATTCCCTTGGCATGGAGTCGATCGAAAGCATCATCGTAGCTAATTCCAATAGGGGTAAAATCCTTTTTTGTTGCTTTCTAAATCCTCGATTATCCATGGCTAAGATCTCATTAAGGTCGAAAGTGCCAACACTGTTACTAGAGTAGGTGTTTTTGGAAGAAGAAGGATAGTCGTTCTTCTTCCCTTTACAACCACTGTTACTGTCGTTACTAATCTTGGCCTTCTTGTCATGCGGAGGAACGTGAAGGAGTTTTAAATCAATGAAGTCTTGAACACGATCCTTAAGGGAGAGAAACTCTTCGGTAGTGTGACCGCGACCTCTATGGTTTTGACAATAGGAATTTGGATCCCAATTGGGAAAACATTTTTCAGATGGAGGGTCTTGACTGGAACCAATGGAGTGCATATGGCATTGATCGTGAAGACAGTCAGAAGCTTCGTTGTGAGTCATTCCTATTGGTGTGTATTCTTCAATGGTCCGTTTTGCCCGTGGCTTAGGAGCATTGAGTTCTTCATTAAACCCTTGGCGAGGATTTTGTTCGATGGACATCACCCGATTTTCTAATCCTTTAACCACATTCAAGAGCATGGCAACGACATCTTGCAGTTTTCGAACGTCCTCTTTTAGACTTGATGAGTCTTCCCTGGTATTATCTAAGAAAAGACTTTCATCCTCCTCAATCATGGCCACTTCATCGAGAGAGGTTATATAAGTTGTCTCGATCATGGGCTCTCCTACAGGTGTGATAAGAAGTGATGGATCGACGGACGTTTGATCTTCTTCGATGGCTAGAATTTCGGAAGTTTCATTAGTATCGATCAGATCTTGAATAGCTTCTTTGAGTTTACAACACTCCTTAGTGTCGTGACCCTTTCCTTGGTGATATTTGCAGTGCTTATTAGGGTCCCACTTGGGTGGCGTGGCTTCTGGAACTGGATCTTTCATGGGCCCTATGGGCATGACTAGTCCTTTGTGATGTAGCTTCTCGAAAGTTGTTTCATAACTCATACCAAGTGGAGTGAACACTCTTTTTGACCTTTGGATTCGTGATTTAGAGGCGTTCGTGGCATGTACCTCATTAATGGGAGAGGAAGAAGAAGGATGGTCGTTCTTCTTCGCACTATTGTCTATCAGAAGGTCATCTTCAATGTCAATGCCTATGTTATACACAGCCTTGAAAGTATTCAAGTTGTGTTGGTACTTTAAGTGCCTTGAATACTTCCCTTGGAGATTCTTGATAAACATCCTCACAGATTCTTTTTCGATAGGAGCCTTGACCATATTGAAAGGAATGGTGTCCTTCAAACAAGTGCATTATTCTGATAGTGGGTTCAGAATTATTAGAAAGCTAATATATTCAGTAAGGTCAAGTGATCGGAATGCCTGGGTGGAGACCTCTTCCGATCAGTAATATTAATATAATTAATATTACAGCTTAATCTTGAATGAACCCTTTGGGTCACACCCAAGCAAAATATACGAACCGACTCGACGAATTAATTTGGAAGAAATTAATTCGTCGCCCGAGTGTTAAATATTTAGACGTCGGTAATTCGAGCTTGGAGCGTCGAAACCGATCGAGTCAAAAATAATAAAAAGACGAGACGCGCAAAATAATAATAAATCGACCATATTCCCAAAATACCCCTAGCATCGGAATGCCCCGAGCATCCGAATGTTAGGGGCAAAAATGTCCAAGCATAGGTGGCTAGAAAACGCACCAAGCCGAGCCTAGCATGGCTGGCTAGGTGCGTGCTAGCGCACCGTGCTAGCAGCCACGTGCACGTGGTGCGTGCAGCAGCTAGCTGCCGCAAGCTAGACGTGCTAGCAGCGCACGCACTAGCAGCCACGCACAGCAGCAAGCTCGCACCAAGTGCGTGGCTTGCGCGCACATCAGTAGCCTGCATCTTGGTGCGGGGCTGGGCTCGGGCTGGGCTCGTGGCTGGGCCATAGGGCCGGTCACTATGGGGAAGCTTGAGGAATATGGGAGCAAGTGGGTAAGGACATGTGGCACAAGGAAAGTATTGAGTGGGGAGCAAGTATGTCCCCTACTCTCCATGTGGTCCTCACCAACCCATTTCACATGGTAATGCCACTTGTAGATTTATTATTAGTTTGCAATTTTAATTTAATTTAGCTTTAAATTAATTTGTGGAATTTCATGATCCCACATTGATGGGATAGAAATTTCCACTCATACTTTCCTCTATAAATACCAACCTTGGGATTTGGAGTAAAGTGCTTGAGTGGGAGTTAGAAAGAGCATTCCACATTTTGGGAAAAACTCTTAAACTCCATTAACACTTGGGTTTTGGTCGGACCTTGCTAACTCTAAGGTAGCGGACCTAAAAAGTCGTGTTCGTCCTTTGTGGGTGGATACCGTTGGAGGCACGGCATTTGCGGTGCTCAAGGCTTTCAAGTAAGAGCCCGTTTTGAGAGGGCGAAGCTCGCTTCAAGGGTATGATTCGTTCTTCCTTTTCTTGTGTTTATTTATTTATGCTTTATGGTTTTATTAATTACGAGTGGATCCTTGGGTCGGTGTTGTTTCCGCGGTGAGTCGGACTCACCAAACCCCAACAGCGGTATCGGAGCCCTGCTCGTTTATTTTTAAAATCATGTTTTTCAAGGTTTATTTTGGCTTATTTTTCTGGTTTAAGTTGCTAATTAGATTAGTAGCTCGGTTTTATTTATTTTAATCCCGTTTTTAATGTCGAATTCGGCCCAGAACCCAGATTTTCGCCCAAAAATAGTGAATTTTGGGTGTAAAAGGTGTTCTGGAAAGGTTTTTACCCCTTTGGGACTGTGATTTTAGCCAAGTTCTGACCAGAAATGCCTTTTCCGAGGGATTTTTCGTTTTTGACGAAAAATTTTAAGTCTTTTCTAACCTTGAAATTAATGGCATAACTTGTTGATTATGTGGTTGATTATTTGCATTATTTTCTGCTTTTTTAAGTCCCCTTAAAGCACACTTACTTGGTAGTATTTGATGCTTAAAGGTTGATTTATTTTCATATAATTGCAAACTAATTGCTTTTTAGTGTGAAAATTTTTGTTTTGAGGCTTCCTAAGTGTTAAAGATTCAATCTTTATTTGTGATAAGTGATTGAAACTTTAAAAACCACTAAATTCCATGTTATTTTGTATTAAACTTTGTTGTTTTAATCATTTTGAGTTGATTGGAAACATAAAGTTTCAATTTTTGTGATAGAAATTTGGTTATCCTCATGTTGGAAGATATAATTTTCAAGGATTCACAAAATTTAGATGTTGGAATTTTCATTTGAACATTAAATTTCATATTTTTCCTACTTCCCCTTACTTTGTCAAATTCTCAAGTTTAATTTAAATTGATTAAATTAAAAGTGAGAAATTGCCTCAACTTTGCTATTGCACCAAGCAAAACCAATTTAATTAAGAATGGTTCTTGGAATTATTTTGGTTATTTGCACTTTGAAATTTTATTAAGTTAGACTTGTTTAAAATTTTTATTTTTTTGCTCATTAAATTAGTTCTAAAATTAATTTAGAATTAATTAATTATGTCTCGCGAAATGGGATCAAATTCCGAGGCCATGGCACGCAAAACGAGGCAAAGAACCACCCTTGGCTAGTCGGGCTGCATAGCAGCCCGCATGTGGCTGCCAAGGTGGCTGCCCCGCCTTGCGTGGGGCCACACGCGCGACAGCAGCATACGGCCGCAGCAGCCACGCACCAGCAACCATGGCTGTGCGTGCACGTGCGTGCGGCAGTGGCAGCAGCCCATGGCTGCTTGCCGCGAGCCGTGTGTGCGGAGTTTTTTGTGTGTGCATATGCTTAGTGCGGTGAGGTGAATAGCCGTAGTATGCTTGGTTTGCATGAGCCGCGATTATTCGAGTTTCCTTGGCAAAACGCTTAAAGCGAAAGCCACTTGAAATGCGGTTGGCTTAATATTGCTTATTTTGCCGTTTTATTTATTTTAACTAATTTTGTTTATTTTAATTAAAATTTTGGGAGGCTAGGCCTCGGTTTTGAGCGGCATTGGCAAAATTTTATTTTGACAAGATTGGGTGCTACCGACTTAATTAATTGGATTAATTAATGGAAATGCGGAATTTAGTGGGAGCTTCAATTAATTAATGACGTCAATTACATAATCGGTTAACCAACTTTGACTAGTTTTAATTAGGCGTGTTAATCGGATTAACCACCTAGATTAGTTACTAGTGCGCGTGTTGTTTAAATGCATTTTACTTGTTTGATATTGTAAATTGCATGGGTCATTCACAAGTAGTGAATGGATGAATGGAATGTATATTCTCTCTCACAGGTTTTATGAAATGGCAACTAGTGGGACCCGATTAGGATAGAAAATACGGACTATGTGCCGTTATGTATTTTTGTAAATCTAAATACGGTCTACGCACCGTTAAGTATTTTTGTACCTTAATATTTAGATTACTCCTAGTCGTAGACACTAGTATTTGCATAGTTTGGTTAAGTCTTGAAGACGGCGTATCTTGGAAGACAAAGCCTTGAATTGCAAATGAAGACCTTTTGAAGATTTGAAGAATTCAAGAGGTCATGCTAGTTGCCAATATGCATCTATAATTTCGCTTTATATTTTTATGCTTATATACATGTGAATTATTCGTTAGATGGATGTTAAGGTTTTCTTTTATGTTGCGATGATTAGTTAAGTTCACTTAAATCAACCAACATAGAAATCCTAGGTCCCTAATAATATTGAGTTAAACTTGTCTTTCCAAAATAACACTTACCAACCGAACGAGGGTGATGGTAGGCTACGCCAATGCGAGGTGCCATCACTTTTCCAAGGCTCATAAGGCACACCGGGTGTGCACGTTGGTTTTGGTTTAACTCATCGGTATAAGTGAGGAGTCCTCACATACCGTGGCAAAAGAGATACATCGTCAAAGATGCATTAGATGCGACGATTGTCTAACCAAGAGTGGCTTAGAGCCATTAGCAAGGCAATGCTTACCCTAGAAGATTGAGTGTTAAGACAAGGCAAAGCATGCTTAACCACTCTTTGTTTCTTCGGATCTTGGAATCGCCTTATTTTCACAAAATAGGGACAATTTTACGTGTAAATAAGACGTTAAATAAGTATTGAAAATTTGCATGAATAAAATTCAATCTTATTTAAGTAATTTTGAATGGTTTTTCATTAAAATTCTTTCAATTGTAGAATCATGTCTTCAACCTCAAACAACCAGTTTTCATTACGCTCAATTCTCGACAAGGAGAAGTTGAGTGGTACCAATTTCCTTGATTGGCAAAGGAACTTGCGCATCTTTCTTATGCAAGAACAGAAAGAGTACGTCCTTGATGAGGAAATACCCGAGGCTCCCAATGAGGAGGTAACTCAAGCAGCCCTTAACCGATGGCAAGTAGCCGATCGGGATGTCAAGTGCGTAATGCTAACCACTATGTCTCCTGAACTTCAAAAAACCTTCTTCGAGAAGGAATCGGCCTATGAGATCATTTCTGAGTTACAGAATATGTTTCAAGAACAGGCTCGAACTGAAAGGTTTGAAACCCACAGGCAGATCCTTGAGACTAAGCTCAAGAAAGGAGAACCAGTCAGCCCACATGTGCTCAAAATGATCGGATTATTTGAGAACATGGGAAGGCTTGATGCGGGGTATTCAACTGAAATGGCTATTGACATCATTCTCCATTCCTTTCACAAAGGCTATGACCAGTTCAAGATGAACTACAACATGCATAGCATGGAGAAAACCCTCACCGAGCTTCATGGGATGTTGAAGCAAGCTGAGCACACGCTCAAGGATGAGGGAAGGCATGATATGCTAATGATTAAGAAAGGAAATCCATTCAAAAGGGCGGACTAAAAGAAGAAGGGCTTCAAGGGGAAAGGTAAGAAAAACTTTTCGCCTAAGCCGAAAGCTACCAAAGACAACAAGGAGAAAAAGGTAGCATCTTCTAAGTCTGATTCCGAATGCTTCTATTGTAAGAAGAAGGGACATTGGAAGAGAGACTGCCTCAAATTCAAGGAAGATAAGAAGAACAGAACCGTTGCTTCTACATCAGGTATCTACGTTATAGACTTTAACTTCACTAGCTTGGCTTCATGGGTATTAGATACCGGATGTGGCTCACACCTTTGTTCCGATTCACAGGCACTAAGGAACACTAGGAGGCTAGCGAAGGGAGAGATCAAGCTCCGGGTAGGAAATGGAGCAAGGATTGGTGCTATATCCGTAGTATCTCTTAGTTTGTCTTTGCCCACGGGGCTAGTTTTGGAACTTGACAATGTTTATTGTGTTCCCAACATTACCAAAAACATCATTTCAATTTCGGCGTTGGACGCCAAAGGTTTTGAATTTCGAGTTAAGGACCAATCATGTTCATTTTATCTCGATAATGTTTTATATGGTACGGCACATTCATAAAATGGTCTTTATGTGTTATCTCTAGACAAAGAAATTTATAACGTTAATAATCCTGCAAAGAAAGCTAAGACTACACCGTCCAGTCAAACTTACTTGTGGCATTGTCGTCTTGGCCACATTAACATCAAACGCATCAAGAAGCTTCTTCAAGAAGGTATTCTTGACTCATTTGATTTAGAATCCTTTGAAAATTGCAAAGGATTTTTATTAGGCAAGATGATAAATCAACCATTCTCCAAGTTGGGAGAAAGGGCCGGTGACTTGTTGGGACTAATACACACCGATGTATGTGGGCCAATGAGTACACCCGCAAGGAGTGGTTATCGGTATTTCATAACCTTCACGGATGACTATAGTAGGTATGGTTATGTCTATCTAATGTCGCACAAATCTGAATCGTTTGATAAATTCAAGGAATTTCAGAACGAAGTTGAAAACCATCTCGGCAAGAAAATCAAAGCACTTCGATCGGATCGAGGTGGCGAATATTTGAGCTAAGAATTCGATGACCATCTGAAAGAACATGGAATAATTTCAGAGTTGACACCTCCGGGAACTCCTCAATGGAATGGAGTATCTGAAAGGAGGAATCGAACCCTGTTAGACATGGTCCGATCGACTATGGGTCTTAGTGAACTTCCAATCTCTTTCTGGGGACATGCACTTTTAACTGCGGCACTTACACTGAATCGTGCTCCGTCAAAGGAAGTGGAAAAGACTTCATATGAATTATGGACAAATAAACCTCCAAGGTTGTCTTTTCTCAAGATTTGGGGATGCGAAGCATATGTCAAGAAACTCATTTCTGACAAACTTCATCCGAAATCTGACAAGGTTTACTTTGTGGGTTATCCAAAAGAAATCAAAGGGTATTACTTCTACAACAAATCCGAGAACAAAGTGTTTGTTGCTCGTGATGGTGTCTTTTTGGAGAAGGAGCATCTCTCCAAAATGACAAGTGGGAGGAAAATCGAACTTGACAAAGTTCGAGAGGACAAGCAACAAGGACAAGTTGACAATCAAAGTGCTCACGAAGCATCTGTTGACATTGGTCAAAGTCAAAATATGCAAAGTCAAACCGACAATGCAAATGCTCAGTCCATTACCCTACGTAGGTCAACTCGGCCAAGATCTCAACCTGACAGATATCTCGGTGTTGTATTAACCGAAGATCAGGACATCCTAGTAGTGGATGAAGATGAGCCGGCAACCTACAAGCAAGCTATGATGAGCCCCGACTCTACAAAATGGCAAGAGGCCATGCATGGGACTCCATGTTTGAAAATCAAGTATGGGACTTGGTTGATTTACCCGTAGGTTACACACCTATCGGAAGTAAATGGATTTTCAAGATGAAAACCGACAAAGATGGAAATGTATTCATTTACAAAGCAAGGCTGGTAGCAAAAGGTTATAGGCAAATTCACGGCGTTGATTATGATGAAACCTTTTCTCCAGTAGCTATGCTTAAGTCCGTTCGAATTCTTCTAGCGATTGATGCATATTACAATTATGAAATATGGCAGATGGACGTCAAAACTGCCTTCCTCAATGGAATTTTGGAAGAAACTATGTACATGACAAAACTTGAAGGTTTTGTCGACCAGAACAATCCTAAGAAGGTATGCAAGCTTAAGAAGTCCATTTATGGATTAAAGCAAGCAAGCAGAAGTTGGAATCTGCGATTTGATGAAGCCATCAGTAAGTTTGGTTTTATCAAGAATCCATATGAGTCTTGTGTTTACAAGAAGGTCAATGGGAGTGACATTGCCTTCCTAGTCTTATATGTCGATGACATTTTGCTCATTGGAAATAGCATTCCGTTATTAGAGTCTGTAAAGGCTTGGCTCGGGAAATGTTTTTCAATGAAAGACTTGGGAGAGGCTCAGTACATACTAGGCATCAAGATCTATAGGGATAGATCAAAGAGGATGATAGGAATGAGTCAAAGTACTTACATCGATAAGGTACTAGCTCGATTCCAAATGAAAGGAGCTAAGAGAGGGCACCTACCCATGTCACATGGCATAACCTTAAGCAAGAAGCAGTGTCCAAAGACAGCTGATGAGCGAGAAAGGATGAGTCGTATTCCATATACTTCGCTTATTGGATCGATCATGTATGCCATGATATGTACTAGGCCGGATGTATCGTATGCCTTGAGTGCTACGAGCCGATACCAATTAGACCTAGGAGAGGCGCATTGGACTGCGGCCAAGAATATTCTGAAGTACCTGAAAAGGAACAAGGATAAATTCCTAGTCTATGGCGGTAAAGATGAATTGGTTGTTAAGGGATATACCAACGCAAGCTTCCAAACAGACAGAGACGACTCCAAGTCACAATCCGGATACATATTCTGTCTCAATGGAGGAGCGTTTAGTTGGAAGAATGCAAAGAAAAGCACAACCGCTGATTCTACAACTGAAGCCGAGTACTTGGCAGCGTCTGAGGTAGCCAAGGAGGCAGTTTGGATTCGCAAGTTCATTGATGAACTTGGTGTTGTACCCTCCATCAAGGGTCCAATAGACCTCCATTGTGACAACAATGGAGCTATTTCTCAGGCTAGAGAGCCACGAGAACATCAGAAGGTCAAACATGTCAAGAGGCGATTTCACATGATTCGAGAATGGAAGACAGAGGGTGAAATCAGAATTTGCAAAGTGGGAACGGATGACAATGTAGCTGATCCACTTACTAAACCCTTGTCTCAAGTGAAGCACAACTAACACATTGAGGCAATGGGAATAAAGCATATCGCGAACTGGCTTTGATTTCCGTATTATAGTGTTTTAATTAAATTTTGGACAATGTTAATGTAAAGCACTATGAAGAACCATTCAGTTTTTGGAGTAATTAAAATTTTTCATGCAATTTAATTCACTCCGTCTCTATTTAATTGTGGTTTAGAATTAAATAATGAGTCCATTCGATTTTAATAAATATTCAAAATAGGGTATCAAGTCAATGGCTTGGATAAAGAAACACCTATAAAGTGAACATTGAATATTTTAATAAAAAATTATCCCTAATCAAGGTCATATTTTTGTGGACGATTAATGACCATTAGAGATTAGTGTGTAGTATGATTTATAGCACCGTTTATTTTGCTATGAGGATATAAATCATTTGCACAGGTACTGGTTTAGAACCATACTGGATCGACCTATGAGAATACTTTAAGAGATTTAAAATCGTGATAAGTATTTTTCTCATTATTACTATCAGAACTCTTTTCCTTGACCATGAGTAGTGGGAGGTCTCTTGTTTGAGTACTAGTCCGCTTTGGTATCCGCCAAACGTCTGCCGTAACTGGGGATTATAACGACAGATATCGGGTGGCTAGGTCCTCTTAGTAAGAGAAGCTACATTACAAGACTGGAAATGTCCCCCTACTAACAATAGGGAACATGTCTTGTTGTTTACAAGGCCTCTCGAAGAGCGAGACTGTGAAAATGCATGGTCGTGCTCAGATGGATTTTAGAAATCATCTGCTTATTGACAGTCAAACTCGGATTTCGAGAAACACTTCTAGACGTAATAGAGATGACGAGTAATCTTACTCTGTAGTTCATGAAGAGACATGAAGAGACATAGGAAAGGGGCTATACACTAAATACACACTTGTCCGGAAGGACAAGTGGGAGATTGAAAGGAACGGTGTCCTTTGAACAAGTGTATTATTCTGATAGCGGGTTCAGAATTATTAGAAAGCTAATATATTCAGTAAGGTCAAGTGATCGGAATGCCTGGGTGGAGGCCGCTTCCGATCAGTAATATTAATATAATTAATATTACAGCATAATCTTGACTGAACCCTTCGGGTCACACCCAAGCAAAATATACGAACCGACTAGACGAATTAATTCAGAAGAAATTAATTCGTCGCCCGAGTGTTAAATATTTAGACGTCGGTAATTCGAGCTTGGAGCGTCGAAACCGATCGAGTCAAAAATAATAAAAAGACGAGACGCGCAAAATAATAATAAATCGACCATATTCCCAAAATACCCCTAGCACCGGAATGCCCCGAGCATCCGAATGCTAGGGGCAAAAATGTCCGAGCATAGGTGGCTAGCAAGCGCACCAAGCCGAGCCTAGCATGGCTGGCTAGGTGCGTGCTAACGCACCGTGCTAGCAGCCACGCACAGCAGCAGCTAGCAGCCGCGTGCACGTGGTGCGTGCAACAGCTAGCTGCCGCAAGCTAGGCGTGCTACCAACGTACCCACTAGCAGCCACGCACAGCAGCAAGCCCGCACTAAGTGCGTGGCTTGCGCGCACAGCAGCAGCCCGCATCTTGGTGCGGGGCTGGGCTCGGGCTGGGCTCGTGGCTGGGCCATAGAGCCGGTCACTATGGGGAAGCTTGTGGAATATGGGAGCAAGTGTGTAAGGACATGTGGCACAAGGAGAGTATTGAGTGGGGAGCAAGTATGGTCCCCTACTCTCCATGTGGTCCTCACCAACCCATTTCACATGGTAATGCCACTTGTAGATTTATTATTAGTTTGCAGTTTTAATTTAATTTAGCTTTAAATTAATTTGTGGAATTTCATGATCCCACATTGATGGGATAGAAATTCCCACTCATACTTCTCTCTATAAATACCAACCTTGGGATTTGGAGTAAAGTGCTTGAGTGGGAGTTAGAAAAAGCATTCCATATTTTGGGAAAAACTCTTAAACTCCATTAACACTTGGGTTTTGGTCAGACCTTGCTAACTCCAAGGTAGCGGACCTAAAAAGTCGTGTTCGTCCTTTGTGGGTGGATACCGTTGGAGGCACGGCATTTGCGGTGCTCAAGGCTTTCAAGTAAGAGCCCGTTTTGAGAGGGCGAAGCTCGCTTCAAGGGTATGATTCGTTCTTCCTTTTCTTGTGTTTATTTATTTATTCTTTATGGTTTTATTAATTACGAATGGATCCTTGGGTCGGGGTTGTTTTCGCGGTGAGTCGGACTCACCAAACCCCAACACATATTAGCGGAAGTTTCCCTCCATTTGTTGAAGAAAGAAGTGAACCCTTCGTTTTCTTTTTGTTTTAACATCTCGAGTTGTCTATAGTCTGTTTCGTCTTGGATGTTGCACTTATGTCTATCTATGAAAGCGTTTGCTATCGACTCCCAAGAAGAGGTTTTCTCTTTCTCGAGAGAAAAGAACCATTACTGGCAAACGGTCTCAAGAGATAGTGAGAACAGAGAGGGGAAAACCTTCTTATCGATACCCTTAATGTTCATGATAGTTTCAAAAGCTCTTAAATGAAAGTAAGGGTTATCTGTTACCTTGAATTTTGGGATGTCAGTGGCATTGAACTTATGCGGAAGAAGTTCCTTGTCCAGCGAGACCCCTTGTGAACTAAGGCCCTGAAATTTATAGTCACTAGATAGCTTGCTCAAACTTTCTTGCATAAGGTTCATTTGTTGTTGCTTCACAGGGTCATCAATTTTGAGGGTTAAAGCCTTTAAAACCTCAGTCACGTCATTCAATTGATTCCTAAGTTCATTGACCTCTTCTCGACTTGCCATTATCTTTTTAGCCTTCCTCTTTTGACGAATCGGTTTATCAAAAAGTAAGACTTGAATAAAGAGGTTGTCCTTGATTAATCGCCCTTCTCTCCTCGACCAAGTACTGTGGAAAAGGAATTTGGGGATATTTATTTTTAATTATTTGACTCAAACTTTATTCAACATGCAATGGATAGAGGAAGTGAAGAAATATTGGAATAGAATGTGAAGTAAAATGATGTTAATGGAGGGATATGAAGAATTAAGAATAGAATGTACCCTAAACTCAAATGACGGAAAAGACCGACTCATGCATGAACCTAAGACATGGTCATGGTGACATATACTCGAAGTGTATGCTAAGACTAGTGAGTGTAGGTGATATGTTAAGACTCGTGTCATGACCATGTGGCTAGACTATGTGACTTAGTGTCTAGACTCAAATAATGACTTGACAAGGTATTATTGATAGTGAATTTAACTGAATTAAATAGCAAACTGGTTAATTAGACACAAGGTGATGACTCGAGCAATAAACCAAACTGTCGCCAAAACAACAGAAGTGGCGCCGCACTATGTAGTGTAGCGCCAGACGACAGAGCTGTCGCCAGGCGCCACACTCCACAGAGTGGCGCTACAGTTCAGATTTTGGCGCCAATGTTGGAGCTTCAATCTGAGACTGTTTTCGGTGTTATTAATCAACAAGGTTAAAATATTAGCTTTTATTTACTCAAATTAATTAATTAATTAGGCAAAGTTCTTTAGTCATTAATTTATTTAATCTTAACACAAGTCAACGAACGGTTAAGAAAACATAGTATATGCACAACAAATAATGCACAATTAGTCAAGTAGGCACAATATGATGCAATGAGTTTGCAACCTAATTTAACCATGGCTCTAGTTCTCTAAAGTTCATGATATGGTTTAGTCAATAGAGGGTCCATGGTTAATTGTCCGGATGCACCGCGCGGAAGCCTAACCGTGAAGGGTTGGCGCGAGTGGATGGGACACCACGATTTTAGAAAAACTCGCTTCCATGGTTTGGTGAATTCAACATTCTCGGATGTACCCTTTGTTGCTCAGAGCGTTCAATCAGGTAGATGGAGCATGAATTCCCAGAGGGTTATGTCCATATGTAGAACACATATGGGTTTCAAAAAAGTGAGAAAAACTCAATCAGGAAGTAGGATCGAGCAAACAATACGAAAAACTGGTCGAAATTAGAACGCATATTTCTGGCTCGGTATTGGAAGAATTTGGCGCCACCAAACAAAGATTGGCGCCAATTTTTAGCTGTAGCGCCTGGCGACAGAACTTTTGTCTTGCACTACAGATAAAATTCTGGCGCTAATGCTCTGGTCCCTGACGCTAATTCCTACATGCCTCAGCAGCTTTCTGTGCTCGATAAAATTTTTCAGTTTCGCGCAGTGTTATTTCGGTCCTAGTTGTGAAAGATATTTCTCAAATTTCCTACGTGTAAAATCCTATGTTTTAACTCATTACGGATGGTCTTTCCAATGAGATCTTTTTTATGCATATGACAATAATGTTAATCAAAATTACGCACATGAAGTACTTAGAACGTTTCGAGTCTCATCCACTCATTCTAAATCATTGCCGAAACAAATTCAGGAATTAAAATAGAAATCCTCCCCAGCGGAGTCGCCAAAAAGCTGTAGGGAATATTTCAAGCATGAACCCTAGCTTGAACCCCACTGTGATCATACACTAAAGTATGGTGGCGTCCAAAGGGAAAGAAGATAAAGCAAATGAGTCGCCAACAAGTTTTTTTAGGAACTTGTAAACCGTTCACGAGGTGAAGGTTACACCCCTTAACGATCCAAGAGATCGTCAACTCCATAAGGTCTTGAACCAAATAGGGTTCGGGGATGAAGGTACAAATCCAACCTAAAAGAGATTGAACCTGCCCTAATAATAGGCCTCTACTTTATTCTGATCGTATTCATGTGCGCTTTCTGACTAACATGCAATCAATAGATTTACCCTAAACCTGTTTATCTATGTTGGTTGAATTTAATGCACAAATAAAACTATTATTGGCGATCACTTGAATTATAATCAAATTAACCCTGAACAAGATTAATAATTATCTTATTAAGCGTGATTACAAGTACAAATTCCCTTTAAACATGCATAAAAGGCGTGATCAAGCAATAACAATAAATATCAAGCAACATAATAATAATCATCATAACAATAATAATTAAAATAATCATGTTAATAATAAAGCATAATAATAATAGCAAGATCCTAGGCATTATACTAACAAGATTAATAACAAACCCTAGCATGTCACTAAACAATAAAGATCAAATATTTAATCCTAACATAATACTAACATGAATATTAGGAAGAGAATAAAAGGCATCGCAGGAATCATGATTGATATAAGCAAATCACCCTAAATATCATACTAAAGAAAGCATCCTAACATGATACTAGGAACATCCTAAACATGATACTAGGAATATCATAATAACAACCTAAACATGATTTCTACATCATAACATCAATAAAAACCATTAAAATACTTACTTTGATGCCTCGTATCTCTTTCTAACAACAAAATACACATGTTAGTAACTTCAAGGAAAATAATAAACAAAAACAATTAAATTAAATAATAATTGAAAGAGAGATTTGGGACCAAACCCTCAGAAATTAAACAAAATACACACGTTAGTAACTTGACTTTACGGTTTATTTTAAGGAGGAAAAAGAAAGAAAAGGGAAAAAGGTGCCTATTTTTGGCAAAAATAATGTACATATTTTTAGGGAGTACATATTTTTAGGGGCAAAAATAATGTACATATTTTTGGGGAACTAAGTATAGTTTTTTTTATTGGAGGATTAATATCCGACTTACCCCACTAAAAAAAATGACAGAAAAACGCGCACACAAGACTCTCTTAAACATAGTCAAAGTATGTGGATTGGTGTGTGCGTTGAGTGTGAGTGACATGCTTGGACTCTTGTGTAAGACCATGGGACTTAGTGCCTAAACTCGATCATTGACTCAATTAAATACTACTGACAGCAAAATTTTAGCCGAATTAAATAGAAAACTGATTAATTAGACTCTAGGTGATGACTCGACCAATAATCCGAACTGTCGGCCAAGCGACTGGACTGGTGTCGCAATGTGAAGCTTGGCGCCAGACGACATAGCTGTCGTCAGGCGCTACACTCCATGATGTAGCGCTACAGCTCAGACCTTGGCGCCAATATTGGAGCTTCGGTCTGGGACTGTTTTCGGTGTTATTAGTCAATCGGGGTATGCCTAAAGTCGTACTAGGTCAATTCCGATTGAAATATTAGACTTTATTGACTCAAATTAATTAATTATTTAATTAATTAGGCAAAGTTCTTTAAGTCATTAATTTTTTAATCTCAACACAAGTCAATAAACGGTTAAGAAAAACATAGAATATATATGCACAACAAATAATGCACACTTAGCCAAGTAGGCACAATATGATGCAATACGTTTTCAACCTAATTTAACTCTTTAGTTCTCTAAAGTTCGGGATATGGTTTAGTCAAAGAGGATCCATGGTTAATTGTCCGGATGCACCGCGCGGAAGCCTAACCGTGAAGGGTTGGCGCGAGTGGATAGGACACCGCGAGTTTTAGTAGAAAACTCGCTTCCATGGTTTGGTGAATTCAACATCTCGGATGTACCTTTTGTTGCATGGAGCGTTCAATCGGGTAGATGGAGCATGAATTCCCAGAGGAATATGTCCATATCTAGAACACATATGGGTTTCAGAAAAGTGAGAAAAAATTCAATCAGGAAGTAGGATCGAGCAAACAATACAAAAAACCGGTCGAAATTAGAACGCATATTTCTGGCTCGATATTGGGAGAAGTTGGCGCCAGCAATCAGAGACTGGCGCCAGCTTTTAATTGTAGCGCCTGGCGCCAATACTGGTTTCTGGCGCTACAACTAAAATACTGGCGCCAAGCTCTGGCCCCTGACGCTACTTCCCACATGCCTCAGCACCTTTCTGTGCTCGATAAAATTTTCCAGTTTCGCGCGGCGTTATTTCAGTCCTAGTTGTGAAAGATATTTCTCAAATTTCCTACGTGTAAAATCCTATGTTTTTAACTCATTACGGATGGTCTTTCCAATGAGATCTTTTTTATGCATATGACAATAATGTTAATCAAAATTACGCACATGAAATACTTAGAACTTTTCGAGTCTCATCCACTCATTCTAAATCATTGCCGAAACAAATTCAGGAATTAAAATAGAAATCCTCTCCAGTGGAGTCGCAAAAAACTATAGGGAATAATTTCAAGCCTTAAATCCCACTAGCTTGAAACCCACTATGATCATACACTAAAGTACGGAGGCGTCCAAAAGGGAAGAAGATAGAGCAAAAGAGTCGCCAACAAGTTTTTTTTAAGGAACTTGTAAACCGTTCACAGGGTGAAGGTTACACTCCTTAACGATCCAAGAGATCGTGAACTCCATAAGGTCTAGAACCAAATAAGGGTTCGGGGATGAAGGTACAAATCCAACCTAAAAGAGATTGAACCTGCCCTAATAATAGGCCTCTACTTTATTCTGATCGTATTCATGTGCGCTTTCTTATTAACATGCAATCAATAGGATTAACCCTAAACCTGTTTAATCTATGTTGGTTGAATATTAATGCACAAATAAACCTATTATTGGCGATCACTTGAATTATAATCATATTAACCCTAAACAAGATTATTAATTATCTTATTAAGCGTGATTACAAGTACCAATTCCCTTTAAACATGCATAAAGGCGTGATCAAGCAATAACAATAAATATCAAGCAACATAATAAATAATAAATAATTATGATAATAAAAATATAATCATCAAAATAATAATAACAAGAATAATATTCATAATCATCATAAATAATAACAATTATAATCATAATCATATTAATATTAAAGCATAATAAAAATAGCAAGATCCTAGGCATGATACTAACAAGATTAATAAAAAACCCTAGCATGTCACTAAGCAATAAAAATCAAATCTTTAACCCTAACATGATACTAACAATCATGAATATTAGGAAGAACATAGGAAGCATCACAACAATCATATTCAATATTAAAATTACCCTAGACATGATACTAGGAATATCATAATAACAATATAAACATGATTTCTACATCATAAATCAATTAAAACCATTAAAGTACTTACTTTGATGCCTCGTACCTCTTTCTAATAACAGAATACACACGTTAGTAACTTCAAGGAAAATAATAATCAAAACAATTAAATTAAATAATTGAAATAGAGATTTGGGACCAAACCCTCAGAAATTAAACCTTTCACGTCTAGGGCGAAGGCAACTTCGAATATGGCTAGGTGTTTCTAGATCTTGCGAGTGCGGAATTTTGTATATAAAAACAAAGTTTAGAGAAAGAAAGAAAGAAAGAATTGATGAATGCTAATTAAAACTGATTGTAGATGAATGTAGATGAGAATTGATGATGAATGATTTTAGAAAACGGAGTTTTTAATACGATAATTATAGAGAAAATCAGCCAAAAAGATAAATTAAACAAAACAGAGTCTGACGCACAAAAAACAGAGCTGGCGCCAACCCTGGCTAGCTGGCGCCAGGCACCAACACTAGCGCCAGGCGCCAATGGCTAGCGTCAGGCGCCAAGGCCTGAGGTTAGGCGCGAAGCCTATTTTCAACGCGTTTTCAAAAATCAGATAAGTTTGCTTTACTAGAGGATAAAATCATATAATTTCCCCGAAAATGCTATTTGATTTTGATTAAAACTCTGAAAAGTCAACAAAAGTTAATTTATCAATGCTAATTGAATTAGGAATGAAAAGAACCTTCTAGAAGAATCTAGAAGACTAAAACCATTCCTAATTGCATTAGGAATGATAAATCATATCAGGCCCTCCCCTAGATCATTGGGCCGCACATAAAGCTCAAACCGGGCCCAGTTTAGTAAATTGGCCATAACTTCCTCAATATTCATCGAAATTGGGCTCATAATATATCGTTGGAAAGGTCTTTGCAAGCCTCATCCAACTACACTACTATTGGACCCATATCATGGACCAACCAAACTGGATTGGCTGTTTTCTTAAAATAAGTTTTCAAAAACAAAGAGAAGAGAAAAGAAATTAAAACTTTCCGCAACACTAGACTTTCCACACTTTCACTTCATTCGATTATGATTCGACATGAAAGGTACCCATCACTGGGTTTGGTTTTGGGGAGACACATTTGGGTGTCTACACTTAGAAATTCACGCGTTTTTTTAAAATCAAATAGAAATTTCCGTATAGGAGGATAAAATCGTATTTTTCCTCAAAAATGCTCTTTGATTCTAATTAAAACTCTGAAAAGTCAACAAAAGTCAATTTATCAATGTTAATTAAATTAGGAATGAAAAAGAACTTTCTAGAAGAATCTAGAAGACTAAAGTCATTCCTGATAGCATTAGGAATGATAAATCCATATTAGGCCCTCCTCTAGATCATTGGGCCGCACATAAGGCTCAAACCGGGCCCAGTTCAATAATTTGGCCATAACTTCCTCAATATTCATCGAAATTGGGCTTATAATATATCATTGAAAATCTCTTGTCAAGACCTATCCAACTACACTACTATTGGACCCATATCATGGACCAACCAAAATTGATTGGATGTTTTCTTAAAATAGGTTTTCAAAAACAGAGAGAAGAGAAAAGAAATTAAAACTATCCGCAACACTAGACTTTCCACACTTTCACTTCATTCGATTACGATTCGACGTAAAAGGTACTCATCATTGGGTTTGGTTTTGGGGAGACACATTTGGGTGTCTACAAGTAGCCTAGTTTTTAGAGATTCCTCTTAGTTTGAAACATTCCTCTTAGTTAATTTAGCTTAGTTTTAATCAATCTAATCATTGTATTAGTGAAATTCAAGAATCATTCTCAAGATTTGGCACTTTGTAATCAATATTTGAAGCTTCAATTAGTAATTTCTTCAACCATCTTCTACTTAATTTCATATTTTATTTGGTATGTGCATGTTACTTGAATCCTTTTAGTTCTTGATAATTTGTTGTTGGATGATAGTGAATTCAATTGTTAACCATTTTTCCCCAATTATTGAAGTAGTTAGAACCTTGTAGACACCCATTTGTGTCTCCCCAAAACCAAACCAAGTGATGAGTATTTTTCACGTCGAATCATAATCGAATGAAGTGAAAGTGTGGAAAGTCTAGTGTTGCGGTTAGCTTTTTAATTCTTTTCTTTCTCTCTGTTTTTGAAAACCTATTTTAAGAAAACAGCCAATCCATTTTGGTGTGGTCCATAGCAAGGGTCCAATAATAGTGTAGTTGTATGGGGCTTGAAAAGAGATTTCCAAAAATATATTATAAGCCCAATTCCGATGAATAATGAGGAAGTTATGGTCAAATTTCTAAACTGGGCCCGGTTTGATATTTATGTGCGGCCCAAAAATCTAGAGGAGGGCCTAATATTGATTTATCATTCCTAATGCAATTAGAATTGATTTTAGTCTTCTAGATTCTTCTAGTAGGTTCTTTTCATTCCTAATTTAATTATTATTAATAAATTGACTTTAGTTGACTTTTTAGAGTTTTAATCAGAATAAAAGAAGTGTTTTTAAGGAAAATACGATTTTGCCCTTCTATACGGCTAAATTTTATCAAAATTAAGAAAACGCGAGAAATTAATTTCTAGCTCCTGGCGCTAATGCTTGGCGCCTGGCGCTAATAACTGGCGTCTGGCGCGAATCTGTTTTATTCTCTTCGAAACTCTGATTTGTTTTTTTATCCATCCGGCTGATTTTCTCTATAAATAGCCTCCTAAAATCTCCGTTTTTAATCATCAATTTCTAATCAATTCTCTCTATCACCAACTCTCATCAAGAAATTCTTGATATATTCTCTCTCTCTCTCTCTCTTTTCTAAACTAGCCTTTTCTCAAATACAAAATTCCGCATTCACAAGTCTAGACACACCTAGCCAAATTCGAAGTTGCCTTCGCCCTAGATGTGAAAGTTTTGAAATTTCTGAGGGTTTGGTCCCAAATCTCTATTTCAATTATTTAATTTAATTGTTTATATTTTCCTTGAAGTTACTGACGTGTGTATTTTGTTATTAGAAAGAGATACGAGTCATCCAAGTAAGTGCTTTAATTGATTTTATTGATATTATGATATAGAAATTATGTCTAAATTGTTATTATGATTCCTAGTGTCATGTTAGAGCGTTTTGATCTTCCTAGTACATGTTTAGGGTAACAACTATAATTTCTAATATCAAATATGACAATTGTGATTCCTGCGATGCTTCCTATTTTCTTCCTAATATTCATGTTAGTATCATGTTAGGGTTAAAGCTTTGATTTTTATTGCTTAGTGACATGCTAGGGTTTGTTATAAATCTTGTTAGTATCATGCCTAGGATCTTGCTATCATGCTTTAACATGATTATTATTATTATGATTATTATGTTCATGATTATTATTATTATTTTAATTGTGATGATTATTATTATGTTGCTTGATTTATATTTATGATTATTGCTTGATCACACCTTTTATGCATGTTTAAAGGGAATTGGTACTTGTAATCACGCTTAATAAGATAATTAATAATCTTGTTTAGGGTTAATTTGATTATAAATCAAATAATCTCCAATAATAGTTTTATTTGTGCATTAATATTCAACCAACATAGATTAAATAGGTTTAGGGTTAATCTATTGATTGCATGTTAGTCAGAAAGCGCACATGAATACGAGAAGAATAAAGTAGAGGCCTATTATTAGGGCAAGTTCAATCTCTTTTAGGTTGGATTTGTACCTTCATCCCCGAACTACCAGTCATGGTTCCAGACCTATTGGAGTTAACGATCTCCTGGATCATTAAGGGATGTAACCTTCACCCTGTGAACGGTTTACAAGTTCCTAAAACTTGTTGGCGACTCTTTTGCTCTATCTTCTTTCCCTTTGGACTCCACTATACTTTAGTGTATGATCACAATGGGATTCAAGCTAGGGATAATACTTGAAATATTCCCTACAGTTTTTTGGCGACTCCACTTGGGAGGAATTCTATTTTAATTCTTGAAATTTATTTCGGCAATGATTTAGAATGAGTGGATGAGACTCGAAAAATTCTAAGTATTTCATATGCGTAATTTTGATTAACATTATTTTCATATGCATAAAAAAAGATTGCATTGGAAAGACCATCTGTAATGAGTTAAAACATAGGATTTTTACACGTAGGAAACTTAAGGAATATCTTTCACAACTAGGATCGAAATAATGCTGCGCGAAACTGGAATTTTTTATCGAGCACAGAAAGCTGCTGAGGCATGTAGGAACTAGCGTCAGAAAACAGAGTCTAGCGTCGAGGATTTGACTATGGCACCAGGCGAGAGCTCCTGTCTCCAGGCGCCAAAGTCAAATCGTTGGCACCGGCCTCTGTTTACTGGCTCCAAGTTCTTCCAATACCGAGCCAGAAATATGCGTTCTGATTTTGACCAGTTTTTAGCACTGTTTGCTCGATCCTACATCCTGATTGAGTTTTTCTCACTTTTCTAAAACCCGTATGTGTTCTACCTGGGAATTCATGCTCCATCTACCTGATTGAACGCTCTGTGCAACAAAGGGTACATCCGAGAATGTTGAATTCACCAAACCATGGAAGCGAGTTTTTTAACTCGCGGTGTCCCATCCATTCGCGCCAACCCTTTATGGTTAGGCTTCCGCGCGGTGCATCCGGACAATTAACCATGGAACCTCTTTGACTAACCCATATCCCGAACTTTAGATAACTAGAGCCATGGTTAGGTTGCAAACTCATTGCATCATATTGTGCCTACTTGACTAATTGTGCATTATTTGTTGTGCATACTCTATGAGTTTTTTCCTAACATTTTGTTTGACTTGTGTTAAGACTAAATAAACTGATTAATGACTAAAAGAACTTTGCCTAATTAATTAATTAATTAATTTTTAGTAATCAAAGTCTAATAATTTAATCAGAGTTGACTTAGTACGACTTTAGGCATACCCTGTAGAGTAATAATACCGAAAGCAGTCCCAGATCGACGTTCCAGCAATGACGCCGAGATTTGGACTGTTGTGCCACTCTGTGGAGTGCAGCGCCTGGCGACAGTTCTGTCGTCTGGCGCTACATTGCAAATAGAGGCTCAAGTCCTGTCGTGTTGACGACAGTTCGGTATGTTGCTCGAGTCATTACTTTGTGTCTAATTGAACAGTTTGCTAATCAATTCGATTAATTTTAATAATACCTCGTTAAGTCCTTAATTGAGTCTAGTCACATAGTCTAGCCACATGGTCTTACACAAGAGTCTTAACATGTCACCTACACTCACTACACCCATTAGTCTTAGCACACACTTTGAGTATATGTCACCGTGACCATGTCTTAAGTTCATGGATGAGTCGGTTCTTTCCGTCATTTAAGTTGGGGGGTACATTCTATTCCTAATTTTTTTTCATATCTCTCCATCTACATCACCTTTCTTCATATCACGATCTTCATTCTTTCTACCTGCTTCCATCCATTGCATGTTGAATAGAGTTTGAGTCAAATAATTAACAGTCGATATCCATAATTTTCCTTTCCATAGTATTTGGTCAAGGAGAGAAGGGCGATTAATCAAGGACAACCTTTGTTCAAGTCTTACTTTTTGATAAACCGATTTGTCAAAAGAGGAAAGCTAAGAAGATAATGGCAACCCAAGAAGAAGTCAACAAACTTAAGAATCAATTGACTGATGTAACTGAGGCGTTGAAGGTTTTAACCCTCAAAATCAATGACCCTGTGAAGCAACAACAAATGGACCTTATGCAAGAAAGCTTGAGCAAGCTATCTAGTGATTACAAGTTTCATGGCATTAGTTCACAAGGGGTCTCGGTGGACAAGGAGCTTCTTCCGCAGAAGTTCAATGCCGACGACATCCCAAAATTCAAGGCAACAGATAACCCTTATCTTCACTTAAGAGCCTTTGAAACTATAATGAACATTAAGGGGATTGATAGGAAAGTCTTTCATTCATTATTTTCTTTATCACTAGGTTGTCAACAATGGTTCTTTTCCCTTTACAAAGAGAAAACCTCTTCTTGGGATTCCATAACAAACACTTTAATTGATAGGTACAAGTGTAACATTCAAGATGAAACAGACCACAAACAACTTGAGATGTTAAAACAAAGAGAAAACAAAGGGTTCACTTATTTCTTTAACAAATGGAGGGAAACTTCTGCTAATATGGTTAAGGATCCTACCAAAAAATATTTTGTGAGGATGTTCATCAAAAACCTTCAAGGAAAATATGCAAAGCACTTAATATCAACACAACTTGAATACTTTCAAGGCTGTGTATAATATAGGCATTGACATAGAGGATGACCTTCTGAAAGATAATAGTGCGAGAGGAAAGAAGAACGACCATCCTTCTTCTTCCTCTCCCATTAATGAAGTACATGCTACGAACGCCTCTAAATCACGAATCCAAAGGTCGAAAAGAGTGTTCACTCCACTTGTCATGAGTTACGAAATAACTTTTGAAAAACTATACCACAAAGGACTAGTCATGCCCATAGGACCTATCAAGGTTCCAGTTCCAGAAGCCAGGCCACCTAAGTGGGATCCTAATAAACACTGCAAATATCACCAAGGAAAGGGTCACAACACTGAGGAGTGTTGGAAACTCAAAGAAGCTATTCAAGATCTGATTGATGACAATAAAACTTCCGAGATTCTAGCCATCGCAGAAGATCAAACATCCTTTGATCCTTCACTCCTTATCACACCTGTAGGTGACCCCATGATCGAGACAGCTTATATAACCTCTCTTGATGAAGTGTCCATGATTGAGAAGGATGAAAGTATTTTCTTAGATAATACCAGGGAAAACTCGTCAAGTCTAAAAGAGGACGTTCGAAAACTTCAAGATGTTATTACCATGCTCTTGAATATGGTAGAAGGATTAGCAAATCGGGTGATGGTTATTGAACAAAATTCTCACCAAGGATTTAATGAAAAACTCAATGCTCCTAAGCCACATGCGAAACGGACCATTGAAGAATACACACCAATAGGAATGACTTACAATGAAGCTTTTGACTGTCTTCACGATCAAGGTCTCATTCACCCCATTGGTCCCAGTCAAGACCCTCCGCCTGAAAAACGGTATCCCAATTGGGACCCAAAATCTTATTGCCAATACCATAGAGGTCGTGGTCACACCACCGAAGTATGTCTCGCTCTCAAAGATTGTGTTCAAGACCTCATTGGTTCAAATCTCCTTCATGTTCCTCCGCGCGACAAGAAGGCGAAGATTAGTAACAATAACAACAGTGGTTGTAAGGGAAAGAAGAACGACTATCCTTCTTCTTCCGAAAACACCTACTCTAGTAACAGTGTTGGTACTTTCGACCTTAATGAAATCTTAGCCATGGATAATCGAGGATTTAGAAAGCAACTAAGAAAAGATTTCATGAAAAGGGACTCATTACTCCTATTGGACCCATTCAAGATCCCCCACTTGAGAAGAGATTGCCTAGTTGGAACCCAAATGTACGCTGCAAGTACCATCAAGGTAGGGGGTCATACTACTGAGAGCTGTTGGAAGCTAAAGGAAACAATCCAATATTTGATCGACAATAACGGGCTTCCAATACCTCCAGTTAGCAAGAACACCAAGTGATGATAAGCCAAGGGACAAGAAGCAAGCTCCAACGACAAGATTTCATGATCTTTTTTTACCCTTTCCCCAATAAGTCTAGCATAGGCACCTTTCTTTTTCCCTTAGATTAATCTTGTAGACTCTTTCTTTTTTCCCTTTTAATAAAATGAGCATTTATTTCCTTACATATGATCATTGCATTTAACAAAAAAAAAAAAAAAAAAAAAAAAAAAAAAAAAAAAAAAATCCATGTCAAACTAAGCACAAGGTATACCAATGGTTTGAGGCACCCCTTGTAGCCATATCATATCATCTTCACCCCTTCAAATATGCAATCTTTTTTTGATAAACCACTTTGAGCCTCGTCTAACGATAGACCTTTCTTTCTTCAACCCACATCTACATAATCTTGGGATGGGATGGTGTTCAACTTATGCAATTTTCAATTTCATAAAAAGCTTGAGTGACTTCAAAAGATTAAAATAGCAAAAAATAAAAAATAATAATAATAATAATAATAATAATAAAAGTGTACAAAAGGGCAAGTGTTCCAATGTCTTTGACAAGAACATGTCTTCGATATGAACACGTCTTAGATTGCGTCTCTTATCGAGTGCTCGGTACCGTGCCTGAGAAACATGAATGCCAAGTGAGTGATAGACCGCATGATTGGGATTTCCCACACTTATAAAAATAAAATAAATAAAGCAAAAAAAAAAGAGCTAAAAAAGAGTAGAAAGCCTCAAGCATAAAAATATAAAGATTCAAAAGCAAGGTTGCACACCTTAGGGGGCTTATCTAGGGTCTTGACCTTTTATCCCCTTCTTCTTCAACCTTTAGCCTAACCACGTTACAACCCTTAAAAAGACCTTTTTGAGGTATACACACTAGTGCAAGGTTCGGCTAGAGCTACGTTCGGCCTGATTCCTAACGGATACGTAGGCAACCTCACATCGAGGTGAAGCCGTAATAAACATGCATTAACATTTACATTTATAATTGATCATATCAAGAGATCTCCAATGCTCATCCCTATCTACTTAGAGCTAGACTTGGGGGCTTGATGATCCTTATATCATTAGCTTACCCAGCCTAAGAGTCACCATTATTTGACTCTTTTCAATATCTTTTTCCACACACTTAACCCTTGCGGCCTAACTTTAGTGTCACTATTACACACCCCACATATACATGACCAAATATACTTTCCCTTAGGAACCCTTTGTCATTAAATCTTAACATAACGCTGAAGCATGCCTTGTCATGTCAAAGTCGCTCATCACTCATCATTGCATCACAAAGTATGAAGTACTTAGTCTCCGCGCCTAAGTTACCTAAATACTTTCATTATCGAGTCAATTGGGATAGTCTAAGATGTTACAGTCCTTGTACTATGAGAGACAACGTTAACAGATTAAGCTCATTCAACATGCACTTTCAAAAACTTCGCTTCTTTTTTTTTAGCGTCTTTATTTTTTGGGAGAAAGTCGGTACCCTCCACAAAAATGACGGAAATTTTTTGCTTTTTTACATTTTTGAGTCGCACTATCACATTAAAATGCACACACGAGTCATGTACACATTGATTCATGTCGTGTTATCACATTGAGTTAACACCCCGCACACACGAGTCATATCGAGTTGAGTCAACCTCGAGTCAATCACAGCGAGTCAAGTTTATACCTTGAGTCATGTCAAGTCAATGAGTCAAGCGACATTAAACCTTAGGTCAACCCTAAGATAATTAAAGAGATTAGCAAAGTCCTATAGTCAAAGATAAATACAGGTGCATCCCTGCGGCAGCAAGAGCAGAATAGGGAAGACCCTACTCCAGCGCCAGACGACAACATCTAGTGTCTAGCAACATATTTCAGCGCCTGGCACTAGATCCCAGCGTCTGGAGACAGAGCCAAATCGCAGCTCTAGAGGCATTGCAGCGGCGACATCAACCACTCAGAGCAGTTATTTCAACCTCTTTCAGCAATTTCGAGTTCCTTGGTACGCCAGTTAGCCCTATAAGCAATTTGACATGATTAAGTAGTCGGCTTGATTACAATCGTAATAAGTGATCGACCTGACGATAGATCGTCTCACTTAGCTTAAAGCGCCTAAACATTGGCTCATCACAAGACACCGACATACTGGTTCATAAACAGCAGAGGCACCGACATAATGGTTCACAAAAAGAAAAAGCGTCGACGTACTGGCATAGCGGAAGCAAAGTTCAAGCGAGCTTTAAAGATCGACAAGCGTTGGTCTTCGGAAGTTTTCTTCAGAATATTATCGCAACAAACAGTCAAATATCATTAAAGCTCTTTTGTTCAGAGACGCGTGGACATATCATCAAAGTTCTTTTGTTTAGAGACGCGCGGACAATCCTTTCAAGCTCTTTTGTTCAGAGACGCGTGGACATATCATCAAGCTCTTTTGCTCAGAGACGCGTGGGCATATCATTTCAAGCTCTTTGTTCAGAGGCGCGTGGACATCCAAAAAAAGCTCTATTTTTGAGAGACGAGTGAACATCAAAACAGCAAGATGGAATTTTATAGATTGTGGAAGGTTGTCAACAACAGCAAATACAACATGCAACAGCAACAAATCGGTTACCTTCGGAAACGTGTGCTCAACGGTGAAAGATACGCGTTTCTTAACTCTTTTATCTGTTTAACTAACGCTAGTTTGCAGGTATCAGCGTTACAAGAATGATTTAGGATCGCAGAACATTCTGACTCATTCTCCGTCCCTATCGCTACTTTGACTATCGTTTTCGAAACTTGCGTGTCTCCAAACTCAGTCAAAGTGGGGGCTTCTGTAGACACCTATTTGTGTCTCCCCAAAACCAAACCCAGTGATGAGTATCTTTCACGTTGAATCATAATCGAATGAAGTGAAAGTGTGGAAAGTCTAGTGTTGCGGTTAGCTTTTTAATTCTTTTCTTTCTCTCTATTTTTGAAAACCTATTTTAAGAAAACAACCAATCCAGTTTGGTTTTGTCCATAGCAAGGGTCCAATGATAGTGTAGTTGGATGGGGCTTGAAAAGAGCTTTCCAATGATATATTATAAGCCCAATTCCAATGAATAATGAGGAAGTTATGGTCAAATTACTAAACTGGGCCCGGTTTGATATTTATGTGCGACCCAATGATCTAGAGGAGGGCCTAATATTGATTTATCATTCCTAATGCAATTAGAATTGATTTTAGTCTTCTAGATTCTTCTAGAAGGTTCTTTTCATTCCTAATTTAATTAGCATTGATAAATTGACTTTAGTTGACTTTTTAGAGTTTTAATCAGAATAAAAGAAGTGTTTTTAAGGAAAATACGATTTTTCCCTTCTGTACGGCTAAATTCTATCAAAATTAAGAAAACGCGTGAAATTAATTTCTAGCGCCTGACGACAAGATTAGCATCTGGCGCTAATAACTGGCGTCTGGTGCTAATCTGTTTTATTCTCTTCGAAACTCTGATTTGTTTTTTTATCCATTCGGCTGATTTTCTCTATAAATAGCCTCCTAAAATATCCATTTTCAATCATCAATTTCTAATCAATTCTCTCTATCACCAACTCTCATTAAGAAATTCTTGATATATTCTCGCTCTCTCTCTCTTTTCTAAACTAGCCTTTTCTCAAATACAAAATTCCGCATTCACAAGGTCTAGACACACCTAGCCAAATTCGAAGTTGCCTTCGCCCAAGATGTGAAAGGTTTGATATTTCTGAGGGTTTGGTCCCAAATCTCTATTTCAATTATTTAATTTAATTGTTTATATTTTCCTTGAAGTTACTAACGTGTGTATTTTGTTATTAGAAAGAGATACGAGGCATCCAAGTAAGTGCTTTAATTGATTTTATTGATATTATGATATAGAAATCATGTCTAGATTGTTATTATGATTCCTAGTGTCATGTTAGGGCGTTTTGATCTTTCTAGTATCATGTTTAGGGTAACAACTATAATTTCTAATATCAAATATGACAATTGTAATTCCTGCGATGCTTCCTATTTTCTTCCTAATATTCATGTTAGTATCATGTTAGGGTTAAAGCTTTGATTTTTATTGCTTAGTGACATGCTAGGGTTTGTTATTTATCTTGTTAGTATCATGCCTAGGATCTTGCTATTATGCTTTAACATGATTATTATTATTATGATCATGATTATTATTATTATTTTAATTGTGATGATTATTATTATGTTTCTTGATTTATATTTATGATTATTGCTTGATCACACCTTTTATGCATGTTTAAAGGGAATTGGTACTTGTAATCACGCTTAATAAGATAATTAAAAATCTTGTTTAGGGCTAATTTGATTATAATTCAAATGATCGTCAATAATAGTTTTATTTGTGCATTAATATTGAACCTACATAGATTAAACAGGTTTAGGGTTAACCTATTAATTGCATGTTAGTCAAAAAGCGCACATGAATACGAGAAGAATAAAGTAGAGGCCTATTATTAGGGCAGGTTCAATCTCTTTTAGGTTTGATTTGTACCTTCATCCCCGAACTACCAGTCATGGTTCAAGACCTATTGGAGTTAACGATCTCCTAGATCGTTAAGGGGTGTAACCTTCACCCTGTGAACGGTTTACAAGTTCCTAAAACTTATTGGCGACTATTTTGCTCTATCTTCTTTCCCTTTGGACCCCACCGTACTTTAGTGTATGATCACAGTGGGGTTCAAGCTAGGGATAATGCTTGAAATATTCCCTACAAACCCTAATACTTGTTTACATGTTGATTAATATGAGTTGTGAGTAGTCTTCTTGCCAGGGGTTAGGTGAAGCTCAACCTTTTGGGTTAGTTATGCAAATGTGGGAGAAGCATTGATGTTTGTATTGCAATTAAATTGATTGTATGAGATTGTTTGTTAGTTCTTCATGATAGGATTAGCTACCCTTGACTTAGTAGCTTGATAGCATGATATGCTTAGTTTGACGTGGAAATGTGCATTGAGCATGACATTATTTATTGCAATTTGATTATGTATCTTTTATTGCTAAACTAATGAGGAATCTAAGTTAGTAGTGTGAGTTGTTTTCTAATTTCATGAGGTTGATCTTACATATAGTCCTTGTTATATCTTGTCTTTTTCACTCCCCGTTTGTCTAATTGTCTTGGTTGAGTGGATCTCATTCCCTAGTGTCTTTAATCCATCATTTTAGAACCATAGTTTGTTTGTCTTCTTGACGAACCCCCAATTTACCAAAGACTTTGAATTAGCTTAAGTGTTAAGATCTTAGGCAACTATATCTTGTTCCTTGTGAACCGAACTCTTACTTGTCATTATGCTTGGTTTGTAGGATGTTTGTTTATAAGTGTGTTTGATTGAGTGTCGAATGTGCGACCGTTCTAACGCCCAACAATTAGTACAACACATTAATTAGTTAAATGTTTATTTAGTTGTTTTGAAAGATATTTAATTGTTTAAAGGTTTATTTAATTGATTTGAAAGATATATTTAATTGTTTTGAGGTTTAATAAATTTATGGTTAGACTAACAGCTGATAGCTAGAAAAATCATGACATAAAACTTTACAAAAGCAGTTGGTAGATAAGTAATAATTGGGGTTTTCCAAAAAAAAAAAAATAACTATTGGATTGATTCGTTAATCTATCTTTAAAAGAAATTAAAGTTTGATTGATTTAACATGTTGTAAAAAAATATATGTGTCATGACATAAAACACTATGAAAAAATTGGCAGAAAAATATTCTGATTGATTTGTTGCTCTATCACTAGAAGAAATTGAAGTTTGATTGATATAACATGTGATAGCAGATAAATCGTGACGCAAAATGTTACAAAAAAATTGATAAAAACATAGGGTTGATTCATTGATCTATTTCAAAAAGAAAGTAAATTTTGATTAATTTACCATGTGATATAAAATAATGACATAAATATTACAAATGAAGTTGATAGGGAAAAAAATAGGAAACTCTCATTGATACCACTCTAGAATTGATTTGACTTTTCCCATTGGTATAATTATCTTTTTGCCTTCTCTAATTCGCTTAATGTTTTGAGGTCATTTTAATCACGATTGGGAAAAAGACTATGCTACGTACAGGTGTACCAATAGAATGGCAAAAAGTTATTACTATACATACTAATGGGAAAATTCAAATCTAGATTGATATGAAAGGGAATACCCCAAAAAAAAATATAATTGTCTTAATCCATTGAGTTATCACTAGAAGTGAGTACTTAAATACGGACATAATAAATCAAATCAAAGTAATTATCAAGGAACAAATATGCATAAAATAGATAAAATCCAAAATTCTTCGTGCCCTTCAATTAAATATCACCAATTCACCAACTTGCGTAGAACAAATCAAACGCGTTGTTTGGTTGCACGAAAAAAATAGAGGAATTTAAAACTCATGTGAATTGTGAAATAAGGGGTTTATCTGGTTGACCATAAAAATTCACAAGAATTTGCAATTCCCATAAGGCATGAGAATTAAATTACCAAGCCCGCCCTTGGTAACTTACAATTCTTATGATTTGTAAATGTATTCATAACAACCAAACAACTTTAGCCATTTAGTAGAAAGTTTGATGCAAGAAATTAATTCCAATGAAATACAAATTTCTATTGAAATTTAATTTCTATGTCAATCAAACGACACCAAATTAAGATGAGATAAATTTTAAAATCAATAATAGTTAGAAAAAAAAAAGAAGAAGAATATTTGATCAAAGCTTGTAGGTATATAAAATCAACAATATACACATATAATTACACAAAATTAAATCATCATTTGATTTAAACATGTATAAAATGAGACTAAATTGTTATGCAAATAGGTAATTGAAAAGAAAACTAAAATATTGTAATGGTTTTACCAAGATGCGAATATTGAAGGTTTTCAAATTCAGAAAGGGTGAATTTAGTTGGCGGCAAGTTTTCACTATTAGGGTTCTCCATAAGTTTTAAAAATGTAGTAATGTTGCATGTGTAAGAGTGAGAGGAATGAAAAAGGAGGAAAAAAAAGACTTATGGGGGAGAATGTGATATAAAGTAGAAAAGTTTGGACGATTAGGACATTTTGGTAAAATAATAAATGTAATAAATTCAATTAGATAGTTACCATGAGAATATTATAACATAAAAATATAACAATATTTTACCAAGGTGGTAGGTGGTATTATTTTTCATTTTTTTTATGTTATAATTTCTTATGGTAATTATCCAATCAAGTTTAATTTATTGTGTTCATCATTTTACAGTCAAAACTTATATATATATATATATATATATATATATATATATATATATATATATATATATGAGATCCAACTTTCGATTCACTTGGATTCCGAGCGGTCCGTGGGGGACCACTATAGCCCAAGGAATATGCAGTAACCGAAAAGTAGACCTCCTGTTATATGGACGGAAAGACGGAAAAGCCCCTTTCCATCTCACTTTGTTAATCAATTTTTTACATGGTTGGATAGAACAGAGATCCCATTGATCAAAGTTTCAAATTAAAGCCGATAATTCTTGGAGTGAGACTTTCTTTTTTCAAGCGACTTGACACTGTAGTTCTTTATTTCCTTCGTCATGTCTGCCACAGACCAATTTGTTTCTTCGTTCCTTGCAGGAGGAGCAAAGCCAGGAGCAGAAGGATGGACTAGAACCCTCAGCCTAAGCCTTGGCAAGGTGCGACCTCGTCTTGCTTGCTTCTGGTGAAATTTCCTACTCTAGAGAATGGCCATTCCGGGAGTCAAAAAGTTTTTTTTATTCCAAAATTAGGATGTAACGAACCAAAATCATCCATGCTTATTTCCTTTAGATTCAAATTAAAAAAAAAAAACTTTTTCCTTTGGATTTCAATTATTAAACAAAACCTAGCTCTCAAGTAGATCTTCCTGCACGGTTTTTACTTAGCATATTTATAAATTATAATGTTAATTTAACAATAATTAAAAATAATAAAAATCAATATTTTTAATTGAAACAATCCTTGATTTTCTTTTCCATTGAATTTTATATTATATTGATATCAAAAGTTATTTTTAAAAAAAGAAGCAATATTTAATGATTATAGGGTTTTATATAAGATTAAAATGTTATGTTAATTATAACCCGTGAAATGTACTTATGTACCCCCTATATCCCTATTTTGTTGGCATGTTTTGACTGGCACAATGTTTTATAGCATACTTTGACGGTATAATGTTTTATACAAATTTAATTGAATTTTTTTTTTGTGACAATTAATAATCAAGGTTTTTTAATTTTTATTTTATAGTTATTGAATTGTAGTGTTATTTTTATAAATAAATCAACAATTCTAAAAAAAATATAAATAATAAATAAAAGGAAATGTAACAATCCCGGTTGGAGCAAAAAATCTTTCAAAGGAAAAAAAATATATGATGTAGAATGATATGAACTATGGAAAACTGGAGTTTTACATTATTCCAATATTCCTTATATTACCTTATATGTAGTATATGTTTGTTTGATATAGAAAAATACCTATTATAAAATATTATATGTCAAAATATTTTCATTGATTGAATGCATATAGAATATACTTTATATTTAGTTGTCAAATTGAAAGTTAAATATTATATGATATTATTTTAATCAAAACATGACAAATGTCATATCAGAATATATATATATATATATATATATATATATATATATATATATATATATATATATATATATATATATATATATATATATATATATATATATATATATATATATATATATATATCACTTCCTTCCCATATGTCTTTTCTATCCACCTACCATTTACATTCATGTTATTATACAATATATTTTCTTCTGTAAATTTATATATGGAAAACCCTAATAATGAAAAATTGGGTCACTTATTAACTCACTTTTATAAAAGTGTGCTACATTATTCAATTATAATAAGAAGAAAAAGCAATTAAATTACTTATCTTAGAGAAACAATCTATAAGTTGGCCAGTATTAAATAATTTTCTTTTATATTTTAATGGGCCATTTTTGGCTCGTAGGTCTTTTATTTCAATTTCATAAATGACCAATATTGTTTAACCAAGCTTTCTCAAATGGGACAAAATCATTGTTTTTAAAAATTTAGTCTCAACCCAGTTTTTTATTTCAATTTTTGTACCTATAGTTGGGAGGATTTGACCTTGTAATCCAAAATTAAGAAGGTTTTTTTTTTCTTTTTACCATTGTGTAGTTTTGATTATGACATAAAATCACACAACACACGTACTATCAATTAACCTATACTAAAAGCGAATTTAAAATGACATTTGTCACAATGTCATTAAAAATTTTCCCGCCCAATTTTACTTTCTATTTTTATGCAGATTATATATTGAAGGAAATCATTTTATAATAATTTAAAATATCTTTCTTCCAATTAAAATTCTTAACAATAATAATTCTCCATATAAACCTAACTGATATATTTTTACATGTACGTAGTCTTTTATATTAGGTATTATTTTTATAAAAAAAAATGAGGTGAGTATTATTAAACAATATTGCTATACATTATTTTAGTTTTCGATAATACTATTAACTTTTTTTCATCCAATTTTTTACTTTTGCAATAATGTTTATTAACCTATACTAAAAGCGAATCCAAAATGACATTTGTCACAATGTCATTAAAAATTTTTCCGCCCAATTTTACTTTCTATTTTTATGCAGATTATATATTGAAGGAAATCATTTTATAATAATTTAAAATATCTTTCTTCCAATTAAAATTCTTAACAATAATAATTCTCCATATAAACCTAACTGATATATTTTTACATATACGTAGTCTTTTATATTAGGTATTATTTTTATAAAAAAAAATGAGGTGAGTATTATTAAACAATATTGCTATACATTATTTTAGTTTTCGATAATACTATTAACTTTTTTTCATCCAATTTTTTACTTTTGCAATAATGTTTAATTCAATTAAAAATAAAATCATTTTGTTAAGACATATATACACACTTTATTTTCTACTCTTAAAAGTTGTATTAATAACGCAGAACGTGCAGGTACTATATAACCTTAGATTTTTTAAAAAATAAAAATAAATAAAGCCTCTTTTTTTCTAAGTGTCACTAGCTAATCTAAGACATTGATATAGTTAGGTATAAAAGTTAAAGTTATATTTATTTTTGAATTAATATTATGAGTATAATTTATTTTATAAAAATATACAATAACCTTTTTCTAAAAGTTAATAACAACCGTGCATTGCACGGGACTTAAACTAGTTTAATATATAACTCATTCATAATCCACTTAGGTCAGAAATTTAACAATAAAACTGGAAAATAATCTCTTTCACATTCAATCTTTTTACCATTCTTTCTCTCTGTCTCTTCTTTTTTTTTTTTTTTTTTTTTTTTTTTTTTTTTTTTTTTTTTTTTTTTTAATGAATCACCATTCTTTGTCCTTAAATAAAATTACTAATTAGCATTCTTTGTCCTTAAATAATAAATCTAATTGGCATTCTTTGACTCCATGACAAATGCAATAAGACCAAGATGTTGAAGCATGTTGTCGCTTCAAAGTTGTTTGCCATACTAAGATATGAAATTGACACCAACCGATGACTAGTAAATAGTAATACAAAAGGAACACTTGCATTTGCTAGGGTTGCAAACTTGCAACCAATTTCTTATCTTCCTTGGTTTAAAAAAAAAACAAATAAAAATATATCATTTTTCTTATTTTCTTCACTCCTTTTTGGGAGGGGCCACAAAACCACTGTCTACTGGTGTTTAGTGGGCAAAGGACAAGGGCTCTAAAGGGGTAAGTTGTCAAAAAAGACCAAGTTCTGTGAACCCAATTTTCCCTTGAAAACATAGACAAATTAATTGTGGGGCCTAATATCACTTAGATAGTAGCATCATCATCCTATGCTCCTCCTAACCAAAGACAATGACCAAACTAAGTTTGGGATTATTTCATTACCTTCGTGAGCTTGTGGTCCTCCACATCTTTGAATAATCAATAGCCTAACCATTACTCCCTTGATTATTCCTATTTTATTATTACCTCTGATCTTCACTTAAGTTAATACTCTCATTCCGGAATAAATAGTCGTGTAATTATTTTAAGATATTCAAAAATAGTTTTCATCTATCTTTGAAAAGTAATATTCGTTGTTTATAACTAAATTTGATCATGACATGTCATTAATGATGAGAAGTTAGACATTGGACAAGTAATTCTATATAAATGAAATACCTTTTTTAATTGCCCTTGAGTTAATTTAATCTACCTATGATAATAATTGAATTGTTGTATGCAGTACATTGAAGTTGAAACTCAATCCCAACCACCTTTATTTTATTCTCTTTTAGCATTCACACTCCTTAATCTCGATGCTATTCCTTATAATCTTATCCTCTCTACATTATGACACATTTTGATTTTACACATAACTCACAATTCACAAGCTCTTCTAGCTTAAACTAGCTTTTGTGATACCTTAAAAGTAATAAATAAATAAATAAATAAACAACTTTTGTAATTTCTAATTATGAAGCAAAGTTAAATATGTATTTTACAACAACCAGTCTTGTGTGTGGATGGCCACACCGTGTGACCATTTATAAAAAAAATAAATAAAAAAAAAAAAAAAAAAGTAACTCCTTAAAATTGACCAAGTAACCCCTGTAATACTGATCGAATAACCCCTATAAACACTGACCGAGTAACATTATAACACTGACGAAATAATCCTTTTAACACTGACCAAGTAACCCCTATTACAATAACGAAGTAACCCTTATTATAATGGCTAGCCACATAAAAGACTTTGTGAGGTTGTAAAGCTTGATTATAATAAAATGTTTAAGGTCCGGACGATGCCACATAATATCCTAATGTATCAACGCTTAAATATATCAATATACTTATACTAAAGGCGAAGCCAGAAATGACACTTGTCATAACCTGGTTAAAATTTTCCCTCCAAAAGGTGTTTTTTTTTTTTACATATATATATTTTATATTTTATTTTTTTTCCCAAAGCTTCTTAGAGAAGTATTTAATTTAATACAGAGTACTTACTTTACAATAATATTTCTTTTCTATTTGGCAAGTATATTCATTTTTACACATTCAACAAAGATTTATTTATTTATTTATTTTATGACGGGAACAAAGTCATATAATACAATAATATAATCTTATCTATAACTTTGTAATGTAATCCATAGTTATTTTCATTAGTCGTGCATGCATTTTTTCCTTCGTTTTCTTTAATGATTTAAAAAAATCGTAATTACAGAACTTTCATCCTATTTTGCAATTTGATATTATTTTTTACAGTAAAATAATTGTATTAAACTAATGACAAATATTGAAATTACCGTGCATGGCACGGGATCTAACCTAGTTATATAATAAAGGTTTAAGGTCCGGACGATGCCCCTGTTTTGTATGAAAAAATGAAATGCCTTACAGTTTTAATAATATCTAGAAAACATTATCTTAAGTTTAAATAATAAAATAAAAAGTAGAAAAAAAATATGGGATAGAAAGAAAGATGGAGTAGTATCTGTTTTACAATTAAGTAAAGAATTGCATAATATTTTATTTTTTAAACAAATTGCATAATAAGTTAAAAAAAAAAACTTTTAGAATCCAAGTAAATGAAAATTTAAATCTCGTAAATATTAATTTAGTGATTGAATGACATTAATTGTGGAATAAAAGAACAAACGCAATAGAGTAAAAAGAAATTTATTTACGGGAAATCAATGTGGTCTAAATACAATAATGGTCATAAAAATTGGACATTCCAAGGGTTGTGAGGGGATTAAATATGGTCTAAATATGTATATGTGTCGTCATGTCATCATTCATATGGTGTCATGTAATAAATCACATTATGATGTGGAGTGATACATGTCGTCAATACGTTGTTTCCATGAGATTTAATAATATTAACTAGTTTGAGGCCCGGGCAATGCCCCGGGTCATTTTTTTTATATATAAGAAACTATAGTAAATTATTTTAAAAAATAACTTTAATAAATTCAAGGGAAATCTATTGATGGTTTTATAATTTTAAAAAAAAAATAATTTTTTTTTATAAATTTTATTGAACATTAACAAAATTCATTATAAAATATGCAGTAACCTAACTTTTATACTTCATATTAGTTTAATTTATCTGTTAAATGAATTTTTATCTACCATTATACATTTCTTCAAAGTATAGATGAGCAAACGAAAGAATGAGGATTAAAAAATTAGCGTTTATGAACATTGATTTTTTTTGTGAGGGAAAATTGATGATTAGTTTTAATATGACATGAATCACATTACCCCACATCATTTATCAATTCATGACGACACGTGGCAAAAATAATGACACGTGGCAAAAATGATGATACGTGGCATATTTATAATTCTTGTCTTGGGTTTTAATATATATATAGATATAAATGACATTAAACCAAGAGATATGATAATCTCTAATATACATAATGTATGCAAGTTTAGAAGTTAGGATAAAGAGATTTAAATACGAAGTACTTGAGTTAGGCTATATCGAAGAGCCAAAATGTACACAAGAACACAACAAGTAGCGTGTTCTAAAGTGTCGTAAAAAATTTACAAGTTTTTAACGTCATCTACTCTATGAAAAGGAAGATAATCTTTAGAAATAGAATTGTTCAAAATTTTGGTTAACCTAATTTCTGATAGAATGAAGTCTATAAAACAAAGGGAGGCTATATATATATGAAGGGTTCGCTAATGATTTAGAAGGTATGGAGTAGGGGTTGCAGGACAAGAAACCATATTAGTCGTTTGGTTGAACGTTGATTAGTCCACAAATGTATGAAGTATATTTCTAAACAAAATGTCATACCTCATGAGAAGCTTCACTTGCTTAATAAGAGGCCTAGGTAAATAATTTCTTTCTATAAAAGAGAAACTTCCTACGGAGTATATAATTTTGTTAAAGAAAAACCTTCTTATAGTTCTACTTTTCATATATTTGTATGCCAAAATGTTACATTATTTAAAACACAAAGTATTGGGTGCGACCCAATGTTTCGTCAGTCGAGACTCAAGAAAGTTTCAGATCACCATCATCTTCTTGCGATGAAGAACAAGTTTTCACCCGATAACAAGTTGGTGGTGGTTACGGCAAAGAAGAGCAACGAGGTCATCCATGACGGAAGGGAGAGAAAGCTTGAGATTCTCGGATTTTTTGAAAAATGCCCCAAAATCGAATTGGGGCTTTCTTATGTGATGTATAATTGTTGAAATTGGTTGTCCCATATAATTGTATGTTGCATTGTGAGCATTTTGATAACATATACATGTATTTTGATTGAGAAAAAAAGCAAGTTATGTTATGCTCATGACCTTAGTTCGAGCACTTTAATGGAGGTTCCACCATTGTTATACATATTATCAAACAAATTATATATATTTTCAAACAAGTTATACATATCCTCCATTGACTGGATGATATCCTTTATTGTTTATATGATATCATGGTTGTATGATATCCTCTATTAGCTATATGATATCATTTATGATTATGTCTATGATATCTTTTTATTGGCTGGATGATATCCTTTATGTGTTATTTGATATCATGGTTGAATGATATCCTCTATTATCTATATGATATCGTTTATGATTGTGCCTATAATATCCTTTATTGGCTTGGCTGGATGAAATCCTCTATTGGCTATATGATATCAGATAGTCAATAGAGGGTATCATCCAGCCAATAAAGGATAACATCTAGCTAGTAAAAATATCATCCAGTCAATAAAGGATGTCATATAGTCAATAAAGGAAATCATCCAGCCAATAGAGGATATCATCCAGCTAGTAGATTTATCATTCAGCCAATAAAAGGATATCATATAGACAATAAATGATATTATCCAGTTAGTAGAGGATATCATCCAGCTAATAGTAGGATATCATCTAGCCAGTAGAATTATCATCTAGCCAGTAGAATTATCATCTAGCCAATAAAGGATATCATATAGCCAATAAAGGATATCATCCAGTTAGTAGATGATAACATCCTGTCAATAGAGTAAACCATCCAGCCAATAGAGGATATCATCCCGTCAATTGAGGATATAAAAAATTTGCATTTTGTCAGTCCGGACTGACACAATACCTTCTCTATTTAAAATTATTAAACGCAACTAACAACAAGGAAGGGTTAGTTTGTAAATTATTAAGACTCAATTATTTTTATCTTCCAAATAAAAAGTGCAAAAGCAAATAATCTTGCAAAAACTAAAAATCACACACTATAATCCTATTTATAGAGTATGATATTTTTTTTTTTTTTTTTCTGAAACACTTATAGAGTATGATATTGTCGGTGCGTATAAGAGGGAATTTAGGCCCAGCCGCCTACCTCTATTCATTCATTATTGATTTAGTTGAAGAAGAAAAAATGGATACAAATAAGTAAAGTAAACAAAGATTCCTTATTTTTTGAACGTGGAACAAAATCCATCACTCTCAAAACTTGGTTGCATTCTTAACCAATTGTAGCAATTGCTACCTACAATTACAATCATCTTCGTTTCACAAGATAAGTACAAGCATGTCAACTATTAACCTTAAAAATATACCCCGTAAATATTTTAGTTCTTCCTTTTTTTTTTTTTTTGAAAGATTATTCATTTGTCTATAGACAATTCTCAATAGTATATTTAATCTTTCGTGGAGTTGGCCCTGAATCATACTCCTTTTGTCAATTCATTTGTCAATAGACAATTCCGGCAACGCCGACCCTGAATCATACTCCTTTCGTCTCATAATAAAGTGTCTATGTTTACTTCATTTTGGATGATGTGCTTCTCTTTAGAACTCCTATTTACATAATTTTACTATTTAGGCAACCACTTTTATGAATGAAATACAAATTTTCTCTATTTTTGTGTCATTACTTACATTTTTTAACCTTTAACAAATCAAATGCCCCTATATTCAAAACTTCATTAATTACTCCCTTCGTTTTTAAATACTTGCTCAATTTCTCTATGCGCGGAGTTTTAGGAGAAATTGAAGAAAGTAATAAAATATGGAGGTAGTGGAGTTGGTGGAATAATAAAAAATTGTAAAAAGCAAAAGTAGTGGAGAAATTGGAGGTGAGAGCGAGAATATGAAATGAATAAAATATGATATTTGTTGGATCCACTAGGTGGTAGAAATGAATTAAATATTGTAAAAACTTTCCAAATAAGGAAATGGAGCAAGTATTTAAAAACAGTCGAAAAAGAAAAGTGAAGCAAGTATTTAAAAATGAAGGGAGTACATGTTTGGTTTATCTTTACATTTGACCAGATTTCTATACAATTAAATGTCATTTTACACACTTCCTTTACTATTCATAACTCCGAAAAAAAACTTGAAATGAACACTGTATTATGAAACGAATAAAGTTCATTGATAATGTGTGTAAATTATGACAACTCAATAATATACATTGTATTTTTACCTTATAATATTAATTCTAAGAAAATATATACAATCAAATTGTAATTTAGGTAAATTTGTCAGAAAAAACCTTTTAAAAGCACCATTTTGCGAAAAAAACCTTTTAAAAGTTTTTTGGTTAAAAAAAAACCACCACGTTTATTTTTTTGTGAGAGGAAACCTATTTTCTTAATTACCCTCTAATTTACTTAATTAATCTCTAATTTACTACTATTTCTTCTAATTAAGCTCGCTCTAACCCACTAACTTACTAAATAATTATATTTAATTTATACATAAAACAAACCACCATCCCCAACCACCTTCTCTCCTTCCTCCTCCCTTGGTAGCAACCCCCTCCCCCCACCGGACCTTCCACCCAAATCCCTCATCTCCGGCGACCTATCTCCATCGCCGTCCAACCCTCTTTTTTCATTTTTATCCCCGCCGGCGACCACCACCATTTTATTTTGAAAAATAAACCCTAGAAAATCAATTTGGGGGGTTTTTAATTTTATGCTTCATGCTTGCAATTGATACTTGTTTTGGCTTTGATTATGTATATATGTGATGCTAGGGTGATTTATAAGCAAATTGCATTTGATTTGGACTTGATTTGAGCATGATTGAGTAAACTAAAGCCAAAATTTTGAAGGGAGGTGGTGGTCGTCGACGGGGATAAGGGAGGGAGGGTCAGTCCTCGGTGGAGGTAGGTCGCCGGAGGTGGGGGGGATCCAGGCAGCGGGTTCAGAGGGGGTGGGGGTTGCTGCCAAGGGAGGGGGAAGGGGAAGGGGAAGGGGAAGGGGAAGGGGGAGGGGAAGGGAGGTTGGTTGGTGGTTGGGGTGATGGTTTATTTATATATATAAATTAAATGTAATCATTAAGTAATTTGCTAGATTAGAGATTAGTTAGAAGAAATGAGAGGAAATTAGAGATTAATTAAGTAAATTAGAGGTTAATTAAGTAAATAGATTTCCTCTTGCAAAAATAATGAATGTGGTGGTTTTTTTAAACCAAAAAGCTTTTAAAAAGGGGTTTTTTTTTTTTTTTCCGCGAAATGGTGCTTTTAAAAGGTATTTTCTGACAAATTTGCCAATAATTTATACATAGTGTCGAAAGTTAAAATATTGCCACAATTAATTAAAAGACCAAGTGAGTAATAGTACTATAAAGTTTTAATTAGGGAACTGTCCTACAAACTATGGTATCATGCTATGTACTTATAATTTTATAATCTTATAAAGTCATAATACGATTGCATTTGATAAATATTAGATTACAAAATGAAAATGACCCTTTTGAAGTCATTTGCTTACAATGGATAACAAGATTTAAAAAAAATTATTTAATGTGATGAGGTGTACTGTTTGATCTGAATGAGCATAAGACAATACTAATTCAGACGTCAGCAAATATTATAGTAATGTAAAAACAGGATGACAATATTAAATGCCAACCTATAAAAAACTGTGCATGTTTCATGATTGATTTATAAAGAGCAAAAATATCAACTTATAAAGTATGAATTGTTGAGCTAAATGGTACACATTTGTCAAAGGATTAGGAAGTTTTTA
This sequence comes from Chenopodium album, assembly GCF_948465745.1. Lineage (NCBI taxonomy): Eukaryota > Viridiplantae > Streptophyta > Magnoliopsida > Caryophyllales > Amaranthaceae > Chenopodium > Chenopodium album. Next base: position 17,254,104 of record NC_137835.1, on the reverse strand, counting down.
ATTATTCTACATAAGATTGCTTGTCAGAGAAGGATACCATTTTTTTTTTTTAAATTTCATTTAAATTTATAATATTAATTAATTAGTAACTTAGTTTGGTGTACTATGGAATCATATTGAGATACTTCACAATCCCACTTGGCTTCTTCAATTACTATTAAAACCATCCATCTCTCTTATCTTTAAGCTATACTCCATATTAAATAATATTTTTGATTACCGTATGAAATGTGTTATTTATTTATTTTGCATTCGTTAATTTGTTTTTTCTCAAATCCGTTAAAATGAAACACTTTTTTTTTTTTTTTGTTTAGTTTTGTTTAAGTTAATAAGTTTCTATAAAATATCATGTTTACCAACACATATATTCAACCATTAGTATATCTAATTATAGATAAGTAAATAAATGTCAATGTTCACATTTGAAAAATCACAAAGTCTTTTATGTGGCTGGCCACACGATATGGCTAGCCATTCAAAGATTTTTTTTTTTTCTTGTTCTTCTTTTTTTTTTTTTTTTTTTTTTTTTTGGAAACAGCCTTTAAAGTGTTTTGGCATGTAAAATCATTACAATTTTTAAAGTAGTGAGAGATTGAAAGCAGTGGTAACTGGTAACTGTACAGTAAAAGGTCAATATACACAAGTAGTATGGTGAGTTCATAATCAGAGAACATAGATTTCTAACAGAACCTTTATTTTAGGGGGGCAAAAAGATCAATATTGATGTAGATATAATAAGCCAAAAAAAATTTGTTAACAAGAAGATGACCCAGGTGATGAGTTCTTCCAGTCATTTTCACAGGAATCTAAATTCATAAACAATCAACTCAGAAAGATACTGATACATGATATTAATATACTATTACAAGCTAATTTGAACAGAATATAACTTTACTCTTCAAGAAAAAAAGCTTTTTATTCTAGAAAAATAAACCCCAAATCATGCAATTACCATATAATTAAAAGCTAAAACCTTATGTATTCTAATGACATTCCAATCTATTTACTATCCATATATAACAACAATATGCTACAAAATTTAATATACATTCCCAATAACTTTATACTATCCCCAATCTTCAACTATTTGAACAATATATGTCACTAATTCTATGCAAAAGAAGGTATAGTAATCCTATATTTACTACTACATACTACCTAATAAGTACTTGTTCTGCCCTTCTCAAGCCACAAAGTCTGGTAGCAACTGAGCTGCAAACCCCTTTCGATTTTGGATATCGATACACTCGAATGCAGCTGCTGATGAGTGTGAGGAAGGGCTGTTAATTGTACCAAAATCATTAGCTCGACGAAACTGGATGTTCTGATTAGGTGACAGAAATGTATGATTTGTCGCAGACAGATTTTCGAGTTGTTGAGGATGATTTTCACAGGAAGGAGGTAATCCTAAGGAAAGGGAAATCCCATTTCCTTGAAGAAATCTTGGTGGTTGAGAGAAATCCTCTGTTTCAAACCTCCCTATTTCTCCAATTTGATATGTTCCTAATTCACCTCCTCCCATTCCTATGAAGTTCATTCCTCCTGATATGATGGGATACCCATTTTCATTCACATTCACATTCTCTCTTCCTTGCTTCTCCTCGCCTCCGCCTCCGATGAAGTTCATTCCCCCTGATATGATTGGATACCCATTCCCATCCTGTCTTTCTTGCTTCTGATTCCCAAACTTTATCATGATCTCGCCATTAGTAGTGTTCTCATCGTATCGAAGGACCTCATCGTTTCTTTGTCTCTTGGGACTTCTTTGCGAAACCCCACCATCCATCTCTAATGAGCTAGTTAGAGTGAATCCATGTTGATGTTGAGTCAGGGTATTGTTACCTTTAAAGGGTGTGTCGGAATTCGTGGGAACGCCAATAAACGAGGATGTAGCAACAGCAGCAGCATTGTTTTGATCTTTTAGTTGTTGATTTTCAGCAATGTTGATTTTCATCTCTTGGTTTTTGATGGAATTTAAAGCTCCTACATTATTGTTATCCTCATTGTTGCTGTTATCCTTGCTGCTGCTTGCTAATTTCTCTGATAATTCATTATCATGTTCTTGATCTTTTAGCTCTTCTGTGTACATTTCTTCAATCATTGGCTTCCATAGACGTACACGAGCATTTATGAACCAATTTGACACCTTAAATTTACCATAATAAAACCAATCAATATAACGCCTTTTTTGTTTATCAAAAATTAATAAATGTCTTAGCTAAATCAAACATTTAATTCCCTCCCTTGAACCTACCTGACTTCGAGTCAGCCCGGTTTGTTTAGCAAGCATAATTTTATCAGAATCTTTCGGGTACCTGAAAACACAAGTTCAACATATCCAAACATTTTAGTTACTTCATCATATCAATTTCGAGGAACAATTCAACCAAAAGCTTAAGCTGATGGTTGAGGAACTACTCTATCAATATCAATGTAAAAAAAAAAATCACTAAAAATTTAGGCGTGTAAGATGCTTACGGGTGAAGGAAGTGCTCAAACAGCCAAGCACGAAGAACAGAAACTGATCTCTCAGGTAACCCTCTTTGAGGCCTCCAAGCATTGGGGTTTTGGATCATTCCTAGTTGCTGCAGTGCGCGTTGCTGCCTAATCTGATGATCAATGTATTTCAACCTCGACCCTTCAATCTTCCCACCAGCTGATGAACCTGAACCACCCTCTTGATCATCACCTAAAATCTTGTTGGCTGCTCGGATTTGCCCTTGAATAGCATCTTTTAGACACCGGAATTGCCTTGAAATTGTCTTCAATGCTAACACCGTGTATGTCTTTGCTGATCCCATTCCTGCTGCTTGCTCAAACGATTCCATTACTATTTGCATTTGGTGATTGTATTGCCTGTACCTTTGCTCCGCCTTAAAATTCACAACAATAATATACACATCATCAATAATTTCAGATAGCATAATCTAATAATATGCTACTATCAGTATAAGATAGGTCCAATTTAATCCAATCTAATCGACCTCAGTATTTTAGTTGCAAAGAAGCTAAAAAACGAAAAAAAATGTTTAAAGCAATTCAGATTTTTTTCCTGAAATTTTTGACAGGTAAAGCTTAAGTAATCCAGATTTTTGTAAAATAAAAAGAAAAAAAAAAATTAAGGGGGTATGACTGATAGTAACTCCTAACAGAAAGTTCTGACACAAATTGCTGTTAAAAGGCAGATGAATCAAAGTCAGTTGAAAAAGACCCTTAATTCCCATAATTTATAAGATCCCTAAGACATTCAGACAGTTGCAGGAGTACAATTTATTCAGTACTAAAAATACCTCATCAAGCATGGTTACAAGTTTTGCCTTCTTCATCTGAATCTCCTGCCTCTCGGCCGTGTTCAGCTGTCCACCACCACCGGGGCTGTGTTTTTCCTTATCCTCCGACGAAAACTCGGCTGTTGTACCTTTATTACCCTTCTTAGGTGAACCATCAGTATTGGTACTGCTTGTTTTGAACACAGCTCCGCCCTCATCACCAACATGTACAATCTCCTCAAGCAACTCCTGAGCTGCCTTCAAGTACTTAGACCCTAACACGAAACCCTGCCCACCTGCCACGTCACCCTCTCCAGCTTGCTGGGATCCTCCACCTAGCGCGGGGTTCTGAGATGATAAGCTCAAGGACAGCCCCTGCCTAGCGCGTGGGATGTCACGCGCCTCATGAGATGGGTATCCGTACAAGGTAACATTATTAGGTTGAGGCGGCGATGTAGGGAGACGAACAAAGTGGTGTTGAGGAAGAAGTGGCTGTGGAGGCGAAAGACCGGCCGCGACCGAGTTTAGTAGAAGGATGTTGTGAGATGATGGTGGTGGTTGTTGGTGGTGGTGTTGAGGATCAGCTAAATTTGGGTTCATGAGAATTAGTGTGTGAAAATTGTTAGTATTATGGTCTTGGATTTCTGTACTTGTCCCATGATTATTGTGATAGTATGCTGCCATTTTTTCCTTATTTTTTTGGGAGAACTAAAAAATAAAACTATGAATTTTTACAAATTAATGAGAAATAAAATCCATCAAAAAAAATGGAAGTTGTGGAGGATGAAGGAAGGAATTTTAGAGAGGGAAAATAGTGAGAGAGAAAACATTGATTGGGGGTGTCAGAAAATATGATTGGGTATAATAGCTACAATTGTTTTTATTAATTTTTATTTTGATATTTTTAAGTGGTAAGGAAAATGTGTGAGGGTGCACGTGTTCCGCAATCATCTGCTATTGCTGCTGCAGATGTGGGGAATTTTCACTGTGAAAGGGCGCTAATCCCATTAAATTTGGTCAACTTTTACTTCTACGTAATTTTTTTTTTAATTAAAAAAATAATTATTTTTAATTTATGAATATAAAATTTATTACGATTAGTAATTATTTTGCAAGATTCGACTAATTTAGATTTGTAGAGATAGGCAAATAGCTAGGCAATGTTTATTGCCCTAGATCCTAATGTCGTACAATTACTCTTAGGAACTTGATCAAATATTGGCGATGCATTCTAGTTTGGTCTTTCACAGGTATTTCTCAATAGGATATTTCTTCTTATCTTAAAAAGGAGGGAAAAGAGTCTTACATATGTTTGTAATATATGTATTGTTGTATACTAAAATATGGAGAATTTTTGTTTTAGTGTAAATGTATAGTCGATATACTCCTTCTGTGTTTTAATAAGTGTTACAGTTTACCAAACACAAATGTCGAGATACGACTTCTACCATCTATTTTAACAATCATATGTTAATAAAATTATATGAAGATTGATATTATGAAAGTATACGTTGTAACGAATCTAAAAATATATTATACAATAATATATTTTTTTTATTTATATATTAGTAAATTTATTCAGTCAAACTCATTATATAAATATTAAATACTGAAAAAGTCAAATTGTGACACCTATTAAAACACAGAGGGAGTAAGAAAAACTTCTTCCTTCATAACCAAACTATTGCTTTATAGGATGGAATCTATTTAAATTTTGATTTCGAGATATTGTAAAGGAGTAACCAAATTGTGGGAGATAATCTATTTGGTTACTTTGTGTTCATTAGATAATAAACAACATAATTGATGATAGTTATAGATGATTTTGCCACCGATCAAATTTCAAATAAAAGAAGTTAGGTTAACGAGCATATTTCATGGATATCGATTAATAATTTAGTAGATTTGAAATTGTGGTAGATATTCATGCATATGTTGGTTATTGTCCATGATATAAGAGATGGGTAATGGACATGTTTCACGGGTTTAGGCTTCACTATATTAACGAAGTATTAGGTTTTAAGGTTTATACCATATATTTATGGATAGTAATCAACATTAATTTGCAATCATTTGTTGTTACCAATTAAGCTACATACCTAACATCCAATTGTTGAATGCTCACAAATATAGATGGAAATTAATGACCAGCATTTGTTAGTAGAATAATTGGGTAGCAAATGTGGGTCATTTCATTTCATTTTATCTTCTATTAGTATATTTATATCAGTAATTAGATAACAAGCAAGTATATGATCTGAATATATGATAAGTAAAGTCATAGAGATGTACTAAATAAAGACATGAGATAAGATTTATCAACGACACTAATCACTATACTTTTCTAAAAAATAATATTACATTTTTTTTTTTAGAATAATGCATTCGTATCTTATCATATGCAACAAAAGAGTATAATTAATTATTACAGTACCTAAGTTTAGATGATTGCAAATACGAAGTATTTCTAAAAGTACATAGCAATACAAATTATTACCTCTCTGCTACATTTTAGTTGCAACTTTGAAATTTGTACGTCTCAGAAATAACACAAACTTTTAAAAACAGCCGGTTTACAATAAATCCATTGTAAATCGGACCATATAAAGCAAGTGTGGGTTTGTGAGTAACTCATTTTTAACTCAATATTCCATTTTCTCTCTCCTTTCTTTTTCTCTCATCCCTTCATAGTACTTCTTTTACCCCATTTCCCTACTTTCAAAGATTCTTTTTCTTGTATTTTTCCTCTCTCCTCTTCATTGATGAACTACTGTACTTCTTTCTTCCATTTTTTTTTTGGTGATTCAAGCAATCTTTTTCTTCCATCAAATTTGTTATCTCAATTTTTTGCGTTTTTCTAAAGCCAAATTTGAGTATTTTTTTTCTTCCTCTTCTTCAGTTTTAGATTAATATGGTAAATGTTAAGCTTATGAAGAAGAAGACAATTCTACTAATCTAAACGACGAAATTGAACTTATATTGTTTGAATTTATTTCCGATTTGATTTTTTTTAATCTTTTTATTCGTATATTTTTTAATTAGTTTCATTAATTTTTCAGTGTTAAAAAAAAAATTTACAAGTATTATTTGTAAGTTCTTATGTGATTTTATGGGGTTGGTCACTTTTGTACGTGCATTAAAGAGTTACTTCACCCTTTTATAGGTAGAAAGGGTGACTTTTATGCATGAAAAGGATAACTTTTGTGGGTAAAAAGGATAACGTTTATGTATGAAAGGTAACGTTTGTGGATAGAAAGGGTAACGTTTATGTATGAAAGTGGTCATTTTTGTGAAAATAAAAGGGTTATTTTTATGAAAAAAAAGGGTCACTTTTTGTGAAAAAAAGGGTCACTTTTATAAAAATATGGGTTAGTTTTGTAAAAAAAAAGGGTCACTTTTTGCAAAATGCTCGATGTACAATAAAATTATTGTAAACCGGGGGCATGCAAAAGTTTTTGCAGAAATAATATCTAAAATTGCAAATAAATGTAATGGAGGTAATAGTTAATTTAGTACACTAATCCAAAATCGACTTGATTTATTAAGAAACACACCATCTTCCATATTAAGTCCCTAGGAGAACCAATTCAATCAAAAACTACAAAAGTGCACCAAGAAACTCCAAAAATTCACTGAAGAAGTAATCTCAATGTCTTCCCAATTTTCTCGAACCTAGATCATGGCAATGGTATATTAAACCACGATCACATACATCACCTATATATTGCCACCATGTTGTAAAATAGTTCGAGTTTGCCACAACCAAAATATTACATTACATCATCACGATTGCATCCGCAATTATATGGTGATTTAAACAAAACCATGGCATAGATCGCCACAAGTACTCTTGTTAAGTTGTAAGCATCGCGTGATTGTAAGTTATACTTCCTCTGTTTTTTTAATATTGCACCACTTGTCTTTTAAGGAAGTATCACAAATATTGCACCATTTCTATTTTAGGAAAATAAATTTTTGTGTTTACACTACAAATACCAAATATACCCTTACTTTTCAACACATGATTATTTAGTTTATGTATATCATCACATGGGCAATCTTGTATTTTTACCTTTCTCTCTCATCCTTTTTTCCACTACCAAAAATCTTGTGCCAATCTCCTATGGTGCAATAAAAAAAGAACGGAGGAAGTACAATTTTATAAGTCTATTGAATACAAATTAGAGTGCATTTTAATCACGTACTTTAGAATCTTATCATAACACTCTTAATATTTTCTAAGCTTATCCCTTGTAATCAAATCATAACTTCTTAATTATTTGAACTTATATAACCTGAAATAATTTATTTTTTTCAAAAAAAAAAAAAAAAAAAAAATTACAAAATTGGGAGTTTTAATTGACGAAGCCTAATAATTCCACTAAACTTCCAACAAATTACAAATTAAGTACATGTTAGACCCTGATTGAATATCACAAAGTAAAGCCAAATTATTGTGTGTGAATTTTCTCCTATTCTGTTCACTAGAGCAATAAAAACAGCAAATCTTACCTGCCAATATAAATTCCAATGTAATAAAATTAACTTTTAACCAAGAAAGTGAAACAAAAATCATAAAAAAGAAAAAAGAGAGAGAAAATGCTTTGTCACACTCCAATGGAAGCCACTTTAATTGCAATGGAAATAGGAAAAAAAGAGATAAAAAGATGTGAGCAGTTGGTTTGGTGGGGTTAAAATGAAATGCCCCACTTTGAAAGATACCCATCTTTTTTGGCCTTTTTTTTCATTTTTCATTCCACAAAACTTACGTATGTCCCTTTTCTTTCTTTCTTTTTTTGTGGCCCAAAGCATTAGATTAGATTGGGACGATAATCACAAAGTTATCTTCTCTTGCATGCTCCAAAGTTAAGATGACTACAATACATACCTTGATCTTTTTAGTTTATGAGACCCTACTAAAGTGAACATTTATCAATTATGCGTCTTTGACTAGTAAAGTTTTAGTGAGTCTCTTTGGAGTCATGTGTTGGGAACTTCGGGTTGTAACGATTCAGAGAAGATTAGCATGTTCTTTGGGCAAAGACTAATTGGTAACGTTTGATATACTAGCAATTGTTTTGGACTGTTTTGATGCCTTTATGATGAATTCATTAATAGAATTAAAAACAATGTTAGATTTTCTACCGTACCATCAACGTATTTATAGAGTATATTTTGGTTGAGTTAGTTCTAGCTAAGACGTGGTACAAGAATCGGGGGTGAAAAGGTTATGGATTTAAAAAAATTTCACTCATCTTCTTCATAAGCTTTTTTCTCAAACAAGACCTATATGTTACATTGGTCAATATGCAACAAATACAAGATTTATAACAGTCATCACTCAGCTATTTTTTAGAGTGAAGAATTGCTTAAATGGTTAGAATTTCCCTCCCGATTTCAGAAAATTCTATCTCACCCTCGCCCTTGTGACTCTAAAAAAATAATAAAATCAGTTATTTTTCATCTCACTTTCCAATTTAGAAAGTTTCAATAACTAACTAAGGAGTTGTTTGGTTACACAAAAAAAATGGGGGAAGTGAAAAATCATGGGAATTTGAAAATGCATGAGTTGTTTGGTTGACAATAAAAAGTGTAAATGAGGGAATTGCAAATTCATGGGAATTGTGACTTCCCACAAAACATAGGAAGTTAATTACCTAACCCCCCTAGGTAAGTCAAATTTTCCATTATTTGCAACTTCCCTCATGTCAACCAAACAACTTTATACAATTCCCACGATTTTGATGTAGGAATTTAATTCCCATGAAATACAAATTGCTATGAGAAGTAAATTTCCATAACAACCAAACGACACCTAAAACTTAGTACTCCATACTAACAATTTCTTTGGATAAAAACAACCGTCATAACCTCATAACTGCCCTTCAAGATTACATTAAAAAATAAAACTGTAGGATGAAGCACAAAATTTTTATGATACGGTTAACAAGTATTGAAATTTTCACATATCATTTTCTCCATCTTAAATTAGTCCATGTCAACTGTTTTTTGTCATCTCCTCAACTTGCATTGGTATTTAATATTGTTACTTTTGTGTAAAAAAGCATGTAAAATAAATTTAAAATAATTTTCTTAAAAAAAAAAGGTAGGAGTTGAAGTGATGTGACAGTCCTATCAAAATCATCAGTTAAACAGTATAGATCAATAAAAACCTTAGCTTGGAATGAGCATCAATGAAATGTTGACAGAACAGGAAAGAGAGGAGGAAAAAGACATGCATTATTTCGTTATCCCTAGTTTGAAAGGCAAGATAATCAAGTTTCTCAAGAATTTTGCAATAGATTTCTTTTTAAAAAAAAAAAAAAAATTGATAATGTGCACTCAAAGTGTCCAAACCATTACCAGATTTTATTTATTTATTTATTTTCTTTTTATTTTTTGCTATTGTTGTTTGGATGTGGAAATTTTATATAATCACACTGGTGATGCTGTATGGGGCTATTTTATCTCAAACTTCATACTAAAAAATTGCATCATTTGAAATTTTATACTATTATCACAATCTCCAAGTAAAGACCAAATATAGTCCCTCAACTATTGTATTTGTGCACGTTTAGTCCCTCTAAACTATTTTGTGCACTTTTAGTCCCTCAGCCACCTTGTTTAGTGTTTGTCAGCCTAAAGTTGAGGGACCTAGCCTAGTCAACAAAAGTTGAGGGACCATGACTTATTTATTTATTTTTTTTCTTCAGAATTTATTAAAAAATAAATCTTTTAATTATTTGTCTTTTTTTTTACAACATTGTTTTTTAATTCAGCTTTAATTAATCTAAAGCAATTAAAAAGAATACTTTTCTTTTTTAAAAAAAAGTTGTTTTGAAAGGAAAAAAAATAATTAAATTTTATCTTTTCATGGCTTCCACACTCTCTCAAGCAGATAATTAAGCTTGATTTTAAGTTAGTATCAACGACATTAAAGAATCCTCTCCAAAATTCAACTCCAAAGACAAATATTCCAAATTAGGAATCGACTTAAAAAGGGTACCTATAAAATCTAGTTGTGATTCATCTACACGCAACAAAAGCTTCTTCAAATTAGGAATATTAATCGACGAATTCCCATTAAATCTAAACTTAAAATCAACCTGAAGCTACTCAATTTATTGAGTTTGTTAAATAAAATTACGGATTTGAAAAGGGTGTTCAGAGATAGGAAAATCCAGCGAAAAAGGAACTGATCATCAAAAGGGGGTAACGAGAAGAGATTGATATGGAAAGGGTATGAATTTTGGGGGAGGAAATCTGGGAAAGTATGAAATCAATGGTGGTTTGGAAATTGTGGAAAGAATGTCGAGGTTTGTGCTGTAATGGGAAGGAGAAGTGGGTGAAGTGGGTCCAGAGGAGTCGACAACGGTGAGATAAGACGGAGGTGGTTGCGGCGGATTCGATGTGGAGGAGAGAGAGAATGGTGATAAGGAGGTTATCTAGGAAGTTGCTTAATTTGTCTTCTTCTTCTCCGAGTGACCCAATATCACATATGACACCGGCAGAGGAAGCAGCGACGGAGGTGGTGGAGGATCGATGAGGACAGACAAAGAAGTTGAGTGGCGGAAGGAATATCAGAGATGTTCTTCCTTAAATCGTTTTTTTTTTTTTTTTTTTTTTTGTTTAATTCTTAATTTCTTCATTTTCTTGGTGTTTTAGATTTTCTAGGTTTTCTTATTGAATTAGATTAAGTAAGAAAACAAATAATAAGAATTAAAGGAGGAGGGGGAATGAGTTGAATTATATGGTTTTTTTTTTTTTTTTTTTTATTTTTATTTTTTTATTTTAAAGTAAGAATATAGGATTTTTCATTTTTAATATTTATGAAAAAAAAAATCTGACAAAACATAAAGGAATTTTTGTTTTTGTTTTTCTTTAAATTATTAAAGGGGTGTTTTGGGAATTTTAAATAAAATTCAGAAGGAAAAAAATAAAAAAACCAAAAAATTGAGTCATGGTATTTCAACTTTTGCTGACTTGGCTAGATCCCTCAAGTTTGAGCTGACAAACACCAAACAAGGTGACTGAGGGACTAAAAGTGCACAAATACAATAGTCTAGGGACTGTATTGGTCTTTGATTATCTTTTGTGGTTTATTCGTAAGAATAAAGATAGTAATCCCCTTTTTGTTTTAATTAATAAGTATTACAGTTTGACTTTTTTCATTATTCACATAATGATTTTAACTTGATTAATTTACTAGTATATTAGAAACAAATGTTATTGTATAATACATTGTTGGATTCATTATAATGTTTACTTTCATAATATGAATTTTTCATATAATTTTACTAACATATAATTAGATAAATTAATAGTCAAAATCATGTCTCGACATTCATATTTGGTCAAAATGTAACACTAATTAAAACAAGGAGGGAGTATGTGGGATCTCCTTAGATTCATCTCAACGTCTACGTACATTTTAACTATCAACTTTTTACATTTTTTAATTTAGTATAATAAAAATATTAAAGATCAATTTATTGCATTGGCAAATATGAAATGACAAATTGCGCAATTAAAAAAAATAGGAAGAAGTATATATTTATAATTACTATGGGTGAGTATCAAAGAATTTGTGTATAGAGCCAGTAAAAATCTCTAATCTGGTCTAATAACTAAACAACCAATTGATACACATACAATGTGGTGTATACACATACAATCATTGTATGTTGTCCCTACATACAACACCATTAGAAATTTGCCACATCAACAAAACATGGGAGAAAATTAGGAGTCAAAATATAAATTGAATTTAATGGAACTTGTGCCTATTATTTTAGCCAATAGAAACATTACAAATTATAGTTGTATGTAGGGACCACATACAATGATTGTATGTGTAGCCTTTACCGCCAGTTAATCTCTGAGTTTATCCATGGAAATTCACCCAAATAGTAAAATTCAATTACGCCAGATAATGTTCAAAGCATAAAATTGTCTTATTGAAATGTGGTGTATGAATTATTTTTAGAATATCAAGAAACATGTGGCATTTAGGGTTAAGTTCTAGAGATTGTCAAGTGGGTGGTAATTGCCTATATGGATATAGAAATGGCACTAGGTCAGGCTAGTCCGTTACTTAGTCCGACCCAAAAAAGCCTAGACCTACATGGGCCCATTGTTAGTTTGGCCCGATCCCAACCCAATTTGTGCTTGGCCATGGACTATGCCTTGACTTGGTAAGCTGGAACATAGGCACGAGTGCACGACATGGCCCATGTTTTAGGATCCATAGAAGCGTGAAACGAGTTTAATAAGCAAGAATATAATATAGTAGAAAGCAAAGCTAATTAGTCATTGACTTGAATTAACAAAAAGCACAATACGTCAATTTAAATAGTGTAGCACACTAATAAGTAGAGCTATCAAAAGCTGACCCGACCCGAAATACCGACCCTAACCCTAACCCGTCTGAACCCGAAAAAAATGGTGACCCGAACCCGACTTAACCCGACTTGAAGCCAACCCTAGACTCGAGTTGACCCGAGTATTTGAGACCCGAACCCGACCATGACCCGACCTAGAGAGGACCCGACCCGAATGTGACCCGTAAATTATTGACCTGAACCGAACCCGACTCGAACCCAAGAATGACCCAAACCCGATTTAAGCCGTCAGAACCCGAATTCAACCCGACCTGTTACTAACCCGACCCGTTCCTAACCCGACTCGAATTTAAACCCGACTTGTTACAAACCCGACCCGAAATCAACCCGACCCAAATTCAACCCGACTTCTTATTGACCTGATCCGAATTTAAACTCGACCTATTACTAACCCGAATTTTAGGATTTAGGAGTTTTTAGGATAAAAAGAGTACTCCGTATTGACTATTGAGTTTCAGGCTTTTTTTTTCAATTTATTAACATGGATTCCAATTATGAAACAAAAGTGGCCTTTCTCATCTTACTTGATTTATCTCTTACATAATCCTTGTCAAAGAAAAACTGAACTGGACAACAGCCAAAAAAAAAAAAAGACTGAATCTTAGTATATTAAGGAAGGTTGCACTCTAATGGCGAGATTGACGAAATTTTCCACCATGAAATCTCTATTGTTATTGATTTTATTTTTCCTAATTATCTTCAACTTCCTATATGAGCAATGAGCTATATGAGGACATGAGGTGATAGAGTATTAGAGTAGAGCTGTGACTCTTTGAGCTGTCAATGTTTTTTAAACGTATTTGAGGCAATATGAGGTGAGTGAGGTGAATCGGTGATAGTGATTTTGTCTATTTTTTTTTTTTTTTTTTTTTGAAAGATAGTGATTTTGTCTAATTAAATCAGCCAAATGTATTTTTTTTTCTAAATTTATCTTATAAATAAACTTTTTTTTTTTTGAATAGCAAAAACATTTCATTAATTAAAAGTCATACGACATCTACAATAGAGATTCGACGTTAACAAATACATAAGATTATAACCCGTAAATAAACTTCCATATAACTACTTATATTTTTTTTTTTTTTCAAATTTTAGTATTCACTTGTTTATTTTAATATTTTTTTTAAATGTTTTAAATTATGCAATTTGATTTGGAGCTTATAAAAAAATTTAAAAATTTTATTGACTTGAACCGAACCCGACTCGAACCCGAGAATGACCCGACTTGAAAATGACCCGACTTGATTATAACCCGCAAATTATTGACTTGAACCGAACCCGACTCGAACCCGATAATGACCTGACCTGATTATAACCCGTAAATAATTGACTTGAACCGAACCCGACTCGAACCCGAACAGGACCCTAACTCGTTTAAACCCGTAAAAACCCGAATGTAACCCGACCTGTTTTTCACCCGACCCGAATGTAACCCGACCTTTTATTGACCCGACCTAAACCCGACCCAAACCCGATAAGATGTATGACCCGACGTGACCCGACTCAAGCATGACCCAACCCAAACCCGACCCGCATAGGTCCCGACATTAACTCGTACTGACCCGACCAGAGATGACCCGACCCACACTAACCCGACTCAAACCCGACCCATTTACCCGAATTGACAGCTTTACTAATAAGCTTAAATGAACTAAAGAATAGGAAGCATAATCTCACTTCCTAATTTTACTGCATAAACAAGGACGAATCTATGAATGTAATATGAGCCAGGCTAGATTTGTAAAGCATATTCATAAGTTAAATTTTAGATTGCTACAACAAAGAATAAGAAGGAATATTATAAAGTACATATTCATAACACCTTAAGCCAATAAAAAAATATATTAAAAATACTAAAAGAAAAAAGATGCATTGAGCAATAAATGAAAATAACAATATAAAATAATAATAATAATAATTAAAAAAAAATTGAAAATTGTTCGCAACGAGTTCTGATCTCTAAACCCAAGCATAAAACAACAATTGTGCTATCAACTCAACCAAATTATCTTCAATATATATATGTGTGTGACTGAATTGTATTATACTTTTTTAGGATCATGGGGTGAGCCATGGCCTGGCTGGCCACTACTTTGTTAGCATCTAACTTAACTAGATAATAGCAACTAACTTCAAATTAGTCATTCAACACTTCTCCTTGATTCAAAGTTACATACTCCTGGTTGCATCCTGAAGAAATCATGATTGGCTTGAGGAAGTACCTTACTAGTTAGTAAGTATGTCAGCCACTTGCCCATTAGTGGCACAAAATTTCAGAACAATTTTCCCATCAGCTACAAGTTGTCGAACAAAGTGATGTTGCACATCTATGTTCTTAGTTCTAGCATGAAATTCTACTCCTTGCAATAGCTGACCTATTGTCACAAAAAAAAAACATCAGTAGCTTCTGCTTGCACATAATCAAGCCACAAAGCCTGATGTGGTGCTGAAGTAGCTGCTGCATACTCAACTTTAGAATAAGATAAAGCTAATGTTTCTTGCTTCTTGGAACTCCATGTTACTGCACTTGAACTAAGACTAAAAACAATCCCTAAGTGCTCTTATGATCATCTAAACTACTGGCCCAATCACTACCAGTGAAGCCCACAAGTTTGAAACTTTATGTTTTTAAGTACCAAATGCCAAAATATGTAGTTCCAACAACCACATAACAAAGTATTCTTTTTGCTGCACCAAGGTGTTTCGTGGTAGATCATGCAAAAATGTGGATACCAAGTTGTAGGGAATATTTCAAGCATACCACACTTGAGCCCCATTGTGATCATACACTTAAGTATAGTGGCGTCCAAAGGGAAGGAAGCTAGAGTAAAAGAGTCGTCAATAAGTTTTAGGAACCTGTAAACCGTTCACAAGGTGAAGGTTACACCCCTTCACGATCCATGAGATTGCTAACTCCATAATGGTCTGGAACTATGACTAGATATTTGGGGATGAAGGTACAAATCCAACCTAAAAGAGATTGAACCTGCCCTAAAAATAGACCTCTAATTTATTCTTCTTATAGTCATGTGCGCTTTCTGACTAACATACAATCGATAGGTTAACCCTAAACCTGTTTAATCTATGTTGGTTCAATATTAATGCACAACAAATCTATTATTGGTGATCACTTGAATTATAATCATATTAGTCTAAATAAGATTATTAATTATCTTATTAAGCGTGATTACAAGTATAAATTCCCTTTAAACATGCATAAAAGGCGTGATAAAACAATAACATAATAATATATCAAACAACATAATAAATATTGACAACAAATCATCATAATAATCTCAATCTCATCAAAGCATAATAATATTATTAGCAAGATCCTAGGCATGATACTAACAAGATTAATTACAAATCCTATCATATCACTTAACATTAAAGATCAAAGTTTTAACCCTGACATTATACTAACATGATATTAGAAAGAAAAGGAAGCACCCTAAACATGATACTAGAAAGCAATAAAAGCATCCTAACATGATACAAGGAATTATTATACAATTATAAACATGATTTCTACATCAAAAGAATAATAAAGTAATTACTTACTTCGATGCCTCATATCTCTTTCTAATAACAAAATACACGCGTTAGTAACTTTAATGAAAATAATAAATCAAACAATTAATTTAAACAATTAAAATAGAGATTTGGGACCAAACCCTCAGAAATTATCAATCTTTCACGTCTAGGAAGAGGCAACTTTGAGCTTGGCTAGGTGTCTAGAACTTGTGAATGCGGAATTTTTGTAAAAGGCAAGGTTTAGAAAGGGGAAGAAGAACAAGATTCTAGCTTTTAGAGAATTAAGGATGATTGTCGATGTTGATCCCCCAAAACCGGGGAAATACGACCTCTATTTATAAGAAAATAGTCCGGAATCGATAGAAAAGAATCATAATTTGAGTCGGAATAAAACTGACCCCAGTCGCCAGCGACAGACCCAGCGCAAAACGACAAGGATCACGCATGACGATAGGCTCTGCCGTTTGGCGACATGCTTGTCATTTGGCGCTGGTTAAAAGATAAAACGCGCTTTGTATGGAACCCTTTTATTGATATAATTGAGCAATTAAACTCCGTTTTAATTAATTTTAAATCAGATTTTATCATAATAAAACACTTGTTTTATTTCAAACCAAATTCATTATTTTCCTAAACAAATAATCATCAATCTTAATGCCATTATAACTTAGAATAACCTTCTAGAATATTCTAGAAGATTAGAATTAATCCTAATAATTTTAAGATAATAATTAATGGGCCCTCCACTAGATCATTGAGCCATAAAACCAATTCAGGCCCAATTCAGTATTTGGACCACAGCTTTCTCATTATTCATTGGAATTGGGCTTATAATATATCATTGGAAAAATCTTTTCGAGCCCGATCCAACTACAATGTTATTGAACTCTTGTCATGCACCAAGCTAAATTGGAATGTCTATTTTCATAAAACAGAGAAGATTTTCAAAAACAGAAAGAGAGATTTTTATTAAAATGAACGCATCACAAGACTTTTCACACTTTCACTTCATTCAATAATCAAGCGACTTGAAAATAAAGTATTCATCACCGTGTTTAATTTTTGGGGAGACACATTTGGGTGTCTACACAAGCTAACTGGAAAAGCAATATCGGGTCTAGAGTGAATCAAGCTAAGTAACTTAAACCACCCAATAGACTTCTAAATACCGCGGCCTTGCATTTGCTACTTTTGTTCCATCTTCACATTGTAGCTTTTCTATGAAATTCATTGGTGTGACTGCAATCTCAGAGTTTAAAATATTGAACCTCTTTAATAAATACGTACAATAATTCTTTTAGCACTGTAGACACCTAATTGTATCTCCCCAAAAATCAAACTCAGTGATGAGTATCTTTCACATCTTTGATTATAAAGTTCACTGAAGTGTTGAAGAGTCTCGTGAATTTCTTTAAGCCCTGACCATTTCAAACCATTCTTAAAATTTTTAAACCAAAATCATTTATTTCGTGCCTTTAAACCCAAAATCATTCATATCGTGTCCGTAAAATCATTCATTTCGTGTCCAAACCATAAAAACGTCCGAACTGGATTATTTTGGTCCACAATCTTGGTCCAATTGTTGTTTAGTTGGATGGGGCTTAAAAAAATCTTTCTTTATAAGCCAAAATTTGACTTATACAAAAGAAATTATGGCCAAAATAATAAACTAAGCCCAAACCGAGCCTTGATCCACCTTACTTACGACCCAATGATCATGTGAGGTTCCAAATACCATAATCCCAATCCGAAACCAATTAGGATTAATTAGGAAATTTAAAAAGTCTCTAGAAGGTTCTAATCTATCCTTTCCAAAAGATAAAGATCAAAGAGTTTGAAATTGAATAAAACTCCTCTTTTTGATAATCCTTGTTCAATTCGAATTTAAAGCTGCTCAGGTATGATTTTCGTGCCTCGTGATTTTTATCTAAATTTTGGATGGTTAGATATCCCTTGAAATTATCTTTCCAATGATATATCATAATCCCAATTCCAAGCTATAACAAAAAAGATATGAACGAAATACCAAACTCTGACACTATCCCATTATTTCGATCATATCTTTTATTCTATAAAAGATATCAATCTTATTTTAATTGGGTTGGAAAGTATACTTCAAGATATTTCCAACTATATATTATTTATCTTATTACGGTTTCAGGATCAAAAGTTATGATAAAAATAAAAACTGCAAAAATTGTTATCTATCGTGTTGCGATGGACCTGTCGCGCCGCGACAAAACCTGTTTTACTCCGATTCAGATTCTGACTCTTTTCTAAGCCTTCAACCCTATTTTTTCTTATAAATAGAAGTTGTTTTACCCCGTTTTCAATCATCAAAAAGCTTGATCACCAACAATCATCATCTAATCCCCTCTCTAAGCTAAAGCTTATTCTCTCTCTTTTTCATATTTCTTAGCCTAGCTTTAGCCTAAACACATCCTAACACGTCGTAATACACATCCTTTGATACTTTTCCCAAGCCAAGCTCGAAGTTGCCTTTGACCTCGATGTGAAGAAAAAGATACGAGGCATTAAAATGAGTAATTCGATTACTTAATTATTCTTTTGAAATAGAAATCATGTTTAGAATATTATACTAATTCCTAATATCATGTTAGGATGTCTTTATGATTTCTAGTATCATGTTAGGATGTTTTTATGATTTCTAGTATCATGTTAAGGAGGATAAAGCTTTAATTTTTATTATTAGTGACATGCTAAGGTTTGTTATTAATCCGTTTAGTATCATGCATGGGATCTTACTAATCATGTTTTAATGATATTATTACGATGATGATTGTTGTGTCAATATGTTGCTTGATTATTTATGATTTATTATTATTGCTTGATCAGGCCCTATATGTAGGTTTAAAGGGAATTTGTACTTGAAATCATGCCTAATAAGATAATTTAATAATTTGGATTTAGGCTAATATGATTTTAATTCAAGTGATCACCAATAATAGATTTATTTTTGCATTAATAATCAACCAAGGTAGATTAAATATGCTTAGGATCAATTTATTGTATGTATGTTGGTCGAAAAGCGCTCATGAATATCATAAGAATAAAATAAATACTAATTGAGAGCGGGTTCAATCTCTTTTAGGTTAGATTTATACCATTATCCCCGCATATCTTGATATGGTTTTAGACCACTATGGAGTTAGCGATCTCCATGATCGTGAATGAGGTGCAACCTTCACACCTGTGAACGACTTACAAGCTCTTAAAACTTGTTGGCGACTCTTTTATCTCTAGCTTCCTTCCCTTTGGACGCCACCATGCTTAAAACATGATCTTAGTGGGGCTCAAAGTTGAGTTTGAAAAATTCCCTATAGGCACACAAAAATTCCATCCAAGTCTTGCTTTACTTCAAGACCAAAAATTTTTGCAACAACCCCAAATCAATCATCTAAAAATCTTCATCATAATAGAGTTAAACTCAACAACTAAATACTCGAATGAACCCATAAAAATTATATCATCTACGTAAAGGCAAACTTGTAAAAAATTACCATTACCTTCACGATTGAAGTATAAAGTGGGCTCATTTTCTTTTCTTGTGAATCCGTTGTTCCAAAAGTATAAATCAATTCTATTATTGTACCATGATCGTGGTGCCTACTGCAACTCGTAAAGAGTTTTCCTCAATATGTATACTTTGTCTTCAGAACCATTTATGACAAAGCCTTCTTCTTGGGCTGCATACACCACTTCTTCTAAATAACTGGTAAAAAACGCAGACTTCACATCGAGTTGATACACTAGTAATTTGAGTTGAGGAGCCAATGCTAGCATTATTCTCACCATCTCTAATCGAGCAACGGGAGAAAATGTCTGCTATTGGAAGTATCCTTTTGCCACGAGCCTAGCCTTGTGCTTTTGAATATTTCCATCAACATTATATTTTATTCGGAACACCCATTTCGACCTTATCGCATTTTTGTCTTCTGAAGCATCAACCAACGAACTCCCACGTGTTGTTCTACTTAATAGCTGCCATTTATTCTCTCATAAAAATCTACCATTCAAGTTGTTCTTCAGCTTCCTCAAGTAAAGTAGTGTTAGTGACCAACAGAGCTTGACTACAAGAACTATAAAACTCTCCTCGGGATCTACTTCTTCTTACTGGGGTGTCACGGCTGACACTGCTACCAGGATAACTAGGTGACTTGTTGGTGTTGCTACTTAGAGTTGATAGTGGAGTGCTTGCAGGTGAGGAGGTGGTTGAATTTGTAGCTGACTCTGATTTTAATGTTTCATCATCTTCACCATCTACATGAACATACTGATCTATGCCATCCTTGTTGACATTTCACTTGAAACGAGCTTCCTCATTAAACACCACATTTTTGTGTATGATCACTATGCCACTTACAATGTTATATAAGTGATATTCTTTGGATTGAGAACAATAACCAATAAGATAGATGCATTTATCAAACTTATCATCAAGTTTTGAACGGTTATTAACCAAAGCATAGCTTACATAACCAATAAGTAATAAGTGGCTTACCCTAGGTTTCTTACCTCTCCGTGCTTCAAATGGTGTTCGGTTGAAAACGCCCTTCTTGGTGATATATTAAGGAGATACACTACTGTAGATATAAATTCTCTCTAAAATTTATTTGGAAGCCCTTTTACTTTCAACATACTCTTAGCCATTTCTACCACCATTCGATTCTTTCGCTCGATCTGCAATCCATTTTGTTCAAGTGTGTATGGTGCTGTAACATCTATTTGAATTCTATGCTCATCACATAAGGCATTAAACTGATCAAACACAAACTTAACCCTTCTGTTAGTTCAAAGAACAATTCTATGTCTGCCACTTTGGTTTTCCACCAATAATATGCCTTGAATTTCTCAAAATTCCCAAATGCCTCAGATTTGAATTTTAAGAAATATACCTAACTCATGCATGTATAATCATTAGTGAACAACAAAAAAATATCAACTTCATTCTACCTAGTGACTCGGTTTTCATAGGCCCACACAAATCAGCATGCATAAGTTCAAGACATTTGGATGCTCTCCATGCCTTTTCAGTAGGAAAAAAGGCTCTACTACTAAGCTTCCTATAAACACAAACTTCATAAAAAATGATCTCACCTTTTTTTTGTAAGACTAATACCATTTCTTTCTGAATCCAAAATTTCAAACTACGACCATTCAAATTTCCATAGCACAAATGCCATAACTCAAATTCATTTGTTAAATTTAACAATCAATAATGCAATGCTAATAACATTGCCTCATTTAAAACATCAAGCGCTAACATATGATATCGAGTCATATGAACATTTGCTATACTATGCCTTACTTCTTATCAATACTATGGCTTGACTTCTTATCAAACACGGTACAAAATAACATCATCAAACACAATCTTATACACATTACTCATCAATTGACCAATACTCAACATATTATGATCTAAATTAGGCACAAATTACACATCACATACAGAAGTTTTACATCACCTTGCATAGTTTTGATGGCGATGACACCTCTTCCTGCCACTTACATTTTTTTATGGTCTCCTAGACAAACACCTCCTATTTTTTTACTCATTGATCTCTTTAAACAACGACCATGCCGTAGACATATGGTTTGAATATCCATTGTCCATAAAGCACACATCATGGTTACTTGGAGAGATGTGAGAATGGACTATAAATAACCTACTCTCATTTTCTACCTTCTTAGAGAAAATAGCTCAAGGTTGCTCATTTTTCTATTTGGTCCGACAATCAAACTCTTTGTGTCTCTGTTTCTTACAATAGTGACATTGGATTTGAGTCTCGTGTTGACGAGAGTTATTAAAATGGCCTCTGCCTCTATCATTGCCATGATAGCCTTCTTGACCTCGGCCTCACTCCACGGAAACCACGTCTACATATGCCATGGTTTCTCGAATTTTCACTTTTCCCTTTAAAGGAAGACTCTCCCTTCACTTGAAATGCCTTTTCCTATACATTAGCAGTATTTTTCTTCATTCTACTTTCAAGAGTTAACAAAGAACCCATCAATTCATCAAAGGTAAAGCTTGATAAATCCTTTGAATCTTCAATTACAGGAACAACATTATTCCAATCAAACATAAAAAAAACTCTTTCTCTAGAATTCTCTCTCTCTAGCTTTCTCTGTTATGGAGAGAAAGAAGAAAGGGAAGCAGAGCTTGAAGGAAAAGGAGGTGACTGCAATGAAGAACTCTAAAGTCTCGAATAACTCAGAGGCTCTACTAGAGTATGCTAGAGGATAGAAAAAGAAAACTCACAGGAATGTGGGTCAAATTCCGCCATTATAGTTCGACCTTGAGGACGATTTGGATTGTTGTATTCTTTCTCCTGGACAATCTTTGGAGGAATTGATCACCAAATCTAGGGATAAATCAAAATTATCGGAGTGGATGAATCATTGCAAAGCTAAGGAATCTGGGTTTGCGGGTTCGGAAAATAGAGGATCAACTTCTCGATTGCAGGTACCTTTGAATCTTCCTATAATCATTTCGATTGATTCTGAAATTGTTCCAAATACTTCTATTAGGGATTCGTAGCATGTTAATTCTGCTAAACCTAGCTTAAAATTGGCAATGGAGGATATTATTGATGAACTGGATTATTGAAAATTGGGGGTTATGGCTTTTACTATTGTTGCTAGTCCTCACATTAAGACTTTTGAAGGCTATTACTTGAGAATTTGGGGAAAATCGAATATAGATAAGGAAATTTTGTTGAAGAGGGGAATGTTTTTTTATTAGATTTTTTAATGTTGATTCTCGAGATAAGGCCTTAGCTAGTTTGAATCTTTTGATGGATAAGTGTAGGGAATAATTTCAAGCCTTTAAAAATCCCACTAGCTCGAACCCCACTGTGATCATACACTAAAGTACGGTGGCGTCCAAAAGGGAAGAAGATAGAGCAAAAGAGTCGCCAACAAGTTTTTTTAGGAACTTGTAAACCGTTCACGAGGTGAAGGTTACACCCCTTAACGATCCAAGAGCTCGTCAACTCCATAAGGTCATGAACCAAATAAGGGTTCGGGGATGAAGGTACAAATGCAACCTAAAAGAGATTGAACCTGCCCTAATAATAGGCCTCTACTTTATTCTGATCGTATTCATGTGCGCTTTTTAATTAACATGCAATCAATAGGATTAACCCTAAACCTGTTTATCTATGTTGGTTGAATATAATGCACAAATAAACTATTATTGGCGATCACTTGAATTTATAATCATATTAACCCTAAATAAGATTATTAATTATCTTATTAAGCATGATTACAAGCACCAATTCCCTTTAAACATGCATCAAAGGTGTGATCAAGCAATAACAATAAATATAATCAAGCAACATAATCAATAATAAACATCATGAATAATAATTATAAATAAAATAATATCATCATAAAAATAATAATAACCATAAATTATAACAATTATAATCATAATCATGTTCATGTTAATATTAAAGCATAATAAAAATAGCAAGATCCTAGGCATGATACTAACAAGATTAATAACAAACCCTAGCATGTCACTAAGCAATAAAAATCAAAGCTTTAGCCCTAACATGATACTAGCAATCATAAATATTAGGAAGAGCATAGGAAGCATCACAACAATCATATTTAATATTAAAATTACCCTAGACATGATACTAGGAATATCATAATAACAATATAAACATGATTTCTACATCATAATATCAATTAAAACCATTAAAGCACTTACTTTGATGCTTCGTACCTCTTTCTAATAACAAAATACACACGTTAGTAACTTCAAGGAAAATAATAATCAAAGCAATTAAATTAAATAATTGAAATAGAGATTTGGGACCAAACCCTCAGAAATTAAAACCTTTCACGTCTAGGGCGAAGGCAACTTCGAATATGGCTAGGTGATTCTAGATCTTGCGAATGCGGAATTTTGTATGAAAACCAAATTTTAGAATTGAATGCTAAAGAATTAATGTTTATTGAGAATTGATGAGAGAGATGGATGAATTGAAGAGAGAGATGAATGAATAGATGAGAGTTGATGAATAATAGATGTAGATGATGAATGAATGAAGAGAATTAGTTAATTAATTGATGAATGGTAATTGGTAATTTGTGGTGAATGAAAACGGAGTTTTTGATACGATATTTATAGAGAAAATCAGCCAAAAAAGATAATTTAACAAAACAGAGTCTGAAGATCGCAAAACAGCATTGGCGCCAACCCTGGCTAGCTGGCGCTAGGCACCAGTGGCTAGCGCCAGGCGCCAATGGCTAGCGCCTGGCGCCAAGCCTGGTTCCAGGCGCCAAGGCCTGGGGTTGAACGCCAGTCTTAATTCCAACGCGTTTTCGAAAATCTGATAAGTTTACCGTACCTGAAGATAAAATAATATAATTTCTTTGAAAATGCTATTTGATCTTGATTAAAACTCTAAATAGAGTCCTAATTGAATTAGGAATGAAAAGAACCTTCTAGAATATTCTAGAAGACTAAAACCATTCCTAATTGCATTAGGAATGATAAATCATATTAGGCCCTCCCCTAGATCATTGGGCCGTACATAAAGCTCAAACCGGGCCTAGTTTAGTAAATTGGCCATAACTTCCTCAATATTCATCGGAATTGGGCTTATAATATATCGCTGGAAAGGTCTTTGCAAGCCCCATCCAATTACACCACTATTGGACCCATATCATGGACCAACCAAACTGGATCGGCTGTTTTCTTAAAATAAAGTTTTCCAAAACAGGGAGAAAATAAAAGAAATAAAAACTTTCCGCAACACTAGACCTTTCCACACTTTCGTTTCATTCGATTATGATTCGACGTGAAAGGTACTCATCACTGGGTTTGGTTTTGGGGAGACACAAATGGGTGTCTACAGAAGCCCCCACTTTGACTGAGTTTGGAGAAACGCAAGTTTCGAAAACGAAAGTCAAAGTATCGATAGGGACGGAGAATGATTCAGAACGTTCTGCGATCCTAAATCACTCTTATAACACCGATACCTGCAAAACTAGCATTAGTTAAACAGATAGAAGAGTTAAGAAACGCGTATCTTGCACCGTCGAGCACACGTCTCTGAAAGTAACCGATTTGTTTTGATGACCTCCTGCAAGCTAGAGAATGCCATCCCGCTTGAAAACCGCTACGCCTGTAACTGCTTCCAAATTAGATGATTGCTTCGCCTGAAACTATCCTCTTCCGCAATGATAATATTCCACATCCTAGGGAACATTATCAAAGATTATTTCTCTCGAAACAATCCTCATCCGCATTGATAATATTCCGCGTCCAAGGGAATACTATCGAAGATTGCTTCTCTTGAAACAATCTTCAGTTGTTTGTGACAACTCTCCATAATCCAGGGAACGCCACCTTGCTGTTTCGATGTTCACTCGTCTCTGAACAAAGAGCTTCTTTTTTATATTACTCTAATTTCCGCTGTGATAGTCTTTGAAAAGATCACTGCTTCTTAATGTTTGCTATGCCAGTACGTCGGCGCTTTGCTGCTTGTGAACCAGTATGTCGGTGCTTTTGCTGTGATGACAATCCTCTTTTCTTTGGGAATAGTTGCC
The DNA here is from genome assembly GCF_948465745.1 of Chenopodium album. NCBI lineage: Eukaryota > Viridiplantae > Streptophyta > Magnoliopsida > Caryophyllales > Amaranthaceae > Chenopodium > Chenopodium album. Next base: position 17,228,309 of record NC_137835.1, on the reverse strand, counting down.
AACACAACTCTTGCATGATGTATGACAATCCGATTTAGGGAAAGTTGTCAATGCCACGTAACAATCCATCCTTGGAAATGTTGTCACGATGAAGGGACAATCTGTATCTCGGAAAATTTGCCAAAATCCAATTTTTGGAAAAGTTGCCAATGCTTTGTAACAATCTTTCATAAGAACTTTGCTACGATCGACAATCCACATCTTGGAATATAACTCTTGAAAGCAATCCACCTTGGAAATTTGCCAACGCTATGCGGCAATCCTTTTGGGAAAATATTGCCACTATTGACGATCCACGTCTTGGAACATTTGCAAAAAAGAGTCGATCGACAATCCACTTCGGGAAAATTTGCCACTTTCTGAAGACAATCCACGTTGAGGAACTTTTGCCGAAATTTATGATGAGTAGAGACCTACGACAATCCTTTGGGAAATTTTGCTATAGGGAACTGGGCGTATGACAATCCAATCTCGGAAAACTTGCCAACGAGCCGATAAATGTATGACAATCCGAACTTGGAAAAACTTGCCAATAAAAGAAGGATCACGACAATCCACGCTTGGAAACCTTGCTAGAGATGACAATCCAATCTTGGAAAAATTGTCGTTTGAAGAAGATGCACGACAATCCATTTTTGGAAATATTGTCAGTTGGGGATGACAATCCAATTTTTGGAAAGCTTTGTCGTTTAATTTGGAAATATTGTCGTTTAAGTGCTTGCTTTTGAACCGGTTGTAATGAGCCAGTGTTTTAGGCGCTTAAGCTAAGTGAGACGATCTTTCGTCAGGTCGATCACTTATTGCAATTGTAATCAAACCGACTACTTAATCATGTCAAATTGCTTATAGGGGCTAACTGGCGTACCAAGGAACCCAAAATTGCTGCATGAGGTCGAAATCACCTTTCTGGGAGGCTTCGAGCTCTGTCGTTGCTGAGATATCTCTAGAGTAGGGTCTTCCCTATTCTGCTGCACCTGTATTTATTTTTGACTATAGAACTTTGCCAATCTTTTTAATTATTTTAGGGTTGACCTAAGGCTTAATGTTGCTTGACTCATCGGCTTGACACGACTCAAGGTATAAACTTGACTCGATATGATTGACTGACTCAAGGTTGACACGACTCAAAGTGTAATGACACATGTGTTAGACTCAAATCAAAGTGATATGACATGACATGACTCAATGTGTACATGACTCGTGTGTGCATTGTAATGTGATCGTGCGACTCGAAAAATGCAAAAAAGCAAAAAATTTCCGTCAATTTTGTGGAGGGTACCGACTTTCTCTCGAAAAAGAAAGACGTGGAAAAGAAAATCAAAAGTTTAAAGATGCATGTTGAATGAGCTTAGTCAAATGTTGTTTGATACTATCTCTCAAGGTTCAAGGATTAATTCATCCTAGGCTATCTCAACTGTTGACTCCATGATGAAAGTATTTGGGTAACTTAGGCACGGAGGCTAAGCACTTCATGCTTCGTGATGCAATGACAATTATGAGTGATTTTGACGAAGCATGCTTCAGCGTTAAGATTTCATGACAAAGGGTTCCTAAAGGAAATATATTTGGTCATGTATGCGTGATGTGTGTGATAGTGACACTAAAGCTAGGCCACAAGAGCTAAGTGTGTGGAAAAATATATTATTGAAAAGAGTCAAATGGTGGTGACTCTTAGGCTAGGTAAGCTAATGATGTAGGGATCAAGCCCCCAAGTATAGCTTTAAATGAATAGGGATGAGCATAGGAGATCCCTTGATATGATCATGGTGCAAGTGTGTGAATGTGAATATGAATGCATGTTTATTACGGCCGCACCTCGATGTGAGGTTGCCTACGTATCCGTTAGGAATCAGGCCGAACGTAGCTCTAGCCAAACCTCGCACAAGTGTGTATACCTCAAAATGGTCTTTTTAAGGGTTGTAACGTAGTTAAGCTAAAGGTTTAAAGAAGAAGGGGATAAAGGCTCAAGACCCTAGATAACAAAACAATTAAATTAAATAATTGGCAGAGAGATTTGGGACCAAACCCTCAGAAATTAAACCTTTCACGTCTAGGGCGAAGGCAACTTCGAATATTGCTAGGTGTTTCTAGATCTAATGAATGCGGAATTTTGTATTTGAGAAAAGCAAGGTTAGAAAAAGAGAGAGAAAGAGATGAATGATTAAAGAAGAGAATTAGAGAATGAGAGAGAATTGATTCAATGAAAACTGATTGTAGGTGAATATTAATTAAAATTGATTGTTGATGAGAATTCGTGAATGAAAACGGAGTTTTTAATATGTTATTTATAGAGAAATAAGCCAAAAAGATAAAATATCAAAACAGAGCACTTAGCGCACGCAAAACGAAGTTGGCGCACGCAAAACAGAGCTGGCGCCAACCCTGGCTAATTGGCGCCAGGCCTGGTTCCAGGCGCCAATGCCTGGAGTTAGGCGCCAGACCTGTTTTCAACGCGTTTTCGAAAATCAGATAAGTTTGCCATACTGGAGGATAAAATCGTATCTTTTCCTCGAAAATGCTTTTTTGATTTTAATTAAAACTCTGAAAAGTTAACAAAAGTCAATTTATCAATGCTAATTGAATTAGGAATGAAAAGAACCTTCTAGAAGATTCTAGAAAACTAAAACCATTCCTAATTGCATTATGAATGACAAATCATATTAGGCCCTCCCCTAGATCATTGGGCCGCACATAAGGCTCAAAACGGGCCCAGTTTGGTAAATTGGCCATAACTTCCTCAATATTCATCGGAATTGGGCTTATAATATATCGTTGGAAAGCTCTTGTTAAACCCCATCCAACTACACTACTATTGGACCCATATCATGGACTAACCAAACTGGATTGGCTGTTTTCTTAAAATAAGTTTTCAAAAACAGAGAGAAGACAAAAGAAATTAAAACTATCCGCAACACTAAACTTTCCACACTTTCGCTTCATTCGATTATGATTTGACGCAAAAGGTTCTCATCACCGGGTTTGGTTTTGGGGAGACACAAATGGGTGTCTACAGAAGCCCCCTTTTTGACTGAGTTTGGAGAAACGCAAGTTTCGAAAACAAAAGTCAAAGTATCGATAGGGACGGAGAATGATTTAGAACGTTCTGCGATCCAAAATCACTCTTGTAACGCCGATACCTGCAAACTAGTGTTAGTTAAACAGATAAAAGAGTTAAGAAACGTGTATCTTGCACCGTCGAGCACACGTCTCAGAAAGTAACCGATTGTTGTCGCTTCTGTTGTTTTGATGACCTCCTGCAAGCCAGAGAATGCCATCCCGCTTGAAAACCGCTACGCCCGTAACTGCTTCCAAATTAGAAGATTGCTTTGCCTGAAACGATCCTCCTCCGCTTTGATAATATTCCACATCCAAGGGAATACTATCGAAGATTATTTCTCTTGAAACAATCCTCAGTTGTTTGTGACAACTCTCCACAATCTAGGGAACGCCACCTTGCTGTTTCGATGTTCACTCATCTCTGAACAAAGAGCTTCTTTTTTATATGTTCACGCGTCTCTGAACAAAGAGCTTCTTTTTTATATGTTCACGCGTCTCTGAACAAAGAGCTTCTTTATTATATTCTTTTGTAATATGAACTTCTAAATGATGTGTCCACGCGTCTCTGAACAAAAGAGCTTGATAATAGGATGCCCACGCGTCTCTGAGCGAAAGAGCTTGAAAATAGGAGATCTTTGATGATATGTCCACGCGTCTCTGGAGCAAAGAGCTTTGATGAAAAGGATTGTCCACGCGTCTCTGAACAATAAAGCTTGTAGGAAATGTCCACGCGTCTCTGAACAATCGAGCTTGATTGATATGCTCACGCGTCTCTAGAGCAAAGAGCTTTGATAGAGATGGTCACGTGTCTCTGAACAATAGAGCTTTGGTACTTGAGTGTTTGTTGCGATAATATTCTGAAGAAAATTTCCGAAGACCAACGTTTGTCGATCTCTAAAGCTCGCCTGAACTTTGTTTCTGCTAAAACCAGTATGTCGGTGTTTCCGTGATTAGGCGCTTTAAGCTAAGTGAGACGATCTTTCATCAGGTCGACCACTTATTGCAATTGTAATCAAACTGACTACTTAATCATGTCAAATTGCTTATAGGGGCTAACTGGCGTACCAAGGAACCCGAAATTGCTGTATGAGGTCGAAATTACCTTTCTAAGAGGCTTCGATCTCTGTCGTTGCTGAGATATCTCTAGCGCCAAGAATTGACTCTGTCGCCAAACGCTGTGATAGGGTCTTCCCTATTCTGATGCACATGTATTTATTTTTTACTATAGAACTTTGCCAATCTCTTTAGCCATCTTAGGGTTGACCTAAGGCTTAAAATTATCTTAGGGTTGACCTAAGGTTTAATATTGCTTGACTCATCGACTTGACACGACTCAAGGTATAAACTTGACTCGCTGATTGACTGACTCGAGGTTGACTCGACTCAAAGTAAAAAAGACACGTGTGACTCATGACCCGTGTGTGCATAATGTTGATTATGCGACTCGAAAATGCAAAAAAGCAAAAATTTTCCGTCATTTTTATGGAGGGTACCGACTTTCTCCCGAAAAAGAAAGACGCGAAAAAAGAATCGAAAGTTTGAACATGTTGAATGAGTTTAGTCAAATGTCATTTGATACTATCTCTCAAGGTGCAAGGATTAATCCATCCTAGGCTATCTCAATGGTTGACTCCATGATGAAAGTATTTGGGTAACTTAGGCACGGAGGCTAAGCACTTCATACTTCGATGCAAAGACAATTATGATTGATGAGTGATGTTGATATGACAAGGCATACTTCAACGTTATGATTTCATGACAAAGGGTTCCTAAGGGAAGTATATTTGGTCATGTATCTGTGCGGTGTGTGAAAGTGACACTAAAGTTAGGCCGCAAGAGCTAAGTGTGTGGAAAGAATATTATATTGAAAAGAGTCAAATGGTGGTGATTCTTAGGCTAGGTAAGCTAATGATGTAGGGATCAAGCCCCAAGTCTAGCTCTAAGTGAATAGGGATGAGCATAGGACATCCCTTGATATGATCATGGTGTAAGTGTGTGAATGTGAATTTGAATATGAATGTTTATTACGGCCTCACCTCGATGTGAGGTTGCCTACATATCCGTTAGGAATCAGACCGAACGTAGCTCTAGCCGAACCTCGCACAAGTGTGTATACCTCAAAAAAGGTCTTTTAAGGGTTGTAACGTGGTTAGGCTAAAGGTTTGAAGAAGAAGGGGATAAAGGCTCAAGACCCTAGATAAGCCCCCAAGGTGTGCAACTTTGCTTTTGAATCTTTATATTTATGCTTGAGTTTCTATTCTTTTTTAGCTCTCTTTGCTTTAGCAGTTATTTTATTTTAATAAGTGTGGAAAATCCCGATCATGCGGTCTATCACTCACTTGGCATTCATGTTTCTCAGGCACGGTATCGAGCACTCGATAAGAGACGCAATCTGAGACGTGTTCTTATCGAAGATATTTTCATATCAAAGACATTGGAACACTTGCCCCTTTGTACACTTTTATTTATTTTTGCTTTTGCTTATTTTTTCTATTTTAATTTTTTGAATTTGCTCAAGCCTTCTTTAGAATTGCATAAGTTACACACCATCCCATCCCAAGGTTAGGTAGATGTAGGTTAAAAAAATGAAGGGTCTATCGTTAGACGAGGCTCAAAGTGGTTTATGAAGAAAGGATTGTAAATAAAAGGGTGAAAGGAGATATGATGTGGCTACAAGGGGTGCCTCAAATCATTGGTATACCTTTTGCTTAATTCGACATGGATTTTTTTTATTTTTTATTTTTTTTAATGCAATATTAATGAAATGATCATATAAGGAAATGAATGCTCATTTTTATTAAAGGAAAATATATAAAGAATCTACAAAAATAATCTAAGGGAAAAGAAAGGTGCCTATGCTAGACTTATTGGGGAAAGGGAAAATTGAAAAAGAAATAGAAAAAGAAGTCATGGAATCTTGTCGTTGAAGCTCGCCCCTGTCTTGTGTTGTTTGTTCCGACATCATCCAGTCTTCTCGCTAGCTAGAGGCAATGAGATCTTATTTGCCTCTATGAGATCTTGAATGAGGTTTTGAAACCTGTAGCATTCATCAGTATTATGACCGCGCCCTCGATGGTACTTGCAATAGGAGTTTGGATTCCATCTTGAAGATCGATTTTCTGGTGTTGGATCCTCGGTAGGGCCAATAGGTTTGATTAATCCTCGATCATAGAGACGATCGAAAGCAGCATCGTAGGTCATTCCAATGGGTGTGAACTCTCGCCTGGGTTTCCTTTTAGATCCTTGATTGTCCATGGCTAAAACTTCACTGAGATCAAAGGTACTAACATTGTTACTAGAGTGGGCGTTTTCGGAAGAAGAAGGATTGTCGCTCTTCTTTCCTTTCCAGCCACCGTGGTTACTATTGTTAGTAGCTTTTTGCTTTGCGAGGTCATCTTTGATTTCGATTCCGATGTCATAAACAGCCTTGAAAGTATTCAAGTTGTGTTGATATTTTAAGTGCTTTGAATACTTTTCTTGGAGATTCTTGATAAACATCCTCACAGACTCCTTTTCGGTGGGGACCTCAATCATCTTGGCAGAAGTTTCCCTCCATTTATTAAAGAAAGAAGTAAAGCCTTCATTCTCTTTTTGTCTTAGCATCTCAAGTTGTCTATGGTCGGTTTCAACTTGGATATTGCACTTGTACCTATCAACGAAAGCATTTACTATCGATTCCCAGGTAGAAGTTTTCTCCTTGTCAAGGGAGAAGAACCATTGTTGGCAAACGGTTTCAAGAGATAGTGGGAACAGAGAGGGGAAAACCTTCTTATCGATACCCTTAATGTTCATTATAGTTTCGAAAGCTCTTAGATGGAAGTAAGGGTTATCTGTTGCCTTGAATTTAGGGATGTCAGTGGCGTTGAACTTATGTGGAAGAAGTTCTTGTCCAGCGAGACCCCTTGTGAACTCATGCCCTGAAATTTATAGTCAGTAGATAGCTTGCTTAGACTCTCTTGCATGAGGTCCATTTGTTGTTGCTTCACGGGATCATTGATCTTGAGTGTGAGTAGCTTCAGTGTCTCAGTCATGGTAACCAGTTGGTTCCTAAGTTCATTGACTTCTTCTTGACTTGCCATTATCCTTTTAGCCTTCCTCTTTTGACGAATCGGTTTATCGAAAAGTGAAACTTGAATAAAGAGGTTGTCCTTGATTAATCGCCCTTCTCTCCTCGACCAAGTACTGTGGAAAAGGAATTTGGGGATATTTATTGTTAATTATTTGATTCAAACTTTATTCAACATGCAATGGATGGAGGAAGTGAAGAATGATGGAAGAATGTGAAGAAAAATGATGATGGAGGTGGAGGGATATGAAGAATTAGGAATAGAATGTACCCCCCAACTCAAATGACGGAAAAAAACCGACTCATGCATGAACCTAACACATGGTCATGGTGATGTGTACTCAAAGTGTGTGCTAAGACTAGTGGGTGTAGATGGTGCGTTAAGACTCGTGTCACGACCATGTGGCTAGACTATGTGACTAGACTCAATTAAAGACTAAGTTAAGACCTCATGTATATGCATTAAACTGGACAGACTGTGGTATTTTAGTCATAACTTTTTATCTGTGACTCTGATTTAGATGAAACCAACGCCAAATTAAAGAAAAAACTCGGGGCTATAGATCCATAGGTTGTAAGACTCTTAGTTCTTCCTATAACTCCGGATATGACCAAAACAAGTTGACGTTTGTGCAGTATACGGGAAAAAAAATCCGGGTTGACTTAAAGGAACTATGACTCGATTTTATATTTATTTATTAGCTCAAATTAATTAATTAAATAATTAAACAAAGTCCTTTAGTCATTAATCAGTTTATTTAGTCTTAACACAAGTCAAACAAACGGTTAGTAAAAATCACATAGAGTATGCACAACAAATAATGAACAATTAGTCAAGTAGGCACAATATGATGCAATGAGTTTGCAACCTAACCATGGCTCTAGTTCTCTAAAGTTCGGGATATGGTTTAGTCAATAGAGGGTCCATGGTTAATTGTCCAGATGCATCGCGCGGAAGCCTAACCATGAAGGGTTGGCGCGAGTGGATGGGACACCGCGAGTTTTAGAAAAAAACTCGCTTCCATGGTTTGGTGAATTCAACATCTCAGATGTACCCTTTGTTGCACAGAGCGTTCAATCAGGTAGATGGAGCATGAATTCCCAGAGGGTTATGTCCATATGTAGAACACATATGGGTTTCAGAAAAGTGAGAAAAAATCAATCAGGAAGTAGGATCGAGTAAACAATACGAAAAACCGGTCGAAATTAGAACGCATATTTCTGGCTCGGTATTGGGGGAAATTGGCGCCAGCAATCAGAGACTGGCGCCAACTTTTAATTGTAGCTCCTGGCGCCAATACTGGCGTCTGGCGCTACGACTAAAATGCTGGCGCCAAGCTCTGGCCCCTGACGCTACTTCCCACATGCTTCAGCAGCTTTCTGTGCTCGATAAAATTTTCCAGTTTCGCGCGGTGTTATTTCGGTCCTAGTTGTGAAAGATATTTCTCAAATTTCCTACGTGTAAAATCCTATGTTTTTAACTCATTACGGATGGTCTTTCAAATGAGATCTTTTTTATGCATATGACAATAATGTTAATCAAAATTACGCACATGAAATACTTAGAACGTTTCGAGTCTCATCCACTCATTCTAAATCATTGCCGAAACAAATTCAGGAATTAAAATAGAAATCCTCCCCAGTGGAGTCGCCGAAAACTAAAGGGAATAATTTCAAGCTTTAAACCCCTAGCTCGAACCCCACTGTGATCATACACTAAAGTACGGTGGCGTCCAAAAGGGAAGAAGATAGAGCAAAAGAGTCGCCAACAAGTTTTAGGAACTTGTAAACCGTTCACAGGGTGAAGGTTACACCCCTTAACAATCCAAGATATCGTCAACTCCATAAGGTCTAGAACCAAATAAGGGTTCGGGGATGAAGGTACAAATCCAACCTAAAAGAGATTGAACCTGCCCTAATAATAGGCCTCTACTTTGTTCTGATCGTATTCATGTGCGCTTTCTAATTAACATGCAATCAATAGGATTAACCCTAAACCTGCTTATCTATGTTGGTTGAATTTAATGCACAAACAAATCTATTATTGGCGATCACTTGAAATTATAATCAAATTAACCCTAACAAGATTATTAATATCTTATTAAGCGTGATTACACAAGTACCAAATTCCCTTTAAACATGCATAAAAGGCGTGATCAAGCAATAAAAATAAATAAGCAAGCAACATAATAATAATAAATAAATAAATATCATGATAATAAAAATCATAACAATAATCATGAATAAGAATAATTATAATAATCATCATAAATTAAAATCATTATAATCATCGTAATAAATTGAAACAATCATATTAATCATAATATAAATTAATAATAATGATCATCACAATAACCATTATAATAAATATTATAAAAATCATAATCATAGCAATCATAATTAATAATAATTATAATAATATTCATGTTAAAGCAAAATAATAATAATAGCAAGATCCTAGGCATGATACTAACAAGATTAATAACAAATCCTAGCATGTCACTACGCAATAAAAATAAAATCTTTAACCCTAACATGATACTAACAATCATAAATATTAGGAAGAACATAAAAGGCATCGTAACAATCATATTTAATATATTAAAATTACCCTAGACATGATACTAGGAATATCATAATTTAATAACAATATAAACATGATATCTACATCATAATATCAATTAAAAACCATTAATGTACTTACTTTGATGCCTCGTACCTCTTTCTAATAACAAAATACACACGTTAGTAACTTCAAGGAAAATAATAAACAAAACAATTAAATTAAATAATTGGCAGAGAGATTTGGGACCAAACCCTCAGAAATTAAACCTTTCACGTCTAGGGCGAAGGCAACTTCGAATATAACTAGGTGTTTCTAGATCTAATGAATGCGGAATTTTGTATTTGAGAAAAGCAAGGTTAGAAAAAGAGAGAGAAAGAGATGAATGATTAAAGAAGAGAATTAGAGAATGAGAGAGAATTGATTCAATGAAAACTGATTGTAGGTGAATATTAACTAAAACTGATTGTTGATGAGAATTCGTGAATGAAAACGAAGTTTTTAATATGTTATTTATAGAGAAATCAGACAAAAAGATAAAATATCAAAACAGAGCACTTAGTGCACGCAAAACGAAGTTGGCGCACGCAAAACAGAGCTGGCGCCAACCCTGGCTAATTGGCGCCAAGCGCTAGGCCTGGTTCCAGGCGCCAATGCCTGGAGTCAGGCGCCAGGCCTATTTTCAACGCGTTTTCAAAAATCAGATAAGTTTGCCGTACTGGTGGATAAAATCGTATCTTTTCCTCGAAAATGCTTTTTTTATTTTAATTAAAACTCTGAAAAGTCAACAAAAGTCAATTTATCAATGCTAATTGAATTAGGAATGAAAAGAACCTTCTAGAAGATTCTAGAAAACTAAAACCATTCCTAATTGCATTAGGAATGACAAATCATATTAGGCCCTCCCCTAAATCATTGGGCCGCACATAAGGCTCAAAACGGGCCCAGTTTGGTAAATTGGCCATAACTTCCTCAATATTCATCGGAATTGGGCTTATAATATATCGTTGGAAAGCTCTTGTCAAACCCCATCCAACTACACTACTATTGGACCCGTATCATGGACCAAACAAACTGGATTGGCTGTTTTCTTAAAATAAGTTTTCAAAAAACAGAGAGAAGAGAAAAGAAATTAAAACTATCCGTAACACTAAACTTTCCACACTTTCGCTTCATTCGATTATGATTCAACGCGAAAGGTACTCATCACCGGGTTTGGTTTTGGGGAGACACAAATGGGTGTCTACAGCGATCCTAAACCACTCTTGTAACGCCGATACCTGCAAACTAGCGTTAGTTAAACAGATAAAAGAGTTAAGAAACGTGTATCTTACACCGTCGAGCACACGTCTCTGAAAGTAACCGATTATTTCCGCTTCACTGTTGTTTTGATGACGTCCTACAAGCTAGAGAATGTCATCCCGCTTGAAAACCGCTACGCCCGTAACTGCTTCCAAATTAGAAGATTGCTTCGCCTGAAACAATCCTCCTCCGCTATGATAATTTTCCACGTCTAAGGGAAAAATATCGAAGATTGCTTCTCTTGAAACAATCCTCAGTTGTTTGTGACAACTCTCCACAATCTAGGGAACTCCACCTTGCTGTGTCGATGTTCACTCGTCTCTGAACAAAGAGTTTCTTTTTGATATGTTCTTCTGAATGATGTGTCCACGCGTCTCTGAACGAAGAGCTTGATAATAGGATGCCCACGCGTCTCTGAGGAAAAGAGCTTAATAATAGGAGATCTTTAATGATATGTCCACGCGTCTCTGAACAAAAGAGCTTTTGAATGATATGCCCACGCGTCTCTGGAGCAAAAGAGTTTTTGAAAGGAATGTCCACGCGTCTCTGGAGCAAAGAGTCTTTGAAAGGAATGTCCACGCGTCTCTGAACAAAAGAGCTTGAATAATATGCCCACGCGTCTCTGGACAATAGAGCTTCGGTACTTGAAGTTTGTTGCGATAATATTCTGAAGAATGATTTCCGAAGACCAACGTTTGTCAATCTCTAAAGCTCGCCTGAACTTTGCTTCCGCTAAAACCAGTATGTCGGTGTTTTCGTGATGAGTCTATTCTTAGGCACTTTATGCTAAGTGAGACGATCTTTCATCAGGTCGACCACTTATTATGATTGTAATCAAACTGGCTACTTAATCATGTCAAATTGCTTATAGGGGCTAATTGGCGTACCAAGGAACCCGAAATTGCTGTATGAGGTCGGAATCACCTTTTTGAGAGGCTTCGAGCTCTATCGCTGCTGAAATATCTCTGGCGCCAAGAATTGACTCTGTCGCAGAACGTTGTAATAGGGTCTTCCCTATTCTGCTGCACCTGTATTTATTTTGACTATAGAACTTTGCCAATTTCTTTAATTATTTTAGGGTTGACTTAAGGTTTAATGTTGCATGACTCAATAACTTGACACGACTCAAGGTATAAACTTGACTCGATGTGATTGACTAACTCGAGGTTGACTCGACTTGAAGTGAAATGACACGTGTGACTCATGACCCATGTGTGCATTGTAATGTGATCGTGCGACTCGAAAATGCAAAAAGCAAAAATTTTCCGTCATTTTTGTGGAGGGTACCGACTTTCTCCCGAAAAAGAAAGACGCGAAAAAGAATCGAAGTTTTGAAGGTGCATGTTGAATGAGCTTAGTCAAATGTCATTTGATACTATCTCTTAAGGTGCAAGGATTAACCCATCCTAGGCTATCTCAACTATTGACTCAATGATGAAAGTATTCGGTAACTTAGGCACGGAGGCTAAGTACTTCATACTTCGTGATGCTATGACGATTGTGATTGAGGAGTGATGTTGATATGACAAGGCATGCTTCAGCGTTGTGTTAAGATTCCATGACAAAGGGTTCTTAAGGGAAGTATATTTGGTCATGTATGTGTGATGTGTGTGAAAGTGACACTAAGGTTAGGCCGCAAAGGCTAAGTGTGTGGGAAAATATATTGAAAAGAGTCAAATGATGGTGACTCTTAGGCTAGGTAAGCTAATGATGTAAAGATCAAGCCCCCAAGTCTAGCTCTAATTGAATAGGGATGAGCATAGGAGATCCCTTGATATGATCATGGTGTGAGTGTGTGAATGTGAATATGAATGCATTTTTATTACGGCCGCACCTCAATGTGAGGTTGCCTACGTATCCGTTAGGAATCAGGCCGAACGTAGCTCTAGCCGAACCTCGCACAAGTATGTGTATACCTCAAAAGGTCTTTTTAAGGGTTGTAACGTGGTTAGGCTAAAGTTTATAGAAGAAAGGGATAAAGGCTCAAGACCCTAGATAAGCCCCCAAGGTGTGCAACTTCGCTTTTGAATCTTTATATTTTTATGCTTGAGTTTCTACTCTTTTTTTTAGCTCTTTCTTTTGCTTTAGCATTTATTTCATTTTAATAAGTGTGGGCAATCCCGATCATGCGGTCTATCACTCACTTGGCATTCATGTTTATCAGGCACGGTACCGAGCACTCGATAAGAGACGTAATCTGAGACGTGTTCATATCAAAGACATGTTTATGTCAAAGACATTTGAACACTTGCCCTTTTGTACACTTTTATTCATTTTTTGCTATTTTAATCTTTTGAAATTATTTAAGCTTTTTAGAATTGCATAAGTTGCACACCATCCCATCCCAAGGTTAGGTAGATGTAGGTTGAAAAAAGAAAGGTCTATCGTTAGATGAGGCTCAAAGTGGTTTATGAAGAAAGGATTGTAAATTTGAAGGGTGAAAGGTAATATGATGTGGCTACAAGGGGTGCCTTAAATCATTGGTATACCTTGTGCTTAATTCGACATGGATTTTTTTATTTTTTTTTTATTGCAATGCAATGAAATGATCATATATAAGGAAATAAATGCTCATTTTATTAAAAAAAGGAAAAGAAAGAATCTACAAAATTAATCTAAAGGAAAAGAAAAGGTGCTATGCTAGACTTATTGGGGAAAGAAAAAAATGAAAAAGTAATAAAAGAAGAGGTCATGAAATCTTGTCGTTGAAGCTCGCCTGTTGTCTTGCGTTGTTTCCTTTATCATCACTCGCTCTTCTTATTAACTGGAGGCATGGGAAGCTTGTTGTTATCAATCAAATGTTGAATAGCCTCCTTTAGCTTCCAACAGCTCTTAGTAGCATGACCCCTACCTTGATGGTACTTGCAGTGTTCGTCTGGATTCCAAATAGGCGATCTCTTCTCAAGTGGGGGATCTTGAATAGGTCCAATGGGAATAATGAGTCCTTTGGCATGGAGTCGATCGAAAGCCTTATCGTAGCTAATTCCAATAGGGGTGAAATCCTTTCTCAGTTGCTTTCGATTACCCATGGCTAGGATCTCACTAAGGTCGAAAGTACCAACACTATTACTAGAGTAGGTGTTTGGAAGAAGAAGGATAGTCGTTCTTCTTTCCTTTACAGCCACTGTTACTATTGTTACTAATCTTGGCCTTCTTGTCGCGCGGAGGAACATGAAGGAGATTTGAATCACTGAAGTCTTGAACACGATCCTTGAGGGCGAGACATACTTCGGTGGTGTGACCACGACCTCTATGGTATCGACAAAAGGAATTTGGATCCCAATTGGGAAACCGTTTTTCAGGCGGAGGGTCTTGACTGGGACCAATGGGGTGGATAAGACCTTGATCGTGAAGACAGTCGAAAGCTTCATTGCAAGTCATTCTTATTGGTGTGTATTCTTCAATGGTTCGTTTTGCCTGTGGCTTAGGAGCATTGAGTTCTTCATTAAAATCTTGGCGAGAATTTTGTTCAATGGCCATTACCCGATTTGCTAATCCTTCTACCACATTCAAGAGCATGGCAATGACATCTTGTAGTTTTTTAACGTCCTCTTTTAGAATTGACGAGTCTTCCCTGCTATTATCTAAGAAAAGACTTTCATCCTCCCCGATCATGGCCACTTTATCGAGAGAGGTCATATAAGATGTCTCGATCATGGGCTCTCCTACAGGTGTGATAAGAAGTGATGGATCGAAGGATGCTTGGTCATCTTCGATGGCTAGAATCTCGGAAGTTTCATTATTATCGATCAGATCTTGAATAGCTTCTTTGAGTTTCCAACACTCCTCAGTGCCGTGACCCTTCCCTTTATGATATTTGCAGTGCTTATTAGGGTCCCACTTAGGTGGCCTGGCTTCTGGAACTGGATCTTTGATGGGCCCTATGGGCATGACTAGTCCTTTGTGATGTAGCTTCTCGAAAGCTGTTTCATAACTCATGCCAAGTGGAGTGAACACCCTTTTTGATCTTTGGATTCGTGGTTTAGAGGCGTTCGTGGCATGTACTTCATTAATGGGAGAGGAAGAAGAAGGATGGTCGCTCTTCTTTCCTCTCGCACCATTATCTTTCAGAAGGTCATCTTCAATGTCAATGCCTATGTTATACACAGCCTTGAAAGTATTTAAAATGTGTTGGTACTTTAAGTGCTTTGAATACTTCCCTTGGAGATTCTTGATAAACATCCTCACAGATTCTTTTTCGGTAGGAGCCTTGACCATATTAGCAAAAGTTTCCCTCCATTTGCTGAAGAAAGACGTGAACCCTTCGTTTTCTTTTTGTTTTAACATCTCAAGTTGTCTGTGGTCTGTTTCGTCTTGGATGTTGCACTTATATCTATCTATGAAAGCGTTTGTTATCGACTCCCAAAAAGAAGTCTTTTCTTTCTCGAGAGAAAAGAACCATTGTTAACAAACGGTTTCGAGAGATAGTGGGAACAGAGAGGGGAAAACCATCTTATCGATACCCTTAATGCTCATTATAGTTTCAAAAGCTCTTAGATGGAAGTAAGGGTTATCTATTGCCTTGAATTTAGGGATGTTAGTGGCGTTGAACTTATGTGGAAGAAGTTCCTTGTCCAGCGAGACCCCTTGTGAACTCATGCCCTGAAATTTATAGTCACTAGATAGCTTGCTTAGACTCTCTTGCATGAGGTCCATCTGTTGTTGCTTCACGGGATCATTGATCTTGAGTGCGAGTAACTTCAGTGTCTCAGTCACGGTAACCAATTGGTTCCTAAGCTCATCGACTTCTTCTTGACTTGCCATTATCTTTTTAGCCTTCCTCTTTTGACGAATCGGTTTATCAAAAAGCGAGACCTGAACAAAGGTGTTGTCCTTATTAATCGCCCTTCTCTCCTCGACCAAGTACTGTGGAAAAGGAAATTGGGGATATTTATTGTTAATTATTTGACTCAAACTTTATTCAACATGCAATGGATGGAGGAAGTGAAGGAAGATTGGAATAGAATGTGAAAGAAGATTTAGATGGAGGGATATGAAGAATTAGGAATAGAATGTACCCCCCAACTCAAGTGACGGAAAAGACCGACTCATGCATGAACCTAAGACATGGTCATTGTGATACATCCTCGAAGTGTGTGCTAAGACTAGTGAGTGTAGGTGACATGTTAAGACTCGTGTCATGACCATGTGACTAGACTATGTAACTTAGACTTAATTAATGACTCGATAAAGCATGATTGACAGCGAAAATTAACCGAATTAATTAGTAAACTGGTTAATTAGACACTAGGTGATGACTCGACCAATAATCCGAACTATCGGCCAAACGAAAGGACTGGCGTCACACTGTGTAGCTTGGCGTCAGACGACATAGCTGTCGCCAGGCGCCACACTCCACAGGGTGGCGCTACAGTCCAGATTTTGGCGCCAATACTGGAGCTTGAATCTGGGACTGTTTTCGGTGTTATTAATCAGCTGGGGTATGCCTAAAGTCGTACTAGGTCAATTTTGATTAAAATATTAGACTTTATCGACTCAAATTAATTAATTAATTAATTAGGCAAAGTTCTTTAAGTCATTAATTTATTTCATCTCAACAAAAGTCAAACAAACGGTTAAGATAAACATAGAATATATGCACAACAAATAATGCACAATTAGTCAAGTAGGCACAATATGATGCAATGAGTTTGCAACCTAACCATGGCTCTAGTTCTCTAAAGTTCGGGATATGGTTTAGTCAATAGAGGGTCCATGGTTAATTGTCCGGATGCACCGCACGGAAGCCTAACCGTGAAGGGTTGGCGCGAGTGGATGGGACACCGCGAGTTTTGAAAAAACTCGCTTCCATGGTTTGGTGAATTCAACATTCTCGGATGTACCCTTTGTTGCACAGAGCGTTCAATCGGGTAGATGGAGCATGAATTCCCAGAGGGTTATGTCCATATGTAGAACACATATGGGTTTCAGAAAAGTGAGAAAAAATTCAATCAGGAAGTAGGATCGAGCAAACAATATGAAAAACTAGTCGAAATTAGAACGCATATTTCTGGCTCGGTATTGGGGGAAATTGGCGCCAGCAATCAGAGACTGGCTCCAGGATTTAGCTGTAGCGCCTGGCGCCAATGCTGGCGTCTGGCGCTACAGTTAAATGCCTGGCGCCAATGCTCTAGTCATTGGCGCTACTTCCCACATGCCTCAACAACTTTCTGTGCTCGATAAAATTTTCCAGTTTCGCGCGGTGTTATTTCGGTCCTAGTTGTGAAAGATATTTCTCAAATTTCCTACGTGTAAAATCCTATGTTTTTAACTCATTACGGATGGTCTTTCCAATGAGATCTTTTTTATGCATATGACAATAATGTTAATCAAAATTACGCACATGAAATACTTAGAACGTTTCGAGTCTCATCCACTCATTCTAAATCATTGCCGAAACAAATTCAGGAACTAACATAGAAATCCTCCCCAGTGGAGTCGCCAAAAACTGTAGGGAATAAATTCAAGCGTTAATACCCTAGCTTGAACCCCACTGTGATCATACACTAAAGTACGGTGGCGTCCAAAAGAGAAGAAGATAGAGCAAAAGAGTCGCCAACAAGTTTTAGGAACTTGTAAACCGTTCACGAGGTGAAGGTTACACCCCTTAACGATCCAAGAGATCGCAAACTCCATAAGGTCTAGAACCAAATAAGGGTTCGGGGATGAAGGTACAAATCGAACCTAAAAGAGATTGAACCTGCCCTAATAATAGGCCTCTACTTTATTCTGATCGTATTCATGTGCGCTTTCTGACTAACATGCAATCAATAGGTTTAACCCTAAACCTGTGTATCTATGTTGGTTGAATATAATGCACAAATAAACTATTATTGGTGATCACTTGAATTATAATTATATTAACCCTAAACAAGTTTATCAATTATCTTATTAATCGTGATTACAAGTATTAATTCCCTTTAAACATGCATAAAAGGCGTGATCAAGCAATAACAATAATAAATAATGTATATCAAGCAACATAATAATAATCAAAATAATTATAATCATCATAACAATAATCATAATAATAATAATAAAATAATCATCATAAATAAAATAATCATCATCAAAATAATAATAATAATATTCATTATCATCATGAATTATAACAATTATAATCATAATCATGTTCATGTTAATATTAAAGCATAATAATAATAGCAAGATCCTAGGCATGATACTAACAAGATTAAATAACAAACCCTAGCATATCACTAAGCAATAAAAATCAAACCTTTAACCCTAACATGATACTAACAATCATAAATATTAGGAAGAACATAGGATGCATCGTAACAATCATATTTAATATTAAAATTACCCTAGACATGATACTAGGAATATCATAATAACAATATAAACATGATTTCTACATCATAATATCAATAAATCAATTAAAGTACTTACTTTGATGTCTCGTACCTCTTTCTAATAACAAAATACACGCGTTAGTAACTTCAAGGAAAATAATAAACAAACAATTAAATTAAATAATTTAAATAGAGATTTGGGACCAAACCCTCAGAAATTAAACCTTTCACGTCTAGGGCGAAGACAACTTCGAATATGGCTAGGTGTTTCTAGATCTAATGAATGCGAAATTTTGTATGTTTGAGAGAAGCTAGTTTAGAAAAGAGAGAGAGAGTAATCAAGAAAATCTTGATGAGAGTTGGTGAATGAAAACGGAGTTTTACGACGTTATTTATAGAGAAAATCGGCCAAAAAGATAAAGTAATTAAAACAGAGTCTGGAGCACGCAAAACGAGATTGGCGCCAGGAATTGGCCATTGGCGCCAGGCGCCAATGCCTGGAGTTAGGCGCCAATCCTCTTTTTGACGCATTTTCTAAAATCAGATAAATATTGCCGTACACGAGGATAAAATCGTATCTTTCCTCAAAAAATGCTCTTTGGTTTTAATTAAAACTTTGAAAAGTCAACAATAGTCAATTTATCAATGCTAATTAAATTAGGAATGAAAAGAACCTTCTAGAAGAATCTAGAAGACTAAAACCATATCTAATTGCATTAGGAATGATAAATCATATTAGGCCCTCCCCTAGATCATTGGGCCGCATATAAGGCTCAAAACGGGCCCAGTTTAGTAAATTGGCCATAACTTCCTCAATATTCATCGGAATTGGGCTTATAATATATCGTTGGAAAGCTCGTGTCAAGCCCCATCCAAATACACTACTATTGAACCCATATAATGGACCAACCAAACTGGATTGGCTGTTTTCTTAAAATAAGTTTTCAAAAACAGAGAGAAAAGAAAAAAAATTAAAACTATCCGCAACACTAGACTTTCCACACTTTCACTTCATTCGATTATGATTCAACGTGAAAGGTACTCATCACTGGGTTTGGTTTTGGGGAGACACAAATGGGTGTCTACACCCCCGAGTTTGAAAATAGTTCAATATTAAGTAAACCTTTTAGGTCGGGCAACTTTCTGACACTACCCTTAATGCTTACCCTTCCACGAACAGCATATATCGTCTATATGTTAAATAAAATATTATTTTTGTAGATAAAAAGTTAGGTGTCGTTTGGTAACTCAAAGGGAAAGGGAATAGTGTTGGGTTTCGATGAGTTTGTGTAATCCCCCGTATTTTTAAATATTTTATAAATGAAAATTTATTTTATTTATAATATTTATTTGTGATTTTTCATAATTTAATTTCAAAAGTTTCAAATTATTAATCTGGGTCGAAAATTATTTGAACAAATTATTTTATGCACCTTTATTCTACAATTTATGTCCAATCACACAAGCCTAACCCATTTGTTTACTTAATCGACCCATTATTTTTATGAGGCCCAATCTTCCTATTTACCCTACAATTCTCTCCTATAAATACCCCATGAATCCCCAAAAATTTCCCACACAAAAAGGTTAATCTTATTTTCTTTCTCCTTAATTTTATTAATTTGTATGACTATAACTATTGATTTATGGGTTTTGATTTTATTGTTTGAAATTAATTTAATTAGTATCAAGTTGTATTTTGATAAGGAAAAATGGAAAACAATAATCCCACCTTTGCTCGGTCTTCTAAAATAATCCTACTTTCAATTATTCCAGAAATAATCCCACCTTTTACATCAATCTTCTTTTAACAAGCCCTTTGACTTGTTACTTGTTCTACCGGTTAAATAATTTTTTTTTTTAAGAAACATGTCTCCTCGAGTCCTCTCCACCATCACCACTGCCATTGCCACTGCCAGTCTGCCGCCCAACACTAATGGCCAACCAAAATAAGCCCACCTCCTATCCGACCACCCTGCACCCATTACTACCCCCCTTACCTCTCCCCAATAGCCACCTCCTCACCACCACCAAAACCACCATCCCTCCTTCAACTAATGCTAACCATCGATCCTCACCAGCCCACTACCCCACCTGGAACTCACCTCCAGCAACAAAATCCATCGTCGTCCAACAACCAAAAAAAAAAAAAAAACACATTCTCCAAATTTCCACAGTTAATTTAAGAAGATTGAAAATTGGATTTTAGTCGCAAGAAAGCAAACAAGAAACTTAAAAATGCATTCATCAAGAAAAATAAAAAGGAAATCATATATAGTAGAAACAAAGAGGAAATAAAAAACAAAGAAACCTGGTCAGGGATGAAAATGGAAGAGTTATAAGAGGAAGAAGAAAGGCTTTGTGAATTGTTCATGGCTACTTAGAAGGGTTAAAGTAGTGGGAAATTAATGGAGGAAAGAGAGACATTTGCACCCCGCATTTCATAGCGACAAAATCCATTGTTGTCACCCAAAAATCTCACCTCGCAACCTCCTCCCTCAACTAATTCAATGCTAGTCCACTACCGTCACCACCATCGCGTCGCCCCAGCACAACAATTAACAATGTTTAAATTAACCCAAATCACCAATTGAATTGACGATAAACCCTTTAATTATTAATATAAACAATCCATGTTACCTTAGAAGTTGCTTTAATGGGGGGAGAGAAAGCTCACACGCTGCTCTGATGGTGAACTTGGAGTACATTCAATGGAGAAAAGGGAAGGAAAAGGGGTGAGATTGTTTAAGTGAAAAAGAGGAAAGGGATCGGAAAAGGAAGGGGAAGGTGTCGGGTTGGTCAGGCGGCAGGGAAAGGAATGGGTCGGCTTCGGCTGGGAGGGTGAGGCTGGTCAGGCCGGCTGCCATGTGCTGAGGCTATCTCCGGTGAGGGTAAAAGGAAAGGAAGGGTGGGAGTTTTTTTTTTTTTTTTTAATCATCAAAATAACCAATTAGATAGCAACACCTGTCAAGTTACCTTCTCTAACCAGTTGCCAACCTAATAAAACCGGTCAAGGCTTGTTAAAAGAAGATTGATGTTAAAGGTGGGATTATTTCTGGAATAATAGAAGGTGGGATTATTTTTGGAAGACTGAGCAAAGGTGGGATTATTCTTTTCCATTTTTCCTTTTGATAATTAAACTTTATAATTTCAGATTTTATAAATGTCATAATTTTCAGATTTTGTAAATTTTATAACCTAGGGTTTTTAATTATTGAAAATCATGATTTTAGGGTTTTTATGAACAATTGATTTAGGGCTTTTGTATTAATGATGTTTTGAAATTTTGGTGATTATAACTAATGATTAGTTTAACTTAATTCCAGATTATTTTGAACATGTAAATTCGTGTTTTAATTTTTTAGATTTCCGTTCGTTAATATTAATCCCGTTTTAATCCCGATCAGGTTATGAACTCATCCGATTTTGATAAAAATAGTGTTTTTCATGTGGAAACAACATTTTAAGAAAGAATCACTACCATTGGTAGTGCGCACCACCCTCTCGTGGCCAAATTCAGCCTCTAAATATGATTTTTTTGGGCACTTTTTGATTTTAACAAAGTTTTTTTATACTTAAAATATTATCCTTGAGTTTAATTGATAAAATTAATTATGTTTAAAGTTAATTAAGCATAAATATATGTTTTTATTGAAGTTTTAAGTGCTAGAAATAGTTTCTAAGTACTACTTTTGATGTTTTATAAAGAGGGTTTAATCACCCATTAAAAAGGGAGATTATTAGGGGTTTTTAAATAATTTTCAAATTTTTATTAAACTTTAAACTTACTGTTATTTCATGTATAAGAGTGTATTTTAAGGTTTTTATGAAGAAAATTCAAAGAACTATATATAAGCCTTTAATTTTAACTAAAGGGAAGGTTTTAAAATGTTGTTTGATTTGGATTTTGAAGGTTTTAAAGTAAGTTAGTATTGCTGTAAATTTGATTGATTGGGTATTGATTGAGATGTTATTATTTGGTTTAGGAGAGGAGTTTATTGAAGGTGATTTCTAGTTAGTAAAGTGGCATACCAATTCGTTTGCTCAAGGTACGTACGAGTTACGAAACCTTGCTTTTAGGTGCATGTCTAAAGACGGATCGAGAACTTAGTATCATGTATAGGGATGACTGGGTTAAATTGTTTGGTTATACATTGTGAATTTCATATGATGTGCACTATTTTATATTGCAAGTATTATTTGTGCTCTAATTATGCAAGGTGCGCTTAGAGGCAAAGGTATGTGATTAGTGTAAAGATTAATTTATTACTCATTCATGATTATGAAAATAGGATGAATAAAGGAAGAATTCAAGTCTTATAAGACGAGGTTAAGGTTTTGGGGTGCCTTATGCACTCAAGGTGTTTATACACCGAGGTAGTAAAGGAATAAATAATAAATGTTGTTTGTCCCTAATAAATCCAGAATTGAAATTGGAAACTTACCTTGTTTGATCGAATTGTGTTTGGAGTGTTTGTATTGTTATGCATATGAGTCATCACTAAGTCTAAACCTGTAAATCACGTAAAGTGCAAAATGGATGAGCAATAAAACTCTGGATTGGTGCACATCTGGAGTAATGACAATCAGGGGTTGGGGTACATGGGGTATTAGCCGTGTACTTTTATCGAGGCCGTCTGATCTACGAGTCTCCTATTTCAAATATTTTTTTTTAAAACTAGGAGTTAGGTGAGATCTCATACTAACTACGGTCACGGAGTCGCGCCCGTGGTCGTTGGATGTTTATTGATGTTTCCGAAAGGAGGCATGGGGTTTTTCTTTTATTGATGTTCCAAATGGGACATGGGTTGGACAACCTTGTCTATTGCTAAATCCAATGAAATAAATAAATGAGTTAGTTAATATTAACTAGTGAAGTCTTAATAAATTTGATGGTTGAGTCATGTGTTGAGTCTATAATTTAATGATGCTTATGCTAGACTATTAGTAACATGTTAGGTATTTCTTAATTTATTTCGCAGCTTGTATGTACTCAGCTTTGCTGATTGTGTGCTTTTGTGTGTGTCTTTCTTTGGTCATGGCCTTCGCCTTTCAATAACCATGTGACGATCCAATTTTTACACTTGTAATATTGGGGAGAAGATTAACCATAGGTTCTTACACACGCAGCATTCGCATCAGGGTTGTGGGATTTTGAGTGGAGAGTTGGTTATTATTCGCAGTTTATTTCTTTTCATAAGTTTGAATTTTATTTAAACTCTGATTTTTATTTATTTACTACTTTTGTGGGGTTTTGAATAAGGGCCTTAATGGTTCCAAGTTGTAAGATTTAATTTGGTTTTGGTTATTGGTTTTAAAATTAATTATAATTGAGTTAGTTTTTCCGCTGCTATTTTCTGATAAAGCCTTAACGTTTGAACACGTGGCGGTAGCACGCCAGTAATTCTCTTGGAATTGTTCAGGTTATTCATAGGTTTAAAGAGAGAATTATTGGGGTGTTACAGTTTGACTCACCGCGGAAAATAAAACCCAAGCCCAAGGAAAAACTCACAATTAATATAACAAAATGCATATATAACAAGATTAGAGAAAATACTAAATTACCCTTGTAGCGTGATTCGTTCAACCGGATGGAGCTCTTACTTGAGAAAGCCAAGTCTCACAAAGAGCGATGACCTCTGACAAAGTCTACCCACAACGCGACCCGACCGGTCTACTACTTGGAGGTTAGCCAAGTCCGACCAAAAAGACTACCCGAGTAATTAATGAGCTTATAGGTTTTCTCTCAAGTGGAGATGCCTAATTGAGCTCTTACTCAAGTGAGTTTTCCTAATTATCAAGTGGGATATTTAAGGGAAATTCAAGTGAGAAATCCACTCTCCCATTAATGTGGGAGATTTAGTAAATTCAATTTTCTCCTTTTATTTTTAAATAAAAAACAAAAGAAAATAGCCAACAACTAATTAATCAACAAGTGACATTCTAAGAGGAGGGGTTAGGTAAGGACCACAAGGGAAGGGGGGACCAATACTTGATCCCCAAGTGTAGACACCCATTTGTGTCTCCCCAAAACCAAACCCGATGATGAGTACCTTTCGCGTCGAATCATAATCGAATGAAGCGAAAGTGTGGAAAGTCTAGTGTTGCGGATAATTTTTCATTCTTTTCTCTTCTCTCTGTTTTTGAAAACTTATTTTAAGAAAATAGCCAATCTAGTTTGGTTGGTCCATGATATGGGTCCAATAATAGTGTAGTTGGATGGGGTTTGAAAAGACCTTTCCAACGATATATTATAAGCCCAATTCTGATGAATGTCGAGTAAGTTATGGCCAAAATACTAAACTGGGCCCGATTTGGTTTTTATATGCGGCCCAATGATCTAGAGGAGGGTCTATCATTAATTATCATTCCTAAAGCTATTAGGATTGATTATAGTCTTTAAGAATACTCTAGGAGATTCTTTTAAATCCTAATGGAGTTAGGATTGATAATTATGTTTTAAAGAGTTTGAAATTGAATAAAACTACTCCTTTTAAGAATCCTTGTTTTGTACGAAGTGGAATATATTCAGAATTTATTTTCTTGCCTCATAATATTTATCTAAATTTTATATGGTTGGATAGATATTGAAATTATCTTTCCAATGATATAGTATAATATTAAATCCGAGTTTTAACGAAAACGATATGAATGAGACATGAAACTCTATCCAAAACTGACACTCTTCCACTATTTTGGCTATATCTTTTTATCTACAAAATATTTTAATCTGATTCTAATTGTTTTGGAAAGTAGACTTTAAGAGCTTTTCAACGACATATTATATGCCTTATTTGGACTTTCGGATCAAAAGATATGATAAAAACAAAAACGCATTAAAAACAGGCTTGGCGCCTGACTCCAGGAATTGGCGCCTGGAACCAGGCCTGGTGCCTGGTGCTAGCCATTGGCGCCTGGCGCCAACCTCGTTTTGCGTGCGCCAGACTCTGTTTTGTTAATTTTATCTTTTTAGCTGATTTTCTCTATAAATATCGTATTAAAACTTCGTTTTCAATAACCAGATTTCATTAATTCTTATTTCAATTCACCAATTATCATCATATACATTCATTAATTCTTTAGCATTCTCTAAATCATTCATCTTTCTTCTCTAAACCTTGTTTTCAAATAAATAATTCCGCATTCACAAGATCTAGAAACACCTAGCCATATTCGAAGTTGCCTTCGCCCAAGACGTGAAAGGTTTAATTTCTGAGGGTTTGGTCCCAAATCTCTCTTTCAATTATTTAATTTAATTGTTTTGTTTTATTATTTTCCTTGAAGTTACTAACGTGTGTATTTTGTTATTAGAAAGAGGTACGAGGCATCAAAGTAAGTGCTTTAATGGTTTTAATTGATGTAATGATGTAGAAATCATGTTTACATTGTTATTATGATATTCCTAGTATCATGTCTAGGGTAATTTTAATATTAAATATGATTCCTGCGATGCTTCCTATGTTCTTCCTAATATTTATGATTGCTAGTATCATGTTAGGGCTAAATATTTGATTTTTATTGCTTAGTGACATGCTAGGGTTTGTTATTAATCTTGTTAGTATCATGCCTAGGATCTTGCTATGTTTATTATGCTTTAATGTTAACATGAACATGAACATGATTATTATTATAATTGTTATAATTTATGATATTATTATTATTATTATAATTATTGTTTATGATTATTTATTATTATGTTGCTTGATGCTTATTGTTATTGCTTGATCACACCTTTTATGCATGTTAAAGGGAATTTGTACTTGTAATCACGCTTAATAAGATATTTAATAATCTTGTTTAGGGTTAATGTGATTATAATTCAAGTGATCGCCAATAATAGTTTATTTGTGCATTAATATTCAACCAACATAGATAAACAGGTTTAGGGTTAATCCTATTGATTGCATGTTAATTAAAAAGCGCACATGAATACGATCAGAATAAAGTAGAGGCCTATTATTAGGCCAGGTTCAATCTCTTTTAGGTTGGATTTGTACCTTCATCCCCGAACCCTTATTTGGTTCTAGACCTTATGGAGTTGACGATCTCTTGGATCGTTAAGGGGTGTAACCTTCATCCTATGAACGGTTTACAAGTTCCTAAAACTTGTTGGCGACTCTTTTGCTCTATCTTCTTCCCTTTTGGACGCCACCGTACTTTAGTGTATGATCACAGTGGGGTTCAAGCTAGTGGGATTAAAGCTTGAAATTATTCCCTACACCAAGGCTCCCAAGAAAACTGGCCAACACTCCTCACATGGCCCAACCAATGCGCGCAAGGCGTTTCACTCCATAGAGTGGCGCTGTAGTCCAAATCGCGGCGCCATTGCTGCAACGTTGATCTGGAACTGCTTTCGATATTATTACTCTACAGGGTATGCCTAAAGTCGTACTAAGTCAACTCTGATTAAATTATTAGACTTTGATTACTCAAATTAATTAATTAATTAATTAGGCAAAGTCCTTTTAGCCATTAAGTAGTTTATTTAGTCTTAACACAAGTCAAACAAACGGTTAGGAAAAACACATAGAGTATGTACAACAAATAATGCACAATTAGTCAAGTAGGCACACTATGATGCAATGAGTTTGCAACTTAACCATGGCTCTAGTTCTCTAAAGTTCAGGATATGGGTTAGTCAAAGAGGGTCCATGGTTAATTGTCCGGATGCACCACGCGGAAGCTTAATCGTGAAGGGTTGGTGCGAGTGGATGGGACACCGCGAGTTAAAAACTCGCTTCCATGGTTTGGTGAATTTAACATTCTCGGATGTACCCTTTGTTACACAGAGCGTTCAATCAGGTAGATGGAGCATGAATTCCCAGAGGGTTATGTCCATATGTAGAACACATATGGGTTTCAGAAAAGTGAGAAAAAACTCAATCAGGAAGTAGGATCGAGCAAACAGTGCTAAAAACTGGTCAAAATTAGAACGCATATTTCTGGCTCGGTATTGGAAGAACTTGGCGCCAGCAAACAGAGGCTGGCGCCGCGATTTGGCTCTAGCGCCTAGTGACAAAAGTTGTCGCCTGGCGCCAGATTCAAATCATCGGCGCTAGACTTTGTTTTCCGACGCTAGTTCCTACATGCCTCAGCAGCTTTCTGTGCTCGATAAAATTTTCCAGTTTCGCGCAGCATTATTTCGATCCTAGTTGTGAAAGATATTACTCAAACTTCCTACGTGTAAAAATACTATATTTTTAACTCATTACGGATGGTCTTTCCAATGAGATCTTTTTTATGCATATGACAATAATATTAATCAAAATTACGCACATGAAATACTTAGAACTTTTCGAGTCTCATCCACTCATTCTAAATCATTGCCGAAGTAAATTTCAGGAATTAAAATAGAAATGCTCCCAATGGAGTCGCCAAAAACTGTAGGGAATATTTCAAGCATTACCCCTAGCTTGAACCCCACTATGATCATACACTAAAGAACGGTGGTGTCCAAAGGGAAGGAAGCTAGAGAAAAAGAGTTGCCAACAAGTTTTAGGAACTTGTAAACCGTTCACGAGGTGAAGGTTACACCCCTTAACGATCCAAGAGATCGTTAACTCCAATAGGTTTGGAACCATGACTGGAAGTTCGGGGATGAAGGTACAAATCCAACCTAAAAGAGATTGAACCTGCCCTAATAATAGGCCTCTACTTTATTCTGATCGTATTCATGTGCGCTTTCTGACTAACATGCAATCAATAGGATTAACCCATAACCTGCTTAATCAATGTTGGTTGAATATTAATGCACAAATAAACTATTATTGGCGATCACTTGAATTATAATCATAGTAACCCTAAACAAGATTATTAATTATCTTATTAAGAGTGATTACAAGTACCAATTCCCTTTAAATATGTATAAAAGGCGTGATCAAGCAATAACAATAAATATAATCATCAAGCAACATAATAAATAATAATCAAAATAATAATAATCATAATAATAATTAAAAATCATCATCCTCATGTTAAAGCATAATAATAGCAATATCCTAGGCATGTACTAACAAGATTAATAACAAACCCTAGCATGTCACTAAGCAATAAAAATCAAAGCTTTAACCCTAACATGATACTAACATGAATATTAGAAAAGAAATAGGAAGCATCACAGGAATCACAATTGTCATATTTGATATTAGAAATTATAGTTATTACCCTAAACATGATACTAGGAATCATAATAACAACCTAGACATGATCTCTAAGAACCATAGAATCAATAAATCAATTAAAGCACTTACTTAGATGCCTCGTATCTCTTTCTAATAACAAAAAAAACACGTTAGTAACTTCAAGGAAAATATAAAATAAACAATTAAATTAAATAATTGACAAAGAGATTAGGGACCAAACCCTCAGAAATTAAAACCTTTCACGTCTAGGGTGAAGGCAACTTCGAACTTGGTTAGGTGTTTCTAGATCTTGTGAATGCGGAATTTTGTATTCAAAAAGCTAGAGAGAGAGAGAAATGAGATTCTTGATGAGAGTTAGAGAGATAATAAGCTTTAGCTTAGAGAGAGAGAAGAGAATTAGAGAGTTGTTGATCCAAAACGGAGGTTTTAGGGGGCTATTTATAGAGAAAATCAGCCGGACGGATACAAAAACGAATCAGAGTTTCGAAGAGAATAAAACAGATTAGCGCCAGACGCCAGACATTAGCGCCATGCGCTAAGGCTAGCGCCAAACGCCAAGCATTAGTGCCAGACGCTATACCTGTCGTTAGGCGCTAGAAATCAACTTCACTCGTTTTCTTAATTTTGATAAAATTCAGCCGTACAGAAGGGCAAAATCGTATTTTCCTTAAAAACACTTCTTTTATTCTGATTAAAACTCTAAAAAGTCAACCAAAGTCAATTTATCAATGCTAATTAAATTAGAAATGAAAAGAGCTTTCTAGAAGAATCTAGAAGACTAAAATCAATTCTAATTGCAGTAGGAATGATAAATCAATATTAGGCCCTCCTCTAGATCATTGGGCCGCACATAAAGATCAAACCGGGCCCATTTTAGTAATTCGGCCATAACTTCCTCATTATTCATCGGAATTGGGCTTATAATATATCGTTGGAAGGCTCTTTTCAAGCCGCATCCAACTACACCATTATTGGACCCTTGCCATGGACCAACCAAACTATATTGTCTGTTTTCTTCAAATAGGTTTTAAAAAACCGAGAGAAAGAAAAGAATTAAAAACTATCCTTAACACTAGACTTTCCACACTCTCACTTCATTCGATTATGATTCGACGTGAAAGGTACTCATCACCGGGTTTGGTTTTGGGGAGACACAAATGGGTGTCTAAACCATGCTAGGCTCGGCTTGGTGCGCATGATAGCCACCATTGCTATACCAAATGCCCCTAGCACTCGGTTTGCTCAGGGCATTCCGATGCTAGGGGTATTTCGGTAAATTGTTGATTAATTAGTGATTTAACTGTCTCGTCCTTTATTTATTCGACTCGACTTGCGACGCTTGGCCTTGCTCGATTTTCGACGTCCAAATATTTATTACTCGAGCGACTCATTAATTCCGTCCGAATCAATTTGTCGTGTCGAATCATTAGTTGCTTGGGTGTGACCCGAAGGGATCAGTCAAGATTAAGTTGTAATATTAATTATACATTAATATTACTTATCGCAAGCGGCCTCCACCTAGGCATTCAAATCACTTGAGCTTACTGAATAAATAGCTTTCCAATAGCTCCAAACCCTTTTATTGAAATAATACATTTGTTCGAAAGACACCATTCCTTTCAAATAGAATGAAGAAAAGGATAAGAAGAAAATGGAAAGAAAATCCCTTTGATGTAAGTTGTTGTTTGGGTACTATCCTTAACTTCTCTCACTTTGGTCTATATATTCTTCTCCCACCGCTAATCCACTTGGTTACTCTTATTTTTCTCCACCTCTCCTCTTTTCACAATGGTTCTGACTCTCCATCACTACTCTCTTCCTCTGCATATTTCCTTCCTCGGTATCGCCGCCAACACCACCATAACTAACACACTTGTAAATAAATCTAGTTCTTTATGAGTGGGAGGTGGTAATATATTTTCATTAGTGGGGTTAGATTTTCGGGAAAGAGATTTATTATTTGGTGGGTGATGATAAATTTTTGGTTATAAATGGTTGGTTCATGGTAAGGTGGGGTTGTGTATTCAAGTTGGTGGTTGTGGGTTCGTGTAGTGGAGTTGAGTTATTAGGTGGGTGAAGAGGGTTTTCAGGTGGGAGGATGACTTTTGGGTGGTTTGTTGGTAAAGGTTAGTGGTTGTTAAGCATATTTCATGCAAGTTAGGTTGATTACTGTTGGCATTTCAGGTGGAGGGGTTGGACGGTGGGTGGTTTTAGTGGTTGGGGTTGTTTGGCCAAATACTCTAGGTGGTTCCCTGTGGTGATCAAAGTGGCTATGGGGTAGAGTAGAGATAGGGAATGTGAAACCCGGGGGGGGGGGGGGGGCGGAAATGAGTGTAGAGGACTTTGGGGGTATAGAGGGCGTAAAGGGAATGGTTGAATTGCTGATATGTCTATTTTATATAGTGATTTACCCCCGTCCCTTGGTCATTATTAAGAGTATTTTTGGCTCTTAGAGCCTTTTTTTATTACTAGTGTTTTCTAGTGTTTTTGGTTATTAAGAGTATTTTTGGTCATTATTAATATGTGTTTTCTTGTGTTTTCATAGTTTTGGTATTGTTTTATAGAAAATTGCATGTTTTGAGCATTTTCTCGGATTTATTTGAAGCCACTACGAGCATTAGAGAAGCACAATCATCTTTCATAGCCCAAGCCTGGTTAGAATCATCAAACCGGTGATTAAGGGCTCGGCATAGGAGAAACCGGGGCAACGAGCTGACTTATAAAGACCCAAAGAGGAAATATGAGTTTGGGCCAAGAATAGTGGCCCAAACAAAGTCTTAATGTTGCCTAAGGAGTCCGCCTGATCAGATGCGGCCTTGCCCGAAGGCGAGCCTGACAAGGTAAGGCGGAAAAAAGAAGGACCTCTTCGCCTTTGGGCGCGAGAAAAGCAGCCATTCAAGAAAAAGGCGGGCCCGGCCAGGTGAGATGGTGCCCGACCTGGCGTGTGTTTTGGAAAGAAGATTTTCAATGTTTTTTACTTAGTTTCTAATTAGGATTTTGTGGTTTTTTATAAATACATTTTGTTTAGTTTTGAGACAATTATCTCTTTCGTTAGCTAAAATTCTCATACTTAGTTTTTAAGCTTAGACTTTTCTCTTGTTTCTCTCTCTACAACTCTTGGTTTATGCAATTTTGTTAACAATTTCTTCCCTTTTTATTTCCAGTAATTTTATTGCTTTGATTCATCATGTATTGTTTAATTGTTTTGTTTAGTTTAGATTATGAGTGAGTAGATTATTTTCTAGGGTTATGGGGATCCATAAATAATATGAAGGGATAATTTATTATTATTGATTTATCAATACTTGATTAATTTCCTTTGATTGCTTTAATGCTATGCAATTAGATTAGGCCTGGTTTAATTGTATGAGTTATACAATATTTCTTCGAGATTTGAGAGATGAGAATTGATGTTAAGGCTAGGTTTCAATAGACAGGTTAATTTATAAATGGTTAAGTCAAGATTCAAGAGATGCGATTTAATACCGGTAGATTAATACTGTGATTGTAATACTTAGTGAAAGCCCTTTATGATCTGATTAATTATTGCATTAGTAATTGATTATTATGTTTTACCCTGGAATATTGTTTATTGGTGAACCTATACCCTAGGCTTTTATTTATTGATTTCATCCTACTTTAAATTCTGTTTAGTTTATTTCATCATATCTATAATTTAGTTACTAAATAATTTAGATTATTTTAATTAGTTGGGAATAGAAAGACTTGTTTCCTTGTGGAATCGACCCTACTTCCCTATCTGCTCTAGCTAGAGGACTTAGGAATTATTTTTTATTAGGTGAAACGACTTTAGCCTGTCAAAATTTGCCGCCATTGCCGGAGAAATGGTTTTATTTTTATTTCTAATTATTTTTGTACTCTAAATTATTTTCTCCCGTCTCAGAGAACGCAAGTTCTTTGGGACAAATTTCTGATATTTGTTTGTTTAGTTCCGTGTTTATGCCCATGGGCTCTAGATCAGCTTACATTCCATTCGATCCTGAAATCGAACGATCTTTTCATTGACTAAAGAACCTTTTCCAGATAGATACGAGCTACTTCCGAGGGTAATACACCTTTGAAACCCCCATCTTATTCAGCAATCCGGAAGTTTCTGTAGAACCTGAATCAGAGATGGCGAATCCACCACCTCCTCCACCCCGCAAGCTTAACAATTATTTGCAACCATCCCTGCAAGATTTTCCTCATCTTACTCCTACACCTAATCTTGAGGGAGTGGAATTTGAGATTAAACCCCAATTTATTACTATGATTGAAAGGAAGCAATTCAGCGGGGCTAAGGGTGAAGATCCAAATCTTCATATTTTGGATTTTTTTTTTCAGTATTGCAATACTATTAGGCAAACTATGGTTACTCAAGACCAAACTAGGGAGATTCTTTTTCCCATTTCATTTTGTGGTAAAGCTAAATTGTGGTATAATGGACTGAATACAACTACACTTGATATTACTGACTGGGATACTCTTGCTTTGAATTTCTATAATAAATATTACCCTACAGAGATGACAACATTATTAAGGAGTTCAATCCAAAATTTTGCCCAAGAAGCTGATGAAAGTCTATATGATGCTTGGGAGAGATTTAAGGATTTGCGAAGGGAATGTCCCCATCATGGATTAGCATAGTGGAAGATAGTCCAAGCCTTCTAAAATGGGCTTGGAAATTCATCTACATCAATCCTTGACTCAAAAGCTAATGGAAGATTTATGAATCTTCAAGTAGATGTAGCAGGAATAGTTATCGAAGAGATGGCAATTCACAATTCCTAATACGATAATCATAGAGGCTTTGCAAACAAAGGGAAACATAGTGTCGATTCCGTATCCTTAATGCAAGGTCAATTAACTTATATTTGTTAGAAATTAGATAATCTTAGTACTATTTATCCTACTACTTTAGCTAATGTTTCTGCTGTTAATAATAACACTAATGAAGTTTTTAATGAAAATTGTGGAATTATAGGTCGTTGGGAACAAGATTGTAGGACATATGTGGAGCAAGTTAATGCATTCCAAGACTATTGACAAAATTATCCATACCTATCTTACCGGAGCACTAAT
Source organism: Chenopodium album (assembly GCF_948465745.1). Taxonomy (NCBI): domain Eukaryota; kingdom Viridiplantae; phylum Streptophyta; class Magnoliopsida; order Caryophyllales; family Amaranthaceae; genus Chenopodium; species Chenopodium album. The sequence continues at coordinate 17,194,784 of NC_137835.1, read as the reverse complement.
ATGCAAAACCCCCCAACTCCACAAGCACCACAACCACAAGCACCACAACAACCACAACAAAAATACTACCAAACCCTTACCAAAGGACCTGCTATGTCCATTTTATATAGTATTTTACCCCCGTCCCTTGATCATAATTGGTAGTGTTTTTGGCTCTTAAGAGCCACTTTTATTACTAATTGGTGTTTTCTAGTGTTTTCGTAGTTTTGGTTGACTTTTGTAGGGATTCGCACTTTTGGAGCATTTTCTCGAGATATTATGGGGTGACTACGAGCATTGCAGGAGCACGATCAGTTTTTATAGCCCAGGGCCGGTTAGAGTCATCGAACCGGTGATTAAGGGATTAGCATTTGAGATTCTGAGGCATTTGGACCGAGTATTCAAGACCTGAAGAGGAAATCTAGATTGGGCCAAAGAATCGGAGCCCAATCGAGAAGTCCAAGCTTGCCAAAGTGTCTGAGCCCGGCCAAAATAGGCACCGCCTGAAGGCGCGCCCGGCCGAGCGAGGAAGATTAGTTCACGCCCGAGTTCACGCCTGGCCGGGCGCGAGAGATGGCCATAATGGGAAAAAGGGGGGCCCGATCGGGCGACCCTTCGCCCGATCGAGCGCGAGGTTTTTAGGAGCTGATTTCGACGATTTATCTTAGTTTTAATTAGGAGTAAATATTTTTGTTATAAATACGATTTTAATGCTTTTGATTAGGATCTCTCTTCTCTTAGACTTTCTCTCTCTACTTAGTTTTAGATTAGTTTCTCTCTCTACAACTTTGTTCTCTATTTTGTTCTTAATTCAACTCCTTAATTCTGATTACTTTGGTAACGATTTCTTCTACTTTAATCTCAGTTATTTACTTTATTTCTTTCATAATGTCTCCTTTAATTGCTTTGTTTAGTTTATATTTAATTATGTTTGAGTAGTTTTCTTTCTAGGGTTTATGGGGATCCATAAATAATATGAAGGGGTAATTTATTGTTGTTGATTGTCAATGCTAGATTAATTTTCTATTGATTGATTTAATGCTCTGTGACTAGATTAGGCATGATATTTTATGCATGAGTTTGACAATATTGATTTGAGATTCGAGAGATGGGAATTGATGTTTAGGTCTAGTTTCAATAGGCAGGTTAATTTATAAGTGGTTAAGTCGAGATTCGAGAGATGAGATTTAATGCGGGTAGATTAATTCTGTGATTGTAATAAGTAGCGAGAGCCCTTTATGATCTGATTAATTGATGCATTGATGATTGATTGTTATATTTTACCCTGGAATATTTTTTATCGGTGAACCTATGCCCTAGGTCTTTTATCCCTTGATTTTCTTCCTAATTTTATTCCTTCTCACTTTTACTCCTAATAGTTTAGTTCCACTTTTTAATAACAAATTGGTTACTTAATAATTTAGATTGCTTTAATTAATTAGGAATAGAAAGACCAGTTTCCCTGTGGATTCGACCCTACTTCCATATCGGCATTAGTTAGAAGATTTAGGAATTACTTTTGATTGGGTGATACGACTTTAGCCTGTCAAAATTTGGCGCCGTTGCCGGGGAAATGGTTTTATTTTTATTCTGATTGTTTTTTTTTTTTGCAGTCTAGGTTATTTCTTCTTGTCTCAGAGAACGTTAGTTCTTTGAGGCAAGTCTCATATTTTCTTTTTAGTTCTTTGTTTATGCCCAGGTATTCCAAATCAGGTTATATCCCGTTAGATCTTAAGATAGAACAATCTTTCCATAGACAAAAGAATCTTTACAGGAAAATCCTTGCGGGTTCAGGTGATAACAATAATCGCCAAGACCCTCCAACTGTTTCTAGTGATTCAGAGGTATCTTTAAATCCAGAATCAGAGATGGCGGTACCTAAGAAGCTCAGTGATTATTCGCAGCCGACGCTTACAGATTTTCCACACCTTACTCCCATTCCGGCTCTTGATGGGGTAAAATTCGAGATTAAACCCCAATTTATCACGATGATAGAAAGGAAGCAATTTAGTGGAACTAAGGGTGAAGACCCAAATCTTCATATTGCAGACTACTGTCAATATTGTAATACCATCAGGCAAGTTGAGGTCACACAGGACCAAATCAGGGAGATTCTCTTACCTTTCTCTTTATGTGGAAAAGCCAAATTATGGTATAATGGATTAAATAGAACCGCACTTGGTATAACTAATTGGGAGACTCTTGTTTTAAATTTATATAATAAATATTACCCTGCAGAGAGGACAATTTTACTAAGAAGTGCAATTCAAAACTTTGCCCAAGAGCCATATGAGACTTTCTATGAGGCCTGGGAAAGATTCAAGGATCTGCAGAGGGAGTGTCCCCACCATAATTTAGCATAGTGGCAGTTAATCCAAGCCTTTTACAATGAGATTGGAAATTCATCTAGAATAATATTGGATTTTGCAGCTAACGGGAGGTTTATGAAACTTAATGTTGATGATGCAAGTCAAGTTATTGAAGATATGGCAATTCATAATTCCCAATATGGGAATCCCAGAGGTTTTGCTAACAAACGAAAACATAGTGCCGACTCTGTATCCTTTTTACAAGCTCAATTAACCTCTATTTGCCAAAAGTTAGATAATCTTAGTACTGCAAATATAGCTAATGTTTTAGCAATTAATAATAATGCTAATGAGGCTTTCTGTGAAAATTGTGGAATTGTAGGTCATTGGGAGCAAGATTACAGGAGTTCCGTGGAGCTGATGGGTCTCATAAATGGCACCCATTTGATGAACATTTAGATTATTTTTACCTTCTTTTCATGGCTTTCATGCTTAATAAATGCTTAGTTTATGCTTTTGGTCTTAGTCTTATCTTTCCTCTCTTATTTTGTAGCTTTTGTGCATTTCTGGTATTTCTAGTCTTTTCTCCTTTATTTGCTCTATTTTCGTGGTTGTAGGTATTGTACGAGATTTGGGTCGTGATATTGGTGATTTACAAAGGTGGAGGAAGCTTTTGGAGCAAGCTCATGGCAATTGGAAAGCTCAAGATGCAAGGAAGTGGATTCTCCAAGTTCTAGCTCTTGCGCTCTCAAGCCGTGCTCTCTTGAATATGGGGTGTTGAACCCATAATCATGTGCTTTTGAGACTGCCTCACTAATTGTTCATCATCATCATGATTGTGCGTTCATTCGAAGACCTTAGCGAACGCACGAAGCCGCGAGAAGATCGAAGAAACCGAGAGATGCGCGGGCGCGCAAGGCACGGGCGCGCCACCCCTGCAGCACGGGCGCGCCTCCCGTGCAGCGCGGGTGTGCCTTCCTGGGTATTTTCTTGCTCGGTTTTTATTTTTGCGCCTCTATAAATACCTTTGTAAACCCGACTTTTGGGGCAAGTTTAGAATAAGCTTGATTTCACATTGTTGATCATTTTTCTTAGCTTAGTTGAGAGCTTCTCTCTCTAGTTTTAGGGTTAGTTTAAGAGTAGATTTTAGAGAGAGAAAGTTAGGAATTTCAATGGTGATTGAGAGATTAAAGATTCAATGGCGACAATTATGTTGAAGATCTTCTCTATTACCAATGAGCATTCTTAACTCTATCTCATTTTATTGCTTTGTTTAATTTCATATTTGTTTGGTTTGATTTTGATGTTTGATTGTTGATTACTGTAGTTGTTCTTCATATATTGTTGATTCTTGATTTCTATAGTTGTTAGTTGATTTGATGATGATGTTAGAGTAGTTGTTTTCTAGGAATTGGGAAAAACTTGTATGATTGATTGATTGTGCTTAATTTAGGGATTGTGTTGATTAATTGTTGTGATTAAAGTGATTAATGGAAGTTTGCATGTGTGTAATTCGATTAGGCTTTGAGTATTGTGCTAGATTGCATTGTAGTTTCTAATGATACGGACCATTGATTTAGAAATTGCAATTGTTGATTGAGCTTGATTAGTGATGCTCCTAGTTAGAGTCTCTCGTAGTTGGCGCTAGTTTGACCTCTAGGAGATAGCTTGTTGACTCTTTTGATTGAGCTTGCCATTAGTCTTCACAACCATTGATTTGCATATTGTTCTCTAGTTGCTACAATTGTCATGATTACTTTTTGATCCTCATTCCTAGTGTTTATTTGTTTGGTTCCTCATTTTGTTAGTTGGTTATAATGTTTACCTTTTATCCTTAGACTTCGACCTAGCTTAGGCGCATAATTGAGAGCGCTTGAACATTACCGTTTCTTTGGATTCGACCCTTGGCTTGCCTCTATGCTAGTATATAGGTTTGTTAAGTGTTTATAAATTTAGTTTGATCGAGGGAGGATTAATTTAAACGACCTAGTTCCACCTCTCATCAAAATGGCGTCGTTGCCGGGGAACGGTGTCTATGTTTGAGTGTTTTTGATTGCTTGAGTCTAAGTCTTTGTATATACTTTTCTTTTATTTGATTTTTGTTTGTTTTGTAAAAAAATGGCATGTCTATCTTTTCTATAATATAACAATGAGCCTTTTTGTGAATATTTCAATAGACTTGAAGGATTTCTTGACTGTCATTGTTGTAGTATTTGGGAGGCTTGTGAGATTTGTTATTTTGGTTTGAATGAACAAACTAGGAATGAAGTTGAATGCATGCATAATGGTAGATTTAGAGCATTGTCAATTGATGATGCTTGGGATTTTTATGTTTGGTTTGCTTGGGATGTTCATAATAGGGGTAATCATGTTTCTAATTTTGATGTGCAATGTGTTAATTCTTCTAATGTTAGCATGATTTCCCATGATTTGTCACATGATCCCATTAGTGAACCTAGAACAAATGCTTTCAATTCTAGTCCCTCTTTTTTCATGATAATGAGGTGCATTCTCAAGTTGACAAATCTCATATGTTTTATTGTGCCCCCACTCCCCATTATGATGTATATTCTCATGATTTCAATGTTGATTCTTCCAATCTTTGTTGTACTTCTTCTTCTCTTGTTGAACCTAAATCTTCTACACCTTTTGAATCTCTTATTGCTACTTTGGAAACTCAAATTAGGCATATTGAGCTTAGTGATGATCTTGGGCCTAAAAAGGAGTCGATTCTTAATTCTTTAAGAAGTCAATTGGAGGTGATGAAAAATAGTGTGGAGAATTTTGAGGAGGGAAGAAGGAGAGGTAAAGAGCTAGAAAGCCAATTGTCATCTTTGATGCTTGTGTGTGAAAATTACAAATACAATGTGTGTGTTAAGGATGATGATGGTGATTTTGAGCAACCAAGAGAGTGTGAGGATACCATCGATGAGCATTTGTGTGATGGTGAAGGAGTTGAGATTGAAGAGAGTATTGAATTTGAAAACTCCAACTCTCCCACCCATCTTGATGAGTCTCTTGTGCATGATTGTGATTCTTCTATCCATGAGTATTTGGACTTGTTTGAGGTTATGGCTTATAAGTTCTTTAAGAGTCAAAATAAAACCCATAGCCTTTTAAGTGGGTTCATTGAGAATGCTTCATGGGAGAGAGATGATTTTGAAATGAATTTGCATCCATTCATGCATGTTTTCGAGACTTTGGGCTTTAAAGAAGTTGAGGGAGTTGTTGTTCATGAATGTAGTGGAGGAGATTATGTGGTTCCTCTTGGGAGTTGGATGTTTGAGGGAGATGGTGATCATGAGTGTTCTTCTTTTGAGGATTCTATGATTGATTTCCATGCTCTTATTGGTGATTTGAGGCATGGTGGTGAAGAAGATTTCATTTGCAAAACCATAGCCCATATTCTCTCCTCTCATGTCCATTTTTCAAGCAATTTCAACCATATCCCTATAGACACCTAAAAATGTCTCCCCAAAACTAAACCCGATGATGAACAACCTTTCACCGTCACTATTGGTCGAGTTCAGTATTTAATCCCGAGAGTGCTTAAAAAATCGTATTTGATTAAATTCGTATTTTTGAAAAGTCCATGGATTAGTCTTGATGTTTGGTAAAAGCATAGTTTTAATTTCATCCCAAACCTTTTTTATTTTATTGTTTTATTATTTATTGGCCCAAACCTTTTATTTATTTTATTTTCTTATTTTAGCCCAAATAATAATAAATCAGAAAAAGGCCCGAAATTATCAATCGGCACTTAAAATGCTGAACAAAGTTAGGGTTAAAAATGTATTTAGACGGAAAAACGGACTGAAAATTCCCGCGCCACGGCAGGAGTCCCCCGTGTTACGGGAATCTTTCCCATGACACGGGAAACCTGCTGTGACACGGGAATTTCCGTGTCCTTTCCAAGTAAACCCTTAACGCGTTTTCTTCCCCGTTTACTAAATATTTCCCGCGTCACTCAAAAATTGCACCGTGTTACGGGAATGTTTCCTGTCTGACGGTGGGACTTCCCGTGTCACGGTACAGTTTGCCGTGTCGCGGGATACTTTTTTTTAGAGTTTTTATCATTTTAGGGTTCCGTGTGCTCCCTCAGCAAATTTTCTCTATAAATACCCCCTCATATCCGATGTACGGGGCATCAATTAATTCTCTAGTTTTTTCTCTCTTCTATGCTCTAGCCTAAACACTAGCCAACCCTTATTCTTTCGAAATTCCTTCTTCAAGCACTCCCAGGAGTCCATACTTTACTCGTGGTTCTGTCCTTAAGCCAAGGCATGAAAGGTAGAACTGTTTGAGGGTTTGGCCCTAAATCAATTCTATTTAATTTAGTTTAATTTAATTATTGTTTTATTATTATTTCCTTGAAGTTACTAACTCGTTTATTATTTTGTAGTTGCAAACAAACAGAATCAAAGTAAGAATTATGTTCCTTTTATTTCTATTATTTTTCTAACGATTTTATATTGTTGGAATTATTGTTAAATTGCTTCCAATATTAATGTTTATTCTATTATTTTTTATGATCACCACATTGCATATTAAAGGGAATATGTAATTGAAAATCACGCCTAATAAGATAATTTGGACGACCGGTTTAGGTTCTTTTTTAATCTTGTTGTTTAAATCAAGTGATCACAAATATTTTAGAATTATATGTTGCATTAATATTCAACCAATTTAGCTTAATAATAGTTTGGAGCGAATTGGATATTTTTTTTGTATGCCTTTGAGATCGCAGGAATCACTTTTCACTATAAGAATCGAGTAGAGGCCAATACGGGCGAATGTGACTCCATGACTCACTTCGTACCATCATCCCCGATCCTTCTTTTGTGGTTCCGAACCATATGGAGTTAGTAATCTCATGGATTATGAATGGGGTGTTACCTTCACGGGTCAATCGTTGTTGCCTATCGTTATCCCTTATCGTGGTTGCCTTTTTATGATCCGTGAACGGTTTACAAGTTCCTTACAAACTTGTTGGCGACTCCCTACTTTCCTTGTCCCTAATCGTATTATGTCAAATCCCACTTCCTATGAGTGCCAAGAATATTCACAACATGCTTAACGTAGGCGCACTTCGAGCGACGCCTACAATTTGGCGACTCCACTAGGGAGGATTCTTGGTTATTTATCGATTTGAGTGATCGGTATTTAATTAAGATGAGTGGATGAGACTTGAAAGATTCTTGTGATTAATTTGGCATTTTTGCATATGCATAGACGTTTTAACGTCGCATTTAGGTCTGTCCTGTAGGAGAAATTGAATAACTTGATTGCGTACGAAGGAAAACTGGGCACCAGTCAGATTTTCTGACTGTCGTGCCACGGCAGAATCTGCCGTGTCACGGTACAGTGCACCATCTGACGGTGTGCAGTACTGTGGCACGGGAATTTTTGCCGTGTCACGGCAGTCCTAAAATTTGTCCAGTGGCTTGTTTTATCTTCTCATAGTCAACTTCCTTCGATTTTTCTGAAAAAACGTGTGTGTTCTACATGCGTCTTAGCTCCGGGGGATTTAAGCTCTATCAACCCAAAACGCTCATGGCAATAAGGGTTCATCCGAGTTATTAAATCCACCCAAACCATGGAGTCGAGTTCGATTTCATCACGAACTCGCGGAGCCGCCCGTTGGCATACACCCTCAAGGGAGGCTGCCTTGCTAACGCGTCCGAACTCTTAACCATGGTACCCTATTGACACCAAATAAACTTGACCATAGTCGAACATAGAACTTGACCTTAGGTTGCGAACTATTCTTTGCATCATTGTGCCTATGTGTTTTATGTTTGGTCGTTTTGATCCTAACCTTAGCGATCTTTCTTTGTCTATGGTGGATTATTTTATGACTAACGATTGCCAATGGACCGTACTCACTTAGTAATTAGCAAAAAAAAAAAAAAAAAGGGGGGGAGGGGGGGGGGGGGGAAGGGTTGCCGCGCCACGGGAAACTCTACTGTGTCACGGAAAATTTCCACCGTGACACGGTGGATTTCCAAAAAAAAAAAAAAAGTCTGCCGTGACACGGGAAACTCTACCGTGTCACGGCAATTTCCACCGTGACACTGTGGATTTCCAAAAAAGAAAAAGAAAAAAAAAAGGTCTGTCGCGCCACGGGAAACTCTACCATGTCACGACAATTTCCACTGTGGCACGGTGGATTTCAAAAAAAAAAAAAAAAATTCCCGTGCCACGTCAGCATCCACCGTGGCACGGGAAACTTTACTGTGTCACGGCAATTTTCACCGTGGCACGGTGGATTTCAAAAAAAAAAAAAAAAAAATCCCGTGCCACGTTAGCATTCCCCGTGGCACGGGAAAGTTCACCGTGTCACGGCAATTTCCACCGTGGCACGGTGGATTTCCCAAAAAAAATAAAAAAAAAACATCGCGTCACGGAAGCTTGTACTGTGACACGGTACAGTTTTCCGTGTCACGGTGCCTTTGAAATAAGTCCAGTTAAGTATTCCGTGTTAATTTGGTCCTCACGTCAGTCATTTTGGTTATTGTTCACATGTCTAGCCATGCGATCATACCACGAGTCTTATAACATCACTTAGTCACTCACGAGTCAAGTATAGTCCACACACTTTCTTTATGTTCCGACTCGAGTCGTGCACCAGGTCGTTTATGATTGTATACTAGGTTCATGCACCCTTTTTTCGTCATAATAAAAAATGAGTGACGTTTTCTCACCTGTTTTCAAATGTCTATTTTTTTCCTTTCCTATCTTGAGAAATGAGTCAAACAATTAAGTGAATTATTTTATTTCACATTACTTGGTCAAGGAACAGGGATAGATTAATACGGTTCGAGTCATTACCGCAACAATCTCTCAGATCTAATAGGCGTTCAAAGAGAACTTTGCCATCTCCACATTACTTATCACCTTTCAATGGCCACTAAAGAAGATATTGAGAACATCAACAAATCCATCGAGGCACTGTCTGCCATGATGCAAACCCTTACCACTAGGGTCACTACCATGGAACAAAACAAGGTCACTGTTTTCACCCTTGACAAATTGAAGGAACAAATGAGTAAGATTTCTGAGGATTTCACTTATGTGGAACGGCCTCCCACTCCTTTGGATGTGAAGGACAGACTCCCTGAAAAGTTCTCCACTGCTGATATTCCAAAGTTCAAGCCTACTGACAATCCAATATTCCATTTGAAGGCGTTCTCTGCAACCATGGCTCTTAAGGGATTGGACGTAACACTCTTCCCTACGGTGTTCCCTCTCTCCTTAGAACATTCTTGCCAACAATGTTTTTATTCCTTAGATGCCAAGCATACTGCGACTTGGCAAGATGTCACTGATAGTTTCATGAATTGTTACAAGTGTAACATTCAAACTTAAACTTCTGAACGTGAACTCTCCATTCTCAAACAGAAAGAGAATGAGGGCTTCATCGCTTACCTGAACAGGTGGAGGGAAACAGCTTCACTCTTGGTAGATCCTCCCAAAGAAAGAGAGATGGTTCGCCTCTTTATTCAAAATCTGACTCATAAATATAAGAAACATCTCAAATTTCTTCCACTGAACACTTTCGAAGCTGTATACGATATGACATCAATATCGAGGATGAGCTAATAAAGACTGCTGGTAGTAACAATAATAACACTTGGAAAAACAAGAAGAACGACCATCCTTCTTCTTCGTCTTCTAAGCACGAAAATACTACCAACAATATAAGCCAAGTTGATATCAATGAAGAGTTAGCTCTTGATGCTCCATTGCCCAAGAAGAAAAGAATTTACACTCCTTTAGGAATGACTTATGATGCGGCCTTTGATCGCCTTTACGGTCAAGGCTTGATCACATCTATTGGGCCATTTCCAGAGCCAAAACCTAAAGAAAGGAGCACCAAATGGAATCCCAATGCCCATTGCAAGTACCATCAAGGAAGGGGCCACACTACGGAGCAATGTTGGAATTTGAAGGACGTCATTCAAGACTTGGTGGATGCAAACAAACTTCCTGTCCCTCCAGGCGGCAAGAAGTAATGAACACAAGGTGCACATCAGATCCTTCATGCAAGATATCATGATTTCTTTCTTTATAATTCATCTCCATTCCCCCATTCATGTCTAGCATAGGTTTTCCACTTTGAATTTTTATATGTTTCATGTGTTTCGTTCACCTTTTCCATTAATAAAATGAGCAAACTTCCTTTACATCTCGATCATAGATTTTTTCATTCATTCATTCTCAAAAAAAAAAAAAAAAAAAAAAAAAAAAAAAAAAAAAAAAGTAAAAAATAAAAATAAGAAGAAAAAAAAAATCAATTACCGAACTAAACCCAGGTACACCAATGACTTGAGGCACCTTTGCAACCCTGTCATTCCCTGTTAACCGTTCAATCACATTCCATTTCTTCATCAACCATTTTGAGCCTCATCTAACGTTTGGCCTTCATTTCTTCAACCCACATTCACTTAACCTTGGGATTGGAAGATGTGTAATTGTATAACATTCAAAAAGCAAGTAGGATAGAGAAAAAAAAGCAGCAAAGCAACAATAAAGCAATGTCTAAAGGCAAGTGTTCCAATGTCTTTGATACGAACACGTCTCAAATTGCGTCTCTCATCGAGTGCTCGGTACCGTGCCTGAGAAACATGAATGCTAAGTGAGTGATGGACCGCATGATCTGAGATTGCCTACATTGATTCAAAAGAATGAAAAAAAAATATCAAAGCAAAAAAAAAAAAAAAAAAATGTGTTGAAAATAAACTTGCAAAATTCAAAATTTTCAAATTCACAATTACACATCTTGGGGGCTTCTCTCGGGTCTTGAGCCTTTTACCCATTTCTTCCTTAAACCATCAACTTAACCACATTACAACCCTTAAAAGACCTCTTTGAGGTGTACATACACTTCTGCAAAGTTCGGTTAGAGCTACGTTCGACCTGATTCCTTACGGATATGTAGGCAACCTCACGTTGAGGTGCGGCCACATTCATATTCATATCTATGCATGATTGAGTCAAAGAATATCCAATGCTTATCTCTATATCCCTACCCATTTTAGAGCTAGACTTGGGGGCTTGAACCCACATCACATTAGCTTACCCAGCCTAAAGAGTCATCATCTTTGACTCTTCACACATATATTTCCATCACCATAACCTTTGCAGCCTCACCTTAGTATCACTTTCACACAGTTCTTTCACACATACATATCCATATCGTCTTTCCCTTAGGAACCCTTTATCATGAAATCTTGTTTCCCTACCGCGCATGCTTCATCATCTTTCAAGACAACATTCATCAGAAGAAACGTTGTATACTTGCTTAGCTTCTTGACCTGAGCAATGTTCATTGTTTCATGCATCGCATAATGTGCTGAGTAACATTTATATATCAATGATTTGTAATAATACAAAGCATATCGTTCTTAGCTCCTTGACCTAAGCAACGTTCATAATCACTTCATCTATATACGTGCTTAGCTTCTAGACCTAAGTAACGTTCAAGATCACTTTTTTACACCATATATGATGCTTAGCTCCATGACTTAAGTTCATTCATCTATCGTGTCACATGATGTAATTGTCCTTAGCCTCCTGGCCTAAGAACATGCATCATGCATACATTATTTACAGGAGAAGCAATTAAATCCATACGAGTCATTTCGTCTTGCTCAACAAGGAAGTTCAAAACTTCTTCCCTTTTTTATCATGACTTTTATTTTAGGGAAGTTTAAAAACAAAACCTCATTTTTCATGTCTTTCTTTTTCGGGAGAAAGTCGGTACCCTCCACTCATGACAAAAATGACGGAAAATTTTTGCTTTTGCATTTTTAATTGCTTGTGTCAGTGCACACACTCACTCAATACACACACAATCACAAGTCATACTCATGTCATGTCATGTCGTGTCAAGTTAAACTTGGTCAAGTTAGTTGGTCAAGTCAATCATAGTCTATACGAGTCCCCTGGCAAATTTTATTTTGCAGGTCTCACGTCCGGGGATAAGCGGACCATCTACAACCCACGTCCGGGGACAAGCGGACCATCTACAACCCACGTCTGAGGACAGGCGGACCATTTACAGCCCACGTCTGGGGACAAGCGGACCATTTACAACCAGTCCACGTCCGGGGACAAGCGGACCATTTACAACCAGTCCACGTCCGGGGACAAGCGGACCATTTACAACCAGCCCACGTTCGGGGACAAGCGGACCATTTACAACCAGACCACGTCCGGGGACAAGCGGACCATCTACAACCCACGTCCAGAGACAAGCGGACCATTTACAGCCCACGTCCAGGGACAAGCGGACCATTTACAGCCCATGTCCGGGGACAAGCGGACCATCTACAACCCACGTTCGGGGACAAGCGAACCAACTACAGCCCACGTTCGGGGACAATCGAACCACCATCATTTCACGGCGCAAGGTTCTCGATACACAAAGACTTGCAATCTCATCATCTGTCGACTTTCCTCAAGCATGGAAAGTATTATCCGGTGGATTTCTTAAAGCATAGAAAACCGCCAAATTCATAGTTCGACTTTCCTCAGGCATGGAAAGTATCATCAGGTAGATTTCTTCAGGCTTAGAAAGCTACCAAATTCATCAGCCGGCTTTCCTCAGGCATGGAAAGCATTTCAACAAATGTCATCTGGTGGATTCCTTCAAGCATAGGAAGCTGCCAAACTCATTTGTCACCGATACACTGGTGCCAGATACGTATTCTATAACTTTACTCTTTTATCTGTGGAATTAACATTTTTCTACAGGTATCGGCGTGTACAGAGTGATTTAGGATCGCAGAACGTCTTAAATCATTCTCCGTCCCCATTGACTACTTTGACTATCGTTTTCGAAACTGACGTTTCTACAAACTCAGTCAAAGTGGGGGCTTCAGTAGACACCTAAAAATGTCTCCCCAAAACCAAATCCGATGATGAACAACCTTTCACCGTCACTATTGGTCGGGTTCAGTATTTAATCCCGAGAGTGCTTAAAAAATCGTATTTGATTAAATTCGTATTTTTGAATAGTCCATGGATTAGTCTTGATGTTTGGTAAAAGCATAGTTTTAATTTTAGCCCAAAACTTTTTTATTTTATTGTTTTATTATTTATTGGCCCAAACCTTTTATTTATTTTATTTTCTTATTTTCTTATTTTAGCCCAAATAATAATAAATTAGAAAAAGGCCCGAAATTATCTATCGGCACTTAAAATGCTGAACGAAATTAGGGTTAAAAATGTATCTAGACTGAAAAGCGGACTGAAAATTCCCGCGCCACGGCTAGAGTTCATCATGTCACGGGAATCTTTCCCGTCTGACGGTGGAATTTCCCGTGACACGGGAAACCTGCTGTGACACGGGAATTTCCGTGTCCTTTCCGCGTAAACCCTTAACGCGTTTTCTTCCCTGTTTACTAAATATTTCCCGCGTCACTTAAAAATTGCACCGTGTCACGGGAATGTTTCCCGTCTGACGGTGGGACTTCCCGTGTCACGGTACAGTTTTCCGTGTCGCGGGATACTTTTTTTTAGGGTTTTTATCATTTTAGGGTTCCGTGTGCTCCCTCAGCACATTTTCTCTATTAATACCTCCTCATATCTAATGTACGGGGCATCAATTAATTCTCTAGTTTTTTCTCTCTTCTATGCTCTAGCCTAAACACTAGCCTACCCTTATTCTTTCGAAATTCCTTCTTCAAGCACTCCCAGGAGTCCATACTTTACTCGTGATTTTGTCCTTAAGCAAGGCGTGAAAGGTAGAACTGTTTGAGGGTTTGACCCCAAATCAATTCTATTTAATTTAATTTAATTTAATTATTCTTTTATTATTATTTCCTTGAAGTTACTAACTCGTTTATTATTTTGTAGTTGCAAACAAACAGAATCAAAGTAAAAATTATGTTCCTTTTATTTCTATTATTTTTCTAACGATTTTATATTGTTGGAATTATTGTTAAATTGCTTCCAATATTAATGTTTATTCTATTATTTTTATGATCACCATATTGCATGTTTTAAGGGAATATGTAATTGAAAATCACGCTTAATAAGATAATTTGGACGACCGGTTTAGGTTCCTTTTTAATCTTGTTGTTTAAATCAAGTGATCACAAATATTTTAGAATTATATGTTGCATTAATATTCAACCAATCTAGCTTAATAATAGTTTGGAGCGAATTGAATATTTTTTTTGTATGCCTTTGAGATCGCAGGAATCACTTTTCACTATAAGAATCGAGTAGAGGCCAATACGGGCGAATGTGACTCCATGACTCACTTCGTACCATCATCCCCGATCCTCCTTTCGTGGTTTCGAACCATATGGAGTTAGTAATCTCATGGTTTATGAATAGGGTGTAACCTTCATGGGTCAATCGTTGTTGCCTATCGTTGTCCCTTATCGTGGTTGCCTTTTTATGATCCGTGAACGGTTTACAAGTTCCTTAAAAAATTGTTGGCGGCTCCCTACTTTCCTTGTCCCTAATCGTATTATGTCAAATCCCACTTCCTATGAGTGCCAAGCATATTCACAACATGCTTAACGTAGGCGCACTTCGAGTGACGCCTACAATACCCTACACTCCTATATCCCTCCCTTTCTTTGTCAATGAGCCTATTGGGGACCCCCTTGTCTATGATGATTTGTATGTGGCTCATTTGTCCCCAATTGAGGAAAATGGTGATGTTGCCACCCAAAAATATTGTGAGGAGAGTTTGCCTTCTTCTTCTTTTTTCTTTTTTCCTTTTCTTATTTTGTTGAATTTTCTTTTGTTTCCTCTTCTTTCTCTTAGCATCTCTCTCCTCATAGGTGTGAACTAAGCTTCTTGCATGCCTTATTTTTGTCACGTGCATACTTGTTTTCATATGAAATGTGTAGTAGTGCATTTGACAAGCTCTTGCGTTCGTTGCAATACTATTTTACAAGAGCAGTCAAGCTTGGACCTTAAGCAAGGCTTTCTCGGGAAGTAACCCGTGCTTTATTGCTTTCATTTTCTTTTCTTTTTAGAATAGATTTTCTCTCATGGAAATGTTTGTGTGCCTTTTGCTAGGTACATGACTTGATATACTTTGGTGCTTCGATTTGGATCAAGAATCAAGGAAGTTTGACTCCTATTTTTGCTAGCACATGGAAGGCAAGATTCAATTCTTGAGGAAATTATCTTTGAAATGTTTAATTGGGTCATTTGCGGGTATTTACACCCACCTAATATCCGGTAATATCCTTACTTGCTCTTTCTCAAGTGGATGATGTCTTGTTGGACATATGTTGGTTTGTTGGATTGCTCTCCTTGTTTTCCCCTCCCATGGTTTATATGATTTATGTTTGAGTGTATTGTCTCATTCAAGCTTCGGGGAGGGTATTCTATCATGTTTGATGGGATATTGATTCATATATGATTTGCACCTTTGTATATGCTTTTCCATGTTCTATATCGTGAAAAACTCCAAAAAGA
Organism: Chenopodium album; assembly: GCF_948465745.1. NCBI lineage: Eukaryota > Viridiplantae > Streptophyta > Magnoliopsida > Caryophyllales > Amaranthaceae > Chenopodium > Chenopodium album. The sequence goes on along the minus strand of NC_137835.1, from coordinate 17,179,047 downwards.
TTTTTGTTTCTATCAAGTCAAATTTGCAATGTGTCTTTATTTTGTTCTTGCTTTGGACATAATACTTTTGAACTTGTATAGTTGAATGCTTTTCTTCTTAAATGGTAACGGTGTGCACGATTTGAGAGTATGTTTGGTTGATTTTAGGATTAAGCATGCTAAGGTAGTTGGTTAGAACTAGTGGGACTATGAAACTGGATTCTACTTGTTTGTGGCGTGTTGGTAGTTGCTTCCTATCGTCGAATTGACACCAATAGTGAGTTTTTGCTTCATCCATGTGAGGTTCATTATTTTTCAAGCCTTCAACATATATTTGCATGAGCGGCATGGATCCTTGACTATTGCTGACCTAATCAAGAATCTTGACTCATAATTCTCAAACTCGAGACCGAGCCATCTAGGGAGGACAAAGGCATCTTTTTGGGGTGGTAATTTTTCTTTTTAAGGTTAATTTTCTTTCTTTTTAGTTCATTGGGTTTAAATTTGCCTTTTTGCTAACCATTTGAGCCTTTTCCCTTCTTTTTAAACCACATCCTTAGATTTTGAGCCTTTTGTTTCATTTTCGTTTCCGTTCTTGGTTTTTTTGAAGCAATTGATCATTATTGTTGGAGTTTGTGGTGGAGGAGTTTGGATATTTGGTTCTCTTGAAAGCAAGTTTATGTTGTGATATTTGTGTGAATAATGGTAAATGAATAAATGAAAAAAGCCGTCTAAAGTAAAAAAGGCAAGGACAATGCAAATGCAAAAATTGTAAAAGCCGTCCTGAGTTAAATTAAAGAGGCATGGACAATTGCTTTGAAAGAAATGAAAATACAAAAAAAAAAAGGTGAAAAAAAGAAAAAACAAAAATATTTTGATGTGATTCTTTTCCCCTTTTCAAGCATTGAGGACAATGCTTCCTTTAAGCTTGGGGGAGAAGCGTTTACGCTTTTGTATATATGATTGTGGTTATAGCTTTAAATAAGCTCGGGGGAGTTAGTTTGTTTTTTTTTTGGCGATTGCTTGGTTATGAGAAGAAGGTTTGATCATCCTTTGCTTCACTAATTAGGAATATCGCCAAATTTTAAAATTTTAAGCCTACCCTCACCCTTTTTGCCCTTACGTTACAACCATTGGGAAAGACCTTTTGTCCTAGAGGTCAAGTCATATATCGGGGGAGGGCATTATGAGTTAAAGCCAAAGGAAAGGGGATGCATTGTCAAGACGTCGAGTGGCCCAAAATTATCTCCTTTTCCGGTTCCTTCGTGGAACTTTTGAGATGCTCACTAGAGGAAGATATGAGATTAGTAGGGAGAACGAGGTAAAACCGTTTGGGATAAAAGTGGATTGCGTTTCTCTAGTTCCTATGATTAGCATATTTATGTTTCAATTAACCTTAGATATCTTAGAACGTGCACTCCCTTACTTGTTTAGAAAGATTTGCATTCATCTATGCTTGTACATTTGGAAAAGTCCTTTCATGAACATTTGTTTGCTTTTCTTGTATTTTGGTTTCTTTTTCATGCTTTGCCTTGTTTGTATTATTATGAGAGTTATAGGTTATTCTCATAGGAAACCTTTACGAGAGCATCATTAGTTCTCTAGGGCTATCTAGGGGTTTAAATAGCTTGTCTTTGGTTGCTAAAATTGACCGTGATTCCTACGAAAGTGATTTAGTGTATATTCTTATCTCTTCTCTTCTTTTTGTTTGTTTGAATAAGCTTATCATTTCTCCCTTGGTTTTGTTTTGCTTGAGGACGAGCAAAAGGTAAGCTTGGGGGTATATGATGGGTGTCATAAATGGCACCCATTTGATGAGCATTTAAGTTGTTTATTTTTACCTTCTTTTCATGGCTTTCATGCTTAATAAATGCTTAGTTTATACTTTGGTCTTAGTCTTACCTCTCCTCTCTTATTTTGTAACTTTTGTGCATTTCTATGGTTTTTCTAGTCTTTTATCCTTTATTTTCTCTATTTTCATGGTTGTAGGTATTGTAAGAGGTTCGGGTCTTAATATTGGTGATTTACTAAGGTGGATGCTCATGGCAATTAGAAAGCTCAAGATGCAAGGAAGTGGATTCTCCAAGTTCTAGCTCTTGCGCTCTCAAGCCGTGCTCTCATGAATATGGGGTGTTGAACCCACAATCATGTGCATTTGGGACTGCCTAAATTAGTGTTCATCATCATCATGATTGTGCGTTCATTCGAAGACCTTAGCGAACGCACGAAGCCGCGAGAAGATCAAAGAAACCGAGAGATGCGCGGGCGCGTAAGGCACAGGCGCGGGCACGCCACCAGCATACGCGGGCGCGCCACCCCTGCAGCACGGGCGCGCCTCCCCTGCAGCACGGGCGCGCCTCCCCTACAGTACGGGCGCGCCTTCCTGGGTATTTGCTTGCTCAGTTTTTGTTTTCGCGCCTCTATAAATACCTTTGTAAACCCGATTATTTGGGCAAGTTTAGGATAAGCTTCATTTCTTAGTTGAGAGCTTCTCTCTCTAGTTTAAGAGTTAGTTTAAGAGTAGATTTTAGAGAGAGAAAGTGAGGAATTCCAATGGTGATTGAGAGATTGAAGATTCAATGGTGACAATTGTGTTGAAGATCTTCTCTTTTATCAATGAGCATTCTTAACTCTATCTCATTTTATTGCTTTGTTTGATTTCATATTTGTTTGGTTTGATTTTGATGTTTGATTGTTGATTAGTGTAGCTGTTCTTCATATATTGTTGATTCTTGATTTCTTTAATTGTTAGTTGATTTGATGATGATGTTAGAGTAGTTGTTTGCTAGGAATTGGGTGAAAATTGTATGATTGATTGATTGTGCTTAATTTGGGGATTGTGTTGATTAATTGTTTAGAATAAAGTGATTAATGGAAGTTTGCATGTGTGTAATTCGATTAGGCCTTGAGAATTATGCTAGATTGCATTGTAGTTTCTAATGATACGGACCATTGATTTAGGAATTGGAATTGTCGATTGAGCTTTATTAGTGATACACCTAGTTAGAGTCTCTCGTAGTTAGCGCTAGTTTGACCTCTAGGAGATAGCTTATTGACTCTTTTGATTGAGCTTGCCATTAGTCTTCACAACCATTGATTTGCATATTGTTCCCGAGTTGCTACAATTGTCATGATTACTTGTTAATCCTCGTTCCTAGTGTTTATTTGTTTGGTTCCTCATTTTGTTAGTTGGTTATAGTGTTTACCTTTTATCCTTAGACTTCGACCTAGCTTAGGCGCATAATTGAGAGCGCTTGAACATTACCGTTCCTTTGGGTTCGACCCTTGACTTGCCTCTATACTAGTATATGGGTTTGTTATGTGTTTATTAATTTAGTTTGGTTGAGGGAGGATTAGTTTCAACGACCAAGTTCCACCCTCGTCAGGAGCAAGTCAATGCCTTTCAAGCTTATAGGCAGAATGACCCATACTCCAACACCTACAATCCTGGGTTACAGAATCATCCACATCTTTCCTACCGGAGCACCAATGTTCAAAATCCGCCAACTCCACAACAATCACAGGCACCACAACAAACATAATAGAAATATTACCACCCCAATGCTGGCCAGAAGAACCAACCATAACAACCCCCCTCATCTTCCGACCCTTCTTTTGCAGAAATTTGAGCGATGGTGGCTAGTATGCAAAAGCACATGGAGAGTAGAGAATCCTAAATTGATTCGATCATAGCACAAAATAAAATTGTAGATAATCAAATTGCGCAGATTTCTTCGACTCTACAAGCCCGTCAACAAGGAGCCCTGCCAACACAGCCAACCAGGCCTACGAATCAAGCTTTTGCAATTACTCTAAGGAGTGGTTCACACTTTGAAGGGCTCCCCTATGCCCAGAGATGATGAACCTGTTTAATGAATAATGCTAATCTTGATTCCATTAAACCTGACAATGTAGCTAATAGCCTTGCAGGGCTAAAGAGTAGTACTAATATTTTTGATAATACATTGCAGGGTACGACTCTAGGAAAGGTAGCAGCTCTAGACAAGAGCAGTAATGCTCCAAAACCGGTTATCAAACTTCCATTCCCCAATCGTCACTTAAAAACAAATTTGGATAAGCAGTTTGGTAAGTTTCTGGAGATGGTTAAAGATTTGTAGGTAACGGTTTCCTTCACAGAATTAATTACACAAATTCCTGCATATGCAAAATTCATGAAGGAAATATTGACTAGAAAGAGATCTATTAGTGAGGTAGAGACAATCGCTTTTACTGTAGAATGTAGTCCCGTACTACAAAATAAATCTCCACCTAAACTGAAAGATCCGGGTAGTTTTTCTATCCCTTGTCATATTGGCAATCTAATGATTGATAATGCATTATGTGATTTGGGTGCTAGCGTTAGTGTCATGCCATTGTTTGTGTATTCCAAGCTAAATATGGGTAAATTTAAAGCTACTAATATTACTCTACAAATGGTCGACCGTTCTTTTAAATACCCCTTAGGTGTTTTAGAGGATGTCCCTGTTAGAGTACGTAGGTAATTTTTATATACCTGTGGATTTTGTTGTTCTTGATATGGCTGAGGATTTGCAAACCCCAATTATTTTGGGTAAACCATTCCTTAACACTGCAGGAGCAATTATAGATGTGAAATATGGCAAATTGACACTATCAGTAGGGGATGATAAAATTACTTTCAATTTGAATAATACCCCTATAGCTTAAAGCCCCATGATAGAGGAGAAGTGTTTTAGTGTTAATGTGGTGAATAATTGTTTTAATAAGCCCCAAGCTCTTGTAAAAGATCCCTTGGAGGCGGTATCTTGTGTTCCATCTTCTACAGATGAAATAGACAAATGGCAAAAGGAAGTTGATGCAATAGAAAGAGCCCTCTATACTGTCGGTCTTGGCTTTGAAGATGAGATGGTGGAAATAAACAAGAAAGTTGTGGAAATTCAGCCTATAATGAGTGTTCCACCAGATCGAGTTGCAATTGCTCAATCCAGTGATAATTCGAAGCAACCATCGGTCAAAGGGGGGTCTCTAGTGTGTAGTAGTAAAGAACCCCCATTTCATGACAAGGAGGATCCACTTGATAAGGTGAATTGGCGTCCCACAAGGTATGGCAGGAAGCCGCGTAGTGGTCTAAACACCACTCGACCGGGTGAGAAACCACCCGATCAATCAGTAGGCCAAGGGTCCTAATTTTTAAACTTGGTAAGAGGGTCGTGCGGGACCTAGATAAACCAGCGCTTTGCGGGAGGCAAACCATATTTTCTTGCTTTTTAGTCTAGCTTTCTTTCTTTTTCTTGTGAGAGGAGAGAGGAGGGAGTTTAATGAGTTTATTGAGTTTTTGTACAGGTTTAAAGGAAAAGAGTTGGTCAAAATTTGAATAGAAGAAAAAAATTCTCCGTACTAATGTTGTCTCGGGCCCGATCGAGCGAAGCACCGCCCGACCGGGCGCAAGACTAAGGGCGCCCCACCGGGCGCGAGAATTAACGAAGTACGGAACTTTTGATCGCCCGATCGGGCGAAAGGGCCCCGGACCAGGCGCGAGAGTCGAAGAAAATTCGAGCGTTTTGTCGCCCGACCGGGTGCCAGAGCTATACATTTTTTGAAATTTAGATCGCCCGACCGAGCGCGAAAAACTCCGCCCAGCTCTTCTTCTTCTTCCTTCTTTCTTTTTCTCATTTCCTCTTCTTTCCTCCATTTTTTCTCTCTCTAAAACCATAAACTCTCTAACTTCTCTCTAACCCTCTCTTCATCCTTTACATTTCCATACCGAAATCCCCAAATTCCAATTAGAAAAAATCATACCCATTTTTGAAATATGGCGTCAAAGAGGTTAAGGACGATTCTAGGGAGGAGTTCTATCTCAAGTTAACAATACGATCCGGAATCACAACTTTCGCAATGGCCAACCATTCGAATTGCTACCCCGGAGCAAAGAGAACGGCTTGAGCAACTCTACGGGCGTGAGGAAATCCCTTCACGGTGGGTACACCGCCCTACTCTTGAATCATATGGTTTATTTGATTATGTGAAACGTTTTTTAAACGATATAGGAATGAGAAAATTTGTAGATATGCACTATCCTACTTATTGTGAATTAACGTGAGAATTCCTTTCCTCTACGTCTGTTGTAAATAGCAAAAATGGTCCGAAATTGATGTTTAGGTTAAATAGAAATATTGTTTTAACCTTTGTTGATTTCTGTAAGATTTTTGATTTAAATTATGAACTACCCATTCAATGGAATGAGCAATATAAAATGGAAGATATATATCATGTTTTGACTGGTTTACCGGCGCCTAAAGCCCAACATGCTAGTGCCAAACCTATCCATCACCCTGTTCCTAAAATCTGGCAAAGATTTGCAGGTGTATGTTATTTAGTTAGGAATGAGCCGCACAATGCCCAAACCAATGAACTAGCTGTAATTGGACATTATGTGTTTTGGTACGGTAAACTAAACATTGCTAGATACATCATCTTTCACCTTGGTAGACATGCCTCGGCTAGTAACCATGTTGGTACCCCGATTCATCTAGGAGGCCTCATGTAGACACCGATTTGTGTCTCCCCAAAACCAAACCCGGTGATGAGTACCTTTCACGTCGAATCATAATCGAATAAAGTTAAAGTGTAGAAAGTCTAGTGTTGCGGATAATTTTAATTTCTTTTCTTTTCTCTCTATTTTTGAAAACCTATTTTAAGAAAACAGCCAATCCAGTTTGGTTGGTCCATAGCAAGGGTCCAATAGTAGTGTAGTTGGATGGGGTTTGAAACGAGCTTTCCAACAATATATAATAAGCCCAATTCCGATGAATAATGAGGACGTTATGGCCAAATTACTAAACTGGGCCCGGTTGGAACCTTATATGCAGCCCAATGATCTAGAGGAGGGCCTAATATGGATTTATCATTCCTAATGCAATTAGGAATGGTTTTAGTCTTCTAGATTCTTCTAGAAGATTCTTTTCATTCCTAATTCAATTAGCATTGATAAATTGACTTTTGTTGACTTTTTAGAGTTTTAATTAGAATCAAAGAACATTTTTTGAGGAAAATACGATTTTATCCTCCTGTACAGTTAATTTCTATCTGATTTTAGAAAACGCGTCAAAAACTTGGGTAGTGCCTAACGCCAGCATTAGCACCTGGCGCTAAGCTTGGCGCCTGGCGCTAGCTTTAGCGTCTGGCGCTAACTCCGTTTTTTCACGTCAAAACTCTGGTTCGATTTTCTATCTTTTTGGCTGATTTTCTCTATAAATAGCCTCCTAAAAACTCCGTTTTCAATCATCTACAATCACCAATTATCATCTACAATCTTCTACAATCATCAATTCTTATTCTCTCTAATTCTTTTCTCTCTCTCTTTTCTAAACCTACCCTCTTTTTACAAAATTCCACATTCACAAGACCTATATACACCTAGCATTATTCGAAGTTGCCTTCGCCCTAGACGTGAAAGGTTTTAATTTATGAGGGTTTGGTCCCAAATCTCTATTTAAATTATTTAATTTAATTGTTTGATTTATTATTTTCCTTGAAGTTATTAGCGCGTGTATTTTGTTATTAGAAAGAGATACGAGGCATCCAAGTAAGTGCTTCAATTGTTTGAATTGATATTATGATGTAGAAATCATGCTTAGATTGTTATTATGATTCCTAGTATCATGTTAGGATGTTTTTCTTAATTTGATGTTTAGGGTGACAACAATAAATTCCTAGTATCATGTCTAGGGTAACTTTAATATCAAGTATGATTAAAAGTATGATGCTTCCTATTTTCTTCCTAATATTTATGATTGTTAGTATCATGTTAGGGTTAAAGCTTTGATTTTTATTGTTTAGTGACATGCTAGGGTTTGTTATTACTCTTGTTAGTATCATGCCTAGAATCTTGCTATTATTATTATTATGCTTTAACATGATTATTTTAATTATGGTTATTATTATTATGATGATTATTATTATAATTGTTATGATTATTATTATGTTTCTTGATATTTATTGTTATTGCTTGATCACGCCTTTTATGCATGTTTAAAGGGAATTAGTACTTGTAATCACGTTTAATAAGATAATTAATAATCTTGTTTAGGGTTAATTTGATTATAATTCAAGTGATCGCCAATAATAGTTTTATTTGTGCATTAATATTCAACCAACATAGATAAACAGGTTTAGGGTAAACCTAATGATTGCATGTTAGTCAGAAAGCGCACATGAATACGATCAGAATAAAGTAGAGGCCTATTATTAGGGCAGGTTCAATCTCTTTTAGGTTGGATTTGTACCATCATCCCCGAACTACCAGTCATGGTTCCAAACCTATTGGAGTTGACGATCTCTTGGATCGTTAAGGGGTGTAACCTTCACCTCGTGAACGGTTTACAAGTTCCTAAAACTTGTTGGCGACTCTTTTGCTCTATCTTCTTTCCCTTTGGACGCCACCATACTTTAGTGTATGATCACAGTGGGGTTCGAGCTAGGGGTAATGCTTGAAATATTCCCAACAGTTTTTGGCGACTCCGCTGGGGAGGATTTCTATTTTAATTCCTGAAATTTATTTCGGCAATGATTTAGAATGAGTGAATGAGACTCGAAAAGTTCTCAGTATTTCATGTGCGTAATTTTGATTAACATTATTGTCATATGCATAAAAAAGATCTCATTGGAAAGACCATCCGTAATGATTTAAAACATAGGATTTTTACACGTAGGAAATTTGAGGAATATCTTTCACAACTAGGATCGAAATAATGCTGCGTGAAACTAGAAAATTTTATTGAGCACAGAAAGTTGCTGAGGCATATAGGAACTAGCTTCAGTAAGCAAAGATTAGTGCCAACGTTTTGACTTTAGTGCCAGGCGCTAAAGCCAAAAAGTCGCGTTGGCCTCTATTTGTTGGCGCCAAGCTCTTCCAATACCGAGCCAAAAATATGCGTTCTAATTTTGACCAGTCTTTAGCACTGTTTGCTCGATCCTACTTCCTGATTGAGTTTTTCTCACTTTTCTGAAACCCATATGTGTTCTACATATGGACATAACCCTCTGGGAATTCATGCTCCATCTACCTGATTGAACGCTCTGAGCAACAAAGAGTACATCCGAGAATGTTGAATTCACCAAACCATGGAAGCGAGTTTTTATAAACTCGCGGTGTCCCATCCACTTGCGCAACCGTTCACGGTTAGGCTTCCGCGCGGTGCATATGGACAATTAACCATGGACCCTCTATTGACTAACCCATATCCCGAACTTTAGAGAACTAGAGCCATGGTTAGGTTGCAAACTCATTGCATCATATTGTGACTACTTGACTAATTGTGCATTCTTTGCTTGTGCATACTATGTGTTTTTCCTAACCGTGTGTTTGACTTGTGATTAAGCCTAAATAAACTAATTAATGACTAAAGGAATTTGTTTAATTAATTAATTAATTAATTAGAGCTAATAAATATGTCTAAAATCGAGTCATAGTCCCTTTAAGTCAACCCGGATTTTTATTCCCTTATACTGCACAAGCGTCAACTTGTTTTGGTCATAGCCAGAGTTCTGGGTAGAACTACGAGTCGTACAGCCTTTGGATTTGTAGCCCAGAGTTTTATATTTAATCTGGAGTTGGTTTCATCCCAATCAGAGTCACAGATCAAAAGTTATGACTAAAATATTACAACCTGTCCAGTTTAATGCATATACATGAAGTCTTAACTTAGTCTTTGCTTGAGTCTAGTCACATAGTCTAGCCACATGGTCATGAAACGAGTCTTAACATGTCACCTACAATCACTATACTCACTAGTCTTAGCACACACTTTTTATATGTCACCATGACCATGTCTTAGGTTCATGCATGAGTCGGTTTTTTCCGTCATTTGAGTTGGGGGTACATTCTACTCCTAATTTTTCATATCTCTCCATCTACATCATTTTTTTTTCACATCACAACATTCATTCTTCCTAACTTCTTTCATCTATGCATGTTGAATAGAGTTGATTCCAATAATTAACAATGAATATCCCTAATTCCCCTTTCCACAGTACTTGGTCAAGGAGAGAAGGGTGATTAATCAAAGACAACACCTTTGTTCAAGTCTTACTTTTTGATAAACCGATCCGTCAAAAGAGGAAAGCTAAGAAGATAATGGCAACTCAAGAAGAAGTCAATGAACTTAGGAATCAATTGATTATTGTGAATGAAGCATTGAAGGCTTTAACCCTCAAAATTGATAACCCTGTGAAGCAACAACAAATGAACCTTATGCAAGAAAGCTTGAGCAAGATATCTAGTGACTATAAATTGCAGGGCATTAGTTCACAAGGGGTCTCACTGGACAAGGAACTTCTTCCATATAAGTTCAATGCCAACGACATCCCTAAATTCAAGGCAACAGATAATCCTTACTTTCATCTAAGAGCTTTAGAAACTATAATGAACATTAAGGGGATTGATAAGAAAGTCTTTCATTCCTTGTTTTCTTTATCTCTCGAGACCATTTGTCAACAATGGTTCTTTTCCCTTGACAAAGAGAAAACCACTTCTTGGGATTCCATAACAAACACTTTCATAGATAGATATAAGTGCAACATTCAAGACGAAACAGACCACAAACAACTTGAGATGTTAAAACAAAAAGAAAACGAAGGGTTCACTTCTTTGTTCAACAAATGGAGGGAAACTTCTGCTAATATGGTTAAGGTTCCTACCGAAAAAGATTCTGTGAGGATGTTCATAAAAATCCTTCAAGAAAAATATGCAAAGCACTTAAAATATCAACACAACTTGAATACTTTCAAGGCTGTGTATAATATAGCCATTGACATTGAAGATGACCTTCTGAAAGATAATAGTGCGAGAGGAAAGAAGAACGACCATCCTTCTTCTTCCTCTTCCATTAATGAAGTACATGCTACAAATGCCTCTAAACCACGAATCCAAAGGTCGAAAAGAATGTTCACTCCACTTGGCATAAGTTATTATTAAGCTTTCGAAAAGCTACACCATAAAGGACTAGTCATGCCCATAGGGCCTATCAAAGATCCAGTTCCAGAAGCCAGGCCACCAAAGTGGGATCCTAATAAGCACTGCAAATATCACCAAGGAAAGGGTCACGACACTGAGGAGTGTTGGAAACTCAAAGAAGCTATTAAAGATCTGATTGATGACAATAAAACTTCCGAGATTCTAACCATCGCAGAAGATCAAACATCCTTCGATCCTTCACTCCTTATCACACCTGTAGGTGAGCCCATAATCGAGACAACTTATATAACCTCTCTTGATGAAGTGGTCATGATCGAGGAGGATGAAAGTATTTTCTTAGATAGTACCAGGGAAGACACGTCAAGTCTAAAAGAGGACATTCGAAAACTGCAAGATGTCATTGCCATGCTCTTAAATATGGTAGAAGGATTAGTAAATCGTGTGATGGTTATCGAAAAAAATTCTCACCAAGGATTTAATGAAGAACTCAATTCTCCTAAGCCACGGGAAAAACGGACCATTGAAGAATACACACCAATAGGAATGACTTACAATGATGCTTTTGACTGTTTTCACGATGAAGATCTCATTCACCCCATTGGTCCCAGTCAAGACCCTCCGCCTGAAAAATGGTATCCTAATTGGGACCCAAATTCTTATTTCCAATACCATAGAGGTTGTGGTCACACCACCGAAGCATGTCTCGCCCTCAAAGATTGTGTTCAAGACCTCATTGATTCAAATCTCCTTCATGTTCCCCCGCGCGACAAGAAGGCCAAGATCAGTAACAATAACAACAGTGGCTGTAATGGAAAGAAGAACGACTATTCTTCTTCTTCCGAAAACACCTACTCTAGTAACAATATTGGTAATTTTGACCTTAATGAAATCTTAGCCATCGATAATCGAGGATTTAGAAAGCAAGTAAGAAAGGATTTCACCCCTATTGGAATTAGCTACTATGATGCTTTCGATCGACTCCATGCAAAGGGACTCATTACTCCTATTGGACCCATTCAAGATACCCCACTTGAGAAGAGATTGCCTAGTTGGAACCCAAATGTACGCTGCAGGTACCATCAAGGTAGGGGTCATACTACTGAGAGCTGTTGGAAGCTAAAGGAAGAAATCCAATATTTGATCGACAATAACGGGCTACCAATACCTCCAGTCGGCAAGAACACCAAATGATGATAAGCCAAAGGACAAGACGCAAGCTTCAACGACAAGATTTCATGATCTTTTTTCTATTTTTTTATTTACCCTTTCCCTAATAAGTCTAGCACAGGCACCTTTTCTTTCCTTAGATTAATTTTGTAGAATCATTATTTCTTTTCCTTTGATAAAATGAACATTTATTTCCTTACATATGATCATTGCATTGCAAAAAAACAAAAAAAAAAAAAAAAAAAAAATCCATGTCAAACTAAGCACAAGGTATACCAATGATTTGAGGCACCCCTTGTAGCCACATCATATAACCTTTCACCCTTCAAATATGCAATCCTTTTTTGATAAACCACTTTGAGCCTCGTCTAATGATAGACCTTTCATTTTTCAACCCATATCTACCTAACCTTGGGATGGGACAGTGTGCAACTTATGCAATTCTAAAAAGCTCAAGTGATTTCAAAAGATCAAAATAAATAAAAATAAATAAAAGTGTAACAAAGGGCAAGTGTTCCAATGTCATTGACATGAACATGTATTTGATATGAACACGTCTCAGATTGCGTCTCTTATCGAGTGCTCGGTACCGTGCCTGAGAAACATGAATGCCAAGTGAGTGAAAGACCGTATGATCGGATTTCCCACACTTATAAAAATAAAATAAATGCTAAAGCAAAAATAAAAAAAAGAGAAAAGAGAGCTAAAAAAGAGTAGAAACTCAAGCATAAAAATACAAAGATAAAATAGCAAAGTCGCACGCCTTGGGGGCTTATCTAGGGTCTTGAGCCTTTTCTACCCTTCTTCTATAACCTTTAGCCTAACCACGTTACAACCCTTCAAAAGACCTTTTTAAGGTATACACACTTGTGCGAGGTTCGGCTAAAGCTACGTTCGGCCTGATTCCTAATGGATACGTAGGCAACCTCTGTAGACACCCATTTGTGTCTCCCCAAAACCAAACCCAGTGATGAGTACCTTTCGCGTCGAATCATAATCGAATGAAGTGAAAGTGTGGAAAGTCTAGTGTTGCGAATGGTTTTAATTTCTTTTTTCTCTGTTTTTAAAAAATTATTTTAAGAAAACAGCCAATCCAGTTTGGTTGGTTCATGATTTGGGTCCAATAGTAGTGTAGTTGGATGGGGCTTGACAAGAGCTTTCCAACGATATATTATAAGCCCAATTCCGATGAATATTGAGGAAGTTATGGCCAATTTACCAAACTAGGCCCGGTTTGAGCCTTATGTGCGGCCCAATGATCTAGAGGAGGGCCTAATATAGATTTATCATTCCTAATGCAATTAGGAATGGTTTTAATCTTCCACATTCTTCTAGAAGGTTCTTTTCATTCCTAATTCAATTAGCATTGATAAATTGACTTTTGTTGACTTATTAGAGTTTTAATTAGACTCAAAGAACATTTTTTTTGAGGGAAATACGATTTTATCCTCCTGTACGACAATTTCTATCTGATTTTAAGAAAACGCGTGGATTTCTGAGTCAGCACCAAACGCCAGCTGTAGCGCCTGACGCTACGATTGGCGCCTGGCGCTAATCTTAGCGTCTGGCGCTAAGGTCAGCGTCTGGCGCCAACTCGGTTTTTTGCGTCAGAACTCTGTTTTTGATATTTTATCTTTTTAGCTGATTTTCTTTATAAATAACGTGCTAAAAACTCCGTTTTCATTCACCAACTCTCATCAAGATTTTCTTGATTATTCTCTCTCTCTTTCTAAACTAGCCTTTTCTCAAATATAAAAATTCTGCATTCATTAGATTTAGATACACCTAGCCATATTCGAAGTTGCCTTCGCCCTAGACGTGAAAGGTTTAATTTCTGAGGGTTTGGTCCCAAATCTCTATTTCAATTGTTTAATTTAATTGTTTTGTTTATTATTTTTCCTTGAAGTTACTAACGCGTGTATTTTGTTATTAGAAAGAGGTACGAGGCATCAAAGTAAGTACTTTAATGGTTTAATTGATTTTATTGATGTTATGATATAGAGTTCATGCTTAGGTTGTTATTTTAATTCCTAGTATCATGTCTAGGGTAAATTTAATACTAAGTATGATTGTTATGATGCCTTTTATTTTCTTCCTAATATTTATGATTGTTAGTATCATGTTAGGGTTAAAGCTTTGATTTTTATTGCTTAGTGACATGCTAGGGTTTGTTATTAATCTTGTTAGTATCATGCCTAGGATCTTGCTATTATTATGCTTTAACATGATTCATGATTATTTTTATAATTGTTTTAATTATGATTATAATTTTATGATTGTAGTTATTTTTATCATGATTATAATTATAATGAATATGATGATTATTATTATGTGGCTTGATTTTTATTGTTATTGGTTGATCACACCTTTTTATGCATGTTTAAAGGGAATTTGTACTTGTAATCACGCTTAATAAGATAATTAATAATCTTGTTTAGGGTTAATTTGATTATAATTCAAGTGATCGCCAATAATAGTTTGTTTGTGCATTCATTTTCAACCAACATAGATAAACAGGTTTAGGGTTAATCCTATTGATTGCATGTTAGTCAGAAAGCGCACATGAATACGATCTGAATAAAGTAGAGGCCTATTATTAGGGCAGGTTCAATCTCTTTTAGGTTGGATTTGTATCTTCATCCCCGAACCCTATTTGGTTCAAGACCTTATGGAGTTGACGGTCTCTTGGATTTTTAAGGGGTGTAACCTTCACCTCGTGAACGGTTTACAAGTTCCTAAAAAAACTTGTTGGCGACTCTTTTGCTCTATCTTCTTTCCCTTTGGACGCCACCGTACTTTAGTGTATGATTACAGTGGGGTTCAAGCTAGGGGATTAACGCTTGAAATATTCCCTACAGTTTTTAACGACTCCACTGGGGAGGATTTCTATTTTAATTCCTGAATTTGTTTCGGCAATGATTTAGAATGAGTGGATGAGACTGGAAACGTTCTAAGTATTTTATGTGCGTAATTTTGATTAACATTATTGTCATATGCATAAAAAAAAGATCTCATTGGAAAGACCATCCGTAATGAGTTAAAAACATAGGATTTTACACGTAGGAAATTTGAGAAATATCTTTCACAACTAGGACCGAAATAAAACTGCGCGAAACTGGAAAATTTTATCGAGCACAAAAAGCTGCTGAGGCATGTAGGAATTAGCGTCAGCGAACAGAAGCTGGCGCCAGACGACAGCTCTGTCGCCAAACGCTACAGCTAAATCCTGGCGCCAACCTCTGTTAGCTGGCGCCAAATTCTTCCAATACCGAGCTAGAAATATGAGTTCTAATTTCGACCAGTTTTTCGTATTGTTTGCTTGATCCTACTTCCTGATTGAGTTTTTCTCACTTTTCTGAAACCCATATGTGTTCTACATATGGACATCCGAGAATGTTGAATTCACCAAACCATGGAAGCGAGTTTTTTTCGAAAACTCGCGGTGTCCCATCCACTCGCGCCAACCCTTTACGGTTAGGCTTCCGCGCGGTGCATCTGGACAATTAACCATGGACCCTCTATTGACTAAACCATATCCCGAACTTTAGAGAACTAGAGCCATGGTTAGGTTGCAAACTCATTGCATCATATTATGCCTAGCTACTTGACTAATTGTGCATTATTTGTTGTGCATATACTATGCTTTCTTAACCGTTTGTTTGACTTGTGTTGAGATTTAATAAATTAATGACTTAAAGAACTTTGGCTAATTAATTAATTGATTAATTAATTTGAGTAAATAAAGTCTAATATTTTAATCAGAATTGACTTAGTACGACTTAAGGCATGCCCCTGTTGATTAATAACACCGAAAACAGTCTCAGATTGAAGCTCCAGCATTGGCACCAAAGTCTGAACTGTAGTGCCACTCTAAGGAGTGTGGCGCCTGGCGACAGCTCTGTCGTCTGGCGCTACCCTACACAGTGCGACGCCAGTCCTATCGCTTTGCCGACAGTTCGGATTTTTTGTCTAGTCATCACCTAGTGTCTAATTAACCAGTTTGCCAATTAATTCAGTGAAATTTACTGTCAATATTACTTTGTCGAGTCATTAATTGAGTTTAGGCACTAAGTCCCATGGTCTTACACAAGAGTCCAAATATGTCACTTACACTCAACGCACACACCAATACACACACTTTGACCATGTCTAAGAGAATCTTGTATGCGCTTTTTTTCCGTCATTTTTTTAGGGGGGTAAGTCGGATATTAATCCTCCAATTTAAAAACTATACTTAGTTCCCTAAGAATATACACATTATTTTTGCCTAAAAAATATGCACCCATTTTTTTTTTAATTTATCCTCTTTAAAAACCGTAAAGTCAAGTCGATTTGGGTCAAGTAATTAAAACGCAAATTGGTTTAAATTACAGCGCGTGGTCAAGAAAGGAAGAACGGTTAATCAAAGACAACCTTTTCGTACAAGTCCAACTTTTCGACAAACCCATAGCTCGTAAGAGGAAAGCTAGGACAATAATGACAACACAAGAAGAAGTCAATGAGCTTAGGAACCAATTGGTTACCGTGACTGAGACACTGAAGCTCCTCACACTTAAGATTGATGATCCCGTGAAACAACAACAGATGGACCTCATGCAAGAGAGTCTAAGCAAGCTATCAAGCGACTAAAAGTTTCAAGGGATTAGTTCACAAGGGGTCTCGGTGGACAAAGATCGTCTTACGCAGAAGTTCAATGCCAACGACATCCCGAAATTCAAGGCAACCGACAACCCGTATTTTCATTTAAGAGCCTTCGAGACAATAATGAGTATTAAGGGTATCGATAAGAAGGTTTTCCCCTCTCTGTTCTCACTATCTCTCGAGACCGTTTGCCAACAATGGTTCTTTTCTCTCGAGAAAGAAAAGACCTCTACTTGGGAGTTCATAGCAAACGCTTTTGTTGATAGATACAAGTGCAACATTCAAGTTGAGACTGACCATAGGGAACTTGAAATCCTCAAGTAGAAGGAGAACGAAGGCTTCACCTCTTTCTTTAATAAATGGAGAGAAACATCAGCTAAGATGATCGAAGTGCCAAGTGAAAAAGAGTCTGTAAGGTTATTCATCAAAAACCTTCAAGAAAAATACTCCAAGCATCTCAATTATCAAAACAATCTCCATACCTTCAAGGCCGTCTATGACATTGGAATCAATATTGAAGACGACCTGGCAAAGTTAAAAGCTGTTAACAATAACTCCAATAGTGGCTGGAAAGGAAAGAAGAACGACAATCCTTCTTCTTCCAAAACCACCCACTCAAACAACGTTAGCACTTTTAACCTAGGTGAAGTCCTTTCTATGAACAATCAAGGACAAAAGAAACCATTTAGGAGGAACTTTACTCCTATTGGCATGAGTTATGACACCGCATTTGATTGATTAAATGCAAAAGGTCTTATAACTCCTATTTGACCATTTGGGGACCCACCAGTAGAAAAGAGGTCGGCTAATTGGAACCCCAATGCACACTGCAAGTACCACCAAGGTAAGGGCCATCTCACCGAAAACTGTTGGAAGCTTAAGGAAGCTATCCAAGACTTAATCGACAACAACAAGCTACCATTGCCCTCTGCCAGTAAGAAGCCAAGTATTGATAATGCACCTCTCGCTCATACCTTGGCTATCTCTGATGAGGAAAACGAGGTTGATCCCTTGTCTCTCATTAAACCTGTCAAAGAAATCCATGCCACTGAAGAATCGGCAAGTAAAGATGACATACAATTGCTCACACTATCTATGATGGAAGGATCGCATTTGCTACGTGAAGCTCTCAAGGCTATAAAGGAACTTCAGCAGAAATATGTCGAAATTCAACCCTCGAAAGATATATCTAAGAGAGAGTTCACACCCATGGGAACGACTTACGAGGCAAAGCGTTTTCCTTTACAAGTCACTGAAAAACCCAAGAAGAGTAACAGAATCTACACTCCAATTGGGATCCCATATGTACAAATGTTCGAAATGCTCTCCGAGAGTGGCGAGATCAAACCTCTCGAACCAAGACCATTCGAATCATTGAAAAGGACAAATAGATATTATTGTCAGTATCATCAATCAGGGGGTCACACTATCGAAAACTGTTTTAAATTTAAGGATTTAATTCAGAAAATGATTGATGAAAAGAAACTAGTCCAAGTTCCACAAGAAGATGATGCAACCATTAATGGAGTTTGGGATAGTGATGAAGAAGATGTTTACTTAAAAGATATAGTAGGATCTCCACCTTCCATGTCATACGCCATGGATGACTTTTGGGCTGAAGAAGACTCATCAATAGACGTCCTCACAAGATCCGGGAGAATGCAACCTCCCGTTTCAACACAACCCATGCCGACCACACATCAAGTTCCCATACCTATCATTGAAGACAATGATATCGTTAAGCAGTTTAAGAAAACAAAAGTTGAAATGAACGTATGGAAACTTTTGGCGACATCCCGAGAACATAGGTTTGCTGTAATGAATGCCTTGGATAAAATTGGAATAGATTCTGACACCACTCCTGAGGGGTTGGCTAACTTCCTCACGAGTGATCTTCCTAGTCCAATCAATTTGATCACCTTTTCTGACTAGGATTTACCTCCGGAAGGTGACAAACATTACAAGGCATTAAACCTCACGGTAGTCTACAAGAGCATGAACGTCCCTATGACTCTTGTAGACAATGGATTGGCTATCAACGACTGTCCACTTAGAACTGCGAGGATGCTAGGCATAAGGGATGAAGATTTAACTCCGTCTACACAAGGAATAAGGGCCTACGACAACACTCGTTGTCAAGCTCTTGGTAAAATTAGCATGAATTTAACGGCGAGAGCGATAGAACATGCTACTACTTTCCAAGTAGTAGACATTAAAGCTTCATTCAATATACTGTTGGGACGCCCTTGGCTTCATGACCTAAAGGCCGTCCCCTCATCTCTCCACCAACAAGTAAAAGCTATAGTTGGGGGAATTCCTATCACCATCGATGCTTCGCCTATGAGAATCAAGTCCATAGAAAATCCCATAATTAATGTGGAGCACGACGAGGATGATGAAGACTTATGGGGCTTTAACGAAGAAGTCTCCTTAATCGAGGAGGATGAAAGGACCCCTCTTTTCCATGACCCCCATTCCAATATGATTGTAAACGCTATTCTGAAGAAACAAGGACATTTTCCTAGAATGACCCTAGGAAAGAAGAAAGAAATAGCAAAACCGCTGGAGTCACCTAGCCTCCCTAAGTTAGACACTTTCGGACTTGGTTTCGAATTGACTCAGAAAGATCTCAAGCGAGCCCAGGAAAAATCAAAGGCACGTAGAGACGCTCGCACTCAAAAGAAAGCAATCCCAATGGATCAGTATCCTCTTACACTTAATGGTCAATTTATAAAAGAAGGAGAGGACTATCCATGCCATGAATTTCCCGAGCCATTTGTTGTAAACGACATAAGGCAACCGGGATTTGAGATTTTCTTGGATTGTTATTTCACAAATGAAATCTCAACTCCTGTCCATAAGGAGAAAACACCCCCATGCTTTGACTTTAACTTCATGGGATTACTATTTGGGCGAGAAAAGAATGAGCCAACTTATAAAGAGGATAACTCCTCACTCATTCAAACAGTTTTACAAAGCGAAAGCTTCGATCCCTCGAAGCTAATTACTCCAGCTGAAGGATCACTACAAGGGTGGTGCAAGACCGTCAAGGTGACTACTCCAAGTGGAAGAAAAATATCCATCACGACAGGGCAAGGACCAACGTTTGAAGAGTCGTTTGAGTCAGAGTTCGAGTCGGAGTCTCTCCCTATAGAGTCATTTAGGTCTTTAGTAGTAGCACCTCCCCCCTCTATTTCTTCTCCTAGAATAGTTAGTGATCAAGTCCCTGAGGACATATCACTCTTTGATGACGAACATTGCTTAACTAACAATGAAAAAGACAAAGAAATTATTAAAGCAATGGAAACACTCAAAAAGAAAACACCAATAATTGAAGAAACTGAGACGGTTGATATCTCAAATGATTCAACCAATAAAAGAGAAGTTAAAATCGGATTAACACTTAACAAACAAGAAAGAACCGATTTAATTAACTTACTTAAAGAATTTATCGATGTATTCGTTTGGTCATACGAAGATATGCTAGGCATTAATAGAGAAATAGCTCAACACACTATACCACTAATTCCAGGAATGAAACTTGTAAAACAAAAGCTACGTCGAATGAAACCCGACGTAGCTCTTAAAATAAAAGAAGAAGTCCAAAAACAAATAACTGCAGGTTTCATCAAGGTATCTAAATACCCTGAATGGGTCTCCAACGTCGTCCCAATTCCGAAAAAGATGGAAGAATCAGAATGTGTGTCGACTATCGAGATCTAAATAAGGCAAGTCCAAAGGACGACTTCCCTTTACCACACATCGACATTCTGGTAGAGAACACGGCAAATCACGGGCTTCTCTTATTCATGGATGGGTACGCAGGTTACAATCAGATTCTCATGGCAGAAGAAGACATGGAGAAAACAACTTTTATAACACCATGGGGCACTTACTGCTACACGGTAATGCCATTCGGGTTGAAAACGCGGGTGCTACTTACCAACGTGCAACAACTGCCTTACTCCATGACATGATGCATAAAGAAGTCGAAGTATATGTCGACGACATGATTGTAAAATCAAAAGATCGTCCAGGCCATCAAGTAGCCTTAAGGAAATTTTTTGAAAGGCTAAGAAAATATAATATGAGGTTGAACCCATCTAAGTGTGCTTTTAGAGTCACCTCAGGCAAGCTTTTGGGTTATGTCATAAGCTCTAGAGGAATAGAGATAGACCCAACCAAAATCAAAGCAATCATGTCAATGCCACCGCCCAAAACCGAGAAACAGATTCGAGGATTTATTGGCCGGTTGCAATACATAAGTAGGTTCATATCAAAATTGACGACGATATGTGAAACAATTTTCAAAAAGATTAAGAAGAATGTACCAGTAATATGGGATGACGAGTGCCAAAAACCCTTTGAAAATATCAAAGCCTATCTCGCAAATCCTCCCGTATTAGCACCAGCACTTCCTGGAATACATCTTAGGTTATATTTGACGGTTACCAAAGAGACAATGGGAGCTATGCTAGCACAAGAAGTAGAAGGCAGAGAAAACGCAATCTACTATATAAGCTAGAAAATACTCGAATATGAAGCACTTTATACACCACTTGAGAAGTTGTGCCTCGTCTTGGTGTGGGCCACAACCAAGTTAAGACATTACATGCTAGTGCATACCGTCTTTGTAGTCTCCCGATTAGATCCACTCAAATATCTATTTGAGAAATCTACACTCAATGGACGCATATCGAGATGGATAGTCAATTTAGCCCAGTTTGATGTACGGTTTATGCCACAAAAAGCTATCAAAGGATCCGTGGTGTCAGACTTTCTAGCAGACTTTCCGATAGAAGACTCGACGCCAATACAAGACAATGAATTTCCAGATGAAGACTTAATGGTTACTGAAGATTATACTTGGACCTTGTTCTTCGACGAAGCCTCAAACCAGAATGGATGTGGCGTTGGAGTATTTCTAGTATCACCTAAAGAAGAGCATGTTCCAATCTCCATAAAGCTTGATTTCGACGTTACCAACAACGATGCTGAATATGAAACATGCGTGGTAGGCCTTGAAACAACGTTGACATTGGGAGTAAAAAAGTTAAGGATATTCGGAGACTCTTCTTTAATTATCAATCAAATATCTAAAAGGTGGAAAGTAAGGAGCGAAAGTCTAGCCCCCTATTAAACCTATCTGGAAACTCTTACCGATCAGTTAGAGAAAGTAGAATACACATATCTACCTAGGGAAGAAAATTAGTTTGCCGATGCCTTGGCAAGACTAGCCTCAATGGTTAGAATTCCCACGGAAATCGAGCAAATGCCTCTAACTATAGAGAAAAGGCACAAACCAGCGTACATCCAGGCTATAGAAGATGACGAAGTAGTCCAAAACGAAGAAGAAGAAGAACCGTGGTACACGGACATACTCAATTATGTCACCAAAGGAGAATACCCTCCCCATGCTGACAAAAGAGAAAAACGAGCATTAAGACTCTTGGCTTCCCAATATGTACTCATAGACAACGAGCTACATAAAAGGGTACCTAAGGGTCGAGCTCTCTTATGTGTAGGAAAAAAGGATGCGCAAAGAGCAATGAGAATAGTCCACGAAGGAATCTGTGGCACCCACATAAATAGCAAAATGTTAGTCCAAAAGATAATGGGAGAAGGATATTATTGGAATACAATGAATAGGGATTGCCATCAATATGTAAAAAGATGCCCTAAGTGCCAAATCTATGCCAATTTAAAACATGTTCCTCTATCCTTGCTCTACACCTACACGTCAACATGGCCATTCTCTGCATGGGGAATAGACATCATCGGCAAAATCACTCCCCCAGGAACAGGAGGCCACGAATATATCCTAGTAGCAATTGATTACTTCACAAAGTGGGTCGAAGCACAATCATACGCTAAACTCACTGCAAAACATGTAGCACTCTTTATCGAAAGAAATATTATTTGTCGATACGGAATCCCGCATGAAATGATAAGTGACAATGGAACTCACTTTCAAGCCGAATGTGAAGAATTGTTACAAAAATATGGCATTCAACATCATCATTCTTCCCCTTATAGGCCTCAAGCAAATGGAGTAGTCAAGGCAGCTAATAAAAATTTAAAGACTATCATTGAAAAAATGACAGAAAATTATAAGGATTGGCCTGACAAACTTCACTTTTCATTGTGGGGTTACCGCACGTCAATTCGCACATCAACAGGAAATACGCCATTTTCCTTTGTTTATGGAATGGATGCCGTACAACCTGTCGAACTAGAAATTCCATCTCTACAACCATTTTCCTTGGTTTATGGAATGGATGCCGTACAACCTGTCGAACTAAAAATTCCATCTCTACGCATTGCATTAGAGAGCAAACTCGATGAAGTTGAATGGACTAGGGCAAGATATGAAGAATTGATTTTACTCGATGAAAAACGACTAGAAGCTCTACATCACACTCATTGTTATCAAATTCGTATGGCTAGACATTTTAATAAGAAGGTCAAGACAAGAAACATCAAAGTAGAAGATTTGGTGTTAAAAGCATTAAGGAAAAATGTTCTAGATCCAAGGGGAAAATTTAGACCTAATTGGTCTAGACCCTACACTGTCAAAACAATCCTGTCAGGAGGTGCAGCAAAACTAACTGATATGGATGGCAATGAGTTCTCGAACATGACAAATCTTGACCAACTTAAGAAATAGTACCCATAATTACTTGAGTAGGATACTCAAGAGAGCTACGTTTGGCCTGATTCCTTAAGAAAGGATACGTAGGCAACCCTTTACGGATGCGGCCACTTTTTTTTTTTAAAATCTCGCATCCCAGAATTAATTAAAAATTCGACAGAAGATCGGCGAAATATCGGCGTCGCAGAAAAAATTCTAGCGCCAGACTATGACCATCAGCGCTAGATGACGGCTTCCATTGCCTGACGCCAGACTGCCGTGACCGGCGCCAGTCGCAAATAGGTGGCGCCAATTCACAGTTTAAATTCTGGGAATATTTTGGTGTTTTTCGGAAAATTTTCGACTTCCGTACTCAAAAAAATTTCTGGAAAATTAATTTCTTTCGGTTTTCATTGCTTTAATAAAATAAATTTAAAGTAAATAATTTAATTAAAAAGCTGAAATTTCATTAATAAAATAAAATTATATTATTGATGGAATTTTATAAAGCTGAAATAAATTAACTTTAAATAATAAAAATAAACTAAGCCTAATAATTGGAAATTAAGCAATGCTCCTAATCTTCCTTTTCTTTCCTAGCCCCTTTCCAATTTTTGTCTGCTTCCTCCTCCTCATCCATAACCTTAGCTAGTAGGCATCCTTTAGAGTACCTACATTCAATCTTAGAGTAGATAGTTTCCCCTTCAGCTAGGACTCCATGCATCTTTTCTACCCAAGCTTTTTTCTCTGTGGTGTCAGCTTTCCTTTTTCCCTTATCTTTTGTAGTGCTTTTCTTCCTAGGCATTGCAGGTGTTTTGAATTCAACTCTTCCACCTAAGCGTTCCTTAGCAGGAATCACCCTGTCACCTAGACGACTCTTCACATCAGTTTTACCCTGATTTTTCTTCAAGTCCTTTGAAGGTTTCTTCAGCAGCCACTTCTTCACATCATTGGGCAAGGAAGGAGGAACCTTTTAGGTAATTACTTCCCATAAAGGTCTAGCACTCCAATAAGTATCAAATTTGTCTACTTCCATGGAGACGGGGAACTCGTAGGGAGGACGAAGATCTCCGGATGGAATATTCTGAAGTAAGTCGTATTGTCTTTTTACCCTGCAGGGATAGTAATAAGCCATACGAGACAAACTTGGAAGACGGCAGAAAGGTTGCTTGTTGACACCAACCATCCATTCTATTTTCCACCACGGGATGACCCACTTGATAGCAAAATTGCAGGAGTTGAAGACTTTCTTCCATTCATGGCGCCCCATCTTAGAGAAGCGTTTCTTCCTCCTCATGAAACAATTCGGAGTGTACTTCTCAATGTTGTCCGGAGGGCTAATTAATTCTAGCCTTTCCATTAGCCACATCTGTAAAACATTGCAATGCAAATAAATTATTATTACTATACAAAAATATATTTTTTGATTTCTGTAATTAAATATATTATTTTTCTACCTGTAATAAAATTTGGAGAGCCTCGAAAAGGTGCTTTTGGGTTCCTTTTCAGTTCATCAAGACTAATCATAGTCTCTCCAACTATTAATGGCATTGGATTTCTCCCTGATTCAATTTGTTCTAATACGGTGGTTATAATTGATTGACCCTCATTATTTTTACCACTAGTAAGAAAAAATTGATTAAGCATTGTAGACACCCATTTGTGTCTCCCCAAAACCAAACCCAGTGATGAGTACCTTTCACGTCGAATCATAATCGAATGAAGAGAAAGTGTGGAAAGTCTAGTGTAGCGGATAGTTTTTAATTTATTTTCTCTTCTCTCTGTTTTTGAAAACTTATTTTAAGAAAACAGCCAATCCAGTTTGGTTGGTCCATGATATGGGTCCAATAGCAGTTTAGTTGGATGGGGTTTGACAAGAGCTTTCCAACAATATATTATAAGCCCAATTCCGATGAATATTGAGGAAGTTATGGCCAATTTACTAAACTGGGCCCGGTTTGAGCCTTATATGCGGCCCAATGATCTTGAGGAGGGCCTAATATGATATATCATTCCTAATGCAATTAGGAATGATTTTAGTCTTCTAGATTCTTCTAGAAGGTTCTTTTCATTCCTAATTCAATTAGCATTGATAAATTGACTTTTGTTGACTTTTCAGAGTTTTAATTAAAATCAAAAAGCATTTTCGAGGAATAGATACGATTTTATCCTCCAGTACGGCAAACTTATCTGATTTTCGAAAACGCGTCAAAAACAGGCCTGGCGCATGACTCTAGGCATTGGTGCCTGGAACCAGGCTTGGCGCCTGGCGCTAGCCATTGGCGCCTGGCGCCAATTAGCTGGTGTTGGCGCCTGGCGCCAATTAGCTGTTGCTGGCGCCAGCTCTGTTTTGCGTGCGCCAACCTTTGTTTAACGTGCGCCAAGTGCTCTGTTTTGATATTTTATCTTTTTGGCTGATTTCTCTATAAATAACGTATTAAAAACTCCGTTTTCTTGAACCAATTATCACCAATTCTCACGAATATTTACCTACAATCAGTTTTCATTCATCATCAATTCTCTCTAATTCTCTTCTATAATCATCAATTCTTTCTTTCTTTCTTAAACTTGCTTTTGCATACAAAATTCCGCATTCACAAGATCTAGAAACACCTAGCCATATTCGAAGTTGCCTTCGCCCTAGACGTGAAAGGTTTAATTTCTGAGAGTTTGGCCCCAAATCTCTCTTTCAATTATTTAATTTAATTGTTGATTTATTATTTTCCTTGAAGTTACTAACACGTGTATTTTGTTATTAGAAAGAGGTACGAGACATCAAAGTAAGTACTTTAATGGTTTTAATTGATATTATGATGTAGAAATCATGTTTATATTGTTATTATGATATTCCTAGTATCATGTCTAGGGTATTTTTTAATATTAAATATGCTTATTATGATTCCTTCGATGCTTCCTATGTTCTTCCTAATATTTATGATTGTTAGTATCATGTTAGGGCTAAAGATTTGATTTTTTTTTCTTAGTGACATGGTAGGGTTTGTTATTAATCTTGTTAGTATCATGGCTAGGATCTTGCTATTATTATGCTTTAACATGATTATTTTAATTATTATGATTGTTATTTTATTTATGATTATTATTATGTTGCTTGATATTTATTGTTATTGCTTGATCACACCTTTTTATGCATGTTTAAAGGGAATTTTATATTTGCAATCACGCTTAATAAGATATTTAATAATCTTGTTAGGGTTAATCTTGTTTATAATTTCAAGTGATCGCCAATAATAGATTTATTTGTGCATTATATTCAACCAACATAGATAAACAGGTATAGCGTTAAACTTATTGGTTGCATGTTAATTAGAAAGCACACATGAATACGATCAGAATAAAGTAGAGGCCTATTATTAGGGCAGGTTCAATCTCTTTTAGGTTGGATTTTTACCTTCATCCCCGAACTACCAGTCTTGGTTCCATACCTATTGGAGTTGACGATCTCTTGGATCGTTAAGGGGTGTAACCTTCACCTTGTGAACGGTTTACAAGTTACTAAAACTTGTTGGCGACTCTTTTGCTCTATCTTCTTTCCCTTTGGACGCCACCGTACTTTAGTGTATGATCACAGCGGGGTTCAAGCTAGGGGTTTAACGCTTGAAATCTATTCCCCACAAGCATACAAAATAAGAAAGCCCTTCTTCTATAAATATGAAAAGATCCGGAGTGAGGTTTATCAAAATAATGGCGAGCAAATTCTTTCAAATTAACTATGTTGCCATCTACTTTTTTTGATAGATCCCTTTCTTTTAAATTGAAGAAGCGTTCAAAATCCTTGTAATAATAAGCATCTATTCTAGGGATTACTATGAGATCTATTGCAGGGAAACCTAAAATAGCATCAAATTCTTCCGACAAAGGGGATAATTTCATCATACGCTATTCTAAAGCAATGAGTATCAACATCCCAATATTCTAGAGCAGTATGAATAAAATCTAAGTCAAGATCTACCCCTTTGATACCATAAATTCCCCCCAAGTGGAACACATCTAATTCTTTTCTTTCTTTGGCATTAAGAGATCGACACAATTCATGGGTGTATTGGGTAAAAGTTTTGGTGACTAGAGACATGATATTATTAGTCTAAAGCTAAGAATTATTTTATTTGCTGAAATTATGAAAAGAATCGGCTGGGAAGGGGGCTATTTATGCACGAAATTGGAGCAGTTTCAATCTGGGAAGGATACGGAGTCAGCGCTATTTGGCGTCAGACGCTGCTATTGGCGCCTGACGCCAAAGCTTGGCGCCAAATGCTAAGTTTAGCGCCTGGCGCTACACCAAAACGCGTGGCGCCAGCTGGCACCAATTTGCCTCATCGTACGCGCTTTCTAAAGCCGCGTTTTGACCTTAATTCGAGTCTGCTAATGACTTTACGACTCTCTTATCATTTTCTAAACATCTTTTTTATTCCTTTTTTTTTAATTAATATAGCTATTATATTAATTATATTAAATTTTTTTTTTGGGATTTTATTTAGATTAATTTCCAAGTTTTTATAAATCTAATATTATATTTTTTCCTTTTTTCTTTTTGAGGGAGAAAGTCAGATACCCTCCATCAATAATAAAAATGACGTAATTTTTGCGCAAAACTATTTGTCACACTTTCTTGCACACACAAACATGATGATAATAATAAAAAATGATAAAAAACATGATAAATAAAATAAACTCATAATAGTATGCATATACAAAATATGTCTAAAGAAAAAGTGAGTCTAACTAAAAGGCAAAGTTGTATACAAAGTAAAAAAAAATAAGCAAAAAGCACAGGTACAAACAACGGCGCCAGGGGAGGTAAACCCATCATCGCATAGAACTCCGCCGTACGAGGAGTAACCTCTCCACCTGCTCCATCTCCAGCACCAGTATCAGCTCTAGTCTGCGCAGGAGGAGGAAAGCTCAACGTTGGACCAGCCCACCCAAGATCAACCTGAGGCAGAGGCTGCGGAGACTGCTGCGATGACGAGCCAACCTCGTACATCCCACCACCTCTAAGAGCCGAGGTAGCCTCTCCCTGGCCTACCGGCGTAGCATGAGCACCCTCAGAGAAGAACCTGAGCCCTCTGCCACATCAGTACGGGCGGCCTCAGAACGACCACCTCGACCTCCCGCAGTAGTACGGCGACGTCTCGTGCGGGTACGAGAAGGAATAGGCTGACCTTACAAAAGGAATTAAAATCAGAAACAAGGCAAAATCGAAGGGGTAGTACAAAAACATATGAAAGAAAGACTACCTCCTGAACGGCGTCGTCCTGACGACAGGTAGCCACATTTCTCATCCGGACAAGCTGGCTCCGGAAGGCATCTATACATCGTGCCATCGCCGAAACCACCTTGGTGAGAACTGTCAAAGAAATAAATCAGTAAACATGCGTAATATATATGGACAAAAGTTGTAGATAAATAAGCTCACCCGAGTCTGGTGGCGAGGAATCGACCGCTCTACGAAGCGCTCGTCCTCAGGAGCCGGAGGTATCATCTTCTCAATCGGCCCATATGTCCCCTGGTAATGGATAAACATACGGGGTGGCACGAACTCAACAGCATCGTCCTGATAAAGCAAAACGAAGTCAGTAAAGCATTACTTGGGGGCTACTTAACGAAAGATAAAAGCTGAAAAATCGTACCGCCAAATCCTCAGCCGGTACAGGAACTGGAGCTAACAACGGCAGTAGCTCCTCCGCATAGCATCGCCCAGGGATCGTGTAAGATCGCCAAGGGGTACTAGCTCCCTTTGACATGCTCAACAACCTCGCGGCATTAGACATGTGACGTGGTGGAGAAGTAGGAACGACAAAAATATCGGAGGAATGCTGTCTAGCGACCTTCTCTCCAAGGTATGCAATCTCTCCATATGCCCCCAAGAAATAGCGAAGCTCAGCGGAATACTACGCGGCTAACCTAGGGACTGCTAGGCCGACCCACGGCCGGTACAGCACCTCAGGCTCCTACAAAGAGCGTCAATCAGGAAAGAATATATCTAAAGCATCGCAAAATGGAAAATAAGAAAAGAATCATACTGAGATGATCCAATCTCGGACATACGCAGTGGACATCCCCACACGGCGGCTGCCCCAGGAAGCGTTGACCGGAAATCTGCGCGGCGACGGTCTCGCCGGCGCGGCATAAGGGAAGTACTCGTAGAACCAGATCTACAAGGAGTTAAAATTATCAGCAAGTGGTAGCTAAAATGTAGAGCTAAACTTTATAGGGAATGATGTTTACCTCTACGACCCTCCAAAAGCTGGATAGAGCAACATTCGTCCCAAAGGACCGATGTCGACATGAGTCCCTCAGCGCTCGAATGAAGTCAGCATAGGCCAAGCTGGCCCAGTCATAAGTCCCGATCCGATGTAGATCGCGGACGGCAGGAAGGTAGTAAAGCAGCGCCCTACTACCCTTGTCAGGAGAGAACGTCCCTGACAACAAAATAAGCGCAAAGATGCGCACCAACTGTTCTCGAATGGTCGCACCATCGTTAAAAGCCGCTGCCAGAGTCGAGCGGCGAATCCCCCTAGCGCTGAACCGAGACAACTCTACCTCAGCTCGAGCCCGAATGGTAATCGGCCCCAACAGCTCCTCGACCTCAGGGGAAAAGACATCGATCCCGCTATCGAACGACAGTGGCACGGAGCTAAACTCCAGTCCTTTGATGAGACTGAAGTCGGTAGGAGTGACCATCATCTCACCCTAAGGAAAGGGTAAAGTGTTGGTGGTGTCCCAAAAGAACTCCACCAGAGCACGCACTAAATGGTGACCCCCGCTGGAGGCAACCATTGCCTCTGAGGTCTCGTACAGCGCAGTAAGACCGCAGGACTCCCATAGAAGTCTCGTCTCGACATCTCTGGCGATGTACATCTTGTACAGGTCGCCCAAACCATCACAGCCGGAGCCATTACAACGCGTCCTCCCAATGGTGATACCCTGTCTCACCCTCTTAGAAATGTGGTGTATGGGGGAAAAGAACAAGGTCCGCTCATCCCACTCGGGGAGTCGACCAAGAAAAGTGGACGGCTCGGCATCGTCCTCCTCGGGCTCATGCTCTCGTCGAATGTCTCGGGACCGTGAACCAGAACCTCGCTGTCTAGCCATGCTACATTGTGTAGAATTATCATAAATTAAGGTTCTATAGTATCTAAGGTTCGCCTAGCCGCATGATACTATGTTCGCAAAAAACAGAGTGCTTAGTACTAAAACAGAGCACAAATTCAAATTGAGCATAACGACATTTTTCAAGCAATCAAACAATTTCTTGCAATACTATAGTAATTATTGTGACAAATTGGACAAGAATTGCTAGCAAAAACATCAAGAACGAGCCACAATGCATTCCCGACCTTAGGAGGTTCAACAATGGAAATTCGTTCATTTCTTCACCAAATTGAGTCAAACAAGTCTCAAATTACTCCCAAGGCAATATATAAACATAATCAAGCAATTTCATGGCATAAAATTTGACAAACAAAGAGAATTAAGCTTTCTAAGTTTTGAATTTTCATGAAATTCAAAAATAAACACATGCAAAATTCATAAAAACCGGTGTGAGTTTGAAGAAAACTTACATAGATCGGGAAAATGGATGTAATAAGCTATGATTTGCAACAAATTTGAGCGAATTTGGTTGAGAAACAAGCAAGAACAAAGCAAATGAATTTTTGGAAATTTTCGAGCAAAAACACGACGAGTAGTAGCGAAAATGAAGAAGAAAAGGGTATTTAAGGAATACCCTATTCTGGCGCCAAGCGCTAGACCTTGGCGTCAACAGATAGGCTTGGCGCCTGGCGCTAATCCCAACGTCTGGCGCTACAGCCAAATGTGTGGCGCTGACGTTATTTCAGCGGTGCCAGAATGTTCAGCCACTCAATGTGGTTGTTCTACCTTTTTACAATATGTTTTGGGTTCCTTGGTGCGCCAGTTAGCCCCTCTAAGCAATTTGACACGATTTTTAGTAATCGGCTTGGTTGCACAAAGTGATCGACCTGATGAAACATCGTCTCACTTAGCTTAAAGCGCCTAAGCATTGGCTCATCACAAAAGGCCCCGACATGTTGGTTCATTCACGAAAGGCACCGACGTTCAAGTTCAAAAGCGCCTACGTACAGGCATAGCGGAAGTATAGTTCAAGCGAACTTTTAAAAGATCGACAAGCGGAGATCTTCGGTAATTTCCTTTGGGAATTTATCGCAACAAGTGAGGATAGCTTCAAGCGAGGATATTTTCGACGGAATTCCCTAGATTATGGAGAGTTGTCACAAACAAGTGAAGGTGATTTCAAGTGAAGTTATCTTCGATAGTATTCCCTTAGACGTGGAGTATTATCAAAGCGGAAGAGGATCGTTTCAAGCGAAACAATCTTCAATATTGGAAGCAGTTACAAACGTAGCAGTTTTCAAGCGGGATGTCATTCTCTTGGCAGGAGGTCATCAAAAGAACAGAATACAGCAGCAAATCGGTTACTTTCAGAGACGCGTGCTCGACGGTGCAAGATACACGTTTCTTAACTCTTTTATCTGTTTAACTAACGCTAGTTTGACGGTATCGGCGTTAAAAGAATGATTTAGGATCGCAGAACGTTCTGAATCATTCTCCGTCCCTATCGATACTTTGACTTTTGTTTTCGAAACTTGCGTTTCTCCAAACTCAGTCAAATTGGGGGCTTCTATAGACACCCATTTGTGTCTCCCCAATACCAAACCCAGTAATAAGTACCTTTCGCGTCGAATCATAATCGAATGAAGTGAAAGTGTGGAAAGTCTAGTGTTGCGGATGGTTTTAATTTCTTTTCTCTCTGTTTTTGAAAACTTATGTTAAGAAAACAGCCAATCCAGTTTGGTTGGTTCATGATATGGGTCCAATAGTAGTGTAGTTGGATGGGACTCAACAAGAGCTTTCCAACGATATATTATAAGCCCAATTTTCGATGAATATTGACGAAGTTATGGCCAATTTACCAAACTAGGCCCGGTTTGAGCCTTATATGCGGCCCAAAGATTTAGAGGAGGGCCTAATACAGATTTATCATTTCTAATGCAATTAGGAATGATTTTAGTCTTCTAGATTCTTCTAGAAGGTTCTTTTCATTCCTAATTCAATTAGCATTAATAAATTGACTTTTGTTGACTTTTTAGAGTTTTAATTACAATCAAAGAACATTTTTTGAGGGAAATACGATTTTATCCTCCTGTACGGCAATTTCTATTTGATTTTAAGAAAACGCGTGGATTTCTGAGTCTGCGCCAAACGCCAGCTGTAGCGCCTGACGCTACGATTGGCGCTAGACTTGGCGCCTGTCGCTAATCTTAGCGTCTGGCGCTAAGGTCAGCGTCTGGCGCCAACTCGACTTTTTGCGTCAGAACTCTGTTTTTGATATTTTATCTTTTTGGCTGATTTTCTTTATAAATAACGTGCAAAAAACTCTGTTTTCATTCACCAACTCTCATTAAGATTGTCTTGATTATTCTCTCTCTTTCTAAACTAGCCTTCTCTCAAATATAAAAAATTCGCATTCATTAGATTTAGATACACCTAGCCATATTCGAAGTTGCCTTTGCCCTAGACGTGAAAGGTTTAATTTCTGAGGGTTTGGTCCCAAATCTCTATTTCAATTATTTAATTTAATTGTTTTTTTTTTATTATTTTTCCTTGAAGTTACTAACGCGTGTATTTTGTTATTAGAAAGAGGTACGAGTCATCAAAGTAAGTACTTTAATAGTTTAATTGATTTTATTGATGTTATGATATAGAGTTCATGCTTAGGTTGTTATTATAATTCCTAGTATCATGTCTAGGGTAAATTTAATACTAAGTATGATTGTTATGATGCCTTTTATTTTCTTCCTAATAGTTATGATTGTTAGTATCATATTAGGGTTAAAGCTTTGATTTTTATTGCTTAGTGACATGCTAGGGTTTGTTATTAATCTTGTTAGTATCATGCCTATGATCTTGCTATTATTATGCTTTAACATGATTCATGATTATTTTTATAATTGTTTTGATTATGATTATAATTTTATGATTGTAATTATTTTTATCATGATTATAATTATAATGAATATGATGATTATTATTATTTCAATTGATTTTTATTGTTATTGCTTGATCACACCTTTTTATTCATGTTTAAAGGGAATTTGTACTTGTAATCACGCTTAATAAGGTAATTAATAATCTTGTTTAGGGTTAATTTGATTATAATTCAAGTGATTGCCTATAATAGTTTGTTTGTGCATTAATATTCAACCAACATAGATAAACAGGTTTAGGGTTAATCCTATTGATTGTATGTTAATCAGAAAGCGCACATGAATACGATCTGAATAAAGTAGAGGCCTATTATTAGGGCAGGTTCAATCTCTTTTAGGTTGGATTTGTACCTTCATACCCGAACCCTATTTGGTTCAAGACCTTCTGGAGTTGACGATCTCTTGGATCGTTAAGGGGTGTAACCTTCACCTCGTGAACGGTTTACAAGTTCCTAAAAAAACTTGTTGGCGACTCTTTTGCTCTATCTTCTTTACCTTTGGACGCCACCGTACTTTAGTGTATTATCACAGTGGGGTTCAAGATAGGGAATTAACGCTTGAAATATTCCTTACAACCTCACATTGAGGTGCGGCCGTAATAAAAATGCATTCATATTCACGTTCACACACTCACATAATTGATCATATCAAGGGATCTCCTATTCTCATCCCTATCTACTTAGAGCTAGACTTGGGGGCTTGATACCTACATCACTAGCTTACCTAGCCTAAGAGTCACCATCATTTGACTCTTCTTGAAATAATATCATTTTCCACACACTTAGCCCTTGCATCCTAACTTTAGTATCACTTTCACACACCGCACAGATACATGACCAAATAGTCCTACCCTTAGGAACCCTTTATCATGAAATCTTAACACAACGTTGAAGCATGCCTTGTCATATCAACATCACTCATCAATCATAATCATCATTGCATCTTAAAGTATGAAGTTCTTAGCCTCCGTGCCTAAGTTACCCAAATGCTTTCATCATTGAGTCAACAATTGAGATAGCGTAGGATGGGTTAATCCTTGCACCTTGAGTGATAGTATCAAATGACATTTGACTAAGCTAATTTAACATGCACCTTCAAAAACTTTGCTTCTTTCTTTCTCGCGTCTTTCTTTTTCGGGAGAAAGTCAGTACCCTCCACAAAAATGACGGAAAATTTTTGCATTTTTGCATTTTCGAGTCGGACGATCACAATACAATGCACACACGGGTCATGAGTCACACGTGTCATTTCACTTCGAGTCGAGTCAACCTCGAGTCAATCACAGGGAGTCAAGTTTATTCCTTGAGTCGTGTTAAGTCAATGAGTCAAGCGACATTAAACCTTAGGTCAACCCTAAAATAATTAAAGAAATTGGCAAAGTCCTATAGTCAAAGATTAATACAGGTGCATCCCAGTGGCAGCAAGAGCAGAATAGGGAAGACCCAACTCCAGCGCCAGACGACAACATCTAGCGTCTGGCAACAGATTTCAGTGCCTGACGCTAGATCCCAGCGTCTGGCAACAGAGCCAAATCGCGGCGCCAGAGGCATTGCAGCGGCGGCAGAACGCTCAGCCACTCAGAGCAGTTATTTCAACCTCTTTCAGCAATTTCTGGTTCCTTGGTACGCCAGTTAGCCCCTATAAGCAATTTGACATGATTAAGTAGTTGGCTTGATTACAATTGTTATAAGTGATCGACCTGACGAAAGATCGTCTCACTTAGCTTAAAGCGCCTAAAACATTGGCTCATCGCATGACACCTACGTACTGGTTCATAAACAGCAGAGACACCGACGTACTGGTTCATAAACAGTAGAGGCACCGACATACTGGTTCATAAATAGCAGAGGCACCGACATAAAGGTTCACAAGCATCAAAAGCGCTAACGTACTGGCATAGTTGAAGCAAAGTTCAAGCGAGCTTTAAAGATCGACAAGCGTTGGTCTTCAGAAGTTTTCTTCGGAATATTATCACAACAAACATTCATATCATCGAAGCTCTTTTGTTCCGAGACGCGTGGACATTTCTTTCAAGCTCTTTTTTTCAGAGACGCATGGACATTTCTTTCAAACTCTTTTGTTCAGAGACGCGTGGACATATCATCAAAAGCTCTTTTGTTCAGAGACGCGTGGACAGATCATCAAAAGCTCTATTGTTTAGAGACGCGTGGACATATCATCAAAAGCTCTTTGTTCAGAGACGCGTGGACATATCATCAAAAGCTCTTTGTTCAAAGACGCGTGGAAATATTTAAAAGAAGCTCTTTGTTCAAAGACGCGTGAACATATCCAAAAAGTTCTGTTGTTCAGAGACGAGTGAACATCAAAACAGCAAAATGCAACAAATCGGTTACCTCCAGAGACGTGTGCTCGACGGTGCAAGATACGCGTTTCTTAACTCTTTTATTTGTTTAACTAAAGCTAGTTTGCAGATATCGGTGTTACAAGAATGATTTAGGATCGCAGAACGTTCTGAATCATTCTCCGTCCCTATCGATACTTTGACTTTTGTTTTCGAAACTGGCGTTTCTCCAAACTTAGTCAAAGTGGGGGCTTCTGTAGACACCCATTTGTGTCTCCCCAAAACCAAACCCGGTGATGAGTACCTTTCACGTCGAATCATAATGGAATAAAGTGAAACTGTGGAAAGTCTAGTGTTGCGGATAATTTAAATTTCTTTTCTTTTCTCTATGTTTTTGAAAACCTATTTAAAGAAAAAAATCAATCCAGTTTGTTTGGTCCATAGCAAGGGTTCAATAGTAATTTAGTTGGATGGGGCTTGAAAAGAGCTTTCCAACGATATATTATAAGCCCAATTCCGATGAATAATGAGGAAGTTATGGCCAAATTACTAAACTGGGCCCGGTTTGAACCTTATATGCGGCCCAATGATCTAGAGGAGGGCCTAATATGGATTTATCATTCCTAATGCAATTAGGAATGGTTTTAGTCTTCTAGATTCTTCTAGAAGATTCTTTTCATTCCTAATTCAATTAGCACTGATAAATTGACTTTTGTTGACTTTTTAGAGTTTTAATCAGAATAAAAGAGTGTTTTTGAGGAAAATACGATTTATCCTCATGTACGGTTAATTTCTATCTAATTTTAGAAAATGCGTCAAAAACTTGGGTAGCGCCTGACGCTAGCATTAGCGCCTGGCGCTAGCATTAGCGTCTGGCGCTAATGTCAGCGTCTGGCGCTAACTCCGTTTTTTCATGTCAGAACTCTGGTTCAATTTTCTATCTTTTTGGCTGATTTTCTCTATAAATAGCCTCCTAAAAACTCCATTTTCAATCATCTACAATCACCAATTATCATCTACAATCATCTACAATCATCAATTCTTATTCTCTCAAATTCTTTTCTCTCTCTCTTTTCTAAACCTACCCTCTTTTTAAAAAATTCCGCATTCACAAGACCTAGATATACCTAGAATTATTCGAAGTTGCCTTCACCCTAGACGTGAAAGGTTTTAATTTCTGAGGGTTTGGTCCTAATTCTCTATCTCAATTACTTAATTTAATTGTTTGATTTATTATTTTCCTTGAAGTTACTAACGCGTGTATTTTGTTATTAGAAAGAGAGACGAGGTATCCAAGTAAGTGTTTTAATTGTTTGAATTGATATTATGATATAAAAATCATGCTTAGATTGTTATTATGATTCCTAGTATCATGTTAGGATGTTTTTCTTAATTTGATGTTTAGGGTGACAACAATAAATTCCTAGTACCATGTCTAGGGTAACTTTAATATCAAGTATGATTAAAAGTATGATGCTTCCTATTTTCTTCCTAATATTTATGATTGTGAGTATCATGTTAGGGTTAAAACTTTGATTTTTATTGTTTAGTGACATGCTAGGGTTTGTTATTAATCTTGTTAGTATCATGCCTAGGATCTTGCTATTATTATTATGCTTTAACATGATTTTTTTAATTATGGTTATTATTATTATGATGATTATTATTATAATTGTTATTATTATTATTATGTTGCTTGATATTTATTGTTATTGCTTGATCACGCCTTTTATGCATGTTTAAAGGGAATTGGTACTTGTAATCACGCTTAATAAGATAATTAATAATCTTGTTAGGGTTAATTTGATTATAATTCAAGTGATCGCCAATAATAGTTTTATTTGTGTATTAATATTCAACCAACATAGATAAACAGGTTTAGGGTAAACCTAATGATTGCATGTTAGTCAGAAAGCGCACATGAATACGATCAGAATAAAGTAGAGGCCTATTATTAGGGCAGGTTTAATCTCTTTTAGGTTGGATTTGTACCTTCATCCCCAAACTACCAGTCTTGGTTCCATACCTATTGGAGTTGACGATCTCTTGGATCGTTAAGGGGTGTAACCTTCACCTTGTGAACTGCTTACAAGTTCCTAAAACTTGTTGGCGACTCTTTTGCTCTATCTTCTTTCCCTTTGGACGTCACCGTACTTTAGTGTATGATCACAGTGGGGTTCGAGCTAGGGGTAATGCTTGAAATATTCCCTACACCTTATTACCAGGATAGAAGTTAAGAAGGTCGGGTTTGTTGAGAGTGGACCATACGGTCTCACTAACTGTGGACCATACACTTACATGAATGCTAGGTACCTAGAGGACTTGGGTTAGGTACGTTTGGATAGCCAGAGAATCCCCCACTTGTGCATTAGGACAGGGTCGGAACAACCATTGACTATCTTTCCCATGCCTTATCCCAAGTTGACCACTTTTCCCCTTGGGCAAGAGTCTTACAGATATGACCTTTTAGTTGCCCACGCTAGGGGGCAAGCACCACTAGTTTCACCACCACCTAGCCTGAGCCCGAGGTAGTGCCTTCACCACCTCGCATGTCTCATACAGCCCCTCCCCCTCCCCATAGCGACTCTGAGACAGTTTGGGATCTTCATAATATAGGTCAGGCCATAGGATGCATAGAGTATTCACAAAGCGACCTTAGGAGGATGGTAGGCTCCCTTGACCAACGATTAGGGTACCTTGAGAGAAACTAGGGTAGAACCCTATATCCTATGTATGATGATTATTCTCGTCGGTACAATATTCCCGACGATACTATTTACCCTGATTGGTTTCAGCCCCCACCCCAGGGATACGATAGAGATCCCACCGTCCGTGGTATTTATACTAACTATTCATCTTTCCATGGATACAGCAAGGACATACCTTTTGGGGGTTCGGCTGGGGGGGTTTTAAGCCTAACTATTTTGGTGGTAGCTTTTCTGGTGTAGGTGGTAGCAGTGCAGGATTCGGCTCCATGGATGAGGATGATGAGGATTAGCCAGCTGGGCTAGTTCTCGAGCCAATGAGGACATTGTATGATTCTGGCGTAGGGGAGATTTTTGGATTTGGTATCTTTCTTTTTCCCTTTTCTTTTATTTTTGGTGTATTTTCTTAGATTAGATTTATTGCTTTCTTATATGAAAAATAAAAAAAAATCCAAAAATATGTTCCAATGAATTGTAAATCATGCTTCCCTGTGCCCCATACTTGAAAAATTTTGTTTTGATTCTTTGTATATGATGTTGAGCATTGTGGATTTGTTGATCATGATTTGAAGTTTGATTGCTTGGATGCCCTAACATGCGTCAATTTTGCCCATCTACTTGTGAATATAGTGCTTGACTAGTTGATTTGGTTAGGAATTGTGTGATAGTTCCTGATATGTCAATGAATTTGAGTATTGGTTTGCAACTATGAGTAATGTCTGTATGACTCATTATTATGCACATTGTGGAGGATGAAGGCGTTCATTCTTTTAGGTAGCCTTCAGACGATATTAGGTACATTTGTTCCCTTCTTGCTACCCATGTTGTTGCTAGTGCCCTTTTATTGATTATTTAGCCACATTACAAGCCTATTTGAGCCCCATCGGTTACTAGTCCCAAGCTTGGCTTGGGGGAGCTATTAGTTGGTGAGGTGAGGGAGTTTGTAGTGTGCTTATTATTTGCAAAATTTGGGTGGGTTTTGAGAAGTTATTTTGTTCTTGATCGTAGTTTATTTTTGATGAGCTCGAATGTTTAATCTTCTTGAGAAAAAATAAAGTATGATGTTATGGAAAAAAATAAAAGAGAAGTTCAAGAAAAAAAATAAGTGAAAAAAAAAGTGAACTTCAAAAGGAAAAAAAAAAGAGCAAAAGAACAAAAAAATTGTTTAATGTTCAAATGTTCTAGATGGAGGTTAATCAAAAGAAACAAAGAGAAAGGTGAGTTTCAATGTAAATCAGAGTTTGGAAAATAAAGTTTATTTATTCACTCGAATTCTATATTATTATATTTTTTTTGAGTGATTTATTGTAAGTGTTGGGATTGTTTGTCATGTTTGGAGTTATTTGGTGAACTTTAATTGGAGTTGAGTATGTTGGAGATGATGTGGTCATTATTTATTTTTGACCTTGGTTTTATTAGGTTTTGCAGTCTTTTTAAACACACGAGAGTCGTGAGTTTGGGAGGGCATTGTTCACTTAAAGGGGTTGGGATGGAGAGCGATCGGGTACATCTTTTACTCGCCACATAAATGTGAGTTGAGTGTGTGAGCACTAGTCTTGAATTCTATATGCTCTTGTGGTTTTCTCTATTTGACAATTGTTAGGGAGGATAAGTGATTAGATGAATGAGATTGATTTATGTTGAAACATGTTTATAGATTTGCCTTGAATTGTTTGTGATTGATTTTGAGTATTTAGGGTGATGCATGTATTTATTTATTCATTGATGAGATCTTTGCTTAGGGACAAGCAAAGGTTTGGCTTGGGGGAGTTTGATATGTCCATTTTATATAGTATTTTACCCCCGTCCCTTGGTCATCATTGGTAGTGTTTTTAGCTCTTTAGAGCCACTTTTATTACTAATTGGTGCTTTCTAGTGTTTTCGTAGTTTTGGTTGACTTTTGTAGGGATTTGCACTTTTAGAGCATTTTCCCGAGATATTATGGAGTGACTACAAGCATTAGAGGAACATGAAAAGTTTTTATAGCCCAGGGCCGGTTAGAGTCATTGAACCGGTGATTAAGGGCTTAGCATTTAATATTCCGAGGCATTTAGGCCGAGTATTCAAGACCCGACGAGGAAATCCGGATTGGGTCGAAGAATCGGAGCCCAATCGAGAAGTCCAAGCTTTCCAAAGTGTCCGGGCCCGGCAAAAATAGGCACCGCCCGAAGGCGCGCCCGACCAGGCGAGGAAGATTAGTTCACACTCGAGTTTGCGCCTGGACGGGCGCGAGAGATGACCATAACGGGAAAAAGGGGGCCCGATCGGGCGAAGGTTCGCCCGATCGGGCGCGAGGTTTTTAGGAGCTGATTTCGACGACTTAGGAGTAATTATTTTAGTTATAAATACGATTTTAATGCTTTTGATTAGGATCTCTCTTCTCTAAGACTTTCTCTCTCTACTTAGTTTTAGATTAGTTTCTCTCTCTACAACTTTGTATTCTATTTTGTTCTGAATTTAACTCCTTAATTCTGATTACTTTGGTAACGATTTCATCTACTTTAATCTCAGTTATTTACTTTATTTCTTTCATCATGTCTCCTTTAATTGCTTTGTTTAGTTTATATTTAATTATGTCTGAGTAGTTTTCTTTCTAGGGTTTATAGGGATCCGTAAATAATATGAAGGAGTATTTTATTGTTGTTGATTGTTAATGCTAGATTAATTTCCTATTGATTGATTTAATGCTTTGTGACTACATTAGGTCTGATTTTTTATGCATGAGTTTGACAATATTGATTCGAGATTCGAGAGATGAGAATTGATGTTTAGGTCTAGTTTCAATAGGCAGGTTAATTTATAAATGGTTAAGTCGAGATTTAAGAGATGAGATTTAATACGGGTAGATTAATTTTGTGATTGTAATAAGTAGCGGGAGCCCTTTATGATCTGATTAATTGATGCATTGATGATTGATTGTTATATTTTACCCTGGAATATTATTTATTGGTGAACCTATTCCCTAGGTCTTTTATCCCTTGATTTTCTTCCTACTTTTATTCCTTCTCACTTTTACTCCTAATCGTTTAGTTCCACTTTTTAATAAAAAATTGGTTACTTAATAATTTAGATTGCTTTAATTAATTAGGAATAGAAAGACCAGTTTCCCTTTGGATTCGACCCTACTTCTCTATCTGCATTAGTTAGAGGATTTAGGAATTACTTTTGATTGGGTGATACGACTTTAGCCTGTCAAGACCAAACCACCAACTCCATCTTCATCCACTGACCCTGCCTTATTAAAAATTAGAGCGATGTTAGCTAATATGCAAAATCACATGTAGAGTAAGGATGCACAAATTGATTCAATCTTAGAACATAATAAAATCATGAATAATCAGATTGCGCAAATTTCCTCTACTCTACAAACTCGCCAGCAAGGAGCTCTACCATCACAGCCAGGTGACCCTACGGATCATGCTATGCAACTACTCTGAGGAGTAGTTCACACTATGATGGGCCTTCTATGCAAAAAGATGATGAACCTGGCCTGTTACAACAACAATTGCTAATCTTGATTCCCTTATACCAAGTGCTAATGTTACTAACCCTGCAGGGCCCGAGGAGAAAACTTACTCTTCTAATGTTTCTTTGTAGGGTAAACATTTGGACAAGGTTGGAGATATGCATGGTCCAATAATCAAACATCCATTCCCTAATAGACATATGAAGAGTAAGTTTGATAAGCAATTTGGTATGTTTTTGGAGGTTGTGAAAAATCTATAGGAAATAGTTCCTTTCACTGATTTAATCACTCAGTTTTCTGCATATGCTAAATTTGTGAAAGATATTTTAACTAGGAAAAGGGCCTTGAATGAGGTAGAAACTGTAGCTTTTACAAAGGAATGTAGTGCCTTATTGCAAAATAAATCCCCTGCTAAATTAAAAGATCCTGGTAGTTTTTCAATTGCTTGTCATATTGGTAATGTCTTCATTGATAAAGCATTGTGTGATTTAGGTGCTAGCGTTAGTGATATGTCATCGTCTCTGTGCTAAAAGCTTAATATGGGTGATTTAAAAGTTAATAATATTACCTTGCAAATGGCAGACCGTTCTGTTAAATACCCCTTAGGTATTTTAGAGGATGTTCCCGTTAGGGTAAGTAAATTTTTTATCCCTATTGATTTTGTTATTTAAGATATGGCAAAGGATACTCAAATTCCCATAGTTTTGGGTAGGTCTTTCCTCCATACTGCAGGAGCCATTATTGATGTTAAAAATGGAAAACTAACCCTATTCTGTTGGAGATGATAATATCACTTTTAATTTATTAAAGGTTTTGAAAGGTCCTATGTTAGAGGAAAATTGTTGTTTAATTAATGTTGTTGAAATCATTAATGTTGTTTCTGAAGATAGCTCACACGGGTTCTTGCAAGGGATCCCTTGGAGGAAGTTGTTTGTGGTGAATTAACCATAGGTAATGCAAGCATTTTGAGCAGAGAGATGGATGCCATAGAATAAGCTCTTGCTATAGATGAACTAGATCCTAAAGAGAGAAAGAAGGTAGCAAAATTTGTTTAGGAATCAAAACCTGTAGAGGTTAATTTAAGAAACCTAAACTAAAACCTCTCTCCTCTCATTTAAAATATGTTTTTCTTGATGAGCAGGAATTACACCCTGTGTCATTAGTACTACACCTGATGACCCACAAACTTCTCAACTTCTAGATTTCTTCAAACCTACAAAAGGGTAATAGGGTATAATATTGATGATCTCAAGGGTATTAGCCCTGATTTTTGTATGCACATGATACACTTGAAGGACAATCACAAGCCATGTATTCAACCCTTAAGGAGGT
Source organism: Chenopodium album (assembly GCF_948465745.1). NCBI lineage: Eukaryota > Viridiplantae > Streptophyta > Magnoliopsida > Caryophyllales > Amaranthaceae > Chenopodium > Chenopodium album. The sequence continues at coordinate 17,135,824 of NC_137835.1, read as the reverse complement.
TAAATCCTAACATGCAAGAATTAGTCAAGAAAGAGGTTATGAAATAACTTGATGCAGGTATTATCTATCCTAATTCTGACTCAAAGTGGGTAAGTCCAGTACAGGTGGTTCCTAAAAAGGGTGGAATGACTGTAGTGAAAAATGATAAGAATGAATTAATTCCCACTAGAACTGTTACAAGGTGGTGTATGTGAATTGATTATCGTAGATTAAATATCACCACTAAAAAAGACCACTTCCATCTCCCTTTTATTGATCAAATGCTTGAGAAGTTGGCTAATCATAAGTTCTTTTGTTATTTGGATGGGTATTCGGGATTTTTTCAAATTCCACTTCACCCTGAAGATCAGGAAAAGACTACATTTACACGCCCTTATGGTGCTTTTGCATATCCTAGAATTCCCTTTGGTCTGTGTAATGCTCCTATTACCTTTCAACGTTGCATGATGAGTATCTTTTCTGATTTCATAGAGTCTATTATGGAAGTCTGTATAAATGATTTTAGTGTTTACGAGTCTTCCCTTTGATTCATGTCTTGGTAATCTAGCTAAAATTTTAAAAAGATGTGAAGAATGCAATTTGGTTTTAAATTGGGAAACGTGTCACTTTATGGTGACAGAGGGAATAGTTCTTGGTCAAATTGTATCTGATAAGGGTATACAAATAAATAAAGCTAAATTTTCTGTGATTAAGCAAATACCTCCACCATTTAATGTTAAGGGGGTTAGAAGTTTCTTAGATCATGTGGGGTTTTATCGTCGTTTTATTAAGGATTTTTCTAAAATTGCTAAGCCGCTATCTTAGCTTTTACTCAAGGATGCCCCATTTGATTTTACTGACAAGTGTCTTGAGGCTTTTAATTAGAATTAAGTAGGCTTTGATATCGGCACCTATCATATGTGCTCCTGAATAGAATCTTCATTTCGAGATCATGTGTGATGGCAGTGATTTTGCATTAGGAGTCGTGCTAGGACAGAGAAGGAATAAAGTTTTTACAATTGATTATGCAAGTAAAACTTTGAATGAAGCCCATGTCAATTAAGCAACCACGGAGAAGGAGTTTCTTGCTGTGATTTATGCTTTAGAAAATTTAGATCATATCTAGTTGGTTCTAACGTTATTGTTTTTACTGACCATGCAGCTTTAAAATATTTAATAGCCAAGGCATAATCAAAGCCTAGGCTCCTCCGTTGGGTTCTCTTGCTCCAATATTTTGATGTGGAAATTAAAGACAAAAAAGGTGTAGAGAACATTGTGGCAAACCACTTGTCACGAATCAGGTATGATGAGGGTAAGGATTCTCTACCTATAGATGTGTAATACCAGAATATTTTGTGATTTTATAAAATATAAAACAAAAGTTTTTGTATAATTCAAAATCTATCTTTTATTTTAAGCAATTATAAAACCCTATTTTATATCTAGTTGGACTCTTATTTTAAAACTACAAATATTTATTTCAACCCTAACTATATATTTAATAATGGCCATTTTCGTGCGCCTATTGGATATTATTATGGCTCTTTAATAATCATGCTTTTGATCAATTTTCACTAACCCTTGATACTTAAATCATCAACCAATTTGTAGCTTTGATCTTATTTCCACCCATTGACTTTATTATATGTATGCATTGTGAACCAAATTTCAAGAGACCAATCTCATTAAAGCCTTTCACGCATATGCTATGAGTGTAATACCATCGTCTCGCTTTCTATTTGGTTTGATGAGCAGTGTGTTGATTATTGCTATTATTCTATCATTAAATTGTATTGGTTTATCGTCTCCCTAGGTAATCACACTATCTCAATTGTTTTATATAATTATTGTCTGATTTACTATTGATATGTATGATTCATTTATATAATTATATGATTTGATCAGATTCAATTGTGTTGTTACTAGTGTTTTATATGATTGATTGTGTTATTATGTTAGGGTTTTAATGGTATTGCTATAGGGACTAGGGAGTAATGTTCTTGAGTTTTTAGGGCTATAAATGCAGAGTATTATTTTTGGGTTGTGATTTAATTAATTTTGGGTACTAGTATTAGCCCTATAAGAGTTAAGATATTTATGAATCGAATATGTCGTCATATATGAATTGGGAACCTGTGCCAATATTGAATATTGTTTGTTAACCTATGAATGGTTATTTGATTGATGTATGAGATCAAAAGGTTGATAACTATTATTTTGTTCTTGGTTTGAGGCTCGATGTTATATACCTTAGTCCTTGGCATGTTAGTAAGAGGATGATAATCATGAGTTAAGATGAGGTAAAATCTTTATTCATATTTTTATATGGTCGCCTATAGTAGGAATTAGCCCGTATATGGTCTGGTTCAATGTGTTTTCTGGTTATTGAGAGTATTCAAGTTTTTATACTTCTTGGTTTTTATTCGAATTACCGATGTCCAAGGCTAGGTATAAAACAAAGAGCGTAACACACTTATTGGTTAGATGAGTTAATTGAGCAGAGTATCATATTGTTATTTTTGAGGTGGGATTTTATCAAGGTTAGTTATGTGGAGTGTCATATTTAGTTTGATATTTTGGTGAATGTAGTTTCGAACTACATAGTCGGTGAGCTAATTATATTATTAAATATTATATTACTTCATTGTATATTTGATAAGTGGTGATTACTTAGCCTTTTGCTAATATGTGTGTGTTGTTTTGTTGTGCTACTTGTGTTTGCGACCCTTCGGCGATCTATTTTTGAATTTATCCTTAATGGTGAGCAGTCGAGTTTTTTTGTATGTACCATAGGTTTAACAAGTGATCATAGCTAAAGGAGCTCAAGTGTTTCGATTAGTATGCTAAAACGAGTTGGTAAAGTTATACTAATAGCTCACATAGTTTATGGAATTGTAATTATTGGGATTTTGTAAGCCTTATCACTTGACAAGTTGTTGGCTGTGGCGGTGATACCTTTGATTTAGGTGTATGCTTCTTGTAAACACCCATTTGTGTCTCCCTAAAACCAAACCCAGTGATAAATACCTTTCATGTCATTTGGATCATCGAACGAGGTGAAAGTGTGAAAAGTCTAGTGATGATGATGTTTTTATTAAAATATCTCTTCATTCTGTTTTTGAAAATATTTCTTTTCTTACGCTATTTTTGAAAAACGTGCATTCCAGTTTAGTTTGGTCCATTATATGGGTCCAATAATAGTGTATTTGGATGGGGCTTGAAAAGCCATTTCCAACGATATATTATAAGCCCAATTATGATGAATAATGAGGAAGTTATGGCCAAAATACTAAACTGGGCCCAAACCAGATTTACCTACGGCCCAATGATCATGTGGAGAGTCCAAAGGTTTTATCCAAATTTTATATGGTTGGATAGATATTGAAATTATCTTTCCAATAATATATTACAATATTAATTCCGAGATATAACGAAAAAGATATGAAAGAAATACAAAACTCTATCCAAAACTGACACCGTCCTACTATTTTAGCCATATCTTATTATCTAAAAAATATTTTAATCTGATTCTAGTTGGGTTGTAAATTACACTTCAAGAGCTTTCCAACGACATATTATATGCCTTATTTGGACTTCTGGATCAAAAGATATGATAAAAACAAAATATGCAAAAACTGTTGTCCATCGAGTTTTTTTTCGATTCGAATTCGGATTCTTTTCTTATTCTTCGACTCTCTTTTTTCTCTATAAATAGAGGTCATATCTCCCCTTTTTCATATTACCAACTCTCATCAAGAAATTCTTGATACTCTCTCTCTTTTTCTAAACCAACCTCTTTACAAACAAAATTCCGCATTCACAAGATCTAGACACACCTAGCATAATTCGAAGTTGCCTTCGCCCTAGACGTGAAATGTTTGATATCTCTGAGGGTTTGGTCCCAAATCTCTATTTCAATTATTTAATTTAATTGTTTAATTTTATTATTTCCCTTGAAGTTACTAACTTGTGTATTTTGTTATTAGAAAGAGATACGAGGCATCCAAGTAAGTGCTTTAATTGCTTTAATTGATTTTATGATATAAAAATCATGCTTAGATTGTTATTTTGATTCCTAGTATCATGTTAGGATGTTTTTCCTAGTATCATGTTTAGGGTGATTTGCTTATGTCAATTATGATTTCTATGATGCTTCTTACTTTCTTTCCTAATAGCATGTTAGTATCATGTTAGGGTTAAAGCTTTGATCTTTGATGTTTAGTGACATGCTAGGGTTTGTTATTAATCTTGTTTGTATCATGTCTAGAATCTTGCTATTATTATGATTTATTGTTAACATGATTATTTTAATTATGATTGTTATTTCAATTATGATTATTATTATGAACATTATTATCATGTTGCTTGATGCTTATTATTGTTATTGCTTGATCACACCTTTTATGTATGTTTAAAGGGAATTTGTACTTGTAATCACGCTTAATAAGATAATTAATAATCTTGCTTAGGGTTAATTTGATTATAATTTAACTGATCGCCAATAATAGATTTATTTGTGCATTAATATTCAATCAACATAGATTAAATAAGTTTAGGGTAAACCTAATGATTGCATGTTAGTCCGAAAGTGCACATGAATACGAGAATAATAAAGTAAAGGCCTATTATTAGGGCAGGTTCTTTCTCTTTTAGATTGGATTTTTACCTTCATCCCCGAACTTCCAGTCATGGTTCCAGACCTATTGGAGTTGATGATCTCCTGGATCGTTAAGGGGTGTAACCTTCACCCTGTGAACGGTTTACAAGTTTCTAAAACTTGTTGGCGACTTTTTTGCTCTAGCTTCCTTCCCTTTGGACGCCACCATGCTTTAGTGTATGATCACAGTGGGGTTCAAGTTTGGGTTAATGCTTGAAATATTCCTAACACTTCTGCAATTATATTTAATGGTTGTTTAGTTTTCCTTTAATTGTTAATTATTATTAGTTAGTAAATCGGGGGTGTTACAAGATGATTCTTTCCCTGATGACCACTTGTATGCAATTATAGAGCAACACCCTTGGTATGCTTCCTTGCTAATTATTTAGTGGGCGGTTCTCTACCTCCCGATGTGTCTTACCAAAAGAAAAGAATTTCCTTTATGATGTAAACCATTATTTTTGGGATGATCCCTTTTTGTTTAGTGAGTGTGCAGATGGATTATTTCGCAGGTGTGTTCCCAAATGGGAAGTTCACGATGTTCTCACTAGATTCACAACTCACCTTATGGAGGATATCATGGTCCCACCAAGGCGGTTATAAAGATCAATGAGTCGGGTTTCTATTGGCCTACTATGTTCAAGGACGCTCACTCTTTTGTTCAAGCTTGTGACTCTAGCTTGAGGACTGGTAACATCTTGCGGCAGCATAAGATGCCTTAAACTGGTATATAGGAAGTTGAAATTTTTTATGTTTGGGGTGTTGATTATATGGGAACTTTTCCTTCTTCAAGAGGGAATTGCTATATTCTTGTCGTCGTTGATTATGTATCCATGTGGGTTGAAGCCATTGCCTCACCTACCAATGATGCCAAGGTAGTCCATAAGCTATTCAAGAAAACAATTTTTCCTAGATTTGGAGTCCCTAGAGCGATAATAAGTGATGAAGGATCTCACTTTCATGAGCGAACGTTAGATACCCTTCTCCAGAAGTATGGTGTATACCATAGGACAAGTTTAGCTTACTGTAAGGAGGGTGATCCCATCTAAGGGGTACTCTCCTTAAATGCCCTTGGCCCTTTAAAAGCCTAGGACTTTACACTTGTTAGGGTGTATTAGGATTTGAATTCCTGACTGTTTGGGGGACCTTGAATTAGAAATGATTCTGTCATACACACTTTTTTGTAAGGAACAAGTAGGAGTCGCCAATGAGTTTTAGGAAAACCCATAAACCTCGTTCATGCCTTTCTCTCAAGTAGAGTTCAAGGGATATTTGGCATGAATCATAAATTTACCCATGCCCAAATTGGTCTACATAAACCAGAAATGAGTTCGGGAGCGAGGGTACTAAGATAACGTTCCCTTTAGAGGGGAATCGCGATGCTAGCCCTAGTGCGGCCTCTACTAGCTCTTTCTTTTGCACAATTTCATCACCAAACAATATATGCAACGTGATACCTAAAAACTATGTTAGTTGATTTTATTTACACACATCAATTCACATAGGAATTACATCGTAAGGTCGTTATTCTTATTTAATTAAATTCGTGAAAAGAACAAGAAAATAAACAATATTCGCCTTGCCTTAAGTGATCAACAAACAATTATTTTACTCAATTCTAATCTTTATTTAACGAAAGATACTATATGAAATTGATTAACTAACTACTTTAAAGGTGATCAAACAACACTAATTAATTAATTAATTAAGGTTCTTTTAAACAAGAAAATAAACGTGATTTAACTAAGTGCTCGGGAATTTATCACTTCTCTTTGCTAGATCTCCGTTTAGAACACTTATGGATTCCTTCTTGTTGGGGAACCTCCACCGTAGTAACAAAGTATCAAAGGGGTGAGTGTTGAGGACACGAGGATTAGGAAGCACAAGTTCACAAGTATTCTTCAAGCGTTTTTGGTTATTTTCTATGTCTTTAAGCCTCGGATTAGGGTCTTATTTATAGGGAATTATTAGGTTTAGGGTTAAGATCATTCTGTCGCAGCAGGTGTCGCGCGCAACAAAATGAGTTGCGCGCGGCTGTCACGCACAAGTGAATAAGTCGCGAGCAGATGATGCACGCAGTTATTTGTCTTGCGCGCAGCTCTATGGTAAGATTCGATTTTCAAATATTTTGATATTCTGAATCTTTCGCGAGCGCACCTCCAGAAGTTGCGCGGAGTGCTGCGCAACTAAATAAGTTCCGCGCGACTGTTGAGCGCGACTTTGTGAGATGCGCGCGACATTTTCCGCGGTAGCTTAAATTTTAACCTAAACGCTCCTAAATCCGTCATTATATGGTTTTAAGCACGGGCTTAAGCCCTAATATGATCGGATTTAGTTATTTGGACCTTGTATTGGCCTTGTTCTTTTATTCGGGCTAGTCTTTTGTGTTTTGTGGCTTAAGAGTTATCCATAAGTATTCTTCACTTTGATCCAACACTTATTTATCGTCATTGCACTTCCTGTCAGGAAAAGAGGCCAAAAGTAGATGTCTACAGTTTGCCCCCACTTTGATCGAGTCTAGGATAGACGATGATTAAAGTAGTCAAGAAAAAATCCGAGACTTATTCTGCGAAGTTCTCTAAGGTTAGAGAATCTTTCAGTAATTTTTAAGGATGTCGAAACAGTCCTTTGTTTTCTAAGTGTTTGATACATGTAGCTATTAAGGCTAGAGAAAGTTTTCCCTAGTCTTAACGTGCTAAAGAATCTAGATTCATCCTTTGTAATTGTAGAATACTTTTACAAGTAAATGTATTCTTGGTGATGTCAAGTCATGAGAAGAGATCGGTTTTAAAAAGAAGAATAAAAGGGGATGATTTCCTCTCAATCATGACATCGTTGGTCTAAAGTCCCTCGATATGTCATTGAAACTTTAGCCTGACTTTAACAAAGTAAAAAGAATGAAAAGGGTTTTCACTATTCGAACCAAAAAGGGTCCGGCATTTGAGCTTGGTCCGGTATTCGAACCGGATGTCCACAAGATAGAAATACATGTCTCAAGACTGGAGGCATATATCCAAATCCAGTGAGAGAGAAGAAAGTCAGCAACTCTCTCAGCAGTTTTGTCCACAAGATGAGTACACGTGTCGCAGGACTGGGGGCACGTGACTACATGGGTGCGACAATGTCTCGTCGCTCTTTATACAGGAGGTGGACGGACACCCTAACTGTCCGATAAGTTAGTAAGCTCACTAACTGTCGTATTTGCTTCCATTCAAGAAGTGCCTGTTCCTGAAGGTTCGACACGCCTGTTGACTCGTGAGCTGACGCCTACAGTAAATAGTCTACCTTTTAGTTCCGAGAGGTAGATCTCGCAAAGCTTGGGCTGAGGTGAAATTTTACGCAACACCTACGTCGTACAATTTAACGCTGTACGCTACGCCATTTGCATTTTTACGCTGCATGAAAACGCCTTCCTTTTGCTTCGGACGTGAAAAAGAAGAAAACCCGGACATTTATAACGTTAGTACAGTAAAATGACAAACCTTTCTATGGGTGCTTTTACGTAAAGCACCACCACGGAACGTCTTAAGGCAAACTTACGAAAAACGTTCAAAACGTATGCTTGGGGAAGGCACAAAGCACGGTGTGCATGCAAGATGATGCAAAAAACTATCAAAGAAGAAAATAAACTACATATGTAAAGCAATTAAAAAGGATTTTGATAATTTGCGCGCCATTACGTATAACAACGAGAAAAAACCGTTGAAAAAATAATCAAACGGATCAAAATCCAAATACCGGTCATTTTAGTGACCAGAATTCGCGCGCAACTCAGTGGGTCGCGTTAGCCAGGCGCGCGCATCGTTCTGAGTTGCGCTGCTAAGTCACACGCAACTTCTAGAGTTGCGCGCGACACTTAGTTCAGCAAAAAGAAAATCGCGAATGCGATTTTTCATTTCGCTCTCTCTCTCCTTCCTTCCTCCATATTTGACCTTTTTTATTCTAAAGAGCTCCATTTTTTGCGATTTTCGAAGCTAAAGGAAGCAAATCTCGCTCTTAATTCACATTTTCCATAATCCAATGTAAGTTTTTTGCTTAAATTCGTTCATTCTTGGCTGTCATTTGAGCGTTTTTCGAATCGTAAAACCCCAAATTTTGAATTTTGTGATTTTTTATTCGGTCCATTATTCTTGAAATAGTTTGTTCCATGTTATCGTGCTATGTTTAAGGAGTGTTTTGCAACAAATTTCATGAAAAATGGTTAAGTATTGAACCTTGTATGAGCATATCTTTGTTTAAGTTCGTTTTTGCTCTATTTGTTCGAATTTTTCTCGAATCTGTTGCTTTTCTTGCTCATTTTGGTTATACTTGTTGATTATGAAGTAGATTGTAGTATTAGAACTAGCATTACTCTCGTAATTCACATTTTGCAAATTTTGAAATTGAAAAAATGGCGCGAAGTGTATACTTAGCTTGTTTTTACCATATTCGAACTTCAAGATTATTTGGTAGCTTAGACGATAATAGTGTTGGTATTACCATTATTCTTCTTGGAATAGTTCATTCTTTGAGATTTTGTAATATAATCCCTTGAATGCTTAGTTGAAACTAGTATAGGATGGCTTTGTGGGTGTTAAAAGCCCCCCATTCACTGAGTTTGACTACAGGTATCGTACCCCCCAAGTATGGGTGGCATTCGATTTTTGTGTTTTGTCCTATTGGCAACCGTTATTCTGCCGAAATGGATCTAGAACACGATTATTAGTTCAGGAAAAAATGAACTAATAGAAAAATCTCGTCTATCAAAGCATGGATTCGCCTCAATTTGTTGACGCGGAGGAGATTCTAGGCAGCCCTGACGAGGTAGTTCGCCCTCGAAAGAGGGTGACCCAGTCTCGTGAGGAGGTTTGAGAGCGACGCGCCGCTGCTGATCGACGTTGCTAGGAGGATGTGATCTGGGAGGCTCCTCCCAACTGGGACCCTAGGGTCCTTAAGTGGGATCCAGACCATCATGTCTCGGTTCAAGGGTGGCGCGGCATCGTGAGTTTCTTACGCCTTCTTTTTTTTTTACTTTCCTTCTTTTCTTTCAAAAACCTTTTTTATTTTATTATTTTGGCTCTCGCTCTCTTCTTTCTCTTTTAAGAGTGAGTCTAGCATGCGTCTATATGGCTTTGGTGACCTGCGAACTCGTTTTGAGAGCTTACCTGACGAGGTAAAGGAGATTGTGGAGCTTTCAAGGATCTATCGTGAGTTAGCGGCTCTTTGGGATTTGTCGAGTCAGTATGCTTCGTCAGCTTTCCTCCGCAGATTGTTGGAGTTTTGGTGGGATTCCACCAACACTTTTCACTTTCAATGGGGAGAGATGACGGTTACCCCTTACGACTTCTCTATGATCACGGGTTTTCCTTTTGTAGGTGAGCGTGTAGTAATAGAGGTCATAATAGGGTATGACTTGAGACTAAGAGATCTTGTGGGGGATCGTCTGGCGGCGATCCTTCACGTATATCCTCAAACTTGTCCGTACTCGATTCTAGCCGACGAGTTGTCCGCATACAAGGTTGATTGACAGTGTAAACCTGAGCAGCTGGCTCGGATATACGTTGCCCACATTCTTTTCGTCACTCTCTTGAGTGGTCGGGGAGAGCGTTTCCCTATCGGGTTACTTACTTGCCTCATAGACTTGGGGCAGGTAAGTAACCTGAACTGGTCGGAGGTGTCGTATGCCCGTATGCTTAGAGGTATGGGCAAGGCGACCCGGGTAGTGGAACTTGCGGCAGCTATTGAGGTGCCTCGGATTTCCCTTACATTGCATGGTCGTATCCTTGAGGTACGTACTTTAAACTCTCTTTTAACTTTTTATTATTCATTTTTCTCTTTTTAAGCCGTTTCTCCTTTGTTTAGGCTTGGGGATACTCGTACCTGACTTTCCTAGCCCCCAGGGTGCTCAAGGCTGCTTGCTTTCCTATCGGCCATCGACTGGCTACGATTAGGAAAAGGCGAGCTACTTCAGCCGGCGACTTTCGCCAGAGGATTCTTTCGGCGACCCGTGCTTCGGTGAGTATATTGACAACACATGTGTATCTTTTTTACATATTATTATTTTGCTTTGATGATTTTCATGTGATTGCATTAGATCGATCTCCGTCCTTAGAGTTTGATCGTCGGAGTCCCTGAGGATATTCGGTCTGGCATGGTTCGTTGCTGGTTCCGGGCTCTCTACTCGGGACTCCCGGTGCTCCAAAGGACGGACACTTGGTTTTTAGGCAAGCGCATTCTCTGGCAGCATTCGTTAGAGGAGCCTGTGGATCCTCCGATCCCGATGTTACATCCGGATTTGCTGTCGACCGAGGATCGAGCTCAAGCGATCCTTGGTTATCCAGCGGATCAGCTGGTGCTGCCGGATGCTCCTTATCTGGCTTTTATTGTATCCAGGCTGACTCCTTTCCCAGCTTTTTTTCCGGTTAGTACCTCAATTCTCTCTTTTTCTTCTTTCTCTTCTTTTTCTTGTTTCTATTTATTTTTCGGAACTTTTACCCCCCTCTTTTTTTATTTATTATTATTTTTTATTTTTTAGCAGGTCGAGCTAGGCGATTGGGTGCCTCCTATAGTGGAGATCACGTATACCGATGCTATCGGGTTGGTAATTCGTGAGATCCTTCCAGCAGCGGAGGATGATGAGGGGATACCGTTCATTCCTGAGACGGTTGAGTCGGTATGTCCTTTTTTTTTGTATATGTACTTAAAATATTTCTATTTTTTGTTTCATACACATTTATTTACTAACTGTCCTTATATTCTTGGAACAGGTTCCGCGGGAGACCGTGAACGGCATGGTGAGGACTATACGTGCTTTCCGAGTTGCTTATCGGAGAGCCTCGTGACTTTGAGACGCCGTGATCATCGGATGATTGCGCTAAGTTTCATTTCTTTACTTTTTCGACGAAGTTATTACATTTCATGTATTAATCTTCGTTTTGGGATTTTGCAGGATGTACAACAACCGTCTAGCAGTCGCAAAGCACCCTGATCTTTTTGTACACATTTTGTTATATTTTTAGGAAACAAATGTACATATTATTTTGTTTTGTTGAGCATATGACACTTTTTTTGTATATGTCATTTATATTATTATTATTTTTTGTTTCCATGTGTACACATATAAAAGAAGAAAGCAAAAAAAAAAAAATTCGAGGGAGGGAAAGGGTTCCCGACTTACCCTCTCGAAAAAATAACAAAAGGAAGGAAAATAGGAAAAAAGAGGCTAAAAAGGAAATAAGGAAAATAGAAAAAAAGAAAATAGGGGAGAAAAAGAAAGGAGGAAAAGAAGAGCAAGAAAATAATAAAATAAAAAACGAAAACAAATAAAAAGGAAAGAAAAGGGACACAAGAGTAAGCAAAAGGCAAGCGTATGATTAATCTTAAGATTTCGTCAAGATTCCGTCATTATGTAAGCTAAAATACGGAAATAATCCTAAACCACATGTCGCGACAGAGAAGATGCGCGCAACTGGATGAGTTGCGCGCGGCTGTCGCGCGCATGTGATTTAGTTGCGCGCGCCGTCTGTTTGTGAACTTTCCTTTGGGCGAAAATTGCCGAAAATATGCCCCTCTTGAGTCTATTTAAGCATGGTTTCGTGTAGGTTTTTTTAATCATCTCGCATTAATTCGCTTAGTAATATTAAAAGAACTAAAAAGAATAATCTCTCTAAATTCTTACTCTCTCTCTCTCTTTTTTTTTTTTTTCATTGAACAATGGTGAAGACCTTTGAACAGCGTTTGAAACAATGGGTCACTTCTCTTTCAAACGAGGACAAGCTAGCTTTCAAAATTTATCATCTAGACCCTCTATTGAATTATATGCAATTGATGAATAATTTTGATTTCCTTAATGCCGCAGTTAACCATTGGGACTCCAACCACCATCTCTTTTTATTCAAAGGGGAAGAAATTATTCCCCTTCCTGGTGAGTTCGAGGCCTTGCTAGGCTTCCCTACAAATATTCTCCCTATGACTTATTTGCCCCCATTGTCGGATCCCAATCCTATATTCCAAAGAGTTTTCGGCTTGTCCAACAATGATATGACCAATATTGGAACTGAAGAAGGCATGAATTTAATTCAATTTATTGAACATTTTGTCGCCCCTCGTGACAACATGACTAAGCAACGCTTTAAAATTTGTGCCTTATGCTATTGTCTTGTTGTCAATTGTTTACTTAGGACAGACAAAGAATATGGAGATTATTCCATGGTGTCCGTAGTAGAGCAAATAGAAGGATGTCATTCACCCGCTCCTTTGGCTTTGGCAGAAACCATTTTATGCTTGAATCGCCTTAGAGGAGACCCTAACGAAAATGGTTTCACGGGAAGTCCAATCCTATTACACGTAAGTTTTTTTTTTGAGTTTTTTTTCGTCTTTTTTTAGCGCAAGCCATGAAGTTGCGCTGGTACGTCCAGCACAATCTTTTGTGCTGTGCGCGGATGGCGCGCACAACTTATTCTAATGCGCGCGCCACCTGCTTGTGTAAAAAACTGATTTTTTTTTCTTTTCAGATTTGGCTCGTGGAGCGTTTGCGAATAGTTGATCAGCCACAAAATATCGAGGCTAATGGAGTACGGACATTCCCTGGACGTCGAATCCTTTACAAGCATAAGAATGAAGAGGAATGGACGTCGTTTTTCAGTCACGGGGTTCCTAACATACGTTTTGTGATTCCTTGGTGGAACATAAATAGTATGGTTGGGAGTAGTCTCAATTGCCCTTACATTAGACTTTTAGGCCTATCTAGTGCTACTTACATTTTTCCTTGCAGGGTAATGAGACAATACGAGATGAAACAGATTATTCCCCCGCAAGACTGTGATGCACCCAAAGATGTGACTTTTAGACCCGAGCGAATTTTTCATTGGATAGAGTATTGGTCAAGTCTTCCAAGGTGGGTAGTACAAAATCCATATGCGAGTATTGTATTATCTTCGTTTTATAAAGCTTGGATGAATGCGGCTGATAAGGGCGAATTAAACAAGGCCCGATCTCAATACCAAACTGCCATGGCTCGCAATCCACCTAAGCCTTTAATGCATTCGGCCACCACTACCCCTCCTAGTGGCCAAAACAAAAGAGTGAGAAGAAAACTGGAATTCTCATCTCCTAAGGCGCGTTCGAAGGAATCCAAAAGGAAAGCTCCCTCCAAACCCGCACAAAAAGGTGTGATAATCAAGGAACCTTTGCAACAAACTCGAAAGAGGACTCTAATAAAAGCTTCGGAAAAGGGAAAAAGGGTTGAAAAGGCTCCTATTCCTAAACTGAAGAACAATGTATGGGTCAAGAAGAAGACTGTAGAAGAAAGCTCTAAGGTTTCTGAAAATACTGCGATGGAAACTACTCCTCCATCATCCGTGACAATTGAGGATGATATAGTGAAGCCTTAGAGTGTTACACAATTTCATTGTGTTCTCCTTTTTTTTTTTTTTTTTTTTTTTTTTTTGAATAAAGCGTAATAACTACTATGCCCCTTTTCTTTATTTATGATCTAGTTCAACAATGTCCCCCTTTTTTTTGAATTTGAATGAAATAAAAATGAGCTTTATGTTTTGATATTTTGATATGACCGAATCATACAGATTGCCTACGTATTCATATCACGAAATCAGGTCATTACGTAGCTCTAATTATTTTATTATGTATATTTTTTAATATTTTTATTATCTTTTTTCTTTAACTCCTTAAGTAGAAATTAAATGAAAAATATTTAATCAAACTTTGTTTAAAAGGAATTAAATCAAAGTTTAATTTTTATATTTTCCGTATACATGTTTATATTCACGAAACGCCCTCCTTTTATCGTAAGTAGAAGTTGCAACTTCGTTCAAACAAAAAAGTCCGGGTTCGCAGTTTTACGATCATGTGGCGTGCGCAACATCTAAGGTTGCACGAACTTGTCGCGTCAACTGCATGGGTTGCGCGTGACATCCGCGCGCGACTATTCCAGTTGCGTGCGACACCTGTACTACGAGTGTTTTTAAAAAAAATATTTTTGTGCTATTACCCCCCCAAGTGTGAAGATTTTTTTTCGTGAAGTTCGATAAAAAATCTGAGCACTTAGAATGGTTTATTATTTCTAAAGTACCCCGCCAAGTGTTATGCATTTTATCGTATCATTTGGTAAAATACATATCACTTAGAATCTTTCAATTGAATGCTAATTAAAGTTGGTTATATGAATGAACGAGTTAATCCGGATTTCATATGTAATATTTCTTAAGTCGATCAATGTTTATTAATTGGCGAATTTCATCTCCTCCAATGTCCATTAATCTGACGGCTCCTCCTGATAGGATTTCAATTACGCAGTAAGGACCTATCTAATTAGGTTTAAATTTCCCTCTTTGATCGGTAGGTGGACCCCTAACAACTTTTAGTACAAAGTCACCTTCTTTTATATTTCTGTGTTTTACTCTTTTATTGAAATGATGCACAATGCGCTTTTGGTAGACTTGTACATGATGCAAAGCTCTTAATCGTCGTTCATCGAGCAATAAAAGCTCCTCATACCTCGCTCTTACCCATTCAGCTTCCGGTAGCTTACTTTCGAGTACGATGCGTAGGGATGGTATTTCCAGTTCGACTGGTTGAACCGCGTCCATTCCGAAAACTAAGGAGTATGGAGTTACTCCGATTGATGTTCGTATAGACGTTTTATAACCCCATAGTGCGAAGTGTAGTTTATTCGTCCAGTCTTTATAATTTTCAGCCATTTTCCTAATAATGACTGTTATATTTTTATTTGCCGATTCTACAGCTCCATTCATTTGAGGTCTGTATGGGGATGAGTGATGATGTTTTACTTTATAACGATTTAAGAGGGTCTCGACTTCAGCTTTGAATTGAGATCCCTGATCACTAATTAGTTCGTGTGGAATTCCATATCTACAAAATATGTTTCGTTCGAGAAACTTTTTGCGACATGTTTAGAAGTGATATTCACGTAAGAAGAAGCCTCAATCCACTTGGTGAAGTAATCGATGGCTACCAATACGCACTCGTGCCCTCCTGCTCCTGTTATAGAGACTTTTCCAATTTTGTCAATTCCCAAAGTTGAAAAGGGCCAAGGGGAAGTGAGATTATATAGTTCGGATGGTGGAAGGTGTTGTAAATTAGCAAACATTTGGCACTCTAGACATTTTTTGACATATTGTATGCAATCATGTTCGATAGTGGACCAATAGTACCCTTGTCGCGAAATTATTTTTGCAAGCATTTTACCATTCATGTGAGGTCCACAAACACCTTTGTGAGTATTCTCCATAAGGCGTGTGGTTTCGGGTTGGTCTATACACAATAAACTTAGACCATTAGGTCCTTTTTTGCATAATTGACCATTTAATAGACCGTATTGAGCCGCAAGTGTTTGTAAGGCTCGTTGGTAGTTCGATGAAGTATTTTCGGGATATGTGACATGAGTAATACATTGGAGGATATGATCATACCAAGGATTGTTCCCTTCGATGTCATTTATTTCCTCTATTGCGTTGCAATATGATGGTTCTTCTCTTATATCAACGCATAATGGCATCATATTCAAGTGATCTGGAATGTTGATCATTGAGGCTAATTTTGCTAGCACATCGGCAAATTGATTATCATCCCTTGGGAGATATTTAAATTCAATATGTTCAAAGTGCTCGACGAGTTGCTCTAGGTAAGCTTGGTATAATATCATTGTGAAGTTCTTTATTTTCCATTTTTTCAGTATATGATTTATAATCAAACTGGAATCTCCATATACCTCTAATTTTTGCACACCTATGCTAGCTGCTATTTCTAATCCAATAATGCACACTTCACATTCTGTGGCATTATTAGTAACCTCAAAGTCTAGTTTGACAGAGATTTGAGTATGTGCTCCCTCTTGACATATGAGTAACCATCCTACGCCACATCCCTTTTTATTGGATGCACCGTCGTAGTACATTACCCATTTGTCATCTTGTGTTAAGAGAATCTCTTCGTTTGGAAGATGAGTAGTTTCTACACGACTTGTTTGAATTGGATGTTGGGCCAGAAAGTCGGAAATTACTTTTCCCTTCATTGATTTTTCTGGAATATATTTTAACTCAAATTCGACCAACATCACCAAACATTTGGATATTCTTCCTTGTATAGGTGGCTGTTCAAACAAATACTTTATCGGATTTTTTTGCCCACACTAACGCTAAACTTGTCTTTTCTAAGGTGCTATATTTTGTTTCATATTGGATGAATTTTTTTACTTATGTAATATATTGCACGCTCGAATTTTCCTACCTCTTGTGCTAACATGGCGCCCGTGGCCGTGTCTGTAACTGTAATGTATAGCCTAAGAGGTAGTTTGGGTACTGGTGGTGCTAAAATTGGTGGACTTTTGAGATAATCTTTGATTTTCTCAAAGGCCCTTTGGCATTGATCGTCCCATTCATGTTTTTCCTCTTTTTTCAATTTTTTAAATATTGGCTCACAAGTCATAGTCAATTTGTTGATAAATCGACTAATGTATTGCAGTTTGCCAAGGAACCCCCTAATTTCTTTTTCTGTTTGAGGGGGAGGCATGTCAACAATTGTCTTTATTTTGGAGGTATCGATCTTAACACCGAGTGTGCTTACCACGTATCCGAGTAACTTGCCGGAAGTTACTCCGAAGGCGCATTTTTGTGGATTTAATTGCATGTTGTATTTTTTAATGCGAGTGAAAAATTTGCGTAAAGCTTTTATATGTCCCATTCTATCTTTGGAATTTTGAATCATATCATCCACATACACTTCTATTTCTTTATGCTTCATATCATGCAAGAGAGTCGTAGCCGTTCTTTGGTACGTAGCTCCTGCATTTTTTAAACCAAATGGCATGACTGTATAGCAATACATACCCCAAGGGGTGATAAAGCATGTCTTTTCTTCGTCTTCTTTTGCCATTAAGATTTGGTTGTAACCTGCATATCCATCCATAAAGGATAACATTGCATGTTCATTCGTGTTATCTACCAATATATGAATATGTGGTAGAGGAAAATCGTCTCTAGGGCTAGCCTTATTAAGGTCCCTAAAGTCGACACACGTGCAAACTCGTCCATCCTTTTTAGGGACTGGGACGATGTTCGCTACCCATTTATGGTAATTACATACGTGAATGAAACCTGCGTCCATTTGTTTTTGTACTTCTTCTTTTATTTTTAATTCGACATCAGGTTTCATTCGTCGAAGTTTTTGTTTTACAGGTTTAGAGATAGGGTTCAAGGGAATGGTATGTTCCGCAATTTCCCTATCTATTCCAGGCATGTTCTTGTATGACCAAGCGAACACGTCTTCGAATTATTTGAGCGTCGATATGAGAGTCGATCGCTCTTCCGGATTTATAGTTAAGCCAATTTTGACTTCTCTTTTGTTTTCATTAGTTCCTATATTGATTGTTTAAGTTTCTTCAATAACAGGGTTCTTTTGTTCTCGTTCATTCGTTAGTTCAACCAACTTATTAATATTATCATCTTCATTAGATTGATTGTTATAGCATACGAAAGATTCAATAGAAGGCATATACTCGAAAATAGAGCTCATTTCATTAGAATCAAAAGAAAGTACATTAAGAGAAGAATCCTTTTTGGGATCTTCGTCCTTAGAGCTAGAAAATAAAGACTCGGTAATGGCCACAAGGCCTAGATTCTCAGCTTCCTTAGGATCTAATAGATTCGTCTTCCGATTCTTCAAATATATTCCTTTCGCCTGTGGCGATTTCCAGCTTATCGCCTTTGTGATTAGTCAACTTGAAAGATTTCCTCTACCCATGCTCCAAGGTTTCATTAGAAGGGGTGATCAATGAAGTTGGGTCAAAAGCTTCATCTTGGATGGCATTTTGATTGGTCATTACAGCGACATGATTTTGTTCTAGTCCAAATAGCAAGTTAAATGTTTGCCTATCATAGCACCCTTGAATTGGATATTTCGATTTGACGATACTAAAATCATCGTCCAAGAAGTAGCAATTGTGAAATATTTCGAATCCAGGCTTCTTGATTCCTTCCAAAACTAGTGGTTCTGGAAAGTCATAGCATGGGTAATCTTCTCCCTCCCTAATGAATTGTCCATTAAGGGTTTGTTGGTAGGATGGGAGTAAAGTGACTATCCCTTTCTTGTTGTTGTCTCTACGTGCTTTGTTTGTTGCATCGTGAGACTTCAATTCTTCTTTGGTTGGTTTACATCCCAATCCAAAGGAGAATTTTTTCTTTGGGATAGGAAGTAAGAAAGATTTCTTCATTCCTATTCCTAAAGGCATCCCAGGAAAGTAACTACTCTTAAGTAAGATGTTGTTTACTATCCGGGTGGAATATGGATCAAGCTTGAAAGGCTCTTCCAAGTCTTCTTCCATTTCTATTGTGTAGATTAGCTCCGCGGCAAATCCCCACATTTCCTCTTCATCATTATCGTGGTTTATTTCTAAGAGTGATTGATCATTTATTGCTATTTTAAGTGGAGAAGCATGTATAGTCATAGGAAGCCCCTGATAGTTCAACCTAATCATTTGATGAAGTGAGGATGGTATTGCACCAACCTCATGTATCCAAGGACGTCGAAGTAGAAGGTTGAATGTAGGTTTTATGTCCATAACGTGGAATTCAACCATCTTTTGTATTGGGCCTGTGGTAATTGGTAGCTTAACAGTTCCACACACCGATCTTCTCGAATTGTCAGAGGCCCTAATGCTTTGTGTTGTTGATTGAAAATCTTTTTCTGGATTAAGGCCTAAGTAATTTGCAGTTCGCAACGGGAACACGTTTACCGCTGACCCATTGCCTACCAAAGTTAGAGGGATGTTATATCCCTTGCACCCCACAGTTAAATATAATGCATTGTTGTGGGTAAGGTCTTTTGAGGGTAAATCATCATTGGTGAAAATGATTGATTTGTCATATTTCTCGCTAGTAAGCAAGCTAACGAGATCTTGAGGGGTTGTGTCTGTGCTTACAGACAAAGCCGTCATAGTGTTCATAAGGGATTTCTTATGTTCTTTAGAAGTACTTAGGAGTTCCCAAATGCTAACATTCTCCTTGGATTGGCGAAGTTGTTTGACCAATGGATCTTCCACCTGGAGTGGAGGTGGTATTGTATTTTGCATTTGACATTGAGTTTGATTTTGTGTGGTCGAAGATCCATTTGGTTGTGGTGCTTGGTAAACTCGCCCAGAATGAGTTAGAGGATCTATCTCGTTTGGATTAGTTCTAGGACTCATAAACCAACTTTCTTCTAGAGGCTTTGAGCGCGCCTCCATTTCAAGATGTTCCATGAGTTGAGCTTGATGCCATTGTTCATCCAAGGAGAGATTTGATAAGTCTTGTGACTTCCCTAAGAAATGATCCCAATCAAGCGCTCCATTTGTTTCATTTTGTAAACAATATGGAGGTGAGACGGCGGCATACTTACAGACATATAAGTCTTGAAAGTCGTCGTCCCATAGTCCACACACTTCATTAGTTTCCCTATGAGTATTGTGGATAGAGGTTCTCCTATAGGTGTGATATAGCTCAAAGGATTGAACATATCGCTTCCCATATGGTCTTCATTGATGTGAAACACCCCTAAGGGGGATGCGTTATTATTAGGTTTCGGCGTGGGAATTCTCCCATCGTCTACCAAATCTTGTATTTTATGCTTTAAGACAAAGCAACGTTCAGTATCGTATCCATTGCCTCTATGATAAGCGCAATAAGTATTACCATCCCAATTAGCGAATCTTCTTTCTGGTGGAGTGGGTGGTGTTGGTCCTGTTGGTGCAAGTAAACCTTTTTCATTTAATTTCTCTAGCAATTCTTTATAGCTCACAGGAAATGGAGTAAATTTTCTTTCTCTTGTCCATCTTTTTCTAGGATCATTATATTGATTCGTGTTATTGTATTGTGTGGAGGTCACAAATACATCAATAAAGGATGATGTGCTATCATTCCCCTTATTGTAGTTATTTTTAGGTTGATGATGATGATGGGGTTTATTTGCTTTTTCTTTAGCAAGATCATCTTCAATCCTAGTAGCCACGGAATAGACCTTTTGAAAAGTGTCTAAACCAAGGTAACGTAGATGTTTGTTGTACTTTTCATGACAGTTGTCAATGAATTTTTGTACTAATTCGAGTTCGGGTGGCCTTTGGGCAACGTGGGCCGCCTTTTCTGGCCATCTACTATAGAAAGCAAGGAAACCTTCATCGTTGTCTTGCTTTAGAATTTCAAGTTCACGTAGAGTGGATTTGAACTCTACGTTACTATCATATTGGGTAATGAAAGCCAAAACTACATCTTCCCATGTTACCTTGAATTTTGGATCTAGCCCATAGTACCACTCTCTTGCGGTTGGGTCTAGAGATAAAGGGAAAGTCAAAGCATAAAGCTTAGGATCAACTCCCTTTAATTCCATAGTGCTAGTAAAATACATTAAATGATTTTGTGGATTATTGGTCACCTTAAATATTGGCAAGTCCGTAACTACGAACTTTTCTGGTAAAGCAAGTCCTGCGGGAGGAGCAAACTTTTCTGCCTCGAAGTACTTGTTCCCCATTGTAGAACAAAGAACTAGCTTGTCCAACAACTTTTCTTTGATGGATAATTGTTCCATCTTTTCTTGCAAGGCTAAGGCTTCAGCATTTTTCTTATTAGCCTTTTCTATTTTCTTAATTCTTTTCTCCTCGGCTTCTTGAGCCTTTTCCTCTCTCAAACGAAGAATCTCCTCTTGAAGTTCTTCAATGGTTGACATTATTGTTGGACTAGGACTAGTTGTCGAAGAAAAATGGTTTGAAAGGGATTGATCTTTGGATGGTAAACGTAGAAGACGAGTGCCCGGGAGTCTTCTTTCCTAAGATTGGAAACCGGCTCTAAAAGAAGTACGAAAGAATAAGTAAACCGATACGCTTGTTTAGAAGGGGAAGAAAGAAAAAGAAAATAACGCAAGATATATTCAAACGCATAACATCACCCTTAACAATTCTTGAATAAATATAATGTTTTGACAAGTCAATTTGTTTTTCGAAATATCAAAATTGATTCGTACAGTAGGCGCGCGCAAGTGATTCAGTTGCGCGCGGATGTCGCGCGCAACAACATGACTTGCGCACGCCACCTGCTCGTATGATTTTTTTTTTTAAATTCGAGGGTTTTCCCCTTTTTCTGCATTGTTCTTTTTATTTTTTTTTTTATGTTACCCTTCGAATATGACTCTAAATCACAAAGAGACGACTTAGTAATTGGGAACCTAGACCAAACTAAAAGGAAAAAAAAAAAAGACTATCCTAACACGTTGCATGTAGTCACATAATCACATAAGCATGCCACAAGTCAAGATTCACATATTGCCATTCTAAAGTCAAAAAAGGCTTGAGTGTCCAAGGTACCATATCTTAAGAAACGACGCACAAATCAATCACTCAACGAGTTGACCTATGACATCGTCCTCCCAACATTTTGTTGGTGATATGGGTGGGATAATTGTTATTGATTTCGGGATAGAAGCCTAGTGTTGGCAGCCCCTAGTCAATGAGCCAATCCCTAATGTTTAAGTGTGCTATACTTATGCATGATGCAATGTTGCTTGTTTGGTTTTTACTTTTGCGCAAAATGAAGATATTATGCATTCAAGTCTCGCTCTCTAACTAGAGATTATCCAAGTTAGTTCTCGTTACAACCCATAGGCAACCTAGTGTTGGAAACCTTGGACCATAACTACGAACTAATCATGTAACCTCTAAGTCCCCAGCGAAGTCGCCACTGTAAGGAGGGTGATCCCATCTAAGGGGTACTCTCCTTAAATGCCCTTGGCCCTTTAAAAGCCTAGGACTTTACACTTTTTAAGGTGTATTAAGATTTGAATTCCTGACTGTTTGGGGGACCTTGAATTAGAAATGATTCTGTCATACACGCTTTTTTGTAAGGAACAAGTAGGAGTCGCCAATGAGTTTTAGGAAAACCCATAAACCTCGTTCATGCCTTTCTCCCAAGTAGAGTTCAAGGGATATATAGCATGAATAATAAGTTTACCCATACCCAAATTGGTCTACATAAACCAGAAATGAGTTCGGGAGCGAGGGTACTAAGATAAAGTTCCCTTAAGAGGGGAATCGCAATCCTAGCCCTAATGCGGCGTCTACTAGCTCTTCCTTTTGCACAATTTCATCACCAAACAATATATGTAACGTGATACCTAAAAACTATGTTAGTTGATTTTATTTCCACACATCAATTCACGTAGGAATTACATCGTAAGGTCGTGATTCTTATTTAATTAAATTCGTGAAAAGAACAAGAAAATAAACAATATTCGCCTTGGCTTAAGTGATCAACCAACAATTATTTTATTCAATTCTAATCTTTATTTAACAAAAGATACTATATTGTTGATGTTTAAAGGTTTTGATGATGAGGAACTTAAACTACAGCAAACTCATTTAAAAAAGGTTTTTCAAGTGTTTGTTTAATTTAGGTGAAATTAATCTTGGAGATGAAAGAAGTAACTGAAACTAAGAAGACTTGAAGAAGTTCTTTATTCAAGAAGGTTATTCAAAACAGAAGAAGTGTTACCTCACAGGAACTGAGTTCCCTAACAGAAACGTTCCTTTACAGGAACTTGAAGATGGCTGGCTAAGATCTTTGGAGGAACTTAGTAAGCGTGGAGCCTTAGTAAACCTACCAGTACAGGAGTGCGGCGCATCAATGATTTAGTTAAAGATTTTATCTTCTAGATTCATTGTTAAATATGTTAAGTAGGATATGCATGAAGTCTATTAGAAGCGTGAGAAGTTAGCTTGGCAAATAAATTAAAATCGGAAAAGATAAAAGATAAAAGATAAAATTTGAAAAAGATTTTCTTTAAATGTTTATTTCTTAAAATCAGTTTGTTAAAAAGATATTATGCTTTTTAACTAAATCTTTCTATCTTATTTTTCGGAAAAGATTTTCTTCTAAAGGATTTACATAAAAACCGTGTATAAAGATAAGTTAAGTTTAACTTATTTATCTTTAAGAAAACCTACTTGCTATACAAGTAATGCTTGTATAAATAGTAGAGAAAAAAGGAGTTTAGGTTTTTTGTGAGTTTATGCGTGAAGAATTTACAGAGCTTTAATTGTGTAAGTTTGCCAAGCTTATCATCTTGTCATATTAGCTTCGGGTTTCATGCATAGCTTGCCGATTATATACTAGGTGTCTTTACTTGTAATTGGTTCGGGTTATTTGGGTGAGAGTGTTTTTGTTATCATTGCATACAGAGAAAGAGAGCTTCTGTTGAGAAGATCTATGCTTAGGGAGTACAAGAGAAATTCTGAGTGTGGGACTTAGACTGGGTAGAATAGAATCCTATTCTGTAGCAAGTTCGTTCAGGAACTTATGAGTAGAGGTTTGATTATAATAGGTTGTAACTTGGTGTTTGCCCTATCATAGTGAAATTGTTTGTGTTCGAAATCCCTAAGGTAGGGTCGAGGTTTTACTTCTAGTTAGGCACTAGAAGGTTTCCTCGTAAAATCCTGTGTGCATTGCAAGTTCCTATTTTATTCTGTTTTATATTCCGCAAAAAGTAGTTACTAGGAACTCCCCTACAATTCACCCCCCCTCTTGTAGTGTTCGTCTCAACTAACAATTGGTATCAGAGCAAGGTTCTCACTTGCAAGCAGATAACTTTGCTGAGTAAGTTCCTTGAGAGATGAATTACAAGGAGAAACTTGAAGAAGGTTACTCAACCCAACGTCCACCTATGTTCAATCGTAAGTTCTATGCCTACTGGAAGAACAGGAGGGAGATCTTCATCAAGGCTGAAAATTACCAGGTTTGGCGTGTTATTGAAACTAGTGATTTTGAAATAACTACAACCAATGACAAACATGAGGTAGTTTCTAAATCTATTTCTGATTATGACAAAGAAGATTATCAGAAACTTGAGCTGAATGCTTTAGCAATAAAGTATTTACACTGTGGACTTGGACCCCATGAACATAACCGTATCATGGGATGCAAGTCTGCCAAACAGATTTGGGATTTGCTACAGGTAACTCATGAAGATCCTAACGAGATAAAACGTTCTAAAATAGATTTATTGATGTCTAGGTATGAAAGGTTTGAAATGAAATCTAAAGAAACCATAGAAGAGATGTTTACCAGATTCAATGATATTATTAATGAACTGAACTCCCTTGGCAGGCATATTCCTATTGATGAACAGGCAAGAAAGATCCTAAGAAGTCTACCACAAGATGAATGTTGGAGATCCAAGGTTACTGCTATGCAGGAAGCTAAGGATTTCACCAAGTTTAATATGGAACAACTAGCTTGATCATTGATGACACATGAACTTCATCTGAGTTCCAATACTGAAAGTTCCAGAAGTAAAAGCCTTGCCCTTAAGGCTCAAGATTCAGAAGAATCGGAAGTTGATGAGGAAGAGATGGCTATGCTAGTGAGGAAATTTAAAAAGATGATGAATAACAAGAAGTTCGACATGAACAAGAAGTTCACAAGTTCCAGAAATACAACGTGCTTCAAGTGTGGTTCAAAAGATCACTTCATTAAGGATTGCCCTGTACAGGATGGAGAGAAAGGAAAGACAAAAGGCAAAGAGCAATCCAAGGAGTCAAAAGTCTATAAGCCTTACTTCACCAAGGACAATGTGAAGAAAGCCATGCTAGCTGCTTGGGGAGATACATATTCAGAAGAAGAGGAGGACCAACCACTAGAAGAAACTGCTCATTTATGTTTGATGGCAAAAACTGATGAAGCTGCCAAACTAAAGGAGCTTGATTCTGAGGTATGGTTCTCTTACAATCAATTAAAACATCTATCCAAAGAGAATCTAATAAATACTGTTTTGGAAATTCAAGAAGATTTAAAGAAATTACATAGATCCAAACAGCAAAGTGATAAAGCTTTAGTAACTTACAAAGAGAACAGTGAATGGGTTGATAACATGATGTTTGACATTCAATACAGGTTCTTTAGTCTGTTTGATGATAATAAAAATTTAAAAGAGACTATAGAGAATTTGAAACAAGATAACATACTCCTAAATGTGGAATTGTTTGTGTTAAAACTTAGTGTCGATACTCCTAACTCTGAAGTTCCTCCACCTACTGATTATCCGAATTTTGAAAAATTAAAACATGATTTGGAAGATTTAAAAACGGATAAGGCACGTCTTGAGGGGGAACTTGAGAGAGCTAGGAAAGGTAAGCAACCAATAAAGTACAGAGTTCCTGATTGGATTATTAAGGCTCAAACCAAGAATACCGAAGGTTTAGGTTTTAAAAACAAGTTCCAGAAAGAAAAGAAGTATGTTAACTTGCCTAGTAGCATTGTTTGTTATTTCTGTGGCAATAGAGGACATAAGCAGGTTAAGTATCCTAAGAAAAAACAAAGCACACAGAAGAATGTCAAACATGTAGAACAAAGCTGAATCAAGAAAAATTAATCAAATCCTGTTACACAGGAATCCAAGGAAACCTGGGTTCCTGACTCTAACGTTTATTTCTTCTTGCAGGTTCCAGTGAGGGGGAACAACACTTGGTACCTCGACAGTGGTTGTTCTAAGCACATGACTGGAGATAAATCTAGATTTCTCTCACTGGATGCCTACTATGGTGGAACAGTGACCTTTGGTGATAATATGAAAGGTGATATAATTGCTATTGGAAAGATAGGAAGGTCACGTTCCCATGCCATTGATAATGTATTTTTAGTCGAGGGACTCAAACACAATTTGTTAAGTATTTCACAATTTTGTGACAAAGGTAATTCTGTTAGCTTTACTTCTAATAAGTGTAGAATCATCCACAATGACACTGGGAACATTATCTTGGAAGGAACTCGTAAAGGGAACACATATATTGTGGATCTTAATGAGGTTCCTAACAGCAGATTAACATGTCTTAGTGTTATTGAGGATGATCCTCTTTTATGGCACAAAAGGTTTGGCCATGCAAGCTTTTCTTTACTTGATAAAATAAGATCTAAGAACTTAGTGGAAGGACTTCCTTGCATTAAGTTCCTGTATGACAAAGTGTGTGAAGCTTGTGCTAGAGGAAAACAGACCCGAATTTCCTTCAAGTCCAAAAAGATGGTAAGTACCAAAAGACCTTTGGAACTCATTCATATGGATCTATGTGGTCCAATGAGAATCCAAAGTAGAAGCGGTAAGAAATATGTAATGGTTATTGTTGATGATTTTTCAAGGTTCACTTGGGTTTTCTTTCTTGTAAGCAAGGATGAAACGTTTAATGAGTTTGTTGCCTTTGTAAAGAAAGAATAGAGAAGAACAGGCAATCAATTGATACATCTTAGATCAGATCATGGAACAAAATTCGAGAACTCTAAATTTGATGAATTCTGTACTGAATATGGTGTGGATCACAACTTCTCTTCCCCAAGAACTCCACAACAAAATGGAGTGGTGGAACGCAAGAATAGGATCCTTGAAGACATGGCAAGGATAATGCTGATATCAAGCAGGCTGCCTAGGAACTTCTGGGCTAAAGTAGTTAACACAACATGTTATATACTTAACAGAGTATCTGTTTGGGCTATCGCCAATAAAACTCCCTATGAACTTATGAAAGGGAGAAAGCCTAATATTTCCTACTTTAGATCTTTTGGATGTAAATGCTTTGTTCACAATAATGGTAAAAGGAACTTGGGTAAATTTGATGAACGTAGTGATGAGGCAGTATTCCTAGGATATGCCTCGAATAGTAAAGCTTACAGAGTCTATAATAAAAGAACTATGTGTGTTGAGGAGTCTGTACATATTATATTTGATGAAACTGGACATTTGATTGATGTACAAGATTGTGATGATGATTTCGAAATTGGACTTGTGCGTAAGCAGAATCCAGATGAGGAACCAGCATCACAGCAGAAGCAGCAAGTTGAAATTGCTGAAGTAACGAATCTTGAAGCAAACGCTGAACCTGAGATGGAGAATGCACCAGGAACTCCACTTCAAGAACAGACAGATGTTCATAATGAAGACCAGAATGTGGAAACATCTGAAGAAGTTCAAACTGAGTTCCATGAACAAGTTCCTACAGAAGAACCAGTCAACAATGATGAAGAAAAATTGTATCCAATCGAGGATTTCACTCCAAGGCCCTAGAAATATCGGAAATTACATCCAGTTGATGTAATCATGAGTGATATCACAAAAGGAACTCAAACCAGATCTCAGCTTAGGAACTTCTGTGCATTCAATGCATTCCTTTCCTCCATGGAACCTAAGAATTATGTTGAAGCTTTAACTGACGCTGACTTGATTAATGCTATGCAAGCTGAATTAAATGAATTTGAAAGAAATAAAGTTTGGCATCTGGAACCTAGACCAAAAGATAAGAAGTCCATTGGACTAAAATGGGTTTTCAGAAACAAACTAGATGAACATGGTATTATTGTCAGGAACAAAGCAAGACTAGTTGTACAAGGTTTCAACCAGAAGGAAGGAATAGACTATGAACAGACATTTGCTCCAGTAGCCAGGTTAGAGGCTATTCGTTTACTTATTGATTTTGCTGATTATATGGGATTTAGGCTGTACCAGATGGATGTTAAATGTGCTTTCTTAAATGGATATTTAAATGAGGAAGTCTATGTGGAACAGCCTCCTGGGTTTGAAAATCCAGAGTTCCCAAACCATGACTATAAGCTTGACAAAGCTCTTTATGGGTTAAAACAAGGTCCTAAAGCATGGTATGAAAGATTATCTAAGTTCCTTTTGGCTAATGGTTTTAAACATGGTAAAATTGATAAAACTTTGTTTTTAAAGTCAAATGGAACTGATATCTTAGTTGTACAAATTTATGTTGATGATATTTTATTTGGTGCAACTAACGAATTTTTATGCAAGTATTTTGCTGACCTTATGAGTGGAGAATTTGAAATGAGCATGACTGGAGAATTAAATTTCTTCCTTGGCTTGCAAATCAAGCAAACTGAAGAGGGAATCATGATTCATCAGCAAAAATATATTAAGGAACTGATCAAAAAATACAAGTTGGAAAATGCCAAAACCAATAATACTCCTATGGGAATTGCTACTAGATTAGATGAAGATCCATCTGGAACTTGCATAGATCAATCCATGTATCGAGGTATGATAGGCTCACTACTCTACTTAAAAGGTAGTAGACCTGACATATCTTTTAGTGTAGGTCTGTGTGCCAGGTTCCAAGCAAATCCAAAGGAGTCTTACCTGACAGCAGTAAAAAGAATTCTAAGATACTTGAAAGGAACTGATGATTTGAGTCTCTTCTATCCCAGAAGTGATTCTTTTGATTTAAATAGTTTTACTGATGTTGACTATGCAGGTGATCTGGTTAATAGAAAAAGCACTTCAGGTATGGTACAATTTTTAGGTCCATGTTTAGTTTCTTGGGGTTCCAATTAAGAAGCAAAACACAGTTGCTTTATCTACAGCAGAAGCTGAATATGTGGTAGCGACAGCATGTTGTTCACAAGTTCTAAGGATAAAACAACAGGTCAGAGATTTTGGTATTATTTTTGAATGTGTACCTATTTACTG
The DNA here is from genome assembly GCF_948465745.1 of Chenopodium album. Taxonomy (NCBI): domain Eukaryota; kingdom Viridiplantae; phylum Streptophyta; class Magnoliopsida; order Caryophyllales; family Amaranthaceae; genus Chenopodium; species Chenopodium album. Next base: position 17,106,687 of record NC_137835.1, on the reverse strand, counting down.
TGATAATACTAGTGCTATATGTATTTCTAAGGATCCAGTTCAACACTCAAAGGTAAAACACATCCACATTAGGCATCACTTTCTAACAGATAATGTGGAGCAAGGGAATATAAAGTTAGAATTTTGTCAAACTGAAAGTCAAATTGCATATATTCTAACCAAGCCCTTAAACAGAGAAAGATTTGAAAAATTGAGACTGGAACTTGGGATGATCAAGCTGAAGTACTAGCCTCTGAAGTTCCAAGATATGGCAAAGTAAAAAATAATGTAAATAAAGAAAAAAGAGCTTCTACCACAACCTCGGTGTGATAAACATAGCTAAAGTGTCACCGTTGTTAATCACTGAAGGTAAGTTCATTAAACGCTCAATTAATTTTGCTAGTAGTAATGTACATTGTATATGTGTAGAAAACGTGTTCCAATTGCGTATTTATAAACTGAAACTTCGTTTTTAAATGAACTTGGAAAGAAAAGGATTTTTTGGTAAATTCATCATGCGCATTTTATTCTTGGAAAATTAATTGAATTTGTTCAATTAATGACTGCTCATTAAACCCCTTAAAATTCCTTACACCGCTTCATTAAATATAAAAGGCACTCACAACCACCTTACATCATCACGCTGTCAAATCAAATTTACTCCACTGTGAAAAATTTCTACACTCTTCTAAAACCTCTTAAAGAAGAAAACCATGGCCATAATCACATCCCTTGGTTCATCTGAAAATTCACACAACAACCATCCCTCTGAACAAGAAGAAGTTTCATCACTTCCGATTGTTTCTTGCACTGAAACTCAAATCATAAACCCGCCTTCATCCACCATGAAAAACCCTAACCCTGAACAGTTGGAGAACATCACCAAGACGGTACTTGACAAATTGAAAGAATGGAAGGAAAAGAAAGGCCAGGAAAAGACTCTGGAGGATCACATTGAGGAAGTTGAGGAGTTTTCTCGCAACTTGGAAGATGAGGGTTTTGAAAAGGAGAATTTAAAGGACGAAGAAGAAATTGATCAAGCTGAGCTTGAATCACAAGCAGAAAGGTATGTTGTTGGTCATGTATTGATTTAGATTGGTGTAGAAGGGCTAGGTTTCTAGAATTTGTTGATTTGATTAAGTTCCAAGGATGGGGCCTTCTAGCTAAGTTAAATCACAGTCTTCTCCTTTATTCGATAGCCTAAGTATCTGTTGGTTAAAGTTTCTGATAATTTCATGTATCGGATTGCTATGACTGAGTTCTGTCAAAATTTTCAAGCAAAATTGGGTATAATTACCAGTAAGGTGGGTGGTATAAATATTGAATTAGATGTGGAAACACTTAGTAAAATTCTGAAAACCCCTATGGAAGGGTATGAGACTTACAGTAAGGGTAAGACAAGTGTTAAGGTTGGGAATTACTTAAGTGGTGACATAGTGGAAGCCCTTGGAGGAAAAAGGGGGAAGAACACTATGAGTCATAATGATCTGAGTCCTTTAAATAAGCTATTGTTTAACCTTGTTAAGAAAACCATCTTGCCAAGGACTGCAAAGAAGGGTGAAGCATGTTTGATGGACATGGCTGTGATTTTCTGTCTGTCAAGGAGAGTTAAAGTTAATTTTCCCTCACTTATGTATCAGCACTTGGCACACTGTGTTCCAAGTGGAACAAAAGTAGGATATGGTGCTATTTTGTCCACTGTGTTTGAAAGTCTTGGTGTGCAGTTGAAAGGAAAGTACGGGGGCTTAGATGAGAAGCCAGAGAATGTGATTAACGCTGATACTCTGGCTGGTCTGAGCTTAGAGGTGGTTCAAGGAAATATTCAGAAGTTAGAGAAGGAAGAAGAGAAGGCAGAAAAGTCTACAGGGAAGAGAAAACAGAAGGAAATGAGTGACAAACCTATAAGAAAAAGCAGGAGGCTATCTGAAAATGCTTTGCTTCAGACCAGCATGGAGAAACCTTTGGAGCTGGATACTGATGAGAAAGTACTTGAGGGGCAAGTGGCTGAACTGACAGATAGAATGGAGAGGGTTGAAATTCAAGCCAAGGAATCAGCTGGAAAGGTTCTGCTTCAGAAGCTGGAGACAATGGTGCAAGAGCAGGGTAAGGCACTAAAAGATCAGAAGAAACTTGTGCAGGCACAGGAAAAGGCTCTGAAGGAACAGAAGGAGCAGTTCCAACAGAAGCTACAGAGTCTTGAGCAAAGGCTGGAAGCTCTTATTACACAACAAAAAGAAGACAACAAACAAATTCTTGATCTCTTGCAGACTTAGCCATTTCCCTCTTAATCTTCCTAAAACTAGCATACCTTAACTTCCTTTAGCAGTCATGAATAATTTCAGTTATGTTTTTTTTTTGCATAAACTTTTTCTTTGGTTTGTAATAATTTTTATCTAGCAGGATGATAAATATTTTGATTTTAATGAATGATTTTGGAACTATCTATACATGTGTGATTTAGTATGCTATGAATGCTTAAATAGGAGAGTGGAACTTTCCTAAGGGAAGTTAGCAGCGCTGCCTTTAGTTTCCCACACTCGATGAATTGTTTGTGGGGCTGTGGGTAGATGCTTAATACACTTGAAAAAGCATGACTTTTTGATAATGCCAAAAGGGGGAAAAGAAGAAGCAAACATGGAGGCTGAAGTTGTTCTGGGTTCCAGTTGATAAAGTATCAGAACTTTCTTCTGATATGATGCTGATAGGTTATTAGTTTAATTTCTGTCTTAGTTATTTTTGTCTATTTGTTTTTAGTTTCTGTTTTTTTAATCAGTTGTGTGTTTACTTTTTGTTCAAAAATCAAAAATACAAAATACGTCCTTCTATTTTGTTTTAACTTTCCCTAGAGTTTGCTTAAGTTTGTCATCATCAAAAAGGGGGAAATTGTTGATGTTTAAAGGTTTTGATGATGAGGAACTTAAACTACAGCAAACTCATTTAATAAAGGTTTTTCAAGTGTTTGTTTAGTTTAGGTGAAATTGATCTTGGAGATGAAAGAAGTAACTGAAACTAAGAAGACTTGAAGAAGTTCTTTATTTAAGAAGGTTATTCGAAACAGAAGAAGTGTTCCCTCACAGGAACTGAGTTCCCTAACAGGAACGTTCCTTTGCAGGAACTTAAAGATGGCTGGCTAAGATCTTTGGAGGAACTTAGTAAGCGTGGAGCCCAAGTAAACCTACCAGTACAGGAGTGCGGCGCAGCAATGATTTAGTTAAAGATTTTATCTTATAGATTCACTGTTAAATATGTTAAGCGGGATATGCATGAAGTCTATTAGAAGCGTGACAAGTTAGCTTGGCAAATAAATTAAAATCGGAAAAGATAAAAGATAGAATTTGAAAAAGATTTTCTTTAAATGTTTATTTCTTAAAATCAGTTTGTTAAAAAGATATTACGCTTTTTAACTAAATCTTTCTATCTTATTTTTCGGAAAAGATTTTCTTCTAAATGATTTACATAAAAACCGTGTATAAAGATAAGTTAAGTTTAACTTATTTATCTTTAAGAAAACCTACTTTCTATACAAGTAATGCTTGTATAAATAGTAGAGAAAAAAAGGAGTTTAGGTTTTTTGTGAGTTTATGCGTGAAAAATTTACAGAGCTTTAATTGTGTAAGTTTGCCAAGCTTATCATCTTGTCATATTAGTTTCGGGATTCATGCATAGCTTGCCGATTATATACTAGGTGTCTTTACTTGTAATTGGTTCGGGTTATTTGGGTGAGAGTGTTTTTGTTATCATTGCATACAGAGAGAAAGCTTCTATTGAGAAGTTGAGAAGATCTGTGCTTAGGGAGTACGAGAGATAGTCTGAGTGTGGGACTTAGACTGGGTAGAACAGAATCCTATTCTGTAGCAAGTTTGTTCAGGAACTTGTGAGTAGAGGTTTGATTATAATAGGTTGTAACTTGGTGTTTGCCCTATTATAGTGAAATTGTTTGTGTTCGAAATCCCTAAGGTAGGGTCGACGTTTTAATTCTAGTTGGGCACTAAAAGGTTTCCTCGTAAAATCCTGTGTGCATTGCAAGTTCCTATTTTATTCTATTTTATATTCCGCAAAAAGTAGTCACTAGGAACTCACCTACAATTCACCCCCCCTCTTGTAGTGTTCGTCTCAACTAACATATATGAAATTGATTAATAAATTATTTTAAAGGTGATCAAACAACACTAATTAATTAATTAAGGTTCTTTTAAATAAGATAATAAACGTGATTTAACTAAGTGCTCGGGAATTTACCACTTCTCTTTGCTAGATCTCCATTTAGAACACTTATGGATTCCTTCTTGTTGGGGAACCTCCACCGTAGTAACAAAGTATCAAAGGGGTGAGTGTTTAGGACAAGAGGGTTAGGAAGCACAAGTTCACAAGTATTCTGCCAGCGTTTTTGGTTATTTTCTGTGTCTTTAAGCCTCGGATTAGGGTCTTATTTATAAGGAATGATTAGGTTTAGGGTTAAGAGCATTCTGCCGCAGCAGGTGTCGCGCGCAACAAAATGAGTTGCGCGCGGCTGTCACGCGCAAGTGAATAAGTCGCACGCAAATGATGCGCGCAGTTATTTGTCTTGCGCGCAGCTCTATGGTAAGATTAGATTTTCAAATATTTTGATATTCTGAATCTTTCGCGAGCGCACCTCCAGAAGTTGCGCGGAGTGCTGCGCACAAATAAATAAGTTGCGCGCGACTTTGTGAGATGCGCGCGACATTTTCCGTGGCATCTTAAATTTTAACCTAGACGCTCCTAAATCCGTCATTATTGGGTTTTATGCACGGGCTTGGGCCCTAATATGATCGGATTTAGTTATTTGGAGCTTGTATTGGCCTAGTTCTTTTATTCGGGCTAGTATTTTGTGTTTTGTGGCTTAACCAGTTATCCATAAGTATTCTTCACTTTGATTCAACACGAAGATGACTTTATTTATCTTCATTGCACTTCCTGTCAGGACAAGAGGCCAAAAGTAGATGTCTACACTTACCATCCCCAAACTGATGGCTAAGTTGTAATTTTTAAACGTGAGATTAAGGCTATTCTAGAGAAGGTGGTAGAATAATCTAGGAAAGATTGGAGTGATAAGTTGGATGACACCCTTTGGGAATATACATTTAAGACCCCAATTAGTACTACCCCTATAGACTTGTGCATGGAAAAGCATGTCACCTCCCGGTGGAATTAGAGTACAAAGCATATTGGGCTATCAAATAGCTCAATTTGGATGCTAAGTTGGCGGGAAAGAAGAGGCTTCTACAACTTAGCCAATTAGATGAGTTTAGGTTAATGGCCTATATATGATAGTGCACATGTCTACAAGGAGAAGACTAAGAGATGGCATGACAACATGATCCTTCCAAGAGAATTCAAAGAGGGTGACAAAATTTTGTTGTTCAAAAAAACTTTTCCCAGGAATGTTAAAGTCAAGGTGGTGAGGTCCTTTTACTATGAAAAGGGCAAACAAATTTGGTTCTATGGAATTATTTGATGAACATGATGGTGAGTTTAAGGTAAATGGTCAAAGACTAAAGTTATCCAACGAAGGGGCTACAATTGGTGCGGTTGAATTACTTCACCTAATCGATTTTGTTTCATCTTGATCTACATATAGTAAAAAGTTCGTGCGGGACCTATTAAAATCAGCGTTTTGCGGGAGGCAAGTCGTATTTTTTTTTTATTTAGAGTAGATTCTTTTCCCTTACTTTTTATCTTGTGATATAAGAGAGGAGGTAATTTAATGTGTTTTAGAGTATTTTGCACAAGTTGGAAAAAACGAGTTAGCCAAATTTGGAGAAAAGAGAAGAAAATTCTGAATTCAAGTGTTGTATCGCGCCCGATCGAGCGTGGGAGAAAGGTCCGAAAAGTAGGAATTTTTTCCCAATCGAGCAAAGCACCTCCCGATCGGGTGCGAGAAGAAAGGGAGACAAGTAAAGACACTCGCCCGACCAGGAGAAGGTGCGCCCGACCGGGTGCGAGTGTTGACAAGTACGGAGCCTAATTTTCGCCCGATTAGGCGAATCAACGCCCGAACGGCAACAAGCCTAAGAAAACAATTCGGAGGTACTTTCTTCAGATTGGGCGAGGCACCGCTCGACCGGGCACACCTACTTCTTACCCGTCACCCTCCTCCTTTTCTCCTTCTTTCTTCTTCCTTCTTCTTTCTTTTCCCCTTATTTCATCTTTTCTCCATACTTTCTCTCTCTAAAACCTTTAAACTCTCTACCTTTTCTCTAAGATCTCCTCCCTAACTCTTACCTAAATTTTAAAAAAATTTACATGTTCTTTCTCCCCTCTTTATCCTCTACAATTCTACATTTTTTTCAAACCCACTTCCAATTATGGCTTCAAAGAGGGCAAGAATGCTAGGAGGATGTGGTTCATGTTCAAACCAAGCCTACGACCCGGAGTTGCAGCTTGATCAATGGCCGAGTATCCAGATTACAACCTCGACCCAAAGAGACCAACTCATCAAGATCTACAAGCGTGAGGTAATTCCTTCTCGGTGGTTACATCGAGACACTCTTGAATCTTCGAGTTTGTTTGAGCAAGTTAGACGGTTTATGAATGATATTGGTATGCGGAAATTCATTGATATGCACTATTCGACTTACCGTGAATTAACTTGCAAATTTATTTCCTCTTTGCATGTTGATCAAACAAAAAATGGTCCAAATTTGCATTTTAGATTGAACAATAGAAATATTAGTTTGACTTATGTTGAATTTTTTAATTTGTTTGACCTTAATCCCCAACCCCCTATCGCTTAGCATGAAAATTATAAAATGGAAGATATTTTCAATGTTTTAACGGGTTTACCTAGTCTGAACTCCCAACTGCGAGTGCCTGACTTTTTTACCAGCCCGTCCCTAAAATCTTTCAAAGATTTCCGGGGACTTGTTTTCTAGCTAGACATGAACCGCATAATACGCAAATAAATTAGCTAGCTATTATAGGCCATGTATATGAGTTTGGTATATTAAACATTGATAAATACATTATTCACCACCTAAGTAGGCATGCCACCTCTAGTGGTGGCCCGACTAGGACCCCTACCCGACTAGGAGGCCTCATAATTAGGATAGCGGTGAAAAAGGTCAGGTTTAGTGAAACTAGGAGTGAAGGTTTCTGTAAGGAGGGTGTTCCCATCGTAGGAGAGCTTTCTCCTTAAATGCCCATGGATCTTTTAAAGCCTAGGACTTTACACTTGTTAGGGGGTATTAGAATTTGAATTCCTGACTTTTTAGGAGACCTTGAATTAGAATAGATCCTATCATCACGCTTTTTTTGTAAGAAACAAGTAGGTGTCGCCAATCAGTTTTAGGAAAACTCATAAATCTCGTTCATGCCTTTCTCCTAAGTAGAGTTAAAGGGATATTTAGCATGAATCGTAAGTTTACCCATGCTCAAATTGGTCTACATAAACCAGAAATGAGTTCGGGAGCGAGAGTACCAAGATAACGTTCCCTTTAGAGGGGAATCGCTATCTTATCCTTAATACGACCTCTACTAGCTCTTCCTTTTTCACAATTTCATCACCAAATAATATATGCAACGTGATACCTAAAAACTAAGTTAGTTGATTTTATTTACATGTGTCAATTATGTAGGAATTACATTGCAAAACTCTTTATTCTTATTTAATTAATATTCGTGAAAAAAATGAAACATGAACAAGATTTTCCTTGGCTTAAGTGCTCAATAATTATTAATTATTCAATTCTATTCTTTATTTAACGCAATATACTATATGAAATTAATTTATTAAAATTTCTTTTAAAGTGATCAAACGAAATTAATGTGATTGATCTAAGAGCTCGGGAATTTACCACTTCTCTTTGCTAGATCTTTGTTTAGAACACTTATGGACTCCTTCTTGTTCTAGAACCTCCACTGTAGTAACAAGTATTGAGGGGGGTGAGTGTTTAGGACAAGAGGGTTTGATATTTCATAAGTTCACAAAGATTTTGCCAGAGTTTTAGGTTAATTTATGTCTGTTTGAGCCTTGTATTAAGCCTCTATTTATAAGGAATGGGTTTGTTTAGGGTTTTGAACATTCTGCCGCAGCAGGTGTCGCGTGCATCTGAATGGGTTGCGTGCGACAGCAAGCGCAAGCAATTAACATGTGCTTTTTTGGGCAGCGCATGTAACACCCTAGAAATTCCTTCCTTTTAAAATACCTGTTTTGCCCTATTTAAAACTTTGAATAGGAATATCTAAGACAATACCGCCACCATGAAAACGATTAAGGCAACTATCAAATACACATAGCAGAAGACTAATTTCAAAACAAGTCAACTTGAAAAGTCAATCAACGAAAGTAAAGTCAAACCAAAGTCAAATGAAGTAAAATAAATTCAACCTACAACTTGGAACCATATTAGGCCCTTATTAAAACAAGACCGAGCTCAAAACCCTTTTCGTTAGTCACACATATTAATAAAGTCATAGGTAAATAAAGCAATAACACATTCATATACTTATAGAAACTAGCATGATTCGCTCTGCACTCATGCCCATTCATGAAAAAGCTTCATCACCTGAAAATCTTATCTTTACTTGTTTCCGCTACTCACCATTAAAAATGGGTCATCATAGGGCCAAGATAAAGACAAGGCCAACAAACACACAAAACACACAATCAGCAAAGCTGAGTACATAAGCGTAATTAACACACCAACATACAATTTCCTATCAACACACAACTTAACTTGTTGCACTTGTTTTTCAAGCATACAAAATTCAATAAAATTTCTCACTAGACACTACATAATTTATTTCGAACGGGTTTTCCACTCAACCTCCCCCAAATAAATTGAGGTTACTGACACGGGAGCTAACTGTGCCAGCATCATTAACCACACATAGGTGGCGGAATTTCTGCGCATAATAATAATAAAAGGGATGTACAACATCCTTGTAAGAAGGGTGTTCCCATCGTAGGGGATCTTTCTCCTTCGATGCCCATGGTCCTTTAAAAGCCTAGGACTTTACACTTTTTAGGATTTGAATTCCTGACTGTTTGGGGGACCTTGAATTAGAAATGATACTCTCATCACACTTTTTTGTAAGAAACAAGTAGGATTCGCCAATGAGTTTTAGGAAAACTCATAAACCTCGTTCATGCCTTTCTTCCAAGTAGAGTTCAAGGGATAATTAGCACGAATCATAAGTTTACCCATGCCCAAATTGGTCTACATAAACCAGAAATGATTTTGGGAGCGAGGGTACTAAGATAACGTTCTGATCCCCTTAGAGGGGAATCGCTATCATAGCCCTAGTATGACCTCTACTAGCTCTTCCTTTTCCACAATTTCCTTACCAAACAATATATGCAACGTGATACCTAAAGACTAAGTTATTTGATTTTATTTACAAGCATTAATAACGTAGGAATTACATTGCAAAATTCATTATTCTTTGTTTAATCAGTATACGTGAAAAGAACAAAATAAACAATAATCGCCTTGTCTTATGTGATAAAACAACAATTAATTATCGAATTCTAGTATTGATTAAACGAAAGAATACTATGTGTATTAATGAATTAAAATTTTGTTTAAAGTGATCAACTAACACTACTTATTTAATTAAAGTTATTTAAACAATAAAAGAAAAGTGATTTATCTAAGTGCTCAGGAAACTAACCGTTCTTCTTTTATATTAAATCTCCGTTTAATGCGTTTATTGAATTTCTTTCTTCTTCGTACCTCCAAGTACTGCAATGGATTCAATTAGGGTTGGAAAGTATTTGGGAAGAGAGAAGAAAAAGTAGTATGATAGTAAGAGAAGTTGAGAGATTAGGGTTTTGAGAATGCTAGGATTTTAATTCTGATTTTTCGATCCTGTAATGCTGAACGAAGACCCCTATTTATAGGCGTAGGGATCTAGGTTTAGGGTTTTAGAGCTGCGCCGCCAGGTGGCATGCGCAAATATATGATTCACGCTGGGTGCCACGCGCATCTCAATGAGTCCCGCGCGCAACTTACGGAGTTGCGCTGATATGCAATTTGCCTTATACGAAAACGCGTTTTTAAAACTTCCAGATTTTTTATTACAAAGTTGGATTTAGGTGTGTGAGATATCATTGGAAATATCTTAATGTGTACTTTCCAATGCTGTTTAAATTAGGTTAAAATATGTTATGGATTAAAAGATATGACCGTTGGAGTGCAAGGGTTTCAGTTTTAGGGCCTTGTTTAGTGTTTTGATCATAAATTCTTCGTTTTAACTCGGAAATGGGCTTATAATATACCGTTGGAAAGCTCTTTCAAAGGGATATCCATGTGTATGGGTCATGAACAGAAATATGATGGTTTTTTTTTTATCTATTTGGCTTGGTTTTCAACAATGTGAGATCCATTGGATCGAATCATTGCATTTGCCGCATTTGGGTCAGTTATTAATCAAGTTTAAGCATGTATGAGCACGTTTTAGGACTAATTAGTAATCGGACAAGGCTCTAAGATTGCTTGGTCTCAAATATGAGTTTTAACTTACTTCATAATGCATTTTGTAGTCCATAAACACTTCAACTTTGATCTAACATGAACCCCAAACCTGAACCCCACTGTGATCATACACTAAAGTACGGTGGCGTCCAAAGGAAAAGAAGATAGAGCAAAAGAGTCGCCAACAAATTTTAGGAACTTGTAAATCGTTCACAGGGTGAAGGTTACACCCCTTAATGATCCAGGAGATCGTCAACTCCAATAGGTCTGGAACCATGACTGGTGCTCGGGGATGAAGGTTCAAATCCAACCTAAAAGAGATTGAACCTGCCCTAATAATAGGCCTCTACTTTATTCTAATCGTATTCATGTGCGCTTTCTGACTAACATGCAATCAATAGGTTTTACCCTAAACCTGTTTATCTATGTAGGTTGAATATTAATGCACAAATAAATCTATTATTGGCGATCACTTGAATTATAATCAAATTAACCTAAACAAGACTATTAATTATGTTATTAAGCGTGATTACAAGTACAAATTCCCTTTATACATGCATAAAAGGTGTGATCAAGCAATAACAATAAATATCAAGCAACATAATAATAATAATAATAATAATAATAATCATCATAATAATAATAATTAAAATAATCATGTTAAAGCATAATAATAGCAAGATCTTAGGCATGATACTAACAAGATTAATAACAAACCCTAGCATGTCACTAAACAATAAAAATCAAAGCTTTAACCATAACATGATACTAACATGAATATTAGGAAGAAAATAGGAAGCATCGCAGGCATCACAATAAGCATATTTGATATTAGAAATTATAGTTATTACCCTAAACATGATACTAGGAAGATCAAAACACCCTAACATGACACTAGGAATCATAATAACAACCTAGATATGACTTCTATATCAAAATATCAATAAATCAATTAAAGCACTTACTTGGATGCCTCGTATCTCTTTCTAATAACAAAATACACGCGTTAGTAACTTCAAGGAAAATAATAAACAAAAAATTAAATTAAATAATTGAAAAAGAGATTTGGAATCAAACCCTCAGAAATTAAAACCTTTCACGTCTAGGGCGAAGACAACTTCGAACTTGGCTAGGTGTGTCCAAATAAGGAATATAATATGTCGTTGGAAAGCTCGATGGACAACAGTTTTTGCGGATTTTGTTTTTATCATATCTTTTGATCTAGAAGTCCAAATAAGGAATATAATATGTCGTTGGAAAGCTCTTGAAGTGTACTTTCCAACCCAATTAGAACCAGATTCAAATCTTTTGTATAACAAAAGATATGGCCGAAATAGTAGGACGGTGTCAGTTTTAGACAGAGTTTCATATCTAATTCCTATTTTTTTCGCTATAGCTCGGATTTAATATTATAATATATCATTAAAAAGATAATTTAAAGATCTATCCAACCTTATAAAATTTGGATAAAAATTATGAGGCACAAAAATAAAATCTGACTGTCTTTTAACATCTTTAAATTCGATTAGAATTAGGATTTAAGAAAAAAGAAAGTTTTAAAAAAGGAAAGTTTTTATTTAACTCAAATTCTTTAATCTTATCTTTTCAAAAAGAATAATTAAGATCTTTTAAAAACCTATAGGAGCTCTAATTAATCCTAATTAGTTTAGGAATAGGATTAGACCTTTGGACCCTCCACATGATCATTGGGCCGTAGGTAAAATCCGGTTTGGCCCAAATTTAGTATTTGGGCCATAACTTCCACATTATTCATCGGAATTGGGCTTATAATATATCGTTGGAAAGGTCTTTTCAAGCCCCATCCAACTACACCATTATTAGACCCATATCATGGAACAAAAAAAATTAAAATGCACGTTTTTCTAAAATAAGGTAAGAAAAGAAATATTTTCAAAAACAGAAAGAAGAGATATTTTAATAAAAACATCCTCATCACTAGAATTTTCACACTTTCGCTTTGTTCGATAATGAAATGACGTGAAAGGTATTCATCATTGGGTTTGGTTTTGGGGAGACACAATTGGGTGTCTACACCTACATAGGTGCGACGTCATCTTGTCGCTCTTTATACAATGGGTGGACGACACCCTAACTGTCCGGTAAGCCAGTAAGCCCACTAACTATCGTATTTGCTTCTAATCAAGAAGTGACTGTTCCTGAATGGTTCGGCGTGCCTGTCGACTCGTGAGCTAACGCCTAAAGTAAAGTAATTATACCTTTTAGTTCTGAGAGGTAGATCTCGCAAAGCTAGAGAAGAGGTGAAATTTTCCGCAACACCTACGCCATACAATTTTACGTTGTATGATAACACCTTGCATTTTTACGCTGCATGATAACGCCTTCCTTTTTGCTGTGGACGTGAAAAAAGCTAGAATAAAACCCGGACATTAATAACGTCAGTACAGTAAAATGACAAACCTGCTTATGGGAGCTTTTACGTAAAGAACCACTACGGAACGTCTTAAGACACTCTTACAAAAAACGTCCAAAACGTATGCTTAGGGAAGGCACAAAGCACAGTGTGCATGCAGGATGATGCAAAAAACTATCAAAGAAGAAAAGAAACTACTAGATGCAAAGCAATTTTAAAAGATTTCGATAATTCGCGCGTTATTACGTACAAAACCGCTGGGAAAAATTCAAAACGGATTGAAATCTGAGTACTGGTCTTTTAAGTGACCAGTGTCTGCACGTAATATAGTAAGTCGCGCTGGCCAGGCGCGCGCAAGTAACTAGGTTGCGCTGGGATGCCACACGCAACTTGATGAGTTGTGTGCAACATTTGAATTAGTAAAAGAGTTGGAGAAGCGCGATCTGCAGCTCACTTTCTTCTTCTCCTCTTTCTCCAATTTTGATCTCTTCCCATGTTTTTTTGGTTGTCGTTTAAAGTTGAGGAAAGTAAATCTTGCTCCTTTTATTTTACCAGACTTTGATCTTGGTCAATAAAAATGGAGAAACCGAATGAAGAATCCTAACTTGGAGTTAAGGTTTTCGATTCAACTTGTTTTCATGAATTTGTTTATTTGTCGTTGTTTTAAGAAATATATTACAACAAATTTCATGCGAAGTTGTAAAGTATTGATCTTGTATGAGCATGTCAAGCATATATGTGTTTTTTTTTTGCTCATTCTAATTTTAAATTTGTGCTTGAACTTTATTTCTCTTTTTTGCTCACATAGACTATACTTATTAATTTTAATGTAAATTGAAGTGTTTAGAACAACAATTATGCATTAAAATTATAAATGAAATTTTGAACTTTGATAATAGCATGAATTTGTTCCTGCAACTCATGTTTATTTTTTTTCATGCGTAAGTTGCAAAATTGGCTTTATCAATGATAAAAATAACCGATGGTTATTATTATTCACTTATAAAACTGTGATTTCAAGATTTGCACAAAACTAGTTAGTTCTTGAAGAGATCATCGAACTGGTGTAGCTTGGTTATATTTCGGGTTTGCAAGCCCCCATTTTATATTTTCGAACGTTGTAGCCCCTAGTGTTGGATGACTTCAATGATTTGCTTGTTGTTAATAATTAGACCCTTTTATGGTTCTTGAAATGGGTCTAAAAATCTTGTGTTTCTTCTTATTATGATAACAATTAGGATCTTGGAAACGATTACACTAGTGTGTTTAAATCGTTTTTGACCATTCATAGTTTTAACAATAGAAATTTCCTAAGTCTAGTAATATTGGTCATTCATTAGAACAAGTGAGAGGAAAAATGAAATGTTGTTCAAAATTTTCGTCTATTCTTGCTATTTTTGAATTCTTTCTTTTGAGTTCAAATTTTGTCACTGTTTTGAAGCTCGAGAAAGTAGATGTTATCCTCCTTGCAAAATTCCAATGTGTGCAACAATGGAGAATAATTTTAAATGAAGACTCCTTAATTTAGAATTTAGGAGTCTTTTGTTTACATTCTAACTCATGAAATTGTTTTTCTTATGTTAATAAAGTGTCTTGATACAATTTTCATGATGAATGATTGATTTTTTATGTATCATGATTTTGTTTCTTTGCTCTATACTAGTCATACTCTCTAACCTTTAGAGTAAATTGAAGTATCGAAACAACAATTATACACTATGATTAGTTTTTGAAGTTGAACTTGAAATGGCTCGAATATGTAACCTATTTAATGGCCAAGTTCAGTTGCAAACTTAGTTTTCAAAATGATTATTAAATCATTGTGATGCATTTGAAAATTGTAAGGCTCGAGATCTACGTAAACCATTTGTACCTTAGGCGATTCCCAAAAGTAGCTCGAATGGCATGAATATCCCAATTTTTTTTTTGGATATTGGAGCCCCCATGTGTCGGGTTATGCGCATTCTTGCTATTTAACAAGTCTTGGAGCCCCTAATTTGGGGTAGTTCTAATGACTTGCTATTGTTTAGGCCATTCATATGATACTTAAATGGACCTATGTAAATGTCCTATTTTTGTTTTGAGATATTTAGGACAATGACATGGCTTTCATATTTTAGTTAAAGTCATGTTCAAGAAAGCAAGTTAGTTCTTTGCTTGTTTATAAACCAAAACAATTGTGTTTAAGGTTTAGTAATCTTACCTAATGTCTAAACGGTCGTAAAGATCATTGCGGCGATTTTATTCTCAAAGTTGATTTAGAACATCAAATATTTTCTTTGTTCTTATCAATCTTTGATTTTGGTGTTATAAGTGGTTTTTTTACCATCCCTTAGCCAATATTCGCAGGAGAACTAAGCGAGAACAAGTTCGAGTCAAGAAGAAGTCGAATCTTAATTCATTCCTTTTGGAAATATTTATGTATATACATGCATTATCCAAATGGTTAATGAGAATCTGAAAATTTATTTATTTGATAAAATGAAACAATTCAGAAAGGAAATTTTGATTACTATTTTTGTTAGAAACATATTATTTCGAATTAGAATTAAAAATTTGAAAAGGGGTCCAATAATTATATTATTTTCAAAACTAGCACCAAAATGAAAAGAAAAGTCTAGCTCGTAATTGAGTGTGGCTTTTTTGTCCAATATTGATGAAGATAAGTTGTAATTTGCAACTTATTTCAACAAAGATATGAAAATGTGAGCAAAATTTCGTATATCTGATTTTGTTTATGTTTTTCTATTTTTCATCATTGTCATATTTTTCTAATTTAAAGTGAAGTTATTTCAATTAAATAAGCACCGAAGTTTGGAAATAAATGTTTATCAAACCTAGGTTTGGTGAAATGTTAGAATAATTTATAAAATCATTTGAATCACTTTCCAAAATATGGTCTCATATTAAAATGAAAGTTAAGGTGAGACCTATATTTTTAATATAAAGCCCCCAAGTGTAGACTTAGGTGGCTTTTGGAAATCAAGTATACACATGCTAGGGGATATGTCTCATGTTTATTTGAAGCCCCAACATTTGTATTTTTAATTTGTGGAATATTGCGTGTGTTTATCATGAATTGTTTGATCAAGTGACATAATTAATTATCTTTGTCAAATAATGGGAAGTGGTATTCGTCCCTTTGTCATTTAAAGTTATTAAAATGGTTCGTAATAAGCTTTGCATGATATTGATTTTGCAGCATAAATAACGTGTTCAAATCTGTAAATAGATAGAAGTGGGGATGTCCAGGCTTTTTTAAGCCCCCTGTTTGAGGCAAAGAGCGAAAAAATTATACTAATTTTCAAGTATTTTAGTTGTCAAATAGGAGGGATCATCCCAACTTACCCCCCAAAAAAGAAATGAACAAAAAAGACAGATTTGCATAAAAAGGAAGGGGAATCCAACTTTCCCGTAGAAGAATAAATAAAGAGAATTAGACATGTTTTTGAAAGCAAGGATTATAGACTTAATAGTTGAATCATTGTGATGACTTGGCAGTGAGGTATACGTGTAATTGATAACGATCATTTTTTCATGTAGCGATCATGTTCAATCAATGTTCCTCGCTTATTAGAGAAGATGGAGATATCCCACGCAGACGAACATATTAGTTGCTCATGATAAGTGAGAAGATCAATGTTCAAGAGTTGTAAAAGACTTCTAAAGTTGACGTCGAGGTTGTCGATATATCAAATCAATTTATTGTATTAACTCTTTTTTCTTTCTAGGAAGCGTATATAGAACTTGAATTACCTTGGTAATAAATAGCCCTATTATTAAAAGAAAATCAGATGATTTTTTTTTAAAAAAAAGTGATAGTTATCTCATTTTTCTTTGGCAAAAGATATTGAAAACATCAAATTTAGTTTGATTTGATTGCTTTACTAACATGATGTAATCAAGCCAATGGCTATCAAATCATCCAAATCATTTGAATATTTTTATATGATTTTGTAATCATAACTTAACACTTCATACATTTAATTTATGGGCATGACTACTCAATAGTAGGTCCATATGTGCAAAGGCCTAAGGTTGGCCATTTTTTCATCTTATGATGATTTTGGTACATGGTTATGGTCTACCTCAAGAAGGCCCTTTCCAAGGTGGCTAGGCTTGTGGTTATGAAGAATGGGCAGGCTCAAGTATACTCCCAAAATCCCTTACTTTTGGTGCTTCTCAAATTTAAACCATTCTGCTTTGTGTGGCAACTTTCTACATTAGGTGCCTTTTCCTTGTCATCTCTCTCTCTCTTTTTTTTTCTTTCTCTCTTTTTTTTAACAAGTTTTGTTTTGGGTTTAGAACGATTATTTTTTCTTTTGCATTTGATCTTTCCTTTGTGGTTTAGACTAACTTTGTGTCCCCCTCTTATGTTTCGTTCCCCCAATTTCCTATTTGTATTTCTTTGCACCATTCCCATCCCAAGGTATGGAATAATGTAGGTTGAATAACTAAGGCTCAATTGACGAGGCTCAAAAGGGCTGCCAAAAACATGGATTTTCTCTAAGGTTAAAAACATGGGATTATATTTGTAGAGTTTCAAGTTGCCTCCTATGTTGGTGAAATCATCATATCCTTTCTTTGTGGGCCTAAGATGGGCCTCTTTTTATTCAATACATCTTGTAAGCCAAAGCTCATCAAGAATCTTAAAGTGTTGAGTATGTATGCATTTTGATATTGCCTATTTGTATGTGAACGTTTTATTTAATTCGAGTCAATAACAATAAAGAGATTGAAAAGAGAACAAGATATACGTAATTGAAAATATATTTTTTATTCATTAATTAATGAGAGTACAAAATAAGTAGATTTGACAACATGAATCTCTTAGTCTATCATAAAAAAACAAAGGAAAGAAACAAAAAAAGACCTAGGGTGCTACATCTTGAATTGTTGACAACTTCTTGAGATTGTATCTTCCAGCTTTGTCCGTTTCCAACGTAGGTGAAATCCTCTCTAAAGATCAATTCCATCTATATGATTCATGGTTTCATTTATCAAGTCCCTTTCAATTAATGTTCCCACAGTATAGACTTTTGAAATGTGTCTAAACCAAGGTATTGTAAATGACACTTGTATGGTGGAGACATATTGTCTATGAACTTTGGGACAAGTTCATGATCTTGAGGTCTTTGTAAAATAAGAGCAACCTTTAATCACCACCTGGAAAAGAAGTCAATGAAGCCTTCTTCTTCCCCTTGCTTAAGCAATTCGAGATCGCGCAAGGTAGTTGTGAGCTCGATGTTATCTCCATATTAGGTTAAAAACGCTTTTACAACATCACTCCAAGTGGAAGTTTGTTTTACATCGAGGTTATAAAACCATGATCTAGCAGTTGGGTCCAATAAAAGAGGAAAAGTACATGCATATAGGCTTGGCTCAACCCCTTTCAATGCCATAATTCCAATAAAGCTCATTAAGTGAATCCTAAGATTGTTTGTAACTATAAAGGTTGGCAAATCCGTAGTCAAGAACTTTTCTGGGAGAGTCTTGCCACTAGGTTGTGGTGCAAGCTCATAATTGAAGTACTTATTCTCCGAGTTAGCTCGAAGGACAAGTTTCTCCAAGGCCTCTACTCTTTCGGATCTTGCTTTGTCTTGCAGAATGTTTTCTTTTTCTTTTTCTGCTTTTATTTTAGCCTTTTGTGCTTTTTTATGAGCTTTCATTTGGGCTTCTTCTTCTCGTAAGGCCTTTAGGTTTTGGAGTGTCATGATTTGTGTTGACTTCAACAAGGTAATCATCTAAGGATTTTACTTTAAATGAATTGTTTTCAAAAAAGGTAGAAGAGAAAGACAAAAAAGTTGGATTGAAAATGCTCATCAAATTTTAGGAATATTAATCAACCCGAACATACTCCTTAAAATGATCAATACTACGGTATTTGTTGATCACTTAGATGGCAATAGAGATCTATGCCATTTTTTTTTTATTATGATTCTCATATTGCTCATCTTTAAAGGATAATGTTTTACTATTTGCTTAAAAAGAATGATAGCCTTCGAATGTAAAATCAAAGAAATTATTTAATTATTTTCTCAGTTTTATCATTCGTTATCTTCTCTCTTTTTTTTTTTTT
The DNA here is from genome assembly GCF_948465745.1 of Chenopodium album. Lineage (NCBI taxonomy): Eukaryota > Viridiplantae > Streptophyta > Magnoliopsida > Caryophyllales > Amaranthaceae > Chenopodium > Chenopodium album. The sequence continues at coordinate 17,087,801 of NC_137835.1, read as the reverse complement.
TTTGAGAATTATAATATTTTTTTTTTTTTTTGGTATCATACTTTTTTTTTAGAGAACAATTTTTTTTTTTTCATTCTATTTCCCATTTTTTGTGTGTGAGGCAAACATCCCAAGTAAGATTCTCGAGATTTTCTTTTTAAACCATAGAAGAGGTAAACAAATTATACTCTTAAATCAAGGTTTATCAATTACAACTAAAACATGATGAACACGAAAATAGGCACGTTTAAGAATAAACATATTGATGACGTCCTCTTAAGGGATGCAAACTTCTAATGACGAACCTCATAAGAAGTAATATCATTAGTTTGATTATGAAGTACGTAAATGAATCATCATAAGAAAAATAGTATCACGCGCAATTTTCCGTCTTGCGCTAAGGTGGAAAGTGCAACTTTTAGAGTAGCATCTGTCACATGCCTTTTTTTTTTTTTTTTTTTTTTTTTTCGAAAATGCAAAAAGAACGATAAAAAACAATTTTTTCGATTTTTTTTAAAAAAAAAAAAACGAAAAACAACGATCAAAATAAAGGTAACTAAGGTAGATAACGTTGTTAGCTAAAGAGATATTTTTAGTACCTACTTAACGATTTACCTTGAATCGATTTCTCCGTACGATATTGCTCAAAACGAGTCAAAGTCAACGTCTAACAGTGGGCGCGCGGAAGACACAGAGATGCGCGGAGGTGCCGCGCGCAACTTTTGAACTTGCGCTTGGAAGGCGCGAGCAACTTTGACATTTGCACATGCCACCTGGTAGGTTTGATAATATTTCAAATTTTTTTTTTCGAAGTGCGGAAACATTTTTTTATCGAACCATAATTTTTGCGATTTTTTTTTATTTTTTTGTCGAACCATAATTTTTGCAATTTTTATTTTATTATATCTTTAGGTAACAAGTTGGAATTAGTTAGATTAGACACGAAGCACATATTCATGTACTCACATAAGCACATAAAAGGAACCGTCAAAGCATACAATATCATTCTGAGGTCAAGGCTTGGGTGTCCAAAGGTACCATATCCTAAGGAACGATGCACGAATCAATCACTCAACGTGTTGACCCATGATGTAGCCCTCCCAACATTTTCTTGGCGATATGGGTGGGATAATTGTTATTGATTTTGGGATAGAAGCCTAGTATTGGCAACCCCTAGTCAATGAGCTAGTAGAGAAGAAAAAGTAGTGAGATTGTAAGAAAAGTTGAGAGATTAGGATTTTGAGAATGCTAGGGTTTTAACTCTGATTTTTTTGGTCCCCGTAATGCTGAACGAAGACCCCTATTTATAGGCGTATGGATCTAGGTTTAGGATTTTAGAACTGCGCCGCCATGTGGCACGCGCAACCCTCTGAGTCGCGCTAGGTGCCACGCGTATCTCAACGAGTTGCGCGCGCCAGGCGCGCATAACTTACTGAGTTGCGCTGGGATGCAGTATTGTAGACACCCATTTGTGTCTCCCCAAAACCAAACCCAGTGATGAGTGCCTTTCACGTCGAATCATAATCGAATGAAACGAAAGTGTGGAAAGGTCTAGTGTTGCGGAAAGTTTTATTTTCTCTTCTCTATGTTTTTGAAAACTTTATTTTAAGAAAACAGCCAATCTAGTTTGGTTGGTCCATAATATGGGTCCAATAGTGGTATAGTTGGATGGGGTATGCAAAGACCTTTCCAACGATATATTATAAGCCCAATTCCGATGAATATTGAGGAATTTATGGTCAATTTACTAAACTGGGCCCGGTTTGAGTTTTAAGTACGGCCCTATGATCTAGGGGAGGGCCTAATATAGTTTATCATTCCTAATGTAATTAGGAATGGTTTTTGTCTTCTAGAACGTTCTAGAAGGTTTTATCATTCTTAATTCAATTAGGACTCTTCAGAGTTTTAATCAGATCAAATAGCATTTTCGATTGAAATTATATTATTTTATCTTCCAGTACGGTAAGATTATCAGATTTTCGAAAACGCGTTAAAATCCGGTTTGGCGTCCAACCCCAGGCCTTGGCGCCTGGAATCAGGATTAGCGCCAGACGCCAGCATTGGCGCCTGGCGCTAGACACTGGTCCTGGCCTGGCGCCAATGAGCCAAGGCTGGCGCCAAGGTGTTTTTGTGGTCTTCAGACTCTATTTTGATAAATTATCTTTTTTGGATGATTTTCTCTATAAATATCGTATCAAAAACTCCGTTTTGATTCACCAAGAATCATCAATTCTCTTTTTCGTTCATTAACAATCATAATCATCAACTTTCATGAACAAGCATTAACCATTCATCTCTTTCATTCATCTCTCTTTTCTTAAATTCTCTTTCGAATACAAAATTCTGCATTCATTAGATCTTGATACACCTAGCCATATTCGAAGTTGCCTTCGCCCTAGACGTGAAAGGTTTTAATTTCTGAGGGTTTGGTCCCAAATCTCTATTTCAATTATTTAATTTAATTGTTTGATTATTATTTTTCCTTGAAGTTACTAACATGTGTATTTTGTTATTAGAAAGAGGTACGAGGCATCCACGTAATTACTTTAATTGGTTTTAATTGATTTATGATGTAGAAATCATGCTTAGGTTGTTATTATGATTCCTAATGTTATAGTAGGGCGTTTTGATCTTCCTAGTATCATGTCTAGGTTGACTTTAATATTAAATATGATTTCTATGATGTCTTTTATTCTCTTCCTAATATTTATTCATGTTAGTATCATGTTAGGGCTAGAGGTTTAATTTTTATTGTTTAGTGACATGCTAGGGTTTGTTATTAATCTTGTTAGTATCATGCCTAGGATCTTGCTTTGCTTTAACATGATTTTGATTATGATTTATGATTGATATTATTGTTATTAATGATGATGATTATTGATTATTTTGCTTGATATTGCTATTTATTATTTATTGCTTGATCACCTTTTATGCATGTTTAAAGGGAATTGGTACTTGCAACCACGCTTAATAAGATAATTGATAATCTTGTTAGGGTTAATTGTGATTATAAATTCAAGTGATCGCCAATAATAGTTTATTTGTGCATTAAATTCAACCAACATAGATTAAACAGGTTTAGGGTTAATCCTATTGATTGTATGTTAGTCAGAAAGCGCACATGAATACGATCAGAATAAAGTAGAGGCCTATTATTAGGGCAGGTTCAATCTCTTTTAGGTTGGATTTGTACCTTCATCCCCGAACCCTTATTTGGTTCATGACCTTATGGAGTTTACGATCTCTTGGATCGTTAAGGGGTGTAACCTTCACCTCGTGATGGTTTACAAGTTCCTTAAAAAACTTGTTGGCGACTCTTTTGCTTTATCTTCTTCCCTTTTGGACGCCACCGTACTTTAGTGTATGATCACAGTGGGGTTCATGCATGAGTCGGTCTTTTCCGTCATTTGAGTTGGGGGTACATTCTATTCCTAATTCTTCATATCTCTCCACCTCCATCTTTCTTTTTTCACTTTCTATTCCATCTTTCTTCACTTCTTCCATCCAAGTGTGTTGAATCGAGTTTGAGTCATATGATTGACAAACAAAAAATGAGGGTAATGACGAAACAACACAAGACAAGAGGCGAGCTTCAACGAAAAGATTTCATGACCTCTTTTTCTATTTCTTTTTCATTTTTTCCTCTCCCCAATAAGTCTAGCATAGCACCTTTCTTTTCCCTTAGATTATTTTTTGTAGATTCTCTACTTATTTTTTTTTAAAAAAAAATGAGCATTTATTTCCTTATATATGATCATTTCATTGCATTGCATTAAAAAAAAAATCCATGTCGAATTAAGCACAAGGTATACCAATGATTTGAGGCACTCCTTGTAGCCACATCATATCTCCTTTCGCCTTTCTAATTTACAAATCCTTTCTTCATAAACCACTTTGAGCCTCGTCTAACGATAGACCCTTCTTTTTTCAACCTACATCTACCTAACCTTGGGATGGGATGGCGTGCAACTTATGCAATTCTAAAGAAAGCTTGAGCAAATTCAAAAGAAAGCAATAGCAAAAAATAAGCAATAATAAAAAGGATAAGTGTTCCAATGTCTTTGATATGAAAATATCTTCGATAAGAACACGTCTCAGATTGCGTCTCTTATCGAGTGCTCGGTACTGTGCCTAAGAAACATGAATGCCAAGTGAGTGATAGACCGCATGATCGGGATTGCCCACACTTATTAAAATAAAATAAATGCTAAAGCAAAAGATAAACGAGAGCTAAAAAAAAAGAATAGAAATTCAAGCATGAAAAATACAAATATTCAAAAGCAAGGTTGCACACCTTGGGGGCTTATCTAGGGTCTTGAGCCTTTATCCCCTTCTTCTTTAAACCTTTAGCCTAACCACGTTACAACCCTTAAAAAGACCTTTTTTGAGGTATACACACTTGTGCGAGGTTCGGCAAGAGCTACGTTCGGCCTGATTCCTAACGGATACGTAGGCAACCTCCCATCGAGGTGCGGTCGTAATAAACATGCATTCATATTCACATTCACACACTTGCACCATGATCATATCAAGGGATCTCCAATGTTCATCCCTATTCATTTAGAGCTAGACTTGGGGGCTTGATCCGTACATCATTAGCTTACCTAGCCTAAGAGTCACCACCATTTGACTCTTTTCAATAATATATTTTTCCACACACTTAGCTCTTGCGGCCTAGCTTTAGTGTCACTTTCACACACTGCACAGATACGTGACCAAATATATTTCCCTTAGGAACCCTTAGTCATGAAATCTTAACGCTGAAGCATGCTTCGTCAAAATCACTCATAAATGTCATTGCATCACGAAGTATGAAGTGCTTAGCCTCCGTGCCTAAGTTACCCAAATACTTTCATCATGGAGTCAGCAGTTGAGATAGCCTAGGATGGATTAATCCTTGAACCTTTAGAGATAGTATCAAACAACATTTGACTAAGCTCATTCAACATGCATCTTCAAACTTTCGATTCTTTTTCACGTCTTTCTTTTTCGGGAGAAAGTCGGTACCCTCCATAAAAATGACGGAAAATTTTTGCTTTTCTGCATTTTTTGAGTCGCACGATCACATTACAATGCACACACGAGTCATGCACACATTGAGTCATGTCGTGTCATATCACTTTGATTTGAGTCTAACACATGTGCCATTACACTTCGAGTCGAGCCAACCTCGAGTCAGTCAATCACAGCGAGTCAAGATTATGCCTTGAGTCGTGTCAAGTCAATGAGTCAAGCAACATTAAGCCTTAGGTCAACCCTAAGATAATTAAAAATATTGGCAAAGTTCTATAGTCAAAAATAAATACAGGTGCAGCAGAATAGGGAAGATCCTACTCCAATTCTTGGCGCCAGAGATATCTCAGCAACGACAGAGCTCGAAGCCTCCCAGAAAGGTGATTTCGACCTCATGCAGCAATTTCGGGTTCCTTGGTACGCCAGTTAGCCCCTATCAGCAATTTGACATGATTAGTAGTCGGTTTGATTACAATTGCAATAAGTGATCGATCTGACGAAAAATCGTCTCACTTAGCTTAAGCGCCTAAAACACTGGCTCATTACAATCGGTTCAAAAGCAAGCACTTAGACGACAATATTTCCAAATATGGATTGTCGCGCATTGTTATTAAACGACAAAGTTTTCCAAAAATTGGATTGTCATCCCCAACTGACAATATTTCCAAAAATGGATTGTTGTGCATCTTCTACAAACGACAATTTTTCCAAGATTGGATTGTCATCTCTGGCAAGGTTTCCAAGCGTGGATTGTTGTGCTCCTTCTTTGTTTGGCAAGTTTTTCCAAGTTCGGAATGTCATACATTCGTCGGCTCGTTGGCAAGTTTTCAGAGATTGGATTGTCATACACCCAGTTCCCAATGGCAAAAGTTTCCCAAAGGATTGTCGTAGGTTTCTATTCATCATAAATTTCGGCAAAGGTTCCTCAACGTGGATTGTCATTCATTTCAGTAAGTGGCAAGTTTTCCCGAAGTGGATTGTCGGTCGACTCTTTTTTTGCAAATGTTCTAAGACGCGGATTGTCAATAGTGGCAATATTTTCCCAAAAGGATTGTCGCATAGCGTTGGCAAATTTCCAAGGTGGATTGCTTTCAAGAGTTATATTCCAATACGTGGATTGTCGATCATAGCAATGTTCTTATGAAAGATTGTTACGAAGCATTGGCAAATTTTCCAAAAATTGGATTTTGGCAAATTTTCCGAGGTACGGATTGTCGCTTCATCGTGGCAACATTTCCAAGGATGGATTGTTACGTGGCATTGACAACTTTCCCTAAATCGGATTGTCATACATCATACAAGAGTTGTGTTGGCAACTATTCCCAAAGAAAAGAGGATTATCATCACAGTAAAAGAACCAACATACTGGTTCACAAGCAGCAGAGCGCCGACGTACAGGCATAGCAAAAGCAGAGTTCAGGCGAACTTTTAAAGATCGACAGGCGTGGATCTTCGGTATTTTCCTTTAGGAAATTATCGCATCAAATGAGGATGACTTCAAGAGAAGATATCTTCGGCGGAAAGTTGTCATGGACAACTGAAGGTAATTTCAGGGCGAAATTGTCTTCGATCATAGTTCCTAAGGCATGGAAGATGATCATAATGCGGATGAGAATTATTTCAAGAGAAATAATTTTCGATGATATTCCCTTGGACGCGGAATATTATCATTGCGGGGAGGATCGTTTCAGGCGAAACAATCTTCTAATTTGGAAGCAGTTACAGGCGTAGCGGTTTTCAAGCGGGATGGCATTCTCTAGCTTGCAGAAGGTCGTCAAAACAACAACAACAGCAAATCGGTTACTTCAGAGACGTGTGCTCGACGGTGAAAGATACGCGTTTCTTAACTCTTCTATCTGTTTCACTAATGCTAGTTTTGCAGGTATCGGCGTTACAAGAGTGATTTAGGATCGCAGAACATTCTGAATCATTCTCCGTCCCTATCGTTACTTTGACTTTCGTTTTCAAAACTTGCGTTTCTCCAAACTCAGTCAAAGTGGGGGCTTATGTAGACACCCATTTGTGTCTCCCCAAAAACAAAACCAGTGATGAGTGCCTTTCACGTCGAATCATAATCGAATGAAACGAAAGTGTGGAAAGGTCTAGTGTTGCGGAAAGTTTTATTTTCTCTTCTCTTTGTTTTTGAAAACTTTATTTTAAGAAAACAGCCAATCCAGTTTGGTTGGTCAATAATATGGGTCCAATAGTGGAATAGTTGGATGGGGCTTGCAAAGACCTTTCCAACGATATATTATAAGCCCAATTCCGATGAATATTGAGGAATTTATGGCCAATTTACTAAACTGGGCCCGGTTTGAGTTTTAAGTATGGCTCTATGATCTAGGGGAGGGCCTAATATAGTTTATCATTCCTAATGTAATTAGGAATGGTTTTTGTCTTCTAGAACGTTCTAGAAGGTTTTATCATTCTTAATTCAATTAGGACTCTTCAGAGTTTTAATCAGATCTAATAGCATTTTTGATTGAAATTATATTATTTTATCTTCCAATACGGTAAAATTATCAGATTTTCGAAAACGCGTTAAAATCCGGTTTGGCGTCCAACCCCAGGCCTTGGTGCCTGGAATCAGGATTAGCGCCAGACGCCAGCATTGGCGCCTGGCGCTAGCCATTGGTCCTGGCGCCAAGGTGTTTTTGTGGTCTTCAGACTCTATTTTGATAAATTATCTTTTTTGGATGATTTTCTCTATAAATATCGTATCAAAAACTCCGTTTTGATTCACCAAGAATCATCAATTCTCTTTTTCATTCATTAACAATCATAATCATCAACTTTCATGAACAAGCATTAACCATTCATCTCTTTCATTCATCTCTCTTTTCTTAAATTCTCTTTCGAATACAAAATTCTGCATTCATTAGATCTTGATACACCTAGCCATATTCGAAGTTGCCTTCGCCCTAGACGTGAAAGGTTTTAATTTCTGAGGGTTTGGTCCCAAATCTCTATTTCAATTATTTAATTTAATTGTTTGATTATTATTTTTCCTTGAAGTTACTAACATGTGTATTTTGTTATTAGAAAGAGGTACGAGGCATCCACGTAATTAATTTAATTGGTTTTAATTGATTTATGATGTAGAAATCATGCTTAGGTTGTTATTATGATTCCTAATGTTATGTTAGGGCGTTTTGATCTTCCTAGTATCATGTCTAGGTTGACTTTAATATTAAATATGATTTCTATGATGTCTTTTATTCTCTTCCTAATATTTATTCATGTTAGTATCATGTTAGGGCTAGAGGTTTAATTTTTATTGTTTAGTGACATGCTAGGGTTTGTTATTAATCTTGTTAGTATCATGCCTAGGATCTTGCTTTGCTTTAACATGATTTTGATTATGATTTATGATTGATATTATTGTTATTAATGATGATGATTATTGATTATGTTGCTTGATATTGTTATTTATTATTTATTGCTTGATCACCTTTTATGCATGTTTAAAGGGAATTGGTACTTGCAACCACGCTTAATAAGATAATTGATAATCTTGTTAGGGTTAATTGTGATTATAAATTCAAGTGATCGCCAATAATAGTTTATTTGTGCATTAAATTCAACCAACATAGATTAAACAGGTTTAGGGTTAATCCTATTGATTGTATGTTAGTCAGAAAGCGCACATGAATACGATCAGAATAAAGTAGAGGCCTATTATTATGGCAGGTTCAATCTCTTTTAGGTTGGATTTGTACCTTCATCCCCGAACCCTTATTTGGTTCATGACCTTATGGAGTTGACGATCTCTTGGATCGTTAAGGGGTGTAACCTTCACCTCGTGATGGTTTACAAGTTCCTTAAAAAACTTGTTGGCGACTCTTTTGCTATATCTTCTTCCCTTTTGGACGCCACCGTACTTTAGTGTATGATCACAGTGGGGTTCAAGCTAGTGGGATTTTAAAGGGTTGAAATTATTCCCAACAAGTACGGTTTGCCTTATACAAAAAATGATAAGTGTCATTTATGTCGCTATTTTTAAGAGTTTTCTAGTTAGTTTTTCATAGTTTTTATTTCTTTTTACTTGGTTTTAATAACGTTTTACTACATTTGTCACGATTGCATGTGAAATGTCGTTATTGCTCAATTTCGGCTTTTCTTGCATATTTTGGTTGCTTATGGCATTAGATTAAACTTTATTGGTTTATTCTTATGTTTAGGAACACTTGGATAAGTTTATTGCTCAAGATTGAAGAAATATAAAACATAAAAGAACAAGTATTAAATAAATGTGCACTTGATTTGCAATGATAAAACTTCAAACGCCTATATCATTTGATCTACAAACTATTTTGGGGCGATTCCAATTGGAGATGAAAGCTTATCTCAAGAGCTTTCTAATGACAGGTCATAAGCCTAGTTCCGTTGTAAAAAGTAGGAGATATACTCATTTGAAGCTGAGCGGTTTGCCCAGTCCGATAGGAGCGGGCGCGCACCCTATGAAGAGCGCCCGCTCCAAACTTTCTGGAATGATTCTGCCATATTTTTCTGCAGCTAGGAGCGCCCGTGCACGAAATTGGAGCGCCAGATCCTCTGCGCGCTGCTCGACTTTTTGCGGAGCTTCCTAGGCAATTTAGTAAGGGGTATAAATAGATTTTTTGCTCATTTAAGAGGGAGGAATTCATTTCTTCTGTAGTTTTCAGATTAGTTTTAGGTTTTTAGATAGAGAAACTCTCAAATTTAAGAGAGAGAAACTGAGAAACACAATGGTTTTCATGGATTTTGGATAATCAAAGGAGGAATTTGATGATTTGAAGATCTCCATTTTATATCAATGAGCATTTTAACTCTCTTTTCTTTTTATGCTTTCTTTAATTGCTTTGTTATTCATGTTTGAGTAGGTTTCCTTCTACTAGGCATTGAGTGAAGCTTTGTAATGGTTAATTGAGTTATTTGAGATAAAATTGATGATAATTGTGTGATTAAATTGATTGAATTGATGATGGCATGTTGTTTGTTTTAGATTGGATTGATCACCCATGATAACAAACTTATTTGCATATTAGTTCTAGTTTAACAAGGGATTATGAATTAGAATTGTTATATTTGATTGCATATTGGGTAAATTTCTTCTATTCACCTAGTCAATGAGGGATCTAGGCTAGGAATTTGAGAGATTGCTCTTGAGTGTAACTAATTCCCATTTTAATTCTTTCTTTGCATGATTGATTTTCAAATGGATTCTCATTAACTTGTTAGAAGTTCAAAGTGGACCTTTACCCCTAGTAGACTTTATAATATTTGTTCTTTATATGTGTAATAGTGTCGTTGTAGTGTCCACTATCCATAAATCGACTTCGGTGTAGCTTAAGCATTCGATCGAGAACAATCTAACATTACCGTTCCTTGTGGTTCGACTCCGAACTTACCACTAGACTTGTTAAGGGGTTAGTTTAGGATTATAATAAATTTTGTTTGGCCATGAGGAGGTTAGTCAACGACCTAATTTTCCCGCGCTCAAAATGGCGCCGTTGTCGGGGAACGGTGTCAATGCTTGATTTTTTTTTATTGCTTGATTCTATATCTTTGTGTATACTTTTGCTTGATTTGTTTTATTTTATTTTTTTTTGTTTTTGCTAATTTTTGTAAAAATAAAAAATGGTGTGTTTCTCATTTCCTCAATATAACAATGAGCCTTTTTGTGAATACTTTAATATACTTGAGGGATTTCTTGATCATAATTGTTGTAGTCTTTGGGAGGCTTGTGAGATTGGTTATTTTTGTTTAAATGAGAAAACTAGGGATATTGTTGAATGCATGCATAATAGTGAATTTAGAGCATTATCAATTGATGATGCTTGAGATTTTTATGTTTGATTTTCTTGGGATGTCTATAATAAGGGTAATCATGATTCTATTATTGATATGCAATTTGTTGATACTTCTAATATTAGCATGAATTCCCATGATTTGTTACATGATCCCTTAAGTGAACCTAGAACACATGATTTCAAATTTATTTCCTCTTTTGTTTATGAATATGAGGTACATACTCAAGTTGATGCTAATGGTGTATTTCAATATTCTTCATTATTTACCATGCCTTCTTGTGATGTACCTTTTTCTCCCAATAATGAATCTTATATGCTTGATTATGCCCCCTCTCCCCTTGGTGATGATTATACTTATCCTTCTAATAATGTTGACGCTTACAATTTTGGTTGTGATCCTTCTCCCCTTGTTAACCCTCAATTTTCTTTATCTTGTGAGTCTCCTATTGATTATTTAGAATCCCTTATTAGGCGTGTTGAGCTTGATTCTAATTTTGGGCCAACTAAGGAGTTGTTTTTAAAATCTATGAGAAGTCAATTGGAGATGATGAAAAGGAGTGAGGAGCGCATTAAGGAGGTAATAAGGAGAAAGAAAGATCTAGAAAGTCAATTGTCATCTTTTTTTAGTGATCTTGAATCTTTCAATTCCCATGTGTGTGTCGAGGATGATGATGATGATATTATTGTGCAATCAAAAGTGTGTGAGGAAGACATTAGTGAGCTTTCGAGTAAAGGAAAGAGAGTGGAGAATGAATTGAATGATGATTTTTTTATTCATAACCCCCCTTCTTATTTTGATGAATCTCAAGTGCATGTTTGTGATTCTTCTATCCATGAGAATTTGGAATTATTTGAGGTTATGTCACATATATTTTGTGAATTTCAAATGAAAAACCATAGTCTTTTGAGTTAGTTCATTGAGAATGCTTCATGGGAAAGAGATGAGTTTGAAATGAATTTGCATCCATTCATGCATGGTTTTGAGAGTTTGGGCTTTGGGATTTCTAAGGGGAATGTTGTTCATTGTTGTGATGGGGAGGATGATATAGTTTCTCTTGGGGATTGGATTTTTGAGGGATATGAAGTTCATGAGTGTCTATCTTTTGAAGATTCAGTGATTGATTTCCATGCTCTTATTGGTGATGTCAAGAATGGTGGTGAAGAAGAGTTCATTTGTGAGAACGTTGCTCCTATCCCCTCTTCTCATGTCCCTTTTTTAAGGAAATTTAACCATATTCCCTACTATCCTATCTCTCTCCCTTCTTTTGTCAACAACCCTAATAGGGATCGTCCTTCTATTTGTGATATTCAAGCTCCCCACTCATTGATTATTGAGGAAAAGGGTGATTTTACCACCCAAAAACATTTTGAGGAGAGTTTGCTTTCTTTTCTTTTTCTTCTTCTTTTTATTTTGTTGAATTTTCTTCTTTTTCTTGGCATCTCTCTCCTCATTTGTGTGCACTATTCTTTTTGCACGTCCTTTTCCACTCATTTGGCTACTTGTTATCTTACGAAATGTGTAGTAGTGCATTTGATAAGCTCTTGCGCTCGTTGCAATATTATTTATTAGAGCGGTCAAGTTTGGACCTTAAGCAAGCCTTTATCGGGAAGTAACCTGTGTTTTATAGCTTTCATTCTCTTTTCATTTTAGAATAGTTGTTTTTTTTTTTTACTCATGGAAATTGTTTGTGTGCTTTGTGCTAGGTACATAATTTGATACACTCATATGCATTGGTTTGGATCAATAATCAAGGAAGTTTGACTCCAGTTTTGCTACCACATGGAAAACAAGATTCAATTTAGAGGTAGTCGACTTCAAGAAGGTTTAATTGGATTATTTGCGGGTATTTACACCTATCTAATATCCGGTAATATCTTTCCTTTCTCTTCCTCTAATGATTTGTGGGTTGTTGGACATATGTTGGTTGGTTGGATGACTTTCTTTCTTTTCTCCTCCCATGGATTCTTTGGTTTTAAGTTTGAGCACGTTGTCTCATTCAAGCTTGGGGGAGGGTATTCTATCATATTTGGTAGAATTTTGATTCATATATATTCCATGCACATTTGTATATGCTTTTCCATTTTCTATATCTTGAAAATCACAAAAAGATTTTTGTTTCTATCAAGGCAAATTTGCAATCTGTTTTCTTTTATTCTTGCTTTGGACATAATACTTTTGGACTTGTATTCTTGAATGTCTTTCTTCCTAAATTTTAGAGGTGTGCACGGTTTGAGAATGTGTTAGGTTGACTATAGGATATGGTATGCTAAGGTAGTTGGTTAAGAACTTTGGGACCATGAAGCTCTAGTTCACTTGATTGTTGTAAGATGGAGTTGCTCTCTATAGTAGATATGAAATCAAGAGTTAGTTATTGCTATCCCTAGCGAGGTATAACTGTGCAAGCCTTCATCATATTTTGTTGAGCGGCATTTTTGGATCCTTGGCTATTGCATTCTCATATCTAGAACTTTACTTTTAGCTCCCAAGATCACGACCAAGCCACTTTAGGGGATGACAAAGGCATTCCTCTTTTTATAGGATAAATTTTCAATCTTTGAATTTGGTTTGCATTTTCCTCTCTTGCTAGCCCCTTTGACCCATATACTTACTTTTCTCTAGCCACAATACAAGCCTTCAAGCCTTGGTTTCACTTTAATTTCTACCTTTAGTTTTGTGAAGCAATTTTGTTTTGGAGCTTGTTTTATTGTTTATAGTGCAAGTTTAGAATTATGAGTTCATTTGCAAAACAAGTATGTGTTGTATATAATTTTGTGCATAAAACCAAATGCATTTTGAGAAAAAGCCGTCCAAAGTTAAAAGAAGAAAAGACATAAAAAAAAAGAAAAAAAAAAAAGTAAAGAAAAAAATAAAGCACAAAAAAGGTTTTGTTATTGTTGTTTCCCCTATTTTTGTTATTTTGTGTTAAATAAGCTTGGGGGAAAGTTATTTAATAAGCATACTTGGTACTTTTGTTTTGGAATAGTTTGGATCTTGTGGAAGAAGTTCCACCCGGGCTTCACATAGGTTTACCACCAATTTCAAAAGTTCTCCACACCTTTACTCTCCTAGCCTATATGTTACAACCTTGAAAGTGCTTTTGATCCTAGAAGGTTAAGTCATTCAATGATGGCGGGAAATAGGAATAAAGCCTATAGAGAGAGTTTTCATAGCCAAGATGTCGGGTAACCTTCTCAATGTTTTTAATTTCTTATTTATTTTCCGGTTCCTTCGAGGAATCATGAGAAGCTAACTTGATAATGGATTTGAAACTAGTAGAGAGAACGTGGTTTGATTGGTTGGAACAAAAGGTGGAATGTGTTTCCTTTAGTTCTCTATGCTTAGCATATGTTATGTTTCAATCATCCTTGGACATCTTAGAACGTGCTTACTTTTATTATTTTAGAAAGATTGACATTCATTAGTGTTTGTTCCGTCATAAAAGTCCACTCTAGAACACTTGTAACTTTTCTCTTACTTTGATTTATTTTATTTTATTTATTTATTTCTTTGCCTTGATTTTTGTCAAGAGTTATGGGTTAAACTCTTAGGACACCCTTATGGGAGCTTACTCGTCCTCTAGAGCAATCTAAGGGGTTTAAAGTGCTTGATGCATACGCTAAATGTATTCGTGATTCTTACAAAAGTGAGTTAGTGTATATTCTTTCCCTTTTAGTTTTCTTTGTTTGTATAAAATGCATCACATTCCCTTGTGTTTCTTTTGTTTTGCTCAAGGGCGAGCAAAAGTTAAGCTTAGGGGAATTTGATAAGTGTCATTTATGTCGCTATTTTTAAGAGTTTTCTAGTTAGTTTTTCATAGTTTTTATATCTTTTTACTTGGTTTTAATAACGTTTTACTACATTTGTCACGATTGCGTGTGAAATGTCGTTATTGCTCAATTTTGGCTTTTCTTGCATATTTTGGTTGCTTATGGCATTAGATTAAACTTTATTGGTTTATTCTTATGTTTAGGAACACTTGGATAAGTTTATTTCTCAAGATTGAAGAAATATAAAACATAAAAGAACAAGTAATGAATAAATGTGCACTTGATTTGCAACGATCAAACTTCAAACGCCTATATCTTTTGATCTACAAATTATTTTGGGGCGATTCCAATTGGAGATGAAAGCTTATCTTGAGATCTTTCCAACGATAGGTCATATGCCTAATTTTGTTGTAAAACGTGGGAGATATACTCATTTGAAGCAGAGCGGGTGGCCTAGTCCGATAGGAGCGGGCGTGCACCCTATGAGGAGCGCCCGCTCCAAACTTTCTGGAACGATTCTGCCATATTTTTCTGCAGCTAGGAGCACCCGTGCACGAAATTGGAGCGCCCGCTCCTCTGCGCGCTGCTCGACTTTTTGCGGAGCTTCCTAGGCAATTTAGTAAGGGGTATAAATAGATTTTTTGCTCATTTTAGAGGGAGGAATTCATTTCTTCAGTAGTTTTTAGATTAGTTTTAGGTTTTTAGAGAGAGAAACTCTCAAATTTAAGAAAGAGAAAGTGAGAAACACAATGGTTTTCATGGATTTTGGATAATCAAAGGAGGAATTTGATGATTTGAAGATCTCTATCTTATACCAATGAGCATTCTTACTCTCTTTTCTCTTTATGCTTTCTTTAATTGCTTTGTTGATCATGTTTGAGTAGGTTTCCTTCTACTAGGTGTTGAGTGAAGCTTTGTAATGGTTAATTGAGTTATTTGAGATAAATTTGATGATAATTGTGTGATTAAATTGATTGAATTAATGATAGCATGTTGTTTGTTTTAGATTGGATTGATCTCCCATGATAGCAAAATTAATTGCATATTAGTTCTAGTTTAACAAGGGATTGTGAATTAGAATTGTTATATTTGATTGCATATTGGGCAAATTTCTTCTATGCACCTAGTCAATGAGAGATCTAGGCTAGGAATTTGAGAGATTGCTCTTGAGTGTAATTAATTCCCATTTTAATTCTTTCTTTGCATGATTATTGATTTTCAAATGGATTCTCATTAACTTGTTAATATTTCAAAGATGATCTTTACCCCTAGTAGACTTTATAATTTTGTTCTTTATATGTGTGTTAGTTTAGTTGTAGTGTCCACTATCCATAAACCGACTTCGTTGTAGCTTAAGCATTAGATCGAGAACAATCTAACACTACCGTTCCTTATTGTTCGATTCCGAACTTACCACTAGACATGTTTAGGGGTTAGTTTAGGATTATAATAAATTTTGTTTGGTCGTGAGGAGGTTAGTCAACGACCAAATTTTCCCGCGCTCAAAATGGCGCCGTTGTCGGGGAACGGTGTCAATGCTTGATTGTTTTTGATTGCTTGAGTCTATATCTTTGTGTATACTTTTGCTTGATTTGTTTTATTTATTAAAATAATAAAATGGTGTGTTTCTCATTTCCACAATATAACAATGAGCCTTTTTGTGAATACTTTAATATACTTGAGGGATTTTCTTGATCATGATTGTTGTAGTCTTTGGGAGACTTGTGAGATTTGTTATTTTGGTTTAAATGAGAAAACTGGGGATATTGTTGAATGCATGCATAATGGTGAATTTAGAGCATTATCAATTGATGATGCTTAAGATTTTAATGTTTGGTTTTCTTGGGATGTCTATAATATGGGTAATCATGATTCTATTATTGATATGCAATCTGTTGATACTTCTAATATTAGCATGAATTCCCATGATTTGTTACATGATCCCTTAAGTGAACCTAGAACACATGATTTCAAATCTATTTCCTCTTTTATTTATGATGATGAGGTACATGCTCAAGTTGATGCTAATGGTGTGTTTCAATATTCTTCATTATTTACCATGCCTTCTTGTGATGTACCTTTTTCTCCCAATAATGAATCTTATATGCTTGATTATGCCCCCTCTCCCCATGGTGATGATTATACATATCCTTCTAATAATGTTGACGCTTACAATTTTGGTTGTGATCCTTCTCTCCTTGTTAACCCTCAATTTTCTTCATCTTGTGTGTCTCCTATTGATTATTTAGAATCCCTTATTAGGCGTGTTGAGCTTGATTCTAATTTTGGGCCAAGTAAGGATTTGTTTTTTAAACCTATGAGAAGTCAATTGGAGATGATGAAAAGGAGTGAGGAGTGCATTAAGGAGGTAATAAGGAGAAAGAAAGATCTAGAAAGTCAATTGTCATCTTTTTTTAGTGATCTTGAATCTTTAAAATTCCCATGTGTGTGTCGAGGAAGATGATGATATTTTTGTGCAATCAAAAGAGTGTGAGGAAGACATTAGTGAGCTTTAAAGTGAAGGAAAAAGAGTTGAGAATGAATTGAATGATGATTTTTTTATTCATAACCCCCCTTCTTATTTTGATGAATCTCAAGTGCATGTTTGTGATTCTTCTATCCATGAGAATTTGGACTTATTTGAGGTTATGTCCTATATATTTTGTGAATTTTAAATGAAAAACCATAGTCTTTTGAGTTAGTTCATTGAGAATGCTTCATGGGAGAGAGATGAGTTTGAAATGAATTTGCATCCATTCATGCATGGTTTTGAGAGTTTGGGCTTTGGGATTTCTAAGGGGAATGTTGTTCATTGTTGTGATGGGGAGGATGATATAGTTTCTCTTGGGGATTGGATTTTTGAGGGATATGAAGTTCATGGGTGTCTATCTTTTGAAGATTCAGTGATTGATTTCCATGCTCTTATTGGTGATGTCAGGAATGGTGGTGAAGAAGAGTTCATTTGTGAGAACGTTGCTCCTATCCCCTCTTCTTATGTCCCTTTTTCAAGGAAATTTTACCATATTCCCTACTATCCTATGTCTCTCCCTTCTTTTGTCAACAAGCCTATTAGGGATCGTCCTTCTATTTGTGATATTCAAGCTCCCCACTCATTGATTATTGAGGAAAAGGGTGATTTTACCACCCAAAAACATTTTGAGGAGAGTTTGCTTTCTTTTTCTTTATCTTCTTCTTTTTATTTTGTTGAATTTTCTTCTTTTTCTTGGCATCTCTCTCTCCTCATTTGCGTGCACTATCCTTGTTGCACGTCCTTTTCCACTCATTTGGCTACTTGTTATCTTACGAAATGTGTAGTAGTGCATTTGACAAGCTCTTGCGCTCGTTGCAATATTATTTATTAGAGCGGTCAAGCTTGGACCTTAAGCAAGCCTTTATCGGGAAGTAACCCGTGTTTTATAGCTTTCATTCTCTTTTCATTTTAGAAAAGTTGTTTTTTTTTTACTCATGGAAATTGTTTGTGTGCTTTGTGCTAGGTACATAATTTGATATACTCATATGCATTGGTTTGGATCAATAATCAAGGAAGTTTGACTCCAGTTTTGCTAGCACATGGAAAACAAGATTCAATTTAGAGGTAGTCGATTTCAAGAAGGTTTAATTGGATTATTTGCGGGTATTTACACCTATCTGATATCCGGTAATATCTTTCCTTTCTCTTCCTCTAATGATTTGTGGGTTGTTGGACATATGTTGGTTGGTTGGATGACTTTCTTTCTTTTCTCCTCCCATGGATTCTTTGGTTTTAAGTTTGACCATGTTGTCTCATTCAAGCTTGGGGGAGGGTATTCTATCATATTTGGTAGAATTTTGATTCATATATATTCCATGCACATTTGTATATGCTTTTCCGTTATCTATATCTTGAAAATCACAAAAAGATTTTTGTTTCTATCAAGGCAAATTTGGAATGTGTTTTCTTTTATTCTTGCTTTGGACATAATACTTTTGGACTTGTATTCTTGAATGTCTTTCTTCCTAAATTTTAGAGGTGTGCACGGTTTGAGAATGTGTTAGGTTGACTATAGGATATGGTATGCTAATGTAGTTTGTTAAGAACTTTGGGACCATGAAGCGCTAGTTCACTTGCTTGTTGTAATATGGAGTTGCTCTCTATAGTAGATATGAAATCAAGAGTTAGTTATTGCTATCCCTAGTGAGGTATAATTGTTCAAGCCTTCATCATGTTTTGTTGAGCGGCATTTTTGGATCCTGGGCTATTGCATTCTCATATCTAGAACTTGACTTTTAGCTCCCAAGATCACGACCGAGCCACTTTAGGGGATGACAAAGGCATTACTCTTTTTATAGGATAAATTTTCAATCTTTAAATTTGGTTTGCATTTTCCCCTCTTGCTAGCCCCTTTGACCCATATACTTTCTTTTCTCTTGCCACAATACAAGCCTTCAAGCCTTGGTTTCACTTTAATTTCTTCCTTTAGTTTTGTGAAGCAATTTTGTTTTGGTGCTTGTTTTATTGTTTATGGTGCAAGTTTAGAATTATGAGTTCATTTGCAAAGCAAGTATGTGTTGTATATAATTTTGTGCATGAAACCAAATGCATTTTGAGAAAAAGTCGTCCCAAGTTAAAAGAGGCAATGACATAGAAAAAAAAAAGAAAAAAAAAATAAAAGCTTGGAAAAAGAAAATATCAAAAAAAAAAAGTAAAGAAGAATGTAAAGCACAAAAAAGGTTTTGTTATTGTTGTTTCCCCTATTTTTGTTATTTTGTGTTAAATAAGCTTAGGGGAAAGTTATTTAATAAGCATACTTGGTACTTTTGTTTTGGAATAGTTTGGATCTTGTGGAAGAAGTTCCGCCCGGGCTTCACATAGGTTACCCACCAATTTCAAAAGTTGTCCACACCTTTACTCTCCTAGCCTATATGTTACAACCTTGAAAGTCCTTTTGATCCTAGAAGGTTAAGTCATTCAATGATGGCGGGAAATAGGAATCAAGCCTATGGAGAGAGTTTGCATAACCAAGATGTCGGGTAACCTTCTCAATGTTTTTAATTTCTTATTTATTTTCCGGTTCCTTCGAGGAATCATGAGAAGCTAACTGGAAAATGAATTTGAAACTAGTAGAGAGAACGTGGTTTGATTGGTTGGAACAAAAGGTGGAATGTGTTTCCTTTAGTTCTCTATGCTTAGCATATGTTATGTTTCAATCAACCTTGGACATCTTAGAACGTGCATACCTTTATTATTTTAGAAAGATTGACATTCATTAGTGTTTGTTCCGTCATAAAAGTCCACTCTAGAACGCTTGTAACTTTTCTCTTACTTTGATTTATTTTATTTTATTTATTTATTGCTTTGCATTGATTTTTGTCAAGAGTTATGGGTTAAACTCTTAAGACACCCTTACGAGAGCTTACTCGTCCTCTAGAGCAATCTAAGGGGTTTAAAGTGCTTGATTCATACGCTAAATGTATTCGTGCTTCCTACTAAAGTGAGTTAGTGTATATTCTTTCCCTTTTAGTTTTCTTTGTTTGTATAAAATGCATCACATTCCCTTGTGTTTCTTTTGTTTTGCTCGAGGGCGAGTAAAAGTTAAGCTTGGGGGAATTTGATAAGTGTCATTTATGTCGCTATTTTTATGAGTTTTCTAGTTAGTTTTTCATAGTTTTTATATCTTTTTACTTGGTTTTAATAACGTTTTACTACATTTGTCACGATTGCCTATGAAATGTCGTTATTGCTCAATTTTTGCTTTTCTTGCATATTTTGGTTGCTTATGGCATTAGATTAAAATCTATTGGTTTATTCTTATGTTTAGGAACACTTGGATAAGTTCATTACTCAAGATTGAAGAAATATAAAACATAAAAGAACAAGTAATGAAGAAATGTGCACTTGATTTGCAATGATAAAACTTCAAACGCCTATATCTTTTGATCTACAAAACATTTTGGGGCGATTCTAATTGGAGATGAAAGCGTATCTCGAGAGCTTTCCAACGACAGGTCATATGCCTAATTCTGTTATAAAACGTGGGAGATATACTCATTTGAAGCTGAGCGGTTTGCCCTGTCTGATAGGAGCAGGCGCGCACCCTATGAGGAGCGCCCGCTCCAAACTTTCTGGAACGATTCTGCCATATTTTTCTGCAGCTAGGAGCGCCCACTCCTCTGCGCGCTGCTCGACTTTTTGCGGAGCTTCCTAGGCAATTTAGTAAGGGGTATAAATAGATTTTTTGCTCATTTTAGAGGGAGGAATTCATTTCTTCAGTAGTGTTTAGTTTAGTTTTAGGTTTTTAGAGAGAGAAACTCTCAAATTTAAGAGCGAGAAAGTGAGAAACACAATGGTTTTCATGGGTTTTGGATAATCAAAGGAGGAATTTGATGATTTGAAGATCTCCATCTTATATCAATGAGCATTCTTACTCTCTTTTCTCTTTATGCTTTCTTTAATTGCTTTGTTAATCATGTTTGCGTAGGTTTCCTTCTTCTAGGTGTTGAGTGGAGCTTTGTAATGGTTAATTGAATTATTTGAGATAAAATTGATGATAATTGTGAGATTAAATTGATTGAATTGATGATGGCATGTTGTTTGTTTTAGATTGGATTGATCTCCCATGATAGCAAACTTAATTGCATATTTGTTCTAGTTTAACAAGGGATTGTGAATTAGAATTGTTATATTTGATTGCATATTGGGTAAATTTCTTCTATGCAGCTAGTCAATGAGGGATCTAAGCTAGGAATTTGAGAGATTGCTCTTGAGTGTAATTATTCCCATTTAAATTCTTTCTTTGCATGATTATTGATTTTCAAATGGATTCTCATTAACTTGTTAATTGTTCAAAGATGATCTTTACCCCTAGTAGACTTTATAATATTTGTTCTTTATATGTGTGTTAGTGTAGTTGTAGTGTCCACTATCCATAAACCGACTTCGGTGTAGCTTAAGCATTAGATCGAGAACAATATAACATTACAGTTTCATGTGGTTCCACTCCGAACTTACCACTAGACTTGTTTAGGGGTTAGTTTAGGATTATAAGAAATTTTGTTTGGCCGTGAGGAGGTTAGTCAACGACCTAATTTTCCCGCGCTCAAAAACACATTTTTAAAACTTTCATAACTTTTGATTGCAATGTCGGATTTTGGCGTGTGAGATATCATTAGACAGCTCTTAATGTCTACTTTCCAATGTTATGGATCAAAAGATATGACCGTTTGAGTGCAAGGGTGTCGGTTTTAGGGTCTGGTTTAGTGTTTTGATTATAAATTCTTCGTTTTAACTCGGAAATAGGCTTATAATATACCGTTGGAAAGCTCTTTAAAATAGCTATCTATCTGTATTGGCCATGAACAGAAATATTATAGTTGTTTTATCTATTTTGCTCGGTTTTCAACAATGTAAGATCCATTGGATCGAATCATTGCATTTGCCGCATTTTGGTCCCTTATTAATCAAGTTTAAACATGCATGAGCATGTTTTAGACCTAATTAGTAATCGGACAAGGCTCTAAGATTACTTAAGCTCAAATATGAGTTTTAACTTTGATCTAACATGAAGAACGAATTTTTGTAACATAATCGCACTTCCTTTCGGGACAAGAGGGCAAAAGTAGGTGTCTACAATCCTGTAATCAAGTAGAATTTATGATCAAATATAAAGTCACATAACTCCCCCCATATGTTCATACTCAAGGTGTATACGTTTCAATAGTTTTGGTGCATAATCTCTTTCACTTTACATTATTTACAAATTATTAAACTTGGTGATGACTCTCAAACCATAATCACTCAATCAACAATAATTATTTAAACAATCAAATACACCAATTTAATTCTTGAATAATTAGTTATCACATAATATTTAATGTTGATCCTTTTAAATTCTACCTAGGTGTCAATGACACCTTTAACGCATAAAGCGCCACAAATCTTATCCCTCGGTGTTAAAAACACCTTAAGTGCACTAAGGCACCAACATACAATTTATTCCTCGTGTACATAGACACTTATATAGTTCTTTCCTCATGCTTATAGCATCAATAAAAATTATATGAACCATAATAATAAAATTCCTTTTCAATATTCCAAACCAAATTAAATATTTAGTTTAATTAAACTTGCTCTCTAACATGCCATAAATAAATATGTGGTTCATAAATAATATTCCAACTATTATTTTCCATTCAATAATCCATCACAAATAAATCATGCTTCATAATCCAATCACCAATAACATCCAAATCACAATTTTCAATCCAAACCTAGCATGATACAACTTGTAATCAATCAAACACATTTAGCATGCTACTACATCAATGTAATTATGCTAAGTACGCGAACGAACGTACCTTGTATACGATCTTAAAATCGCCACGTCTAATAGAAATTACTCACTTCAAAGTCTCCTACAATTTAAAATCATAGAAGAGTATTAAAATCCTCTCAACACAAATTTCCAACAATATATACTATTATAAAACCCCTCATAATTTAATTAAAATAAGCTGAAATTATATTTAAAACATCATAATTTAATCCCAATTAATGGGTAATTAAAATTCCTTGAAGAAACTTACTTTTAAATGCTATACTAAAAATTCCAGCACTATATTTTAATTAAAACTTGCTATAATTAAGCCTTAAAACACTTGAATCAAAGGTCTAAACCATTATACATCATAACCCTTCAATAATTTGTAAATCAAGAACCTAGGGTTTCAAAAATTGGGGCTTTTAATTAAAAACATAATCAAAAAATTAATTAACATAATACTCATAATCAAACATCAAAAATCAAATCCCAAAACTCAAAATTAACAATTAGATTTAGGAATAAATTAGTTATTAACAATAAAGATTCATTTTTTTTATTCGAACCATGGCAGCCGACAGCCACCAGTGTTGGTGGCTGCCTACTGCCGGCAGCTGGCTCGGCCGGATGCTGGCGGCTGGCGGCCACCGCTGCTAGTGGTTGGCCGGTGGTGGTAGAGGGGAGCCGAAAAAAAGAAAAAGGGGAAGGGGGAAAAAGAGAGAGAAAAAGAAAGAAAAATAAGGAGAAAGGAAACAGAAGTTTTCCTTGGGTTTTCTACACTCTGGGCAAAGTTTGATTTGCCTCATGTGTGGAATATTTATACCCCTTCTCTAGAAACCCTTTTTTCCTAACTTTTCTCTTTTAATTTTTCTTAATCCCATCCCTAATAAAACTTTATTAAATTAAACTTTCCTTAAATTAAAGCCCAATTTAAATAATTAGATTAATTAGTTAAATAAACTTTCCTTTTATAAATATTTCCAAACTTATTTAAAATAAATAATTAAAATCCTTTATATAAAACAATTCAATTTAATTAAATACTTCTCAAAATACTTAATTTAATTAAAATATGTATAAAAATATGAGGTATTATAGTCTACCCTCCTTAAAAGAAGTCCCGAAACTTGGGAAACGAAATTCAAAGTTTTTCCTCACTTAGTATAATATTGTTGTACTTTTTGTCAAACCTTTACCTTTTTGTGTCTCATTAAGAACACAATAAATCAAAATACTCATTAAAAATTTTCAAAAAGCACAAAAATAACTGAAAATATAGGGAAAAAGCGCGAAATTCTACCGCATTCTACCCCCCTAAAAGAAAACAATTTACGTCCCCGTAACTTAACATACCTGAAACAACTCTGGGTTTTTCTTTTTCATTTCATCTTCTGCCGCCCAAGTGGCTTCCTTATACTCTTGGTTAGACCATAGCACTTTCACAATCTTAACATTCTTATTGCGTGTACTACGCACTTTACTGTCTAGAATTTTGACAGGTCTCTCTTCATAGGTTAAACTTTGATCTAGCTCAATGGTTTCAGGTTGTAGCACATGGGATTTATCAGGTATGTACTGTCTTAATTGAGACACATGAAATACATCATGCACTTTTCTTAGCTCCATAGGTAAGGCCAACCTATAAGCTACTTTGCCTATTCTTTGCAGTATTTCATATGGACCAATGTACTTTGGGCTCAGTTTTCCTTTTTTTCCAAATCTCATAACTCCTTTCATTGGTAATACCTTTAATAATACCTTGTCACCAACATCAAACTCCTCCTCTATACGCTTTAAATCTACGTAGCTCTTTTGGTGATCTTGAGCTGCCTGAATCTTAGCTTGAATTTCCCTTACTTGTTTCACTGTATCCTCGATCATTTGAGGCCCTGGAATCATTGTTTCACTTATATCGCTCCAACAAATTGGACTACGACACTTTCTCCCATATAATGCCTCAAATGGAGCCATTCCAATGCTTGCATGATAACTATTATTGTAGGAAAATTCAATCAAATCCAAGCTATCCTCCCATCCTCCTTGGAAGTCTATAACACAAGCTCTCAACATGTCCTCCAAGGTTTGAATGGTTCTCTCAGTTTGCCGGCAGGGTGAAACGCTGTACTCATCTTAAGTGTCGTACCAAAGTTTTCCTATACGCTATTCTAGAATTTTTAAAGAAACCTGGAATCTCTGTCAGACACAATATCCTTTGGAACTCCATGTAACCTCACAACATTCTTGATGTAAGCTTTTGCAAGTTGTTCCATTTTCCAAGTCTCCTTCATTTTGTGTAAATTCTACATTTCACTCCATACAAGTAATGACGCCAGATATTTAGTGTAATGAAAATTGGAGCAAGTTCCAAATCATGGGTTGGGTAATTTACTTCATGGGTCTTTAATTTCCTTGATGCGTATGCAATCACCTTTCCATTTTTCATAATTACACACCCCAAACCATTCTTTGATGAATCACTATACACATCATAAATACCACTATCGTCTGGTTGAGGTAGCACTAGTGTTGTAACCAACTTCTGTTTCAAGAGTTGGAATGCCTTTTCACACTTATCATCTCACTCAAATTTCTTGTCCTTCTTCATTAGAGTAGTCATAGGTTTAGCAATCTTCGAGAAATCTTTCACAAAACGCCTATAATATCATGCTAAACCTAAGAAACTCCGAACATCAGACACTGTTTTGGGCGTAGGCCAACCCTTCAAAGCTTCGATTTTGGCCGGATCTACTTCTACGCCATCCTTAGACACAAAATGACCTAAGAATGCTACCTTTTCCAACCAAAATTCACACTTAGAGAACTTTGCATAAAGATTGTTTTCTCTCAGTATTTGCATAATTGCCCTAAAGTGTTCTACATGCTCCTCTTTGTTCTTTGAATACACCAATATATCATCTATGAACACTACTACAAACTTATCCATAGATTGATGAAACACTCTATTCATCAAATCCACAAAGATTTTTGGAGCATTTGTTAATCCAAATGGCATTGCCGTAAACTCATTGTGTCCATATCTTGTCCTAAAAGCGGTTTTAGGAATTTCTTCATTTGTAATCCTCAACTGATGATATCCGGACCTCAAGTCAATCCTAGAAAACAAGGTTGCGCCTTTCAACTAATCAAATAAATCATCAATCCTAGGAAGTGGATATTTGTTCTTGTGACAATTCTTTGTAATTAATGCACAACCTCATGCTCCCATCTTTTATTTTTACAAACAGAACTGGTGCTCCCCAAGGGGATGCACTTGGTCTGATGTACCCTTTGTCTAATAAATCCTGTAATTGCTCCTTTAACTCACTCATCTCTGCAGGTGCCATCCGATATGGTGCCTTGGAAATTGGTGTTGTCCCTTGAACTAAGTCTATGGTGAAATCAATTGCTCTCTTGGGTGGCATTCCAGGGATTTTGTCCGAAAATACATCTAGAAATTCATTTACTACCTATATATCTTCTGGCTTAGTTGCAACCTCATGATCCATGTCTCTCACACTACAGAAGTACACTAGATGTCCCTTTTTCATGTAGTTTTCCAACTTCAACACAAATACCAACCTAGGGTATTTGGCTTTGGCATGCATCCAATAAGTCACTGCCTTACTCTCACTTGTGGTCATTTTTACTTTCTGCGAACGACAACTTATTTCAGCATTGTAGTTGCTCAACCAATCCATTCTTAGGATGACATAAAAATCCTTTAATCCAAACTCGATCAGGTTAAACTGAAACACTTTCTCTTCAATCTCTAAAGGTACATTCCTAAAGGTTTTGGTACAGTTCACTACCCTACCCATTGGAATGGTTATTGGTAAATCTACTACTTCTATTGTTTTCAAACAATCTTTAAGTTTCGAAACAATTTTTTTCGAAATGAAAAAAAAAGTTTCACTTGAATCAAATAAAACTTTAACAGGAATAGAGTTAATAGAAAAAAGTACCACTGATGACATCTTTTATGGAATCAGCCTCATGCCTACTCAACACATTTAGTTTTCTTGCAGCTCCACTTTTCTGCTGATTATTCCCATTGTTGCTGTTATTGTTTTTTTTTGCTCCATATGATGCGCTCCCTTATTTCCATTGAAGTTATTGTTGTTTCCTTGAAAGTTCCTTTGGGTTACTTCTGAATTATTGTTTTGTTTATTCCTATTAGAAACTTTGGAGAAACACTCGTACTCTCTATGCCCCATCTTGTTACAAGCACGACAAACAACCAGATTTCCATCACATTCCCTTCTAGGATGGTTATTCTTGCACCTCTTGCAAAAATAACACCTCTCATTTCTGTTATTCCCTGGGTTATTGTTTCTAGCCCCACCATTGAAATTACGTCCTCCTTGACGATTGTTACCTTGGGAATTTTTGTTGTTGTTGTGGAAGTTGCTGTTTTTATGGTGGTACTTTTGCTTCTGGAAATTATTCTGGTTACCCTGTTGGTTCCCAGAGCTCTGTCCCACCTCTTTCCTCTTTTCTCTCACTTTCACATAAACCAGTTCCTTTTTTTTTCTTCACCTCTAGACCATACAAGTGTGCAGCTCTACCATACACCTCATTCAAAGTTTCACACACTTGTCCATACAACTTCAGCTGAAAATCAGTAGTCAAACCACTCTCAAACTTCCTAGCCTTTGCCTTCTCTGTAGAGACGGACTCTTTAGCAAAACGAGACAGCTTAATACTTGGTATAGTACTCAGTCACTTACATTTCCTCCATTCTGATGTTTGAGAACTCCTCAGCCTTCTGCTTCTGTAAGAAGTTAGGGTAAAACTTGTTTCTCACCTTTTCTTGGAACTTAGTCCAATTAAATCCAGGTAGCGCTGCAATAGTTCTCTCATTTTGCTGCCACCAAAGATCAGCTTCACCTCTCAAGTAATAAGTAGCACAGCCCACCTTAGAATTTTCTAGCAACCCAACTGCCCCAAATAGTGTATCAAACTCCCTTATCCAATTTTCTAATATGGTAGGGTCAGAATCTCCTTGATAGGTTGGTGGTTTGCTTTGGGCCACCTTCTTAAAAAGCTCACCCTGGGCATCCACATTGTTGGTTGAATTCCTGGCCAATTGTTGGGCTACAACTGCCAATTGTCTTACTACTTCACTCAAATTGTTTCCATCATTACCAGAATTACTTCCCCCTACCATTTTTCTTCTCCTGAATTAAGATCAAGGGTTTATATTAGATATGGCTTTGGTAAGATCTCAAAGCATACACTCAACTATTACTTAACACCCTTGAAACAATCACAATAAAATTTGAATCTAATAAATTGGGATAGCAACAGCTAAGAATTCCTTGAATTTGTAGCTTTGCCAATCAATTATTGATTGCTAATCAACCATGCATTTAATAAAGCATCACATCAAAAATAAAAAGTAATTCCCATAGATCCCCATAGCTTAGAAATAATTTATTGGAATTAGCTTGCTTGGAATTTTGGCTTTTGGGATGGTGATGTGAAATGGAAGATTTTTGGAGAATAAAAATGAATTATTTATCAATATAAATGATTTAACAAAGAAATAAATAGGATTTTTATTAATTAAAATAAACTAGAATTATCAAAATAATATTGAGTTCTAGAACTTATGTACTACATAAGCTCACTGACTCAATGTGGTCATGCCACTTATTAATTTAAAACTGAAATAATAGAAATAAATTGTAATTAAAACTAATTATACATAAAGAGAAAAACTATAAAATATAATCCTTTCGGACGTTGTCTCTCTTGTCAGTGGATTGTTTGTATCTTTCAGGATCAAACTCAGAATCATCTGTCTCTTCCATCGATTCAGGTGTTTCAGGTTCGGGTTCTACTTGTACAAACTCTCCCTCTTCCTCCTCATTAGATGAGATATCTATAACAATCGGAGTTGGAGGTGGATTTGGATTCAATATCTCCATAGTGAACTATCTTCCTGTTGTTGTTCCCCATTTTCTTCTTCATTTCCCCCAGAAGAAGAAGAAGAAGAAGAAGAAGAAGAAGAAGAAGAAGAAAAAGAAGAAGAAGAAGAAGAAGAAGAAGAAGAAGATGAAGAAGAAGAAGAAGAACTTTCGGACTAATGACTTGGTGGAGGATTATTCCCTACTGGATTGTTATAATAATAAACAGGGTATGGAAGGTGCAAATGATTGGCAATTTGCTTTTTCAACCCTAACGAGGTAATTAATTAGGAAAGAATAATTTGGGTACCATTGACCATAATAATCTTTGTATTTGTGGTAGTTTAGGATGTCTCCTAGAAGATAAAACTCTGAAAATCTTTCTTTGATAGTAAGATAAGGAGGCTCTTTTGGGAGACAATGAACAATCATTGCTGAAATGCGGTCATGGGTGTCATAAACCCTGTTTCGTAAGACATTACTCATATAGGAACAAAAATATCGGATCCTTTCTACATAATCATAAGGGTGTTCATTATGTTTCTTAACGAGTGTGCCCAACTGAGTGAATTTGCTAGGTAAGATTGACATCCTGTAAAGGAAAATACTTAGAAAAGAATTCCCTTATCAAAAATAAATAAATAAATAATACAGTTCTTGCATGAATTAGGTTCAATGTTCAATCAAACAATTTTAATCATTCCTAATCGCATAATTACATGCTCACATGTAATCCAGGCCATAAACATGATTAAACATCACAACCTAAATATTAATGCATACAAGAACGTGATTATTTCTAACTTGTATGCCCAATTTCTTTTCTACCCAATCTCACCAACATGCTTTTTAAAAGCTATTAACACATAATACTTACTGTAGACACCTAAAACTGTCTCCCCAAAACCAAACCCAATGATGAACAACCTTTTACCGTCACTATTGGTCGGGTTCAGTATTTAATCCCGAGAGTGCTTAAAAAATCATATTTTATTAAATTTGTATTTTTGAATAGTCCATGGATCAGTCTTAATGTTTGGTCAAAGCATAGTTTTAATTTCAGCCCAAACTTATTTTACTATTTTATTATTTAGCCCAAACCTTTTTTGTTTTATTATTTTATTATTTATTTTGGCCCAAACCCTTTATTTATTTTATTTACTTATTTTCTTAGTTTAGCCCAAATAATAATAAAAAATAGAAATGGCCCGAAATTATCAATCAGCACTTAAAATGCTGAACGAAATTAGGGTTAAAAATGAATTTAGACGGAAAAACGGACAAAAAATTTCCGCGTCACGGCAGTAGTCCACCGTGACACGGGAATTAGTCCCGTTTGACGGTGGGATTTCCCGTGACATGGGAAACCTGCTGTGACACGGGAGTTTCCGTTGTCCGTTCCGCGTAAACCCTTAACGCGTTTTCTCTCCCGTTCAGCAAATATTTCCCGCGTCACACAAAATTACATCGTATCACGGGAATGTTTCCCGTCTGACGGTGGGATTTCCTGTGTCACAGTACACACTGCCGTGTCGCGGGATAATTTTTTAGGGTTTTTATCATTTTAGGGTTCTGCGTGTTCCCTCAACACAATTTTTCTATAAATACCCCCTCATTTCTGATGTACGGGGCAACAATTAATTCTCTATTTTTCTCTCTTCTATGCTCTAGCCTAAACACTAGTCTACCCTTCTTCTTTCAAAATTCCTTCTTCAAGTACTCCAAGGAGTCCATACTTTACTCGTGGTGATGTCCTTAAGCCAAGGCGTGAAAGGTAGAACTGTTTGAGGGTTTGGCCCCAAATCAATTCTATTTAATTTAATTTAATTTAATTATTGTTTTATTATTATTTCCTTGAATTTACTAACTCGTTTATTGACAGGGTAAAGTCGTATCCCCTAATAAAAAGTAAATACCTAAATCCTCTAACTAAAGTAGATAGGGAAGTAGGGTCGATCTCCACAGGAAAACAAGTCTTTTTACTTCTAATTAATTATTATAATCTAAATTATCTAAATAACCAATATTTATATTTGAGTATGAAACTAAACTACAAAGATTAAGAATAGGGAGAAAACAATGAATAAAAGGATCTAGGACATAGGTTCACCAATAAATAATACTCCAGGGTAAAACATAGTAATCAATCATTGACATTGCATAAATAACACGATTAACAGGCTCTCGCATTTTATTAATCAACATAGATCTAACATGCTCTCGCAATTTACTAGATCTAAGTTCTTATTGAAAATAGCCTTTAATATCAAATTAACATCTGCTCGATTAATCAATTTAATATTGCTATACTTTTACAAGCCGCAATTGTAAAACGTTAAAACAATTCAATAAGAAATTATCATGCAATACCAATAATCAATAATAGTCAATCATCAATGCATCAATTAACGAGATTGTAAAGGGCTTTCGCTACGTATTACAATCACACAATTAATTTATCGGTATTAAATCTCATCTCTCGAATCTCGACTTAACCATTTATAAATTAACCTGCCTATTGAAACTAAACCTAAACATCAATTCTCATCTCTCGAATCTTGAATCAATATTGTCAAACTCATGCATAAAAGATAGGCCTAATCTAGTCACAGAGCATTAAATCAATCAATAGGAAATTAATCTAGCATTGATAATCAACAACTATAGATTACCCCTTCATATTATTTATGGATCCCCACAAACCCTAGAAATAAAACTACTCACACATATTAAAAACTAAACTAATCAAAGTAATAAAATAAATCATGTTGAAAGGAATAAAATAAACAACTAAGATTAAGGGAAGAGAAATCGTTACCAAAATAAATCTGGAATTAAGAGTAGAATTAAGAACAAAGGTTTTAGAGAAAGAAATCTAAGAGAACAATTAAGAGAGTAAAGAAAGAGTAAAATGGGAAGAAGAGGAGATCATAAAATCGTATTACGGAGGATTATTTATACTCCATACAAAATCCTAAATTAAAACAAATTAAAACTACGTTAAACATCTCCTAAGAAATACACGCGCCCGATCGGGCGAGGCACCGCCCGATCGAGCGCGCCTTTTTGCTCATAATACAAATCTTACGCTCTGCCGGGCGCGTCACCGGGCACCAGCCAAAGCTTCTCCCGCCCGGCCGGGCACGCCTCCGGGCGCCAGCCTTTTTGGCCGGGCGGCTCATTTGGGCCACTATTTGGACTTCGATTGGGCTCCAATTCTTTGGGCCAATCTGGGCTTCCTCTTTGGGTCTTGAATACTCGGTCCAAATGCCCCGGTATCACAGATACCAAGCCCTTAATCACCAGTTCGATGGCTCTAACCGGCCCTGGGCTATAAAATCCGGTCGTGCTTCTCCAATGTTCGTGATTGCTCCAAAATATCTCGGAAAAATACTCCAAAAGCATAAATCCCTGCAAAAGTCAACCAAATCTACGAAAACACTAGAAAACACCAATTAGTAATAAAAGTGGCTCTAAAGAGCCAAAAACACTACTAATTATGACCAAGGGACGGGGGTAAAATACTATATAAAATAGACACATTAAACTCCCCCAAGCCAAACCTTTGCTTGTCCCTAAGCAAAGATCTCATCAATGAATCAATAAATATGCTTCACCGCAAAAAGTAAAAATCAAGCACAAACGATCCAGGGTAAATCAAATAAACATGCTTCAGAGTCAACCAATCAAGTCCATCCAATTACCTTTCTTCCCTATTAATTGTCAAACAGAGCAAACCACAAGAGCATATAGAATTCAAGACTAGTGCTCACACACTCAACTCTCATTTTTGTGGCGAGTAAAAGATGTACTCGATCGCTCTCCATCCAACCCCTTTATGTGAACAATGCCCTCACAACTCACACTCTCGTGTGTATAAAACAATGAACGCTCAATCCTAATAGTCGACTCGAAATATGCCAAATCATAACTTGCATTGGTAAGCAACACTTTCACATTCATACAATTCTATGCACAAAGGTCGGAAGGTCTTTAAAGCTTGTAATGTAAGGCTAGGGTAAAGGGTAGGATAAATTTGGGAATAAGTGAGAGAAATGCTATGCTTAAAGGAGCCATATCTTAATAAAACCCATGATCAAAAATAAATAATGATCAACATCTCCTACATAACCAACTCTAACATCAACCAAATATACTCCAATCATAATAAATAAACCCAACTCCTACAATTTCACTCATAAGATATAATAATGAAGAATTAGAGTGAATAAACAAACTTTATTTTCCAAACTTGAATTTTTTTATCATTGAAGCTCTATCATTTTTCTTTTGATCATCCTCCAACTAGAATATTTGAACACTTTTTTTTCTTTTGAAGTTCACTTATTTTTTTCACATTTTTTTTCTTGAACTTCTCTTTCTTTTTTTCCACAGCATCATGCTTTATTTTTTCAAGAAAATATAACTCTCAAACTCATCAAAAATAAACATGATCAACAACAAAACAACTTCTCAAATCCCACCCATATTGTGCAAATAATAAGCACACTACAAACTCCCTCACCTCACTCACTAATAGCTCCCCCAAGCCAAGCTTGGGACTAGTAACAAATGGGGAAAAATAGGCTTGTAATGTGGCTAATAAACAACAAAAAAGTCAAGGCAACAACATGGATAGCAAGAAGGGAACAAATGTATCTACAATATCTGGAGGCTACCTAAAATAACAAATGCTTTCGTCCTCCACAATGTGCATAATAATGAATCATATAAACATTACTTATAGTTGCAAACCAATACTCAAATTCATCACACATCCTAACCAAATCAACTAGTCAAGCACTATATTCACAAGTAGTTGGACAAAATTGACGCATGTTAAGGTTTCAAGACAATCAAACATCAAATCATGATCAACTAATCCACAATGCCTATCATCAAATACCAAGAATCAAAACAATTTTCTCAAGTAAGGGGCACAGGGAAGCATAATTTATAATTCATTGGAACGTATTTTTGGATTTTTTATTTTTTAATTTTTTTTTGTATTTTTATATATAAGAAAGCAATAAAAACTAACCTAGAAAGCAAGAAATCTAACCTAAGAAAACATACCAAAAATAAAAGAAAAGAGAAAAAGAAAAATACCAAACCAAAACCTCCCCCCAAGCCAGAATCAGACAATGTCCTCATTGACTCGGAAACTAGCCCAGCATAGCTAGTCCTCATCATCCTCATCCATCAAGCCGAAACCCGCACCTCCACTGCCACCTGCACCACCTACACCAGAAGAGCTACCACCAAAATAATCAGCGTGAAAACTCCCCCCCGCCGGTCCCCCGAAAGGAATGTCCTGCCCGTACCCGAAAAAAGAAGAATAGTCAGTGTAAATACCACAAGCAGTGGGATCAGTTTCGTATCCCTAGGGTGGAGGCTGAAACCAGTCAGGGTGAATAGCGTTGTCGGGAATGTTGCCCCGACGAGCATAATCATCGTACATAGGGTAGAGAGCTCTACCCTGGTTCCTCTCTAGGTACCCTAACCTCTGGTCTAAGGAGCCTACCATCCTCCTAAGGTCAGTATGTGAATGCTCGATACGTTCTAGGGCCTGACCGATACTCTGAAGATCCCAAACTGGGTCAGAGTCAACATGAGGGACGGAGTGGGACATACGAGATGGAGAGAAAGCCACCTCGGGCTGAGGCTGGGGTGGTGGAACTGGTGGTGGTGGTGCCTGCCCCCTAGCGTTGGCAACTAAAACATCATAAGTATAAGAAGATTGCCCTGGGGGAAAAGCGGTCAAGTCAGGACTGGGTAAGGGAAAAATGGGCAAAGGTTGCTCGTTCCCAGTCCGAATACACCAAAATGGTGTCTGCTCGCTATCCGGTCTAACCCACCCAACATCCTCAAAATACCTAGCAGTCATGTAGGTATCTGGTCCACAGTTGGTCAGCTAGTGGGGTCCGTCTACTACAAAACCGGCCTTTTTCACCGCTATTCGAGTGATAAGGCCACCTAAACGGATAGGGGACTTGGAAGTGGTGCTGGCTGTGGCATGCCTACTCAAATGGTGAACTATAAACCTACCTATGTTCAATTTCCCGTACCCGTACACTTAATGTCCTATGACATCTAGTTCGTTAGTTTGAGCGTTATGGGGCTCGGCCCTACCTAAAAAACACAAACCCGAAAATCTTTGCCATATTTTTGGGACAGGGTGGTGAATAGGTTTGGTACTAACATGTTGGGGGTCGAGGGTAGGTAAACCATTCAAAGAATAATATAAGTCACCCATTTTATAGTCCGCATGCCACTGGTGGGATAATTTAGAATTTAATTCAAAAATTTTACAAAATTCTACAAAAGTTAAACTAATATTTCTATTATTTAACCTGAAAAATAAATTTGGCCTATTTCTACTACTAACAACATGAAAAGTGGACAGGAATTCACAAGTAAGTTTTCGGTATGTAGGATAGTGCATGTCAACAAATTTTCTCATGCCAATGTCATTCAAAAATCGTTTAACAAAATCATACAAACCAAATGATTCTAGGGTAGGGCGGTGTAACCACCGAGAAGGAATTACCTCACGACCAACCAAATGCTCTAGCCGTTCCTTTTGTTCCCGGCTCACAATCCGGATCGTCAGCCAGTACGGGAGTTGCAAGTCTGGATCGTATTCCTCCCTCGAACTGGAGCTCCTACCAAAAATGGACCTATCCCTCTTTGAAGCCATGTTTAAGAAATGGGTTTGAAAATTTATTGAATTAAAACTGAAAAATTTTTATATGAAAGTGAAGAGGATGAAGAGAGGATCACAAATATGTAAAGAGTTTTGAATTAGGGTAAGAAATGGAGAAGAAATCTTAGAGAGAAGGTAGAGAGAATTTTAGTTTTAGAGAGAGAAAGTAATGGAGAAAGAAGAAAAGGAGGAAGAAAGAAGAAAAGAAAGAAGAAAAAGAAAGCGGACGCCATTCGCGCCCGATTGGGCGGTGGGTCGCCCGGTCGGGTGTAGACACCCATTTGTGTCTCCCCAAAACCAAACCCTGTGATGAGTACCTTTCGCGTCGAATCATAATCGAATGAAGTGAAAGTGTGGAAAGTCTAGTGTTGCGGATAGTTTTAATTTCTTTTCTCTTCTCTCTATTTTTTAAAACTTATTTTAAGAAAACAGCCAATCCAGTTTGGTTGGTCCATGATATGGGTCCAATATTAGTGTAGTTGGATGGGGCTTGACAAGAGCTTTCCAACGATATATTATAAGCCCAATTCCGATGAATATCGAGGAAGTTATGGCCAAAATACTAAACTAGGCCCAATTTGGTTTTATATGCGGCCCAATGATCTAGAGGAGGGCCTATTATTAATTATCATTCCTAAAGCTATTAGGATTGATTATAGTCTTTTAGAATACTCTAGAAGGTTCTTTTAAATCCTAATGGAGTTAGGATTGATAATTATGTTTTAAAGAGTTTGAAATTGAATAAAACTACTCCTTTTAAGAATCCTTGTTTTGTACGAAGTGGAATATATTCAGATTTTATTTTCGTGCCTCATAATATTTATCCAAATTTTATATGGTTGGATAGATCTTTAAATTATGTTTCCAATGATATATTATAATATTAAATCCGAGTTATAACGAAAAAGATATGAATGAGACATGAAACTTTATCCAAAACTGACACCCTTCCACTATTTTGGCCATATCTTTTTATCTACAAAATATTTTAATCTTATTTTAATTGGGTTGGAAAGTAGACTTTAAGAGCTTTCCAACGACATATTATATGCCTTATTTGGACTTTTGCATCAAAAGATATGATAAAAACAAAAACGCGTGAATTTCTGAAATCAGCGCCTGGTACTAGCCATTGGCGCCTGGCGCCAATAGCGTGGTGCTGGCGCCGACTCTGTTTTGCGTGCGCCAACTTCGTTTTGCGTGCGCCAAGTGCTCTGTTTTGATATTTTATCTTTTTGGTTGATTTTCTTTATAATCAACGTATTAAAAACTTCGTTTTCATTAACCAACTCTCATCAAGATTTTCTTGATTATTCTCTCTCTCTCTTTTTCTAAACTAGCCTTTTCTCAAATACAAAATTCCGCATTCGCAAGACTTAGATACACCTAGCCATATTCGAAGTTGCCTTCGCCCTAGACGTGAAAGGTTTAATTTCTGAAGGTTTGGTCCCAAATCTCTCTTTCAATTATTTAATTTAATTGTTGTGATTATTATTTTCCTTGAAGTTACTAACGTGTGTATTTTGTTATTAGAAAGAGGTACAAGGCATCAAAGTAAGTACTTTATTGGTTTTTATTGATATTATGATGTAGAGATCATGTTTAAATTGTTATTATGATATTCCTAGTATCATGTCTAGGGTAATTTTAATAATAAATATGTTTATCATGATTCCTGCGATGATTTCTATGTTCTTCCTAATATTTATGATTGTTAGTATCATGTTAGGGCTAAAGATTTGATTTTTAATGCTTAGTGACATGCTAGGGTTTGTTATTAATCTTTTTAGTATCATGCCTAGAATCTTGCTATTATTATTATGCTTTTATATTAACATGAACATGATTATGATTATAATTTTTATTATTGCTATAATTTTATTGTCATGATTATTATTATTATTATTATTATTATTATTATTATTATTAATATTATGTTGCTTGATATTTATTGTTATTGCTTGATCACACCTTTTATGCATGTTAAAGGGAATTTTGGTACTTGTAATCATGCTTAATAAGATATTTAATAATCTTGTTTAGGGTTAATTATGATTATAATTTCAAGTGATTGCCAATAATAGTTTATTTGTGCATTAAATTCAACCAACATAGATTAAACAGGTTTAGGGTTAATCCTATTGATTGCATGTTAGTCAGAAAGCGCACATGAATACGATCAGAATAAAATAGAGGCCTATTATTAGGGCAGGTTCAATCTCTTTTAGGTTAGATTTGTACCTTCATCCCCGAATCCTTATTTGGTTCTAGACCTTATGGAGTTGACGATCTCTTGGATCGTTAAGGGGTGTAACCTTCACCTCGTGAACGGTTTACAAGTTCCTAAAACTTGTTGGCGACTCTTTTGCTCTATCTTCTTCCCTTTTGGACGCCACCGTACTTTAGTGTATGATCACAGTGGGGTTCAAGCTAGTGGGATTTTTAAGGCTTGAAAATATTCCCTACATCGGGCGATCTGGGTTATTTCACATGCTTGTCCTCGCGCCCGGTCGGGCGATCTAATTCACCCAAATTTCGTACCCTTTCGCACCCGGTCGGGCGCCCTTCGCCTGATCGGGCGATATGTAGGCCAAAAATTTCGCCCTTCTCGCGCCCGATCGGGCGAGGCTTTCCCGATCGGGCGGAAAAATTAGTCCATATAAGACGAATTTCGCGCCCGGTCGGGCGCCACTCGCCCGGTCATGCAAAAATGCGTATTTTTAAATACTTGCTCTCGCGCCCGATCAGGCTAGCTTCGCCCGGTCGGGCCCGAGACTAAATTGGCGAAATATTAATTTTCCTCGTTTCTACAAAATTTGGCTAACTCTTTTTCTTCAAACCTGTACAAACACTCATAAAACTCATTAAATTCTCTCATCTCTCCTCTCATAAGAAAAAAAAAAGGAAAAAACTAGACTAAAAAGCATTAAAAATACGGGTTGCCTCCCGCAAAGCGCTGGTTTATCTAGGTCCCGCACGACCTTCTTACCAAGTACAATATCTAGGACCCTTGGCCTAACGCTTGATCGGGTGGTTTCTCACCCGGTCTAGCGGTGTTCAGGCTGCGGTGGGGCTTTCTGACATACCCTGTGGGACGCCAAATCTCCTTATCTGGTGGATCCTCCTTGACTTGGATTGGGGGATCTTCAATGCTACGCACTAAAAACCGTTCTTCGATCAAATGTTGCTTCAAATTGTCATTGCGTTCAACACTTGCAACTCAATTTGGCAGAACACTTACCGTAGGCGCGATTCGCACAACTTGCTCGATCGGTTCCACTTGTTCATCCTCGAAACCAAGACCAACATTATAGAGTGTTCTTTCTATTGTATCGACTTTCTTCTGCCATTTGTCTATCTCATCTGAAAAGGATGCAACACAAGATACCGCCTCCAAGGGATCTTTTTCAAGAGCTTGGGGCTTGTTAGAATAATTTACAACCACGTTAACACTGAAACATTTCTCCTCGGTTATGGAGCTTTTAGGGGCATTATTCAGATTAAAAACAACTTTATCATCCCCTACTGATAGTGTTAACTTACCACTTCTTACATCTATGACTCCTTCAGTGTTAAGGAATGGTCTACCCAAAATAATTGGGGTTTGCATATCCTCAGCCATATCAAGAACAACAAAATCTACGGGTATATAAAATTTACCTACTCTAACGGCGACATCCTCTAAAACACCTAAGGGGTATTTGAAAGAACGGTCGGCCATTTGTAGAGTTATATTGGTAGCTTTTAATTTACCCGTATTCAACTTAGAACACACAGATAATGGCATGACGCTAACACTAGCACCCAAATCACATAATGCATTATCAATCAAGAGATTACCAATATGACAAGGGATAGAAAAACTACCCAGATCTTTTAATTTAGGTGGAGACTTATTTTGAAGTACGGCACTACACTCTGCAGTGAAAGCTACTGTCTCTACCTCACTGATATACCTTTTTCTCGTCAATATTTCATTCATAAATTTTGCATACGAGGGGATTTGTGTGATCAATTCAGTAAAGGGAACTGTTACCTTCAAATCTTTTACCACTTCCAAGAACTTACCAAACTGCTTATCCAAGTTTTTCTTCAATTGACGATTGGGAAATGGAAGTTTGATAATTGCACTACAACAAATTGACCTTTGTGCCACGAGTAAAATCGTGGCACAAGTTTAAAATTTCCGTGGCTATGTAATTTAGCCACGGGAATTTTGAAATTTAATCCCGTGGCACAAGAGGCCGTGGCTAGAAATTTGCCACGGGAAAATGGATGTTGTGGCAAATTACAATTTTTATGCCATGGGTATTTACATGGCAAACAAATTCACCTGCCACGAATATTAACGTGGCTAACAAATTATTTGCCATAAATTTAACCGTGACTAATAAACGATGTTGCCACAAATATTACCGTGAATAATTAGCTTGTTTAACATAAATACTATCTTGGCTAATAAATTTGTTGCTATTAATATTACCGTTGCTAAATAGCTTAGAGGCACCAGATTTGCATTATTTTTCACCTAAATTGATCAACAAACATAATGCATATATACACATAAAATTTGGATATTTTCATTAATAGCATGTAAATTTACAATGTTCATCAAAAAAACAAAAGAAAGAAAATAATAATTGATTAGAGCACAACAAATTTGTAGCAGCAACAACAAGCAAATTAGAAGTAGTAGTGTTCAGAAGAGAGCAGCAGCACCCAACTACAGCAACTGTAGCAAACCTTGAAGCATCTAAAACACCTTGCTTTCTCCGACCACCGTAGAGCCACTTTTACTTCTATTATGAGTGCATTCCTCTGCAAATATTTTGGCATATTAAAGATTCTAGCACATTCACAAGAACATTCTAGCTTCCACCTCTCATGAAGGAGCAAGATCAGTCCCAAGAAAATAATTTTTACTTCCACTAGTTACTACAGAAACGAGTGCATGTCCTGCATGTACAACCAAAAGGAACAATCAGAGCGATGACAGAAGTTCATGTCCAAGACACAACAGAGCAAATGTCATGGATTTTCTTCACTTGATTAGTCTTAACAAACTACACAACCTATCTAAGATCCCAGCCTAAAAGAAGAAGTTTTTTAATTTTTATTTTGATTCATTATTGATTTGAAAGCACATATATGGAAGTCCTTTTTTAGCACTGGAAGATAGTAGTTATGTGGCTGCAAGCCTCATTCAGAAACAGGTGTTGTGGAGTCACAGTGGCTGTTACAATCCCTTTTTTTAACACACAACGAAGAGATATATTAAAGGCCTATCTAACCATAAACTTGTTTACAAAAGTTGCAGTTAGATACTTGCTGGTGCTATTATACTGTATAAAAATTAACCACCAGATGCAATGTGCACATAACCAACGCATAAATATTGGACTAAGGTACTAACATAAGCTTAAACCTATTAAACATATTATACATATTAATCAATCGTAGTACCAATAATACACCCATAGGACCATAGGACATTCACCTTAACGAACCATAATTCATAATGAATAGATTATGAAGGACCAGCATCATAACCAGAGTTAGAAGCAAACAAATCAGTTTCATAGGCAATCTTAGCACAAGCAGGCACAAACAAATGATCCTTATGACCAACTGACATAAACATTTCATTCGCAAGATTAATAATCAGGTGAAAGAAAGTTAGAAAATTAGTTAGATTAACTAAAGGGATTAATTTATGAAGAGAGGCATATTTTGTTTAGTCATGTCGTTGAGCATAGGCAAACACTTTCCAAGAAAATCAGTGATACCATCGAGTAAGTTAGTTGTTGCACCAGCAAAGCACAGTTTGATATCCTGAACCACCCCAATATGCCTCTCTTCATAAATCAATCACCTTTAGTTAATTAAAAAACAAACTCGGGTTTGACCATTAGACACCTTCTTACTCAACTACGACTTTGAGAAGGCTAATATACTAACAACACAAACAATGTCCTAGTTAATGCAAGTAAAACAACTTTTAAAAGGCAGAAGGGGCACTCATCTTGAACCCATATCTTAACATCAAAGGGTTCTGAAACATATTAGCAATCAAACTTGATTAAATTATCAAATTAGGCTCATAATTTTTGGGAAAAAAGCTCCAATCACAAAGTTGCATCCACCAAATTTGATTAACATCAAATTAAGCTCATAATTTTATGAAAATTAATTCCTTGTCTTATTAGTACTCATGAGTTCACATCCCCTCTCAATTTAAATACTACTCATCAAACAATTTCATGTAAATGAGTAACTAAACGCTTGAATCATCAACTTAGCAACTTAGCTTATCTAACAACTTAGATTATCTAACATTGACAAGGATCACAATGACTCTCAATATTCACCTTACACCCACAAGTTACTTTTTTCAAGACACATAATAATCAAACAAGGTCACAAACTCACAAAGTGTAAAATGTGAAGGCATCGATTTCCAAAGTTCTACCATTAACTGCTTATCAACAACTCTTACATCACAATTGACAAGAACTTTTTATATTCAAAATGTAGATATACATAACAAAAATCCATCAACCTAACTGAGGAAACTTAGATAATTTAATAACAAAAAAAAAAAATTATCACAAAACTGATTTTTTTTAAATACACACTTAAAATTGTACAATTTATTCCAGAAGATATGAATTGAGCAATTACGTAAAAAAAATAACCTAATTAAAAGAAGAAGAAAAGGAATTGCGAACAGTGGAAGTAAATTGAAATCAAACAAGCAATTACATTGAAATCAAACAAATTAAACCCAAGAAATCATAGCATTTAACATGAATAATTGGATCAAACAGCCTAAAAATTAACGCAAAAATAAAAACCCAGAAGCCCTAACCTCAATTTTCTGATTTTCAATTCGAAATTGATTCGAATTTATTGTTGCTTGAATTGTTGCATGAAAAACCGTAAAATTGGCTCAAAACTAAGTATCGTATTGAATCTGCTCGAATCAAGGCTGGATAATTTCAATCTTAAGGAAATTTCATTTGATTCTACCTCTAATCGCAAAAATTGAATCCAGGACTTGCAAACAACGGTGGAGATTGACAAGTCGAAAGCCGTGAAATGGGGGAAGCCTTGGAGGTGAGGAAGCCATGGAGTTCAAAAAGAACACTAAATTGAGAATAAAATCAGGATATAACCCTAGATTTGTGAAATTGAAATTGGATTATAAGAAAAAAGAAAGTAAAATCTTACCCTAGAAGCTGCTTGAATGGAGGATAGAAATCGCTTCAATAGAAAATGTTGAGTGCGCTTCAATGGGAGACTGAGAAAGAAAGGAGGAGAAAATACAGAATGAAGACTAGGTAGTTTTTTTATTTTAATTAATTTTTCCTTAAAAACCAACTTTATTTTTTTAGAGGCAATAAAAAAACTAAATACCTTATTTCCAAGTACTCCCTGCCTCCGTGTTTTTTTAAGTGTTACACTTACCGAATCCGGCCGTTTTTTTAATAAGTGTTACACCTTACACTTCCTTATTTTTTGGCAAAAAGCTACATTAAAATATTATATCTCTCTCCTCTCATGGTCTCCAACCAAACCTACTGCTACTTTTTTTTTATTATATCTCTCCTCTCACATTTATTATTTTTCAATAACCTATTAACCCCACTATCTTTCTTTTATATATTTTTAATACTCCAAGTACCCCACTTACCTCTTATTTTATTTAGATCAATTATATTGCCTAAAACTATGTGCCAGTCAAACTGTAAATCTTTAAAAAAAACACATAGGGAGTAATATGTTTATGATTTTTAATGGTGAACAAAAACAAATATTTTGTAAAAAAAAAAAAAAAAAAAAAAAAAAAGTTGACTGTTAATGAAACATGAATTCGTAGTTCCTAAAAAAAAATAAAATTGAATGTTAAGGAAACATGTACCGTGAATGCACTCGTATAAATACACGTACGTATCAATTAGAATAAGGAAATATTATTAAAATTTCTTTTTTTTTTCTATTGATATTTTCTAAAAATATTGATTGAAGCTCATTTTTCCATGCTTCATTGGTATGTTATCGTGTATGTTGTCTTGTTCTATAAGACTATGGCAATGTACTACTGCAGATTTAGTTCAAGAGTGTATTTTATACTAGTACTAAACATAATTTGTGTCAAATAATTAAATAAATAAACATAATTGCCTTTATTTGCTTAAAAAAAATGCCTTCATTGACTTATCACACAACATCTAATGTGTATTATGTTTAATATTCTACCCTATATATATTATTTATATTATTGTAGCATAAAACATGACATAAATTTACGCTTAACACGAGAAAATTATGACATGTGACGCTAGTGTAAAGTTTGCCACGGGAACAAACTACTCGTGGCTCAAATGTAAAGTTTATCACGGGAAAAGAGCTACTCGTGGCACAACTGTAAAGTTTGTCACGGGAAAAACACTACTCGTGACACAAGTATAATATTTTCCATGGGAAAATAAATACCCGTGGCATCAATTTTTCATCTTATATAGGTTTTGTATCATAGTTCATTGTTCCCGTGGCTAGTTGAAATTATGCAACGAATTTGGAATTCCCGTGGCATAATTCGTGGCACAAGTGATGATTTGTTGTAGTGTTGGCTTCGGAGCATTCTTATTCTTGTTTGGAGTAGCCACCTTCTCTGGAGTTGTACCCTGCAATGTAGAATTAGATATGTTAGTATTATCCTTTAGCCCTGCAGGGCTATCAACTACATTGTTTGGTTTAATGGAATCAAGATTAGCATTATTTAATAAAACAGGTTCATCAACTCCGGGCATAGAGGGCCCTTCATAGTTTGAACCACTCCTTAGAGTAATTGCAAATGCTTGATCTGTAGGTCAGGTTGGTTGCGCCGGCAGAGCTCCCTGTTGGCGAACTTGTAGAGTAGAGGAGAGTTGCGCAATTTGATTATCCATAATTTTATTATGCGCTAGAATTTGATCAATTGTCGCATCTCTGCTCTCCATGTGCTTTTGCATATTAACCGACATTACTCTTATTTCCGCCAGAGAAGGGTCAGAAGATGAGGGGGTTTGTTGTGGTTGGTTCTTTTGGCTAGCATTGGGATGATAATATTTCTGCTGCTGTGGCGCCTGTGGTTCT
Source organism: Chenopodium album (assembly GCF_948465745.1). NCBI lineage: Eukaryota > Viridiplantae > Streptophyta > Magnoliopsida > Caryophyllales > Amaranthaceae > Chenopodium > Chenopodium album. The sequence continues at coordinate 17,043,199 of NC_137835.1, read as the reverse complement.
TGTGGTGGTGGATTTTGAACGTTAGTGCTCCGGTAGGAAAGGTACGGATGATTCCGATACCCAGGATTGTAGGTGTTGGAGTATGGGTTATTCTGCCTATAAGCTTGGAAGGAATTAACTTGCTCCACGAAACTCCTGCAATCTTGCTCCCAATGACCTACAATACCACAATTTTCAAAGAAGGCCTCATTAGAATTATTATTAATTGCAGAAACATTAGCTACATTAGCAGTGCTCAGACTATCTAATTTTTGGAAGATAGAGGTTAGTTGAGCTTGCAAAAAGGATACAGAGTCGACACTATGCTTCCCCTTGTTAGCAAATCCTCTAGGATTCCCATATTGGGAATTGTGTATCTCCATATCTTCAATAACCTGACCTGCATCATCAACATTAAGATTCATAAATCTCCCACTAGCTGCAGAGTCTAAAATTATTCTAGAGGAATTTCCAATGCTGTTATATAAGGCTTGGATTAACTGCCATTGCACTAAATTATGGTGAGGGCATTCTCTTTGTAAGTCCTTGAACCTCTCCCAAGTCTCATATAAAGACTCATCGGCTTCTTGGGCAAAGTTCTGGATCGCACTCCGTAGTACTGCTGTTCTCTCTGCAGGATAATACTTGTTATAGAAATTCAAAACAAGAGTTTCCCAGTCAGTTATACCAAATGTAGTTCTATTTAAGCCATTAAACCACAATTTAGATTTTCCAGTTAAAGAGAAGGGAAAGAGAATCTCCCTTATTTGGTCTTGAGTGACCCCGGCTTGCCTGATGGTGTTGCAATATTGACTATAGTCAGCAATGTGAAGATTCGGGTCTTCACCCTTGGCTCCACTAAATTGCTTCCTCTCTATCATCGTTATAAATTGAGGTTTGATTTCAAATTGAACCCCATCAAGAGCCGGATCGGAGTGGGGGTGAGATGTGGAAAATCCGTAAGCTTTGGTTGTGAATAATCACTAAGCTTCTTTGGAGCCGTCATCTCTGATTCTGCGTCTGATGATGTCTCTGAATCGCTAGAACCAGTTGGAGGATCTCGATGATTATTGTTATTATCACCAGAATCCACCAGGATTTGCTTGTAGAAATTTTTCTGCCTATGGAAGGAACGTTCGATCTCAGGATCGAATGGGATGTAACCTAATCTGGAACACCTGGGCATAAAAAAAAACTAGAAGCAAATATGAGATTTGTCTCAGAGAACTAACGCTCTCTGAGACAAAAGAGAAATAATCTAGACTACAAAAACAATCAGAAATAAAAATAAAACCGTTTCCCCGGCAACGGCGCCAAATTTTGACAGGGTAAAGTCGTATCCCCTAATCAAAAGTAAATACCTAAATCCTTTAACTAAAGTAGATAGGGAAGTAGGGTCGATCTCCACAGGGAAAAAAGTCTTTTTACTCCTAATTAATTATTATAATCTAAATTATCTAAATAACCAATATTTATATTTGAGTATGAAATTAAACTACAAAGATTAAGAATAGGGAGAAAACAATGAATAAAAGGATCTAGGACATAGGTTCACCAATAAATAATACTCCAGGGTAAAACATAGTAATCAATCATTGACATTGCATAAATAACACGATTAAAAGGCTCTTGCAATTTATTAATCAACATAGATCTAACATGCTCTCCCAATTTACTAGATCTAAGTTCTTATCACTAGTAGAAAAAACGCATTAGGCAGCGGTTCAAACCCGGTCTAAGGCACCGGTTTGAACCGCTGCCTATTTGAGGGGTGCCAAAAACCCCATATTTGGCACCGGTTCAAAACCGGTGCCATAGGGTTTAATAGGCACCGGTTAACCGGTGCCATAGGGTGGAATAGGCACCGGTTAACCGGTGCCTAATACTGCTCTCCCGCCTTTTTTTTTTGGGTGGTGGATAGTTTAGGCACCGGTTCCTGCCTAACCGGTGCCTTTTGTATATATATTTTTTTTTTCTTTTTTTTTTTTTCCATCGTGCAATAATATTTTTTACAAAAAACCTGCAATAATAATACCCTGTAATTCCAGCAATTATATTAAATATAATAATTAATAATTTTATTATTATAATAACTAATAATAATATTATTAATTATTATATACAAAAATAATATTAGATACAAGAATTCAATTATATATATATATAGATATAAATATTCCCAAACGAAATACAAAAAAAAAAAAAAGTTTCTTACATATATACAAATAATAGTAAGTACACATATATAATGAATAATAAGTTATATATAGTTCAAAAGTTAACATAAATAATTTACAATTACAATGCATGCCATTTACATGTTGAAGGTGATGAAAGACGCCAACATGTCACGAACTTCATTAAGCTCCTTGATTGTCAACGGACCATCCTTTTGGACCTTGCAAAACTTGAAATACAAAAACATTATTTTAAAAATAATTAATTAGGCAAAAAATATGTATTTAATCAAATATTACCTATACGACTTCTATATAGCCCATTTTCTACATTACTTATCAAATGAACTATTTCTTTCTCATAACATGTCAATGTTGGGTATTTGTATGTGTGTAAGCCCTAAAATTGTATAGGAGAGCATTTTATTAAGGTTTATGACGGTTTTTACCCAAAATGGCCCGAATATGGCCTATATGACCTTACTTTGCCCATTTCCTACATTTCTTATTAAATGAACTTTATTTATCTCATAACATGTCAATATTATCTAGTTATAGGTGTATAAGGAAAGAAATCACATCAAAAGAGCATATTAACACAAAATGGCCCTAATATGGCCCATATGACTTCTATTCAACCCATTTTCTACCTTTCTTGTGAAATAGCCTTTTTGTTTCTCATAACATGTCATTGTTGGATAATATTAGGTGTCTAAGGCTAGAAATCACATCAATATAGCATTTCAAGAAGTTCAACAACGCATTTTACTCAACATGGCCCAAATAGGGCTTATATGACTTCTATGTAGCCCATTTTCTACATTACTTATCAAATGAACTATTTCTTTCTCATAACATGTCAATGTTGGGTAGTTGTATGTGTGTAAGCCCTAAAATTGTATAGGAGAGCATTTTATTAAGGTTTATGACGGTTTTTACCCAAAATGGCCCGAATATGGCCTATATGACCTTACTTTGCCCATTTCCTACATTTCTTATTAAATGAACTTTATTTATCTCATAACATGTCAATATTATCTAGTTATAGGTGTATAAGGAAAGAAATCACATCAAAAGAGCATATTTACACAAAATGGCCCTAATATGGCCCATATGACTTCTATTCAACCCATTTTCTACCTTTCTTGTGAAATAGCCTTTTTGTTTCTCATAACATGTCATTGTTGGATAATATTAGGTGTCTAAGGCTAGAAATCACATCAATATAGCATTTCAAGAAATTTTAGGACTTACCTCATCAAGCTGTTGAGTGTCCGTACAATTAGTCACAATGTCAAGCATGAATCTCATCACATACAAAGCACAATCAAGTCCATTCTCTTGTTGTGCGCACTAGCATATGACAAACAAATCACATCATTGAAACATGCAAAGGAAATGAGCAAATATTTACTACCATAGATTTTCAAGATAATCACAATAATATCATGTAAATTACCAACGGTGTCTTCCATGTTGGACCCTTTGGAGCACGACAATGTAGCTTCTTCATAACACTGTAGTATAAAAAATACAATCAAATTTGATTAGTCGTATGATTACTAAATTAGTTATTATTAGCAATAATCATCACTATAGGTTGCTATATATATTTACTTTTGCAATATAGACTTCACGAGCCACTTCTCTGATGATCGAGCTGAATCAAGGTGATAAATTGTGTTAGTGGAATTACAAATCACCATGAGGCTCCAATGCTCCCTACATAAGTTCACAATAGACAAGGTAATTAATATTTAGGATTCAACATATAATGAGGCCAAATCGATTGAATTTGACATGGTTAGTCATACTCTCTATAACATGGGGCGAATATGAACTTGTCTCCCGCACGCGTTGATTCCCTTATACTCTGTTCAACATAGTACAACACATCATGGGGGTTGCCTATGATTTTAGTAGTGGATAACTGCTCGGGGCATAACCACCCAACTTTACACGGAGAATCAGTGTCAGTTAAGTGCTCCTGTAGTGCTCTGCGTGCATGAACATTGATTAATTTATCAGATGTAGGATAATCACCATCAATTTGAATAACTTGAAAAAAGTATGAACTTTATGTAGGCATTGAAGTTACCTCATGAATGTTTGAATGAGGGAAATGTTAAGCTTTGCACCACGCAGAAATTCCTTCACATCTTCTTTGCTGATCCATGCAATTGCATCCTCATCATAGTGGAACATTGCCTTAGGAAGTGCAACTTCCATGGGATCGACCAAATGACAAGCACGGTTGTGAAGAAAGGTCATGTCAGTAGAGAGCGATTGAAGAACAATGTCTTCAACAATTAGAGTAGGTGGCATGGGTGAACCTTTCGAAGAGTGCAACTTCGACGCTTGTTCACTCTTGGACTGTTGTTCACTAAGCTTCTTCTTAGGTTGATCAATTCTTTTAGGCTTCTCCACCCTCTTTCTCTTTGAAGTTTTGCTTCCACTGGAAATCTGAAATAGTTTGGGAAATAATAAGTTTTAGGCTCAAAATGGCTTTTTTTTATGAATTTGACCCAAAAACTTAGAACTTGGTGATTTTTATGTAATTTCAAATGACAAACACTTATAAATATGTGATTATGAGTTGTTTTGAGATGCAAGAAGTTTATAAGTTGAGAAATGTAGAAAATAGGCAAGTGAGTAGCCATTTCGGCTAAAAATGGCTTTTTTTTATGAATTTGACCCAAAAACTTAGAACTTGGTGATTTTTATGTAATTTCAAATGAAAAAAACTTATAAATATGTGATTATGAGTTGTTTTGAGATGCAAGGAGTTTATAAGTTGAGAAATGAAGAAAATAGGCAAGTAAGTAGCCATTTCGGCTCAAAATGGCTTTTTTTTTATGAATTTGACCCAAAAACTTAGAACTTGGTGATTTTTATGTAATTTCAAATGACAAACACTTATAAATATGTGATTATGAGTTGTTTTGAGATGCAAGAAGTTTATAAGTTGAGAAATGTAGAAAATAGGCAAGTGAGTAGCCATTTCGGCTCAAAATGGCTTTTTTTTATGAATTTGACCCAAAAACTTAGAACTTGGTGATTTTTATGTAATTTCAAATGACAAACACTTATAAATATGTGATTATGAGTTGTTTTGAGATGCAAGAAGTTTATAAGTTGAGAAATGTAGAAAATAGGCAAGTGAGTAGCCATTTCGGCTCAAAATGGCTTTTTTTTATGAATTTGACCCAAAAACTTAGAACTTGGTGATTTTTATGTAATTTCAAATGACAAACACTTATAAATATGTGATTATGAGTTGTTTTGAGATGCAAGGAGTTTATAAGTTGAGAAATGAAGAAAATAGGCAAGTAAGTAGCCATTTCGGCTCAAAATGGCTTTTTTTTATGAATTTGACCCAAAAACTTAGAACTTGGTGATTTTTATGTAATTTCAAATGACAAACACTTATAAATATGTGATTATGAGTTGTTTTGAGATGCAAGAAGTTTATAAGTTGAGAAATGTAGAAAATAGGCAAGTGAGTAGCCATTTCGGCTCAAAATGGCTTTTTTTTATGAATTTGACCCAAAAACTTAGAACTTGGTGATTTTTATGTAATTTCAAATGACAAACACTTATAAATATGTGATTATGAGTTGTTTTGAGATGCAAGGAGTTTATAAGTTGAGAAATGAAGAAAATAGGCAAGTAAGTAGCCATTTCGGCTCAAAATGGCTTTTTTTTATGAATTTGACCCAAAAACTTAGAACTTGGTGATTTTTATGTAATTTCAAATGACAAACAATTATAAATATGTGATTATGAGTTGTTTTGAGATGCAAGAAGTTTATAAGTTGAGAAATGTAGAAAATAGGCAAGTGAGTAGCCATTTCGGCTCAAAATGGCTTTTTTTATGAATTTGACCCAAAAACTTAGAACTTGGTGATTTTTATGTAATTTCAAATGACAAACACTTATAAATATGTGATTATGAGTTGTTTTGAGATGCAAGAAGTTTATAAGTTGAGAAATGTAGAAAATAGGCAAGTGAGTAGCCATTTCGGCTCAAAATGGCTTTTTTTATGAATTTGACCCAAAAACTTAGAACTTGGTGATTTTTATGTAATTTCAAATGACAAACACTTATAAATATGTGATTATGAGTTGTTTTGAGATGCAAGGAGTTTATAAGTTGAGAAATGAAGAAAATAGGCAAGTAAGTAGCCATTTCGGCTCAAAATGGCTTTTTTTTATGAATTTGACCCAAAAACTTAGAACTTGGTGATTTTTATGTAATTTCAAATGACAAACACTTATAAATATGTGATTATGAGTTTTTTTGAGATGCAAGAAGTTTATAAGTTGAGAAATGTAGAAAATAGGCAAGTGAGTAGCCATTTCGGCTCAAAATGGCTTTTTTTTATGAATTTGACCCAAAAACTTAGAACTTGGTGATTTTTATGTAATTTCAAATGACAAACACTTATAAATATGTGATTATGAGTTGTTTTGAGATGCAAGGAGTTTATAAGTTGAGAAATGAAGAAAATAGGCAAGTAAGTAGCCATTTCGGCTCAAAATGGCTTTTTTTTATGAATTTGACCCAAAAACTTAGAACTTGGTGATTTTTATGTAATTTCAAATGACAAACACTTATAAATATGTGATTATGAGTTGTTTTGAGATGCAAGAAGTTTATAAGTTGAGAAATGTAGAAAATAGGCAAGTGAGTAGCCATTTCGGCTCAAAATGGCTTTTTTTTATGAATTTGACCCAAAAACTTAGAACTTGGTGATTTTTATGTAATTTCAAATGACAAACACTTATAAATATGTGATTATGAGTTGTTTTGAGATGCAAGAAGTTTATAAGTTGAGAAATGTAGAAAATAGGCAAGTGAGTAGCCATTTCGGCTCAAAATGGCTTTTTTTTATGAATTTGACCCAAAAACTTAGAACTTGGCGATTTTCATGTAATTTCAAATGAAAAACACTTATAAATATGTGATTATGAGTTGTTTTGAGATGCAAGAAGTTGTTAAGTTGAGAAATGAAGAAAAAAGGCAAGTAAGTAGCCATTTCGGCTCAAAATGTCTACTTTTTGATGAAATGATGAAATAGTCAAGTGAGTAGCTAATTTACCTCCTTATTAATCAACTTCACCCATGCACGTGGCCAATCAACGAAGCTACCTACAGCTTGCCAAAGTGCTGTTATCTCAACCTCCTCTATCGGTACGGGTAGTGGGATGTCTTCGAACCCCGCAACCACTGAATCGATCCCAACAGAGTAATGATGTGGCCCCGCCGTAGCACCCGTCGTCGGTTGGGCACTACCATACGCCACCAAACTCAACACGGTACTATTTGCATGCCCTGGGGCTAGAAGTGCACACCGGGTGTCTTCCTACACAAGTAAATATATAAAAAGAAGATAGTTAAGTAGGACTTTTACAACAACATAGATATAACAAAATTCATTAAGGTAGAGGGTTACAAATTACCTGTAACTCTGGAAATTCATGCGGTGTTGGATTTTCAAGCTCCCTCGAGTCCGCATGTGTAGGAGTAGGAACCTACAACAGTACATCAATCATTGCACCTAAAATCTCAATTAACTCGGTATTTTAAAACTTTTAATAACCCAGTTGATTTTACCTGAGGTGACACATCTTCACCACGTATCTCATCTCCTCCATGTCTATCACCTTCTCCTTGTCCTTTTGGTTCAGAACATGAGTCAACCGGGGTACTCGTGAGGAACGGCAAAGTCGGTAAGTTCATCAGCTTCGCCCAAGCATTAAATTCACCAACTAACTCGTTGCGTACTTGTTCCTTAATTGATGCCACCTTGGCATCCAACTCCCCCGGTGAGTTAACACTGGCTCGAGATGTACCCGATTTTGTGTATTCGGGACCCATCACCTTATTCCATCCAAGCAATGACCCTCCCGAACCTACTACTCGTCCTGGATGGTATGGCCTTCCCAAAGCCATGGTGAAAGGGTCATTCTCAATACTTGGTTCAAATTTGCCCTCCACCATCTCTTGAGTGTGCTCAAGCTATAGCATAAGGAAAAATGAGGTCAGTAAAACAGTTAATGGTTAGATGCAAAAGTGACTTAATTTCAACAATTCATAGGTAACTTACTAGCTTATCCGCCAGTTTTTTAGCTTCCGGACCCTTGATGAACCATTTTCCGGTTTTCTTATCAAACGAATGGAGAGAACAAAAGAAATCACCGGCACGACTCACCAAGGTAGTGATCGTGGAACTAGAGGGTTCCTTCGATGCCACTAGAAGCGCTTTAGGGTATAAACCCGAAGCGGCCCACTCAGGTCTCTTTTCAGCAAAAGTCTTAGGACCCATACGATGGACGTATTCCTTCTTTTCTGCATTCGCTTGATTTTGCTCTCGAAGTTCCTACAAAACAAAAAATGTTAGTCTCATTAATACAAAAAGTGTCAAGCTATTATTCAATTGACATCAGATTTACACAAACTTACAATGGCTTTCTTTTGACTCTTCATTCTAACGAACTCTTCCCAATCATCTTTTGACACGGTCGGCCATATTTGCCACGGGAGACGGTTATCCTCTTTGGCATTCTTCTTCTTTGTTTGCACCTTCTTCTTCTTATGGATCCACCGATTAGTCAACTTGGTCTTAAAGCCTCTGAATCTTTCCGCTAATAAAGAGACAAAGACCTTTTTCTTCTCGGGATCATTAGGAATAGAAAACTGCCTCTGCAAGCACAGATTAAAACCGATTATTGGTTTCTATTTAAAAACAATCATAAGGTTAAGGTATCTTAAATTGTCTAAATGTGCCAAAAACACACTTACCCTTGTATCATCCCAAAATGCTTGAATCAAACCCGGAGGTACTTGCCGCATTACAAGTGTAATGGGGATTTTCCGCGAACATAAGCCAACTTGATTAGCATATTGTCGACGCCATTTGGGCCCGGGTTGGCCTTTGTTGTCATACTCCAAGACCATGGGACCGTCCGGTTTCTTAAAGCTTCTCGTCGGACCCCTTGTTTTTCTTTCAGCCGGTGCCTTTTCCCCCCCTCCACCACCTATGTTGTTTTCATCTTGTCCTTGGCCTTGACTTTCAGGAGTCGGGTTCTCACCAACAATCTCACGTGTTGTATTTTCAATGGCCGGTGCACGTTCAGCTAACTTTTCAAAATCGTCAAGCCTACGCTCGAACTCCTCTTGAGCCTGATCCTCTGGCTCACCCAAGTCATCCTCCTTATTCACATCATAAGGAGCATCACTATCATCGGAGTCGTCATCCTCGTACTCGTCCTCATACTCATCATCGTCAATGTCCTCTACCAAACGAGGATCATGATCGTCCGCCATGAGATATAATTAAGCACCTGTCAAAGCAATCATAAAACAATATTAGTGTATAGTAAAGTATATGCATGATAGTTATTATGGTTATGTAGAAGCTATTTTAGCCATTTTCACCTACTTATTACGGTCCTATAACCTTGTATATGCATGATAATGAGTACAAAATGCCAATTTCAATCTACATATGGAAAATAGGTTGTTAGAATGAATAAATGTTAGTTCATACACAAAACAAAGGAGTTGGGTTAAGTAGAAGCTATTTATGCCAGTTTCACCTACTTATAGTCCTATAACCTTGTATATGCATGATAATGAGTACACTTAGGCAATTTCAAACTAAACTATATTTGCAATGAAACCATTACTAACTTTTAATCAAACTACCTCATTCTGAAATTCCTTCGTTGTGGTCTGATCGCATATAACCTGCTTCGTTGTCTATATCATTTAGTACTCCAGGTCTAGGAACAGTGAAAGGTGCTGAATCATCAAACGCATCATATTCTTCCTCATCCTCAACATCTCCAATGCCTAAGATTCTTCTTTTGCCAGCTAGCACTATAGACCATTTTGAATCCATTGGGTCAGTTACGTAGAACACTTGCTTAGCTTGAGATGCAAGGATAAATGGTTCCGCACTATCATTCAAGTGGCCAAGATCTACAAGAGTAAAGTCCTCATGTTTGACGTTACGCCTGATATTATCAACCCACTTACACTTGAAAAGAGCAACCGTGAAGTCACAATAATCAAGCTCCCATATTTCTTGAATTCGACCATAGTATGACAACTCTGCATCGACAGGTGATTTATCCTTAGAACTTGCAAACTCCCTTGACGATGCCACAAGAGTTACACCACTGTTTTGGGTGGAGGAAGATTTCAAATCACGAGCCTCGGTCCAAAAAGTGTACCCATTGATGTCATATCCCTCAAATGAACGGACATCATCCCTAGGACCGTACGCAAGCCACCGTACTGTATCGGTCACATTAGTATCATTCAATCCACTCATTACTCGTTCACGAAACCAATCAACAAATTTCTTATTATGCAACTGCATAAGTGCCCTTTCACCTTTGGATGGAAATTCGGCACGCAAACAAGCCATGTGCTCGTCTAAATATGGGTGCACATCTGAAACATGGTGCAACACATAAAGGTGTGCTTGTAAGAACTGATCTCGGTCTGGTGACATTCGTTTCGACCTAATTGTGCCATGACCATCAAGTCTACCTTCATGTCTAGAAGTAGGAAGACCAATAGGTTGAGCAAGGGCTATGTAGTCCGCCACAAAGTTACCTATTTCCTCACCCACTGTCCCTTGCATTATACTTCCTTCAGGTTGGGCTCGGTTCCGTACTTTATCTTGTAATGTACCCATGTGTCTTTCAAAAGGGTAGCACCACCTCATGAACACTGGACCGCACAACTTAATCTCACGCACCAAATGAAGAACCAGATGAACCATTATGTCAAAAAATGAGGGTGGGAAATACATCTCAAATTTGCACAAAGTCACAACCACATCAACTTGCAAAGCATCTAGTGTACAAGGATCAAGAACTTTGCTACAAATTGTATTGAAAAACGAACAAAGGCTTGTAATCGTTTCCCTCACGTGTTTCGGTAGAATACCACGGATTGCAATCGGTAGGAATACTTGCATCATAATGTGACAATCATGGGATTTCATACTTGTCAGCTTCAATTCTCCATTTAAGGTTACAAATCTTTTCATGTTAGATGAGTACCCTGATGGAACCTTAATGTCGTACAAACATGCACAAAACATACGCTTCTCTACCCTTGACAATGTATAGCAAGCCGGGGGTAAATAATTCTTTTCATCCTTCCCTTTACCCTTAACTTTCTTCTTTGACGCATCTTTGGCCTTTCCCTTTCCCTTGCTCTTCTCCTTCCCTTTTTTCGAAACACTTTCATCTTCTATTCTCGGCTCCTTTCCCTTTCTGACCTTTTCTTGAGGCCACAATTCTTGACGAATCCCCATCTCTTGCAAATCTAACCGTGCACCCTTTCCGTCCTTTGTTTTGCCTGGGATATTCATAAGCGTCCCCAAAAGAGCATCACACACATTCTTCTCTATATGCATCACATCAAGACAATGCCTAACGTCATGTTCTCTCCAGTACGGCAGCTTCCAAAAGATTGATTCTTTCTTAAACAGAGCAGCTGAGACCACAGTTTTTTCTGATTTTCCAAACACCGTTTGTATCCCTTTCACCCGAGCACTAATCTCAGCACCAGTCAATGGTCTAGGCGCAGTATCCTCTTCCACGGTTCCATCGAAAGCCTTTTTCTGCCTACGGTACGGGTGATCACGCCTAAGGAACCTTCGAGTCCGTAGGTACACATCTTTGTGAGAATGAGTCAGGTATACGCTTGATGTGTCATCAATACATATGGGGCATGCTTTTTTCCCTTTGACCTTGTACCCACACAAGTTTCCATATGCAGGGAAGTCATTCATGGTCCACATAAGGGCTGCACGCAATGTGAACATCTCGTTCTGATGAGCATCGAAAACGGAAACCCCTTCGTCCCACATCTTTCTCAAGTCGTCAATAAGCGGCGCAAGGTAAACATCTATGTCGTTTCCAGGTTGCTTAGGACCAGTTATTAGCAATGAAAGCATTACATACTTACGTTTCATGCACAGCCAAGGAGGCAAATTATAAATCACTAAAAGTACCGGCCATGTGCTGTGTTGGGTACTAAGAGTGCCAAATGGATTCATCCCGTCCGTGCACAACCCAAGCCTTAAATTTCTGACTTCATTACCAAATTCCTCAAACTTCAAATCAATGTTCTTCCACTGTGGAGAGTCAGCTGGATGCTTCAGCATTCTGTTTTTCTTTCTTCCCTCTGCATGCCACCTCAAGTTTTTAGCGTCTTTTGGTATTGAGAACAGACGCTTAAACCTTGGAATAATGGGAAGATACCACAACACCTTAGCAGGAGGTCCCTCCGTGCCAGGATTGCAACTCATGCGCTTGTACCGCGACCGCTTGCATCGTGGACACTCCTGCAGTTTTTCATACTCATTTCGATACAAAATACAGTCATTAGGACATGCATGTATCTTCTTATACTCCAAACCAAAGGGACACATGAGCTTCTTTGCGTAATAATAAGACTTAGGAATTTCATTCCCATCAGGCAACATATCACTTAATGCGGTCAACAAAGAAGTAAAACTGATGTCCGTCCACCCATGCTTCGACTTAATGTTGAAAAGTGTTAGCACGGCCGATAGTTTGGAGTATTTTTTACACCCGGGATACAAAGGCTTTTTGGAAGCCTCCGATAATAATTCAAACACTTCACCTTCAACACCTTGCAACATCTCATCCACTTGTTCATCCTCGACCTCATCCGCCTGATCTTCATCGGCTCCATCCTCACCATTATCAACAATATACTCATCATTCTCGTATTCCTCGTCCACATGAATCTCATTGCTTCTAACACGCACATCATTCCGATCAAGATCCCCACTGTACTCTCCACTTTCTCCGTGCCAAATCCACACATGGTAAAATTGCCTAAACCCACGACATAATACATGATCTCTAATGATTTCAACACTATCGACCACATTCACACAATTACAATCAACACAAGGACAATAAAGGCCTTTGCCTCCCAGTGTGCGTTGATAAGCTAAAGCCCTCTCGCAAAACTCTTGAACCCCATTCCAAAATTCCAATGTATCGCGTCTACCATACATCCAACCACGATCCTTCTCCATTTAGTAAATTGTCTCTAAGCATATATATAGCACCATATAATTATAATGTGTAAGTGCTACATATTTTATGTAAATCAAATTCAAGTACAAAACGTGAATATACCATTCATATAGTGAAAAAATGCATGTTTCCAAAGGGTCCTTATCACTCCAACCTAACCCATCCTTGAATGTCTACTCTCACTAGTGAATGTATGTCAACTTTCCAATTTTAAGGAAAATCCGGCAGCATTTCCCCCTAGTTCTCCAAGTACACGATGTAGATAATTAATTACCCACATATGTACCCAGAGAACATAGTGAGGAAATGGTAAGCCGAGATGTTCCTTAAAATCGAAAAGAAAACATACATTCACCACCTAAGTGAGAGTACACATTCAAGAACAGTCCCAACCGGGGACTATTCAAGACTTTCTCCTAATGAGAAAGCCTTGAACGGGTATCTAGGCATATGATGATGCAATTCAAGTATTCTATATATTGTTGTATTTATTTGCAATTAAACAATACACAAGTTGCAATTTCATGAATAAACTTTTATTAAATGGATGAATAGAAAGAAATATAGCTAAGTAAAGTTTAGTAGTCATACCAATATAGCAACTACCCACTTGAGCTCAATATGTATTCCTCAAGCTAATTAAACTCTTTCTTCAATTCACAAATCTGTTAAAAAAAACACATCATTCATTGAACTAACAATTGCTAAACTAACATGTCAATTCACTAATTTATTTATAAGTTAAAACACATCATTCATTGAACTAACAATTGCTAAACTAACAAGGTTACTAATCTCTAATTTTTTCAAAATTACCCATCAAAACAACTTAAAAGTAACCATTCACCCATTCCAAAATTCATCTACTTTAGTAACAAACAAGGTTACTAATCTCAAATTAATTCAAATATACCCATCAAAACAACTTAATATTAACCATTTAAACATTCCAAAATTCAACTTATTTAATAACAAATTTAACTAATCTCTAACTTATTCAAAATAATCCATCAAAACAACTTCAAATTAACCATTAAAAGTAAAATACCAAATTTCACCTATTTAATTAAGTACCAAGGTTAATATATTTTCTATAATTATTTCAAAAGTATCCACCAAAACACATTAAATTAACCATTAAAACATAATAAAATCCAACCAATTGAGTAACAAGGTTACTAATCTCTAATATTTTCACAATTTCCCAATTATATTCAAACCTAAAATTCAGAAAAATTAAATTCAAACCTAAATTTTAATTTACTAACAATGGTTCAAAATACAAAACAAATTAATACATATAATTATATAATTGGAAAATAATGTAAAAAAAAAAATTAAAAATAAACCTTGAACAATTAGGGCAGCAGCTAGCTAGGAGGAGACTCGGTGGTGACCCTCAGGCCGGTGGCGCGGCTCGGTGGTGGAGGAGCCTCAGGGGGGTGGCGCAGCTAGGTGGTGGAGGAGAAAATTAGGGCAGCAGCTACCTGGCACTCACGGCAAATGGAGGAGCCTCAGGCTGGTGGCGCGGCTTGGTGGTGGAGGAGCCTCAGGCTGGTGGCGCGGCTCGGTGGTGGAGGAGCCTCAGGGGGTGGCGCGGCTAGGTGGTGGAGCAACCTCAGGGCGGTGGTTTTCGAACTATGTAGGTGGTTTTCGAAAGAGAAAGAAAGGGAAAACAGAGAGGAAGGTGACGGTTTTCGAAACCCCTGGTGGCCGCCGGTGAAGGTGACGGCTGTGGTGGAGGGAGAGAGAGGAAGGATTGAAGGGTTGAAGGCGGTCGAAACCCAGCTCTAATGAAATAGTAAGGAATGAAGGAATGAAAGAGAAAGAGAGGAAGGAGAAGAGAAGGAAGCCGCGTTTTTTTTTTGAATTGGGTCCGGTTCAATTGGCACCGGTTCAAACCGGTGCCTTTTTAATTTTAGGCACCGGTTCAGGCCAAACCGGTGCCTTTTCTCTTCTTCTAAAATCCCGCCCATTTCTGGACCGGTTTTGGCCACCGGTTTGGCCTGAACCGGTGCCATATAGGGGGTGCCTATTACTATTTTTCTACTAGTGTATTGAAAATAGCCTT
Organism: Chenopodium album; assembly: GCF_948465745.1. Classification (NCBI taxonomy): domain Eukaryota; kingdom Viridiplantae; phylum Streptophyta; class Magnoliopsida; order Caryophyllales; family Amaranthaceae; genus Chenopodium; species Chenopodium album. The sequence continues at coordinate 17,027,872 of NC_137835.1, read as the reverse complement.
TTATATCAAATTAACATCTGCTCGATTCATTAATTTAATATTGCTATACTTTTACAAGCCGCAATTGTAAAACGTTAAAACAATTCAATAAGAAATCATCATGCAATACCAATAATCAATAATAGTCAATCATCAATGCAACAATTAACCAGATTGTAAAGGGCTTTCGCTACGTATTACAATCACACAATTAATTTATCGGTATTAAATCTCATCTCTCGAATCTCGACTTAACCATTTATAAATTAACCTGCCTATTGAAACTAGACCTAAACATCAATTCTCATCTCTCGAATCTTGAATCAATATTGTCAAACTCATGCATAAAATATAGGCCTAATCTAGTCACAGAGCATTAAATCAATCAATAGGAAATTAATCTAGCATTGATAATCAACAACAATAAATTACCCCTTCATATTATTTATGGATCCCCACAAACCCTAGAAATAAAACTACTCACACATATTAAAAACTAAACTAATCAAAGTAATAAAATAAATCATGTTGAAAGGAATAAAATAAACAACTAAGATTAAGGGAAGAGAAATCGTTACCAAAATAAATCTGGAATTAAGAGTAGAATTAAGAACAAAGGTTTTAGAGAAAGAAATCTAAGAGAACAATTAACAGAGTAAAGAAAGAGTAAAAAGGGAAGAAGAGGAGATCCTAAAATCGTATTACGGAGGATTATTTATACTCCATACAAAATCCTAAATTAAAACAAATTAAAACTACGTTAAACATCTCCTAAGAAATACACGCGCCCGATCGGGCGAGGCACCGCCCGATCGAGCGCGCCTTTTTGCTCATAATACAAATCTCGCGCCCGGCTGGGCGCGTCACCGGGCACCAGCCAAAGCTTCTCCTGCCCGGCCGGGCGCGCCTCTGGGCGCCAGCCTTTTTGGCCGGGCGGCTCATTTGGGCCACTATTTGGACTTCGATTGGGCTCCAATTCTTCGGGCCAATCTGGGCTTCCTCTTTGGGTCTTGAATACTCGGTCCAAATGCCCCGGTATCACACATACCAAGCCCTTAATCACCAGTTCGATGGCTCTAACCGGCCCTAGGCTATAAAATCTGGTCGTGCTTCTCCAATGTTCGTGATTGCTCCAAAATATCTCGGAAAAATACTCCAGAAGCATAAATCCGTGCAAAAGTCAACCAAATCTACGAAAACACTAGAAAACACCAATTAGTAATAAAAGTGGCTCTAAAGAGCCAAAAACACTACTAATTATGACCAAGGGACGGGGGTAAAATACTATATAAAATAGACACTTATTTTATAGTTGCAAGCAAACAGAATCAAAGTAAGAATTATGTTCCTTTTATTTCTATTATTTTTCTAACGATTTTATAATGTTGGAATTATGGTTAAATTGCTTCCAATATTATTGTTTATTCTATTATTTTTTATGATCACCATATTTCATCTTTAAAGGGAATATGTAATTCAAAATCACGACTAATAAGATAATTTGAACAACCGGTTTAGGTTCCTTTTTAATCTTGTTGTTTAATCAAGTGATCACAATATTTTAGAATTATGTGTTGCATTAATATTAAACCAATTTAGCATGATAATAGTTTGGAGCAAATTGAATCTTTGTTTGTATGCCTTTGAGATCGCAGGAATTATTTTTCACTATAAGAATCGAGTAGAGGCCAATACGGACAAATGTGACTCCATGACTCACTTCGTACCATCATCCCCGATCCTCCTTTCGTGGTTCCGAACCATATGGAGTTAGTAATCTCATGGATTATGAATGGGGTGTAACCTTCACGGGTCAATCGTTGTTGCCTTCGTTGTCCCTTTATCGTGGTTGCCTTTTATGATCCGTGAACGGTTTACAAGTTCCTTAAAAACTTGTTGGCGGCTCCCTACTTTCCTTGTCCCTAATCGTATTATGTCAATTCCCACTTCCTATAAGTGCCAAGCATATTCACACATGCTTTTACGTAGGCGCACTTAGAGCGACGCCTACAATTACCTTAATCCTTGCTTTCCTGCAAAATGAATAAACTAAAAAATATTTTTGACTTCTTTTCAATTAAATTTTTCGAAATTAAATAAGAAAAAAGGAAAAAATTTCGGACCTCCCTAAAAAAACTTTCAGACCTTCCCTCTTAAAAAAAATTCGGACCATTTAAAATAATAAAAAAATTTCGGAACTTAAAAAAAATTTCAAACCCTTCTAAAATCATTTTTTTTGTTTTAAATTTAATCTATAAATATTTAATCCTTCCATTAGAAGAAAAATAGAATAAAAATTAATTCTCGAAAATTTTTACTAATAAATAAGTACTTGGCCAAGTTTAAAATTAAAACACTTTAAAACATGTTTTTGTCTTTAGTTATAATAAAATCTCAACCAAAGATCTGATACCACTTTGTAACACCTTAGAAATTCCTTCCTTTTAAAATACCTATTTTACCCTGTTTAAAACTTTAAATAGGAATATCTAAGATATTACCACCACCGTGAAAACGGTTAAGGCAACTATCAAAGACACACATCGGAAGACTAATTTCAAAAGAATTCAAAACAAGTCAACTTTAAAAGTCAATTACGAAAGTAAAATCAAACCAAAGTCAAACGAAGTAAAATAAAATCAACCTACAACTTGGAACCATTGTAGGCCCTTATTAAAACAAAACCGAACTCAAAACCCTTTTCGTTAGTCACATATAATAATAAAGTCATAAGTAAATAAAGCAATAACACATTCATATACTTATAGAAACTAGCATGATTCGCTCTTCACTCATGCCCATTCATGAAAATGCTTCTTCACCTGAAAAGCTTATCTCTACTTGTTTCCACTATTCTCCATTAAAAATGGGTCATCATACGGCCAAGATAAAGACAAGGCCAACAAATACACAAAACACACAATCAGCAAAGCTGAGTACATAAGTGTAATTAACACACTAACATACAATTTCCTATCAACACACAACTTACCTCATTGCACCTGTTTTTCAAGCATACAACATTAAATAAAATTTCTCACTACACACTACATAATTTATTTAGTGCTGACTACGCACTAAACGGGTTAACAACTCAACCTCCCTCGAATAAATTGAGGTTACTGACACGGGAGCTAACCGTGCCAGCATCATTAACCACACATATGTGGCGGAATTTATGTGCATAATAATAATAAAAGGAATGTACAGCGTCCTGTAATCCAGTAGAAGTTATGATCAAATATAAAGTCACATAACTCCCCCCATATGTTCATATTCAAGGTATATATGTTCCAAGAGTTTTGGTGTGCAATCTCTTTCACTTTACGTTATTTACAGATTATTAAAGTTTGTGATGACTCTCAAACCATAATCACTCAATCAACAATAATTATTCAAACAATCAAATACACCAATTTAATTCTTGAATAATTAGTGACCACATAATATTTAATGTTGATCCTTTTAAATTCTACCTCGGTTCCAATAATACCTTAAATAAAGTGCCACAAATCCTATCCCTCGGTGTTAAAAACACCTTAAGTTCACTAAGGCACTAACATACAATTTATTCCTCGTGTACATAGACACTTATATAGCTATTTCCTCATGCTTATAGCATCAATAAAAATTATATGAACCATAATAATAAAATTCCTTTTCAATATTCCAAACCAAATTAAACATGCTCTCTAACATGCCATAAATAAATATGTGGTTCATAAATAATATTCCAACTATTATTTTCCATTCAATAATCCATCACAAATAAATCATGATTCATAATCCAATCACAGATAACATCCAAATCACAATTTCCAATCCAAACCTAGCATGATACTACTTGTAATCAATCAAACACGTTTAGCGTGATACTACATCAATGTAATTATGCTAAGTTCGCGAACGTACCTTGTATACGATCTTAAAATCGCCACGTCGAATAGAAATCACTCACTTCAAAGTCTCCTCTAATTTAAAATCACAAAAGAATATTAAAATCTTCTCTACATAAATTTCCAGCAATATATACTATTATAAAACCCCTCATAATTTAATTAAAATAAGTTGAAATTATCTTTAAAACATCATACTCTAATCCCAATTAATGGGTAATTAAAATTCCTTAAAGAAACTTGATTTTAAATGCTCTACTAGAACTTCCAGCTCTATATTTTTATTAAAACTTGTTGTTATAAAGCCTTAAAACAATTTAAGAAAAGGTCTAAACCATTATACATCAGAACCCTTCAATAATTTATTAATCAAGAACCTATGGTTTTAAAAATTGGGGCTTTTTAATTAAAAACATAATCTAAAAATTAATTAACATAATGCTCAAAATCAAACATCAAAAATAAAATCCCAAAAATCATAATTAACAATTAGATTAACGGATAAATTAGTTTTTAAAAATAAAGATTCAAATTTTTTTTATTCGAACCATGGCAGCCGACAAACACCAGGCTGCTGGCGGCTGGAGGCCACTGCTGTTGGTGGTCGGCCGGTGGTGGTGAAGGGGAGCCAAAAAGAAGAAAAAGGGGAAGGGGGAACAAGAGAAAAAAAAAAGAAAGAAAAATAAGAAGAAAGGAGAGAGAAGTTTACCTTGAGTTTTCTCCACTATGGGGAAAGTTTGAATTACCTCATGTGTGGAATATTTATACCCCTTCTCTAGAAATTCTTTTTCCCTAACTTTCCTATTTTAATTTTTCCTAATCCCATCCCTAATAAAACTTTACTAAAATAAAACTTTCCATAAATTTAAGCCCAACTTAAATAAATAAATTAATTAAATAAACTTTCCTTTTATAAATATTTTCAAACTTATTTAAAATAAATAATTAAAATACTTTAAATAAAACAATTTAATTTAATTAAATACTTCTCAAAATACTTATTTTAATTAAAATACGTATAAAAATACGAGGTATTACAACGCAACTGATGATCTAGCGCTCGGTATTATGGTAATTTAAGATTCGATTTAACATTTTTATGAAATCTGAATCTTGCGCAAGCGCATCACTAGCAGTTTTGGTTGGTGTTGCGCGAGCCAGGCCAGCGCAACTCATTGAGATGCGCGCGGATTTATGTGCGGCAGCATTGATTTTTAACCTAGGCGCCTCTAAATCCGTCGTAATTAGGTTTTAACTTTGGGCTTAAGCCTAATTATGATCGAACTTAGTTAATTGGACCTTTTTTTTTGGTTAGGCTAATCATTTTTGTGTCCTTGTGATTCATTCAGTTATCCATAAGCATTCTTCACGTTGATCCAGCACGAAGATGGTTTTATTTATCGTCATAGCACTTCCTGTCGGGACAGGAGGCCAAAAGTAGATGTCTACAATTAGCCACCACTTTGATCGAGTCTAGAATAGCCGAGGACAAAAATACCCAAGACTCATCTGCGAAGTTCCCTTAGAATAAAGAATCTTTTAGGATTGTTAAGGATGTCGAATTGATCCTTGCTTCGCTAAGATTTTTAGACAAGTAGCTATTAAGGCTAGAAAAAGCATTCCCAGTCTTAACGCGCTAAAGAATCTAGATTGATCTTTTGCAAAGGTAGAACATTTTTACTGGTAAAGGCAGTCCTGGGTGATGTCCAATCATGAGAAAAAATCGGTAACATGGATTAAAAAGATGATATCCTCTCGATTATGGCATTGTTGGTCTAAAGTCCCTTGATATGTCATTGAAACTTTAGCCTGATTTTAACAAGTTTAAAAGATGATAAAAGCGAAGGTGTTTTGGCATTTGTAGCCTAACACGTGAATAAAGTTCTTGAAACTCGCTTGTCAAAACGCGGTGTTCGGTGTCCACAAGATAGATTTACATGTCTCAGGACTGGAGGCATATATCCAAATCCAGTGAGAGAGAAGAAAATCGGCAACTCTCTCAGCAGTTTTGTCCACCAATATCCATTAACCTGACAACTCCTCTTGATAGAATTTCAATTACTCGGTATGGTCCTATCCAATTGGGTTTGAATTTCCCTCTTAGATTAGTTGGTGGACCTCTAACCTCTTTTAGTACAAAGTCACCTTCTTTAATATTTTGAGGTCGTACCCTCTTGTTAAAGTGTTGCGCAATGTGTCGTTGGTTGACTTGTACATGATGGAAAGCTTTTAATCGTCGTTTGTCAAGAAATAAAAGCTCTTCATACCTCGCTCTTACCTATTCAGCTTCCGGTAGCTTACTTTTGAGTACGATGCGTAGGGATGGTATTTCTAGTTCAACTGGTTGAACTGCGTCCATTCCAAAAACTAAGGAGTATGGAGTTACTCTTATTGATGTTCGTATGGATGTTCTATAACCCCCATAGGGCGAAGTGTAGTTTATTCGGCCAATCCTTAGAATTTTCTGCCATTTTCTTGATGATGACTATTATGTTTTTAGTTGCCAATTCTACAACTCCGTTCATTTGAGGTCTATATGGAGATGAGTGATGATGTTTTATTTTATAATGAGCTAAGAGGGTCTCAACTTTTGCTTTGAATTAAGATCCTTGGTCACTAATTAGTTCGTGTGGAACTCCATATCTACAAAATATGTTTTGTTCGAGAAACTTTGCGACATGTTTAGAATTGATATTAACGTAAGAAGCGGCCTCAATCGACTTAGTAAAGTAATCGATGGTTATTAGCACGTACTCATATCCTCCTGCTCCATTGGAGAAACTTTACCAATTATGTCAAATCCCCTAGTCAAGAAAGGCCATGGGGAAGTGAGGTTGTATAGTTCAAGTGGTGGAATGTGTTGTAAGTTAGCGAACATTTGACATTCTGGACATTTCTTGACATATTGTATGTAATCGTGTTCCATAGTGGACCAATAGTACCCTTGTCGTGAGATTATTTTAGCAAGCATTTTTCCATTCATGTGAGGTCCACAAACACCTTTGAGAGTGTTCTCCACAAGGTGTGTGGATTCTGTTTGGTTTATACACAATAAGCTTTGACTTTTAGGTCCCTTTTTTTTTTACATAATTGACCATTTAATAAACCATATTGAGCTGCGAGTGTTCTCAAAGCTCGTTGTTCTTTCGATGATGTATTTTAAGGATATATGCCACGAGTAATGTATAGGAGGATATGATAATACCAAGGATTGTCTCCCTCGATGTCATTTATTTGCTCTATTGCAATAAGTAGGTTCCTCTCTTCTATCAACGTATAATGGCATCATATTTAAGTGATTTGGAATGTTGATCATTGAGGTTAATTTTTCTAGAGCATCGGCAAATTGATTCTCATTCCTTGGGAGATATTTGAAGTCAATATAATTACAATGCTCGATTATTTGCTCTAGGTGTGCTTGGTATAATATCATTGTGGAGTTCTTTATTATCCATTTTTTAAGTATATGATTTTTTATCAAACTGGAATCTCCATACACCTCTAATTTTTACACACCTATGCTAGCTGCCGCCTCTAATCCAATAACTCACGCTTCACATTCCGTAGCATTATTAGTAACCTGAAAGTCTAGTTTGGCAGAGATTGGAGTATGTGCTCCCTCTAGACTTATGAGTAACACTCCCACACCACACCCTTTTTGATTGGATGCGCCGTCGAAGCACATTATCCATTTGTCATCTTGTGTCATGAGAATCTCTTAATCCCGAAGATGAGTAGTTTCTGCATGACTTGTTTGAATAGGATCGGATGTTAGGCCAAAAAAATCAAATATTACTTTCCCTTTAATTGATTTTTCACGAATATATTTTAGTTCGAATTCGACCAACATTACCAATCACTTGGATATTCTTCCTTGTATAGGTGGTTGTTCAAACAGATACTTTACTGGATTCTGTTGTGAAATCACATGAGTGGTGTGGGGTAGCATATAATGTCGTAGTTTTTTAGTTGCCCACACTAATGTTAAACTTGTTTTTTCCAATGTGCTATATTTTGTTTCATATTGGATGATTTTTTTGCTTATGTAATGTATTGCACGCTCGACTTTTTCTACCTCTTGTGCTAACATGGCCCCTGTGGCCGTGTCTGTGACTGTGATGTATAGCCTAAGAGGTAGTTTGGGTACTGGTGGTGCTAGAACTGGTGGACTTTTGAGATGATATTTGATTTTCTCAAAGGCCTCTTGGCATTGATCGTCCCATTCATGTTTTTTTTCTCTTTTTTCAATTTTTTAAATATTAGCTCACAAGTCATTGTCAACTTGTTGATAAATCGACTAATGTACTGTAGTTTGCCAAGAAATCCCCTAATTTCTTTTTCTGTTTGAGGGGGAGGCATATCAACAATTGCCTTTATTTTAGAGGGATCGATCTTAATACCTCGTGTGCTTACTATGTATCCGAGTAAATTGCCAGAAGCTACTCCGAAGGTGCATTTTTATGGATTCAATAACATTTTATATTCTTTTATACAAGTGAAGAATTTGTGTAAAGCTTTTATGTGTCCTATTCTATCTTTGGACTTCTTTATCATATCATCGACATACACTTCTATTTCTTTATGCATCATATCATGCAAGAGAGTCATAGCCGTTCTTTGATATGTAGCTCATGCATTTTTGGACCAAATGGCAAGACTATATAGATATATGTACCCCAAGGGATGATAAAGCATATCTTTTCTTCGTCTTCTTTTGCCATTAGTATTTGGTTGTAACCTGCGTATCCATCCATAAAGGATAACATTGCATGTTTAGTCGTGTTATCTACCAATATGTCAATATGAGGTAGAGGAAAATTGTCTTTAGGGCTAACCTTGTTAAGGTCCCTAAAGTCAACACACATACAAACTCGTCCATCCTTTTTAGGGGCTGGGACGATGTTTGCTACCCATTCTGGGTAATTACATACGCTAATGAAGCCTGTGTCTAATTGCTTTTGTACTTCTTCTTTTATTTTCAAAGCGACATCAGGTTTCATTCGTCGAAGTTTTTGTTTTACTGGTTTAGAAGTAGGGTTCAAGGGAATGGTATGTTTTGCAATTGCCCTGTCTATTCCAAGCATGTCCTTGTATGACCAACCAAACACGTCTTTGAATTCTTTGAGCGTCGGGATTGATTGCTCTTCCAGATTTAAAGTTGAGCCAATTTTGACTTCTCTTTTGTTTTCATTAGTTCCTATATTGATTTTTTCAGTTTCTTCAATTACAAGATTCTTTTGTTCTCGTTCATTCATTAATTCAACCAATTTGTTAGTATTTTCATCTTCATTAGATTGATTATTATAGCATTCAAAAGATTCATGAGAAGGCATATACTCGGAATTAAAGCTCATATTATTGAAAATGAAAGAAAGTGTATCAAGAGAAGAATCCTTTTTGGGATCTTCTTCCTTAGAACTAGAAATTAAATACTCAATAATGGCCGCAAGGCCTAAGCTTTCAGCTTCCTTAAAATCTAAAGTAGACTAATTGTAGACACCCATTTATGTCTCCCCAAAACCAAACCCGGTGATGAATACTTTTCACGTCAAATCATAATCAAATGAAGTGAAAGTGTGGAAAGTCTAGTGTTGCAGTTAGTTTTTATTTCTCTTCTTTCTCTCTAATTTGGAAAACCTATTTTATGAAAATATCCAATTCAGTTTAGTTTGGTCCATAGCAAGGGTTCAATAATAGTGTAGTTGGATTGGGTTCAAAAAGAGCTTTCCAGTGATATATTATAAGCCCAATTCCAATGAATAATGAGGAAGTTATGGCCAAATTACTAAACTGGGTCCGGTTTGATTCTTACGTGCGGCCCAATGATCTAGAGGAGCGCCTATTATGATTTATCATTTCTAATGCAATTAGGATTGATTATAGTCTTCTAGAATCTTCTAGAAGGTTCTTTTGAATCCTAATGTGATTGGGATTGATAATTGAGTTTTATGAGTTTTATTTGGAATAAAAGAAGTGTTTTTAAATGAAATTACGATTTTACCTCTCGTACGGACTTTTACGTTTAATTTTATCGAAAAATATGAAAATGTGTGAAAAATCGCCTGCAGGGTCGAACTCCAGGCTGTCGCCTAGCGACAAGGCCTGTCGCACGGTGACAAGACCTGTCGCGCGACGAGAAAGGTAGTTGCGGCGCCAGCGTCATGTTTTATTCCTCTTAAAACTCCGATTTTTTTATCTATTCCGGACTCTTTTTCATTATAAATAGCGTCTTTAGACCTCTGTTTTAAATCACCAACTCTCATCAAGAAAATCTTGATACTCTTTCTCTCTTATTCTAAACCAACCCTTTTACAAACATAAAATTCCGCATTCACAAGTGAAAGGAATGGTGTCCTTCGAACAAGTGTACTATTCCGTTAGTGGGTTCAGAATTATTAGAAAGCTAATATATTCAGTGAGGTCAAGTGATCACAATGCCTAGGTGGAGGCCACTTCCGATCAGTAATATTAATGAATAATAAATATTACAGCTTAATCTTGACTGAACCCTTCGGGTCACACCCAAGCATTCAACAAACCAAACCGACGAATTAATTCGGAAGGAATTAATGAGTCGACCGAGTAATAATTATTTAGACGTCGGAAATTCGAGCTTAGAGCGTCGGAAGTCGAGTCGAAAATAGTGAAAGACGAGACGAGAAATAGTAATAAATCAACAAAAGACCAAAATACCCCTAGCATCGGAATGACCAAGAAAACCGACTGCTAAGGGCGTATGGCCTAGCATGGTGGCTAGCATGCGCACCAAGCCGAGCCTAGGCTGGCAGGTGCGTGCTAGCGCACCCATGCTAGCATCGCAAGGCTAGGCGCTGCCTAGTGCGTGCTAGCATGCTAGGCGCAGCCTTGTGCGCGCAATGGCTAGCAAGCCATGCCGCAACAAGCTGCAGCAGCTAGCACGCTAGGCGCGCCAGCTCGCCACAGCTAGCAGCAGCATGGCTAGGCCATTGCTTGCTGCCTAGCAGTGTTGGCCAAGGCACAAGGCCAGTAGCAGCCCGCACAAGCATGCTGGGCTTGCTGGCCAGCAGCGCCTGGCAGCCCGCATGCGAGTGCTGAGCCTGCTGGGCGTGGCTGCCACGGACAGCAGCACATGGCAGCCCACCTTGGCTGCCTTGGTTCCCAAGGGTGGGTGCCATGTGGCTTGTGGTCCTTGAGTGTGTGTGGAGTGAGGTGGCCGGTTATGGGAGAGGGAGTGGGGAGCAAGTTTGGTCCCCCCCCTTCTCCAAGTGGTCCTCACCTAACCACTCACATGAGCTTGCCACTTGTTGATTTATTACTAGCTTGATTATTAATTTTATTTTAGCTTTAAAATAAAATGGAAAAATCATACTATCCCACATTGATGGGAGAGTAAATGATACTCCCATCATTTCCTATAAATACCCAAGTATGGGCATTGGGAATGATGCTTGAGTAAGAGTTGGAAAAGGCATCACAATTAGTGAAAACCTTTGAACTCAATATAATTACTCGGGTTTTATTGGTCGGGTCTTGCTAACCCCAAGACATTGGACCTAGTCGGTTTTGTTGGTGTGGGTGGACTTCGTTGGAGGTCTCCGTGTGAGCGGGACTTGAAGCTTTCAAGTAAGAGCTCATTTTGGAGTGAAGCACGCGTCAAAGGTAATTAGCTTATCTTAATCTTGTGATTAATATAATTATGTTTATGGTTTTATTTATTGCGAGTGCGGTCTTGTTTTTGGGTTTGTTTCCGCGGTGAGTCGGACTCACCAAACTCCAACAGCGGTATCGGAGCCTCGCTCGTTTATTTTTAAAATCATAATATTTTCAAGGTGTTTTTATGGCTTAATTTTTCTGGTTTTAAGTTGCTAATTAGATTAGTAACTCGTTTTTCCAATTTTTACCTCGTATTAGAGCTGTCTTCAGCTCCCAAACCCAGATTTCAACCCAAAAATAGTGAATTTTGGGTGGAAAAGGCGTTCTGGAAATGGTTTTACCCTCTTAGGAATCTGTTTTTAGCCAAAAAACGACCATAAATGCATTTTTCGAGGGATTTTTCGTTTTGGCGAAAATTTTTAAGTCTTTCTAACCTTGAAAATTGATTGCATGTTTATCGTGGTTATGAATTTGGTTCTTTCCTTTATTTATATGCAATTTTAGACCATTTTAAGCATGATTACCTAGTAGTAATTGGTGCTTGAAAGTTTGGTTTTATTTTTTCACATAATTGCAAATTAATTGCATTAAGTGTGAAATTGTTGTTCTTTGTTGCTTTCAAGTACTAAAGATTCAATCTTTATTTATGATAAGTGATTGAAACTTTGAGTTACTAAATTCCATGAATTTTGGTTAAACTTTGTTGATTTAATCATTTTTTAGTTGATTGGAATCATAAAGTTTAAAACTTATGATTGAAATTGGTTTATCTTCATATTGGAAGATAAAGTTTTTCATGGAGTCACAAGTATTAAAGTTAGAGTCTTTATTGAACTTATGTTCATTTTTTCCAACTCCCTTTTATTTTGTCAAAATCACAAGATTAATTTAAAGTGATTAAATTAATAGTGAGAATTGCCCTAATTTATTATATTACACCAAGTTAAAGCAATTTTATTAAAGAATGGTTCTTGGAAATAAATTTGGTTAATTGCTTTTGGATGAATTATTTAAGTTGGACTTGTAATTTTTCATTTTTCCTCAAAATTAATTCTAAAATTAATTTAGAATTGATTTATAATGTCACACACCAAAATCGATAATTTTCGAAGCATTAGCACGCAACACGAGGCCTAAGAGCCCCGAGCTGGCTCTCGGCCAGCTGGGCTGCTCACGCAACCCATATGTGGCTGCCGAGGCTGCTGGGCGCTTCGTTTTTAGTTGCTTGGTGCTGTGCGTGTGTGTGTGCGAGGAAGAGCGTGGGCTGCTGCTCGCTGCCAGCAGCATAGCGCGCCAGCCAGCAGCAAGCAGCAGCATGGCGCAGCAGCAGCATAATGCTGTGCGCGCTGTGCATGCTGCTACGCTTGGCTGGGCTGGGCGTGGCGCATGCGAGCACAAGCATCCCACATGCATGCTTGGTGTTGCGGGGGTGCGCATGGGCATACTACGTGCTTGTTGTACGGTACATACAATCCCATAATTGGCACAATAACCCCGGGTTATTAACGCGATGCTATTTTAAAGTTAATTTTAGCGTTGCTTAATATGTAAGTAAGGGTAATTTTTGGACTCCAAGTCTTAGTGCTAGGCACTTAGACATTTTGGAATACGTATTTTGCTTAAATTGTTGTTTTAATTATTTTAATTATTTTGTTTATTTAATTAAAATTTTTGGAGGCTAGGCCTCGGGTTTTGAGCGACATTTGCAAAATTAATTTTGGCAAATATTTGGGTTCACCGACTTAATTAATTGGATTAGTTAAGTTGGATACGGAATTTAATGGGAGCGTCTCTTAGTTATTTCCATAACCGGTTAAAACAACTTTGACTAGTTAAATTAGGCGTGTTAATTGGATTAACCACCTAGATTAGTTACTAGTTCTCGCGCGTTTTATGCATTGTTACTTGTTTATCGTTGTAAAATGCATGGGCCATTCACAGATAGTGAATGGATGAATGGAATGTAAAATTCTCTCACAGGTTTTATGAAATGGCAACTAGTGGGGCCCGATTAGGATAGAAAATACGGACTGTGATCCGTGATGTATTTTTTGTAAATCTAAATACGGTCTGCAAACCGTTGAGTATTTTTGTACCTTAATATTTCGATTAGTCCTAATCGTAGATACTAGCAATTGTAATATTTTGGTCAAGTCTTGAAGACGGGGTTCTTAGAAGACAAAGCCATGAAGTTGCAAATGAAGACCTTTTGAAGACTTGAAGATCTCAAGGGGTCATGCTAGTTGCCAAATGCATCTCTATTTATGTTTTCGATATATATTTATGTTTATATATATATGAATTATATGTTAGATGCATGTTTAGGATTTCGAATGTTGAGATGATTAATTAAGTTCACTTAAATCAACCAACATAGAAACCCTAGGTCCCTAAAATATTGAGTAAAACTTGCCATTCCAAAACACACTTACCAACCGAACGAGGGTAGTGGTGGGCTACGCCTAAGCGAGGCATCACTACTTCTCCAAGGAACGTAAGGCATACCGGGTATGCAAGGTGGTTTTGGTTATACTCAACGATATGAGTGATGGAGTCCTAACATGTCGTGGCAAAGTGAATAAATTGTTTAGAGAGCATTGGATGCGACGATTTATTCAACCAAGAGTAGCTTGGAGACATTAGCAAAGCGTTGATTACCTTAGGAGATTGAGTGTTAAGACAAGCCAAAGCATGCTTAACCACTCTTTGTTTCTTTGGATCTTGGAATCGACTTATTCTCACCTAAAATGGGGACAATCTTTAATGTGTGAATAAGACAATTTAAATACGTTTGATTAAAATGCATGAATTCAATCTTATTTAAGTATGATGAATGATTTTTCATTTAAAATTCTTTCAATTGTAGAAACATGTCTTCAAATAACTCAAACAACCAATTCTCGTTACGCTCAATTCTCGACAAGGAGAAGCTGAGTGGGCCAAATTTTCTTGATTGGCAAAGGAACTTGTGAATTGTTCTCATGCAAGAGCAAAAGGAATATGTCCTTGATGAGAAAATGCCCGAGGCTCCCAATGAGGAGGTGACTCAAGCTGCCCTAAATCGATGGCAAAGTGCCAATCGAGATGTCAGATGCATTATGTTGGCCACAATGTCTCCTGAGCTTCAAAAGACTTTCTTTGAAAAAGAGACGGCTTTTGAGATCATTTCTGAATTGCAGAATATGTTCCAAGAGCAGGCCCGAACTGAAAGGTTTGAAACCCACAGGCAGATCCTTGAGAGCAAGCTCAAGAAAGGAGAGCCAGTCAGCCCACATGTACTCAAAATGATTGGATTGTTTGAAAACATGGGAAGGTTGATGCGGGGTATTCAACCGAGATGGCAATTGACATCATTCTCCACTCGCTGCACAAAGGCTATGATCAGTTCAAGATGAACTATAATATGCACAGCATGGAGAAAACCCTCACCGAGCTTCATGGTATGTTGAAGCAAGCTGAGCAAACGCTCAAGGATGAGGGAAAGCATGATATGCTAATGATTAAAAAGGGCAAGCCATTCAAATTTTCGGGCAAGAAGAAGAAAGGCTTTAAGGGGAAAGGTAAGAAGAAAACTTTTCCGCCTAAGTCTAAAGCTACCAAGGTTAAGAAGGTAGCGTCTTCTAAATCTGATTCCGAATGTTTCTACTGTAAGAAGAAGGGACATTGGAAGAGAGATTGCCTCAAGTTCAAGGAAGATAAGAAGAACGGAACCGTTGCTTCTGAATCAGGTATATTCGTTATAGACTTTAACTTCACTAGCTTAACATCATGGGTATTAGATACCGGATGTGGCTCACACCTTTGTTCCAATTATCAGGAACTAAGGAACGCTAGAAGGCTAGAGAAGGGAGAGATTGAACTTCGGGTCGGCAATGGCGCCAGAATTGGTGCCGTATCCGTAGGAACTCTCTGTTTGTCTCTGCCCACCGGGCTAGTTTTGGAACTCGATAATGTTTATTATGTTCCTAACATTACCAAAAACATTATTTCAATTTCGGCGTTGGACGCCAAAGGTTTTGAATTTTGAGTAAAGGACAAAGAATGTTCGTTTTATCTCGATAATGTTTTATATGGTATTGCACATTCTGAAAATGGCCTTTATGTGCTTTCTTTAGATAAACAAGTTTATAATGTGAATAATGATACCAAAAGAGCTAAGACCATATAGTCAAATCAGACTTACTTGTGGCATTGTCATCTTGGCCACATCAACATCAAACGCATCAAGAAACTTCTACAAGAAGGTGTTCTTGACTCTTTCGATTTAGAATTGTTTGAGAATTGCGAGGGATGTCTATTAGGCAAGATGATTAAACAGCCATTCTCCAAGTTGGGAGAAAGGGCAAGTGACTTATTGGGTCTTATACATACCGATGTATGTGGACTAATGAGCTCAACCACAAGAAATGGACATCGATATTTCATCACTTTCACAGAAGACTATAGTAGATATGGCTATGTCTATCTCATGTCGCATAAATCTGAATCATTTGAAAAGTTCAAAGAATTTCAAAGTGATGTTGAAAATCAGCTTGGCAAGAAAATCAAAGCCCTTCGATCGGATCGAGGTGGTGAATACTTGAGCCAAGAATTCGATGACTGTAGGGAATAATTTCAAACCTTTAAGATCCCACTAGCTTGAACCCCACTGTGATCATACACTAAAGTATGGTGGCGTCCAAAAGGGAAGAAGATAGAGCAAAAGAGTCGCCAACAAGTTTTTTAAGGAACTTGTAAACCGTTCACGAGGTGAAGGTTACACCCCTTAACGATCCAAGAGATCGTCAACTCCATAAGGTCATGAACCAAATAAGGGTTCGGGGATGATGGTACAAATCCAACCTAAAAGAGATTGAACCTGCCCTAATAATAGGCCTCTACTTTATTCTGCTCGTATTCATGTGCGCTTTCTGACTAACATACAATCAATAGGATTAACCCTAAACCTGTTTAATCTATGTTGGTTGAATATAATGCACAAATAAATCTATTATTGGCGATCACTTGAATCATAATCACATTAACCGAACAAGATTATTAATTATCTTATTAAGCGTGATTGCAAATACCAATTCCCTTTAAACATGCAATAAAAAAGTGTGATCAAGCAACATAATAAATAATCAATATCATGAACAATAATTATAATAATCATAATAAAATAATCATAATCAAAATAATAATAAATAATAATCATCATAAATTATAACAATTATAATCATTATCATGTTCATGTTAATATTAAGGCATAATAAACATAGCAAGATCCTAGGCATGATACTAACAAGATTAATAACAAACCTTAGCATGTCACTAAGAAATAAAAATCAAATCTTTAATCCTAACATGATACTAACAATCATAAATATTAGGAAGAGAATAAAAGGCATCATAGCAATCATATTTAATATTAAAAATACCCTAGACATGATACTAGGAATATCATAATAACAATACAAACATGATTTCTACATCGTAATATCAATAAAATCAATTAAAGTACTTACTTGGATGCCTCGTACCTCTTTCTAATAACAAAATACACACGTTAGTAACTTCAAGGAAAAATAATAATCAAAGCAATTAAATTAAATAATTTAAATAGAGATTTGGGACCAAACCCTCAGAAATTAAAACCTTTCACGTCTAGGGCGAAGGCAACTTCGAATATGGCTAGGTGTATCAAGATCTAATGAATGCAGAATTTTGTATTCGAAAGAGAATTTAAGAAAAGAGAGATGAAAATATTGTAAATCATGATTGTTGGTGAATTGTTAATGATTGAGAGAGTAGATCCCTGAAAACGGAGTTTTTAATACGATATTTATAGAGAAAATCATCCAAAAAAGATAATTTATCAAAACAGAGTCTGAAGACCAAAGAAACACCTTGGCGCCAGCCCTGGCTCATTGGCGTCTAGCGCTAATCCTGTTTCCAGGCGCCAAGGCCTGGGGTTGGACGCCAAACCGGATTTTAACGCGTTTTCAAAAATCTGATAATTTTACCGTACTGGAAGATAAAATAATATAATTTCAATCGAAAATGCTATTTGATCTGATTAAAAACTCTGAAGAGTCCTAATTAAATTAAGAATGATAAAACCTTCTAGAATGTTCTAGAAGACAAAAACCATTCCTAATTACATTAGGAATGATAAACTATATTAGGCCCTCCCCTAGATCATAGGGCCGTACTTAAAGCTCAAACCAGGCCCAGTTTAGTAAATTGGCCATAAATTCCTCAATATTCATCGGAATTGGGCTTATAATATATCGTTGGAAAGGTCTTTGCAAGCCCCATCCAACTATACTACTATTGGACCCATATTATGGACCAACCAAACTGGATTGGCTGTTTTCTTAAAATAAAGTTTTCCAAAACAGGGAGAAGAGAAAATAAAACTTTCCGCAACACTAGACCTTTCCACACTTTCGTTTCATTCGATTATGATTCGACGTGAAAGGCACTCATCACTGGGTTTGGTTTTGGGGAGACACAAATGGGTGTCTACAGAAGCCCCAACTTTGACTGAGTTTGGAGAAACGCAAGTTTCGAAAACAAAAGTCAAAGTAGCGATAGGGACGGAGAATGATTCAGAACGTTCTGCGATCCTAAATTAATCTTGTAACGCCGATACCTACAAAACTAGCATTAGTAAAACAGATAAAAGAGTTAAGAAACGCGTATCTTGCACCGTCGAGCACACGTCTCTGAAAGTAACCGATTTTCTTTGATGACCTCCTGCAAGCTAGAGAATGCCATCCCGCTTGAAAACCGCTACGCCCGTAACTGCTTCCAAATTAGAAGATTGCTTCTCCTGAAACGATCCTCCTCCGCATTGATAATATTCCACGTCCAAGGGAACACTATCGAAGATTGCTTCTGTTGAAACAATCCTCAGTTGTTTGTGACAACTCTCCATAATCCAGGGAACGCCACCTTGCTGTTTCAATGTTCACTCGTCTCTGAACAAAGAGCTTCTTTTTGATATGTTCACATGAAATACCAACAAAACCATGTTAGGGCTAAAGCTTTGATTTTTGTATGTTTAGTGACATGCTAGGATTTTTTATTAATCTTGTTAGTATCATGCCTAGGATCTTGCTATTATTATGCTTTATTTTTAACATGAACATAATTAATTTAATAATTATTATTATTATTTTGATGATAATTATTATGTTGCTTGATATATTTTTTTAATTGCTTGATCACGCCTTTTATGAATGTTTAAAGGGAATTTTTGTACTTGTAATCACGCTTAATAAGATAATTAATAATCTTGTTTAGGGTTAATTTGAGTCTAATTCAAGTGATCGCCAATAATAGTTTTATTTGTGCATTAATATTCAACCAACATAGTTAAACATGTTTAGGATTAAACCTATTGATTGCATGTTGGTAAGAAAGCGCACATGAATACGAGAAGAATAAAGTAGAGGCCTATTATTAGGGCAAGTTCTTTCTCTTTTAGATTGGATTTGTACCTTCATCCCCGAACTTCAAAACATGGTTCCAAAACTAATGGAGTTAACGATCTATTGGATCGTTAAGGGGTGCAACCTTCACCCTGTGAAAAGTTTACAAGTTCCTAAAACTTGTTGGCGACTCTTTTGCTCTAGCTTCCTTCCATTTAATCGCCACCATTCTTAAGTGTATGATCACAGTGGGGTTCAAGTTTGGGATAATGCTTGAAATATTCCCTACAGTTTTTGGCGACTCCACTAGGGAGGATTTCTATTTTAATTCCTGAAATATATTTAGGCAATGATTTAGAATGAGTGGATGAGACTCGAAAAGTTCTAAGTATTTCATGTGCGTAATTTTGATTAACATTATTGTCATATGCATAAAAATGGTTCTCATTGGAAAGACCATCTGTAATGAGTAAAAAACATAGGATTTTTACACGTAGGAAATTTGAGGAATATCTTTCACAACTAGAATCGAAATAATGCTGCGAAAAACTGGAAAATTTAAGAATACAGAAAGCTGCTGAGGCATGTAGGAACTAGCGTCTAGAAAACAGAGCTTGTCGCCGAAGATAAGGCTCTGTCGCCGAGCGACAATTTTGTCGCTAGGCGACATGGCTCTTATCCCGGCGACAGTCCCTGTTGGTTGGCCCTGCGTTCTTCCAATACCGAGCCAGAAATATGAGTTCGTTTTTTGACCAGTTCTAGCACTATTGGCTCGATTATACTTCTTGATTGAGTTTTTCTCACTTTTCTGAAATCCATATGTGTTATACATATAGACATAACCCTCTGGGAATTCATGCTCCATCTACCTGATTGAACGCTCTGAGCAACAAAGGGTACATCCGAGAATGCTTAATTCATCAAACAATGGAAGCGAGTTTAACTCGCGGGGTCCCATCCACTCGCGCCAACCCTTCCCAAGGTAAGGCTTTCGCGCAGTGTATCCGGACTCATAACCATTGAGCCTCTTTGACTAACCCATATCCCGAACTTTAGAAAACTAGAACAATGGTTAGGTTGCAAACTCATTGCATCATATTGTGCCTACTTGACTATTTGTGCATTATTTGTTGTGCATACTCTATATGTTTTTCCTAAACGTTTGTTTGACTTTTGTTTAAGCCTTAAATAAACTAATTAATGGCTAAAAGGACTTTGCCTAATTAATTAATTAATTTGAGTAATTAAAATTTAATAAATTAATCAGAACTGACTTAGTACGACTTTAGGCCTGTCCCGTAGAGTAAACAAACTGAAAGTAGTCCCAGATTAATGCTCCAGTAATGGGGAAAAAGTTTAGGCTGCAGCGCCAAACGCTGTTGTGCAATGCCGTGCGACAACTCCGTCGTCTAGCGTGAAAGGAATGGTGTCCTTCGAACAAGTGTACTATTCCGTTAGTGGGTTTAGAATTCTTAGAAAGGTAATATACTCAGTAAGGTCAAGTGATCGGAATGCCTAGGTGGAGGCCGCTTCCGATCAGTAATATTAATGCATAATTAATATTACAGCTTAATCTTGACTGAACCCTTCGGGTCACACCCTTAACAATAAACGAACCGACTCGACGAATTAATTCGGAAGAAATTAATTCGTCGCCCAAGTATTAAATATTTAGAAGTCGGTAATTCGAGCTTGGAGCGTCGAAACTGAGCGTCGGAGAATCTCAAATGTCGAGCCAAAATTTAGGATTTGGCAAGACGGGAAAATGCTTCAAGTAACAAGTAAAATCCTAGCCACGCAAAAGGCTAAAAGAGTGCGCCAAATAGGAGCGTGCCACATGGCAGTGCGCCATGTGGCAGCCCACGTGGAAACACCACGTTGGCAGCAGCCACCAAGTGGCAGCGTGCAATGTGGCATCGCGCCATGGTGGCGGTACGTGTGGCAAGGAGCCGTGGACCCGGGTGACGGATCATGGACATGGGCCAAAAGAAAGTGGCCCAACCGAACCCAACTTGGGGCTCAAGGTTGGGTGACACATGGTTAGCTCACAATGCATGTGAGTTGCCTTGGGGACCAAGTGGGAAATTGGTCCTCACCTAACCATGTGACACTTGTTACTTGTTCCTTGGTTTATTTAACTAAGGATTGAATTCATCAATCTTTCCATGTGGGATCATTTTGTGAAAAAGTCCCACATCGAAAGATGAGTGGAATTCACAAGCTATCCTTCCTTATAATTAGCCAAAGCATGGCTTGAGAATTCTTTGCTTGAGTAGGAGTTCAATAGAGCATTGCATTAGAAAAAACTCTTAAAATCATATAATACTCGGGTTTTGGTCGGACCTCGCTAACCTCGAGGTAACGGACCTAAAAGTTGCTAGTAATTTTTGCGGGTGGATTTCCGTAGAAGGCTCGCGTATTTTTCGAGCTTAAGCTTTCAAGTAAGAGCCCGACTTTGAGGGCGAAGCATGCTTCGAAGGTAATTCTGATTTTATCCTTTTTTGTTTATTTGTTATGCTTTATGGTTTTATTAATTGCGAGTGGTTCTTTGGGTCGGTGAGTTGTTTCCGCGGTGAGTCGGACTCAGCAAACCCCAACAGCGGTATCGGAGCCTCGCTTGTTTATTTTTAAAATCATAATATTTTTCAAGGTGTTTTTTATGGCTTAATTTTTCTGGTTTAAGTTGCTAATTAGATTAGTAGCTCGTATTATCTATTTTAACCTCTTATTAGAGCTAACTTTAGCTCACGCACCAAGATTTCGACCCAAAAATAGTGAATTTTGGGTGGAAAAGGCGTACAGGAAATGGTTTTACCCTTTTAGGACACGGTTTTTAGCCAAAAAACGACCAGAAATGCACTTTTCGAGGGATTTTTCGTTTTTACGAAAAATTTTAAGTCTTTCTAACCTTGAAAATTAATTGCATATTTATGGTGGCTATGTAATTGGTTCAATACATATTTTATATGCAATTTTAAACCTCTTTAGGCATGATTACTTGGTGGTAATTTTTGTTTGAAAGCTTGGTTTTATTTTTCACTTAATTGCAAATTAATTGCATTAAGTGTGAAATTGTTGTTCTTTGAGGCTTCTAAGTTCTAAAGATTCAATCTTTAATTATGTTAAGTGATTGAAACTTTGAGTTACTAAATTCCATGTATTCTTGGTTGAACTTTATTGATTTAATCATTTTTGAATTGATAGGTATCATAAAGTTTGAAACTTTGTGATAGAAATTTGTTTATATTCATATTAGAAGATGTAATTTTTCAAGGATTCACAAATGTTAGTAGTTAGATTTTTCATTTGAACATTAAAGTTCATATTTTTCCAACTCCCTCTTACTTTCTCAAAAATCTCAAAGATTAATTTAAATTGATTAAATTAATAGTGAGAAATTGCCCTTTTTCATTTTGTTGCACTAAGTTAAACCAATATAATTAAATAATGGTTCTTGGAAATTATTTTGTTTAATTGCACTTGAATGAATTAATGAAGTTGGACTTGTTTTATTTTCATTTATTTTGCTCAAAATATTGATTCTAAAATTAATTTAGAATTGATTAAAAATGTCACATAAAATCGGGAATTAATCCCTCATCACAAGCACGCAAATCAAGGCACAACAGCCATGAGCATCCCTCTGCCAGCTGGGCTGCTCGCACAGCCCGCATGTGGCTGCCGAGGAATGATGGTTGTTGCGCTTGGTGCGTGTGGTGCTAGGTGTGTACGAGGAGTTATGTGTTGACTTGGTGAGTGAGGGGTGTGCGAGAAGATGCTATGCGTAACAGCAATGCTAGGCAACTAAAGCTAGACGCGCATCGAGTGCGCGCTACCAGGCAGTGCCCAGCAGCATCTCGGCACGCAAGGCCAAGCGAAGGCTACTAGGCAAGTGCCCAGCACTTGCGTGCATATGATTGCTCAAGGGTGCTAGCCTTAGGTAGTCGATGCATTTTTCTCTCGATTTTAATTTTGCTTTTTGGCTGTTTTGTTTATTTTAATTAATTTTGTTTATTTTAATTAGAATTTTGGATGTTAGGCCTCGGTTTTGAGCGGCATTGGCAAAATTTATTTTGACAAGTTTGGATTCTACTGGCTTAATTATTTGGATTGATTAAGATGGATGCGGAATTTAGTGGGAGCTTCAATTATTAATTACGTCAATTACATAATCGGTTAAACAACTTTGACTAGTTTTAATTAGGCGTGTTAATTGGATTAACCACTTAGATTAGTTACTAATTCTCGCGTGTTTATGCATTGTTACTTGTTTATCGATGTAAAATGCATGGGCTATTCACAGATAGTGAATGGATGAATGGAATGTATATTCTCTCACAGGTTTTATGAAATGGAAACTAGTGGGACCCGATTAGGATAGAAAATACGGACTGTGATCCATGATGTATTTTTGTAAATCTAAATACGGTCTGCAAACCATTGAGTATTTCTGTACCTTAATATTTAGATTAGTCCTAATCAAAGATACTAGTAGGTGCATTTATTTTGGTCAAGTCATGGAAGACGAAGTAATGAAGTTGTTAATGAAGACCTTTTGAAGATCTCGAGGGGTCATGCTAGTTGCCAAATGCATCTCTATTTATGTTTTTCGATATAAATATATATGTTTAAGTATATGAATTATATGTTAGATGCATGTTTAGGATTTCGAATGTTGTGATGATTAATTAAGTTCACTTAAATCAACCAACATAGAAACCCTAGGTCCCTAAATATTGAGTAAAACTTGCCATTCCAAAACAACACTTACCAACCGAACGAGGGTAGTGGTGGGCTACGCCAAAGCGAGGCATCACTACTTCTCCAAGGAACGTAAGGCATACCGGGTATGCAAGTTGGTTTTGGTTATACTCAACGATCTGAGTGATGGAGTCCTAACATGTCATGGCAAAGTGAATAAATTATTGAGAGAGCATTGGATGCGACGATTTATTCAACCAAGAGTGGCTTGGAGCCATTAGCAAAGCATTGCTTACCTTAGGAGATTGAGTGTTAAGACAAGCCAAAGCATGCTTAACCACTCTTTGTTTCTTTGGATCTTGGAATCGACTTATTCTCGCCAAATGGAGATAATTTTAATGCGTGGATAAGACGTTTAATAAGATTAAAAATTTTGAATGAATACCTTTTAATTTTTAAACTTATTATGTTATTTACTTGATAAATGGTTATACTTTGCACTTATATTTGTAGAATTCCAAATCAAACTGTATTGCTTTCCATGATTGGTAAAGGAAATCTTTGAGAATGGTTCTCAAAGAAAAGGAAAAGCATTTCTAAAATACAATTCTCATAAATGACTTTTAGAACAAAGTCCGAAAGGACGGTTGGACATCATGTATTCAAAATACTAGGTAGTTTTGATAAAACATGAAGTATTGGGTTCTAAACTGAAATTGTCAATATTTGACAACCAACATATCTTTTCGCTTCATACATAAATGAGTAGGACTCATAGATGTAGTAATTCAAGCATGAATTAAAGGAAAAGATGGAACTTTGTTTTACGGCGCATTAGATGCTTAATTATGCCTAACAAAGTATAAAAGTCAAGGTACTAAAAGAAATGGTTCTTAAAGTAAGTTCATGAGATATTGTATGATAAGAAATATAGGAAACAAGGAACGAAGAAAAAGGAATAAGATTCCATTTCAACACATGAGTTCATTTTATTATAGTTAACTTAGAAACTCATTATCTTCACAAGTATCTGATACTGCTTGAGTGTTCCACTTTGAAAGTGACCTCAAACTATTGAAGTTAAGCTAAGTTATCGACTTACAAACTTAGAATGAAGCAACAAGAGCTACATAAGTTGTAAGGTCGTATGCTTTGTTTAAAGACCTTTTAAGCAAAAAGGATGGAACGAATAATGGTTAATTGGTTATTATTATGTTCCATAATTAGCAAATGATCCGTTCACACACAGAAAGACTCACATTCAAAGTAAAGTAGCAATAGTAGCGAATTTATTTGAATGGCATGGTTGTCTAAACCATGAGTCAAGAATGCTTGATTATAAACAGTCAAGAATGCTTGATTATAAACAAACATTTTTCTTAACATGATAAACTGGCAAAAGCTCAAAGTCATGGGAATGATTTGCGTTCCAAACATCTTTAGCAATGTCACATTGACAAGAACATACTCAAGGCTCTATTAGATAGGCTCTTGATAGTTGATCGATTCGGAATCGTTCTAAGACAAGCAAGTCTTACTTGTTGAAACCGACAAAGTAAAGAGCTATTGTTCTTGGTATAGACAATTGACTCCAAAAGCTAAAGAGGATTCATTTACTTCAACGTTTCACAAAGAATTTGAAAGAACATGGCTATATTCATCAAATGTGAACAAACTTGACCTTGAATAGTTCAAGAGTTCAGTGAAGTACAGAATCGACTTGGCAAGATATCAAAACGTCTAGATTAGATCGAGCGATATTTGCTTGAGCCAAGCGTGACTATCACAAAGTTATGCAATTGAAATTTTCATATATAACTCCACAAAGAACATAATGTGTCTTGACGGAGACCTCGATGCCATTTAAAAATGACTCGAACAATGATGGATCACATCCCTTCCTATAAAGTTCTTAAGATTTGCAAGAAGGACTAATGTTACACTAAACAAAATGTCGAAGCTAAGAAAGGACGCAATATTTAGTTTTGGATAAAATTATCTTCTAAATGTCTTTTCAAGTATATGTCTAAAACTCTTAGCCACAGTAGGAGTTCACTGGCTCAGTGGAAGCTAAGTGACTCAGTGGGAGCTCACCGGCTTAGTAAGAGCTAGGTGGTTGAGTGGGAGCTTAATGGCTTATTAAAGGCTAAGATAGCTCAAGTGGGAGCTAACTGTTTGTTTTATAACGAACTTTTACCCAAAGACAATATACATGTCTCTTTGTAAGCATTCAAGTGAGACCACGAACATTACCTCCACAACCTAATTGAGAAATAGTGTTTGTTGCTCTAAGTGGTGTCTTTCTGGAAAGTAACTCATTTCCAAAACGACAAGTGGGAGGAAAATGAACTCGATGACAATCGAGCTTAGCAACAAACTAAAACTGAGAATGTCGGAAGACCTTAAAAGGAATTCGTGAGAATGCTTGATCAAGAATACTCAACAGGACTTTACAAGTGCCTTAAAAGAGAATTAATTACTCACAAAACATCAGAAATGTTGGAGTAAGATCAACATAATAAAAGGGCTTTGGAAGCGCCTTGAAACTTAGTGTTTGATGCAATAACCCCATATAGGTATAGAATTCACCAAAGGCTTGGGTTGAATCCTATAAATTTTCTATTAAGTTAGAAATAAACCTAAGACTTACAAGCATACTATTTACTATTAGATAGTAAGGGAATAATGTCTTGTAAGATAGCTACGACAAATTCAAATCCCGAATAATAAAAATCCGAGATAGACTCCATGTTTGATAATCATGTTTGAAACTTGATTAATTTGCATAAAGGGTGAAAGACCCATCGATTGCAAATAAGTTTTCAAGGAGAAAACTAACAAATGTGGAAATATATATGCATACATAGCTAGATTGGATGAAAAGGATACAATTAAATTCACGGAGTTGATTTTAATAAAAACCTATTCACCAATCGGAATGCTAAAGTCTTTTCGTGATTGTTTAGCAAAATTGCTCATATAAAATATGACAAAATAGATACCAATACCGCTTTCCTAAAATAGGATTTTGGAAGTGACTATGAAAATAGTCTAAGGGTTTTGAAAATCTAAATAAATGCTAGATTTAAAAGCAAGCTCAAGGAATCCGTCATGGGATAGATTAATGGAAGCATTGCATATAGGAATTAAAACATGTTTTCTCATGAAGTTAATAAGAGGATTGACTCATGGAGAAACATAGAAATTCTTATGAATAAGAAGTTTAGTAGGAGCAAAAGTAAATTATATAAAGGTCCAATAAGAAGTCTACGAACTCTGTTGTGAAATAACTATCAAATGATAAATGCTTAGATTTGAAAGTATTTTTAACAATGGACCAACCAAAAGACGATACTTAGTACGTATTGGGTATTAAGTTCTATTGTATATACTTAATAAAATGTTTGAACGTGTGAAGGAGTTTACCGTGTTAAACAAGAATTGAAGGACTTTGAAAGACTTTCAACCCGTGTGTATAAAACTACGTAAATGTTTGAACTAAGTATAAGCTACGCTAAATACCAAGTTAAACATGAAAGACTCTAATAGAGACTTTCAACCCTATCAAATAGCAAATAATTTAGCAAGGCTCAGTGAAACTGAATGAGCTAAAATGTCACATGGATGGAATAATATTGAGAATTACTCTTCAACTTAATCCATCATGTACGCTATGATATGGAGTCGTCGCACGACTTACTTGCTTAGAGCATGTGAAGTATGTATGTACTACCAATCAACCTGAATCTATGTAATAGATCGTTAGATTGTGGCCAAGAGCATCCAAAGTACTTGTATAAGTAACAGGATGAGTTCATGACTTGTGGAAACAAATACAATTTGAGAATTGATGTTGCAAGCACAAACCTTAACAAGGATTAGATCCTTAATAAGGAAGCCATTTATAAGCACGAGCTAACACTAAGTCGTGGCTTGAGAATGTTAACATGGACGTGCATCCATGTGTAATGTGTAGGAATTTAAGGAAAATTTCCATGATCACAAGTGATTAGGATATCCCAAATCATTGTGAGCCGTTTGGAGTGAAACCCAAGCAAAGCATCATCAAGAAGTCTACTAAAATATATGTTGAGAATATTGTTTCCTTAATGGCGATAATAAAGAAGATGTTCTATGGAAAATTTGTTGCTGAACGTTAAAGATAGTAGGTCGTCAAGTTGAAGGTCTCAATCATGCAAATGAGTAGGAGCCATCACTTGGACAATAAATCCTAAATCACATATAATCCATGACACTCTCAAATTTTATCATCTTATTATCAAAGTGATTAGTAATGAAGATGCTAAGATTAGCAAAGTAGTTATAACTAAACCTATGTAATAAGTGAACGACAACATTCACAATTGCATGAAAGAAATCAAGTATATTAGATATGGGTGTGATTTCTATAGATGTTTTATAAAGAGTGATACTCTTACAACATTTGGAAAAACCATTTATCATAAAATGAACCATTCAGGTTTTGGAGTAAGTTAAAATTCATGCAATTTTTTATCACTCCGTTTGCTATTTAATTGTGGTTTAGAATTAAATAATGAGTCCATTCGACTCTGAGAATATTCAAAATAGGGTATCAAGACCAGTCTTGGTAAGGAAACACCTATTAAGTGAACGTTGAATATTATAATCGAAAATTATCCCTAATCGAGGTCATTTAAACAATGGACGATTAATGACCAGTTGAGATTAGTGTGTAGTTTGATTCATAGCACCGTTTCATGTGCTACAAGGACATGATTGTCATGAATCATTTGCATAAGTATTGGTTTAGAACCATACTGGATCGACCTATGAGAATACTTTAAGAGATTAAAATTATCATAAGTATACTTCTCATTATGGCTATCGGAACCTATTTCCTC
This sequence comes from Chenopodium album, assembly GCF_948465745.1. NCBI lineage: Eukaryota > Viridiplantae > Streptophyta > Magnoliopsida > Caryophyllales > Amaranthaceae > Chenopodium > Chenopodium album. The sequence goes on along the minus strand of NC_137835.1, from coordinate 16,999,363 downwards.
GACAATGAGTATTGTGAGTTCTCTTGCTTGAGTACTAGTCCGCTTTAATGTTGTAAAACGTCTGCCGTAATAGGGGATTATAACGGCAACACTCGGGCGGCTAGGTCCTCTCATTAAGAGGAGCTACATTACAAGACTGGGAATGTCCCCTTACTAAAATAGGGAAGATGTCTTTATTGTATACAAGGCCTCTCGTAGAGCGAGACTGTGAAAATGCATGGCCGTGCTCGGATGGATTTTAGAAATCATTTGTTTATTGACAGTCAGACTCGGAATCGAGAAACACTTCTGGACGTAAAAAGTATGACACAATAATCTTACCTTATAGTTCATGAAGAGACATTAAGCGTCATAGGAAAAAGGTTGTACACTAAATGCGCACTTGTCCGTCGGACTCGGAATCGAGAAACACTTCTGGACGTAATAAGGATGACACAATAATCTTACCTTATAGTTCATGAAGAGACATTAAGCGACATAGGAAAAAGGGTGTACACTAAATGCGCACTTGTCAGGAAGGACAAGTGGGAGATTGAAAGGAATAGTTTCCTTCGAACAAGTGTACTATTCCGTTAGGGGGTTCATAATTATTAGAAAGGTAATATATTCAATAAGGTCAAGTGATCGCGCCATGGTGGCAACGCGCCATGGTGGCGGCACGTGTGGCAAGGAGCCACGAACTCGGGTGACGGGTCATGGACACGGGACAAAAGAAAGTGGCCCAACCGAACCCAACTTGGGGCTCAAGGTTAGATGAGAAATGGTTAGCTAACAATGCATGTGAGTTGCCTTAGGGACCAAGTGGGAAAGTGGTCCTCACCTAACCATGTGACACTTGTTACTTGGTACTTGGTTTATTTAACTAAGGATTGAATTCATCAATCTTTCCATTTGGGATCTTTTTGTGAAAAAGTCCCACATTGAAAGATGAGTGGAATTCACAAGCTATCCTTACTAATATTAGCCAAAGCATGGCTTGAGAATTCTTTTCTTGAGTAGAAGTTCAATAGAGCATTGCATTAGCAAAAACTCTTAAACTCATATAATACTCGGGTTTTGGTCGGACCTCGCTAACCTCAAGTTAACGGACCTAAAAGTTGCTAGTAGTTTTTGCGGGTGTATTTCCGTAGGAGGCTCGCGTATTTTCGGAGCTTAAGCTTTCAAGTAAGAGCCCGACTTTGAGGGTGAAGCACGCTTTAAAGGTAATTTCGATTTTATCCTTTTATGTTTATTTGTTATGTTTTATGGTTTTATTAATTGCGAGTGGCTCTTTGGGTCGGGGTTGTTTCCGCGGTGAGTTGGACTCACCAAACCACAACATGGCGCTGCACTACAGTGTGCGGCAACAGTTTAGAATTTTGCTCGAGTCATCACGACGAGTCTAATTAAACAGTTTATTAATCAGTTTAGTTATTTTTTTAATGGCAGTAACCTTATTTAGTCCTTAATTGAGTCTAAGTACTTAGTCCCATGGTCTGACACAAGAGTCAAAGCATGTCACTTACACTCACAAATAAAGCACCCACTAATATGTATGTACACTTTGACCATGTCTAGAGAGTCTTGTATGCACGTGTTTTCCGTCATTTTTTTTAGGGGGGTAAGTCGGATATTAATCCTCCAATTAAACCACTTGTTTGAGCCCATATACTTAATTCCCAAAAATATACACCCTATTTTTGCTTTTTTCTTTTTCTTTATAAACACGTAAAGCCAAAGTCAATTTGAGTCAAGTCATTAAAATAATTAAAATGGTTTATTTACAGCGCGTGGTCTAGAAAGGAAGGGCACTTGATCAGAGACAACCTTTTCGTTCAAGTAAAACTTTTTTATAATAAACCAATCGGTCAAAAAAGAAAAGCTAAGAATATAATGGCAAGTCAAGAAGAAGTTAATGAGCTCAAGAAGCAAATGGCTGGTGTTACTGAGTTGCTAAAGACCTTAACCCTCCAAATCAATGACCCTATGAATCAACAACAAATGGAGCTCATGCAAGAGAGCTTGAGCAAGATATCTAATGATTACAGGTTCCAGGCATTAGCTCACAAGGGGTCTCGGTGGACAAGGAGCTTCATCCGCGGAAGTTCAATGCCAACGACATCCCAAAGTTCAAGGCAACTGATAACCCTTATTTTCTTTTAAGAGCCTTTGAAACTATAATGAATATTAAGGGGATTGATAGAAAAGTATTTCATTCTTTATTTTCTCTATCTCTTGAAACCGTTTGCCAACAATGATTCTTTTTCCTTGACAAAGAGAAAACCTCTAATTGGGAATCAATTGTATACACTTTCATTGATAAGTATAAATGCAATATTTAAGTTGAAACTGATCATAGGGAACTTGAAATACTTAAACAAAAAGAGAATGAAGGTTTTACTTCTTTCTTCAATAAATGGAGAGAAACCTCTGCTAGGATGATTGAAGTACCAAGCGAAAAAGAATATGTGAGGATGTTCATTAAGAACCTCCAAGAAAAGTACTCCAAGCATCTTAAGTACAAAAAAAATCTTAATACTTTTAAGGTCGTCTATGATATTGGGATTAACATTGAAGATGACCTTACTAAACAAAAAGCTTCTAATTTAATAATAACTCCAACAGTGGCTGGAAAGGTAAGAAGAACGACAATCCTTCTTCTTCCAAAACCATCCACTCAAATAATGTTAGTACCTTTAATTTGAGTGAAGTCCTTGCTATAAACAACCAAGGACAAAAGAAACCATTTAGGAGTAACTTTACTCCTATTGGTATGAGTTATAACACTGCATTCGATCGACTGAATGCAAAAGGTCTTATAACTCCTATTAGACCATTCGGGGATCCACCTGTTGAAAAGAGGACAGCTAACTAGAACCCCAACACACATTGAAAGTATCACCAAGGTAGGGGCCATCTCACGAGAATTGTTGGAAGCTTAAGGAAGCTATCCAAGACTTGATTGACAACAATAAGCTTCCATTTCCCCTGCAAGCAAGAAGCCAAGTATTAACAACGCACCTCTCTCTGACTCTTTGGCTATCTCTGATGAGGAAAACCATGTTGATCCATCATCCCTCATCAAACCTGTTGAAGAAATTCATGCTATCGAAGAAGAGCAGGAAACCTTTTTTGATGCCATGGATGATTTTCCTTCTGAACAAGAGCCTGCAACTAAGGAAGAAGTATGGATTCTCATATGACCAATTTGGGAGGGAATAGACTTGTTACGTGAAGCTATTGAATTAGCGAAGAAACAAGAAAAAGTGGTTCAAAGCAAACATGTTAAAGTTCAACCTATGGAGAAGAAGCCATTTTCTCTCCAAGTAATTGACACACCAAAGAAGAGTAGCAAGCCCTACACTCCAATTGGGACCTCCTACGCTAAATCGTTCAAAATGCTCTCCGAGAGTGGTTAAGTCAAGCCTCTTGAACCGAGATCATTTGAATCATTGAAGAGGACAAATAGGTTCTACTGTCCATATCATCAATCAGGGGGACATACCATTGAGAACTGTTTTAAATTCAAAGTTTTAATTCAGAAGATGATTGATAACAAGAAGCTAGTTCTAATCCCACAAGAACAAGATATTAGCATCAATGGGGTTTGGGACATCGATGATGAAGACGTCTATCTTAAGGATATGGAAGAACCTCCACTTTCAGTCATATATCCAATAAGTGATTTTTGGGATGAAGAAGATTCACCCATAGACGTCCTCACAAGATCCAGGAGAATGAAACCTCCCATCTCTACACAACCCCTTTCTACCGTGCAACAAGTTCCCATACCAATTATAGAGGACAGTGATGTTGTCAAACAATTCAAGAAGACTAAGGTCGAAATGAAATTATAAACTTCTAGCTACATCTCGAGAACGTAGGTTGACGGTAATGAACGCCTTGGATAAGATAGGGATAGACTCTGAAACCACTCCTGAGGGGTTGGCTAACTTCCTTATGAGTGATCTCCCTAGTCCTATCAACTTGATCACCTTTTTTGACAAAGATTTACCTCCAGAAGGTGACAAGCATTACAAGGCTTTAAATATCACAATAGTCTGCAAGAGGATGAATGTCCCAATGACTCTTGAAGATAATGGATCGGCAATCAATGTTTGTCCACTCAGAACTGCGAGAATGTTAGGAATAAGGGATGAAGATTTAACCTCGTCAACACAAGGAATAAGATCCTACGACAATACTCGTCGCCAAGCTCTTGGAAAAATCACCATGAATGTAACAGCGGGAGTAATAGAACATGCCACTACCTTCCAAGTGGTAGATATTAAGGCTTCCTTAAACTTATTGTTGGGACGCCCTTGGCTTCATGACCTTAAGGACGTCCCTTCATCCCTTCATCAGCAAGTAAAGGCTGTAGTTGGAGGGATCCCTATTACAATCAATGCTTCACCTATGAGGATTAAAGCCGTTGAAAATCCGATCATTAATGTGGAGCACGACGAGAATAATGAAGATTTGTGGGTCTTTAATGAAGAGGTCTCCTTAATCGAGGAGGATGAAAGGACCCCTCTTCGCCATGACCCTCACTCTAATATGACAGTAAATGCTATCCTCAAGAAACAGGGACACTTTCCCGGAATGACTCTAGGAAAGAAAAAGGAGATAGAAAAACAAATGAAATTACCTGGCCTCCCTAAGTTAGATACTTTTGGACTTGGTTTCAAACCCACTCGGGAAGATCTTAAGCGAGCCAAGGAAAAGTCTAAGGCGTGTAGGAACAGTCGCACCCAAAATAAAGCAATCCCAATGGACTAATATCCTCTTACTCTCAATTGATAGTTCATAAGAGAAAGAGAGGGCTATCCATGCTATGAATTTCTTGAACCTTTCGTTGTAAACGGCATAAGGTAACCAGGGTTCGAAATCTTTCTGGATTGTTACTTTCTAGATGAGATCCCAACTCCTATTTACAATGAGAAAGCACCCCCATGCTTTGACTTTAATGTCATGGGACTACTCTTTGGGCATGAAAAGGATGAGCCAAAATATATAGAGGATAATTCCTCGCTCATTAAACTGGTCCTACAAAGCGAGAAATTTGACCCTTCAAAGCTCATCACTCCAGCTGAAGGTTTAGTGCAAGGATGGCGCAAGACGGTCAAGGTGACTACTGCGAGTGGAAGAAAAATCTCAATAACAACAGGGAAAAGACCAATGTTTGAAGAGTCGTCTGAGTCAGAGTCTTTCCCTATAGAGTCTTCTAAGTCCTTAGCTGTAGCACCTCTTCCTTCTTCTCCTTCTTCTATTTTAGCATCTACTCCTAGGATAGTTAGCAATCAAGTCCCTTAGGACATTTCTTTATTCGATGTAATGACTTCCGAATTTAGTAATATGTCTTCTTCCTCTTACTCGTGTTTTTCATTCACTAGTGGAAAAATTTCTATTTGTAACACCCTATTCGTAACGGGCAATAGTATATTAGTTACAATTAACCTATTTGTAACGGGCAAAACAATAGTCCGTTACATTAAAGTTGCATACTAAGTACGGAGAGTGGTATTCGTAACGGGCAAAATGATGCCTGTTACAAAAATTGCATTATTCGTAACGGACAGCATTTTTCCCGATACAAATACCGCACTCTTTGTAATGGACAAAATTGGCCTGATACGAATAGTTAAAACACAAAACCAGAAAAATTAAGCCATAAAAAACACCTTGAAAATATTATGATTTTAAAAATAAACGAGCGAGGCTCCGATACCGCTGTTGGGGTTTAGTGAGTCCGACTCACCGCGGAAACAAACCCAAAAATAAGACCGCACTCGCAATAAATAAAACCATAAACATAATTAAATTAATCACAAGATTAAGATAAGCTAATTACCTTTGACGCGTGCTTCGCTCCAAAATGAGCTCTTACTTAAAAGCTTCAAGTCCCGCTCACACGGAGACCTCCAACGAAGTCCACCCGCACCAACAAAACCGACTAGGTCCAATGTCTTGGGGTTAGCAAGACCCGACCAATAAAACCCGATTAATTATATTGAGTTCAAAGGTTTCCACTAATTGTGATGCCTTTTCCAACTCTTACTCAAGCATCATTCCCAATGCCCATACTTGGGTATTTATAGGAAATGATGGGAGTATCATTTACTCTCCCATCAATGTGGGATATTATGATTTTTCCATTTTATTTTAAAGCTAAAATAAAATTAATAATCAAGCTAGTAATAAATCAACAAGTGGCAAGCTCATGTAAGTGGTTAGGTGAGGACCACTTGAAGAAGGGGGGGACCAAACTTGCTCCCCACTCCCTCTCCCATAACCGGCCACCTCACTCCACACACACTCAAGGACCACAAGCCACATAGCACCCACCCTTGGGCACCAAGGCAGCCAAGGTGGGATGCCATGTGCTGCTGTGCGTGGCAGGCACGCCCAGCAAGCCCAGCAGGCCCAGCACTCGCATGCGGGCTGCCAGGCGCAGCTGGCCAGCAAGCCCAGCATGCTTGTGCGGGCTGCTGCTGGCTTTTGCCTTGGCCAGCGCTGCTAGGCACCAAGCAATGGCCTAGCCATGCTGCTGCTAGCTGTCGCGAGCTCGCGCGCCTAGCGTGCTAGCTGCTGCAGCTTGTTGCGGCATGGCTTGCTAGCTATTGCGCGCACAAGGCTGTTCCTAGCATGCTAGCACGCACTAGGCAGCGCCTAGCCTTGCGATGCTAGCATGGGTGCGCTAGCACGCACCAGCCAGCCTAGGCTCGGCTTGGTGCGCATGCCAGCCACCATGCTAGGCCATATGCCCTTAGCACTCGGTTTGCTTGGGCATTCCGATGCTAGGGGTATTTTGGTCTTTTGTTGATTTATTACTATTTCTCGTCTCGTCTTTCACTATTTTTCGACTCGACTTCCGACACTCGGTTTCGACGCTCTAAGCTCGAATTTCCGACATCTAAATAAATATTACTCGGTCGACTCATTAATTCCTTCTGAATTAATTCCGAAGGGTTCAGTCAAGATTAAGCTGTAATATTAATTATTCATTAATATTACTGATCGGAAGTGGCCTCCACCCAGGCATTCCGATCACTTGACCTCACTGAATATATTAGCTTTCTAATAATTTTAAACCCACTAACGGAATAGTACACTTGTTCGAAGGACACCATTCCTTTCAATCTCCCACTTGTCTTTCCGGACAAGTGCTCATTTTGTGTACAACTTTTTTCCTATGTCGCTTAATGTCTCTTCATGAACTATAAGGTAAGATTTATTTTGTCATCCTTATTACGTCCAGAAGTGTTTCCCGATTCCGAGTCCGACTGTCAATAAACAGATGATTTCTAAAATCCATCCGAGCTCGGCCATGCATTTTACAGTCTCGCTCTACGAGAGGCCTTGTATACAACAAAGACATCTTCCTTATTTTAGTAGGGGGACATTCCCAGTCTTGTAATGTAGCTCCTCTTACTGAGAGGACCTAGTCGCCCGAGTGTTGCCGTTATAATCCCCTATTACGGCAGACGTTTGACAACATCAAAGCGAACTAGTACTCAAACAAGAGAACTCACAATACTCATGGTCAAAGAAATAGGTTCCGATAGCCATAATGAGAAGTACACTTATGACAAATTTTTTAATATCTTAAAGTATTCTCATAGGTCGATCCAGTATGGTTCTAAACCAATACCTGTGCAAATGATTTATGACAACAATGTCCTTGTAGCACATGAAACGGTGCTATAAATCAAATTACACACTAATCTTAATCGGTCATTAATCGTTCATCGTTTAAATGACCTTGATTAGGGATAATTTTCGATTATAATATTCAATGTTCACTTAATAGGTGTTTCCTTACCAAGAGTGGTCTTGATACCCTATTTTGAATATTCTCAGAATCGAATGGAATCATTATTTAATCCTAAACCACAATTAAATAGCATAACGGAGTAATAAAATATTGCATGAAATTTTATATTACTCCAAAACTTGAATGGTTTTCCTTAGCGTCTTACATTAATTTTTCTCAAAATTAACTAAAACACTAAACAAGGAAATCAAAGCCAGTCTCCTACATGCTTTATTCCCATTGCCTCAACGTGCTTGTTGTGCTTCACTTGAGGCAAAGGTTTAGTAAGTGGATCGGCTACATTGTCATCCGTTCAAACTTTGCAAATTCTGATTTCACCCTCTAATTTCCATTCTCGAGTCATGTGAAATCGCCGCTTGACATGTTTGACCTTCTGATGTTCCCTAGGCTCTCTAGCCTGAGCAATAGTTCCATTGTTGTCACAATAGAGGGCTATTGGACCCTTTATAGAGGGTACAACATCAAGTTCACCAACGAACTTACGAATCTAAACAGCCTCCTTAGCTGCTTCAGCAGCTGCTAAGTATTCGGCTTCAGTTGTAGAATCTGCAGTTGTACTCTGCTATGCGCTCTTCCAACTAAACGCCCCTCTATTTAGACAGAACACATATCCAGATTGCGATTTGAAATCGTCTCTGTCTGTCTGGAAGCTTGCGTCGGTATAACCTTCCACAACTAAATCCTCTGCACCACCATACACCAGGAATTTATCCTTGTTCCTTTTCAGGTACTTTAGGATATTTTTGGCTGCAGTCCAATGCGCTTCTCCTGGGTCTGATTGGTAACGGCTCGTAGCACTCAAGGCATACGATACATCTGGCCTAGTACATATCATGGCATACATGATCAATCCAATAAGCGAAGCATATGGAATCTGATTCATTCTTACCCGCTCATCAAGTGTCTGTGGACACTGCTTCTTGCTTAGGGTTATGCCATGTGACATTGGCAGGTGACCTCTCTTGGCCTCCTCCATGCCAAATTGAGCAAGTACCTTATCAATATAAGTACTCTGACTCAATCCAATCATCCTTTTTTATCTATCCCTATAGATCTTGATGCCTAGTATGTACTAAGCCTCTCCCAAGTCTTTCATTGAGAAGCACTTTCCAAGCCAGGCCTTTACAGACTCTAACAACGGAATGCTGTTTCCAATGAGCAATATGTCATCGACATATAAGACTAGGAAGGCGATGTCACTCCCACTAACCTTCTTGTAAACACAAGATTCATCTGGATTCTTGATAAAACCAAACTTACTGATGGCTTCATCGAATCGCAGATTCCAACTTCTACTTGCTTGCTTTAGTCCATAAATGGACTTCTTAAGCTTACAAACTTTCCTAGCATTGTTTTGGTCGACAAAACCTTCAGGCTGTGTCATATACACAGTTTCTTCCAAATAACCATTAAGGAAGGCGGTTTTGACGTCCATCTGCCATATTTCATAATTGTAATATGCAGCAATCGCTAGGAGGATCCGAACGGATTTAAGCATTGCGACTGGTGAAAAGGTTTCATCGTAATCAATACCATGAACTTGTCTGTAACCTTTTGCCACCAATCTAGCTTTGTAAATGAATACATTTCCATCTTTGTCGGTTTTTAACTTGAAAATCCACTTACATCCGATAGGTGTATAACCTTCGGGTAAGTCAACCAAGTCCCAGACTTGATTTTCAAACATGGAATCCATTTCAGATCTCATGGCCTCTTGCCATTAAGCAGAGTCGGTGCTTGCCATCTCTTGCTTGTAGGTTGCCGGTTCATCTCCATCCATAATCAGGATGTCCTGATTCTCGGTTAATACTAAACCAAGATATCTATCAGGTTGAGATCTCGGCCTCTGAGACCTACGTAGGGTAATGGATTGAGCATTTGCATTGTCGGTTCCACTTTGCACATTTTGATCATTTTGACCTGCGTCAACAGATGCTGTTTGAGCACTTTGACTGTCATTATGATTTTGTTTCTCATCCTCACGAACTTCGTCGAGTTTGATTTTCCTCCCACTTGTCATTTTGGAAAGGTGCTCCTTCTCCAAAAAGACACCATCGCGAGCAACAAACACTTTGTTCTCCGATTTGTTGTAGAATTAATACCCTTTGGTTTCTTTTGGGTAGCCCACAAAGTAAACCTTGTCAGATTTGGGATGAAGTTTGTCAGAAATCAATTTATTAACATATGCATCGCATCCCCATATCTTTAGAAAAGATAACCTGGGAGGTTTCTTCGTCCATAATTCATATGGAGTCTTTTCTACAGCTTTTGATGGAGCACGGTTCAGTGTTAGTGCCGCAGTTAGAAGTGCGTGTCCCCAGAAAGAGATAGGAAGATCACTAAGACCCATTGTTGACCGTACCATGTCTAACAAGGTCCGATTTCTCCTTTCAGATACTCCGTTCCATTGAGGAGTTCCTGGAGGTGTCAATTCTGAAAGTATACCCTTTTCTTTCAGATGGTCATCGAATTCTTGGCTCAAGTATTCACCACCTCGATCTGATCAAAGGGCTTTGATTTTCTTGCCAAGCTGATTTTCAACTTCACTCTGAAATTCTTTGAACTTTTCAAATGATTCAAATTTATGCGACATGAGGTAGACATAGCCATATCTACTATAGTCGTCTGTGAAAGTGATGAAATATCGATGTCCATTTCTTGTGGTTGAGCTCATTGGTCCACATACATCGGTATGTATAAGACCCAATAAGTCACTTGCCCTTTCTCCCAACTTGGAGAATGGCTGTTTAATCATCTTGCCTAATAGACTTCCCTCGCAATTCTCAAACGATTCTAAATCGAAAGAGTCAAGAACACCTTCTTGTAGAAGTTTCTTGATGCGTTTGATGTTAATGTGGCCAAGACGACAATGCCACAAGTAAGTCTGATTTGACTCTATGGTCTTAGCTCTTTTGGTATCATTATTCACATTATAAACTTGTTTGTCTAAAGAAAGCACATAAAGGCCATTTTCAGAATGTGCAATACCATATAAAACATTATCGAGATAAAATGAACATTCTTTGTCCTTTACTCAAAATTCAAAACCTTTGGCGTCCAACGCCGAAATTGAAATAATGTTTTTGGTAATGTTAGGAACATAATAAACATTATCGAGTTCCAAAACTAGCCCGGTGGGCAAAGACAAACTGAGAGTTCCTACGGATACGGCACCAATTCTGGCTCCATTGCCGACCCGGAGTTCAATCTCTCCCTTCTCTAGCTTTCTAGCGTTCCTTAGTCCCTGAGAATTGGAACAAAGGTGTGAGCCACATCCGGTATCTAATACCCATGATGTTAAGCTAGTGAAGTTAAAGTCTATAACGAATATACCTGATTCAGAAGCAACGGTTCCGTTCTTCTTATCTTCCTTGAACTTGAGGCAATCTCTCTTCCAATGTCCCTTCTTCTTACAGTAGAAACATTCGGAATAAGATTTAGAAGATGCTACCTTCTTATCCTTGGTAGCTTTAGACTTAGGCGGAAAAGTTTTATTCTTACCTTTCCCCTTAAAGCCTTTCTTCTTCTTGCCCGAAAATTTGAACGGCTTGCCCTTTTTAATCATGAGCATATCATGCTTTCCCTCATCCTTGAGCGTTTGCTCAGCTTGCTTCAACATACCATGAAGCTCGGTGAGGGTTTTCTCCATGCTGTGCATATTATAGTTCATCTTGAACTGATCATAGCCTTTGTGCAGCGAGTGGAGAATGATGTCAATTGTCATCTCAGTTGAATACCCCACATCAAGCCTTCCCATGTTTTCAAACAATCCAATCATTTTGAGTACATGTGGGCTGACTAGCTCTCCTTTCTTGAGCTTGCTCTCAAGGATCTGCCTGTAGGTTTCAAACCTTTCAGTTCGGGCCTGCTCTTGTAACATATTCTGCAAATCAGAAATGATCTCAAAAGCCGTCTCTTTTTCAAAGAAAGTCTTTTGAAGCTCAGGAGACATTGTGGCCAACATGATGCATTTGACATCTTGATTGGCACTTTGCCATCGATTTAGGGCAGCTTAAGTCACCTCCTCATTGGGAGCTTCGGGCATTTCCTCATCAAGGACATATTCCTTTTGCTCTTGCATGAGAACAATTTGCAAGTTCCTTTACCAATCAAGAAAATTTGGCCCACTCAACTTCTCCTTGTCGAGAATTGAGCTTAACGAGAATTGGTTGTTTGAGTTATTTGAAGACATGATTCTACAATTGAAAGAATTTGAAATGAAAAACCATTCATTATACTTAAATAAGATTGAATTCATGCATTTTAATCAAACTTATTTAAAACGTCTTATTCACACATTAAAGATTGTCCCCATTTTAGGTGAGAATAAGTCGATTCCAAGATCCAAAGAAACAAAGAGTGGTTAAGCATGCTTTGGCTTGTCTTAACACTCAATCTCCTAAGGTAAGCAACGCTTTGCTAATGGCTCCAAGCCACTCTTGGTTGAATAAATCGTCGCATCCAATGCTCTCTAAACAATTTATTCACTTTACCACAACATGTTAGGACTCCATCACTCATATCGTTGACTATAACCAAAACCACCTTGCATACCAGGTATGCCTTACGTTCCTTGGAGAAGTAGTGATGCCTCGCTTTGGCGTAGCCCACCACTACCCTCGTTCGGTTGGTATGTGTGTTTTGGAATGGCAAGTTTTACTCAATATTTTAGGGACCTAGGGTTTCTATGTTGGTTGATTTAAGTGAACTTAATTAATCATCTCAACATTCGAAATCCTAAACATGCATCTAACATATAATTCACATATATATAAACATAAATACATATCGAAAACATAAATAGAGATGCATTTGGCAACTAGCATGACCCCTTGAGATCTTCAAGTCTTCAAAAGGTCTTCATTTGCAACTTCATGGATTTGTCTTCTAAGAACCCCGTCTTCAAGACTTGACCAAAATATTACAATTGCTAGTATCTACGATTAGGACTAATCTAAATATTAAGGTACAAAAATACTCAACGGTTCGTAGACCGTATTTAGATTTACAAAAATACATCACGGATCACAGTCCGTATTTTCTATCCTAATCGGGCCCCACTAGTTGCCATTTCATAAAACCTGTGAGAGAATTTTACATTCCATTCATCCATTCACTATATGTGAATGGCCCATGCATTTTACAACGATAAACAAGTAACAATGCATAAAACGCGCGAGAACTAGTAACTAATCTAGGTGGTTAATCCAATTAACACGCCTAATTAAACTAGTCAAAGTTGTTTTAACCGGTTATGGTAATAACTTAGAGACGCTCCCACTAAATTCCGCATCCAACTTAACTAATCCAATTAATTAAGTCGGTGAACCCAAATATTTGCCAAAATTATTTTGCAAATGTCGCTCAAAACCCGAGGCCTAGCCTCCAAAAATTTTAATTAAATAAACAAAATAATTAAAATAATTAAAACGACAATTTAAGCAAAATTACGAAATCCAAAATGTCTAAGTGCCTAGCACTAAGACTTGGAGTCCAAAAAAGATACCCTTATTTACATATTAAGCAACGCTAAAATTAACTTTAAAATAACATCGCCTTAATAACCCGGGGTTATTGTGCCAATTATGGAATTGTACGTACCGTACAACAAGCACGTAATATGCCCATGCGCACCCCCGCAACACCAAGCATGCATGTGGGCTGCTTGTGCTCGCATGCGCTACGCCCAGCCCAGCCAAGCGTAGCAGCACGCACAGCATTATGCTGCTGCTGCGCCATGCTGCTGCTTGCTGCTGACTGGCGCGCTATGCTGCTGGCAGCGAGCAGCAGCCCACGCCCTTCCTCGCACACACACACGCACAACACCAAGCACCTAAGAACGAAGTGTCCGGCAGCCTCGGCAGCCACATATGGGTTGCGTGAGCAGCCCAGCTGGCCGAGAGCTAGCTCGGGGCTCTTAGGCCTCGTGTTGCGTGCTAATGTTTCAAAAATTATCGATTTTGTGTGTGACATTATAAATCAGTTCTAAATTAATTTTAGAATCAATTTTGAGGAAAAATGAAAAATAACAAGTCCAACTTAAATAATTCATCCAAATACAATTAACTAAATTTATTTCCAAGAACCATTCTTTAATAAAATTGGTTTAACTTGGTGTAATAAAATAAATTAGGGCAATTCTCACTATTAATTTAATCAATTTAAATTAATCTTGAGATTTTGACAAAATAAAAGGGAGTTGGAAAAAATGAACATAAGTTCAATAAAGACTCCAACTTTAATACTTGTGACTTCATGAAAAATTATATCATCCAATATGAAGATAACCCAATTTCAATCACAAGTTTTAAACTTTATGATTCCAATCAACTAAATAATGATTAAATCAACAAAGTTTAACCAAAATTCATGGAATTTAGTAACTCAAAGTTTCAATCACTTATCATAAATAAAGATTGAATCTTTAGTACTTGGAAGCAACAAAGAACAACAATTTCACACTTAATGCAATTAATTTGCAATTATGTGAAAAAATAAAACCAAACTTTCAAGCACCAATTACTACCAAGTAATCATGCTTAAAGTGGTCTAAAATTGCATATAAATAAAGGAAATAACCAAATTCATAACCACCATAAATATGCAATCAATTTTCAAGGTTAGAAAGATTTAAAATTTTTCGTCAAAACGAAAAATCCCTCGAAAAATGCATTTTTGGTCGTTTTTTGGCTAAAAACAGAGCCCTAAAAGGGTAAAACCATTTCCAGAACGCTTTTTCCACCCAAAATTCACTTTTTTGGGTCCAAATATGGGTTCGAGAGCTAAAAACAGCTCTAATACGAGGTAAAAATTGGAAAAACGAGTTACTAATCTAATTAGCAACTTAAAACCAGAAAAATTAAGCCATAAAAAACACCTTGAAAATATTATGATTTTAAAAATAAACGAGCGAGGCTCCGATACCGCTGTTGGGGTTTGGTGAGTCCGACTCACCGCGGAAACAAACCCAAAAACAAGACCGCACTCGCAATAAATAACACCATAAACATAATTAAATTAATCACAAGATTAAGATAAGCTAATTACCTTTGACGCGTGCTTCGCTCCAAAATGAGCTCTTACTTAAAAGCTTCAAGTCCCGCTCACACGGAGACCTCCAACGAAGTCCACCCGCACCAACAAAACCGACTAGGTCCAATGTCATGGGGTTAGCAAGACTCGACCAATAAAACCCGAGTAATTATATTGAGTTCAAAGGTTTTCACTAATTGTGATGTCTTTTCCAACTCTTACTCAAGCATCATTCCCAATGCCCATACTTGGGTATTTATAGGAAATGATGAGAGTATCATTTACTCTCCCATCAATGTGGGATAGTATGATTTTTCCATTTTATTTTAAAGCTAAAATAAAATTAATAATCAAGCTAGTAATAAATCAACAAGTAGCAAGCTCATGTGAGTGGTTACGTGAGGACCACTTGGAGAAGGGGGGGACCAAACTTGCTCCCCACTCCCTCTCCCATAACCGGTCACCTCACTCCACACACACTCAAGGACCACAAGCCACATGGCACCCACCCTTGGGCACCAAGGCAGCGAAGGTGGGCTGCCATGTGCTGCTGTCCGTGGCAGCCACACCCAGCAAGCCCAGCAGGCCCAGCACTCGCATGCGGGCTACCAGGCGCTACTAGCAAGCCCAGCATGCTTGTGCGGGCTGCTGCTGGCCTTGTGCCTTGGCCAGCGCTGCTAGGCAGCAAGCAATGGCCTAGCCATGCTGCTGCTAGGCAGCAAGCAATGGCCTAGCCATGCTGCTGCTAGCTGTGGCGAGCTGGCGCGCCTAGCGTGCTAGCTGCTGCAGCTTGTTGCGTTATGGCTTGCTAGCCATTGCGCGCACAAGGCTGTGCCTAGCATGCTAGCACGCACTAGGCAGCGCCTAGCCTTGCGATGCTAGCATGGGTGCGCTAGCACGCAACAGCCAGCCTAGGCTCGGCTTGGTGCGCATGCTAGCCACCATTCTAGGCCATACGCCCTTAGCACTCGGTTTGCTTGGGCATTCCGATGGTAGGGGTATTTTGGTCTTTTGTTGATTTATTACTATTTCTCGTCTCGTCTTTCACTATTTTTCGACTCGACTTCCGACGCTCGGTTTGGACGCTCTAAGCTCGAATTTCCGACGTCTAAATAAATATTACTCGGTCGACTCATTAATTCCTTCCGAATTAATTCGTCGTTTCGGTTTGTTGAATGCTTGGGTGTGACCCGAAGGGTTCAGTCAAGATTAAGCTGTAATATTAATTATTCATTAATATTACTGATCGGAAGCGGCCTCCACCCAGGCATTTCGATCACTTGACCTCACTGAATATATTAGATTTCTAATAATTTTGAACCCACTAACGGAATAGTACACTTGTTCGAAGGACACCATTCCTTTCAGTTATATTGTGCCAAACCTACTGTAAATGAGTCCCCTTAACAGTTTCCCTCCATTAATTACTTTTCCCTAACAAATCCCCTCCTAATCATTATCCCCCTCACAACTCCCTTTAATCCAGGCAAGCCCTAAGGAAAAAAAAAAAATTATGACTGAAGGAGAATGTGCAGAGTAGGACTAGCAGTGTGAGTGCTCTGAAAAAATAATGTAACCTAATAACAGTTGACTCCATGAAATTGTAGGCAACGCAAAAGTGGCACGCGTAGTGATGACAGCTGCTGCCAAGTTCCTTACCCCTGTTGTCTTGGAACTTGGAGGAAAATCTCCAGCAGTAGTTGATCCTGATCTTAATCTAAAAGTAAAGAGCTTTGGGATTTTTTTTATCCTGATGGACTTTCTCTCTCACTCACTCCTGACATGTTGGGATTCTTGCTTGTAGATTGCTGTTAGAAGAATTAATGCAAGCAAGTGGGAGAACAACAATGGGCAGGCTTGCATCTCTCCTGATTATATTGTCATTACAAGAGGTTTTGCTCCTAAACTGGTAAGGTTTTGAAATATTAAAAGGTTTGAAATATTAAGGTTTTGAAAGACTATTTTTCACATGTTTTAAGTATTATAAACGCCGTCGCCTTATTCCACCCCTCTTTCGGTTAATTATGAATTAGATTCTTAAAATTGGAATGTATGATGTAATTTAATTTTACCTTAGTATAATGTAGTGATCTTCTGCATCTAAACCCACTTGGGGAGCATAAGCACTGATAACATTCACAATCTCCTTGCCACATAGCAACTTCAGCCTTATCAACCTATCGTTCTTCCGATAGACCTCGATCACCTCTTTTGCCAACCTCTCATCGAGAACCACACCAACTCCGTTCCTAGCTCCACCATTCCTTGTTCTGTGGCTCGTTTCTTGCCCAACATACCATACCTTATACCCCAAAACCAAGCCTCGAGCTCCTTCTCCTGTCCATCTTGTCTCTTGGAGGCACATGATGTTCACGCGTCGTCTTTTCATTACTTCTACCAATTCTGCTGATTTTCCCGTAAGAGACCCCACATTCCAAGAACCAATCCGCAAACTAAATTCTTTTCTCCCACGCTCCCTCCTGATGGAGGACCTAGACGAGGTGGTGCAGGGTGTCCACCACTCAGAGAAGTTATATATTGGAGGGGATCTAAATGGGCACGTTGGGGCGAGCCGAGATGGCTATGAGAGTGTCCATGGAGGCTTTGGGTATGGGCAGAGGGACGCCGGTGGTGAAGCTATTATGGATTTTGCCCAATCATATGATTTAATTTTGGCTAATACTTGGTTTAAGAAGAGGGATTCACACTTGATAACTTTTCGGAATGGAGCAAATGCAACTCAAATAGACTTCCTGCTCACAAGGAGCATAGATAGACAAAGTTGCATAAACTGTAAGGTTATCCCAGGGGAGAGTGTGGTCACCCAACACCGGCTATTGGTAATGACTATTCGTCTGAAAGAGAAGGCGAAGAAAAAAGTTAGACAAGAAGAACCAAGGATAAGATGGTGGACCCTAAGGGATGCAAAAGCTAAGGTTTTTACAGAAAAGGTAATTGAAGAAGCGGATTGGGATGGAGAGGTGGATCCGGACATGACCTGGTTACGAATGAAGAACTGTTTCCTAAGAGTGGCCAAAGAGGTCTTAGGGGAAGTAAGGGGAAGAACTTCGGTACAGAGAGATACTTCGTGGTGGAATGAAGAGGTGAAAGCAGTAATTAAGCAAAAAAGGGAATGCTATCAAGCCTTAGGAAAATGTAGGAGTGATGAAACCTTTGCAGCGTATAAGGAGGCTAAGAGTAAGGCAAAGGCAGCTGTTCGCCAAGCAAAAGAAAAGGCATATCAGGAGGTTTATGAAAAGCTTGATTCCAAGGAGGGAGAAAGGATCATTTATAAGATGGCAAAGAGAAGACAAGAGGCAAGGAAGGATATTGGCATGGTGAAGTGTGTCAAAGATAAGAACCAAATGGTCCTAGTGCAAGAGGAGGGCATCAAGGACAGGTGGAAGGGGTACTTTGATGAATTATTTAATGGAAGTAATGGAGTTGTGATAGGAGATACCTCTATGAGTGATGAAGAAATCAACATGGAGTATGTGCGAAGGATTAGGAGAGTAGAGGTGGAGATTGCACTGAGGAAGATGAAACCTAAGAAGGCGGTTGGCCCTGATGGGGTACCGATAGAGGTGTGGAGGTGTTTGGGTAAGATTGGTATTGATTGGTTAACAAACCTTTTCAACAAGATATGGACGGCTACAAGGATCCCACAAGATTGGAGGAAGAGCACCTTGGTCCCGGTTTATAAAAACAAAGGAGACGCTCAAGATTGTTCTAACTATCGAGGAATTAAGCTTATGAGCCATACTATGAAGTTGTGGGAAAGGGTGATTGAACAAAGGTTGAGGGCATGCACAAGCATTTCAGATAACCAATTTGGTTTTATGCCTGGGAGATCTACTATGGAGGCAATCCATTTGATAAGACAAATGATGGAGTTTTATAGGGTAAAGAAGAAAGATCTTCATATGGTCTTTATTGATTTAGAGAAGGCATATGACAAGGTGCCAAGAGAGATACTTTGGTGGGCAATGTTGAAGAAAGGTATCCCACGAAGGTATGTAGACCTAGTTAAGGATATGTATCGGGATGTGTCAACAAATGTGAGGACATGCGGAGGGTTGACAAAAGATTTCCCTATTACAATCGGATTGCATCAAGGGTCTGCATTAAGCCCTTTTCTTTTTGCAACGGTTCTAGACGAATTAACTAGACCAATTCAAGATGAGGTTCCATGGTGTATGCTGTTCGCAGATGATATCGTTTTGGTGGATGAGACTAAGGATGGGGTTAATGTCAAGTTGGAGCAATGGAGGCAAAGGTTGGAATCTAGAGGGTTTAAGCTAAGTCGGAGTAAGACTGAATATTTGGTATGTCGTTTTGGCACTCAGAGGGGGACAAGCAATGAAGTGGTGAGTTTGGATGGAAAGGATTTGACCATGAGTGAATGTTTTAAGTACCTAGGGTCGATCATCCAGAAGAATGGTGACATTGATCAAGACGTGACCCACAGGATTAAGTCAGGGTGGCTTAAATGGAGAGCGGCCACGGGAGTGCTATGCGACCGCAGCATTCCCTTAAAGTTGAAGGGAAAATTCTACAGGACTGCCATAAGACCAGTGTTGCTCTATGGTACAGAATGTTGGGCTTCTAAGAAAGAGCATATTAAAAAGATGGAGGTTACGGAAATGCGCATGTTAAGGTGGATGTGTGGAAACACTTTAAGAGATAGAATCAGAAATGAGGTTATTCGCAAGAAAGTAGGTGTGGCGGGCATTGTAGATAAATTAAGGGAAAATCGTCTGCGTTGGTTTGGACATGTAAGACGGAGACCCGAGGGTGCACCGGTGCGAAGAGTGGAAGAGTGGGACCATGGAGGGGTTAAACGAGGAAGAGGGAGACCAAAGATGACTTGGTTGGAAGGAGTGAGGAAGGATATGAAGTGCATGGATTTACGTGAGGATGAAGTTTTGGATCGTAAGGGATGGAGGAGAAAGATTTATGTTGATGACTACACGGAATAATCAAATTTGGTTCATGTTAGCCGACCCCACTTTTGGGATTAAGGCTTTGATTGATTGATTGATTGATAATGTAGTGATCAAGTAGGTTAATGTTGAGTGTCCTATGAGAAATGTTCTGAATTGAAACTGAGATTGTAATTGTTGTATAGTTTAACTTGCATTCTTCCTATTTGGACATGTCATCTAGTTTCAAGAGATTCTATTTTTGTTAAGTGTATAATCTCATATGTTTAATACAGCTTTTTCGACTGGCATGTAGGTCTGTGGTTATAGTTCTTGATCCAGGGTTGGGCAGCTCCTATCACTCTGTTGCTGATCAAAGTCTGAAATTGCTAATGGATTTCAATCTTGCCATGACCCTCCTTTTGAAAATGCAGCTTGCTAATCTTTATAATTATTGCCCACTCAATGACGTTGCCGTTCTCAGTAGCTCATCTTTAGATAAGCTGCAGGTATGGCACCATATAAGGGTGGCACTGATTGTAGTGAAAATCTTCAAATCATTTCTATATTATAATTATGCAAGCCTGTTACATGTGTTATTTATCTCTCTATATATGGTGTATTGAAATTAGAGCTGGCTAATCACCCATTTTTTTATCCAATAAACTTATTTAGATTGACCCTCAAGGTTGCTGTCTTGCAACATGCATGTCCTTATGAGAGAGAAGTGCCTTATCTCCCTATTTATCTCCCTGTTTTGTTAGTGCTTATGATTTGATATAATTTCATGGAGCAATTTAAAAAATCTTAGTAGACTATATTGTCATGGTTGCTCATTTCTGATTTTATTTCTATTGGCAATTTTATGTTCGAATTGTGTGATATTTTAGTGGTTTAATACTACTTATACTACTAGGCCTCTCAAAATAACACGGCTAAAATAATATAAGCTAATACAAGATAATTAGTTTCAAACAGAGGTATAAATGGGATTCAACATAGCTTATAAGAAGTATTTGCTCATAGGACAAAAACCATATCATGTTGACTAGCTGCTAAAAGACTTACCTTAGTCATATATGGGAATATATTGATAATGTCTGAGTGCATCTTCTTTTAGATTACTACCAGTAGCATAGTTTACATGAAAGTTGAGTAAAGTATGGTTTTTTAATACATTACTTGGAATAAATAATCAATCAGTCTTATGTCTAATATAATTAGACTTATATTTGGCATTTAGTGATCTACTACACTATAGATTTGCTACTTCAAGTCATGCCAAAATCAACTTATTTTATGTCTCTAAATATATATAAGTGGTACAACATTATTGTCTAATTTTATAGTCATTTCTCACATCGATCTTTCGAGAAATCTATTTTGTTACTTAGTAGCTGATGGTCTATGTTCATGCTGAGAATGAGTTTAACGTTAAAAGTATATCTGCAATGCATTCCCCCTTAAAGTGTTAATGCTTAAAATATGATACCTTTGATAAAATAGTTGTTCTACTGTTTTCATGTCGTAACATTTCTTACATCCACCTATAGACAATGGTACATTTGGGGCAGTTGCTCTCTCTTCGCCATCCTAAATCTGGTAATATTCAGAAATATAGTTAAGTGCATCCTTTCTTGTGTTATTGAAACAAGACTCTAGGATCATTACATTTCAGAGCTGACTTAATCTTACTATAATCATTTTTGCTTCTAGTAACAGCTGCTGTGATTATATGTGATTTCTTTTTCATTGTACCATTGGTGTTGGTGATATACCATGATTGTTAAGCCTTTTCACAGTAAGGCTTGTTATTTTTGGTATGCTCCATGCTCCTCTTGCTATTATCTTGGAGATTCTCTACTTCTTTAACTTTTGAAGTATTTTTCAACACAAGTACAGTAATTTTATTGGTTTATCAGTTGGGGTTTTGGGGTCTATTTGATGGATATGTGGGATTATGTATTTCAAGATAATATGAGTTTGGGTAAATATTATCCAACCTTTTTTTTTAATGTGATAATATTATCTAATTCATTTGTTGGACATTTTTTTGTGTATCTTTTCTACTATCATTCTGACTATCATAATCTAAACATGCTTGTAGCTCCCTTTTGGAAAATCCATGGCATAATTCAGCATTTGAAGGTTCTGGCTTCATCAAACTTTTTCTTTCTACTAATTTGGACAACCAGGATTTCTTCTCTTTGTAAGAATTTGGATGCTTAGGAATTTTCTATTATCTGTTGGTAATTATTAAATTCTTCTCTCTTGGATTTATAATTCCCTCTTTTTTTGCATGCCAATGGCAGGGATTGGATTGGGAAATGCATACAAGTATGGAATTCTATTCCAAGTATGCATACAAGTACGGACCTCACCCGTCCTTCAGGTTCAAGGGCAGTAGAGACACCAAGCAGAGATTTAACATGCTTTACTAATGACAGGAGCGTTGATGTAGATGAGTATGACAAGCACTCATCTGCTAAACAAAAAGAAGGGGGCATATTTTCAAAGAGCTTATGTTACAGCACTTGTTTTCTAGACATTATTCAGACACCATCACCAAGGATACATACAGCAAGGACCAGGAGTCTGAGTGTGCTGCTTGGAATACAGAAGATCTGCTTGCTTTGGGTGGTGAAGTTTTTTGTTTTCTGTTGATCTTGATTGCTGTTGTTACTACTGGCCTGCTGCTGATTCTGCTTATAATGTATTTCCTTACTAAATTTTGTAATCAATAGCGTTTTGGACTTCTCAATAGGAGAGTTTATAATTAGCATAAAAAATTGGATTTGGTGTATATGTTATGTTTGATAATGTTTGTGGCATGAAATATTTGGGTTCGTTATAAATTATTATAATAATTTGGGTGGTTAATGGAAAGAAGAATAGGGGTATTTGTAACTAGCACCTGAAATGCTAGTTACAAATGCCCCTAATTTTTTGTCTTGTTAGGAGATTATTCAAAATGGACATTGTAATTGCCCGTTACGAATAACTTCTTATTTGTAACGGGCACTTACAATGTCCGTTACGAATAACCCATTATTCGTAACGGGCATCGTAAGTGTCCATTACGAATAAGTACTAGTGTCCGTTACGAATAAGTACTTATTCGTAACAGGTATTTCAAGTGCCAGTTACGAATAATGACTTATTGTATTATAATAACCACTTATTCGTAACGGGCAACTGAAACGCCCGTTACGAATAACCCATTATTCGTAACGAGCATTTCACTTGCCTGTTACGAATAAGTTGTTATTTGTAACGGACAGTGCCCGTTACGAATAACAATGGTCATCCGTAACGGCCGCATACGTAACGGATGCTGCCCGTTACGGATGAGCCCTTTTTGCCCGTTACGGATGGCCTTTTTTCCACTAGTGATTAACCCAAGATGACGAGCATTGCTTAACTAACAATGAAAATGACAAAGAAATTATAAAAGCAATGGAAACACTTGAAAAGAAAACACTGGTAATTGAGGATACTGAAACGGTTGATATGTCAAATGATTCAACCATTAAAAGAGAAGTTAAAATCGGATTAACACTAAATAAAGAAGAAAGAACCAATTTAATTAATCTATTTAAAGAATTTATCGATGTATTTGCTTGGTCATATGAAGATATGCCAGACATTAATAGAGAAATAGCTCAACACACTATACCACTAATTCCAGGAATGAAACTTGTAAAACAAAATCTGCGTCGAATGAAACCCAACGTAGCTCTTAAAATAAAAGAAGAAATTTAAAAGCAAATAACTGCAGGTTTTATCAGGGTATTTAAATACCCCGAATGGGTAACAAATGTGGTCCCAGTTCCGAAGAAGGATGGAAGGGTAAGAAGGTGTGTCGACTATCAAGATTTAAATAAGGCAAGTCCAAAGGACGACTTCCCTTTACCACACATCGATATCTTAGTGGATAATATAACAAATCACGCGCTTCTCTCATTTATGGATGGATACGCGGGGTACAACCAGATTCTCATGGCAGAAGAAGACATGGAGAAAACGACGTTCATAACACCTTGGGGTACTTACTGTTACACGGTAATGCCATTTTGGTTGGAAAACGCGGGTGCTACTTACCAACAAGCAGCAACTGCCCTACTCTATGATATGATGCACAAAGAAGTTAAGGTATATGTGGACGATATGGTTGTAAAATTAAAGGATCGCCCAGGACATCAAGTAGCCTTAAGAAAATTCTTTGAAAGGCTAAGAAAATGCAATATGAGGTTGAATCCATCTATGTGTGCTTTTGGAGTCACCTTAGGCAAGCTCTTGGGATATGTCATAAGCTCTAGAGGAATAGAGATAGACCCAACCAAGATCAAGACGATCATGTCAATGCCACCGCCCAAAACCGAGAAATAAATTCGAGGATTTATTGGCCGGTTGCAATATATAAGTCGGTTCATATCGAAGATAACAACGATATGTGAACCAATATTCAAGAAGCTCAAAAAGAATGCCAGTAATATGGGACGACGAGTGTCAAAAAGCCTCTGAGAAAATCAAAACCTATCTCGCAAATCCTCCCGTATTAGCACCAGGGATTCTAGGGATCCCTCTTAGGTTGTACTTAACAGTCACCAAGGAGACAATAGGGCCTATGGTTGCACAAGAAGTAGAAGGAAAAGCAAATGCAATCTACTATCTAAGCAAGAAAATGCTCGAGTATGAAGTACGCTACACACTGCTTGAGAAATTGTGCCTCGCATTAGTGTGGGCCACAACCAAGTTAAGACATTACATGCTCGTGCATATAGTCTTTGTAGTTTTTTGAATGGATCCACTTAAGTATTTATTCGAAAAGTTTACACTCAATGGACGTATATCAAGGTGGATATTCAACTTAGCCCAATTCGATGTAAGATTCATGCCTCAAAAGGCTATCAAAGGATCTGTGGTCTCGGACTTCCTAGCAGATTTCCCAAGAGAAGATTCAACGCCAGTACATGACAACGAATTTCCAGATGAAGACTTGATGGTCACAGAAGATGATACTTGGACTTTATACTTCGATGGAGCCTCAAACCAAAAAGGATTTGGTGTTGGAGTACTATTAGTATCACCTAAAGAAGAGCATGTTCCAATCTCCATAAAGTTAGATTTCGACGTTACCAACAACGCTGCCGAATACGAAGCATGCATGGTAGGGCTCGAAACAGCTTTTAATTTGGCGTTGGGAGTAAAGAAATTACAAATATTCGGAGACTCTTCCTTGATCATCAACAAAATTTCCAAAAGATGGAAAGTAAGGAGTGAAAGTTTAGCCCCTTACCAAACCTATCAGGAAACTCTCACCAACCAGTTAGAAAAGGTAGAATACACCTATCTACCTAGAGTGGAAAATCAATTTGCTGATGCCTTGGCAAGACTAATCTCAATGGTTAGGATTCCTATGGAATTTGAGCAAATGCCTTTAACCATAGAGAAAAGGCATAAACCGGCACTAGTGGAAAAACTGTTATTACCCTATTAGCAATTGACATCATATATGTTAGTTACTAAAACACTAATTGTAACTGGCCAAAATAATGTCAGTTACAAATACTATGTCATTAGCAACTGGCGTAATAATGAGCGCTACTAATACCTGGATTGAAAAAGTAAAAAACTATATTAGCAACTGGCCTATTTAATGCCCGCTGCTAATAATAAATATTTTAACAATAAAATATTTATTTGGAACTTACCTTTGAAATGCCCGCTACAAATACTATGTCAACTAAAACTTGACCAAATTATTTGTAACTAACCTAGAAAGGCCAGCTGCTAAAAGTAGGAATATGATCTAAATTTGACCCGCCACCTTCTCTCTAATATAACCCCGC
Source organism: Chenopodium album (assembly GCF_948465745.1). Classification (NCBI taxonomy): domain Eukaryota; kingdom Viridiplantae; phylum Streptophyta; class Magnoliopsida; order Caryophyllales; family Amaranthaceae; genus Chenopodium; species Chenopodium album. The sequence goes on along the minus strand of NC_137835.1, from coordinate 16,973,744 downwards.
CTTCTCTCTCATCTCATCTAAAAAACGAAAAAACCCTACTCATCTCATATTCTCATCACTCATCTCTCGACCCCTCGCCTCCATTGTTCCCTAAACATCACTCATCTCTCGACCCGTCGCCAGGCCCGTATCTGAGCCGGGGCAGCCGGGGCAACTGCCCAGGGCCCCAATTAGAAGCCCAAAAATTTGTTATAATCAAATTAAATGCAATCTATTCTATGTTTTTAACATTTGTCTTGCTGGTAAGCATTAATGAATAGAGTAGGCTTTGATTGAACAGTCGGAGGTTCGAGTACCACAACTTCCATTTTTGAAAAAAATTTCTTTGTGTCCTTTACACCCAGTAAAACGCTTTCTTCCATTTATTTTTTTTTTTTTTTTTTAAAAAATCCTACTTTTATCTCTACATCATCTTATGAGAAGAAATATATTTTTATGAAAGACTCATGCATAATGTGTTGTTTTTGACTTGGTATATGAGAAATGAGATTCTATAAGCACAAAGTTTTGGATAATTTTACGTATTTTATGTGAAAATGAGTTCTCTCTTGAGTGAAACCCTAGTTCTCTCTGATTTATTTTATGTGAAAATGAGTTCCAAAAAAGCAAAGAAAGAGTCCCTAATTCGTCCTAAAAAGGATGAGGAATCCACTATGTACATCGCTCGTAGGGGATCTAGTGTTATGAAACCAGTTCGTCGCTGTTCTTTGTTTTCTCGGTACTCAGGAGGCAAAATTGGGGCAAAATTGTCCACTTCCAGCGACGAGGAGGAAGTTCTGAAAGTAGATCCGGTGCAGACCGGCCCTGTTCTGGCGGCGGTGGTTGTTGAACTACCTCCTCCTGCTGTTGAAGTTGTCGCTGCTGAGAAAACCTCGAAGGAAAGCCCAAAAAATGCTACGTCGGACAAGTTGGAGACGCTTGGGAAGGTTTCAGGCGACGGCGCGTCTCCTCGGGGACAAAAGAGGCCTAGATCTGTCTTTATCCCTGCTACATGGTGTATTTGAGGGACAAGTACCCTCATGACTTCCCCCTGCAGCTTAACTATTACTAAACCCTAATTTTATGATTTTTGCCTAAATATGTGTCCCTTTGACTGATTTTTAGTTGTGATTTCCATTCTGTGTTTGATATTGTTGGATAAAACTGTTGATTGTTGGTTTTTTATGTAAAAAATAAACATTTGTGGGTGTTTTGTCCTGTAATTATGTTGGCTATGGTTGTTGGTTGTACTTCTTGACTTGAATTTGTTGATTTGGTATTGCGAGTGTTGGTGATTGTGGTTATAATTTGGGGGTGTTGCCTCCTGTGCTTTTGCTGGTTGAAATTGTTGGTTTGGGTTAGGGAAATCTGTTGTTGTTATATATGTGGGCACTTGACTTCAATTCATTGCCTGTCTGTTGTTTGGTTATATTTGTGAGCATGAATTTTGGTTGTGCTGCTTATGGTTCCTGTGATTTTAAGATGGGATTGCTTTGGTTTTTTGTTACAAGCTCTGAGTTGCTTGGCTTGTGTGGTTTTATTTTCAGCATGGTATATGAATGGGCTGTTGTGGGTTGGTTATTGTTGATATGAGTCTATAGTCATGCAACTTGGAGGTGTTTTTATGTATGGGTGATGAGCATAACAGTTGTGATTTAGCCTTTGGAATACTCTAGTTTGATGTGTGTTGATGTTGTTGCCTATGAGTCCCCACTGTTTGAGTGAGTCCCTTTCATTGGTTATTTATGATGATGCATTGAGTCCCTCTACCCACCTTGCATCATAGTTGTAGGGATTTCCAAATGATGAAGGGACTCTTATGACTTGAGCCCATTATTTAAGGGAGCTCCAACATCATAGAGGATGTTGTTGAGGTGCTTGTTAATGGTAGCTAATATGGTTAAACCAATCTCATCTAATGGAAAAAACAGACAATAACCATGCCATACTTTAAACACACTGTGTACTTGTTAATGCTATGATTTCATTTGCCCAATAATAACTACCTACTAAGACTGCCTACCTACTCTATATAACAAAAGACATCTAACCATTACAAAACAAACAAAAACTTGGTTTTCATGTTAATGGTTATGTGTGACAGTCTTTGGTCTTCTGACTTGGTTGATGTTGACTTCTTCATTTACAAAAAATTACTTGTTGTCTTCTTCATTTACAAAAAGTTGCATGTTCTTACTTGCTTATGTGAACCTTAATCTGCATCTATTTCCATTTCTTCACTTTCTGGTTGAGGTTCTGTGGTTGGGACAAAAAGGGTGTTGAGATACTGCACTGTGTCTGCAATTAGAGTCCTGTCTACCTTCAAAATGTCCTCCAAAGTCCCTTGCCTGTCTTGCCTTGCTTTTCCCATGTGTGGTGGATTGAAGTTGTTCCCACCTTGTTTTTCCAACACCTTAATCATGCAAGCCTGTAGTGTGATCCAAATGTACCTGTTTAGTGTAGGATCAAACACCTCAAATGCCTCTACCACTTTCTCAATTAGCTCATCAATATTTGTTGGGAATGACTGGTATTGTATGGACTGAATCACAAACCTAGGTCCAACACATTAAGGTCTGGTGATTGGGCAGGTTGGAAAACAAATTGAATGTTAAACCCATTAGCTTATGTTGCTTCCAAAAACTCTTCATCTGTTGGTACTTGATGTGGCCTAGCATTATCCCATTATATGATTATATTCTTTGATAATTGTGCTGGCCATTGTGCATGAATTGTTGGAATAATTTTGTCTAAAATCATGTGCCTGATAGCTTCTCTGTTCACATTCTGAATTGCTTTAGTCTCCATTGTGCCTGCTTCTCTGTTTTTGCTTTTCTTTTTTGCCCTCTCATGTTTCACAAAAGGGAACACACCATACTTTCCTGAGTGTATTAGAGTCCCACCTGCAGCATAAAGTGGTTTGCCCACCATTCCCATGAACATTGCCTTTATCTTAAACCTTTTAGACTGTTGTGTTCTGTATGGGACCTCTTCATTTGGTGTGAGATAGAATGTCCTTGTTTCTTGGGTTCAGGTAGAACCACTTCTCATCAATGTGTATGTGATGTTGCATATTCATAATTGTAGGGTCCCCCTCACTTGGAATTGGATGAATGTGTTGCAGTACCCACTTTAGCTTTGCAAATTTGTGATTATCTGATAATGCTGGGTGATTAGTTGCCCCTTTTCTTCAACCTGTGTATCACCACATGACTGACATTTAGAGCAGCACCATAACTTCTGTTTGTGGTTCTCTTGTAAAGTGGCACAGACATAAGCCACTCATCAGAGTATTCAAAAGGCTTGCGACCAGTTTTCCCTAACTTCTTGGTTCTGACATCCACTGCTTCTCCCAGTTGCATGTGTTTTTTGATTTCTTTTAGCCACCTGCATGTAGTAGATCTGTGTACATGATGTTTCTTTGCCAATGAGGTCAACATTCCTCTTGGCAGTGTGTCACCTACCATATTAAGAAGAATATTATCAACAATCTGCCTTTTCTCTTGAATGTTTAATTCTCTGCTTTGCCTCACAAATATTTGTTGCTGTTTTTCTTGCTCTGTATCTGTTTCTTATTCTGCTGATGAAATGTCTTCATTTTGTTGTTGTTGAGTTGGCTCTTGAGTTTCTAACCCTGAAGAACTGGAATTCTCTTCCACCACCATGTCCTGCACCATGAGTCCCTTAGATTTTTTTTTTTTCCAGATTTGATGGTAGGTGATGAAGTAGAGGTGACTTGCCTTTTTTTGGGAGCTTTCAGTGGAGCCTAATTCGTGTACAAATTCACTAATGCTGTTACTACTAACATAACAATTAGGAATTAGGACTAATTAAAGTTTATGGTTTTTGTAATTTTGAAACAATTTCGGTTAATTTCTGGGTTGTATCCTCTAACTTCAGCTTTTGATGAATTCTAATCCCCCCCCCAAACCCTTCTGTGTTTGAATGTTGATGTATGAAGGTGGTGAATGAAACAGGTACTCCTTTTTATACGGAACTTTTGTTTGGAAAATTGGGGTTTTTGCTGCCTTGTGAAATGTATTTGAATAGTTTTTAAAATTTCATGAAATTTTGGGGGGAAAATGAAAATTTGGAGGCTAAAAAAATTGCCTTCAAAAAACTGCCAGCCACTTACGAGAATAAGAGAGGGAAAAAAGAGGGAAAAAAAAAAAACATGGGCACATGGCCTCCACTAATAAAGGGACAATCTTTTTTTCCCTCCCAATTTAACTCTCCTAATCACATGCCCTTTACTTTAATCTACCCCCTTAAAATCTTTTGCCTAGGAGTCCGTTCTTCCCATGTTTGTTGCGAGTAAAAAGAAACGGAGGGAGTATTTGATGAGGCTTGAGTTTGATTTAGGGCCTGTTCCGATTGACTGAACTCAGCTGAACTGAACTAAACTGAACTGAAATGAACTGAGCTGAGCTGAACTAAACTGAATTGAACTGAACTTATTAATTAGTGATTTCTAACTACGGATTAGTGATCTTTGATTATTTATTGATTATTTATTACTATACATATGTGTATATACAAATGTACATATTATTATTATTATTATTATTATTATTATTATTATTATTAATTTTGATTATTATTATTATTTATTGATTATTTTTAGTATTATTATTATTATTATTATTTATTGATGATTATTATTATTATTTATTGATTATTATTATTTCAATTATTATTGTTATTATTATTATTATTATTATTATTATTATTATTATTATTATTTATTGATGATTATTATTATTATTATTTATTACTTATTGATTATTATTATTATTATTGTTGTTGTTGTTGTTGTTGTTGTTGTTGTTGTTGTTGTTGTTGTTGTTGTTGTTGTTGTTGTTGTTGTTGTTGTTATTTGACTTTATATCATTAGCAATATCATTAGATGTAAATTAAGAGCTGAACTGAACTAAGTTGAACTGAACTGACTGAACTGAACTGAGCTGAACTGAACTGAACTGAACTGAACTGAACTGAATTTCAACGGAAGAGAACAGGTCCTTAGTGATTTATTTATTTATTTTTTTCTCTGAATCATGTTGTCTAGATGGAGTTGTCGTGCCGAACTTATATTGTCAAGACTATACGGGAGTTCAAGGAACCCGCATTATATTGCATAACAGCTGGTAATTAAGTACCGTGGTATATTCCTATGGAGCTTTCATACACAACATTTTACCTCATTATTGTTAATTTGTTCATCAAGATTATCATGGCAATCTTACTGATTATTATAATATTCCCTAAAGCAATTGCTAGAGTTCAATTGTGTGATGCTGCATGTAATATTCTTGTGGAGCTTACATACAAAGTACAATGATCCATTTTTTTAGTGTAGCATATATAAAAAAAGGTCTAATTTCTGATGGTTTTCACATACCCTAAATTCTGTATGATACTTTTAGGAGAAGGCTAGTCATTTGAATTCTTTTGCATTATATAAATATATACTTTAGTTGGATTTGCTGCTAGTCGTCAGTCAGAGGGTAGTCAACCCTCTGGTTGAGAAACAACAAGTTTAGTATCTTATTTTGATATTGGCCTTGTATGATATTTATGCATTCTCTAATAGCAAAAATTTATATAATTCTTGTTAAAGAAATTTCTTGTTACATACTTTTATTAAGTGAACTGTAGTTAGAGTTGGGTCAAGGCTTTATTGATGTCGCTTATTTGATGTTTAATTGACTAATTGTTAGGCAATTACCCTGATCTTGTATTAAAGTTTAGGCGTGGAGTAGCCGGTGTAACTGTAATTGTATTTATATAATCTTTCTAATATGATTCCGCTGCAAAATCTCAAGGTGTCTCATTGTTATTGAGCTCAACTACTTTCCTGTTCCAACAATTTCTTGGGACTGATATATTCTTTGATCTATACTTGTTTATGTAGAACTTTTTCATTCAAGTAGCTTTGACTAGCAGATCTCGGGGGAACCAAAGAAAACCGGGGGGAAATCATGAAAACAACAGACTGATATGTACTTAAGACCTTTTATGCTGAATGTTTACTTGAAACGGTTCATTCATGTTGCTGCTCTTTGCGGCTGCTCTTAAATGTTATGGCTGTGATTCTAATGCTGGTACTATGTTTCTGATCTAATTGAATATGTCGAATGTGCTATTGTTTTCTTAATGTGTGCTCTTTTTAGGATCTTTAAAACGTAGCCATCCTTGATTTTAATTGTTTGCTTTACAAATTGCAAGTGGTGGATTATAGAATGTGTTAGTTATAGGTGATGCTCTTTCTCGTTTCGTTGATTGGCTGAACCTGCATATTTATTGGTGGAGTATCTAGGTTTTGTAGAAGCCTATTAGCAGCCTTGTAATTAATATATACTTCATAATTAATTTGTAATTAATGTATACTTTATAATTAACATAAATTTTATAAAATTGTATTTAATATAGTTTGTATGTCATTTTGGAAAATTTTCAATATTATTTTATTCAAAGAAATAACTATTTGCAACTGGCATAGTCCTTATGGTCTAATACTATTAGCCGCTGGGCTAATACTACGCCAGTTGCAAAAAGATACTATTAGTAGCTGGTCTAGTACTATGCCAGTTGCGAATAGATACTATTAGTAGCTAGCCTAGAACTATGCCAGTTGCGAATAATGACTATTAACAACGAACAAGCGCCAGTTGTAAATAATATTCTTATTAGTAGTTCCCGCAATTGCAGCCCTATGCGCCAGTTGCTAAAAGCCATTTTTCGCCAGTTGTTAATAGTGTTTTTTCTACTAGTGCGGCTTACATTCAAGCCTTAGAAGATGATGAAGCGGTCCAAGATGAAGAGGAAGAAGAAGAAGAACCATGGTATATGGATATACTCAATTACGTCATCAAAGGAGAATATCCTCCTCATGCTGACAAAAGAGCAAAACGAGCACTAAGACTCTTAGCTTCCCAATACGTAATCATAGACAGCGATTTACATAAAAGGGTACCTAAGGGCTGAGCCCTCTTATGTGTAGGGAAAAAGGAAGCTCAAAGAGCTATGAAGATAGTCCACAAAGGCATTTGTGGAACTCATGTTAACGGCAAAATGCTAGCCCAAAAGATAATGCGAGAAGGATATTATTGGACTACCATGAATATGGACTGTCATCAATATGTAAAAAGATCCCCTAAGTGCCAAATTTACGCTAATTTACAACATGTTCCTCCGTCTCTACTCTACACCCACAATTCACCATGGCCATTCTCTACATGGGGAATTGATATTATTGGTAAAATCACCCCTCCTGGGATAGGAGGTCACGAATACATCTTAGTAGCGATTGATTACTTCACAAAGTGGGTTGAAGCATAGTCATATGCTAAACTTACTGCAAAACATGTATCACTCTTTATCGAAAGGAATATTATTTGTCGATATGGAGTCCCACATGAGATGATAAATGACAATGGAACTCACTTTCAAGCAGAATGTGAAGAATTGTTACAAAAATATGGTATTCAACATCATCACTCTTCCCCTTATAGACCTCAAGTAAAGTTGAGGCGGCTAATAAAAATCTAAAGACTATTATCGAGAAAATGACAGAAAATTACAAGGATTGGCCTGACAAACTTCATTTCGCACTTTTGGGTTATCGCACGTCAATTCGTACATCAACAGGAAATATGGCATTAATGTGTCCAATTTATATAGTGTTTTACCCCCGTCCCTTGGTCATAATTAGTGGTGTTTTGGGCTCTTTAGAGCCACTTTTATTACTAATTGGTTTTTTCTAGTGTTTTTGTAGTTTTGCTTGAGTTTGTAGGAAATTGCACATTTGGAGCGTTTTCTGGGTTTTTCATGAAGCAACTACGAGCATTAGAAGGACACGACCATCTTTGAAGCCCAGGACCGGTTAGAGCCGGTGATTAAGGGCTTGGTATGTGATATCGGGGCACTTGGACCAAGTATTCAAGACCCGAAGAGGAAATCCGGATTGGGTCGAAGAATCAAGCCCAATCGAAGTCCAAGCCTCGAGGAAGAGACCGGGCCCGATCGGGCAAGCTTGCGCCCGATCGGGCGGGCGCGCAGAAGAGAACATCAGCAAGAAGGCGCGCCCAATCAGGTTAGCATTAGCTCGATCGGGCGCGGCTGCCCAGGAAGATCGTGAAGAAAAACGCGGGCCCAATTGGGCGGCCCTTCGCTCGATCGGGCGGCCCTTCGCCCAATCGGGCGCGTGTTTTTGGGGCTGAGGTTTTAGTTTTAATTAGGATTTGTTTTTGGGATGTTTAAGTACGATTTTTGTACGTAATTTTGATTACCTTCTCTTTTAGACTTTATCTCTCTACTTAGAATGCTTTCTCTCTCTTAAATTCTCTCAACTTTGTTCTTAATTCCATTCCTTAATCCAGATTTCTTTTGGTAACAATTTCTTCTCTTTTAATTTCAGTTATTTTCTTTAATTCTTTCATCATGTCTTATTTTATTGTTTTGATTAGTTTAGATTTATTTATGTTTGAGTAGTTTTATTTCTAGGGTTTATGGGGATCTAATAAATAATATGAAGGGGTAATTTGTGATTGTTGATTATCAATGCTTGATTAATTTCCTATTGATTTATTTAATGCTATATATGCAATTAGGTTTGGCCAGATTTAATTTTATGAGTTTAGCAATATTGATTCGAGATTCGAGAGATGAGAATTGATGTTTAGGCTTAGTTTCAATAGGCGAACTAATTTATAAATGGTTAAGTCGAGATTCGAGAGATGAGATTTAATACCGATAAATTAACTCTGTGATTGTAATACGTAACGAAAGGCCCTTTATAATCTGATTAATTGATGCATTGATGATTGCTTATTATGATTTACCCTGGAATATTGTTTATTAGTGAACCTATGCCCTAGGCTTTTCCTTCATTGATTTACATCTTATTTTACTCCCTTCCTACTCTTACCTGTAGTAGTTTAATTACCCTTTTACAACAAATTTGGTTATTTGATAATTTAGATTGCTTCTAATTAATTAGGAATAAATTGACCTGTTTCCCTGTAGTTCGACCCTTATTCCCTATCTACATAGTTAGTGGATTTAGGTTTTTTTTTTATTAGGTGAAACGACTTGAGCCTGTCAAAATTTGGCGTCGTTGCCAGGGAAACGGTTTTATTTTTATTTCTAATTTTTTTTTTTAGTCTAGATTATCCCCTCTTGTCTCAGAGAACGTTAGTTCTTTGAGGCAATTCTCATATTTGTCTTTTAGTTCCTTATTTATGCCCAGGTGTTCCAGATCAGGTTACATCCCATTTGATCCTGAGATCGAGCGCTCGTTTCATAGGCAAAGGAATCTTTATAGAAAAATCCTGGCGGGGTCTAAGGAAGACAATAATCGAAGAGACCCTCCATCTGATTCTAGTGACACAGAAATTCCTTCAGATATAGAATCAGAGATGACGGCTCAAAAGAAGCTCTGTGACTACTCGCAGCCAAAGCTCACAGATATCCCGCACCTTACTCCCACTCCTGCCCTAGATGGAGTACAATTTGAAGTCAAGCCCTAATTTATCACTATGATAGAGAGGAAGAAATTTAGTGGAGCTAAGGGTGAAGATCCTAATCTTCACATTGCAGATTTCTGCCAATATTGTAACACCATTAGACAAGCCGGGATCACGCATGACCAAATCATGGAGATTCTTTTTCCCTTTTCATTATGTGGCAAAGCTAAATTATGGTTTAATGGTTTGAATAGAACTTCACTTAGTATTACTGTCTGGGAAACTCTTGCCTTGAATTTCTATAATAAATATTACTCTACAGAGAGAATAGTTGTACTAAGGAGTGCTATTCAGAATTTCGCTCAAGAGGCCGATGAAACTTTACATGAAGCTTGGGAGAGGTTCAAGTATCTATAGAGAGAATGCCCCCATCACAATGGCAATTGATCTAAGCTTTCTACAATGGACTTGGAAATTCATCTAGATCAGTTCTAGATTCTGCAGCTAGTGGGAGATTCATAAATTTAAATGTGGACGATGCCGGACAGGTTATCAAAGATATGTCAATACACAATTCCCAATACGAGAATCCGAGAGGGTTTGAAAATAAAGGAAAACATAATGTCGATTCCCTATCCTTTTTGCAAGCTCAATTAACATCTATTTGTCAAAAATTAGATAATCTTACTGCTACTCCTAACTCTGTAGCTAATGTTTCTGCTGTTGCTAACAATGAAGCTTTTTGTGAAAATTGTGGAATTGTAGGGCATTGGGAGCAAGATTGTAGGAGTTCCATGGAACAAGTTAATGCCTTCCAAACCTATAGGCAAAATAACCCATATTCCAACTCTTATAATCCTGGTTACCGGAACCATCTATATCTTTCGTACTGGAGTACCAATGTGGAAAACCCTCCACCTCCACAACAACCACAACAACAACCTCCACCACAACAGAAATATTACCATCCTAATTCTGGCAAGAAAAACCAAGCACAACCCTCATCATCTTCTGACCCTACTATGACAAACATTAGAGCAATGCTTACTAACATGCAAAAGCATATGGAGAGTAGGGATGCGCAAATTGATTCTATTTTAGCCCATAATAAAATCATGGATAATCAAATTACACAACTTTCATCTACCCTACAAACCCGTCAGTAGGGAGCTCTACCATCACAACTAATCCATCCCACAGATCATGCCAATGCAATCACTCTAAGGAGTGGTTCACATTATGATGGACCTCCAATGCCAAAGGAAGATGGACCAGTTCCTAATCAAGATTCCTCTATACCAAACGCTAATCCTGCTAACCCTGCAAGGCTACAAACAGATACTAACCCTTCTAAGGAGATGTGCAGAGCCCAGTTATCAAACTACCGTTCCCTAATAGACAATTGAAGAGTAAGTTTGATAAACAATTCGGTAAGTTCTTGGAGGTTGTGAAAAACTTGTAGGTAACAGTTTCTTTCACTGATTTAATCACTCAGATTTATGCGTATGTTAAATTTATGAAAGACATTTTTACTAGGAAAAGGGCCTTTAATGAGGTAGAAACTGTAGCTTTTACAGAGGAATGTAGTGCCTTGTTGCAAAATAAATCCCCTCCTAAATTAAAGGATCCTGGTAGTTTTTCTATCCCTTGTCATATAGGGAATGCTTTTATTGATAAAGCTTTGTGTGATTTGGGGGCCAGTGTTAGTGTTATGCCATCGTCTGTCTGTGCCAAACTTAATATGGGTGATTTAAAAGTTATTAATATAACTTTGCAAATGACAGATCATTCTGTAAAATACCCCTAAGTATTTTAGAGGATGTCCATGTCAGAGTTGGTAAATTTTTTATCCCTGTTGATTTTGTAGTTTTAGACATGGCTGAGGATACACAAATACCCATTATATTAGGTACGCCTTTCCTCCATACTGCAGGAGCCATTATTGATGTAAAAAATGGTAAATTAACCCTTTATGTTGGTGATAATAATGTTACTTTTAATTTAGTGAAAGTTTTGAAAGGGCCTATGCTAGAGGAAAATTGTTGTTTTTATTGATGTAATTGATATAATGGACAATATTTGTGATGATAGCTTGCCACAGGTTCTTGCAAGGGATCCCCTAGAGGAAATTCTTTGTGCGAATTTATCTGCAGATAATGCAAGCGTCTAGGGTAATGAAGTACAGGATATTGAAAGAGCTCTTTCCCTAAAAGATTTAGACCCCAAAGAGATAATGAAGGTAGTAAATTTAGTTCAGGAATCGAAACCTGTAGAGGTCAAGAAACCTGAACTAAAACCTCTCCCTTCTCACTTAAAATATATTTTTCTAGATGAACATGAACTATACCCCGTGATCATCAGTACTGCACTTAATGGCCTACAAACTTCCCAACTTCTAGGGGTTCTTCAAACCCATAAGAAAGCAATTGGTTACAGTATTGATGATCTTAATGGTATTAGCCCTTATTTTTATATGCACATGATACATCTAGAGGATAACTATAAGCCCTGCATTCAACCCAGAGAAGATTGAATCATAACATGCAGGAAGTAGTCAAGAAAGAGGTTATGAAATTACTCGATGCAGGTATTATCGATCCTATTTTTTACTCCAAGTGGGCAAGTCCTGTAAAGGTAGTGCCTAAATAAGGTGGGATGACTGTGATTACTAATGAGAAAAATGAATTAATCCCCACTAGAACTATTACAGGGTGACGTATGTGTATTGATTATCGTGGACTAAATATCGCCACTAAAAAGGGCCACTTCCCCCTCTCCTTTATAGATCAAATGCTTGAGAGGTTAGCTAACCATAAGTTCTTTTGCTATTTGGATGGGTATTCGGGATTTTTCCAAATTCCAATTCACCCTGAAGATCAGGAAAAGACAACCTTTACATGCCCTTACGGTACTTTTGCATATCGTAGGATGCTCTTTGGTTTATGTAATGCCCCCGCTACCTTTCAACGTTGTATGATGAGCATTTTTTCTAATTTCATATAGTCTATTATGGAAGTCTTTATGGATGATTTTAGCGTGTACGGTTCTTCATTTGATTCATGTCTAATAAATCTCGCTAAAATTTTAAAACGATGTGAAGAATGCAATTTGGTACTAAATTGGGAAAAATATCACTTTATGGTGACAGAGGGAGTAGTTCTAGGTCACATTGTATTTGACAAGGGCATACAAGTAGATAAAGCTAAGATTTCAGTGATTGAGCAATTACCTCCCCTAGTTAATGTTAAGGGAGTTAGAAGTTTCTTGGGTCATGCGGGGTTTTATCGTCGCTTTATCATAGACTTTTCTAAAATTGCTAAACCACTGACTCGGCTTTTACTCAAGGATGCCCCTTTTATTTTTACTGACGAGTGTGTTGAGGCTTTTAACAGGATTAAGCAGGCTTTGATATCAACACCCATCATATGTGCTCCCGATTGGAATCTACCTTTCGAGATTATGTGTGATGCAAGTGACTTTACACTAGGAGCCGTGCTCGGACAGAGAAAGAACAAGGTTTTGCATGCTATTTATTATGCAAGCAAAACTTTGGATGAAGCCTAAGTCAACTATGCCACTACGGAGAAGGAGTTTCTTGCTGTCATGTATGCTTTAGAAAAATTTAGATCATATCTTGTTGGTTCTAAAGTCATTATTTTTACTGACCATGCAGCTTTGAAGTACTTGATAGCTAAGGCGGAATGAAAGCCTAGGCTACTCCGTTGGGTTCTTTTGCTCCAAGATTTCAATATTGAGATAAAAGATAAAAAGGGAGCAGAGAACGTAGTGGTAGACTACTTGTCACGTATCAGGTATGATGAGGGTAAGGATTCTCTTCCTATAGATGATTCTTTCCCTGATGACAACTTATATGCAGTTGTAGAGAAACACCCATGGTATGCTGACTTTGCTAATTATTTAGCGGGTGGTACTCTACCTCCTGACTTGTCCTACCAACAGAAAAAGAAATTCCTTTCTAATGTTAAACATTATTTTTGGGATGATCCTTTTTTGTTTCGTGAGTGTGCAGATGGATTATTTCGCAGGTGTGTTCCCGAATGGGAAGTTCACGGTGTGCTTACTAGTTGCCACACCTCACCATATGGAGGACATCATGGCCCCACCAAAATGGTGGCCAAGATTAATGAGTCAGGTTTCTATTGGCCTACTATGTTTAAGGAGGCTAAAATTTTTGTGCAGGCTTGTGACTCTTGCCAGAGGACTGGCAACATCTCGCGGCAGCATGAGATGCCTCAAACTGGAATTTCGGAAGTTGAAATTTTTGATGTTTGGGGTGTTGATTACATGGGACCGTTCCCTTCTTCAACGGAACCGCTATATACTTGTCGTCGTTGATTATGTATCCAAGTGGGTTGAGCCCATTGCTACTCCTACTAATGATGCCAAGGTGGTCCACAGACTTTTCAAGAAGACTATTTTTCCAAGATTCGGAGTGCCTAGAGCTATAATCAGTGACAGAGGATCTCACTTTCATGAGCGGAAGTTAGACACCCTCCTCAAAAAGTACGGTGTCTAACATAGGACTGGTTTAGCCTACCATCCCCAAACTAGTGGCCAAGTTGAAGTTTCCAACCGTGAGATCAAGGCCATTCTAGAATAGGTGGTGGCAAAATCAAGGAAAGATTGGAGTGATAAGTTGGATGACACCCTTTGGGCATACAGAACCGCGTTTAAGATCCCAATAGGTACTACTCCATATAGACTCGTGTACAGTAAAGCATGTCATCTTCCGTTAGAATTAGAATACAAGACATATTGGGCTATTAAGGAGCTCAATTTGGATTCCAAATTGGCAGGAGAAAAGAGGTTACTTCAAGTTAACCAACTCGATGAGTTTAGGTTGACGACCTATGATAGTGCTTGTGTCTACAAGGAGAAGACAAAGAGATGGCACGACAAGATGATCCTTCCGGGAGAATTCAAAGAAGGTGATAAAGTGTTGTTGTTCAACTCTAGAGTTAAACTTTTCCCAGGAAAGTTGAAGTCAAGGTGGTCGGGTCCTTTTACTGTTAAAAGGGCTAACAAATTTGGTTCTGTGGAGGTATTCGATGAACATGGTAACGAGTTCAAGGTTAATGGCCAAAGACTTAAGCTATATCATGAGGGGGCAACGATTGGTGCAGTTGAACTACTTCACCTAAGCGGTTCCGGTTCATTTTGAGCTTCAATGTGGTAAGAGGGTCGTTCGGGACCTAGATAAACCAGCGCTTTGCGGGAGGCAACCCGTATTTCTTGCTTTATAGACTAGTTTTTCCTTTATTTTATTTTTATTTTTTTATGAGAAGTGAGGAGAGTGCAATTTTAACTTTCATAAGTGTTTTTGTACCGGTATTAGATCATAAAATAAGAAGTTTTAAAGAGAAAAAGTTCAAACAAAGAAAACATTCGATTTGGGTATGGGCCCGATCGGGCGAGGCTCGCCCGATCGGGTGCGCACCTAGGGGTCAGAAATCGAGCAAAAAGAGCCCGATCGGGTGCGCAAGTTGGATTTTATCAGAGCTTTAATTCGCCCGATCAGGCGCACAAGGAAGGAAGAAAATCAAGGGAAATTTCGCCCTATCAGGCGGAATTTTGGAGAAATCGAGTGACATAAAAAGAAATGTCGGGCAAAGCTCGCCCGATCGGGCGAGCAAAATAGCGAACTCATCTCCGCCCGATCGGGCGCGCACTACATATGTCAGCAGAACACTTCTTCGCCCGATCGGGCGCGCCTATTTTTCGTCCGGGCTTATATTTCCTTCTCCTCCTTTTTTTTCCTTCTTATTTCTTTTTCTTCATTCACACTTTCTCTCTCTAAAACCTCCACTTTCAAGCCTTCAAACTCACTTTCCTTTCAAGATCTCCTCAAATTCATCCATCAAAACTCAAAAATTTTCACATATTCTTCATCCTTACACCTTCCTCTACATTCTCCACTAAATTTCTACCACTTTCTCTCAAGATTTCTCAAAACCCTTAGAGAGAGAAAGCTTCAATTCCTAACTTTTTAACTTAAAATGGCTTCAAAGAGATCGAGGCAACAAAGAGGTGAAGGTTCGAGGCAACAGAGGTGAAGGTTCGAGGCAACAACAACAACTTATGGTTGACCCGGAGCTTCAAATACTGGGATGGGAGGAAGTTGTCATCACCTCAATCGAACAACGAGCTAGGATGCTCAACCTCATCCAGAGGCAGGTAATCTCTACTCGATTTGTACATCATCCTACTTTGTCTAGGCTAGGAATTGATAAATTGGTAGAGAAATTGTATAAAGGTATAGAAATGAGTGGATTTTTCCAAATGCATTATGATACCTGTTTTGGGTGTTTTTGTCCCTCAGGAGAGTTACGTCACGAAGTCTGGTTTGGCCGGTCTGTATCTGCAAAATAACGGAGACTCCGGGTGGTTGGAGTTCCGCCTCCGACGGTCAAGTTAGTAACTTGAAACGGAATAAAGAATACGGAAATTTAGGTGGGGATCTGCTTGGATTCCAAGCTCAGGTGTTTCTCTGATGTAAGAGAGTACAGGTATATTAAATGATAAAACGTGCCCTCAAAATGAGGGACATCTCCCTATTTATAGGGACATTGGGAATTGTGCCCCTAATTAGGTCATTAAACCCTAATCATTGGTGGGCTGCGCCGTTTTGCGGCATTGTCGAGATTTGGGCCTGAAGGCCGCCTTTTCCCTTGATTTCTGGGAGGACACGTGTCGAGCGGGGATTGGTCCGTTTTGGGCCAATCTGGGGCTGACACGTGTCACCCTCTAATTGGGCCACGTGGCAGGGTGAAATTACCCTAAACATTTGCCCCTCACAGATGTGACGTGGCACGCCACATGGCATCTGTGACACATGTCACTCTCCGGTTGGCGGTAATTTTACTGTTACACAGTAACCGTTCACCTTCCAGGTAAATTACGGAAATGCCCACATATTTACCCTCTATATATAGCTGTTTACCCTCATAATTTTGTACGTTTACAAAAAAAATTTTTAGAGAGAAAAACTTTGAGAGAGAAGAAGTCATCCGTTTGAGTCAGGCGCAAGCAAGAAACTTTGTTCTTCCGCAACCCAGCCGGACCCGCCTCCCTTCGAATATCAGATCTAAAGGTACCATCTCTGTCTCTCTCATCTCTTTTCTTTTTTCGCCGCTTGTATATATTTCTTGCAATAAATGGATGCATCACCAACACACACGGCACAACCTAGGTTAGAGTCCAGCCGGTCACCAGGGACGGCTGAGTCTAGGACTGGGAGTGCCGGCTCGGGGTGTTGGGACCACCCTTTGCCATGGATTCCGACCAGTTATGTGTCTGTGCAGGATACCATGGCTCGGACTATGCAGACGGCCAATGATCCAAATTACTGAGGCGAAGGCTCAGGCGGCCAAACGCCTGAGGGAGACACGTCTGGTCAGGGAGATCAGACGGCTCTGGAGAGATCCCCTCCGCGCGCCCCTTCAACCCCCGCTGACTCTTTCTTAGAGGAATGTGACCAAGGCAGCGACGAAGCCGCCTCTGTCCCCTTGGACCAAAGTGAGGGTGAGACGGAGAGTGACTGCTCCGCCTCTACCTCTGAGAGCAGCAGCGACGACTTGCCCCCTCTTCCGGATAGCGAGGAGGAAGAAAGGAAAAAGTGGAGTGAGAAGGACGATCCCTTCAGCATCCACGTCTCCTCCAAGGACCGGATCCAAATGGGGGAGAACTTAGAGAAATTTAAGCAAATGCACCCGCTTGGAGACGGGTATAAGATCAGGGTGCCGCCTGAGCTTGGCACCATCGCCTGGGGGGACGATCAACAGAACGCCAACAGCTATTTTGGCTATTATGAGGCGGCGTTCAAAGCCGACCTTCGCTTCCCCCTTCACCAGGCGGTGAAGGCAATTTTGAGAGGCTACGGCCTTGGATTCTGGCAACTTACCCCCAATTCTTGGACCAATATTCTGGGGTATGTTGCTGCCTGTGAGTTTCAAGGGCTCAACCCCGGCTGGGAGGCTTTTGCAAGCATGCATTACCTCAGCAGAAGCCCAGGCGGCTGGAGGGCGTGGTATACTCTAACCACCCATCCGCAATACATGATGACCTTGGACAAGGTCTCAAAGTTCGACGACTGGAAGCACAGGTTTTACCTGATGTCAGCCCCCACCAAACACGAAAATTATGAATTCCGCCTGTACAACAAGAAGCCTGACTTGTTGGGCAGGAAGTGCGCTTTTCCCCGGGTCCTAGAGGAAGACTTTGACAAAATAATTGAGGCAGACTTTTTTGGCCTCACAGACGCAACTCTGTCTACCGGGGAAACAATAAAAGTCCCTAATAACTGGATTCCCAAGAGCGCCTGGTTCAAGGATGAGTGCTTTCTAGCCGCCTGCGGGCTAGGGCACATGTTTAATAAACGTATGCACCTGAGTTCATACCGTCTGTAGTATTTTTCTATCGGCATTGTTTTATGATGTTAACCAGTTTCTTTCTTTCTGCAGAAGAAGCGTTGAGAATGCTGCAATCGGAGAAAACTCTCAGGCGGTCTTCTGCAGCCATCCGCAAAGATCTTGCGGAAAAAGCTGCGGCCGAACTCAAGGCCAAGGTAATAAGCGCCTGACTTTTCTTAAATTGATCTCAAGGACTATTTTGCACGGATGCTAACTTTGACTTCGATTATTTTTCACTGGGGGGAGAGGTTGGTGGAAAGACGTTTGAGAAACAACTCAAACGGGCTAGGGAAGAGACCCCAACCGTTCTAAACAAAATTAAGAATGCCGCCTCCACGTCGACTCCTGGCGCCTCAGCCAGGCATCAACAAATGCAGATAGCGGGGCGAAACGAGAAGATAGGCGGCAGCTTGTGCCTTGACCTCGTTAACCCCGTTACAGCAACCGGGGGGTTCTCCACGCCTGCAAGCGTCACTCGCTTGGCCGGCTCTGAAGGTAAGAACCCTTTTGAATCCCCGCTTAAGCTGGGGTGGCCTTTGCGGGTGAAATCCCACTCCCAACAGACGTCATCCTCAGACAGCCGGATACAAATAGGTGCCGCCTTAGTTTCGCACTCATCACCTATTGATTGTGGTGCAGATCAAACTCAATCTCCCCGCTGGCCAGACGTCCAGAAGCATGCCAAGGCCATGCTGGAGGCCGTCCGGAAGAGGGATAAGGACGAAATTCCTGGGATAGAGACGTTCAATCTTGAACGCATTCTATCCCTTCTGGTTGAGGTAAGAAACTTATCAATTCAATTTTATTTTTTCCAAGTGCTTAATCCCGCCTGCAATACTTATTCCGCCTGACTTATTTGCAGGCCATGCTGTGGGTGGACGGGCTCAAACGTTCTTATTCTCGCAAACAGGAAGAGGTAAAAAGGGCCAAGAAGTCTGCCGCAGACGCTGATAATATTGCTTTGCATTCCACTATCGTAAATGAACTTGAAACTAAAGCAATAATTATGACACAGGCGTCCAAAATCCAGAAGCTGGAGCTAGATCTGAAGGCGGCCAACCAGCAGGCTGCAGATGCTGAGACGGCCAAGAAGGGGGCGGAGGAGGCCCAGAAAAAGGCAGACGAGAGCGCCAAGAAGGCTGATAAGGCGCTCAAGAAGGCCCAGGCGGACCTTGGCAAACTTAAGTCCAAGGTTGAGAGGCTAGAGAAGGATGCTGCGCAGGCTCAGAAGAACTTTGCAGCAACCCAAGAGGCGGAGCAAAACCGCCTGGTTGCTGAGAGTGACGCTGACAACGACGCCCGTATGAAGATTGCCTGGGCTGCCTTGTACCCAGACACAGATTACCGCGTTTGGGCACTAGCGCACAGCTACGCCGAGTACGTGGTGTACTTGGGGAGCAAGGCGAGCCAGAGCCTGCCTCCTTCGAAGCCTGGGTCAACTCCACTGAGCCATCTGCACCTGAGCTTCCTGGTCCTGGCGAAGCGCAGGAAATTCCCTCAGACAATGAGGAGAAGGGAGAGGACCAGGAGGCTCCGTCTGCAGGCCAGAAGTGATCATTCAGCGGCATTATGCCAATCTTTGCTTTCTTTTTATTTTCCTTTTATTCAGCGGCTGTATGCCAAAACTTGCTTTTTCCGGCATGCGTGCCGAGTATCTGTGTATTTACCGGCTGAGGAGCCGGGTTAATTAACAATTTCTCTTTCTCCCGGACGGGGTTCGGATAACATTTAATCCACTACAACCGTTTGGTTGAGTGGACTTTTATGAATTGCACCGACTAAGTCGGTTTTGATCATTTTGCATCTGAATTTTAATTTTTGCAAATTTTAATTTTTGCCCAACTTATCTAAAGCATGCGGCGATTTCTTGCCTATCTAGTCAATAGTCTGGTTGTCCTTGCCCCTAGACAGCTGTGTGATTGGTTTAAAGTGGAGTTGGTTGATTGACTTGAAAACGTCTGATGCTGTAAAGAGCATGATACGTTTGTAAGTCAATCAATCACAGTAGTGATTTCCCCAAACCAAGTGCACAGCCGTTCACCAGCAGGCATTTCGGTCACTACACAGACGGTGTATGTCCGTCTTAGTAGAGATTTCATAGCTATTGAACAACTCCTTTGCCCCAATTGGGGAGAGGTGCAATTTTAAGATAAATAAACTAAGTGAGAACTTCAGCCGGTGACTGACTGATGCCTTTGGGCATCCGGTATCTGGGAACTTGTTCGTTCGTCGAAGGTTATTTTGGTCAGGCGGCTATGAGTTGACCAATTTGGTCATTCAATTTTTTCCGTCTGCATGGATACGTAGAACCGACAATAGTCCGTTCTCTGCGAGGATTGCACCCGGAGGGGTGTCGACAGACGCCTTTTTCCATGTTGGGACAGGCGATTTTATAAAATGAGCAACCATCCAGCCAATTTAGCCTCTGGTCTTGTTTGAGACCGGTTGTGTAGCCACTAAACGTTTTTGTGCTTAGTTTCTAGTTAGTATTGAATTTACACTAAGTATCGAACTTAGCTTTTTAAACAAATAGATCCGTCTGAATATTACCCAGGCAAATATTTAGTTGGTTTAATAAACAAAGTATCAAACTTAAATAAACAAGGTATCCGAGTATTACCCAGGCGGTCCAATGTAACCTTTACTAAGTATCAAACTTAGTTCAGTAGAAAGGGACCCGCCTGGGTATTACCCAGATGAATAATCAATCCAAAAATAACTTAATCTTGCAAACGTCTAATTTCATTGATTTGTTTACAAAAAATTTACATTCTCAGAAGTAGTACCTTTTCAGATTATCTACATTCCAAGTTCTAGGAAGGCGCCTGCCGTCTGGGGTTTCCAGGCGGTAGGTGCCTTCCCTTACTTCTTCATAGATCCGGTAGGGGCCTTCCCAATTTGGTGTTAGCTTTCCCAGCTCATTGGCCCTACCGGTTGCCTCCATTTTTCATAACACTAAGTTGTCAACTTTTAAAGGACGCTTGTGTACTTTTTTGTTGTAGGCTCTAGTCATTCTCAGACGGTAAATCTCATGTCGCAAGGCGGCATTGCCCCTGCGCTCTGGGAGTGAATCCAATGCCAGGCGCATTGCTTCCTAGTTTGCCTCTTCATCATATAACATGACTCTAAGAGTCGGCTCGTAACGTTCGATGGGCAAGACGGCTTCAGCACCGTAAACCATGAGAAATGGGGTTTCACCGGTTGCCCCTTTTTCTGTTGTCCGGATGGCCCATAGGACATGGATTAACTCTTCTGCCCACAAGCCACCGGCTCTTTCTATTTTCTTCTTAATTTCGTCTGAGATGAGTTTGTTGAAGGCTTCAACTTGGCCGTTTGCTTGGGGCTGGCCAACAGATGCAAAGCAGCTTGAGATACCCTGATCTCCCAACCAGGTTTTTAGCAGAGGCGTCTCAAACTGAGGACCATTATCAAACACCATAGACATAGGTACCCCATACTGGGTGATAACATTCTTCCAGATGAAAGAAATTACGACTGAGGTCTTGATGTTTTTAACCGCCACAGCCTCAACCCACTTGGTGAAATAATCCACAGCCACTAAGATGTAACGCTTTCCGCCTGGAGCAGGCGTGTAGGGACCTAGAATGTCCATGCCCCATTTTGCAAACGGGATTGGGCTGTGGATGGCCGTCAGATTAGTAGCCGGGCGATGAATAAGTTTGCCAAACTTTTGGCACTTGTCACATTTCTTAACCAACTCCTTGGCGTCTGCCTCAAGAGTGGGCCAAAAATAATGTCATCTGGCTCTGACGGCTAGGGACCTGCCGCCTATATGAGAGGCGCAGAATCCCGAGTGCAAGTCTTCGAGAACTTCCTTCCCCTTTTCTGGGGTGACACACTTAAACAGAGGCTTAAGAAACCCCGCCTTGAAGAGCTCTCCATTTCTCAACTCAAAGCTTGCAGCTCGTTTCTTCAGGACGACTGCTTCCTGTGGCGAATCAGGAAGTGTGCCGTCTGAGAGATAAGCCCGGATGCCATCCATCCTGGTAAAGCTTCGGTCCAAAACTCCAATGGGATCTTCTTTGTTGCTTCTCTTTTCCAAAACTTCCCAAAAAACGGACCGAGGCGTATCATGGAAAGCGGAAGATGCTAGTTTTGACAACGCATCCGCCTGGTTATTTTCAGACCTAGGCACTTGACTCAGACGGAATTCCTCAAGTGCCCCGACCTCCTCTTTGACCGCCTGAAGATATTTGATCATAGCCGGATGGGTAGCCTCATAACTTCCCTCATACTGGCTAACAACCAATTGAGAATCAGAGTAGGCGTCAATTTTCATGGCCTCTTCCGCCTTACACATGCGCATGCCGGCTAGCATGGCTTCATATTCCGCCTCATTGTTAGAGGCCTGAAACTTGAAGCGTAGTGCATACTCAAATCTGTCTCCTTCAGGAGACTCATAAATTACGCCTGCACCACAGCCGTTCTTTGTAGAGCTCCCGTCTACATACACTTTTCTAACCTGATCAAGATTATCCGGAGCCACCGGACGAGTCATTTCCACAATGAAGTCGGCAAACGCCTGACCCTTCACTGCCTTTCTTGGTTCGTAAGTGATTTCAAGACTTTGCATTTCAATAGCCCATTTCAACATTCTCCCGGATGAGTCCAAGGTAGACATTGGCCGCTTGAGTGGCTGGTCCGTGTAGATCACCACCGGATGTGCCAAAAAGTAAGGCTTTAATTTTTTAAATGCCATATACAAAGCAAGGCCAAACTTTTCAACCATGGGATACCGGAGTTTAGCATTCTTGAGAACATGGCTAATGAAGTAAACCGGGAGCTGCACGCCGTCTCGCTCAGCAAGGAGAACGACACTGAGGGCATGGTCTGAGACGGCTAGGTACATGTACAATGTCTCCCTAGGCAGAGGACTGACCAACCTAGGCAGAGAGTGTAAATTCTCTTTCAACCTCTGGAACGCCGCCTCAGCATCATCCCCCCATTCAAATCTGGTCTTTTTCCTGATTGCTTAGAAGAAGTAGAGGCATTTGTCACCTGACCGGCTGAGGAATCTTCCCAAGGCGGCCAGGCAACCTGTGAGTCTCTGGACTTCCTTGACAGAACGGGGTGACTTCATGTCAATCACCGCCTGTATCTTCTCAGGGTTAGCCTCTATCCCCCTTTGATCAATCAAGAATCCGAGAAACTTCCCATACTCAACACCAAAGACGCATTTCTTAGGATTTAACATAACCTTACGCCGCCTGAGTGTGGTGAAGGTTTATCGGAGATCAGCAAGGTGATCCGCCTGCTGCTTGGATTTGACTATCATGTCATCAATGTACGCCTCCACATTCCTCCCAATCTGATTAACAAAGACCGTATTAATCATCCGTTGGAAAGTGGCAGGCGCATTTTTCAAGCCAAACAGCATCACAGTATAACAGAATAACCCCTGATCAGTGACGAACGCCGTCTTCTCTTGATCTTTCTTCCACAGGGGTATCTGATGGAAGCCGGAATAGGCATCCATAAAGCTCATCAAGGCGTGGCCGGCTGTAGAGTCGACCAGACTGTCGATTTTTGGAAGCGGATAACTGTCCTTTGGACACGCCTTGTTGAGGTCTGTGTAATCAACACACATGCGCCAGGTCCCATTCGGTTTCTTAACAAGGACCACATTGGCCACCTAGTCGGGAAAATTACAAGGCCGAATGAACCTGGAGTCTAGCACCTTTTTGACTTCGGCAGCTGCCGCCTGACTTCTTTCCTCGCCGTGGTTTCTTTTCTTTTGCCGGATGGGCTTCTTTTTCGGATCCACGGCGAGTTTGTGGACAGCGAGATCCGGGCTGACGCCTGGCATCTCTTCCACTTCAAAGGCAAAAATGTCTTTGAATTCCTTCAGCAGGAGATGCAGGCTTGCACCCAAAGTAGCATGAGCAACCATCCCAATCTTAACAGTACGTTCTGGACGGCTGTCATCCAGAACGAGATCAATACTTTTGCCAGCCGGTTGAGGACGGAGCTCATCTGACCACTCAGCGGTCAGTGATTGCTATTTTTTCTCTTTCTTCACCTCCACCAACAGAGGTGCCTTTCTTTTCTTACCGGCTGCTGGTGGGGCGGGTGCTAGATCGGCATCCTTGACATTGTCTAGGTCTATTGGTTCCTGGACATCTGGGGTTACAGTGTCCCTAACGGCTGAGAGGTAGCACTCCCGAGCCGTCTTCTGATCCCTATTCAGGGAACCAACAGTGCCATCATCCTTCTCATACTTGATGAGCATGAGAGATGGGATGATTACCGCCTTGGCTACGTTGAGGGTTGGCCTGCCAAGGATGAAGTTGTAGGCGGTCAACTCCTCAACGACCAAGAATCTGACGACAATGTGTCGTCCCTGGCCTTTCTCCCCCAGCCGGATGGGTAAGTCAATTCTCCCGGTTGGGTAGACCATCCCACCCCCAAAACCAACCAAGGGGTGGGTGACCGGATGCATGCTGCTGACATTGTATTTCAGCTTTTGCAGGCACCGGAGGCTGATGATGTCTGATGAGCTGCCGGTGTCTATAATGATCCGTCCAACCAGCTGGTTGGCAACCTTACATTCAATGACCACCGGGTCATCATGCGGGCGGCGGACGCTGCCCCTATCCTTCTCAGTGATTAGGACGTCTGGGAAGGAGGAGCTGGCTTCCACCTGCTCATCATCATCTTTGTCCATCTTTCGAAGATGGCTCTTGGTGCCACGGATGGTAGGGCCACCACATGAGAACCTGCCTGCTATAGTGTAGACCGGCTCCTTGTCGGTATTCGAACTACTAGCAGGCTGGGGGGTAGTCTTGGAGGACTGACCCTTGCTTTTCTTTTTTGCCCCGGATGGGGACTTAGAAATGTAGGACTTCAGCAGCCCTTTGTCAGCCAGTCGGTCCAACGCCCGCTGAAGACTAAAGCAGTCGTTGGTGTCATGGCCAACTTCCTCATGGAACCGACAGTATTTATTTTTATTCCGTGACTGGACGGAACTTTTCATAGGATTCGACTTCTCAATGGACAGCCGGTCCTTTACCTCCATGAGGATGGAGTTGCAGTCTTTGTTAAACTCATACTTGGGGACGCACGGTTTAAACTCTTTCTTCTTCTTCTGGGACGGCTGGTCAGAGTCACTAACCGCCCAGACTTCTTTTCTCTTCTTGCTCTCTTCTTTCTTTTTTGGCGGCTGAGCAGGCCGGTTGTCTTTCTACTTGTCGGACTTTTTGGAATCCGACTGGCTACCAGGCGAGCAGAGGTCGGTAGCTTGGATGTAGCTCTCCGCCTCCCTCAGGGCCGCATGTAGGGTGAAAGCCCCTTTTCTGACAAGGTCAAACTTAAAAGTCGACCCGTCTTTCAAACCCTTAAAAAAGTCTGTAAAAGCTACCTCATCAAACAGCCCTTGAATCTGAATTCTGATCAGGTTGAACCGCCTGACATATGAGCGCAGCCCTTCTCTCTCTCCCTGCTTATAAGTGCTCGGATCAAGGCTTGTTTTCTTAGCGGGGATGTTCATTGAGAAGTTAGAGGCAAACAGGAAGGCAAGCTTCCTGAAGCTGTCTATGGACCCGGCTGGCAGATTACCAAACCATTGTTAGGCAATGCCCTTTAATGTAGCCGGGAAGCATCGACACCAAGTGGCATCATCCAACCCATGCAGATACATGAGGTTGGTGTAAGCCATGAGGTGATCTTCCGGGTTGGAGGTACCGTCATAGGTACAAACCAACATATTCTTAACCTTGGCCGGCTGAGCCGCCTCGGTTATCTCCCGAGTGAACGCAGAAGGTTGTTCACCTAGGCGCAGCAAACGAAGCTGCCAGTCCAAAGGCTGGACATTTGGATATGCCGCCTGACCCCCAAAGAAGGCCGGCTGCACGAAGTGAGGAGGATACTGCCCGTAAGCCTGAGTAGGCATGTACGGGACAGTTCCAATCATATGGGGGCTAGAGTGGACGGTATTACCGCCTGTCTGACTCTCATGCAAGGAGGATGCACTCCCTGCAGAAATGTTGTTGAAGTTGTCTGGAAAGTCGACTCAGACAGCGACTGATTTCTCTTCCGGTTGATGATCTCCCGGGCATCAGTAATTGATTTTTTGCCTCTCACCGGCTGCTGAGGCCGGCGAGTGTTGGTATTGTTCCCAGGAAGGAGAATCTTTTACTAATCAATGGTCCCGGCAGCCTTCTCCTTTGGATGGGGAGTGGGCTGCCGGTTTCTGACTTACTTCCCCTTCCCTGGAGGAGTCTTCTTTGCCGACTGGCCTTTACTTGGTCCAGCCCGGCTCTTGGTGATCAGCTTTGTAATTTTACCCTTGAAACTCGTCATGAACCTCATGAGTTCATCTCGGGTGACAGGGGCTGATCCTGCTGCCGTCTGGGTTGCCCTATCCGGCTGCCCAGTGGGCCTACTCGGACCCGCCTGGGAGGCACCCCGCTCCAGAGTTTCCCTGGACCGGATGTGACTGACTTTGAGAGAGCCGTCTTCGACTGTGGAGGTTTGGACCTGAGGATCCTCATCCTCCTCATGGTCTGTAAAAACTTCTGGGTCTTCACCCGGACGGTTAGGAGGTGGTACATACTCTTGAACCATCTTCGAGGTAATCTCCCCACAGACAGCGCCAAATGTTTTGGGTGTTTTTGTCCCTCGGGAGAGATACGTCATGAAGTCTGGTCTGGCCGGTCTGTACCTGCAAAATAATGGAGACTCCGGGTGGTGGGAGCTCCGCCTCCGACGGTCAAGTTAGTAACTTGAAAAGGAATAAAGAGTACGGAAATTTAGGTGGGGATCTGCTTGGATTTCAAGCTCAGATGTTTCTCTGATGTAAGAGAGTACATGTATATTAAATGATAAAACGTGCCCTCAAAATGAGGGACATCTCCCTATTTATAGGGAAATTGGAAATTGTGCCCCTGATTAGGTCATTAAACCCTAATCATTGGTGGACTGCGCCGTTTTGCTGCATTCTCGAGATTTGGGCCTGAAGGCCGCCTTTTCCCTTGATTTCTAGGAGGACACGTGTCGAGCAGGGATTGGTCCCTTTTAGGCAAATCTGGGGCAGACACGTTGTAGACACCCATTTGTGTCTCCCCAAAACCAAACCCGGTGATGAGTGTCTTTCACGTCGAATCATAATCGAATGAAACGAAAGTGTGGAAAAGTCTAGTGTTGCGGAAAGCTTTTATTTTCTTTTCTCTTCTTTCTGTTTTCGAAAACCCACTCTATTTTATGAAAACGTCCAATCCAGTTTAGTTTGGTCCATGATAAGGGTCCAATAATGATGTAGTTGGATGGGTCTTGAAAAGACCTTTCCAACGATATATTATAAGCCCGATTCTGATGAATATTGAGGAAGTTATGGCCAAAATACTAAACTGGGCCCAAACCGGATTTTACCTACGACCCAATGATCATGAGGAGAGTCCAAAGGTTTAATCCTATTCCTAAAATAATTAGGATTGATTAGAATCTTCTATAAGTTTCTAAAATATCTTAATTATCCTTTTTTGAAAAGATAAGATTAAGGAATTTGATATAAATATAAACTTTCCTTTTTTATAAAACTTTCCTTTTTTTAAAGTCCTAATTCTATTCGGATTTAAACATGTTCAAAGACAGTCAGATATTATTTTTGTGCCTCATATTTTTTATCCAAATTTTATATGGTTGGATAGATCTTTAAATTATCTTTCCAATGATATATTATAATAATAATTCCGAGCTATAACGAAAAAGATATGAATAAGATATCAAACTCTATCCAAAACTGACACCGTCTCACTATTTCGTTCATATCTTTTATTATACAATATATTTTAATCTGATTTTAATTGGGTTAGAAAGTTGAATTCAATATCTTTCCAACGACATCTTATTCATCTTATTCCGATTCCTGGATCAAAAGATATGATAAAAACAAAATCCGCAAAAACTGCTGTCTACGAGTTTTTATTTCGATTCGAATTTGGATGCTTTTCTTAATTCTTCGACCCTCTTTTTTTTTCTTATAAATAGAGGTCATATCTTCCCTTTTTCAATCACCAACTCTCATCATGATTTTCTTGATTACTCTCTCTCTCTCTCTTTTTCTAAACTAGCCTTTTCTCAAATACAAAATTCCGCATTCATTAGATCTTGATACACTTAGCCATATTCGAAGTTGCCTTCGCCCTAGACGTGAAAGGTTTAATTTCTGAGGGTTTGGTCCCAAATCTCTCTTTCAATTATTTAATTTAATTGCTTTGTTTATTATTTTCCTTGAAGTTACTAACGTGTGTATTTTGTTATTAGAAAGAGGTACGAGACATCCAAGTAAGTACTTTAATTGATTAATTGATTTATGATGTAGAAATCATGTTTACGTTGTTGTTATGATATTCTTGGTATCATGTATAGGGTATTTTTAATATTAAATATGATTGCTACGATGCCTTTTATTCTCTTCCTAATATTTATGATTGTTAGTATCATGTTAGGGCTAAAGACTTGATTTTTATTGCTTAGTGACATGCTAGGGTTTGTTATTAATCTTGTTAGTATCATGCCTAGGATCTTGCTACTATTATGCTTTAATATTAACATAAACATGATAATGATTATAATTGTTATAATTTATGATGATTATGAATATTATTATTATTATTATTATTATTATTATTATTATTATTATTATTATTTTGATAATGATTATTTTATTTATGATTATTATTGTTTTGATTATGATTATAATTTTATGATGATTATAATTATTGTTATTGATTATTATTATTGTTGCTTGATATTTATATTTATTTCTTGATCACCTTTTATTGCATGTTTAAAGGGAATTGGTATTTGTAATCACGCTTAATAAGACATTAATAATCTTGTTAGGGTTAATTGTGATTATAATTCAAGTGATCGCCAATAATAGTTTATTTGTGCATTAAATTCAACCAACATAGATTAAACAGGTTTAGGGTTAATCCTATTGATTGTATGTTAATCAGAAAACGCACATGAATACGAGCAGAATAAAGTAGAGGCCTATTATTAGGGCAGGTTCAATCTCTTTTAGGTTGGATTTGTACCATCATCCCCGAACCCTTATTTGGTTCATGACCTTATGGAGTTGACGATCTATTGGATCGTTAAGGGGTGTAACCTTCACCTCGTGAACGGTTTACAAGTTCCTTAAAAAACTTGTTGGCGACTCTTTTGCTCTATCTTCTTCCCTTTTGGACGCCACCGTACTTTAGTGTATGATCACAGTGGGGTTCAAGCTAGTGGGATTTTAAAGGCTTGAAACTATTCCCTACAGTTTTTGGCGACTCCACTAGGGAGGATTTCTATTTTAATTCCTGAATTTGTTTCGGCAATGATTTAGAATGAGTGGATGAGACTCGAAAAGTTCTAAGTATTTCATGTACATAATTTTGATTAACATTGTGTCATATGCATAAAAAGGTTCTCATTGGAAAGACCATCTGTAATGAGTAAAAAATATAGGATTTTACACGTAGGAAATTTGAGAAAGGTCTTTCACAACTAGGACTGAAATAACACCGCGCTAAACTGGATGATTTTATTGAGCACAGAAAGCTGCTGAGGCATGTGTGAAGTAGCGTCAGGGGCCAGAGCTTGGCGCCAAACATTTAGCCGTAGCGCCAGACGCCAATATTGGCGCCAGGCGCTACAGTTAAAAGTTGGCGCCAGTCTCCGTTTGCTGGCGCCAATTTCCCCCAATACCGAGCCAGAAATATGCGTTCTAATTTCGACCGGTTTTTCGCGTTGTTTGCTCGATCTTGCTTCCTAATTGAATTTTTTCTCACTTTTCTGAAACCCATATGTGTTCTACATATGGACATAACCCTCTGGGAATTCATGCTCTATCTACCCGATTGAACGCTCCTGGCAACAAAGGGTACATCTGAGAGGTTGAATTCACCAAACCATGGAAGTGAGTTTTTTCTAAAAACTCGCGGTGTCCTATCCACACGCGCTAACCCTTCACGGTTAGGCTTCTGCGCGGTGCATCTGGACAATTAACCATGGACCCTATTTGACTAAACCATATCCCGAACTTTAGAGAACTAGAGCCATGGTTAGGTTGTGAACTCATTGCATCATATTGTGCCTACTTGACTAATTGTGCATTATTGGTTGTGCATATATATTCTATGTTCCTCTTAACTGTTTGTTGATTTGTGTTGAGACTTAAATTAATGACCTAAAGAACTTTGCCTAATTAATTAATTAATTAATTAATTTGAGTCAATAAAGTCTATTTTCTTTAATCGGAATTGACCTAGTACGACTTTAGGCATACCCCGGTTGGCTAATAATACCGAAAACAGTCCCGGACCGAAGCTCCAATATTGGTGCCAAAATCTGAGCTGTAGCGCCACTGTATGGTGTGTAGCGATAGACATTTACTAAAAAGTCTGGCGCCAATCACCATATTGTGACGCCTGACCTGTCGCTTGGCCGACAGTTCGAATTATTTGTCGAGTCACTACCTAGGGTCTAATTAACCAGTTTGCTAATTAATTCGGTTAATTTTCGCTGTCAATAACACCTTGTCAAGTCATTAATCGAGTCTTGGTCACATAGTCTAGCCATATGGTTATGACACGAGTCTTAACATGTCACCTACACTCACTAGTCTTAGCACACACTTTGAGTACACATCACCATGGCCATATCTTAGGTTCATGCATGAGTCAGTCTTTTCCGTCATTTGAGTTAGGGGGTATATTTTATTCCTAGTTCTTCATGTCCCTCCACTTCCATCTTTCTTCTTCATATCCTATTCCAATCTTTCTTCACTTCCTCCATCCATTGCATGTTGAATAAGTTTGAGTCAAATAATTAACAATTAGTATCCCCAAATTCCTTTCCCACAGTACTTGGTCGAGGAGAGAAGGGTGATTAATCAAGGACAACCTCTTTATTTAGGTCTTGCTTTTTGATAAACCGATTCGTCAAAAGAGGAAGGCTAAGAAGATAATGGCAACTCAATAAGAAGTCAATGATCTTAAGAACCAACTGGCTACTGTGACTGAGACACTGAAGCTTCTCGCACTCAAGATCGACGATCCCGTGAAGCAGCAACGGATGGACCTCATGCAAGAGAGTCTAAGCAAGCTATCTAGTGACTATAAATTTCAGGACATGAGTTCACAAGGGGTCTCGCTGGACAAGGAACTTCTTCCGCATAAGTTCAACGCCACTGACATCCCTAAATTCAAGGCAACAGATAACCCTTACTTCCATCTAAGAGCTTTTGAAACTATAATGAGCATTAAGGGTATCGATAAGAAGGTTTTCCCCTCTCTGTTCCCACTATCTCTT
The DNA here is from genome assembly GCF_948465745.1 of Chenopodium album. Taxonomy (NCBI): domain Eukaryota; kingdom Viridiplantae; phylum Streptophyta; class Magnoliopsida; order Caryophyllales; family Amaranthaceae; genus Chenopodium; species Chenopodium album. The sequence continues at coordinate 16,942,546 of NC_137835.1, read as the reverse complement.
GAGACCGTTTGCCAACAATGGTTCTTCTCCCTTGACAAGGAGAAAACCTCTACTTGGGAATCGATAGCAAACGCTTTCGTTGATAGGTACAAGTGCAATATTCAAGTTGAAACCGATCATAGACAACTTGAGATGCTAAGACCAAAAGAGAATGAAGGCTTTACTTCTTTCTTTAATAAATGGAGAGAAACTTCCGCCAAGATGATTGAGGTCCCCACCGAAAAAGAATCCGTGAGGATGTTTATCAAGAATCTCCAAGAAAAGTATTCAAAGCACTTAAAATAGCAACACAACTTGAATACTTTCAAGGCCGTCTATGACATAGGTATCGAGATCGAAGATGACCTCGCAAAGCAAAAAGCTACTAACAATAGCAACCACGGTGGCTGGAAAGGAAAGAAGAGCGACAATCCTTCTTCTTCCGAAAGCGCCCACTCTAGTAATAATGTTAGTACCTTTGACCGTAATGTTGTCTTAGCCGTGGACAATCAAGGATATAAAAGGAAACCTAGGCGAGAGTTCACATCCATTGGAATGACCTACGATGCTGCTTTTGATCGTCTCTATGATCGAGGATTAATCAAACCTATTGGCCCTACCGAGGATCCAACACCAGAAAATCGATCTTCGAGATGGAATCCAAATTCCTATTGCAAGTACCATCGAGGAAACGATCATACCACCAATGAATGCTACAGGTTTCAAAATCTCATTCAAGATCTCATAGAAGCAAATAAGATCCCATTTCCTCTAGCTAGCGAGAAGACTGGATGATGTCGGAGCAAACAACACAAGACAAGAGGCGAGCTTCAATGACAAGATTTCATGACCTCTTTTGTCTATTTCTTTTTCATTTTTTCCTTTCCCCAATAAGTCTAGCATAGGCACCTTTTCTTTTCCTTTAGATTATTTTGTAGTTTTTCTTTTCTTTTCCCTTTTTAATAAAATGAGCATTTATTTCCTTATATATGATCATTTCATTATATTGCATCAAATATAATTAATTAAAAAAAAAAATCCATGGCGAATTAAGCACAGGGTATACTAATGATTTGAGGCACCCCTTGTAGCCATATCATATCTCCTTTCGCCCTTCAATTATACAATCCTTTCTTCATAAACCACTTTGAGCCTCGTCTAACGATAGACCCTTCTTTTTTCAACCTACATCTACCTAACCTTGGGATGGGATGGTGTGTAACTTATGCAATTCTAAAGAAAGCTTGAGAAAATTCAAAAGAAAGCAATAGCAAAAAAATAAGCAATAATAAAAAAACGAAAACAAGTGTACAAAAGGGTAAGTGTTCCAATGTCTTTGATATGAAAATATCTTTGATAAGAACACGTCTCAGATTGCGTCTCTTATCGAGTGCTCGGTACCGTGCCTGAGAAACATGAATGCCAAGTGAGTGATAGACCGCATGATCGAGATTGCTCACACTTATTAAAATGAAATAAATGCTAAAGAAAAAAGAGCTAAAAAGAGTAGAAAACCTCAAGCATAAAAATACAAATATTCAAAAGCAAGGTTGCACACCTTGGGGGCTTATTTAGGGTCTTGAGCCTTTATCCTCTTCTTCTTCAATCCTTTAGCCTGACCACGTTACAACCCTTAAAAAGACCTTTTTTAGGTATACACACTTGTGCGAGGTTTGGCTAGAGCTACGTTCGGCCTGATTCCTAACGGATACGTAGGCAACCTCCCATCGAGGTGCGGCCGTAACAAAAATGCATTCATATTCACATTCACACACTTACACCATGATCATATCAAGGGATCTCCAATGCTCATCCCTATTCATTTAGAGCTAGACTTGGGGGCTTGATCCCTACATCATTAGCTTACCTAGCCTAAGAGTCGCCATTATTTGGCTCTTCTAACAATAATATATCTTTTCACACACTTAGCTCTTGCGGCCTAACCTTAGTGTCACTATCACACACTGCACAGATACATGACCAAATATATTTCCCTTAGGAACCCTTTGTCATGAAATCTTAACGCTAAAGCATGCTTCGTCAAAATCAATCATAATTGTCATTGCATCACGAAGTATGAAGTGCTTAGCCTCCGTGCCTAAGTTACCCAAATACTTTCATCATGGAGTCAACAGTTGAGATAGCCTAAGATGGATTAATCCTTGCACCTTGAGAAATAGTATCAAACGACATTTGACTAAGCTCATTCAACATGCATCTTCAAACTTCGCTTCTTCTTTTTCACGTCTTTCTTTTTCGGGAGAAAGTCGATACCCTCAATGACGGAAAATTTTTGCTTTTTTGAATTTTCGAGTCACACGATCACATTACAATGCACACACGAGTCATGTACACACGAGTCATGTCGTATCATATCACCTTTATTTGAGTCTAACACATGTGTCATTACACTTCGAGTCGAGTCAACCTCGAGCCAGTCAAACATATCGAGTCAAGTTTATACCTTGAGTCGTGTCAAGTCGATGAGTCAAGCAACATTAAGCCTTAGGTAAACCCTAAGATAATTAAAAAGATTGGCAAAGTTCTATAGTCAAAAAAATAAATACAGGTGCAGCAGAACAGGGAAGACCCTACTCCAATACTTGGCGCCAGAGATATCTCAGCAACGACAGAGCTCGAAGCCTCTCAAAAAGGTGATTTCGACCTCATGCAGCAATTTCGGGTTCCTTGGTACGCCAGTTAGCCCCTATAAGCAATTTGACATGATTAAATAGTCGGTTTGATTACAATTTCAATAAGTGATCGATCTGACAAAATATCGTCTCACTTAGCTTAAGCGCCTAAAACACTGGCTCATTACAATCGGTTTAAAAGCAAGCACTTAAACGACAAAGTTTGCCAAAAATTGGATTGTCATCCCCAACTGACAATATTTCCTAAAATGGATTGTCGTGCATCTTCTTCAACGACAATTTTTCCAAGATTGGATTGTCATCTCTGGCAAAGTTTCCAAGCGTGGATTGTCGTGCTCCTTCTTTTATTGGCAAGTTTTTTCCAAGTTCGGACTGTCATACATTCGTCGGCTCGTTGGCAAGTTTTCCGAAATTGGATTGTCATACACCCAGTTCCCTATAGCAAAATTTCCCAAAGGATTGTTGTAGGTTTCTATTCATCATAAATATCGACAAAGGTTCTTCAACGTGGATTGTCATTCATTTCAGTAAGTGGCAAATTTTTCCGAAGTGGATTGTCGGTAGACTCTTTTTTGCAAATGTTCCAAGACGCGGATTGTCAATAGTGGCAATATTTTCCTAAAAGGATTGTCGCATAGCGTTGGCAAATTTCCAAGGTGGATTGCTTTCAAGAGTTATATTCCAAGATGTGGATTGTCGATCGTAGCAAAGTTCTTATGAAAGATTGTTACGAAGCATTGGCAACTTTTCCAAAAATTGGATTTTGGCAAATTTTCCGAGGTACGGATTGTCGCTTCATCGTGACAACATTTCCAAGATGGATTGTTACGTGGCATTGACAACTTTTCCTAAATCGGATTGTCATACATCATACAAGAGGTGTGTTGGCAACTATTCCCAAAGAAAAGAGGATTGTCATCACAGCAAAAGCACCGACATACTGGTTCACAAGCAGCAAAGCGTCGGCGTACTGGCATAGCAAACATTAAGAAGCAGTGATCTTTTCGAAGACTATCAAAGCGGGAAAAAGAAGCTCTTTGTTCAGAGACGAGTGAACATCGAAACAGCAAGGTGGCGTTCCCTAGATTGTGGAGAGTTGTCACAAACAACTGAGGATTGTTCCAAGAGAAGCAATCTTCGATAGTATTCCCTTGGATGTGGAATATTATCAAAGCGGTGAGGATAGTTTCAGGTGAAGCAATCTTCTAATTTGGAAGCAGTTACAAGGCGTAGCGGTTTTCAAGCGGGATGGCATTCTCTAGCTTGTAGGAGGTCATCAAAATAAATCGGTTACTTTCAGAGACGTGTGCTCGACGGTGCAAGATACGCGTTTCTTAACTCTTTTATCTGTTTAACTAACGCTAGTTTTGCAGGTATCGGCGTTACAAGATTGATTTAGGATTGCAGAACGTTCTGAATCATTCTCCGTCCCTATCGCTACTTTGGCTTTCGTTTTCGAAACTTGCGTTTCTCCAAACTCAGTCAAAGTGGGGGCTTCTGTAGACACCCATTTGTGTCTCCCCAAAACCAAACCCGGTGATGAGTGCCTTTCACGTCAAATCATAATCGAATGAAACGAAAGTGTGGAAAAGTCTAGTGTTGCGGAAAGCTTTTATTTTCTTTTCTCTTCTTTCTGTTTTCGAAAACCCACTCTATTTTATGAAAACGTCCATTCCATTTTAGTTTGGTCCATGATAAGGGTCCAATAATGATGTAGTTGGATGGGTCTTGAAAAGACCTTTCCAACGATATATTATAAGCCCGATTCTGATGAATATTGAGGAAGTTATGGCCAAAATATTAAACTGGGCCCAAACCGGATTTTACCTACGACCCAATGATCATGAGGAGAGTCCAAAGGTTTAATCCTATTCCTAAAATAATTACGATTGATTAGAATCTTCTATAAGTTTCTAAAATATCTTAATTATCCTTTTTTGAAAAGATAAGATTAAGGAATTTGATATAAATATAAACTTTCCTTTTTTTATAAAACTTTCCTTTTTTTAAAGTCCTAATTCTATTCGGATTTAAACATGTTCAAAGACAGTCAGATATTATTTTCGTGCCTCATATTTTTTATCCAAATTTTATATGGTTGGATAGATCTTTAAATTATCTTTCCAATGATATATTATAATAATAAATCCGAGCGATAACGAAAAAGATATGAATAAGATATCAAACTCTATCCAAAACTGACACCGTCTCACTATTTCGTTCATATCTTTTATTCTACAACATATTTTAATCTGATTTCAATTGGGTTAGAAAGTAGAATTCAATATATTTCCAACGACATCTTATTCATCTTATTCCGATTCCTGGATCAATAGATATGATAAAAACAAAATCCGCAAAAACTGCTGTCTACGAGTTTTTATTTCGATTCGAATTTGGATGCTTTTCTTAATTCTTCGACCCTCTTTTTTTTTCTTATAAATAGAGGTCATATCTTCCCTTTTTCAATCACCAACTCTCATCAAGATTTTTTTGATTACTCTCTCTCTCCCTCTTTTTCTAAACTAGCCTTTTCTCAAATACAAAATTCCGCATTCATTAGATCTTGATACACTTAGCCATATTTGAAGTTGCCTTCGCCCTAGACGTGAAAGGTTTAATTTCTGAGGGTTTGGTCCCAAATCTCTCTTTCAATTATTTAATTTAATTGCTTTGTTTATTATTTTCCTTGAAGTTACTAACGTGTGTATTTTGTTATTAGAAAGAGGTACGAGACATCCAAGTAAGTACTTTAATTGATTAATTGATTTATGATGTAGAAATCATGTTTACGTTGTTGTTATGATATTCCTAGTATCATGTATAGGGTATTTTTAATATTAAATATGATTGCTATGATGCCTTTTATTCTCTTCCTAATATTTATGATTGTTAGTATCATGTTAGGGCTAAAGACTTGATTTTTATTGCTTAGTGACATGCTAGGGTTTGTTATTAATCTTGTTAGTATCATGCCTAGGATCTTGCTACTATTATGCTTTAATATTAACATGAACATGATAATGATTATAATTGTTATAATTTATGATGATTATGAATATTATTATTATCATTATTATTATTATTATTATTATTATTTTGATAATGATTATTTTATTTATGATTATTATTGTTTTGATTATGATTATAATTTTATGATGATTATAATTATTGTTATTGATTATTATTATTGTTGCTTGATATTTATATTTATTTCTTGATCACCTTTTATTGCATGTTTAAAGGGAATTGGTATTTGTAATCACGCTTAATAAGATATTAATAATCTTGTTAGGGTTAATTGTGATTATAATTCAAGTGATCGCCAATAATAGTTTATTTGTGCATTAAATTCAACCAACATAGATTAAACAGGTTTAGGGTTAATCCTATTGATTGTATGTTAATCAGAAAACGCACATGAATACGAGCAGAATAAAGTAGAGGCCTATTATTAGGGCAGGTTCAATCTCTTTTAGGTTGGATTTGTACCATCATCCCCGAACCCTTATTTGGTTCATGACCTTATGGAGTTGACGATCTCTTGGATCGTTAAGGGGTGTAACCTTCACCTCGTGAACGGTTTACAAGTTCCTTAAAAAACTTGTTGGCGACTCTTTTGCTCTATCTTCTTCCCTTTTGGACGCCACCGTACTTTAGTGTATGATCACAGTGGGGTTCAAGCTAGTGGGATTTTAAAGGCTTGAAACTATTCCCTACACACGTGTCACCCTCTGATTGGGCCATGTGGCAGGGTGAAATTACCCTAAACAATACCTGTGATTATTTGACATTAGAATTTGTTTCTAGCTTCAATGTTATTAAAACTAATGCTTTAATCACTCATGTCCAATTTAGATTGCTAAACAATGATGTGCGATTAACTTTAAAAGAATTTCGTAAATTGTTTGAGCTTAAATCGAATAAACTTATTGAACCCTCCCAAGACCACATTGCCGTGATCTATACAAGACTCACCGAGGAGGGTTTACTTAACCTCCAACATGCCAAAGGGACGTGGATTCAACATCCTGTCCCAAAGTTTTGGCAAAGGTTTGTCGGCCTCACAATCTTTAGGAGGCATGAACCGGCAAACGTTAGGAGAGATGAACTTGAATTGTTGGCTTCCTATATGATTCCTAATGCTGAAAAACTGAACATACCACATAGGATAGCCCAACATTTTCAAAGGGCGGCCAATGCGGCTGAGGGGGGTAGGTCTAGGGCTTCTATCTACTTTGGGGGGTTGGTGACCCATATAGTAGTGAAACACCTAGGATGGAACCCGACCGAGCATAGGAAAGTGGAGGGTTCGACCCTTATGGACCTAGCATACTTAGGGGGCCTTAACTGGGTAGAACCTATGGGAGGTGAGACTTGGTCGATAGTCCAACGGGAGTCGGGTAGAAGAGACCAAGCTTTTACACTACCCAACCCCGCCTTGACCAAATTTGAGAAGAGCAAGCCATCCTACACTTTCGAGTTAAACGGTCAAGGCGAGGTTCAAGAATCTCACCCTTCACCATAACCCCTCCATTCACCCCAACACCATTCACCCCACTACCAACCACCAACCCAACCCTACACATATGGCATACCCACCTCTTCCGTCGATTATAATATTGACCACCATGCCCCTTATGACTTTTCGGCTTTTAGGAGCAAACTAGACCGTATAGAGAGAGGGAAAGGGAGAGTGGAGGGCATGGTGCAAAACCTAGACTCTAGGTTAGGCACTCTAGATAGGAAGGTAGGCCATATTGAGAAGAACCTCGGGAGGGGTTTATACCCTATGTACGACGACTATGCACGCCGAGGGGCTATTCCCCCCGAGGCATTAGTTCTCGATTGGTTCCAATACCCCCAAGGAGGGTATTCGACCCCCGGAGCCTTTGGTACTTATGTGGACTACTCTTCAATCCATGGTTATGGGGGCGATGCTCCTTTTGGGGGAATGGGGGGAAATGTTGACCCTAACTACATTGCAGGTGGTTCGGGCTTTGGTGGTGTTGGTACGAGCCAGGGTGGTGCCGGCTCGAGCTATGGAGGAGGCTACCAGAGGATGAACGAGGATGATGACGAGGAGTAGCTTCTCCTAGCTACACTCCCAAGTCAATGAGGGCATTGCTTGATTTGGCTTGGGGGGAGATTTCTTGTACATATGGTAACTCTTTCTCTCTTTTATCTATTAATTGCTTTTCTAGTATAGATTTTATTGCTTTCTAGTGTAGTCTTTATTGCTTTCCTTTATGAAAAAATACAAAAAAATTGAAAAAAAAAAAACAAACAAAAATACGTTCCAATGAATTGTAAATCATGCTTCCCTGTGTCCCATACATGGAAAATATTGTTTTGATTCTTGTTATATGATATTGAGCTTTGTGAATTTGTTGATCATGATTTGAAGTTTAATTGTTTGGATACCTAAACATGCATCAATTTTGCCAACTATTTGTGAATATAGTGCTTGACTAGTTGATTTGGTTAGGAATTGTGTGATAGTTCCTGGTATGTCAAGGAATTTGAGTATTGATTTGCAACTATTAGTAATGTTTGTATGGCTCAATATTATGCACATTGAGGAGGACGAAGGCATTTGTTCTCTTAGGTAGCCTTCAGACAATATTAAATACTTATGTTCCCTTCTTGCTACCCATGTTGTTGCTTGTGCCCTTTTTATTGTTTATTTAGCCACATTACAAGCCTATATGAGCCCCATTAGTTACTAGTCCCAAGCTTGGCTTGGGGGAGCTATTAGTTGGCGAGGTGAGGGAGTTGTGGTGTGCACTCTAATTGCACACTGTGGGAATAAAAGAAGAGTGATTGTTCTTTTGTTATTATGATTGGAAAATATTAATGTTTTGTGTTTCAAAGTTAAAAATTTCCAATGTGAGATAAAAAGAAAAAAAAAAAGAGCAAAGAAAAAAAATTGTTTCAAATGTTCAAATGTTCTATTTGAAGGTTGCTCAAGAAAAAGAAAAAAATTCAGAAAAAATTCAAGTTTGGAAAAAAAAAAAGAAAGAAAAGAAAAAAAAAAGTAGTTTAAAGTTTGTTTTAAATTCACTCTATTTCCCACTATCATACTTTGTGAGTGAATATGTAAGTGTTAGGATTGTTTTTATGTATGGGATTGCTCGGTGAATTTTTGTGGAGTTAAGTTATGATTGGAGATGTTTTGGTCATAACTTGTTTTTGACCTTGGGTTTTATAAGGATATGGCTCCCTTAAGCAGGGCTTTACTCCCACATATTCCTAAATTTATCTTATCCTTTAACCTAGCCTTCATTACAAGCTTTAATTAAAGAACTTCTGACCTTTTTGCATAAGAGTTGTATGAATGTGAAAGTGTTGTTTATCAATGCAAGTTATGATTAGACATATTTTGAGTCGACTAGTAGGTTGAGCGTACATTGTTTTAAACACACGAGAGTGTGAGTTGGGAGGGCATTGTTCACATATAAAGGGGTTAGTTGGAGAGCGATCAAATACATCTTTTACTCGCCACATAAATGAGAGTTGAGTGTGTGAGCACTAGTCTTGAATTCTATATGCTCATGTGGTTTTCTCTACTTGACAATTGTTGGGGAGGAAGAATGATTAGATGAATGAGATTAATTGACATTGAAGCATGTTCATTAGATTTGCTTTGGATCGTTTGTGCTTGGTTTTGTTTATTTGGGATGAAGCGTGTTTTATATGTTCATTGATGAGCTCTTTGCTTAGGGACAAGGGTTTGGCTTGGGGGAGTTTGATGTGTCCAATTTATATAGTGTTTTACCCCCGTCCCTTGGTCATAATTAGTGGTGTTTTTGGCTCTTTAGAGCCACTTTTATTACTAATTGGTGTTTTATAGTGTTTTTGTAGTTTTGCTTGAGTTTGTAGGAAATTGCACATTTGGAGCGTTTTCCGGGTTTTTCATGAAACAACTACGAGCATTAGGAGGACACGACCATCTTTGAAGCCGAGGACCGGTTAGAGCCGGTGATTAAGGGCTCGGTATATGATATCGGGGCATTTGGACACAGTATTCAAGACCTGAAGAGGAAATCCGGAATGGGTCGAAGAATCAAGCCCAATCAAAGTCCAAGCCTCGAGGAAGAGACCGGGCCCGATCGGGCAAGCTTGCGCTCGATCGGGTAGGTCTGTAGAAGAGAACATCATTAAGAAGGCGCGCTCGATCGGGTGAGCATTAGCTCGATCGGGCGCGGCTTCCCAGGAAGATCGTGAAGAATAAGGCGAGCCCTTCGCCCGATCGGGCGCGTGTTTCGGAGTTGAGGTTTTAGTTTTTAATTAGGATTTGTTTTTTTGGAGGTTTAAGTACGATTTTTGTACGTAATTTTGATCACCTTCTCTTTTAGACTTTCTCTCTCTACTTAGAATGTTTTCTCTCTTTTAAATTCTCTCAACTTTATTTTTAATTCCATTCCTTAATCCAAATTTCTTTTGGTAACAATTTCTTCTCTTTTAATTTTAGTTATTTTCTTTAATTCTTTCATGTCTTATTTTATTGTTTTGATTAGTTTAGATCTAATTATGCTTGAGTAGTTTTATTTCTAGGGTTTATGGGGATCTAATAAATAATATGAAGGGGTAATTTGTGATTGTTGATTATCAATGCTTGATTAATTTACTATTGAATGATTTGATGCTATGCAATTAGGTTTGGCCAGATTTAATTGTATGAGTTTAGCAATATTGATTCGAGATTCGAGAGATGAGAATTGATGTTTAGGCTTAGTTTCAATAGGCGGACTAATTTATAAATGGTTAAGTCGAGATTCAAGAGATGAGATTTAATACCGGTAAATTAACTCTGTGATTGTAATACGTAGAGAAAGCCCTTTATAATCTGATTAATTGATGCATTAATGATTGCTTATTATGATTTACCCTAGAATATTGTTTATTAGTGAACCTATGCCTGAAAGGAATGGTGTCCTTCGAACAAGTGTATTATTCTGATGGCGGGTTTAGAATTATTAGAAAGCTAATATATTCAGTAAGGTCAAGTGATAGGAATGCCTGGGTGGAGGCCGCTTCCGATCAGTAATATTAATATAATTAATATTACAGCTTAATCTTGACTTAACCCTTCGGGTCACACCCAAGCAAAATATACGAACCGACTCGACGAATTAATTCGGAAGAAATTAATTCGTCGCCCGAGTGTTTAATATTTAGACGTCGGAAATTCGAGCTTAGAGCGTCGAAACATAGCGTCGGAAGTCGAGTTAAAAATAATAAAAAGACGAGACGACAAATTAGTAATAAATCAACAATGACCAAAATACCCCTAGCATCGGAATCCCGAGTGCTAGGGGATTAGCCGAGCTAGCAGCCCGCACCATGTACGAGACATGCTAGCAAGGCGTGGCTAGTAGCCCGCACCATGTGCAAGGCATGCTAGCACAGCACGGCCAGTAGCCCGCAAGCAGTGCGTGGCGTGCGCTGCTACTAGTAGCCCGCACATGTGCGTGGCTAGCTAGTAGCGCCCTCGGCATCAGCAGACCGCACTGATGTGCGTGGGCGTGCTAGGCCGAGCTGGAAGTAGCTAGCAGCCCGCACGGTGCGAGGCTAGCTGGGTCGTGGGCCTAGGTCGGGTAGAAAGGGGAAGCTAGTAAGTATGCTTGCCTTTTGGTGTGGACAAGTGTCACAAGGAGAGGAAGGAGTGGGGAGCAAGTATGGTCCCCTCCTCTCCAAGTGGTCCATACTCCTCTTTACATATGACTAGGACACTTGTTGATTTATTACTTGCTTATATATTTAATTTAATTTAGATTTAAATTAATTTGTGGAATTTCCTGAATCCCACATTGATGGGATAGAAATTCCCACTCATACTTTCCTCTATAAATACCAACCTTGGGATTTGGAGTAAAGTGCTTGAGTGGGAGTTAGAAAGAGCATTCAATATTTTGGAAAAACTCTTAAACTCCATTAACACTTGGGTTTTGGTTGGACCTTGCTAACTCCAAGGTAGCGGACCTAAAGAGTCGTGTTCGTCCTTTGTGGGTGGATACCGTTGGAGGCACGGCATTTGCGGTGCTTAAGGCTTTCAAGTAAGAGCCCGTTTTGAGAGGGCGAAGCTCGCTTCAAGGGTATGATTCGTTCTTCCTCTTCTTGTGTTTATTTATTTATGCTTTATGGTTTTATTAATTACGAGTGGTTCCTTGGGTTGGGGTTGTTTCCGCGGTGAGTCGGACTCACCAAACCCCAACAATGCCCTAGGCTTTTCCTTCATTGATTTACATCTTATTTTACTCCCTTCCTACTCTTACCTGTAGTAGTTTAATTACACTTTTACAACAAATTTGGTTACTTGGTAATTTAGATTGCTTCTAATTAATTAGGAATAAATTGACCTGTTTCCCTGTGGTTCGACCCTTCTTCCCTATCTACATAGTTAGTGGATTTAAGTTTTATTTTTTATTAGGTGAATACGACTTGAGCCTGTCAGGCATTCTCCTTGGTTTATGGAATGGATGCCGTACAACCTGTAGAGCTAGAGATACCATCTTTACGCATCGCACTAGAAAGCAAACTCGATAAGTCGAATGGACTAGAGCAAGATATGAAGAGTTAATTCCACTCGATGAAAAACAACTAGAAGCTCTACATCATACCCAACGCTATCAAACTCGTATGGCTAGGCACTTTAATAAGAAGGTCAAGACAAGAAACATCAAAGTAGGAGACTTGGTGTTAAAAGCATTAAGGAAAAATGTTTTGGATCCAAGGGGCAAATTTAGGCCTAATTGGTCTGGACCATATATTGTCAAAACTATTTTGTCAGGAGGTGCAGCAAAACTAACTGATATGGAAGGCAATGAATTCTCAAGAGAGCTACATTTGGCCTGATTCCTTAGGAAAGGATATGTAGGCAACTCTTTACATGGTGCGGCCACTTTAATTTTCATAACCCTCGCATCCCAGAAGCAATAAAAACTCAACGCAATAGCAGCGCCACAGAAAGAAGTATGTCGCTGGACAACAGAGTACAGCTCAAGGCAACAGAGCCTATCGCCCGGCGACAGGCAGCAACGTTTGGCGATAGACGCAAAACAGCGGCGCCGATTTTCTGCGAATATCTGGGCAAATTTCGGTGTATTTTCGACTTCCGTACTCGAGAAAATTTCTGAAAAATAATTAAAGTTGTTTTCATTGCTTTAATAAATTAAAAAAGCTGAAATTGCATTAATAAAATAAAATAAAGTAAAAATTACATTATTGATGGAATTTAAATAAAAGCTTTAATAAAATAAATTGACTTAAAAGTTAAACCAGTCTAATAAATTAAAAATTAAGCAATGCTTCAATCTTTCTTCTCATTCTTTGGCCTCTTCCAATATTTATCTGCATCCTCTTCATCATCCATGACTTTAGCTAGTAGGCATCATATAGAGGACCTACATTTAATTTTAGATTAAATGGTTTCTCCCTTAGCTAAGACTCCATGTTTCTTTTCTACCCAAACCTTCTTTTCTGAAGTGTCAGCTTTTCTTTTCCCTTTATCCTTTGTAGTGTCTTTCTTCTTAGGCATCACAAGTGTTTTAAATTCAACTTTTTCACCCCAAACGTTCCTTAACAGGAATCACTTTGTAACCTAGACGGTTCTTTACATTAGTTCTACTTTGATTTTTCTTCACGTCCTTTGTAGGCTTATTAAGAAGCCATCTCTTCACATCATTGGGCAAGGAAGGAGAAACCTTTAGAGTAATCACTTCCCATAAAGGCCTAGCACTCCAATATGTGTCAGGTTTCTCTACGTCTTGTGAAATAGGGAATTCATAGGGACAACGGAGATCCCCAGAATGAATTGTTTGAAGTAGATCGTACTGCCTTTTTACCCTGCAGGGATAATAAAAAGTCATCTTGGTTAAGCTTGGAAGACGACAGAAGGGTTTCTTGTTGACACCAAACATCTTCTCAATTTTCCACCATGGGACGACCCACTTGATATCAAAGTTACAAGAGGCAAAAACTTTATTCCACTCATGGCGATCCATCTTAGAGAAACGCTTCTTTCGCCTCACAAAGCAATTTGGAGTGTATTTTTCAATGTTGTCAGGAGGACTAATTAATTCTAGTCTCTCCATTAGCCAGATCTGCAAAAAGTTTAATTCAAATAATTAATATTACTATACAAAAAATATGTTTTTGATTTCTCTAATTTAAAATATTATTTTTCTACCGGTAATAAAATTGGAGAGCTCCGAAAAGGTGCTTTTGGATTTTTCTTTAATTCATCTATACTAAGCATAGTCTCTCCAACTATTAATGGAATTGGGTTTCTTCCAGATTTAATTTGCTCCAAAACAGTTAATATAATTACTTGACCCTCATTAGTTCTACCACTAGTGAGAAGATATTTGGTAAGCATGCAAAAGAGAAAAGCCCTTCTTGTATAAACATGAAAAGACTCATAATAAGGTCTATCAAAGTAATGGTGTGCAAATTCTTTTAGATTGACTATGCTACTATCTACAATATTTTTTAGATCTCTGTCCTTTAAATTAAAGAAGCGCTCAAAATCTTTATAATAATATTCATTCATTCTAGGGATTACCGCAAGATCTAATGAAGGGAAGCCTAAGATGGCAGCAAATTCTTCCGGTAAAGGGCTAATTTCATCACACCCTAGTCTAAAACAATGTGTATCTATGTCCCAATATTCTAAGGCAATATGAATAAAATATATGTCAAGATCTACCCCCTTAATACAATAAATACCTCCCATGTGAAAAAAAGTCGAGTTCTTTTCTCTCTTTAGCAGTTAAAGACCGAAACCATTCACGAGTAAAATTGCTAAAACTCTTAGTGACTAAAGATATGATTATTTGTTGAGAAACTAGGACTAAAATTAATCTGTTAGAATTATACAGAAAAATCGGCAAATCAGGGGGCTATTTATTTACAAAATTGATGCAGTTTGACTCCAGAAAGGATTCAGAGGCAGTGCACTTCAACGCCAGGTGACAAGCTTGTCTCTTTGCGATAGAGTCAGTCGCCTGGCGACAACGCAAAGTGTGTGGCGACAGGTGGCGCTGCAGCGCTTTCTAAGCGTACTATACAAACTGCGTTTTTTCTGGCTATGACTCGAATTCGTACAATGACTTTATAAATTCAATTTTCCCATACATATTAATTTATTATATTTTCTTTCCTTTTTGGATTTATTCAAGCTTAATCAAATTTAGGTTTGTTTTAAATCCAATTTATTTTTCATTTTATCTTTTTTTGGCGCAAAATTAATCACAAATTTTTTGCACACACACATATGCACATAGAAATGAAAAATAAAATGCAAAAATATAAAACAGTCATATTAGATAATTAGTTTGTTTTTACAAATATGTCTAATAAATGAGTCAGTCGGCAAATTCCTACAAAAGTCAGAAATAAAATAAACACAGGTACAATTACGGTGCCGAAGGGCGCAGATGATGAGGGACGTTCATCATGTCGAAGAACATCGCAGATCGAGGAGTATGCTCCTCACCAGCTTCGGACTCGCTAGGAGTCGGAAACCTCAACTCAGGACCAATCCACCCAGGGTTGCCCTGGTGATGAATCAGCAAAGGCTGAGGCTACGGAGGCTACTGCGACGACGAGCTGACCTAGTACGTCCCACCACCTAAAGGAGCCGATGTCGCTTCTCCTTGGCCCATCGGCCGAGTCCGTGCACCCTCAGAGGAAGACCCCGAGCCCTCCATTGCCTCGGTCCGAGCAGCGTCAGATCGGCCGCCTCGGCCACCAGAAGTAGTGCGGCGACGCCTTGAGCCTAACCTAGCAGGTTCTCTCTTAGCCTCGGGTCTCGTTCGGGTACATGAAGGAATAGGATGTCCCTTTAATACTCAATAAAGTTGGATACAAAGAAATAGAAACATAAAACAATGCAAAATACAGAGGAAAAAGGAATACCTTTTGAGCAGTGTCGTCGCGACGACAGGAAGCCACGTTTCTCATCCTCACCAGTTGGCTCCGGAAGGCGTTTATGCACCTCGCCATCGCCGTCACCACCTCGCGTGAGAACTGTTAGATTACAAAGTCAGTAATAGTACAAGACAAGTATAAACAAATAACAAGCAAGTAACTCACCCGAGTCTGGCGACGAGGGATGGATCGCTCTACAAAGCGCTGAACCTTAGGAGCTGAGGGGGATCATCTCCTCAACAGGGACGTATGTCCCCTGATAGGTGATGGACATCCGAGGAGGAACGAACACATCAGGCTCAGTCTGGAAAAAAAAAAAAGAAAACCGAAGTGGATAAACACCACTTGGGGGCTACCTAGCGCAAAACTAAAAGAACAAAAGCTTACCGCTGCCTCCGTAGATAAAACAGAGGCCGGAGCTAAAAACTGCAGCAAGTCGGACCGCCCAGAGCTGGCATAAGATCGCCAAGGAGTATCTGCATGACATCATGGAACATGTGGCAAGGTAGAGGAGCAGGGACGGCGAAGATCTCTGAAGAGTGTTGAATAACAACTCTCTCACCAAGGTACACCGCCGCCTCGTACGTCCCCTAAAAGTAGCGACACTTAGCAGTGTACTACACAACCAGCGCAATAATAACTAGACTGTCCCATGACCGGTATACAACGTCAGACTCCTGCAAAATGTAAAACTTTATCAAAAGGCAATATAAAGATGTCAACTATTCAAAAGAACATACCGAGAGGATCATCTCTCGAACATGGGCAGTGGCCGCCTGATCACTGATGCAACCTCCTCAGCAGGCGCCAACAGGGACCTCGCGAGGAGACGGTCTAGCCGGCGCAAGCGAAGGAAAGGACTCGTAGAACCAGATCTATAATGATAGAAGAAAATCAGCAAATGCTAATAAGGGTCTAGAGCTAATTTTAAAGAGATAAAGTATGCCTCTACGACTCTTCAGAAGCTAGAAAGTGCATTGTTTTCTGTGTAAACTCTGTGGCGACAAGAATCTCGCAAGCCCCGTAAAAAGTCAGCATAGGCCAAGTTGGCCCAATCGTAAGTCTCGATCAGCTAAAGATCGCGGAGAGCAGCAAGGTGTAAAATAGCACCCGACTACCCTTGTTAGGGGAAAAGATCCCTGACAGCAAAATAAGCACAAAGATGCATACCCGCTGCTCTCGGGTTGCTGCATCGTCCTCAAAAGACATCGCCAGAGTCGACCGGTGAATGCATAGAAAGCTAAGTCGTGCTGGCTCCACCTCGGCACGGGCTCGAACAACGATCAAACCCAACAACTCCTCGACTATTGGAGAAAAAGCACTGATAGTACTGTCAAATGGAAGCGCAGTCGAACGAAACTCCAGTCCCGAGATGAGACTAAAGTCGGCTAGGGTGATAGTCATCTCAACCCAGGGAAATTGAAAAGTGTTGGTGGTGTCCCAGAAGAACTCTACCAAAGCACAAACCATGTGGTGGCCCGCGTAGAACGAGTACATGGCCTGAGTAGCCCGAAATAGGGAAGTCAACCCACAGGACTCCCAAAGCTATCGCAGCCCCTCATCGTCGTGAAAATACTTGTCGTACAGCTTGCCAATGAACTCGTTGCCCAAACCATGGCTACGCGTCCTACCGCTGATAATCCTACGACGCACCCTCTCAAAAATATGGTGCTCGGGGGCAAAAAACAACGTCCGCTCATCTGTAGACACCTACTTTTCGCCTCTTGTCCCGAAAGGAAGTGCGATGATGTTACAAAAATTCGTTCTTCATGCTAGATCAAAGTTGAGGTGTTTATGGACTATGAAAAGAATTATGAAGTAAGTTAAAACCCATATTTGAGACCAATCTATCTTATAGCCTTTTCCAATTACTAATTAGGCCTAAAACATGTTCATACATGTTTAAACTTGATTAATAACGGACCAAAATGCGTCAAATGTAATGATTAGATCCAATGGAACTTACATTGTTGAAAAACCAAGCCAAACATCAAATTCCCATGCACGGACTATAAATATGGTTAGACCTTTACAATAGCTTTCCAACGGTATATTATAAGCCCAATTCTGAGCCAAAACGAAGAAGGTATAACCAAAACACTAAACCGGGCTCTAAAACCGACAGCCTTGCACTCCAATGGCCATAACTTTTGATCCATAACATATTTTAACCTAATTCTAACAGAATTGGAAATTAGACATTCAGTGCTTTCCAATGAAATCTTACACGCCTTAATCCAATTCTGCAATAAAAAGTTATGGAAGTTTTAAAAACTCGCTTTCGTATAAGGCAAACCGCAAACTAGCGTAACTCAATCAGTTGCGCGCGCCTGGCGCCCGCAACTCATTGAGATGCGCGCGGCACCTAGCGCGATTAAGAGAGTTGCGTGCGCCACTTGACGGCGCGGCTCTAAAACACTAAACATAGATCCCTACGCTTATAAATATGGGTCTTCGTTCATCATTACGAGGACCAGAAAAATCAGAATTAAAACCCTAGTATTCTCAAAACCCTAATCTCTCAACTTCTCTTACTATCATACTACTTTTTCCTCTCTCTTCCCAAATACTTTACAACCCTAATTGAATCCATAGAAGTCCGTGGAGGTACAAAGAAGAAAGAAAGTCCATAAGCACATTAAACGGAGATTTAACATAAAAGAAAAACGGTTAGTTTCTTGAGCACTTAGATAAATCACTTTTCCTTTATTGTTTAAATAACTTTAATTGAATAAATAGTGTTGTTTGATCACTTTAAACAAACTTTTAATTAATTAATTCAAGAATAGAATTTGATAATTAATTGTTGTTTTATCACTTAAGACAAGGCGAATATTGTTTATTTTGTTCTTTTCAGTAATATTGATTAAACAAAGAATAACGACTTTTGCAATGTAATTCCTACGTGATTAATGCTTGTAAATAAAATAAAATAACTTAGTCTTTAGGTATCATGTTGCATATATTGTTTGGTAATGAAATTGTGAAAAAGGAAGAGCTAGTAGAGGCCGTACTAGGGCTAGAATAGCGATTCCTCCCTAAAAGGAACGTTATTTTAGTACCCTCGCTCCCGAACTCATTTCAGGTTTATGTAGACCAATTTTGGCATGGGTAAACTTACGATTCATGCTAGTTATTCCATGAACTCCACATGGAAGAAAGGCATAAACGAGGTTTATGAGTTTTCCTAAAACTCATTGGCGACTCCTACTTGTTTCTTACAGAAAAGCGTGATGAGAGTATCATTTCTAATTCAAGGTCTCCCAAACAGTCAGGAATTCAAATCCTAATATACCATAAAAATTGTAAAGTCCTAGGCTTTTAAATGGCTATGGGCATCTAAGGAAGGACACCCCTTACGATGGGATCACGCTCCTTACAATGGCGACTCCACTGGGGACTTAGAGGTTACAATATTAGTTTGTAGTTATGGTTAAAGGTTTCCAACACTAGGTTGCCTATGGATTGTAACGAGAACTAACTTGGATAATCTCTAATTAGAGAGCAAAACTCGAACGCATAATATCTTCATTTTTCACAAAAGTAAAAATCAAACAAGCAACATTGCAGCATGCATAATCATAGCACAGTTTAACCATTGGGGATTGACCCATTGACTAGGGGTTGCCAACACTAGGCTTCTATCCCAAAATCAATAACAATCATCCCACCCATATCGCCAACAAAATGTTGGGTGGGCTATGTCGTGAGTCAACACGTTGAGTGATTGATTCGTGCATCGTCCCTTAAATATGGTACTTTTGGACACCCAAGCCTTGACCTTAGAATGACATTGTATGCTTTGACGGTTCCTTTTATGTGCTTATGTGACTACATGAATATGTGCTTCGTGCCTAATCTAACTAATTCCAACTTGTTACCTACAGATATAATAAAATAAAATTCGCAAAAATTATGGTTTGACAAAAAAAAAAAAAAGTCGAACCTACCAGGTGGCATGCGCAACTGTCAAAGTTGCGCGCGCCCTCCTAGAACAAGTTTAGAAGTTGCGCGTGTCACCTCCGCACAACACTGTTTCTTGCGCGCACCCACTGTTCAACGTTGACTTTGACTTGTTACGAGCTATATCATACGGAGAAAATGATACTACCGCTTCAAGGTTAATCGTTAAGTAGGTGCTAAAAATATCTCTTTGGCAAACAATGTTGTCTAACTTTTCCTATGATCGTCTTTTTTTGCTTTTTTTCGAAAAATCCAAAAACATGTTTTTTATCGTTCTTTTTGCGTTTTCGCACACAAAAAAAAGTTTTTTATCGTTCTTTTTGCGTTTTCGCAAAAAAAAAAAAAAAAAACATGTGGTAGATGCTACTCTTGAAGATGCACTTTCCACCTTAACGCAAGACGGAAAATTGCGCGCAATACTATTTTTGATTATGATGATTCGTTTACGTACTTTATAATCAAGGTAATGACATTACTTCTTATAAGGTTCGTCATTAGAAGTTCACATCTCTTAATAGGACGTCATTAATATGTTTATTCTTAAATGTGCCTATTTTCGTGTTCATCATTTTTTTAGTTGTAATTGGTCAACCTTGATTTAAGAGTATAATTTATTCACGTCTTCTATGGTTTAAAAAGAAAATCCCAAGAACTTAACTTGGGATGATTTCCTCACACAAAAAAAAAAAAAAAAAAGGAAGAGAGAAATAGAACGAAAAAAAAGAAATGTCGTTCTTAAAAAAAAAAAAACAAAAAGAGAGTGATACAAAAAAATATTAGTCTCAAAAAAAAAAAAAAAAAAAAGAGAAGATAATGAATGATAAAACTGAGAAAATGATTTAATTATTTCTTGGATTTTACATTCGGAGGCCCTCATTCTTTTTAAACAAATACTAATATCTTATCCTTTAAAGATAAGCAATATGAGAGTCATAATTAAAAAAAAAAAAAAAAAACGATATTGATCTCTATTGTAATTTAAATGATCAACAAATACTATAGTATATTTGATCATTTTATGGAGTGTGTTCGGGTCGATTAATATTTCTAAAAATTTGATGCGCACTTTCAATCCAACTTTCTTCTCTTTCTCTTCTACCTTTTTCGAAAACATTTCATTTAAAGTAAAATTCTTAGATGATTACCTTGTTGAAGTCAACACAAATCATGACATTCCATTAATGGTTGTTCATGAATTTTTTTTTTGACATTCTTCATCAACAAACTTGCTTAAAATGAATTCGTATTATAAGGATAAAAAAAAGTAAAACAATCATTTTGACTTTGGTTCATTGTTTGAATGCTTGGCATAAAAGGTTTAAGTGAATGCGCTCAATTTTTCGTGACACACATTACTAGATCATCTTCCACATTCGCATACTAGTCCAATCATGGGTGACAAAGCAGCATTAGAGAAACTTATAGTGGAACTCCTAAACCTAAAGGCCCTACGAGAAGAAGAAGCCCAAATGAAGGCTCATAAAAAAGCAGAAAAGGCTAAAATAAAAGCAGAAAAATAAAAAGAAAACATTCTGCAATAAAAAGCAAGAGCCGAAAGAGTAGAGGCCTTGGAGAAACTTGTCCTTCGAGCTAACTTAGGGAATAAGTACTTCAATTATGAGCTTGGACCACAACCAAGTAGCGAGACTCTCCCAGAAAAGTTATTGACTACGGATTTGCAAACCTTTAAGGTTACAGACAATCCTAGGACTCACTTAATGAGCTGTATTGGAATTATGGCATTGAAAGGGGTTGAGCCAAGCCTATATGCATGTACTTTTCATCTTTCATTGGACCCAACTGCTAGATCATGGTTTTATAACCTCGGTGCAAAACAAACTTCCACTTGGAGTGACGTTGTAAAAGTGTTTTTAACCCAATATGGAGATAACATCGAGCTCACAACTACCTTGCGTGATCTCGAATTGCCTAAGCAAGGGGAAGAAGAATGTTTCGTTGACTTCTTTTCCAGGTGGTGATCAAAGTGTGCTCTTATTCCACAAAGACCTCCGGATCATGAACGTGTCCCAAAGTTCATAGACAATATGTCTTCACTATACAAGTGCCATTTACAATACCTTGGTTTAGACACATTTCAAAAAATCTATATAGTTTGAATATTAATTGAAAGGGACTTGATAAATGAAACCATGAATCATATAGATGGACTTGATTTTTAGAGAGGATTTCACCTACGTCGGAAACGGACAAATCTCGAAGACGCAATCTCAAGAAGTTGTCAACAATTCAAGATGTAGCACCCTAGGTCGTATTTTGTTTCTTTCCTTTGTTTTTTTTTTAATGATAGACTAAGAGATTCATGCTGTCAAATCTAACTATTTTGTACTCTCATTAATTAATGAATAAAAAATATATTTTCAAGTACGTTTATCTTGTTCTCTTTTCAATCTCTTTATTGTTATTGACTTGAAATAAATGAAACGTATACATACAAACAGGCAATATCAAAAGGCATACATACTCAACACTTTAAGAATCTTGATGAGGTTTGGCTTACAAGATGTATTCAATGAAAAGAGGCCTATCTTAGGCCCACAAAGAAAGGATATGATGATTTCACCAACACAGAAGGCAACTTGAAACTCCACAAATATAATACCATGTTCTTAACCTTAGAGAAAATCCATCTTTTTGGCAACCCTTTTGAGCCTCGTCAATTGAGCCTTAGTTATTCAACCTACATTATTCCATACATTGGGATGGGAATGGTGCAAAGATACAAATAGGAAATTGGGAGAACAAAGCATAAGAGGGGGACACAAAGTTAGTCTAAACCCAAAAGGAAAGATTGATCGGGAATTAGATAGTGTCGTTAGTCTACTAACCCTAATCAAATTAACAATTTATAATACCTAAACTACCCTAATACGAGTATAGGGGTAAGTAAAGGGTCGAACCCAAAAGGACTAAGTGTATCAATCTATGCTAATTAGACTACTAGGAAAGCTTGTGAGGTAAAGAGAGGTTCAACTAACACTACTAAGAGCAAATAACTAAAACTAGGGAAAGTGGAATCCAATTACATCAATGCATTCAACAACATCAAACAATTAGATGAAAATGACCTCAATTAGGACGATTAACACATTTAACTCACTCTCGCGCAATTAAGCATGTTAATAATCCTACTAAAATAATTCACTCTCGTGCAACTAGCCTAGCAAAGGTATGGAAGATATTAGACCCTCAAACAACTCACTTTCGCACAATTGATTGAAAGCACGATTAAGAACATAGAATCAATTAGCTAGAAAGATTCTAATCCATAAAAGCATCATCCATACACAATAATCAAGAAACAATTCCATACTAGCCACAATCAATCATTAAATTAATTAACATAACCTTCATCCATTTCCCTAGAACAAACCTAAACTAACATGGTGCACAAAAACAAGGAAAACAAGGTAAAACAATAATAAAAGAAAGAATCAACCACTAAACTAATTAATCTACTCAAATAAACAAAAAAAAATAAGCAAAAACAATAATAAATGAAAGAAATAAAGGTGAGAGAAAGTTAGGAAGACTCATTGAATTTATGAGAGGAAAAATCCACAAATTTGCTTCTTCAAAATCCCAAAAACTCCATGAAAAATCCAAGCTTTCTCTCTCTAAACTACTCCTAAACTAGAGAGAGAAACTCCTAATCTAACTCTAAGAGAGAGAAGCTCTCCTAAACTAACTAAGAAAATAGCATAATAGATCCCCCCCTTTTTTACAAAGAGTCCCGTCTATATATATGTGGCTCCACACAAAAGAAAGAGACTTGGACAACAAGGCGCAAATAAATCGTAAACCCAGTCGTGCGCGCCCGCACATGAGTTCTGTGCGCCCGCACACAATGTGTGTGCGCCCTCTCATCGTAGTGTGCGGCCGCAACTTTGTGGGTGCGGGGAAAATAAGCGCGCCCGCACATGAGTCATGCGAAAGGTGTGTGCGCCCGCACAGCGGTCGCGCAAACTCTCTGGTTTTGCTCTGTTTCTTCAGTCTGGCTGTGCGGGTTCTGACAGGGCTGCGCGCCCGCACAACCTCTCATGTGCGCCCGCGCATAAGCCGCACAGCACCCCGCGCACAACAGATAACTTGGCTTCTTGATATCCTCTTTCTTTCGGCGCATAGTTCCTACAAAACCAAAGCATGGAGATCAAAATAAAAACAAAGCGAGAAGACTAAGAAAAGGGAAGATAAGGGAGAAAAGGAAAGAGGAAGCAAAACTAAGTAAAAATGCTTAGAAAAAGGGCCAAACAAGCGCAAATGAGGAGAAAATCCTTAGAGAAAAAGGATAAAAGAGTGGCAAAAATACTCAAAATAGAGAACGAATAAGGAAAATAAGAAAATAAAAGAATTAAAGGATAAAAAGGGTTAAATTATTGGAAAATAAGCCGGAAAACGACTCAATAAACACCCTAAAAGTGACATAAAAGTTACTTATCAAACTCCCCCAAGCTAACCTTTTGCTCGTCCTCGAGCAAATTAACATGAAACTCGGGAGAAGGAGAATGATTTATTCAAGCAAAGCTAACACACTAAAGGAGACAAGAATGTACACTAACTCACTTTCGTAGGAATCACGGTCACTTTTAGCAACTAATGACAAGCCCTTTAAACCCCTAGATCGCCCTAGAGGACGAGTGTGCTCTCGTGAGGGTGTCCTAAGAGTTTAACCCACAACTCTAAATAAAAACCAAGGCAAGGCAATAAAAAGTAAAGAAAAAAGAAACATAAAACGAGAAAGAAAAACACAAGTTCATATTTGGACAAGAGATAGGAACAAACACCGATGGATGCAAACCTTTCTAAATAGACAAATGTATGCACGTTCTAAGATGTCAATGGTTGATTGAAACATAACATATGCTAAGCATAGAGAACTAATGAGGACTCAATCCACCCTAGCCCCAACCAATCGGGCCGCGTTCTCTCCACTAGCTTCAAATCAACCCTTAAGCTAGCTTCTCATGATTCCACGAAGGAATCGGTAAAAGATAAAGAAATGAAAAACTTTGGGAAGGTTATCCCGACATCTCGACTATGCATACTCTCTCCATAGGTTTGAAATCTATCTCCTTCCACCGTTCTTTGACCTAACCCCACTAAAGTCTAAGGGACTTTTATTAGGTTGTAACGTAAGGCTAAGGGTTAAGGCGGGGTAAAATTTTGAAAATTTTGGTGATATTTCCTAAGTGAAGCAAAAGAGTGGCCTACTCTCAAAAACAAGCTCAAGAATTCACAAAATATCAAACAAAAATACCAATAATGCCAACTCCCACAAGCTTACTCAACACTAACACACAATATATACAAAAAAAATGAAGGAACGCTCCCCCCCCCCAAGCTTGAACGAAGCATTGTCCTCAATGCTTAAACAAGGGAAGAAAACGAAACCAAACTAAAATATATTTGTGTTTTTTTTTTTTTTTTTTTTTTTTTTTTTTTTTTTTTTTTTATATATATATATATGTGTCCTTGCCTTTTTCTAACCATGGACGGCTTTTTCTTGAAACTTCATTTGATTTTCTTGAATTGCATCTTTCTTCTTGAACTTTTTGCATATTCTTTTCAAGCTCAACTTTCAAATACCGTACTTAAACCAATTCACAAAGTTTTCTTGCTCATGATCAACACTCTCAAAACTCAAACCTCACATGCCTATGCTTCACTAACTAAAAGGGTTGGTAAACATAGGCCATTGGGTTTGTAATGCGGTTTAAACAAGAGCGGGAAACATTAGGCTCAAATTAGTTAATAAGTAGGTTGATGCAAAATAGAAAATCAAATTTGTAACAAAATAAAAAGAAGATAAAGAAAAATGAGAAAAGGTGCCCTTTTCCTCCCCTAGAGAGGCCCGGTCACGATCTTGGGAGCTAGAGGTCAAAACAAGGATTAAGACATGCATAGTCAAGGATCCTAAATAGCCACTAAACAAGGTGATGAAGGCTAGAACAAATGAAGCTCACAAGGGATTATAACCAAACAAATACCAACCAAGGGTTTCAAATCCACTATAGAGAGCAACTTCATCTTACCACATTCCCGTGAACTATGGCTTCATGGACCCCTAAAGGTTCTTAACCCGACTACCTTAGCATATAGTATCCTAGAGTCAACCAATGACACTCTCAAACCGTGCATACATTTACCACTTAGGAAGAAAAACATTCAAGGATTCAAGTCCCAAAACAAAATGTAAAAAATAAGAACAAACAAAACACATTTTGCCAAAATTACCTTGAAAGTAAACCAAAATCTTTTTGGATTTTCAAAATATAAGAAAAGACATGGAAATGCATATACTCAAGTGCATGGCATAAATGAATCAACATCCCACCAAACATGATAGAATACCCTCCCCCAAGCTTGAATGAGACAATATACTCAAACATAAACCAAATAATCCATGGGAGGGGAAAAGAAAGAAATCAATCCAACAAACCAACACAAGTCCAACGAGTCACCAACCATTAGAGAAAGATCTGGGAAAGATATTACCGGATATTGGTGGGTGTAACTACCCGCAAATGAACCAATTTAACCTTTCAAAGCCGATTTCCTCTTGAATTGAATCTCGATTTCCTTATGCTAGCAAAAATAGGCGTCAAACTTCCTTGGTTCTTGATCCAAACCAATGCATAAGAGTATATCAAGCCGTGTACCTATCAAAAGGCACACAAACATTTCCATGAGAGAAAATCTAATCTAAAAAGGAAAGAAAATGAAAGCAATAAAAACCTCGGGTTACTTCCCGAGAAAGGCTTGTTTAATGTCCAAGCGAGACCGCTCTAGTAAATAATATTGCAACGAACGCAAGAGCTTATCAAATGCACTACTACACATTTCATATGATAACAAGTAGGCAAATGACGGGAGGAGGACGTGCAACAAGATTATTGCAAGTAAATGAGGAGGAAGATGCCAAAAGAAAGAAGAAAAATCAAAAGAAAAATAAAAAGAAGAAGAAGAGAAAGAAGAAGAAAAATAAGGAAGAGAATAAAAAGGCAAAACCTCCTCAAAATCTTTTTGGGTGGCATAATCACCCATTTCCTCAATAATGGGAGGATGAAAAGGAAAAGTCTCATCAAACAAGAGAGGGTCCTCAATAGGCTCTTTGACAAAAGAAGGGAGGAACATGGGATAGTAGGAGATGTGGTCAAATTTCCTTGAGAAAGGGACATGAGGAAGGGGAGGAGAAACAATGGTCTCACAAAGCCTCACATCACCAATGAGGGCATGAAAATCAATCATTGAATCCTCAAAAGAACACTCTTGACTCTCATCTCCCTCAAACAAAAACTCTCCAATAGAAACAACCTCATCCTCCTCTCTATCACAACGATGAACAACAACTCCCTCAAGATCCTCAAAGCCTAGAGTCTCTAAACCATGCATGAAAGGATAAAGGTTTCTCTCAAATTCATCCCTTTCCCATGAAGCATTGCCAATGAACTCTTTCAAGAGGCTATAATGATTTGTTACACCTTCAATGAACATACTAGCCATAACCTCAAATGAGTCCAAAGACTCATGGATAGAAGGGTCACAAACATGCAAGGTAGACTCATCAAGATGGGGAAGGGGGTTGGAAACCTCAAAATCGATATTTTCTTCATTAGAAACTCTTCCACCATCACTCAAGGGACTTTCAATCTCTCTTGATTGCTCAAACTCATCATCATCATCCTCATGAAATCCCTCATTCAAAATTGAAAATGGCTCACTCACATCCTCCCCAAGGGAAGCTCTCAAAGGGGGTAAATAAGGGGAAGGATGGCATTCAAGCTCAAATGGGGAATGAAAAGGATCAAAATCCTCAAAAATCCCCTCATCACAAGAAAATCTCCCCTCAACTTCACACCCTTGGCCCACATCATTCTCAAAAACACTCTCACACTCCAAATGAGGTGCCTCACATCCATTTACATCAACCAAAGCACTCATCACTTGGGCAAGCCTCACTTCTCTCAATTTTTGTTCCTCTTGAAGCTCTTGGAGTTGTTGGGTGAGATATTGCATTTGAGAAATAATTTGGGCTTCAATGTTATTGGGTTGAGGTTCATGATCAAAGTCAAATTTCACATTATCAAAATTAGCACAAACCTCATCAAAATGAGCATAAGGGGGAAAGGTGTCAATTTGCATACTTGGATCATCACTAGGCACATAAGAAGTATCAAGAGAATTCATGCAAAAATTAAAAGAATCTTGGCATTGAGAATCAAAGTAAGAAACATGAGATTCTCTATCTAAAGAATCCTTAGCAAGCCATGTGAAGAAATCCCACGCATCATGAATAGACAAATGACAAAATCTACCATTATTCATGTCCTCAACCATCCCCCTAGTATACTCATTCATGCCCCAATAAGCTATACAAGCATCATTAAGAGAACACCCATGGTAACTAAGAAAACCATCTAGTCTTTCAAAGTAAGCATAAAAGGGTTCACCATCAAATTGAGGAAAAGATAAGCATGCCATTTTTATACAAAGAACAAAGAAAAGCAAACAAAAATCAAATTATATACAAGAACCTAGCTAATCTAATCAACACAAACTAATGAACGCCTTAGTCCCCGGCAACGGCGCCAAAATTTGATCGGGGATTAGATAGTGTCGTTAGTCTACTAACCCTAATCAAATTAACAATTTATAATACCTAAACTACTCTAATACGAGTATAGGGGTAAGTAAAGGGTCGAACCCAAAAGGACTAAGTGTATCAATCTATGCTAATTAGACTACTAGGAAAGCTTGTGAGGTAAAGAGAGGTTCAACTAACACTACTAAGAGCAAATAACTAAAACTAGGGAAAGTGGAATCCAATTACATCAATGCATTCAACAACATCAAACAATTAGATGAAAATGACCTCAATTAGGACGATTAACACATTTAACTCACTCTCGCGCAATTAAGCATGTTAATAATCCTACTAAACTAATTCACTCTCGTGCAACTAGCCTAGCAAAGGTATGGAAGAATTTAGACCCTCAAACAACTCACTTTCGCACAATTGATTGAAAGCACGATTAAGAACATAGAATCAATTAGCTAGAAAGATTCTAATCCATAAAAGCATCATCCATACACAATAATCAAGAAACAATTCCATACTAGCCACAATCAATCATTAAATTAATTAACATAACCTTCATCCATTTCCCTAGAACAAACCTAAACTAACATGGTGCACAAAAACAAGGAAAACAAGGTAAAATAATAATAAAAGCAAGAATCAACCACTAAACTAATTAATCTACTCAAATAAACAAAAAAATAAGCAAAAACAATAATAAATGAAAGCAATAAAGGTGAGAGAAAGTTAGGAAGACTCATTGAATTTATGAGAGGAAAAATCCACAAATTTGCTTCTTCAAAATCCCAAAAACTCCATGAAAAATCCAAGCTTTCTCTCTCTAAACTACTCCTAAACTAGAGAGAGAAACCCCTAATCTAACCCTAAGAGAGAGAAGCTCTCCTAAACTAACTAAGAAAATAGCATAATAGATCCCCCCTTTTTTACAAAGAGTCCCGTCTATATATATGTGGCTCCACACAAAAGAAAGAGACTTGGACAACAAGGCGCAAATAAATCGTAAACCCAGTCGTGCGCGCCCGCACATGAGTCCTGTGCGCCCGCACACAATGTGTGTGCGCCCTCTCATCGTAGTGTGCGGCCGCAACTTTGTGGGTACGGGGAAAATGAGCGCGCCCGCACATGAGTCATGCGCGCCCGCGCAAAGGTGTGTGCGCCCGCACAGCGGTTGCGCATAGGGTCGCGCAAACTCTCTGGTTTTGCTCTGTTTCTTCAGTCTGGCTGTGCGGGTTCTGACAGGGCTGCGCGCCCGCACAGCCTCTCATGTGCGCTCGCGCATAAGCTGCACAGCACCCCGCGCACAACAGATAACTTGGCTTCTTGATATCCTCTTTCTTTCGGCGCATAGTTCCTACAAAACCAAAGCATGGAGATCAAAATAAAAACAAAGCGAGAAGACTAAGAAAAGGGAAGATAAGGGAGAAAAGGAAAGAGGAAGCAAAACTAAGTAAAAATGCTTAGAAAAAGGGCCAAACAAGCGCAAATGAGGAGAAAATCCTTAGAGAAAAAGGATAAAAGAGTGGCAAAAATACTCAAAATAGAGAACGAATAAGGAAAATAAGAAAATAAAAGAAATAAAGGATAAAAAGGGTTAAATTATTGGAAAATAAGCCGGAAAACGACTCAATAAACACCCTAAAAGTGACATAATAGTCACTTATCAAAGATCAAATGCAAAAGAAAGAAAAGTCATTCTATACCTAAAACAAAACTTGTCAAAAAAAAAGAGAAAGAGAAAAAAAAAACACAAAAAACAAAAGAGAGATGACAAGGAAAAGGCACCTAATGTAGGAGTCATCATACAAAGTATAAAGGTTTTAATTTGAAAAGCACCAAAAGTAAGGGATTTTGAGAGTATACTTGAGATTGTCCATTGTTCATAACCCCAAGCCTAGCCACGTTACAACCTTGGAAAGGCCCTCCTTGAGGTAGACCATAACCATATACCAAAAAATCATTCCATGAAAATATGGCCAACCTTAGGCCTTTGCACATATGGACCTACTATTGAATAGTCATGCCCATATATAAAATGCATGAAGTGTTGAGTTATGATTACAAGATCATATAAAAAAAATTCAAATGATTTGGATGATTTGATAGCCATTGGCTTGATTACATCATGTTAGTAAAGAAATCGAATCAAACTAAATTCGATGTTTTCCATATCTTTTGCCAAAGAAAAATGAGATGATTATCACTTTAAAAAGAAAAACAATCATCTTATTTTATTTTAATAATAGGGCTATTTATTACCAAGGTAATTCAGGTTCTATATACATTGCCTAGAAAGAAAAAGAGTTAATACAATAAATTGATTTGATATATCGACAGCCTCGACGTCAACTTTAGATGTCTTTTACAACTCTTGAGCATTGGTCTTCTCACTTATCATGAGCAACTAATATGTCCGCCTGCGTGGGATATCTCCATCTTCTCTAAGCGAGGAACATTGATTGAACATGATTGCTACATAGAAATAATGATCGTTATCACTATCACACGTATACCTCACTGCCAAGTCATCACGATGATTCAAATATTAAGTCAATAATCCTTGCTTTTCGAAAACATGTCTAATTTTCTTTCTTTATTCTTCTATGGGAAAATTGGATTCCCCTTCCTTTTTATACAAAACCGTTTTTTTTTTCATTTCTTTTTTAGGGGGTAAGAAGGGATGATCCCTCCCATTTTGCAACTAAAATACTCGGAAATAGTATAATTTTTCCGCTTTTTGCCTCAAATTGGGGGCTTAAAAAAGCCAGGACATCCCCACTTCTCTCTATTTACAAATTTGAACACACTATTTATGCTGCAAAATCAATGTCATGCAAAGCTTATTATGAACCATCTTAATAACTTTTAATGACAATGGGAAGAATACCACTTCCTAATATTTGACCTAGATAATTAATTATGTTACTTGATCAAACAATATATGATAAACATATGCAATATTCCGCAAATTGAAAATACAAATCTTGGGGCCTTAAATAAACATGAGAAACATCCCCAATCATATGTACACATGAATTCAAAAGGCCACCAAAGTCTACACTTAGGGGCTTCAAATTAAAAATATAAGTCTCACCTTAAATTTCATTTTAAAATGTGACTATATTTTGGAAAGTGATTCGAATGATTTTATAAATTATTCTAACACTTCACCAAACCTAGGTTTGATAAACATTCGTTTTCAAACCACGGTGCTTATTTAATTGAAAGAAATTCACTTTCAATCAGCAAAATATGACAATGCTGACAAAAAGTAAAACTTAACCAAAATCAGATATACGAAAGTTTGTTCACATTTTCATATCTTTGTTGAAATCAGTTGCAAATTACAACTTACCTTCATCAATCTTGGAAAATAAAGTCACACTCAATTACGAGTTAGACTTTTCTTTCCGTTTTGGGTTCAATTTTGATAAAAATATTATGTATATTGCCAACTATAAAAAGTTGCTTTTCAAAACAAACTATTATTTAAATTATTGGACCCTTTCCAAATTTTGAATTCTAGTTCGAAATAACCTGTCTCTAATAATAAATGGCATTCAAAATTTTCTTTCTAAAGTTTTGTTTTATTTTGTTAATAAATAAATTTTCAGATTTTCAATAACCGTTTGGATAATACGTGTATGTACATTTATATTTTCAAAAGGAATGAACTAAGATTTGACTTCTTGGCTCGAACTTGTTCTCATTGACTTAGGGATGGTAAACAACCCACCTGCAAGACCAAAATCAATGATTGATAAGAACAAAGAAAATATTTGATGTTCTAAATCAACTTTGAGAATAAAATCACCACAATGATCTGTACAAACATTTAAGACATTAGGTATGATATAATAAACCTTAAACACAATTGTTTTGGTTTATAAACAAGCGAAGAACTAGCTTGCTTTCTCAAACATGACTTTAAATAAAATGTGAAAGCCATGTCATTGTCCTAAATATATCAAAACAAAAATAGGACATATACATAGGTCCATCTTAATATCATATGGCCTAAAAAATAGCAAGTCATTAGAACTACCCCAAATTGGGGGCTCCATGACTTGAGAAATATCAATAATGCACATAACCCGACACATGAGGGCTCCAATATCCACAAAGAAACAAAATGAGATATTCATGCCATTCGAGCTACTTTCGAGAATTGCCTAAATAGTTTTAGATCTCGAGCCTTATAATTTTCAAATGCATCACAATGATTTTGTTCTTTTTGAAAACTAAGTTTGCAACTGAACTTGGCCATGAAACAAGTTACATTTTTGAAACATTTTCAAGTTCAACTTCAAGAACTAATCTTAGTGCATAATTGTTGTTTCAATACTTCAATTCACTCCATAGATTAGGTATGACTAGTATAGAGCAACAAAATCATGATACTTGCTCAAACAAAATTTTAGTACTCAATCATTCATCATGAAAAATTTCACGAGTTAGAATGTAAACAAAAGACTCCTAAATTTCACGAGTTAGAATGTAAACAAAAGACTCCTAAATTCGAAATTAAGGATCTTCATTCTAAATTATTCTCCATTGTTGCACACATTAGAATTTCGCAAGGAGGATAACATCTAGTTTCTCGAGCTTCAAAACAGTGACAAAATTTGAACTCAAAAAAAAGAATTCAAAAGTAGCAAGAATAGACGAAAAATTTGAACAACATTTCATTTTTTCCTCTTACTTGTTCTAATGAATGACCTATATTACTAGACTTAGCAAATTTCTTTGTTAAAACTATGAATGGTCAAAAACCGGTTTAAACACACTAGTTTAATTGTTTCCAAGATCCTAGTTGTTATCATAATAAGACAAAACAAGAGATTTTTAGACTCATTTCAAGCAACATGAAAGGGTCTAATTATTGACAACAAGCAAATCATCAAAGTCGCCCAACACTAGGGGCTACAACATTCAAAAATGTAAAACGGGGGCTTACGAACCTGAAATATAACTAAGCTACACTAGTTCGATGATCTCTTCAAGAATTTCCTAAACTAACTAGTTTTATGCAAATCTTTAAATCACAGTTTTATAAATGAATAATAATAACCATCAGTTATTTTTATCATTGATAAAGCCAATTTTGCAACTTACGCATGAAAAAAAAAATATACATATGAGTCGCAAGAACAAATTCATGCTATTATAAAAGTTCAAAATTTCATTTATAATTTTAATGCATAATTGTTGTTCTAAACACTTCAATTTGCATTAAAATTAAAAAGTATAGTCTATGTGATCAAAAAAGAGAGAAATAAAGATCAAGCACAAAGCCAAAATTAGAATGAACAAAAAAAACACATATATGCTTGACATGCTCATACAGGATCAATACTTTATCACTTCACATGAAATTTGTTGCAATATATTGCTTAAACATGTCACCACAACAGACAAACGAATTCATGACAACAAATTGAATCAAAAACCCCAACTTTTGTTAGAATTCTTCGTTCGATTTCTCCATTTTATTGACCAAGATCAAAGTCTGGTAAAATAAAAGGAGCAAGCTTTACTTTCCTTAGCTTTAAAACGACAACCAAAATGGAAAGAGACCAAAATTAGAGAAAGAGGAAAAGAATATAGTGAGCTGCATATCGCGCTTCTCCAAATCTTTTTACTAATTCAAATGTTGCGCGCAACTCATCAAGTTACGTGTGGCATTCCAGCGCAACTTAAATTCTTGCGCGCGCCCGGCTAGCGCGACTTACTATGTTGCGCGCGGATATGGTCACTTAAAAGACCAGTACTCAGATTTCGATCCGTTTTGAATTTTTCCCAACGGTTTTGTACGTTGTTAGACGTAATAACGCACGAATTATCAAAATCTTTTAAAATTGCTTTGCATCAAGTAGTTTCTTTTCTTCTTTGATAGTTTTTTGCATCATTTTGCATACACACCGTGCTTTGTGCCTTCCCTAAGTATACGTTTTGAACGTTTTTCGTACGAGTGTCCTAATACGTTCCGTGGGTGCTTCACGTAAAAGCACCCATAGACAAGTTTGTCATTTTACTGTACTAACATTAAAAATGTCCGGCTTTTCTTCTTTTTTCACGTTCGAATGAAGCAAAAAGGAAGCCGTTGTCATGCAGCGTAATAATGCAAATGGCGTATTGTACGGCGCAAAATTGTACGGCGTAGGTGTTGCGTAAAATTTCACTTCAGCCAAAGCTTTGCGAGATCTACCTCTCCGAACTAAAAGGTAGAGGATTACTTTATGCGTTAGCTCACTAGTCGACAGGCGCTCCGAACTATCAGGAACATACACTTCTTGATTGGAAGAAAATACGGTAGTTAGTGATCTTCCTAGCTTACCGGAAAGTTAGGGTGTCCTTCCACCCCCTGTATAAAGAAGCGACGAGACGATGTCGCGCCTATGTAGTCACGTGCCCCAGTGCTGAGACACATGTACTCATCTTGTGGACAAAACTACTGAGATAGTTGTTGACTTTCTTCCCTCTCACTGGATTTGGATATATACCTCTAGTCCTAAGACATATATTTCTATCTTATGAAGATCCAGCTCAAATACCGGACCATTTCGGCTCGAATACCAAAAACACCTATTTTCATCTTTTTACTTAGTTAAAGATAGGCTAAAGTTTTAATGACATATCGAGGGACTTTAGACCAACGATAACACAATTGAGAGGAAATCATCCCCTTTTATTCTTTTTTTAAAACCGATCTCTTCTCATAACTTGACATCACCCATAGATACTTGTTTCAAACACTTAGCGAATCAAGGATCGTTTCGACATCCTTAACATTTCTGAAAGTTTCTCTATTCTTTGTGAACTTCGCAGAATGAGTCTCGGATTTATTTCCTTGAATACTTTGATCATCGTCTATTCTTGAATCGATCAAAGTGGGGGATAACTGTAGAAACCTACTTTTGGCCTCTTGTCCCGATAGGAAGTGCGATGATGTTACAAAAAATCCGTTTTTCATGCTAGATCAAAGTTGAAGTGTTTATGGACTATGAAAAGAATTATGAAGTAATTTAAAACCCATATTTGAGACTAATCTATCTTAGAGCCTTGCACAATTACTAATTAAGCCTAAAACACGTTCATAAATGTTTAAACTTGATTAATAACGGACCAAAATGCGTCAAATGCAATGATTGGACCCAATATAACCTACATTGTTGAAAAACCAAGCCAAACATATGAACCAAACATCAATTCCCATGAAATGCCTATAAGAATGGATATAAATTTCAAATAGCTTTCCAACGGTATATTATAAGCCTAATTCCGAGCTAAAACGAAGAAGTTATGATCAAACACTAAACCGGGACCTAAAACCGATACTCTTGCACTCCAACGGCCATAACTTTTGATACATAACATATTTTAACCAAATTTTAACGACATTGAAAAGTAGACATTAATAGATTTCCAATGATATCTTACACGCCTTAATCCGACTCCGCAATCAAAATTTATGTAAATTTTAAAACA
This sequence comes from Chenopodium album, assembly GCF_948465745.1. NCBI lineage: Eukaryota > Viridiplantae > Streptophyta > Magnoliopsida > Caryophyllales > Amaranthaceae > Chenopodium > Chenopodium album. Next base: position 16,906,915 of record NC_137835.1, on the reverse strand, counting down.
CACTTTTGTATAAGGCCAACCGCAAACAAGCGCAACTCATTGAGATGCGCGCGGCACCCAACGCGACTTAGAGAGTTGCGCATGCCACCTGACGGCGCGACTCTAAAACCCTAAACCTAGATCCCTATGCCTATAAATAGGGGTCTTCGTTCAACATTACAAGGACAAGAAAAATCAGAGTTAAAACCCTAGTATTCTCAAAAGCCTAATCTCTCAACTTCTCTTACTATCATACAACTTTTTCTTCTCTCTTCCCAAATAATTTCCAAACCTAATTGAATCCATACAAGTCCTTGGAGGTACAAAGAAGAAAGAAAGTCCATAAACACATTAAACAGATATTTAACATAAAAGAAGAACGATTAGTTTCCTGAGCACTTATATAAATCACTTTTCTTTTATTGTTTAAATAACTTTAATTGAATAAATAGTGTTGTTTGATCACTCTAAACAAAATTTTAATTAATTAATTCACATAGTATTCTTTTGTTAATCAAGAATAGAATTTGATAATTAATTGTTGTTTTATCACTTAAGACAAGGCGAATATTGTTTATTTTGTTCTTTTCACGAATATTGATTAAACAAAGAATAACGACTTTTGCAATGTAATTACTACGTGATTAATGATTGTAAATAAAATCAACTAACTTAGTCTTTAGGTATCACGTTGCATATATTGTTTGGTAATGAAATTGTGAAAAAGGAAGAGCTAGTAGAGGCCGTACTAGGGCTAGAATAGCGATTCCTCCCTAAAAGGAACGTTATTTTAGTACCCTCGCTCCCGAACTCATTTCTAGTTTATGTAGACCAATTTGGGCATGGGTAAACTTACGGTTCGTGCTAGTTATTCCATGAACTCCACATGGAAGAAAGACATGAACGAGGTTTATGAGTTTTCCTCAAACTCATTGGCGACTCCTACTTGTTTCTTACAAAAAAGCGTGATGAGAGTATCATTTCTAATTCACGGTCTCTCAAACAGTCAAGAATTCAAATCCTAATACACCCTAACAAGTGTAAAGTCCTAGGATTTTAAATGGCCATGGGCATCTAAGGAAGGACGCCCTTACGATGGGATCACTTTCCTTACATCCCGCTCAGGAAAGGGACCGAGAGAAGTGGATGGATCCGCGTCCTCCTGTACGGGCTCGTGCTCCCGTTGTGTATCTTGGGACTGGGAATCAGGACCTCGCTGTCTAGCCATACTACATTGTGAAAAATTGACAAATATTATGGCTCTATAGTATCTAAGGTTCATCTAGCCGCATGATACTATGTTCGAAAAAAAACAGAGTACGTAGTACTAAAACAGAGCACAATTTCAATTCAAGCATATATGGCATTTTTCAAGCAGACAAACAATTTCTTGCAATATTATGATAATTATTGTGACAAATTGGACAAGAATTGTTCTCACGACCTTAAGGAGTTCATCAATGGTGAATCGCTCATTTCTCCACCAAATTGAGTCAAACAAGTCTAAAAATACTCCCAAGGCAATATACAAACATAATCAAGCAATTTCATGGCATAAAATTTGACAAACAAAGCAAATTGAGCTATATAAGTTTCGAATTTTCAAGAAATTTGTGAATAAACATGTGCAAAATTAAGCAAAGTTCGAGTGAGTTTGAAGAAAACTTACATAAATCACCAAACTAGATGAATTAAGCTTCGATTTGCAACAAGTTTGATTGAATTAGGTTGAGAAACGAGCGAAAAACTGATGATTTGAATATTCATGGCGAAATTTCGAACTAAAACAGCAGCAGCAGCGAAATGAGGAAGAAAGGGCTTTTATTCGGAAAACCCGAGTGCTGCGCTGCGCGACACAGGTTGTTGTCGGGCGACAAGAAGAAATCGCAGCAACAGCAGTTTCTAGCGGCCGCTGCAGTGGCGATAGAGTATGAGGCCTATCAAAATGATTATTTGGACCTCTTGCAGCAGTTTGGGTTCTTTGGTATGCCAGTTAGCCCCTCTAAGCATTTAGACATGATTTAGTAATTGGTTTGGTTTCAATCACATTAAGTGATCGATCTGATAAATAATCGTCTCACTTAGCTTAAAGCGCCTAAACATTGGCTCATGGCAAAGACACCGACATAATGGTTCATAAATGGCAAAGGCACTGACATAATGGTCCATAAACAACAAAAGCACCGGCATACTGGTGCACAAACAGCAAAAGCGCCGACGCACTGGCATAGCAAAAGCAAAGTTCAAGAAAACTTTAAAGGATCGACAAGCGTTTGTCTTCGGTGATATTCTTCGGAATATTATCGTAACAGATGAGGATGGCTTCAGGCAAAGCAATCTTCGATCATATTCCCTGGCTTGCGGAAGATGGTCACAAGGCGGTAGAAGATCGTTTCAAGCGAAGCAATTTTTGATAGTTTTCTCTGGCTTGTAGAAGACTATCGTAGCGAAATTGGAGGAAGTTATAAGCGTAGCGATCTTTAGACGGTATCCTCTAGCTTGAGGAAGATCATCAAAACAGCAAGATAGCGTTCCTTAGCTTGTTGAAGGTTGTCACAACAACTACACAACAAATCAGTTACTCTAGAGACGTGTGCTCGACGGTGCAAGATACGCGTTTCTTAACTCTTGTATCTATTTTAAACTAACGCTAGTTTGCAGGTATTGGCGTTACAAGAGTGATTTAGGATCACCGAACGTTCTGAATCATTCTCCGTCCCTATCGATACTTTGACTTTTGTTTTCGAAACTTGCGTTTCTCCAAACTAAATCAAAGTGGGGCCTTCTGTAGACACCCATTTGTGTCTCCCCAAAAACAAACCCGGTAATGAATACTTTTCACTTCGAATCATAATCGAATGAAGTGAAAGTGTGGAAAGTCTAGTGTTGCGGTTAGTTTTTATTTCTCTTCTTTCTCTCTGTTTTTGAAAACCTATTTTATAAAAATAGCCAATTCAATGTAGTTTGGTCCATATCAAGGGTCCAATAATAGTGTAGTTGGATGAGGTTTGAAAAGAGCTTTCCAACGATATATTATAAGCCCAATTCCGATCAATAATGAGGAAGTTATGGCCAAATTACTAAATTGGACCCGGTTTGATTCTTATGTGCGACCCAATGATCTAGAGGAGGGCCTATTATGATTTATCATTCCTAATGCAATTAGGATTGATAATTGAGTTTTATGAGTTTTATTTGGAATAAAAGAAGTGTTTTTAAATGAAATTACGATTTTACCCCTCGTACGGACTTTTACATTTAATTTTATCAAAAAATATGAAAACGTGTGGAAAATCGCCTGCAGCGCCAAACACCATGCTGTCGCCTAGCGACAAGGACTGTCGCGTGGCGACAGAGGCAGTTGCGGCGTTAGTGTTGTGTTTTATTCCTCTTAAAACTCCGATTCTTTTTTATCTATTTCAGACTATTTTTCATTATAAATAGCGTCTTTAGACCTTCGTTTTGAATCCTCAACTCTCATCAAAAAATCTTGATACTCTTTCTCCCTTATTCTAAACCAACCCTTTTACAAACAAAAAATTCCGCATTTACAAGATCTAGACAGACCTAGCATAATTCGAAGTTGACTTCGCCCTAGACGTGAAAGGTTTGATTTATGAGGGTTTGGTCCCAAATCTCTATTTCAATTATTTAATTTAATTCTTTGATTTTATTATTTCCCTTGAAGTTACTAACGTGTGTATTTTGTTATTAGGTACGAGACATCCAAGTAAGTGTTTTAATTGATATAGAAATCATGTTTAGGTTGTTATTTTGATTCCAAGTATCATGTTAGGATGCTTTTTCCTAGTATCTTGTTAGGATGTTTTTCTTAGTATCATGTTTAGGGTAAAGAATATAATGTCAATTATGATTTTTATGATGCTTCCTATTGTCTTTTTTAATATTCATGTTAGTACAATGTTAGGGCTAAAACTTTGATTTTTGTATGTTTAGTGACATGCTAGGATTTGTTATTAATCTTGTTAGTATCATGCCTAGGATCTTGCTATTATTATGCTTTATATTTAACATGAACATATTTATTTTAATTATGATTATTATTATTTTGATGATGATTATTATGTTGCTTGATTATATTTTGTTATTGCTTGATCACACCTTTTATGCATGTTTAAAGGAATTTTTGTACTTGTAATCACGCTTAATAAGATAATGAATAATCTTGTTTAGGGTTAATTTGATTATAATTCAAGTGATCGCCAATAATAGTTTTATTCAACCAACATAGTTAAACAGGTTTACGGTTAAACCTATTGATTGCATGTTAGTCAGAAAGCGCACGTGAATACGAGAAGAATACAATATAGGCCTATTATTAGGGCAGGTTCTTTCTCTTTTAGATTGGATTTGTACCTTCTTCCCCGAAATTCCAGTCATGGTTCCAGACCTATTGGATTTAACAATCTCTTAGATCGTTAAGGCGTGCAACCTTCACCCTGTGAACGGTTTACAAGTTTATAAAACTTGTTGGCGACTCTTTTGCTCTAGCTTCCTTCCCTTTAGACGCCACCATGCTTAAGTGTATGATCAGAGTGGGGTTCAAGTTTGGGGTAATGCTTGAAATATTCCCTACACTCATTGTCAGATTCTTCAAACATCTTCCCTTCGCCAGTGATTATTTTCAGTTTATGACCTTATGGTTAATCCATTTGAAAGACTTCCTCCATCTATGCTCGAAGGTTTCATTAGAAGAGGTAATCAATGAGGTTGGGTCAAAAGATTCATCTTGGATGGTGTTTTGATTAGTCATTGTAGCAACATAGTTTTTCTCTAGTCCAAATAGCAAGTTGAATGCTTGCCTATCATAGCACCGTGGAGTTGGGTGTTTTGATTGAACGATATCGAAATCATCATTTAAGAAGTAGAAATCGTGGAGTATTTTGAATCAAGGCTTCTTGATACCTTTTAGAACTAATGGTTCTGGAAAGTCATAGCATGGGTAATCCTCGACCTCCCTAATGAATTGTCCATTAAGGGTTTTATTGTAGGAGGAGAGTAAAGTGATTATCCCTTTTTTTTATTTTTTTTTTTATTGTTGTCTCTACGTGCTTTGATCTTAGCATCGTGAGACTCTAGTTCTTCTTTGGTTGGTTTATATCCCAATCCAAAAGAAAATCTTTTCTTTGGGATAGGAAGTAAAAGAGATTTCTTTATTCCTATTCCCAAGGCATCCTAGAATAGTAACTACTCTTGGATAAGATGTTGCTTAAATTTGGGATGGAGTATGGATCTAATAGGGAGTAGTTTTAGAGTTATTTCTGTTTTTATATTCCCTTTTAATCTCTTGTTTTCTTTTTAATCAAGTTTCTAGTTTATATCTTAGTTTTAGTATGTTTTAATTTAATTTCTTTATTTAATTGATTTCTAGTTTATTTTCGTATTTTATTTGCTTTCGATTTACTTTATTTCGTTCCTTTTCTTTGTTACTTTCATAGTTTTAATTAGCTTTATGTTTATTTTGTTATTTTAATTTACTTTATTTGCTTGTATAGTTTTTGTTTAATATTTGTTAGTTTTAGTTTAATTTCTATTTTTTCTCTTTTACTTTATTTATTTCTAATTTATTTATTTTATTTTATTTGTCTTTATTTCTCCTCGGTTTTGTGTTTAGGGTCCCGGGTTTCATGTCAAGTGAGTTCGGAGTTCGGGGACGAGACAAAGTGTGTGCACATTACTTTGCTGGCTGCTGCCTACCTCCTATCCTTCACCCCACCTCTTTCTTATCCTTCACAACAACAAAACACCAAGCTCCCCTACTCCAATTCACCGATTTGCTGCGCCCCCTCACAACACCAATCACCTTCAATACACCAAGCAGTAGCAGCACCTGCTCTCACCACCTCACATGACCACAACCAGAACCCCACATCTCACAACCACAGCTCACCCTTCACCAAACCCGATGTAACACCACCTGCACCACCGTCAACCTCCAACCGCACCCTTATCCACCTCTCAACAAAGCAGCCACCACCGCTGCTTCCTTCCCCTCGCAGCTCTCCACTACTCTCCGCACAACTACAACACCACCGCACTAATTTACAGCAACAAATCAGCCACCAATCGCAAGCACCCAACATCAATTACAGCAGCAGCAATTACGCCACAAAAAATCACCAATTTGCACAAGCAACGACCAAAATCAGAGGAAATTGCAAATTCTCAAGGTTCGGGCAACCTGTTGAGGAGTTCGGTCGAAGTTCCAAAAGAGTCAGAAACATTGGAAGTTTTCTAAATTGAAGAGGTGTGGTCGAACACACCCATGGTTAGATCGAACACACCCGTAGTTCAGCCACACCAACCCATGGTTCGACCGAACCACTCCACGAGCTCTGCGCGTGATTCTTAATGAAGATGGAACGGTTTTGATTTGATGTTTGATGATAAACGATGAGGATGGGCGGTGACGATTTGATGATGATGTTCGATGATGGTGTTTAATGGGATGCAAAGCATGTGATTATTTCCCATCTCAAGAGCAGCTAGAAATCGAAGAAGAAAAGCAAAGGGAGTCTGATGGTTTTTCGTGGGGTTTGTGGGTTTTATTATTTAATTTCTTTTTCTTTTTAATTTTATTTCTTTAGTTTTATTTTATTTTCCTTTTCTTAATTCTTTTTAATTCATTTTCTTTATTAATTTCCTTCCTTTATTTTTCTATTTTCTTCTTAATATAAATACCCATTTTTGGGATAATTAGTAGAAAAAAAACGATTAACAATGATTCTATTCTCTAATTAGTTTTTAGGAGAGCTTCTCTCTCTAGGTTTGGCTTAGGATTAGAGTAGTTTAGAGAGAGAAAGTGAGGGTTCCACCATTGTTGAGTTTGGATATTGAAGAGGAAGATTGATCATCTTGCTTGTAGATTTTCACATTCAATCAATGAGAATCTCTAACTCTCTCTCCTCTATTTTATTTGCCTTCTTTTGTTGCTGGTATTGCTTGTTAATCATGTTGATTCCTTATTATTTGTTGATTAATCTTGTTGTTATCAGGATTAGTGAGTAATTCCCCCATTAAGGGGATGGTTGTGGTGTAGTGGGATCTTGAGCATGTTCTAGGGTTTGGAATTGATTTATTTGTGATTAAAGTCTTTATTTCCTTGATATTCTTTGATGTTCTTGAAAGTGCACATTGTTGGTTGATTAAAGGTGAATCTTTGCTAACAAGGAACGGAAGTTGACTTATTTAGGGTTCATTACTATCGATTGTTCTTTGATTGCACCTCCCAATATATGGTTCTAGTGTGGAAACATAGAGGCTATGTTAGGAGAAGCCAGTTAACCCCGGAAGGCGGCTAGATTGGACCTTACTTCGATATTCGAACATGTTTAGTTCATAATTAATTCAACTTCTCTGCCTTTGTTATGCTTGAGTGATTGCTACTCCTAGACCATTTCCCTTAATTTTTTATCTCTAGTTTTAGTTTGTTTAGACCTGTAGTTTACCTTCCCTTATTCCGGACTAGCTTAGTTGTTGAAAGCATTAGGTAGTGTTTATCTATTCCTTGTGGTTCGACCCCTCTTCTTGCCGTATACTCGTATTAGGTTAAGTTGAGTGTTATAAATTGTATTTGATTTAGGTGTAGTCGTCTAACGATGCGATTATTTCCTTTGTCAAATTGACGCCGTTGCCGGGGAACGGCTTCCATTACCATTGTGTTATCTTATTGTGACTAGTCCATTGTATATAGTTTTCTCTTTATTTGTTTTTTTATCTCTTTGCTTTGTGTTTGTTGTTGAAAAATGGCAAGTTTTTCTTTTTCTCAATATGATGATGAGTCTTTTTATGTCTACTTCCATAGACTTGTAGGGTTTTTGAACTATAATGGTTGTAATCCTTGTGAAGCTTGTGAGATTTGTTATTATGGCATGAATGAACAAACGAGATATGAAGTTGAAAGTAGGTTTAATGGTGAATTTCAAGCATTAACGGTTCATAGTGCTTGTAGCTTTTTTGTATGGTTTTCTAAGGATGTACACAACAGGGCATGTAATGTTGTTAATTTTGATTCTCAATGTGATAACAATTTTATTGGTGGCATGAATCCCTATGATTTGTCTTGTGATCTTATATGTGAACTAAGTACAAGTGATTTCAACTCTTTTTCTCCTATTGTTGATGATGAATCTCATTTGCTTGATTATGCCCCCTCTCCCTAATATGATGATGCACTTGTTTATAATGTGAATGATCCTCCCTCCTCATCTTCTTGCTCTTACATGGCTTCAAATGATTTCCCTTATGCCTCTAATGAATCCTTTTATGAGGGTAATTCTATGGAAAATTTGAAGGAAGAGAAGATAATGAAGATAATGGAGATGATGGAGAAGTATAACGAGATAAGGAAAGTTGAGAATAGGGAGATGGAAGCTAGAATGAAGATGCTTGAGAGATAAATTCTCCAACTAGAAAACTCTCAAGAAAATGCCCTTCCTTCTTCTTCTCTTCCCCATATGAGTGAGGATCCCATTAGAGAGCATTCGAGTGATGGTGAAGGAGTTGAGAATGAAGAGAGTGTTGATTTTAAAAATCCTAATCCTCTTTCCTATCCCGATGAGTCTCAAGTGTATGTTTGTGACCCTTCAATCTATGAGTATATAGACTCTTTTGAGGTAATGTCCCACATATTTTTCGAGAGTCATATGAGGACTTATAGAATATTAGATGATTTCATCGAGAATGCTTCTTGGGACTTTGATGAGTTTAAGATGAATCTACCTCCATTCATGCACTATTTTAGGACCTTAGGTTTTGAGATAGTTGAAGGAAAGGTTGTCTATTGTGGTGAAAAGGAGGATAAGGTTGATTCCCTTGGAGTTTTTGAGCTTGAGGGAGGTGTAGATCGTGAGTGCCTTTCATCTGAGGATTCTATGATTGATTTACATGCCCTCATTGGCGATGTGAGACCTTGCGGTGAGGGAGTAGCTACCCCTTTTCCCGTTTCTCATACCCATTTTTCTCTAAGGTTTGTTCGACCACATCCTTCCTTACCCTATTTCTCTCCCTTCCTATCTCAAAGAGCCTATTGGGGAGCCACCCTCTATGGATGATTTTCATGTCCCTCATTCCATCATTATTGAGGAAGAGAGGAATTTTGTCTACCAAAAATTTTGTGATTAGGATTTGCCTTTTTCCTTTTCTTTCCATTCTTCTTTTCCTTCTTCTACTTCTTACTTTCTTGAGTTTCCTTTCGTTCCTTCTTCTTCTTTCTTATGGCGTTTCCCTCTTCATTTGCGTGCAATGATTTTGTTGCACGTTCTTATTCCGTCATTTGCCTATTTACACCCCCATGAAATGTGTAGTAGTGCATTTGACAAGCTCTTGCGTGCATTGAATTATTATTTCCTAGAGCGGTCTTGCTTGGACGTTAAACAAGCCTTTGCGGGAAATAACCCGTGTTTTATTGCTTTCATTTTCTTTTCTTTTTAGATTAGATTTTATCTCATGGACGTGTTTGTGTTCCTTGCTAGGTACACAACTCAATATACTCTTGTGCATTGGTGATAATAAAGAATCAAGGAAATGTGCCTCAACTTACCTATCATGTGGAGTTCAAGCCTTATTTGTAGAGATTGTGGATCCTATGAGGTTGTTTCGAGTTTTTGTGTGATTTTGCATTTTCCCCATGTTCGGTAATATACCTCTTTTCCCTCTCTCTTACTCATTGTGATTTGAAGATCATGTGTTGGTAATGTTGGATTAATTTCTCCTTGTTTTCCCCTCTTTGGTTTCATTGTTCATGATTTGAGGGCTTGGTCTCATTCAAGCTTGGGGGAGGGTATTCTATTATGTTTGGTGGGATGTTGATTCATATATGCCATGCACCTGAGTATATGCATTTCCATATTTTTCACGCTTTTTAAAAATCAAAAAAGATTTTTGTTTACTTCAAGGAAACTTTAGCAAAAATATGTTTTGTTTGTTATTATTTTGGACATTATATCTTGTGGATTTGTTTACTCTTAACTGCCTTTCTTCCCAAGTGGTTAATGTGTGCACGATTTGAGAATGTCGTTGGTTGACTCTAGGATACTATATGCTAACGTAATCAGGTTAAGAACTTTTAGGAATCCATGAAGCCTTAGTTCACGGGTATGTGGTAAGATGGTGTTGCTCTAAAGAGTGGATTTGACATCCTTGGTTGGTATTTGACTAGTTATAATCCTTTGTGAGGTAACATTGTTCTATCCTTCATCATTTTGTTGTGTGGCACATTTTGATCCTTAGCTATGCATATCTTGATCCTTGTTTTGACTTATAGCTCCCAAGATCGTGACCGAAGCACTTTAGGGGAGGAAAAGGGTACCCTTTATCATTTTTATTAATTTTCTTTTTTGTTTTGTTACAAATTTGAATTTCTATTTTGCATCCACCGACTTGCTAACCAATTTGAGCCTTATGTTTCCGGCTCTTGTTTAAACCACGTTACAAACCCTAATGGCCTATGTTTACCAACCTTGTAGTTAGTGAAGCATTCGCATGTGAGGTGTAAGTTTTGAGTTTTTGATCATAAACAAAAAGCACTTTGAGATTTGGTAAGAGTTGAGTTTCAAAAGAAAGATGCAATTCAAGAAAATCAAATGATGTTGCAAGAAAAAGCCGTCCATAGTTAAAAAAAGGCAAGGACATCGAATAAAAGAACAAAAATTGGAAAGAAACAAGAACAACAAAAATATTTTTGATGGTTTTGTTTTCTTCCCTAGTTTAAGCATTGAGGACAATGCTTTGTTCAATCTTGGGGGGATCGTTCCTTTATTTTGTATGTATTGTGTGTTGGTGTTGAATAAACTTGGGGGAATGGCATTATTGGTATTTTTGTTTGATATTTAGTGACTTCTTGAGATTTGTTTTTGAGTGTTGGCCACACTTTTTGCTTCACTTAGGAAATATCACCAAATTTTAAATTTTTACCCCGCTTTAACCCTTAGCCTTACGTTACAACCAATAAAAAGACCCTTGGACTCTAGTTTGTTAGGTCAAAAGAACGGTGGAGGGAGATAAACTTCAAACCTATGGAAAGAGAATTCATAGTTGATATGTCGAGATTACCTTCTCATAGTTTTTCTTTTCTTTTTCTTTTTCCGATTCCTTCGAGGAATCATGAGAAGCTAGGCCAAGGGTTGATTTGAAGCTAGTGGAGAGAACGTGGCCCGATTGGTTGGGGCTAGGGTGGATTGAGTCCTAAGTAGTTCTCTATGCTTAGCATGTATTATGTTTCAATCAACCATTGACATCTTGGAATGTGCATACATTTGTCCATTTAGAAAGGTTTGCATTCATTAGTACTTGTCCCTATCTCTTGTCCATATATGAGCCTGTGTTTTGCTTTTTCTTTTCATGTTTCTTTTTCTTTTCCTTTTGTTGCCTTGCCTTGGTTTTTGTCAAGAGTTGTGGGTTAAGCTCTTAGGAAACCCTTACGAGAGCATCACTCATCCTCTGAGGCGATCTAGGGGTTTAAATGGCTTGTCTTTAGTTGCTAAAATTGATCGTGATTCCTACGAAAGTGAGTTGGTGTACATTCTTTCTCTTTATTTCTATTTTGTTTCTTTTGCTTTAAATAATTCCATCTGGTTCTCTTTTGCCTTAGCTTTTCTCGAGGATGAGCAAAGGTTTATCTTGGGGGATTTTGATGAGTGACATTTATGTCACTTTTAGGGAGTAGTTTTAGAGTTATTTTATGTTTATTTTCCCATTTATTCTCTTGTTTACTTTTTAGTATCTTTTAATTTAATTTTTTTTATTTAAGTGGTTTCTAGTTTATTTTCTTATTTTATTTGCTTTCGATTTATTTTATTTTGTTCCTTTTCTTTGTTACTTTCATAGTTTTAATTAGCTTTATGTTTATTTTGTTATTTTATTTTACTTTATTTGCTTGTATAGTTTTTGTTTGATTTTTGTTAGTTTTAGTTTTATTTCTCTTTTTTCTATTTTACTTTATTTATTTCTAATTTATTTATTTTATATTATTTGTCTTGATTTCTCCTCGGTTTTGTGTTTAGGGTCCCGGGTTTCATGTCAAGTGAGTTCGGAGTTCGGGGAAGAGACAAAGTGTGTGCACATTACTTTGATGGCTGCTGCCCACCTCCTATCCTTCACCCCACATCTTTATTATCCTTGACCACAACAAAACACCAAGCTCCCCTGCTCCAATTCACCGAGCTGTTACGCCCCCTCACAACACCACTCACCTCCAATACACCAAGCAGCAACAGTACCTGCTCTCACCACCTCACACGACCACAACCAAACCCTCACATCTCACAACCACAACTCACCCTTCACCAAACCCGCAGTAACACCACCTGAACCACCGTCAACCACCAACCGCACCCCAACCCAACTCTCAACAGAGCAACCACCACCGCTGCTTCCTTCCCCTCGCAGCTCTCCGCTCCGTACAACCGCAACACCACCGCACCAATTTACAACAACAAATCAGCCACCAATCGCAAGCACCCAACATCAATTACAGCAGCAGCAATTACGCCACAATAAAACACCAATTCGCACAAGCAACGACCAAAATCAGAGGAAATTGCAATATATCAAGGTTCGGGAAAACCATTGAGGAGTTCGGTCGAAGTGCCAAAAGAGTCAGAAACATTGGAAGTTTTCTGAATTGAAGAGGCGTGGTCAAACACACCCACGGTTCGATCGAACAAACCCATAGTTCGGCCACTCTAACCCATGGTTCGACCTAACCACTCCACGTGCTCAGCTCGTGATTCTTAATGAAGATCGAACGGTTTTGATTTGATTACTTGATGATAAACGATGAGGATGAGCGGTGACGATTTGATGATGATGTCTGATGATGGTTTTTAATGGGATGCAAAGCATGGGATTATTTTGAAAGGAATGGTGTCCTTCGAACAAGTGTACTATTCCGTTAGTGGGTTCAGAATTATTAGAAAGCTATTATATTCAGTGAGGTCAAGTGATCGGAATGCCTGGGTGGAGGCCGCTTCCGATCAGTAATATTAATGAATAATTATTATTACAGCTTAACCTTGACTGAACCCTTCGGGCCACACCCAAGCATTCAACAAACCGAACCGACGAATTAATTCGGAAGGAATTAATGAGTCGATCGAGTAATATTTAGTTAGACGTCGGAAATTCGAGCTTAGAGCGTCGAAACCGAGCGTCGGAAGGCGAGTCAAAAAAAAGTGAAAGACGAGACGAGAAATAGTAATAAATCAACAAAAGACCAAAATACCCCTAGCATCGGAATGCCCAAGAAAACCGAGTGCTAAGGGCGTATGGCCTAGCATGGTGGCTAGCATGCGCCCCAAGCCGAGCCTAGGCTGGCTGGTGCGTGCTAGCGCACCCATGCTAGCATCGCAAGGCTAGGCGCTGCCTAGTGCGTGCTAGCATGCTAGGCGCAGCCTTGTGCGCGTAATGGCTAGCAAGCCATGCCGCAACAAGTTGCAGCAGCTAGCACGCTAGGCGCGCCAGCTCGCTACAGCTAGCAGCAGCATGACTAGGCCATTGCTTGCTGCCTAGCAGCGCTGGCCAAGGCCAGCAGTAGCCCGCACAAGCATGCTGGGCTTGCTGGCCAGCAGCGCCTGGCAGCCCGCATGCGAGTGCTGGGCCTGCTGGGCTTGCTGGGCGTGGCTGCCACGGACAACAGCACATGGCAGCCCACCTTGGCTGCCTTGGTGTCCAAGGGTGGGTGCCATGTTGCTTGTGGTTCTTGAGTGTGTGTGGAGTGAGGTGGCCGGTTATGGAAGAGGGAGTGGGGAGCAAGTTTGGTCCCCCCCTTCTCCAAGTGGTCCTCACCTAACCACTCACATGAGCTTGCCACTTGTTGATTTATTACTAGCTTGATTATTAATTTTATTTTAGCTTTAAAATAAAATGGAAAAATCATACTATCCCACATTGATGGGAGAGTAAGTGATACTCCCATCATTTCCTATAAATACTCAAGTATGGGCATTGGGAATGATGCTTGAGTAAGAGTTGGAAAAGGCATCACAATTAGTGAAAACCTTTGAACTCAATATAATTACTCGGGTTTTATTGGTCGGGTCTTGCTAACCCCAAGACATTGGACCTAGACGGTTTTGTTGGTGCGGGTGGACTTCGTTAGTGGTCTCCGTGTGAGCGGGACTTGAAGATTTCAAGTAAGAGCTCATTTTGGAGCGAAGCACGCGTCAAAGGTAATTAGCTTATCTTAATCTTGTGATTAATATAATTATGTTTATGGTTTTATTTATTGCGAGTGCGGTCTTGTTTTTGGGTTTGTTTCCGCGGTGAGACGGACTCACCAAACCCCAACAGCGGTATCGGAGCCTCGCTTGTTTATTTTTAAAATCATAATATTTTCAAGGTGTTTTTATGGCTTAATTTTTCTGGTTTTAAGTTGCTAATTAGATTAGTAACTCGTTTTTCCAATTTTTACCTCGTATTAGAGCTGTCTTCAGCTCCCGAACCCAAATTTCGACCCAAAAATAGTGAATTTTGGGTGGAAAAGGCGTTCTGGAAATAGTTTTTTCCCTTTAGGTCTCTGTTTTTAGCCAAAAAACGACCAGAAATGAATTTTTCGAGGGATTTTTTGTTTTGACGAAAAATTTTAAGTCTTTCTAACCTTGAAAATTGATTGCATATTTATGGTGGTTATGTATTTGGTTCTTTCCTTAATTTATATGCAATTTTAGACCACTTTAAGCATGATTACTTGGTAGTAATTGGTGGTTGAAAGTGTGGTTTTATTTTTCACATAATTGCAAATTGATTGCATTAAGTGTGAAATTGTTATTCTTTGTTGCTTCCAAGTACTAAAGATTCAATCTTTATTTATGATAAGTGATTGAAACTTTGAGTTACTAAATTCCATGAATTTTGGTTAAACTTTGTTGATTTAATCATTTTTTAGTTGATTGGAATCAAAAAGTTTAAAACTTGTGATTGAAATTGGTTTATCTTCATATTGGAAGATATAATTTTTCATGGAGTCACAAGTATTAAAGTTGGAGTCTTTATTGAACTTATGTTCATTTTTCCAACTCCCTTTTATTTTGTCAAAATCTCAAGATTAATTTAAAGTGATTAAATTAATAGTGAGAATTGCCCTAATTTATTTTATTACACCAAGTTAAACAAATTTTATTAAAGAATGGTTCTTGGAAATAAATTTGGTTAATTGCATTTGGATGAATTATTTAAGTTGGACTTGTAATTTTTCATTTTTCCTCAAAATTAATTCTAAAATTAATTTAGAATTGATTTATAATGTCACACACAAAAATTGATAATTTTCGAAGTATTAGCACGCAACACGAGGCCTAAGAGCCCCGAGCTAGCTCTCGGCCAGCTGGGCTGCTCACGCAACCCATATGTGGCTGCCGAGGCTGCTGGGCGCTTCGTTTTTAGGTGCTTGGTGTTGTGCGTGTGTGTGTGCGAGGAAGGGCGTGGGCTGCTGCTCGGTGCCAGCAGCATAGCGCGCCAGCCAGCAGCAAGCAGCATCATGGAGCAGCAGCAGCATAATGTTGTGCGCGCTGTGCTTGCTGCTACGCTTGGCTGGGCTGGGCGTGGCGCATGCGAGCACAAGTAGCCCACATGCATGCTTGGTGTTGCGAGGGTGCGCATGGGCATACTACGTGCTTGTTGTACGGTACGTACAATCCCATAATTGGCACAATAACCCCGGGTTATTAAGGCGATGCTATTTTAAAGTTAATTTTAGTGTTGCTGAATATGTAAGGGTAATTTTTGGACTCCAAGTCTTAGTGCTAGGCACTTAGACATTTTGGAATACGTATTTTGCTTAAATTTTCGTTTTAATTATTTTAATTATTTTGTTTATTTAATTAAAATTTTGGAGGCTAGGCCTCGGGTTTGGAGCGACATTTGCAAAAATTAATTTTGGCAAATATTTGGGTTCACCGACTTAATTAATTGGATTAGTTAAGTTGGATGCGGAATTTAGTGGGAGCGTCTCTTAGTTATTATCATAATCGGTTAAAACAACTTTGACTAGTTTAATTAGGCGTGTTAATTGGATTAACCACCTAGATTAGTTACTAGTTCTCGCGCGTTTTATGCATTGTTACTTGTTTATCATTGTAAAATGCATGGGCCATTCACAGATAGTGAATGGATGAATGGAATGTAAATTCTCTCACAGGTTTTATGAAATGGCAACTAGTGGGGCCCGATTAGGATAGAAAATACGGACTGTGATCCGTGATGTATTTTTTGTAAATCTAAATACGGTTTGCGAACCGTTGAGTATTTTTGTACCTTAATATTTAGATTATTCCTAATCGTAGATACTAGCAATTGTAATATTTTGGTCAAGTCTTGAAGACGGGGTTCTTAGAAGACAAAGTCATGAAGTTGCAAATGAAGACCTTTTGAAGACTTGAAGATCTCAAGGGGTCATGTTAGTTGCCAAATGCATCCCTATTTATGTTTTTGATATATATTTATGTTTATATATATGAATCATATGTTAGATGCATGTTTAGGATTTCGAATGTTGAGATGATTAATTAAGTTCACTTAAATCAACCAACATAGAAACCCTAGGTCCCTAAAATATTGAGTAAAACTTGCCATTCCAAAACACACTTACCAACCGAACGAGGGTAGTGGTGGGCTACGCCAAAGCGAGGCATCACTACTTCTCCAAGGAACGTAAGGCATACCGGGTATGCAAGGTGGTTTTGGTTATACTCAACGATATGAGTGATGGAGTCCTAACATGTCGTGGAAAAGTGAATAAATTGTTTAGAGAGCATTGGATGCGACGATTTATTCAAACAAGAGTGGCTTGGAGCCATTAGCAAAGCGTTGCTTACCTTAGGAGATTGAGTGTTAAGACAAGCCAAAGCATTCTTAACCACTTTTTGTTTCTTTGGATCTTGGAATCGACTTATTCTCACCTATAATGGGGACAATCTTTAATGTGTGAATAAGACGTTTTAAATAAGTTTGATTAAAATGCATGAATTCAATCTTATTTAAGTATAATGAATTGTTTTTTATTTCAAATTATTTCAATTGTAGAATCATGTCTTCAACTAATGTCAACGACCTTATGCTTTCAGAATTGCCCGAAAAGTTGCCAATTTCTCTGAACTTGGTAAACTTTAAGGAATGGGAAGAGGAACTCCGAAAGACCCTCCGAAATTGCTACCTAGAGCACATTCTGGACACTCAAATCCCGAGTTTCTACTCAAAGGGGATTATGAGTGATGAGGCACATGAGGTATGGAGTGTGGATTGTAAAAGAGTTTCCAGACTCATGGCAAACTCCATCCCGGTACAATGGAAGGGGAAGTTCTCCAACTATTTTCCGGACATGATGCTCAAAGCTCTAGAAGATGTAGTCAATTTGAGAGTCACCAAAAGTACCAGAGGCAACTATGATGGACTTGTGGAAGATGTGACTAGGTCACTCTCGAACATGAGGATCAAGCCACCGCAAGATGGGTGTCTCACGAAAGAGAGACAAGAAGTATGGGCTAAGGTCAATAACGCAAGACTTAGACCCAGGATGCCACTTCAAGCTCATGTGCTCAACATGACAAGGCTATTCACCCATCTGGAGCTAATTGGCAAACCAGTGGACGATGAGCAAGCGACTCTCATGCTACTAAGCTCACTCCATTCGGGGTATGTTGCATTAAAGATGCGACTTACGGCCAAGCGGAACAAACTGTCCTTGATGGAAGTTGTTCAAGAGCTCCAGAAAACCTATTCTTGCATGAAGGCTAAGGTTTCTCTGAGACCAAAGAAGAAGGAGTTCAAGAACAAAGCTAAGATGCGCTGCTTCTATTGTAGTAGACCCGGACACTACAAAAGAGAATGTAGCATGTATCTAGAAGATGAAGCGAAAAGAAAAGTAACCTCAATCTTAGGTATCATCTTTACACTTGAACATAAGCCATTTATAAGGTATTAGATACCAGAAAATTAGCTCACTATATGCTCCTGTTTCAGGAACAAAGTGAGCGGTGCTTTTCAAGTGGATATGAGTACACAAGTGGAAGAAGAAGATAATCTTTCAAAGAAAGCTTGTAATCTCATATTTTGTCTAGATTTAAAACTTGTTTAGCTTTATCTACCATATTTTGATCTTGTGGCGTTGGACGTCATTTTGAACTTGATCACAAGACATATCATCTTGTTTATATTTATGGAATGACACGTTTGTGTCTTTGGACAAATTGTTTATAATGATACCAAAAGAGCTAAGACCATAGAGTCAAATCAGACTTACTTGTGGCATTGTCGTCTTGGCCACATCAACATCAAACGCATCAAGAAACTTCTACAAGAAGGTGTTCTTGACTCTTTCGATTTAGAATCGTTTGAGAATTGCGAGGGATGTCTATTAGGCAAGATGATTAAACAGCCATTCTCCAAGTTGGGAGAAAGGGCAAGTAACTTATTGGGTTTTATACATACCGATGTATGTGGACCAATGAGCTCAACCACAAGAAATGGACATCGATATTTCATCACTTTCACAGACGACTATAGTAGATATGGCTATGTCTACCTCATGTCGCATAAATCTGAATCATTTGAAAAGTTCAAAGAATTTCAGAGTGAAGTTGAAAATTAGCTTGGCAAGAAAATCAAAGCCCTTCGATCAGATCGAGGTGGTGAATACTTGAGCCAAGAATTCGATGACCATCTGAAAAAAAAGGGTATACTTTTAGAATTGACACCTCCAGGAACTCCACAATGGAACGGAGTATCCGAAAGGAGAAATCGAACCTTGTTAGACATGGTACGATCAACAATGGGTCTTAGTGATCTTCCTATCTCTTTCTGGGGACACGCACTTCTAACTGCGGCACTAACACTGAAACGTGCTCCACCAAAAGCTGTAGAAAATACTCCATATGAATTATGGACGAAGAAACCTCCTAGGTTATCTTTTCTAAAGATATGGGGATGCGAAGCATATGTCAAGAAATTGATTTCTGACAAACTTCATCCCAAATCTGACAAGGTTTACTTTGTGGGCTACCCAAAAGAAACCCAAGGGTATTACTTCTACAACAAATCGGAGAACAAAGTGTTTGTTGCTCGCGATAGTGTCTTTTTGGAGAAGGAGAACCTTTCCAAAATGACAAGTGGGAGGAAAATCGAACTCGACAAAGTTCGTGAGGATGAGCAACAAAATCATAATGACAGTCAAAGTGCTCAAACAGCATCTGTTGACGCAGGTCAAAATGATCAAAATGTGCAAAGTCGAACCGACAATGCAAATGCTCAATCCATTACCCTACTTAGGTCTCAGAGGCCGAGATCTCAACCTGATAGATATCTTGGTTTAATACTAACCGAGAATCAGGACATCCTTATTATGGATGGAGATGAACCGGCAACCTACAAGCAAGCGATGGCAAGCACCGACTCTGCTAAATGGCAAGAGGCCATGAGACCTGAAATGGATTCCATGTTTGAAAATCAAGTCTGGACTTGGTTGACTTACCCGAAGGTTATACACCTATTGGATGTAAGTGGATTTTCAAGTTGAAAACCGACAAAGATGGAAATGTATTCATTTACAAAGCTAGATTGGTGGCAAAAGGTTACAGACAAGTTCATGGTATTGATTACGATGAAACTTTTTCACTAGTCGCAATGCTTAAATCCGTTCGGATCCTCCTAGCGATTGCTGCATAATACAATTATGAAATATGGCAGATGGACTTCAAAACCGCCTTCCTTAATGGTTATTTGGAAGAAACTGTGTATATGACACATCCTGAAGGTTTTATCGACCAAAACAATGCTAGGAAAGTTTGTAAGCTTAAGAAGTCCCTTTTTGGATTAAAGCAAGCAAGCAGAAGTTGGAATCTGCGATTCGATGAAGCCATCAGTAAGTTTGGTTTTATCAAGAATCCAGATGAATCTTGTGTTTACAAGAAGGTCAGTGGGAGTGACATCACCTTCCTAGTCTTATATGTCGATGACATATTGCTCATTGGAAACAGCATTCCGTTGTTAGAGTCTGTAAAGGCCTGGCTTTGAAAGTGCTTCTCAATGAAAGACTTAGGAGAGGCTCAGTACATACTAGGCATCAAGATCTATAGGGATAAATCAAAAAGGATGATTTGATTGAGTCAGAGTACTTATATTGATAAGGTACTTGCTCGATTTGGCATGGAGGAGGCCAAGAGAGGTCACCTGCCAATGTCAGATGGCATAACCCTAAGCAAGAAGCAGTGTCCACAGACACCTGATGAGCGGGTAAGAATGAATCAGATTCCATATGCTTCGCTTATTGGATCGATCATGTATGCCATGATATGTACTAGGCCAGATGTATCGTATGCCTTGAGTGCTACGAGCCGTTACCAATCAGACCCAGGAGAGGCGCATTGGACTGCGGCCAAAAATATCCTAAATTAATTGAAAAGGAACAAGGATAAATTCCTGGTGTATAGTGGTGCAGAGGATTTGGTTGTGGAAGGTTATACCGACGCAAGCTTCCAGACAGACAGAGACGATTTCAAATCACAATCTGGATATGTGTTCTGTCTAAATGGAGGGGCGTTTAGTTGGAAGAGCGCAAAGCAGAGTACAACTGCAGATTCTACAACTGAAGCCGAATACTTAGCAGCTGCTGAAGCAGCTAAGGAGGCTGTTTGGATTCGTAAGTTCGTTGGTTAACTTGATGTTGTACCCTCTATAAAGGGTCCAATAGCCCTCTATTGTGACAACAATGGAGCTATTGCTCAGGCTAGAGAGCCTAGGGAACATCAGAAGGTCAAACATGTCAAGCGGCGATTTCACATGATTCGAGAATGGAAATCAGAGGGTGAAATCAGAATTTGCAAAGTTGGAACGGATGACAATGTAGCTGATCCACTTACTAAACCTTTGCCTCAAGTGAAGCACAACAAGCACGTTGAGGCAATGGGAATCAAGAATGTAGGAGACTGGCTTTGATTTCCTTGTTTAGTGTTTTAGTTAATTTTGAGAAAAAATTAATGTAAGACGCTAAGGAAAACCATTCAAGTTTTGAAGTAATATAAAATTTCATGCAATATTTTATTACTCCATTATGCTATTTAATTGTGGTTTAGGATTAAATAATGAGTCCATTCGATTCGGAGAATATTCAAAATAGGGTATCAAGACCAGTCTTGGTAAGGAAACACCTATTAAGTGCACATTGAATATTATAATCGAAGATTATCCCTAATCAAGGTCATTTAAACGATGGACGATTAATGACCGATTGAGATTAGTGTGTAGTTTGATTTATAGCACCGTTTCATGTGCTACAAGGACATGATTGTCATAAATCATTTGCACAGGTATTGGTTTAGAACCATACTGGATCGACCTATGAGAATACTTTAAGAAATTAAAAATTTGTCATAAGTATACTTCTCATTATGGCTATCGGAACCTATTTCCTCGACCATGAGTATTGTGAGTTCTTTTGTTTGAGTACTAGTTCGCTTTGATGTTGTCAAACGTCTGCCGTAATAGGGGATTATAACGGCAACACTCGGGCGACTAGGTCCTCTCAGTAAGAGGAGCTACATTACAAGACTTGGAATGTCCCCCTACTAAAATAAGGAAGATGCTTTTGTTGTATACAAGGCCTCTCGTAGAGCGAGACTGTAAAATGCATGGCCGTGCTCGGATGGATTTTAGAAATCATCTGTTTATTGACAGTCAGACACGGAATCGGGAAACACTTCTGGACGTAATAAGGATGACTAAATAAATCTTACCTTACAGTTCATGAAGAGACATTAAGCGACATAGGAAAAAGGCTGTACACAAAATGCGCACTTGTCCGGAAGGACAAGTGGGAGATTAAAAGAAATGATGTCCTTCGAACAAGTGTACTATTCCGTTAGTGGGTTCAGAATTATTAGAAAGCTAATATATTCAGTGAGGTCAAGTGATCGAAATGCCTGGGTGGAGGTCGCTTCCGATCAGTAATATTAATGAATAATTAATAATACAGCTTAATCTTGACTGAACCCTTCGGTTCACACCCAAGCATTCAACAAACCAAACCGACGAATTAATTCGGAAGGAATTAATGAGTCGACTGAGTAATATTTATTTAGACGTCGGAAATTCGAGCTTAGAGCGTCGAAACCGAACGTCGGAAGTCGAGTCGAAAAATAGTGAAAGACGAGACGAGAAATAGTAATAAATCAACAAAAGACCAAAATACCCCTAGCATCAGAATGCCCAAGCAAACCGAGTGCTAAGGGCGTATGGCCTAGCATGGTGGCTAGCATGCGCACCAAGCCGAGCCTAGGCTGCTGGTGCGTGCTAGCGCACCCATGCTAGCATCGCAAGGCTAAGCGCTGCCTAGTGCGTGCTAGCATGCTAGGCGCACCCTTGTGCGCGCAATGGCTAGCAAGCCATGCCGCAACAAGATGCAGCAGCTAGCACGTTAGGCGCGCCAGCTCGCCACAACAAGCAGCAGCATGGCTAGGCCATTGCTTGCTGCCTAGCAGAGTTGGCCAAGGCCAGCAGCAGCCCGCACAAGCATGCTGGGCTTGCTGGCCAGCAGCGCCTAGCAGCCCGCATGCGAGTGTTGGGCCTGTTGGGCTTGTTGGGCGTGGCTGCCACGGACCACAGCACATGGCAGCCCACCTTTGCTGCCTTGGTGCCCAAGGGTGGGTGCCATGTGGCTTGTGGTCCTTGAGTGTGTGTGGAGTGAGGTGGCCGGTTATGAAAGAGGGAGTGGGGAGCAAGTTTGGTCCCCCCCCCCTTCTCCAAGTGGTCCTCACCTAACCACTCACATGAGCTTGCCACTTGCTGATTTATTACTAGCTTGATTATTAATTTTATTTTAGCTTTAAAATAAAATGGAAAAATCATACTATCCCACATTGATGGGAGAGTAAATGATACTCCCATCATTTCCTATAAATACCCAAGAATAGGCATTGGGAATGATGCTTGAGTAAGAGTTGGAAAAGGCATCACAATTAGTGAAAACCTTTGAACACAATATAATTACTCGGTTTTTATTGGTCGGGTCTTGCTAACCCCAAGACATTGGACCTAGATGGTTTTGTTGGTGTGGGTGGACTTCGTTGGAGGTCTCCGTGTGAGCGGGACTTGAAGCTTTCAAGTAAGAGCTCATTTTGGAGCGAAGCACGCGTCAAAGGTAATTAGCTTATCTTAATCTTGTGATTAATATAATTATGTTTATGGTTTTATTTATTGCGAGTGCGGTCTTGTTTTTGGGTTTGTTTCCGCGATGAGTCGGACTCACCAAACACCAACATATTTCCCATCTCAAGAGCAGCTATAAATCGAAGAAGAAAAGCAAAGGGAGTCTGATGGTTTTTTGTGGGGTTTGTGGGTTTTATTATTTAATTTCTTTTTCTTTAGAATTTTATTTCTTTAGTTTTATTTTATTTATTTTATTTTCCTTTTCTTAATTCTCTTTAATTCCTTTTCTTTATTAATTTCCTTCTTTTATTTTTCTTTTTTCTTAGCTTAGTATAAACACCTATTTTTGGGATAATTAGTAGAAAAAAAACAATTAACAATTATTCTATTCTCTAATTAGTTTTTAGGAGAGCTTCTCTCTCTAGGTTTAGCTTAGGATTAGAGTAGTTTAGAGAGAGAAAGTGAGGGTTTCACCATTGTTGAGCTTGGATATTGAAGAGGATGATTGATCATCTTGCTTGTAGATTTTCACATTCAATCAATGAGAATCTTTAACTCTCTATCCTCTATTTTATTTTCCTTCTTTTGATTATTGTTTTTGTTGTTGGTATTGCTTGTTAATCGTGTTGATTCTTAATTATTTTTTTATTAATCTTGTTGTTATCATGATTATTGAGTAATTCCCCCATTAAGAGGATGGTTGTGGTGTAGTTGCATCTTGATCATGTTCTAGGGTTTGGAATTGATTTATTTGATATTAAAGTCTTTATTTGCTTGATATTCTTTGATTTTCTTGAAAGTGCACATTGTTGGTTGATTAAAGGTGAATCTTTGCTAACAAGGAACAGAAGTAGACTTAGTTAGGGTTCATTACTATTGATTGTTCTTTGCTTGCACCTCCCAATATATGGTTCTAGTGTGGAAACATAGAGGGTATGTTAGGAGAAGCCAATTAACCCCAGCAGGCGGCTAGATTGGACCTTACTTCGATATTCGAGCATGTTTAGTTCATAATTAATTCAACTTCTATGCCTTTGTTATGCTTGAGTGATTGCTACTCCTAGACCATTTCCCTTAATGTTTTATCTCTAGTTTTAGTTTGTTTAGTCCTTAGTTTACCATCCTTTATTCCGGACTAGCTTAGTTTTTTATAGCATTAGGTAGTGTTTATCTATTCCTCGTGGTTCGACCCCTCTTCTTGCCGTATACTCGTATTAGGTTAAGTTGAGTGTTATAAATTGTATTTGATTTAGGTGTAGTCGTCTAACGACGCGATTATTTCCTTTGTCAGAATCAAGATTGAATGGTTCTTCAAGGTTTTCCTCCATTTCTAGTGTGCAAATTGCCTCTGCGGAGAATCCCCACATGTCCTCTTCATCGTTATCATGGTTTATTTCTAGAAGTGATTAATCATTTGTCGCTATTTTTAGAGGAGAAGCATGTATAGTCATAGGAAGACCTTGATAGTTCAACCTAATCATTTGATGAAGCGAGGATGGTATCGCTCCAAGCTCACGTATCCAAGGATGTCCAAGAAGAAGATTAAATGTAGGTTTAATGTTCATGACATGGAATTCAACCATCTTTTGTATTGGGCCTGTGGTAATTGATCGCTTAACAGTTCCACACACTGATCTCCTTGAATTTTCATAGGCCGTAATGCTTTGTGTTGTTGATTGGAAATCTTTTTATGGATTACGTCCTAAGTATTTTGCAGTTCGTAATGGGCACACATTTATAACTGACCTATTGTCCATTAAAGTAAGAGGGATGTTTTATCCCTTGCACCCTACATTTAAGTATAATACGTTGTTGTGGGTAGTGTCTTTTGAAGGAAAATCAGCATTAGTAAAAATGATTGATTTGTCGAATTTCTCGTTAGTTAGCAAGCTATCGAGATCCTGGGTGGTTGTGTCCGTACTTTAAGACAAAGCTGTTAGAGCATTCATAAGAGAATTCCTAAGTTCTTTAGAAGTACTTAGGAGTTCCCAAATGCTAACATTTGCCTTGGATTGACGAAGTTGTTTGAATAATGGATCTTCCACCTCAAGTGGAGGTGGTATTGCATTTTGAACTTGATTTTAAGTGGTCAAAGATCCATTTGGTGGTGCTTGATAAACTCGCCCAGAACAAGTTAGATGTTCTATCTCGTTTGTAGGAATCATGAACCAAATTTATTCTAGAGGCTTTGAGTGTGCCTCCATTTCAATATGCTCCATGAGTTGTGCTTGATGCCATTGTTCATCCAAGGAGAGATTTGATAAATCTTGTGATTTCCCCAAGAAAAGATCCCAATCAAGCGCTCCACTTTTATCATTTTGTAGACAAGGTGGAGGTGAGACGGCGGCATACTTAGTGACATATAAGTCCTAAATGTCATCATCCCATAACCCACACACTTCATTAGTTGTCCCTATGAGTGTTGTTGTTAGAGGCTTTCCTATGGGAGTGATATAGCCCAAAGAATTGAACGCATCACTTCCCACATGATCCTCATAAATGTGAAATGATCCTGATGGGAATATATTGTTGTTGGGTTTAGGCGTGGGAATTCTTCCATCGTCTACTAGATCTTGAATCTTGGGCTTTAGGACAAAAGCAACATTCAGTATCATGCCCAACACCTCTATGATAAGCACAATAGGCATTGCCATCCCATTGAACGTTTCTTTTTTCTGGAGGACTGGGTGGCATTGGTCCTGTTGCTGTAAGTAATCCTTTTTCATTTAATTTATTTAGCAATTCTTTGTAGTTCACAGGAAGTTGTGTAAACCTTCTTTCTCTTGTCCATATCCTTCGAGGGTCATTACTATGATATTGATTTGTGCTATTATATTGTGTGGAAGTCGCATATACATCAATATAGGATGAAGTGTTATCATTCCCCTTTTTATAGTTGTTCTTAGGTTGGTGATGATAAGGCTTATTTGCTTTTTTTCAGCAAGATCATCTTCAATCCTAGTAGCACATAATGGACCTTTTGAAAAGTGTTTAAACCAAGGTAGCTTAGATGTTTGTTGTACTTTTCATGACAATTTTCAATGAACTTTTGTACTAACTCGAGTTTAGGTGGCCTTTGGGCAAGGTGAGCCGCTTTTTCTCGCCATCTACCATACAAAATAAGGAAACCTTCATCTTCTACTTGCTTAAGCATCTCAAGTTCACGCAAAGTTGATTTGAACTCTATGTTACTCTCATATTGGGTGATGAAAGCTGAAACTACATATTCACATGCTGTCTTGAATTTCGCATCCAACCCATAGTACCACTCTCTCGCGGCTGGTCCTAGAGATAAAGGGAAAGTCAAAGAATAAAGCTTAGGATCAACTCCCTTTAATGCCATGGTGCTAGTAAAACATATTAAATGATTTTTTTTTATTATTGGTCACCTTAAATATTGCCAAGTCCGAGCTACGAACTTTTCTTGTAAAGCAAGTCCTGTAGGAGGAGCAATCTTTTTGTGTCGAAGTACTTGTTCTCTATTGTGGAACGAAGAACAAGCGTCTCCAACGACTTTTCTTTGATGGATATATAATTCCTCCGTCTTTTGTTTCAAGTCCAAAGTTTCGGCACTTTTATTTTTAGCTTATTCAAGTTTATTAATCCTTCTCTCCTCGGCCTCTTGATCCTTTTCATCTCTCAAACGAGCAATCTCTTCTTGGAGTTGCTCTATGGTTGACATCGTTGTTGTCCTAGAATTAGTTGTTGAGGGAAGGTGATTTGAAAGGGGTGAATTGTTTGATGGTAAATGTAGAATGCGAGTTCCCGGGAGTCTTTCTTCTTAAGCTCGTAAACCAGCCCTAAAAGAAGTACAAAAGGATAAGTAAATCGATACGCTTGATTAGGAGACAAAAGAAGATAAAAGAAGAAAGAAAAGACGCAAGATTCTTTCGAATGGATAACATCACCTTTAAACAATTCTTTAATAAATATATTATTTGAATAAGCGAATCGTTCTTCTAAGAATCAAAAGGACTCGTAACACTAGGCGCACGCAAGTAACTAGGTTGCACGCGAAAGGCGCGTGCATCCCTAGTTCTTGCGCTGGTAGTGGTCACACAACTCAATGAGTTGCGCGAGCCACCTGCTCATGCTATTTTTTTTCTTTGTTCGCGCAATATTGTTTTTTTGCTTTTATCTCACCTCTTTTTTTTCGATTTTTTTTATATTATCCTTCGAATATGACTCAAAATTACAAAGATAGAACTTCATAATTGGGAACCTAAACCAAATTAAAAAAAAAAAAAGGAAAAGCTATCCTAAACACGTCACACATAGTCATGTAATCACATAAGCATACAATAAGCTAAGGTTCACATAATGCATTTCTAAGGTAGTACATTTGGGTGTTCAAAGGTCTCATATCTTAAGGAACGATGCACAAATCAATCACTCAACGTGTTGACTCATGACATAGCCCTCCTAACACTTTGTTGGCGATATGGGTGGGATGATTGTTATTGATTTCGGGATAGAAGCTTAGTGTTGGCAACCCCTAGCCAATGAGTCAATCCCCAAAGGTTATAGTGTGCTATGATTATGCATGATGCAATGTTGCTTGTTTGATTTTTACTGTTGTGAAAAAAGAAGATATTATGCGTTAAAGTCTCGCTCTCTAACTAGATATTATCCAAGTTGATTCCCATTACAACCCATAGGCAACCTAGTGTTGGAAACCTTGGACTATAACTAAAAATTAATCTTGTAACCTCTAAGTCCCCAGCGAAGTCGCCACTGTAAGGAGGGTGTTCCCATCATAGGGGACCTTTCTCCTTAAATGCCCATGGCCCTTTAAATGCCTAGGACTTTACACTTGTTAGGGTGCATTAGGATTTGAACTCCTGGCATTTTGGGGGACCTTGAATTAGAATGGACCCTATCATCACGCTTTTTCTTGTAAGAAACAAGTAGGAGTCGCCAATGAGTTTTAGGAAAACTCATAAACCTCGTCCAAGCGTTTTTCCCAAGTAGAGTTCAAGGGATATTTAACACGAATCGTAAGTTTACCCATGCCCAAATTGGTCTACATAAACGAGAAATGAGTTCGGGGCGAGGGTACCAAGATAACGTTCCCTTTAGAGGGGAATAGCTATCTTAGCACTAATACGACCTCTATTAGCTCTTTCTTTTTCACAATTTCATCACCAAACAATATATGCTACGTGATATCTAAAAAATAAGTTAGTTGATTTAATTTGCACGCGTCAATCACGTAGGAATTACATTGCAAAACTTGTTATTATTATTTAATCAATATTCGTGAAAAAAACGAAAAATAAACAAGATTCGCCTTGGCTTAAGTGATCAGTCAATAATTAATTGTTCAATTCTATTCTTTTTTAACGCAATATATTATATGAAATTAATTAAATAAAAGTTCATTTAAAGTGATCAAACAACAGTAATTAATTAATTTAAGTTATTTTAAACAAGAAAATAATGTGATTGATCTAAGTGCTTGGGAATTTACCACTTCTCTTTGCTTGATCTTCGTTTAGAACACTTATAGACTCCTTCTTGTTCGGGAATCTCCACCGTAGTAACAAGTATTGAGGGGGTAAGTGTTTAGGACAAGAGGGTTTGATAGTTCATAAGTTCACAAAGTTTCTGCTAGAGTTTTAGGTTAATTTCTTTCTGTTTGAGCCTCATATTACGCCTCTATTTATAGGGAATGGGTACATATAGGATTTTGAACATTCTATTGCAGTAGGTGTCGCGCGCATCTAAATGGGTTGCACGCGATAGCCAAGCGCAAGTCATTGAGATGCGCTGCTTTGGGCAGACAACTGATGATCTAGCGCCTGGTAATATGGTATGATTCGATTTTATATTTTTATGAAATCTGAATCTTTCGCAAGCGCATCACTAGCAGTTGCGCGCGCCAGGCTGGCACGGGTTGAGACTAGGTCGTTGAAACTAGTCCTCCCACGGTCAAAACTAAATTTGTAAAAACATAACAATCCTATATACTAGTATAGAGGCAAGTCAAGGATCGAACCCAAGGGAATGGGAGTGATAGGCCGTCGTCGAGCCTACCAAAGATAAAAACCTAACTTGGTCTCTCTAATGGGTAGAAAGGGCAAGTAAGGGTCGATCCCACAAGGACTAAGGGGAGCACTAACAAGTATCGATTTGTGATAAGCTAAGTCAAGTCTTTTTAGGTTTGAGTTATAAAGAAAAACTACAAACAATAATAAAAAGGATCTTGGGAAGGTATCCACCAATTAAGTCATTCACAAACTACAATTTAACATACAAAACATAGCAATTTGGGGATAAATAGGGGAGGTCATCTAAGGCACCCAGCTACTCTCTCAAGCTAGAAGGATTACGTGAGTCATGAATACAACCTACTCTCGTGGTTACAAAGCATAAAACAAGTGTTAAAGCATAATCACGATGACATAAACATTCCCTTGACTGGAAATTCCTATTCTCGTGGCATTTCAAGTCAATTAAGCATAAGGGAGCTAACTCAAGTTCATCTCTCGATCCTTCGTTGAGAAAGATTAGATAAATAGTTCTAGCAATGGCCACTTACAAGAACTAACAATGAAACCACTTAATCTCAACTAATTAACATCCCAAATTAGCTAAATAACCACATGCAAACAAGTGTTTGTGAATTCATCAATGGTTTCAACCATCCCAAGTAAAAGAACTACTCACAAATCCTTATAAATTGCAAAATTAAAGTAGTTAACTACTAAGAACATGAATCCAAACACTAATTTAACATAAACAAGTAATAAAACTAGAAAAGATACAAAAATAAGTAATTAAAGCAATAAAATAAGAGAGAAAGGAATTCTCATTGATAATGCAAGAAATAATCAAATCTTCAAGTCTCATTCCTTCAATTCTTCATATTCCAAGCTTTCAACAAGTTTTTCCCACTTTCTCTCTCTAAAAACCTAACCTAAGCTAAAAATACACTACTAAGATCTTCCCCCCTTTACAAATGAAGCCAAAGGTTTTATATAACCCCCAAGTAAAAGGACGGAGAAAAAGAGGAAACGACCCGTCTACAGGTCGGTACGGACGTGCCAAAGGTTACACGGACGTCCAGACCTGTTAAAATACGACCAGTAGCTACTGCCTGACCTTGCACGGACGTGCTTCATTTAGCACGGACGTGTAGTGACTTACACGGACGTGAAACTTATTGGCACGCACGTGCAGCCCTTTTCTGGCGAAACAACTTATTTTCGGAAGGTCATAACTTCTTCATTACTCATCAAAATGAGGCATTACATCAAAAACACAAACAACCCGTGAAACATGGATGGTATAAAATTTGTATAAAAATAGGATAAATAATGAACTTTGATGTTGAATAATAACGAAAACAAGGTTCAAAAGTACCCTAAAATCATACCAAATAACAAGTTATCAAATCCCCCCAAGCTAAGCTTTTGTTAGTCCTCGAACAAAACAAACATGTCAAATCAAGAAGGAAGATAACTTGCTAATGATCAAACTAAGGAGAGGTAATAAAGAGGAAACATAAAAACACAAATCCGCATGGTAACAACCATAAACACTTTTAGCACAAGTGAAAAATAATTTAAACCTCTAAGTCGCCTAAGAGGACGAGTTTTTATCTCGCGAGGGTATCCATTGAGCTTAACCCACAACTGACACAAACCAAAACACATCATCAAAAATCATGCATACAATTTCAATGGTTTTTTTCGTCCAAGTCAACTCATCGGGATATGAGACACAAGCAAGACAAGTGAGCAACTTTCAAGAATTACCAATCATACAAATGTACACATGTGTTGGGGGTAAAGAGAAAAATTAAGCAAGGTTGCACTAGGATACTTCTTTAGACCTTTTACTAGTTCATTGGAGCATATCTAGATATTCCAAAGTTGCAACAAGCCCTCTTTTGGTTATAAATTCTCAAAATGCAAGTTCACCTCCCAAAATGCACTCCCAAGCCCTTTTCTGGCGAAACAGCTTATTTTCGAAAGGTCATAACTTCTTCGTTACTCATTGGAATGAGGCATGTGACCAACCGTTAGAAAGCTCTTAAGATGATCTTTAATCTACAATTTGAATCACTTCAAAATGTTGATTGGAACAAAATTTTTGGTCAGTTGAAGTTGACTTTAGTGCATAAAATCCTTCCAAAACTTTCCAAAAGCTTTTCATTTCTCTTTAAGGCACTCATCCTTCTTCCTCCATTGCTCTATCAACCAAGATTTCCCTTCTCCTTTTTCACTCATGCTTGATCACATCCATAAATAGTGCTAAAAATAGCTACATTACATCAAAAACATAAACAACTTGTGAAGCATGGATGGTACAAAATTTTTATAAAAATAGGATAAATAATGAACTTTGATGTCGAATAATCACAAAAACAAGGTTCATAAGTACCCTAAAATCATACCAAATAACAAGTTATCAGGGGGGAAGTTTACTATTGCTAAAGCTAAGCTATCTCAAAGTGTAAGAAGGAATTTAGGTTGTCTAAATCAACTAACAAACAAGCAAACACAAAGTAAATCAATATATCAAACACTAGGGAATTAGGATCCACATATACTTGCAATGAATGCACACTAATTGGGTTGGAGATTGATTAATTCGAGTATTGCGAGGGAAGATAAATAATGCAATCAAGAGAGCTCGATAAGCTATCTCCTAGAGGTCTAATTAGCGCCAACTACGAAAGACTCTACTAGGAACGTCGCAAACCAAACTCAATCGATAAATGTTAGCTACAAATTAATGGTCCGTATCAATTTAAACACACAATGCAATCTAACATGAAGAACAAGGTTGATCACTCTTTCCAATCCATACACATGCGCAAAATCAATCAACCAATTTAATCACAAAGCTAAATAGATAAAAACCTCTCAATAAGCTAATAATCTATCACTAATACATGCTTCACCACATCTCTAGCTAGCAAACTACTCACAATCCATTAAAGAAATAAAAAACAAAGCTATGAAATTCATCAAATTCATCAACATCAATCCAATTAAACTAATTCAATCAAACAATCAATGAACTTGAACAATATACCAAACAATTGAAATCTAAAGCTAAAGATTGAATTAAAGAAAAGAAGATTCTTACAAACTTGATCAAATCAAAGGAAATGTACTGGAATTCAAACCAATTGCAACTATCATCAATCACCAATCATCTATCTTCAATGTTTCTCTGACTACAAATTCTAAAATCTAAAGTTTCTCTCTCTAAGAAAATCAAACCTAATTCTAATCTCATCTATTTTCTCATTCACTCCCTTTTCTCTAAAAATTAGAAAAACTATATATAGTAAAACTAACTAAAAGGGAGTTAGTTAGAACTTCTAAAACTGACCTCAAAGAGCGCGACCCCTCACAAGCGTGCGCGACCACTACAAAAAGAATACACAGCAGGGAGGAGGAAGGGGCGCGACCGATCTAGGGTCGTGCGCGGCCGCGCATAGGCCTGGCACATCCGCTCCTCTCTCGTGCGCGCCCGAACAGCTGTAGCAGGGGAGATCCCTTGGTGATGTCGAACTTGTCCTTGCGAGCTCTGGATGAAGCAATAGGCAGTAAGTTGAGCGCTTCTTGGTGGGTTCGACACCACTCATTCATGCCCACACGACATGAAGGCGCAACTTGAATGACCAAGCTCTTGAACTCCTTTGCTCTTAGGCTTCAAAAAAAGAACACTAGGCTTCCTAATCAATGCCAAACTTGGGAAGGGGTCTCGGAAATCTTTGGATAACAACCTTAACCTAAAAAATTAAAGAAAACAAACAAATAAAAAGGGGAAAAGATAAAAAAAACCAAGAAATGCATGAAAATGGAAAATCAACTAAGCAAAGTGCAAATTAAAGAAATAAAAAGCAAAACTAAGGAAAAAGGAAGGAAAAGAGTAATAAATGTAATCTAAAATCACCCTAAAAGAGAACAAATGAGTGCCATAAATGCCACTAATCAAATTCCCCTAAGCTAAACTTTTGCTCGTCCTCGAGCAAAAACCAAACAAGCAAGAAAAAGGATGAAAGACTTATTCAAAAGTGAAAAAGGAAAACATGAGACGATAAAATACACTAGGACTCACTTTCGTAGGAATCACTGTTATTTTAGCTACAACAAGCCCTTTACCCCTAGATCGCTCTAGAAGACGAGTAATGGTCTCGTAAGGGTTTACTAAGAGGTTTGCCCGTAACTCTTTGAAGTAAAATGAGGCAAAATCATTAAAAGAAAAGAAGGTAAATCAAAAATTCAAAAAAATAGCTCTAGACAAGGACTTTTGCAAACGATCAAATGCAAAATGAACAATTTTCTATATGATAGGGGTATGCATGCTCCAAGATATCTACTGTTGATTGAAACATAAGGTATGCTAAGCATAGAGAACTAATGAGGCACAATCCACTTTCATACCAACAAATCTAACCGCGTTCTCCCAATGGCTTCAAATTTTTCCTTAGTAAGCGTCTCTATGGTTCCTTGAAGGAACCGGAAAATAATAAAGTTAGTGTTCTCGACATCTTGACTTTGCATCCCCTCTCCTTAGGCTTTAACTCATAATGCCATCCCTCGGTATGTGACTCAACCACTAGGTCGAAAGGGCTTTCCCATAGGTTGTAATGTAAGGGCAAAAGGTTGAGGCTAGGCCTAAAATTTAGAATTTAGCGGTACACCTAAGTTGTGAAGCAAATATTGGCCAAATCTCAATACCAAAACCAAGTGGTCACTAAACAAAAACAAACTAACACCCCCAAGCTTATTAAAAGCTATAACCACAATCATATATACAAAAAGCATAAGACGCTTCCCCCCAAGCTAGAAAACAACATTGTCCTCAATGCTTAAAATAGGGGGAAAATTTTACATCAAAATGTTTTTGAATAATTTCATTTTTCACTTTTTTCAATTTTTTTTCCAAAGCTTTATGAATTTTTTTTTGCTTTTTCTCAACTTTACAAGTGATCATATGTCACATTATTCGATGTTCTCACCTCGTTTAACTATGGACGGCTATAACAACTTTGTGTTTGAATGTCCTAGTCTTTTATAACTTTGGACTCCTTTTTCATTTAATCACTTACCATTATATACAAGATATACAAAACATAAGCTTGCTTACAAATAAGAACCAATAACCAAACTCATATACCACAATCTCTAAGAACATGATCATTTGCTTCACAAAAACCAAACAGAAACAAAAGGCTCAAAGTTCTATAGATGTGGCTAGAAAAGAAGTGAAAAGGCTAAAATGGTTAGCAAGTAGGCAAATGTGAACCGAAGAACTAAAATATAGAAAATTAACCTAGAAAAGAAAAATTACCACCCCGAAAAGATGCCTTTGTCCTCCCTAGATAGTTCGGTTTCATGTTTGAGAATTATAAGTCAAGATTCAAGATTAGGTTTGCAATAGTCAAGGATCCATGCCGCTCAATTAAAATATGAAGAAGTCTTGAAAAATAATGAAACCTCACACGGTTGTAGCAAATACTTACTAAAGTTGTCAAGTCCACCAAAGGAAGCAACTCCGTCTTACCACAAACCAATAGAATCCAACTTCAAGGCCCCAAAAGGTCTAAACCGCTACCTTAGCACACCCTATCCTAGAGTCAACCATGGACACTCTCAAAGCATGCACTCCGATAAAACATAGGAAGGAACACATTCAAAGGCAAAATCTCGAATGGTAGTATGTCCGAATACAATAGCTTAACAAGCAAAAAGAAAATGTAGCCTTAAAATATTTTTGTTTGTTTTTGTTTCTTTAATGCAAGAAAAGAAAACAAAAGAAAAGAAAGAAAAGGGAAAGAAAAGAAAAGAAAAGAGAAAAGCACAAGAATGTAAGCAAAACAAGTAAAACCCAATCGTCAAACAAGCGATCATTCGGCAACATCGCCAATGACCCTAAACACGCTAGGTGTTACAAGGTAAACATCCTTGAACAATCAGCTCATCCTAACATAAACCTATTATATGCAATCAAGAAAGAAAATGAAAGAAAAGAAATAGAAGGATCTCACCTGGTACTCCAAGCAATGCTAATAAATATAAATGAAAGGAAGCGTAAACCTTCATGATGCTCCAAAAGCAAGAACAAGGATAACATACCAAGATAGAAATAAAAAGCTATATACAAAAAGAAAATGTTAGTAACTTCAAAACAAAAACACACAACATCCAAGCTGAGGCAAAAATGATCAAGGAATTAGAAAAAGAGAATCATAAAGCAGTGAAAAATCTCATCCATCCGGAAAACATTCAACCATCACGAAAACAATGGTCAAGCAACAGACCAACAACATATCATCATCATCAGAAATCATCAGACATATATCATCATCGTAAATCACCAGAAGAAAACAATTGCAATAAACAAAAATCAACATAAATCATCATCAGAAAGAGACACTAAGTCGAAGACCAAGCCATAGTGAACCATAAAAGCAAGGGGGAAACAAATAAAGCACACAAAACATAAGAATACTCCCCCAAGCCTAAATTGAGATACCTCCCCGGCCCCTAAGCCAAAACCAAGCAAAAAGCTGGCATAATTAATAAAACAGCAAATAAGCATAAGAGGAAGGGTAGCCAACATGGAATAACTCGGCACTGTGGTAAGGGATAGAATGAGTACTCCCCTCACCAACCTCAGAAGAAACGTGGATAATGACATCATCCACATCCATAGGACCCTTACCCTTTAACCTACTCGCCCTTATGGCCCTAGCAAAGAAGTGGGACCAATCATCTAGAACCAGCTCACCTGAAAGCCCCCATCGGCCAAAAGTCTTAAGATTAGGGAATGGGTTATGGTTAGTCGGGTCATAAGAAAAGTTACATCCTCCCGGCCTCTTATAATTTTAAGAGGTCGAGGAGGTCCCCTTAATGGCATGGGGAGGCACATAGGGTCCCTCCCAATAGGGATAATAAGGTCTAGGACCGACTAATGGGTCAAAGGGTTCCCATTGAAGGATAGGTCCTTGTTGGATCGGTAAGTAAGGGTAGTTCAAGTAAGGCTAAATATCCCCCCTTCTCACAAGGTAATCATACATTTGGTTGGCACGGAAATCATAGCCAAGAGATAAATCCCGGCCCAAAGGCATAAAATACAAAACATTAGCAATAGAATCTAGCTTGGCATGCAAAGTAGATAATTTAAGCGTAATAAAGGAAATAGAAGGAGGGATAGGCATGCCTCCCCGTTCAACTGGGGGCAACTCCAGAAGGAGAGTGTGGTGGGGAACACAAGAAGTAGCTCGGATATTGGACCGAGGAGATCACTTGAGAGCGGGGTCAATAAGATGCTTGCTAGTGTATTAAGGGAGAACGGCGGAGCATGTAGCAAAGGCCTCGGGGTGACGAATTGGGCACCAATCCGTTACTCGGGAGACCTTCCAAATGAACAAGTTGTCCTTAGTAGTCCGCTCCAAGAATTTTGGGTTGATTAGAGCATAAATATTGAGGAGATCTGAGGGGGACTTTTCTCTTCGATCTGTAATAGGCTCAAGGGACAATATCAATTGCTCGTATTTCTTGTTGAGAGAGAGGGCTAAAATGGTGATTAAACCACCCATTTAGATGCTTCACCAGAGGAAAACACCATCTCGAATGTCGAAGAACCAATTTATCAACTTAGTCCAAAAATCGATAACTTGAATTTCATCATCCGGGTGAACCGCTAGCCATAACCAACTCAACTCTTCTCTCGAAATAGCACCAAGGGATTCTGTAGAGAAAAAGGCATATGTGAGCAATTGATTGAAATATCTCAAGGCCGGATGAACTATCGAAGCCGCTTTAGAGTATTGAGGTTGGTAAGTATCCTCAACAGATATGTCCCTCCACCATTTAGCTTCATTATAGCCATGCGAGTCTTGCAACTCCTCAAAAGTCGGATAAATAAAATCATTGTTATCCGAAGGAGAAGAAAGCTTGAAAACCTCTTTGAAAAAAATAAAGGAATGTAATAGTCATTGTTAAACAATTGGAATGTCAAAGTAGTAATAGTCTCCCCATCTACCTCTTCCTCAAGCAATTCAAAAGAAGCGAGAAATTCATAAGAGAGGCGAGCATAAGTCAGGGCATTCAAGCTAATAAATTCCTCTTATCAAAGATTTCTAGCTAATCTCCTTACATCTTCATCAATGCCAAGAAGTGAGGTTGTCGAACGATCATAGAATCTAGTGGAAAGAAGTTGTCGAGAAGACAGATGAACAAAATTATCCTAATGCTTCTCCTTTGAGAACTCAATGCCGTAGGTTTCACTCACGTTCGGTGGTGGAGGCACCACCATACGTGAGTTAGAACTTAGGGCTTGCTTGGGACGACGAAGTGGAGCCATATACAAACAATCCAATGCAATATATAAAAAATATGGAAGAAATAGGTCGTACAATAAGTTGCATAAACTAAAACAATGAATCCACCACAATTATTGAGCTAGAGGGAAAAACAAGTTGCACAAAGACGATGCAAGCACAATCAAAGCATAATGTGAGCAAGGATTCACAAGGAGTAAGTAACATCACCATACAAAAAGGCTAATCAACATTCATGAGCCCTATGACCTCATCAAAGAAGGTGAAGACTAACAATGAAGATAGCAAAATAGTAGCAATATCAAGCAGAAATATAGCATTACAAGCTCACAAATTCACCAATAATCATCATGAATGCACAATATGAGGGTATATGATAGGAAAAATTGAACCACTATTAAAGAGTACTCCATGACATTTAAAATCAATGACAATAAAACAAGGAGTGAAATTAAACATGAATTTCAAAAAGAATAGACAATTCATACCTTAAATGAAGTGTTAATTGAAATGAAACGGAGAACTAAGCAAAACTTAAGCCAATTAATCCC
This sequence comes from Chenopodium album, assembly GCF_948465745.1. Lineage (NCBI taxonomy): Eukaryota > Viridiplantae > Streptophyta > Magnoliopsida > Caryophyllales > Amaranthaceae > Chenopodium > Chenopodium album. The sequence continues at coordinate 16,868,920 of NC_137835.1, read as the reverse complement.
AACCTTGCAAAGCTCAATTTTTTAGAGAGAAAATAAATCCAAAGCAAAAAAATGAGAAGTTTTAAGTAGTTATCAACAAAGAAAAGTGAAAAATGATGATTATATGTTCAAATAAAGGTACCAAATTAGAGAATGCTTGAACACTACTAAGAAAAGTGAACTAAAAGAGATAGGAGAGAGAAAAAGAGAGAAAAGAGTGCGCTTAAGGGGAGCGCAGCAGGATGAGCGCCCACGCCTATCATTACCACGCCCGTGCACATCTGGGTTGCCTCGAGCTTGGTTACCATATGGTGCACACAACAGTGCACACAAAATCCATGATGATGATCGACACTAACTTGGGTAGGAACTAAACCCAATTTTAGTGGGTTCAACATCCACAAATCATGTGCCCACCAACTTGAACCCACCAAAGCTCTAATTTTCCCAATCCTTCCAACAAGTTCAATGATACTTCAATTTTCAAAATTTGCTACCAACATTTCTTGGAAATCATCCCCCCTCTTCTCAAAGTTACCTAAACTACAAATAGCAAAGAAAAGAGGTTAGTGTAAAATTGACAAGAAGAAAAATAATATCACAAAAGGGATATGGAAATATAGTTAGAAAATTGGGTTGCCTCCCGAGAAGAGCTTGTTTAACGTCATTATCTTGACGTTCTCCACCCTTCAAGGTGGTTCATAGAGAGTCATATTATGACAAAAAATCCATCATAGTAACGCTTAAGCCTAGAGCCATTGAGAGATTTCAACTGCACCATTGGGGAAGACCTCTTGAACCACAAAAGGACCACTCCAACAACTTCCCGGGAAATAATCTCATCCTAGAATTGTAAAGGAGCACCTTATCACCAACATTGAACTCCTTCTTCTCAAAAAGATTATCATGCACCTCCTTGGTACGAGTTTTATACATGATTGCACAATCATATGCATCCAAACGAAGATCTTCCAACTCATGGAGATCAAGCCAACATTGCTCACCCGCACTTTCCAAGTCGAAATGGATTTTCTTAATAGCCTAATGAGTGTGATTCTCAAGTTCGACCGAAAGATGACAAGACTTCCCATAAACGAAACGGTAAGGAGTGGTGCCAATAGGAGTCTTAAAGGCCGTCCTATATGCCCACAAAGCATCATCAAGCTTATCCGACTAATCCTTCCTATTTCTTTAACCGTCTTCTCAAGAATCAGCTTATTTTGACGATTAGACACCTCAACTTGTCTACTAGTTTGAGGATGATAGGGGAGTCCGAAACGTTGATTAACTCCATGCTTCTTAAAGATTTTGCGAAAGGAACTATGCACAAAATGAGATCCATTATCACTTATGACCGCCTTTGGAATGCCAAATTGTGGGAAATTATCTTATTGAACATCGTCATAGCTACCTTATGATTGTTTGTTGGTGAAACAATGGCTTAAACCCATTTTGACACATTATCAACGGCAACAAGAATATATTGATCCCCATATGAAGAAGGATAAGGACCCATGAAGTCGACTCCCCATACATAAAAAACTTCCACCTCACGGATGGGTTATTGGGGCACCTAATTTCTCCTTGAAATATTTCCGGTTTTTTGGTACCGGTCACAACTCTTGACAAATTCCCAAGTATTCTTGAAGAGATTTTGCCACCACAATCCACATTGAAGCACCTTGGAAGATGTCCTAGAAAAACCTATGTAACCACCACTAGGATCCGAGTGGCACATCTTCAACAAAATAGGTATCTCTTCATTTGGCACTCATCGACGCAAGAAACCATCAACACCTCTATTGTAAAAGATCAATTCATCCCACACATAATGCCTAGCCTCCTTCTTAAGCTTCTTTCTTCGATTCTCGGTAAATGAAGGAGGAAACTCCCCACAAGCAAGATAGTTAACCAAATTGGCAAACCATGGAAGTTCCTTCACATGTACACAATACAAATAATCATCCAACATTCTATCTTCTATAGGAGATCCATCATCTTGATCTTGAAAATCCTCAAGTCTAGATAAATGATCCGCAACCACATTTTTCGCTCCTTTTTTATCTCTAATTTCAAGATCAAAAGTTTGTAGCTTAAGATCCCAATGGATCAACCTTGGCTTCGATTCCTTCTTAAAAAAGAAGATATTTTAGGGCCTCATGATCGGTGAAGACAATCTTCTTGGACCCTAACAAATAGCAACAAAATTTTTCAAAGGAATGAACAATTGCCAAAAACTCTTTCTCCATTGTTGTGTAATTCCTTTGAGCACCATTGAGGGTCTTTGACATGTAATAAATGACATGGAGTTTCTTACCAACTCTTTCACCCAACACACCCCCAATGGCCGTATCACTAGCATCACGAATCAACTTAAAAGGTAAATCCCATCTTGGGACTTGGACAATGGGAGTAGAAATTAGAGCCTTCTTCAATTTATTAAATGCTTCCAAACACTTATCATCAAATACAAACTTGACATCTTTATGAAGATCATTAAGAGGCTTTGCAATGAGTTAGAAATCCTTGATGAATCTTCTATAAAACTCGGCATGTCCTAAGAAAGATTTCACTCCTTTCACATTGACCGGAGGTGGGAGGTTTTCAATAACCTTGATTTTTTGTTTTTCCACCTCTATACCCTTGTGAGAAATCTTATGGCCAAGGACTATGCTTTCCTCCACCATGAAGTTACTCTTTTCCCAATTCATTACCAAGTTCACCTTCTCATACCTTGCTAAACATTTTCTCAAGGTTTTCAAGGCATGCCTCAAATGAAACACTACCTACGGAGAAGTCATCCACAAACACCTCCTTCTCCTCCTCCAACGTATCTCCAAATATACTCATTATGCATCTTTGAAATGTTGCGGGAGCATTACAAAGGCCAAATGGTATTCTCCTATAAGCAAATTTTCCATATGCACAAGTGAAGGTTGTTTTCTCTTGGTCATCCGGGTGGATAGGGATTTGAAAAAATCCCAAATAACCATCAAGAAAACAATAGATCTTGTGCCTCGTTAGTCTCTTAAGCATTTGATCAATGAAAGGAAGGGGAAAATGATCTTTCTTTGTAGTTGTGTTTAGACGTCTATAGTCCATGGTATGCAAGCCTCTTGATTGGACTAGCACGCGTAAAGAAGGCCCTATACACGTCCTCCATCTCGTGACCGTCCTCTTTGGAATGAGCTCACCTTTCTCATTCTCAATGACGGTCATTCCTCCCTTCTTTGGGACAACATGAACGGGAGAGACCCACCTAGATCTTGAGATGGGGAATATAATTCCCGCATCCAAAAGTTTGGTGATCTCCTTCTTCACTACCTCTCCCATTTGGGGATGTAGCTTCCGTTTCCTTTCAATAGAAGGAAGAACGCCTTCTTCAAGGGTTATGTGATGTGTACATAAAGCAGGGCTTATACCTTCATCAATGGTATATCTCAAAGCACCTTGGTGCCTTCTCAAAACATGACATAACTCTTGAGATTGGCTCTTGCTCAAAGATGCACTAAAAATCCCGGGATAAGTAGAATTTAAGCCTAAGAACTCACACCTATGATGTTATGGTAAAGGTTTAAGTTCCACTGTTGGAGCACCTTTACCTTCTTTTATTGAAGCCGCTTGAAAAGCTTCTTGGCTTAAGATCTTCATGCACAGTTGCTCACCACTTCCTTCCAAACTCTCATCAATGACTCTTTCAACAAAAGCCATTTCTTTGCCATGATCACTTATCTTTTATTTGTTCAACAAAACACACTCAGGAGGATCATTAGAGGCGAGCAAGTGCTCTTGCATGGAATTCACAATATCATATAAAATTTCAATTCTCATACAATTATCTAAAGAAGAAGAAGAAGGGTATTGCATACTCATATCTAAATCAAATTCAATCTCTTCTTCCCCTACCTTTAGAGAAATTTTAGCACTCTTTACATCAATCAAAGCTCCCGATGTTGCAAGGAATGGTCTACCAAGAATGATGGGAATGTAAGAATCTTTTTCCATATCAAGAACAACAAAATCTACCGGGATCACAAATTTCCCAACCCTTAAGGGAACATCCTCAACCTTACCTTTTGGGATTTTAATGGACCTATCGGCTCATTGTAAAGTAATGTTAGTAGGTGAAAGTTCTCCTAGCTAATGTCTTTGATATACCGAGTATGACACAAGAGGCAAACACTAGCTCCTAGGTCACACAAGGCATTATCAATTTGTGTCTTGTTAATAACACAAGGGATGGAAAAATTTCCGGGATCCTTCAGTGGCATCTTGTTCATTATAATAGCACTACAATTTTTAGTCAAACTAACCGTTTCCGCCATATCACATGTTCTCCTACCACTCACTATTTCCTTAAGTAATTTTGCATAATTTGGTATTTGGTCAATGACATCGGTGAATGGGAGGGTAAGATGAAGTTGCCTAAGCATCTCTATAAACTTGCCAAATTGTTCATCTAATATGTGTCTAATAAACTTGTGGGGGTATGGGAGCTTAAGATTGATAATTTCTCTCAATTTTTCTTTTACTTTCTCAACTTGTTCCTCATCAACTCTCTCAACTAAAGGAATCTCATCTCCCTCATGCTCAATAAGATCATTGCTAGGGCTCTCCTTCGCATTACTCTTCTTAGAAACTCCATTCTCGAGAATCCTACTACTCCTAGTCACAATAGCACTGTAGGGAATATTTCAAGGATTATCCCTAGCTTGAACCCCACTGTGATCATACACTAAAGTACGGTGGCATCCAAAGGAAAAGAAGATAGAGCAAAAGAGTCGCCAACAAGTTATAAGAACTTGTAAACCGTTCACGAGGTGAAGGTTACACTCCTTAACGATCCAAGAGATCGTCAACTCCAATAGGTCTGGAACCATGACTGGTAGTTTGGGGATGAAGGTACAAATCCAACCTAATAGAGATTAAACCTGCCCTAATAATAGGACTCTACTTTATTCTGATCGTATTCATGTGTGCTTTCTGACTAACATGCAATCATTAGGTTTACCCTAAACCTATTTATCAATGTTAGTTGAATATTAATGCACAAATAAAACTAATGTTGGCGATCACTTGAATTATAATCATATTAACCATAAACAAGATTATTAATTATCTTATTAAGCGTGATTACAAGTACAAATTCCCTTTAAACATGCATAAAAGGCGTGATCAAGCAATAACAATAAATATAATCAAGCAATATAATAATTATCATAAATATAATAATCATAATCATAATCATAATAATCATGTTAAAGTATAATATTAATAGCAAGATCCTAGGCATGATACTAACAAGATTAATAACAAACCCTAGCATGTCACTATACATTAAAGATCAAAGCTTTAACCCTAACATGATACTAACATGAATATTAGGAAAGAAAATAGGAAGCATCACAAGAATCACAATTGTCATATTTGATATTAGAAATTATAGTTGTTACCCTAAACATGATACTAGGAAGATCAAAACACACTAACATTACACTAGGAATCATAATAACAACCTAGACATGATTTCTATATCAAAATATCAATAAATCAATTAAAGCACTTACTTGGATGACTCGTATCTCTTTCTAATAATAAAATACACACGTTAGTAACTTCAAGGAAAATAATAAAACAAACAATTAAATTAAATAATTGAAAGAAAGAATTAAGAAATTTTAGATTAGATTTGGGACCAAACCCCCAGAAATTAAACCTTTCACGTCTAGGGCGAAGGCAACTTCGAACATGGCTAGGTGTGTCTAGTGCTAATGTATGAGGAATTGTGTTTGTAAAAGGGTTGGTTTAGAAAGAGAGAGAGTAATCAAGAGATTCTTGATGAGAGTTGAAGATTGAAAAAGGGGAGATATGACCTCTGTTTATAGAGGAAAAAGAGGGTTGAAGAATAAGATTTTTTCAAGATTATAATATATCATTGGAAAGATAATTTCAAGATCTATCCAACCATATAAAATTTGGATAAAGATTATGAGGCATGAAAATAAAATCTGACTGTCTTTGAATATCTTTAAATTCGAATAGAATTAGGATTTAAGAAAAGGAAAGTTTTAAAAAAGGAAAGTTTTAAAAAAGGAAAGTTTTTATTTAACTCAAATTCTTTAATCTTATCTTTTCAAAAAGGATAATTAAGATTTTTTTAGAAACTTATGGAAGGTTCTAATTAATCCTAATTAGTTTAGGAATAGGATTAAACCTTTGGACCCTCCACATGATCATTGGGTCGTAGGTAAAATCCGGTTTGGGCCCAATTTAGTATTTTGGCCATAACTTCCTCATTATTCATCAGAATTGGGCATATAATATATCGTTGGAAAGGTCTTTTCAAGCCCTATCCGACTACACTATTTTTGGACCCTTATTATAGACGAAACTAAACTGGAATGCACGTTTTTCATAAATAAGGTAAGAAAAGAAATATTTTTAAAAACAGAAAGAAGAGATATTTCAATAAAAACATCCTCATCATTAGACTTTTTACACTTTCTCTTTGTTCAATAATCAAATGACATGAGAGGTATTCATCACTAGGTTTGGTTTTGGGGACACATTTGGGAGTCTACAGAAGCCCCCACTTTGACTGAGTTTGGAGAAACGCAAGTTTCGAAAACGAAAGTCAAAGTACCGATAGGTACGGAGAATGATTAAGAACGTTATGTGATCCTAAATCACTCTTGTAACGCTGATACCTGTAAACTAGCGTTAGTTAAAATAGATAAGAGAGTTAAGAAACGCGTATCTTGCACCGTCGAGCACACGTCTCTGATGGGTCATCGATTTGTTGCTTCATTTGTCGTTGTAACAACCTTCCGCAAGCTAGGGAATGTCATCCTGCTGTTTGTTTTGACGATCTTTGGCAAGCTAGAGAATACCGCCTGAATACTGCTACGCCTGTAACTGCCTCCAATTTCCGCCGTGATAGTCTTCGAAAAGATCACTGCTTGTTGATCCTTAATGCTGCTATGCCAGTACTTCGGCGCTTTGCTGCTTGTGAACCAGTATGTCGGTGCTTTTGCTGTGATGACAATCCTCTTTTCTTTGGGAATAGTTGCCAACACAACTCTTATATGATTTATGACAATCCGATTTAGGGAAATTTGTCAATGCTTCGTAAAAATCCATCCTTGGAAATGTTGCCACAATGAAGCAACAATCGTATCTCGGAAAATTTGCCAAAATCCAATTTTTGGGAAAAGTTGCCAATGCTTCGTAACAATCTGTCATAAGATTTTTTTCTACGATCGACAATCCACATCTTGGAATATAACTCTTGAAAGCAATCCACCTTGGAAATTTGCCAACGCCATGCAACAATCCTCTTAGGAAAATATTACCACAATTGACAATCTACGTCTTGGAACATTTGCAAAAAAGAGTCGATTAAGAATCCACTTCGGGAAAATTTTCCACTTACTGAAATGAATGAAAATCCACGTTGAGGAACCTTTGCCGAAATTTATGATGATTGGAAACCTATGACAATCCTTTGGGAAATTTTGCCATAGGGAACTGGGTGTGACAATTCAATCTCGGAAAACTTGCCAGAGATGACAATCCAAACTTAAAAAAATTGTCAAACAGAGAAGGAGCATGACAATCCACGCTTGGAAACTTTTCAAGAGATGACAATCCAATCTTGGAAAAATTGTCGTTGAAGAAGATGTGCGACAATCCATATTTGGAAATATTGTCAGTTGGGGATGACAATCCAATTTTGGATGTCATTCAAGAAGAATGCGCGACAATCCATATTTGGAACTATTGTCGTTTAAGTGCTTGCTTTTAAACTGATACGTTGGTGCTTGTAATGAGCCAGTGTATTAGGCGCTTAAGCTAAGTGAGACGATTTTTTGTCAGGTCAATCACTTACTACGATTGTAATTGAGCCGACTACTAATCATGTCAATTTGCTTATAGGGGCTAACTGGCGTACCAAGGAACCCGAAATTGCTGTACGAGGTCGAAATAACCATTCCGAGAGGCTTTGAGCTCTATCGCTGCTGAAATATCTCCGGCGTCAATAATAGGCTCTGTCGCCAGACGCTGGGGTCTAGAGTCAGGCGCTGAACTCCGTTGCCAGACGCCAGATGTTGTTGCCAGACGACAGCCTTGTCGTTTGGTGCTTGAGTTGGGTCTTCCCTATTTTGCTCTTGCTGCCGTTGTTGCTTGGTTTTGCTCCGAACTTTGAGCTTGGTTGTTTCCTTTCAACCAAATCCGCTCAAATCTTTTGTAAATTAAAGCTCTTCATCTCTAATTTACTTATCCATGTTACCCCTCTTATCTTGGAGGAATCTCTTGTATCATATTTGCGGTTTTTTTGAAAACAATCCGGGAATGTCCTCGCTTGCTGGGATGCATCTGCATTTATATCTTTGACCATAGGACTTTGCTTATCTTTCTTTAGGTTTGACCAAAGACTTAGTGTTTCTTGACTCATTGACTTGTCGTGACTCAAGGTATGAACTTGACTCGCTGTGATTGACTCGAGGTTGACTCGACTCAAAGTGTTTGACACATGTGTTAGACCCAAATCAAGGTGATATCATGACATGACTCAACGTGCACATGAATTGTGTGTGCATTGTATTGTGATCGTGCGACTTGAAAAATGCAAAAAGGCAAAAAAATTTCGTCAGTTTTGTGGAGGGTACCGACTTTCTCCCGAAAAAGAAAGACACGAAAAAGAATCAAAGTGAAGTTTTTTTTGAAGATGCATGTTGAATGAGCTTAATTCATTAACGTTGTCTCTCACAGTACAAGGATTGTAACATCTTAAACTATCCTAGTTGACTCGATAATGAAATTATTTAGGTAACTTAGGCACGGAGGCTAAGCACTTCATACTTCGATGCAATGATGATTGATTGACGAGTGATGTTGATATGACAAGACATGCTTCAACGTTGTGTTAAGATTTCATGAAAAAGGGTTCCTTAGGGAAATATATTTGGTCACGTATCTGTGATGTGTATGATAGTGATTATAAAGTTAGGCCGCAAGGGCTAAGTGTGTGGAAAATATATTGAAAAGAGTCAAATAATGGTGACTCTTAGGCTGGGTAAGCTAATGATATAAGGATCAAGCCCCCAAGTCTAGCTCTAAGTAAATAGGAATTAGCATAGGGGATCCCTTGATATGATCATGATGTGTGAATGTGAATGAGAATATGAATGCATGTTTATTATGGCCGCACCTCGATGTGAGGTTTCCTACGTATCCGTTAGGAATCAGGCCGAACGTAGCTCTAGCCGAACCTCGCACAAGTGTGTATACCTCAAAAAGGTCTTTTGAAGGGTTGTAACGTGGTTAGAATAAAGGTTGAAGAAGAAGGGGATAAAGGCTAAAGACGCTCAATAAGCCCCCAAGGTGTGCAACCTTGCTATTAAGCATTTGTATGTTCATGCTTGAGGTTTTCTACTATTTTTTAGCTCTTTCTTTTGCTTTAGCATTTATTTCATTTTTATAAGTGTGGGCAATCCCGATCATGCGGTCTATCACTCACTTGGAATTCATTTTTATCAGGTACGGTACCGAGCACTCGATAAGAGACGCAATCTGAGACGTGTTCATATCAAAGACATGTTCATGTCAAAGACATTGGAACACTTGCCGTTTTGTACACTTTATTTATTTTTTATTGCTTATTTTTTGCTATTTTAATCTTTTGAAATTACTCAAGCTTTTTTTAAAAAAAAATGCATAAGTTACACACCATCCCATCCCAAGGTTAGGTAGATGTAGGTTGAAAAATGAAAGGTCTATCGTTAGATGAGGCTCAAAGTGGTTTATGAAGGAAGGATTGTAAATTAGAAGGGTGAAAGGCAATATGATGTGGGTATAAGGGGTGCCTTAAATCATTGGTATACCTTGTGCTTAGCTTGACAATGATTTTTTTTTTATTATTTATTTATTTATTTTAATGCAATGTAATGAAATGATCATATATATGCAAGGAAATAAATGCTCATTTTATTTAAAAAGTGAAGGGTAAAAATCAAACTCTAAGAAATAAATTCAAGGAGGATGAAGGGTGTCTATGCTAGACTTATTGGGAAAAGGGTTTGAAAAAAAGAAGAAGAAAGCCTGAAATCTTGGTGAGAAGCTTGCCTTGTTCATTTATTTCATCATTACCCTCATTTTTTTGTTTATCAATCACATGACTCAAATTCGATTCAACATGCATGGATGGAAGAATGTAGGAAGAATGAAGGTTGTGATATAGAGAAAGCATGTAGAGAATGGAAAGATGATGTAGATAGAGAGATATGAAAAAATTAGGAATATAATGTACCCCCAACTCAAATGACGGAAAAAAACCGACTCATGCATGAACCTAAGACAAGGTCATGGTGTGAAAAGAGTATGTACAAAATGTGTGCTAAGACTAGTGAGTTTAGGTGACATGTTAAGACTTGTGTCATGGCCATGTGGCTAGACTATGTGATTAGACTCAAGCAAAGACTAAGTTAAGACTTCATGTATATGCATTAAACTGGACAGGTAGTAAAATTTTAGTCATAACTTTTGATCTGTGATTCTTATTGGGATGATACCAACGCCAAATTAAATATAAAACTCGGGACTACAGATCCATAGGTTGTACGACTCGTAGTTCTTTCAAAAACTCCGGATATGACCAAAACAAGTTGACGTTGGTGCAGTATGCGGGAATAAAAATCCGGGTTGACTTAAAGGGACTATGACTCGATTGTAAGTTTATTTATTAGCTCTAATTAATTAATTAATTAATTAAACAAAGTCCTTTCGTCATTAATTAGTTTATTTAGGCTTAATCATTAGTCAAACAAGCGGTTAGGAAAAAAACAAAGAGTATGCACAAGCAAAGGATGCACAAGTAGTCGAGTAGACACAACATGATGCAATGAGTTTGCAACCTAACCATGGCTCTAGTTATCTAAAGTTCGGGATATGGGTTAGTCAAATAGGGTCCATGGTTAATTGTCCGGATGCACCACGCGGAAGCCTAACCGTGAAGGGTTGGCGCGAGTGGATGGGACACAGCGAGTTAAAAGAAACTCACTTCCATGGTTTAGTGAATTCAACATTCTTGGATGCACCCTTTGTTGCACAGAGCGTTCAATCAGGGTGATGGAATATGAATTCCCAAAGGGTTATGTCCATATGTAGAACACATATGGGTTTCGGAAAAGTGAGAAAAACTCAATCAGGAAGTAGGAACGAGCAAACAGTGCTAAAAACTTGTCAAAATTAGAACGCATATTTCTGGCTCGGTATTGGAAGAACTTGGCTCCAGCAAATAGAGGCCGGCGCCACGGTTTGGCTCAGGCGCTATCTCCTGGCGCCAGAGTCAAATCATCGGCGCTAGACTCTGTTTTCTGACGCTAGTTCCTACATGCCTCAGCAGCTTTCTGTGCTCGTTAAAATTTTCCAGTTTTGCGCAACATTATTTCGATCCTAGTTGTGAAAGATATTCTTCTAATTTCCTACGTGTAAAAATCCTATGTTTTTAACTCATTACGGATGGTCTTTCCAATGAGATCTTTTTTATGCATATGACAATAATGTTAATCAAAATTACGCTCATGAAATACTTAGAACTTTTCGAGTCTCATCCACTCATTCTAAATCATTGCCAAAATAAATTTTAGGAATTTAAATAGAAAGCTTCCCCAGCGGAGTCGCCAAAAAACTGTAGGGAATATTTCAAGCATTATCCCTAGCTTGAACCCCATTGTGATTATACACTAAAGTACGGTGGCGTCCAAAGGGAAAGAAGATAGAGCAAAATGAGTCGCCAACAAGTTTTAGGAACTTGTAAACCGTTCAGAAGGTGAAAGTTACACCCCTTAACGATCCAGGAGATCGTCAACTCCAATGGTCTGGAACCATGACTGGTAGTTCAGGGATGAAGGTACAAATCCAACCTAAAAGAGATTGAACCTGCCCTAATAATAGGCCTCTACTTTATTCTGATCGTATTCATGTGCGCTTTCTGACTAACATGCAATCATTAGGTTTACCCTAAACCTGTTTATCTATGTTGGTTGAATATTAATGCACAAACAAAACTATTATTGGCGATCACTTGAATTATAATCATATTAACCCTAAACAAGATTATTAATTATCTTATTAAGCGTGATTACAAGTACAAATTCCCTTTAAACATGCATAAAAGGCGTGATTAAGCAATAACAATAAATATAATCAAGCAACAAAATAATAATCATAAAAATAATAATCATAATCTTAAATAAAATAATAATGTTAAAGCATAATATTAATAGCAAGATCCTAAGCATGATACTAACAAGATTAATAACAAAGTCTATCATGTAACTAAACATAAAAGATCAAAGCTTTAACCCTAACATGATACTAACATGAATATTAGGAAAGAAAATAGGAAGCATCACAGGAATCACAATTGTCATATTTGATATTAGAAATTATAGTTGTTACCCTCAACATGATACTAGGAAGATCAAAACACCCTAACATTACACTAGGAATCATAATAACAACCTAGACATGATTTCTATATCAAAATATCAATAAATTAATTAAAGCACTTACTTGGATGCCTCGTATCTCTTTCTAATAACATACACACGTTAGTAACTTGAAGGAAAATAATAAAACAAACAATTAAATTAAATAATTTAAAGAAAGAATTAAGGAAGTTTAGACTATATTTGGGACCAAACCCTCAGAAATCAAACCTTTCACGTCTAGGGCGAAGGCAACTTCGAACTTGGCTAGGTGTGTCTAGAGAGAGAGAGAATCAAGAAATTCTTGATGAGAGTTGATGATGGAAAAAGGGGAGATATGACCTCTATTTATAGAGAAAAAAGAGGGTTGAAGAATAAGAAGAGAATCCGAATTCGAATCGAAATAGAACTCGATGGACAGCACTTTTTGCGGATTTTGTTTTTATCATATCTTTTGATCTAGAAATTCAAATAAGGCATATGATATGTCGTTGGAAAGCTCTTGAAGTCTACTTTCCAACAAAAGTAGAGTTGGATTAAAATATTATGTAGATAAAAAGATATGGATGAATTAGTGGAAGGGTGTCAGTTTTGGATAAAGTTTCATATCTCATTCATATCTTTTTCGTTATAACTCGGATTTAATATTATAATATATCATTGAAAAGATAACTTCAAGATCTATCTAACCATATAAAATTTGATAAATATTATGAGGCACGAAAATAAAATCTTACTGTCTTTAAATATCTTTAAATTCGAATAGAATTAGGATTTAAGAAAAGGAAAGTTTAAAAAAAGGAAAGTTTTTATTTAACTCAAATTCTTTAATCTTATCTTTTCAAAAATGATAATTAAGATTATTTAGAAACTTACCTTATGACGAGAGACCTTCCAAAAAAAAACATCGTCCTTCCTCGTTCGATTAAGAAATTTTTGATTTACTAGTGCGGAGATGTTTAAGATATGCGAGGGGGACTTTTCTCTAGGTAGAAGCTCATCTAGAATGGCCTTGTAATTCTCATTTATGCAAAAGGCTAGGATTGAAATCATCCCACCCAATTGGATGCACCCCGAAAGGAAAACTCCATCATGAATATCCAAGAATCGAGAGATCAAATGCTCCGTGAAGTCATTTTGTTCGGTTATCCACAACCAACAAAGCTCCTCACGGGAGATATCTCCCAAAGAGTCCTTGGAGCAAAGAGCGTATGTGAGGATTCGCTTGAAATATCGCATAGCCAGATGAATCATTGAAGCGGACTTTGAAGTTTGAGGGTCATACTTTCCTTCTTCTGAAATACTCCTCCACTAACGTTTCTCATCATATCCATGCTCACTTGCCATTCTACTATGAGCCAGATGGATACAATGATCCGGATACTCGGCCTAAGGAAACTTGAAATATGAACATAATTGAGCATCCGTCAAAGAGTGATCATTGTTGAAGAGTTGGAAAGTCAAAATCTTTGAGTAATTTGCACCCGGTTCATGGACAACCTCGAGAGAATAAAGGAATTCATAAGTCACCCTAGCATAGGTAGGGGCACTCAAATCCAATAATTCCAAAATATCAAGCCTTTCGCAAGGAGGCGAACATCCACATAAATCCGTAGAAACTTTGTTGTCGTTTGATCGTAGAAATGCGTTGGCCTAAGTTTTCTCTTGGAAAGACGTTTGAAGCACTCCCAATGAGATTCTTTTGAAAACTCAATGCCATAAGTTTCCTCAACCTCTGGTGGAAGCAGAACAATATACCTCGGCTTGCTTGAACTAGCTCTAGCTCGCTTCTTAAAACAAAGTGTGGCCATCTACAAAGTATCAAGACTTAGCATAAGTAGTTGTTTCACAACAAGCACAAAATGGAAATATTTCAGTATAAAAGCAAGAAATGGTAACAAATGAGCAATGCCATTGATATTATCATGAATCTTAAGCAAATAAACATGGATTGAAGGCAAATTTGAACATAAGAAACAAAACCATGAGTCAATTTGAGCAAAATAAATCCCAAACATTGAATTATCAAAGATATGAAACTAATACAAAGAAAACCCATGAGTGAGAAAATAACTGTAGACACCCATTTGTGTCTCCCCAAAACCAAACCCAGTGATGCGTACCTTTCACGTCGAATCATAATCGAATGAAACGAAAGTGTGGAAAGGTCTAGTGTTGCGGAAAGTTTTATTTATTTTCTTTTCTTTCTGTTTTTGAAAACTTTATTTTAAGAAAACAGCCAATCCAGTTGATTGGTCCATGATATGGGTCCAATAATGGTGTAGTTGGATGGGGCTTGCAAATACCTTTCCAACGATATATTATAAGCCCAATTCCGATGAATATTGAGGAATTTATGGCCAATTTACTAAACTGGGCCCGGTTTGAGTTTTAAGTACGGCCCTATGATCTAGGGGAGGGCCTAATATAATTTATCATTCCTAATGTAATTAGGAATGGTTTTGGTCTTCTAGAACATTCTAGAAGGTTTTATCATTCTTAATTCAATTAGGACTCTTCAGAGTTTTAATCAGATCAAATAGCATTTTCGATTGAAATTATATTATTTTATCTTCCAGTACGGTAAAATTATCAGATTTTCGAAAACGCGTTAAAATCCGGTTTGGCGTCCAACCCCAGGCTTTGGCGCCTGGAATCAGGATTAGCGCCAGACGCCAGAATTGGCGCCTCGCGCTAGCCACTGGTCCTGGCGCCAATAAGCCAGGGCTGGCGCCAAGGTGTTTCTTTGGTCTTCAGACTCTGTTTTGATAAATTATCTTTTTTGGATCATTTTCTCTATAAATATCGTATCAAAAACTTCGTTTTCATTCATCAACGACCAAGATCATCAAGAATCACCAATTCTCTTTATTCTCATTCATCTCTATAATTCTTCTTTTCTTAAATTCTCTTTCAAATAAATAATTCCGCATTCACAAGATCTTGATACACCTAGCGATATTCGAAGTTTCCTTCGCCCAAGACGTGAAAGGTTTTAATTTCTGAGGGTTTGGTCCCAAATCTCTCTTTCAATTATTTAATTTAATTGTTTTTTTTATTATTTTTTTTGAAGTTACTAACGTGTGTATTTTGTTATTAAAAAGAGGTACGAGGCATCCAAGTAAGTACTTTAATTGATTAATTGATTTATGATGTAGATATCATGTTTATATTGTTATTATGATATTCCTAGTATCATGTCTAGGGTATTTTTAATATTAAATATGATTGCTATGATGCCTTTTATTCTCTTCCTAATATTTAGGATTGTTAGTATCATGTTAGGGCTAGAGGTTTAACTTTTATTGTTTAGTGACATGCTAGGGTTTGTTATTAATCTTGTTTGTATCATGCCTAGGATCTTGCTTTGCTTTAACATGATTTTTATTATGATTTATGATTGATATTATTGTTATTAATGATGATGATTATTGATTATGTTGCTTGATATGTACATATTATTATTTCATTATTATTTTATTATTTATTGCTTGATCACCTTTTATGCATGTTAAAGGGAATTGGTACTTGCAACCACGCTTAATAAGATAATTAATAATCTTGTTAGGTTAATTGTGATTATAATTCAAGTGATCGCCAATAATAGTTTATTTGTGCATTAAATTCAACCAACATAGATTAAACAGGTTTAGAGTTAATCCTATTGATTGCATGTTAATCAGAAAGCGCACATGAATACGAGCAGAATAAAGTAGAGGCCTATTATTAGGGCAGGTTCAATCTCTTTTAGGTTGGATTTGTACCATCATCCCCGAACCCTTATTTGGTTCATGACCTAATGGAGTTGACGATCTCTTGGATCGTTAAGGGGTGTAACCTTCACCTCGTGAATGGTTTACAAGTTCCTTAAAAACTTGTTGGCGACTCTTTTGCTCTATCTTCTTCCCTTTTGGACGCCACCGTACTTTAGTGTATGATCACAGTGGGGTTCAAGCTAGTGGGATTTTAAAGGCTTGAAATTATTCCCTACAGTTTTTGCCGACTCCACTAGGGAGGATTTCTATTTTAATTCCTGAATTTGTTTCGGCAATGATTTAGAATGAGTGGATGAGACTCGAAAAGTTCTAAGTATTTCATGTGCGTAATTTTGATTAACATTGTGTCATATGCATAAAAAAGTTCTCATTGGAAAGACCATCCGTAATGAGTCCAAAACATAAGGATTTTACACGTAGGAAATTTGAGAAAGGTTTTTCACAACTAGGACTGAATTAACACCGCGCGAAACTGGATGATTTTATTGAGCACAGAAAGCTGCTGAGGAATGTGGGAAGTAGCGTCAGGGGCCAGAGCTTGGCGCCATACTTTTAGCCGTAGCCCCAGACGCCAGTATTGGCGCCAGGCGCTACAGTTAAAAATCGGCGCCTGTCTCTGTTTGCTGGCGCCAATTTCCCCCAATACCGAGCCAAAAATATGCGTTCTAATTTTAACCGATTTTTCGTATTGTTTGCTCGATCCTGCTTCCTGATTGAATTTTTTCTCACTTTTCTGAAACCCATATGTGTTCTACATATGGACATAACCCTCTGGGAATTCATGCTCTATCTACCCGATTGAACGCTCCTGGCAACAAAGGGTGCATCTGAGAGGTTGAATTCACCAAACCATGGA
Source organism: Chenopodium album (assembly GCF_948465745.1). Taxonomy (NCBI): domain Eukaryota; kingdom Viridiplantae; phylum Streptophyta; class Magnoliopsida; order Caryophyllales; family Amaranthaceae; genus Chenopodium; species Chenopodium album. The sequence goes on along the minus strand of NC_137835.1, from coordinate 16,851,818 downwards.
AGCGAGTTTTTCTAAAAAACTCGCGGTGTTCTATCCACACGCGTTAACCCTTCATGGTTAGGCTTCTACGCGGTGCATCTGGACAATTCACCATGGACCCTGTTTGACTAAACCATATCCCGAACTTTAGAGAACTAGAGCCATGGTTAGGTTGCGAACTCATTGCATCATGTTGTGCCTACTTGACTAATTGTGCATTATTTGTTGTGCATATATATCGTATGCTCCTCTTAACCGTTTGTTGATTTGTGTTGAGACTAAAATTAATGACCTAAAGAACTTTGCCTAATTAATTAATTAATTAATTAATTTGAGTCAATAAAGTCTATTTTCTTTAATCGGAATTGACCTAGTACGACTTTAGGCATACCCCAGTTGGCTAATAATACCGAAAACAGTCCCGGATCAAAGCTCCAAAATTGGTGCCAAAATTTGAACTGTAGCGCCACTGTATGGTGTGTAGCGCCAGACATTTACTAAAAAGTCTGGCGCCAACCACCATACTGTGATGCCAGTCCTGTCGCTTGGCCGACAGTTCGGATTATTTGTCGAGTCATCACCTAGGGTCTAATTAACCAGTTTGCTAATTAATTCGGTTAATTTTCGCTGTCAATAACACCTCGTCAAGTCATTAATCGAGTCTTGGTCACATAGTCTAGCCACGTGGTCATGACACGAGTCTTAACATGTCACCTACACTCACTAGCCTTAGCACACACTTTGAGTACACATCACCATGGCCATATCTTAGGTTCATGCATGAGTCGGTCTTTCCGTCATTTGAGTTGGGGGGTACATTCTATCCCTAATTCTTCATATCCCTCCATCTAAATCTTTCTTCACATTCATCCAATCTTTCTTCACTCCTTCCATCCATGTGTGTTGAATTGAGTTTGAGTCATGTGATTGACGAACAAAAAATGAGGGTAATGATGAAACAACACAAGATAAGAGGCGAGCTTCAATGAAAAGATTTCATGACCTCTTTTTCTATTTTTTTTTATCATTTTTTCCTTTCCCCAATAAGTCTTGCATAGGCACCTTTTCTTTTCCTTTAGATTATGTTTGTAATTTTTCTTTTCTTTTCCCTTTTTAATAAAATGAGCATTTGTTTCCTTGCATATGATCATTTCATTGCATTGCATTAAAAAAAATAAAAATAAAAATAAAAAAAAATAAATAAATAATCCATGTCGAATTAAGCACAAGGTATACCAATGATTTAAGGCACCCTTGTAGCCACATCATATCTCCTTTCACCTTTCAATTATACAATCCTTTCTTCATAAACCACTTTGAGCCTCGTCTAACGATAGACCCTTCTTTTTTCGACCTACATCTACCTAACCTTGGGATGGGATGGCGTGCAACTTATGTAATTCTAAAGAAAGCTTGAGCAAATTCAAAAGAAAGCAATAGCAAAAAATAAGCAATAACAAAAAAAAAAATTAAAGTGTACAAAAGGGTAAGTGTTCCAATGTCTTTGATGTGAATATATCTTCGATTAGAACACGTCTCAGATTGCGTCTCTTATCGAGTGCTCGGTACCGTGCCTGAGAAACATGAATGCCAAGTGAGTGATAGACCGCATGATCAGAATTGCCCACACTTATTAAAATAAAATAAATGCTAAAGCAAAAGATAAACGAGAGCTAAAAAAAAAGAATAGAAATTCAAGCATGAAAATACAAATATTCAAAAGCAAGGTTGCACACCTTGGGGGCTTATCTAGGGTCTTGAGCCTTTATCCCCTTCTTCTTTAAACCTTTAGCCTAACCACGTTACAACCCTTAAAAAGACCTTTTTTGAGGTATACACACTTATGCGAGGTTCGACTAGAGCTACGTTCGGCCTGATTCCTAACGGATACGTAGGCAACCTCACATCGAGGTGCGGCCGTAATAAACATGCATTCATATTCACATTCACACACTTGCACCATGATCATATCAAGGGATCTCCAATGCTCATCCCTATTCATTTAGAGCTAGACTTGGGGGCTTGATCCCTACATCATTAGCTTACCTAGCCTAAGAGTCACCACCATTTGACTCTTTTCAATAATATATTTTTCCACACACTTAGCTCTTGCGGCCTAGCTTTAGTGTCACTTTCACTCACTGCACAGATACATGACCAAATATATTTCCCTTAGGAACCCTTTGTCATGAAATCTTAACACAACGCTGAAGCATACCTTATCATATCAACATCACTCATAATTTTCATTGCATCACGAAGTAAGAAGTGCTTAGCCTCCGTGCCTAAGTCACCCAAATGCTTTCATCATTGAGTCAACCATTGAGATAGCCTAGGATGAATTAATCCTTGAACCTTGAGAGATAGTATCAAACAACATTTGACTAAGCTCATTCAACATGCATCTTCAAACTTTTGATTTTCTTTTTCACGTCTTTCTTTTTCGGGAGAAAGTCGGTACCCTCCACAAAAATGACGGAAAATTTTTGCTTTTCTGCATTTTTTGAGTCGCACGATCACATTACATTGCACACACGAGTCATGCAAACATTGAGTCATGTCGTGTCATATCACTTTGATTTGAGTCTAACACATGTGCCATTACACTTCGAGTCGAGCCAACCTCGAGTCAGTCAATCACAGCAAGTCAAGATTATGCCTTGAGTCGTGTCAAGTCAATGAGTCAAGCAACATTAAGCCTTAGGTCAACCCTAAGATAATTAAAAATATTGGCAAAGTTCTATAGTCAAAAATAAATACAGGTGCAGCAGAACAGGGAAGACCCTACTCCAATTCTTGGCGCCAGAGATATCTCAGCAACGACAGAGCTCGAAGCCTCCTAGAAAAGTGATTTCGACCTCATGCAGCAATTTCGGGTTCCTTGGTACGCCAGTTAGCCCCTATAAGCAATTTGACATGATTAATTAGTCGGTTTGATTACAATTGCAATAAGTGATCGACTTGACGAAAGATCGTCTCACTTAGCTTAAGCGCCTAAAACATTGGCTCATTACAATCGGTTCAAAAACAAGCACTTAAACGACAATATTTTCAAATATAGATTGTCACGCATTGTTATGAAACGACAAAGTTTTCCAAAAATTTGATTGTCATCCCCAACTAACAATATTTCCAAAAATGGATTGTCGTGCATCTTCTTCAACGACAATTTTTCCAAGATTGGATTGTTATCTCTGGCAAAGTTTCCAAGCGTGGATTGTCGTGCTCCTTCTTTATTGGCAAGTTTTTCCAAGTTCGGATTGTCATACATTCATAGATCGCTGGCAAGTTTTCCAAGATTGGATTGTCATACACCCATTTCCCTAAAGCAAAATTTCCTAAAGGATTGTCGTAGGTCTCTACTCATCATAAATTTCGGCAAAAGTTCCTCAACGTGGATTGTCATTCATTTCAGCAAGTGGCAAATTTTCCCGAAGTGGATTGTCGGTCGACTCTTTTTTGCAAATGTTCCAAGACGCGGATTGTCAATAGTGGCAATATTTTCTCAAAAGGATTGTCGCATAGCGTTGGCAAATTTCCAAGGTGGATTGCTTTCAAGAGTTATATTCAAAGATGTGGATTGTCGATCGTAGCAAATTCTTATGAAAGATTGTTACGAAGCATTGGCAACTTTTCCAAAGATTGGATTTTGGCAAATTGTCCGAGGTACGGATTGTCGCTTCATCGTGGCAACATTTCCAAGGATGGATTGTTACGAGGCATTGACAACTTTCCCTAAATCGGATTGTCATACATCATACAAGAGTTGTGTTGGCAACTATTCCCAAAGAAAAGAGGATTGTCATCACAGTAAAAGCACCGACATGCTGGTTCACAAGCAGCAAAGCGCCGACGTACTGGCATAGCAAATATTAAAAAGCAGTGATCTTTTCGAAGACTATCACAGCGGGAAAAAGAAACTCTTTGTTCAGAGGCGCGTGAACATGTCAAAAAGAAGCTCTTTGTTCAGAGACGACTGAACATCGAAACAGCAAGGTGGCGTTCCCTGGATTATGGAGAGTTGTCACAAACAACTGAGGATTGTTTCAAGAGAAGCAATCTTCGATAGTATTCCCTTGGACGTGGAATATTATCATAGTGGAGGAGGATAATTTCAGGTGAAGCAATCTTCTAATTGGAAGCAGTTACGGGCGTAGCGGTTTTCAAGCGGGATGGCATTCTCTAGCTTGTAGAAGGTCATCAAAACAACAACAGTACAGCAGCAACAATCGGTTACTTTCAGAGACGTGTGCTCGACGGTGCAAGATACGCGTTTCTTAACTCTTTTATCTGTTTAACTAATGCTAGTTTTGCAGGTATCGGCGTTACAAGATTGATTTAGGATCGCACAACGCTGAATCATTCTCCGTCCCTATCGTTACTTTGGCTTTCGTTTTCGAAACTTGCGTTTCTCAAAACTCAGTCAAAGTGGGGGCTTCTGTAGACACTAATTTGTGTCTCCTCAAAACCAAACCCAGTGATGAGTACCTTTCACGTCAAATCATAATCGAATGAGACGAAAGTGTGGAAAGGTCTAGTGTTGCGGAAAGTTTTATTTATTTTCTTTTCTTTTTGTTTTTGAAAACTTTATTTTAAGAAAACAGTCAATCTAGTTGATTGGTCCATGATATGGGTCCAATAATGGTGTAGTTGGATGGGGCTTGCAAAGACCTTTCCAACGATATATTATAAGCCCAATTCCGATGAATATTGAGGAATTTATGGCCAATTTACTAAACTGGGCCCGGTTTGAGTTTTAAGTACGGCCCTATGATCTAAGAGAGGGCCTAATATAATTTATCATTCCTAATGTAATTAGGAATGGTTTTGGTCTTCTAGAACATTCTAGAAGGTTTTATCATTCTTAATTCAATTAGGACTCTTCAGAGTTTTAATCAGATCAAATAGCATTTTCGATTGAAATTATATTATTTTATCTTCCAGTACGGTAAAATTATCAGATTTTCGAAAACGCGTTAAAATCCGGTTTGGCGTCCAACCCCAGGCCTTGGCGCCTGGAATCAGGATTAGCGCCAGGCGCCAGAATTGGCGCCTGGCGCTAGCCACTAGTCCTGGCGCCAATGAGCCAGGGCTAGCGCCAAGGTGTTTCTTTGGTCTTCAGACTCTGTTTTGATAAATTATCTTTTTTGGATGATTTTCTCTATAAATATCG